>NC_060119.1:69285555-71785555 GCF_021461395.2 Schistocerca americana
GAGCAATACGTTCGAGTCGTCATCCGCTGGTATTGGTAAGACGAGAGTTCCATTGAGTGGATTTCGCACTGAAGACGTCTCTAAATGGTCGCTTTCTCCGACACATTTTTTTATAATATTGCTGTGTATTAATTAAAATTTTCTTAATTTTTGTGGGAAAGGGGTTAAGTAGGCTCTAATCACAGAAAAAGCTTTAGCTCGCCTGCATTTAGCCTTTGCCGTGTAGAATCTTTAGATCTAAACTGACAAAAGAGACTACGCATTGATTGTTAGTTACATCAAAGTCGTGAAACTTGTTATAGCTCCATTATTTAATGGGTTTAACGACAAGCTGTAATCAGAAATTTCTAGAATTAACATAATTAAGATATACTCTACCGCAAATAAAGACGTTTTTGTTGCAAATTTAACACTCAGTAAATTACTCGGATCTATTAATGGAGTCACATTTTTCAGGTTTTCATATGAAACTGAGACTCATTGGAATGCTTTACAATCCAGCGCCACTTATTTTTCGTAAAACCATGGATTCTGAATAAAATTTTGTTCCGATCAAGCTAAAACTTGTAACAGTTCATTTTGTCATACATTTGCGCACTCTGACCAATATTTGGCTTTCTAGCTTTATTAATTATGCCACTTGTTTTTCTTATTATAATTCTGTAGTTAGAGAAAGATATTTATCTGCTCACTCTGATATTTGACAATTTAAACTTTAATATACTGAAACATATGTTGATAAAACTTGGAACAGATACTTTAACTTTTAATTTCATTCTTAAATTATGGTTCAATACTTGTATGCTATGTACAGACGCGTTGTGGTGACGTGTCGCCACCAGCAGTGAACTAGGGTAAATCCCTGGTCACTTGTTCACCTCTGTGTATCTAAAATGATACAGCGCTTCTTTCATTACACCAGCAATGCCAACACTCTTCCATCTGGTGAGTAAGATGTATGAGACAGGCGAAATACCCCCAGGCCTCAAGTAGAACATAATAATTCGAATCCCAAAGAAAGCAGGTGCTGACAGGTGTGAAATTTACCGAAATATTAATTTAATAAGTTAAGGTTGCAAAATACTGACACGAATTCTTCAGAGACGAATGGAAAAACTGGTAGAAGCCGACCTCGGGGAAGATCAGTTTGGATTCCGTAGAAATGTTAGAACACAAGAGGCAATACTGACACCACGACTTTTCTTAGAATGCAGACTAAGGGAAGCAAACTTACGTTTCTGGCATATGTGTACCCAGAAAAATCTTTTGACAGTGTTAATTGGAATACTCTCTTTCAAATTCTGAAGCTGTAGGCGTAAAATACAGGCAGCGAAATGCTACTTAAAATTTGTACAGAAACCAGATGGCAGTTGTACGACTCGAGGGGCACAAAAGGGAAGCAGTGGTTGAGAAGGGAATTAGACAGGGTTGTAGTCTATCTCCGATGTAGTTCAGTACGTATATCGAGCAAGGAGTAAAGGTAACAAAAGAAAAAAATTGGATTAGGAATTAAAATAAATGGAGGATAATTAAAAGCCTTGAGGTTTGCCGACGATAATGTAATTCTGTGAGAGACAGCAAAGGACCTGGTAGAGGACCTGAACGAAACGGACAGTGTATTGATAGGAAGATATAAGATGAACATCAACAGAAGCAAAACGACCATAATGGAATGTAGCGAATTAAGTCAGGTGATACTGAGTGAATTAGGGTAGGAAATGAGACACTTAAAGTAGTAAATGAGTTTTGCTATTTGGGAAGCAGAAAAACTGATGACTGTCAAAGCAAGGAGAATATAAAATGTAGGGAAGATATAAAATGTAAGCTGGCAAAGGCAAGGAAAGCGTATCCCAAGAAGAGAAATTTGTTAACGTCGTGTACAGATTTAGGTTTCGCGAGGTCTTTTCTGAAAGAATTTGTACGAAGTATAGCCATGTATGGAAGTGAAACATGGGTGATAACTAGTTTAGACAAGAAAGCAGAAGCTTTCGAAACGTGGTGCTACAGTAGAATGCTGAAGATCAGATGGTTAGATCTTGGAACTGATGAGGAGGTACTGAAGAGAATTGGGGAGAAGAGGAATTAGTGGTACGACGTTACCAGAAGAAGGGATTGGTTGGTAGGGCACGTTCAAAGGTATCAAGGAATCCCCAATTTAGTATTGGAGGGAAGCGTGGAGGGTTAAAATTTTACAGGGAGACGAAGAGATAAATACACTAAGCATATTCGGAAGGATGTAGGTTGCAGTAGTTATTCAGAGATTAAAAGACGTGCACAGGATAGAGTAGCATGGAGAGCTGCATCAAACCAGTCTCTGGACTGAAGACCAGAACTACAACAATATTGTAATTCATTTTGGTTACCCATTAATAATAAGATGGGTACATTTGCAGTTGACGACCACTGTTTTAGCGTAACTGAATTTGCAGATTTTATTTGGGTATTGGCCGTATTGCTTTGAGTAATTTTTTTTTTTTTGGTCGTGTGCTCTTGTACAAAAATATTAGAGTGCTGGTTCATCCAGACTGTAGCCTTTCTTTGCAACTACTGGAACGGATGCTGCCACTGCTGAGGTACTATGTGCGGCCTCTGCACAGATTCGCTTCCATTGTGAACATATGTATGGAATGAATATCGAGATACTCCAGCAGGACAAATGTCTCTTGGGGATGTCTGAGGTTAAAGAATCAGGAACTCACGAAAATCAAGTCTGCTGCGCATACATCGGTTGCGAAGAATCCGATGAGTTTCTGGTATTGCCCGTACGTGTGCTGAAATGCATAGTATATTAATTTTCTGAAATCATGTTTCTTAACGTAAAAGCTATAGTAAGACGAGGGTGCTTCGATAATTCTGGTACACTTCCACCAAAAAACGGAAAATTTTTACTGTGCTTTCGCGGTTGGTAAGATTCCTTTTTCGAAGAATCGTATAAAGCATTTCAACAATGTACAGTGCATGGTTCATTATTGACAGCTATCTGAATTGCTCAGTGTGTCGACTGGGATTTAAAACGAAGAAAACCGAGTTAAGCACATTCATTTGAAGGCCTGGACTGCCACACAAATCAGAATCGCATAAAGTTAACGAGGACTTTTCACCATCTTTGGATTAATATGTTTAAACATGGTTGCACTAGCACCAATGATGAAGGGCTCACCAACCATCCAGTTGGGTCACTACAGACGAAATCAATGACAAATCAGTGAATCAGTGATATGGTAATGGAAGACTGTCGAATAAAAGTATATGAGGTTGCTGAGGCTGTAGACGTCTCAGCTGAGGGAGTGTATGATATCTAGCACGGAGATTTAGCTACGAAGTGTGCGAGGTGGATGCTGCGACTGCTCATAGACGACAAGCGAATCCAATACCCCGTTTGAGCATAGTGTCAGTCGATGTTTAATCACAATCCGCCAGAATTTTTGCGCCCATCGGTGACTGTTGATGAATCCTGGATCCATAATTATACACCAGAATCAAAACGGCAATCAAAACGACGGACAGTGTCTAGTTAAAGCGAGCCGAAGAAGGCAAAGTCCATTTCGTCAGTTGATACGGTGATGGCAACTGTATTTTTTTCCGCTTTGGATTCCATAGGAATGAAAAGGAATAATCCTCGTTTATTCGTTGGAAAAACGCAGAACCTCAAAGACGCTATTATGCTTCATCGTTTGATTGTTTGAAACTTACTTTGAATGAGAAAAGACCGAGGGTGGCTTCCAAAAAGTGCTCATTCACCAGGCTAATGCACCATCCCACGCATCAGCAGTAAGAATGGAGAAAGTGCATTAACTGCGCTGTGAATAGGTTCCTGATCCACCCTATTCACCAGACGTATTCTCTAGTAACTTCTACGTGTTCCCTAACTCGAAATTTTGTCTTTCTGGGTAGAAATTTTTATCAAATGGTAAACTGATAGTTGCAGTCGGCGAGTATTTGCAGAGTATGACATAACGTATTTTTCCGATGTGATGAAACAGCTGGAGGATCGATGGACCAAGCCTATATCCCTCTAGTGAAAATCTGTCGAGAAGTAAGGTGGGCTGTGTAGTAAACAGTTGTTATGGTGAGAGGTGGCTTCGAAGCCCGATTACTTAGATGACAAACGTGCAGCGTCTGAGATGATTTGTGCCCTATGAACAAAGGTGTGAATTACCCATTCACGGTGATTCATACGGAGACAACAGGTAGCCTGAAGACTTATCATATTACCCTTGTGTATCATATCTCAAACCTACAGATATCCTTTATCAACTTGTGGCAGGAAAATGTTGAATTTTCCATGACAAACTGTCTAAGGGTATCGATAGACTAAACTCTAATACGCGATTTAAACAAGAAGAGAAACGATTTCCTTATAGGGACAGTATAGAAACTCGGGAATTACGTATAAGGTTTACAGTTGCGGAACTGCACTTGTATTTGTCACTCAGTTTTGCGGATTTGGCAGTCGTAACACTCCCAAGCTAGGAATTTGAAATTAAAATCGCACGTAAAGTGATAAGCACCTACGCGTGGAGATAAATCTTTAGTTCCATCAAACTGGTAAAAACGCAAATCTCGTTCCTCGTATTTTTAAACTCATTGAAATATATCATAGGTTCCGTCGACAAACATGAATGAAATATTGTTATCACTTGGAGGGGAATTTATGTGTGTCCAGTTAATTTAATAAAGCGGAAACGTCCACGCATTTCATTTCATAAGCTGTCAAACTCTCCGAGATTTATTAATTCAGTGCCAAATTAACAACGTGGGTGGAGACACCGCGAATAAGGCAACTGACGTGAAATGCAAGTTCCAGGATCTCGTTGCTGGCCTGGGCAATAAATTAACGATAGACTCCTAATAGTGGAAGCTACTACCAACCAGAAAGAGAACTGTTAGTATTAATAGAACTGAACATATCGTTAATAAAATATCAATTTAACTTTTCATTATTGATAAAATCGAGCCCGTTGTGTGCTTAGAAATCAGTAGACGGCCTCTTGAACGAAGATACAAAGCATAAAACACTACAATTTATCTACGTGTACGTCATGAGCGCTGATGCTCCAAGTTAACGACGGTTCGACAATCCTTGTATAAATACGTCCCAGCTGTTCCAGAGATTACATCCCTATTTTATCTATCACACGAAACACTCAGACACGCAATGTTTCTAATGGTTCTTAGCTCTATGGGACTTAACATCTGAGGTCATCAGAGCCCTAGAACTTAGATCTACTTAAACCTAACTAACACAAGGACATCACACACATCCATGCCCGAGGCAGAATTCGAACCTGCGACCGTTTCTGTCGCTCGGTTCCGGAATGAAGCGCCTACAACCGCTTGGCTACCACGAATGGCAACAGACACGCAATCACACATACACAATGATAATAAAAGTTACTTCTCGGTGACTGCATCTAAAAGAGGTTAAGGCTGCAACATAGTGCCACGCGGAAGGTCCCCGACAATTAAACTCGGAGCACGTCTTCTATCCATGCTTTAGCCCCCTTGTTCTCCCACTTCCGGTTTATGTGCATTTCCTAAATTTGGTAATTATTAGGAACAATTTCGTAAATATTTGGTAATGATAAATTACGTAATTTGGAAATATTTCCTTCCTCAGTACTAAATTAGTAAATGATCTACATCTACATAGGTACTCCACAAGCAACTGTGCTGGCCGAACTGGCCGTGCGGTTGTAGGCGCTGCAGTCTGGAACCGCGAGACCGCTACGGTCGCAGGTTCGAATCCTGCCTCGGGCATGGATGTTTGTGATGTCCTTAGGTTAGTTAGGTTTAATTAGTTCTAAGTTCTAGGGGACTTATGACCACAGCAGTTGAGTCCCATAGTGCTCAGAGCCATTTGAACCATTTTGTAATGGTTCACCGTGTCAAACACATTCTGGAAATCTAGAAACATGGAATCTTCCTATAGCTCATCATCCATAGCTTGCAGTACACCATATGAGGAAACGGCAAGCTGAGTTTCGCAAGGGCAATGCTTTCTAAAACCATGCTGATTCGTGGAAATAAGCTTCCTACTCACAAGAAAGTTTATTATATTCGATCTGACAATACGTTCAAGGATTCTGCAGCAAATCGAAGTTAGGGACATAGGTATGTAAATGATGATGTCTCTAGTCTGTTAGAATTGTGACGGAATCCCTCTATCTTCACCCCCCCCCCCTCCCTATCCACCTACGCCCCTTGTTTCACCCCCCTATCCACCATTCGGTTCCTCCCATCAACTCTCAAATGAATCATGTGAGTTCTGGAAGTAGTTCTTCGTGTCTCCGTCTGCTTTTAATGCACGCTTTTATCGGAATTTCCACCCAACAGATATGTCATGTGCTGGCATGTATTACGGTTAGTTTTTGAAACAGCAGCTCGCCATCAGTTAATCACCGAAGTCGACAATGTAACCGAATGCCTCCCTCAATGAAGATTGTATATCGCAATTTTATAAATTTTCAGGAAAACAAAATAGGTGTTGTTTTCCCTCGGTACTATTTATTTACAATTTTTACCATGTACTATCAAGTAATACGGCATGTATTATAGTACAACAACTTGTATTTAGCATATTTTATAATATTTATAAAACTATCTTAATTTTTATGTAGCTTTGCCAATAAGAACATTGTATATACTGCATAAGTGCGTTGTGGAATAACGTTATACGTAAAGGAAAAGTACAATTTTCTCTTACAGTGGCGAAAACAGTGGACAGTATTAATAGAAAACATTATCTGAAGTATTGAAGTAATACAAAGTATTTCTTTTATAAAATAAAAAACAATTCCTTAGAGGACAAGAGACAATAACAAAGAAATAATTGAAACTTCCTGGCAGATTAAAGCTGAGTGCCGGACGGAGACTCGACTCGGGGCCTTTGCCTTTCGCGGGCAAGTGCTCTACCAACTGAGCTACCCAAGCACGACTCACGCCCCGTCTTCACAGCTTTACTTCTGCCAGTACCTCGTCTCCTACCTTCCAAACTTTACAGAAGCTCTCCTGCGAACCTTGCAGAACTAGCACTCCTGAAAGAAAGGATATTGCGGAGACATGGCTTAGCCACAGCCTGTGGGATGTTTCTAGAATGAAATTTTCACTCTACAGCGGAGTGTGCGCTGATATGCAACTTCCTGGCATATTAAAACTGTGTAACGGACCGAGACTCGTACTCGGGACCTTTGCCTTTCGCCGGCAAGTGGTCTAACCAACTTTCTTTCAGGAGTGCTAGTTCTGCAAGGTTCGCAGGAGAGCTTCTGCAAAGCTTGGAAGGTAGGAGACGAGGTACTGGCAGAAGTAAAGCTGTGAGGACGGGGCGTGAGTCGTGCTTGGGTAGCTAAGATGGTAGAGCACTAGCCCGAGAAAGGCAAAGGTCCCGAGTTCGAGTCTCGGTCCGGCACACAGTTTTAATCTGCCAGGAAGTTTCACATCAACGCACACTCCGCTTTACAGTGAAAATTTCATTCAAGGAAATAATTGATTAGAGAAAGAATAAATTGGATTGTTCACTCAGAAGGTGAGTTTTCATCAAGTTACCTGTATTCTACATGAAGATATTTACACATATGCAGAAAGTCCTTGATTTGGTGTGACGAGAGAGAAAGAAGCTGTTAATACAACAATGAATTTAGGATTGAGGGAGGACATAAAAAAATTTAAAAGAAGGGCAGCTCAAAAAATGGTTCAAATGGGTCTGAGCACTTTGGGACTTAATATCTGAGGCCATCAGTCCCCTAGAACTTAGAACTACTTAAACCTAACAATCCTAAGGACATCACACAAACGGAATTTGCCCGCATCTCGTGGTCGTGCGGTAGCGTTCTCGCTTCCCACGCCCGGGTTCCCGGGTTCGATTCCCGGCGGAGTCAGGGATTTTCTCTACCTCGTTATGGCTGGGTGTTGTGTGCTGTCCTTAGGTTAGTTAGGTTTAAGTAGTTCTAAGTTCTAGGGGACTTATGACCACAGCAGTTGAGTCCCATAGTGCTCAGAGCCATTTGAACCATGTTTTGACATCACACACATCCATGCCCGAGTCAGGATTCTAACCTGCGACCGTAGCGGTCGCGCGGTTCCAGACTGCAGGGCCTAGGACCGCTCGGCCACTCCGGCCGGCTAAGGGCAGCTCGTTTTGTATTTTTGCGAAATAGGGGGGAGGGTCTAATGCTTATGATACGTGAGGTGGTATGGCATTCATTACGACAAAGGTGTTGTCCATAGCAGCAAGACCTTCTCAAGAAATTTTTATCTCCAATCAACTTTTCGAGTGCGAAAATATGTTGTTGGCACCCATATACATAGGAAGAAACGATCATTGTACTGAAACAAGAAAAATCAGAGCTCGCACGGACAGCGTCAAGTGTTAATTTTTCCCGCGCATCGGTAGAGAGCGGAACGTTGAGCCCACAGTCAGGGACTTAAATGTTGATTGCAGAGTCGTAACGTAGTTGCAGATGTAGGAAAGCTCATAACAGGTACCTGGACGTTAACTAGAGGTTGATTTTCTCGTTTTTTTTTTTTTTTTTTTTTTTTTTTTTTTTTTTTTTTTTTTTTTTTTTGGCGGAGAATGTCGTCCTTAGTGTTGAATGAGATCTTTATTAATACGCAGGTACGCTGAGACACCGTCATCTACATTCATATTCAAATACGAAACAAGTAGTTTTCTAGTTTGGATCACACTTCCTAATTCCTTCAAGAACATTGACAGCGAGACAGTAACCTCGGCTCATTACCTTTATAATGAAAGGCATACTTAAACAAGCTTCAGATATTACATACTTCCTTTACAGGTAATCATTACACCCATTACTTTCCTTTTTTCCGATTAATGCGTAGGTATTTTTCCAGGGCAGAAATATATATATTCCGAACTAATAAACGTTTGCTAAATTGTTGCAAAATACCCTGTGAGAGCAAGGCAGTTGTGCAAAAGAGTTATTGTGCCGTTGTTTCGACAAACCGTACAGCATTCTTTGACAGAGATTTTTTAACAAGAATTTATTTTTAACAAGAAGTGATCTGTTGATATTAACGGCCTAATAGACTAGTGATGTAAGACTTGCTCACGTCGAGAGACACCAGAGAACATCCTCAAAACGTCACCTCCACTCATAAATTGTAACAAGTGCTGAGGGTACATGCTCGAATAACTAACGGCATACCACAACGTGTGACAAAATTGCCGCATGAACGATAGCTGGTTCAGTGTACAACGCGACTCAAAACATAGTATGAAGTAGGTTATTACAAGTTCTTAATCTCAGAATTTACACTAGTGCAAATTAAAATTTTTATGAAGCTAATTAAACTGTAATTACATAGAAAGGTGCGTTATTACTTTCTGCTTTACCTCGATTATGTTCTTCCGTCATCTCAGCTCCAGTAGCCCAACCGTCCAGTTACTTTATTTTGCTGCGGTCTGGTCGTTTTGTTCAATTAGTCCAGTCTTTTCGTTTGCATTTTTTGAAATTCTACACAGTTTTCTATACGCTGTACCAAATGGTTATGGACAGTTCTTGTTTTGCGCGGACCCATGGAGTATTAACTGCTGTTCAGTAGCAGCTGGAAGGAGTGTTTGCTGCAGTCGAATGACTTCAGTCTACTGCTCAAAGTTGCAACGACTTTATGGCATCAGCGCCGAAAGCTGTGACACCTGTGTGTGATGTAGTTCGACAGCTTGGTGTTGTTCTCTTTTTCGCTTTGAGTGTTTATTGTGCCTTGACTGTCTTTATATGCCAATTATTAAGACATAATCCTGCTGCGATCCTCGTCTAGGCGGTTGGTTGGTTCGTCAGCCGTCCTCAGGTCGTGCTGCAACCCGATTGTTTAGTGTTATGCTTGTCTCACGTAAACTGTGGTTAGAGTTTCCTTCCCAGGCCGACCGTTGAAACACTTCTGAGCGCCACTTTGCAATTTTATTTTGTCGCAGGTACTGTGCCAATCCTTCAGCGGTGTATTAATATTGTCTGCTTTATATTTAGTATATTGCCTTCAGCCGAACTTCATAGAAACTTAAGATTGGGCCTTCAGCAGTGTTTCATTTGAAATTCTTGTTGCTCTGTGTTTAGGCCTTCTGTGGCTTTAATATGTAAATACTTGTTGTATGGTTTCTCTTTAATTATCTTGAATTCTTGAAACGGCCTTCAGCCATGTTCTGTAAATGTTTTTCTTAAGTTTGTCTGTAGTATATACAGACCAAAAAAGGATATCGTCTTCAAAGTTGGAGATTGGAATGCAAAAGTGGGAAATCAAGCTGTAGAAGGTATAACAGGGAAATATGGTCTTGGTACAACAAATGAACCAGGACAGAGACTCCCAGAATTCTGCCAAGAAAATTCATTGGTAATTACTAATACACTGTTTCAACTACCAAAACGACGCCTATATACCTGGACTTCGCCAGATGGCCAACAAAATTGATTTCATACTTTGTAATCAGAGGTGGAAGAGCGAGGTTCAGTCAGCTACAACAAGATCTGGGGCTGACTGCGGATCAGATTGCATAATTTCGGCTGAACCTTCAGAATGTAGCAAAAAATATCCCAACTTGCGGATACAACCTTCACTCTATACCTTCTGACTACACTGTAGAGGTGCAAAACAGATTTAATGTATTAGAGCTGGAAGACATAAGCTCACAAGAGATGTGGGCAGAAGTAGCTAATACTGTCAAAGAGGCCGCAGAGAAACACAGTCCCAAGAAAAGGAACAGCAAGAAGGCTAGATGGCAATCAGTTGAGGCTCTGCAAGTTGCAGAACAACGAAGGAAAGCAAAATTCAAGGGAGTTAGATCAGCTATGTTTGAATTTTATAAAGATCTTCAGAAATTAGCTAGAAGAGAGAAAAATATATTCTTTAATGAACAGTGCAAGGAAGTTGAAGATAGTAACGGAATTGGGAAGACAAGAGATCTTTATAAGAAAATTAGAGAAATTAAAGGAAAAATCCAGGCAAAAATTGGAATGATAAAACATACAAACGGGAAAGATCTGAGTCAAGCAGAGGATGCTAAGGAAAGATGGGCAGAATACGTAGAAGACCTATACAAGAAAGAACTGCATAATGACAGGGCTCCTACTGCTGATGTTAATGTTAATATAGAACCAGAGCCAGATATTTTGGAGAGCGAAATCCAGTGGGCCCTTGAAAATATGGCTGATAACCACACTAGTGAACATGATGAAATACCAGCAGAATTGTTTAAAGTCACTGGAAAGGATGCAGTGAAAGTGCTGCACTCAATATGTCAAAAATAATGATCACGCAGCAGTGGCCAGAAGACTGGAAAATATCAGCATTCATCCCCATTCCAAAGAAGTCTAAAGAATGCTCAGATTACCGAACAATCGCACCTATCTCACATGCTAGCAGTGTCATGTTGAAAATCTTACAAAATAGACTTCGCCATATCTAGATCTAGAGGTACCTGAAGAACAAGCTGGATTTAGGAAAGGAAGACGAACTAGAGAAGAAATTGCTAACTTTCGGTGGATTATAGAAAAAGCAAAAGAATCCCAGAGAGATGTGTACCTCTGCTTTATTGACTACGCCAAAGCCTTTGACTGCGTCGATCACAACAAATTATGGAACGTACTGAAAAACATGGGTGTACCAGATCACCTCATTCATCTGACACGGAGCTTAAACTTTGACCAAGAAGCAACGGTGAGAGCTATGTATGGAACAAAGAAATGGATAAAGATGGAGAAAGGGGTTCGGCAAGCCTGCATGCTATCACCGCAATTATTCAATCAATATGCAAAACATGTTATGAGGAATGTGAGGCTAGATGAAGGAGAAACAGGAATTAAAACAGCTGGAATAAATGTAAACAACCTCAGGTCCGCGGATGATACGATCCTGTTGGCAGAAAGTGAAGAAGAATGGAGAACACTCTTGCTGAAGGGGAAAGACGAAGGGCTGAATGTGAGGAAAACGAAAATTATGGAAACTACACCTACCAATTCGTGGGATATAGCAGGAGAAACCATGGAGGTAGTGGCCACATTCAGTTATTTCGGTTTCCAGGTTTCTGCTGATGGCCACTGCAGCCATGAAATTGAGAGACCCTGTTACTCGGTAGACAGGCGATGTCAAACCTTGACAAGCTTATGAGGTCCAGAGATATAACACTAGCAACAAAGATCCGTATTGTGAGAGCTATGGTCTTTCCAGTTGTGATATATGGATGTGAGACCTGGACCATTAGAAAGGCTGAATGGCGAAGAATTGACTCCTTCGAATAGTGGTGTTGGAGGACACTTCTTAGAATTCCATGGACTGCAAAGAGAACCAACAAATCAATACTGGAGCAAATAAAACCTGATTCCTCCCTGGAAGGTCTAGTGTTTAAACAAAAGCTGACCTACTTTGGACACACAATGCGAAGGCATGCCTCGCTGGAAAAAAACATTAATGCTGGGGATGATTGAAGGAACTAGAAGAAGAGGACGTCGGAGGCAGAGATGGATCGATGGCATTACAGAAGCAATGTGTTCCAACCTGTAAGGTCTACGGGAGAAAGTGCAAGACAGGAAAAAGTGGCGTGATTTGGTTCATGGGATCACGAAGAGTCGGAACCGACTAAAGGAATAGAGAGAGAGATAGTTATTCTTGAGCTATTGCTTGGGCCTTCAGCTGACAAGATGATACAAGTTTTCTTAACATGTTTACCTGTTGTACTGCGTAAAAGTTTATCTTTAAAGTCTCTCGCTCTGTCTCGTTTTACTGTCACTGTTTCCTTCTTTCTGTTTCGTACTGCTAATGGGTTATGCCTTCCTTTCTATTGCTACTGTCTCTTCTCATGGCCACTATCTTTCTCTTCCTCTCTGTCACTGTCATACACTACGTATCTCATTATCACTCGCTCTCACCAACATCCACTTTCCCTTTCTTTTATTTCTCCCCCATGGCACTGTCTCTTTCATTCTTTTCCTAGCACTGTTCTGGCACAGTCAACTATGATTCAATGCACTACGTCCCTCTCCTTCTCTCACACTGTCTTTATTTCCTTCACACTTTCAATAACACAACCATTGTCTGTTCTCTTGCGGTCCTACTCTTTTTCCACTGTTCCTGTCTTCACTCTCGGTACTACAAAGTGCGAATATTTTCGCATACCAAAATATTCGGAAAAATTTTAAAGGTGCTGAGGAAAGTAGAATGAGGCATCGTGTACCCCACTTTTCGATCAGTCTCTTACGTTAACGGGAACATATTAACTTCTTTTTCTTTTCCAGCAAGTAATGTAACTCATATGCAGTATCTTCAACGTTGAGGGAGGATTTGTGGCCAAGGCCAGAGGTCTTTTCATCAATTGTTCATCAGCCGACTCATGACGAAAAAAGAAATTTAGCAAACAGACTTAGAATAATTTTTGCGCAACAGTACTGA
Organism: Schistocerca americana; assembly: GCF_021461395.2. Taxonomy (NCBI): domain Eukaryota; kingdom Metazoa; phylum Arthropoda; class Insecta; order Orthoptera; family Acrididae; genus Schistocerca; species Schistocerca americana. The sequence goes on from NC_060119.1 coordinate 69,298,954, forward strand.
AAGAAATATAAAGTAAGTTATTATTGACTATAATCTATAGTACACAAAAGTGGCGGCAGGATGAGTTGATATGTTCTTAGAACATAAAGCACAGACTTCCGAATTCATTTGTATTTCAAACTGACCTACTCCTTCCATCGGTCTTCGCAAATATCCCGCCATCATTTTAGGCCAGATCTAAAAATCGTGTTGCTCAAAATTTTTTAATCTTTCAGAGGTGAGATCCTTTCGTATTGTCAGATCTGACTTTGTTAGTTTCTTCTTTGTTCTGGAGGACTTGGACTTTCTTCCATGTGACACGAACTTCACTAATATTGGTATAGGTGTTGCAGATCCTGTCATCCTGCATCGCGCTCTAACTTTCATCAACATTATTCAGTTTCATCTATAGTTCTGGCCTCTCACAGACAAGAGTCGTCAGTAGTATCATCTCGATCTCTCTCCCACTCTTTGGAATTCCGAACAGTCTAAGATAATTGCATCTCTGATGTTGTTGTAGTTCGACAGCAAACGTCCACAATCCTCAGTAACTTTTAATGATATGTTCAGAGCATGGAACTCACTCGAATTTGCCTCCAGAGTTTTCTGTCACTGCTGCAGTGTCAGCATCTGGTTAGTAGCTAGGAGCTCATATCAGTTTTTGTAGGGCAGATTTTTAGTCGCCAAAAGCGGCATAAAGTGTCAGCATAAAATACGATGTACAGTTGTACAACACATTGACATCGGCGATATAGGCCTATGATAATCAGCTGCGAGTAAGCTCAGTCCTTTAGAGACGCAGCATTACCCTGATATGATAATGTGCATCTGATCGACAACTATACTAGAACGCTGGAATGACGTGAGTTTTCGAACTGCTGCAAAATACAATTATATGCTGTCAGAGTGGAGGAAGTTCTCTACTACAAAAATATTAGAATCTCATAGACGCCATTCTATTTTAGTGCGATTTTAATTGATTTTCTATTCAGTGGTCGCTTATCAGTGAAAAATGTTTTCCAGTCTTCCTCAGCTACTCTTGCGATCACATGCTGTAAATGATTCTTCGGTGGACTGCCATACATTAACTTATTCTAAACATTCGGGTCTGTTAGTTACTAGGGTGTCTAAGACATGATTCTTCGGTGGACTTATAATCGATTTAGACTGCCATACATTAACTTATTCTAAACATTCGGGTCTGTTAGTTACTAGGGTGTCTAAGACATTGCTCTCATTAAGCGGTTTGCCTAATTGTGTTCAGGCAAGTTATTCAAATCAATAATAATCGAATACCAGTCTCCGCTAACATTTTTAAACACATGACTCTCCCATTCTATAATTGCCAAACCGAAGTCTCTCCTTATACCAGTAGTATCACCAGGGACCTTACAACATTATCGAAGATGTCTCTGAACCTGTGTCACTTGTTTTTCTGGTCTTCAGTCCAGAACTGGTTTGATGCAGCTGTCAATGCTAGTCTACGCTGTGCAAGCTTCTTCATCTCCAAGTAACTACTGCATCCTAAATCTTTCTGAATATGTTTACTGTATTCATCTCTTGATTCCCCTTTACGATTTATACTAACCACGCTTGCCCCCCAATACTAAATTGGTCATCTCTTGATACCTTCTCATTAGTTATGTGATCTACCCATTCAGTCAGCATTCATCTGTAGCATCACATTTCAAAGCTACTAATCTCTTGTGGTCTAAATTATTTATCGTCCATGTTTCACTTACATAAATGGCTACACTCCATGTAAACACTGGAAAAGATTTCCTGACACTTCGTTCGGTATTCGGGGCTAACAAATCTCTCTTCTTTAGAAACGCTTTGCTTCCCATAGCCAGTCTACATGAGTATCCTCCTTACTTCAACCATTGTTAGTTATTTTGCTTCCCAAATAGCAAAGCTCATCTACTAGTTTAAGTGTCTCATTTCCTTATCTAATTCCCTCAGCATCATCTGACTGAAATCGACTACATTCCAGTATCCTCGTTTTGCTTTCGTTGATGTCCATCTTATATTCCCCTTTCAAGACAAGGTCCATTCGGTTCAACTGCTCTTATAGGTCCTTTGCTGTCTCTGACAGAATTATTGTGTCGTCGGTAAACGTGAAAGTTGTTATTTCTTCTCAATGGGTTTTAATTCCCACTCCAAATTTGCCTTTTGTTTCTTTTACTGCTTGCACAACATACAGATTGAATAACACCGGATATAGGCTACAATGCCGCCTCACTCCCTTCTCAGCCACTACTTCTCTTTCGAGCCCCTTGACTCTTATAAATGTCATCTGGTTTCTGTGCAAATTGTAAATAGCCTTTCGCCCCGCCCCCCCCCCCCCCCCCCCCCTACCCGTATTTTACCCAAGGCAGCTTTAGAATCTGAAAGAGAATATTCCAGTCAACATTATCGAAAGCTCTCTCTAAGTCTACAAATGCTAGAAACGTAGGTTGGCCTTTCCGTAACTTATCTTCTAAGTTGGGTCAGTATTGACTCGCGTGTTCCAACATTTCTACGGAATCCAATATGATCTTCGCCGAGATCGGGTTCTACCAATTTGTCTTTTCGTCTGTAAATAATTCGTGTTAGTATTTGGTAACCGCGACATATTAAACTGGTAGTTCGGTATTTTTCACACCTTGCAACACGTGCTTTCTTTGAGATTGTAATTATTACATTCTTCTTGTAGTGCGAGGGTATCTCGACTGTCTCACGCATCTTGCTCACCAGATGGAAGAATTTCGTCAAGGCTGGCTCACGCAAGACTTACGTGTTACTGTGCTCTGTCAAATTCTTCACACAGTACCATACCTGCCACTTCATCTCCATCTACGTTATATTCAATTTCCATGATATTGCCCTCCGGTATTTCTTACGATTTAAAAGCTGGTCCTAAATTTCTGTCTTACCATTAGATAATCCATCCGAAACCTTCCAATGCCTCCAGACCTTTTCCACATATACAACCTTCTTTCATGATTCTTAGACCAAGTGTTAGCTATTATTAAGTCACGCTCTGTGAAAAATTCTACCAGGTGCCTTCTTTTTTCATTATTTACGCTGCTTTTTGAACTTCATCCTCGTTTATTCACATTCGGATTCTGTTAAAACCTCATTAGATGCTTCGAGAGTGTTATGGAGGTTAAATTTCTAACCACCTCTGACGTCTAGCGTATCTTTGCTGAAAATATCCCAATATGACTCACTTCTGGTTTTAACCAGATTTTCGAAAGACTGTACGGGCATTATTTGTTGTGTTGGCAGAAGAGCCAACACCGTGTTACTAAAGGAGGCCGAAATGCACGCGTTTAGCTCACGCAGGCTGGCGTGAAGAGGGAAGAACTATACTGACGTGAGGTCTGGAACATGAAAAGGAAGGCGCTGCAGTCTGGAACCGCAAGACCGCTACGGTCGCAGGTTCGAATCCTGTCTCGGGCATGGATGTTTGTGATGTCCTTAGATTCGTTAGGTTTAACTAGTTCTAAGTTCTAGGGGACTAATGACCTCAGCAGTTGAGTCCCATAGTGCTCAGAGCCATTTGAACCATGAAAAGGAATGGGAAATCAGAAAGCGGACGAAATGAGTTTGATACTTAACTTTAATCCATTAATGATGAACGTCGCTCTTGACGGTGCATGATTCACAATATTATCTGTTCAGAATAGTAACTGAATATGGCGCCTTGCTAGGTCGTAGCAAATGACGTAGCTGAAGGCTATGCTAAACTGTCGTCTCGGCAAATGAGAGCGTATGTAGACAGTGAACCATCGCTAGCAAAGTCGGCTGTACAACTGGGGCGAGTACTAGGGAGTCTCTAGACTAGACATGTCGTTTGGCGGCGCTCGGTCTGCAATCACTGATGGTGGCGACACGCGGGTCCGACGTATACTAACGGACCGCGGCCGATTTAAAGGCTACCACCTAGCAAGTGTGGTGTCTGGCGGTGACTCCACATTATTACCTTGAATAAGTGAGACTTATTTTGAGTCCTTACGATAGATTCTCCGGATTTTTACTAATACCACGTGAACAATTGCTTTTTCTGTTCTGAAATGTATTTGTCCTCCTCCAAGGACAACGACGACCATCTGTATACGATTACAACAGGTCATTCGACAAAACAACACCCGACCTAGTCTGGTCTGTTATGTGCCTGGGTGGGCGAGAGAAATATTAAGGGAAAGGGCAGATTCATGCCGTGTGTACAGTTTAACATTGGTAGTATTTATAGCTGTTTATTCAAACCAACACGCTTCAGATCGGTCTTAGGGCAGCACTGTGTGCGAGCAGACGCAATCGATGGCAGAATGCGCAGGTGACGCCCATTGTCCTGTCGCGTCTCTGTGTAGGTAGCCAGCTGATGAGGAACCAGTGCAGCCGCTCAGGCAATCTGGAGTGTCGATGGCTGTTCACCCCTCTGCGTTCCCATTGTCCCCATGTCGTGCATTTGGGTGTGAAGTCGACACTAGGTGTCCTGATGCCGAGCAGCCATGCTCTGTTCAGCCCCCCCACCCCACCCACGCCAGGTGTAGACCAACACGGTGGCCAAAGGCATATAGGGCGCGCCTCTCCCTCAGTTGCATCATAGACAGCCCGCAGTCCGTCTACCGACGCTCCTAACGGCGGTGGCAGGCTGGACACAAGCTCCCCTCTTCTGTTGGGACTGGATGAATTAATAGCCGACTCATTGCCAGCCGGTCTTGTCACCCTATGTTAGCCAAAGGCTCTGGAGCTCAAAAGCCCGTCCTCCTCTCCAGTTCAAGTCGCAATGGAATGGCGACAAGATTGAATGTTTGGAGACCCAAAGCTCTAGTACTTAATCCCTTGAAACGACGTCTATGTCGAAGTGCTACTGGAGAGGAGAGGGGAGGGCGGAAGAGGTTGGTTGGTTGCTTGCTTGGGTGGAGGGGAACAAACAGCGAGGTAATCGGTCCCATCGTATTAGAGAAGGGTGGGGAACGAAGTCAGTCATGCTCTTTCAAAGTAACCATCCTGGCATTTGTCTGAACCGAGTTAAGGAAATCACAGAAAACCTAAACCAGGATGGCCAGACGCTGATTTTTAGCGTCATCCTCTCGAAGGCGACTCCTTGTCACCTCGCTCGATTGCGGAGGAGGACTAGTAGGTTTGCTATATAGCTCGCTCAACCCCTAAGTACGGGTTGTTAAGCCCAATTTAATTTGTAACGTGAGAGTTTCTCAATAGCTCACAAGTGCTCCCAGATACAAAATGTTACTTCACTCCTGGTCTTACTGTGTGGTGGCTTTTGCGGTTCCATGTGCCTCAGCCGCAACACATCTCGCACATTCCATCCCTCTTTAGTGTTTTCCCGCAATGTCAACAATATAGCCCAATGGCTTAACTGATTAGCATATCGACCGCGCTGGCTCTAATGTCTGTCCGCGATAGGAAACAAAAGACCTTAAAAATTTACAATTTGAAAGCCGAAAATTTTTAGGAGGTGGCAACATCTGGCCAACCGTGGATCATTCGCTGGTCATCGTGGCTGTAGATATCTGAATCTTCGCTGTTGAGGAAACGTTCCATCACGACGATCACCTCAAGTCTAGGATGCTCCACCACACTTCGTTATCTGAAGAAAGAGGAAGGTGTCACTAGGTGACGTGTAAGGAGAATACGTGAAGGTGAGGCAAAATTGGATAGCTCATAGCTTGTTTGAGTGTATCCTATTCGGAATTAGCTGGGACTTCGTCATGAAGCAGAAGCATCCCTCTTGGACAGGTTCCTACAGGACTTCGTCTTGGCTGCCTGCCGTAATCTCGTCAAGAGGTCTCGTTAGTATGCTCGTTACGAACATATTCTATTAGCAGCACCCACTGGCACCGATGAGAAATATTCTGCATCATCAACTTGCTCTATAATGATTCGTTGTTCGGGGCTTTCGGTAGTGATGAATACTGAGGTTTCCATCGTTTGTTTTGGTACCTTGCTTCTAGGTCATAATGACAAACTCAGTATTCGCCCATGGTGCTTTGGTGGCTAATCATTTCATCTGGACTGGTCTGAAATAGGTGCAGCATCTTCACTGCTGCTTCGGTTGGGTGGGCTTTTAAAATGGATGTGAGCAGGCGAGGAACACATTGGGCGGTGTTCGTTGTCAAGTTCATAATGACGTGCGAGATGTTGAAAACTGAGTCCTGACTAATTTTCACTTTTTCCGTTGTAGTCTCGATTGTGATACGACAGCCTTCGAGCCACTCTATGGCGTTTCCCATTTCTTCTCAGATAAATTGTCTATCACTTAGATCTGCACCATTCAGACTTGAATGATCACACTGCACGCTTGTGTGTCATTGAACTAATTTGTCACACGCTTGTGCATTGTTATTGTACTGTTCTACCAACTCAGCATTGATTGTGGCAGTATTGCTCTGCTTCTGATACTGCAATCGAACCACTGCACAGTTCTCCGCTTTACCAATGGACAGAGCTATTTTGGTTTTGAAACCCATGGCGATATCGTGCAGTAATGAGAAGTGGGGACGGTCGAAGTGGCCGAGCGGTTCTTGGCGCTCCAATCTGGAACCGCGCCACAGCTACGGTCGAAGGTTCGAATCCTGCCTCGAGCATGGATGTGTGTGATGTCCTTAGATTAGTTAGGTTTAAGTAGTTCTAAGTTCTAGGGGACTGATGACCTCAGAAGTTTAGTCCCATAGTGCTCCGAGCCATTTGAACCATTTTGAGAAGTGGGGATTTCAGTACATACCAGTACTGGACGCTGGTGTCCACAAACAAACAAGAAAATAATAACGTACTTTGTATTTTGAATTAAAATTCAGTAACTACCTCTTGCTCAATGGTAGTGAGTAGAAGTTCCTTTGTGTGAACTCCAGGAATTTTGTACTGTAATGTTCAATTCTTCTACTGTCTGTCCGGTCGCAGAACTTAGTACTTACTGTACCTTCTGTCATAGACTATTTCAGTCTTTCGGAGGATTGACGAGGAAATGTCTGCTTTCTGCGATAGTTTTCTTGGACGCCGACGAAAAACTTAAGGAAAAAAGTAATTTTAGCATGACGTATCATTGCCAAGTAACGTAGGTCAATGAAGCTTGGACGATACATAGAAAGGCCTACTACACTATATTGCAGAAGGAAAAAAATACTCAGTGGGACGAATAGAAATGACACTTTTATTGAAAAATACTAATTCCCCTAGGCGCTCAGTCCGGAACCGCGCGACTGCTACGGTCGCAGGTTCGAATCCTGCCTCGGGCATGGATGTGTGTGATGTCCTTAGGTTAGTTAGGTTTAAGTAGTTATAAGTTCTAGGGGACTGATGACCACAGATGTTAAGTCCCATAGTGCTCAGAGCCATTAATAATTACACCGAAGTCACCGCGATTCGTGGTGGTCTCCTAGGAAGCCTGCATACTCGTTTCGCTAGACAAACATTCAAACAAATCCCATTAATGAATTTAATTACAATAAGAAAATTACAATACTTAACTTTTGCAATTATACAGCTGTATTGCAAGCAAAGGGCGACATACGAAATAATCAATGACATACGAAATAATCAATCTTCTTCAGTACAGACAATCACAAATGTGCGCTACATAAAGAGTACAAGCGAAGTGACCTAGCGTTGACGCTGCTATCCAAGTCACTAGTCTTGAAGCTGCTATTGATCTGGGACGTCGCCAGTCGGTCGTGGCGCGTATGTCCTCTCCACATAGGGGCCGCTGCTGTCGCGTTGTCGTCCTGGAGGGAGGTCCAGTCAGGTTGTGGTTGCCTGACTTCTTCTCACAGCCTTCTATTCCCTGTCGTTCCCGACTGGCGTGCCAGCACATGACTTTACGCTGTAAAAATAACAGACGGCATTGCACGCTCTGCAACGTGCTCCCATACTGTTTCACAAGTTTGGTGATGAGTTACCGTTGTAGGGCGTTCCAGTCCTCTGGTTCAAATGGTTCTGAGCATTATGGGACTTAACATCTGAGGTCATCAGTCCCCTAGAACTTAGAACTACTTAAACCTAACTAACCCAAGGACATCACACACACCCATGCCCGAGGCAGGATTCAAACCTCCGACCGTAGCGGTCTCGTGGTTCCTGACTGTAGCGCCTAGAACCGCTCGGCCACCCCGGCCGGGACCACTCCTCCAACAGCGCTCTTGACACCTACTGGACGGTCATTGGTGCATGCGGACGTGCTGCAGTATGTCCCCACAACGCAACCCACACCTTATCGGTGGGACCTAACCTGGGGGAATGGCCAGACCAGTCCATTTGCCGAATATCCTCTGCTTCCAAGTGCTCTTCTACCTGCGATTTTCGATACTGTCGTTCGCTGTCATTCACAAAAATGCAGTCAGTGTCGAGTGCACCACTGAAAGAGGCACATGTGGAAGGAGTACAGTGCCATAATAACAACGACCAGTGAGTGTACCGTGATCCAAGGGTATCACAGCTCCCTACAAGATAACACCTCGCCCAAATGGTTCAAATGGTTCTGAGCACTATCAGACTTCTGAGGTCATCAGTCCGCTAGAACTTAGAACTACTTAAACCTAACTAGCCTAAGGATATCACACACATCCATGCCCGAGGCAGGATTCGAACCTGCGACCGTAGCAGTCGCACGGTTCCAGACTGTAGAGCCTAGAACCGCTCGACCATCCGGCCGGCAACCTCGCCTACCGAAACGGTTATGTTCGATAATGCTCATGGGTGCATTATACAGGGTGGTCTATTGATCGTGACCGGGCCAAATATCTCACGAAATAAGCGTCAAACGAAAAAACTACAAAGAACGGAACCTGTCTAGCTTCAAGGGGGAAACCAGATGACGCAATGGGTGGCCCGCTAGATGGCGCTCCCATAAGTCAATTTTTTTAAATAGTACCCCCCCCCCACTTTTATTACACATTCATGTAGTACGTAAATAAATATTAATGTTTTAGCTGGACCACATTTTTCGCTTTGTGATAGATGGCGCTGTAATAGTCACAAACATATGGCTCACAATTTTAGACGTATAGTTGGTATGTTTTTTACATTTAAATACAGAACGTATGCAATTTCGAACATTTTATTTCGGTTCTTCCAATGTGATACATGTACCATTGTGAACTGATCATTTCTGAGAACACATGCTGTTACACCGTGATTACCTGTAAATTCCACACTAATGCAATAAATGCTCAAAATGATGTCTTTCAACCTCAATTCATTTGGCAATACGTGTAACGACATTCCCCTCAACATTTCAACACGCGTATTGTTTCACGAAGCAAATACCGTCCTCACTGGTGGAATGTTACGTGATACCACGTACTTATGCGTTTGTGACTATTACAGCGCCATCTATCACAAAGCGAAAAAAGTGGTCCCACTAAAACTTTCATATTTCTTTACGTACTACACGAATATGTAATAAAAATGGAGGTTCCTTTTTAAGAAAACGCTGTTGATGTCCGTTTGACCTATGGCAGCACCATTTAGCGTGCCAACCTTAGCGCCATCTGGTTTCCCCGTTCAAGCTAGACGAGATTCTTTCTTTGTAGTTTTTAGTTTGATGCTTATGTCGTGAGATATTTGTCCCGGTCACTATCAATGGACCACCCTGTATGTTCTCATTTCTTGCCATATGAGGGTGCATCCGGTATTGTACAATATGAATGTTCTGGTAGTCCAGGTGTACTGTGCGACCGCATCGAACTTCGCCGTTAGAGGAGATCATGGAACGAGAAGATACTCAGCGGATAGAGAGGCCTACCCGTCTCACAAGTTGTCAACCAAGTTCGGGGATGAATGGAACGTACTACCAAAACAAACACCTTATCAACCTTTCCCACCATGATGCGAAGCGCGCTGCAGAGCGTGCATCAACGTCGCTGATGACCACACACTCCAGAAACAACAATGTCCTGTGTCTTGTACTATCCAGAGGAACATCATGTATCGCGATGACTTCCACGTAATTACTGTCTTACAGTAAAAGTGTTATTCGAGGTCTCGTTGAGTGGTTCTTTCAGTTATCTTCTGTACTATATCGTAGAGGTCTTTTCTTTGTAGGGCCCAAGTTTTGTCGAGCTCTGTTTCTTGACTGTGCCATTGCAAGCCGAAATTTCCTGATGCTTAATTGTTGTACACCAGTATACATTGAAAATTCCTGTTGGTCGCATAGGATCTCTTTCTGTACCATTCGGGCATTGATCGTAGTCAAATTGACTGTTTAAATACCTGTGTGCTCTGTAAGTGTAACTGTCTCTTCCCATTTCTGCGCTACGGAATGATGTCAGCTTAACTACAAATGCGAACGCCTAGTCCATTCCTTCTCAAAATTATCTGACATAAAATCGTCAGTTTGAACTACGAGATGACATTCAGTGACTTATCCTAAAATTGATCTGTTGTTAGTTAGCCAAGTACCGTAGGTACAGACACCAAATCTATATATACACCTACATTTACACTCCACAAACCACTGTAAAATACATGACAGATTGTACTTCTCATTGTACCAATTATGTGGGATTCTTCTCGTTCCATTCACGCATGGAACGCAGGAAGATGATTAATATGCTATGTGAAAAGCCAGGGTCACAGCACGCTTTCTTGTAGCACACCGAAGGTTACTTCAACCTCAGTCTATGAGTCTCCATAGAAAATTACATGCTGCGGCGTCGCTTCCAAAAAATCCTCACTCATGTCACAAATCGTATGATACCACATACTATTGTAATTTCGGTGGTAAGCTTAGATGTGATAGTGACTCAAATCATTTTCGGAAATCAAGAAATATCGCATTCACACTACTGTCCATTAAAATTGCTACACCACGAAAATGACGTGCTACATCCGCGAAATTTTACCGACAAGAAGAAGATGCTGTGATATGCAAATGATTAGCATTTCAGAGCATTCACACAAGGTTGGCGGCGGGGGCGACACCTACAACGTGCTGACATGAGGAAAGTTTCCAACCGATTTCTCATACTCAAACAGCAGTTAACCGGCGTTGCCTGGTGAAACGTTGTAGCGATGCCTCGTGTAAGGAGGAGAAATGCGTACCATCACGTTTGCGACTTTGATAAAGGTCCTATTGTAGCCTATCGCGATTGCGGTTAATCGTATCGCCACATTGCTGCTCGTGTTGGTCGAGATCCAATGACTGTTAGCAAAATATGGAATCGGTGGGTTCAGAAGGGTAATACGGAACGCCGTGCTGGATCCCAACGGCCTCGTATCACTATCAGTCGAAATGACAGGCATCTAATCCGCATGGCTGTAACGGATCGTGCATCCACGTCTCGATCCCTGAGTCAAGAGATGGGGACGTTTGCAAGACAACAACCATCTGCACGAACAGTTCGAAGATGTTTGCAGCAGCATGGACTATCAGCTCGGAGACCATGGCTGCGGTTACCCTTGGCGCTGCATCACAGACAGGAGCGCCTGCGATGGTGTACTCAACGACGGACCTGGGTGCACGAATGGAAAAACGTAATTTTCTCGGATGAATCGAAGTTCTGTTTACAGCATCATGATGGCCGCATCCGTGTTTGGCGACATTGCGGTGAACGCACATTGGAAGCGTGCATTCGTCATCGCCATACTGGCGAATCACCCGTCGTGATGGTATGGGGTGCTAGTGGTTACACGTCTCGGTCACCTCTTGCTCGCATTGACAGCTCTTTGAACAGTGGACGTTACATTTCAGATGTTTTACGACCCGAGGCCCTACCCTTCATTCGATCTCAGCGAAACCCTACATTTCAGCCGGATAATGCACCAACGCATGTTGTAGGTCCTGTACGTGCCTTTCTGGTTAGAGAAAATGTTCGACTGCTGCCCTGGGAAGCACATTCTCCAGATCTCTCACCAATTGAAAACGTCTGATTAATGGTGGCCGAGCAACTGGCTCGTCACAATACGCCAGTCACTGCTCATGATGAACTGTGGTATCGTGTTGAAGCTGCATGGGCAGCTGTACCTGTACACGCCATCCAAGCTCTGTCTGACTCAATGCCCAGGCGTATCTGGGCCGTTATTACGGCCAGAGGTGGTTGTTGTGGATACTGATTTCTCAGGATCTTTGCACCCAAATTGCATGAAAATGTAATTACATGTCACTTCTAGTATAATATATTTGTCCAATGAATACCCGTTTATCATCTGCATTTCTTCTTGGTGTAGCAATTTTAATGGCACTTCAGTGGTTTCCAGAGAATTGATGTAGATGTAGTTGTGGCACCTGTCCAATTGGTACTTACTTAGTCGATAAAGTGACTGGTACCTCTAGTTCTACCTCGCGATTTTATGTTACATTACTGTACGAAAGAACTGACTAGGCTTATGCATTTTAGTTACGGTGAGTGCACTCCGTCGAGGAAACCGGGGTTTCTCTGAGTTAATCAACGCATGGATTCATTCTGAGCGAAATCTTACTAATGGTTAAAATTGTTGCAGGTTCTATAGTGCGAGCGTGATGGCCATATTGCTGGCTAGTGCTGATTACGGTATAATGCATGTTAAGCAATTTCCGCCACGTGTTACAGCAGGGGCTTCCAATGCGGCGTGATGGAATGTTCTTTGTTTTAACACTTTGCTCTCGTACACAAAGGATGCATAGATTTATCTCGTCATTTAGCTTCTAGATTTCAGCGTGACGAATGGGCTACTCATTAACGCTCATTTATGCGAACTATCGCGTGTTGTCGTAGCTGCCATTACAACTAAAACCAGTCCCCGAGCTCCACTGATTAAGAGACATGAACGAAGAGCAAACAGTGCATCCATTACTTCTGGAATGTGTTTTACAACTCTGTTCGTAGTCAACCGCGTTAATTCACGAACACCTGCCGTAAGAGCAAACAAACACAAACATGCTGCTGAATGTAAATCGGAACTGGTCTCCACAATTCCCGGTCTTCTACTGTTCTCTGATTGTGTTACAAGAATAATTACCAAATAGGACACATTCTGAATGCGAAATGTCGCCGTTCGTATTTTCGGAATAAACACGTGTTACCCGAAAACAGTCGTTTTCTAGTACGAACCTCTTTTAAATTCAGCATGACAAGGTAAACGGCATTAAGACGATGACACGAACGTTTACGAGTACCTCGTTAATTTGTTGCTATTGTACCTGCAAAAGCGAATTCAACGTTTTCCGCAGTTGCTGATTTTCTTGTTGGTGGTATCTGGAGTTGTAAAGGCTATCTGATTCAGCTCTTCATTTTAGTCTATCCTGTACACGCCGCTTTATCTCTACATTACTAATGTAACCTACACTGATCGACGAGAACATCACGACCACCTACCACATAGCCGGAATGTCCACCTTTGCCACGAAAAACAGCGGCGAAGCGTCGTGTCATGGAAGCAAAGAAGGCATGGTAGGTCGCCGGAGGGAACTGACACTAAATCTGCACGCAAAAGTCTCCTAATTCAAGTAAATTCCTGAGAGGGGGGCGATGGGCTCTGACGCCACCTTTCGATCACATCCCAGATGAGTTCGAACAGGGTCAGATCTGCCGTGTTGGGGGACCAGCACATCACCTGGAGCACTGTCTTCCTGGAACCACTATAACACACTCCTAGTCTTGTGACAATGATGCATTATCTTGCTAAAAATACCCCACTCTAACACATACCTGGCCTTGTGACATGGAGCATCATTTTGCTGAAAAATGCCACTGTCGTCGGGAAACACGTTCGTCATGAAGGGGTGTACGTGGTCTGCAACAAGTGTACGATACCCCTTGGCTGTGATGATGTATTGCACGAGGTCCACTGAATCCATGGATGCCCTCGTGTATGTCCTCCAGAGTAAAATGGAGCTCCCGCCAGCTTTTCTCCGTGCCACAGCACAAATATCAGGGAGCTGCTCAACTGGAAGACGAATTCGCGCCCTCCCATCGGCATGATGAAGGAGGCATCGGAATTTCACAGGCCATGCAATTCTTTGCCATTGCGCAAACGTCCAGTGCCGGTGGTCAACCGCCCATTTCAATCGTAGTACCCGATGTCGTGGTGTTGACATTGCCACATACATTGGTCGTCGTCTGCGAAGGCCCGTCTTTATGAGTGATCGGTGCACTGTATGTTCATGTACACTTGTACTCTGCGCAGCATAAGAGCCTGCTGTTAGTTCCTCGACAGTTCGCCGCCTGTCCTGTTTTACCAATCCGCCCAGCCTTCAGGACGTATGGATGTAGTTTTACCACGTGTTGAAGACGCACACCATAGCACTCCTAGAACCCTCGACAAGCCGTGCAGTTTTCGAAGTGCTGATGCCGAGCCTGCAGGCGATCACAATCTGCCCTCTGTCAAACTCAGATAGATCGCGCGCCTCCAGCGTTGTATACACGGAGAGCAGGTTCGCTGATGCTACATGCTGCGGGCGTCTCTTTGACTAGCAGTCATTCCTCTCCAGGCGATGGTGCTGTTGCCTGGACGGGTTTATATCGATAGCAGGTGTGTGTTCATAATGTTCTGTCTGATCTGTCGAGTTCTGCTTGAAGCCACTAAGTAATCCATACCTTCGCTACACTGTACAGTTTTTACACACACCTCTGTACTTCGCCATGCATCGTAACAAGCGATCCGTTCCTTTACTGAAATCATAATATAAATTTCTTTTTTCACTAATTTGATTAGTACCTCTACATTAGTTACTCGATCTACCTATCCCACCTTTACCAATCTTGTGCAACACCACATTTACGAGGTTTCGTTTCTCTTCTTGTCTAAACTGATTGTCGTCCCCTCTTCACATAGTTATAGGTAATACTGCAGACAAACATATTTTTTCTAAGGCTTAAGTATATATTAGATGTTAATCCTTTCCTGTTTTTCAGAAATGCATTTGTTGCTATTGGCTTCTTGGATTTTATACGCCCCCTACTTCTGCAAAACTCACCAATTGATCTCAGTGTCTGATTTTCTTATCTAATTACTTCAGCATCACCTAATTACATTCAATAACATTCCATTACTCTAGTTTCACTTTTCTGATGTTCTCCACTGGTTTTGCAAGCTTTTTGCTGATTGCGACGGACTTACAACGTCATCAACAAAACTCGAAGATTTTTCCTTTTCTCTGTGAACTCTTATTCTCTCTCCAAATTTCTGCTTGGTTAGTTTCAGTCCTATCTCAGTGTACTGAGAAAATGATATCGGGGATGGTACCACTCCATAAATATGGTTAAAAATTTAAAGTAACTCCACTTCTGGGAATAGACTATGATAGGAGTCCGTGGTTTCGATGGGATGTAATCTTTGTATGAGACACCCGTTCCAGTTGCTGACGTGTTCTATTGCTTTGCTCACTATGGCGTCCTCTATTAGCACGTGTTTCTTAATGTCTTCACGCATTTCCTGCCATCCTGTCCCTTCTACTCTTCTGTGTTTCGACAAGATCCTGTCCACGCCGGTTATATGGAGAAACTCATCACTTAATATCTTATAAATTCACTTAATTTTCAGCATTTTTCTCTGACACCGTATCTCGACCCCTTTGAATTTCCCTTTCTTCCGGTTTCCTTACAGTATTGCTTCTTGACTTTCACTGACGATAACAATGACGTAAGTGGATCTTGCCGTTGATATCCTTTCAACCTGGGTAATTGCCGCAATGTCTTTCCATTAAATCCATCAACTCTGATTATAGAGTTTATGGTGGAAACGGCAATAGTTGGAGTGGATACAGCGCTATAACCAGTTTCTCATGCTGCCTGAAGGATAGCAGCAGTAGTGTTGCCGAAGTCTGCTGTAGTTTTCCAGCGGGTGATGATTGTCTAAGTACACCTGACCCATCAGTGTGTCCCACAGATAAAAATCACAGGGAGGAGGATCTAACGATCGAGGTGGGCAGGTGATCCGACTGGTTCTCCTGACTGTTCTCTCTTCACGGAACACCCCATGCGCTCTTGACAAGGTTGTCAAGGGTGCCGTTACTACATCTTATTGAAAATAACCATACAGTCGTTTCTCTTCTGTGAGTTAATCCGCATATTAAAGAATTGCTGGACGTTCCGGTTAGAGTTAATAGTTTGCAAAAAAGTCGTGTTACGGTGGGAACACCAGACATGGCGCACCAAACACCGTTCGTGAGATTATGCAACGGCTCGTAAGGTACTGATGGGGAATTTCTGATATATAACGGTGAATGTTCTATAAGATCTCATATCCTGACGACTCAACCTGACCTCCCCTGAGGAACTCAAAAACTGATGGCCCACAACTCTTGATACCAAATCACTCAATACCACCACTAGACGCAAATTCATATGGACACTTTAATTCATGCTCTACATTAAATATATAAGGATACAGAGACAAGAGTTTTTTGATAATGTTTCGAAACGATTTAATTCCCCGTTCCCAAAAAAATAGCGGTGAGATTTCGTCGGGCATTGTTCCAGGCTTCCTTTCAGTCGAGCAACGTTTAGAAATGTTCGAACACTTTTCGTGTGGTTACGTTTTCTATTCGCTACAGAGGCCTTTAGCACCATTTGACATCAAGTTTTCCAGTGCAGACTTTGCTGGATGTTTTGCCCAAACGTCTTGCTCCTTAAATTTTTGTGCAAACAGTTCCACTATACTTTCCACGAATTATGCTTCGCATTAGACAATGAAAATTCACTTGTTTTTATTTTCGAACACTATTTTTGCTGCATTCAACAAATCACTAACCATGATTGCTTTCCCATTCACGAAATGACACAGTGAGATATTCGGGATAGAGCCCGCAGGAGATGTGCATGGGCAGGTATATGGCATTAACAGACCGGAGTATCGAAATCACTATTTCTAACGTTCTCCATGATGAGCAGTTCCAGGTTCCTTAACAATGCCTAGTTCCGTGTTAAGCCCATAAATATTCTCCAGGCCAGTATAATTTTGCCCTGTCTGCACGTACGGGTGGAACACTAGTGGAGAATGAAGCCGTTTTTAATCCGAACATTTCCCTATTGGTCTTCAAGTTCTATTGCCCACACTTCAATCTTCTCAGTTTTTCAGTATGTTATATAGTAGAGACTGACGCTTAGTCCTCCAGTCATTACTAACCCCTTGCAATTTATTTACTCATGTATGTACCACCGAATCATTGGACACTCGTTCACTGGAAAACTTTCGTATAAATGCCGTAAGCGTTCTCCATCATAAAATGGTGCATTATGTTCAAAATTTTTGCATAAATAGCGGTACGCTAAAGAAAAAAAAGAGTTAATCTTCTCTTACTTACATTGTGGTTCAGCAGCCCCTATGGTTGTCGTTTTGTGCATCCCATAACGTTGTACTTCACCTTCAAAAACCAGGCGCGAGATTTTCATATTCTTTCGTTAGATACATGAAAACTATTAATCCTACAGAAAAACTGAAGAGGACCTTTCTGTAGAAAGTTTAATATAGATGGACTTTGTACCGCGATACGTTTCCGGTGAATGCAGAAATTTTCGATTTATTCGAGAAAAAGGTACAAAAGCAACTTTGAAACGAAGCCTCGCTACCACACTGAGCCCCCACCAATCAAAATTTAGTATGTTGTTCATGGCATTCCCCCACTGCCAGTGTACAAAAATCTACACTAATTATTTCCGACTTTCGAACTTCTCTGGTCTTCGTCGATTGCCCACGTTATGCCATCGTTGAGCCTTTCATGAATACTTACAAATTGTGAAACTTACGTTTGTGTAAATTGTACGTAAAAATTTTGTGAATTTTAAGAGCATAAAATAAACAATTACACTGCAGTACTCTTCAGACCTTAGGACTACGAAACTACTACACTTTTAAGAGTTAAGTTTAGACTCACTTGTCCACGTAATTAGTTTTAGCGAACGTTTACAAAAGTTATTTTCTTTCATTGCCCTCACAGGCACGTTCAAGTAAATAATGTAAACGAAATAGCCGACTACACTTGTGGTCTAACAGCAAAATCAGTAGAGACCAAAACTGGTCGAATATTGGAATAGTACGTGTAGTCGGAATTTTTGTACGGGTACGGTGGTAGGAGGTAGTGCCAGGTACAACATAATGGAAATCCTGAGAGATACATGTCAGGATATGAGTGCATCTCATGGTGGCTTTTGTAGGGTTTTCTTGAATAAGGCGAAAACTATAACCTCCCGCGAATATTGATCAAAATACGAGAGTTGACTACATTAACCCTAGGACGCCCAAGCCTTTTTTTCTAACTTGGATATCTAAGGAGGGGGTTCAGCGAACCCACAGGTATTAAATAAGTTTGCTGACGAAAAATTACAACTTTCAAAATGGTTTATGTATTTTAACTAAGGCATCGGTTAATAAATGTTTTTAATTGTTATAAATATTGGACTGAGTGAATAAAAAATTGACATATTACAACACAAAAGACAGATGTGTTCATACACAATAGTCTACTCTGAGTCCTCAACTTCAAGGCAAGAGACACACATCACAATTTTTTCTGAATGTGTGTTACACACATGTTTATGACACTGTCCACAATACTGTTTTGGTTTACTTAGATTGTTGTACTTCTGCTTCTTTGTTTTAGCTTTTCTTACACAAAAATGGCACCGACCTTTCCCTGCAGGAGCCTGACGTGCTTCTGTTGTCACTTCTTTGCTTTTCTTTTGTAGAATAGTCTCCATTGATTGAACAATTTGGTTAGATAACCATCTTGCATTGGCACTTCTTTCTTCTACCTGCAATTTCACTAGTTTCACTCAAGCTTCCAGAAGATAAAGTTTCCGTTTGTTGTGTTTCTCTTCAGTCCATCTTGGATGTTGCTGGATGAATATGGTGGTTGCATTAATAGCACAAATGTCGATGAGAGAGTAAAATACAGATAGAGGCCATCTCTTTGTTCCCCTCTTCTAGGTGTACATAGGCGCCATTTGATCGATGGTATCTATTCCACCTTTAGTGGAATTATAATATGCATTTATCTCGGTTTTATTCTTCTCTCCACCAACAGTGCCTTTATCTTGGTTCATTGTTGACAACATCAGTAAGTTCTTGCTTGGTTTCGTTTTTGCTGTGTGGGACACCAAAGTTATCTTGCGTTGTTGTGGAGATGAGAAATACGAAATCCTACTAAGGGAAATTTTCTATAGCATGGAAGCCTAAGGGGGGGGGGGGGGTCGTTGGACCCATAATAAGTTTATTTATATTTTCTTTCAAAGCAGGAATTTTGTATAAAATATATTAACACTAACGTTTCATAAAATAGCCAACAAACAATAACTCAAAGGGAATATGTAGTATGAAAGTTACTTGGGCAAAAGCAGGGGATATAAAAAAATTATGGGTGCAACGAACCCCCCTCCCCCCCTTACGTGTCCTAGGATTAAATTTCCTACAAAAAGATTCTACTAATTTTTTTCTGGACGAGTAGTGAGGTATGGGTGCATTACATGGTGACTTTTGAGGGTTTTCTTGAATAAGTCGAAAACCATAACCGTATTTATCAAAATACGAAAGTTGACTATATTAAATTTCCTACAACAAGATTCTACTCGTTTTGTTGGGAGGACCAATAGTTTGCAGGAAGCAACAAAGACAATATGAAAATCTAGCACGTAGTTTATAACAGCCTGATATGATATTGTTTCTGCAGAAAACGGCATCGGCACAGGCAATTGAATCACACACTATATACAGCAGAGAGTATGAGCATATGTCACAGATCTCCCATACCATCGATTTCAAAGAAATTGTGCACAGAAACACCAGGGTTCACAAGTACCAGCAGTGTAGTGTCAATAACTCATAGCTACAATAGTAACGGAATAGAGGCAAAAACTCGTTTTCTTAGCACTGTGCCTTATAGGCTGCCCTACGCAACAGTCATGCTGTGCGATATTAAGGGTAGCCTACATGTCAATGGGAAGAAACGATTCCCTGGGACTCAACATGGAGGATGCGTACCTGATAGGTGTATTCTGTTGGAGAACTTGCAGCCAACTTTATTGACCTGCTTTGTATGGCAGCCTGTATGTCAGGGCTAATAAATCATTTTTAAGCCCCTTATATGCAGCCTGCTTTGCATGACAAGTTTGCTGCGGGAGTAGTATCGGCTTGCTTTATCGTACTATACTGCAGGGGCTACATGTTCTGATGTGCATTGCTAGAGACTGGTTAAGATGGATAGAACAGGGGATGCCCAGAGTGAATGAGAGGAGAAAACCGACAGAGAAGGAGAGGGAGGGGGAGATGCATGAGACAGGTGGAAGGTGTAGAGAGGTCGTGGGCAGCTGGAAAGTAAGAAAGGGAGGTGAAAATGAGAGGAAAAAGAGGGAGGAAGATGTGTCACACGTAGAGGGTTAAAGATAAGGTCAGAGATAGGTGTTGAAGTAAATGGACAAAGAGAAGGAGAGGAGGGGATGCAGAGAGAGTGGGGAGGAGAAGAAAGACAGAGGTGGAAGGATGGACAGATGTAGGGAGGAAGGAGAGGACACAGACAGGCGTAGATGAGGTGTGTTCAATATATGGATATGCCTCTATTGTAAATTGGGTGAAGCTGCAATGAAGAGTATTTGGGAGAACCAAGACAGGGCAATAGGAATGGAAGAACAAGAGGGAACTGCTCGGATCAAAATGGGCGTCTCTCTCGTATATGATTCTATGTGTACATACAAGATTGGCAAAATAAAGCTGGTCCAGCGAATATTTATTAGTAACTGTTACAGCGCAAAAGTCAAGCAACAACACGATGGTCAGGAACTACCGTGCAGAGAGGGCTGTGAAGAAGACGTCAGCCAATAGTATAGTGACTGACACCTCTCTAGGACGCCACCGAGACAACAGCGGCCTCTAGGTGAAAAGAACATACCCGCCCCGCAGCCTGACTGCGGCCCAGTTGAGGGACTAGCCGTTCTACCAGCTCTACAGCAGCGACTTAGGCACTGAATTGTTTCACTTGTTTTAGGAGTTCCGTGTACTGTAGGGATTTTCTTATTTTGTCTGGTTCCCATTGCTTGCGTCACAACATTGTAAATTCTCAAAGTTAAGTATTTTCATTTATCTTAGTGCAATAAAAACACATTAATACGGTTCAATTGAATTTTGGTCAAGCGATCTGAGAAAGCAGGTTCCCTAGGCACCCTATATTAGATGAGTGGGTAGGGTAGAACATTGGCGACGAGGAGTTCAACGGATTCCATAGTGACAGCCACCACTGTGGTCGGAGTAGTTTGTCATCTCTTGTAGTGCCAAATTACGATAGCGTGCTCCTACGTTGTGCCATATTAACTACCGACACTAGAGCACAATTTAGGTGTTGTCCTCTGTTTTTTACCTCGAAGGTCTGCCTGAACTCATAGTGACGGGCAACGACCCTCAATTCACGTCAAATGAACATGAAACATTCTGTGAACGCAGTGACATACAGCATGTCACTAGTGCACCGTTCCATCCACAGTCAAACGGCCAAACTTCGCTCTGCACACACCAGGGATCAAGCATTGCAGCTGTTTCTCGCCGCCAGTCGTATGCATCTGTGAGATGTACCGTCGCCGGCGAAATTGCTTCACGGTTACCGCCATCGTAAACTGCTCAACGTGCTTCATCTTCCACATCATCCGACGCTTCTCGCCTCATGATATTGCGTTTTGCAGGGTTTTTAGCTGCATCAGACGATGGGGCGCGAGGCGAGATCGTCCGTCGACTTGGCGCTTGCACGTATCTAATTTCAGATCCAGATGGTTTGCAGCGCGGACTTCACAATCAAATTTGCATCTGTCATGTGCACGGTGATCCTTCTGTGCCTCTTCCCCCAGCTTCACGGATCCCGAGAACAGCGCGGCCAGAGGGTGTCATCACGACAGCGTGTGACGACCCCATGGAGACGGGGACTTCGCTTCTTCCGCCTCCTCTCGTTTTACCGATTGAGTTGGACCCGCACTCGCTGCAGCAGCCGACGCCTTCAACATCCGGTTATAGGCATCAGGAAGTGGACGCGTATCCTTGTGGTCGTTTTCCAGGGGACGTCTTCACTAGAAGGAAGACCGGCTGGCAGGGCTCGACCGGAAGTTTGATGTCCCCTGCAGCCGCGGCTTCCAGTCCACCGTCCACTCTGCTGACCCCCCCCCCCCCCCCTCCCCTTTGCAGCGCTCCCTGCACGATGGCGGCCCGTCGCTTTGGGTGTTTGCAGGGGGGTGGGGAAGGAGAGGAATGTTCCGGCATAACATCCAGCGCCGGCATGTCGGGTTGGAACGTTACTGCAGAGAGACTGTGAGACGACGTTAGCCAATAGTACGCTTACTAGGACAACACCAAGACAGGAGCGGCATCTATCCGAAGGAATATAAGGGCTGCGCAGCCTAGCCCCGCCCACAGTGGACGACGAGCCGTTATACAGCACTACAGCAGTGTCTTATGAACTGTTTTGTTTCGCTTGCATTGAAATTGTATTTACCAAAGAACATTGACTATTTGCAAGTCGGCATTTGCTTGCGACACACTTTTGTAAATACGTCGAGTTAAGTATTGTCAATTTAACATACTGTAATGAACTGCTTTAATTTGATTTGCTCGAATTGTTGTCTAGGGATCCGAGAACACGGCTTCTTAGGCTCCCTATATTAGACGAGTGGGCAGGATACTACAGAATGCACACTTAATTTTTCGAGCAGTTGTCTACCAGGATCAATGGGCGTTTCTGCGGCGTGACTACTTTGCATCATTGTGTGCAACTGCCCCAGAAAATCACTACTTTTGTAAAAAAGATGATTTGCCATGTCTTTATTGCACAGTATTGGACCAATCTTTACCACCATACCAAAAGTGATGATAGATACTTAACCAAAAATTTCAACCATTCTTAGAGAACTATTGATTAACGAAAAGAGTTACTATTCCAGTCACAAGAAATAACGCTGGAGCAGCAGAGTGTGTGCCACGTTGAGACTTCTGTATGAAAACTGTATTCACTTGTACATATACATGACTTCTCACCACTTGTTCTGTCACTAATGTTTGTTGACTGCTATGTCTCACACGTTCAAGATTAACAAGAACTTCATAACTTCCCTTCCTGTCTTATGTAATGAACTAAATTCTGAATGTACCTCTTGTTTTGTCTTAGGATATAGCAACACAAAACCCTGCTTGCGCGATTTAAAAATGCTGACGTGCTTTCGTCTTTCTGTATGAATTTAATGTCATTGCTGATACTGCTGAAAATCTGGAATCATAAAACCAAATAACCGTGCCGACACAACGTCAGAAATTCATCTTCATCAACATCACACACCACAAACCAGCTATTGGTGTGTGGCGGGGGAAAATTTTTGTACCACTAACGGAACCCTCCAATTCTGTTACACTCTCGAATAGCGCGTGGTAAGAATGATTGTCGGTAAGCCTCTGTGTTGGTTCTAATTTCTCGAATTTTATCCTCGTGGTCTTTACAGGAGACCTATGTAGAGGGAGGTAATATATTGCGACTCTTCCCGGGAAGTGCTCTCTCGAAATTTCGATAGTAAATCTCTCAGTGATGCACATCGCCTTTCTTGTAACAACTGGCAATGGATTTTGTTGAGCATATCCGTATCGCTCTCGTGACGACTGAATGTTCCCGTGACGATACGTGCCGCTCCTTATCGTATCTTCTCTATCAGTCCCATCTGGTAGGGATCCCAGATAGAGGAGCAGTACTCAGAACTCGACTGAACAAGCTCCTTATAAACCACTTCCTATGTGGACGAGTAACGTTCCCTTAAAATTCTTCTTATGTATCTGAGTCTGGCATCTGTTTTCTCCCTTTTTGTTATATATGGTCATTTCACTGACGGTAACTCAGAGAAGTTACTCCTAGACATTTTACGACAGATGCTGTTTCCAGCGGTTTTGTCATCAATAGTGCAGCTGTACAGTAGTGGATTTCTTTCCTATGTATGCGCATTACATTTATTTACGTTTAGGGTCAACTGCCAGAGCCCGCGCCATTCATCAGTTCTCTGAAATGTCATTATGCCAATCGTTACTATCTTCTGGCGTCGCTACTTTGTTATTAACAACAGCATCATCAGTGAACACCGCTAGTGACCATCCGACGCTTCCTACTAGACCATTAATATATGTTGTGAACAGTGACGGTCCTTTCAAACTTCCTTCGGGCACACCAGAAGTAGCCTTTACATGTGTCGATCTTGTTCCGTTAAGAGCGACGTGTTCAGTTTTTAGTGGAAGGAAGTGTAGTCTTGAATCCAGTAGCAAATCTGATCCCATACTCGATAGGCTAGTATTCTTTTCACTAAATGGCAATGCGGAACGGTGTCAAATATATTCCTGAAGTCAAGGAACACGACATCAACCTAAGCGCCTTTGTTCACTACGCCGTGGATCTCATGGAGAAACAGAGCGAGCCAAGTTTCGCAGGATCTCTCTTCGCGGAATCCATGTCCATTTTTATAGAGGAGATTTTCCTTCCCCAAGAACGTCATAATTTTTGAACATAAAACAAGATCCATAATTCTACAACAGATTGACGTCAACAATATAGGTCTATAATTGTATGAATCTGTCCTACGGCCCTTCTTAAAAACGGGAATGAGCTGTGCTTTCTTCCAATCCCTAGGTTGCCTTCGATGTTGAAACGATCTACGATAAACAGCTGCTACAAAGCGAGCGAATTCTTTCGCATAATCTGTGTAGAATCTTATATGTATCTCATCTGGTTCTGATGGCTTTCTACTCTTAAGCAATTGTAGTCGCTTTTCTATTCTGCGATTGGTTATCTCAGTTACAAGTGATCATTTCAACATGTAAATAAAAACGGTAAGGTTAACTCGTCGATGTGTGTAATGTATGCACCTGTGGTAAAAGGAACACTCAGCGGGTTATCAAAATTAAATAAATGAGGCATCAGACAAGTTTCATGGTGTCCGTCGTGGACGGACCGAGTCACGTGGGATACCCTTAAAGATTGTGCAGCACAGCTGTTCCGACAGGCCGATTTCATTTTTCTCCGCAGAGCCGCAGCCCTAATTTCCCAGCGTGGGGGA
Source organism: Schistocerca americana (assembly GCF_021461395.2). Lineage (NCBI taxonomy): Eukaryota > Metazoa > Arthropoda > Insecta > Orthoptera > Acrididae > Schistocerca > Schistocerca americana. The sequence continues at coordinate 69,323,910 of NC_060119.1, forward strand.
ATTCATTTAAACGATGCCCGTGCGAGGAAGGCGATTGCGGTTGTTTGTAATTGGTCGCAGGCGCGCTAGGAAACAAGCCACCGCCTGTACCGCCAATTTCCGTGTGGACGCCGATAACCCGAATACCGAGCCGCGTAAACAACGACGCAAATTGGATGAGGAAGAAGCAATTACCGATCTCCAATTTAAACAGCGCCCTTCGTAAACGATACACATGGTGCTGAGAGACACAAACAACAAGTGTCTTTGTCGTTCCCTGGGAAGATACTTGGTCCTCTCGTATTCCTCTGAGTTAGTTTCTCTGAAAATTAGAGAAATTATTAACTTACATTCTTCACCTGGCAATATGAGGTACTTGAAGGCCTGTATTACCTCTAATCACGCATCCACTATGTGTAGTACACCAGCAGTGCAAAATACTACCATTAATAATAATAAGAAGAAGAAGAAGAAGAAGGAAAGATACAGTAATTAATCTGTGGTATTTCAGAAAAGTCAGTCGTTGTGTGAATCTCCTCATTACGACTTTATCGAGTTCCAGCAATGATATCAAGCAGACGTGTATGAAATCAATACAAAAGGAATGTGAAAAAGTATTAGGGTACGATTATGGGATGGAAGAGAAACAAATGGAGTGAGGGTTGAGGAAAGCATGGATAATATGCAAAATATGACAGGATACTTTGTCGGTTCTGGATACGATAGTACCACAGTTTCTGTTGCGTTTATGTAGTGATATAGCTATCTGATATGCCAGGGAGCTGTTCAGAAAATGTCTGTCTAAGAAACAGTAGAATAAAATAGAGCGACGGAAAATCACTTCGCGATGCAGGATTCACTCTTAGAAGCAGCCCTGCCTGCCTTGATACATAACTAAAGTCCACTCTACCGTCTAAAATCGTGGGATACGGTGGATTATAGCCTATTATGTTACATAGGATACATCACATGACAGAAATTATCTCAAGAGCTGCCATATACCACCTCTTGTTTCGTCATACCGTATGTTCATACAGCCTGCTCTAGTCAGCATACCTACATCACAGATATTCGTCTCTACATGTAAATCTGAATCAATACAAAATAATTCTTTTCGTGTACACAAAATACAAGATCTATCAGAAAAGAGTCACAGCAAATATTTGGATTAAAGACAAATATTCTTCATGGTAAAGACGTCGATTATTAGCACTTCTGCAACATCTCAATCATAAATTTCCTCTGAGCATCACACAATGCTTCCATTCGCTTTATCTGCTCTCTCCAATCGCCTGTTTTCACCCTTCGCTTATATTCGGCTCTTGCAGCTTTCCGCGGTTTTAACAGTGCAGCCAGAAATGAGACATGAGAACATGTGCTTGGCCTGTTACGAAGCTCTCGTCAAGCCTACACATCCCTATGACTACCTTTGAGTCTGAAGCTACGGTACTCTAAGAATGCAAAACATACAATATTATTTTTTTCTGCATGTCTCCTTTCCTCCACGCTTTCTCTTCTTTATTACTGGGCACTGGTATAATATAGCGACGGCCGTCGTGTCTTCTGATATATAAATTTAGTCAAAACATATGGTACAAATACGAAGCCCGGTGTTGGTTAGTACGAGTATTACCAAACAATCAGTTACTAAGGTTGGGTTGCAAGATACCAACACGAATTCCTTACAGAGGAGTCTTAAGAATGGTAGAAGCCGATCAATGGCAAAATCAGTTTGAGTTCTGGAGATATGTAGGAATATGCATGGCATTACTTACAAAGTCGTACTGCTTTGAAGGTCTCGGGGAACTGTCGTGTTTAGAGGATAAATTATAGCACCTCAAGTCGACCTATTGAGCAAACAGCTGTTTATAAATGCCGGAATATGTTTCAGCCCGTTTGTAGCATCATCAGTGGGTGCTTTTGCCACTTCTCTGAAATGCTAACATGTTTTAAGAACATTATTCTAACGAAGATTAGACCAAAAGACAGTTCGTAATTGTTGTGGTTATTACTTACTATATTGTTGGGTTCTGTAAGACATTTCATTCAGTACTGTAAACTGGTAGCTTTTCGCCCGCAACTTAATGATGTTACTATGAGTTTGGTTAGAAAGTTTACAAACGAATTACCAATAAACATTATTTTCCTACGCAAAAGTATTTAGTGGGTATTACACAGCTACTTTCGAAATATTCATCGTTATCTACTTGCTCCTCTGTTGTGGAAAAATAGAAAGAAGCACGATACAAGTTACACTTCTGAATGTCACTTGTTTTCATATCACTCTGACACCGAATTTGAACTTGTCTTTCTCCCTCCCTCCCTCTCTCTATACATGTCTCTCTCTCTCTCTCTCTCTCTCTCTATATATATATATATATATATATATATATATATATATATATATATATATCCATTATTTACAATTAAAGACCATTTTGGATTCCACAAGCTAACTGCATAATAAACTCTGAATACATTTTCATATGCTAAGATCGCTAAAATCATTTATTCATACAGTCAACGGGTTCAGTAATTTAGACATATGTTACTATATGGAATAGTAGATATATGCCTTAATATAATGTCAAATGATGGTATCTATTTCTAGTACCACTGTGGCATCTGATATACGTACGTATCATTCAGAATATTTACGCTGGCATCTGCATGTTGCAAAGTAGAAAGTGAGCATTTGTAATCGGCAAAATAACATGTGTGTACACAGCTGTTATTTTATAATCGACATGCTGAAGTCTAGTATAGCTCACGAGACCAAGATGAACATACAGTGGACAGCACCATTTACTGTACTGAGGGATGAGATTGTGTAATGATATAAAAATAGGTATGTTGCTATTATGCCGGCCGGAGTGGCCGAGCGGTTCTAGGCGCTTCAGTTGGGAACCGCGCGACCGCTACGGTCGCAGGTTCGAATCCGGCCTCAGGAATGGGTGTGTGTGATGTCTTTAGGTTCGTTAGGTTTAAGTAGTTCTAAGTTCTAGGGGACTGATGACCTCAGATGTCAAGTCCCTTAGTGCTCAGAGCCATTTGAACCATTTGTTGCTATTATTCCAAAAAAAATGGTTCAAATGGCTCTGAGCACTATGGGACTCAACTGCTTAGGTCATTAGTCCCCTAGAACTTAGAACTAGTTAAACCTAACTAACCTAAGGACATCACACACATCCATGCCCGAGGCAGGATTCGAACCTGCGACCGTAGCGGTCTCGTGGTTCCAGACTGCAGCGCCAGAACCGCGCGGCCACTTCGGCCGGCTATTATTCCATGTATTGGAAATTTTGGGATATATTTATATGCGCTGTTATGATAGTTGCTGTATCCTAGCATTTTCGGTTCCATCTTTTGCAGATCTAAAATCCCAACAGAGAACTTTCGAAACCGGTCATCGATATGAATAAACGATTTAGGACATCTTGGCAGTTGAAAATTCATCCTGTGTTCACAATACTACAGATCGCCCCCCACGCTGACGATATTAGAAATGTCTAATACCATAATGTGATGCATCTGTTTCTTCTATTTTCTTCTGTCGCTGACATAAAGACATTACCTCTTGATAGTGAATGGGCTGAGCCCTTGTGTTTGTGTTTACTGGCGGCTTGCCACGGTACAGTGGCCTGAACAATGTGTACTAAGACTGTACACATGTACCAGCAAATAAAGCAGCATTAGTCATACAGTGGTATTGTTTCGTGGTGATTACTGTGACTGCGCGTCATATTAACTTAAATCACGACGTAGCAAGCACGACACGCTCAACATGTTTTCCAGGCTAAGGGAACCAGGGTATGTCGTACCGTAATACAACTACCAAGGCAAGAACTGTTTACACTCAATGCAGGTTGATTCTTACAAAGAAGAAGACAGCAACCAGCCACTATTAATACTGCTATTTATTTAAGTAAATACCAGTGTAACCTGTTTCGAACTGACAAGTTCATCATCAAACGGCTGTTGACAAGATTTACGAGATCCACTTTACATAATCGTCAGTTTCCGATTTTTATTCTTCCACTGAGGCGAAATGTTCTTGGTGTGTTGGTGCCATCGAAAATTAAGTGCAACTTTGTTGCGAAGTTGCAGGAATGTATTTTTCAAATATTCCAAAATATATGCACCACTTGTATGATCCGCACTTCACCATATTGTGCAAAGCACGACACACACACACATATATATATATATATATATATATATATATATATATATATATATATATATATATATATACACCAGAAAGTATTTGCCACGTGTGAAGTTGACACAAAGATTTTAGTTTTACAGATACTGACTCAGGACGTGTGACAATTGTGAAAGTGCGTCAGGACACCCCAATCAGCGCTCTACAATTAGTATGTGAAACGTGATAAGTGCACTAGACTGTGTTCTAAGTGATGCCGCACCGGTTGCTACAGTTCTACCATTCACAGAAATTTACGTGAAATGTCAGTGGGCCCAGCAGAGCTGTTCGGTTGACCCACTGCCTTAGCTGAATACGTACATTACTGGGGAACAGAACTCTCGGTTCTCGAGAATTACGAAATTTTGCGAATGTCACACTACACGATTATTTATAAAGATCTATCTATGCAGTCTTGAAGTGAAATACAGCCTGTGAATTGTTAGAAGATTGTGTTCTGTCGTACCTATAAGCTCCCGCACGAAGAGGAACAACACAAGACCAGAGAAAGCGGTGAGGAAAGGTCAGCCAGTAGCCCGCTGTTAAGGATTCTGCCATCTCTGCAAGAAGTGATATCGGAGCCGCTCCCACCAGCCTCGGCCGGACGTTAGTGGAACGTAATGGCGGGGCACAGCATGGCTTAGCAGAGATACAGACTTTGACGCTTCTGCTGCATCTTATTGGCACATCGATGCTCAGGATTCTGAACTGCTTCAATCATTTCCGCTGAACTAGAGGCCACAGAAGCTGATCCAGATTTGATCATTTTGCTCAATTACATTGGCACATCTTTGCCTCGTCGCTTGCATAGCACAAAGTACTCTGTAGTGCGCTGATACTTTGCACGTTGTCATAGCCTCGCTATACAGATAAGTGTAAATCCTGTACAAAATCACAGTGGACAGTCAAGTGTGTTGATACCTAAAGCTTTGCAAGAAGAAGAGATGCAGTTACTTCACCAAGGACACTGGGGGATTGTTCGTACGAAACAGTAAGCGCGTCGACACTGTACTTGGCAAAGTATACACGTCCAAATAGAAAAGTTGATGTCACAGTGTCACGCAGGTATGGATAATCAGTCCACTCCGCCACAACAATTCTCTCCTTGGCCTAAGTCGCAGTCGCCATGGCAAAGTGTGCACAGAGACTTCGCAGGACCTTCTTGGAACACTCGCTTGTTGATTGTCGTTGACTGGTATAGCAAGTTTCCTTTTGCTGTGCCACTGCAATCGACAACGTCACGCAGCACAATTCAGGTGTAGTCATCAATTTTTTCCCTAGAGTTTTTACCTGAAGTAATATTGTCAGACAACGGACCTCAGTTCATGTCAAATGAATTTGACACATTCTGTGACCCCTATAGCATACAGCATGTAACCAGTGCACCGTTCCATCTATAGTCAAATGGCGAATTGGAACGTTTTGTTGAAACGTTCAAGCAACAACGGTCGTGAATTAAGCAACTACAGTTTGTAACTCTAGTTAAATGTCTCTACTATCTTTTTTTTGTCTGTTTGCCGGCCTTAGTGGCCGAGCGGTTTTAGGCGCTACAGTCTAGAACCACGCGGCCGCTACGGACGCAGGTTCGAATCCTGCCTCGGGCATGGATGTGTGTGATGTCCTTAGGTTAGTTTGGTTTAACCCTTCTAATACCGAGTATTTTTTGTTACACTGAGTGCCATTGGGGTCTTTAGTGACACCAACGGATTTTTTTTTTTTTTTTATTAAGGATAGGTTGAATAAGAGTAGAAGAAAATCACATTCCTTGTTTTTTCCACAATCTAAAACTTGGTATCAGTGACATTACATTAAATTAAATTACAATGCATATTTTTTTAAATTATTTATTTCCGTAAAATTTACAAACGATTCTCATGAAACTAAAAACATTTTTGATTAAATTCCGAATTGACATTTATGACTCATTACACTTACAGCAACAAATTCCAGAGTGCTTTTTACATACAGAACATCCACATTTTGAACATTTATCGCTGAATTTTCTATCCTCAGACCTTTTACAAAACGGACACCTTCCTCTTTTTGTCTGTACTGTTGATAGAAGTACTGGGGAAATAATTTTGCTTGGCTTTCTTCCGACAAGCTGCTTTCCTATTTCTATGAGAAATGCCTGTCTCTTGTAGTTGGTGCTATCTGCCCAGTCTGGTGTAAGATGTAGCCATATGATAAATGTATTCAGCGTACTGATATCAATCATGTTGTGAAATAATACTATTGGCCACCTTCCGCTCATCCTCTTTGTAGTGTACGTTCTAACCAGCTTGTCCAAGGTATCTACTCCTGATTTTGTTTTATTATAATCCAAATCATTACTGGCTTGCATTCTTCACGATCTTCCACTTCCTTCCTTGAATGCAGTGTACTGAGCAAAGTTACAACTTTTCCCTTTGTGGGACAATATGAAAGAGTTGAAGCATGCTCTTCGAATCCAAAAATAGATGAATATTTGACTCGAACTTTGGTCTGAGTGAAAGCTTGTGGTAGTTCTCTTTTATTTTTTCTAATTGTTCCTAAGAGTGTGAGATTCATTTTCAGAAGTTCTCTCGCCAAACTAAGACTAGTGAAAAAATTCTCAGTTATTACATTTCTGCCACTATTTTCTAAGCCTTTCACCATATCTAAAGCTTCGCTCTTGCCTTGACCACCTTCACAAGATTCATTTTCTTGTCGACCAGTGTAAACTTGGAGATTGAGAACGTAAGACATTGCAGCATCACATACAGCCCATAGTTTCAATCCATATTTTCCTGGTTTTGAAGGAATATATTACCGAAATGGACATCTACCACGAAGTGCCACAAGTTGTTCATCAATTGTTACGTTGCTGTGAGGAACATATGCTTCTTGAAATGTGTGTACCCGCATTTAAAATATTTCTCTAATGGAAGCCAGCTTGTCAGGAGCTCGGTTGTGACATCTCACATCTGCATCATCAAATTGGATGCACCTTGGAACTTGCGTGCCCGCATCTCGTGGTCGTGCGGTAGCGTTCTCACTTCCCACGCCCGGGTTCCCGGGTTCGATTCCCGGCGGGGTCAGGGATTTTCTCTGCCTCGTGATGGCTGGGTGTTGTGTGCTGTCCTTAGGTTAGCTAGGTTTAAGTAGTTCTAAGTTCTAGGGGACTGATGACCATAGATGTTAAGTCCCATAGTGCTCGGAGCCATTTGAATTTTGGAACTTGCGTAAAGCCATTTCTAGCCATTGCTTCACTAAAAATGGGTCTACCATCCTCTTTGTTCCACAGATGTGTAACTGCTTCACAATGGGCCTTGTAAGCACGTGCTAGGATCAAGACACCAATAAACCACTTCAGTTCAATGTCATCTACTGGTTCCCATTTACTACCGTGAACAAGACTTCCCTCTTTGTTAGTCCACTTTAGAATTGCATCAACAGTGTTTCTCCCAAGAAACAACTGAAAAGCTGATTCTATGGAGTCTACATTTTTCACTGCGTATAAAGTTAGACCTGGCTTTACTCACATTATATGCCATCTCTCTTCTCTTCCACAAGCTCCTCTCAACTTCTCAAACCACAATGTGTACTTACATATGACAGTCAGAAATAAGTGTTACTGCCTGTTCAGGATGGACATCTGCGCTGCTCAAATCTTCTTCTGAACTTCCATCTGATTGAGGAATATTCTCTCCTAAGGCGTCAATTTCTACATCGCTGCATGAGACATCAGAAACTATATCGCTGATATCACTATCAGATTCTCCAGATAGAGGATTATCCTGCAGTAAAATTTCAAGCACTTCGGCTTCGGAAAGATGATGAGACATTTTCGAATGAATGCAACACACACAATAACAGTCTCTACTTGTATGGAAGAAATAACTGTCGGCTTATAAAGTATTGGCAACAATCACACATTAAAACAATACTTACAAGAATAAAACAAAGGAAATACAGCAACAGTTACGGATTCAATGCAGCCCTATTGGGTAATAATACCGCAAGAGAGAAATGGGGTCGCATTTAACCCCAATGGTATTCAGAGGTTCTCTCTTGATTTTATGCAAAACTAGATATTTTCAAAAAGTTATAGTAGTGTATTACGAACCCATTACTTAATTCAGGAAAAGTACGAATTTTTCATAATTTTTAGCAATAGGAAGTAAAGTATATTTTACAGAAAATTACGGCCTGGGGTCATTATAGACCGCACAGTATTAGGAGGGTTAAGTAGTTCTAAGTTCTGGGGGACTGATGACCACAACAGTTAAGTCCCAAAGTGCTCAGAGCCATATAATTCTGATGTTATTACTCTGTGTGAGCGCCCAAGAAAAGATATGTTAATATCCATAACCGGCGATTCTAGTTCACATTTTCCGTGGCACCCCATTAACCGATTACGACAAATGTCAGGAGAGTTGCTTTGTAACAGAAACTACCCATTTCCTCCGCCATCTCATCTTTTTCTGCACTATCTATTTTTTTTTTTTAAAAAAGAAAGACGTGAGGCTGGAAATAAGGGGGATATAATTTGTTTGATGTGCGGCCCTATACAGGAGTGAAAGTGGACAATAGAAAAACAAGATGCACTGGGGATTTGGTTCTACAGAATGACTCCCACAGGCAGCTGGAGATACTTACTCGCTCAGTTACTAATTAAAAGGTACTGAGAGGAATACAGGAAAACAGATCTCTCTGGGGGCACTTCGAAACACCACGAGACAGTCTCGTACGTCGCATTTTAAGACACATAAGGTTATTCGAAGAACAGCTTAAGGAGACAGTGAAGAAAGGTATCGCAGGGGACGAACTAGGACGCCATACATGAGTGACGGAGGGCATGCGGAAATGAAGGGCAACCTCAGTGTTGAATAATACGGAACGGAAGAGGATCTGCACAAACTAAAATCAAGAAAGAGGGACAGGGAAGTCCATTCCATCGTAAAAATTAGAGGTGTGGTTTTATAAGAGACTTCAGCGTTCACTTGAAAATATTATAGCTTCTGTGGTGTCGATTCACATCCGGGGCGGAGAGGAACTAAACACAGGAGGTTAGGGATCTCTTCCTGTGATTAAAGAGGAAGATGCCAATCACAACAGTACAGTCAAGTAGATAATGATTTCCTTCCGTAAAACGAATTGTATTATCATAATCTCCTCAAAACTGATGATGACAAGGACAGGGGAAAGGCGTCTGTTTTAGAAGACTTGTGATAAAATAACGTGGATGATGTGGATGACATTCCTTGAGAGTTTCTGAAATATTCCGGGAGACTGGAAAGCAAACAATTATTCAAGGTGGTTTCGAGAATCTATGACCTGGAGACATACAATCAGACTTCTGTAAATCTCCTACATATCAGGGGCGGATAAATGCGAAAACTGTCAAACAATTAGCATAACAGCCCATACATCAAAGTTTGTGACAAAAATATTACACATAATATTCGAACGAAAATTGAGGTTATGTTGGGTAACGATCGAGTTTGCTTTAGCAAAGGTAATGGCACGAGAACAGAGGAAACTTTCTGAACGGGTGCTTGATTATACATAGAAGACGTAATACTGCGCCATCACAGGATCTGTCGAAAGAGAAAAGGCGTTCGACAATGTAAAATGGAAAACTCCTCGAATTTCTCACGGAAATAAGAGTAAGATACTCCTTACAGACGATTAGAACATCTGGTAAAAGCCGACTTCGGGGAAAATCAGTTAAGACTCCACAGAAATGTTGGAACACGTGAGGCAATACTGACCCTGCGACTTACCTTAAAGGATAGATTAAGGAAAGGTGAACCTAAGTTTCTAGCGTTTATAGACTTAGAGAAAGCTGTTGACAGTGTTGACTGGAATACTCTCAAATTCTGAAGGTGGCAGGGTAAAATACAGGGAGGGAAAGGCTGTTTACAATTTCTACAGAAATCAGATGGCAGTTATAAGAGTCGAGGGGCATAAAAAGGGACAGGTTTGTAGCCTATCCCCGATGTTCTTCAATCTGCATATTGAACAAACAGTAAAGGAAACAAAAGAAAAATTCACAGTGGGAATTAAAATCTATGGAGAAGAAATAAAAACTTTGAAGTTCGCCGATGACATTGTAATTCTGTCAGAGACAGCAAAGGACGTGGAAGACCATATGAATAGAATTGACAGAGTCTTGAAATTAGGATATAAGATGAACATCAACAACAGCAAAACGAGTATAATGGAATGCAGTCGAATTAAATCAGGTGATGCTAAGGGAATTGGTTTAGGAAATGAGACACTTAAATTAGCAGATGAGTTCTGCTATTTGGGGAGAAAAGTAAGTGATGATGGTCGAAGTAGAGAGGATATAAATGGTAGACTGGCAATGGCAAGTAAAGCGTTGAAGAAGAGAAATTTGTTAGCATCGAGTATAGATTTAGGTGTCAGGAAGTCATTTCTGGAAGTATTTGTATGGAGTGTAGCCATGTATGGAAGTGAAACATAGTTTGGACAAGAATAGAATATAAGCTTTCGAAATGTGGTGCTATAGAAGAATGCTGAAGATTAGATGGGTAGATCACATAACTAATTAGAAAGAATTGGGTAGAACAGAAATTTTTGGCACAACTTGAGTAGGAGAAGGGATTGGTTAGTAGGACATGTCTTGAGCCATCAAGGGATCACTAATTTAGTATTGGAGGGCAACGTGAAGGACAAAAATCGTAGAGGGAGGCAAAGAGATGAATACACTAAGCTCATTCAGAAGGATGTCGATAGCAGTAGGTACTGGGAGATGAAGAAACTTGCACAGGATAGAGTTGCGTTGACAGAAGCATCAAACCAGTCTCTTCCCTGAAGACTACAGCAACAACAACAACAACATAGGGAAAGACGTTTAGTGTGCAACGTGTGCAGTAATCACGAGAGAGAAATAGGAATGCAGATCAAGAACGAAGTATTCGCAGCAGAAGGTGTATAAGACAGTGTGTGGTCGATCGTCACCACTGTTCAGTCTGTACATCAAAGGACCAATGATTAAAGTAATATATGCTGAGGAGAGGGATTAAAATTCACGATGGAAGACCTGACTAATTAGACTCGCTGATAACATTGCTGTCCTTAGTGAAAGTGAGTAACACTTGCAGGATCTAGTGAATCGAATGAAGAATCTAGTGAGCACAGAATAAAGATTGAGAGTGAACCAAGAAAAGATGAATTTAATGAGGTGTTGCACAAATGATATTAGTACTAAAGATCAAAACTGGTGATCACGAGGTAGGCGAAGTTGTTTAATACTGCTTTCCACCTTGGGAGCAAAGTAACAGAAAGAGCAAGAGACACAATGATTTAACAAATGAACTTGCACTGTGTGTTAGTCTGCATTTTCCTGAAAAATATTGGGCCGGTTCTGCAGAAAGTGATTCTTTCCCTAAGCTGTTCGTTTTTGGAACACAGCCTATGGCCGGCTCAGGGAAGAAAGTTGTGACTGATTCGTTCGATCGACGGGCTTGGAACTACTCTACAACCACCAAAACTGCTTTACGATTTCAACTTGATTCGTTAAATTAAATAAGCACTTCATGGGATTAGCTCCACAACTGTTGCAGAGATTCATTGAGCAACCGATTCCACCGTACGAACTGTCTACACAACTGGCTCTGCTTAGGGTATCCTAGGACATCCACATCACTGACAGTGGATTATAGACCACGCTGGTCACTATTTCGAAGGACAGCAAATCTTCGAAACATGTATCTATTGTGTGAAAACTGTAAATAAATAGATCAGACTATTAAAATTCCGACCTCGGATGTCGAAAAATAGGTGGACTGATATAATAGAAATGAGGAGGTCTTTGAAGAATCGGCGAAGGAAGGGACGTACCGATTTACAAATAATAACATGAAGAACGGGCCAGATAACTGGAAGTGCGTTGGGATATCAAAAAATATCTTGTTTGTCCTACAGAGTACTGTGGAGGGTAGGATACATGGGCTGCGGTTGAAACAAAGGAAGGATGAAACGAAGTAAGTATCTCTGGAACAGTTACGCAGGGTGTGGAAGTTGTAAAAGGATAACGAAGCGGGTGACAGGTCTGAACACGAATCTCTGTGTTGCGCTGCTCCATGCATGTTGTCGTGACGTTCAGGAGTCCCTATTGTGTTTTCATATCCAAAAGTAGGTATATTGTTCTACTGATATTTATGCTAATATCGAGTATTTTATTTAACTCAAAATACATAATGTCTGTTTGTGACATTTATGTAGCTTGTAGAGTTCGGAAAAATGCCTAGTTGTAATGAGTTATTATTACCACCACTACTATAAAGTGTATTTTACCAAAGATAGAGCTGGGGCAGTTGAAACTATTTTTGTGGGTACAGTTGAAACAGTCGTTTTGTTTTCGCTTTGTTTTGTGGATGCCTAGAGTTCGGGCGTGAAAGATGTCCAGAAGGTAGATTGATTTGTCGAGGTATGAAAATGCATACGAAGAGGTAAAAGCAGGAAACACTACGAAAAGCAGCGAACGTGCATGGAATAAATCACTGTTCTCTACTGACATATATACGAAAGCGAGATGTGACTGGCGGGGACAATGAAGGTGTGGGATATAGAGCACACAACAGTGTTTTCAATGAAGAAGGAAAACAAGAATTATCAAAATACTAGATCCCTTGTGCAGATATATAATTCGTATCATCTAATAAAGACGTGAGAATTGGCCAACTAACTTACTGATAACTGTAATTTATCGCGACCTCGGGACGACAACGAAATAGCTAGTGAGGAATTGTGTCGGATATTTATGAGGCGAAACCCTGACTGTGGGTATGCACCGCACAAGCTACAAGCCTGTCCAGGACGACTAGCCTTAATAAAAATAAGGTCGATGTTTTCTATTACAATCGTCTATTACAATTTTCGTGGGCCGTCGTAACTTTGAACCAGAACACTGGTGTAACAGGCATAACAGTCTTTCAAAAACCAGATACAGTTGTATCTAGACGTGGTGCTCGTCAACTAGGTTCAGTAACTTCAGCTGAAAGGGATACTTTAGTGACAGTAACTTTTGAAGCAAACGCCATTGGCATTGTTATTCTTTATTTTTCCACGGGTACAATTCAAGGCCGTTTTGTTAGGGATGGGTCAGGAGGGTATGCCGGAACTGCAAAACCCTCTGGTAGGATGCAGCATGAATCATACATGAATTTCCTGGAACACTTCAAGAAGCACGCAAATGTATTTCCGTCTCATAAAGTGTTACTCATACTTGATAACCACGCCTCACTTCATATTAATGCACAGGACTTTTGCAAGGACAATGGCGTTGTCGTCCAGTCCTTCCCACCCCATTGTTCCCACAAACTCCAGCCACTGCGTATGGTCCTTTGAAGAATGCTGTAAACTCGACCAGGGATGCGTGGAAGCGAAGCCATCCAGGAAACTAAATGTCGATTTACGACTGTCCGGGGATTGTAACACCTGCTATTACCTCGCTATGACATCTTCCAACATCAAGCCCGCTTTTGCAAAACGGAAATTTACCCATATAATGGATAGCTGTTTTTGAGCTCTGTTTTGCACCTGCATTGGTAGTATATACACCTAATCCAGAAAATACAGCTGAGTCTGCAGTAGCAGAGACAACGTTTCGAAAACTGGCTATCAGTAACTTGCCTGTTCCAACAACCCCGCAAGAAAGCGGTGACGAATCTCTAGAAAATTTTAATAGTGCTACACCACCTAGATGCAGCTCCATCAACATTCAGGAAACTTCACTGAGACCCTCTGCAAGTGCATAATCATTCCTAATGATGCTTTTATATTTACACCAGAAGCAGTACGGCGACTACCGAAAGCTCCCCCGAGGAAATATAATAGGCCTAAAGGAAGAAAAGCTGAAAGTCTACAGTTTACACTGATACACCAGAGAAAGAATATATATGAAAAGAACGTGAAACAAGATTGCAACGAACCAAGGATAAGCAAGTTAAGAAAAGATTGGACGGAGGAAGCGGTGAAATATATATATATATATATATATATATATATATATATATATATATATATATATATATTTCAAAATGAAAAATAATACTCAGTAGGAAATGTCATCAGAAGAGATGGAATGCTACTGTATAGTTTATCACCATATTCAGAGAGCAGATCCAGATAAAAACTGACTCAGTGCACCACTTGTAAACAGTAGGCTCACGGAGAATGCACAGAAGGCAGTCTTAGCTACACTTGCCACAACTGTGACTCAGAGTACTCAGATTGATCCACTAGCTAAATATTTAACTGACTGAAGAATCGTTCGTTTCTAGTTCATTCTGTTGGCTCTACGTTTATTTAATTGAAGAAATGTTTTAGTTTATTATTTAGAAATATCCTTACAAATATTAAAACCACGAAGACTGATTAATATTGTCATGCAATGCGATAATTATGCATGTAATTAGAATTGATGGTAAATAAAACATATTGCAGTACTATATTTTGTATTATATACACTCCTGGAAATTGAAATAAGAACACCGTGAATTCATTGTCCCAGGAAGGGGAAACTTTATTGACACATTCCTGGGGTCAGATACATCACATGATCACACTGACAGAACCACAGGCACATAGACACAGGCAACAGAGCATGCACAATGTCGGCACTAGTACAGTGTATATCCACCTTTCGCAGCAATGCAGGCTGCTATTCTCCCATGGAGACGATCGTAGAGATGCTGGATGTAGTCCTGTGGAACGGCTTGCCATGCCATTTCCACCTGGCGCCTCAGTTGGACCAGCGTTCGTGCTGGACGTGCAGACCGCGTGAGACGACGCTTCATCCAGTCCCAAACATGCTCAATGGGGGACAGATCCGGAGATCTTGCTGGCCAGGGTAGTTGACTTACACCTTCTAGAGCACGTTGGGTGGCACGGGATACATGCGGACGTGCATTGTCCTGTTGGAACAGCAAGTTCCCTTGCCGGTCTAGGAATGGTAGAACGATGGGTTCGATGACGGTTTGGATGTACCGTGCACTATTCAGTGTCCCCTCGACGATCACCAGTGGTGTACGGCCAGTGTAGGAAATCGCTCCCCACACCATGATGCCGGGTGTTGGCCCTGTGTGCCTCGGTCGTATGCAGTTGTGATTGTGGCGCTCACCTGCACGGCGCCAAACACGCATACGACCATCATTGGCACCAGGGCAGAAGCGACTCTCATCGCTGAAGACGACACGTCTCCATTCGTCCCTCCATTCACGCCTGTCGCGACACCACTGGAGGCGGGCTGCACGATGTTGGGGCGTGAGCGGAAGACGGCCTAACGGTGTGCGGGACCGCAGCCCAGCTTCATGGAGACGGTTGCGAATGGTCCTCGCCGATACCCCAGGAGCAACAGTGTCCCTAATTTGCTGGGAAGTGGCGGTGCGGTCCCCTACGGCACTGCGTAGGATCCTACGGTCTTGGCGTGCATCCGTGCGTCGCTGCGGTCCGGTCCCAGGTCGACGGGCACGTGCACCTTCCGCCGACCACTGGCGACAACATCGATGTACTGTGGAGACCTCACGCCCCACGTGTTGAGCAATTCGGCGGTACGTCCACCCGGCCTCCCGCATGCCCACTATACGCCCTCGCTCAAAGTCCGTCAACTGCACATACGGTTCACGTCCACGCTGTCGCGGCATGCTACCAGTGTTAAAGACTGCGATGGAGCTCCGTATGCCACGGCAAACTGGCTGACACTGACGGCGGCGGTGCACAAATGCTGCGCAGCTAGCGCCATTCGACGGCCAACACCGCGGTTCCTGGTGTGTCCGCTGTGCCGTGCGTGTGATCATTGCTTGTATAGCCCTCTCGCAGTGTCCGGAGCAAGTATGGTGGGTCTGACACACCGGTGTCAATGTGTTCTTTTTTCTATTTCCAGGAGTGTACATGTGCTTCATGTGATCCCAGTCACAGTTCCAGCTGCCCCTAGTATGGGGACTATTGAAACAAAACGGATTTTTTTTTATTTTAAATCTTTGTAAAAACTGTACCCCGGGGACAAAGGTGTGTAGCCGTTTCGCAGCTGGCTAGGCGCTCTTAAATTTGACATATCATAATTGTCGATTGGGTTATAAACAACGATAATATGAACGATAAAATTCAAATCGTTTCAAATGTACCCAGTCTACCTTAAGATCTGTAGAGGAAGACAGAGTAAGGAATATAGCAATGTAATAATTGGGGGCCTTGAGTGGAAATGCCACTCTGAGTTGAAGAGGCGGGTGCAAGAGAGATGCTTGTGGGAGGCCGCATTAAATCAGCCAGAAGACTGATGATTCAAACAAAAGTGGAAAATAAGAGATTCTACATGCTTCGTCTCTTGCTGATAGTTCCTCGTTGATTGCGATGAAAGTGAAACAAATATAATATGTGATTTGCTTAACGTTCTGTTGTTGAGTTTCGCAAACGACTTGGGCTATCTCTGACGCCTTTCCATGGAGACGTTTTCATCTTGAGTTTACATTGTTGTGATGGACGGAAGGTATCGTTTCCCGCAAGGCCAACACCTATACATAACGTGATCTTCTGTGAGAAGCAGGTTGCGCGTTGTTTTACTGATGGCCCTTCAACTGAAGTGTTGTGCCCCCACTCTTTCCCTAATATGCCCTCGCTTCAACATAACATGTGGCATAGGGAGCCTTAAAAGTGGGATTACATACTGGAGCGGTCCCATTGTGCTATGACCGTTGTGGTGACGCGAGTGCTGCAGCTGGGTGCTACCACTGTGGCAGGCTGACCAACTCTATTTCCAAAGCGGCGTGTGTTGGGAGCAGCGGGATGGGATCACCAGTACAGTGTTGAGTGCCGAATCAAGCATGCGTACTCAACAGCAACGCTCTTCATTAGACGCTGTTTCCGTACAAGACGTTGATGAATACTGCCCAGGCGCTAGCTGTAGCTAGCGGGCAATGGGTGAGAGTGAGGAGGCAGAGGAATACAGCAGCAACAGCAGGGCAGTGATCTGCTACGACAGCAGTCACGTTGACTTATTTCGGGTTTCAGCGACTTTGATGGCAGGACTGGTGTGCACAGCATGTGGCTCAAGGTGGATGGCTTGAACGCACAGACGGCTGGAGATGAATCCAGGTCTCTCGGGCACTGGCTGGAGCATCAGGAGATGGCAACCAGTGGGTGGCCTTTCCACAGCTGATCCAGCTCGAGATCCAGAAGCATCAGAGCAAGCTGACAGACCGTAGAGCTGTTGCTTCGCCTAGCTGATTATGCTGTGAGATGAATCAACAGCTACTAAGTCTCCCACACTAACGATGGCTGGCGTGGAAACTGTGCCGGTTGAATGTGTGGCGCCTATGGATTGACGGTAACGCCTGAGTGGTAAACGTAATACACTCCAAGACAGAAAAAATACACTCCACTAAGAAATTATCCGAATGGGACAAAAGTCGGAGGATATGATATCCATATACAGATAGAAAATTTACTGTAATTTCAGAAAAATTGGACTGTTAGTCCATGAGCAACAGCTTCACAAATTATGCAAGTCAATAAATTGTAAGTCAACCACTGGCCCTTATCCAGTCAGTTATTCGACTGGGCATTGACTGACAGAATTTTTGTCTGTCCTCTTTAGGGATTCGTGCCAAATTGTCTCGGTACTCCGTCAAAATGCCGAGCTGGATGGAGAGCCCTGTCATGATCCAAATGCTCTCAATTGGGTAGAGATCCGGAGATCTGCCAACCTTGCAAGCGAAGGTAGAGTGTGCCAAGGACAAACACAAGCAACAAAATACTCTCGTCGTGTGCGGGCAGGCAGTGTCGTGTTGAAATGTAGGTCCAAGATAGCTTGTCATGAAGGGCAACAAAACGGCGAGTATAGTATAGTCGACGAATCTCAGTGCCATAAAGTTGCAATGGATGACAGTCAAAGTACTCCTGTTATTTGCACCATAGACAGACACTCTTTGTTGTCAGGCAATATGCCTGCACGATGACACAGTATTTAACAATCACGTCCACCGTTCAAAGCAGAACGATTTTCTTGCAGATAGCTGCCGAATAATGCCGGCAGTTAGACTGCAGACTTCATGGTTGAGTTCCTAGGGGTGCCATAGCAGCCTGTGTACAAGCGTTGGCGCCTTTTGCGAGGACGTCCATGTTCTCATTTTGTTAGTGGCCTCGGTGCGCTGTGCTGCGTAACATTCTGTGCTCATAACATGAAGCTGTCCCTTTGTGTAACTGGATAGCAGATTGCCGATAATTCATGCAACCCATTGGCTATGCGCTTAGGGTTGCCAGATGTCTCGGTTGTTGTAAATTAAGAAAATGGCGTCCTCAAAAATACTTTCGGTACGACAGTTTGTACCGGAGTTCTGATTTCAGAGAAATGTTCTTATACTATTGTTTCTCCAAGTTCTTGCATGTGTCGGTATTTCAGCTCCACCTCTTAAGCCAATTAAAGAAAGTTTTTATTATCCAGGGGACTGAATCGCTTAAGCAGTATTATTGAGTAGTAACGCTGTTGGGCTGGCCAGGGTGGCCGAGTGGTTCTAGGCGCTACAGTCTGGAACTGCGCGGCCGCTACGGTCGCAGGTTCGAATCCTGCCTCGGGAAAGGGTGTGTGTGATGTCCTTAGGTTAGTTAGGTTTGAGTAGTTCTAAGTTCTAGGGGACTGATGACCTCAGAAGTTAAGTCCCATAGTGCTCAGAGCCATTTGAACCAGTAACGCTGTTGAGTTCCCATTAAGGTCCGTTTAATTGAGTTCAGTTTGCAGCAACATGGTTCTCTGTTTCTCTGTGTGAGTCGTATCGCGGTTAATTTGTAATCTGATTTCTGATTTTTGTTATTTGTTGTTTGATATAACCGCAAAACGCCAAGAATTAAGTGTTTACTTTAAGAAAAATATTCAGAAGAATGATTCGTTATAAAACGAGAGATTATGAAGGAGAGCCTGTAATTTATAATACATATGTTTCTATTACGCATGGACGAAGGAAAATACTAACTATCGTTTAGCTACAGTAAATCATATATCAAACGTGTACTCTGCAAGCACATCAAAATAAAATGGACATTTACTTTGGTTCAAATTCATTAAACAGGGCAAATAAGTCACAGAAACGTAATTAGCAATGTGCTATCATACCTTTAAACATCATATGTCTTTGAAATCAGTGGACTTCACACTTCTACGCTAAACTCCAAACTTTTTAATGATTCTCAAGCAGCAAAAAAATATGAGGTCGCCAGAACAAAATCAAAAGCTATTAAGAAATCAGTGTTAGCTGTCCGTTATTTTGGTATTGCTAGGGACGCTAGTGATTACAAAACCAACAAATTATTTACATTATTTGTTCAGTATTTTATACGCTAGTGATCACAAAACCAACAATTTATTTACATAATTTGTTCAGTATTTTATACGCTAGTTAAAGTAGTTATAATAACTTTTCTACCAAACGAAACAGCACCGGCCGCTGTGGCCCAGCGGCTCTAGGCGCTTCGGTCCGGAACCGCGTGACTGCTACGGTCACAGGTTCGAATCCCGCCTTGGGCATGGATGTGTGTGATTTCCTTACGTTAGTTAGGTTTAAGTAGTTTTAAGTCTAGGGGACTGATAACCTCAGATGTTAGGTCCCATAGTGCTCTCATCCATCTGAACCATTTTTTTTTTCGAAACTGCCACTGTAATCAGTATAACTTGCGTCACTGCCTTAGAGGAAAACGAAACTGATAAAAGTAAGTTCACAGCGTTTTGCAGCGACAATGCCAATACTAATTTTGTTGGAGTACAACGAGTTGGTACAAACAGTGTGCTCGCGAACCTGTCAAGCGAAGTAGACGAAAATCCCGTAGGAGTTGGACGCCCAGCAGACTTAGGATGCTGCAAAGGCAGCCGCTGACGCTATGAATGTTGACGTGGAAACATTTGTAATTAAATTTTTCAGATACCTCTCCAAGTACACAGTACGAACGGAGCGTCATAAAGAATTTTGAGGGACTTGTGACGGTTTCTTCAATTTCTGCTACCCATATTACGTCCATTTTAGTCTGTTTAAGAGAAACGTACCGGTTTGTCAGAGATAAATAATGGAACCCTAGATATAGTCAGGATCTCATTGATTTCATGAGGTCTGAAAAACTGCTTAGTTTGTATGGGGACCAGTGCTCCTGAGGTAAACACTTACGTGTTCACATCAAGGTAAAATGATCCTGCGCATCTTTAAAAATACCTATGGTAGTCATTTAATCTAAGAACTTTAGTATAGTAGCACCTGTCTACTGCATCTATACGATTGTTGTGAACCGTTAATTTTTAGCCTTGAACACTTGGTACGTTTTTAGTGCAGTTTGTTCTCAGCATTTCTGATTGAGATACAGCAGCAAGTTCGCAAGTTCGTCCGCTATGCCTTCGCAGCATGGACTACTACGTATGTTGATCACTTTGATTCCTGAAAATAGGCCTTGTTTAACATTTTGTTGCAGTTTCCACACTCAAATGGAAATTATAATTAATTCAGTAATTACAGACTGCACATAATATGAATCAGCATCCTGATTGCTTAATTGGAATACCTACATTTATCAAAAATGGTTCAAATGGCTCTGAGCACTATGGGACTTAACTACTGTGGTCATCAGTCCCCTAGAACTTAGAACTACTTAAACCTAACTAACCTAAGGACATCACACACATCGATGCCAGAGGCAGGATTCGAACCTGCGACCGTAGCGGTCACGCGGTTCCAGACTGTAGCTCCTATAACCGCACGGCCACTCCGGCCGGCCTACATTTATCGTTTGCGTGTCTGCATTGCGCAGTTGCTCAGTGTGTTCGCTTGTAATATGCCTTGTGTGTGTCTGTGTGTGTGATAGAATGCCGCTGTGTATGAGATGCCAGGACTTTACGTTTCTCGTGGAGCGGAAGCCAAGCTGTCTCGAGGAAAGTCGAAAACGATAATGAGGGTACGTTTGTACGTTTCGTGCCGTGCGTTTCGCGTACATCGACTCAGCGATAATACAGCGCAACAGCTCTACCGGTGCATTTAACCTGGAAAGCACTGGCCAGGCAAGTGTGATCCAGCTAACCTGTACTGATGTGAACAGTTGCAGTATAGACGTAAAAAGAGACGAACACGTAACAATATAGCTTTGAATGTCATTTAATATTTAAACAGAAGGTGGTAGAACCTTGGCGATACGCTTCTTAGGTGACTTGATGGAAAACATAACATTGCCTCCTTCTTACTTAACATGGTATTGTAATTAAAATAAGAGTGATGAAAATTTCTGAATTTATCAAGGGCAATTTTTCTGCATGAGCTACGCGTGGCGTAGAAGCGCACTGTAGATATCCCATGCAGTTAAATACTGAAGCCACAGAATGTATTACAGTCAGTCGTCTGGTAACCTCTGAACTCCTTCCATATGGGACTCCTCTCTTCTGACATGCTGTTCAGCATTTTTCCGTCGCTCGGCAGTGACTTGCCACAAAGCTTCGTGCATTCCTTTCAGTGCGTTTGGCAGCTGAAATGTCTTGTTATTTCTCGTCACAAAATCTCTTAACTTGGCCCTAGATCAGTTCTACTGGTTCAAACGGCGTGGTACGGTGACAGCTGTAAAAATGCAGCATTTGTACAGTGTGCACGTCGTCGAGAAAATAGCCGTTTTCCTTGTTTCTAAGATGCTTATGACTCTGGTTGATGTGAGACCACATCTGTCCCACAAAACAATGGGTATATTCAAATTAAGAATATTTGACTTTCATTATTCTCCAAAAAATTTGATTGTTTAATATTTTCTTAGCTTCAGCATTCTTTAACATATTTTATAAAATATCATCACTTAAGAATGTATATTCTCAAAGAAAATTGGATTTTTTTTGGTGCGACATGTAATTAGATACAAGAAGACGTGCATTTTCCTTAAAAATGATGGTTAAGTATAAGTTCACTAACATATGTTTGATTAAATTTATATTTAAAAGATCTAGGTATTCAAACTGAAATAAAATGTTTTAGGCCACAGAAAGACTCGAACTGCGGCCTCAAAGCAAACATAATGATCATCCTGCGAAGCTACTGATTACACCAAGCATATTATTAAAATATTATGCGTTATTTATTATATAGTTTTTCTCGAAAAATGTCAGGGTTTATTTTTCGCTCTAAACGTGTTCAAGACATTAAGAACAACCTGTTTCTCACCGTTAACGGTATACTGCGCACTTGTTTCCCAACGAAGAAGGATGCAGTGTCACCTAATTTCACAGTTTGTATTAACTGCGAAACAATCAGAGCACAAGCAGCATTTATGGAAACTGTGACTATACACGATTTATGAAATAAAAATTACGTAGCTGCAGTATGATAAAGAAAAACGTTGATGGCTGTCAGTACGTCAGAATGTGTTAAAGTGTCATTTACAACAACATATTAATATATCTAATACATAAATTGGACGTTCTTCCAAGAGCGCAGCAACAGCAGTGTGCGAGAGTCACCATTCGCAATGTTGTCAGGCAAGAGCTCACTGGACGACACGGTAGACGGATGTTGCGTTTTCTAACGAAAGCTGGTTCTGCCTCGGTGCCAGTGATAGCCGTATATTGATTAGAATGAGGCCAGCTGAAGGCCTGCCAGCAACCTGTCTGCGTGCCAGACACACTGGACCTACATCTGCAGTTATGGTCTGCGGTGTGATTTCTTACAACAGCATGAGCGCTCAAGCGGTTATCTCACGCACCCTAACAGCAAATTTATACGTCGGTCTGTTGAATCGAGCTCTTGTGCTGCAAATCGTAAACAGCAGTCCAGGGAGTGTTTTCGAACAGGATAACACCCGCCTACATACTTCTGTTGTAACCCAACATGCTCTACAGAATGTCGACGTGTTGCCTTGGTCTGCTCGATCACAAGATCTGTCTCCAATCGAGCACGTATGGGACGTTATGAGACGAGAAATCTAGCGTCATCCACGAACTGCATTAACAGTCCCTGTATTGACCGATCAACTGCAACAGGCATGTAACTCCCCGGCTCTTGAAAGCACAATACATGCACGTTTGCACGCTTACATTCAATATCGTGGTTGTTACACTTGTTATTAATGTACCATAAATTCATATTTACAGTGGCGTATAAGGCGCTTACATTTATGTATGATCTAGCAATGGATCTTGCAGTGTTCATCACTTAAATATGATACTTGGAAAAATGTATTTCAGAACCATCATTAATTCTGTTTTGGCGTTCTGATATTTTTTCCATGAGTGCATTTTTGACTGTGTTAGTAACTACAAATTTAGATGTTGTCAGATCAGATGAACAGAGCACAGGAAGCGCTACTATTTTGTCTCTCACTTTGGCAATGTAAAATAGGATTTTGGTTCTTCTCCCGCTGTGCACTCTCCCAGTTTGCTGTTAAATAGTCGCTGATAGCCTTCTCGTTTCTACTGGCTGTGTCAAATTTGACTGTCTTGGACAACATCAAAATCTTTTTTATTCCAGTCTTTGATCACAATATGAATTCTTTAGGCGATCACCGGTTTCAGTAAGTAATGACCATCCTCAGATCTTCCTTACACCATGTCTTAAAGTGATAAGGCCATAATGGCATCCTCAAAACATATAATCAGCATTGGATAACATTATTTGTTTCGGTATCAAGCACGTGCAGAAGTATCCAGGAGTTTTGTTTGTAATGTACCATTTCCCAGCACTATTACGGTGTGGTCTCAGACAGGAGACACAAATTTTCAGGAAGTTAAAACTGACAGGAACTATTGGATAAAGCACAGGTTAGGTTAAGTTTGATGGATAACACTTGTGTTTGTGTTATTGTTATACTGTACACCAACTTAATGGGACACACGGCCTCCACAATATAGTGCGCTTTTACCATAGCCCACTATTACTTAACTGCTCTGCCTTAATTATTTTAGGTAGTGGAATGAGTAGGTGTGCCACCCCAGTTGGAGTGCAGCCTCAGAACCAAGCCAAACCATGTAACGTGAGTGTTGACCATTCCGGTCGCGGAGTGGCCATGAACGAAAGCGCAGTGGGACTGAAGAGGAGCGACCCGCGAACAAACAAGACAGACGAACGGGAAAGGATGGACACGCACAACGACTGACGACGGAGCAAGACACCGAGAACAACAGCACGCAAGAAGTAAGGGGTAAAAAGGGAAAACCTCACGAAATCAACAACGTCCACTCGTACCAAAAAATAGGTAAAGTAAACACGATGTCTGTGAGCGAGATATCGAGGGACTCACGCGAATATCAGACTGCCACGCTGAATGAGAGGCAGGCGCTTAAACACAGGGTACCCCGCTATCGGCCGCTGGGACCACATGCTCCACAGTGGCGCCCTCACATTATACACGGGCCAGGAGCGCGCGCAGCCACGGCTTACAGAGACCTCTAGTGGTAATCGAGCTCCATGCCGTCTGGCACAGTTTCGAAACCCGCGGCGCTCGGTACTAGAGTGAGGTATGTTTTAACACGTACAATCGCAACTATCTCGCTGCTCATAGTTGCAGACAATTCATTCTAAATCAGACTTGTTTTGTCGTCTTTCTCCAACAGTTTCTAAATTAATGCTCTTATCATCAATACCTTTGGGGAGACGACATCACATTTCTCTCGAAACATTCACTTTCTTCATTACTCGAGTTTGATATTAAGTCTGAACAGAATTATTAATAGGATGAAAATCTAGCTTACACCCTTCGGAACACAAAACGCTTCATCTTGAAATTCCACTGTTATTCCGTCCGCTCCTCCGCCCCCCCCCCCCCCCCCCCCGCCCACCCCCAAATGGATATTTCTTCGATATGCCTTGCATCTCTAGCAAGGTCCTAAATTCGTCACAGGTACATATTTCCCTCTCACCAAGCCAACGTTTCTTTGTCGAGTACTTCTTCGAATTACATTCTCGATTCTCTTATGCGTTATTCCGATTATCATTTCACAAGAATAATTTGTCAGACTAAGGATCCGACTGTTTTCACATTTATCCGCACCGGACTCCAATGACAACATAGTGAAAATCGAACTCCTTTTATGTCATCAGTCTCTTGAGTGGTTTGATGAAGCTCTCAAAGAATTCTTCTCCTGTGCAAAGATCTCATCTCAGGGCAGCACTGGACCAATCATCGGCCATTATTTGTTGGATTTAATCCTAGCTTGTCTTTCATTGCAAGTTTTACCCTCTGCGGTTCCTTCTAATAACTGAGAAGATACTTACGAATGTGTTAACACATATAGGATCACTCCACCCATTCTTCTTGTTAATGTTTCCCACATGCCGCTTTACTTAGAGATTCTGGGGAGAACTTCCTCCTTTCTTACTTTGTTAGTACGACTAATTTTTTGCCACCAAAAATATGTTCAAATGTGTGTGAAATCTTATGGGACTTGACTGCTAAGGTAATCAGTCCCTAAGCTTAAACACTACCCAACCTAAATTATCTTAAGGACAAACACACACAGCCATACCCGAGGGAGGACTCGAACGAGCCGCAGGACCAGCCGCACGGTCCATGACTGCAGGGCGTGAGACCTCTCGGCTAATCCCGCACAGCTTTTTGACACCCTTCTAGAGCATCGCATCTCAGACGCTTCAGTTTTCTTCTTCTACGGTTTTGCCACAGTCCGTTACTCTCTTCTATATACTTATTTTTCTGACTCGTTTGATGCAGAGTGCAACAAACTCCTCTCCTGAGCCAACCTCTTCATCTCAGAGCAGCAGCAGTAGCAACCTACGTCGTCAGTTATCTGCTGGATGTATTCCTAACACTGTCTTCCTCTACAGCTTTTTCAGCTTTACAGCTACCCCTAGTACCATGGTTTTATTACATGATGTCTTCTTTAACAGATATTCTACCCTTCTTCTTGTCAATGTTTTCCACATATCGCTATTCTTCGCAGAACATCCTCATTCCTTACCTTATCAGTCCACCTAATTTTCAACATTCGTCTGTAACACCACATCTGAAATCCATCGATGCTCTTCTATTCCGTTTTTCCTACAGCCCATGGTTCACTACCATACAATGCTGCCTGCAAACATACATTCTCAGAAAATTGTTCCTCAAATCTACATCTACATCTATACTCCGCGAGCCACCTTACGGTGTGTGGCGGAGGGTACTTATTGTACCACTATCTGATACCCCCTTCCCTGTTCCATTCACGAATTGTGCGTGGGAAGAACGACTGCTTGTAAGTCTCCGTATTTGCTCTAATTTCTCGGATCTTTTCGTTGTGATCATTACGCGAGATATATGTGGGCGGTAGTAATATGTTGCTCATCTCTTCCCGGAATGTGCTCTCTCGTAATTTCGATAATAAACCTCTCCGTATTGCGTAACGCCTTTCTTGAAGTGTCCGCCACTGGAGCTTGTTCAGCATCTCCGTAACGCTCTCGCGCTGACTAAATGTCCCCATGACGAATCGCGCTGCTTTTCGCTGGATCATGTCTATCTCTTCTATTAATCCAACCTGGTAAGGGTCCCATACTGATGAGCAATACTCAAGAATCGGACGAACAAGCGTTTTGTAAGCTACTTCTTTCGTCGATGAGTCACATTTTCTTAGAATTCTTCCTATGAATCTCAACCTGGCGCCTGCTTTTCCCACTATTTGTTTTCATTCCACTTCAGATCGCTCCGGATAGTAACTCCTAAGTATTTTACGGTCGTTACCGCTTCCAATGACCTACCACCTATGGCATAATCGTACTGGAATGGATTTCTGCCCCTATGTATGCGCATTATATTACATTTATCTACGTTTAGGGAAAGCTGCCAGCTGTCGCACCATGCATTAGTCCTCTGCAGGTCCTCCTGGAGTACGTACGAGTCTTCTTATGTTGCTACTTTCTTGTAGACAACCGTGTCATCTGCAAATAGCCTCACGGAGCTACCGATGTTGTCAACTAAGTCATTTATGTATATTGTAAACAATAAAGGTCCTATCACGCTTCCCTGCGGTACTCCCGAAATTACCTCTACATCTGCAGATTTTGAACCGTTAAGAATGACATGTTGTGTTCTTTCTTCTAGGAAATCCTGAATCCAATCACAAACCTGATCCGATATTCCGTAAGCTCGTATTTTTTTCACTAAACGTAAGTGCGGAACCGTATCAAATGCCTTCCTGAAGTCCAGGAATACGGCATCAATTTGCTCGCCAGTGTCTACGGCACTGTGAATTTCTTGGGCAAATAGGGCGAGCTGAGTTTCACATGATCTCTGTTTGCGGAATCCATGTTGGTTATGATGAAGGAGATTTGTATTATCTAAGAACGTCATAATACGAGAACACAAAACATGTTCCACTATTCTACAACAGATTGACGTAAGCGAAATAGGCCTATAATTATTCGCATCTGATTTATGACCCTTCTTGAAAATGGGAACGACCTGCGCTTTCTTCCAGTCGCTAGGTACTTTACGTTCTTCCAGCGATCTACGATAAATTGCTGATAGAAAGGGGGCAAGTTCTTTAGCATAATCACTGTAGAATCTTAAGGGTATCTCGTCTGGTCCGGATGCTTTTCCGCTACTAAGTGATAGCAGTTGTTTTTCAATTCCGATATCGTTTATTTCAATATTTTCCATTTTGGCGTCCGTGCGACGGCTGAAGTCAGGGACCGTGTTACGATTTTCCGCAGTGAAACAGTTTCGGAACACTGAATTCTGTATTTCTGCCTTTCTTCGGTCGTCCTCTGTTTCGGTGCCATCGTGGTCAACGAGTGACTGAATAGGGGATTTAGATCCGCTTACCGATTTTACATATGACCAAAACTTTTTAGGGTTCTTGTTTAGATTGTTTGCCAATGTTTTATGTTCGAATTCGTTGAATGCTTCTCTCATTGCTCTCTTTACGCTCTTTTTCGCTTCGTTCAGCTTTTCCTTATCAGCTATGATTCGACTACTCTTAAACCTATGATGAAGCTTTCTTTGTTTCCGTAGTACCTTTCGTACATGATTGTTATACCACGGTGGATCTTTCCCCTCGCTTTGGACCTCAGTCGGTACGAACTTATCTAAGGCGTACTGGACGATGTTTCTGAATTTTTTTCATTTTTGTTCCACATCCTCTTCGTCAGAAATGAACGTTTGATGGTGGTCACTCAGATATTCTGCGATTTGTGCCCTATCACTCTTGTTAAGCAAATGTATTTTCCTTCCTTTCTTGGCATTTCTTATTACACTTGTAGTCATTGATGCAACCACTGACTTATGATCACTGATACCCTCTTCTACATTCACGGAGTCGAAAAGTTCCGGTCTATTTGTTGCTATGAGGTCTAAAACGTTAGCTTCACGAGTTGGTTCTCTAACTATCTGCTCGAAGTAATTCTCGGACAAGGCCGTCAGGATAATGTCACAAGAGTCTCTGTCCCTGGCTCCAGTTCTGATTGTGTGACTATCCCATTCTATACCTGGTAGATTGAAGTCTCCCCCTATTACAATAGTATGATCACGAAACTTCTTCACGACGTTCTGCAGGTTCTCTCTGAGGGGCTCAACTACTACGGTTGCTGATGCAGGTGGTCTATAGAAGCATCCGACTATCATATCTGACCCACCTTTGATACTTAACTTAACCCAGATTATTTCACATTCGCATTCGCTAATAGCTTCACTGGATATTATTGAATTCTTTACTGCTATAAATACTCCTCCACCATTGGCGTTTATCCTATCCTTGCGGTATATATTCCATTCTGTGTCTAGGATTTCGTTACTGTTCACTTCCGGTTTTAACCAACTTTCCGTTCCTAATACTATATGCGCACTGTTTCCTTCAATAAGAGATACTAATTCAGGAACCTTGCCCTGGATACTCCTGCAGTTTACCAATATTACGTTAACTTTTCCTTTTTTTGGTCTCAGAGGACGGACGTTCTTTATCAACGATGATAATGTCCTCTCTGGTAAGCCGTCAGGTATTTTATCGTTTCGCCCAAGGGGGGGTCCCTCTAACCTAAAAAACCCCCGTGTGCACGCCACACGTACTCTGCTACCCTAGTAGCTGCTTCCGGTGTGTAGTGCATGCCTGACCTGTCTAGGGGGGCCCTACAGTTCTCCACCCAATAACGGAGGCCGATGAATTTGCAACCATTATAGTCGCAGAGTCGTCTGAGCCTCTGGTTTAGACCCTCCACACGGCTCCAAACCAGAGGACCGCGATCGACTCTGGGCACTATGCTGCAGATATTAAGCTCAGCTTGCACTCCGCGTGCGATGCTGGTTGTCTTCACCAAATCAGCCAGCCGCCGGAAGGAACCAAGGATGGCCTCAGAACCCAAGTGGCAGGCATCATTCGTTCCGACATGTGCTACTATCTGCAGCCGGTCACACCCAGTGCGTTCAATAGCTGCCGGAAGGGCCTCCTCCACATTACGGACGAGACCCCCCGGCAAGCACACCGAGTGCACACTGGCATTCTTCCCCGACCTACCCGCTATTTTCCTAAGGGGCTCCATAACCCACCTAACGTTGGAGCTCCCTATAACTAATAGGCCCGCCCTCTGTGACTGTCGGGACCTTGCCGGAGAATCGGCCACTGGCCCAACAGGCGAGGCATCCTGTGGTGGCTCGGAAACGATGTCATCACCACTAGGAAGCACCCCGTACCTGTTGGAAAGGGGTAAGGCAGCTGCCACGCGGCCAGATCCCACCTTTGGCTTTCGGCCAGGCACGCGCGAGCCCACCACTGTCCGCCATTCACCCTGGAGTGATGGCTGACCGGTAAGATGCTCACTGCCGGAAGACGCAGCGACATCAGGGGTTCCATGTGATTCCAAGGCCACCGAAGTAGGCATAGGTCTCACCACAGTTGCCCCAACGCCACTACGAGCCGACGCCTGCGCCTCGAGCTCGATGAGCCTAACAGACAAAGCCTCCACCTGCCCCCGAAGAGTGGCCAATTCTCCTTGCGTCCGCTCACAACAACCACAGTCCCTACACATGACTATGTTTACCCTACTCTATACGGTGACAAATTCCCAAGATAATCTTCTGATGAGCTACTCTGATAATCAAGAAGCACTCACTGAAATACGAGACGCGAAAACTACGCTAGGTTTTCCCAGAAAAACTATTTAAAAGCTAAGCGCAGCAAATAAGTACAAAAACGCTTTATACAAACAGTACTCGCTGCTGCTGGTGCTCTCGCTCTGGCTGTCACAAGAGAACTGCTGATTCAAGTGACTAGTGGCTAACGGCCGCGAAACAAACAAAAGACGGTTTTAGGGCGCTTTCTGTTCTAAACGATCAAGAAAACACTAAGAAATCTAACACGAAAACTACGTAAAGTTTTATCAAGAACTGTTAGTTACTATGCAGAGCAGATAAACACAAATAGAATCCCTTCCTTAGTGGAAGGTCGTAAACAAAATGCAAAATAAACGCTTTATACAAACAGAACTCGCTGCTGCTGGTGCTCTCGCTCTGGCTGTCTATGTTTGATACTAGCAGATATATCTTGACCAGGATTACTATTTTTGCCAGTGCATGTCTGCTTTTTATATACTCGTTGCTCCATCCATCGGTCCTGAAGTTAAGTTTCTCGTTGCTCTTATTTCTGCTACTTCTCGTTACTTCCGTATTTCTTTGATTACTGTCAATCCATATTCAGTACTCATTAGACTGCTCTTTCTATTTAACACTGTAATTCTTCTTCACTTTCACTGAATATAGCAATATCAGCAGCAAATCTTATCACTGATGTCTTTTCACGATAGATTTTGACCCCACTGTGGAAACTTTCCTTAATTTCCGTCATTACTTCTTCGATGTACAGATTGAACAGTCGGGATGAAACATTACAACACTATCTTACATCCTTTTTAAGCCGAGCACTTCATTCTTTTTCGTCCACTCTAATTATTCCCTGTTGGCTCTTGTACATGTTGTATATTACGCGTCTATCCCCAAAGCTTATCCCTATTTTTCTCTGAATTTTGAACATCTTGCACCACCTTTGATTGTCGAACGCGTTTTCCAGATCAACAGATCAAATGAAAGTGTCTCGAGTTTTCGTCAGTCTTGCTTCCATTATTAATCGTGACGTCAGAATTGGCTCTCTGGTGCCTTTACCTTTCCAAATCCAAACTCTCGTCATCTAACACATCCTGATTTTTTTCCCCATTCTTCTGCAATTATTCTTGTCAGCTACTTGGATGCATGAGCTGTTAAGCTGATTGTCCGATATTTCTCCCACTTGTCAGCTCTTGCAGTCTTCGGAATTGTGTGCATAATATTTTTCCGAAAGTCACTTGATATGTCGCCAAACTCATACATTCTGCTCACCAAAGTGAATAGTTGTTTTGTTGCCACTTCCTCCAATGATTTTAGAAGTTCTGGTGGAATGTTATACATCCCTTCTGCCTTACTTGATCGTAAGTCCTCCAAAGCCTCCTTAAATTCTGGTTCTGATACCGAATATACATAATGAGGTAATTATTTTACTGATTCTCTCAGGACAAAAGAACTCTTGCGATCATACACTGAAGTAATACAAATTTATTCTAGACATCCTGACTTAACTCGCTAGTATATCGCATTTTGCGAAACATCTTTAGCTTTTGGAATGTTCTCTTTTCAGGTGTTTCTTGTTTCCTCCATCATACCACAGCCCGAAGAGTTTCGAGACTGTGATCATGACATAGAGAAAAAATTTAAGATGGTGGTGGTTTTATCGTTTCAGGTGTTTAACAAGCCTTCTCCACTAAACTACAACGTACAGAAAGCTCATACTCCTACGTGGAACGGCCATAAAAATCCTTCTTTGGGATGTTGTTCACCTCGCGCAACGATCTAGGCAAACTACACGTCGTCGCTTCATGGTAGGTTCGCATTCATAACACCGAGTCTCTTCACTCATGATGATGTTTTCCGGAAAAGAAGTGTCCGTATTTCAATCATCTCGCAGAAGGAGACGACGCCCTGTCCCTTAAAAAATTCTGGAGAATGTCTTGAGTGATTGACAGATGTTCGGTTCGTTACTCCACTGCGATCCGTGACGCAACAGCGGTGACAGACACTGGCGAAAGGTCATGTGCATAAGAATGCCAGTTGACAACTGACTGGTCGGATGCTCATATGTTGTTTACAGCTACTATCTAAAGCTTATGGCGTACTTCT
Source organism: Schistocerca americana (assembly GCF_021461395.2). Lineage (NCBI taxonomy): Eukaryota > Metazoa > Arthropoda > Insecta > Orthoptera > Acrididae > Schistocerca > Schistocerca americana. The sequence goes on from NC_060119.1 coordinate 69,356,209, forward strand.
TGCGCTTTCATAGGTTTACGTCAGGAACAAAACCTGCCTCCGAACTTCGGGGATGGGCGTTATATGGTATTATGTTTCCAAGGCAGCGGAAATTATTCGTTTTCTCTACTTCAAGCTCCCCAGTTCTGACGTTACGTTTATCACTAGCATTACTTTCGTCTTTTCTGTGTTTAATCTCCACCCAGGGAGTTACTTTCGTCTCTCCTGCGTTTAATCTCAATCCATGGCAGGCGCTCGTTTGACTGTGTACTCCACTCAATAAGTCCTGTAGTTCTGCCTCAATGTCACCAGCGTATCACATCACTGATATCCTTTCTCTTTAAAGTTAATTCCAACTCCCACACCATTCTTTTGTCACCGTCGCTGCCTATTCGACGTAAGTTGAAAGATTTCGTTCCCGATCTTCCTTTCTTAATTTGTCCCACTTTGATTTTGTACTTGTATATTTTCCGTCTTTCCCTATATCTTACACTTATTTCCTTAAAACTCCATAGAAACTTATAGCATTTTACATCGTCGAAAGAGTTTTCTAGATCGACGAATATCGCGAACGTATCCTGATTGGGAGATACGATACTGTGTGAAGAGTCTGACAGAGCACTGAAAGACCTGAGACGAAACAAGGCCCCGGGAGTAGACAACATTCCATTAGAACTACTGACGGCCTTGGGAGAGCCAGTCATGATAAAACTGTACCATCTGGTGAGCGAGATGTATGAGACTGGCGAAATACCCTCAGACTTCAAGAAGAATATAATAATTCCAATCCCAAAGAAAGCAGGTGTTGACAGATGTGAAAATTACCGAACTATCAGTTTAATAAGTCACAGCTGCAAAATACTAACACGAATTCTTTACAGACGAATGGAAAGACTGGTAGAAGCCGACCTCGCGGAAGATCAGTTTAGATTCCGTAGAAATACTGGAACACGTGAGGCAATACTGACCTTACGACTTATCTTAGAAGAAAGATTAAAGAAAGGCAAACCTACGTTTCTGGCATATGTAGACTTAGTCAAAGCTCTTGACAATGATGACTAGAATACTCTCTTTCAAATTCTGTAGGTGGCAGGAGTAAAATACAAGAAGCGAAAGGTTGTTTACAATTTATACAGAAACCAGATGGCAGTTATAAGAGTGTAGGGACATGAAAGGGAAGCAGTGGTTGGGAAGGGAGTGAGACAGGGTTGTAGCTTCTCCCCGATGTCATTCAATCTGTACATTGAGCAAACACTAAAGGAAACAAAAGAAATATTCGGAGTAGGTATTAAAATCCATGGAGAAGAAATCAAAACTTTGAGGATCGCCGATGACGTTGTAATTCTGTCAGAGACAGCAAAGGACTTGGAAGATTAGTTGAACGGAATGGACAGTGTCTTGAAAGGAGGTTATAAGATGAACATCAACAAAAGCAAAACGAGGATAATGGAATGTAGTCGAATTAAGTCGGGTGATGCTGAGGGAATGAGACACTTAAAGTAGTAAAGGAATTTTGCTATTTTGGAGCAAAATAACTGATGATGGTCGAAGTAGTGAAGATATAAAATGTAGACTGGCAATGGCAAGGAAAGCGTTTCTGAAGAACAGAAATTTGTTATCATCGAGTATAGATTTAAGTATCAGGAAGTCGTTTCTGAAAGTATTTCTATGGAGTGTAGCCATGTACGGAAGTGAAACATGGACGATAAATAGTTGGGACAAGAAGAGAATGGAAGCTTTCGAAATGTGGTGCTACAGAAGAATGCTGAAAATTAGATGGGTAGATCACATAACTAATGAGGAGTTATTGAATAGAATTGGGGAGAACAGTTTATGACACAACTTGATAAAAAGAAGGGACCGGTTAGTAGGACATGTTCTGAGGCATCAAGGGATCACAAATTTAGCATTGGAGGGCAGCGTAGAGGGTAAAAATAGTAGAGGGAAACCAAGAGATGAATACACTAAGCATATTCAGAAGGATGTAAGTTGCAGTAAGTACTGGAGTTGAAGAAGCTTGCAGAGGATAAGGTAGCATGGAGAGCTGCATAAAACCAGTCTCAGGACTGAAGACCACAACAACAACAACATCCTGATTGTCCTGAAGTCTTCATTCCATTATCGAGCGCAACGTCGCAACTGTATCTCTGTCGCTTTTCTGAACTCGAACTCATCGTCATCTCACATGTCGTTAACTTTTTTCCATTCCATTCTGAAATAGGAGGCAAATGATGTTAAACTAATTGTGCGGTACTTCTCACGCTAATTGGTCCCATCTATCATCGAGATTGTTTGGAAGATACTTTTCCGAGAGTCTCTAGGTATGTTTCAAGATTCACAAATTCAACAAATAAACTTTAGTAGTCGGTTGGATGGGATTTTCCCCTGTGACTTTAGAAATTATAAACTACTGTTGTCTATACTTTTCACCTAATTTGGTCACAAGTTTTTCTAAATCTCTGTTATACGCTGACGTTATTGAAAGCTTTATGTTATCCATACTGACCACTATTTCGTCTCCTACCACATTACCAGACAAGTACTACCCACTATGGAGACCAATATTTCATCTAACCTCTCTCTCGTCTGTGTTTAAGAATGGATGTCTCATTACGTTCTTAGTGTTGCCACCATTGCTTTGCGTTTCGCTATGGTAGGTTAGAATTCTCTATACATCATACCAGTCCTTCCAACAACTATTTAGTTGCTGATTTCTCCACAATTTTATTGCAGCCATTTCGGCTTCGCTTTCCTGAATTTCTTACTTACTTCGTTACTAAGCCACTTGTATAACTGTGTGACTGTACTAAACATTTTAGTATTTTTATCTTGCGTCGATCAACTGCAGTATGTATTCTGTTGTTTAACTTTTCTTACCTATGCAGTATTAGGCTTCCAGTTTCTGTACTGACAAGTGGAACTAACGTCTCGTAAAAATACTACCTGGTAATACTATCACATAACCATTAGCAGTGACTGTTCTTGTATTGTAGTGCCGGAAATAACCGTTGGCCTTAACAGTTTCTGGATGTCTGAAAAATTGTGGCAGTTTAATATCCACATACCAATAACACGTTGTTGTATCGAGTGAAAACGTCGGATGAATAATTCGTGTTGTGCTCAGTGCACACAGCACTAATATTTTCATGAAGATTATCCTCAATTCTTCTTAGATTTCACGTACCGTAGTAAATGCTGCCTACGTTTATCAGAAATAGAGCATTTCAGAATCAACATCGCCATCATGCACGGATTGCAAAATTCAGATGCAGTACTGAAGTCAAGCAACAGTATCTCAGTTGATCAGTTGAGTACCATCATTATTTTCTAAGGTTTCATTTTTAATTTTTTTAACAAGTCTATGAGAAGATGCTATTGAGTGAGTCTGAAGTTGTAAGTGGTCCCCTTTTTACTCAGACTTCTTTCAAAGACGCTCCTAGCTCGTGTAATTTGATCTAGGTTAAAGCCGGTACATCTCGTTCCACAGCCTGAGCAAGAGGTCGTATCGTTAACATAGATTGGGTATTGTCTACTGAGGTGACTTCTGTTCCAGTGCAACGCCGATGACAAGGTTTGAGTTGTACGTTAATTACACACAAACTATGTCATTAGCAAGGTTACGTATTAATGGAACAAGGGGCATGATGGCGCCTAGTATTTGAAACTGTTTGCTAAATAAATTTTAATGACACATTCATCTGCATTTCATTTCAAAAACGTCCATCGGTAGAGTGGCTTCTGAACTAAATTCTTCTATAATGGACGTCTATGTATTACACAATTTACCATCTTGCTATGTGACATGCTGTTGCACTTGGTGGACTATAACTGGTGGGATGGAAAACCTGCTGACGCACAACTTCATGAAGCATATAGCGATCTCAGTGTATTACTATCATGACAGCTGTAATGATTACAAAACTTGAAAATACTATCCATTATTTAATTTGTGATACGACAAGCAGTCTTTGTTGAATCATAGACGAAATACGATGGTGTAATGAAGAGTAATGCCTTAAATATTTTTTATGTGAGGTCTCTTAAGGCTTTTGACACAAAGCAAACATTATAACCATTCTGAACCTTTATTCTTCGTGTCTACATGTTTGCAGCTGCTTGCTGCTAACGGGCTCCGAGTAACATGGTGGTGTGTAACTAAACTATGTCGGTGTGTGAGAAACAACGTGCTGTAATCGAGTTTTGAATCTGAAGAGTACGTCCACACATGATCACCCACTCCTTCAGAACGACAATGCTAGGCCGCAAACCAGCGCTGCGACGTCGGAAACAATCCGACGCCTTGGATCCAAAATCATGGACCATCATCCATATAATGCCGACTTGGCCCCCCATCCGATTTTCATCTTTTCCCGAAACTTAAAGAACATCTTCGAAGAATTCGCTTTGATAAAGATGAAGTCGTGCATGCAGAGGTGACGTTGTGACTTCGTCAACAAAGTCAGTCTAGAGTGCCCGTATGAACAAACTGGTCTATCATTTTGAGAAATGTGTTCGACGCCAGGGTGACTATATTGAGCAATAAATATGTAGATATTAAGAATAAAGATGTAGAGTGTTAATTACTTTCGGTTTATTTAATCAATCTTAAGAATTTTCCATAAAAGTTTTTCAATCATTACTTTCCAGCATGTCCTCGTTACAAGGAAATTGCCATTATTTGTTCATCCATTCCTGATTTAAAAATACCATTTTTCCTTTAAGGTACTTGTTGTAACAGAAGAGCTAACTATTTAAATAGAGTATCGGAACTGAAGTGAACGATTTAATTATGTATTTTACGTGTGGAAATAAATAAATAATGAGGAAACATTGTGATATTTATACGGTGCTGTAACTGAACATCAAAATAAGTACTGAAACTCTCTCTCTATCTCTTTCTTTTTTCATCCTTTTACCTCTCTTCTACCCCACTCCTTCCCTCTCTCTCCTCCCCCCCTCCCCCTCTCTCCTCTCTCTTTTCCGCACACACGTGCAAGCACACACATTTACATATATTCATTGAAATGTGCAGGCAGATGTAAAGATGTAAGGATTCGTGCTGGTGCGTCTGGAATAAATTGTTACATTCCTCAGACGCGGTGCTGTAAACCTAGTTAGTAACTTCCGTAATCCCTTGAAGGAGACCTTGCCTACGCTGAGGCAGAACAGAGACACTTCTAGTGAGTCCTTGCTTTCCTTTGCTTTTGTTTCTGGGTACAGCCACTCCGAAATTCTATTTGGAATAGATGGCTGGGGGAGGGAACACAGCGGCTCCGTCAGTTCATCCACCACGAGTCGTTTACTGGATGAGTGCTTTATCAGAGTCGTAAGCGTTAGTTTCACGAAAACTAGGCGAGAGAACGAGTTGTTGTAGATGATTTTCTCACGTAACACCAAATTACATCATTTCTTCGTGAAATACTACACTGTTAACTCCTGCGTCTCACAAATGCCTCTGAGTCATTCCGTATGTACAGCTACATAAACATAACCATCACACATGTGTAATTTTACGTGGATGCGCAGCTGCCAGTTCTGACAGAAAAAGATATTCGCATATAATAAAAATGGGTGCACCTATGTGTGTGTGTGTGTGTGTGTGTGTCTGTGTGTGTGTGTGTGTGTGTGTGTGTGTGTGTGTATGTGTGTTATGTTCCACTTTCCCTCCTAAACTATTGGATCGATTTTAATCAAACTCCGTACACATATCACATACTGTCTGGTAATCATCGCTGTGAGGATAAAAACTGAAGCTCATGACGCACGAATATCAGTGCTTCAGTCACCTATTATTTGAGTATGAAAGCACTTAGACATTTACAAAAAAAATTCCACTTAATTTCTAACTGCAATGAAACTTTCTATCGCTGACGACCCCCAGAAAATTACGAAAGGAGAAAAAGTTTATCGCTGACTATATTTTCGCTGTTCGTGCAGTGAAACTGCTGCATGAAATATGAAACTTCATTTTAGTACTTCTTTATTAATAATTGTACTCACGACATTTTTCAGACAGTATTTACCATTTGATATACCTACAAAAATATATCACTGTACTACACGTAGTTCAGGACACACGAGGTCATAAGTATTGGCCTGCGTGAAAATGAGACAACAAGGTGGAGTTCGCCAGAGACACAGGTGAAATAAGTTTACAAACACGTGTGACATATTTTAAATATATGTGTATAAAGGGACAAATCCATAAGTAAGAAGCCTCATCCTAAAACCGCTCGAAAGATTTGAGCTACATTCGGGATACATATTAGCTACGATTTAGAAAAGGATACTGTGGCGAGGGGGTGATAAAGTTGAGATGGAATGAGGGAGGAGGAGACGGACAGATGGAGAGGGAGAGGGAATAGAGGGACACAGATAGGGGAGAGGAGGGTGAGATCGTTAAAGGAAGAGGTGGACAAATGGGGAAGGAGCAGAGGAGGAGCAGATGAACAGAGAGGGAAGAAGCAGATGCATGGAGAGGGGATAAGCAAGAGATGGAGACAGAGAGAGGGAATGACGAAATGAGCTGATAGAAGATACATACTGTGGCCCGGTCGGGTGCTCAGGTAGTGTCTAATAAATGTACACGTGGTTTCTATGAGCGTGCCGCTATAGCTCCGCATCCCGACCCCCATTCCAAGGGGATTATACAATGGTATTCTTCTGTACCCCATACATGAAGACGGTATGGCAATGGAACAGCAGGTGTTAGCCCTCAAAGGACGGGTCGCAGGGTTGAACTTCCTGTGGCAAATCGGCGAAGCAGCTGGGAGCCGAGTGTCGAAATGGGCGAAACTTGCTAGAATGTTCTTTCTAGAAAGGTTGACAGTGTTGTAGAAAGTTACAGAATATTTCGCACACTTCTAGAATGTTCTAGAATGTTCCAAAATGTTCTAAAATGTTCGAGAATATTCTAGATTTTTTCTAAATGTTTGATGTCCCTGGATTTGTGAGAAAGTTCCATTGGGAATGTTCCATTATCCTTTTGGGATTGTAATATATTCTAGCTCGTAGAGATATATGTGGGCGATGGCAAGATGCATGTGTCAGTTCATCGATTAGAGTGGACGGAAGAAAAGTGAAAGGGATAGTGTGGGTTCCTGCCAACTCGTCGCTTATAGGATGCCTAAAGGATGCTGCGTTCTCGGAATGCTATAGAACAATTCAAGCAAATAACATTAGCAGTTTCACTTCAGTAAACTTGTATTTACAACAAGTGTTGCAAGCGATGGGCGACATGTAAACAGTTATGTACTTCGCTACAGACAGTGTCCAAACAAGCAACGGATATGGATCACTAATAACTGTTCTCGTAACACTCTCTGATAGGCCGCGCTAATACTCTGCGAATACTTTCCACTAATGTCCGGCTTAGGCTGGCAGGAGCTGCGCTTATATTCACTTCGGCTAGATGCCGCTCCTATCGTGATGACGTCCTGGTCAGCGCGCTATTGGCCGAAGTCTTTTCATCGCCTTCTCACCCCTAGCGTTCCTCATCTTCGTTCCAGCACTTTTGGTTACGCCAGAATAAATAGAAAATTTAAGAGAAAATGAATTGCTTAAGATAATTAAGTGGAATTATAACTTATTTAAGTAATATTAACATTTAACAAGATACGACATGTTAAAGAGGAGAATATCTTCACAGAGTTGTACTGAAAAGAAAGAAACAACAAAAATACGAAACCTATAAGGAGATAGAAGGACTTCTAGCTTCACCACAGAGGATAATGCATAGTTTGAGAAAAAACTTAACAAGTCTAACTAGATGAAACTTCAGAAGTGGATCGAGTTAGTCGGCTAGCAGACATAGAGAAACTGGTGAAGAAACAAAGAAAAACGACAAGGAAATGAAGATTACAAAAAATGAAATTCATGAAATTCATATGGGACATCGATTGCACGTGCATGACCAAAACACTAGTGCACAAGAAGTGCAAAGCAGAAGAAGCAACTGTTGAACTTTGGCAGGTGGAGCACTCCAATCCGATCTCACTAAAGAGAAGAATGAAACATAATCACTCTGTCATTGACAAAATCGGTCAAGCCTTGGGTTCTGATGAGCTAAGGAATGTTTTCAAAAAACAAATTAGAATAGAAGCCAAGCTAAGTGGATCTTTGTCAGATGGTCTCGAAAACTCCTCATCAGTCGATTGAAAGCTGTGATTGATCTTAGTCAGGTGGTCGTACACTATTTAATGGACCATTAAAATGCATTCATATGTGTTTGTGGACAATTACTCTCTTGTAAGGTGTATAAATAGTAATCAGTATTGGGAAGTATGTTTCACGACTGCTTATGGAGTAATGTCAAACTGTGCTCGTATCAGAAGTGTTTCGATGTGTTAATTGGCAACTGAAAGTTACTTTATGCATGGAAACTCTTACCAGCATTTGGGAAACTTAGGAACTAACTGGAATGTGCAGAAAAAGGTTTTCATGTACTTCAACGCATGCGTGTACGCGTTGTAGCATGTTCTGTCTCACACGTTCATATCGACCAGGCTGCATCCGAAGAGTTTCAAAGGCAGGATGAATACGTTGCTCAAGTGTCTCCACATCTGGAACAGGCTCTGCATACACAATACTTTCGATATGCCCCTGTAACCAGAAATCGAACGGTCTCAGGTTCGGTAAAGGAGCGGGCCATGCAGCCGGACCCCCTCTTCCTATCCATCGATCTGGCAAGTCACAACTAAGATGCTCCCGGACGTTAATGGCGAGGTGGTCTGGAACACCATCATGTAGAATCGACATAAGCCTTGAACCATCAGTGGCACTTCTTCCAGCAGGGAGGCAAAGTCATCCGCAAGAAACGCCGATAGTTCCACCCTCTTACGCGACTTAGAAGGTAGACTTGTCCCAATGCAGTGTCGCCAAATGTTCCAGCCCACACATTCTGGCCACACCGATGCTGATGATTCGCTGTACCATACCATGAGCGTTCTGCATACCATCCCACATGTGACTGTTATGAAAGTTGAAGACACCACTCCGAGTAAAGGTGTCCTCATGTGTGAATGGGATGGACGACACAAATCCCGGAATCGTGGTTGCCTGATGAAGAAATCAGTGATAAAACTGCTCCAGATGTGGAAAGTCCGTCGCTAGTAAGCCGTGCACATTCTGCAAGAGACAAGGTTAGCAACAGTTTTCGTGGAGTATGTTCCTCACAATCGCCAGGCGTACCCTGCACTGGTGGGCCAACTGCCTGGTACGGACACTGCGGCGCCTTCGACAGTGTTAATCACATTACCTCCTGCTTTGGTGTCCAAACATTTCGGTTACGTCCGCCATGATTTCACGCTACCTGAAACAACCCTGTCTCACACAAACGGCGAAATACTCTTACAAACACTGAATTCTGTGGTTCTAGTCGGTGGGGATAGGTTTCCTGATACAACATTGATGCCCGCCGAACGTTGCCATATGCCTTTCCATAAGCAAACACAGCGGCAGCAAGCTCTCGATTAGAATATGGAACATACGGAACCATGGTGTACAACGCTGTATCACATCCATTACAAGGTGAGTCAACAAGAGGAGTCAATCGGACACAACATTACAAATTGCTGTCGCATGAGAGGGCCCTAGGGGATGACCTATGAAGAACAGAACCACCCTCTAGAAGGAAACCATGCATTTGGTAACTGTGGCTGAAGGGTACAGCGAGAATTAGACCGCATGCTTTGTAAAAAAAGTATGATTGAATAAATTATCTCCAGGATGGAAACTATGAATAACCGGGCATAAGGTCATTAGATCTTGTTTGTTCCGTATCTTCTCATCGATCAATTCCCAGGCTTTCTACACGGTGCACTAATTTAGTCTGTATACTAGACGTTTACGAGGTGAGTAGAAACAACAGTCCCGCTTGGTACTCGTAAATTCTGTGAAAGCTTTCTGCAACATCGTACAGTGTTTGTAACGTAAGCACTTCAGCAACAAGGTGTCGTTTCCACCTGACGTTGAGATACTAAAAAATATATTCTTGAAGTGCTTAAACTGATATTAGACTTCACTAGTACTGTGATAAAGCCAGAACAGAAACATTATGCTGCAAAGGACATTTCACCTCCTGCAAACTGCCCACAGCAATCCTAGTGGAAGTTCTGAGTTCTTCAAACTGTGATGTTGGGGGAGTAGGTGTCAAAGAAACATATGTGAATAATCATCGTTCGGCAAGTAATACTGTGCAGTTTACCTCCAGAGCAGTTATATTCCAGCGACTAATAGTTGAATTTGAGGTAGTTTTAATGCAGCCCTAGAAACCCGCCATAACATGTGTAAGATAATGTATAATCAATAATTCAGAAAGGAAACTGTACAAATTAACTACTAAAAGATAAAAACATCTCCTGAGTGGATGTACCAAGTATGCTGGAAGCGAAAGACTGGATTGGCAGCAAAATAAATTAGCAGGAGAGTAAAAATTTTCTGGAGTACTATTGGTAATACACATAGCGTTTTCACAGTGTGTGATTTGCCTGAAAAGGAAAATTTACAATGAAGGAGAAGTACGGATTGTTTTTAATTTCAGTGAGACTTCGAATTTCATTGTATTAACAATTACAGAAGGAGGAGACGCTGACGGGAATTGGGGATATGTCGGTCGGAAATTAGTAGGAGAGAGGGTAAATTAATAGACTGGAGCGGAAGAAGTAATTACGACCAGAGTGAAAATTCAGTGAGGATGGGCAGAACACAACCAGTCAAAAAGATGGACGACGAAATAAATGGCTGCTTTTGCCGGAGTAACAGAGGCCTCAAACGATGACTTAATGGAAAACAGCTTACGGCACATAGACAGACTGCTTGACTTAAAATTGTAACGCCAAGAATGAAAGAATAACTATATTTTACTTATTGTATGTACACAGAATAGTATCATGGCTTGACGGTGAGAAAGTTGTACAGCCAGCCGGTGTGGCCGAGCGGTTCTAGGTGCTTCAGTCTGGAACCGCGCGACTGTTACGGTCGCAGGTTCGAGTCCTGCCTCGGGCATGGATATGTGTGTTGTCCTTAGGTTAGATAGGTTTCATTAGTTGTAAGTTCTAGGGGACTGATGACCTCAGATGTTAAGTCCTGTAGTGCTCAGAGCCATTTGGACCATTTGAAAGTAGTACACAAATCCTCTCGTAAGACAATATCTCGAACACGCTGGACATTAACTTCTTGATGAAATAATTTACCAACAGCCGTATGTATTGCAGAAATTTATTTTATTTTATGAACTTCGATGTGCTTCCAGTTTCGGCATTATATTGATGCCATCTTCAGGCCCCTGTACAATGAGAAGAAGAAATGTACTATTATGAAAATATAGAACAAACGTTAACAACTGACAGGTGTCATGTTAACTATTTCAGTGGCTCAAAAATATATTGTATATCACTAAAACTATATGTAATATTAGGGCACATACGCCTCTGATCATGTCATGGTGTTGTTAATAGTTTTCGCTGTTTTACTCGAATATAGCATGATATGTGAACATATGTACACACTATTATTCATAAAACCATACCACACAGTTGTAATAGGCCATGCAACACATCAAATGTACTGCATTCAATCTTATGTCCAGTGCAACAGAGGAAGAATTTTTTATAATAATAATTAACTAATACAGATAACAATAAAATTAATTAAAATACATGAAAATGTGACAACTATCTAAGAATACATAATTTGCATATGTGTGTTCTAGGTCGTGTTATGTGTGGTACGGCAAACAGCTGCCGCAATATTAAGGATAAAAGGCGTAAAAGAGTTTGTCTTAAGAATAAAGTTGCATTCACGAAGTAAACCAATGCAGTCGTACGATTAAATCATCAAACACCTGGTCATAGTAGTCACTCCATTAGGACCTTTATGTAGGAGAATCCCACATTGTGCTGGGTGGATTAATGCAACACCAGTAGCTGCTTCATATAATCATGGTTACAAAGAAGACTCTTAACTCTGTATATCAAAAATGTCTATCTTCCTACAAGTAAGTAATACACAATTATGCAGAATTATACCAAGTTGAATCGATTGAATAAAGACATTTAGTCGAGCTGAACTTCGGTGTCAGATACCGGATACCTCAGTGCATGCTGCTTTGACTCTAATGGCGGAGTTCATCAGTGACAGCTGCTACCTAGTGTTGGTGTGGCTCACCATTGGCCACCCGCGTCCAGATGTTCTCAAATCTTGTGAACGTGCTACCCCCGGCAGCAGTGAAACACCCTCTTCATTTTGGATGGACAGCAAAGCACGGGTAACATGCGATCTTGTGTCAAGAGTTCGAAGAATGGGCCCAGCCATCAAATACGTTAAACGTAAAAATGCGATGCTAAGAGATCAAATTACTGGCTATGCAATTTATACGTGGTCGTGTTGTGTACCTAATGTTTGGTTACCATGTTTCCAAATGATAAAAACTGGGGTGAGGAGATTACAAAATATCTCTCTGTGAATATCAATGACTTACTTTTTTTAAGAAAGATGTTTTCTTGAATTTGATGTTATCATAGCATTGAGAGCAAGTAAGACCTTTATAGTTATTATATGAATGCGTGGTGTCAATTCCTTCAGACATGTCCGAAAGACACCACATGTTCATATAACTGATTCACCTAGACGGGCCATGGATCAAGCTCCTCTGTGGATACACAAGAACGTCCAACCTCCGGCGGGAATCTCGGAGTAGCGAGCAGGGAGGAAATGGACAGGGACTATGGATAGATGGCGCTGAGGGAATGTGGGTCGGTAGTGAGGCGTACCGAGATAGTCCGTGTGGTTCTGTTAACAGATTCCCAACAGGGAATCTTATAGTGCTCTTAGAAAAAAGTGTTCCGAGTCTGTTACCTGAAATGCTCCTCCATGATACTGATAAGAGGGAGATTGAGTTAATAATTAAATCACTAAAGACCAAGAACTCTCTTGGATAAGACGGGGTATCTAGCAGAATACTGAAGTATTGTTCTATGTATGTTAGCCCAGTACTTCGCCATATCTGTAACTTTTCCTTTAGAAGTGGTCGGTTTCCTGACCAATTAAAGTACTCGGTAGTGAAGCCACTTTATAAAAAGGGAGACAGGGATAATGTTGAAAATCTTAGACCTATTTCAATGCCATCGGTGTCTGCTAAAGTTATCGAGAAGGTTGTGTATACTAGGTTTCTGGAGAATTTTAATTCACATGATCTGCTGTCAAATGTTCAGTTTGGTTTTAGAAACGGTTTAACAACTGAAAATATTATATTCTCTTTTCTCTGTGAGGTTTCTTCGGACTGATTAAATAAAAGGTTGCAAACTCTAGGTGTTTTCTTTGATTTAATGAAGGCTTTTGACTGTGTTGACCACAAAATATTATTGCAGAAGTTGGACCATTATGGAGTAAGAGGAGTAGCTTACAAGTGATTCGCCTCTTACTTTAAGAACAGAAAGGTGAAGGTAAATCTCCGCAATATTGAGAGTGGTAGTGATGTTCAGTCCCAATGGGGCAGTGTTAAGTTGGGCGTTCCCCAGGGGTCGGTGCCGGCGCCACAGCTGTTTCTTATTTATATAAACGATATGCCTTCTAGTATTACAGGTGATTCAAAAATATTTCTGTTTGCTGATGACACCAGCTTGGTAGTGAAGGATGTTGTGTGTAATATTAAAACAGTATCAAATAATTTAGTTCATGAAATAAGTTCATGGCTTGTGGAAAATAATTTGATGCTAAATCACAGTAAGACTCAGATGTTACTGTTTCTAACTCACAATTCAACAAGAACCGATATTTTGATCAGACAGAATGGGCATATTATAAGCGAGACGGAACAGTTCAAGTTCCTAGGCGTTCGGATAGATAGTAAGCTGTTCTGGGAAGCCCATGTCCAGGATTTTGTTCAGAAACTAAATGCTGCTTTATTTACCATTCGAACAGTATCTGAAATAAGTGTCACTTCAACACGAAAAGTAGTCTACTTCGCATATTTAAAACGCTTATGTCGTATGGTATTATTTTTTGGGGTATTCCTTCTGATTCAAAATTTTTTTTTGGCTCAAAAACGGGCTGTTCGAGCTGTTGTTAGCAATATTAGCATATTCACAAGAGTTAGCAGCTTTTTACTGAGTTAATACTAGGCAGAAATCCAATCTGCATGTGGAATGCACTTCCTTTACTCTTGCGCAGAAAGGAGTGCAGTATTCTGCTGCATCCATTTTCAATAACCTACCACAAGAACTCAAAAATCTTAGCAGTAGCCCAAACTCTTTAAAATCTGGCCCCAGTGGAAGAGTCTGCAGGAGAGACGCTCAGTAGCTCGGTACGGGCTTTTGTTAAAGTTTCTAGAACATACCTTCACTGAAGAGTCAAGCAGTATATTGCTCCCTCCTACGTATGTCACGCAAAGAGACCATGAGAATGAAATCAGAGAGATTAGAGCCCACACAGAAGCATACCGACAATCCTTGTTTCCACGAACAATACGAGACTGGAATAGAAGTGAGAACCGATAGAGGTACTCAGGGTACCCTCCGCCACACACCGTCAGGTGGCTTGCGGAGTATGGATGTAGATGTAGATGAAGCGTTCCCTCATGGCTCACTCCTTCTATTCTGTCGAAGAGCTCCTGGAAGAGCTAAAAAATTAAGCAAATTCCAGTGTTACATTGTTGATTTTCTTTATTTAAAATTACGACTTGTCGCCTGAACATGTTTTTTATATTTCATTTTATCTGTTATTACTATCGTGTTATGATTTCATGTATTGACTCGTTCCATGGCCATGGAGACTTCTCCTTAATTTGGTCCCACGGAACAATAAATAAATAAATAAGAAATAAAATAAAAACCTTGTCCCAGGTGGCGTAGTGGCTAAGGCAACGGCGTAGCAAGCTGGAGATCGCGGATTCGAATCCGGATCAGGCACACATTTTTACTGTTCACCGCTGACTCCACCATATGTCCCGATGCAGCTGAAATGAGTTATCCCTTCCCTTTTATTTTCCCCGCTCCATCTTCAATTTACGTATACTATTACTTATAACTGACGATGAGCAAGTTTTTTACATACTGTACAAACAGTCGACTTGTTTCATCAGTGTAGCGTGTATTTAACAAGGAAAATATCCTTCCTACAGCTCCATTGTGGGTAGAGTTGCAAAAAAGTATTATAAAATTTAGAAAACTTTAGGACATTCATCTCCAAATAACTGTTCATAAAATTACACAATCTATTAGATAAAGTTTTCTCTAAAAATTTTGATCTGATTTCCTATCTGAGTTGTTCGCATTGAAACACTTTAGGCGATTTACTCATCCTACAAATCACTATCATTCACAAGAACTTTTCAATTTCTCACACAGGTTTCAGCATTTTCCCAATTAATTCCTTTTCTAAGAGATACTCACTTGAATTCAGTTAATTCCACGCACTGCCTCATCCATCTGCCAATGTAATCATTAGAAACGGAATAAAAAGCGTTCATACATTTTCTGAACACTTTAAGGAACTGGTTGTCACATTTAGAGGTGAAATCTCTCACTTTTAGGAAAACGAAGTTATTTTCAGTGCTTTCTTCATACAGTATCACTCCGGACAGAATTTACTTACACTGCCGCCTTCCTTCGGATTCAGTGAGTAGTTTTTGTGCATGTAACTGGAGATACTATGAATAAACCGTAGGCATCCTTCAGCCAATGGGTTTTTGCAGAAGAAGCCTACTCGTAATAGGAACACTATTTTCCTACGTAAAATAAGACTTACGAGTCTCGTAAATTTGTAAAATTACAGCTCCTCACTGTCGTGGAAATGGAATAAATTTATTCAGGTAATTTTCCCTAAATTTCCATTCACAGCTGCCGTTAGGCATACCCCAAACGTTGCCTACAGTCACAAGTTCTAATATGGATTTTAACGCCAGGAACACGCCCAACGCAATGCGCGGTACGTTAGTCAAGACCAGGGAAGGTGGTAATTACGTCCCCGTGTCATGACGGTTGACAATCGCCTGAGGTGTTGCGATCCTGCTTTTATCTGTCCCAGGCCTTGCTTAGTTTCAGTTTCTTTTTCTACTTTATAAATTTGCAACCGAGGGGCTGAAATAGAGCGTTAAACCGAGTGCAGTCAGGATGAAACGGATGATTTGGAAACCGTAATCTAATGGTACCCTATACCACCACGCAATGTGTTGGGCCCTATTGACGACGAGAAAGGCAAACTGTCAGCAGTTGTTCGTCTACCTAGGCTTCACACAATCACGCGTCCATCATGATGCTGAATGGAAACCCTTGCGTGCCTGAAGAGACGTCGTGGTGAAATCCTGCGCCCACTGTTGTCGCTGGGAGCAATGTTGTCGGCTCACCTCTCTCTCGGCAGCAATGATTGCCCCGTGGACAGTTTGTGCTGGAGCAAAACTCGTCTCATTGTTCGTGTGGATTCTTGCCTTTCTAGAAACGAGTCTATTCTTGAGTCAAGGTATGTGAAGTGTCTGTGCGATCATGACCGGTAGAGCGAACAACGTTTGTCCTCTGGTGCGCTAGTGGAGTGTAGTCCTCGGGTTGAGTTAGGATCCTACGGCGCCCATCGATTCGATATTTGCATTAGAGTCGTAGGATCCCGACCAACGCGAACAGCAACACCGTGGAACGTTCTCGATAGGTTACTATCCCACCGGCATCAAGTTTATACCCGTACGGGTAGGCGATTCACCTACTTACACAACACACAATATCGTCTCGCAAGCAACCAACATTGTAATGCTAACTCTGAAGGAGAACCTAATCCTGGGGACAAATTTTTGAAGTCACCACTTACGAGGGCATTCAGTAAGCAACGAATTTTTTTTTTTTTTTCTGAAAGGAAGTTGGTTTCATTCAGGATACCAATACACGATATTATTCGCCACCCCTTGGGCTACAAAACACTACTTTTCAACATAATATCTGTTCAGTGCAACGTCCATACACCTACTTACTGGGAAGGCGTGTATACCCGGATGATAGTAATCTGATAGTCGGCGTCAGATCCAGCGTCTTGCTTCATTAGTAACCTCTCCATCATCCACTTACTGCTTCCCATGGGGTGCACCCTTCATTAGGCCAAACAGATAGAATTCGGAGGGTGCTACATCTGGGCTGTAGGATGAATGAGGGACGACAGTCTAATGATGTTTCGTGAGCTCCGCTCGCGTGTGCAGACATGGGTGAGGCCTTGCATTGTCATGGAGAGGTCTCCTGGCGATAGCACAGTATTCTTCCGAATCAGCTGTTGCATCACGAGGGAAGAAATCAAACAGAATAGCCCCTCCAGACTACCAGAACACCGTCGCCATGACTCTACAAGCTGAGGGTGCGGTGTTCAACGTTTTCTTTGTAGGAGTGCTGGTGTGGCGCCACTCCATGGACTGCCATTTTATTTCTGGTTCGAAGTGGTGAACCCACGATTCATCGCCTGCGACGATGTACGGCAAAAATTGTCACTGTCAGCCACGTAACACGCAAGCAATTGGGACACATGGTCCTTCGTTTGTCGTTATATTCTTCTGTTTGCCATCGGACCAGTTCCCCAACTGGTGGACGAGTGTGTCAGTACTACCAACCGAGACGTCCAGTTGAGCAGCGAGGTGTTTGACTGAATCCGTCGATCACCTCGAATGAGACTGTCCTCGTATTCCAATACTGCAGGAGTCACAGATGTGTGTAGCCGACCGACTCTCATACTAAGAGAGGTCGGTTGTGTTCTACCTGCTTGCATAGAATTATAGCAACCTCGTATTTCGGATCACTAGCATAAGATGTTCGTAATGTGTCTTTCCTCTCACTGTGGTCTGTCGCAGGTAAATATTGGTAGGATGTAAGAGACCTGTACCAAATCTCCCTTCAGTGCCTTTCTCAATGGTGCAGTAAACCTACTCGTCAAAATATAGTGAGTGATACATGAAAATTATCTCTTGGTAGAGGGAGATTATGTTTTAACGTCCCGTCTGCGACGAAAGTATTACAGACGATGTTGAATCTCAGGTTATGGAAGGATGTATTTTTCGTTAACATTACCCTGAAGATGTATTTGCCTTGTTTTACATCTTTCAATGACAATGCAGCGGTATCTAACCAAACAAAGTGTATAATGTACAAGGCTTCAGTCTCGCGTTAATAATGAGAGGGCGTAATAAACCCGCCAGATTTTCGAGATAATCTTTGGTTGTACTTTCCCCATATAATAACACACGATGGACAGAGTGGCACCATAAAAAAGATGCCTCATATATCCGTTAGTACCGTAGTCTACTAGACTTAGAATCTTTATATCCCCTTGTTTGCCATACCCTGTCATTCCAGAAAGTTTCCAAACTGGATTAATAAAAAAAACATGGTGAATATATGAGATTGTGGTTTAAATGCTTCAGGGTTTCCACAGAGTCCTCCCCAACTTGAGGAAAACGCACCGAACGTTCATACACCGATGTAAAATGTCATAAATATCCTCCTTCGGTTTTGGCGAACCATCAGAGACCCCGTCCCCACTTTGTCGTTTTGTGGAAGTGTAATGGTAATCATTTCTGCAGAACGTATATATGTACATGTGCTGTGAATGCGAGCATCATATTTCTACTCGTTGAAGTTTTCTCTTTTTTCCTGATCATGTGTGCAATTGTAGCTATTAGGAGTGGTATCTTTTTGAGTAGTGCCTCCGAGTACATACAGTAAGAGCAAGCCATTACTGTCTCTTCGTCCGCTGGGCAGCTGGTCAGACGATGAAGTGTGACACATGCAAGCGAAACGGTTAGTCAATACTGGCAAGTGTAGTCAACTTAGTGGTGGACTTACGCCCTTGCAGAAAACCTCAGGTAGGAAAATATGTGACATATCTCTTGGAAGACTACTAGAGACAGAGAAAAAACAACCAACACAGTCATGTCCGCACATATTAAGGTACCACACGTAGAAATATCTCTACTTATACGCACTACGCAATGACTATTTGAACCAATCATAGCTGCTGCTATCGTTGTTTGTGTATTTGTTCTGCCGATCAACGTAATGTACGAAATAACTGTGTTTCATACATTGGCGTGCTGGTAATTCTAGTCTAGGACCTATTATACTTTCAACATATTACAATTTTTAACCATTAATTCTAACGGGCAATTCCACATATTTTATGCCGGCCGCGGTGGACGTGCGTTTCTAGGCGCTTCAGTCCAGAACCGCGAGGCTGCTGCGGTCGCAGGTTCGAATCCTGCTTCGGGCATGGATATGTGTGATGTCCTTAGGTTAGTTGGGTTTAAGTAGTTCTAAGTTCTAGGGGATTGGTGACGTCAAATGTTAAGCCCCATAGTGCTCAGGGCCACATATTTTACAACACATGCATTTCTGGACATATGTTTTACAACATCAGTCTGAAATTGAGTCTGAAACTTAGGAACTGCTGTGACATACGCAAAAAGAGACAGTAGTAGCTACAGAAGGAAACATACACAGTTCATTTTCTTTTGAAAGCAAACAATAAAGAATTAAAAAAATATTTTCAAGCAGATCTAAACCTGTAGGGTCTAGAAGCAACGTGCTTGTGAGAACGGATAGGAGATAAAAAAAGGGGCGATACGGGACATAAGTGGTTGAGTCGGGGGGAAGAAGTTGGCGCCTGACTGGAAAACGAAAAGAGGACTAAACAAAAGAGGCATAAGTCGGGAGAAATTACTTTATTACCAAGGAAGACGCTCAGCCACGATTCCTTAAAAAAATTCTCAATGCCATGTAAGAAAAAGCATAAAAGCGTCTGATTAACCTCCTTTGGAAGTCACTACGTGCTCTTATTATTAAACATTGGTTGAATGTAGTCTGGTTAATTGTCCACCGTTTTAAGAAAAGCTGTTTTTCCGCCTATTTCATTGTTTGTGAGTCATATCCCCTAAACTGCATGTCGCACGGCGACATAACTGCGCAATACATTCATATATGTCTAAACGATCTGGAAAATGTATTGCTAATAACGTTCCTAGCAGAGAAGGCTTGGAAAAGGAAGCGTTTCAGGTTTTTCTTACTTGCAACAGAGCACCGAATTTTGCGCAGAATGCAGCGTTGCTTTACCTGCGTTGAACCGCATCGACAGAGAGGAAGTTTGTAGAACTTGGTCTGCTCTAAGACTGTGGAAGGTTATAATACTAGATACGAGAGACGTGGTATTGCAGCTGAGATTAACGGACAGGTTCGTCATCTCTGATGCGAAGTATTGCGGTGCAATGAACCGCGTCCATGCACTGAGGTTTCGCTGCTTGCCTCGCGCCTTCCCTCGTCACAGGTTGAGACAGCCCCGGAGCCGGGCGACGGTCACGTCTGCGCCGGTGGCTGGACACTGCGTGCGGCCCGCTGGCCATCAGCGGCCGCACCTGTGCGCAACGGCCGGTGGGCAGCTGGAGCACCTGCACGTGACGTCGCCGCCGGCGCGTCCTGCACGCCGCGCACGTGGCCTCCGTATGTAGTCGCGCCTGGATGGCGCCGATGTCTGCGACCTGCTCAAGCGAGACTGGAGCTCATCTTGCGGCTACGCAGCGCCTCAGACCGCACAGGGCAGTTGTGGAGGCGTGTGGGCACTCGAGTCGACCAGATACACCACTACAATTAAATATTCCACATTTGTAACAGAGTCTAATTAAACATGTCCATGTAAGAGGACGAATATTTTGTGAGACGTTACAAGTGAAGGGTAGATGAAACCAGCTGCCCCTTCTGTTAAAACTACATGTGTCAACACCCAGTGACTGTCGTTGCTCGCCCGCATCTCGTGGTCGTGCGGTAGCGTTCTCGCTTCCCACGCCCGGGTTCCCGGGTTCGATTCCCGGCGGGGTCAGGGATTTTCTCTGCCTCATGATGGCTGGGTGTTGTGTGCTGTCTTTAGGTTAGTTAGGTTTACTTAGTTCTAAGTTCTAGGTGACTGACGACCTCAGCAGTTGAGTCGCATAGTGCTCAGAGCCATTTGTCGTTGCTCTGCAGACGTGCTGCAACAATAAGGGAGCATTCTTTGTAGGGGGTTGCTATACAGCAAACGATCAAGGAGGCTACGTACTTAACATCACGATCAAGTTAAATTTTAACTCGAATTACAAGATGAACAAGTGTTTTGTAAAGGTCAAGCCTTTTTTTAATCTTTTTCTCTGATTTTAATTGAATATTTGTGCATGTAATGGTAGATTTTACGCTTGTGGAATTATGGAATGCTGGAAGACCAGGGATCAGTTGTCAGGATGACATACTGTGCTACTATCTAAGGAGCAGTGGCGAGTTGTGAAGAACTCTCTAAGTGCGATGGTGGGGTTTTGACTCCAGCTAGACGTGGTGGGTGTACTGCCAGCTCATACTCTTTTGGCTTGTTATTGCTCTGTGCCAGTAGCAAATTCTTTCCGTGTGCTGAAGAAAACGTTGCACAATGCGAGAGTCTAACAGATCCCTAAAATATGTGACCTGTGGAGACTCGCCCCAGCAAACAGATGGCCGTTTTGTTAGGCTCTTTCATCAAACCACTTTGTGCTGAGGCTTTGCATCTTGGCCAGTGAGTTCTCTAGTGGCAGTAGATATGGGGAACCACGTGTAACAGATTGATGTCTGCCAGCCTCTCCTCTCGCAAAAGCTGCCAAACTGTTCAGACACATTTTCTATAAGTAGAATGATTTTGTAGGTTGTGGCTCACTAGCTCAATATTAAAGTAAAATCTGTATTTTAAAAACCATAAAAAAATCAGTATAACTAATTAACTAAACCGATTTTATAAAGTACCCTAAAAACCTATTTATTTAAACAAAATGCCTAATTATAATGTCCAAATGATTTAGAACTTAAATATTTAATTTACAACTCGATTTCAACAAAGTTACATGTATTATTTAACAAAAGTAAGTTATTTTTAAAAAAATCAGATTGTGAATGTAAGTAAATTTATTAAAATATATTAGTTAACAAAAGTAAATAATATTAAAATTTTCAGTTTTTATTTCTTCTATCTTTCTTAAAATGCTTCAGAAATGTACATAAGTATGACTTTAACACCTTTATGATTTTTTTAAGTTTTTCATTCATTTGTATAGAAGCAGATATCAATAATTAATAATTAAAAATTAAGAACTTTCAGCAAGAAATCTATGATTTGCATCATACGCAAGATTCATTTTACCATACATAATTACATAAGCAAGTGCACCATTTGGTATTTTATCATTAAATGTTTTTTGCATTTATAAAACAGTTTTCTAGGTGTCATATTTATTACATAAATTGGATAATTAGTTATAACATTATATGAATTAATATTAGTATCTGATTTTAGTAAATAATTCTTTTAAAGTCAAGAAGTGCATCATATGCTCTTAGAAAATAATTTATTGGATTAATATTAAACATTTCTGGAGGTAAAACTTCATTTTTACTATTTTTTAAATACGTATTCTGTAGTGTAACATGATCAGATAATGATGAATCAACTAATTGATTATTTTCATGATTTGTCTGAAATACAACATAATTAAAATATGGCATACCAAATTCTGTAGAAGTATAGTAATTTGTTATATCTAGTTCAAAATAGTTTTTTCCTGATAATCCAGCAACTTCTTCAGTTTCCAGTTCATGAAAAGAAATAGGAATTTTGGAATAGTTTAAAATATTTTCACATTGTTCAAGATTATAATTTGGTTCATATTTTTCAACAGGTACACGAATTTCCATAGATTCTATAATAATTTTACCTTCTTTTGGAGGTGTATCTTTTATTTCAACATTGGCATCATTTTTATCAAACGAATGTAGAATTGCATCTCCAGAAGATGAACTAAGTGTAAAAATTATAGTTAAGTTTCGGTCAAACATAGTTACTTTATTATCTTTAAAAAATCCTCCAAGTAATGATAATGAAAAATATACTTCATTGTTGTTACTATTTATTTTCCCTGTATTAAGACTATGTCCTTCTAAACTTATTTTGTCAGTTACAGATGAAGTTAGACATACTAAAACTTTTGACTAAATGGATGTTCAGTCCTATAAAATATATAGGCAATCAATTTAGATATATAATTACCAAATATTGTTTTTGTTCCATTAACATAATTTGTTTGATTTGGATAATCTGTACCATCATTTCCAATAATACTGAAATTCATGTATAATTGTGCATCATTTAGATGATGCCAACCATCACCAATATTTATTACAATAATCTGAATCTTTGTTAGGAACATTTTAATTATTTTTAGTTTTTTCATTAATGGGAAATGAACACAACTCATAACTTCCAATTTTATTCATGATGTAGGCAAGTGTTGCTTTAGCAATTACTTATTTATTAAGGAAAAAATATATTAAGATATGAAGATAATTCTAAAATAACTGTTACAGTAATTCAAGTCAATTAAATCATCATTTTCATCAGTGATAGTGACTTCTAAACCTTGAATTGTATTAAAAATTGGAACATTTATAGTATAATTTGGTTCATAAATTATTGGTCCACCACACTCAGCATTATGTTTCGATGAAGCAATTATATTAGTTTCTATATGAAAATGATCATTATGTTTTAGATACATTCCATCAACTAATTTAAAATTTATATTGATTAATAGAAAGGAATTATTTTAGGAACAGTTTTAGCTACTGATTTTTGTTAGCTTCAGCAATTTGATTATTAAAAGCAAGCAAACTTCAAATAGTATCTTCTATATTCATAGACAATTGTACATCACTTTCAATAAAAATACTGTTTAAAAGTTCATCTCCTTTAATGTGTATATTGGGTTTTTTCAAATGTATAAGTTTTTAAAAAATTTTAAACTATTTTGACCTACAGGAATTGCTATTGTTGCTCCATTACAAAAAAGATTTTAATTTTTTGTAGTAATATTTGGTGTTAAAAAAGTTTAATATTTAGAAACTAATGAAACATCAGTATAATCATTACATATTGGAACAGTTAATCTTTTACTTAGCATAGAAAACTAAAACTAAGTTGAAATTATTAACTTATTTACTACAGAAGAAATTATTAATAAATGAAAAATGTGATAAAAAATGAGAAAATTATTAATAAACGAAAAAATAATTACTAAAAGAAAAATTATTAATATATGAAAAAAATTATAATAAATGAATAACACAGATTACAACCTAAATTAGGAATTCCAAAAAATAACTTAAAAAACTAACAGGTGTAACTTCTTCCAAATACTGTAAGAAATGCAATAAGTGGACCAAGTGGTTGGGTAAAAACAACATTAATGATTGATAATTATATTTCAGCTACAGGATGGTTAAACTGGAATAAAATTAAGCATTTGTATGTTTATTCAAAAAGATTAGAACAATCATGTGTCAAGAATTTATAAAAGAATGTAATAAAATTGATGATAAATTTAATGAAGGAATTGTTAGTTTTATTGAAAGTAATGAAGAAATTATTCCATTAGACGAATCTGTACATAATTATGTTGTTGTGTTAGATGACTTTATTCTAGAAAGTCGAGATATTGTTAGAAATTGTTTTACTAGAGGTAGACACAAGGTATAGATTTCTATTACGTAGCTCAATCATATTCACAAATACCAAAACACTTAGATATAGACAATAAAATTATTTAAAATATTATTAGACAGGATGATACAAATTTAAATCATATTTATCATAAATTTGTTGAAGGATATTAAAAAGTTTAATAATTATAAAGGGGTGTGTAGTAAATGTTGGAATGATGATTTAAGTTATTTAACAACAGATATGCTAGAAAACCAAATGGAGGTAAGTTTAGAAATAAAATACATCATTTCTTAATATCAACATTAAATACTAACTTTAAACAAAATAATTAAACACTAACATTACCATTAAACATAAACATAAGCATTAACATAAATATATACTTAAAATATAAATGTAAACATCAATGCAAATATAAACAATAACATTAAACATTAAACTAAAACATATAAATAATTAAATTTTTTCATCATTAATAAAGGTTTGCAAAGTATGATGAAAAAGTTGTTAAACATGCTATACCATATAGAAAGAAAGCTGAAGAATTAATAGAAAAATTTTAATTTTATAAAAATTAATCAAGAAGAGAATAAGAAAAATATAAATAGGAAGTCAATCCTGTTATTGACGCCATTGAAAATGTATAACAAGGTATTGAAGGTCTAGGTGATAATGTTTTAAAAGCAACTGGAGAAAACAGGAAGTCGAAAAACAAATGATTACATGTCATCATATAGAAGACTTTGAAGATATGTCACAATATAATTAAAAATTGTTTTGATGATATTACTTTTAAATATCATTGTACATTAAGTGAAACAGAAATTAAAGATATATTTGATATCTAGCATGTAGAAAAAGAAAGTAAAACGACAAATGGCACTAAACAGATATATGTTAGTAAAAGTATGTTAGAGTATATTAGTAATAGTGAAGGTAAACTATTTGGTTTCAAACCTGTTGCTATGTTTGAGTATGTTGGTAATTTACCTGTAGATTACAATGGTGATAAACTAACAGCCCGCATCTCGTGGTCGTGCGGTAGCGTTCTCGCTTCCCACGCCCGGGTTCCCGGGTTCGATTCCCGGCGGGGTCTGGGTTTTTCTCTGCCTCATGATGGCTGGGTGTTGTGTGCTGTCCTTAGGTTAGTTAGGTTTAAGTAGTTCTAAATTCTAGGGAACTGATGACCATAGCTGTTAAGTCCCATAGTGATCAGTGCCATTTGAACCATTTTGAAACTAACAATTGGTAAAAAAAACAAATGAAGGAGCAGATGGATTAATGAGCCCTTTAACTGAAAACCAAATTGCCATAGAAGATTGAAATG
Source organism: Schistocerca americana (assembly GCF_021461395.2). Lineage (NCBI taxonomy): Eukaryota > Metazoa > Arthropoda > Insecta > Orthoptera > Acrididae > Schistocerca > Schistocerca americana. The sequence goes on from NC_060119.1 coordinate 69,382,016, forward strand.
AAAAGTTAAATAGTAAAGAGTTATCAAATTATGCAGATATACAATTAATTTCAGGAACAGTATATTCTGATAATAATCCAAATAAAATAAGATCAAGTAAAGGTAATAAATATTAATAGATTTTAAAACAAACTGTTGATGATTATTTTCCAAAGTTAAGAAGACAAACTATAGATGATTCTTCAGATATAAGTTCTCCTGAAAAACAAGAAATAGGTGAAGTTTTAGTTAAAATATATAGATAAATCGATTGAATATGTTTGGTTAAATGATGTTAGACAGTTAATTGATAGATTATCAGTAATTCACCATGATGAACTAGCTGGAAAAATAATTATCATAATGAAAAAGTTTGAATTGCAAAAATGTTAATAAATATGTGTAGTAATTTTATAATTGATAGTCCAAAAGGAATTCCATTTTTAACTAAATTTTTTAATATTCTTCCTCATAAATTTTGGAAAAGTCATAATTATGGATAAGGATTAGTAAATACTTTAATTAACAAATTACCATTTGAAATGCAACTTCCAGTATTTAATTTTGTGGTCCAGGTACAAACTTAGAAGAGAAATTAGATAAAGTCGTAAATCCATTAGATGAAGCTCATAGAAAACATGATATTGCTTCCAGAGATAATAATGATTTTGGAAAAAAAGGCATATTGTTGCTAAAGAACTTTGGTTAGCTGCAAAAGAAAGAATGTATTCAAATGATGTTTCATTTGGTGAAATAGTTACAGCAACAACTTTTAGAGGCAAACATATGGAAGAAGTAATTTAGGTATTAGGTAATGTTGATGAAAATGATTGGCAATTATAAAAGTCTTTAGAAATTTTTTAGCAAAATAAATTTTTTATACATTTTTAAGTTATATTAATTTCTAACTATATTAATATTTAAACTTTATTAAAAACATTTTTAAATTAAATAAAAATCATTATAAATTTATAAATGATATTTAAGTCTTATTACATTATTAACTATACAATTTATCTCTGCTAATTTTTTAACTGTATAAATGAGTAGCTATATAATTGCTTATACTTTGCTACCTAGTGGGAACATTAAACCAAAGTTAATTAAGTTAAAGTGAAATAATCAACAATTAAATGCAATCGAACCATTTTTAACAAAGCCAAAAAAACTTAAATTAATAAGAAACTGGTGGAAATTTACTTTTTACATTAGGTATTTGTGTTGCAAAAGAAAATTTATTGAATTTTTAACGAAAACGGAAGCTGGTAAGAGATTAACACAACATGAAAATAGATTTATAGCATTATCAATTCCGGCATTACCATATTTAGCACAATCGTTTCATTAGCAGACGATCTGCAGCTATTGCGAACGCAGTATTAAACAATAAGAAAAATGTTAATGAATTTGAAGAACAAAAAAGACAACTTAGAAATGGAAAAAACGTAGGTAATTGAATACAGAAGACAAAAAATTCAAAACACAGTTGAAAATATCGCAATAAATTAAGTAATTTGATACAGAAAAGCTTACTAAACAATTAAAAATTGAATCTTTCACAGTGTATACATGATTGATGGATTAGTAAATAAACTATTAAAAATTGAATGTAGTGTAGTAAATTTCAATACAGCTCATAATCCTGAAAACCATCGGATTTGGTATTATAAAAATAAAATTTTAACAAAATTGTTTTTAAAATATCTATTTTACTATTTAGTTTAAAAATCGAGAATGGTTTTTAAATGAACCACTTTACTACTTAGTTTATTATTTTGGTTAACAATCAATTAGTTTTTAAATAAAAATAAAATATTTCAATCATATTGTGGAATTGAATGCCTTTTGATTTAACTCTTTCATATTTCACTGTAATACTTTCAACTTACATTTAAATTCTATCATCTTTTATTTTAGTTCTTTCATTTTTTTATTTTATTCAATATTTGTATTGTTTTATTACAATAATTTTTTTGTTTCATTTGATATTTGTAATAATATTCCACTTATATAGAAAAGATTTATATGTAAAAATTTTATTGATATTATGTAGAAATAATTTTATTAATTTTATATAGATTAATTTTAAGAAATTTTTAATGACCATCTGGTAATGTATCTGTTTTATTTTCCAATACATATCGTTTATTATCATGTGATGTAGCGCTTTTTTGTTTACTTAAATTGTGTATATTTCATTTGTTCACTTTAATTACATTAATTTTCCTCTACTGTTCTGTATAGTTAAACAAACAATCTGATAAAAGTTTGTCAAGTGAAGAATTCATAAATTTCAATGTATCAACAAAACTCGTTTTTAAATTTTTGTATATTTACCAACACTAATGTATTTATTTTCATTGTATGGTATTAGTTCTATTTCCTTTCTATCATAACAAAAATATGAGAATCATAACCAGATAAAGTATGTAATGAAATAGGTACAAAATCATGTTGTTGTATTTTTAAATTACATTTATTGCATAATAGAGGAATAAATTTTCCAGTTAGATCACCATGATGACAAACTTTTTTTGTATATATGTATACACAAATTAGAAAAATTTAGACTTATCATGTATTATGTTTCATTCAAATGTAGGTGATTTAATTTTTTCTGCTAAGGCTCAGTCCAGATATAGCGGAGATCAGTGAAGGGAAATGAAAAGGAGAGAAGGATTTAATGTCAGATGAGTATAGTGCAAATCGAAAGAAGCAGAAATTGGTATAACAGATAAGGTTATGGTATGAGTAAGAAGGTAGGACACAGAGTGAGTTAGTACGAACAGTTCAGAGATAGGGTTGCTGTCGTCTGAATTGATAGCAAACCAACATCGACAATGACAGTTCAGGTATACATGCAGACGACTCAATCTGAAGATGAAAAGACTGGGAAAGTATATGGAGATACTGAATAGGTAATTCAGTATGTGAAGGGAGACGAAAATCTAATAGTCTTGGGAAGGTGTAGAAGAAATGGTTAAGGGAATGTATCGGCTTGGTACTAGAAATGAGAGAGAACAAAGACTTAATTGAGTTTTGCAATAAATTTCAGCTAGCAATTGCGAATACTCTGCAGAAGAACCAGAAGATGAGACACTTGGAAAAGGCCTGGAGATACAGGAAGATTTCAATTAAACTACATTATGGCCAGGCAGAGATACCGACATCAGATACTGGACCGTAAGGTGTACCTGGGAACAGATATAGGCTCAGATCATAGTTTAGTAGTGACAAATAGTAGGCTGAAGGTTATGAGACCAGTCAGGAAGAATCAGTGCCCAAAGGAATGGGATGGGAAGTACTACGGAATGAAGAGATACGCTTGCAGCTCTCTAACGCTGCAGATACTGTGATAAGGAAGAGTTCTGATGGAAGTTCAGTCAAAGAGCAATTCATATCGCTACAAATGGCAAACACTGAGTTGGAAAGGAAACCATTAATACAAAGAAGGTAACTCCGAAGAAGCCATGGGTGACAGAAGAAATTCTTCAGATAATCAGTGGATCGATGGAAGAAGGAAGCACAAAAATGTTCAGTTCAATTCATGAATACAGAAACACAAGTCACTTCAGAATGAAACACAGAGGAAGTACCGGAAAACTAAGACGAAATGGTTGTGTGAAAAAAAATGAAGATATCGAAAAAGAAGTGGTTGTCGCTATGACTGACTCAACATGTGCAGTGGGAATTGCACTGTTAAGCGCAGTTGGAAGAAAAAACAGGTGGCGGATTTCCCTGACGACGTAATAGAAGAATAAACAGGAGTCGAGATAGGCGACCCTGTATTAGAATCAGAATTTAAAAGAGATTGGGAAGACTTAAGATCGAATAAACCGGATGGGATAAATAACATTACATTATAATTTCTAAAACCATTAGAGGAAGTAGCAGCTCAATGCTGGTGATATAGTGTCAGACTTCCAAAGAAACAAACATTGTCCACACAGTTCTAAATTATCGCATGTTTGATTATAAGAATAATACACAAAAGAAGGGAGAAAACCTGAGGATCGGTTACATGGCTACAGGTTCAGCTTTACTAAAGGTAATGGCACCGTAGAAACAGCTCTGACGTTGCTGTTGATGAAGGAAACAGGGCTTAAGGAAAATCAAGAAATTAACGTAGGATATGCAGACATCGAAAAAGCGTTCGACAATGTCAAAAGGCGCAAGATGTATGAAATTCTGAGAAAAACAGAGGTAAGGTTTAGGGAAATACAGGTAATATACAATATGTACAAAAGGAAACACTAAAAAACATCGCCATACCAATCGGTCACCGTGTCATGAAATGTTCAAATGTGTGTGAATTCCTAAGGGACCAAACTGCTAAGCTCATCGGTCCCTAAACTTACACACTACTTAAATTGACTAATGCTAAATACAACATGCCCGAGAGAGGACTGGAACCTCCTGCGTGAGGCGCCGCGCAATCCGTGACATGGCGCCTTAAATAGCGCGGCCACTTCGCGCGGCCGCCGTGTCATCCTCAGCCCTAAGGCGTCTCCAGCTACGGATGTGGAGGGGCATGAGTTTACTACACCGCTGTCCAAGCCGTTGTCAGCTTTCGTCACCGTTTCCGCCACTTGCCTGTCAAGTAGGTACACAGTTGACATCACAAGGGCTGAGTGCTCCATGTGTGCCAACAGCATGCGGACGATGCCTCATCCAAGTGCTAGCCAAGCCCGACAACCCTCAACTACAATGGTCCGACGGGAACCGCTGTTACCACTGCGGCAAGGCCGTAGACATGTACAAGGGCCAAGCGGGAATAATAGGAATGCAAGACTAAGAACGAAGTGCTCGTGTTAAAAAGGGTGTAAGTGAGGGAAGTAGTCTTTCGCACCCACTGTTCAATCTGTGCACCGAAGAAGAAATGGTGGAAATGAAGGAAAGGTTCAATAGCGGAACTAAAATTTATGGTTAAAGGATGTCAATGATAAGATTTGCTGATGATATTGCTATCCTCAGTGAAAATGAATATGAATTACAGCGCCGAATGGAATGAACAATCTAATGAGTATAGAATATGGATTGAAAGTAAATCGAAGAAATATGAAAGTAATGAGCAGTAGCAGGAGTGAGAACACCAAGAAACTTAACATAAGAACAGGTAACCACGAAGTGGATGAAATTAACGAATATTGCTACTGTAATAGTACTTGAATTACGGAACCATTACGGCGCCTTATCTGAACCTCTCGATACCAGCAATATTCTACTGTGTTTCTGTAAAGTAGTTAACATATTTCTGAGACAACATTCAGATTTGATATCATTAATGTGGAGATACTTTGATACATCGATATGTTTATATTCCATTGATATTATTCTTATGTGTATTCATTCTTTTGTGACTATGATCTTTGACGTACTTGTAATTCTTGATTTTTGGGCGCGTAAGAGATTACTAGTTGTTGGAGAGTCGGACCTTGAAAAGTCTTGGACGTCATGTTGGAAAGACGCATAACGTAGTCAGCTTATAAAATGTGATCTTTAACAGTGAGGAAGATGTTTTCAAGTATGTTCTGTGTTGTGAAGTGATGTTTTGTGTGTTATGTGATATTGCAATAAAAGCAATTAAAAGGAAGTGTAACTTAAATTCGGAGTGCTGATTACTCTTTTTGCATCACCATTGTCCTGCAAAAGTGTAATCTTCAAGAATGGTTTGTGAAGCGCATCTACAAAACTTTTCAATATAGCAGGCCTCTTTGTATCCGAGCTTGGGATCATCACAACCTAGATTTTCGACGATTCAGCCATGATTTTACAACGAGACCAGCGTGGGAAACACGAAAAGATGAGCGCCTAGTTTATCCATTTTATCCATTATTACATGAAATGACTTTATTAACTGTGCTCTAGTGACACCTGCCACGTAATAACTTAGTTGTTGCCCGAAAATGCAGTATTTAGCAGCGTAAGCAACACCACAATCATTATTAAATTTTGATCTTTGTTGTGGTAGGGTTGTTAGACTACCTAGGTAGTAAAATAACTCGTAAAGGACGCAGCGCGGAGGACATAAAAAGCAAACTAGCACTGGCAAACAGTCTACTAATATCAAACATAGACCTTAATTTGAGGACAAACATCCTAAGAATGTACGTTTGGAGCACTATGTTCTTTCCTAGTGAAACATAGACTATGTGAAAACCGTACTCCTGTTTAGTTTCGTGGTTACGTGGTTGCCTGCCATGCAGCGGGCCCGGTCTCGATTCCCGTCTTGGTCGGAGAGTTTCTTTACTCGTGGACTGGTTGTTGTGTTGTCCTCATAATCGTCCCATCCACATGCAAGTCGCCCAGTGTGATGTCGAATGTAGTATGTCTCGCATTCGGTGGCCCAACTTCCCCGGATGGGGCCTCGCCAACGGAAATGCTATCCAATCCTTTTCTTTTTTTTTTTCTTTTTTGTGGGGAAACCGGAAAAGAGGAAGATCGAAGCATTTGAAACGGGATGATACAGAAGAACGTAGAAAAATAGGTGTTTTAATAACGTATGGAGTGAGGAGGTTATCTGCAGAATCAGCGAGGACAGGAATATATGGAAACACAGACAAGAAGAAGGGACAAAGTGGTAGCACATCTGATGAGACATCACAGAATAGCTTCAACGGTACTAGAGGAAGCTGTAGAGGGCAAAAACTGTAGAGGAAGACAGAGATTGGAATACCTGCAGCAAATAAAGACGTAGGTTGCAAGTGCTACTCTGAGATGCACAGGTTGGCACGGGAGAGGAATTCGAGGCGGGTCACACAAACAGTCAGAAGACTTGTGACTCAAAAAAAAAAAAAAAAAAAAAAACGGCCGTGTGTGAAGCGCGAACCGCCCGGTCACTGCTGACTGACCTCCGACCTTCCCGCAACTCACGAGCACAGTGTCTGCTAGAGCGCAGCGTACTTTAAACATTAGAATGGCCCAATATTCATGTCGGGAACAACCCGAGATGGTGTTTGTGTACGGCCCAGAGCATGGAAACAGTCAAGAGTCTCAAAAAAAAAGTTTCAAGTGGCTCTAAGCACTATGGGACTTAACATCTGAGATCAGCAGTTCCCTAGACTCTAGACTTAGAACTACTTAAACCTAACTAACCTAATGACATCACACACAACCAAGCCCGAGGCAGGATTAGAGCCTGCGACCGTAGCAGCAGCGCGGTTCCGGACTGAAGCGCCTAGAAACCCTCGGCCACAGCGGCCGGCAGTCGAGAGGCAGCACTGCTATACCAAATCAAGTATGCTAATAGACGCCAACCACTTCACACAACATTTCAAGCCCTTTTTGGGCGTTTATGTGATAATGGTTCCCTTCAAACAGACGGGGGTGCCGTGAGGTGGCAGACTGTGAGTAACCAGATTTGCAGGACCGAGTTCTACAGGATACCAATACGAAACTTGGTACAATGTCCAGGCAAGTGGCCCGAGATAATGGTGTAAGCTAAAGTACGATAATGTGTATCCTGCGTGCATAGCATCCGACAGAGGCCACTTTGAACATCTGTTGTCACGTGGATGCGGGAAGCTCTATACTGCCTTGCGAGAGTACTTGTTGTTGTTGCATGCACACGGTCCATTTCCGGATACATGTTCATAGGACCGTTACTCCGCCATTTCCAGTCAGGAATCCATCCTGCAAATTATCGGCTTTATTGATGTTCACCTTGTTTTACGCAGGCTCAGTGATGACCCGTTTCTTGGTGAATGTTAACACATGTGTTGCTGAAGATGTCAAAGCATATTCCAAGTTTAAGAATCTATGACAAAGTGTAGTTCATACTTAGTATTTTGTTCTGAAGTTTCGTTTGTGAGAAATCCATAATGCTTTATACATTTTTAGAACTAGGTGGTTAACTTGCCTGAATAAAACCGAATGCACCGGATGACGACTTCGATGAATGTGTTGCAAATTAGTGAGAAGAAATCGCAAAATCTACAATTTTAATGTCTTCCCAATCTGAGGTCTCGAAAGGACGCCCTATACTTCAATTTAAGGGAACTATCTTCCTCTGTATGCAATAAGTTCACTATATGATCAAAAGTATCCAAACACCCACAATAACGTAACTTTTTCATATTTGGTGCATAGTGCTTGCCACCTACTGCCAGGAACTCCATAACAGCTACTTCAGTAGTCATAAGACATCGTGAGAGAGCAGAACGGGGTGATCAGCGGAATTCACGGACTTCGAACATGGCCAGGTGATTGGGTGGTACTTGTGTCATACGTCTGTAAGAGAGATTTCCACATTCCTAAACATCTGTAGGTCCACTGTTTCCAATGTGATAGTGAAGTGAAAACGTGAAGGAACACATACTGTGCAAAAGCGAACAGGCCATCGGTTGACTGACAGAGACCGCCAACAGCTGAAGAGGGTATTAATGTGTAATAGGCAGATATCTATCCAGACCATTACACAGGAATTCCAAACTGCATCAGCTTCCACTCCAAGCACTATACAGTTAACCGGGAGGTGAGAAAATTAGGATTGCATGGTCGAGTGACTGTTCATAAGCCACACATCCAGCTGGTAAATTACAAACGACTCCTCGCTTGGTATAAGAAGCGTACACATTGAACAGAGGGTAAACGTTGTGTTAAGTGACGAATCACGGTATACAATGTGGCGATCCGATGGCAGGGTGTGGGTTTGCCGAATGCCCGGTCAACGTCATCTGCCAGCGTGTGTAAGACCAACAGTAAAATTCGGAGGCGGTGGTGTTATGGTGTGGTCGTGTTTTTCATTTAGGGTGCTTGCACACCTTGTTGTTTTGCGAGGCACTATCAAGCACAGGCCGACATTAATGTTTTAAGCACCTTCTTGCTCCCGACTGGTTAAGAGCAATTCGGGGATGGCAATTGCATCTTTCAACACGATCTGGCACCTGTTTGTAATGAATGGCCTGTGGCGGAGTGCTTACACGACAGTAACATCCCTGTTATAGACTGGCCTCCACAGACTCCCGACCTGAATCTTACAGAAGACCTTTGGGATGTTTTGGATCGCCGACTTCTTGCCAGGCCGACATCGATACTTCTCCTCACTGCAGCACTCCGTGAAGAATGGGCTGCCAATCCTCAAGAAACATTATAGCTCCTGATTCAACATATGGCTACCAGGGTGGATGCTGTGATTTTATTATTTAATCGAAATGATAGGGCCCCCCGGTCGCGCAGGCCGTTCGCCGTGTGCCACTTCGGTGACCTGCAGTCGATGAGGATGATGGAATGATACTGAGGACGGCACAACAACCAGTCTCTAAGCGGGGAAATTCCCCGACGAAGAAGGGAATCGAACCCGGGCTCAGAGGCTTGACAATGCGTCACGCTGACCATTCAGCTACCGGGAGCGGACGAAACTGTTATCAAGGCTAAGGGAGAGCCTACATCATATTGAATCCATCATTACTGATGGGGGATCCCATGTACTTGTCAGTCATTTTCAGTCAGGTGTCCGGATATTTTTGATCACATAGTGTACTTTCTTGTCACTTGTGTCTTACTGTAATCGTATCACTGGAAAACAGGCAAGGCAAAATGTAATGTTCCGTGTTCTGGCCAATCGTGCGCGACAGAATGCCGCGGTCGTCCTCTGTCAACAGCGTCACTGGATGCGGTTAAGAAGGGGCACGTGATCAGCATACAGCTCTCCAGGTCGTCGTCATGGTTCTTGAAACCGCTACTAATCAGTCAAGTAGCTCCTTAGTATGCCGCACGAGGCTAACTGTACACTTTACCAGTCTACCTTACTGCTCAAGTATCGAGGCAATGTAAAGTAGAATATATAGGAATCAGGAGGTAGAGAAAATCGTCAAAAAGGGGAATAAGATGTAAAAGAAATGAACTCTGAAGGAAAGAAACACAAGTTAGTGTTAAGAAAAGCATTATTCAACATTGAAAAATAAAGACAGTTTCATATAGTTCGTACGTCGAACTAACAGTGAAACAAATACCTGAATGAAATTGCCGCAACAGAAATGGAAGTACAAGGGGCACCGGTACCCTCTCTATAGCCTACAGATGAAAGTGAGGAGAACTAGAGATCTTCTAAACGAAGATCGTGGTTAAGAATGAAAATAAATAAAAACAATAAAAAGAAACCGAAGATCATTTTTGCAAACAGAGACAATCTCAACTTATCATACGACTGAGTTCCCGTAGTCCCATAACGATGGAAACTTTAAATGTTTGGGGAAACGTTTGAATTTCCACGACCTCTTGCATGAACTTAAATGACATTTCATTACGTTGTGAAAAACAGAATAAGAAATGTTCTAACACTTATAACATTTCATAGTAATCAACGTTCCGAATTGAATCGCTTATTTATATCCGCCGTCGTTAGTTACTTTCCTGTCCTAATAGGAAAATACGAAGAACGTTACGTTCCGAAGGTAAGCTTTATTACTGTTTCCGAAAGAGATGGTCTACCAGGTAAACCAAATTCCATGTGAATCCAAACTAGTGGCCGGTTCTACAGGGAGAGGCATTAGCGGAGGAGAAATAACGCACGAGCAGACTCCTAAGAAGAGAGAATACCAGCAATTTGCCGTGTCCGAGCTTACTAGAGCACACATCAAGACGGCAGACGGACGTGTACTTACGTCATCGTTGCCAATGAAAGTGTGTGCTGTTACGCAGTATGAATGGGCACTTAGGACTAGTGTGTCGGTCATCCGTGAACGCGTACAAGCCGTGTATGGTTAAGAGGTCAGGTCTCGTGAAATGGTTAGTCGCTGGTGTTGCATGTTCAGGAAAGGAAGGCAGAGTGTGGAGGATGAAGACGAAGTGGACGTTTTTCCACATCCGGGAATGGCAAAAAACATTGCTAGAGTACAGAACATGGTGTTAGCGGACAGGTATATGACGACTACCAGACGTGGCGTCCTCAGTGCTTATTCGCCGTGCTGAGACCCATTATCTTCTTCTTGATGTGCTGGGTTACCGTAAAGTGTAATATGAGTGCCGAGTAATCTGACCTTAGAACACAAGAGTGCAAGAATGCGAATCATCCTGCGCCACTTAATGGGTTATGCTCGAAACGGAATGAACTCCTATTCAGGATCATCACAGGCGATGATATAAGAGAGCACTACCTTATTCCAAAATCCAATGCCTCCTCAATTTCGTGGAAGCATCCCAGTCCACCAGTGAGGAAAGTTTTCAAAGTGTCACCCTCGGCGCGAAAAGAGGTCAGGGACGGGATTCGAAAGGTGTGATTTTCCCTAATTTCGTCTAGAATGAGACCATCAATGTGGCCGCGGCTGTGACACCCTCACCAGAATCGGGATCACCATCAGACGAAAGAAAAAGGGGCTCTTGGCTAAATGTGTTGGGCTCTTGGACGGCAAAGCAAAAGCACAGACAGCAATGCTCACACACGATCAGATTCGTCACGTAGGATGGGAAAGACTGGATCACTTGGCCTACGTCACCGATCTGCCCCATCGGACTTTCACCTGCTCCCTGCACTGAAAGCCGAACTCATAGGACGTCACATTCAAACCAATGGTGAGGTAAAGCAGGCTGTGCGACGGTTCGTCGCACTGCATGGCACCGAGTTTTATCAGAATGTTTTTTTAAACTGATTTCACTCTATGAAAAATGTTTCAATGTCGATGGCGTCCATGTCGAACAACAGCGCAACTTGTATAGTTCATAATGCCGTGGGGTATTTCTTTTTGGCAGCAAAGTTTCCGTGAAAAAAAGATTGAGGAAACTTCCTTTTGGTAAGTCCCTTGTACTATTTGTCTCCCATTACCTCCTTTAATTCTCCCAGTATTAGGTGAATTACCGTGCGCATTCACATAAGTGTGACCGCTTGTTAAAAATCTTTCGTAGCTGGGATTGCTGCCAGATGTGCAGGAAGAGTGGCAATAAGATTCTGATCGGTACCGACAGGGACGTAAAGCCACGCCAATTCCAGCGCTTTGGACAACTGCGCTAGGTTTCTCGGTTGAGGATCAACACCACGAACACTCCAGGAGAGCAGGTTCCACAGATCCTCGATTGGGTGAAAATCCAGAAAATTTGGTGGCCAGTAGGGTACTAAAAAATGGCTCTGAGCACTATGGGACTCAACTGCTGAGGTCATTAGTCCCCTAGAACTTAGAACTAGTTAAACCTAACTAACCTAAGGACATCACAAACATCCATGCCCGAGACAGGATTCGAACCTGCGACCGTAGCGGTCTTGCGGTTCCAGACTGCAGCGCCTTTAACCGCACGGCCACTTCGGCCGGCAGTAGGTTACTGTAAACTCGTCCTGGTACTATTCCAATCATACACTCACACTGCGAGCTATGTGACACATTGCATTGTTCTGCTTGTGGATGTCACCGTGCTGAGGAAAAACGCACTGTATGTAGGGGTGAGCCGTGCTGCGGCTCGCGTTGGTGATTTTTGTAGTTTTCCGCCCTCTCTTGGGGAGCAGACGGTATCGTTTGGTTGGCATGGATGCGGATGATTGTCTTCTTCTCGTGTTAACTGGCGCCACTCGGTTTCGCAAGAGTGTCCTGTCCGCTAGTGGCAGCAGCGGCGATAATCCGTATTTAGTAACTGTTACCTTATCTTTGGGGCGACGTAGTTGTCTTTCCGGGTCGTGTGAGAGTGCTACTTCGGTTGGGGACTCAGCAGCAAGATCCGTGCAGTGCCAGAACACTACGGGACCTCTGGTGGCACGCATGGACTGCCGGATGGAAGGGCTGAGGTCACGAGGGTGCACAACCTCGTCGTAAACAGGATCCAGCAAGCTTTAAGATGAGTGAATCTCAATCGAAGTAGAGAAACCTCCACCACTGTGATATCTCGCGATTTCCAGTGACACCGGTTCGTGTTTCTGCTCGTAGTGTCGCCGAGGCGAAGAGCAGCAAGTGGAGTGCTTGGGGAAGGCGTATGTGATTAGCTTTCCTAGACTTCTTAATACTGCTTACTGCTTTCAACTTGTTACATTTTGTTAAGTTCAAACAGCCGTAATTTTTCTTGCCTGTTGGCCGCTAACGACCCAGTCACCTGCACTGGGGGTTAGTGTATGTAACGGCAGTGCACGTTTCCTCGCCTTGCCGCTGTTGTCCTGTAAGGCGCGTAGTTTTCACAGTTCTCTTGACTGTAGGCCGGCTGGTGATTCTTCTGCTCTGGTGGTAGTGATTCCTTTGTCGTTCTGGGCGCAATAAACACAGTTTTCTGGGGAAGTAGTGCAGACCGCCGGTTCCGGCTTTGGCTTATTATTCCATCGTTGCATTTGGTTTATCGGACGTCAAGTGGCTTCAGTAAGATTATCATTAGTCATTAGTTAGACTGCCAGTAGTCTGAGTTACCATCTTGTGATGTGAATACAACTCTTGGCTGAATATCTTATCGCTCGCGAAAGTGTTTGTTGCCAGACCTTCTCAGAGGTCTATTCCTGGAGCACCGTCTGTGACCCCTTGCTTCTTGTAAGACATGTGTGTTTTGAAATGAGTTCTGATATCCAGTAGTTCAGTGTAACGCTCCTTCAGACCATCCTTTCTGAGGGTATAATCTGCCTCAGTACCCTTTAACGAACTTAAGCACTGTTCCTTGTTTTTTATTGTTCTATTTTTTTATTACAACATCTTCTAATTCCTACATTGTTATATATGTCTAGTTAATAGTTCTGGTCGCTTTCTGAAATAAATCACCAGCCGCTGTAGCCGAGCGGTTCTAGGCGCTACAGTCTGGTACCGCGCGACTGCTACGGTTGCAGGTTCGAATCCTTCGTCGGGCATGGATGCGTGTGACGTCCTTACGTTCGTTAGGTTTAAGTAGTTCTAAGTTCTAGGGGACTGATGACCTCAGCGAGTTAAGTCCCATAGTGCTCAGAGCCATTTGAACCATTTTTTGGAATAAACTAGCTGCGTAGTGTTCAGTAGATGTTAAGCGTTGTATTACAAAGTTTTGCCATCATCTTATTTCACCCGTTTGGTGATCGGTTGCTTGTTTCTTTAATTAACCATTGCTACTATATTTGCTGTTTTACACTATGTTTCTAGTTTTTTTAATAATATTGCCGTTCCTGGCTTGTAAGACCTTCAGCCAGGATTGTCGTCATTTGCTTTAATATTGTAATTTGGTATTTGTATTTCAGCAGTAAGTCTTAAAACCTTATATACTGCCATTCCTCGCGTCTCATACCTTCTGCCTTGTTTGTGGTGACTTACCTTTAATATTTCAATACCTGTAAGTTGCAAATTGCAGCGAGTTCTTAAACTATTGTTAACTTATTGCCATTCTTGTAATGTAAGGCCTTCTGCTGTGATTGTGGTCACTTGCCTTTAAATTCAACTTTGGTGTTTTTATTTACGCAGTAAGCCTTTAAAAATTGATTTACTGCCATTCCTGATGTCTGATGCCTTCTGCTGTGTTTGTGGCGACTTGATTTTAATATTTCAATACCTTTAATTTGTAAGTTGCAGCGAGTTTCAAACAATTCTTTTGCTATTGCCATATCTGGCGTGTGAGGCCTTCTGCCCAGATCACAGTAGCTTGCTTTTAAAACATTACGTGCTGTATCTATATTTAATGATGATTACTAAATTGTAACTCACAGAAAACACTATTATTTACAGTGTTGTTTATTCCTTCATTAATAACGTCTGGTATTCCTTTACTTATTCTTGAGTCTGGAATTACTGATTTAAAATTAATTGTGTGTAACTTGAAAAGGCAACCAATAGCAACTAATTGCTCAATCGTAACCGAATCCTGCTTTTCCTAAACTACCAGGTCTCAACTGTTTGCACAGCGTGGTTACGATTGTAATATAGCTATTTCAGTTACTGTTTGTTTTATTTGTTAAAGTCTGTTAGTGTTGTACGATTTCTGACTTTGGTATTGTGTTGTGTTTTAGGTGATCAACTCTGTAATGGCGGACAGGCAGTGCCCCAAGATCGACCTTTTTAAGGACCACCTCACTTATGAGTTGGCGATAAGACGACAGTCTATTGAGGGTAGTATTCCGGACTTAGCAGCCCGCTTGCATGCTACCGTTCTTCAGCCGGTTGCCGTCACACCGGATGTTCTGGGCGAGACAAATGCAGCTACTGGGTTTTCGTTTAAAGATGTCTTGACGACAATATCGAGTTTTTAGAGGGTACTCGACCTAGTGGAAGTCAGTTAGACAGGGTGCGGACAAAGTTGATATATCTAACCAGCCGGATATCTGATTTAAGGGCATGAAAGTTAGAGGATCGCGATAAGGAATCAACCGCTAAATTGGGGTTCTTGGTTAATAAATTGCAGTTTAAGGTCATATGTTTAGAGCTTGACGGGGGAGCATGATTTGTTATCTTCCGGGCGGTGTGCTAGCGAGCCCGGGAATAACGCCCTAAAGTCCTCAGAAGAGGTAGCAGGGGCGTTTGCTAAATTGCCTAGTCGCCTGGTGCATTTGTTTCGAGACATCACAGAATTAGCTATAGACCGACTAGCGCAAACTGAAAGGTTGTTATGGTTGTTGGTTGGCTTCGGGCAACACGCTGACGCGTCTGGTGTTTCGCATCAGGTAATTTTGTCTCTATTGTGTCCTTCAACTAGAAACGAGTTGAGGACTCTCGTATCCAGGGCCATGGCAGAAGGGTTTTCATTGCAGCAGTTGAGGGCGCCTTTGATCAGCGAAAGATTGACCACGGGAGTTCGTAAACAGCTCGAGTGCCGCTATATTTGGCAGATGCAGCAAGATATCGAGGAGTTGCATCAATACGTGGAAAGAGTTAAGACGACCTGTTTGGCCTTGTTAGTTGACATTCCAGAACGGGAGTTAGTTTCAACTGTCCTGAGAGCGGTCGGTACCTCACATTTTGGTTTTCGTGGTCGTCCCTCCACTTGGCAAGAACTCTGTGCCGCCGTTGTAGCAATATCCACGTCGCCGCTCTCGGACGATACACACCGTGAAGATAAAGTTCAGCCCGTGGGCGTCACTAAGAGGAACTCTGGATTACCAACATCAGCTGAGTCGGCTAAAGGGGAATCGTGGCGTTGTTTCAGGTGCGGTCGAACAGGGCATTTGGTTCGTATTTGCATTCAGCCCCGGACACCCAGAGTCATTAAATGACGGGTGGTTGGGCAGCGACCCCGGGGTCTAGCCTTTAAACCCTGGTGTGCTCGTGTCGCTGCTCGATCATCACTGCCTTATATTTGTTCTCGAGTAGGTCGCGAACCTGTTTGTACCCTTTTATATCCTGGTAGCTCCTTTCCATTGTTGAGTTTGGAATAGTTTATCGAATTTCCTCATTTTGCGAGACAGGCGAGTCCGTTTTTCCGGCAGATATGTCGGGTTGCCAATGGGCAAGTGTTGCCTCTGCATGGTTGGGTCCGAGGGAGTATCTCGGTTGGGGATTTCTCGTGTCCCCTGTCTTTGGCCTTTATTAAGGAGCTGCCGGTCGATCTGATTTTGGGACGTGATTTTATCGGTAAAACTGGTCTTTTCTTGGATTGTTATGGGTACACCTATTCCTTCAAGTTCGCTTCTGGACAGAAATTTGGGTTCTGTGAGTGTACTAAACGTAAGGTGCTTCGAGATACGGGAATGCTGGCTGTTGATGATAACGTTAATGATTTTGATCTCACCCATCTTTCTTCCCAGCAGGCCTCTGACCTAGGGGGGTTTGTTGGAGAGGTTCCCAGAGCTTCTCTGTGATAGATTGGGAGTTACTAATGTTCTTGACAACCATATTCGTCTGTCTGACCACGTTCCGATCAGGCAGGCCCCACATCGTCTCTCGGCGCATAAGATGAAGATACTAAGGGGAAAGATCTCCAAAATGCTTGAGCAGGGAGTTATTAGGCATTCTATCGCCGCTTATGCCTCCCCTGTATTCCTCCTTCCTAAGTATCACGGGTTGGACTTTCGGCGTGTTATTGACTACCGTCGCTTAAATAAGAAGGTTGTCCTCGAGTCGGTTCCTTTACCTGGTCTTCATAACTCTTTTGCTTGGTTTGCCCGGGCTAATTGGTTTACTGTGCTCGACCTGAATCAAGCCTGTTATCAGATTCCCTTAACCGAAGAGTGTAAACACTTTAAGCATTTTTTACTGATCGTAATCTGTTTAATTGGATCCCCTTTAATTTGGCTGCTGGAGCAGCCGTCCTTGCTCGTTTTCTGGACAAAATTCTTGGAGACTTGAAATTAGTCTGTGTTTACAATTACCTGGACGACTTGATAATTTATAGTCGTTCGTTTCAAGAGCATTTGGAACATGTTCAGCAAGTTTTTGCTATGTTGCAGGGGGCCAGTTTGGCTAGTTAACCCAATAAGGTTACATTAGCCAGGCTGCAGGCATCCTTCTTAGGTCACCTAGTATTAGACAAGAGTATTCGCATTGGTCAGGAGCGAACTAAGGCCTTGAGAGCCCATCCGCCGCCCACTGAAAAGTGAGGGATTGCCAAGTTCATAGGGATAGTGAATTATTTTGGCGTTTTGTCCCTAATTTTGCTCAGTAGGTGGCTCCTTTAAATGAACTGCGCCGAAAAGGGGTGCGGTTTGAGTGGAGACCTGCTCAAGAGGCCACGTTTGAGTCCATTAAGGTGGCTATAGCCAGGCCTCCGGTTCTCGGAGTGCCTGATTTCAATAATAAATTTATTTTCCAAACCGAAATGTCTAATGCGGAAATTTCGGCAGTCCCCTTCCTGCAGTTCGAGGGTCAAAGGTAAGCATTAGCATTCGCGCCTCTCGGTTAACCTGCGTCGAGCTTAAACATTCAGTTTACGAATGAGAAGCATTGGCCGTCTTGTTCGCGCTGGATAAGTACCGGTTTTATCTCGAACTGTATTTCAGCTAGAGACTGACAATCAAGCCTTAAGCTGGGTTCTAGCCAGGGAAGAACAACTGGCGGTATCGGGAGGTGGACGGTAAGAATTATCGGCGTTTCAGTTCGAGGCTAGGCACATAAGAGGCACTGACAATGTGCTTGCAGACGTCGTTAGCCGTATGTTTACTGAGCAAACATCTAGTGAGGGCGCTCAAGAAGCCTTGTAAGGTAATCTTAGTTGTGTCATGTTAGGCGGTATTTCTCATCTGTTTAGTGACATTGCCGACCATCAGGATCAGGACCCGTCTTGGGGACCCATTGAGAAACGGCTACCGGCGGGGAGCGGTTGGATGAATACATTATCAGGAAAGGCATTTTGTGTAAAAGGGTGGGACGTACCAAGGAGATGAAAACCTTTCTACCAGGCACCCTAGTATACCCCGTTATCCATTATTTTTACAACTCGTTGATTGGCGGGTATTTCGGAACCATTGAGATCTTCCGTAAGATCAAGGAGCAACTCACTTGGCCGTCTATTGACCGAGACGTTAGAGAAATCATTTCTCGGTGTCAATTGTGTCGTGTGGCCAAACCGAAAAAAGCTCTTCAACAGGGGTACCTTAGTTCTGAGCGTGAATCTTTCCCCATGAGCAAATTCTATATCTATTATGTGGGTTCCTTACCTCATACCAAATGAGACCAACGGTATGTATGTTATTATTGACGCGTTTTCGAGCTTTACCTGACTTCTTCCGAGTCGTAGAGTAGTGACTGCTTCCACTGCCGTTGTGCATTTAACTGACGTAGTTAGTGTTTTTGGACCCCCTAAGGAAATCGTTAGTGATAATGCGTCGCCCTTTCTTTCGGCTCCCTTCAAGGCTTTCTGTTTTCAAAGCGCTGTTAAGGATGTAACTACCACTCCGTATTATCCGCAGGGATTCTTTGCGGAAAGGGTCAATCGTTACCGTAAGTCCGCACTGGTTATCTTTCATCAGAAGTCTCCCAGTAAGTGGGATTATAGTCTGCCTTGGCTTAGTTTTCTCTTCAATACCGCCAGCCATGAAGCTTTAAAGGTTACTCTGGTTTCCTTGATGTTTGCTTATCCCGTCAATTCCCCCCTTTCGAACTTACGGGGGATTCAAGATCTAACTTCTGCGCAGATCGCAACTCAGGTCGTCAAAGAAAATCGAGGTGCTATGTTCTCAGGGCCCACAATGGGCAAGCTGGACTTTATTACCGTAATCGGTGAGCCTTCAGGGGTAAGCCGGATGATCAGATATATGTCCGTAATATTCGCGGGACGGAGGTGCGTGTTGGAAACCTTGGTAAGTTTACTCTCCGTTTTCTAGGTCCGTGTACGATTATGCGGTTTTAGGTTCAGTTAATCGTCTGGTTAGGGACAACCGTACCGGTAAGCGATACCGGGTCCACCTCAATCTAATTATGGTTGGTTAGGCCGCTAGTTCGGTTAGTACCAGGGTTTGTCCTTGATAGGAGGGGGGGAGGAGGGGGATTTAGCCGTGCAGTGGTTCGCGCTGATGCTGTTTGTAGATTTGCACCCTCTCCTGGAGGACAGACGGTATCGTTCAGTTGCCATGGTTGCGGTTATTTGTCCCCTAGTGGCAGCAGCGGCTGTTATCCGCATTTAGAAACAGTTGCCCTGTCTTTGGGGCACCGTAGTTGACATTACGGGTCGTGTGAGTGTGCCAGTTCGGTTGGGGACTCAGGAGGAGCCAGGTCCGTGCAGTGCCAGAACACTACGGGACCACTGGTGCCACACATGGACTGCCGGATAGAAGGGCTGTGGTCACGAGGGTGCACGACTTCCTCGTAAACCGGATACACGAAGCTTTAAGTTGAGTGCATTTCAGTCCAAGTAGAGAAACCTCCTCCTGTGTGACATCTGGCGATTCTCCAGTAACTTGGGTTTGTGTTGGAGCTTGTAGCGTCGCCGAGGCGAAGGGCAGGAGGGGGAGTCCTTGGGGAAAGAGGATCTTATTAGCTTTCTTCGACTTCTTATTACTATTTACTGCTTTCAACTTGTTACAATTTGTTAAGTTCAACCAGCCGTAATTTTATTGCCTCGTGGCCGCAAACGCCCCTGTTACCTGCCCTGGGGGTTAGTGCATGCAACGGCAGGTTACATTTCCTCGCCTTGCCGCTGCTGTCCTGTAAGGCGTGTAATTTTCACAGCTCTCTTCATTGTAGGCCTGCTGGTGATTCTTCTACTTTGGTGGTAGTGATCTTTTTGTCGTTCCGGTCGCTCTAAACACATTATTCTGGGGACGTAGTGCAGACCACCGTTTCCGGCTTTGGCGTATTGTTCCATCGTTGCCTTTGATTTATCGGACGTCCGCTAGCTTCAGTCTTGTGGAGACTTACGTCGATATTTCAATAACTGTAACTTGTAAACTGCAGTGATTTCTTAAACTATTCTTAAATTATTGACATTATTGGCTTGTAAGGCCTTCAGCCGTGATTGTGGTCACTTCCCTTAAAATCCTAATCTGGTATTTGTATTTACGCAGTACGCTTTTAGAACCTCACTTACTGCCCTTCCTGGTGTCTGATGTCTTCTCCTGTGTTTGTGCCGACTTGCCTTTAATATTTCAATACCTGCCGTTTGTAAGTTGCAGCGAATTTGAAACAATTCTTTATTTATTGCCATTTCTGGAGGGTAAGGCCGGTATCTATATTTAATGGTGATTACTAAATTGTAACTCACTGAAGACGCTATTATTTACACAGTTGTTTATTCCTTCATTAATAACGTGTGGTATTTTTATTTATTGTTGAGTCTAGAATTACTGGTTTACAATAAACAGTGTATGCCTGTAAAAGGCAACCAATAGTAACTGATTGCAGCCCCGTCCACAATAGTAACTGAATCCTGCCTTCCCTAGAAGTCCTGGTCTCAAGGTGTTTACAAGGTCCCCATGGATATAAACATTCACGTGTTGACACAATGTGCCTTCCAAAATGACAATATCGCCCACAGAACGCTACGAAAACATTCCCCAGTCCATGACGCTCCCTCTTCATCGTGAACCCTTACGATGATTGGTACACGGCGTTTGGCATATGTCCACTGGTGCATAAAACGTGATTCATATGGAAAGATTACCTGTCACCACTCAGTGGAAGTCCCACTGCATCACTGGAATGCAAATTCCAGCCTTTGTCGGCGATGGACAGCGGTCACCTCGGGTGCTTGAAACAGGCAGCTGCTGAGGAGGCCCATAAAGAGCAACGTTCGCTGAACTGTCGTTGATGAGAAGTTATTGGTGGCCCCTGATTCACCTGGGTGGTCTGCAATTCAAGAGCTGCACGTTATTCGCCTACACACTGGTTCACAACCGTCTTTCACTCATGTTATCTGCGGCCCCTGGGGAACCACAAGTGCGTGGGCTCCGGATTTCGATAGGGCCATTTTGCCATTCACTTTACACTTAACCTAAGGTCGCACAGGAACGGTTTACAAACTTAGCCATTTCGTAAATGCTTCAATCGTTGGACGGAAAGTCAATGAACATGCCTTTAGGACTCAGATAATCGCTCCGTTTCCTCATTACGACAATATGTGCTCTACTTTCCGCGTCCTCCAAAAAGCTGCATATATCCTCCACTGCTAGTGCTGCCACCTGCCATCTGTGACTGTTTTTTACATGTTTTTATCGAACATAGGAGATGGTCAAATTTATGTGACTGGACCGTGTAGTTCGACTACCCTCCATTCGCATTTTATACTCCTATGGTATTCATCTTGTAATCGTTTTCGAAGACACTCCATTTGAGTCAGTCCATCTACCAAGTTCTTTCCCGTCTCTGAATCATCTTTATGTCATCAACACCCCTGGAAGCTTTTATTTCTTGACCCATGGTACTGAAACAGAGGAAGACAGACTAAAGGCAGCACTGTAGTTCCTTCACTAGATTGTCGGACGGATGACGAAATTGTAGATATCGAAATAGACGACAGAGGGATAGAGAAACAATTAAAATCGCTCAAAGGAGGAAAGGCCGCTGGATCTCATGGGTTACCAGTTCTGTTTTACACAGAGTACGCGAAGCAACTTGCCCGCTTCTTGCAGCGGTGTACCGTAGGTCTCTAGAAGGACGTAGCGTTCCAAAGGATTGGAAAAGAGCACAGGTCATGCCCGTTTTCAAGAAGGGACGTCGATGAGATGTGCAGAACTATAGACCTCTCTCTCTAACGTTGATCATTTGTAGAATTTTGGAACACGTATTAAGTTCGAGTATAATGACTGTTCTATAAATCTACTCTGTAGGAAGCAGCATGGGTTTCTAAAGAGATGATCGTGTGAAACCCAGCTCGCGCTATTCGTCCACGAGACAGAGCGCAATAGACAAGGGTTCCAAGGTTGATGCTGTGTCTCTTAAATTCCGAAAGGCGTTCGATACAATTCCCCACGGTTGTTAAATGAACAAAGTAAGAGCATATGCGATATCAGACCAATTGTGTGACTGGATTAAAGAGTTCCTAGATAACTGAACGCAGCATGTCATTCTCAATGGAGAGAAGTCTTCCGAAGTAAGAGTGATTTCAGGTGTGCAGCGGGGGAGTGTCATAGGACCGTTGCTATTCACAATATACACAAATCACCTTGTGGATAACATAGAAAGTTCACTGAGGATTTTAGCGGATGATGCTGTAGTATATCGAGAGGTTGTAACAATGGACAATTGTACTGAAATGCAGGAGGATCTGCAGCGAATTGACGCATGGTGCAGGGAATGGCAACTGAATCTCAATGTAGACAAGTGTAAAGGGCTGCGAATACATTGAAATAAAGATCCCTTATCATTTAGCTACAATATAGCAGGTCAGCAACTGGAAGCAGTTAATTTCATAAATTATGTGCTAGTAGGCAGGCATTAGGTGTGATTTAAAATGGAATGATCACATAAAGTTGATCGTCGGTAGAGCAGATGCCAGACTGAGACTTATTGGAAGAATCCTACGTAAATGCAATCCGAAAACAAGGGAAGTAGATTACAGTACACTCGTTCTCCCACTGCTTGAATACTGCTCACCAGTGTGGGATCCGTACCAGGTAGCGTTGATAGAAGAGATGGAGAAGATCCAACGGAGAGCAGCGCGCTTCGTTACAGGATCATTTAGCTATCGCGAAAGCGTTACGGAGATGATAGATAAACTCCAGTGGAAGACTCTGTACGAGAGACGCTCAGTAGCTCGGTACGGGCTTTTGTTGAAGTTTCGAGAACATACCTTCACCGAGGAGTCAAGCAGTATATGGCTCCCTCCTACGTATATCTCGCGAAGAGACCATGAGGATAAAATCAGGGAGATTATAGCCCACACAAAGCATACCGACAGTCTTTCTTTCCACGAACATTACGAGGCTGGAATAGAAGGGAGAACCGACAGAGATACTCAAGGTACCCTCCGCCACACACCGTCAGGTGGCTTGCTGAGTCTGGATGTAGATGTTGCTGTAGATAAGTTTGAATCGGTTTCCAAATTTATCTTTATGTTCCTTTATTGTTTGCTTTATGGGTAACAAAGAAAATATCAGAAATATCAACTTGCTTAATGTAAGTAAGCACCTGTCACCAAAACACAGGTATTTGTAAAATTTATATTACAGTTGCAAGAATACTGGGCACTGAACACTTATTAAACATAGAAACATCTACAGTGGCACACTTTTCCCTTGGTTCGTACCTACCACATGACAATCGAAAGTAGCCAAAGCGAATTCCGTCCGCAGCGCTTCACTACTGCCTCGGGCAGATTTCGCTTTCCCGGGCTGAACTTTAAAACCAATACCGCTGTTCGGCGCCGCTGCTGAGAGCACATTTCCTCGCTTCCGCCCTGCTGTGATGTTCCGCCAACGCGCAGCTCTCCTCGCAGAATTGCTGCGCTCTGCTGAGTTTCACTCGTAATTACACGTCTGTGGAATTTTTGCCTCCGTTTGCGCAGCTCTGAACCAGCCTGCCTTCAATTTGAGGCCATGTCTGCGTTAATGACATTTGTTTCGCAATTACCCCTACTTAATGGATGGCGTTTTGTTCGTCCTATCACGTTTTTCCTTTCGCCGCTATTTTCCTGATCTCCGAGTTAATTTTCTTTTCCAATCGCACAGTGCCTCAAGTAACCCACGTGTTTTTGTTTCCTGTTGGATCCCATATTTCTATTGTACCCACGTTAATAGATTGTATATTCATCCCGTACTGATTTCGTTTGAGTATTACCCTCGCTGTGCATGGTTGTTGACCTTTGCAACATTTGTTACTGTGCGCGGTGTGAAGAGCTGTGTAGTTTTCTCTGCCTGAAGCCGCTGTAGCTACAGAACACGACGGCGAAAGAAAACTGCTGCACATCTAATTCGCCAGATCATGTACACTGATGTGCAAAACATAAGGACAAAAGTAACTTATGCAAGGTGTCCAACTTCCTAGTAACACTGCTCGATAAAACTGGGACAATACACTGAAATAACTGGTAGTGTTTAGTACAGTGCAGAAAGTAACTGAAAGAAATACGCAGTGAGACTAACAGAAGGACACAATAATTATACTAATGTCACAGCGTTTCACTATTGTCTCTTGGGCATTACAAAAGACAGGTCATGATGCTCAACGGGGTGTGTGATCATATCGGACGGCAACGGCTTTGTGCAACGTGTTACCATGGGTTGGGTGAATGGTTCTTAGTGTATGACTTCCTTCCTTCCATCAGCGCTGTTGACAACTGCTTTTCAAAGATTTGGAGATAAGTACGCCCATGCAACATTATGCCTTCCCATACCATAACGCTTGGACTGCCGAAAAATCCTGTTAGATATGGTGGGAGGAACTTTGTCGAACATGATGATACTGATGGTACAGGTTCTGTGGTAGGGAACACGTAATCGCTATGTGTAAAAAGCAATGGCCTGACTGAGTGGGTGACGACTTGCCATCGCCCAGCACAAACAGCTAAGGATGGAAACATGAGACTTGGAGAAGCTGTGGACCTTATACTATAGGCGTCGTTCAACAAGATATTTTTCGTAAATTCAATATCTAAAGGGGATGAAGATTTCTTTTTTTAAAAATGTATCTATTAAGGCAATTTTAAAGGTAGACTAACGAAAACTAGTATGTGGTTTCTCGGTCAGGATTAAAGGAATACGTGCTTCAGAATCTTTCGAAATTTAACCCAATGGGGATAAAATAGTGGATGAAACCTTTTTTTCCAAAATGTATTATTATTAAACAACTAATAAAGTATTTTTAGAGCTCCGTCTGTGAACGTTGGTAAGTGACTTCTCGGTTACAAATAAAAAAATATGTGTTTAGTGATTTTTGAAAGTGAATCCCTAAGGGGATGAAACAGGGAACGAGATTTTTATAATTTTATAATTAATTCATATTTAGGCTAGCTCTACGAAAATTTAAATTTAGATTCTCAGTTAGAAATTTAAAAAAACGTGTTTCATTGTTTTTGGTATTTCAACCTCTAATTATACTAACCTCTAACTTGAAACAGGGACTGAAACGTATTATGAAAATACGTCACTACGAAAGCATTTTTATAGCTAAATCTTTGTAAACTGGTGTTTGACCTTTCAGTTACAGATAAAAGAAAACACATGTTCCACTGATTTTGGAAATTCAACCCCTAAGAGGGTGAAATAGGGGCATACTGACCCACCCAGCCCAATAGCTAAAGATAGAAACCTGAAGTTAGGACAGGATGTGGAACTTACGCCACTCCTAAGAGAGTGAAATAGGGGATGAAAGACTTTTTGAAAATATGTCGCTATTAAGGGAATTTTGAAGGAAGTACTACGAAAACTGGTATTTGGTTGCACTTTCAGGAAATAAAGGTAGGTGTTTCAATATTTTTAAAATTTGGTAATAATTGGGAAAATAGCAGGTGAACGTGTTCTTGAAAATAAATAATTACTATAGAACTACAAAAAGGATTTTAAGAGTACATCTATGGCAGTTGGTATTTGACTTCTCTGTTAGAAAAAAAATACCAGTTTCACTGTTTCTAGAAATTTAACCCTTAAGGAAGTGCAATAGAAGTTAAAAACCTTTAAGAAAATATTTCATTACATAAAATAACTTTAAATTTAAATTTATGAAAGATGGTATTTCAATTCCCGGTTAGATATAAAAGAATATTTGTTAGGGGACGAAAGTTGCTATGCAAATATCCCCACAAGAACACAAGAGCCATGATTAAAAGAAACTTTATACACGAGCTACCAGAATCGCTTTTTCTCCAAAAGAACATTCCGAAAAGACCTTGCTTTAATTAGCTTGAAAAGTCTAGCAGGCGTTGCAATTTGTGAGCAACATAAAACTTCGACTAAATAAAAACAAAACAAATATTTCTGCAAGCCATACATCCCACGGGAGTGAAGCTAGCGTTGTATAAACTTACTAACCTCCGATGTCTGAACATGGTAGTCTCTCCAGTCAAAGGTAGTGTAACACGTGCGTCTTTGCAGTGGGGTGCATTCGGCCGTGACGTCACTTCTATGAATCACAATTGGTGACCTTATCGATATAAAAGAATATTTGTTAGGGGACGAAAGTTGCTATGCAAATATCCCCACAAGAACACAAGAGCCATGATTAAAAGAAACTTTATACACGAGCTACCAGAATCGCTTTTTCTCCAAAAGTACATTCCGAAAAGACCTTGCTTTAATTAGCTTGAAAAGTCTAGCAGGCGTTGCAATTTGTGAGCAACATAAAACTTCGACTAAATAAAAACAAAACAAATATTTCTGCAAGCCATACATCCCACGGGAGTGAAGCTAGCGTTGTATAAACTTACTAACCTCCGATGTCTGAACATGGTAGTCTCTCCAGTCAAAGGTAGTGTAACACGTGCGTCTTTGCAGTGGGGTGCATTCGGCCGTGACGTCACTTCTATGAATCACAATTGGTGACCTTATCGATATAAAAGAATATTTGTTAGGGGACGAAAGTTGCTATGCAAATATCCCCACAAGAACACAAGAGCCATGATTAAAAGAAACTTTATACACGAGCTACCAGAATCGCTTTTTCTCCAAAAGTACATTCCGAAAAGACCTTGCTTTAATTAGCTTGAAAAGTCTAGCAGGCGTTGCAATTTGTGAGCAACATAAAACTTCGACTAAATAAAAACCGAGCACGTGTGGGATGCGTGGAGGAGACGTATTTTGCAGGAACGACCACTCAGCAGGTACCAACCGCACTTGTGGAGGAATGGAAAGACCTACCACAAGAGTGTTTACCAAACTTGTGGCCATCTTGGAAGTACATTTCAGAGTATGCTCTGTCGTTCGTGGTGATCTAACACTCTATTGCAATTTGAAATGCGTAGGAGGCCACTATAAATCTCTGTTATTTCTATGTAATGTTTGTCTTTGAATTATAACGTCATTTCTGTGTGTCTCACTGCATATTCATTTCAGTTACCTTCTTTACCACACTGTTGCAGTTCTTTCTGTGTATTATCAGAGTTTCACCTAGCTTTGTTAATTGGCAGTGACGAATATGACGAAAGCTACTTTCGACTTTATGTGGTGCACATCAGGTCTGAGGCTTGCCACTCGTTGCTAGTCAAGCAGAAAAAAAAAGTTGAGCGGAAGTTTAATTTCAGCAATGTGTTTCAGGATTCTTGACCTGTATTTCACGCAGAGAATTACTTAAGGACCACTTAAATTTACATATATTGAATTTTATGATGACGTTCTGACCACCTTCGAAACCTCCACAAACGGGAATGAATTAATAAAGTCGCTATGGCTACCACGTTACCTATTATGTTGCTAAGAGAATCTTGCAGGAATATAGATGGTTCAGATGGCTCTGAGCACTATGGGACTTAACATCTATGGTCATCAGTCCCCTAGAACTTATAACTACTTAAACCTAACTAACCTAAGGACAGCACACAACACCCAGCCATCACGAGGCAGAGAAAATCCCTGACCCCGCCGGGAATCGAACCCGGGAACCCGGGCGTGGGAAGCGAGAACGCTACCGCACGACCACGAGATGCGGGCAGGAATATATTCGAGCGAAAATTGGCTTCTGCCGCTTTACTCTCCTAGAGTCGCTCCAGCCATAGTCTGTGTAATTATCAACGACCATATAAGGGACTCCTGAGCACATCGGCTTCCACGAACCTAGTATCGTGCTACAGCCGGGCGTCGAGTTAATCACCCTATATGACGTGGTCAGTTATGCAATTTCTCTGTGAATGGTTAGGACATAATGGTGTTGTAAATTCTCATGTGTTGTTTCTTAGTAACACGAAATTTTATTTTGCCTGTAAAGCTATTAATACATTTTTCAGGTGAACTTCAACTATCAGAGACTCGTTTTCACCCAATATCTACAGTCTCTCTTCCACTGGAGAGTATTGTGCCATGGAACAATTATCAGAGTCTTACCTCTAGTCAGCCGAATCACAGATGTTTGATATAAACGTTAAACTCAAATTGCCTCATGTTACAGATTTGTTCTGGTTTGAAGAGAGTGAAAACATAACGTCTTCGTAAGATTTAGTTCGCAAGATGTTCACGCATCAATTCAATAGCACATTCCCCGCATGTAGAATATTTGGCGTCATGTATTTGCATGAACTCCATTTGTCTTCTTCTTTGTCCTGGTCTTTATGCAGTATCTTTACGGGGCTCGGCATGTTAATCTGAATTTGCGGGTGTTACAAGCAGAGGGTGGCCAGATGGCATCCCTCTCGCCACACTACCACTCCTCCCCCGCCCCTCCCTCCTCCCATAACACCCCTTGTGATGAAATTTGAGTAGTCCATCGTTCAGCGTCAAGCGCTACCCCCATGAGAAAGAGTGAAATCATTCTTCGAAACATCTGCGAATCATATCACTCAGCGGGGACTTGGCTAACGGCAGAGTATTCACCTAGACTGATGTGGGAAATTACCTAAAATTCGCATCCATGTCAGCCAACACTCAGTATTCGTCCCCTTGACTGGTAGTACATGTTATTAAAGTTGGTAGATGTCTTTAAGAGTGTGCTGAAATATGTCTTCATATTCTGAATCGTACTAACACATCAGTGCCTTTTTAAATAGTAAGTTGTTAATATAAAAATCAACAACAATTAAATACTTTTGTATGCTCAAATTTTTTTTAAAAGTCGGCGTACAACACACCCTCGCCTCTCTGTCAATACACGTTACGGAAAATGCATTGGTATTAGTATGGTGAACTAATTGGGAAACTTCAAAGTCGATTTTTCGAAATTCGCTCTCTATGAATATAAAAATGTACAAAAAAAATAAAAAATCTAAAATTAGATAACTGTTGTCGTCTTTTTCACACAGGAAGCTTCTTTAAAGAGGTACTGTTGTGTAACTAACATCCAGACCTACGAAATACTGAATATGAAATTCATTGCGAGAAGTGGTGTCTAATGATAAAACATAACTTTTTATGTTATCCTTAACCAAAAAATTTAACACTTTTATGGAATCTGGTAGAAGAATTGATTAAAAATCTTAAATATTAGTTTCAAAAATTTAAAGTATAACGTAGCTGACTAGATTTCAATATTTTCAAAATATGTGTACAAATGCACCCTCTATCCTTCTTGGTATTGCGAGGCTTATTATGCTAAAAGAAGATGACACTTTTCGGCAAGTAGAGTGGCTATGTGACAGTACTCGGATGATGTCTGGGGAGTGTGGTTTCGGATACTGCTGGAATCGATTATGTAAACAAAAGAGCGTTAACGTGGAGTACAAAATACAGAAGAAATTGTTTGTAATTTTTGGATTATACAATTTTGATTAACAATCTTTCATAAAAATCGGTAATCAAGAATTTTTGCTTACAATGTAAATATGATTTTTCTGGACATTATGTAATTAGAAATACTAAAACGCGCATGTTTCACGAAAATAACAATCAAATGTGTTAATTATATATGTAATGAATATTACTTTTAATGGCGTAAGTATTAGGACTGAACGAAAGACATAATGATCGAAGCCAGATTAGATCTTGTGCGTGCCAAGGAAATGCTCGTAGAACATGGACTATTGTCTAAAAATTGGATTCCACTTACAATCGAACCCTGAAACGACACTTGCCTCCCCCTCCCTCTCCCCCTCCACCCGCGTTGCACGCACAAAGCACAAAGAGCGGACATGCACTCTACCACAGAGCTATACTGTTATTCGAAAACTATATAACTTACTTTAGCATATCAAATCTGGTTGGCAAATTTTAAAGTCCATTTCAAAAATGGTCCAAATGGCTCTAAGCACTATGGGACTTAACATTTGAGGTCATCAGTCCCCTAGACTTAGAACTACTTAAACCTAACTAACCTAAGGACATTGCTCACAGCCGTGCCTGAGGCAAGATTAGAACCTGCGACCGTAGCAGCAGCGCGGTTCCGGACTGAACCGCCTAGAACCGCTCGGCCACAACGGTCGGCAAAGTCGATTTTCTCCATAGCTTTTGAGAGTTGCATTGAACTGCTTTGGAATAGCTACAGTTGATTTCTGAACTTCATCTACCATAAACATGTTAAAATACTAAAAGCTGATTGCCGTTTGGTCTCCTTGTCAGTTGATCGAAATGTGTTGGATAAGAAATGTTTTTCCCACTTTTTTCTCATCGTGACTATTCGCTGCAGGTTATTTCTCCACAGTGCATAAGAAAGTATGGGGATAGTATAAGTATTCCATTTGTTTTCAGAGCTCTATGTTTCCCAAAGTATAACATATACGAGTGAAGATCTGAAAGAACTGCACAATATTCCTTTTACCAAACAGTTCAATAAGTAACAAAACAAAACGAATTCACAGATGAACTTACACCTTTTACCAACTTTTCTGTGTAGCAAACAACGTTCTCAACACATTCTCCCATCGTTTCAACATGCAGTGACGTCGAAGTCCATTTGGTTTGAGTACTGCCATCTGCGGATTTATGATTTCACTTCCACATCTGTCGCAAAGTCTTGGCCGGCCGGAATTTTGTCATGGAATCGAAAAAATGGATATCCGACTGTCCAAGGTCCTTATAGTACGGCGATTTTCTCGCAAACAGGAACAGCAACAGGGGGGCGAGTATTGTCATGAAGAAGTTTAACACCATCAGCATTAATGGTGTCGCGTTTGTCACGAAGGGCACGACGGAATTTAACCAAAGTTTTAAGGCAGGCAGTACCGTTCGCAGTTGTCCTGCGTTCCGTGAATCCCACCCATGTCGCAACATGTGTTTCCTAGAACACTATCACAAGCACTCCCCAGCAGAGTGAGTCACTATGAATTTTTCTTCCTTCGTACTGGGGAACCAGCATGCTAGCACTCCATAGAGGCCTGCTTCTATTTGGGCGTGTTGTGATACACCTACGGCTCATCGCCAGGGGCGATTCCTTTCAGAAAGTCATGTCCTTCTGCTTCGTAACGAGGGAAGTGATCCAAAATTGTGACCATTTACTGGCCCTTATGGTTGTCTGTTCTTAAGCACCTAGAAGGCACTAACCTTACCAAAAATCAACTTATCGTGGACAGTATCGAAAACTGCATCATGGGAAACGTTCAACTTTCGCGATAAGGTCCGCAGTTGCACCCACCAGCCGTTCAATACTGCTGTCTTAGTGGCTCCCACACTCTACGCGGTTGCAACACCGGCCCGGAGCGTGGCGAATCCCCACGGCCCCCTTGGAACAACGCACACCACCTGGAGTCACTGCTACGGTCCATACACTCGCCCCCATACACGCCACGTATGTCCCTCTGAATTTCACCTGGCTTATGCCCTTCGGACCAAAAATATCGAACAGCAAAACAGTGCTGTTCAAAAGCTGACAACATTAACATGCGCACCATTTTTGTTCCGTAGCTCAGGCTTGTCTCACCAGAACGGCACATGAAAACAAAATAGCCTCTGTAGTGCAAACTTCAAACTACGTCGTCATGCAATTTCAGCATACTAGCTGCAAAAACAGGGAAGAAAAAATTATTGCGCGTTATTTTCCGATCCTCCAAACGGTTCAAATGGCTCTGAGCACTATGGGACTTAACATCTATGGTCATCAGTCCCCTAGAAGTTAGAACTACATAAACCTAACTAATCTAAGGACACTCAGTCATCACGAGGCAGAGAAAATCCCTGACCCCGCCGGGAATCGAACCCGGGAACCCCGGCGTGGGAAGCGAGAACGCTACCGCACGACCACGAGCTGCGGACTCCGATCCTCCATCGTACAGTTATGACTTGATGTATGAAGGAAACCATATACTCACCGAGTTTGCATTTTGTCCAGTAGTTGACGTTACGAATGCAGTGCTCTAATACGAGTAATATGGAGACAAAATAAGAAATGGGTTTTAATGTGTTGCATTGTGCGAGATGTTTAACAGTTATAACAGTGCAACGTGCATTCATTAGGATTCATGAGAAAAAATGTCCATGTAAGAAAAGCATTGCGCTTTAGTATCGACAATTTATGGACACTTATGTACCGGTCGATCTAGTGTGCCAGATGCAACCATGGGCGGGGTGAGATGCTCCAGAAAAATTAACGATCCGTGCAAACCACGAAGGTAGAATAAAGCAGCGAAGTGTTTCAGAAGATTCCGCGTTAGCGGTTACGTTCAAACCGTACCGTCAGCAGCTCGTGCAACAGTTAAAACCTAAAGAACGTCTCCTGCACCGTTAGTTATGTATTGCATTGCAGGACCCGTTTGACAATGAACATTTCGCCTGCAAACAGGTACTCAGCAATGAAGCAGACTTCCGTTTAATGATCTGCCCTTCCTGGGGAACCACAGTCTCGTAGAAATTTTTTGAAAGAACTTTCCGTCATATGACGGTAAATTTATATTAATTTATTTGACACAATCATGACTTCGCCTTTATAGTCATTATCAAGTGCAAATCAAACATCAAAAATGACTGACCTGCTCACAATGAAATGTCATCGTCGAAATAACGCGTATCTTGTTTTGTAAACAAGCCGTAGTATTATAGAATATTAGAAAGTCTACCTTTGGTATTTTCTCATATCCTTTAATACAACAACAACGGTTTTATAAAACCTGATACATGTTATTCCGACGGTGACATGTCATTTTAGGCAGGTCAGTCGTTGTTTGAGAATGGCAATTTAGCCGAAATCATGGTTTTGTGAAGTACATAAACACAAATTTACAGTAAAATGGTGGATATTCGTTAAAATAACCTTTCATTTATGTGGAAAGGTTAATCGCAATAATTTGAGAGTGTGGAGCACTTGTAAACCTCATGAAACTGTGATCCATTAAAGTGATTCATCAGAAGTTAATGTTTCCTGTTCAGTTCGCAAACGAAGCTGAATGGGCCTTCTGTGAGAAGACTGCGATGGGTTTCTCTCTCCATGGTATATTGCAGTTGTGGTACACATTACTGGTGCGTCTAAGAATTTCCAACATGCCGGGGAAACCCCCTCATCTGAGCATTGTTGTTCGTCGCTGCGTAAACGACGAAATCCCTCTTCACTAGAGTAGGCGTAGAACTGAAGATGGGGCAGCTGTTTTCGCCTGGGCGTCAACTTCCTTTCACTGGACTTCTTACGACGTTTTTCCTTTGCGCCCACGTTAAGAACCGTGTTTACCCCCACAGCCAAGAGCACTCTATCAGCTCATTAAACGCTGAGAATTGCTACAGTGATGACAACTGACAGAATGTTGATACATGAGGGATGGAACGAAAGTCACTATGGATTGGAAATTTGTCGTGTGACCAGAGACGCACTCATTGAATCTTTGTAGAATGAAACCTGTAAACTTTATCGGTTTACAGTTCTATTCACGCATTATTCACAGTTCTACATGCTGAATTTGAGAAATATAGACCTTTGAAAATAACTGAATTATTTATAGTAACCGTGTATAATCTTAAAGTTATTCACTCATAAATGACTCTTTCTTCTCGTCATGTTAAGTGTAAGTCCACTTCTTAGTGTCTTAAGCGGCACAACAGTAAGACCTAGACTGTCCATTTCAGTCGCGAACTAGGCTCCTGTTCATTGAACCTAAGTAAATGAACTCATTTTACAACTGCTGTCCACCTTTATTGATTACGCTGTCATCTAAATAAGTCGGTGATTCCCATATTCCATTTTAACATACACACTCAAACTATTTGAACCTAGCAAGACGTTTCCGTTGACCATATGTCTAAAATATTATCACAAATAGAGAGAGGAGGCTGTCAGCGCTCAATTCATGGCATTACCACTTTGCAATAAACTATTGTGTAAGAAGCATACCACAAAACATTTCAAACGCTTAATGAAATGTTTATTTGGGAAATGGGTATTGTGAAACATATAATATTTAAATGAGAAGGTGACGCTCTTAAATTTTTTTCTGTAACGTCGTGTGGGATATTGTTTTGGAACTAAACATCAAGATTAGCTATATATTTATGAGTTGAAACCCGTATGTTATCCGGCCCTGTTGCTGAGTGGTCAGCGCCACGGAATGTCATATCTAACTGCCCGTGTTCGATTCCCGGCTGGGCCGGAGATTTTCTCCAATCAGGGACTGGATGTTGTGTTGTCCTTATCTTCTTCATTTCATCTCCATCGACACTCAAGACGCCGAAGTGGCGTCAACTCGCAAGACTTGCACACGGCGAACGGTCTGCCCGACGGGAGGCCCTAGCCACATGGCATTACCATTTTAACCCGTATAGTACGAATTATTGGTGTTGGGGATTCAAAATCCTGCAAAAACTGGTTGAAGGCATTGGGAGTTCTAACCACTGCTCCACAATACATTTATTCTGTAAAGAAATTTGTCATAAATATAAAGTTTTAAATCAACAATTCCATTTATGGAATTAATGCTAGATCTAACACTGATATACAAAATTTTTAAAGGGACTTAATCTGTAACACGTATTCTCAGTGATGTACTAGGAGCCATAACAAAGTTAGGTAGCATGAAACGAAACCGAAACTATGTTTCATTGACCAAAACACTCTATTCCACTAAGGAATTTTCTGCTAGGAGAAACTGTTGCATATAGTGGTGTTAACGTAAAATAACAGCTTTGGATAAATCTGTTGTCTCCATATCTTCAGTACAGTAATGCGGCCTGTGGAAACAAGTGTTCTAACAGTTTCTTATGAGCTTCAGTGCGTATACATTTATGGGTTTGTGATAGTTTGATACTAAATTTTAAATGGCAGCAAGGTTAAGGTGCTGAGTTAATTCACATATTTGAAGAACAGTTTACTTAAGATCAATGGAAGGACAATTATAATGTCTCTTCATTTTTAAATAAGTATTACATATTTTTATGACGTGCTCTATTTTCTTGACGATCTTTTCACTAGAAATTTCTGAAACGAAGTGTATGTTTATCTCACTACATCTACATCTACATTGATACTCCGCAAGCCACCCAACGGTGTGTGGCGGAGGGCACTTTACGTGCCACTGTCATTACCTCCCTTTCCTGTTCCAGTCGCGTATGGTTCGCGGGAAGAACGACTGTCTGAAAGCCTCCGTGCGCGCTCTAATCTCTCTAATTTTACATTCGTGATCTCCTCGGGAAGTATAAGTAGGGGGAAGCAATATATTCGATACCTCATCCAGAAACGCACCCTCTCGAAACCTGGCGAGCAAGCTACACCGCGATGCAGAGCGCCTCTCTTGCAGAGTCTGCCACTTGAGTTTGTTAAACATCTCCGTAACGCTATCACGGTTACCAAATAACCCTGTGACGAAACGCGCCGCTCTTCTTTGGATCTTCTCTATCTCCTCCGTCAACCCGACCTGGTACGGATCCCACACTGATGAGCAATACTCAAGTATAGGGCGAACGAGTGTTTTGTAAGCCACCTCCTTTGTTGATGGACTACATTTTCTAAGCACTCTCCCAATGAATCTCAACCTGGTACCCGCCTTACCAACAATTAATTTTATATGATCATTCCACTTCAAATCGTTCCGTACGCATACTCCCAGATATTTTACAGAAGTAACTGCTACCAGTGTTTGTTCCGCTATCATATAATCATACAATAAAGGATCCTTCTTTCTATGTATTCGCAATACATTACATTTGTCTATGTTAAGGGTCAGTTGCCACTCCCTGCACCAAGTGCCTATCCGCTGCAGATCTTCCTGTATTTCGCTACAATTTTCTAATGCAGCAACTTCTCTGTATACTACAGCATCATCCGCGAAAAGCCGCATGGAACTTCCGACACTATCTACTAAGTCATTTATATATATTGTGAAAAGCAATGGTCCCATAACACTCCCCTGTGGCACGCCAGAGGTTACTTTAACGTCTGTAGACGTCTCTCCATTGATAACAACATGCTGTGTTCTGTTTGCTAAAAACTCTTCAATCCAGCTGTCTATCTGTCTTCGTTTCCATTTATCTATCTATAAAGTTATATCTCACTTCACTCAACATAAATTTAAGAAGACGTAGACCCCTATGTGGAGACTGGTTTGATAATTGTCATTTTACATACCTGATATTTTATGATTTTTTCCGTGTCGTATTGACAGTTGAATGGTAGTGTTGAAGTTAATCTGTATGGATCCATCAGGCTCAGCGAAAAACTATTCCCGCATCATAAATTTTATATTCATGTAATGGTCGACGCTCAGAAGCCATTATTTGGAGATTTATGTTGCCTGTCTTGATGCCGCAGAAACACACAGTGTTCAGCAAGTGTAGAAATACTAGGCAACAGCGCATATGTGTGTTGTACATACTGACAATAGCAAACAATTACTAAGCTGTGATGTCTATTCTGCAACCACCTACAAAACCATACAAAAGTGTTACCAGTAACTGCACTTCGTGTATTGCGACTTTAGAGCTTCCAATCTGTTCAAGAGGGAAACTGTGTTCATCCTAGCATACAGGGTGATTTAGGACGAACACTAATAACTCCAGTTGGAGACAGTGTAGATTAATTCGAATACAAATTTCCTTATAACAGCAATGTGCAACATTTTCGCTTACGTGGGCCACAATGAATGAAGCAAGTAATTTTGGGCCGCACATAATACACAAAAGAAATTAAAAAAAAGAAACAGAGACAGGACGAGATAGAGAGACGGTGGTTGGAGGAGTGGTGGGAGTTTAAAACTGAAAATATTCATTTTTTGTAACTTTACATAGATTGAATTTTATGGAACTTCTTTTATCCATCGTGTGACGGACGCGTTGATATTTACTTTGGGCGGCATACAGCCCGCGAGTTGGACGTTCCTGCGCTATAACAAATTCAAATAGCTCTGAGCACTATGCGACTTAGCTTCTGAGCTCATCAGTCGCCTAGAACTTAGAACTAATTAAACCTAACTAACCTAAGGGCATCACACACATCCATGCCCGAGGCAGGATTTGAACCTGCGACCGCAGCGGTCGCTCGGCTCCAAACTGTAGCACCTAGAACCGCACAGCCACTCCGGCCGGCTGCGCTATAACATATGTCCAGTTTTTGTTGGCTACAAAGATACATCTGTTAGAATGTAATCGAAAGAAAGACTCACAGGAGGTGCTTACGACACTTCCACGCAGCTCCAATGCAACTTGGAATTCCGTTTAGAATACCACGTGTGGCTCTTCTCAGGTAAGCTGAGCCTTCATTTATGGGCGGCAGTAGTATTCCTAATCCTAAGGATCAATTTAAGTGCCCGTGTTTAGGTTATCTATGTAAGCTTCGCCTTTCAATCAACCCATAAGCTAAATTCAAAAGAATCAAGGCCCACTGAACCTTGTGGGCCAAGAAACGTGAGCATTTCCGCCGAGAAATCTATGTCGGCGTTCAACCTGATGAGTAGAGCGGATGAGCTCATGTTGTGGTGAAAGACAATACCCATTCATTTAACGAAAGGAACTTCTTCCAAGAGTATTGTAATCTCATATTCAAGAAAGCTGGGTAATGGTGCTCTGTAAGACGACGTGGTAAAACAACAGGCACAAAACATCCAAAAAAAGTGGTCAATGTATAAGCCAACAGCAACTGGAGTACCAAGACGCGAAATAAAAACTAGAAATGCCTCAAGAAGATGAGCTAAGAACGCGAAACACACCGTCGATGTTAAAAAGAATTATCGATGATTGATATACGTAACTCCTGGCATCATAGGTAGTTTCCCATTTTCAAACAAAATGAGGCGTGTCTGTATCATGATATTTTAAGACTAAGGCTAAAGAGTTTTAAAAATCATTTCCAAATAGAGCCTCAGTATAAGCAAAAAGCAAGTAACAACATCAACCATCTGACAGCACGGGGAGAACGTTCATCTGAAACACACCATATGCTGGGGCAGTCAATACGGTAAGTGGCAGATTTACAGTTATAAACAAAGTATTCAATGTAGCCGCCCATAAGCCCTCTTTAAATTCTTGTTGATGACTCCCCGCAATTGCAGCGTGGGAATTACCAGCGCCATTGCTGCTACTGAGCATTTGGTGATGCAAAGCACGCTCCGATGGAAGCGGAAATGCTAACTGCAGTCTGAAGATAAGAACCAGCCCTCGACATGGAAGAATTAAATGCAGGGGAATATGAGGATCAACAATACAGGGCTACATTACTCACGGACTAAGTACAACATTAGGCTCATAGTCAGCTCGAACTACAGCTTACACTTCATATGAATTGTAGTACAGTCAGTACTGTTTCAATCACTGCCTCTCACACATTACCCTGCATAACTCCAGATTCATGACAACTGATGGGGTGGTGATTGAAAACTCCTAAACTATGCAATCAACGACTGCATGTCTAGGATACGAAAATCTTGCCACCTAATTTCGTAGCTGGATACGATGCCAGTACGTTGTAGTTGATATACCGTACACCTGCGCTTGTTAATACCGAATGTATTTTTCCTTTAAAATGTAAATACCGAATGTAGTTTTTATTTTAAAAAATCTTCAGACGTCTGGACACAGACCGTAAGTAAATAGTGAGCGCATGTAGTCCTGTAAACCCTTATACCCGTAGAGGTCATGTTATAACGTATGTGAAACTGTCATCAGTGTATAAGTGGAACTTACCTACCCCCACCTGCCGTAATGTATTGCTGCAAGTTGGTCGGAATTGAAATATCAGGAACAACGTCTAAAATTATTCTTTTCCCTTTGAACGGGATTCATATGTACTCGTGTTCCACTCACAAATTAATCCGTAAACACACAAAGCTTCATATCGGGTAACTACGAAGCCAGCTTCCATTTCGATATGTTGCCTCATTCGCTCCTCTAGCTTATTTTAAGGACTAAAGTATCTTCTACTACTGCTACACCAAAATCGATTTCGATTTCGATGGGCTATGAATTCAATAGGAAGGTAGTAGTAGATCCAGACTACTAACTGTTTGTACATGGAGAGTAAAACCTATGAACATCACACATACTTTGAAACCCCCATCTGTGATACGCACATGTTGGCATGTATCACATGCATCTTCACCTCTTCACGTGTAGCTTGCTTCCTCCCACACAGGATTTCTGTTCTATCCCGTAGTTGGTACTAGCTCAGAAAGTTGTCACTTTTCCTGAAAAACCTAGAATGGTTACTCAATTCCAAGGTCCAGCGTAAAATCAAATTCATGCATCACATCACATTCCCAGTCTTTAAGAACCATCGCCCCTGTCTCGACTCTTGCCATAACATTCTACGTTCGTCGCTTCTACGTAGGCCTACACTCCATGTCGTCTTCTGGGTGCTTTCAACCACTGTCCTTCCCATACAATGAAACTGTGGCAGTGCTCTTTCTATCATCTACAGCCTATTCTACCTCCTCCATACCAGAGGAATGTTCAAATATACTGTCTTTCTGCACAACTGCTGCACTAAACTCTTCCTATCAACTCCATCACCTCTCAAGACGCTTCTCAGTACCCCTCCCACATCTGTGTTCATAAAATTTCCAGTCAGATGCCAACTGCATCCGGATCCACCAAGGAATTTGCAACTCCATCACCTCCATAGGAATCGTGTCTACACAGGTCACTCAAACGTCATCAAGCTTCAGAACGTGTACTTTATTACATACGTATTTTCATGTTTTTAAAAAAGTTTTATTCATACACCTAAGGCCGGCAACATTACCACAGTCATCTGCATCTTACTCAGATAATATAAATAAACAAAAATTAAAAAATCTGTTTTCATCGATATTAAAAATTTGTACCATCATGACAGAAATACCCCATTGTGTTCATGCAGCTAACGATCATTTCATAATGTTATTTCCCAGTTAGATACCGAGGTCAGGCAAAATGATCGTTTTCCCATACTGGCAGTTGCTCATTTCTAGGGATTTATTGTATAACATGATTTCGAACATGCTTCTGGTTTGAGACATGGCTATAGTTTAATTTGTGACTATATCTTCGCCACTATGGCATTAGCTATCGCCTGCTAGCTGAGCCCTACTTATTTGTATCGTAACAAACGGATGGGATAGACCTCTGTGGTAAACTTAATGACTCACATCAGATGTTTTCCTGGCAAGTTAATGGACAGGTAGAATTACGAGGGGGGCACACCTCTGCTACCAGGGCTGTTCTTTGAGAGGGCTGACTTATGTAGCTTTTCCGAATACCGTCTGTGTGTCGAATCGGCTAAACCGTACCGAGGCTTTCGTATGTGCCACAAGTTGTAATACTTTGTGATGTGATTGTGGCAGAATTATAATGTAGCGATTTACTCCTTTGATTTGTGATTCACGGTCAGAAAATCATCACTATGGTAACTGTCTCTTTGTAGCCACGCAGACATAAGCATTAAGATAGGTAAGTCTATTTCAGGTGACGTACGCTTTTATAAGAGCTTTTTATGGCAGTCGTTATGTGGAATCAGACTTTCATTCTAAGCATTCAGTTCTGTGGTTTGGTGTGTTCAAATACTGGACAGGTACCGAGAATTTTGCATAACGTAAGCTAACGGACGCCCAGTGAGTTACCATCATAAATGTGTTTAGTAAGCTATTGTCTCATCCTCTTTCTTCAGAGAGTGTGTGAATCTTACGGCTAATATGTGTAACGTTGTATTAACGTGGTTTGTGTGTCCTGTGCTTGTTTGACATTTGTCTGAACAGGCATGAACTGGAACTTCAAATGTAAATGCAGCCCTTTAAAAGCGTTCTTTTTTTTCTAGTTTCCTTATAAAAGTTGTACTTTGAAAAGTTATTTGATTCGCAGTACCTTAGGACTCCACGCTATCTGTTTACTACTGGAAAGTCTCATTCCAAATCAGTGTGATTTATATAATATATAAGGGGTATAAATGTAGATATTTCTATTGGCGACTCAGGACGGTGTAGTGAACAACTTTGCAGACTAATAATTAAAGCCATTACAAGTTCTATGTTTTTAGGTTGGTTATTACCTCCAAGCATATGAGGCAAGAGGAAGCCAATGATGGTTATTTTTCCCTGGGCAGCAGGTCAGGTGTTGAAGTGTGTACACATTGACGCAAAACGTACAGTCTGACTGGCTGGCGTCGTCCACTTAGTGCCGTAGAACGGATGTGCAGAAAACATCAGGTCGCAAAGTTTGTGACATATTTGTGTGGGACACTTTCTAACGCAGAGGAAAATCTGCCAACACACTGATGTGCAGCTATACCAGTACCACCTCTTACAGTGTAGACGCATATGCTTCTACCCTGTTGTCCAAAATTTAAAGCAATAAACAGTTTTTTCCCCATCCTGTGACTAATTCAAGATATACTCATACAAACAGCGAATAGATGTCATTACGATCGCGTTCTGCACGTAAGATGGCATTGCAATGGACAACCACGCCAACAATGACGTCAGGACACCTATGATTTGGGGTAGTGTTTTCAGGGTAGTCCCACATCCACAGTCGCTATGTAGACACTCACAGATGGTACAGTATAGCACAGAGAAGACGCCTACAGACTACTGCGGAGGGCCATAGGTAGAATAGTAACCGATGTGGCCTGATGGTTTCATGTCAATCGTTCTGTTGTTTCTCGGATGAGGGGATAGTTTTGAGACTGAAACTGTACCCCAGAGACCAGGACAGGTTTGGCCACGTGTGACATCAGAAAGAGTGGACTGTCATTTGACTATAAGGACACGACGGTACCGCCTTACTACTGCACTACAACTGAAACCTGACCTCGGAGCATCCTCTGGACGTGTTGTATCGAGGAAAACGGTGTACAGAAGGCTTCAGCTGAGGGGTCTTTATTGTTCGAGAACTGCTGTCTGTTTACCTTTGGCGTGTCTTCACAGAAGGGGACGCCTGGAGTGGAGCCGTCAACAAGCCACCTGGATGGTCGACCAGTAGGCCAATTAGGCCAATGTTCTTTTCACAAGTGAATACCGATTTGCTCTGTAGAGTGATCCTCGATGGATTCGCATCTGGATGGCACCTGGAACACGGTTTCTGGACCCAAACATTGCAGAAAGAGAACGATATCGAGAAGGTCCCTAACCATGCTGGCAGGGATTATGTTGACAACGGAAACACGTCTTCATGAAACTGTATGGGCGAATCTGCAAGATTTAACTGCTGTCATGTAGTGTGAGGAGATCTTGGGATCTCATGCGCGGTTGTGACGAGGTACTGTGGGCTTCGTACTGATACACGATAATGCTCGACTTCATTGAGCGCGAGTGGTTGATGATTTTTGGAAACGGAAGATTTTGAACGCATGGCGTGGCCTGCTCGCGCTCCCGAATTGAATCCCACAGAATGTGTCGGGGCTGCACTAGGGAACGGGTAGCACCACGTCAGCATCCACCAACTTCTGTCCAACACTTGTGAGCCACTGTGGAAGAACAACGGGCGTTATTGGTTCAGCATGACATTGATGACATTATTCACAGCGCGTCCCGTCGTTGACAGTCGTGTATTGGTGAGAGGAGGTGGTCACAACCCATAGACTACTGAGCACAATAACCAGTTTTCAGGGGGTTTATGAAAGTCCTTTAAGTTGGAAGAAAAATACTAACAATATTATTGTCTGCCGTTACGTATGTCGCAGTTGATGACACTCTGTACTGTTTACATTGTTATTGCTATACCATCACCTGTTTATTCTGTTTTGTGTGCAAACTTCCGTTTGCCGCTTTAATTTTGGATACCAGTGCATTTAAGCTTCTGTTGTAGAGCAGAGTAGATTTTCCGTTGCACATGTAACATTTTTAATTTTAGGACCACGGGGAGTAGTTTCTTTAGTAAGGTTTAGAGTGACAGAGCTATTCATCATAAGTTCAGAGTGGAATCGCAAACCATTAAAGGCTTGGGTTAATTTACCACACTGATTTTCAACAAGTTCAGGGTTCCATCCAAAATATTTGGTGATAGTAACGTGATTAAAGTTACACTCAAAGTTCCCACACAAAAAGCAATTGTATAGCCAGTTAATGGTGGGAAATTATGTTCAATAGTAGTAAACTTTTCACCTCTGTTGTTTCAAACATCAAAGTTTTGCAAAGGAAGGTTCACAATTAAGGTAACAATCGACGACGAGCAGCAAAGTTTCACCCCACTTTACAATCTGATAACTGAAGCAGCCAGCCGAAATGGAGTGTTGCTGTTGTTCTGCCGCCAAGCTGCACGAGACATAAAGCTGTCCCATTCACTCCAGTTCACGTGGGCCGAAACAAGAAATATTTGTTCCAGTTAACGGGATTCGCTTCCACCGCCGCGCGCAGAACCTGGAGAGACAGTAACGTTTCGGCGGACAGCGGCGCAAGGGCAGGCCGCGCCGAAATTCATTTCCGTAAATCACGACGCCCGCTCCCTGCCGGGGAAGGACGCAAGACCGCCGCCCGTCCCTCGAGTTCCGCAAGGAGATAGGCCGCCGGCCAGGCGCGCCGCGCTATAAGCGGGCGTCGGAGGCGGCAGCGGGGGCGGTGAAACATGGCGCGCTATCTGCCGCCCTTACTGTGCCGCGCCTAATGGCGCCGCAGCGTGGCACAAACACTGGCGCGGCGGGAGGAGGCGAGGAGCGCTCCATGTTCTCCACTTGACTTCTGAGTTACGTA
This sequence comes from Schistocerca americana, assembly GCF_021461395.2. NCBI lineage: Eukaryota > Metazoa > Arthropoda > Insecta > Orthoptera > Acrididae > Schistocerca > Schistocerca americana. The sequence goes on from NC_060119.1 coordinate 69,425,792, forward strand.
CTGGCTGCGCGTAGTTAGTCCTAGACACTCGTAACAAAAGCCGCCTCAGATTATCTGTGAAGGCAAGAAACACCTCGACTTCTCAAAGTCATGCTTGAACAAACATCGTCGCTGCTGAGCGTTAGCTAGAGTATGGTAACTCTTAACTTACAAGTGCCAAAACGCCGCACATAAAAAGGGGATTTTCCAATTCTCGTCCCTCGTTGTGTTGGTGATAAAAAGGTAGGGTCAAGTGTTTTAGATACCCCTGGGCTAGGTCACCTGTTTTTGATACCCTTGGGCTACGTACCATTTGTATACCCAACAGAAGCGTCGCATTAGTGTGGAGAGCGAAGGTATGAATATTACACACTTCTTTATGCTTCGGCAAAAGGAGTAAACCAGTTGAACTTAAATATCTCCAACATTTCGCGGCCCTGTCAGCAACTGTATAAATATTAATTTTATTTTTAATAATGAACAGTCTCAGTAGCATCGTTCACCTAGAATTTACCTAGGTTTCAGTCGGGATAACCCAACCTTCTTCAGAATAACAGTATCTACTTACGATGTCCACTATGGAAAAACGGTAGATGCTGTTATTCTGAAGAAGTTTGGGTTATCCCGAATGAAACCTAGGGAAATTCTAGGTAAACGATGCAAATGATGCTGTTCATCATTAAAAATAAAATAAAAACCAGTTGGTTCTTGTTGCTTTTAATGTGGTCTAAGGTGGGCTTGATGAGACTCATAGAGGCACGAGTAGTAGATGGGCGGTTCCACGGAAAACCCCACTTAAGCCTTTTTTTAATTATATTTTCGCAGCAACCATCTGACCCAAACCCAAACCGAGAATTCCAAGACTGTTATTCACAGCAGACGGCTGACATTTCTGGGATATATTTACAGGATGTCGATCTTAAAAACGTTTGAAAGTTTTCTTGATATCTTTATCTGTTTCCAAGGTACAGATGTTCAAAGTTACCCTTGTTCTCCACCTTAAATCCGGTATGAGACGACATTTAAATAATAAGTAACCGCAAATTGCTCCTACTTTAACCTGGTATTTTCTAGGCACTTATTCAGAAGAGCCACCTCCACGTTCTCAGAAATCTTTGTCTGTTATCGAGAAACGCCAAAAAGTGGTTTTTTAGGTACCAAAACCCAGTCGCTTATTCCGAGAGGGCTGTGCACAGCAGTTGTGTGTAATTCTTACTCGTATGTGTTCCTAAGATCCTGATCTCGAAAAAAAAATTCTTCTTAATTCCTTTATCCGTTTTCAAGATACCGAGGTTCAATGTCGGCCTTCTTGTACACGTACACTTGCAGAAAGTATGGTACGCGCTCCCTCATTCTACCTTCCTCAGCACCTTTAAATATTTTCCCCACAATTATGGAACTTGGGCGTATTCACACTTTTTTATGCTCAGGCTGAAAAAGATACTGGCATGGTAAAGAGACGGAAATGTAATAAATACTGGAAGACAGAAGACTCTGGTTGTGTTTTAGAAACTGTGAAGGAGACAATGGCAGTGTGAGAAAAAGAGAGAGGCACAGTGAGAATGGAACATAGTTGACTGTGACAGAACAGTACTAGGAAATCAGTGGAGAAGTGCTATGGGCGGGGGGAGGGGGGGGGGGGGGTGGAGGGGTAAAGAGAAAGAGAAAGTGGAAGCTGGGGTGAGAGTCAGTGATAATGGCAGAGTTTATGACAATGACAGAGAGGCAGAGAGAGATAATGGCAGCGAAAAGAGATAACAACAGTAGGAAGGAAAGAATGAAATATTAGCAATAAAGAAGAGCAAGAGGGAGATAATGACAGTGAAAGGAGACTGTAGTAGTAGGGCAAAAAGGAAGGTGACCGTGGCTGTGACAGAACTGACAATGACAGAGACACACAAAGAAATAATGACAATGAGTTCGACTGAATGAGTGAGTGAGAAAGGGCAACTGGGAATGGATGCTTATGAGAGATTTACAACGATGGACTGGTGGAAGTGAGTGAGTTAGTTGGGAGGCTTGTGGGAGTTTCAGGTGAGCTATATGTTAAACGAATTTTAGTATGTTCGCAGACCAAAGTTTTTGGGAAAATTCTTAAATGTGCTCAGGAAGGTAGACTGCGGCAGCTGGTACCACGCTTTTCAGTCAGTCTATCAACAAAGAACAGTATATTCGCCTTTTTTGCGCTCCATTATTGCACTGGTAATTACCAAATCCACGTAATCATTTCGGTCATTTACACACAGCAACAATAGCTTTGCATCACCTCTTCATTTCGGAATTCATGGCACACACACAAAGAAGGAAAACATTTGTGTTAGGATAGAGTTCTTTGTTTCCCATGGGGTGTTTTTCACTGCACTCCTAGGGAATGTCAACACGTGCTTTCCAGGCTTAAATCCGTCGTTGCATACATTGTCCCAGACATCAATGGCGATTCTGTGGACGTCTCACAGAATACCTGGTCATTGTCGACGCCCAAAATCAGCTTATTTTAATCGTTTTCAATCGTGATTGATCGACTTCAAGTCTGGGGAAAAGACAGGCCACTCCATACTGATGGTATTAGTATACTGAAGAAACGTATTCACGAAGATAACATGATGAGCGCCCGAGTTATCATCCGTCAAGAGAAATTATCAAAAAAAGTTAGCTGTACGACCTCGCAGTCGGTTGTAGAACCTTTTCCTCGTATCGAAGTGCAGTGGGATTGTCCTGAACAACCACAAGAGGTACATGGTGGCCCCATGTAAGCCCAACCCTCAACATCACTCGACCACCACCTTGTCTCAGTGCTGGAGGCGTTCGACATTACCGGGTTGTCTAAATACATGTTGTCTACGATTATCAACGTACAACACCAGAAAGCTATCCTCGTGCGTTCATTCTGAATGATTTGTTGCCATCTACACTCCTGGAAATTGAAATAAGAACACCGTGAATTCATTGTCCCAGGAAGGGGAAACTTTATTGACACATTCCTGGGGTCAGATACATCACATGATCACACTGACAGAACCACAGGCACATACACACAGGCAACAGAGCATGCACAATGTCGGCACTAGTACAGTGTATATCCACCTTTCGCAGCAATGCAGGCTGCTATTCTCCCATGGACACGATCGTAGAGATGCTGGATGTAGTCTTGTGGAACGGCTTGCCGTGCCATTTCCACCTGACGCCTCAGTTGGACCAGCGTTCGTGCTGGACGTGCAGACCGCGTGAGACGACGCTTCATCCAGTCCCAAACATGCTCAATGGGGGACAGATCCGGAGATCTTGCTGGCCAGGGTAGTTGACTTACACCTTCTAGAGCACGTTGGGTGGCACGGGATACATGCGGACGTGCATTGTCCTGTTGGAACAGCAAGTTCCCTTGCCGGTCTAGGAATGGTAGAACGATGGGTTCGATGACGGTTTGGATGTACCGTGCACTATTCAGTGTCCCCTCGACGATCACCAGTGGTGTACGGCCAGTGTAGGAGATCGCTCCCCACACCATGATGCCGGGTGTTGGCCCTGTGTGCCTCGGTCGTATGCAGTCCTGATTGTGGCGCTCACCTGCACGGCGCCAAACACGCATACGACTATCATTGGCACCAAGGCAGAAGCAACTCTCATCGCTGAAGACGACACGTCTCCATTCGTCCCTACATTCACGCCTGTCGCGACACCACTGGAGGCGGGCTGCACGATGTTGGGGCGTGAGCGGAAGACGGCCTAACAGTGTGCGGGACCGTAGCCCAGCTTCATGGAGACGGTTGCGAATGGTCCTCGCAGATATCCCAGGACCAACAGTGTCCCTAATTTGCTGGGAAGTGGCGGTGCGGTCCCCTACGGCACTGCGTAGGATCCTACGGTCTTGGCGTGCATCCGTGCGTCGCTGCGGTCCGGTCCCAGGTCGACGGGCACGTGCACCTTCCGCCGACCACTGGCGACAACATCGATGTACTGTGGAGACCTCACGCCCCACGTGTTGAGCAATTCGGCGGTACGTCCACCTGGCCTCCCGCATGCCCACTATACGCCCTCGCTCAAAGTCCGTCAACTGCACATACGGTTCACGTCCACGCTGTCGCGGCATGCTACCAGTGTTAAAGACTGCGACGGAGCTCCGTATGCCACGGCAAACTGGCTGACACTGACGGTGGCGGTGCACAAATGCTGCGCAGCTAGCGCCATTCGACGGCCAACACCGCGGTTCCTGGTGTGTCCGCTGTGCCGTGCGTGTGATCATTGCTTGTACAGCCCTCTCGCAGTGTCCGGAGCAAGTATGGTGGGTCTGACACACCGGTGTCAATGTGTTCTTTTTTCCATTTCCAGGAGTGTATAATGGAGTCAGTTGTGTTGTGGCGTACAACGCTGTGCTTGGTCTGATCGTCGGGAATGGAGATTCGTATCATACAATCGACTCCTAAGAGTTTCATGCGGTACTTGACGTCCTATAGCTCTGTCGAGTACAGCATGCAATTCTGGAGCACTCACCTCACGGTTCCTGTGTTTCAAAATTCGTAGATATGGATCATCCTGTGCTCCTGTTGAACATAAACGCCTGTGCGATGTAACTTCTCACAATTACTTGTCAATTCCAATCATTTGCATGTTCGCACCAACTCACTTTAACTCCTGCGCACACGATGAGCAATTTCGCTGATTTACGAGCTTTCTACATAGAATATGATCGTGCGGACTCGATCGCTGGTTGCGACTGTCCTTCGTCGAATGATAGATTTTGACCCTGCTGTTCTACCGACGTCTCTGATGCGTCCAGACTGGTGTTTTACTTCCGACTGAAGTGCTGCAGTCCATTCGAGAGCCTCGTTCCACCAACAGATAGCGTTCATGACAGCTATGTGTATGATTTCAAACAACGTCAGAGGTGTCTTTCCGATTGGTACAGGAATACTCACAGTACAAACACATCTGCACGACATATCAGGATGACACAACACTTTTGTTAACGTGTCCGTTCGAATAACTCGTAACAGAATAACCAGCTGTTAATAAGCTTGAAAGCAAGATGTAACATTCACATAAAAATAATTTCGAAAGTAAATGATTTTAAATGACACAGATCATATTAAATTGCCTTCAATAGCAGTCGCAAGAATAAATTACGGCAGGAACACCAGTCGTGGAGGCAGTACCAACTACATCTACAGTTATTCGTACATCTGTACTCCGCAAGCCCCGTTACGGTATGCGGTGAACACTACCACAATCTGATTGACACTTCCGCGGATGACGGCTGCGAAGAATAAATAACGGTAAATCTCACTCCGTTTTTATTTCAGTCATCAGTATATTAACCGGTTCGATGCGATCCGCAACGCGTTGCTTTCTTGTGCCAACCTCTGCATTCCAATTTCTTCCTCCAACTTAAATTTTTACCAGCGTAACTCCTCTGCTGACAAAGCACAATTCCTACTCTCCCGTCCCTTCTTGTTTTCTCTTTTTTCCATGTGCAGCTTTCCTCAGACCATGATTCACTACCATGCGATGTTGTTCCCCAAACGTACAGTCTCAGAAATTTCTTCCTCAAATTAAGGCTTAAATGAAAAACTGGGCAGGAATACGCATTCTACCAGACCTACTTGCCTTATCAGTTATGTGCTATTTTGCTTTGAAGGTATCAGAATTCCCTAAGTTCGTCAATTCTGAGGCTAAGTTTATGCCAAATTTTGCTTCTGTTACTCATTGTACTTTCGTAATCCTTCGGATACTCTCAGACGATAATGATTTACTCGCTATACTGTTCATTCCATTCAGGACGGCGTGAAATTCTTCCTCACCATCACTGAGGATAGCAACGTCGTAAGAGAATCTTATCTCTGATATTCTCTCCTTCTGAATTTTAATCTCATTATCGAAACTTTCTTTTACTCTCGTCATTGCATTTTCGGTGTATAGATTCAACAAGGGGGGAGACCTATTTTAAAATGGGTCAAATGTCTCTGAGCACTATGGAACTGAACATTTGAGGTCATCAGTCCCCTAGACTAGGAACTACTTAAACCTAACTAACCTAAGGGCATCACATACATCCATGCCCGAGGCAGGATTCTTACCTGCGACCGTAGCAGCAGCGCGTTTCGAACTGAAGCGCCTAAAACCGCTAGGCCACAGCGGCCGGCTACCAATTTTCAATTCTTATTGTCACCTCTAGGCTCCTGAACATACTGCGTGTCTCCCATTTTTCCCTATAGCTTACTCCCATTTTTCTCAGAATTTCGATCATCTTTAACCACTTTCCGTTGTTGAACGCTTCTATTACGTCGGCAAGTCCAATGAACGTGTCTTAATCTTTCTTACAGAAGCAACGTGAGAAGTGCCTCCCTCGTGCTTTTACATTTCCGAATCCCGAACTCATCATCTAACAGATCCTCATTTCAATAGTGCTTTGGCTGACACTTTCCCTAATAACTTTCCGACTGTATTTGATCGCAAGTCTTCGAACTCTCTGTTAATCTCTGACTCTAAAACTGGATCCTATAAGTCTTCTAAATCGAGTGAAATTTTATCTTCCATCACATCATTTGAAAAGTCCTTCCGGATGTAGGGCTTCTCAACGTACACATTCCACCTGTCCTCCTCTGCAATTACCAATAGATTTCCGTTTGCACTCTTCATGTAGATTCCCATGGTATTAATATAACCAAAGATAGTTTTGATTTTTCTATGCACTGAATCGGTCTCGACTCTTTTATATTTTCCTGCAACCATTTCGCCTTTACTTCCCTGAATTTTCTATTTCAATCGTAAGTAATTTTTATTGCTCAATCTCCATCTTTCGATGGACATTGTTGTATTTTCTTCTCTCGTCGACCAATTGAAGCATCTCTTCTTCTACCTTAGGTTCCTTCGCAGTTACATTCTTTGTACCAAAGTTATAATTTCAGTTTCCATGATTTTCCTTTCTATCGATGTCCATAACTCTTCAAACTGAACTGACTAGTGTGGGATTCGTTATCGCAGCATGTAAAGCCTGAGAGATCTTTAAGTGCATGTCATCTCACCACTGTATTTCGTTGTTTCGCTTCTTATCATAACGACTCTTCCTTACGCCTCCCTTAAACTGCAGTCTGCTCTTCATCACAAATAAATTATGATTCGTATTAACTCTAATTTTTGAGGGTTTCTGGTTATGGTCGTTTCAGGAGTCGTATTTTGAATGAAAGAAGAAAGGTAGATTTGGGTGTAACGTCTTGTCGATAATGATGTCATTAGAGAAAGAGCACAAGGAAGAAGTGTTTGATTAAAAATGGAGAAGGAAATGGGCCGTATTCACCCATATAAACCATCCCGGGGTTTGCCTGGAACGATTTAGGGAAATCATGAAGAACCTAAATGAGAATGTTCTGTTGTGAATTTAAAACGTTTTCCTCTTGAATGTGGATTGGATTTGATAACCACTGCGTTACCTTAATAGTCCAACAGTAAACCGGTCTAGTAGTATCTCCTAATTGAGTTTCTTAAGTATTTTGGTCAATCCCTCGCTCCGACTAAACGATTCCGTTACGAAGCGGACAACTCTCCATTGTATCTTGTCAATCGTATCTAATAATCTTACCTGGCAAGGGCCCCAGACTGACAAATATGACTCAATAATAGATCTAACAAGTGTTTTGTAAGTCACTTCATTCTTGGACGGATTACATCTACTTAAGATTATTAATATGAATTTCAACTTCGCAGCTTATAATCCCACAATTTGTTTGACGTAGTCTTTCCTGTTTAGATCGGTCCAGTTGGCTACTCCTACGTATTTTACGGTAGTTATTGTATTTATCAACCTGCCACCAATTGTGTAATTACACTGTAGTGGACTTCTTCGCCTGTTCATACACAATATGCTACCTTTATTTCCGCTCACGTTCAATAGCGTGCCCGTGCAGTGTAAGTTGCCGGGTCACCGGAGAGACTATGCTCATAATCTGTAACCTAAGGAACGCCGCAGCAACATGGCCGTAACATCGATTATTTTAATACTTTTTGAAGAATTACATTACTGACGCTGCAGTAGACCCGAAAGGATTATATTTACATTACATCAGCTTAGCCTCAACGACAGTAGGTAAGGGTGGAGAGACCCAAGGAATAAGCTGGATGCGCGCTACCTGTATCAATCTGGATTCCCGTCGTAGTGATGTACACAATTTTTCATCAGATTACTCGGAGATCGATGTGACATACGTACTAAACACATAAAAAATAGTTTCGCATCACCCCATCTTCCAGAACTTCTGAAGATAGACGTTGACTGCGGATATTGTATCACAGACACAGTCCCTTTGAATGTTCAGAGATGTCACTAAACCCGCCCAAAGACGTAAACAACCTTGCATGAGCAGCCCCTATTACACGGAGGGGGGCCGACAGCCGATCAGTTTCAGTCATTGCACCAGGAAGGAAGTACACTGCTCGTGTTCTCTGTAGTTCAACCATGCCTAGACGGTCAATACTGCGGTTCGATCGCGTCCGCATTGTTACTTTGTGCCAGAAAGGGCTCTCAACAATATAAGTGTCCAGACGTCTCGGAATAAGCCAAAGCGATGTACTTAGGACATGGAGGACATACAGTGAGACAGGAACTGTCGATGACATGCCTCACTGAGGCTGCCCAAGGGCAAGTACTGCAGTGGACGAGCGCTACCTACGGATTATGGCTCGGAGGAACCCTGACAGCAACATCACGTCGTGTTACGACTCAAACTGTGCGCAATAGGCTGCATGATGTAAACTTCACTCCCGATGGTCATGGCAAGGTCCATCTTTGCAACCACGAAACCATGCAGCGCGGTACAGATAGGCCCAACAACCTGCCGATAGGACCGCGCAGGATTGGCATCACATTCTCTTCAACGATGAGTGTCAATGTGCCTTCAACCAGACAATCGTCAGGGACGTGTTTGGAGGCAATCCGGTCCCACTGAACGCTTTAACACACTGTCCAGCGAGTGCAGCAAGGTGGAGGTTCCCTGCTGTTTTCGGGTGGCACTACTTGAGGCCGACGTGCGCAGCTGGTGGACATGGAAGGCGCCGTAACGTCTGTACGATACGTGAATGCCATCTTCCGACCGATAGGAAACCGTATCAGCAGCATATTGGCGAGGCATTCGTCTTCATGGACGACGATTCATGCCCCATCGAGCACATCTTGTGAATGACTTCCTTCAGGATAACGACATCGCTCGACTAGAGTGGCCAGCATGTTCTCCAGACATGAACACTATCAAACATACCTGAGGTGGATTGAGATGGGCTGTTTATGGACGACGTGATCCACCAACAACTCTGAGGGATCTACACTTAATCGCCATTGAGGAGTGGCACAATCTGGACCAACAGTGGCTTGATGAACGTATGGATAGTATGCCACGATGAATAAAGACATGCATCAGTGCAAGAGGACGTGCTACACGGTATTTGAGGTACCGGTGTGTGCAGCAGCCTGGAACATCACCTCTGAGGGTCTCGCTGTATGTTGGTACAACACGCAAGGTGTGGTTTTCATGAGCAAGTAAATGGGCGGAAATGATGTTTATGTCCACCTGTATTCGAATTTTCTGTACGGGTTTCGGAACTCTTGGAACAGAGGTGATGCAAAACTTTTTTGGTGTGTGTATAAACTAATTCATCAACACATCCCAATGTGAGACTCGTTGCCTACTGCTCTGTGCGTCACTTAAAGCATCAATGATTGTTATATCACTTTTAATCCAAGCGTTGCAGTACGTCTGTCTTAACAGGGCCATTTCACGCGGGGTCCATGCTTCCAGATTCCTGATAGAGATTGCCAAATCGATTCGATTTACATTGAGCCTTAGTTCCAATTTACACGTTCCTTTCGGTGCGCAACAGGAGTCTGCGGAACTGTGCAGACTACATATACTCACTATTTCCACCCTGCAGCTACATGCACTACCGAACCAAAGGTAAGTTTATACCCATGGGTCAAAGCTTATTCGATGATATACTAATTTTCTGGCGAAAGCTAGAGCGTCCCCTCACGCGTGTGCTTCCAAGCGGAGAAGGCGTTTTCAGAAGTGCACCCCACAATTCTCATGGCGCCCTGACAAAAAGTTATTTCGAGGACATTGAAAGTAGAACATGGTTGCTTGGTGTGAAGAGCACGTTAGCATATTAACTGGAGTCGCGTCCTTTTGATGTCAGAAGTTAAGGTTATGACAACAGGAACATCTACATCTACATCTACATGACTACTCCGCAATTCACATTTAAGTGCTTGGAAGAGGGTTCATCGAACCACAATCATACTATCTCTCTACCATTCCACTCCCGAACAGCGCGCGGGAAAAACGAACACCTAAACCTTTCGGTTCGAGCACTGATTTCTCTTATTTTATTTTGATGATCATTCCTACATATGTAGGTTGGACAACAAAATATTTTCGCATTTGGAAGAGAAAGTTGGTGACTGAAATTTCGTAAATAGATCTCGCCGTGACGAAAAACGTCTTTGCTTTAATTACTTCCATCCCAATTCGCGTATCATATCTGCCACACTCTCTCCCCTATTACGTGATAATACAAAACGGGCTGCCCTTTTTTGCACCCTTTCGATGTCCTCCGTCAATCCCACCTGGTAAGGATCCCACGCTGCGCAGCAATATTCTAACAGAGGACGAACGAGTGTAGTGTAAGCTGTCTCTTTAGTGGCCTTGTCTCATCTTCTAAGTGTCCTGCCAATCAAATGCAACCCTTGGCTCGCCTTCCCCACAATGTTATCTATGTGGTCTTTCCAACTGAAGTTGTTCATAATTTTTACACCCAGGTACTTAGTTGAATTGACAGCCTTGAGAATTGTACCATTTATCGAGTAATCGAATTCCAACGGATTTACAATTTTGGTAAACATTTTTGGAATACAGTGATCAGTAGATTATTATATTTTGACTAAATAACCGAAACCGGTTACCTATATCATTGAAACATAAATGGTGTGATCAAGACTAAACTTTAGTCAACATCCAACGGATTTCTTTTGGAACTCATGTGGAACACCTCACACTTTTCGTTATTTAGCGTCAACTGCCACCAGCCACACCATACAGTAATTTTTTCTAAATCGCTTTGCAGCTGATACTGGTCTTCGGATGACCTTACTAGACGGTAAATCACGGCATCATCTGCGAACAACCTAAGAGAACTGCTCAGTTGTCACCCAGGTCATTTATATAGATCAGGAACAGCGGAGGTCCAAGGACGCTTCCCTGGGGAACACCTGATATCACTTCGGTTTTACTCGATGATTTGCCGTCCGTTACTACGAACTGCGACCTTCCTGACAGGAAATCATGAATCCAGTCTCACAACTGAGACGGTACCCCATACGCCCGCAGCTTGTGAGGAACGGTGTCAAAAGCTTTCTGGAAATCTAGAAATACGGAAACAACTTGAGATCCCCTGTCGACAGCGGTCATTACTTCGTGCGAATAAAGAGCTAGCTGCGTTGCACAAGAACGATGTTTTCTGAAACCATGCTGATTACGTATCAGTAGATAGTTCCCTTTGAGGTGATTCATAATGTTTGAGTACAGAATATGCTCCAAAACCCTACTGCAAACCGACGTCAATGATATTGGTCTGTAGTTCGATGGATTACTCCTACTACCCTTCCTAAACACTGGTGCGACCTGCGCAATTTTCCAATCTGTAGGTACAGATCTATCGGCTACCTAGATTTTGTTGTGTGGTAAAGTATAATTATATGAACTGGTATTTGGTCTGTGCGGTGATGTGAAGTTAGGCTCGTGATTAGAGAAACAGTTAAGCTTGTATGTAAGTTCGTAAGAAATCCCGTAATTATTGAAAAGTGACAAGCAATGCAAAAGTTAATCAGAAGTGCAACAGTAAACTGTATACTGCAGTGCTCTTGGTGAGAGTAGAGTCCTGATAAATTTAATGAAACTGTCCTGTTAGTAATAATACAAGCAGTCTGATTGCGAGAAAAAAAAGGAAATATAAATAACTATCAAAAACGCCCTTTTTGAAAATTATGTGATTGTTGAAATGTCAGTTGTATCTCACGTAAATTATAAATGGCCTACCTGTTTGCACAATGAATAGGTGTTGTGCTCCTGCTATCTCCAAACTACTGCGGCTACTCCTGCTATGCTAGTTAAAAAATAAAATTCCAACTACCAGCAACGCAATATGCAACGCGTGCTTTACACTATACACACATCCAAAAAAATTATCTGCTAATACATCTTAATGCTGCAGTGATCATTGTCAATTAAAGATCTGTTACGGAGAAACTAAGGAACGTAAAATTATATATGTAAAACATGGAATGAAGAGACGATTAATGATTGATGGAAAAACAACAAAGTAACTGTATTAACAAAACTTTAAATCACTAAGACAAAATGTTTTTGCACTTGAAATATTAAAAATTCACTTTACATTAATAGTGGAAAAACTTGGATAAATCCTGTTGACTTTCCTACAAGCTCGCGGGCTATCCATCTTTGATGAAAAACCAACAAGGCACAAATTGTTACGTATTCACAAAAATCTCTAGTTCCAAACCCCTGTCCAAATTAGCTGCGACACTTGGATGTCCCGACAAATGCGCTATTACAGTACATTTTGAAGTCTTCTGAATGAATTAACGAAATATCTCTCCATAAATGAAAAATGATATAAGAAAATTATTGCCGGCACACAGCATGAGCGAAACACATCTTACTCCATCACAAGATACAACTCGGCTGCTCCTCTCTCTCCAAGACAGCACTCCAGTCACAAGCAAAGTTTCTACAAACAGTGTCTCGCAGTGCAGTCTCTTTGCCAGAGATGTTGTTCACTATTATTCAGATGGTATTGAAGCTTTACTTAGCCGTGTGACATCCGAAACATTACAAAAATTACAATTTTCAGTATAAAACAAAACACTGACAAGCGTTGAACAAAACACTTTGTACATTAAAGGAGTTAATTCCGCAGATTGCAATGGAGGTCATTAACATAAAAGTAAAAAAGTGCATTCGCATTACTGCCGGGAAAGACAAGTCAGTGAGACTTCGAACAGGAGCGGTGCTGGGAGTGAGGATGTTTCAGTGCCGAAAGGATAGTTTTTTGACATACTCCGATTTACAGGTGGAACGGAATCTTTGAGTTCGCAGGAGCTTCTATGAAAAGTAATTGCTTTTCTCATCACACTGACCTTCTTCAACAATTTCTGGTTCATGAGGTCCTTTAGGAAGTGACAAATATCCACACTTATGCTCAATTACTTCGAAACGATTATTTATCGTCTAAATGAAGTTATTTCGGAAGAAATATCAAGCTTCGTTGTATAGGTTGACAATATCGTCTTCTATTTTTTACGCCCATAATGATTGTTTCCTTCGTATTCTTCACTGCTGTGGTAGGTAATGCAGTGTCTGCAAAGAAAACAACAAAAGCTTTTCCCTTACACGACTCGATGCCATGATATCTATTTCCATGTGCATTGTGCATGCATCAGGGTCTGTTGCTATGAGCTTTGTGGTGCGTCTGGCTTTAAACGGTAGACAGGGAGCCTATCGTGTGCGACATACATGTAGATCCCTCGCACATTGTTAGCAGCTGTATTGTTCATGCCAATCACTCACTGTTGATCATGAATATAGAGTATAGTAGAGGTTTTCTGCTATCTTCTGATTGCCACTGTGTCCTAAGCAGAGTTTCTTTGTTGAAATGTACTGTAGGGTAGTAGTGTCGTACAGTTCTAGTAAGACAACGGTCATATTGCTCAAATAACACGCGAAACCATTGACAAAATATGCTGGGAAGTACTGCTTATCCCCCCCCCTCCCCCCCCCCCCCCCCACACACACCAGTCTTGATTCAGCACCTACTGATTTCCATTTGTTTGGTGCACTGAGGGAGACATTACGTGGGAAGAGGTTCCAGGACAACGAGGACGTGAAACAATTTGTGGGAAATTGGTTCAAACATAAAGTTAGTGCCGGCCGAAGTGGCCGAGCGGTTAAAGGCGCTACAGTCTGGAACCGCACGACCGCGACGGTCGCAGGTTCGAATCCTGCCTCGGGCATGGATGTGTGTGATGTCCTTAGGTTAGTTAGGTTTAAGTAGTTCTAAGTTCTCGGGGACTTATAACCACAGCAGTTGAGTCCCATAGTGCTCAGAGCCATTTGAACCATAAAGTTAGTTCTTTGCAGCCGGAATAAAAAAGCTTGTAGTCCGTTGGAACAAGTGCATAAATGTTCAAGCGGATTATGTTGAAAAGTAGAAAAAGCATTGCTTTATAAAAAAAAACGTAATTTTTCTCCAGACCAATTTGTCTCTTTAATTATTGAATGACCCTCGTACTATTAATCCAGGGTCGTGGATACTACATCAGCAAGGAGTAGCATCTCCGACACAGACTTTATTTTCGCACTCAGTTTCTTTCGCTGCCAGAAATACGTTAATTCTCTAGCTCGCTTAGCGCGGAGTTGGTTGAACTGCAGTCTGTTCTGAAACAATATCAGAACACCCAAATGCACAATCCATTTAAAAATTAGCACCTTTATCATCTGTGAAGTCGATTTGTGTCATTACAGTGCAGAATTCATGAAAGGGCTTGAGTGATACGTGACAGAAATTGTAATATTTCTCTAGATGTGTTGGAACGGTATCGTGAAGTCAATGTAAAGCTTACAATGACCGAAGCTATTTCCTCAAGTGGAGAATTTTGTTATCAGAGTAATTGTGTAAATAACACGCTGACAGGCAATAACTGACGGGGGCTATGGTTCTGCGTGGAAATGGAAGATTGGTGTTTAAGGTCACGTCGACAACGAGGATAGGAAGGGAAATCAACTGTTCTCTTGTTGAGGAACTATCCCGGAATTTAAAGCTATTTCGAGAAATCACGAAAAAACCTCATTCTTCATCGCCGGACGGAGAATCGAACCGTTGTCTTCTTAAATACCAACCACTGCGCCACCTCGCTCGCTGCAGCCAGCAGCGCATAGCGTCCAGACAAACCGATGTACCGCCTGATGTGAAAGGTGCCTCACTTGACCTCGACTTGCAAAGACAAATTCCGGCAGGCAAGCGCGCCTGAAGAAACCGAACTATTTATGAGACCGGATTCTGCAGCTCACTCAACAATACACATATAAAATCGCGGCACTTATTGCGGTGAAAGATGCCGCCGTCTGACCGTTGAATGACACATCAGCGCCGACAGAGACATTCCCTAGACAGCGTCGCATTTCGCACAAGTTAATGTTAGTTTTTAACACTTTTGCTGAAGTTTCGAAGCAGTTATTATGAGTCCGAAAGGCCAGTAAAATATCAAGAGATCTGAATAACCGCAAACCAAATGTAAACAGAGCCAAAAGTTGTGAATCATACATCAGGTATAATATCTTCAAGAGGATATACTCTCGGTGTTGGGTTGGCAGAAGAGCCAATACCGTGTTACTAATGGAGGCCGAAATGCACGCGTTTCAGCTCACGCAGGCTGGCGTGAGGAGGGAAGGACTATACTGACGTGAGATCTGGAGCATGACAAGGAATTAGAATTCAGAAAGCGGACATAGCTAGTTTGATAACTTTAATCCATTAATGATGAACGTCGCTCTTGACCGTACATGATTCACAATATTATGTGTTCAGACTATAGTAACTGAATATGGCGCCTTGCAAGGTCGTAGCAAATGACGTAGCTGAAGGCTATGCTAAACTGTCGTCTCTGCAAGTGAGGAGGTATGTAGACATTGAACCATCGCTAGCAAATTCGGCTGTACAACTGGGGCGAGTGGTATGGAGTCTCTCTTGACTAGACCTGCCGTGTGGCGGCGCTCGGTCTGCAATCACTGATAGTGGCGACACGCGGGTCCGACGTATACTAACGGACCGCGGCCGATTTCAGGGCTACCACGTAACAAGTGGGGGTGTCTGGCGGTGTCACCACACTGGGAACAGCATTTAATTGCAGTTTATTGCACTGAAAACTTCAGACAATTATCACATCATATTATCCATGAGAAGCTGGATGCTGACTGTTATGAATAACACATTTTTTGATACGCAACGATTTTTCTTGAAATCTGAAAGTTAGCTAATTGTTGCACTTCACTCGACTTTCCAGGTTATGAATATTGGTTTAAAATGATTATTTTTGTCTCCAAAAGACGTCGGTGTTCAAAATTTCTGTAGATTGTGGCTCTAGTGTAGAAATAGTTGTGAAGCTGGTTGTTTTATAGTAGCGGAAACAGTTTGATCTTTTTTCCGTTATGTTGTCACGACTTCGTCGTAATTTTCGTTTCAGCTATTGTTATGGTACGGTAAATAATGTAGGTACTTCATTTTATACATCAAAAAAGTGATTTATTTCGAAGTTTTGTGAACAAAACGTCACGTTATTGTGCAGGTATACGACGTCATTCTACAGTTCTTCATGCCCTCTGTAACTGCACGAACATTACAAGAAAATCGTGACTAAACAGCCCTTGTCGTGACTAAACGTGCTGTTTCATAACTCGTAGTAGAGCTTGGGAAACCTATAGAAGTCCAAATTTGCGTCTTCTCTTTTTTATTGCTGCAATTTATTTCGTTGCGTGAGCTTCCTTTTGTACCGACAGTCTTACAAAATAATATAAAAAAATATTGTTCGCATTCATCGGATATCATGTTAAACAGTGTAGTCCACTGCCCGCTTGTTGTGCTGCTGTAGCAGAGTATAACGAAAATATGCAGGAGCGTCGCCAAAGTCTGTGTTAAATTTTGGCTCTGTACGTCTGGTTCAATACTGAAGAATATTTTAATAAGGTAGAGCCTTGTTGCCTATAAGTTATACATTTCCTTTAGTGGCCAACGTTTTAATTCTGGTGACTGTCTTTAGGTCTGTCTGGGACTGCAGCTCCTCTATCTGTCGAAACTAATCTCAGTCACTGGAGTAACAAATGACATCGATTGAATTTTCTCATTATTAAAATACTGAAAGCGACCTATTTTAATTGTGAAAAACCATTTGAATGAAAAGAACTCAAAAATATATTTTTTTTTCAGGACTAACGGTTTCAACACTCTTAGCTGTCATCTTAAGGTCTTAAAAATTTTTTGGTAGAAAAACATGTTCACTTTAGTCTGGCCTCGTGCCCAAGGTGTCAAGTGGATAAAGCTGCAGCGTGTTTTTGTATATTTTGGGAGTCGTCGTGTGACAATGGCCACCCGTCGGATAGACCGTTCGCCGGGTACAAGTCGTTTGATTTGACGCCACTTCGGTGACTTAAGCGTCGATGGGGATGAAATGATGATGATTAGCACAACAAAACACCCAGTCCATAAGCGCAGAAAATCCTCAACCCAGTCGGGAATCGAAGCCGGGCCCTTAGGTTCGACAGTCTGTCATGCTTACCACACAGCGGACAATTTATCAGTCAAAAACGTTTCTAATGTGGTGATTTTTATCCTCTTAACATGTTGCGCATGGAGTCGGCGTAAAATAAACACGCTTTACTACAAAAAATGTTTAAGATCTGACGATGACAGCTAAGACTTTTGAAACCGGTTGTCGTTAATAAAATAATATTTTGTGCGATCTTGGCTTTTGAACGGTTTTTAACAAATCAAACTGACCTAGTCATAACGGCACAAACGGTTGGCTGACCGTCACTTACGAAATATCTTAATTATAATTTGTGTTGAGTCCTGGTACATGTGGTGTACAATACACTGGTCACACAAAACGCAAGTACAGTACTTGATACTACGTTCAGGCGTTAGTCGACTGAGAGCTGTAGTAAGTATTCCAGCTGACACAGTAAACCACGCCAAATCCCAAGTCCCTCGCTGTGATCGACTTATGAAGAACAGCCGGATCGCAGAGTTTGAGTGCTGATCGAGAACAACACGCCAGTAGTCCTCTGACACGTGTGTTGGTACCTGCATTCTCGGCCGGAAGAGGCTATTGGGTGCCAACTGCTCCATCGAAGCGTTGGATGAAAGCACGGTGATTTACACGTTGCAGGTGGTGTGATCGTCGAAGCACGATCCCATGTATCGATATGAGAGTCGCTGGATGCAGCATTTTGCTATCAACAGTTTCCGACGTGAACAGATCACTGCTGCTAATATTGCTTTAGTATTACTTATAACATCAAGCTCATAACAAAAACGTCCTTTTCATCACAAGTGTTGTAGTTTCACATTATGTGAGAGACTACTTCTGAAGGGGAGACATGATATGTTTCCTGTTTGTCATTCAGGAAACACCAAAGAGCATTGTCTACCGACGTACATCTTACACTGCAACTGGGACACTACACCTTTCATCTCTACGTAAAAGATTCGCGGATTGACTGTTCACGGCTCCAGAAAAAATCGTTCTTGTGAAACACAACAGGCCCTTTATACAAACGAATTAATGGGTGCCATCGACAGGGAATTTCAAATCGACTCTATACTTCTAGATTTCCAGAAGAATCGTCACTTAGAAGTGGCTTGAAATCAAACTGTCTATGGAGTGCAGTAACCGTTGTGCGACTGTGGTTTCCTGTCAGAAAGGAGGCACATCGTTGTAACTGATGGTACTCATCGAATTATAAACCTGATGTCTCCAAGGAAGTGTTATAGACTATCTGTTGAACCCAATTTACACTGACGGAAAAAAACCGCAGCACCAAGAAACGGTTTTGCTACATAAACGTTGATGTGTACACGCATTTCGCGACGGTCGCATGAGTCGCGCTGGTAGAGACGCTTTCAGAATACAAATCAGATATGCTTTAACGGTTGCTTGCGTTAGTTACCTTTGAGACTGGAGGACGTGATGAATCTATGTTAGTCAAAAATGGCTTTAAGGCCACAAAGACGCCATTATCAACCCCTCGCCGAGTTTGAACGAGATCGTGTAATGGGGCTACGAAAGCCGGGTGTTCCTGCTTAGATACTGCAGAAAGACTTACAAGGAGTGTAGCCACTGTACATGATTCCTGGCAGCGATAGGTACGGTCGTAAGAAGACCGGATTCTGAGCGGTCACGTGACACGACGGCGTGGGAAGACTATAGTGTTCGGCGTGTAGTCCTAGCGCACCGTACATCATCTGCAGCAGTAATCTGAGCAGCATTCGACACCTCAGTGACACACCTAACAGTTACAAATCGGCTACTTAAAGGACAGCACGCCTTGTAGCGTGCATTTCCAAACCATCACCATTTGGGACTTCACTGATGTCAACCGAGAGCCCGTTGGAGGGAGGGCTGGAGGTCTGCTGCGTTCTCTGATGAAATTTTGTAGTGCCCCAGTGCCAGTAACGGTAGTGTGTTAGTAAGAAGGAGGCCAGTTGAGTGCCTGAAACCAACTTGTCTGCGTGCTAGACATATTTGACATACACCTTGACTTATGGTCTGGAGTGCGATTCCATATAACAGCAGGAAGATTGTCGTGGATGTCCCACGCACCCTGACTGTAAATTTGTACATGTCTGGTGATTCGCTCTGTTGATCTACCATTCATGAACACCGTTACAGGGGGTGTTTCCAACAGGATAACACTCGTCCTTATTTCACTGCTGTAACGCAACATTTTCCATACAGTGTCGACGCGTAATCTTGGCCTGCTGCCTACAATCCAATACATGTTAGATACCATCCGACGACAGCTCCTGCGTCATCCACAAACAGCATTAACCGTCGCTGTATTGACTGACCAAGTGCAAAGTGCATGAAACTTCGTTCCATAAACTGACATCTGGCGTCTGCACAACACGATGCATCCACGTTTGCATACCTGCATTCAACATTCTGGAGGTCCTACCGGTTACGTTATCTGGCAATACTGACCCGCCGAGCGAGGTGGTGTAGTGGTTACCACGCTGATCTCACATTCGGAAGGACGGCGTTTCAAACCCCTCGTCCGGCCATCCTGATTAATTTTTTCTGAGATTTCCCTGAATAACTTAACGGAAATGTCAGGTTCCCCTTGAAAGGGCACGGCCGATTTCCTTCTCCATCCTCCCTAATCCAATCTCGCTGTCTGGTCCCCTCATCCAAGTCAACCAACCAATGTTGACTAAGGAAATATATTGCCTAGGCAAATGTATCTCAGGTATTCTATTGCTCTACATGAATTATTATTTGGTGAAGCGATTTTTCTGTCAGTGTATATGAGTGATTCTGGAGACAACATGAACAGGCTTCTTAGATTGTTTGCAGATTGTTGTTGTCTGTTTTCATCTAGTAAAGCCATCAGATGATCAATACAAACTAAAAATATTATTTGCACTAGATATCTGCATATGGCGAAAAGTCGAAGTTTTCACTGAAGAATAAAAATTATGTAAGATCTTTCGTATGCGTACCAAAAAGAATACCTTAAATTTCGAAAACACAGTAGATCACCGAAATTTAAAGGATGCATCTATAGTACCTAGGGATTACACCTACGTACACTTAAATTGTAGCTTTTTTATTTAATCGTGACAGACAACATACATCATACAGTCAAGACAATACACGTAATTTCACTCTGGTATTGTAAGCATTACCAGTTCTCACAAACAGCCATTACATAGTAACACTCATTTTAAACGTTGCAAGGTCAATATTGACCTGACTGACAGTCTTCATGAGTAGCTGTCATCCGTTCTTAGAGGGAGCACAGCTTGAAGATGAGGAGATGATAAGTCGTTTGCCATTCTCCGCACTCGAAACAGGTGAGAGTCACAAGGAAATACGCATTTATTAACGTAGGTCTTGCACCTTCGAACCCCACATTGTAGGCTGTTGAGCATTTTCAATGTCGGCCAATTTTCAGCGTGGCCAGAAGGTAAGTTCTCAGACATTAACATCCATTCTGTGATGTTCTCGTCTCGGTTACACCAGGAATTTAGTCTGAATGAAAAAGGTAGTCCTGGGAGGTTTGTAGTACATAGGAATCTTCATCTTGATTTGAATCGGGCAGTTACTGGTGAGTAACCATACACAGAATGGTACCCTACATCTTTTGCTTAATCTCTTTCTAGCCGGACGGTTGATTCACGGCGGATGTCCGAGAGTAGGATACTTATTAGACTGTTGACCTTTCGATGTGTGTTTCATGTCAGGCAGCCTGGGATGATTCTGCAGGTCCCGTTTAGGGCAAACTGTCAGGCATGTCTGGGGTTGCACCAGACGCTGCTTCAGAGTAACTGAGGGATGAGGTTGATTTTATCAAAGTACAACGCTGTGTCCCCCAGGCTGCACCAGCTAGTATCCGGAGAATGTTATATCTTGCTGATACCTTTTTCTTTTATGTCCAATTGGTGAATTCCGTAGGCTAGTGTACGATCAATGGTGCCTCCTAAGTGTTTGATTGTAGTGTTACGTTATAATTGGGTGCAATTTTCATCTTCGTCATTTTGTAGGAGGAGGGCGCGTACTTGTGTTTTTGATGGATTGCGTTTTAACTGGTTGTTTCGGTAGTAATTACTGAAGCCTCATAGAGATGTTACAACTTCCTTTCAATATGTTCGAAATTCTTCTCTTGTGCTACTATTGCACTGTCATGTGCATAGGTAAAATCTCCTGTTCCTTCTCGGCGGGGTTGCTGATTAGTTCACGTGTTAGAAAGGATGCGAGCTGCGACGCTTCCTTGTGGGAGGCCATTTATGTGGTTGTTTTATCTTTGTCTGTGCCCTCCGAATTCAACGAAAAACAGCTGTTTCCATAGAAACCACTCCTATATTTGAGTTAGTCTATAATCCTTTGTTATTTCATAGTGCTCCTTCAGTAATAAGCGGTGCTTACCCATGCCATGTTCTGTCGTCAGATCGATGTAAACTGCACCTGTGATCTTATTGTTTTCAAAACCATCTTCAATATACTGCGCTAGGGGTAATATTTGAACGATTAACATTTTCTCTGGTCATCTAGATCTGCCGCTTTGCCATTTTAGCATGTGTTAAGCGCTCTATTACGATCATACACGGTTAAAGAGTCATGGAGAATTCTGTTGCTAAATTCAATAAATATTACATATTACAATTTTTTTCTTTGGTTAGTCTAACGTTTTGCTTGCTTTGCCGCATTCAATGACCTGATTTGCTATTTGGTTTGCAGTAACATTTCTGTTGGCCTGAGTCTTAGACGGAAAATTAGAAAGGATTTTAGTAGCCTCTAAGCCTCGTTGGTATCTCTTCCCATGTCTACATCCTCCATTAACGTAATCCACTGGGTACGATTTTACTCAGAAATAGAGGGAAATAACACGTTGACCACATGCGGGTGTTTTGAACACTAAATGGGTTCATTTATTTATATACGCTCATAGGAAATTTCGTGGTGAAGACGAACCAAGCACAGCGTATTATTGGCAGAATATCTAGAAGAAGCAATGAATTTACTGAAGTGACTGCCTATACTATAACTGCCACTATTTCGTTAGGGTATTGCTGCGCTATATGGGATCCACTCCAGATAGGACGGACGGAGCACATCGAGAAACTTAAAAGAAGTGCAGCTCGTTCTGTATTATCGCGAAACAGGTTGGTGAGTACCACGGATATGCTGCGTGACTTTGGATGGCAGTCATTAAAACAAAGGTGTGTATAAGTCCAGTGACAACTTTTCACAAAATTTCTCTCAACATCTTCCTCCTACTAATGCAAAAGTATTTTGTTGCCTTCCACCTACGTGGGTAGAAATTACCATCGTAAAATCAAAGCTCGCACGGAATCATCTAGTTGTTCATTTTTTCAACGTTCTATTTGAAAGTAGAACGGTGGGGATATTATATGAAAGTAGTTGTTAGAACGCTCTGCCAAGCACTTGGACAGAATTGCTGAGTATTTATGTAGATATACAATAACCACAATCATAGTGCAATTATTTTGTCTCAGTAAGGAACTTGATAAACAAGGCGATTCAGGATACAACTCAGCAGTAGGGGCCGCTCTGTCACCCTAACTAGCTATAGGATATTAAGTTGGGCTGATTTATCTGTGGTTCTTAACCCAAATAACCGATTCCAAAATCACAAAACTTGTCTTTAGATGTTTTTGTGATTTCCAGCAAGTCTGAAGTTGAAACTCTACGATTTGCTAATGCATCACGTGACTTAAAACAATTAATAAAACATTTGAGTGAATTATATGTTAACAGTATATAAGTGAAGTACAGTATAATGCCCTGAAGGTTGCGTCCATGAAGATGAATAATTCACAAAATAATTAACTAACCACACAACAAGAGGTCCTTCATTGTAATTTCGTACATCTTAGAAAGGAGACGAGGAAACAAATATTGTACACCTTTGAAACTTTGCACGTCACGATAGCTATCTTTATGATTGACGTTAATTAAACTCTAATGACTTGGCTGTAGGCGCAGTCGGTTGTCGGTCTCTCTACACCAGAAGCAAAGCACTCCCCGAGGTAAGTGAAAGTGCTGACTGCAGGCACAAGATAAGGGCCGCCTCTTACGCAAGGCGGTAATAAGATGCAAGAGCACACACGCCGACACTTTGATGAATGGAGCGCCTATGCATCCGCGCTATACTCACTCTAGGGACGTTGGCAGGATTCTGCACCGTGCCTCGGGAAGGTAGGAGGGATAGACGAAACCACACATTATTGTACAGTTTTACAATAATTGATCAGTGTGCTTCGCCCAATATTTTCTCACTCATTACCGTGACAATTTGCATCTCACAACAGAGAAGCAAAATTAAAACCAGTTAGAATATCATAAAGACGTGAACTGCGCCCAGTATTTAATATACATTATTTTAATTTTTTCTTTACTTTGAACTTTACTCCTTTTATGCTTACCAAAGAACAGTTGCGTAAGCACAAGCTCGATTACTGTAGATACTGCTCGTGTGCACCCAGCCAGATCTATTCTTTGTTGGAACCAGAAGGCAGCAGAAAGGAAACACAGGTTAGCCGAGTCCTAACTGACTTCTTGACTCCCTGAAAGTCTCTCATACTGTTCAGCACAGTCGACTGGTAAACGAAAAACTTGCGTATGTAAACTGGGAACTGGTAAGCGACTAGATTTAGAGCAACGGCATGAGTGGCACACAGCAGTCAGTCGCAATTCCATTAGTTCTTAATATTCTTGCAATTCTAGATTTCGGCTATAAATAGCCATCTTCAGTGCATTTTCGTTACAATTCATCAGACTCGTGTAGTTCATGTCGTCATATTTTCTTGAGAGTGTATAAGCAGAAAGAATGAAGGAATGAGGGAATGACGAGATACGTTTGAAGTTCTCTAACGCTATAGATACAGCAATAAGGAATAGCGCAGTAGGCAGTACAGTTGAAGAGGAATGGACATCTCTAAAAAGGGCAATCACAAAAGTTGGGAAGGAAAACATAGGTACAAGGAAGGTAGCTGCGAAGAAACCATGGGTAACAGAAGAAATACTTCAGTTGATTGATGAAAAGAGGAAGTACAAACATGTTCCGGGAAAATCAGGAATACAGAAATACAAGTCGCTGAGGAATGAAATAAATAGGAAGTGCAGGGAAGCTAAGACGAAATGGCTGCGGGAAGAATGTGAAACATCGAAAAAGATATGATTGTCGGAAGAACAGACTCAGCATTCAGGAAAGTCAAAACAACCTTTGGTGACATAAAAAGCAACGGTGGTAACATTAAGAGTGCAACGGGAATTCCACTGTTAAATGCAGAGGAGAGGGCAGATAGGTGGAAGGAATAAATTGAAAGCCTCTATGAGGGTGAAGACTTGTCTGATGTGATAGAAGAAGAAACAGGAGTCGCTTTAGAAGAGATAGGGGACCCAGTATTAGAATCGGAATTAAAAAGAGCTTTGGAGGACTTACGGTCAAATAAGACAGAAGGGATAGATAACATTCCATCAGAATTTCTAAAATCATTGGGGGAAGTGGCAACAAAAGGACTATTCACGTTGGTGTGTAGAATATATGAGTCTGGCGATATACCATCTGACTTTCGGAAAAGCATCATCCACACAATTCCGAAGACGGCAAGAGCTGACAAGTGCGAGAATTATCGCACAATCAACTTAACAGCTCATGCATCGAAGCTGCTTACAAGAATAATATACAGAAGAATGGAAAAGAAATTTGAGAATGTGCTAGGTGACGATCAGTTTGGCTTTAGGAAAAGTAAAGGGACGACAGAGGCAATTATGACGTACGGCTAATAATGGAAGCCAGGCTAAAGAAAAATCAAGACACTTTCATAGGATTTGTCGACCTGGAAAAAGCGTTTCACAATATAAAATGGTGCAAGCTCTTCGAGATTCTGAAAAAGGTAGGGGTAAGCTATAGGGAGAGACGGGTCATATACAATATGTACAACAACCAAGAGGGAATAATAAGAGTGGACGATCAAGAACGAAGTGCTCGTATTAAGAAGGGTGTAAGACAAGGCTGAAGCCTTTCGCCCCTACTCTTTAATCTGTACATCGAGGAAGCAATGACGGAAATAAAAGAAAGGTTCAGGAGTGGAATTAAAATACAAGGTGAAAGGATATCAATGGTACGATTCGCTGATGACATTGCTATCCTGAGTGAAAGTGAAGAAGAATTAAATTCTGCTGAACGGAATGAAAAGTCTAATGAGTACACAGTATGGGTTGAGAGTAGATCGGAGAAAGACGAAGGTAATGAGAAGTGGTAGAAATGAGAACAGCGAGAAACTTAACATCAGGATTGATGGTCACGAAGTCAATGAAGTTAAGGAATTCTGCTACCTAGGCAGTAAAATAACCAATGACGGACGGAGCAAGGCGGACAACAAAAGCAGACTCGCTATGGCAAAAAAGGCATTTCTGGGCAAGAGAAGTCTATTAATATCAAATACCGGCCTGAATTTGAGAAAGAAATTTCTGAGAATGTACATCTGGAGTACAGCATTCTATGGTAGTGAAACATGGACTGCGGGAAAACCGGAACAGAAGAGAATCGAAGCATTTGAGATGTGGTGCTATAGACGAATGTTGAAAATTAGGTGGACTGATAAGGTAAGGAATGAGGAGGTTCTACGCAGAATCGGAGAGGAAAAGAAATTGTGGAAAACACTGATAAGGAGAAGGGACAGGATGATAAGACTTCTGCTAAGACATAAGGGAATGACTTCCATGGTACTAGAGGGAGCTGTAGAAGGCAAAAACTGTAGAGGAAGACAGAGATTGGAATACGTCAAGCAAATAATTGAGGACGTAGGTTGCAAGTGCTACTCTGATATGATGAGGTTAGCACAGGAATGGAATTCGTGGCGGGCCGCATCAAACCAGTCACCAGTCAGTACACTGATGACCAAAAAAAAAAAAAAAAAGCAGAAGGCATGAGTGTTCTTCGGCCTACATAACTGTAAGAATATATGGCGACATGACCCGCCGCAATTTTGTTGACTTGCAACAGAAATCCACCAAAGATGGCTATTTATTGACGAAATCTAGGTTTGCAAGAATATTATGAACTAATGCCCTTGCGACTGACAGCTATGTGTCTCTCCTTCGTTATAATCTATGGTGGTAACAAACCACAAAGTACTGGCCTCAAAGGGTAGGCCCCGTCAGGGTCGAAGAAAGCTTCCTGTACAGGTCAGTAGAGCGACATAGGAGCGCTGCTGGTTTTGGAATACGCACGAATGACTCGGCGAATTATGTCTACAGTTCTATGAGACGATATCTATTTCATTTTACAAATTCTAAGAAACGTGAAAACCCACACTTAAGAGGATCCTTATCAAATGCTCTTTCAAATGCGTTGTAGGTACAGTTCGTCGACCTGCGCTCTGTAGACAGTTGGGTTGTCAGAAGAGATGGAAAAGATCCAAAGAAAAGTGAACGCATTCGTTGCGTATTTAGTGAGCCATCGGAGAGGTTCACAGAAATGCGCAACAGGCTACAGTGCGTGCCTCACGTTGCAGGAAAGATACCGTCTGTCCCAGAAAATCTTGGTCTCTAAACTGCGAGAGCACACGTTCCGAAACGAGTCAATGAATGCATGGCTTCCCCAGTAACACACTACTTATAAACAAAGTGATGATGTCAGTGTAACGTCGTACATATACACACACCGAGCGAGATGGGGCAGTGCTTAGTACACTGGACTCACATTCGGGAGTATGACGGTTCAAACCCGCATCCAGCTATCCCGATTTAGGTTTTCCGTCATTTCCCTAAATCGCATCAGGCAGCCAGCGGGATAGGTCCTTTGGAAGAATATCACGGACATTCTTCCCCAACCTTCCCTAATCCGACTGGATCTATGATCTCGCGGTTCGGTCCCCTCCCCAAACCAACCAAACAACCAACCATGTACACACCATCATCGAGCTTGTAAATACACCGAACTGCAATTTTTGGTGACAGAACGGCCACAAGAATGCAGTAGTTTGTTTTTAGCATTGTTGCCAGGTTGGTAGTGCATATATGGCAGTGCATATACGTAGCGTGAACACTGTCAGATTTTGACTGACCGCTATGAAGGACACAGTGATGTCCCATATTCGTTAGTATGACACGGTTCTAAAGAGCATGCTTGTGAGTCTCCATTTCGCCGACTGAGCGAATCGTGCTGTACTTTTCTTTCTCGTGGGCCTCCAGAGGTGTTTATGTCTTGTTAGGACATAATATAACGAAAAACCAATTACGCTGCTACAATGTTTTTATTGACTGTTCCGATTGCTATGAGCTCATTTCGAACCACATGGTCAAGCTATCTGCTAAAAATTCAATGTTTAAACAAACGTTTCTGTACATTTTGTTATTTACAAGTATATTACAATTTTAAATTACTTTTATGCTTAGCACATCGCTACTTCTGGTGCTGCCAAAATGTTAATATAGGTTGAGATGTATTAACCTTCAGTTTATGCAGGTACTGCACAGTATTTTTGACATGGTCGATTATTTTTCTACCTGGCGGTTTTTAACGATGTATTGTGGTTACGTCTTCGGACTGTTTATTCTATGGGTTTGTTATACGTTATATTCATGGTTGTGTTTATAGGAATTATCGTTTGCCTCTGATTCACTTTTTGGGTTTCCGATTACACATCATCTTTGTTCTGTTTATCGGTACTATGGTTACATATCGGTCACAAATCTGCGGATTTGTATCCTGCGGATTTTGTTATCCTTGTTTTGTTTACTAGCAGAGTCATCTGTGCTTAATTTGTTGACACATGGTCGATTTCGATAGTGTCAATAGCAATGATGGGCCCGAAACTAAATCGTCAGGAAGAAATAGAAATTTACACTCATACGCGCAAATATTCCAACAGAAGCTTAGATGAACAAACTGAATTAAAATATGAAAACTACATCGACAACTTCATTGAAATTATCTAAATCGATAAAGGATAAATAAATTAAGCACAGATGACAGCACCAGTAAGCAAATTAATTGTAGCGCAATCGTACAAATCCACAGATTAGTAACCGAGACGTAACCATATTACCTATACACAGTAATCGCAAAGCAACAAAAAAAATCAGAGACGTAACGATCATTGCAGTAAAGAAAACAAAGATTATAACATCTCACAAACCCACAGAGTAACAACCCATAGATGTAATCATAGTACATCGTTAAAAGCTGTCAAAAGAAGCTGTCAAATACAAATATAACTGACCATCTCAAAAATAGTGTGTGGTGCCTACTGTAAACTGAAGCTTCATACGTCTCCACAGACTTTAACATTTCGATAGCACGAGCAATAACTATTTGCTAAGGATGTAAGTAATTGAAAATGGTAACGTAATTTGTAAATAAAAAATGTACAAAAATGTTTCTTTTGAACTTTTTGCATCTAGTTTGAAACTGACCATAAGGTTCGAAATGAGCTCATAGCAGTCAGAACTGCCCAATAAAAACATCATAGCCGCGTAATTGGTTCATCAATTTAAAATGATTCGTGCAGTAATCAGATTTTTCGGGCATTCGGATGTGCCAGTGGTCCGATGATGCACTGTATGGGAACGTGAGCGCACTCGTCGTCAGGGTTCCTGCCGGACACGTCTTACGGTGGCGCCGTGTCCCAGAAGCGTGGACTGTTGACGAATTGCGTCGATTTGTGTTCAGCGATGAATCGCCATTCTCACTACCCGGATGACCATCGTCGGTGAGTATGGCGGCAGCCTCAGGTGAGGTCCCGTTGTTCCATTGTTTTGGACAGGCACAGCGGGTTACTACCTTGCACTGGCGGCATGGTGTGGTGGCCATCGTACATGACTTCTTGTAACGGCTGGTAGTGGTTGAGAGATCTCTGACTGCACAACGGTACCTCACGGATACACTGAATCCTCGTATGTTGCCACCAGCCTGACAGTATCGTAGTGTCATTTTCCAACAGAACGTTGTTCGTATACACATGTCACGTGTCTCTATGAACCGCCTGTGCGATGTTGAGATACAATGGCCAGCTAGATTCCTAGATTTGCTCCTCTTGTGGGGGACCACCAGGTCGTACGTTAACTTTGTACGAGTAGCAGTATCCAGGAGATCAAAGAGCAGTTAGAGCACAGGGTGTCTCTAAAGTCACTATCCATTTCCATGAAATCTCTAATTTGTTTTTTGTTCTTCTGCGGATACTGGTACCTATGCACAACATGTTTTGCACAGAAGA
The DNA here is from genome assembly GCF_021461395.2 of Schistocerca americana. Taxonomy (NCBI): domain Eukaryota; kingdom Metazoa; phylum Arthropoda; class Insecta; order Orthoptera; family Acrididae; genus Schistocerca; species Schistocerca americana. The sequence continues at coordinate 69,455,348 of NC_060119.1, forward strand.
ACGGGTTGCCATTGTTTGCGGACGGGTACGCGGATTGTCTTGTGATCACTCAAGAGCGGATTTTACCCATAAATTCCACAAACCAGTACCATCAAGGCCACAAACTCGTCTGTTTTTGTACAAATTTAAGCTTACCGGCAGTGTGAGGGATGAAGCACCTCACGGACGACCATGCATACAGGGAGAAACAGTGCAGCAGGTTCAAATAACCAGTGATAGGAGTCCGAAGGCATCAGCTCGACGCCTCAGTAGGACACTGAATGTCCCTCGCAACACAGTGTGGAAAATCCTACGTTTCGCTCTATGAAGACGTCTTCATCTGATTCAGGTTCTGCACCATCTTCAGGACGAGGATCTTACCTGTTGTTGGGCAATGTGTTGTGATCTCCTGGGACCTTTAGAGAAAAAGAATTTACTGGACAACATTTTATTCGCCGTTGAAGTCACATTCCACTCGTGTGGAAAAGAGCACAGACACAACAGCCGAATATGGGGATACGAAGTTCCACACGAGGTATCGGAGTCGGAACGTGATACAGCGAAGGTCAGTGTTTGGTTGCGTATGAAAAAAGCAAAACTGTATGGGCAAATTTTCTTGGCGGAAAGGTCAATAACAGGTAACAGCTGCTCGAAATGTTAGAACTGTTCTTTGAACAGCAACTTCACGATGTTGGAATACGAGATACAGTTGTGTTTCAGCAAGATGGTGCACCTCCAGATTTTGTACAAATCGTCCGTGATTATAAGAACAGAACCTTTCCGGGCAGATGGATAGGCAGAGGGTCACCTCGACTGTGGGCTTCCCGGTCGCCGGACCTTACTCCTTTAGATTTCTTAGCATAACGGTACATCAAGTCTAAAGTGTACACTAGCAAAGTGCATGGTCCGTATGCATCGTATCAAGGAATCAGCAGGTCACATGGTGGTTGAAATGTTAAGGTCTACATTTCATCCCACTACTGAAAGATCGAGTAAGTGTTTTGACCTAGATGTCGGTCATGTAGAGGGACAGTAGAATATTTCTAAAACGTAACAACAAAACTGAGTTTTCAGTGACTGCCATCTTTCACTGCAATTTAACAGTGAATTATAGGCACCCTGTAGTTGTGAGCCAGTTTGTCTGAGCACACAACGGATTTACGATACTCTTCCCAACCTTGTTAGTGCCTGCATTTAGACCGAGGGGATTCATTGTCATAGTGATAAGTGGCCTCATACAACCAAGTTTGTAAACTGGGCCCAATTTGGTAATCACTGGAATAACACCAGATATCAGGTTGGTTCCACTTGAAAGGAGATGGGCACAGCGAAGGTATTCAGGGTGTGGCATTTAAAATTGTTTGTAGGAATATTTGCCGAAATACACGTGTGGTTAAAGAAAAGTGGTAATAAACGATGATTACCTCGAAGAGGGACATCCATTAACATAACGCTGGACCCCCCTGCACCACACTCGAGGGTGGGAGAGGAGAGTGCCTTTGAAACCTTAAACAGGAAAACCCAATATTTTACTGCAGATTTGGATTCTCCGTGGAAAAGTATGTAACTCTTGTACGAAACATTTATTTCGTTTCGTGATAGATGCCGCTATAACCTCCAAAAACGGACATGAGGTGGCAATCTTTGCGAAACGGCACTATCTCAAACAAATACTCATACGATTAAGACAATGGAAGTACTTTTGTGATATTTTTGCTAATGGGCTATCACGTGACACCTCCCACAATGGAAGGAAGCACAGACCGTAATCATTTGCTCAGTCGGCGGTCAGCCTGTGCATGTTACATCAATGATTCGCACTCTACACATCTCGGCGCCATTATTCCACGATGTTAACGATTGCAGAGAGGGTCGCTATCATTCCCGCGTACATTGGGGCTCATAGAAATGTTGACGAAGCTCTTGAAAAGAATGAGAAGGTATGTAGCTCTGTTCCACGGTAGGAATGTTCTTCCTCCAACGATGTTTCACGGTATTGTCCACCTGTTTACTGAAACGGGAAGTGTTAAACGTAGAGAAAGAGTAAGACCGCGGCCTCTGACAAATGAAAGGAACACAGCAAATATTTTAGCTGCGTTTTGAATGCATTATGGGAGTGACAGTGATCAATGTATTAGAAGTATTTACTATCCAAACCAACCTTGATCACAATTTATTTATTACGGTTACCAGTTTCAACCACTACTGTGGTCATCTTCAGACCTACAAATTTTATACAAAGCTTTAATTAGAGGGCTACATACATTAGCAAAATATATAAAGTTGTTGTTGTTGTTGTTGTGGTCTTCAGTCCTGAGACTGGTTTGATGCAGCTCTCCATCCTGCTCTATCCTGTGCAAGCTTCTTCATCTCCCAGTACCTACTGCAACCTACACCCTCCTCAATCTGCTTAGTGTAATCATCTCTTGGTCTCCATCTACGATTTTTACGCTCCATGCTGCCCTCCAATGCTACATTTGTGATCCCTTGATGCCTCAAAACATGTCCTACCAACCGATCACTTCTTCTAGTCAAGTTGTGCCACAAACTTCTCTTCTCCCCAATCCTATTCAATACCTCCTCATTAGTTACGTGATCTACCCACCTTATCTTCAGCATTCTTCTGTAGCACCACATTTCGAAAGCTTCTATTCTCTTATTTTCCAAACTAGTTATCGTCCATGTTTCACTTCCATACATAGCTACACTCCATACAAATACTTTCAGAAACGACTTTCTGACACTTAAATCTGTACTCGATGTTAACAAATTTCTCTTCTTCAGAAACGACTTTCCTTGCCATTGCCAGTGTACATTTTATATCCTCTCTACTTCGACCATCATCAGTTATTTTACTCCCTAAATAGCAAAACTCCTTTACTACTCCGAATTTTTCTTTTGTTTCCATTATTGCTTGCTCAATATACAGATTGAATAACATCGCGGAGAGGCTACAACCCTGTCTCACTCCTTTCCCAACCACTGCTTCCCTTTCATGCCCCTCGACTCTTATAACTGCCATCTGGTTTCTGTACAAATTGTTAATAGCCTTCGGCTCCCTGTATTTTACCCCTGCCACCTTTAGAATTTGAAAGAGAATATTCCAGTCAACATTGTCAAAAGCTTTCTCTAAGTCTACAAATGATAGAAACGTTGGTTTGCCTTTCCTTAATATTTCTTCTAAGATAAGTCGTAAGGTCAGTATTGCCTCACATGTTCGAACATTTCTACAGAATCCAAACTGATCTTCCCCGAGGTCGGTTTCTAGCAGTTTTTCCATTCGTCTGTAAATAATTCGTGTAAGTATTTTGCAGCTGTGACTTATTAAACTGATAGTTCGGTAATTTTCACATTTGTCAACATCTGCTTTCTTTGGGGTTGGAATTATTATATTCTTCTTGAAGGTGAGGGTATTTCGCCTGTCTCGTCCATCTTACTCACCAGATGGTAGAGTTTTGTCAGGACTGGCTCTCCCAAGGCCGTCAGTAATTCTAATGGAATGTTGTCTACTCCCAGGTCCTTGTTTCGACTAAGGTCTTTGAGTCCTCTGTCAAACTCTTCACGCAGTATCTTATCTCCCATTTCGTCTTCGTCTACCTCGTCTTCCATTTCCATAATATTGTCCTCAAGTACATCGCCCTTGTATAAACCCTCTATATACTCCTTCCACCTTTCTGCTTTCCCTTCATTGCTTAGAACTGGGTTGCCATCTGAGCTCTTGATATTCATACAAGTGGTTCTCTTCTCTCCAAAGGTCTCTTTAATTTTTCTGTAGGCAGTATCTATCTTACACCTAGTGAGACAAGCCTCTACATCCTTACATTTGTCCTCTAGCCATCCCTGCTTAGCCATTTTGTACTTCCTGTCGATCTCATTTTTGAGACGTTTGTATTCCATTTTGCCTGCTTCATTCACTGCATTTTTATATTTTCTCCTTTCATCAATTAAATTCAATATATCTTCTGTTACCCAAGGATTTCTATTAGCCCTCGTCTTTTTACCTACTTGATCGTCTGCTGCCTTCACTACTTCATCCCTCAGAGCTACCCATTCTTCTTCTACTGTATTTCTTTCGCCCATTCTTGTCAATTGTTCCCTTATGCTCTCCCTGAAACTCTGTACAACCTCTAGATTAGTCAGTTTATCCAGCTCCCATCTCCTTAAATTCCCACCTTTTTGCAGTTTCTTCAGTTTCAATCTGCAGTTCATAACCAAGAGATTGAGGTCAGAATCCACATCTGCCCCTGGAAATGTCTTACAATTTAAAACCTGGTTCCTAAATCTCTGTCTTACCATTATATAATCTATCTGATACCTTTTTGTATCTCCAGGATTCTTCGAGGTATACAACCTTCTTTTATGATTCTTGAAGCAAGTGTTAGCTATGATTAAGTTATGCTCTGTGCAAAATTCTACAAGGCGGCTTCCTCTTTCATTTCTTCCCCCCAATCCATATTCACCTACTATGTTTCCTTCTCTCCGTTTTCCTACTGACGAATTCCAGTCACCCATGACTATTAAATTTTCGTTTCCCTTCACTACCTGAATAATTTCTTTTATCTCGTCATACATTTCATCAATTTCTTCATCATCTGCAGAGCTAGTTGGCATATAAACTTGTACTACTGTAGTAGGCATGGGCTTTGTGTCTATCTTGGCCACAATAATGCGATTACTATGCTGTTTGTAGTAGCTAACCCGCACTCCTATTTTTATATTCATTATTAGACCTACTCCAGCATTACCCCAATTTGATTTTGTATTTATAACCCGGTAATCACCTGACCAAAAGTCTTGTTCCTCCTGCCACTGAACTGCACTAATTCCCACTATATCTAACTTTAACCTATCCATTTCCCTTTTTAAATTTTCTAACATACCTGCCCGATTAAGGCATCTGACATTCTACGCTCCGATCCGAGGAACGCCAGTTTTCTTTCTCCTGATAACGACGTCCCGTTGAGTAGTCCCCGCCCGGAGTTCCGAATAGGGGACTATTTTACCTCCGGAATATTTTACCAAAGAGGACGCCATCATCATTTAATCATACAGTAAAGCTACATGTCCTCGGGAAAAATTACTGCTGTAGTTTCCCCTTGCTTTCAGCCGTTCGCAGTACCAGCACAGCAAGGCCGTTTTGGTTAATGTTACAAGGCCAGATCAGTCAATCATCCAGACTGTTGTCCCTGCAACTACTGAAAAGGCTGCTGCCCCTCTTCAGGAACCACATGTTTGTCTGGCCTCTCAACAGATACCCCTCCGTTGTGGTTGCACCTACGGTACGGCCATCTGTATCGCTGAGGCACGCAAGCCTCCCCACCAACAGCAAGGTCCATGGTTCATAAAGTTGTTATAAAGCTATGAAACAATGAATTAACAATGAGTAAGAGCCTCCTTTTGCTGGAGAATCACTACTGGAGAAACCAGTGCACGTCGTACTATACGTAATGGAGGATAGACAATATTTCGTAAATATGCACAACCACCGTCCCCTCTGGATTTTGTAACTTATTTTTTATATATGAAGACAGTAACTTGTTCTCGAAAGAACAGTTACTGTTGATGATCGTGCAGCTTTTCCCTGGAATAAATGATGACTAACTGACAACCTCAGCTGCCGACAGGTGTTGTTGATATACCTCGATGTGGACAGCTGAAAATGTGTGCCCCGACCGGGACCCGAACCCGGGTTCTCCTGCTTACATGGCAGACGCTCTATCCATCTGAGCCACCGAGGACACAGATGAATAGCGCGATTGCAGGGACTTATCCCTTGCACGCTTCCCGTGAGACTCACATTCTCAACCGTCCACAATGTTACAAATGTGTTGTACCCTACAGACATTTGCCCACCCACTCAGCAATCGCGCACGCTTTGGCGATTCCCGTAAGAGTTTGGGCAACCTGTGCGCACTCGCACAGACGAAGGTCAATGGCTGGGTAGCCTTTAACTATATATATGAAGATAGTAACTTGTTCTCGAAAGAACAGTTACTTGTTGATGACCGTGCAGCTTTTCCCTGGAATAAATGATGACTAACTGACAACCTCAGCTGCCGACAGTTGTTGTTGCCCCTGTCGGGGCACACATTTTCAGCTGTCTACATCGAGGTATATCAACAACACCTGTCGGCAGCTGAGGTTGTCAGTTCGTCATCACTTATCTTTTATTCTTTTTCTCATAGTATTGATTTGTGAGAAGTATTATGCAATCAGTGTAAATGAAAGCCTCTTATTATACCAGAAAATCGTATCTGTGCAGCATATACTATACATGTCAGCTAAAGATTATTGCAGCCTACTCACTGAAAATCGTTTCAATAAAGACATGTTGCTGCTCAATAGTACATCGTCTGACGTGACAACCTTTGCCAAAGAAGCCTGCTGCCACATCTTTGCACTGGCGTTTATCCTTACCATGGCAGCCACTAGTTTGCCTATCGACTTTACAATAACTTCAGTCGAAAGTACACTGCTGCTTAATCTTTGGAACGGCGTCCAGCTGCACACGGCAACCAGTGGTTCCCAATGGTTCACTAACAGGCCTTGAGCCCATGTACTGTGAAAACTAAGTTCGTTTATCATACATGTTTAAATATCTTTAAAGCTTCTTAAATGACAATAGCTGTTAAATAAGCTAAGTTTAGTGTGCGTTTATTTTTATTTCTTGACAATGTTCTTTTAACTAAGAAATTTTACATTGTTATTATACCTATAACTCATTGGTTAGTAATGACCTCATTCCATCAGAAGTAGGTGGAGCCTCCATTAAATATAGTAAGACGTGCACTGGTTTCTACAGTAGTTATTCTCCAACAGAAGGAGGTTCTTACTCATTGGTAATTCATCGTTTTATAGCTATATAACTTTATGTATTTTCTTTAATGTATACGGCTTGTAGGTCTGAAGATGACCACAGTAGTGGCTGAAACCGATCACCGTAATAAATCAATTGTGATCAAGCCTGTTTTTGATAGTAAATTTTAGCTGCGGTTGTTTGAAATCTCTGCAAATTGCGCGAGGTTCATGAATTTCACAAAGAAGTGTTCTACGCATACTGCATGCAGACAAATGGCATCCATTTCATTCATCGCTGCATCAAGAACGGTAAGTTGACCGTGTTCACAATAGCCTGAATTTCTGCAACTGGATACTGTAGCAACTCGCAGTCAATGATAATTACATTTCAAAAATGCTTTTCTCCCAAGAATTAAATTTTACGAATTTTGGTCAAGTGAATCCACATAATATGCATTACTGATCAGTGGACAATACCCATTCGGTGAGGAAAGTTGAAAATCAACGCCCACTGAGTGTCAATGTTTGGTGCGGTATTTTAGGTATGAAGGTAATTGGTCCATACTTCATAGAAGGTAATATGACAGGTCAAATCTTCAGCGACATTGTGGATAATGTTTCACCTGTACTAATGGACGATGTTCCACTTCAAGGGACCCTGGATATGGGGTTGCAACACGATAGATGACCAGAGAATTGTTCAAGACTAACTGGAAAAGTTTTGGTTCGGAACAATCCAAGTCGATGGACTGGACGAGGAGGTCCTCATACGTGGCCCTCACATTCCCGCGATTTGACTTCTGTCGATTTTTCCCTGTGGGAATGACTAAAAAAGAGGGTTTACATGGATTTACCAACAACCCGTGAAGATATGTGGGAGTGAATTCGCAATGAATACGCGAACACTATCGCAGAGAGACTTATAGATGTCGGATTGTCATTCAGGCACAGGGTTGTGATGTGTATTAGAAACAACGGTCAACATATAGAACATTGGCTGCACTGGAACACTTGGGAGAGGCAAGTGGACTCACAGTAACCAAGCACCCCGAGGTACTGAGAGGCAAGGGGACCCACAGTTATCAAGCACCCAGAGATAATGATAGGCAAGGGGGCGCAAAGCAATCAGGCACTCCTAGATTGTGAGAGGCAAGTGGACTCACCAAAATCAAGCATCCCGAAGGGAACACTTCAGTATTACGTCCAAGTCGTTGTACCTGGATAATGCTAAGAGTAGTCTAATAACGCACTGCGGAATGGTAGACGGTGTCACATGATAGTATTTTCCCAAAAATATCAAATAAAATACTTTGATTTTCCTAATTCGATGTTTATTTTTGTCAGACATTACCGTTTGGCAACAACTGTCACTCCAAATTCATGTGTTCCGATTACAGCGCCGTCTGTCACGAAATGAAAGAAACGTTTCGTACAAAAGTTACATACTTTTTCATGGAGAATCCAAACATGTAATCACAAATAGTGGTTCCTATTTAAGATTTCAAACTCACCATCACTCCCACTCCCGGGTGTGGTGCAGCCGAGTCGAGCGTTATGTTAATGGATGTCGGTCATCGAGGTGAACAAAGTTTGTTACCACTTTCTCTTTCAATCCTATGTGTAGTTCGCTAAATATTCCTAAAAAAAGTTTCAAATGCCTCACCCTGTTTATTTCAAGCAGTAGCGGGTACTGCTGTCAGTGCTAAACGAAGTTTGAAGAGTTAAACATAGAAACATCTGTATTTATAAAAAGGCATGAATGATGCTTGTTTACATATCTCTTGGCACTGAAGGTTGGCACAGAGTGATCGAAATACAGATTTGCAGCAAACATAATTTACGACTGATGTAGGTACCCTTTACTACTTGTAACTTCAAAGTGACAGAACAAAGAGTGCGTCACCCCACTCTGCGTTCACGCAAAATTTATTCAAGATGGCGGATCCAAGATGGCGGTGATAGAAGTGGCAACTTCGCAATGACGTCATGGTGAGAAGTTCATACTTTGGCTGGAAAATAGGTAAATTGAGCTACCTCCACTAACCTACGCCCCTCCGTTCCCTACCCCAAAAAATGGCGGGAAAAAAGGCACTTGGGCTACGTCCGCTAGCCTAAGTCATCCAATCACCACCTCATGCTTGGAATTGGTGGCAATAGGATTCAGCCTGTGCTGGGCTGCTGGATAGGTAGGAGGTAAGTCTAGTTTGCATGCAGCGTTTATTTAAACAATTTCAGTTATCATAGGCAATAGATCCATTAATTGTGCTCACCATGTGGTCCGGAGTCCAACTGAACTAGTACACAGTACCATATAAAAAAAGGTTCAAATGGCTCTAAGCACTATGGGACTTAACATCCGAGGTCATCAGTCCCCTAGACTTAGAACTACTTAAACCTAACTAACCTAAGGACATGACACACATCCATGCCCGAGGCAGGATTCGAACCTGCGACCGTAGCAACAGCGCGGTTCAAGACTGAAGCACCTAGAACCGCTAGCTACAGCGGCCGGCACAGTACAATCATCTGAGGGCGCGGTGTCCTCCCTCCCATGATGTAATCCAAAATGGTGGTCTGGAGAAAAATGGCGGGAACGAATAGGAATCCTTAATCTGGTCACATGTTAGACTTAAGCCAGTAGGACTGCTGCATCTGGTAACGCCATTGGAGGGAGTATAGGTTAGGCTCAGCAGGAGACCTCGGTCTCGCTCAGGTAGCCAGCTGCAGCATCAGCAGAAGAAGAAGAAGAACCGTGAAGCGACAACAACAGTCGGAATCCCGTACAGCCCTGCAGAATAGGAAGAAGCGGAAAAGTAACTATCCAATATCACATCTTTGTCCGTGATTAGTATTATTGTTATTATTATTATTATTGGTTGTTTCTGCGTCTTGGTCCATATGTAACGCTTCCTCGCCATTGTTCAGCAGTAGCCCTCGACAGTTCCAAGCATGCAGGTTAGAACGTCAACTCGTCGACCTTTGCGGCATCCAGATCTGCAGCAACCTCGCGTGCAATCTTGTCGAGACCTGCACCGACTTCTGGACCTGCACCACCAACAACCTCCAGCATATCTGAACCTTTAGCGACCATGTTTGATCCTGTAGCACACATAGCCCACTTTCTGGAGCAGGACAAGGAAATATTATTGTCCATCACACTCATATATTTGTGTGATGAGGACACAAGGCCTGCTCCCAACACATCGACTGATGCTGGTGGTTCTAAACATCAGCACGATGAAGGACAGTACTTATCACCAACATACGACACATCCCAGCAGAACTTCACTGTGCTAGTGCAGGTGCAGACTGCCGATGCTGTGGATAAGAAGGCATCGAGTGTTTCCATGCATACAAATTAACTCCCAGTGGAACAAAACGGGAAAACGTGGGTGTAGAAGCACGTCATGACTGGGGCTTGGATGCGAGAACAGAAACTGAAAATGCGTCGAAGGGTGATAAAGTTCCTGTTTCTGTGTTCGACTGGACAGAAATATGTCGTGCAGAGTGCTACATCAATCATGAAGATAATAAAAGAGGGTCGCTATACTTTGAACTACCTAGCGTCAACTACTTTTCAACGCCATCCATCCACCCAGTTCTACATCCAAAATACACGCACATATTTCATTGTATATAGGAAAAGTCTTACGATTTTTGGTAGTTTAGCGAATAAGACAGACAAATATTCTCGTACAAAATATTTATTAATTATTTCATATACATTTATACGCAGTAAACAAATCTTTCCTTATTTATTGTTAGATGTTGTATAATAATATTCGGCATAATTTTTAACTTATAGCATAAACCTACATCTGAATCATCTATTTCCTTCTATAACCAGTAATCTGACAAATACAGAGAAGCTCTATTTTCAAATTATAATACATACCCAGTTTTCTTCCTGTAAGGTACTTGTTTTATGGCTTTAACTATTAGCTGAGCTCCTTCCTGCAGTTCTTCTAGGCGATACCTTTCGGGAATTTTAATTTTTCGTCGTACCTCCAGCATGACACTATTGTTAAAGTGTTCCACGTATCCCTGTGTGTATCTCAGCAACTTTCCTGCTCCACATTCTTGATGGATTTATGTATTGAACTTTACAAATTATGCAAACGAGTGTCCATTAAATGAATTTATCCCATCAGTTTTAAAGTCGGCAAATGGATTTTCTGTTGCTAGGAGGTCAATATCCAGCTTGCCATACTTACATAGGATACAACCATCCTTTTTAAGCCGATAAAATAGGAAGAGAGCTTATTAAAGACTTTTTTCGTGTATCGCTTAATAATGTAAATAATCTCGATCCCATTGATTTCGGAGAGTACTACAACACGCGACCAGTTTCCATTTCTGTTTACTGTAAGTGCCAATATTTTGTATTCGTCCTTCGTAGTCAGATTTTTCCATACAGTCTGTTTAAATCCATATGTAAACTTGCCCTGCACATCCGCAATAATCTATTCCTTCTCATTTGCAGCTTACATTCGTCCTGTATAGCAGTTGTCTTCGCTACATACTCTAGTTTTCTTTTCTTTACCTTGAAGTCCTCCATTTCCAGTTTTCTTTTCCGTACACTTAATACATTAACTGCACTTAGAGTAATTTCATTTGGTTCAAGTCTGTTTGATACACTATTCCTTTTTCTTTGACTTGGGGTATAACATTATTTGTGGGAACCAGTCCTAATTCGGCGATAGCTATATCGGACGGTATTGTGGAGAACAGTGTTCTCGACTGAGAAAAATAGGTTTGTGCTGCTTTAACAGAACACTTCTGCGGAATATTTATATTGTCTTTGTTGGAGTCAGAATTAAGAAACTCCACGTAGTTTACAGGCAGGTAAATAAAACTGTATGCAGCGAGAGCATATAAGCTTTTCTCGCTCTTGAGAGCCCAGCAGACTTACTAGCACGCCAGTCAATTTGCGGGTGTTCTCATTACCCCAGTAGGCAAACTGCAGAACGATGCTAAACACCTCACAGCATCTGTTCTGTAAATTACTAGTTAGCTGACATCACATAGACGCAGCTGGCACAAAGTGGAGCATATTGTAAATACTGCTAGTTGGTGTCTAATGCACATAAACAGCTTCGCACTGGGTCGAACACACCATCCATTCTGTAGCTGTATATTGTAGCCTCCAGCCTCGTAGCCGGCAGGAGTGGCCGAGCGGTTCTAGGCGCTACAGTCTGGAACCGCGCGACCACTACGGTAGCAGGTTCGAATCCTGCCTCGGGCATGGATGTGTGTTATGTCCTTAGGTTAGTTAGGTTTAAGTAGTTCTTAGTTCTGTGGGGCTGATGACCTCGGCAGTTAAGTCCCATAGTGCTCAGAGCCATTTTCTCTCTCTCCAGCCTCGTAATGCTATGCTTATTAGCCAAATAGGAACGTAAAAGTTTCCCCTAGTCACGTGTCTGGACACTTTGTAAAATCTATAAGACTATTACCGATGACTTTGTTTACTCCTGGACTTGTGAATTGAAATATGTAAATGTTAACTACCTTTACAGTACAATTGGAGTTCATCCACGTTAAACAGTCTATTGCAGCTGTCTTATGGTTGTCCACAATCACATTGGTGCTTCCCTAATGGTCTCCTTCCATACGGAAGTCGTGGGTTGATATTACGTTATCCCACATCTCCGTTTTACTAAAAATTCCGGCGAAGTCTTGCGTTATGCATAAATCCGAAAGGTAATAATCGTCTACAAGTAGTAGCTGCAATATTCCAGGCAACTGCAGCGTTAGAACATCCAATATAAATTCGGCTAATTGCGCTTTATACGGCATAGTTACAGGATTTTTATATTTCTTCGAAATGGTTTCCAGTGCTTCCTTGCAGATTTTATCCAATATTCCTGTTGCTGTCACACTGTCGCTGCCATGTAGGAGAAATGGTAGCTTCACCGTGACACCATGTCTTGCAGTGACGAACTTGGAGAATTTACTACATAGATAATAGTTAAACGAGCTACACAGCTCCTTCTCGAGCACTGTAGATCGTCCCTCCTCTCAAGGGACATACTACTATTCTGTAGACACTTCCTATCTCTCTTATTCTCTCTCGATCACAGTCCGCCACCCCTTCCCTTGCTACAAGTGAATAGCGTGAGCATGGGAGAGTTTCAACTCCATCATCACAAATGATCATTTTCCGTTATGAGGCGACCGGTCGATTTAGACTGCAGCACAGCGTACACCTCGTGTCCTCTCGATCGAATACTGGTCTGCCGTACCATATGCATATAAGGTCAGAAAATAGTCTTAGATAGAGAGGGCTCTAGATATCATATGACACATACCTTTGGCCTGCACCTTCCAATGTGTGACACGCATACATTTTTGGGAGTAGACCTGCAAATTCTAAATCGGAAATCCATTCGCCTCGTCCTTCATAAGACCCAGAACCTTCTTTTTCTAAGGAATAATACCATAAGGATTATCGGCCGTGTATGAGGACATGTCTAATTCGTTACCTTGGTGCCTTATTACTTCATATGGATCGCCGTTTTTCACTCAATAGATGAAGCTATCTGTATCCATATAAGGTAATTTAAGATCTGCGAAATGAGTTTTCGCAAACTGATAATGAAAACGGTACATGTGTTTTTTGGATAGGTCTAGTATGCATATCCCCACATAAATAGGTTTCCTAAACTCTACTGCGGTCTTGGCCATCTCCACAGCAACGAGGTTCTTATTGAATAGCTGTGTGGGCTTGCCGCGCAGTGTAGGGTGTCTTATCACGGTCCACACGGCTCCCCCCGTCGGAGGTTCGAGTACTCCCTTGGGCATGGGTGTGTGCGTTGTCCTTCGTGTAACTTACTTTAAGTTAGGTCATACAGTGTGTAAGCTTAGGGACCGATGATATCAGCAGTTTGGTCCTATAAGACCTTACCACAAATTTCTAAAAACAATTCTTACTGGATGTGACTAACTTAAAAATAATTCTGGAAATGCATTTTCTTACGCCATAACACACATCCCACTCGGCTGTAATCAAAATTTCACATAGTTTCCTCAAATTCTATATTGCTTTGCCGAAAATGGAATTAATCCTTAATTTGTAAAAATCTTTCTCAAAGTCACAGGTCGCAGATGCTCTCTACCTCGTATTAAAATCAATATACTCTTTCATAAAGGGGAACTGCTGGGCAATTCTAATCCTCTCCATACCCAAGCTGAGACTCTGCTGGAGATTATGATAATGAATTATATATCTCCGCTGATTCCTCAGCATTGTCATCAGTTTTAATGCGGAGCGTCTTCGCAGAACTAGTTGCTCTGGACACTGCAGCAAATAAGCTTTGGCATCATCCAAACTAATAGGCTATGTGAGTTCTGCCTCCACCACATTCCCTACATAACCCCATGATTTTTTCACCTAATCCCTTGCATTCGTCTTCGGACACCCATCAAAACTCACTAATCAGCAGTGAGTGCTGCATGCCGTGCCCATATAAGTCAGTTACGTTCAGGAACATTATGTAACTCGAATCAAGGGATACGTTGACCTTATCACCCATCTGCAGCTTATTTGCCTTCTCGTGCCTATAGACACATTGGTTAAGTCCCCCACGCATCCCTTGCTCAAAGAAAAGAAGCACGTCAGCTTTCGTCAGTAATTCAATGCTGCACTTGGTTTTCTTGAGCATTGTGTCCCAAAAAAAACCCAGATGCCCTGTAATAAAAGGCGGGATCCAGAAAATATGTGAACAAGCATGACCTCCGGAATTTCTCTAAAATGTCCGCGAGCAAGTGCACGTTTGTGTCCATGTAAAGCCGTGTACACTCTCCTAAAATGATGATGTTGAATTCCCGCCAGACATTCATGGGATGCTCGTACTCCGCATCCGCTATGGTATTGCCTGCATTGCGGGAGAATGCAGTTATGTTGTGTAGCTTGGTTTCATTGAGTTTCGCCGTACTATCCACATACTCATATGGGAAATTGCCCTTCCTAGTCACAAGTTGAAACTTTTCCTCATCGGGACAGTCAGCTTGAGCGATAACCATATCCTTCCGAGGTAGAGTTTCAACGAGCTTCTGGAGTGGCTCCTGCACAAAACGTAGCGCTTCAAGGCAGAAGAGTGTAATTCTTAGCGTCATTCGTTTGGAGAATGAAATGCATTTCTCGAAGCTCTCAGGTAGGACACTAACCCGATTTTTCTCCGAAACAAAATCAGCTAAGTGCGCAACTAGAAAGTGAGCGTCATACACGCTTAAATTACGCAACAAAACAGGGATGTGCGTTGGTAGCTGGTATTTCAAATTGTACGCCTTGTGAACTGCGCCATTGGAATTTCCCCGTTGGATGGCAGTGGTTCCTACGAGGAATTCCCGCTTCTCTGTCTATTGGCAGCCCACAAATATGACAATCATCCGCGTTATTATACAAATCTCCATTCGCCTTCGATTTGGACATCGGAACGCTGTTGCTGTAAGGCTTATCAACATCCCATGAATGTATTTAGAGATCAGCGAGCAGCCAAACCGCAGCATTATTCCGACGTAAGATTTGTTGCGGTTAAGACTCAAATCATAGGACGAAAGAATTTGGTACGTTGCCACAAATGGTACGTATTTTTATATAAAGATAGTATGTGATACCACAAGGCCACCTTCACAGCGGATCATAGGAGAGAGGCGGCATTTAAAGTCTGCCTACAGTACAAACAGCCTTCGGTCCTGGTGGTGAGCATTCTTATTCTATATGAAGTTGTTTTCCTCAGAAGGCATAATAACACATACCGGGTCCTAGGAAGCACAGTCTATTAGATGCATCGCTAACAGCTTGTCTGAGGAAAAGGCATCGAGGCACCATATGAAAATATTGTGCTTATCATTATGATTACTCAACAGGGCGGAAAGTAGTCGGGACATGTCTTTGAACAAAACATAATGATAATTATCGCCTTCAGAGAATGGCAGCATCTTTACATACAGCTCCCACTCACCAGCAGATTTTGAGAAATGGAGATGGAGTAGGCCGATGACAATACGCTTGTCTTGCTCGTCTGATTTGCTTTTCTTCTCAATGCCATAAACATGAACCGATATTCTGGTATTCTGCGCCTCAAATTTAGATATTTCCTTGATGTTGAGAGGGAACTCGATACCACCAAATACTACCACGTACATGGTACGTATTGGGGCGCTCAGGATGATTTCTGTAGTTGTAATTTCTCTCGCAAGCCAGAGTAGTCAATGGTTTTCGACATTAATGCATGTCCTCTTGTTAGCAATATCTTTAGGAAGCTTGATATAGCATGATCCTCCATTTACCGGATCACTGAGACGTATATGTATGTCCAGATGTATTCAGCTGAGTGCTCTAGCTGACTCACTTGGCTCGACAGCTGACTCTCTGACTTCCATCTCAGAAAACCGGGTCAGTATAGCACTGAAGGTGGATTTACGAAACGATTCGGCGATTGACCTGCTCCGCATTATCGCCTCTTTTTCCTCCAAAGATAGTGTAGGATTGTCTCTTCATCACTAGAATCAACTAGTGAACGGGGGAGGTAGGGTGGATTTCATAGTTCGATGCGGAGCACTGGGCTTCATGCAATGGCGGCATAACGCGAATCATTGACTACTTTGAGAAGCTCCGTTTCAATGACAGGACGGCATGCCCTTAGAAAACCAACAGGGTCGCGATACCTTCCTGCCAGGTTCTCTGTCCTTCTGAACGAGATTCACTCCTCAAAGGCGTTTGCAATAACCAAGTATTCTAACTGCGGTAAGGTATCACTGACATGATGTCTTTCACTAAAAGGACGCGAGAGAGAACTACCGCTAGCCACAGGATCTTCTGGGGCAAGTCGCTATGCGGCGACGAACACATATCTTGAGTTTACGCCGATTCGGACGAGGCTGATATGATAATGATGATGATGATGGCGGAGGAGGATGCAGCGTTGCTATTGGATCAGATCAATGAGTAACTTGAGGGGTGGTGGTTCGTTGCACGGCCCACGGACGCCAGAGGGGCGGTGCCAGGGTGGCGGCGGCAGCAGCGGCTTAAAGTGCGGTGACTAGCACCGCCCTTATAACCGATGCGTGCCTTATTGGGCGCCGCTTTGGATTGGAAGACGGTTTAGCCACCACCGGTATCCACGTCACACGGTGTTGCAGCTGCGGAGACATGACTGATGTAGAAGCCAAAGAAATAATAATTAGGTATATAGCTTACCGTTGCTGGCTCAGTGAAGGAAAGAATACTGACGACCAAAAGGTTCTACATCTACATCTACATTTATACTTCGCAAGCCACGCAACGGTGTGTGGCGGAGGGCACTTTACGTGCCACTGTCATTACCTCCCTTTCCTGTTCCAGTCGCGTATGGTTCGCGGGATGTACGACTGTCTGAAAGCCTCCGTGCGCGCTCTAATCTCTCTAATTTTACATTCGTGATCTCCTCGGGATGTATAAGTAGGGGGAAGCAATATATTCGATACCTCATCCTGAAACGCACCCTCTCGAAACCTGGCGAGCAAGCTACACCGCGATGCTGAGCGCCTCTCTTGCAGAATCTGCCGCTTGAGTTTGTTAAACATCTCCGTAACGCTATCACGGTTACCAAATAACCCTGTGACGAAACGCGCCGCCCTTCTTTGAATCTTCTCTATCTCCTCCGTCAACCCGATCTGGTACGGATTCCACACTGATGAGCAATACTCAAGTATATGTCTCCTTTGTTGATGGACTACATTTTCTAAGGACTCTCCCAATGAATCTCAACCTGGTACCCGCCTTACCAACAATTAACTTTATATGATCATTCCACTTCAAATCGTTCCGCACGCATACTCCCAGATATTTTACAGAAGTAAGTGCTACCAGTGCTTGTTCCGCTATCATACACTCCTGGAAATGGAAAAAGGAACACATTGACACCGGTGTGTCAGACCCACCATACTTGCTCCGGACACTGCGAGAGGGCTGTACAAGCAATGATCACACGCACGGCACAGCGGACACACCAGGAACCGAGGTGTTGGCCGTCGAATGGCGCTAGCTGCGCAGCATTTGTGCACCGCCGCCGTCAGTGTCAGCCAGTTTGCCGTGGCATACGGAGCTCCATCGCAGCCTTTAACACTGGTAGCATGCCGCGACAGCGTGGACGTGAACCGTATGTGCAGTTGACGGACTTTGAGCGAGGGCGTATAGTGGGCATGCGGGAGGCCGGGTGGACGTACCGCCGAATTGCTCAACACGTGGGGCGTGAGGTCTCCACAGTACATCGATGTTGTCGCCAGTGGTCGGCGGAAGGTGCACGTGCCCGGCCACGTGGGACCGGACCGCAGCGACGCACGGATGCACGCCAAGACCGTAGGATCCTACGCAGTGCCGTAGGGGACCGCACCGCCACTTTCCAGCAAATTAGGGACACTGTTGCTCCTGGGGTATCGGCGAGGACCATTCGCAACCGTCTCCATGAAGCTGGGCTACGGTCCCGCACACCGTTAGGCCGTCTTCCGCTCACGCCCCAACATCGTGCAGCCCGCCTCCAGTGGTGTCGCGACAGGCGTGAATGGAGGGACGAATGGAGACGTGTCGTCTTCACCGATGAGAGTCGCTTCTGCCTTGGTGCCAATGATGGTCGTATGCGTGTTTGGCGCCGTGCAGGTGAGCGCCACAATCAGGACTGCATACGACCGAGGCACACAGGGCCAACACCCGGCATCATGGTGTGGGGAGCGATCTCCTACACTGGCCGTACACCACTGGTGATCGTCGAGGGGACACTGAATAGTGCACGGTACATCCAAACCGTCATCGAACCCAACATTCTATCATTCCTAGACCGGCAAGGGAACTTGCTGTTCCAACAGGACAATGCACGTCCGCATGTATCCCGTGCCACCCAACGTGCTCTAGAAGGTGTAAGTCAACTACCCTGGCCAGCAAGATCTCCGGATCTGTCCCCCATTGAGCATGTTTGGGACTGGATGAAGCGTCGTCTCACGCGGTCTGCACGTCCAGCACGAACGCTGGTCCAACTGAGGCGCCAGGTGGAAATGGCATGGCAAGCCGTTCCACAGGACTACATCCAGCATCTCTACGATCGTCTCCATGGGAGAATAGCAGCCTGCATTGCTGCGAAAGGTGGATATACACTGTACTAGTGCCGACATTGTGCATGCTCTGTTGCCTGTGTCTATGTGCCTGTGGTTCTGTCAGTGTGATCATGTGATGTATCTGACCCCAGGAATGTGTCAATAAAGTTTCCCCTTCCTGGGACAATGAATTCACGGTGTTCTTATTTCAATTTCCAGGAGTGTATAATCATACAATAAAGGATCCTTCTTTCTATGTATTCGCAATACATTACATTTGTCTATGTTAAGGGTCAGTTGCCACTCCCTGCACCAAGTGCCTATCCGCTGCAGATCTTCCTGCATTTCGCTACAATTTTCTAATGCTGCAACTTCTCTGTATACTACAGCATCATCCGCGAGAAGCCGCATGGGACTTCCGACACTATCTACTAGGTCATTTATATATATTGTGAAAAGCAATGGTCCCATAACACTCCCCTGTGGCACGCCAGAGGTTACTTTAACGTCTGTAGACGTCTCTCCATTGATAACAACATGCTGCTTTATAGCAAACAGCAGAGCTGTGAGAGATGCACTAATTCATACAGGTGACCCGTTTTCGTGTCGGAGGTTCGAATTACGTCGCAGTATGAAAGAACAAACTCACTCTGGGCCTAATAACTCCCTACTGACACCATAATGACAGTGATCATGTACCACCTATGTGATTATTGCCTAAATGGGAACCCACATTGATGCAACACAGCAGAGGTATTCTTGGGGGTGCAAACAGTGTAAAAACGAACGTTTTCCTCAATTTAATTGTAAATATACGAAGTGCATCATACAGAATGTACAATCAGTGCTCCCTTTACTGTTCTTAAGGCGTTCGTGATCTCATCAATACGTAACATTCATCTCGGCTCATAATTAAAAATAAAATTTTGAAAAGTACTTTCTAGTTAGTTGCTTTCATGGGACCATCCGCTTGAAATATTAATGAATTCCAAAGAATGAATTCTTCTCTTGTTTTCAGCCGAGTGGTGGCGTCCTCTTGTAGCATAGTTTCATTGAGAGGTTGCTACAAGACGACGCCACCACTCGGCTGATAACAAGAGAAGAATTCATCAGTCGAATACGCCGAGAAAGACTGCAATCTGCTATTAAGGAGAAAATCAGGCAATGAATATGCTCTATATGTCTCCTGTATGCTGCACTTCACTGCATGTCTAGTACTTCTCTGTCGACTATTATACTTTTGATGTGCCAGTGGAGAGGTCCTCCTGGCTTCTTTATCTTTCACCTTTTTCTGTCTCCTACCTTTCTTTACCCATTATCTGTGCTGCTTCCATATGCTTTTATCCAGGGAACACATTTTGTGACTGAAACACGGATCACATAAGAATTAATTGTGCCCTGTGCGTGTTAAGAGATTTCTTACTCTAATACTGTTTTAAAAATGACATGAGATACGGATTACAGGTCCCATCGAATATCATTCTCTTTGGTTCCTCCATCGGTTTATGCTATATTAGCAGATGCCTGAAGGTACAACTTGGTTTTCAGTCCCTCTCTGGTGGTTCTGATAATTTGACAAATTATTTCTTCTGCTTACGCGTCCATCTGAGTGTCTTGGAGAGTTACATAATCAGAGATATCTAGCAGTCAACGAGACATAAATTACTAAATAATAATAATACAAAATTTTACAACAATTGTTCTCTCTTTGATAACTGCCACTTCTCAGAATTTTATTTCATTTGTATTCCTCTTACACCTTAACTACATACTTCCTAAACATAATTTATAATTATAAATCCAAATTTATATTTTCTTTGTACACTGAAATCATTGTATTTGACTGTAGCACTAAAGAGATCCAATTCGTTTTCTGAGCCATGGACTCCTTGTCTACTACATACCGAAACAGAGACGTACAGTTCAGTTAGTTTCATTTCATAGTTAAGAAAGTTCAGAAACCTTGAAATATCTGGATCCATCGTGTTCAGATTTACACTGCTTTGGAGTGTTTAGCTATCTGTCAATGGAGAAAAAAATCTGCAGTACTGGTTTCTAACTTATTATTGCAGATCAGAACACCTACACCCGGTTCTTTATAATTAAGTATTATTTTAACTAACTAATGTCACCCGGCTTGAGTAGGGCGTAAGCGATACTGTGAAATATGTCTTGGTATACATAGCGGTATACTAAATGCGATACTTTGCTACTAAACAAAAGCCTTGCCGAAATTCAAGACTGTATTTTGAATAACAGAGGGACCCATAACACGTGTTACATGTTCTCCGCTACATTTATGCGGAAATACCGAGGATATTCACTATATTTCCGCGTGTACCTCCCATGTATGTCTTAGAAATAACTGCTTCGATTTCCTTTTTTTCGTGATTTATAAGACATTTGTACCTGCCCCCATAAGATTTTAAATATCCTAATCTCTAAAAAGCCAACTAATATATTCCGAGAATTGCTTAAAATTCGATGATATACGCGGATTTTCTGCTAAGTTGTTCACCTCATGTATCTCCTGAGATGTACAAGATATTGTAATTCTGTTTTCAACCAAATAAATTGTCAGAAAGTCCTCCCTAGCTGTCCTGATGTCTCGTTCATAGCAATGTTATTTTCAGAAAAACTGGCATCGAATCCGATTATTGAAGTAGCACTATGATAATTAATGCTGGTAGTAGCGTAGTCCTAAAAGTGTCCATTTTAATGACGTTTCACCCTTAAAATTTGGACGGTGGTTTCGGAGAAATTAAAAAAAATTGAATATAGGATTTATCAGTTTCTATATGAAACCGACTGCTGTCTTATGCGAAAAGTCGTGCTGTTATAAGGAATTGCACCGTCATGCGGATATGGAGGTTCATGTCGACGTATCTAAAACAGCGTACTTTTTTCTATTGTCAATCATCAGTTTTCTGACTCGTTTATTGAGGTCTGCCACATATTCCTCTCTTGTTCAAACATCTTCAACTGAGAGTGCACTTGGGTCCTACGACTTCAGTTACTTGTAGTATTTTACTCTCTGTCTTCATCTAGAGTTATCAACGTCTACAGCTCCCTACATTGTCATGGAAATTATTCGCTGATACTTTAACACATATCGTATTATTCTGTCCCTTCTTCTTGTCAGCGTTTCCAGTTTTCAGTATATTCCTTTCTTCGTCGATTTTGCGGTGAACCATCTCCTTCATATTCCTATCAACAGTCTTTTTTTGTACAATATCTCAAATACTTCCTCTTCTTTTCCCATAGTCAGTCAGTCACTACCATACAATGTTGCGCTCCAAACATATATTCTCAGAAATTTCTTCCTCAACCTATGGCTAACTTGTGATACTAGTGGACTTATTTTCGCCATAAATACCCTCCTTGCCTGTGTTAGTCTGCTTCTTATGTCCTCTTTGCTTCGCCTGTTACTTGTTATTTTGCTTCTGAGGTAGCAGACTTCCTTACCTTCGTCTATTTCACGGTCCCCAATTTTGATGTTATGTTCACCGCTTATCACATTTCTCCTACTCCTTATCCGATTTACTAACAACCCATAGTCTGTACTTCGTAGACATCTCCGTTCGATACATCCTGTAGTTTGTCAAATGATACCTTGATCTGACATGCGTAGTTTTCACGGTTTTTTCTCTTTCCTGTCATTTCACTCTTTATCACCCTACAAGGAGGAAGACTGAGCACGCAGGTGCATATCTAACAGTGGGCAAATTAAGCGTCCAATGTTTTATTTTTTGCAAGAACTGCTACTGTATGATGAAACAGAGCGCAAGAAACAGTCACAATATTTGTCGACTCAGCGTAGCTCTTTTTACCAACAAGATAAGTGCTTCACACAGCTCCTGATCCAGAGACATTAATAACTACGGGCGGACTATTTCAATAGGACTGCGTCGAGTAAGAAATAAAATACGCTAAGAACAAATATAAGTGACAATGTGACGCCCGCCGATGAGCAATAAATTTTCGTGAGTAATATAAATACGAGAATTAACAAAGAAAGGAAGTAGTGCAAATCGGTGAACTAGTTACGAACATTAAAATTTTAAAGGGAGACTTTGAAAATTTAAGTAATGGTATTATTGGATGAGAATAACGAGAATCATGCACATGATTTACGTTCAGAAGATCAAAGTGAAATTTTGTTTTAATCACTATTGACAAGAGAATTACGAAGGTGTTCGATACGTAAAGGAACAAATTTTTCCCTGTGCCACTTTCGGTTGCAAAATATCGAAATTTGTTATGGGACATCGTGGAACATTCCCGCTACCGGCCAGTGTCGTTTCATGAAGTTCGGATGGGTGGCGGCACGGCACTACGCTTTGCCTTCAAAATGGCGTCTGTTAAGGAGGTGGGTTACAAACAAAGAGTTGTCACTGAGTTTCTTTCTGAGGAATCACAGAGCATCACAGATACGCATAGGCATTTGCAGAATGTCTACGGAGACCTTGCAGTGAACAAAAACACGGTGAGTAGACGGGCGAGGCGTGCAACAAAGTCACGCGAACTCGTGGGACCTCTCGTGCGTCGTCCGGCCTTATACAGGGGCGACTACTGCAATGTTGGAACGTGCGCACACTCTTATTAGAGGTGCTCGATGGATCACAATCCAGGATGTCCTTATTGCTAGTGCTGATACACTCGTCCACCAGTGGGGGTATTCTAAAGTGTGTGTTCGTTGTGTTCCTGGCCCTCTAACAATGACCATAAAGACCAACGAAGTACCATTTCTGTGGCGTGTTATGACGCTGATCGTGACAACTTTTTGGCCATCATCGCCACAGGCGATAAAACATGGTTTCATCAATACCAAAAAGCAACATGGAGTGACGCCACATTTCTTCCGAAGATAAAGTTCAAAATCGCACCCACATCCGGTAAGATTATGGCGACGGTCTTATGAGATTCTAAACGGATTGTTCTCTTTTATCTCCTAACTCTTGATGCACCGACGAACTCTGAAGTGTAATAAGCTACCCACAGGAAACTGAAGAAACTACATCAGTGTTCGTCGCCTCAAAAATGCAAACGAGCTTCTTCTCCATGACAACGGAGACAAGTCAGTGGACTTTTCTTCTCATCCAGCCTACAGCCCGTATCTACCACCTTATCAGTTCCATTTTTGTTTGGTCAATAAACGATGCACTCCACGGCAGGCAGATTTGTAGTATGAGATAATTACAGATTAGCGGTTTTCGGATTTTCGCCTATTCTTGTACGGTGAAAAGTTGCTCTTTGCCAAATTTTGTGACTGTAAGCCAGCAGGAGGTACCCCACAGGTTTTGATGAGTGACTTTTCCGGTATCACAATATGTGATATAAAATGGCCATATCTTCTAATATCATTGATTTAGAAGTTATATTTATTGCTCCACCATGGAACCAATGATGCGTACGTGGCACAAAATTCAACTCGATAAGTATCCTGAGAAAAAGGGATGTTTACATGTGGAAGGGTAGACATACGGGTGGCAAATGACAAAAGATAAATTTCGTCTGATATATTTACAAATTAAAGATCTTGGGGTTTTTCCCTTTAGCTGCACTGTGGAACCTTACTTCGTGCCAAATTTCATGATAATAGGTCAATAGAAAGCAAACTACAGGTTTTGATGAGTAAGTTTGGGAGTATCAAAATATGCGACAAAAAATGTCAGTATCGTTTGACTGCATAGGCTCATAATCTTACTTTTACTAAACCACAAAGGGACCACAAAATTCTAATTTATACATGTACCCGTTGCTGAGAAAAACAGCTTTAAACAGTCAGATGGACGTACAGACGGACAACAAAATGTCCTATTATTGATCCGTTTTTACTTATTGAGGTACGGACACCCATAAATACAGTTTTGTGGCCTAAAGAGTGGAGAATAATGTGGTGTATTGAAATCCCTAATAAAAAAGACCTCCTTTCACAAAAAGTGTGGAATTATTTATTGAACGCCCTTCGTATAATAGAGTATCAGTTTCCATTTCAGTACTGGATTGACTATACCTCCTTGTCATCACCACAGTTCTAAGTAAGCAAAAACTAACCTTCCATTTCCAGTTGCAGTTCAAAATGGTTCAAATGGCTCTGAGCACTATGAGACTCAACATCTGAGGTCATCAGTCCCCTAAAACGTAGAACTACCTAGACCTAACTAACCTAAGGACATCACACACATCCATGCCCGATGCAGCATTCGAACCTGCAACCGTAGCAGTCGCGCGGTTCCGGACTACAGCGCCTAGAGCCGCGTGGCCACCGCGGCCGGCCCAATTGCAGTATTTATAGCTCAGTGCACAAATGTAATAGTAAATGTCTGGTTCAGCAATAATTTGAAGCTGCTAACGGATGCAGGTAGGTACCAGTTTGCCCATAATATTCCTGTCACAGCCAGCGTGATACGCTGCGTCAGCAACGACAGCAGGGAAACAGTACTCCGGAAGCCATAGAGCGTCGGGGTGCCACTGCTGTTGGACAAGAAATATTCAGCTCAATTGCGTACCGTCCGTCGTTGCAATGTGTTCTTGACTTAGTGGCGTATTCCATTTATTCTGCACCCGGCCAAAAATAGGAAGAAATACAGAGCACTGTGTGTGATATCTTTTACAAAAAATATTAGGCGAGACAGATTACATCATTAATTTATGTTCTCACTGGTGGCTAGAGGTAGTCGAAATTGTAGCACTAGTGTGCGATTACTGAACTGAATGTTAATTTGCTACGCAGTGTTTTATTTCAGACGGAAATAATCACAGGAAGAAGTGAGAGTCAGTATTCTTATGGTTCTATGGAATGTCATGCTGGAAGTGGAACTTTTATATTTCGAGTGAAAGGAAGAGAGATAGCTAACATTAACGCCGTTAGAAGAAGAACTTTTTAACAAGAGCCATCATTTGAACAAATCATTACGAATTCAATGGGGAATTTTTTTCGGCCCATGAAGTAGGTGTTTTGACCTAGACCCTAATAAATATTCTTTACGAGTCAAGGACCAGAAGTATGTGAGGAAAGATAAACAGTATAAAAACATTCACTACTATTTACCTGCTGATTGCTCAGACCGCCATACAATTCCGTCCTGGATTCCCCGCACCTGCCGTAAACTTCATCCCTAAGTAACTTATATCGCTATATTCCTTTCTTTCCGTGAATGGTTTTGTACCTTTCTCATTTGTATAATTTCTTTTGTTACTGAACATTTCTTAACAGTTACCATCCTTCTACCTGTGTTTTTCGGTCCCGATTGTCCTCTTATAGCCGTCCATTCCTCGTCAACTGAAATGCCTATTGTGGTATCTCAATATATAAGCCCTTAGAGAATTTCAAAGCATCTCGTCATTCTCGGAATTATTTAGAAGCCCACTAATATTCGAATTCATTCCTCCTGAAAGTTCACTTCAATTTTGTTTATTTATCGCCATTACTAAATTTATCCGACACTGCATCTGCTCCTGCGCACACTTTACGATCGTATATCTGATCAAAAGCAAAACGAAGATAATGAAATGTAGTCAAATCAAATCGGGTGATGCTGAGGGGATTAGATTAGGAAATGAGACACTTAAAGTAGTAAAGGAGTTTTGCTATTTAGGGAGTAAAATAACTGATGATGGTCGATGTAGAGAGGATATAAAATGTACACTGGCAATGGCAAGGAAATCGTTTCTGAAGAAGAGAAATTTGTTAACATCAAGTATAGATTTAAGTGTCAGGAAGTCGTTTCTGAAAGTATTTGTATGGAGTGTAGCCATGTATGGAAGTGAAACATGGACGATAAGCAGTTTGGACAAGAAGAGAATAGAAGCTTTCGAAATGTGGTGCTCCAGAAGAATGCTGAAGATAAGGTGGGTAGATCAAGTAACTAATGAGGAGGTATTGAATAGGATTGGGGAGAAAAGAAGTTTGTGGCACAACTTGACTAGAAGAAGGGATCGGTTGGTAGGACATGTTTTGAGGGATCAAGGGATCACAAATTTAGCATTGGAGGGCAGCGTGGAGGGTAAAAATCGTAGAGGGAGACCAAGAGATCAATACACTAAGCAGATTCAGAAGGATGTAGGTTGCAGTAGGTACTGGGAGATGAAGAAGCTTGCACAGGATAGAGTAGCATGGAGAGCTGCATCAAACCAGTCTCAGGACTGAAGACCACAACAACAACAACAACAACATCTGATTTTGTAATCTCAGTGTAACAATGATGTAATTCAACTGGAAATTAACCATATCTCAGGACTTTATCCAAATATATCTCCTCCTCTTCAGATTTTTGAGCAGTGTATTTCCTATTTGTTCTCGGACTCTTTCGCGGCGGCATGTCTGATTATAATCTTCGTGGTTTTCAAGCCGCGTCAATTCGAATAAATTTCTCGAGCTTTCGATGGCTATCTCCTCCACAGCCATCAGGAAAAAAACCACATACACGGCGATGGCGGAGGTGCCCATGGAAATCGCGAGAATATTATTAGAAAAGATGCTGCTTGGAAACCGAAAAGATTCTATTCTGTATTTCCTATTACTGGTTGAATTTTCTTGTAGAAAGAACTTAGCCCTTCTCCTCCCTCACTCCTACTAATAAACGATTATTATTATGAAATTCTGTCTTCCCTTTCATTTCTTTATCACCACATTCCACCCACCCAGGAATTTTAGATTATCAGTTCGTTTTACATATTACATTACCCGCTGAATATCCTCATATAATTTCTCTATGTCTTCATCTTCTGCTTGTATACCGTAAATACTGTTGGTAGCACTGTTTTTTTGTGTCAATTTCGATGAGAACAACGCTGGCACTAAACTGTTCCTGGTACCACACTCTCTGCCATTGCATTCTGTTAATCACGAGTTCTTCTTCTGTTATAACATTTTCAGCTTTTGTTGATGTTATCCTGTATTGGTGCGACCAGAAATCCTTATCTGCTTTGTATTTCACTTCATTGGTGAAAGCTAACCGTATCTAGTTCTAGCCTTCCCTCCGCTTCTTACATTTTGTAGCTTTCATGTCACGCTCGAACTTCTGACATTCCACGTCCCAGGTAGTAGAATTTTGGCCTCTCGTTGGGTATTCAATCTTTTTCTGATAGTTAACTCTCCCTAAGTGTGGCCTTTCGAAGATCAGAATGGGGGACTAATCCGAAATGTTTTGCCAATTCAGAAATCATCAACACACTTTTCAGTTACATGCCACATGTGCTTTGCATATTCCTTGTGTGTCCTAATGCACTTCTTCACTTTGCCTCCTGTATCCTCATTCCGTTGATCATCGAAGATTCTTCTGCCTTTTAGGGGCAGTTTCACAGCCCAAGAACAAAAGATTGTCTTGAATTTTTCTCCTCTCCTCCACCCTCTTTTACAAAGCATTTTCTAGAATGGGTGTGGTTCAAGGTACCAGAAAACTTCGACCAATATTACTGATAATTTTTATTCAAAATATGAGCAGTGGTTTGTTTCGAATCTAAAGCTGTTTTTTATTATTAGTGAGAGACGCTACACTTCGGCACGGATACATATAAAAGCAGACTAGTGGGTAAAAGATTAATTTAAAACTGATAACTAACTACTTTTGGCTACATGTGTTTCGACCAACACATCGACTCGAGGATAATGTGCAGTGTCGCGGTAACAGTGGGTTCGTGCTACGGAAATAATGTTCTCCTTCTGAAGTCCGTTTCACTCGACTTCCTTCTTAGATACGATTACTGCTCCTCTTTCGGAAAGGCTGTAGCAGAACCAGTGGCATAATACTAATCCAGCAGGTGCAACAAACTGTTTCCAGTATCAGGTTAACTAAGAGATTGATTGAAATGTAATTTGTGAGTGATAACTTCGATATATTGACAATTGTTTGATAAATAAACACTGCCAAGCCGGTGCTAATATTACGTTCTAGACTCAGCGGTCACACGCAATCACATCCACTCATCATAGCCAATAAGTGGTAACTAGTCGAACCTGTTACGACAACGATTGCAAGACGGATTATCTGTGACAGAATGATCGCTCAGATATTACACAATTTGACCATTAGGAATGTGCAGTTTGTGGTCGCGGTTTGTACAGAATCCCACGAGGATTTCGGTTATTCAAAAATCACAGCTTACGTATTGATATCGGAGATTCACTTTTTGGTTTTCCTCACCAGTTCGCATGCACTTTGCAGTACCCCACGACCAAGTGGAGTATTCAGAGCTCCTTGTATCCGGATCTTAACATGATGATGGTTAAGCTCACAACTAGCTCTTTAGACGTCACAAAGCAATTCTTTGACGACAAAATGTACGCAAACGTACTGTTCTCTGATTGGCTGATACAAATCATGGCCAATCCGATATTAGCAATCCTGAGTCTTTCACATTTGACGATTCACATCTTAACAGATTTTATGAACAATTTGCCAAATGAACAAATTTGAAAACTTCTAAAGTATCAAATTAACTCGCTCTTTAATTAACAGAATTATCATAAAATGTTTCTTGTTTTGTCAGTCCCAAAAAGGTACTAGCTGTACATTACAGATTTCCCCTGAGATTGTCACTTTCTCTAAGCCACAGTTCACACACGAAAATGTACTCAGTTAATAGGCACAACAATACTCCTTTGATATCTTCCTTTCCATTCATTCTGTCACTGACAGTAACAAAAAGTTAACCAAAATTAATGACAGTCGTAATAACCACAATATCTACAGTTGTGTTTTCGAAATATGTTTTAACTACTTGATAATTTCATATTCCTTAAGAAACTGACACCTTTCGACCACAGTCGTAACTACTTGCAGCTCGCTACTGGATCGGAGTACATCTGTCATGCGATAACCATGGCTCAGTACATGAAGTTGTCTGCCCGCTACATTCGCATGATACGGAGCGCTACGCCTCAAGGGGACCAGGCAGAAAATGGTGATTCAACATTTAACTGTGGTAATAGGAGCGCTCTTGTTTCTGCTACATCCTTAAAGGAAAGATCCAATTAAAAAAAAAAAATCAACTGTAAAACAGCACACTGCAGTATCAAGGTCGTTGAGTAATAATTTGGCTAATGAATTTCAAATTAAGACAGAAACATACATTGCTAAATTATGTCGTCAACAGCGACATAAACGAGATCACAAATCAGGAATCTCGTCATTGACATTTACTTAACAATTCCATTTATGTCATCGACAAGGGCTCGTAAGTTACCCCCCCCCCCCCTCCCTCCCCGCCAGACCTCATCCCATCACCGCTTCTGCTAAAACCGAGGCTCTTGTTGCACATACTACACAAATGCGATGTTTTTAGATTGATACGGGTCGTGGGATATTGTGCGTAGACTAAATCCTTGCATTTATGGTAAGGGGAAAATTCCAGCGTCGGCAAATCCGGCGAACGTGCGCACCAACTCACAACGCACTCACGTCCTGTCCAGCGACTAGGAAATAGTTGTGTGAGGCCTTTCCTAGGGTAGAGCGTGTAGTGAGCGGGTCACCCATTTATTGCTACCACATTACATGTGGTACCTGGTGTACGAGTGGTATGTTATCGTGGGCATCTTTCACCCGTTCCTTCAGTGAACTAAAAAGCAGTCACATAGTCCCCAATACTCCCGCACCAAACTTTCACACAGCACTGATTCTTATGTTCAGCCAGTCACAGTCAGTGGTGGCAGATTCTCGCAAGGGAACCTCCCCATCGCACCCCCCTCAGATTTAGTTATAAGTTAGCACAGTGGATAGGCCTTGAAAAACAGAACACAGATCAATGGAGAAAACAGGAAGAAGTTACGTGGAACTATGAAAAAATAAGCAAAATATACAAACGGAGTAGTCCATGTGGAAGATAGGCAACATCATGGCTAGTGTGAACACAGGAGCGCCGTGGTCCCGTGGTTAGTGTGAGCAGCTGCGGAACGAGAGGTTCTTTGTTCAAGTCCTCCCTCGAGTGAAAAGTTTAATTTCTTATTTTCAGACAATTATCAAAGTTCAGGCACTCACACATAATCAAATTCTCTCTCCAATATTCCAGGACATGTTCAGATTTCCTTGGACATACGCAGGATTTGATGGTCTACACAGGGAAAAATTTGAAAACGTTAAAAACTGTGCGACTGTGAAACTGTTTCATTCATTTGTTGCAGTTTATGTGACAAACTCTTATGTTTTCACCACTTTTTTGGGAGTCATTATCACATCCACCCAAGAAAACCTAAATCTGGCAAAGTAGAAGAATCTTTTTAGCCATTCGCCAAGTGTACAAGTTATATGGGTCGACAACGTATTCCTGTAATGTGACGCACATGCCGTGAACAGTGTCGTATAGAATATATCAGACGTGTTTTCCTGTGGAGTGATCGGTTGACCTATGACCTCGCGATCAAATGTTTTCGGTTCCCGTTGGAGAGGCACGTCCTTTCGTCTACTAATCGCACGGTTTTGCGGTGCGGTCGCAAAACACAGACACTAAACTTATTACAGTGAGCAGAGACGTCAATGAACAAATGGACAGATCATAGCTTTGCGAAAATAAAAAAAGTAAACTTTTCACTCGAGGGACCTCTCGTTAAGCAGCTGCTCACGCTAACCACGCGACCACGGCGCTCATGTGTTCACATTCGCCATGATGTTGCCTATCTTGCGCATGGACTATTCAGTTTGTATATTTTGCTTATTTTTTCATAGTTCCACACAACTTCTTCCTGTTTTCCCGATTGATCTGTGTTCTGTTTTTCAAGGCCTATCCACTGTGCCAACTTATAACTAAATCTGAGGGGGTTGCGATGGGGACGTTCCCTTGTCAGCAGACCAATAATGTTTATTCCTTGCATCGTACTACCCTTAGGGTAGCTTCATTGGCAAGTATAGTTATTTGGAGAAGAACTTATTGTCCAGATGTCCCATCAGAGCCGAGTGACAATATATCATGAATCTCTTGAAATTCCGTTGAAGTGACACATTATGCGGAGAGAACCTGTTTTGCGTTCGAAATACAAATAACGTAGGACTGACTTATTCCCGAAGCACTCGCAGTTTGTATGGAGCTTGTATGTAGATTATGCGCAACAGCTGCCAGGAAATCTATTTCATTTGTTTCATTCACGGACGCTTGCTCTTTACCCTCTGAGTAGTATTCCAGTCCTCTTGGAATAATTGTTATTTCTCTTTCGCTGAACCGTTATTTTTATTGGACGCCTTCTGCCGGGATACCAACTTGCGTACAACTACTTCACGTTCCTTCTTCATGACATGAGAAATTTTTTTATTTTTTTCAAACTCTGCGGTACTCGGCGCCGCCAGATTCATAGGGGCCCTGCGCCCCTATTACTCTATTCCTCCTTATTCGACGTCGCGTATTACTAGAGTTCCATTTGAAACACCGAAACTGATACCGATATCTCTATCATTAGTGAAGCTGTGGATTTCTCACTTATCAGCTAGGTCAAAACAGAATTACGGTAGCTCAAACAGTTCCTGGGGGTGTATAATGTGAACAGCCTGTACTAACATGTACCTGTGTCTACTAAACACTGACTGACTTCAGTCGCTGCTGTAACTTAAGGGGAGGTTTACCCTGAAACGATTTATCCCAACACGGAACGGAAATGTTTGTTATTCGCGGTTGAACAAAAAATGCACCTGCCTGAAATTGGCCTTTTTCACTTTTCGGAGATTTTCGACTTTGTAGCAGCGAAAAATTATTCTGTGTGCTAGCCCATGACTAAAACTGATAAAGTGATCAAGGAGCTTACGACGTACTAAGGCTTGGCAATCCGACGGCATTCCAATTCGGTGGAACAGATGAAGAAGGCAATTTGGCCGACGTATTTTCACAAGTGTTCGACGGATGAACACCCACAGCACCAAAATTGTCCGGCTGGGGAAACTAGTTGGTGCAAGTGGCGCATTGCAGAGGCTACCGGACTTCTGGAGGAATATCAGCACGACCAGCCGCTCTCCAAAGAAGTTCATAAAGTGATTAATCCGATCTACGAGGCCAACCGAGAACGCGTTACTGCATCGGTGCTTGGGAGGAAACACACAAAATTCAAATGAAAGTTTGAACGCGTGTGTTTGAAAGTTAGCCCCCAAGCATTTGCATTCTGTTGCGAAGACTGTGGAGATAGCGACTTTCCTGGCAGTGAGCAGCTTCAACGAAGGGTATTCAGCAATTCTGAAGACCATGACAACGATGGACGTCACCCTTAGATTCTATTCGACGTAGTTCGCCAAACATTTGGACGACCACCGAATTCAAGCGGCCGAAAAGCGCTTGTCACCGGCCGTACGAGCGGCTTTGGAGCAACGAACTATGTCCCTGATCGAGCAGATTGCGTCTATGAGGAAGAGGAAGGACTAGCTTATGGACCCGGAATAGCATATGGAACATAAGTTGCATAATATAGCACATATACAGGGTGTTACAAAAAGGTACGGCCAAGTTTTAAACATACATTCCTCACACACAAATAAAGAAAAGATGTTACGTGGGCATGTGTCCGGAAACGCTTCATTTCCATGTTATAGCTCATTTTCGTTTCGTCAGTATGTACTGTACTTCGCCGGCCACGGTGGTCTAGCGGTCTTGGCGCTGCAGTCCGGGACCGCGGCACTGCTCCGGTCGCAGGTTCGAATCCTGCCTCGGGCATGGGTGTGTGCGATGTCCTTAGGTTAGTTAGGTTTAAGTAGTTCTAAGTTCTAGGGGACTTATGACCTAAGATGTTGAGTCCCATAGTGCTCAGAGCCATTTGAACCATTTGTACTGTACTTCCTCGATTCACCGCCACGATTTCATACGGGATACACTACTTGTGCTGCTAGAACATGTGTCTTTACAAGTACGACACAACATGTGATTCATGCACGATGGAGCTCCTGCACATTTCAGTCGAAGTGTTCGTACGCTTCTCAACAACAGATTCGGTGACCGATGGATTGGTAGAGGCGGACCAATTCCGTGGCCTCCACGCTCTCCTGACCTCAACCCTCTAGACTTTCATTTATGGGGGCATTTGAAAGCTCTTGTCTACGCAACCCCGGTACCGAATGTAGAGACTCTTCGTGCTCCTATTGTGGACGGCTGTGATACAATACGCCATTCTCCAGGGCTGCATCAGCGCATCAGGGATTCCATGTGCCGGCCGAAGTGGCCGTGCGGTTCTAGGCGCTGCAGTCTGGAACCGCGAGGCAGCTACGGCCGCAGGTTCGAATCCTGCCTCGGGCATGGATGTGTGTGATGTCCTTAGGTTAGTTAGGTTTAAGTAGTTCTAAGTTCTAGGGGACTAATGACCTCAGAAGTTCAGTCCCATAGTGCTCAGTGCCATTTGAACCATTTGATTCCATGCGACGGATGATGGATGCATGTATCGTCGCTGACGGAGGACATTTTGAACATTTCCTGTAACAAAGTGTTTGGAGTCACGCTGGTATGTTCTGTTGCCTTGTGTTTCCATTCCATGATTAATGCGATTTGAAGAGAAGTAATAAAATGAGCTCTAACATGGAATGCAAGCGTTTCCGGACACATGTCTATATAACATATTTTCTTTCGTTGTGTATGAGGAATGTTTTCTGAAAGTTTGGCCGTACCTTTTTGTAACACCCGGTATATAATAAAAATCTCAAAAACATTTTTCTCGAAGTGACTTTTTTTATCGCGCGGTACGGTAACTTCAAATCTACAGAACCGATTGACTTGATTCTTTGTTTCGGACGAATCTAACTAAATTGTCTAGGAGTTGTACCACTTTTATTCCGATCCGTCAATATTAAATATTTTTACTTGGCCGACGAATTGTAAAAATCTATGAAAAACCCAATTTTTTTCCTATGGCCGCGATTTTGTTTCCTATGGTCCAAATAACCTAAGCGAGGTACAACTCCTAAAGAATCTTATGTACTTCGGTAACGTCAACTCAGTTTTGATTTAAGACGAGCCGGCTGACATGTGACACACCGCGTGTGGAGGTCTACATCGAAATTTTGTTTCGTTCCGACGGCACTTTCGCCTTTGCTCTTCGACGTTTCAGGTCGACAAAATTTCAGTTTGTAGAGGAAATATCAATTAACGTTTTGACGAAATTTGACATTGACATCCGAAACACATGCTGACAAAAAAATTCTCAAAGAACATGCTTTTTTCGGGCGAAAGATAGTAAACCACCCGTTAACGTAGTAGAGTCGTGGCAGTTGATACAAGGGCATTACACCCAGCACTACATACGAGGGTCGTCCACAAAGTAAGTTCCGTTTGCTTATATATAACAAACGCGTACAGGTACGGAAAAATATTTATTGTACAAAAATCTACAACTGTTAAACTACTTTTCTACATAGCTTCCGAAATTTTAGGCACTTCTCATAGCGTGGCACAAGTTTTTGTATGCCGTCTTCATTCAAGGTTGGCGCTGGTGTTCTTTCAGCTCGTAATCATCGTTGAAATGTTGACCACTTAGGACAGATTTTAGGAGTAAGAAGAGATCAAAGTGGGTAGGAGCGACGACCGGGCAGTACGGTGGATGATCAAACGCGTCCCACTGATATTCCCATAAGAGTTGTTTGGTCACATTCGCCGAGTGAGGTAGGGCGTCATCGAGGAGAAAAAAAAAAGAAAAGAGAAAACAACAACAACAGCAACACATCTTGACAATAATCGTCGACTCTTGTTCTGTATTGCGCAGCGCAATTTCTAAATGGTCTCACAGTAACCATGTGCATTGATTGTTTGCCCTCGTGGTAAGAAATCAATCAGCCAAATGCCTTTTCTGTCCCAAAAAACGGTGCACATGACATTTCGAGGTGTCAAGATTTGCTTAGACTTAACCTTCTTTGGGGTTGAGGTGTGTCTTTATTCCATTGATTGCCGTTTTGTTTCAAGGGTGTTGCACGATACCCAGGTTTCATCCCCCGTGACTATCCGAGAAAGATAACCATGGCCTTCTTCATTGTAGCGTTTCAAAAACTGAAATTCTCTACCCATCCGTGGTTTTTTGGGTTGCTCATTAAGAATTTTGGGTTGCCAATGTGATAAAAGTTTTTGAAATTTCAGTTTTTCAGTAGCAATTTCATTAATTAATAATCGTGAGATTTGTGAAACTACCATAGCCAGGGCACTAAGTATAAACTTACGGTTGTGCTTAGTCTTCTCTTCCATTTGTGATCCAGTTCATTAGTAACCACAGACTCACGTCCACTTCGTTCTCCATCGTGGTTTTGATCACTTCCTTCACTGAACAGTCTGACCCATCTTCTAACCATTTAATCAATCATAGCATTTTGTCCGTAAGACTCGTAGATCAGACAATAAATTTCCTTTGGTTTAACTTCTTTTGCAATTAGAAAACGAAGCGCAGATCTCGTTTCACACGCGGTGGCATTTTCAATTACCGCTGACATTATAAAGAAGCCCCAGAAACCACACGTCGGCAGCAGCGATCTAAAATGGCGCACATCTCTTCTCCTTGAGTCAGTCCTCGCATTCTCGGAACTGCGATCGTAGCGCGGAGAGGAAAAGAAACGGGATTTAATTCGTGGACGACCCTCGTATAAAGAAATGATGATAGTCTCACTCGGTTTATTATTCAATAGGCTTAGCTAAAGAATTGTGCGTTGCCAGTTTTCGATGATTTATGCGCTTCTCGTAACAACGATATTTTATGGTGGTGCTCTATAAATGCAAACATGTGGGACAACGTGACTGGACATAAAAACATTAAATTATAATAAATACTTTTAAAGAGACTTGACTTAGTGATTATACGTATATTTTCATGACATTTCGAAAATTATTGAATGAATTATTATGTACCCAAGAACTCAACCAAAGAAATGAAGTTGCTGCTGTTATTCAAATACTTTCAAATTGCACACGACTTAAAGACAAACACAACTTCTTGTTATGACCCTTGAGGCCGACACTTTAAAAACATTTTGTTTTGGTTTTCATTTCGACCGATATTTCACTGCCGGTTATGGATTACTGTTCAGTTGCTAGATTGTGCAGAAAAAACGGTTACACGCTGAAGTAAGAAATTTTTAAATAGGAATATTAGTTACATATCACTTTTTTACACGTGCCCTGATGACTCTATACTTTATCATATATCAGGTAATGATATTCACTTCACTTTACTCAACACACTAATCTTAAAATTCTTTACTTTCCACTATATTCGCTGGAAAGCGTATAATTATAAATTTCAATATTCATCAACACTTTAATTTGCACATATCTGATGACATTATTTTTCTTGAATTACGGGAAGCCAACTATTCGTTCAAGTGATGTGTCAATGTCACCAACGTTTCATCTGCCCCTAGTTACTCGATGAGATCGTTGACACATCTGGTTGTACAAATTGCGAAATATGAGTGATATTCGAACTAAAGTGTGAAATTATCGCAAATGTGCAGCTCAAGCGCGATTTCCTGCTTGTTCATTTTCAACAAAATACGAGGAATATTTTGAACGACGTGATATGTTAATTATGTACGTATCACTTCTGTTACCCGATGAAACCGTGGTGTGAATTTTTTTAAAATTCCTAGTTGCGCTAAACGGGATAAAAAAGTCGTCAAACATATCAGCTTAGGGAAAATATAACATAATTTTCAGAATGGGAGGTTCCGTAGTTGCAAAATCACCACGATGAGTTTTAGTTGCGCCTGTGGCGTCACATCAGTTTCTTCCACATTTCACATCTCCAGGTGACATCCAATAACGAATCCACCCACTGCCTTCGTAAGTAATTCTTGTAAAGAGGTAGAAATGTGCAGATTCTATTACTTAAAACTGTGTAATCTCTGCATGTTGCAGTTGTTGTGGTCTTCAGTCCTGAGACTAGTTTGATGCAGATCTCCATGCTACTCTATCCTGTGCAAGTTTCTTCATCTCCCAGTACTTACTGCAACCTACATTCTTCTGAATCTGCTTAATGTATTCTTCTCTTGGTCTCCCTATACGACTTTTACCCTCCACGCTGCCCTCCAGTACTAAATTGGTGATCCCTTGAAGGCTCAAAACATGTCGTACCAACCGATCCCTTCTTCTAGTCAAGTTACGCCACAAACTCCTCCCCAATTCTATTCAATATCTCATCATTAGTTATGTGATCTACCCATCTAAACTTCAGCATTCTTCTGTAGCACCAAATTTCGAAAGCTTCTATTCTCTTCTTGTCTAAACTACACTCGCGGAAATTGAAATAAGAACACCGTGAATTCATTGTCCCAGGAAGGGGAAACTTTATTGACACATTCCTGGGGTCAGATACATCACATGATCACACTGACAGAACCACAGGCACATAGACACAGGCAACAGAGCATGCACAATGTCGGCACTAGTACAGTGTATATCCACCTTTCGCAGCAATGCAGGCTGCTATTCTCCCATGGAGACGATCGTAGAGATGCTGGATGTAGTCCTGTGGAACGGCTTGCCATGCCATTTCCACCTGGCGCCTCAGTTGGACCAGCGTTCGTGCCAGACGTGCAGACCGCGTGAGACGACGCTTCATCCAGTCCCAAACATGCTCAATGGGGGACAGATCCGGAGATCTTGCTGGCCAGGGTAGTTGACTTACACCTTCTAGAGCACGTTGGGTGGCATGGGATACATGCGGACGTGCATTGTCCTGTTGGAACAGCAAGTTCCCTTGCCGGTCTAGGAATGGTAGAACTATGGGTTCGATGACGGTTTGGATGTACCGTGCACTATTCAGTGTCCCCTCGACGATCACCAGTGGTGTACAGCCAGTGTAGGAGATCGCTCCCCACACCATGATGCCGGGTGTTGGCCCTGTGTGCCTCGGTCGTATGCAGTCCTGATTGTGGCGCTCACCTGCACGGCGCCAAACACGCATACGATCATCATTGGCACCAAGGCAGAAGCGACTCTCATCGCTGAAGACGACACGTCTCCATTCGTCCCTCCATTCACGCCTGTCGCGACACCACTGGAGGCAGGCTGCACGATGTTGGGGCGTGAGCGGAAGACGGCCTAACGGTGTGCGGGACCGTAGCCCAGCTTCATGGAGACAGTTGCAAATGGTCCTCGCCGATACCCCAGGAGCAACAGTGTCCCTAATTTGCTGGGAAGTGGCGGTGCGGTCCCCTACGGCACTGGGTGGGATCCTACGGTCTTGGCGTGAATCCGTGTGTCACTGCGGTCCGGTCCCAGGTCGACGGGCACGTGCACCTTCCGCTGACCACTGGCGACAACATCGATGTACTGTGGAGACTTCACGCCCCACGTGTTGAGCAATTCGGCGGTACGTTCACCCGGCCTCCCGCATGCCCACTATACGCCCTCGCTCAAAGTCCGTCAACTGCACATACGGTTCACGTCCACGCTGTCGCGGCATGCTACCAGTGTTAAAGACTGCGATGGAGCTCCGTATGCCACGGCAAACTGGCTGACACTGACGGCGGCGGTGCACAAATGCTGCGCAGCTAGCGCCATTCGACGGCCAACACCGCGGTTCCTGGTGTGTCCGCTGTGCCGTGCGTGTGATCATTGCTTGTACAGCCCTCTCGCAGTGTCCGGAGCAAGTATGGTGGGTCTGACACACCGGTGTCAATGTGTTCTTTTTTCCATTTCAGGAGTGTATTTATCGTTCATGTTCCACTCTCGTACATGGCTACACTCCATACAAATACTTTCAGAAACGACTTGCGACACTTAAATCTATACTCGAAGTTAACAAATTTCTCTTCTCCAGAAACGCCTTCCTTGCCATTGGCAGTCTACATTTTATATCCTCTCTACTGCGACCATCATCAGTTACTTTGCTCCTCAAATAGCAAAACTCCTTTACTACTTTAAGTGTCTCATTTCCTACTCTAATTCCCTCATCATCACCCGACTTAATTCGACTACATTCCATTATTCTCGTTTTGCTTTTGTTGATATTCACGTTATACCCTCCTTTCAAGACAATGTCCATTACGTTCAAGTGCTCTTCCAAGTCCTTTGCTGTCTCTGACAGAATTACAATGTCATCGGCGAACCTCAAAGTTTTTATTTCTTCTCCATGGATTTTAATGACTGCTCCGAACTTTTCTTTTGTTTCCTTTACTGCTTGCTCAATATACAGATTGAATGGAATCAGGCAGAGGCTACAACACGGTCTCATTCCCTTCCCAACCACTGCTTCCCTTTCATGTCCATCGAATATTATAAGTACCATCTGATTTCTGCGCAAATTGTAAATAGCTTTTGCTCCCTGCATTTTAACGCTGCCAACTTCGGAATATAGAAGAAAGTATTCCAGTCAACATTGTCAAAAGCTTTCTCTATGTCTACAAATGCTAGAAACGTACGTTTGCATTTACTTAATCTTTCTTCTAGGATAAGTCGTAGGGTCAGTATTGCGTCACGTGTTCCAACATTTCTACGGAATCCAAACTGATCTTCCCCGAGGTCGGCTTCTACCAGTTTTTCCATTCGTCTGTAAAGAATTCGCGTTAGTATTTTGCAGCTGTAACTTATTAAACTGATAGTTCGGTAATTTTCACATCTGTCAACACCAGCTTTCTTAGGGATTGGAATTATCATATTCTTCTTGAATTCTGAGGGTATTTCGCCTGTCTCATACATCTTGCTCACCAGATGGTAGAGTTTTGTCAGGACTGGCTCTCCCAAGGCTGTCAGTGGTTCTAGTGGAATGCTGTCTACTCCCGGGGCCTTGTTTCGACTTAGGTCTCAGTGCTCTGTCAAACTCTTCACGCACTATCATATCTCCCATTTCATATTCATGTACCTCCTCTTCCATTTCCTTAATCTCGTCCTCAAGAACATCGCCCCTGTATAGACCCTATATATACTCATTCCACTTTTCTGCTTTCCTTTCTTTGCTTAGAACTGGGTTTCCATCTGAGCTCTTGATATTCATGCAAGTGGTTCTATTTTCTCCAAAGGTCTCTTTAATTTTCCTGTAGGCAGTATATATCTTACCCCCGTGTGATAAGCCTCTACATCCTTATATTTGTCCTCTAGCCATCCCTGCATAGCCATTTTGCATCTCCTGTCGATCTCATTTTTGAGACGTTCGTATTCCTTTTTGCCTACTTCACTTACTGCATTTTTGTATTTTTTCCTTCCATCAATTAAATTCAGTATCTCTTCTGTTACCCAAGGATTTCTACTAGACCTCGTCTTTTTACCTACTTAATCCTCCGCTGCCTTCACTATTTCATTCCTCAAAGCTACCCATTCTTCTTCTACTGTATTTCTTTCCCCATTCCTGTCAATTGTTCCCTTATGCTCTCCCTGAAACTCTGTACAATCTCTGGTTCTTTCAGTTTATCCACGTCCCATCTCCTTAAATTCTCACCTTTTTGCAGTTTCTTCAGTTTTAATCTACAGTTCATAACCAATAGATTGTGGCCAGAGCCCACATCTACCCCTGGAAATGTCATAAAATTTAAAATCTGGTTCCTAAATCTCTGTCTTACCATTATATAATCTATCTGAAACGTTTTACTGTCTCCAGGGTTC
This sequence comes from Schistocerca americana, assembly GCF_021461395.2. Taxonomy (NCBI): domain Eukaryota; kingdom Metazoa; phylum Arthropoda; class Insecta; order Orthoptera; family Acrididae; genus Schistocerca; species Schistocerca americana. The sequence continues at coordinate 69,496,673 of NC_060119.1, forward strand.
TTCCATGTATACAACCTTCTTTCATGATTCTTGAACCAGGTGTTAACTAGGGTTAAGTTATGCTCTGTGCAAAACTCTACCAGGCGGCTTCCTCTTCCATTCACCTACTACGTTTCCTTTTCATCCTTTTCTTGCTGTCGAATTGCAGTCACTCATGACTATTAAATTTAACTCTCCCTTCACTTCCTGAATAATTTCTTTTATCTCATCATACATATCATCAATTTCTTCATCATCTGCAGAGCTTTTAGAGCTACATACAGCGCTAAAGGCTTATTCGAAACACGAGGAGCGCTCTGAATAACTTCATCGATCGCCCAAGCACAATCATTATTTCACTGTGCTGATTGTGCTTCAGTACGTGGCTTTCAGCTTTATGTGCGGCTGTTAGACATTATTTAATAGCGACATCGGCAGTTTCCTGCTTCGTTGTGGAAATTAATTACGGAGATTGTCGCTGAAATTCGGTCTCACTTGAACATGCTCATTCAGGACGAAACCGGTTGTGGCGTAATAGGCGTACCGGAATTAGGGCTGCAGTGGTTTTTAGTAACATTTTCATAATTCAGCTGTGGAAGCACGGAATGATAAAGACTGTTTAGTTTAGACTGTCTATTACGAGGAACAGTCACAGAGGAACAGTCTTGGTTTCACTTGTCCATGGCACGCATCGGAGGCATAGCACTAACAACCTCGTGATACTGATGTCTGCATTGTAATGCTGACAGTATGACAACACTTGACCTATTTATCATGAAGATATTACTGGTTTTTTTTTTATCTAAAATGGACAGCTGAAATCGGATATATTGTGAGGCTACCTTGTTATTTTTGTCTTTTAATCAATGGCACAAATTATTTCTTAATTTTATTTGCTTAAATAACGTGAAAGGGTATGTGGAGGTATGGGTAACTTTCTAATGAGACAACACTTGTCTTAATGCAGTTCATGTGCAGTGACCAGGCGCGGGTAGCTACTGTCCGGTCCAGAGGTCGGCAGAAGTTTCCCTCTGAGCCTGGAAACGCAGCAGTGGAGTCGATACCGCTTCGATATCGAATTCAATGCCGCCAGTTGCTTTCAGGAGCTTCTTTTCTCTTCCACCCAAATGGATTACTGGAATTCAATTGATGTACGCAGAGCGGTTGTCAGCGGACAGAGGTAGGGAAAAACACGGCAGCCTCTGAGGCCCAACCGTGACCTCTTCCACACAGCTACGAAGGCACACGGTGTAGAAAACGAAAGAAAGATGCACGCGGTTCCAGGATGGCAATAATGCTGATTTCAGATGTTTGTATCCCGCTCTTGACTTTTTAAATTCATTGATGATTCCTTCATTTGATAAGCCTCGAAATGATAGTAGAAGCCTATACTGATACCAAATATGACGGACGATGAAAGAAAATCATCTAAATATTTTTTGCAATGCTGTCGTTTTCTTTCTTCTATCCGTAAGGTCTGTGCCTTCTACTATCAAGTCTAATGGGCATTGTTCTAAACATACACTTCTATTGTTTCATAAGCAGTCATCAGTATTGTTTCATGTTCCACGTTTCTCGATTAGTGTGGTATAGCATATGGTCAGTTAAGTATTCTAAAATTGGTGGGATATTTTTTTGGCCAAACTGTTCTCATTCGTTGTAACATAAATTAAAATGGAAGAAAAACAGAATTTACACGTTCATCTTTCATTGTTTCCAAAATATTTTACATCCTTTGCTAACTGTCTTTATAACTATTCATTTTTTATCTGCTTTGTGATCATATTAATCGTGTTTTTTGTCTTGGAATTCACGTATCTAATGCATAAAAAAAATCCAATTATAAGTTCATTGTCGTCTGTTCACTTGCATATGAATACAGGTTCTATAAGGAAGAATGGCCAATATTTAGAGATATGACAGGGACAATCATTCGAAGCAGAAATGCCTGGTAAAGTTGGGTTTTAAAATGCACACAGTAAGAGCTACGACGTTTCTCGGGAAAGTCTTGACTTTCACAGTAGCGAAGATAAGAAAGTGCTCATAGCTCTTAAAACATGCACTTTGGAGCCCATGTTTGCTGGACGTTTATTTCTTTTTTTCTTTCATACTAACACTTCTCAAAACATGGGAAGCAACGAATCTGCAGTAGAAGAGTTTAGTTCCACAGTATCGAAGAGGGGCTCATTGGTCAAAGGTACACAATATTTTATTGTTTATGCTTACTAGACCTTCCTGCTTCGAATCATCGTACTGTCATATCCCTGGACATTGACCTACCCGTATTTCGTAAATGTTTGTTGCTATACATGTTCATTCATTGTTTCATTTTGGTACTTGTTCTACTGCTTGCTATTTACATTTATTCCATTGTTCGTTTTCTCCACATTACGAGAACTTCAACTCTTTAGAAGCAATTTATTCCTTTCTATTATGGAAGTGATTATGTTTCTGCCACTTCTGTGACGATAAAAGTGACACATGGTAATGCATTCTTTACGACAAGATTCTGTAGATTGTAAACCTTGCGCATTGCCGTAACTGCAAACTGTTGACTCTCAGTACATCATTTCGTTTTGCGACTAAGTCACTAAATCGAATTGTTTCAGACTTCTCTCATAATTGAAAATTGAATAAGGAAGTTGTGAAGAATACCGTTCAGTAAATGCCACTTGTAATTAGAGCTCAAAATGAAAGTAAATGAGTGCCGCGTTTACTAGTTTCTTATTCCAAGGAAACAGTGGTAACAGAACCAATACTTTTGCTGAGACACTGCTTGGAAGGCAACCATTAAATTCACGAAAAGGCAAAACAGCCGAATATCACTACTACCTTTTGCAAAACCTGGAACTTACTCGCGGTATGACGATACAGGACTACTAACAAAAACGCGGAATCACTTTGATTATGAATGTAAATTATTATTGTTATTATTATTAGGAGAGAAATATGTAATTCACCCTCCCAACCACCCACCCACACACAACACACACACACACACACACACACACACACACACACACACACACACACACACACACGAACTACTGTTGGGCAGCTCCAGCGTTCTCTTGGTTCTATATCATCCGGACACTATGCAAAGCTGTACGCATTTCTTGGCAATTACGATCCCATGATCTGTACGAAACCACAACGATGTCCTAGTTGACATTAATGCTGAAAAATATCTTTGCTTACAGTCACCGCATTACCACATTAGATCGTTTTCCGTGACAGCACATGTTCCGGCTGTCTCGATTCTTCTTCTTCTTTCTTCGTGGCGGACAACGAAGGGACCACATCAATTCAGCTCAACTGCCTGTTTCGTCGAGCACATATTGCCGTCCTCTGTTCATGCATTTGCTTCCGGGGCTCTTTGTTTCTCTCACGAATACACACCATCCCTGTATTCAGTTTCGGCTTTTCCTCAACATCTTTATGCTGTCGCATTGTTTCGTTAAGCGGATCACGCTCCAAAATTTCTTTGAGAAATTTCCAGTTTTATTATATCTTTTTCAACTTCTGTGAATCATGTGGCTTTGGTCTTCTTTAAAATAAGTTTCTTTTCTGTCTTATTCGTGTCACAAGGCCATAAAAAGCAACCCTTGTTTTCAGAATCTTATCATTCACCTTCTTCACGAGATTATACGGCCCATGGTTGTAATGCTTTTTTTTTTTTACTTGCTGTTTTCTTTCGTAAGATCCAGGACTTTTATCTGTTTTTATTTGTTTCGCTTCACTGTTACACGAACGAATGCAGTTATGGAAGTTTAGCTGTTTACGTAAAGTAAGAAATTCTGCTGATGGTCAGTTGTTGTCAGCTATGGCTGAAGTTAAGATGTGGATTAAAAGTTGGCCTGGTTTACAGACGAAATTTTAATCCTCGAGTATTTCGTAAAGATAGGCAATACTATCTTCCAATATCGATGAGCGAAAAAGCTAACCTACGTGTGAGTGAATATCGTTTGCTAATGTTTGGGATAATATGGTACAGAAAATATTTATTCTAGCGAGCCGTGCAGTATCCAGAGGTACGGAAAGATGAAGTTGTCGAGGACTTAGATGTGTGAGCTAAAACAGCAGGGCTACAACTCACCGGCCGCCAAAGTGCGTCAGCACTCGATAGCTCCTGAATAGAAATCTGATATTTCCCATTTATTCTCTGAGTTGTATTCATATTCTTCGGACATGATGCAGCGTTATTTGTCAGGCCAGTCCTTTGTGAAATTACCATTGAATATGAATTACTAAGAGACAGTACGGGAATAAGCTGGACGTGGGATGTATATTGTGTTTTCAGAGTATATAGTATTCCGTTACAGCAGCCATACTCTTGTAACTCATAGTTTCAACCTTTTTTAATGTGGACGTATTTCATTGGGCTTGCTGATTTTCGGCATAATACACCGACTATTTTATTTCAATGAAACCGAAAGCAGTTTGTAACTGAACAAAGTTTGCAATTTTACAGATCACGTGCACGGACTACTATTTGAACCGCACGCAGTCAGATAAAGTTTTTACGTCAGGGCATACATATAAATTCACTATTGAGCATTAACTGGAGATTTAGTTTAGACCTCTGCTGTTGGTGGCCGCATCTGTGTAGAGCAGGTGCGTTTTAGATGAACTGTATAGCGACATTCAATAAATCTTCTCCCAAAGGACACATCAGAACACAGCCGAATAATAGTGCATCTGGCGTTTAAGGATATCAATCATTGGTGTCCAAAATTGAAGCAACAAACGGAAACTTTGCATGGCTGCATTTATTTTCCAACAGAGCTGTATAAACAGATAATACTAAATTAGAAACAATGTAAGGAATACAGAACGTAAAAACTGCAACATGCATAACCGTAGACAAGAATGTTCTACGTTTTTCGAACGTAACGGATATGCACACACATTGCGACAACTGGTTAATGTGCTCAGTATGGGTGTGACCGTCTGTGGCAGCAATACAATCCTAAGCCGGCCGAAGTGGCCGTGCGGTTAGAGGCGCTGCAGTCTGGAATCGCAAGGCCGCTACGGTCGCAGGTTCGAATCCTGCCTCGGGCATGGATGTTTGTGATGTCCTTAGGTTAGTTAGGTTTAACTAGTTCTAAGTTCTAGGGGACTAATGACCTCAGCAGTTGAGTCCCATATAAAGAAAAAAAAAATACAATCCTAACAACGACGGAGCATGCTGTGAATGATGTCATCAATCTCATGTTGAGACAATAACGCCTGTTCATCCCGCAGAGCTTCTCGCGGCTTAGAGAGTTATTGGTGGATGCTGACGTGATGCAAGCTGAGTCCCTAGCTCATCTCAGACATACGTAGGGTATTCAAGTCGGCCGAGCGAGCAGGCAAGTCATGGGCGCCATACCTTCCGTTTCCAAGAAAACATCAACCACCCGTACTCTATATCGTGACTTATCGTCTATTAATACGAAGTCTGGGCTTACAACATCTCGTAACAATCATACATGAGGTCCCAAGATCACGTCACGATACATGAAAGCAGATAAACCTTGCTGATTCGGCCTCACAATTGCATCAAGGTGTTCGAGAGGTCGACGTAAATCTTGTCCACGCCATTATACATCCACCTCGATAGCGGTATCTCTCCACTATGTTTGTTTCCCGAAATCGTGTTCCAAGTTCGCTGCAGGTCCGCATCCGTTGAGAATCACTCTCCATACTAAATCGGGACTCATTTGCGTCAAGAACATTGGCCCACTGTTCGATTGTCCAGGTGGCATGTTAAAGACTCCACTCTAGACGTTGCCATCTGTGAAGATGCGTCACAGATAAACAGGCAACAGGTCTCCAACAATAAAGGCCTATACATCTACATCTACATCTACATTGATACTCCGCAAGCCACCCAACGGTGTGTGGCGGAGGGCACTTTACGTGCCACTGTCATTACCTCCCTTTCCTGTTCCAGTCGCGTATGGTTCGCGGGAAGAACGACTGTCTGAAAGCCTCCGTGCGCGCTCTAATCTCTCTAATTTTACATTCGTGATCTCCTCGGGAGGTATAAGTAGGGGGAAGCAATATATTCGATACCTCATCCAGCAACGCACCCTCTCGAAACCTGGCGAGCAAGCTACACCGCGATGCAGAGCGCCTCTCTTGCAGAGTCTGCCACTTGAGTTTATTAAACATCTCCGTAACGCTATCACGGTTACCAAATAACCCTGTGACGAAACGCGCCGCTCTTCTTTGGAACTTCTCTATCTCCTCCGTCAGACCGATCTGGTACGGATCCCACACTGATGAGCAATACTCAAGTATAGGTCGAACGAGTGTTTTGTAAGCCACCTCCTTTGTTGATGGACTACATTTTCTAAGCACTCTCCCAATGAATCTCAACCTGGTACCCGCCTTACCAACAATTAATTTTATATGATCATTCCACTTCAAATCGTTCCGCACGCATACTCCCAGATATTTTACAGAAGTAACTGCTACCAGTGTTTGTTCCGCTATCATATAATCATACAATAAAGGATCCTTCTTTCTATGTATTCGCAATACATTACATTTGTCTATGTTAAGGGTCAGTTGCCACTCCCTGCACCAAGTGCCTATCCGCTGCAGATCTTCCTGCAATTTGCTACAATTTTCTAATTCTGCAACTTATGTATACTACAGCATCATCCGCGAAAAGCCGCATGGAACTTCCGACACTATCTACTAAGTCATTTATATATATTGTGAAAAGCAATGGTCCCATAACACTCCCCTGTGGCACGCCAGAGGTTACTTTAACGTCTGTAGACGTCTCTCCATTGATAACAACATGTTGTGTTCTGTTTGCTAAAAACTCTTCAATCCAGCCACACAGCTGGTCTGATATTCCGTAGGCTCTTACTTTGTTTATCAGGCAACAGTGCGGAACTGTATCGAACGCCTTCCGAAAGTCAAGAAAAATAGCATCTACCTGGGAGCCTGTATCTAATATTTTCTGGGTCTCATGAACAAATAAGGCGAGTTGGGTCTCACACGATCGCTGTTTCCGGAATCCATGTTGATTCCTACATAGTAGATTCTGGGATTCCAGAAATGACATGATACGCGAGCAAAAAACATGTTCTAAAATTCTACAACAGATCGACGTAAGAGATATAGGTCTATAGTTTTGCGCATCTGCTCAACGACCCTTCTTGAAGACTGGGACTATCTGTGCTCTTTTCCAATCATTTGGAACCCTCCGTTCCTCTAGAGACTTGCGGTACACGGCTGTTAGAAGGGGGGCAAGTTCTTTCGCGTACTCTGTGTAGAATCGAATTGGTATCCCGTCAGGTCCAGTGGACTTTCCTCTATTGAGTGATTCCAGTTGCTTTTGTATTCCTTGGACACTTATTTCGATGTCAGCCATTTTTTCGTTTGTGCGAGGATTTAGAGAAGGAACTGCAGTGCGGTCTTCCTCTGTGAAACAGCTTTGGAAAAAGGTGTTTAGTATTTCAGCTTTACGCGTGTCATCCTCTGTTTCAATGCCATCATCATCCCGTAGTGTCTGGATATGCTGTTTCGAGCCACTTACTGATTTAACGTAAGACCAGAACTTCCTAGGATTTTCTGTCAAGTCGGTACATAGAATTTTACTTTCGAATTCAATGAACGCTACACGCATAGCCCTCCTTACGCTAACTTTGACATCGTTTAGCTTCTGTTTGTCTGAGAGGTTTTGGCTGCGTTTAAACTTGGAGTGGAGCTCTCTTTGCTTTCGCAGTAGTTTCCTAACTTTGTTGTTGTACCACGGTGGGTTTTTCCCGTCCCTCACAATTCTACTCGGCACGTACCTGTCCAAAACGCATTTTACGATTGCCTTGAACTTTTTCCATAAACACACAACGTTGTCTGTGTCGGAACAGAAATTTTCGTTTTGATCTGTTAGGTAGTCTGAAATCTGCCTTCTATTACTCTTGCTAAACAGATAAACCTTCCTCCCTTTATTTATATTCCTATTAACTTCCATATTCTCTGCTGAAGGCTGCTGTACACCATTTGTTTCGATACAACACGTCCACTGAATGCAGCGAGGTCAATGCCAGTTGCCATGCAGTATGAAGTACCCTGCTCTTACAGCCCAATAACGGTCTTTTCTTTCTGATGTCACATGCGGTCGGCTCTGCTCTGGTCTTCGGGACACAATTTCGGTCCCTGTAAACTGTCGGCACTTCGGAGAAACAACGAAACCAATCACATTAAGCCATCTGGGCACATCATTATGCGACTGTTTTGCTTCCATTCTCCCTACGGTCCTCCATAGTAGAGAATCTGGTAGGCGTCTTCTCTGTGCCATGCTGCACCGTCTGTGACTGTGTACTCAGCGACTGTGAATGTGGGACTACCGTGCAAACACTACCCTGCTTGAGAAGTGCCCTGACGTCATCGCTCGCGTGGTTGTACCTTGACCGGAACGCCATCTTCAGTGCAGAACACGATCGTACTGACATCTGTTGAGACTGTGTGATTATATCGTTAGTTAGACACAGGGCAGGGAAGCATTTGTTCGTTGCATCAACTTTGGACACAAGTGTAGATGCCTTTATTCAGGTGGTAGGTCAGTTACTTTTGTTAATGCGTGTTAATTTAGCTTCTTTTTCAGACAGATTGGGTTTTATACATTTACGTAGGTATTTCAATTTTCCTACTTGCTTTGTTTCTGATAGCTCCACCTCCAGTTCTCTTATCGCTGATTTTATGTTGGTCACAAAATGCTTCTCAAAGGAGGTTTGAAGTTCAGCTTTCACTGCGTTTGTAGCTTTTTGTCTTATCTTTGGAATATGCAAAGATGACTAGATAATATGAAACAGCTAGAGATTCGATTGTAGTATTCATATACGTCTAACCATAATTTCTACATTCTATTATTTGTGAATAACAAAGGATTCAAAATTCTTCTTTCTTCTTTCTTCTTTACACGTGGCTAAGGCCTTATCGACCATACACCTGCTCTACGAGCCTCTACCAATTATTTCTATCCAGGGAAATTGTTGTCCAATCAGAGTTGATGCCCATCCTAGCTGCATCTTCCCGGATATTCTCCATCCACCTAATTCGAGGTCTTCCTCTTCTTCTCTTTTCTTCTAATTTCTTAGTGGATGCTATTTTGGGTAGTCTGTTCTCCGGCATCCTTGCTACATGACCAGCCCAGTTCAGTCTTCTCTTCTTTAACATTTCCACAATGGTACTATGTTTGTACAGCTCCCGTAGTTCTTCATTTTTCCTTATCCTCCACTCCATGACATTTTCATCGAAGATTAGTCCAAATATTTTTCTTAGTATTTTTCTTTCAAATATCAACAGTTTTTCTTCATCTTTTTTCCTGAATGTAATAGCTTCACATCCATATAATGCTACTGGTACAATAGTTGACTGATAAAAACGGATTATGAATTCAGTACTAAGTGATCTCATCCTTAAAATTTTGATACAGCTGTAAAAAGTTCTATTGGCTGCTGCTAGATGGGCGTCTATTTCTATTTCTGCTCAATTGTCTCTGCTAAAAAGACTCCCTAAGTACTTGAAGTGGTCAACTGCCTTGAAAGTGAGACCATTTACGGTCAGTGGTGTATTATTTTGGAGTTTTTTACTTATGACTAGATATTCTGTCTTTTCTTCATTCACATGAAGTCCAGCTTTCTCAGCTATTTTGTAATAATTTTGCATCATCCTGATTAATTCAGCTTTTGAAGTGCTTATTAAGGCTACATCATCTGCATAAGCAAGTCTAGTAATGTTCTGTCCCTGCAGTTGGATCCCTTGTGGATTAGTTTTGGTGAATTCTCTATCAATCTTCTCTAAGATAATATTAAATAGAATAGGTGAGATGGCATCCCCTTGTCTCAGTCCAGTGTACACCTTAAAATTTTCAGTCTCTCCTGCAGGTGTCTTAACTTTGCATATGGTTTCTTCCAAACACATTTTAACTAATTTGATTAATTTTAATGGTATTTCAAATTCTTTCATGGTGTTTAAGAGTGTCTGTCGGTGTATGCTATCATAGGCCTTCTTGAAGTCTAAAAATGGAATATGGACATCTACATTAAATTCCCATGCCTTCTCATTTATTTGTCTCAATGTGAATAAGTGATCCAAAGTGGATCTGTTAGTGCGGAAACCACATTGGATTCTAAATTATATTTTATAATTTACCGCCTCCCCCCCCCTCTCCCCCCTGTCGGTTCTCTTCTGTGTGAAACAAAAAATTACTTCCCTTACCTGTTACTTTGCCGTTTAGCAGTGAAAGCGACTGCCGAAGATTTAGGACGAACATGGAACTGATTATGACTACGGAAGGAAGTGGAGCAGCTGGTTGCTGCACTGGCTGATATACAAACTTCAGCAGATGGTAATAACAAAAAAAAGTCCTGTGATACCGTCGTTTTTATGTTTACTTGCAGTGTTCAGTGGGGTTCCGTTTGACCTTACGTAAAAATTGTGGGCTCTTGAAAGGAGCGAGTAGCTTTTCCCGCCGAAAATCCGCGCTAATTACGTGGTACTTGCCCGTACTCTGAAGCCGGCGTACGGGAATTAATCGCCGCGAGTCAGAGAGCAGGCGACTTAGAGAAGCAAGGCGGCGAGTTAATTAACGTAATGACGGTGATTAAGGTAGTCGGCGGGCGGGAGAGATCCACAGTGCGCGCGGGCTGCGCCAGGTGATTCCCGACGTGTGGCCCGAACGGCATTCGACCAGCGCGAGGAAAAAAAAATTGTTTTCGTCACTGTTGAGCTTGTTCTTGGCATGTTCGAAAGAGTCTGTACATTTGCTGAGATTATTTTATTCAGATTAGCTGAAAGAAATTAAAGAACAGTTGTGGCGTCGCCTCACGCGAACTAGGACTGCCTTAGCTGTCCGGAACCAAGGACTTCCTGGATGAAGGACACAAACATTCGCTATTGTTCTCGTCCTCTTCCAGCTGGTTTTACTATGAACGTACTGGTAAATGTGTGTTCAATAAAACTGCCACAAAATCACTGTGCACCATCGTTTTCCTTCAAAGCATTTGCATCCAAACTAACTTCTTCATCCGAGGACCGTCTCCTGTGTTCTTTGTTCCTTTACTGCTCGAATTAGTGTGAGCGTATGTCTCGACACAAGACCTTCCTGGGTGCATTAAAGTCCAATACCAAACAATGCGTAAGGTATACGATACAAGTGAATAAATGAAAGCCATCTAAGGTGGCGTTCTTCACGTCGCGAAGTAAAATTGGAACCAAGGGAAGAGAACGGAATCTCCAGTTTACTAGGAGGAATTCCAGGTGAGTATAACATATTACTTTTGACTTATGTTACGAAATGGAGGGAAGATGGTGTCACCAATGGTGCTCAACGATCCTGGTTTCAGAGGAAAAAGTTTTTCTTTCTTATTTAGTCTATAGTTCAGTATAGGAAGAGAAGGCATTGCTCGAGTGGAACGCAAGTTGCCTGTTGAACTGTCATCTGCAAGACTCTACTCTGGAAAACATAGTATGATGTGGCTGAACAACTCGTCCATGACCGGTTATAGCTTTCCAATCTAAATAATAAATAATTAATGAAGTACACGATGCCGCTAGCATTACTTACTAAACCATTCAGCACCGCTTAACTCTCTTCTCCATAAGCTCTTATACGGTAATCTGAAAATCCACTACAGGCTGTAATACATACTCGTGAACTTGTGGCTTTGTTAGTGTCCAGTCAGTGAACAACCACCAATACAGATTAAACCACTTTTATGTAAGATTATATACATCTGGATACAGTAGGCTGGTTTGAATTTTGGAGAACGCACTAAGAAATTACACCGATCAACCACAACACTACGGCCACGTACCTAACAGCCTGTATGCCTACGTTTGGCACGAATCACAGCAACGACACGTCGTGACATGGAAGCAATGAGGCCTTGGTAGGTCGCTGGAGGGAGTTGGCACCACATCTGCAGACACAGGTCACGTAACTGGGGATGGGAGCGATGAGTTCTGATGCCACATTTAATCACATCCCAGATGTTTTCGATCAGGTTAAGAACACGACAGCTGGGGGGCCATCACGTCAATTGGAACTCGCCACTGTGTTTCTCTAGCCACTCCACCACACTCCTGGCCTTGTGACATGGTGCACAATCTTGTTAAAATATTGTCACTGCCGTCAGGAAACATGGCCGTCATGAAGGGGCTTACGTTGTCTGCAACCAGTGTACGATACTCCTTGGCCTTCACGATGTCTTGCACGAACTCTGCTGCACCCATGGATGCCCACGTGAATGTTCCCCAGAGCACAACGGAGCCACCGCCAGCTTGCCTCCGTATACGTGTCAAGGTGCCGTTCCCCTGGAAGACACTGATTCGCGCCCTCCCATCGGCATCATGAAGATGGATCGAGGTTCATCGGACCATGTAACGCTCTGCCATTGCGCCAGCGTCCAGCGCCCATGGGCACGTGCTTATTTCAGTCGTGTTTGCCTATGTCGTGATGTTAACATTGACACATGCATGGGTCGGCTGTGGACGCACATCGTTAGGAGTGTTAGGTGCACTGTGCTTTCAGACACGCTTTTACTCTGTTCATCAGTAATGTCTGATATTAATTTCGGCACAGTTCGCCGCCTGTCCTGTTTTGCCGGTTTGTCCAGCCTACCAAGTCCGACATCTGTGAAGAAGAATGGCCGTCCAAACCCACAACGCGTCTGGAAGTGGTTTCACCTTGGTTTCGCCACGTGTTGAAGACAGTCAACTACGGCACTCCTCGAACTCCCGACAAGTCGTGCAGCTTCCGAAATGCTCATGCCGAGCCTCCGGGCCATTACAATCTTCCCTCGGTAAAACACAGATAAATGGCGTGGCTTCCTCATACTATAAATGGACAGCACGCTCACTGACACTACATACACTGCGCGTGTGTCTGACTAACAGTCACATGACGCTGCAGTCGCCTGGACGGGTCTGTGCCACACAGTAGGTCGTTGATAATAATGTTCAGGCTAATCAGTGTAAATATCGTGCACTAGAGAGAGCCTAAAGACAGGAAAATACTCTTCGCCATACTGTGAGACTCCAGACGAGATTTTTCAAGCGCCATTGTTGCTCCAGAAACAATCTCACAATTGCTCATGGTATGCAATATCGCAGAATGAACAACCAAGGTCTCTCTGTGTCCAATGAAAATTCAGCATTGTTACACTACTTGACATGGTGTTTAGCAGATTCTGAGGGATACATCACGAAACCTGCCACAGTAAAGACCATCGAATGTTCCAGTTGCGAGAATGAGAAACAGAGAGATCCAGTTTTAGCAGGACTCGAGAGGAAACAATATTTTTGAGTTACTCCGTGAATGAAGTACTTTACCACCTTCCCCGTTAGAGAACACTTTGACCCCAGTCTTGGAGGGGTAAAATCAATTTCTCTGAGTTAGATTATGTTTCGTTTACGGAACTATTTTTTTATTATTTTTGAAAGATACTTAATATTGTCTCTGTATTGTAAGACTGTAAATCTGTCACAGAATTTACCAATAACTACATTTTTATTTTAAATACTAGCATTAATCGGTGATGTGGTAGAGGTCACAGTTTGTGAAAATAATATATGGACATCTTCCTAACATGGTCTACGCAATACACACATACTTCGTATCATGCGTCTTTGACAGCAAGACTGAGTTATGTACGTCTGAAATGCTTAAATATTTCATGGAAATGCCATCTTCCACAACGGCCCAGATTATTTCATTATTTACTTCACATCAGATAAACGAAGTATCCGACAGCACAACACAGCAGTAACTATGCTGTGGCTACCACACTGCTGCAGGGCATATGGATTGTTATTATTATTATTATTATTATTATTATTATTATTACCGACAGTAGTGTTAGTGGAAGTGCTCAGACAAAGCAGTGACTGCCTGAAGTATCATAATAATCGCCATTTCAAAAGTAAAGAGTTTAAGAATTTCAGCAGTCAAATGATTTACCAACGATAAATATAGCACACACATTTTAATTTTGTTGTTTTCATATGGTTATACGTGTTGCGTCTCAGCTCAGAGTAGTGGTGCAGAGAAAGTATGTTTCGTAACAGGTGTCTACCCTCAATATTGATAGTCAGCTTTGTTTCCTGAGATGTCGTGGGTAACACTCATGCTGGAATGAAAATTGCTTCATCAGTCTATAAAAAGGTAGTCAGAAATAAACAGCGCCATTCGTCTCATTCAATCATGAATTTGTGGTTTAATAAAACGGTCTAAAAAACTCAATGTCGATTATCTTCGAGGAAAATTGATTTCATTCAAAAGTTAAGCCATCATCCCAAGGCACGTGAAAACACATCGCAGAATGGAATTCCAGATTCCACTACCGTGCGAGCATGAAACAAGGAATCTGCCAGGTCACATTACTGTCTCGTGGACCAATGAGATAAGACTTGGTTTTACGACACAAGCAGAATACAGGTGCCACCGTATTGTGTAGAACTAGACATCGTCTTTGGTGGGTTTTCTTTGGTACAATGTACGTGGTGTGAATATAAACTGTTTCGATGCCTTAAAAAATTGATAATATCTCAGCAAGGCGTTGTCTTAGCTACGATTTGTTGTGATAGAACGACAGGAAACTTCCTATATGGAGATAAAGGGCCACGCGGGATTATCCGAGCGGTCAGGGGCGCTGCAGTCATGGACTGTGCGGCTGGTCCCCGCGCAGGTTCGAGTCCTCCCTCGGGCAAGGGTGTGTGTGTTTGTCCTTAGGATACTTTAGGTTAAGTAGTGTGTAAGCTTAGGGACTGATGACCTAAGCAGTTTAGTCCCATAAGATTTCACACACGTTTGAATATTTTTTGGAGATAAAAGTTTAGTGTAGTTTATGATTTTGGTGTTATAAGCTATGTGCTAAGGGAGTACTCCGTTTGAATGCTACACCATAATGAATATTTATCAATAGCACGTCTTTCTGGTAGAGTTTAAAGATTAAATATTAAAGAATGACAGCAGTACATAGCGCATACGGAAGCTGTAGTGCTGTGTCGCAGCTATAGTCACATATATTTATATCTACGTTTGTGGATTGGCTCACGTTTGTGTCTTGGTCGTAGTTACCTTTTTCAGTGATGGTGAACAGCTTTGAAATAAAATCTCCTCTTCAGTTCGAATGAAATTACGAAACGAATCTCGATTTTTAAGTCTATGTGTTGAATTACGTTACTTCAGAGTGTCAGCTGTGCGTGCAACATCGAAAATGTGGATATTATGCATGAGAAATCTGACATTAGAAATTATATCTTAACTGTATTACATTTAAAACCTGAAATGGGATGAAAACTCAGTTGAGTTAACTAAGAACTTCTATTCGTGTGTATCTCATATTGCCATACAATAAAATGTAGTGTTCCTCCAAGTGTAGTAGAATAGACAAACGAAGTAGATTCGCGTCCACTTCTTTGAACTGAAGTTTGTTTCGGAGGCAATTAGACTAGTGTAGTCTGTGCAATAATTTTACCTCTCGTGCTGTTGTGGTGTAATGGCTAGCATACTTGCGTAGTAAGCAACGAGACGTGAGTTGAAATCCTGGCTATGGGATAAAGTTTCATTTATATCTTCAACTTCCATCATTACCTTTAAGTACAATTCGCTGTTCAAACCATCCACGAGAAGAGAATCTTCTTCCAGATTTGTTCAACTCTTGTTCGACAATCGCTAACAGAGTTGTTGCAGCTATTTCACGCGCGACCAATTTCGCGAAGGAACTGTTTGATTTGCGACCTAAATATGGCCGAGAACGGACGCCGGAGAGCGCTGAGGGGTGTGCTACCTGATGTGTGATTGCACACAGGGGTAACTGTCTCAGAAAGGTTGAGAACCACTGATACAGACTTCGATTACGAGTGTAAGTATGACAAGCAAGTCATGCCAGAGGTGCACAATGTCCCCCTCCACCAAAGGGTTTCAGTCGTGGGGACCAATGCTGGTGCCCTCAGGTGCGGCTACCTACAGGCCATTGCTTGGAAACAACGTGTGGACTGCTACCACCAACAAACAAGTGCCCTATTGTGATTGGTGGTTTAAATTTAATTTGTACACTTCAATGTAATATTAGTAAAAGTAAGAGAAATTAATCTATTTAGGTCCCAAGACTGTACAGCACACTAAATCCATCATCAAATAAATTCCTTGCCCAAAGTGAACAACCGAATAGACACTACATACAATGACTACCTAATGTGCTGCCTACAAATTCTTTCAGTACAGTATATTAAATGAAATTTCATATACTAAGAGGATTTCCAAGGAGTCCATATACACTCCTGGAAATGGAAAAAAGAACACATTGACACCGGGGTGTCAGACCCACCATACTTGCTCCGGACACTGCGAGAGGGTTGTACCAGCAATGATCACACGCACGGCACAGCGGACACACCAGGAACCGCGGTGTTGGCCGTCGAATGGCGCTAGCTGCGCAGCATTTGTGCACCGCCACCGTCGGTGTCAGCCAGTTTGCCGTGGCATACGGAGCTCCATCGCAGTCTTTAACACTGGTAGCATGCCGCGACAGCGTGGACGTGAACCGTATGTGCAGTTGACGGACTTTGAGCGAGGGCGTATAGTGGGCATGCGGGAGGCCGGGTGGACGTACCGCCGAATTGCTCAACACGTGGGGCGTGAGGTCTCCACAGTACATCGATGTTGTCGCCAGTGGTCGGCGGAAGGTGCACGTGCCCGTCGACCTGGGATCGGACCGCAGCAACGCACGGATGCACGCCAAGACCGTAGGATCCTACGCAGTGCCGTAGGGGACCGCACCGCCACTTCCCAGCAAATTAGGGACACTGTTGCTCCTGGGGTATCGGCGAGGACCATTCGCAACAGTCTCCATGAAGCTGGGCTACGGTCCCGCACACCGTTAGGCCGTCTTCCGCTCACGCCCCAACATCGTGCAGCCCGCCTCCAGTGGTGTCGCGACAGGCGTGAATGGAGGGACGAATGGAGACGTGTCGTCTTCAGCGATGAGAGTCACTTCTGCCTTGGTGCCAATGATGGTCGTATGCGTGTTTGGCGCCGTGCAGGTGAGCGCCACAATCAGGACTGCATACGACCGAGGCACACAGGGCCAACACCCGGCATCATGGTGTGGGGAGCGATCTCCTACACTGGCCGTACACCACTCGTGATCGTCGAGGGGACACTGAATAGTGCACGGTACATCCAAACCGTCATCGAACCCATCGTTCTACCATTCCTAGACCGGCAAGGGAACTTGCTGTTCCAACAGGACAATGCACGTCCGCATGTATCCCGTGCCACCCAACGTGCTCTAGAAGGTGTAAGTCAACTACCCTGGCCAGCAAGATCTCCGGATCTGTCCCCCATTGAGCAAGTTTGGGACTGGATGAAGCGTCGTCTCACGCGGTCTGCACGTCCAGCACGAACGCTGGTCCAACTGAGGCGCCAGGTGGAAATGGCATGGCAAGCCGTTCCACAGGACTACATCCAGCATCTCTACGATCGTCTCCATGGGAGAATAGCAGCCTGCATTGCTGCGAAAGGTGGATATGCACTGTACTAGTGCCGACATTGTGCATGCTCTGTTGCCTGTGTCTATGTGCCTGTGGTTCTGTCAGTGTGATCATGTGATGTATCTGACCCCAGGAATGTGTCAATAAAGTTTCCCCTTCCTGGGACAATGAATTCACGGTGTTCTTATTTCAATTTCCAGGAGTGTAGCTACAGATTCCGTGCCATTAACTAAAGTAAATTTATTAAAAAGTCACCTTTCCGTACAACATCATATACTTCAACTAAATTTCCGTGTTCGTTAACGATCTGCTGGGCGCTTTCTTACACTGTGAACTTAATTCATCGTTCCAGGTAAAGCGCCTTAACTCCTACTACACTTCTGACGTGGGACTCGGCCTTAAGAAGAACTGCGTCTCTCGACAAGCTACTTCTACCATTCGATCCAATCCACGTAACATTCTAAAGAAAACTAGCACTCAAGTACTTGTGCAGACTATTCGATGTGACTGAATTAGTCATTTTATTCACAAGTATCTTTCAATTATTATGTTGCAGTTCAGGTAGTATGTGGAGTTTTCATCAGAATCAAAACATGGGCAAAAACAATACAAGAAAGCACTTTCCTTCATTAGAACGTATTCGCGCAAAGTTATTTACTTCTCTGACCTTAATGACGCCTGTATGACTAGTGACCTGCAAACTTAACAAAAAATAGCTGTGGCTGATATTTCAAATTCCTGCCATGATACGCTGGAGCCACTCAAATTACTAAGCGTACGATACTTCTCATAAAGATCTGGAATATTTGTAATTGTGACTGTACGAGTGACTGATGTTGTTAGAGCTTACTTACTCTCAGCATAAAGCACTCAAGTTCTACAACAAAATAAACTCTGATATTCGTAAGTCCTATGATTTCACATCTGGGAAGATCTACGTAGGTGTGAGTTGGAGGTATGGCCAGAACGACATCAAGAAATACCGGAAGTCAGAAACACTTCATATACAGTGTGTGTTAAAAGTCACAATGGTTCGTTGAGTGTGAATAACATTAGTTTTTTATGTTTTCCTTTCTTCAGTTTCATTTTGTGATTGAGGAAGGACGGAAGATTTACCACAGGAAAATTCTACATGTTTCAAAGAGCCAAAATTGTGAAGCTATACTTTGTTAACCGTTCGTAAGGCCATCGAGATATCGTGAATTTCAGTCCACTCTGCAGTTCCGTAACGAAGTCGACAGCGTAAGAAACAATATCATTACGGCAGGACTCGAACAGAATTTCCCTTTCTACTGTTGTTTTTTGTTTTCCTGCCACAAAATTTTTGATCTAAAGAAGAAAACGAAATGAACGGAAGCAACGATTCACGGTTCCTTGTAACAGTTTTCGTCTTCCAAGAAGTCACAGGAGGTGGTTTGTTTACCCTTCAGTATTCCGTCCAAAGGCTAGGAGTGAGATACACATGAGAGGTAGTACAGTGGCTACCGTTCTCGTTGGAACCTGCACCACCTCGATCTTCGGATAAACTGATCCGCTCCCACGCAGGAGACCTAGGGTAAAGGCACCAAACCTCACATTTTCGTTTCTTAATGTTTGTTAAAATACTATTGAGAGTTCATAAGTAATCGTAGTAGCAGTTAACCTCTAAGTAGGAAGCTATTATCTACTCAGTTCAGAATTCATTTTCATAAGCACTTTCAATAACATTAGAATAACGATATGCACGGAGCACCTCGTACGGTTTTGTCTCCCGCAAGAAATGTGCACCAAGTGAAGTGATTCGTGATATCCAATTCAGAGCAGTTGGGTCGTGGTGGGGATGGGTGGAAAAGTGTGAGGGGGAGAGGGGAAGGGGATACCATACGGTTCTGAGAGAAGTGCTACAAGATTAAGATATGAGTTGCACTCTATATTATGTCTTAAGAAACGGTGACTCGAGGGCGACAGTTATTGAACTGTACGAAAAAAAAAAACGTAAACTAGTTACAATCTACGGCGTGCACAAACTGTAATCAACATATAAACGTTGCTACACATCTTCGGATTTAGGTTGTGACGTGTTCGATATGCCTGCCACAATTGGCGATGATGTGGTGCTCACAAATAGCGAAATTCTTCACCACCTGCTGAAATGCCGGAACATTGGTGCTATCGATGACCTCCTGAATGGTTGTTTACGGCTCAGCAATGGTTTTTGGGTTATTGCTGTACACCTTGACCTTAATATAGCCCCACAGAATGGAGTCGCATGTGTTCAAGTCCGGAGAATATGGCGGCCAATCGAGACCCATGCTGGTGGCCTCAGGGTACCGCAAAGCCAGAGCGCGGTCACCAAAGTGCTCTACCAGGACATCAAACAGCCTCCTGCTTCAAGGACGTCGAGTTCCATCTTGCGTGAAGCACATCTCGTCGAAATCAGGGTCATTTGGATAACCGGGATGAAATCATCTTCTGAAACCTTCACGCACCGTTGGGTAGTCGCGTTGTCATCAAGGAATATCGTACAGTTTATTCCGTGGCTGGACAGTGCACACCACACAGTCACACGTTGAGGGTGAAGAGACGTCTCGATCTCGAAATGCGGATTCTCAGTCCGCCAAGTGTGCCAATTTTGCTTATTGACAAACCCATCCAAATGAAAGGGGCTTCGTCACGCAACCAATCCCTAAAAAAAAAAAAAATGGTTAAAATGGCTCTGAGCATTATGGGACTTAACATCTATGGTCATCAGTCCTCTAGAACTCAGAGCTACTTAAACCTAACTAACCTAAGGACATCACACAACACCCAGTCATCACGAGGCAGTGAAAATCCCTGACCCCGCCGGGAATCGAACACGGGAACGCGGGAGCGGGAAGCGAGAACGCTACCGCACGACCACGAGCTGCGGACCACCAATCCCTAAAAACGCGTAATAATTCATATCATGCCCCGCGACGACCCTTGGAGTTTGAACGTCCTAACGCAAATCGTTCAGAAGTTCATGACAATTTTATTTCAAATAGTTCGGTAATTATCACCCCGTACCTGAGTTGTGTTGCGGGTCACTTCGTAGTCGTATATGGTAATACCACTCGTTAGCCGTTTAAGGCTTTCACAGCCACGAGTTTTATTAATGAATGAGAAACTCTTCGGTATCCCAATTAACATTTACAGGCGATGTCTTATAACACAGAGGAGGGAACCTGCAAAGCGCATTTTGCACCAGCCGCGTACTCAGGTCACTTTCAGTTGGAAGGTGTGTGTCTTGTCACGATCGGAGAGCATTATGTTGTATTCCTTGTGGGGATGAAATTTTCGAAGCAGAGAAGTTTCTTCAGTACGTGACGTTCCAGACTTTTCGTGAGTAGAATGAACCGTATGAACGGCAAAAATGAACTGTGCTTGAACTATGTAGAACTATGCTTGAACTGTAATTGAATTTTATTTAACTGTAACTGAAATTTGTGCAGTTGTGCTACAAACAACTTATTACAACGTCACTATGAGTGTATGGAAAGAGGCAAAGGCTCAATTTATATCAGACTACACTAATTTCTATTAACTTAATGTTCATGTGCGCGATGGTTGGACCAGGTGGTTGTTGACGTTATACAGGTTTCGTCGCACAGCGAGACTGCGCATCGCCTGGAATGCAGCGTACCAGAGCTACAAGCCGTGTGCACCTACGTGTGCAACCACATGCTGCAGCGTGACAAACAGGGTACATCAGTAGTCATACCAGCGGTACAAGACGTCTTGTCAGCACTGGGCAGCGACAACGGGGAGAACTTAACCCAATGGCTTATACAGAAGGCTAGCAGCAGGTTTCTCCAGCCAGTCGCAGGTTTCACGTAAATTCATTGCCGACTTTGAGACGGGCCGAGCAGCTATATCCCATTATTCGTTCTTCTCTCTTAATACACTCATGCTCATAAATAAAGGATAATGCTGATACCTGGCGAAACAACGCTCTGGCGGGCGGTTTGTGGTCGGAGTATGACCATGCGGTGCATTTTACCTGCGGTCGTCGCACGGGGGCGCTAGCAGCAGTCCACATATGCAAAGGTGTGTTGGTGCATGTCAAACTACGGTGCAGCGAGTAAGTGTGCAGACGTTTTCAGACGTTCTAATGGTGACGGTGTGTTGAAAATGGCTCGAAGAACGCATATTGACGACGTTATGAGGTGTAGAACACTAGGGCGTCTCGAGGCTGCTCAAACACAGCAGGGCCTCGTGATGACTGGGTGTTGTGTGATGTCCTTAGGTTAGTTAGGTTTAAGTCGTTCTAAGTTCTAGGGGACTGATGACCATAGATGTTAAGTCCCATAGTGCTCAGAGCCATTTGAGCCAAACACAGCAGGTCGTGGCACCGGCCTTCTGTGTGCGACAAAGTGTGTCCTCAAGATTATGGCAACGATTCCAGCTGACAGGAAACGTGTCCAGGTGCTACAGTAAGGGACGTCTACAGCGTACAACACCACAAGAAGACCGATCTCTCACCATCAGTGCCCGCAGACTGCGATGGAGTACTGCTGGCAGCCTTGCTCGGGACCTTACCGCAGACATTGGAACAGTTGTCTCTAGATACACAGTCTACAGACGACTGAACAGACATGGTTTATTTGCCCAGAGACCTGCAAGGAGCATTCCACTGACCCCTGGTCGTATGAGGGCCTGTAAAGCCTGGTGTTAAGAACACAGTACATGGCCATTGAAACAGTGGTCCCAGGTTATACTCACGGACGAGACCAGGTGTATTCTGAACAGTGATTCTCGCTGGGGTATCATCTGGCGTGAACCAGGAACCAGATAACAACCACTTAATGTCGTTGAAATGGACCTGTATGGAGGTCGTGGTTGTATGATGTGGGGTGAGATTTTGATTGGTGCACGTACATCCCTGCATGTCTTTGACGGAGGAACTGTAACAGGTCAGGTGCATCGGGACGTCATTTTGCACCAGTATATCCGCCTTTTCAGCGGTGCAGTGGGTCCCACCTTCCTCCTGATGGATGATAACGCACGGCCCCATCGAGCTGTCGTCGTGGAGGAGTACATTGAAACAGAAGATATGAGGCGAATGGAGGGGCCTGCCTGTTCTCCACACCTAAACATCATTGGGCGCGTCTGGGATGCTATCGGTCGACGTATCGCTGCGCACCCCTAGGACCCTTCAGGAGGTCAGACAGGCACTGGTGCGAGAATGGGAGGCTATACCGCAGCAGCTGCTCGGAAATCTGATCCAGAATATGCCAACCCGAAGTGCGGCCTGTGTACGTGTGCATGGTGATCATATCCCATATTGATATCGGGGTACATGTGCAGGAAACAGTGGTGTTTTGTAACACGTGTGTTTCCTGACGGTTTTCTCAACTTATCACCAATACCGTGAACTTACAGATCCGTGTCGTGTGTGTTTGCTATGTGCCTATGCAATTAGCGCCAGTTTTGTGTGTTGTCACGTTGTGTGGCACCACATTCTGCATTAATCCTTGTTATATGACTCTGATTGTAGATGACATTACTTGCAAAAGACCATTGGAAAGCAGAAAAACTGATCTGTTTAGTGGTGTACAATACACTCACTTTCTTTGGATATTTTGCTAGTTAAACGCAATTGTTTTCAGGTATTTTTTTATGTTTATTTCCCCCAGTCCCATGGAGAAAGCACCCTCCAGAAATACTACAGCGCGTTAAGCAAATTAGAAGAACAGTGATACACGGTATGTGTGTGAGAAATGTCTAATGGCTCTGCACATGCCTGTATTTTTTTGTGCGTACCACACCAACAAAACCTTCTAAAAGAGCATTAACTTCACCCATCATCACCTCAATAAAAGTTTATAATTAATTTCTATAAAAAAAATGACATAAGTTTGAGAAAAGTGTGTGAGACAAAAGACAAAATATGCAGATTTTTGTAAATTTGAATAGTAAATATACACTCCTGGAAATTGAAATAAGAACACCGTGAATTCATTGTCCCAGGAAGGGGAAACTTTATTGACACATTCCTGGGGTCAGATACATCACATGATCACACTGACAGAACCACAGGCACATAGACACAGGCAACAGAGCATGCACAATGTCGGCACTAGTACAGTGTATATCCACCTTTCGCAGCAATGCAGGCTGCTATTCTCCCATGGAGACGATCGTAGAGATGCTGGATGTAGTCCTGTGGAACGGCTTGTCATGCCATTTCCACCTGGCGCCTCAGTTGGACCAGCGTTCGTGCTGGACGTGCAGACCGCGTGAGACGACGCTTCATCCAGTCCCAAACATGCTCAATGGGGGACAGATCCGGAGATCTTGCTGGCCAGGGTAGTTGACTTACACCTTCTAGAGCACGCTGGGTGGCACGGGATACATGCGGACGTGCATCGTCCTGTTGGAACAGCAAGTTCCCTTGCCGGTCTAGGAATGGTAGAACGATGGGTTCGATGACGGTTTGGATGTACCGTGCACTATTCAGTGTCCCCTCGACGATCACCAGTGGTGTATGGCCAGTGTAGGAGATCGCTCCCCACACCATGATGCCGGGTGTTGGCCCTGTGTGCCTCGGTCGTATGCAGTCCTGATTGTGGCGCTCACCTGCACGGTGCCAAACACGCATACGACCATCATTGGCACCAAGGCAGAAGCGACTCTCATCGCTGAAGACGACACGTCTCCATTCGTCGCTCCATTCACGCCTGTCGCGACACCACTGGAGGCGGGCTGCACGATGTTGGGGCGTGAGCGGAAGACGGCCTAACGGTGTGCGGGACCGTAGCCCAGCTTCATGGAGACGGTTGCGAATGGTCCTCGCCGATACCCCAGGAGCAACAGTGTCCCTAATTTGCTGGGAAGTGGCGGTGCGGTCCCCTACGGCACTGCGTAGGATCCTACGGTCTTGGCGTGCATCCGTGCGTCGCTGTGGTCGGGTCCCAGGTCGACGGACACGTGCACCTTCCGCCGACCACTGGCGACAACATCGATGTACTGTGGAGACCTCACGCCCCACGTGTTGAGCAATTCGGCGGTACATCCACCCGGGCTCCCGCATGCCCACTATACGCCCTCGCTCAAAGTCCGTCAACTGCACATACGGTTCACGTCCACGCTGTCGCGGCATGCTATCAGTGTTAAAGACTGCGATGGAGCTCCGTATGCCACGGCAAACTGGCTGACACTGACGGCAACGGTGCACAAATGCTGCGCAGCTAGCGCCATTTGACGGCCAACACCGCGGTTCCTGGTGTGTCCGCTGTGCCGTGCGTGTGATCATTGCTTGTACAGCCCTCTCGCAGTGTCCGGAGCAAGTATGGTGGGTCTGACACACCGGTGTCAATGTGTTCTTTTTTCCATTTCCAGGAGTGTAGATTAGACAAATAGGTAAATATATTAGTAAGCCAGTGGGTTAACGGCGGCAGCATACTAAAGAAATTGTTATCCTTGCATGTCGTAGTTAAATGCGTATAGTGGGTGCTAAAATAAACTGAGAAACCTGAGCGTCGTCACAGTATATGCTGTAGTAGATGCTGTATTGAGAAATCGATGCAAAAGTTTTGAAATTTTTTTCAATCATTAAGAGGTAAGTTACGGAGAAACAAGGGATGTTCTTAGAGGTAAAAAAGAAGTTCAAGTCGGCAGGGGTAGTAATGATCTTTCAGATCAGCTACAGACGAAAAATTTTGATTTAATATGTATAGGGCGTGAAATCGAATGTTCTTACTTGCCTGACCACAATGACGTCGTAAATTTGAATGAGGACGTCAGTGAAACTTAATCTGACGCTGTCATATCAGATGAACTCACTGAAGACTTGTATAGATCAAGCCATGGTACTGCATCAGCTGACATCCGTGAAATCAGGATAATACCGAAGAAATTAATACTATGTGGAAAATGCCAGTTTCAGTTAAGAAGATCATTAAAAATTCTTATCTAAAGAAACTAATTGGAGGGTAAAAATCAGGCTTAAGAGAGAATAAAGACAAATTCAATATGGTGGAAAGTGAAATGCATCATGAAATAAAAAAGGTAGAAGCAAGGCACTTTGAAATTAAACGTTCGATTTACAAAGTAAATTACGAAATAAAATGCATAGTATTTGCAGGAAAATTTACATTATAACTCAAGCACTAACGGAAGAAATGCAGACTGAAGCAAGTATTAAGATTAGCAATTCAAATCAGTATCAGGATGAATCAGAGGACTAGTTGGATACAGAAATTATAAACTGTGATGATGAATTTTTACAGGAATTAGAAACTTTAATGTGCAACTTATTGCCAATACAGGTTCTATTAATCAAATAGACACACAGATTAGTAAAATCGCTAACACACAAACTGAGGCAACTGATATGGGTAATACAAAACATCAACAGTAAGTAAAAAAGTAAAACCCGTCTCAAACAATGTCAACTCAAAAGTAAAAATTCAAACACAAATTCAAACGTAAAGGCAAGACAAAGATTGTTTCTCTTAAATTGAGAGGCATCGAGGAAAGTACAAAAATCCACTGAGATAGAGGCTGTGAGTAGTAGTGCTACTAGAAAAGGAAGGTAAATTGAACAAAGGTATGCAATTTGATATGAACAGGCAATAAGCAAAGGCTCTGTTAGAACTGGTGATCAACCAGGCTATCCAAGTGCTTGTAGATTTCAACACTTCTTTATAAGCGGGATCATACACTCAGTGGCTTTAATTCAACAACTGAGTATATTATTCCTCTGGCCAGAAGAACAAAAATTGAAATTGGGTAGCTAACAGATTTGGATGAGACGTTAGATCAGGAGGAACAGAAGTAATTATCACATCTATAACACACTGATAAGCCAAAACATTATAATCACGGGCCATCATGACGTTGGATGCCGCGCAGTAGTGTTTTGGACACGTGACGCGGTAACAAAAGTCTATAAGCGGAGCAGACAGGGACAGGAAATCACCCTAGCAAAGATATGGGGTGCAGATGGGGAAATACATTGAGATAAGCGACTTTGACAGAGGGCATATTGTTATTACACAGAGCCTGCGAACAAGCATGACGAAAGCGGCGAAGATGGTGGAATGTTCACTTGCACTGTCGTCACCTTCTACGGAGAGAGGTAGAAGTACATTGAGCTACCACTAGGCGCTAAATTGTTGGACGTCCACGAGTGTTCACAGAAATTGGGGTTCGGAGGCTTGTTTGTTCTGTAAAGTAGGAAAGACGGTGATCCGTGGCATCTCTGTCCAGACAGCACATTGCTATGGTACGCACAAGTGTTTCGGAGCACACCGTTAATCGTACATTGTTGAACATGGAGCGGATCCGCAGCAGACCATCCCTACGTGTTCACATGTTGACCCAACAACATCGCCAGTTACGGTTGCAGTGAACAAGGGCCCATCGGGATTCTACCGTCGATCAATGGAATCGTTCCTGCTCTTCGTCCGAATCACATTTTTGCTACACTAGATATATGATCGTCTCTACAAACGCCGTCGTCATGGAGAACTGTGGCTCGAAACTTGCAGCGCGTCACTGACGCAGGTTGGCGGGAGCAGTATTGTGCTTTGGGAGACATCATCCTGCGCTTGCATGTGACCTGTGGCCGTAATCGCAGACACGCTGACAGCTGCGAACCATCTGTATCCCTTCATGCGTGATGTCTTCTCCGATGGCGTTGTCATCGTTCAGCAGCATAATTCGTCGTGTCTCGGAGCCAGAACCGTGCTACAGTGTCTTGAGGAGCATTACAGTGAACTCACATTGACGTCCCGGCGACTGAATTCGCATTACGTAAATCATAGGGGAGCCATCTGTGTCGTTATCGGGCACGCCATCACTGTGTCCGCAGATCAGTAGTCCGTTATTTAGGCGAATTACATGACCTGTGTGTCGACACCCAATATCACTTTCCTCCGCAAACTTACCAACTAACTGTCGGATCCCAGATACGCAGAATCAGTGATGTATATCCTTCCAAAGACGGAGAAGCAAACTATTAAGCAGGTGGTCGTAATGTTTCGGCTCATCAATGTATATGATAAATTTGTTCAAGCATTTTCTAATCAATACCGTTCTAATACCACGCAAAATAGTGTACGGATCGAAACATTTGAAGGTGGATGCTTCGCCAGTAATAGTTATGGTAACTACAAAGAATTTTTCCCACTCTGTTGGCAGAGGAATAACTACTTAACAGGCTTTGAAGACTCGAGGAGGAAAGTAACTTTCACATCCTGTGTCACTGTCAAATAACATAGCTAGATGAAACTTCGACAATACATAGAAGTAACTACTACAATATAGTACAGGAAGTGAGACGAACAGAAATGTTCACTCAGTGATAATAAGTACACCGAAGGCGCAGCAATTTATAATGCCCCTCTCCCACTTGGACATTAGAAATGGCGTGTTATCACAGCCGATGCAAATGCAAGCTCTGCCAAGTGATGACATGCTGGTCATACGATTGACAATAAGTGGCAGGAAATTCCTTTCCATTCCTCCACCAGCGAGACTGACAACTTCTGGATGATAGTCGACTTGCATTACGTCTCCACAATCCATGCCACACATGCGCCATGGAATAATGGATGTACCCTCTGGTGGTGAGATATGGAAGCAGACTATGAACCCAGGAACACTGTCAACCATGGCATTTTATGTCGTCCAGCTGTTACTGCGTGGGAGACGTAAAATGTTGCATGGACTTCCTGATCTCCATATATTTGAACAGAGCAGACTCATCAGTCAATGTTATTGTAACTCCACACTCCTTCCCTGTCTGCTTCTTTCGCTGAGTGCAAATGGTTCAAATGGCTCTGAGCGCTATGGGACTTAACTTCTGAGGTCATCAGTCCCCTAGAACTTAGAACTACTTAAAACTACCTAACCTAAGGATATCACACACATCCATGCCCGAGGCAGAGTTCGAACCTGCGACCGTAGCGGTCACGTGGTTCCAGACTGTAGCGCCTAGAACCGCTCGGCCAACCCGGCCGGCTCGAGGAGTGCATTTGGCCCTGACTTCATTCTTATGGATGGCAGTGCGAGACCACTGAACGAATGTAATGCTCTGCCACAAACACTCCTCACCAACTCCGTGCGCAGCTTGGGAGCACGTTGTAATGCATGCATTGCTATGCATGGTGAACACAACTACTCAGAAGTGTATTCCACCGGCCAACATCAACTCTGGAGATTCGTACGTAATTATTGCCCTTGCGCAAAACTAACTTTTCTGTTCGTCTCACCGCATATTTCTTTCACTTCCCTTCTATATTATACTGTAGTAGTTCATTGAGGTGTGTCACTTGGTAGTGACACCACATGTGAAAGTGGTATCACTGTATTTAATTGACACACTGAAAGAATCAGATTTTGTTGCTGCTGTAGTATTGAAATTTGAGGTGTCAGTGCAGGAGAAAGCTGGTAGTATCAGAAAAGATGATATCAATAATTTTTGCATGCAGCTGAGCAGCTATATTCAATGACGAACAGACAAGGGCAGGACAAGTGGTGAAGAAACAGGTGGTAAAGTAGAGCGTGATAACAGTGAGCAAATCATAAGTAGCCGCCTGTACAGGAATGACACATGTTGCTGCTGAGAAGAATATACGCCTTCATGACTTAGCCTATTCAAAGGCGAGGGATCGCCTCTCAGCAGAGCGTAAATGAAGGAAGTTATCGCAAAAACCGAAGAGAATATCAGAACGGTCAAAATCGGGAGCATAAAAACCTGATAGAGAAAGAAATCATAACATGTAGGAAAATTAGAGAGAGGTTCAGACTTGACGCAATCGCAAGTATCTGAGGACGATGGACCACTTATGAAATTTCCAGTATACGTCGAAAAGGACTGCATAAAGAAAGCGTTAATGGAAGACGCTACAAATGAACTAAAACAAGCATTCCAACCAACAACTAACATTAGCATGCAAAACACATGAACAGCCACAATCCTCGATTCACGAAGCAATATAAGTGCTACATTCAGTAATTTATACGAAGAGATAAGGTAAAATTAGAGATTCCCAAATCACCTATACAAGTAATTAAATTTGTTGCAGTTAGTGGGACCAGAAGTGAGCTTATAAGAATTTAGCGTGTTTGATAAAACGCTTTATTTAAGTTTTGTTGTAGTGTCCGCTCCATATGTCAGATATTAGGAACGAAGAATATAAACGATTGCCCATGGTGTTTTGAGAATAAAATAAGATAAAAAGGGAAATGTGTTGAGGATGGAGAGAAATGTCATAAAAGAAGGTAGTATTGCCAATGCCAGGGTATGAATAATGGGCGATCAAAAGTATGGTACTGTAGGTTCTGAATAAATATTCATATCAGAAAAGGTGGCAATAGATATAGGAATTAAAATTGTTTGCAAATATTGGAGTGTTAAGTGAGGTTGAAACTAATGATTCGAAATGCTAGTGCTTAAACTTCAAGAGGTATCCTATATGCAACCATCATGTACGAATGTTGTAGGTTTCATCTGCCAGAATTCAGATGGCTCTAGTGTTCTTCCAGCTGCTGTTGTTTAGACTGAACAATCAGTTTTCGGCACTGTCGCTCTATTGACATATTATGAAGCAATAAATTTGTTACTGCCTGAATAACGGTATTACATTTTTGCAGAAGTGGGGCAATTCCTTATGGCAAGCAGTTAGAGCATTTTGCTAACAAGTTTTTGGCACTTGCCCTATATGACCTTTACAGCCTAAAAACTAACACAGACGTCGTAGAAAAGGAAAGTGAGTTTTTAATACTGTCAGCAGTATACAGTCGACAAAACGAAAATGTTCGCACGTCTTAATGAGCCCGGCTACTTTTAGTTCTGAACAGCCCACTCCAATGGTAACGCAACACATACCGAAAACGTTGGTAACACACATCTAAATACCTCTAGCAGTGTACTTATTCCCTTCTTATTGTAATGATTTAACTTAGGAACTATTTTGATTTTGTTTGATAAGGTACTGCAGTTCCACTGAAGTAATCGCGGTTCGTGCTCCTGTTGATACCATACTCTTTCTACTTCGTAATATTTATTGATGTGTTGCAAACATAACATGAATGTAGCCAAGGTTTGTCACCCACGATAATGCTCTGTACTACAGATAAAAAGTCTTTTACTGCCACAATGCCTTGCGAGGAGAACACGGCAAGCAGCATAATCAATTTCCCAGAAACCTCGCTCAGTGGAAGAGGAGTCAAAATAACAGAACTCGTCTGTCAGTTTACCTGCACACACTACACAATTTCCGAGAAAACGATAGTCGAAGTTTGCCTTGTAATTTAGATGTCTTTTGGCTCACGTTAATATCCTACATGGTGGCACAGTGGCTGGCATCTCCGCCTCTATCTGTTACGCCCCGTATTTGAAGCACGATTATTGATTTCACTTATTTTATTATTACGATTATTTTTTCGCTACCTTCCCATACCGTAGAAAGATACTACAGAATGTTTCTTACCAAGTTAGGGGATAAATGGGCATTACATTAATTGTGAAATTATATCAGGGTTTCACAAAATGTATCATACATTTATTACATAATATACGCGTGTGTATGGTATTTTCATGGGTTAAAAGCTCACTAAATTTTCATATTCCTGTATTTCATTCTTATATCAGTTCTTATATTAACTCTTGTATTTTATTCTTATGTTTATTCTTGAGGAAGATCTGGTGCATTCCCGTGGATGATAACCGAGGGACATTACACACATCCATGCCCGAGGCAGGATTCGAACCTGGGACCGTAGCGGTCGCGCGGTTCCAGACTGTAGAGAAATTACGAACACCACGAGCATCGCGTGAAGATAGATTTTCCACAGTGACATTTCTTCATATGAATCGCACTCGAGAAAGAAAAGACGTTAAAACTGCTGAAGAGTTTATGCATTTCCATTAATTTCGCGGCAAATCACGCAAACGGATTACTTTACCGAAAACTGCAGCTCGCAGTTCATTACGAATCAAGCACGATTCTCTAAGGAAATTTTTCAGAAAACGATTTCAAATAATTTTCTAATTCATTTATCAGCCATAAAATTAGTAGACGAATGAGGACGGTAGTTCAATGTACACAGAACAACACTGCTATAGTAATCTTCTACATACATCGGTTGATAAATGAACTAATTAAGGTAATAATCGGCTTTCGAACACGGGACGAAAAAATGTGAAACCGCGGTGCCACCCTCTGGGCAATGGCTTCAGTTGACCGACGTAATCGCTAAAAGGCACACAAGTTGCCTGTAAAACTTTGTCTTTTTCTCAGAAATGGTTGAGTATCTGTGGATAAGCCGTGACACGTGGTCGTGTAGTTTGACACCTTTTCCACCGAACGAGATTTCCTGAAATTGATTTACGGCACTTGCCTTGTTCTTCTCGGTAGAATACGCAGGAAACGCAAGACGACGTCCTGAGACTGGTCCAGTATTATTGTTTCAGCGCGCGTGAAGCGGCAGCCAGGTGCTGCGTTTCGTTGGGCTGTGCCCGGAAGTGGATAAGCCGGTGGCTCAAAACAGGCGTATTTTGCCGGCTTCGAAGGTCTGGCTTAAGATAAAAGTAGATGCCTAAGCAAGACAATGTGTTAGTTGACACTATACGGAACGTCCGTTTCAATTGTCATCCAAGTCAAGTATGAGACTAATCTTCCTGGATGGCCGAAAACCATTGGTAACCACTTGTACTGTGCTGATCTTAGAGCACATAGGGCTGGTAATAAAGATGCCACCCTTTTGATCACAATCTTTATAAGCTTGCCTTCACTGAAATAAATGTAGACCGTTACTGCCGCCACGTCATCATTCCTGATGATTCAAAATGTATGTTGACTGTGGCTGGAAATCACGCACACCACTCTTTCGGTGCTGGCGACGCCCTGTCACAAATCATGTAACTGATGTTGTGTTTGCCCTTGTTCATTCTGTGGTGGAATGTGGGTATTAAAGCTATCTTGACTATCGATACTTAGTATACAGGACAGTTATGGTAAGACTCATTCACTGAATTTATTACATTCCGACAGTATTTACAAAAACAGCAAATGTATCCACGGTAGATTCATAATACAGTTTCATGAAACATTAGAGACGTGGAAATACTTACCGCTAGGCCACAGTTACCAAAGAAAATCTGGGTAACTATTAAGAAGGGAGGTAATAAAATACAAGTTACGTAAAAAGCAAGATTATTTACGCAATGAGCAAGTTTAGTTTAGTTTAGTTTTAGTTATATCTTGTTCCCTAGATCATTTACCCTTTTATTTTATTGATATGATGTGGACCAAGTCAGATTACAAGATATATACACATGAACAGTGATAGTATTAATATTACTGAAATTTTTGGTTCCACACATGCAACTACATTTAGAGGTACTTTTCTTTACCATTTCTGAAACAGGAACTCATCAATGGAGTAGAAGGAGGTGTCCAAAAGAAATGATTATAAGCTAGATTTAAAACTTTACCAGCTACGTGCCAGACACTTTATGTTGTTGGGAAATTGATCAAAGATATTTGTTGCTGAATAATGTACTATTTTTTGAGCAACTGACAGCTTCAATAATGGATGGGGAAGGTCATTTTTCCCTGTAGTGTTGTATGTATGAACATCACTGTTCTTCGCGAATTGAGATGGGTCATTTGTGACGAATTTCATTAGCGAATGTAAGTACTCTGATGTTGCAGTTAAAATAACTAACTCCTTGAAAATGTGCCTACATGACGTCCTTGGGTGAACACCACTAATTATTCTCACTGCTCTCTTTTGTGTAATCAATACTTTGCATCTAAGATGTGAATTACCCCAGAAAACTATTCCATAAGACATTATTGAGTGGAAATATTCAAAGTATGTTAGAAGGTTGATCTGTTTGTTACCAAGACTAGCCATAGGAAGAGCGAAAGACGCTGAGGTTTGAGTAGGTCAGTAATATGCCTCTTCCAGTTCAAGTTGTCATCAATGTGAACACCAAGAAATTTGGAGAAATCTACCCTGTTAAATGAGCCCAGTTCGTATGCTGCGTCAGTTGTCCGTATGACTCTATTAGGTGTAGAGAACTAGATATACTGAGTTTTTTTCAAAATGAATGGAGAGTCCATTTTATGAGAACCACTTAATAATTCTTTGAAAGACATATTTAACAATATCTTCAGCTGCATTTTCTGGAATGGGATTTATTACATTACTCTTGTTATCTGCAAATAGTACTAGTTCCGCTTGCTGAACGTTAAGTGTAAGGTCATTTATATGAATAAGGAACAGCAGAGGATCTACAATTGAACCCTGTGGGACTCCCCTTGTGATAACTCCTCATTCATTAGAAATTACCCCCTCCCAACATTATTTCTGCTGTTCAGCACAAAGTTTTGCTTTCTGTTCATTAAGTATGATTCAAACCAGCTGTGTGTGTAGCGTTAAATTCCATAAAATCTGAATTTTTCTAGGAGTGTGACATGACACACTCAGTCAAATGCCTTGGAGAGGTCACAGAAAATAGCAAATGGTGACAATCTGATATTTAGGGCTTGTACTATTTGATATGTAAATGTGTAGGTAGCATTCTCAGTCGAGTAACCCTTCCAGAATCCGAACTGTGACATGCTGAGTAAATTATTTTCACTTAAATATGAGACTACTCTTCAATAGATACCTTGTTCAAATATTTTAGAAAATGAAAGTCAACAATGTGATGGATCTATAATTATTTAAGTCACTATTGTCCCCTTTCTTATAAAGAGGTTTGATAATTGCGTATTTCAATCTGTCTGGAAAAATTCCATGTGCCAACGAAGCATTACATATATCGCTAAGTACTCCACATATGAAATTAGAAAAACACTTCAAAATTCTGTTAGAGACTCCATCAACGCCACATGAACTCTTGTTTTTCAGTATTGTAGTTCATTCACCACTTTAGGAAGCTGCATTATAACTAGTTCCCGTGTGTAAACATGTCACCGACTGGCTGCCTGTATCACACCTTTAGTCCATGTACAATCGCACTAACATGTTCAACATTCAACGAAAGTAAACGGGAGAGGTAAGTTCAACAACAGTAACTACGATGCACACCATCGATCACACTTCCTGCTGTCCGACTGTTTACTGTTAAAATTTGACCGAGTCCTTTGCCTCACATAGCAGTTTTGATGGATGCATTGATTTTATTGTAGGTCTTTTAAACACAAACATGAAAGGAAATACTGTACTTTGCCCCAAACAAGAACGGGTTAATAACAATGAATATCTTAACTATCACAAAAGGAACTGACATGATCACTACTGAAAAATTAATAAATTGACTGGGGTTGATATGTCAAGTCACTGTAATGGAATATTGTAAGAAATAAATAAACCTATCATGTCACTCTAATCCTATAATATAACCTTGTCGTTGTAATCCTATAATATAACAGAAGATAAATAGTACTCAGTTTCAGCAATATGCTTACAGTTCGGAAGAATGGTTTAACATAAAGCTCCGCGCTAATCCATCCTGACAAAGCAACTTTATTTCTTCTTAGCTACGGCAACGGACAAATGCGTGGATCTGCTTACTACCATTAGTTATATTGCACCTTGCACCGATCCAAGACAACTCACATTCTGGCCTTGATACCCACTTGGAGTACTAGTTTACACAAAGAATTTTCTTCCTAGTACGTCACATTGATGTACATCTGTATTTCTTCACACAACTTTGTTCATTCACCAGATGTATCAACTATGAATCATGGCAGCATGTTAAGCGCTCGTAGGCCGTACACAATTAGGCTTTTAAGAATGCTATTACCTACATCAGAAAAAGCAAACAAGAAACTTCACAATAGGATACATAATGGTATTACCAAGACAAACTGTCACCAGTCACATACAGAAATGTTGAGTAGACGAGTAAAGGATAGGAGAGTAGAGTTATCAAAAATGTGCCTCCCACAACACTGCAGCACCCAGTCCGTAGAGGATAAAATCGTGTTATAGAACCTGTCAGGCTACAAGATAAAACGGATTTCGCGGGTTATTGTGTCATCTTCCCGGAAACAACACAGAGATGAGTTTGTAAAGGACGATATTGGAAATACGTAATGGAAGGAAATAATTCGTTTCTGACCCAGTCTCTCAAATTTTCTACTGCTGGCGGTCTACAAAATTGATATATTTAAGTAAAGGAGAGAAAGGGGGAGCGATGATCACATTTGCGTACCAATACCATTCGGTTTGTTTCTGGGCTGTACGGTTTTCGGTCTGCTATCAATGTAGGACGCCATGAAGGACAAATTGCGTTTTGTATTCGTTGACTATTGTTAACATCCTAACATAAATATCTTACAGACACATTTGTTTTATTAACATGAAATAACAAGTAAGAAATAAAGCAACACTAACCTCTCTTTTTAAAGGAATGCATATGGAATTTCACAAGTCGGCGCTATAAACACATCTTGAAGAAGCTGGGCTGGACGGTTACACGCATTTGAATGATTACAGTGCAGTACGGATCCACGACCACAATTTCCATCACGGCTTATTAGAATGGAAGTTACATCATGGTGTTTTCTGCTTGCAGTAATTCAGGAAAAGTAATATTGATATCTCAGCGCCTTTGCACAAAGCTTAACGCCTCTCAAGCTATGTTCCTGATCTACTGGCAACGCACTCCAGAAATTAGTCCCATGGAAAAACAAATTTCATTTTTTTCATGCTCTAATTTAGAAAGGTCCCGAAAATTATTTTGGAGAATGTTTCACTGGCACGACTCCATTCTTAGCTTTCAGATATTCGAAATTATATACATTGTTAAATATATTTTAAATTGAAGTAGTTTTGTGGACACCAAAATACTTCACGACAAGGA
This sequence comes from Schistocerca americana, assembly GCF_021461395.2. Taxonomy (NCBI): domain Eukaryota; kingdom Metazoa; phylum Arthropoda; class Insecta; order Orthoptera; family Acrididae; genus Schistocerca; species Schistocerca americana. The sequence continues at coordinate 69,532,989 of NC_060119.1, forward strand.
ATACTTTCCTTACAATACGTTAAGTATCGAGATAATTTTGTAGAACCTTGCTTTACTTAGAAGTAGCTGATTAGTTTGCAATACTAGGTTCCTTATTCGTCTCAAATGTAAAAATAAACATAATTTACGTACTTATTGCTAAAAATATAACTATATTTCAGTATATATAAAGTATATATATTTTTAAAGTATATTACGAAGTATAAATATCTTATAAAATGTAAATATGTTTCACAAATTTTAAAATGAAATCTGCCACTAATTCTTTATAATAGCAATTTAAAACAAAATTTGATTACATATGTTTTCATTGTTCTTGGAAGTTGTGAAATAAATTAATTCCTGTGTGAATCCCGTTTGAGCCAGCAACATGAAGTTGCCAATAAGAGAAACGTGGTACCCTTAGATCTATGCCATGCTGCTTAAAAGAACGCAATCGTGAACCTAACCTTTATTACGATTCCTTTTCCTGCATGCCGACTGACATGTATACTCCGTTAGCTTTAAAATTTTTCGGTTGTGGTGTAGATACGCTTCAAATGTCACTCCACCCTATTAACTCCCCGAGAAATATGTCTCCATTGTCTTGTACACTGGACTTACACAATTTTACATCGTAGAATGAATCAACACAAACAGTTGGAAGAAAACACTCAAAAATGTCCCGGGTAGTTAAAAAGGCATTGTTAACAGATACGCTTAACCTTTAAGTCTAATAGGGCAAAAGAATAAAAACAAATGGTACACATGAACATGTCATGTAGTTCACAGTAGCCTGCCAAGCATTAATCGGAAAAGCTGTCCAAACCTTTAATCCACTGTGCAGCATTGACCCAGAGCTATATCTAGTTCTAAATGACGATGATCTCTGAATCTTTGTGATGTTACTGCAGAATCAGCCTATACTGGTAACATCCCAGTTCGCAAAAGGCGTCACATGAAGATACGTATTCAACAATGTGAAAAGGGTCGCATACTATGTAACTACTGTCAGTTTATTTTTCTTTTGAGAGGTTGTACAATAATGTTGTATGTGTAATAAGAGTGTTTGGTATTGTATCCCCCGTAATGCCATACTCATGTTGGAAGATTCGCACCGCCATTAACCAACGCATTGGCTTCGCCAAACGCTCCAGCGATAACAGTAACATGGCAGTATCGTTCAGGCCATATAAGGGCCAATCGAATCCGAATGACCATCGTGTTATCCATCAGCCAATGGCGTCATCATGTGGCTGCGGTAAAGAGGGGTAGGGGTTACCAACCCGTACTCACGACCGTTTCGGGATTAACATACAAAGTGCCTCTACCTCTCGGATATGAATCCGGCTCAGTACGTGAATGCAATGGTAAGAAAACCTAATAACTCGTGGAATGGGACTCACCCACTGTCATGCACCTCACAGTAGTCTGCATATATATACAGGGTGAGTCACCTAACGTTACCGCTGGATATATTTCGTAAACCACATCAAATTCTGACGAAGCGATTCCACACACCGAACGTGAGGAGAGGGGCTAGTGTAATTGTTTAATACAAACCATAGACAAATGCACGGAAGTATGTTTTTTAACACAAACCTACGTTTTTTAAATGGAACCGCGTTAGTTTTGTTAGCAAATCTCAACATATAAACAAATACGTAAACAGTGTCATTTGTTGCATTCTAAAATGTTAATTACATCCGGAGATATTGTCACCTAACGCTGACGCTTGAAACCTCCGACGTTCAGTTGCGTGTTGTAACAAACACGGGCCACGGTCGGCGAGCAGCATCTGCAGGGTCATGTCTACGATGACGACCGTGTTTACGAGTATGGCTGTAGTGCACTGTTGTGGTTTGGTCTAGCTGTCGCAGTGTCCGCATGTAGCCCTTGCTGCTATTGTTATTCTGCATTCGTCTCCGCACGCAGACCTGTAGTACACCGTGTTACCATGGGTCTGTGATAGTGTAGTGTTGTAGGAACTGTGACCATGGTGTATTCGAACTCTGAAAAGGCGGAGATGATACTCATGTATGGGGAGTGTCGACGAAATGAAGCTGAAGCCTGCTGGGTGTATGGGGAACGGTACCCGGACAGAGAGCATCCAACGTGCCGCACATTGCAAAACATCTACCGCCAACTGTATGCAACAGGAATGGTCGTAGCACGCAAACGGGTCCGTAACAGGCCCGTCACAGGAGGAGCGGGTGCAGTTGGTGTGTTAGCTGCTGTTACCATGAACCCACACATGAGTACACGGAACATTGCGAGAACCGGTGGACTGAGTCAAAGTAGTGTCATGCGCATACTGCATCGTCACCGCTTTCACCCGTTTCATGTGTCGCTACATCAGCAATTACATGGTGATGACTTTAATCATTGAGTGCAATTCTGTCAATGGGTATTAACAGAGAATGCGTTGCAGTTCTACCTGTTTACCGATGATGCGGGTTTTACAAACGACGGGGCAGGGAATCCACGGAACATGCATTACTGGTCCGTGGACAATCCTCGCTGGCTCAGACAGGTAGAGCAAGAGCGACCGTGGACTGTAAATGTATGGTGCGGAATCATTGGCGACCACCTCATTGGTCCTAACTTCATTGCATTGGCCCAAACAGCTGCAACATACATCGCGTTTCTACCGAGTGATCTGCCAACGTTGCTCGAAAATGCCCCATTGGAAACGCGTCGACGTATGTGGTATCAGCATGATGGTGCACCTGTACATTCTGCAATTAACACTAGGCTGACTCTTGACAGGATGTTCGACGGGCGTTTCATAGGACGTGGAGGACGCATAAATTGGCCAGCCCGTTCTCCTGATCTTACACCTCTGGACTTGTTTCTGTGGGGTACGTTGAAGGAGAATGAGTACCGTGGTGTGCCTACAACCGCAGAGGATATGAAACAACGTATTGTGGCAGCCTGCGGCGACATTACACCAGATGTACTGCGGCGTTTACGACATTCATTACGCCAGAGATTGCTATTGTGTGCAGCAAATGATGGCCACCACATAGAATATCTATTGGCCTGACATGTCGGGACACACTCTATTCCACTCCGTAATAGAAAACGGAAACCACGTGTGTACGTGTACCTCACCCCTCATGGTAATGTACATGAGCGTCAGTGTTTTAGACCAATAAAAAGGAGTTAGCATGTGCACGTAATGTGCTGTTCCAGTCTCTTCTGTACCTAAGGTCCACCACCGTTCCCTTTGTATCGCTACGTAATTCGGTGCTCTCCGATACACACGATCGAACAGCAGAGGAGTGGTACTCAAGCGTCAATTTTAGGTTACAATATCTCCGGATGTAGTTAACATTTTACAATGCAACAAACGGCACTGATTACGTATTTGTTTGTATGTTCAGATGTGCTAACAAAACTGACGGGATTCCATTCAAAAATACGTAGGTTTGTGTTAAAATACATACTCCCGTGCACTTTTTTTATGGATTGTATTAACCTATTACACTAGCCCCTCTCCTCACTTTCGGTCTGTGGAATCGATTCGTCAGTATTTGATGTGGTTTACGAAATATATCCAGCGGTAATGTTAGGTGACTCACCCTATATATATATATATATATATATATACATATATTAGACTTTCTTCGCACTGGATTCGTGTACTGATCGGGAAGAATGATTAGAATGTTTGTTGGTTGGTTGATTGATTGATTTGGGGGAGAAGACCACGCCGAGGTCATCGGTCCATCGTACTAAGGAAACATGGAAAGACGGGGAAGAAAGTCGGCCGACCCTTCCTGAGGAACCATCCCGGCAGTTGTCTTAAGTGATTTTGGGAAATAACTGAAAACATAAATTAAGACGGCCGCATGCGCTTTCGAACCGTAGTCCTCACGAATTCGAATTCAGTGTGCTAACCACTGCGCCGCCTCGCACGCTCAAGAATGGTTGTCAAAATGCCTCTGCATATGCTATAATTAATCTAATCTTGTCATCGCTACCCGTATGTGAGCGGTAAGTAGACGGTTGTAGTATACTCCTAGAGTCATTAGGTAAAGTCGGGTCCTGAATCTTCGTAGGTTGAGTTTTTTGGGATTATGTACGTCTATCTTCAAAATTGTGCCAGTTTAATTTCTTCAGCATCCATGTGACACTCTCTCATGGGTCAAATTAACGTATACATTCAATATCGCCTGTTCGCCCTATATGGTACGTGCCACTCACTTCAACAATATTCAAGTGTATGTTACACAAGTGATTTGTAAGCAACCTGCTTCATAGACAGATAGCATATTTCCAGTATTGGACCAATAAATTAAAGTCTACCACCTGCTTTACCCACGACAAATACCATGTGATCGCTCCGTTTCATATCCCTACAGGGTGTTACGTTCAAGTATTTGTATGAGATTAGCGATTCCAGCTCTGGCTCATTGGTATTATACTCTTTGGGTAGTACTTTTTTCGTTTTGCGAAGCGCAAAATTTTACATTTCTGAACTTTCAATGCAAGTTGCCAATCTTAGCACCACTTTGAAACTTTATAAGTTCTGTTAAATATTTATGCAGCTTGCTTCAGATAGTACTCTACCATAGGTAACTGTGTCATTTCCAAAATATCTCGTCCAACACATTTCGCACATCGGAAGTTATTTCTAATCTGAGTATTACTCTCCAACCAACGTAACGTGCTCCGCAATTCCTACCAAAATCCCTTAATTCAGTCACAAATTTCGCTTGGTACCCTATATGATGGTACTTGTAACAACGTGCGTAGAAGTGGTACTGTGTGTAAAGCTTCTCGAAAATCAAGAAAAACTGCATCTACCTGACTGCATTGATCCAAATCTTTCAGTATCTCATGTGAGAAAAGTGTGTGTTGGTTTTCGATATTTTCGGGCCACGGACACAAATCCAGGGTGGAACGCGAAAGGGGGGGGGGGGGGGGGTAGGAAACCCCGTCCATCCCGTAGCTCTCAGGGAAAGGAAAATCCCCTAGTACGTATCTGTTTTAGAGGGAATTTTTATTATTTTTCTTTTACCATTTCTGACTTCCAGTTTTATATTTTATGATTGCGGTTATGCTTCACTCAATGTTTACTTTTCGGCTAGTGCCGTTACGCTCTCTAAAGCAAAATCTTCTTACACGTTACTTAAGACAATAGTTACTTAGCAGGGATTGTAAAGGCTCGTGGTCACAACTTTTTGTAATGCATATGTTATTGTCAATTTAAAAATAAATACCTGCAACTGAAACTGCCCTATGTTTGAGAATTATATTACTGTTGCTGAGGTAGGTAGGAAATAGAGTAGAGAAATGTATTTGTTATTTGTGAATTTTAGACCTAAAGAATAGACGATTTTGGACATCATCTGTAGCAGTTCTTGCCAATATCAGATCGACTTTGATCTCACATACCCATTTATTCACGCCATTTCGGCTTTGCACATAATGCCAAAAAAGTTAATTTTTAAGTCTTTTAGGGTTTATTCTCTTAGTGTGCCCATAGAATCTTCACCAACGTCTTCTATGTGACTAAGGAGATTTATGAATTTTTGATTTCCTGATTGCCTTTGAGTAGGTATTGTTCGTCCACCAGTTTTGGGCATTTTTGTCATCAATTGGTCCGTACAGATGACACTTTTTAAAGTTGGTCGTTGATTACATCACTCAGTTTTTTTATTACAATGTGCACGCTGACTCAGAAGCTTACTTTTTTTCTTTTAAACGCCAAAATATCGTAGAACATAATATTTGACATAAATTTTAACTTGTTACCTTTACCACTCTCCGAGAAAAAAGGGTTTCTTGTCAGATTTCATGGTTCTACGTGAACGGGAAATATTCTGTACGTTTTGATGAACGAGTTTGTAAGTATCAAAATGTGTGACATAAATGACCGTACATTTTTGATTGCATTGAGTTAAAAGCTTAAAGTCTTTCTGCCGACAAGAAACTATAGACCCTAGTACGTGACATAAATTTCAACTAGATACGTCTATCTCCTGACAAAAATGGGACTTAACAAACGGTCAGACAACCAGGCAGACGGACAAGAAATTGATCCTGTCAGGGTTGCGAATTCCTGGATTGAAGTACGTCATTGACGCGGCTCGGACGAGGCATGAGCCATTCATGTGAGCGTTTTTTCCGATGCTTGGAACAGTAGAAGGAGTAAAGAACTGTAATCCCAGGAACGTGGAAACAGCTCCATATACCGAAACCCCTATGATTTCCAATTTTTACTTTAACTACACTGCAAGTAAACTAAAATAATTCCCAATATACAATATTTATTAATATTTTCATAAAAGGAAAGACAAAGGGAAATTTGGGACTGCAAATAAATTTCCAGCAAGTAACTGTAAGAGCTGCGTATATAGAATTAGATAGTTGTATTATTCTAAAGTTGATTTATATATACTGAGATGGTATCGTAAAAACAGGGAAAGAAGTAATTACCTCGGAATCCTGCACATTTCATAAACGCCGTATTGTTACAACTTATGGTCACTTTAAAGTTTCTATACTAACTTGACTTAGATTCATGAAAGTATACACGATGATTTAGTGATGATGTTATAAACTTCCTGGGATGTCTGAGAAGAGTAAATGTAATACTGTAAGGTAAAGGGCGCTTGTCCGGAAACGACCAAGTCGGTATTTATAAGCGAAAGTCATTCTGATACTTCTGACAGTGGATCGTAAGTACCGATATTGTTGTTCCTAATATTCTAGGGTAGACAAGTGGTACAAAATAGCTGTCGACCACGCAAGTCAGTCTAACTTCAGGGTATGCATCAGTGAAAATGAAAAACCTTCTATCCTTGAATGAAAAGTGAACACATTTAACTCAGTTAAGTGTCATTTTCACACTAATGTCAGTAAGCATGTATAAGCTAGAGGTAGTCGGTTTTATCTGTCATTATGTGCGTCGGGTTCCGATTTCTGACTTAAAAGAAACATATTGGATCGGAATACTCGTCCGTCCGTAATCAGGCGTCTTCGGTTGTTGTCGTATTGGGCTACTACTGCTTCCACTGTAGCCCTGATGTCTGGATTCCTTGCGTTGTCGTCTGATGGTCGGCTGAGATCGGTTCGGGGGAATCATAGATATAATGCAGGGGTAGCCCATGCGACGCGATGGCAGTGCTTGTTGTTCGAGTTCCGCGTCCAATAGCATAAAAAATCATAAAAATCTTGCAGATGTTGATGAAAAATGAGTTTCAAAGTTTTCCGTCAAATGCTGGAACAACAGTGAGTGATTAATTAGTTTATTCGCAGAGAGCATGCGTAATTACGAGCTATATAATCAGTGCAACTACTGCGCAGTTTGATAGTGCGATATTTTAATCTGAAAAATCAGTGGAGCAACGGCAAAACTTCACTGCTGAAGTAGAACGTAATTTCACTGATAGTGTGAGCATGGGTGGGTCTAACCGTTGACTGGAAGAGTGGTAAACACCATATATACTACTACACTCTGAGAGCAACCTTCCCATTTCAATCGATGAACTGATTAGGAAAGGAAAAAGATACGTTCTCCTGTTAGGCAACATGATGACATTTCGTCCAAAATGTGTTCTGTTTGTTATCCGACCCATACCTATATCCGACTGACGCTACGAAAACTGTTTCCAACTAGGTATCAGCTGAAATTAGGAGGAGGGAGGTCACAAAACCAAGATGATGCATATGAAACTAGGGAAAGGGCCACGAAACCTAAGCAACGTCTACACAGGGGCGTTTGGACAGATGGCGTGAGCAAGATGTACAAAGTTAGAAGGAAATCTATAAAGTTGTAACCATATACGTCCATTATCTCTCACTACCACTGTATACTCTGGTGGAGTTAAATGGCATGGCAGCAGATTCAGTAATATCAAGGAATTATGTATATATGAGCCCAAATGTGCTGCAAATTTCGATTGTTGGTTCTCATGTGGAGTGAGGATTATCAAACACTTTATATCCATAATAGGGAAGACTAGTTATGTTCACATATTACTTTCCACGTAGTTCAGTGAAGGAGAATTATTCACTGCCCAACTGATTTGTTGCTATTTGAAGGCACCATATCCACATGACCAGGCACTGGTTTTCCAGGTATTAAAGGCTGTAGAGTTCATTCCCCTGTTGGTATGCTACACTTTGCTACCAAATGCTATGTTACCTTTTAAGAGTGTGAAGAGCTTAGGAATGCTATTCATTCAGTAAAACTGCTGCATGAAGTATGATGTTCTAATTTACTACTTCTTTACTGCTAACATAATTTGCCATACGTTTAAAGGACAGTATTCACATACATACTGAATGTACCAGCAAAATTATGTCATTTACGACGTATATTTCAGGTCGTATGATGTCATGACATCTGAGACGAGAGAAAAATTGATGTATCATGCTTCATTTTCAGATTTCCTAATTCATTGCTGCTAAGTCTATTCATAATAAATTTCGCCAACAGTTTCCACGTATGCCGCAAAGAGTATCATTGTGCGGCACACAGTTCAGGAGCTAGAGCGTCAAATATTCAGAGATGCGTGAAGAGCTAGCTCATCATCCAAGACGTCTTAATTTGTTTCATCCTTACCAATTTATCTGTTCGCAACACATTTCGCAGAAAGTATCCACATATGTAACTGAATTTACTTACAAAAAAAAGTAAGAAACATAGTTCAAGAGATATGAGGTCATGGACACAGAGATGAGTGGAATTCTGCCGCATCACTGATGCCTTTGTAATTTATTACTTCTCCACTACCAGTTCTATTCACAACACATTAATCAGACAATAGACACTTGTGCTACTGGATGTACCTGAAAAAATTGTATCAGTGTAGGGAACATACTACAGGAGAAATGACGTCATAAACATTGACCCTGTGAAAATGAAACTCCTAGAGATGCAGGTCAAGTATGTCTACAAATACGTGTAAAATATTTGAAATACGTGTGGAATATATCTGATACGTGCGTGTAGGTGTGCAGGGACAAACCGAACTGGTGAAAAACTTATCCGAAATCCTTGGTACCATTTGGATCAAATTTGGTACACATGCTAGTTAAGATCTGGAAAGAAATACTGCAGGGGGTAAGAAGCACCTGTCTTCTAGTGGGACTAGGTGATAACGTGGAGTCAGAAGGGGGAGTAGTAGATGGACAAACAGATGGGGAGCAGGAAATGGATACAAATGGTTCAAATGGGTCTGAGCACTATCGGACTCAACTTCTGAGGTGGTCAGTCCCCTAGAACTTTGAACTTTTTTTTTTTGTCATCAGTCTACTGACTGGTTTGATGCGGCCCGCCACGAATTCCTTTCCTGTGCTAATCTCTTCATCTCAGAGTAGCACTTGCAATCTAAGTCCTCAGTTATTTGCTTGACGTATTCCAATCTCTGTCTTCCTCTACAGTTTTTGCCCTCTACAGCTCCCTCTAGTACCATGGAAGTCATTCCCTCATGTCTTAGCAGATGTCCTATCATCCTGTCCCTTCTCCTTATCAGTGTTTTCCACATATTCCTTTCCTCTCCGATTCTGCATAGAACCTCCTCATTCCTTACCTTATCAGTCCACCTAATTTTCAATATTCGTCTATAGCACCACATCTCAAATGCTTCGATTCTCTTCTGTTCCGGTTTTCCCACAGTCCACGTTTCACTACCATACAATGCTGTACTCCAGACGTACATCCTCAGAAATTTCTTCCTCAAATTAAGGCCGGTATTTGATATTAGTAAGCTTCTCTTGGCCAGAAATGCCTTTTTCGCCATTGCGAGTCTGCTTTTGATGTCCACCTTGCTCCGTCCGTCATTGGTTATTTTACTGCCTAGGTAGCAGTATTCCTTAACTTCATTGACTTCGTGACCATCAATCCTTATGTTAAGTTTCTCGCTGTTCTCATTTCTACTACTCATTACCTTCGTCTTTCTCCGATTTACTCTCAAACCGTAGTGTGCACTCATTAGACTGTTCATTACGTTCAGCAGATCATTTAATTCTTCTTCACTTTCGCCCAGGATAGCAATGTCATCAGCGAATCGTATCATTGATATCCTTTCACCTTGTATCTTAATTCCACTCCTGAACCTTTCTTTTATTTCCATCATTGCTTCCTCGATGTACTGATTGAAGAGTAGGGGCGAAAGGCTACAGCCTTGTCTTACACCCTTCTTAATACGAGCACTTCGTTCTTGATCGTCCACTCTTATTATTCCCTCTTGGTTGTTGTACATACCCGTCTCTCCCTATAGCTTACCCCTACTTTTTTCAGAATCTCTAACAGCTTGCACCATTTTATATTGTCGAACGCTTTTTCCAGGTCGACAAATCCTATGAAAGTGTGTTGATATTTCTTTAGCCTTGCTTCCATTATTAGGCGTAACGTCAGAATTGCCTCTCTCGTCCCTGTACTTTTCCTAAAGCCAAACTGATCGTCACCTAGCGCATTCTCAATTTTCTTTTCCATTCTTCTGTATATTATTCTTGTAAGCAGCTTCGATGCATGAGCTGTTAAGCTGATTGTACGATAAATCTCGCACTTGTCAGCTCTTGCCGTCTTCGGAATTGTGTGGATGATGCTTTTCCGAAAGTCAGATGGTATGTCGCCTAACTCATATATTCTACACACCAACGTGAATAGTCGTTTTGTTGCCACTTCCCCGAATGATTTTAGAAATTCTGATGGAATGTTATCTATCCCTTCTGCCCTCTTTGACCATAAGTCCTCCAAAGCTCTTTTAAATTCCGGTTCTAATACTGGATCCCCTATCTCTTATAAATCGACTGCTGTTTCTTCTTCTATCACATCAGACAAATCTTCACCCTCATAGAGGCTTTCGACGTATTCTTTCCAACTATCTGCTCTCTCCTCAGCAATTAGCAGTGGAATTCCCGTTGCACTCTTAATGTTACCACCGTTGCTTTTAATGTCACCAAAGGTTATTTTGACTTTCCTGTATGCTGAGTCTGTCCTTCCGACAATCATATCTATTTCGATGTCTTCACATTTTTCCTGCGGCCATTTAGTCTTAGCTTCCCTTGCACTTCCTATTTATTTCATTCCTCAGCGACTTGTTTTTCCGTATTCCTGAGTTTCCTGGTACATGTTTGTATTTCCTCGTTTCATCAATCAACTGAAGTATTTCTTCTGTTACCCATGGTTTCTTCGCAGCTACCTTCTTTGTCCCTATGTTTTCCTTCCCAACTCCTGTGATGGTCCTTTTTAGAGATGTCCATTCCTCTTCAACTGTACTGCCTACTGCGCTATTCCTTATTGCTGTATCTATAGCGTTAGAGATCTTCAAACGTATCTCGTCATTCCTTAGTACTTCCGTATCCCACTACTTAAACCTAATTAACCTAAGGACATCACACACATCCATGCTCGAGGCAGCACTCGAACCAGCGACTGTAGGGGTCGCGCGGTTCCAGACTGCAGCCACTCCGGTAGGCTGAAATGGATACAGGGAGTGGGTGAGGAACAGATGTACAGACGTATGGGGGGGGGGGGGAGACATAGACGGAGGAAGGAAAAAATAGGAAACTTAAACAGAGAAGTGAGAGGTGAGGAGAGAGGGTGGATGAGGAAGTCGATAGAGAGAGGGGAAGGAGGATATAGAGAGAGAAATGAGACAGGTGTGCGACACCTGTTTTATCTGTATCGATATTCCTATGTCCATTTTCAGTACTGCTTATGTATATTGATGTATCTGTCAGGAAAATTCTTTGACTATGTATATATGCTTCAGTTATGTGAATATCTGAAAGATGTTGTTTAAATTATGTGTGTGAATTTAAATAACTACTGAAATGATTGATATGTAAGGTACTATAAATGATTCAAGAATGAGATTTTCACTCTGCAGCGGAGTGTGCGCTGATATGAAACTTCCTGGCAGATTAAAACTGTGTGCCCGACCGAGACTCGAACTCGGGACCTTTGCCTTTCGCGGGCAAGTGCTCTACTATAAATGCTTTTACTATAAATGACTTCCTCAATAATTAGGGAACGTAGGGTTAAATGTAATGTATGAAGGAGAGGCCCACAGCTACAGATGTAGCTAGGCGGAGTGGAAGAGATGTAGATGGCGCGCAAGTGGTAACTCGTCCTTTGTGACGAGTAACGAGTCTGGGCAGAGCAGTGCTGAGGTTAATACCTCGCTAGCAGCAGCGGATCATAATGGCTGGAGGTTTGGAGCCAGAAGAGCTTAAGGGCAGTATTTATGCGCATCGGATGCTGAATTTGGTGATACCATTATCATGGCATGGTTTTTGGCCGTATAAAAATGTTGTTTCAAAGCCATGAAGATCAGTAATAGGACGAGGCCAACAGTACTACTAAGTTTGCATCGCCGATAGCTTAAGGGGCTCCGGAAAGGCTCAAAATCATGAAAAGTTCAATTTTTACTTTTTTCTGAATCTGCAGACTATTACCTTTTAATAGATATATAATTTATTCAATTCCGAAGACTGCAACTATTTTTAAATTTTTTTTGAAATGTGTTCTACGTGAGCGTGACCCACTGTGACGCTGTTAAACTGCTGTCAAATGGTGTTATTATTAACGTCCGTGTTCATCAGGTACATTTTAGTGATGTGAGATAAAGTATGTGTTATGGCTAACTTGTGATGGTTCAATATATATCGCTGGTGTGATTGTCGATTGTTTCATGTTTATTTAGTCTGTCGTTATCTCGAAAATATTCGTAATTAATTCTGTTTCTTGAGTCTCTGTTTTGTTGAAGTATAATAATGAGTAAAAGTAAAGTTATTAGAAATCCTCTGAAGGCTTTTAGGAAAAGGAGAAATGTTGGAAAGCCAAAGGTATGTGTTATTACTGTAAACAATAAGGACAATAACCAAGTGAGTGAACCTAACCTCTCAAGTACACCTGCCCATAGCAGTCAAAGTGGAAAAGAAAATACTTAACAGAAGAAGCTTGGTTCAATGATTGAAAACTATGAATGTTTTATGGGCGAATCGGATGTGAATGAAATATTTGATATGTCGGTTCTCAAAGGAATTTTTTCAAACTGTGTAAGATGTATTCATTGTAGTGAAGTTGGTCTGGAACTCTCCATAATAAAGCACGTAGGACTTGCTAGTGAAATACAACTGAAATGTGATAAGTGTTCATACATGACCACCTTTTGGAACAGTGTTGCAGTAACTGCAACTGAAGAAAATGGTAGCAACAACGAGCGATGCTTGCTTTAGACAAGGAACGCCTTCGGGCTGCAGACAGGGCTGTAAAGAGTCTAGAAATACAAGCAAGAGTAAACTGGAGGAGGAACAAGAGGAAGCTGGAGGAGGAGTTTGCAGAGGATGAAGATAATCCATCCTATGGACCTGAAATGCACTAAAAAGTTAATCCAATCTTTGTCGCTCGATTCCCAAAACTTTTATTTTCTCATACTAATTAAATGTTTTCTAAGGATCTTCCTAACATATTTATTTCAAACTTTCAGTAAATGTTACACAGCACCTTCTGCATAATTTAACACAGCCTTTCTCCAACAAACTGTATATTTTTGAATATATAAATAAAAAATTGCAAAAAAAGGTTGTGAATTTTCATTACAATTGAAAAAAAATCATCTTTAATAACTGAACTAAAATTTTGTACAATCCCTGTGTTAAGCTGTAACCCATATTCCAATAAATAATCTGGAAAAAGTTCAACTTCCTACCTCAAATACTTTGTGAGGAAAGATGTAATTTATAAGCGTTATTTTAACATTGCAAGTATAGGGCGTTCCGGAGCCCCTTAACAGCCACTGCAAATTGCGCCGCCAGTGCCACCATCCTTCCAATAAATTGCTTTACATTTGACACTCTGTGAATGGACCAGGTATTTGTGAAACTTGCTCGATTTTAACAGCAATCATGTTGTTACTAAAAACTCTATCTCACACCCTTGATTATCCCAAATCACAAACCTGGGTAGGCTTCGTATCCTAGTGAATTTCATTCCGAGTCTCCTGGTTTACTATGATGTATTGGCTAAACTCGAATTTTAAGTTGCCGCTACGGTCGCAGGTTCGAATCCTACCTCGGGCATGGATGTGTGTGATGTCCTTAGGTTAGTTAGGTTTAAGTAGTTCTAAGTTCTAGGGGACTGATGACCTTAGAAGTTAAGTCCCATAGTGCTCAGAGCCATATGAACCATTTTTTCTTTAAGTTGCGTTGTCATTTGCACAGCCAATTATAATTTTTAGTAGCTCAAAAGACTCCTTATGAATGCACATTTTTTTATTTAAAGAGTTATAGTTTGTTGCGCTTTAGTAAACTAATAATTAATTATGAGAATACTTACCTTCTCTTCTATACACTGGTGAAGTTTCGTTAATGAGCATGGTTCTTCAAACCATGGAAGTTTAAGGTTCCTCATGTACCAGCCTAGTTATTAAATGAAGCAATGTAAGGGTTCCTTCAGAGCCAGTGTAGCTCGATTTGCATTCCGTTTAGTTGCTTCAAACCGATTTTAAGAAAAGAATGTTTACTGTATTATCTATTCTAACGCAAGTTGGTTAATGCACAGGCATAGACACCCTGTATTAGCCAATGAAGTTATAGATTATGATCATTACTAGACCCCTGATTTAAATTCAGAATCATTTCAAGCTTTTCCCTGTACAGTATTGCTACTAGCTTCATGCATGTCGATATTTGATTTTATAAATTGTTGCACCCAGTTCATTTAAGGTACGTGTTGGTGTGAGGCATGTTACTATATACTGTCTCATTGGCCATTTGCTTATCTGACTTAGTAGCACATTTATCTGCAAAATTAGGTTACCATGTTGTAGTGTGAACAGACATAAGAAAAGAGTTTAGTGTGTGTCACAAGGAAGATTAATTTAACCTTGGCACTGCCTCATGGTTTATCATTTTGCTTGACACAAGAATGCCTAATTAGGCTGGCAACCTGTTTTAATATGTAATGTTAGAACTTGCTTTTGTGCTGGGAGATGGTCTGATCGAAACCCACCGTTTCCTATTGTTCATATTCTGCTGGAGTGTTTCGGAAACGAATCCCAGTTTGATTGTTCTGTTCCCATTAGGTTATCTCACGGTCACATCTCAAAAATTCCTCACAGAGGTATAACGTTAGCATCAACTGCGTTCATGGCAGTCGCTGGTGCCTTTACCAGTGGAGGCAGACAGACAGAGGGGAGAGAAGTCGTGGAGAGAGAATGAACAGGCGAGGAGATGCACAGACAGTGGAGGAGGAGGATTTGAGAGGGGGAGGAGGAGTTGTAGATGGAGAGGGGAAGTGGAATATGGACAAAAAGTTGCGGAAGGAGAGGATGAGGAGATGGAATTAGAGGTGGGAGGAGAAAATATAATTAGTGCCGGTAAGAGGAGATAGATAGAGGACAAGATGTGAAGAAGGGTTAAGAATATGATAGACAGAGGCGTGAGGGGCACATAGGCAGAGGGAGGGAGGATGAGATGAAAGACGAAAGACAAGGAATGGGTTAGCTGAATATTGAATATGGACAGGGAGAGGGACAGGAGTAGATGGACAGAGTGAGGGGGGATGGAGGAGGTGGACAGAGAGAGGGGCTGGACGACTCAGACAGAGAGGGAGCGCAGGAAATGAGCACGGAGAGAGAAGAAGAAGAAGAAGCAGCAATAGAAGACTGGAATAAATACATATTCTGGAACCGCTTGTTACTAATGTAGTTAGTTAATAACATGGAAGCCTCATCATACCTGCATAGCAAATACAACCAACACACATCTGGAGTTTCTTACCACAAGAACTAGCACAGCTCCTTGCAGAAATTTTCCAAGTCGACTGTTAATTGCAGGCAGCAATAACACCTTGAACGTGGTTCTTTCTGACTTGCACAGTCTCACAGGGTAATAGTCTAAGGAGAGACTGCAGCGAATCTTCTTCTTGCGGTTGACACACTTTTGTTGACTGCCTCTGTTAGGAATGATAGACCAAGACTATACAGGGTGAGTCACATAACATTACCGTTGGATGTATTTCGCAAACCACATCTAATACTGACGAATCGATTTCACAGACCGAACGTGAGGAAAGAGGCTAGTGTAATTGGTTAATACAAACCATAAAAAAATGCACGGAAGTATGTTTTTTAGCACAAATCTACGCTTTTTAAATGGAACCCCGTTAGTTTTGTTAGCACATCTGAACATATAATCAAATACGTAATCAGTGCCGTTTGTTGCATTGTAAACTATTAATTACATCCGGAGATATTGTAACCTAAAGTTGACGCTTGAGTACCACCCCTACGCTGTTCGGTCGTGTGTATCGGAAAGCACCGAATTACGTAGGGATCCAAAGGGAACGGTGATGGACCTTAGGTACAGAAGAGACTGGAACAGCACATTACGTCCACATGCTAATACCTTTTTATTGGTCTTTTTCACTGACGCACATGTACGTAACCATGAGGGATGAGGTACGCGTACTCACGTGGTTTCCGTTTTCAATTACGGAGTGGAATTGAGTGTCTCCCGACATCTCAGACCAATAGATGTTCAATATGGTGGCCATCATTTGCTGCACACAATTGCAATCTCTGGCGTAATGAGTGCTGTACACGCCGCAGTACATCTGGTGTAATGTCGCCGAAGGCTGCCACAATACGTTGTTTCATATCCTCTGGGGTTGTAGGCACATCACGGTACACATTCTCCTTTAAGGTACCCCACAGAGAGAAGTCTAGAGGTGTAAGATCAGGAGAACGGGCTGGCCAATTTATGCGTCCTCCACCTCCTATGAAACGCCCGTCGAACATCCTGTCAAGGGTCAGCCTAGTATTAATTGCGGAATGTGCAGGTGAACCATCATGCTGATACCACATACGTCGACGCGTTTCCAGTGGGACATTTTCGAGCAACGTTGGCAGATCATTCGATAGAAACGCGATGTATGTTGCAGCTGTTTGGGTCCCTGCTATGAAGTGAGGACCAATGAGGTGGTCGCAAGCGGTAACGCACCATACATTTACAGTCCACGGTCGCTGTCGCTCTACGTGTCTGAGCCAGCGAGGATTGTCCACGGAACAGTAATGCATGTTCCGTAGATTCACTGCCCCGTGGTGCCGGCCGTAGTGGCCGGGCGGTTAAAGGAGCTGCAGTCTGGAACCGCAAGGCCGCTACGGTCGCAGGTTCGAATCCTGCCTCGGGCATGGATGTTTCTGATGTCCTTAGGTTAGTTAGGTTTAACTAGTTCTAAGTTCTAGGGCACTAATGACCTCAGCAGTTGAGTCCCATAGTGCTCAGAGCCATTTCACTGCCCCGTGGTTCGTGAAACCCGCTACATCGGTAAACAGGTAGAACTGCAACGCATTCTCTGTTAATGCCAATTGACAGAATTGCACACAATGATTAAAGTCATCATCATGTAATTGCTGATGTAGCGACACATGAAACGGGTAAGAGCGGCGACGATACAGTAAGCGCATGAGACTAGTTTGACTCAGTCCACCGGCTCTCGCAATGTCTCGTGTACGCATGTGTGGGTTCATGGCAACAGCAGCTAACGCACCAACTGCACCCGCTTCTCCTGTGACGGGCCTGTTACGGACCCGTTTGCGTGCTACGACCATACCTGTTGCATACAGTTGGCGGTAGATGTTTTGCAATGTGCGGCACGTTGGATGCGCTCCGTCCGGGTACCGTTCTGCATACACCCTGCAGGCTTCAGCTGCATTTCGTCGACACTCGCCATAGACGAGTATCATCATCGCCTTTTCTGAGTTCGAATACACCATGGTCACAGTTCCTACAACACTACACTATCACAGACGCCTGGTAACACGGAGTACTATAGTTGGTCTGTGTGCGGAGACGAATGCAGAATAAAAATAGCAGCAAGCGCTACATGCGGACACTGCGACAGCTAGACCAAACCACAACAGTGCGCTACAGCCACACTCGTAAACACGGTCGTCATCGTAAACATGTCCCTGCAGGTGCTGCTCGCCGACCGTGGCCCGTGTTTCTTACAACACGCAACTGAACGTCGGAGGTTTGAACTTTAGGTTACAATATCTCCGTATGTAATTAACATTTTACAATGCAACGAACGGCACTGATTACGTATTTGTTTATATGTTCAGATGTGCTAACAAAACTAACGTGGTTCCATTTAAAAAACGTAGGTTTGTGTTAAAAAACATGCTTCCGTGCATTTTTTTATGCTTTGTATTAAACAATTACACTAGCCCCTCTCCTCACGTTCGGTGTGTGGAATCTGTTCGTCAGTATTTGATCTGGTTTACGAAATATATCCAGCGGTAACGTTAGATGACTCACCCTGTATATGTAGAAGGAACGGTGGTCAGTTTTTGGTACACTTTATTATTGGCATTGCAATATATTTTACTACATGACAACAGTGCTTTAGCAGGAAATTTGTATTCGAGTCCCGATCTGGCACAAATATTAACTATCATTCCATTCTACATCTGATGGTTGTCCATATACGCAACCGCGAATACATTTATTGGGCTTTAGTGTGGATTTTAAGGTACTTGACGTCTTAGACTTTATATCACGATGTAAGGTGTTTCAAATGTCTTGTAACACCTGATTATGGTCAGAAGGCTGAAACTGATCATAAAAAAAGTTTTTCTTATCATCCCTAGGACGTGTACTTCGACCATTCTTAAGAACGTTTCGCTCCCTATATTTTGTCCCTGCTACCTTTTGAATCTGTAATAGTTTGTTCCATTGTCAAAAGTTTTCTCTATATCTGCAGATCCGATATACGTAGGTACATATTTTCTATTTATCTTCTAAAATAAGGAGTTATTAAATATTGAAATTTGATTGATTTTTCTACCTTGGTTAGGTATAGCACGAATATCACGCCAAATGGCCTCGTTAAGTTACTGTGATATGTTCATACACTCCCCCGATTTAAGGTATTACAAAAACGGAAATCTGGAGAATGTACGATCGGGGCACCTTAACCATGGAGTGAAACTGTGCGAGCATGGAATTTAGTCCTCGAGGTATTCATGACAGCGTTCGCTCTGAGGACAGCTCCATCTTGCTGGAATCATTTTCGGTGGAAATTTTTGCGTCTTCTTCTTATTGGGAGTTCCGAAAATTTTTTATGCATAATCTGCAGTGACGATAACTATTTCTTCATGATTCTCCTCATAAAGGTATAGCGTAGTTATACATATCTTCACAGCTCTACACCACCACTTTCTCCATAGTAAGGGAATGTTCCTGCATGTATTCAGAGTTTTTACCGAAGCAATAGGCAGTTAATGGGTTCGTCCATTTGAGCAAATCCTAGTGAAGGATGGCTCAGTAGCTTTCCAGCAGAGTTCCCGTTACGGCGTGAAGTGAAGCGCCGGCACGCCAGTCGGGAATGAGAGAGCAAGGAGGGCTGTGAAGAAGACACTGACCGACCTCACTCCAGGACGACAACGTGACAGCAGCGGCCTCTATACGAAGAGAACGTGAGCCCCACGCCCGGCTGGGCGCGGCCCTGGTCTACAGAAGCTTCAAGACTAGCAACTAGGATAGAATCGTCAAATATCATTACTTGCTTGTACATTCTATCAACCTCAATGATGGAATTCTTATACTGAAGACGCCTGTTTATTTTGCTTGTCACCCTCTGCTTGCTACACATATAAGTATTTCTCAAATTTAAGTATCGTCATTTACTTTTCGTAATAGAACTCGTTAATACGATTTGCTTGAATTTTTGTCTAGCGATCCGAGAAAGCAAGTTTCCTAGAAACTCCATATATGACGATTAGGCAGGATTCAACCGTGGTAGTATCTTAGAAGTGAAGGCGCTTAATAAATAGTCAATTAACATGAATTTCCTTCCGAACCTTTTCTAAACAGTTATATACCTCTTGGATAAGACCGAAAACCCAGTCAAATAATTATTCATTTTACATTTGTCATCGGACACCATATAGCAAAATTAAGCATACTACATTTTTCATACTTAAATACACAGTTAGCAGCTGGTGTTGTTGCAGTTAGCGTAGCTGACTATCGTTCACGCTGCCCCGGGTTCAATTCCCGGCCAGTTCAAAAATTGATTACCGTACACTGGCTTCGATTCGCGAATGAGTCCACTATTTTGTCTCTGTTCGGAACTGTGTGTGTGTGTGTGTGTGTGTGTGTGTGTGTGTGTGTGTGTGTGAGTGATTGTTTTGTGCTCATTTTCATTTCGTCATAATTTATCGCAACTCGCCGAAGTGGCGCAAAACGAGAAGAATTGCTCCTGGTGCAGAAGAACCCAGAAAGTGACTCCTGCCGAACATCATACGCATATTTCATATTGAAATACATATAAGAATCAGTTCTAGGAATTACAGCTGACAGAAACGATGATTCATTTTATTTACAGGGCGCCAAATAGAAAATAAAAGAAGAACGTGTTTGGTCAGTCACTACGAAAGTAAAAACATTTCGTCGCACTCGAGTTCGGTGATGTATCGCTCTTTGAAAGTATCTGCTGGAGTAAACGGGCCTGAGACAAGATTGATTTATTGCGATAGCTTTGGTGATGGTAGGAGACTACAAGTTTCACACTTCATATCGGCTGTCGAAACTCCTCTTAGAATGTTGACACTTCCTAGGCAGGGCATCGGAAACTACTCCCATGTGTTCTGATTAGCTTCGAGTAGAATTTATGGCTGGTTATGACAGTTAACGGCGTGTAATGTATAGAAAACTGACTGCTTGCGCCTAATACCTCCTGTTGCGCGGGAGAGATAAGAAACTGTGCCACATGTGCTGATAGCACTACGAAGTTGGAAAAATTGTTTTACTCTGTTTAAAGCGTATTAGTCAAAATAAATAATAAATTTTTGAGACAGATATTAGAAGAGTTAGAAGAAAGAGTAATTGTTCATACTAAGATAGGGCATAACTGCTTTTGTCTTTCAGGGAGATGAGGGCACTAATGATGCCTTTGTGAGTTATCAACGACTGTGAATTTTCCTATCGTGTCAACATAAGACGGATGAGGGTATATTATGAGAACTTTTAAATTATTTTCATATCTTACATTTTCCCTCGCAGTGCCCATTAAGACGATGGGAAATGTAGTAAAAAATACCGCTAGGTAGTTTAATGTCATACCTGATCGCCCAGATATCAGAAACGGCACACTGCCATCCAGACCGTACAGTATCAGTAGTTACTAGAAGGCTTTCGAACACTCCTTGATTTCTCACCTATTACTGTGTTCGAAACTTTGCATGGAACGCGCGCCGTTCTTAGAAATATTCTAAGACGTGTCGTACGAATGTTTTCTAAGTAGTCTACTACATAGAATTGTTTCATTTTACGAATAAGCTACCAATGAAGTGAAGTGTGCCACCTGCCGTACCTGCCACTGAGACCAAGTTTTCACATTGCCACATACTGTTCACCTAAGCAATTGGACGATTTAAACTGTAACTCCTTCACGTCGTAGTCATAGAATACTACGTTCTTGCAGTTTACGAAGTAAACAATTAAAATGAATAAACAGTCATTATTTGAAGCATGTTTATACTCAACAGTGAAGTCTTACAAGATATAACAATATCAGGCGAGTTTCTCTTCACTACAGACAACTACATCACCTGGAGAAAATGTGTTATTATTAATATTGGGAACGAGTTTTCGCACGGTTATTGCCTTAGATGTTTTGATTCCCCAGAGTAGTGTTACAGGCCCTCTGCTGTTCCTTATGTATATAAACGATCTAGGAGACAGTCTGAATAGCCGTCTTAGGTTGTTAGCAGATAGTGCTGTCGTTTATCGCCTAGTTAAGTTGGTAAAGTCAAAAGAAGATCAAAAAAAAATTGCAAAGCCACTCTAAAAATATATCTACACTCCTGGAAATTGAAATAAGAACACCGTGAATTCATTGTCCCAGGAAGGGGAAACTTTATTGACACATTCCTGGGGTCAGATACATCACATGATCACACTGACAGAACCACAGGCACATAGACACAGGCAACAGAGCATGCACAATGTCGGCACTAGTACAGTGTATATCCACCTTTCGCAGCAATGCAGGCTGCTATTCTCCCATGGAGACGATCGTAGAGATGCTGGATGTAGTCCTGTGGAACAGCTTGCCATGCCATTTCCACCTGGCGCCTCAGTTGGACCAGCGTTCATGCTGGACGTGCAGACCGCGAGAGACGACGCTTCATCCAGTCCCAAACATGCTCAATGGGGGACAGATCCGGAGATCTTGCTGGCCAGGGTAGTTGACTTACACCTTCTAGAGCACGTTGGGTGGCACGGGATACATGCGGACGTGCATTGTCCTGTTGGAACAGCAAGTGTCCTTGCCGGTCTAGGAATGGTAGAACGATGGGTTCGATGACGGTTTGGATGTACCGTGCACTATTCAGTGTCCCCTCGATGATCACCAGTGGTGTACGGCCAGTGTAGGAGATCGCTCCCCACACCATGATGCCGGGTGTTGGCCCTGTGTGCCTCGCTCGTATGCAGTCCTGATTGTGGCGCTCACCTGCACGGCGCCAAACACGCATACGACCATCATTGGCACCAAAGCAGAAGCGACTCTCATCGCTGAAGACGACACGTCTCCATTCGTCCCTCCATTCACGCCTGTCGCGACACCACTGGAGGCGGGCTGCACGATGTTGGGGCGTGAGCGGAAGACGGCCTAACGGTGTGCGGACCGTAGCCCAGCTTCATGGAGACGGTTGCGAATGGTCCTCGCCGATACCCCAGGAGCAACAGTGTCCCTAATTTGCCGGGAAGTGGCGGTGCGGTCCCCTACGGCACTGCGTAGGATCCTACGGTCTTGGCGTGCATCGGTGCGTCGCTGCGGTCCGGTCCCAGGTCGACGGGCACGTGCACCTTCCGCCGACCGCTGGCGACAACATCGATGTACTGTGGAGACCTCACGCCCCACGTGTTGAGCAATTCGGCGGTACGTCCACCCGGCCTCCCGCATGCCCACTATACGCCCTCGCTCAAAGTACGTCAACTGCACATACGGTTCATGTCCACGCTGTCGCGGCATGCTACCAGTGTTAAAGACTGCGATGGAGCTCCGTATGCCACGGCAAACTGGCTGACACTGACGGCGGCAGTGCACAAATGCTGCGCAGCTAGCGCCATTCGACGGCCAACACCGCGGTTCCTGGTGTGTCCGCTATGCCGTGCATGTGATCATTGCTTGTACAGCCCTCTCGCAGTGTCCGGAGCAAGTATGGTCGGTCTGACACACCGGTGTCAATGTGCTCTTTTTTCCATTTCCAGGAGTGTATATGATGATGAAATTGGCGATTCACCCTAAAGATTGAAAGGTGTGACGTCATCCTCGTGAGTGCTACAGAGAATCCGTTAAACTTTGGTTACATGATAAATCTGTCACATCTAAATGCCATAAATTCAACTAAGTACCTAGACACTACAATTTCGATAAACTTAAATTTTAAAGATAACATACAAAATGTTGTGTGGAAGGCAAACGAAACACTGCGTTTTACAGGCAGAACACTTAGAAAGTACTACAAATCTACAAGGAGACTGCCTAAACCACGGTTATCCGTCCTCTTTTGAAATACTGCTGTGCCGCGTGTGATCCTTACCAGATAGGATTAACGCAGTGCATCGAGAAAGTTCCAAGAGGAGAAGCATGTTTCTTATTATAGCGAAATACGAGAATTCGAAAATATTTTGTTGACGCCGACCTATATAGGGACAAAAGAACATCGTAATAAAATGAGGGAAATCAGAGCTCCTACGGAAAGATATAGGTGTTACTTTCTTCCACGCGCTATTCGTATCTGGAAAAAGAGGGAATTATTGGAGAGGTGGTTTGATTAGCCTTGTGGTAGGCACTTTAGTGTGAATTTGCAGAGTGTCCATGTAGATGTAAACGTAGACGAACACTGAAAGTCGTTTGGGTGGCTCGGCCACTTTTCGTGCGTCAAGCCGATGTGCACTGATTTACGACTCAGCGTTTAGACTTTCCTCCGTTCAGTATAGAAGATTGCAATTTTCAGTGCTATGACATAGACAGGTACAACTGCTTATGCTGAAATTAAAGCATCTCAAGTACTTGCTCTGTAAGAATAGCTGTGGCCACGTGATATAAGGCTGGCACGCTCCAAGAGGCGGAAACCTGAAGATATTGGACAATTACGTCTTGAAAAACTGTGTCACTTCCTTATTCTCTGCGATGCCACATCTAGTAAAATAGGCAGTGTTCTGGGAAGACAAGGAATAAGACCTATTCTGCGGCCACATTGGAAGATCTAAGAGATGATGTGTTCCGTAAAGGACAGTCTCGGCTTCACCATTCCCAGAGATTTAAAACATCCTCTTTGAGTGCGGTATCAACGAGATGGCTAATCCACTTCTAACGTTTCCGACAGGTGTAGGCACATTATTAATGGGGAACTTCAGCACTCAGCAGTTGCGGAGCACAGGTTCACAACCAAAAATAGACGAAAACAGGGTGACAAGAGGAATTTCTAACTTCTTTGACAGAAATCACAAAACATCATAAAAGAAGTTAAAGCAGACCTGAGGGAAATGGAAATAATGGAAGAAGAAACAGCAGAAATATAAAGGTTCAGATAAAAACTAAAAGGTTTCAAGGGATTCCAGGAGAAAACATAGAAAAAGGTGCATTGAGGACAGAAGAAAGAAGAGAAAAACATAGAAAAAGAATGAAAAATTACTGGACAGAAAGAAATGAGAATAGAAAGAATATATGAGTTATTTCATGTGCTTTTTAGTATGACACATCAGTAAAAACAAGCCATCACAGAACCGGAAACAGCAGTCAGTTGCTCATGATGAAGGCGGTAGAGAAAGCTTGAGGCTTTATTCAGATGTGACGCTGCAGTGATGCGTGCGCGTCCTTTCAAGATTCCGCTCTTGCATCAGTACTATGTCGTCCGCAGAGGGCGCCTCAGACTTTTGGTTGTTTGTGTGTGTGTGTGTGTGTGTGTGTGTGTGTGTGTGTGCGTAAGAGACAGAGAGAGAGAGATCACCATCAGAGCCCGCCACGGGCCCCAGTCTATTTGAGGGTAGTCGAGCTACGCTCGGCCTCAGTTCCCTGCGTATATTGCTACAGCTCTCTGTGTACGTAATTGGTTCCTACGCTATGTTACTTAAATACCGTGTTCAGGTTGTTAACTCTTCCTTGGAATAAAGCTGTTTTCAGTCTACCTGTCGTGTTGTACCTACCTAATAACAACACTATTGGCGGCGAGTGTGGTCCCGTTCTCTGTGTAAATTTCCACTCTTGTTGGTCCTACTTATATTTTCACTATGGCTGATGGTGTTACGGAAGATATTTTAAGATGGTTGGTCGAACAGAAAGTATCATCAGTCCCGGCTTTTCATCATCAATCACAGGCGCTGTACAATCCAAACTAAGATACTTCATTGGCTTCTCTTTTGTCTAGTCGGGATGCTCCACAATTTGTGTGACCTACTTTTTTTGCCCTCCACGGATCTACATCTACATCTACATCCATACTCCGCAAGCCACTTGACGGTATGTGGCAGAGGGTACCTCGAGTACCTCTATCGGTTCTCCCTCCTATTCCAGTCTCGTATTGTTCGTCGAAAGAAAGATTATCGGTATGCATCTGTATGGTCTCTAATCTCTCTGATTTTATCCTCATGGTCTCTTCACGAGATATACGTAGGAGGGAGCAATATACTCCTTGACTGCTCGGTGAAGGTATGTTTTCGAAACCTCAACAAACGCCCGTACCGAGCTACTCAACGTCTCTCTTGCGGAGTGTTCCACTGGAGCTTATCAATCATCTCCGTAACGCTTTCCCGATTGCTAAATGGTCCTGTAACGAAGCACGCTGCTCTCCGTTGGATCTTCTCTACCTCTTCTATCAACCTTGTCTACATCATCTACAGATATACTCCAGTAGCCACCAAGCGGTGTGTAGCGGAGGGCACAATTCGCGCCAAAGTAATATTTCCTATTTCCTCCCCCCCCTCCCCCCCCCCCCCCACCACCCCACTGCTGTTCCACTCGCGGATCGAACGACTGTCCGAGTGCCTCAGTACGAGCTCTTATTACCTTTATCTTTGAATGATGATCATTAAGCGATTTGAAAGTTGGTGGTAATAAAGTATGCTCTACATCATCGGCGACGACTGAATTTTGGAACTTAGTGAGGAGCCCCTTCTGTTTAGCGCGTCGTCTATCTGCAAGTGTATCCCACTTCTAACTTTCTATGAGATTTGTAACGCTCTCGCGATGGCTAAATGTACCAGTCACAAATCTTGGACCTTCTCAATCTCTTAAATCAGACCCAATTGGTAAGGGTCCCATACAGACGAACAATAATCTAAGACTGGACGAACTAACGTAAGCTACTTCCTTTGTTGAAGGACTGCATCGCTTCAGGATTCTACCAATAAACCGCAATCTAGAGTTCGTCTTACCCGTTACTTGTGTAATATGATCATTCCATTTGAGATCATTTCGAATAGTCACATCAAGATACTTGACTGATGTTACCGCATCCAAAGACTCATCATTTACGAGGGCTATCCACAAAGTACATTACGTCTTGGAATTAAAAATGAATAAAGTATTGGTGGTTTTTTTATTATATACAGATAAAAGCCACACTTAAATACTACTTTTCTACATAGTTGCCATTTAAATTAAGGCACTTATCGTAACGATGGACGAGCTTGCAAATTCCTTCGTCGTAAAATTCGGCCGCAGTTTATTGTAGTGCCTCTTTCCCGGAAATCCACAAAAATCACACCTTTTCTGTCCCAAAAGACAGTCGCCATCACCTTCCTTGCCGACATTGTCTGCATGCATTTCTTGGGTTTTGGGGGGGGAATTTGTGTGCCCCCACTGCATTGACCGCAATTTTGTCTCGCAGTTCACACTTATTCCCAGCAATGGAGAAGTGGTTGGCTATGCAGCGTTTTGATGACGACGCACAGCTTCAGGAAGAGGTAACCACGTGGTTGAAGGCGCAGGCGGCAGACTTTTACGACGAAGGAATTTCCAAGCTGGTCCATCGCTACGATAAGTGCCTTAATCTAAATGGCAACTATGTAGAAAAGTAGTATTTAAGTGTGGCTTTAATCTGTACATAATAAAAGAAATTTCCAATGCTTTACTTATTTTTAATTCCAAAACGTAATGTACTTTGTGGATTTTGTACTCATCCATTAATTGGGATTCTTGCCTTGTTATACGCAGTAGGTTACATTTACTAATTTTGAGAGATAACTGCCAGTCATTACACCACGCATCTTTTTCTGCAAATCCTGATTGATTTGTTCACAATTTTCGTGTGATACTACTTTCCTGTAGACTACAGCATCATCGGCAAACAGTCTAAGGCCGCTGTCAATACCATCAACCAGATCGTTTATGTAAATCGTTAAAATCAGAGGACCTATTACGCTGCCCTGGGGCACACCTGAAGTTACTCTTCTTTCTGTTGCAGTTACTCAGTTCAGGACGACATACTCCTCCTTGTCTGTTAGAAAACTTTCTATCCAACCGCATATGTCACTGGATAGACCGTGAACGAGCACTTTTTGTAGCAAGCGACAGTGCGGAACTGATCTGGTACAGATCCCACACCGGTGAGCAATCTTCAAGCAGTGGGTGAAAAAGAGTACTGTAACGTATTTCCATAGTTTTCGGACTGCATTTCCTTAGGATTCTTCTAATTAATCTCAGTCTGGCATCAGCTTTACCGACGATTAATTTTATATGGTCATTTCATTTTAAATCACTCCTAATGCCTATTCCTAGATAATTTGTGGAATTAACTTCTTCTAGTTGCTGACATGACATATTGTAGCTAAATGATAAAGGATCTTTCTTTCTCTGTATTCGCAGCACATTACACTTGTCTACATTGAAATTCATTTGCCATTCCCTGCACCATGCGTCAAATCGTTGTAGAGCCTCCTGCATTTCAGTACAATTTTCCATTGTTACAACCTCTCGATATACTACAGCATTATCCCACAAATAGCCTCAGTGAATTTCCGATATTTTCCACAAGGTCGTTTATGTATATTGTGAATAGCAACGGTCCTACGACACTCCCCTGCGGCACGCCTGAAATCACTCTTATTTTGGAAGACGTCTCTCCATTGAGAATGACATTCTGAATTCTGTTATCTAGGAACTCTTCAATCCAATCACACAACTGTTGTGATAGTCCATAAGCGCGAGTTGGGTTTCACACGATCGTCTTTTTCGAAACCCATGATGATTCCTACATAGTAGATTTATAGTCTCCAGAAAAGTCATTATAATCGAGCATAATACGTGTTCCAAAACTCTGCAACTGATCGTCGATAGAGATATAGGTCCATAGTTCTACATATCTGTTCGACGTCCCTTCTTGAAAACGGGGATGACCTGTGCCCTTTTCCAATCCATTGGAACGCTACGCTCTTCTAGAGACCTACGGTACACCGATGGAAGAAGGGGGGCAAGTTCCTTGGCGTACTCTGTGTAATATCGAACTGGTATCCCATCAGGTCCAGCGACCTTTCCCGTTTTGAGCGATTTTAATGGTTTTCTATCCCTCGGTCATCTATTTTGAAATCTACCATTTTGTCATCTGTGCGACAATCTAGAGAAGGAACTACGGTGCTGTCTTCCTCTGTGAACAGCTTTGGAAAGAGACATTTAGTATTTCGGCCTTTATTCTGACATCCTCTGTTTCAGTACCATTTTGGTCACAAAGTATCGGGACATTTTGCTTTGATCCACCTATCGATTTGACGTAAGACTAAAGTTTCTTAGGATTTTCTGCCAAGTCAGTATATAGAACTTTACTTTCGAATTCGTTGAACGCCTCTCGCACAGCCCTCCTCACACTAAATTTCGCTTCGTGTAATTTTTGTTTGTCTGCAAGGCTTTGGCTATGTTTATGTTTGGTGTGAAGTTCCCTTTGCTTCCGTAGCAGTTTTCTAACTCGGTTGTTCTACCAAGGTGGTTCATTTCCATCTCTTACGATACTGCTTGATACTTACTCATCTTATGCATATTGTACGATGGTTTTAAACTTTGTCCACTGATCCTCAACACTATCTGTGATTGAGATAATACTTTTGTGTAGAGCCGTCAAGTACTCTGAAATCGGCTTTTTGTCACTTTTGCTAAACAGAAAAATCTTCCTACCGTTTTTAATATTTCTATTTACGGCTGAAGTCACCAATGCTTAAACCGCTTTATGATCGCTGATTCCCTGTTCTGCGTTAACTGTTTCAAATAGTTCGGGTCTATTTGTCACCAGAAGGTCTAATATGTAATCGCCACGATTCGGTTCCCTTTTTAACTGATCGACGTAGTTTTCAGATAATGCACTTAAAAGAATTTCACTGGCTTCTTTGTCCCTGCCACCCGTTATAAACGTCTCCCAGTCTAAATCTGCTAAATTAAAATCTCCATTCTCAACTATAACACTGTCGGTAATTCTACTAGAAATATTTTCCAAATTTTGCATCAGGTGTTCTGTGACAACAGCTGTTGAGCCAGGGGGCATATAGAGACATCCAATTACCATGTATGAGCCTGCTTTAACCGTGACCTTCACCCAAATTATTTCACATTTCGCATCTCCGTCAATTACCTTCGATACTATTGCACTTTTCATCGCTGTAAACACGCCTGGCCCTTCACTGTCCAACCTGTCTCTGCGGTACACATTCCAATCTGAGTTTAGAATTTCATTACTGTTTACATTTGGTTTCACCCAACTTTCCGTCCTTATTACTGTTTGATCATTGCGTCCGTTTATTAATGAGAGCAATTCTGCGACCTTTCTATAGACGCTCTCTTAGTTTACTATCACCACGTTAATATGTGCATTCCCTGTTGCGTTTTGCCTACTGCTACCCTGTCACGTCGCAGGAGGCGTCTTGTCGGCCTAGGGAGGGAATCCTCTAACCTAAAAAACCCACATGTGCACTCCACACGTATTCCGCTACACTTGTAGGCGCTTTCTGCGTGTGGTGCACGCCTGACCTATTCAGGGGGACCCTACATTTCTCCAACCGATAGCGGAGGTCGAGATATTTGCACCACAGATCTCTGCAGAATCGTCTGAACCTCTTGTTCAAGCCTTCCACTCGGCTCAAAACCAGAGGACCACGATCGGTTTTATGAACGATACTACAAATAGTTAGCCCAGATTCCGCCCGGCGAGCGAGGAATTCCACCTTCACCAACTCCGCCAACCGCCTGTATGACTGAGGATGACCTCTGAACCCAGAGGGCAGGAGTCATTGGTGCCGACATGAGCAACAATTTGCAGTCGGGTGCACCCAGTGCTCTCTATCGCCTCCACATCTCGGATGAGACCCCCCGGCAAGCAGACAGAATGAACACTGGCCTTCTTCCCCGCCCTTTCCGCTATTTCCCTAAGGGGCTCCATCACCCGCCTAACATTGGAGCTCCCAATCACTAATAAATCCCTCCTCCCGTGTGCCTGCTCGGACCTTGCTTAAGGTGCGGCCACATGTCTACTCAGAGGCAGAGCGGGCGATGCTACAAGGCCAGCCTCCAAATTGACCCTCCGCCTCGTGCGACGCGAACGCGGCTGAACCCTCCACTCCCCTTAGGGAGATGGTAGCCCAACTGCGCCCGGTACCCGCGAAGATATCTCGACAGCAGGGAACGTGGGTGGAGCATGTAACACCTGGGGTGTAGCATGTGACGCACCAGACACCCCACTGCCGCAACACTCCGAGGCAGCAGCCTGAAGACGGCTGCCGTGGCCATCAGCAAGTTCAACTGTTCGCGAACAGTGGGCAGCTCCTCATCGGTCCGTACACAGCAGTCACAGATCCTATCCATCCTAAGAAATCAACAATTTGCTATAGAGAGATGAGTAATCAACTTTTAACTAGATTGCTAATGCACTAAGGTGGCTGACAGCTGACTAAACCTTGGTTACTAGACACTTCTGGTTGGAAACAATGAAAATAGGCAGTAACTGTCTCTGGACTGAACTCAAAACAAACACGAAATCTATGGAACACTATTATTAGTATTCGAAAATTACAGCTTCCTAAAAGCAAAAACACACGTAAAAAGAAGTGACAATTAAAAAAAAAAAGGTTAATACTTAAATTTACTAGTTTGCTGCACAGGAGATGTGAAGCAGACGGCAGTAACATTCATCCAAGCTGTGTGGTCAAAACAAGAAACATCTAGGGCAAAAACACCATGGACGCAAATATGCTAGCTTGTGCCAGTGCCTTAGAGACTTTTAAATAATTTGTGTAACTTTGTTACTAATTTGTTGGAGTGTTGTAGAACCTTTGTTCTCCTATCCTGTTACCTGTCCCTGCATCATTAGTTGCAACACACATCAAAAAAAGTTTAGCATCCGCAACTATCGGAACCCGTACAGATAATTGGAATAGAGATCAACACAAACATCATTTCCGCCCTTTGTATTGCTCATGAAAGCCAAGCATTGCATCTTGTACAACCATACAGCCAGACCTTCAGAGGTGGTGGTCCAGACTGCATTACACACCGGTACCACTAATACCCAGTAGCACGCCCTCTTGCATTGATGCATGCCTCTATTCATCGTGGCATACTATCCACAAGTTCATCAACGAACTGTTGGTGCAGATTGTCCCACTCCTCAACGGCGATTCCGAGCGGTTAAAGGCGCTACAGTCTGGGACCGCACGACCGCTACGTTCGCAGGTTCGAATCCTGCCTCGGGCATGGATGTGTGTGATGTCCTTAGGTTAGTTAGGTTTAAGTAGTTTTAAGTTCTAGGGGACTTATCACCAAAGCAGTTGAGTCCCATAGTGCTCAGAGCCATTTGAACCATTTTTTTCAACGGCGATTCGGCGTAGGTAACTCAGAGGTTGGTGGGCTACGTCGTCCGTAAATAGCCCTTTTCAATCTATCCCAGGCATGTCCTGCAGGGTTCATGTCTGGAGAACATGCTGGCCACTCTAGTCAAAAAATGTCGCTCATTCACAAGATGCGCACGATGGGGGCGCGAGCTATCGTCCATGAAGACGAATTCCTAGCCAATACGCAGCCGATATGGTTGCACTAATTGTCGGTGGATTGCATTCACGTGTCATACAGCCGTTACTGTGCCTTCCATGAGCACGCCGGCCCCACATAATGTCACCCCAAAAACAGCGGATAACCTCCACCTTGCTGCACTCGCTGGACAGAGCGTCTAAGGCGTTCAGCCCGAACTGGTTGCCTCCAAACACGTCTCCGACGATGGTCAGGTTGAAGGCATATGAGACACTCTTCGGTCAATTCGGCATGTTGTTGGGCCCATCTGTACCGCACTGCATGGTGTCGTGGTTGCAAAGATGGACCTCGCCATGGACATCGGGAGTGAAGTTGCACATCATGGAGCCTACTGCGCACAGTTTGAGTCGCATCACGACGTCCTGTGGCTGCACGAAAAGCATGATTCAACATGGTGGCAATGATGTCAAGGTTCCTCCGAGCCATAATCCGTAGGTAGCGGTCCACTTCAGCAGTAGCCCTTAGGCGGGATGAGCGAGGCAAGTTGTCGACAATTTCTATCTCTCTGTTTCTCCTCCATGTCCGAACAACATCGCTTTGGTTCACCCCGAGACGCCTTGACACTTCCCTCGTTGAGAGCCCTTCCCGGCACGAAGTAACAGTGCGGACGAAATCGAACAGCGGTATTAATTATCTAGGCATGGTTGAATTACAGAAAACACGAGCCGTGTACCTCCTTCCTGGTAGAACGACTGGAACTGATCGGTTGTCGACCCCCTCCGTCTAATAGGCGCTGCTCGTACATGAATGTTAACATCTTTGGGAGGGTTTAGTGCAGGGCGGTGAGGCAGAGCGGTTGTGGGTGCTTCAGTCCGGAACCGCGCTGCTACTACGGTCGCAGGTTCGAATCTTGTCTCGAGCATGGATGTGTGTGATGTACTTAGGTAAGTTAGGTTTCAGTAGTTCGAAGTCAAGGTGACTGATGACCTCAGAGTTTAGTCCCATAGTGCTTAGGGCCGTTTGAATCATTTTTGAGCGGTTTAGTGACATCTATGAACAGTCAAAGGGACGGTGTCTCTGATACAATATCCACAGTCAATGTCTATTTTCAGGAGCTCTGGGAACCGGAGTGATCTAAAGCATTTTTGATGTGTGTAATAGCATGGAGAAATTGCCTTAGCGGTGTACTGCACCAGAAGCCGTTTCACGAACTCATAAAAGCCTACCGTAATAGTGGCAACTCGGCCTTCAAAGCGGTAGCGACGAGGCCTTTACATAGGTGGACATAAATCCGCCTCCATTTTCTACATACATTGAGTGCTTTGAGGAATGGGACGCATATGAGAAAAGTCTGCAGCAACACTTTCATGCTTTTGGGATCATTGACGCTATTTTATGTCGCACCTTGTTCCGTTCATGGATATCGGCAAGAATGTATGAAGAAATACGCGGAAAAACGGGCTGACCCACAAATGTAAAAGCATAGACATAAGTATTGCCATCTGTTGATGGGTACAGGAACCATCGAAATTGACATTGGTCTCAACCCCAAGTGATGAGGCCCTGTAAAAGTGTGGGAGGTGTGCAGTTGGAGTGATATGGGACCCCTAATACGTCTAAATACGACTCTGACAGGTGACACGTACGAAAGCATCCTGTCTGATCACCTGCATCCATTCATGTCCATTGGGCATTCCGGCGGCAATTCCAGCAGGACAGTTCAGCCCCCCACATGTCCAGAACTGCCAGAGAGTGGCTCCAGGAACACTCTCCTGATTTAAAACCCTTCCGCTAGCCAGCAGACTTCCCAGATATGAACATTATTGACCGTATCAGGGATGCCTTGCAACGCGATCTTATAGATTTATGGACAGCCTAGCAGCATTGATGGTTTCAGTTCCCTCCAGCACTACGTCAGACATTAGTCGGGTCCATGCTCCATCGTGTTGTGGCAGTTCTGCGTGCTCGCAGAGTCCCTACACGATATTAGGCAGCTGTACCAGTTTCTTTGGCGCTTCAGTGTATAACACAAAAAAGGCTCTCAATGTCTAAGTGCAAATAATCGTAGGTAAATTTCTCAGTACAACAGTCTGTTCCATTCTAAGAGTTTACTAAACGATTTTGCCTGTCTTAGTCAGTTCTGGATGATGATCTATAACCAAATTGGCTAGAGCTGCTCTTCTGTCTTCCGAGTAGGCTTCTGTCCGTTATCGTCCGGTAATCGGTGGATTATACTTGACCGCCAGTTGGCCGAGGCGAAGTCGATATCTTCATCCTCAGCGCCGCCCGTGGAGCTGGTGGAACTTGCGCAAATGGAGAGTCTCTATAGCACTGTCTGATGACATGACTAATAATGAGACATATTTCTTTTCTTTGTGTTACTACCTTGTACTTAATAGATATATTTTCGATGACGTAAATTATTCTCCATTTTGTTATACGGTGTAGAACACGAAGGGTGACTATGTTTACTTTGCTGTTTTCTATACGTGTTCCTTATATATAGACTTGGATTTCTTCTGATGATCTTTCAAATAGTTTTATTAAATGTATTCTGTGATTCGGAATAAACTGGCAGAAGGGTTTTAAGAACTGTGGAGTGGGAGAGGTATCGATAGTTGTCGGGTCGAACAGTATGGCTGACGGTCGAGGATGGCGGGTGAGCGTGGCGGTACGGAAGCAAGTATTGTGTGCAGTAATGGTGTGCGTTTAACGCGATATTAATACCGGACTTCCGTGCGTTACACACGGATTGAAATTTGACTTTACGATGGACAGTCTAAACGGACGTTGTACAGGGTGTTTCAAAATGAACAACGCGGTTTTAAGGAGTTGTAGCATCTATTACGTCCAACGTACAATCGTAAATAATACACCACATGAAAGAGCAACTCAGTTTTGACTGACAAACCTGTTGAACGAGTGCTAGCCTTTCGCGCTTAGCCCCAAGAAATATCCCCGCGGAATGTTTAGGGGCCTTTCTTTTTCAGTTGGAACGTTCCCTTAAAATAATTAATGAATTACTGAGCTGATAAACCTCTTACGTTATTTGATTTACAAACAGTTGAACAAAACTGGACGTACTCGGACATTTCTCTCTTTACTTATTCTGATCAACACTAAACTGACACACAATATTTTTAGCGCAAAGCAATCTGACTTTCAATAATCCCTACAAAAGAATGGCCCTGACTGACAATAACCTATACCTTCCATCAATCACTTACCTCACAAAATTATTCGTTACTCGAACTATTGCAATACAGCGAGCGCCAACACTGCCAGCTAAGTAAAAGATTCTAACTACTGAATGCACTGACTACTTATATATATATATATATATATATATATATATATATATATATATATTAGTTCATGACATACAGTCTTACCAATTTACTCTCTCTGATGGACATGCGTCCAGATCATCCGCTCTCGAAACTGCGCCATCTCTCTCCCCACATCCATCACTGCTGGCGGCTCACCTCCAACTGCGTAACGCTACGCGCTGTTGACATCCAACTGGCCAACACTACAACAGCGAATATTCCAACAATGTCAACCAGCCACAGATTGCACACAGCATAGTCAATGATTTTGGAACGGAACGCTACGTGGCGTTACCAACATAAAAACCTAAAGAACCTACTTGCACAGTGAATCAATTGTAACTGATGTTTCTTATCTTGATGTGCTCCACCTATTGTCCGTGCCTCAATGGGAAGAAGCTGAAAAACACATCTTTATTATGGAGCATGATAGTGCGCCGCCTCACTGGCATAACTTAGTACGCGGCTGGTTAAACGACGTTGTACCCGACCGGTGGATTGGGCGCAAAGGGCCAGTTGACACAGCATTTTATGCATGACCTCCACGTTCACACACGATCTGACGCTGTCATGTGTGTGTGCCTTCGATACCAGCTGATCTATCCTACTTGAGTAACAGTTTTATTGCAACAGTTTCTCTTGACACATTGATCAAGGTTTCGTAACAACTCGTCTATCCACTCGATGTGTGTTCGGTGTTCACACTAAATAATTGTAAGGAAAACTCTTTGTGTTTCTCTTTCATTTGGTGTATTATTTATAATCGTAAGGTGAATGCAATATGTGCTACAAAGCCTTAAAACCCGTATATTCAATTTTGAAACACCCTGTATGACGTGAGCGCTGTAGGTTGTTGCAGAATAATGCTTGTGGCAGTGACAATGCACTCGTGAACAGACACTATTGTCGTCGGTCTAGAACTGAATTGCACTACTTTAACTGTGAATTTATAATTGCTCATTCCTCTTGACATCGAAATATGACGTATGCTAAAACACTAACCGTCAACGTGGAAACTGTGAACCGTGTTGCTACGTAAGTGCCTGTTTTCGCGGGAACGTTGCTATCGTGGGCCATGAATATTAACAGCAGATGGACTATCTAGCTTCGCAATTGGCGAATTAGAGCACAACGAATGTTAATATAAACACAAACTGTGGACTGTGACATACTATCACATGTGAAAGTTGCAGTTGAACTAATATGACCTTCCCACGTCCTGCACAGTTACTTTGTTCCGGCCTGCGGCCAAGGGATTCTACGCAACTTATTACCATCACCATCCGAAACAGGATTTAAGGAAAGAGGATATATTAATGCCAAGGATACGACTGGATGAAATTATACAATTCATATCAGTAACCTCAAACTGCTTCTACCGCCGTCGCCACATCGCTCCGACCCAGGACAGGTAAGTCTTGCAACCATTCCTCTCTTCGAGAAACTCACACTTGTAAACAATTTAATTTCCCTTTGCTTTGTAATAGACTGTCTCTTAATATTTCTCTCCGTAATTAAAATTAGTATATTGTAAAGACTGTTCACCTTCAGTGATTGCTAACCCCACCACTAACTGTAGTATTTGCCATCATTTATTTGTTTAGCTTTTCAGTGTATTTGTACTTGTAGAATGAGTTGTGTATGACTTAGGGAGGGGTGTTCTTCGATGTATAAATATAGTAGTTTAAGCAGGAGAATTTATGTGTTGTACTGTGCAATGGGGCCTGACGTGTAAGTTGAGGGAGCCAGCCGCTGTGGCCGAGCTGTTCTAGGCGCTTCAGTTAGAAACCACACGGCTGCTACGGTCGCAGGTTCGAATCGTGAATCGGGCATGTATGTGTGTTATGTCCTTAGGTTAGTTAGGTTTACTTAGTTCTAAGTCTAGGGGACTGATGACCTCAGACGTTAAGTCTCATAGTACTTACAGCCATTTGAACCATTTGTAAGTTGAGGAATTCGCCATTGAAATTAATTACACCGACCAATTACAAAGAAGAAGCTTGCTCGCCATTGGTTCAAGTTGACGTATTAGAGGGAACTATGAATCTAACAGCTGTCAAAGTATGCGATCTTGGTTTATATGCCACTTAACGCCATATTTCCGTCCATTCCTATTCAGATGCAAAATTATCTGGGTCTAACTGTTACTGGTAGGCAAAATTACAGTGTACTGGGTCCTCATTTATCAAATTAGCTTCTGAATTTTGCACTGTTTTCACTTCCAAAGGATTTTATTTTCAGAATTTCAACCGTATTGGGAACCTTCTCATATAGAGGTTTGCTTTTGAAGTTTCCGGAAGTAAAATGGGTTCTTGGGATTTATACAATATTAATTTACTTGATGCAGTTTTCCTTTAAACGTTTTCTGATTACAAATTCACGATCATAGTAAATTTCCAGGAAACGTTTTCTTCACAGCTGGCACCAGCTCGCATCTTTGCGGCTGTGGTGTTTTTGCCCTGGCTGTGTCTTGTTCGGACGACACAGCACATCTGGATACAGGATCTGCGGTAACCTTGATAAACTCACAAACTCATCCGGACTAAGGCTCCGCCACCCCGCGGCCCAGTTAGCCCCAGTGACCTACAAGTCAGTAGCCATGCCCTTACTTTTCTTGTTGTATATAATGCATGTACAGAGTATCTTTTTGGTTTAGAGCTTTTAAGCTGTTTGCTTTTACCTTTTCAGATGAAATGAATATTTAGAGTCTGAAGAAATGCTGTGTACTGCGTTAGATGCATTATGTTCTGAGTTTCCCTGTTCGTTCTCTCCTGGATTGGGGTGTGCCAACAGTTCTCATCTGCTCATTTCCATGAAACCTTCTGCTTGGCTTCCTTTTTTCCGGGCCCGTCCCGTTCCAGTGGCACTCTGGGGACAAGTCAAATATGAATTAGATCGCCTCACGAATTCCGGCTTTGTTCGGGCCCTATTGCATCAAGTGAGTGGTCTACCCTCTTAATTATGGTAAAGAAACAGTCGTGCCGGTTACCCCGTTGCGGGGTTTTAAAGTTTACGTGAATGCACAAACTAATCGGGTACATACACGATACCGCTTCTGGATGAACACTTTGCAAAATTATGAAGTGGTTAATATTTAGAGAATTGAGATTTTCATTCTGCAGCGGAGTATGCGCTGATCTGAAACTTCCTGGCAGATTAAAACTGTGTGCGCCGATATGAGACTTTCTGACAGACTAAAACTGTGTGCCGGACCGAAGCTCGAACTCGGGACCTTTGCCTTTCGCGGGCAAGTGCTCTACCATCACAGCTACCCAAGCACGGCTCAAGCGCCGACTCAAGGGCCGTGAGTCGTGCTTGGGTAGCTGTGATGGTAGAGCACTTGCCCGCGAAAGGCAAAGGTCCCGAGTTCGAGCCTCGTTCCGGCACACAGTTTTAATCTGCCAGGAAGTTTCATGGTCAATATTTCTCAAAAACTGACTCGTTAGATGAATGTTTGCAAATAACTTAGTATACAGAATCAGAATTTATGTTAGTTGTCAACACCCCTTTTGGTCTGTACCAATACTAGCGGTTGCCTTTTGGAGTTGCTTGCGCTCCCGCTATTTTTCAACGTGTTTTGGAACAACTTACATCGTCTCTGCCGGGCTGTGCAAACTGTTTGAATGACACTTTAGTTTCCGTGCTTCCATTGCACTCTTTTTCCTGACCTCCCAGCGGCCGGATTGAATTTAGGAAAATGTCCACTTTTTTCAACCCTCTATCGTGTATCTTGAGTTTGAAGTTTCTTACGAGAGTCTCAAACCCCTGCAACAACATGTCTCTGTTATTGTGTCACATCCATGCCCTGCGTCACTCAGAGAACTTCAGGTTTCTCTGGCCAAAGTCGCCTATTACCATAAAATTTTGGCTGGGACAGCGAGAATCGCACAGCCGTTACAGGTGTTGCTACGAAAAGGGACTCAGTTTCGATGGTTGCCGGCTTGTGAAACCTATTTGTTTAATTTTGAGACCTTTTTGTAGCCTGCGTCCTGCTTAGTGACGTACCAACCAGGCCTCCACTTGGTCCTTGCACCTGAGGCTTCACAACACGTTTTCGAAGCGGCAGAGGTTCGTTGATAATCCAATGGCTCAGAGTGGCCCATTGCTTATGCCTCAGAAACGCCGACTCTTGCTCAAACTAGGTGCTGTCTGATAGAAATGGAATCTTTGGCCATTGTATACGCCGTGAAGAAATTCCATGTTGGTCACAGATCACGAACCATTAGTTTTTTTATTTTGTCCTTCTATGTGTTACCAGATAAAGCACCACATCACATTAAATATTGGGCTATTTTCCTTTCGCGTTACAACCACGATATTCATTTCACCTTAAGAATTAACGCGTAAAAGGCAATGCTTTTATCCCGCCCACCTGCTGGTCCGGACCCTGTACTCGATCAGGAGAAATTGCTGTGTTTCGAGATAGATGTCATTGCAGAGGAGACGGTTTATGGTTTTCCCGTAACTAGCGAACGGATCGCGAAGGCTGTAGCTTCGGATCTCGTTTTGCCGGAAGTCATAACATTCGCACATTGGCATGATTCTTGCGCATCCAGCTCCCTCCGTAATTACCACATCTTTCGACATCGGTTCCCTGTCGTGGATGGTGTTCGGCTTTTAGACACGTATCACGGGGATCCTCGGGTAGTGATCCCCTCGGTGCTTCGTACGGAGATTCTCCTTTTATTACCTGCAGATCATTGACGTGTATCACTCACAAAAGAGCTGTCCCGTCGACACGCGTTTTGACCCGTTTGGACGGTGACTTCACCAGCCTGGTTGCCTCCAGTTCAGTCTCTGCGACGCACCAAGCAGCTTCCCAGGCGTCGTTGTCTCCTTGGTAGACGCTGTCGCATGTCTAGACCCGTACACATTTGGATTTCGCTTATCTCTTTGACAACGCTTGTTAGGCTGCTGGTCACTGACCCCCATAATCCTTTTCCGTACGTCATTCATTGTGTTTCCACATCGACAACTTGCACTGTCGCAGCCTTGTCCAAAATTTCTTCGCCTATGACTTTAGGGTCTGATAGTGGTCTATAATTTTCATGGCAACAGTTTGCGACATTTTGCGATTCCTATGGTACCCATCACATCCTCGCCCCGCCGTTCCATCCTAAATGTAACACTGAAGCGGAAAGCATAGTGCTAATGTTCAAAACTCAGACGAAAAAGAATGTTTCCATCTCCTTGTCCGACGTTGTCTGAGATCGGCTTCTCTACTGGGTACGTTTTCGCACCGATCTTTGAGAAGATGATGGAGGAACTATTCCACTGTCACAAACCAAGAACACTGCGACACTACCTGCGTCCTCTATCTAGACATCAACCCGTACAGCCGCCGCGACTCACCCGACCAGGTGTAGCTGCCTGGGCGAGCAGTTTGGACGTAGCCCTAAATGGATTACGGGGGGGGGGGGGGGCGAGGGGGAGGGAGGGGGAGGTGGCATCCTTGCTGCGTCATCCGCATGGAGGACGGCCTCTGTTTGAAGCACACTGATCAGCTTTGGCTTCGCGTGGGGTACCCGGCGCTCATATGATGCCACAACATCGCCTCTGAGACGGACCACATTGGGCGTCATATTACCTCCTGCTGCCGGTTCACCGCTTATTCCAGTATAGTTAGCACTGAGAGCACCATAACTGGAACCAATGCCCGAGGTCATCATGGGAACAGCCCAGACATCATCGGTGTTGTCGTATATTGATTGGTTGGTTGATATAGGGGAGGGGACCAAACAGCGCGGTCATAGGTCCCATCGTATTTGAGAAAGGTGGGGAAGGAAGTCGGCCATGCCCTTTTACAGGAAGCATCCCAGCATTTACCTAAGGTGATTTAGGGAAATCACATGAAACCTCATTCAGGATGGCAGGACGTGAGTTTTAACTGTGGTCTCCCCCGAATGCGCTCCCGTATGTTTCGACACGATAAGGTGGGCGCAGAATGTGACCGCGAACAATACACTTCAGACCGTACCCTTCCGTTTCAGCATGCCACCTTAGCCAGTGTCCAGTGAACGAGGAGGACAGCATGGACGTTTCAAGAATCCGCGATCTCTAGTCAAGAGTACGTGTACTTTCAAGAGGCCATTCGTGCGGCAGCGCTATTTCGTTTGCCGAGGGCTCCTCAGACTTCAGTGTGTGTGTGTGTGCGTGTGTGTGTGTGTGTGTGTGTGTGTGTGACTGCGTGTGTCCGAGATCGCCGCTCATCCTCGCTTGTCTATGCGTATTTTTACAGCTCTTTGTCTACGTAGTTGGTTCCTGCTGAAAGTTGCTTTAACACTGTGTTCAAGTTTTTAACGCTATCTTAGAATAAAGTGGTGTTCAGGCTACTGGTCGTGTTGTACTTACACCTAATTACTTAAGTATTCCAAGAATATTTTACTCCAGCATTAATACTGTGTCCTAAGTTATTATTCAACAGTAAAATACAGAGACTCTACACACGTGGCTCCTTTAAGTAACTTCTATATCTGTTGATGTCTCTCGTTCCAAGATGACATGACTGTCTATGAACAAATCCTAAGTCGATGCACAAATTTCATATGATAACCTATGTGATCTGACTTTCATTAACAAGCGTTTGTTATACTGAGTCAGATCCTGTACAGAAAACATGAAGTGTAATCTCCACTGTCTTTCTCCCACTGTGGTGTATTTCGGTTAAAAGAGAAGCTCTATTAGGCTCTGACAGTGATTCCATATGGCCCTGGAATCATGTTCAATGCTGCTGACACTGACATCTATTTCACTAGTGTTTGCAGTGGTACGAGAATGACACTGGAGGTTTGTATACGGATTTCAGCGTTACTGATTTACGCTCAGTATCTGTCTCTTTGCCATCAGTGATTGTCCCGGTACTAATTTTAGTGCTGTTGACTGTCTTCGCATACGATGTGATCAGATGACATGGCAGTGCTAAACAAAGAAATGACAGGTGAAAAGTGGAAGGAATATATACGAGCACTGTGACAAGCTAAATGAACAAGAATGTAAAATCATAAAAAGGGTACAGCACGTAGATAAATATGAAGTGGGGGATACTATACTGTGAGAAGAATTTGAAAGACCACTGAAAGGCTTAAGTCCAAAAAAAGAATATGGTCCCTCAGAATTATTGAGATTCTTGGGCGAATTGGATATAGTAAAACTATTCCATCTGATATGCATGGTATATGAGACTGGCGTAATACCCTCAGCGTTCAGGGTGACACAAAATATTTATATAAAAATGAAAGAGGAATAGAAGTTGATCTCCGGAAAGAGAAGCTTGGGTTCCGGAGAATTTTAGGAACGCACGAGGCAACATCGACTTACCTTAGGAAATAGTTGCAGGGAAGGTAAACCTGAGTTTACAGCATCAGGTGTTTTCCAAACAGCTTTTGACAGATTTGATTAGAAGACACTCATAGAAATTTTGAAGCTAGCAGAATACATTACATGAAGCAAAGGGTTATCTGCAAGTTCAGCAGAAACCAGTATGCAGTTTAAAAGTGGAAGGAGATAAATGAGAAATAGTGACTAAGAAGAGATTGAGTCAAGGTTGCGGCCTATCAGCGATAAATTCAAACAACACTTTGAGCAAACAG
The DNA here is from genome assembly GCF_021461395.2 of Schistocerca americana. NCBI lineage: Eukaryota > Metazoa > Arthropoda > Insecta > Orthoptera > Acrididae > Schistocerca > Schistocerca americana. The sequence continues at coordinate 69,575,873 of NC_060119.1, forward strand.
GATGGGAAACCAAGAATATATTTGGAAAGGGAATTAATGTTCAGAGCGAAGAGGTGAAAGTTTGAATGTTTGCCATTGACACTGTAATACGATAACAGTGAGCATAGACCGTGAAAAGATGAACACCAACAAAGTACAACAAGAATAATGGAACGTAGTCGAATTAAATCACGCAACGCAACGCTAAGGGAATTTATTAAGAACAGAGACACTAAAAGTAGAAGGTGAAGAGTGCTACGTAATTCGGAAAATACACTCCTGGAAATGGAAAAAAGAACACATTGACACCGGTGTGTCAGACCCACCATACTTGCTCCGGACACTGCGAGAGGGCTGTACAAGCAATGATCACACGCACGGCACAGCAGACACACCAGGAACCGCGGTGTTGGCCGTCGAATGGCGCTAGCTGCGCAGCATTTGTGCACCGCCGCCGTCAGTGTCAGCCAGTTTGCCGTGGCATACGGAGCCCCATCGCAGTCTTTAACACTGGTAGCATGCCGCGACAGCGTGGACGTGAACCGTATGTGCAGTTGACGGACTTTGAGCGAGGGCGTATAGTGGGCATGCGGGAGGCCGGGTGGACGTACCGCCGAATTGCTCAACACGTGGGGCGAGAGGTCTCCACAGTACATCGATGTTGTCGCCAGTGGTCGGCGGAAGGTGCACGTGCCCGTCGACCTGGGACCGGACCGCAGCGACGCACGGATGCACGCCAAGACCGTAGGATACTACGCAGTGCCGTAGGGGACCGCTCCGCCACTTCCCAGCAAATTAGGGACACTGTTGCTCCTGGGGTATCGGCGAGGACCATTCGCAACCGTCTCCATGAAGCTGGGCTACGGTCCCGCACACCGTTAGGCCGTCTTCCGCTCACGCCCCAACATCATCCAGGCCACCTCCAGTGGTGTCGCGACAGGCGTGAATGGAGTGACGAATGGAGACGTGTCGTCTTCAGCGATGAGAGTCGCTTCTGCCTTGGTGCAAATGATGGTCGTATGCGTGTTTGGCGCCGTGCAGGTGAGCGCCACAATCAGGACTGCATACGACCGAGGCACACAGGGCAAACACCCGGCATCATGGTGTGGGGAGCGATCTCCTACACTGGCCGTACACCACTGGTGATCGTCGAGGGGACACTGAATAGTGCACGGTACATCCAAACCGTCATCGAACCCATCGTTCTACCATTCCTAGACCGGCAAGGGAACTTGCTGCTCCAACAGGACAATGCACGTCCGCATGTATCCCGTGCCACCCAACGTGCTCTAGAAGGTGTAAGTCAACTACCCTGGCCAGCAAGATCTCCGGATCTGTCCCCCATTGACCATGTTTGGGACTGGATGAAGCGTCGTCTCACGTGGTCTGCACGTCCAGCACGAACGCTGGTCCAACTGAGGCGCCAGGTGGAAATGGCATGGCAAGCCGTTCCACAGGGCTACATCCAGCATCTCTACGATCGTCTCCATGGAAGAATAGCAGCCTGCATTGCTGCGAAAGGTGGATATACACTGTACTAGTGCCGGCATTGTGCATGCTCTGTTGCCTGTGTCTATGTGCCTGTGGTTCTGTCAGTGTGATCATGTGATGTATCTGACCCCAGGAATGTGTCAATAAAGTTTCCCCTTCCTGGGACAATGAATTCACGGTGTTCTTATTTCAATTTCCAGGAGTGTAACTGATGATCGCCAATGTCGAGAGGATATAAAATGCAGACTGTCTTATATGGGTTAGATTGAGTAACTTTCAGCATAACGCGAAATTAGTGGAACAACTTGACGTAAAAGAAGAGATCAGTTCATAGGATAAGTCCTAAAGCATGAATAAATTGTCAGTTTGGTGACATAGAGAATTGTATGAGATAAAACTTGTAGAGGGAGACAATGGAAGGGACACAGTAAGCAGATTTAAATAACCGTAGGTTCCATTTGTTTTTTGGAGATGAAGAGGCTCGAACAGGGTAGATATGCGTGGAAAGCAGCACGAAAGCAGCCTTAAACTTCAATAACAACACAAACAAAGGTTTTTTATGTAGCCAGAGCTGCAGACTCTTTCTTACTAGTTCATCTGGTGGAGGTCGTCGCTTCCCTGGGAAATATCAAGTTATATTTTTCGGTCTCAGGTCGTCAAATAGTACCATTAGTCCTACCGACGTGTGACCAAACCAGCGTCAGATGATCTGAATTCCAATCACTGTATAGCATGCATGGTCTTTTCCACCATGAAGAGTTCTACTAGGTACATACGTAGATCAGCCAGGACATTATGAGCATCTATGTAATAACCGGTATGTCCACCTTTGACACGGATAGCAGCGGCGATGTATCGTAGCATGGAAGCAATGAGATCTTGGTAAGTCGCTGGAGGGAGTTAGCACCACATGTGCACACACAAATCACCTAATTCCTGTAAATTCCAGGGAGGAGGGCGATGAACTGTGACACCACGTTCAATCACATTCCAGATCTGTTCGAACTGGTCCAGATCTGGCTAGTTGGGGGAGCAGCACATCAGTTTGAACTCGACAGTGTGTTCTTAAAACCAATCCATCAGACTTCTGACCTTGTGACATGACGCATTATCTCGTTAAAAATATGCCTCTTCCGTCGGGAAACATTATCTCGACGTGAAGCGGTGAACGTGGTCAGTAACCAGTACTCCTTGGTCGTGGTCGTCATGGTACCTTGCACTGGAGCCATGGATGCCCACGTGAATGTTACCAGAGCATTACGGAGCTGTCGCCAGCTTGTCTCCGTCCCGCAGTACAGGTGTCAAGCAGCTGTTCTCCTGGAAGACGACGGAATCTCGGCCCGCCCCCACTCCCCCCACTATCGGCATGATGAAAAAGATGTCAGCATTCACCAGATCAAGCAACACTCTGCCAACGTTCAGTGCCAATGGTCACATGTCCATTCAAGTGGTGGATGCCGATTACGTGGTTCAAAATGGTTCAAATGGCTCTGAGCACTATGAGAATTAACTTATGAGGTCATCAGTCGCCTAGAACTTAGAACTATTTAAACCCAACTAACCAAAGGACATCACACACATCTATTCCCGAAGCAGGATTCGAACCTGAGACCGTAGCGGTCGCTCGGTTCCAGACTGTAGCGCCTAGAACCGCATGGCCACTCCGGCTGGCTTAACATCTGAGGTCATCAGACCACTCGAACTTAGTACTTAAACCTAACTAACCTAAGGACATCACACACATCCATGTCCGAGGCAGGATTCGAACCTGCGACCGTAGCGGTCACGCGGTTCCAAACTGATGCGCCTAGAACCGCTCGGCCATACCGGTCAACAGATTAAGTGGTGTTAACATGACACCTGCATGGGCCGTCGGTTGCGGAGGCCCATCGTTAGGACAGTTCGGATCACTGTGTGTTCAGACACACTTGTGCACTGTCCAGCATTAGAGTCTGATGTCGGTTTTGCCAAATTTCTCCGTCTGTCATGTATTATCAGTCTGCACAGCCTACGACCTCCGACGTCTGTTATGATGGGTGGCCTATCAGGAGCAAGAAGTCTGAACGTGATTTCACCTTTCTTTCGCCACCTGTCGAAGACACTCACCACAAAACTCCTCGAACACCAGGATAGTCGAGCAGTTTCCGAAATGCTCCTGCCGAACCTCTGGGCCATCACAATCTGCCCTCGCTTACACTCAAATAGTTGGTGCACCTTCCCCATTCTACACATGGACAACACACTCACTGATAGCACACGCACCGTGCGTGTGTGTGACTAGCAGTCATTCCCCGCCAGGTAACGCTACTATCGTGTGGAGCGATAGAAGGTCTTCGGTCAAAATCTTTTGGCTGATCACTGCATGTACGCAAGGAAATATGAATGTTTTTGTTGGACCACTTTTTTCGCTTTGTGATAGATGGCGCTGTGATAGTCGCAAACGTATAAGTACGTGGTATCACGCAACATTCCGTCAGTGCGGACGGTATTTGCATCGTGATACATTACACGTGTTAAAATGGACCGTTTACCTATTGCTGAAAAAGTCGATATCGTGTTGATGTATGGCTATTGTGACTAAAATGCCCAACGGGCGTGTGCTGTGTATGCTGCTCGGTATCCTGGGCGACATCATCCAAGTGACCGGACCGTTCGCCGGATAGTTACGTTATTTAAGGAAACAGGAATTGTTCGGCCACATGTGAAATGTCAACCACGACCTCCAACAAATTATGATGCCCAAGTAGGTGTTTTTGCTGCTGTCGCGGCTAATCCGCACATCCGTAGTGGAGAAACAGCGCGAGAATCGGGAATCTCAATCACGTCGGTGTTGAGAATGCTACATCAACATCGATTGCACCCGTACCATATTTCTATGCACCAGTATTGGCATGGCGACGACTTTGAACGTCGTGTACAGTTCTGCCACTGGGCACAGGAGAAATTACGGGACAATGACAGATTTCTAGCACGCGTTCTATTTAGCGACGAAGCGTCATTCACCAACAGCGGTAACGTAAATCGTCATAATACGCACTATTGGGCAACGGAAAATCCACGATGGCTGCGACAAGTGGAACATCAGCGACCTTGGCGGGTTAATGTGTGGTGCGGCATTATGGGAGAAAGGATAATTGTCTCCCATTTTATCGATGGCAATCTAAATGGTGCAATGTATGCCGATTTCCTACGTAATGTTCTACCGATCTTACTACAAGATGTTTCACTGCATGACAGAATGGCGATGTACTGCAAACACGATGGATGTCGGGTAGTTGAAACGGTATTAAATAGAATATTTCATGACAGGTGGATTCGTCGTCGAAGCATCATAAAATGGCCCGCACGTTCATCGGATCTGACGTCCACGGATTTCTTTCTGTGAGGAAAGTTGAAGGATATTTGCTATCGTGATCCACCGACAACGCCTGACAAAATGCATCAGCGCATTGTCAATGCATGTGCGAACATTACGGAAGGCGAACTACTCTCTGTTGTGAGGAATGTCGTTAAACGTATTGCCAAATGCATTGAGGTTGACGGACATCGTTCTCATTATTTATTGCATTAATGTGGTATTTACAGGTAATCACGCTGTAACAGCATGCGTTATCAGAAATGATAAGTTCACAAAGGTACATGTATCACATAGGAACAACCAAAATAAAATCTTCAAACGTACCTACGTTTTTTAATTAAAGAAAACGTACCTGTTACCAGCTGTTCGTTTAAAATTGTGAGCCATATGTTTGTGACTATTACAGCGCCATCTATAACAAAGCGAAAAAGTGGTCCAAATAAAACGTTCATATTTATTTACGTACTACACGAATATGTAATAAAAAATGTGGGTTCCTGCTTAAAAAAACGTATTTGATATACGTTTGACCTATGACAGGGCGATCTAGCGGGCCAACCATAGCGCCATCTGGTTCCCCCTTCAAGCTAGGCAAGTATCGTTCTTATTCTACCTTATTTCATGAGATATTTGCCCTAGTCACGATCAATGGACTATGCTCTATACAGACAGGCAGACATTGAGCTAAACCACTATGACCAAATTGTAATGTGCTGATCCATCACTGAAGAGCAGTAAAGCACCGAATCTGTAAGTGATGGATTCGACAAGTCTGTGGAAGGTTTCCGCTAGTATGTGTCACAAGTCACATATATCCTGCCATTAAGGAGCCGGTGATTCGTGGCCATGGATCTAGCGTCCGACAACGTCTCTCATGTGTTCCATCGGGTTCGGATCACACAGATTTCGTGGCCAAGACTTCAGGTGAGTTCACAATAAAGCTCTTCACACCACTATAGCACTATTCTGGACTTGTGGCACGGAAACATATTCTACATCTACATCTACATCTACATCTACATTTATACTCCGCAAGCCACCCAACGGTGTGTGGCGGAGGGCACTTTACGTGCCACTGTCATTACCTCTCATTACCTCCCTTTCCTGTTCCAGTCGCGTATGGTTCGCGGGAAGAACGACTGTCTGAAAGCCTCCGTGCGCTCTCTAATCTCTCTAATTTTACATTCGTGATCGCCTCGGGAGGTATACGTAGGGGGAAGCAATATATTCGATACCTCATCCAGAAACGCACCCTCTCGAAACTTGGCGAGCAAGCTACACCGCAATGCAGAGCGCCTCTCATGCAGAGTCTGCCACATGAGTTTGTTAAACATCTCCGAAGCGCTATCACGGTTACCAAATATCCCTGTGACGAAACGCGCAGCTCTACTTTGGATCTTCTCTATCTCCTGCGTCAACCCGTGTTTTGTAAGCCACCTCCTTTGTTGATGGACTACATTTTCTAAGGACTCTCCCAATGAATCTCAACCTGGTACCCGCCTTACCAATAATTAGTTTTATATGATGATTCCACTTCAAATCGTTCCGCACGCTTACTCCCAGATATTTTACAGAAGTAACTGCTACCAGTGTTTGTTCCGCTATCATACAATCATACAATAAAGGATCCTTCTTTCTATGTATTCGCAATACATTATATTTGTCTACGTTAAGGATCAGTTGCCACTCGCTGCACGAAGTGCCTATCCGCTGCAGATCTTCCTGCACTTCGCTACAGTTTTCTAATGCTGCAACTTCTCTGTATACTACAGCATAATCCGCGAAAAGCCGCATGGAACTTCCGACACTATCTACTAGGTCATTTATATATGTATATTGTGAAAAGCAATGGTCCCATAAAACTCCCCTGTGGCACGCCAGAGGTTACTTTAACCTCTGTAGACGTCTCTCCATTGATAACAACATGCTGTGTTTGCTAAAAACTTTTCGATCCAGCCACACAGCTGGTGTGATATTCCGTAGGCTCTTACTTTGTTTATCAGGCGACAGTGCGGAACTGTATCGGACGCCTTCCGGAAGTCAAGAAAAATAGCATCTACCTGGGAGCCTGTATCTAATATTTTCTGGGTCTCATGAACAAATAAAGCGAGTTGGGTCCCACACGATCGCTGTTTCCGGAATCCATGTTGATTCCTACATAGTAGATTCTGGGTTTCCAAAATCGACATGATACTCGAGCAAAAAACATGTTAAAATTCTACAACAGATCGACATCAGAGATATAGGTCTTGTCCTTGTTGATGCAATGGCTGCCGTGAAGACAGCAAGCTTGAAGGGGTATCAGATGATCAGCTATAATATTCCCGTAGTCCACAGGTGTGAGCGGACCTTCGAGTGCCATGATAGGTCCCAAGGGAGTCCAGTCGAACGTCGCCAATTGCAGGCGGCCGTGGCACGAGGCACGTTTTAGCAGCCACTCGTATTGATTACAGCGTCTATGAACATTACCACCAGACTGGTCCAACGCGAATCCATTGATCTACCGTCGCGGCCGGAATGGCAGAGCGGTTCTAGGCGCTACAGTCTGGAACCGCGCGACCGCTACGGTCGCAAGGTCGAATCCTGCCTCGGGCATGGATGTGTGTCATGTCCTTAGGTTAGTTAGGTTTAAGCAGTCTCAGTTCTAGGGGACTGATGACTTCAGAAGTTAAGTCCCATAGTGCTCAGAGCCATTTGAACCATTTTTTTGACCTACCGTCTAATCTCGATGACCCCGATCCCAGTGCTGTCGCTATTGATGATTTCGGTTGGTCTACGTGGGAACATGTACGGGCTGTCCACCCCTCAGTATTTCCATCAACATTGTGCTCTGAATGGTGTGCTGCGAAACATTGTGGTCTGTTGTCACATATGCCACAGATCGCTTGCCATCCTACTGCACAGTGCTGGAAAGCTGGCCATCCGCACATTTTGTTAAAGAGAAATGGACATCCAACAACTCGTCTCCTATTCTTGGCTTGACGGTCCTTAAACCACTTTCCACATATGCTCAAGAAAGCAAAGTTTCTTTCCTTGACACCAAGCCATAGAAATTTGTCGTTCGACAGAACCGCTTATCTCTGTGAATTTCCCGATATGGGGCGCTAATCGTGGCTAGAATGAGTTCCTATTCGTCTGTGTTCACAGAGCCAACAGGTGACATTCAGTCTCATGTTGGTCATTGATCATAAAGTTTTACTTTATCATTGTACCTGTCCGGTGCTTGGTAAACGGTTTTTCTAAATTGCACTATAGTTGCTCCATAAGATCCAATTCAGAGCTAATTGTTCAGATATCTCTTTGGCTTTTAACACTGCTGTCTCATTATCTACTTTATTGAATATGTATATCGTTCTGTCTGCTGTAGTTGTTTTTTGTACTTTAATAAATATTGTAGCCACAGCTGCCTCATGGTAGCCAGTAACAGTATCAAAATGTGCCTCCTGAAAGAGGTGAAATATACTGGTCGCTGTTATATGCGTTAGAAGTTGCTGTAGGAGACAGAATTAGTAATATACTACACTGCAGTGCCGATGTCCTTCTGAGAAACAATGTAGACTTCCTTCGCACTTACATGCGTGTCCGAACGAGCGGCCTCTGAGGCGACAACAGCCGTTACTAAATACATTGAATGTATTTGCAATTGCGAATGCGGATAACCATCAGCCGTGTAATAGAATGACCACAACGCAAGTTTTTCCCAGACCGGGACTCGATGCCGGATTTCCCACCTTTCGAAAGCGGTCGTCTTACCATCAGGTACCACCACTCAAGGCCAGATAAGAGGTTTCGAACTTTAATAGTGGCAACTATTTATTTACAGCTCATACAAAATTGATACGTGTTTCAAAGTTTTACTGGCCTTCAAAGTAGTCACCAGAATTGTGCATAACCCGTTGCAAGGCATGTGGAAGTCGTACGATACTCTTAGCAGTGCCAGTTGTATTGTCAGTTCGAGCGGCGCGATCTATTGCCCGACGAATTTGTAGCAGTTCTGAAGGGAGTGCCGTGAAGTGTTTCCTTCAGTTTAGAAATAAAGTTTAACTTACTAGGGCTTAACCAGGGGAGTGCAGTAGGTGGTACAGCACTTAGCAGCCCCATCAGTCAAACAAATAAGTAACAGCTTGCACTGTACGTGCTTGAGCAATGTCCTGCAATATGTTGGTCAGGTCCTGAAGAAGGTGTCATCACTTCTGTCTCTGAGCTGTTCATTATTGGAACACAACTTACGACCAGATAAAGTGATGACACGTTCTGCCGGACCTGACCATCATTTTGCAGGACAATGCTCAAGCACTACAGTGCAAGCTGTTACTGATTTGTCTGACTGATAGGGATGCTAAGTGCTATACCACCTATTGCACTCCCCTGACTTCAGTCCTCGTGAGTTCAACTAAATTTCTAAACTGAAGGAAACAATTCACAGCATTCGCTTCTGAACTACTACAAAATCATTGGGCAATAGACCGCTCCGCTCGAACTGTCAACACAACTGGCACTGTTAAGAGTATCCTACGAATTCCACGTTCCTGGCAACGGATTATTCAAAATTTTTGTGACTTCTTTGAAGGCCAGTAAAAGTTTGAAACACGTATCTATTTTGTACGAGCTGTAAATAAATATTTGCCACTATTAAACATCCAACCCTCGTGCAAACCACCAGATGTCGTCAACCTTGTGTCTACAACCAATACTAATACATACGTTTTTCTGTATTCGCATACAGGGGAGACATTTTAATTCAATGTCGGTTGCCCGATGCCTTCGGCTAAATACGATATTGCATTGTCTGTTTTGTTCTAAAATACAATGCAAAGTTCCTGTGGACATGCATGCACTCACGATTACAGATTGTAGACACATCGTTGACGACGTATGTAAGTTTGTGGGTGGCCGTAACTCGAGCTGGCTGATGGCAGGCGAAAGCTCGTGTTCGAGTACCGGTAGGGCACAAACTTTAGTTTTCGTCATCCCATTATAAAGTTGATGGCTGTCCATATTCGCAATTACGAGTACAAATTGGTTCAAATGGCTCTGTGCACTATGCGACTTAACTTCTAAGGTCATCAGTCCCCTAGAACTTAGAACTAATTAAACCTAAGGACATCACATACATCCATGCCCGAGGCAGGATTCGAACCTGCGACCGTAGCGGTCGCTCGGCTCCAGACTATAGCGCCTAGAGCCGCACGGCCACTCCGGCTGGCAATTACGAATACATTTCTTGTAAATATTAGTACTGGTGCGCAGGACGTTTCTGCATGCCTATCGCTTGCATGAATGTAACTTTCGGTTCGGATTACTGAATGATTCAAATGTCCTCTAGTGGTTGAAGTATGGTTGTCGAGAAAAGGTTTTTTCCCGTGTTTTCAATTATGGCAGTGAATGGGAAGTGCCTGATGGAAGGAGTGAGTTATAATATTTTGCTCAGGTTTGATAGCGTATCTTCCATAAAAGCTCTGGCCTGAAGATATCCAGATTTGAGTTTATTGTCTACTGCGACGAACACAACACTACCATTTCCTTTCATCTTATACAATCGACATACACTGAGGTTATTCCCAAACTTCTACCACCACAATGGCGTCAAATCCCAGTTAAGTTTGGACTTCTAGATCAAATCATTCATTCACTTGTTACGAACACACGTATCTACTTTCATGCTTCCAGATACGTTTTCCATTATTCACCAAAATATAGTCAACCACGTGTAGTACATCAGTTTATAGAGCTTCTGAATAGGAAACGACGTTTGCTGTACTTCTTTATTACACAGAGTTATAAAATCCCCTTACAGTCCACTTCCCTGATACTGCCAGGCTTAATTGGTATTCGTCAGAATAAACAACAGCAGTCAAATTCATGAATGTTATAATTCAATTAATTACTGACGAGTGTGTGTGAATTTAAATGAGATGCATATCAGATGTTAAACGAAACGTTTTAATTATTCATTAATGACCTGTGCCATCAATGTCATTTTAATTATTTATTTAGTTTTGCAGTGAAATTGGGTAATATTACAGTATGATCAGAGTACAGTATTTAAATGCATGGCAGTGAAATTCTACTTTAGAATGATGTGTGTATTATTACATCTTCACTGGTTTACATTCTTGAAAATACTTGAGTGTAAGCAGATCTACCATATTCCGCTCTAATTAACAGAAACTAACTTTTCGTGTTTAGTGTAGTTATTATGTTGCAGGGTATCTAAGAGGCTCGAAAAGCGTGCATGTTATTGAACTAGTTTTGTTCGTTTTTGGCTTTGTTTCCAGGTCTGGTTGTCTGTGTAAGAGGTGAGACAGCGTGAGATGTTGAGTGGTCGCCATGAAGAACACGAACATGCGGCGTAGTCGTGTGAGACAGCTGTATCAGCAGCTGACGGAATTCGAAAGGGTCCTTACAATGCACTTCCGTTTGGCCAGTTGAGTCGGGCAATATTGACATTTGTGTTGCACTCGCAGTCGCTCATTCTAGGACTGCATGCGATTGCGGAGCCACGCATGTTCGTCGTGAAGGTTCTGGTGGATACTTTACAGAACAGAATAGCACAAGAATGATATACAGAAGAAAGGAAAATAAAACTGCGGACGTGTTAGACAACGGTCAGTTTGCCCCTCTCGGTTGCAAAATCCTTTTTATTTACCGGAAATAACGCGTGTATCCGTTTTGGGGCGATATGTTGATTTTCCACATTAATATTTACGCCAATCTGATGATGCACCAAAAGGGCTTTACGCGACATTTCCTGTAAATAAAAAAAATTTGCAATCGACAAAGTCTACACTGTCTTATTTCGAGAAAAAAAAATGTCAGTTATTACCGTAAGATCTTTAGTTACATTCAACTGCGGTCCGTTATTTAGCCTGTATAAATCCGTCAATGTGGGATGTTTTTAGTTTGATTTTTCAATGACTACGAAACAAAAACAATTCCCGCACTTACGAAATTTGCGGCAAGTCTAAATTCATAGCCTTTACTCCATTTCTTTACCAAGTAGCGTATTGCCAAACGGAAGTATGCAACCTTATAAATGTTTACATAATAGTTTATTGCGCTAAGATAACTTAATAATTAGAAGTTAACAAGTTTTCTGCAGCCGATTACCGTCATCGTATGTGACTACTGCACCGACAAGTCATCCATAATACGTAACAGTAGCAGTTATGCACATTCAGCTACGTGTAGTGGTATAAAATATATTAATGAAATATGTGGTGTCACCGCCAGACACCACACTTGCTAGGTGGTAGCCTTTAAATCGGCCGCGGTCCGGTAGTATACGACGGACCCGCGTGTCGCCACTGTCAGTGATAGCAGACCGAGCGCCACCACACGGCAGGTCTAGAGAGACTTACTAGCACTCGCCCCAGTTGTACAGCCGACTTTGCTAGGAAAGGTTCACAGAGAATTACGCTCTCATTTGCCGAGACGATAGTTAGCATAGCCTTCAGCTAAGTCAATTGCTACGACCTAGCAAGGCGCCATTTATCCTTTGCTATGTATCTAATGAAGCATGTACAGTAACAAGACCAATGTTCACCAATTGTGGATTAAAGTTAAGTATTCCAGCAGCTACGTACTTTTCTTTATAGCATTCATTACGTATCCTGTTTCAGACCTCACGCCAGCCTGCGTGAGTTTAAGCGCTTGCCTTTCGGTTACCCGTCACTGTGGATTGGCTGTCTTGCCAGTCCACAACAAAATATACATGATGTCATCAGATAGTAAGAGCGAGTTTCCTTTATTATCTGACGAAGTGATGTATTATTCACTGATATATTTTATACGACTTCATTATCTTCAAAGTCCGTCCGATGTTTCGCATCTAGCCATCACAAAGATTGGACCAGCAGGTCGGGAAACATTAGCATCGTAATAGAACTTTTCATATTAATTTTTATGTATTGTTAATTACACACTCAAGCAGCCACTGATTATGACCACTGGATTCGTAATTTTCTCTCCTATATCTATTAGTGATTGCAATTAATATCAACCGCACCATTAAGTACTGTTCAGTTGTAAGGGATTGCACGAAACATCTTGTCAGGCTTCTCAACATGTAGGTGACACATCCCGGAAAAGCCTTAAGTTTACAGGCTGCTCTAGATGCAACAACAACAACAACAACGATAAAGTATGTTTATGTTGCCAGAGGCCTGCCTTTTTCTATATTTGTTCATTTTCTGGAAGCGGTCTAGTTCACACAGAAGTATCAAGAGATGTGTTGCTACTAAGCTGCTACCTACAAACTCTGCCGCATCACTCTCTCTACATTGCACGCAGCAGTCAACCTGCGACCTTTGTATAAGGCAAGGTAGTGTTCTAGTTCTGTGTTCAGTTCAGTGTTTTCTATGTCTGTTCACTCGTTTAATGTGCTATCTGAGACTGTTTGTCCGTTTCCCATCGTTTGACAAGGTCACAAATCGGCCAGATTTATATGAGCTATTTGCGTGACAGTGCTCTTCGACTTGTACATCGCAAGCAAAGATTTTATTATTGTCGTTCTTGAGGGTTTCATATTTGCTATCTGTGTCATTACCACCACTTAATAAAGTCCTGACTATCACCGTATATAATAAAAAATATTTAATGATGTGAAATTGCTGAAAGTATCTCATAAAATTAAATTATTTAAGTAGGAAATTTCTAGTAAAAGCAAGTTTCATCATTGATAATATTAAATGAAACTGCCATTGTTGCAGAAATGATACCTCGCAGTTGCTATACATTATGTGTCGAGAATGTGTTCACGTCTAATTTGTTTCACTGTGTTGTGGACTGACAAGACAGCCAGTCCAAAGTGACGGGTAACCGAAAGGCACGCGCTTAAACTCACGCAGACTGGCGTGAGGTCTGAAACAAGATACGTAATGAATGCTATAAAGAAAAGTACGTAGCTGCTGGAATACTTAACTTTAATCCACAATTGGTGAACATTGGTCTTGTTACTGTACATGCTTCATTAGATACATAGCAAAGGATAAATGGCGCCTTGCTAGGTCGTAGCAATTGACTTAGCTGAAGGCTATGCTAACTATCGTTTCGGCAAATGAGAGCGTAATTCTCAGTGACCCTTTCCTAGCAAAGTCGGCTGTACAACTGGGGCGAGTGCCAGGACGTCTCTCTAGACCTGCCGTGAGGCGGCGCTCGGTCTGCAATCACTGATAGTGGCGACACGCGGGTCCGACGTATACTAGCGGACCGCGGCCGATTTAAAAGGCTACCACCTAGCAAGTGTGGTGTCTGGCGGTGACACCACACACTGCATGCAAGCAGTATATCTCCTTCCAAATGAATATTGCACTTGGGTCCTGGTAGTGTCTTACCTACAACTGACGCTCGGTTCTGATCCCTAACGGGAACAGTTTCCAATCACAATGCTGTTGCGACATAATAAGCTGAGCCGCCCGGGGTAACTGCGTGGTGAGAGGCGTTGGGTTACGGCTCCCCATGTCGGAGGTTCGAGTCTTCCCTCTGGCATGCGTGTGTGTGTGTGTTGTCCACAGCATAAGTCAGTTAAAGTTAGATTCAGTAGTGTGTAGGCTTAGGGACCGATGGCTTCAGCGGTTTGGTCCATAAGATCTTACCACAAATTCAAATTTTTTTTAATAAGCGGAAAGATCAGACAACACCCTATCCACCAGTCACCGTGTTCATATGGTAACGAATTCAAAATGTATTCGATATGTATATCTTTTAAGAAAAGGAAGTGAATAATTATAAATGAAAAATAAAAGGAAAACATAAAAATCTTGTTTTCTCAATTTTACAAACCTAACATTTAATCTCCTTTTAATAAAATTACTCATTCTTTTAAGCCGTCTGAAAAACACCAAACATTATTTAAATATAAATGTCTGAAATTGCTATCAGTTTTACTTCCATATTATTAAGTCAACATCTCTCTTTAACCAACATGGGCGAATACAACTTGCTAACTCTTCGGACATGAGAATGATAAATCATCTCCTATAGCTAACACTCGAAACTATTGAACAAAGAATATTGACAAACTGCAGTAATCGCTACATACATGCAAATCAATGCGACGAATACACTGAAACGCCATTGAAACTGGTGCCGGCATGCGTATCCAAATACAGAGATACTTAAACAGACAGAATATAGCGGTGCGGTTGGCAACGCCTATATAAGACCACAGGGTCTGGTGCTGCAGTTAGATCGGTTACTGTGGCTATAATGGCACGTTGTCAAGATCTAAGTGAATTTGAACGTGGTGCAATAGTCGGCACACGAGCTGTGGGACACATGATCTCCGAGGTAGCGATGAAGCGGCGATTTTCCCGTACGACCATTGCACGAGTGTATCGTGAATATCAGGGATCCGGTGAAGCATCAAACCTCCGACATCGCTGCGGCCGGAAGGAGATCCCGCAAGAACGGAACCAACGACGACGAAAAAGAATCGTTCAGCATGGCAGAAGTCAACCCTTTCGCAAGTTCAAGCAGATTTCACTGCTGGGCCATCAGCGTGGGAACCATTCAAAATGTTAAAATGTGTGTGAATTCATAATGGAACAAACTGCTGAGGTCATCGGTCCCTAGACCTGCACACTACTTAAACTAACTTATGCTGAGAACTACACACGCACCCATACCCGAGGGAAGACTCGAACCTCCGGCGGGAAAGTTGTGCCATTCAATGAAACATCATCGATATGGGCTTTCAGAGCCGAAGGCCCTCTCGTGTACCCTTGATGGCAGAACGACGCCTTTACGACTCGCCTGGGCCCGTGAGCACCGACTCTGGACAGTTGATGGCTGCAAACATGTTGCCTGATCGGACGAGTCTTATTTCGAACTGTATCGAGCGGATGGACGTGTATGTGTATTGAGACAATCTCATGAAACCATGGATCTTGCATATCAGCAGGGAACTGTTGAAGCTGGAGGAGGCTCTGTAACGGTGCGTGTGCAGTTGGAGTGATGTGGGGCCCCTGATACGTCTAGATAAGACTCTAACAGGTGACACGTGCGTGAGCATCCTGTCTGATCACCTGCATCCATTCATGTCCGTTGTGCATGCCGACGGACTTGGGCACCTCCAGCAGGACAATGCGACACCCCACACGTCCAGAATTGCTTCAGAGTGGCTTCAGGGATAATCTTCTGAGTTTAAAAACTTCTGCTGGCCGCCAAACGCATCTGACATAAACATTATTGAGCATATCTGGGATGCCCTGCAAGGTGCTCTTCAGAAGAGATCTCCATCCCCAGATGGACAGTCCTGGAGGATTCATGCAGTCAGTTTCCGCCAGCGCTACATCCGGCATTAGTAGAGTCCATGCGACGTCGTGTTGCGGCCTTTCTGCTTCCTCGCGGGAGCCTTACACAATATTAGGCAAGTGTATCAGTTTCTCTGGCTCTTCAGTGTACATTTTGGCTGCTGAGACGTTTCTGCCTCAAAATTAAATTCCAAAAATGCTTCCTTTAATATTCAATTCTTAACTCTTCTTCACGTCCAAAATTTCATATTTCCAAAAGGAAACAACTTGCTCTGACCCAGAGCCCCTTAGCTAAGACAAACCATCATCAAAGCATCTCGCCCAAAACTCGACTGCAACTAGTTCTCCGCACTGCTGTTTTCTCTAGCGCTCTGTTTTGCTCAACAATAGTTTTCTTAATACTCAAAGACAATGTATACATTCATGTGTCCAAGCATTGCAAATGTATCAGTGGAAGTTAAAATCTTTGTAATCATTCTGTTACGCAAATGAGTAATGCACTCGTGCTATGGAAAAGTATGTCTCAGTAAATCAATGTGTTAGAAATACAGTCGGCTAATTATTTTTATTAATAAAATTTATTTATAATGTAAGTGTCTAAAATTGCTCTATAAAAATTGATCTATAAAATGTTTCTATATTATTTAAAGTAGGTATCTTTCTCCTTATACTACTGATTTAACTAGGACTCTTTGTGCCAGCTATAGACGTGGCACTGCTGTTCGATCGATTTATCACAGGTATGAGCACTGAACGTGAAAGTTTCGTAAAACCTGTACTGCTACTAATGAAGGTTGTAATGATCTTGCTGCTAGCCTGTGATCAAATAAAGAAGCTGATAGTGTCCGATATATAAGCCGGAAGCTAGTTTCCTTGTAATTTTTCCAACTCTAGTTATGCGCCTGCACCCCTTTAAACACTAAAATTATCCTGAACAGTTGTTCGGTTGGTACTTTGCTTCTGTAACTGACATAAACTGCTTCGTCAGCAATGAAGGTGATCATTTTGAAAGCATTAGCAGTTAAACAAGTCGGGGCAGCGAACGGTCAGAAATTATGAATAGTAAATAGGGTAACGTTTAAGGTCAAATTAAATAATAAGGGCGATATTCCTACTGAAGAACCAGTTGTAAACATAAGGACAATGTCGCTACCCTCATGGTTTAGAGAATTTTCACACCCTTTACGAGGTGCTTTGTTCTTATTCGCACACCAAATGTAAGTCGTAGACGCGAAGACCTCGAGCTACGGAGTTCGACACACTGTGGGTGTTAGAGCGACCCTATTTATTCTTCCCTCACGGATTTGAAGCGTGTGAGGAGATTAGTTTCACAGGAGCGCCCGAGGACAGCCCGAGGCATAGCTCTCGCCCAGGTACCTTCAGGTTGAGGGTACAGTCCTGTACATGACCGCTAGTCTCCTAGATATCTACTGTGACTTTGTCAGGCCAGGTATTAAACATTCAATGAGTACGATTTTCAAAAATTAAATGTTCTCTTGTCGATAATTACTATTTTAACCGTTCCCTGATTATACAAATTACTTTATTTTTTATTTCGTGAAGTTAAGAAGTATTTCACGTTTCCAGACGCTTTCCTAGAGAATTTGAAAGTGAAATTGGGATCATTATCTCTTTGATAACAACTGTGGATGTAGTAGTTGTGAAGGTATATGAGTGCCGGCCGCTGGTCGCCGAGCGGTTCTAGGCGCTTCAGTCTGGAACCGCGCGACCGTCACGGTCGCAGGTTCGAATCCTGCCTCGGGCATAGATGTGTGTGATGTACTTAGGTTAGTTAGGTTTAAGTAGTTGTAAGTTCTAGGGGACTGATGACCTCAGATGTTAAGTCCCATAGTGCTCAGAGCCATTGGAACCATTTGTCTCTATCTGTCACCACACCCAAGAAAACTGATCTGACGTAGTGCACTCATTTGCGATCGCACCGCGGCAGCGATAAAGCCAGAGTGAAGTACCCACAACATTCCTCATATTTCATAAACGGTTTGAGATATCGAAATGAGAGTTTGCAAAATGATAGCAGACGAAGAGGAGAGTATTTTTCCGTATGATTACTACCCAAAACTTCATTATCTTCTGTGTTATTCCATTAACTACAAACTTTTCCAATGAATGAATGCAGTTTTCAAGGTCCATCGATAGCTGATGAAAGGAGAAGTGCAATGGGTTCTGGAACGACATAAGTGAAGTAATTACACGTTTATTTTGTACCGAGGATGTGCTTCTTCCTAAGATGCTGCCCTTACTTTTTCTCAGTTCCTCGCTTAATATACTTAATAAAGCACTATTTCTGAATTGTCTCGCAATTGCGCCTGGACAACATTTTGGTTAGGTGAGACTGTGTAAATTCCACTGATTTTTGGCGAAAAAAGCAAATTTGAACATGACAACAAGAGAAATGTGAAGACTTTACTCAAAATTCCCCACTCGTGACACTTCTCTGTAAGTTAGAAATGGTCAAAGAACCAGGCTAAAATAGATCCCTTCATTTTCGGTGGGATTCTTTATAGATATTATCCAAAGAATAGGTGACAGATCTGCTTGAATGGTCACCTTGCAAGTACAGGTGTGAAGGGGCCACGCTTAATATCTGCAGAAAGCGTGAGTGTAGGCTTCAGGCTAGAACGACACTTCCCCTCCAGCACGTGGTGTTTCCCCTCCAGCCCCCACCAATACTGCTCTCCCTATGAACGTCCTGCTGTCCGTGTACCTACTGGCCACGGAGTTTGTGTGCATTATACACAACTGCACCTACAAAACATACAAAATGTAATCATGTCAATACAGTGCAATCACGTATCATCGTCACCAAAATTCCTAGAAGCCGCAGTTCAGTAAGTAATGGCCATCCCAAATGGTTCACAAGACACCGTGTCTGAATTTTCACTAAGTCGCCGGCGTGCAGCGCGATGTAAAGAGCGTTTCCAGCTGCGAGGGTAGCTAGGTAAGAAGGAAGGAAGCGGTAAATATGTTTTGTCCGTAAACACCAGGACAACGCGATCTCGACCCTTACCGTCTAACGAATTATTTGACAGCGCTCTGCCCTCAATGTTTTGCTTGCATATATGCTGTGTAGCCAAATACACTACTGGCCATTAAAATTGCTACATCACGAAGGTGTCATGCTACGGATGCGAAATATAACCAACAGGAAGAAGATACTGAGATATGCAAATGATTAGCATTTCAGAGCATTCACACAAGGTTGGCTCCGGTGGCGACACCTACAACGTGTTGACATGAGGAAAGTTTCCAACCGATATCTCATACACAAACAGTAGTTGCCCGGCGTTGCCTGGTGAAACGTTGTTGTGCTGCCTCCTGTAAGGAGGAGAAATGCGTACCATCACGTTTCCAACTTTGATAAACGTCGGATTGTAGCCTATAGCGATTGCGGTTTATCGTATTGCGACATTGCTGCTCGCGTTGGTCGAGATTCAATGACTGTTAGCAGAATATGGAATCGGTGGGTTCAGGAGGGTAATACGGAACAACGTGCTGTATCCCAACGGCCTCGTATCACTAGAAGTCGAGATGACAGGCATCTTATCCTCATGGCTGTAACGGATAGTGCAGCCACGTCTCGATCCCTGAGTCAACAGTTCGACGACGTTTGCAGCAGCATGGACTATCGGCTCGGAGACCACGGCTGCGGTTACCCTTGACGCTGCATCACAGACAGGAGCGCCTGCGATTGTGTACTCAGCGACGAACCTGGGTGCACGAATGCAAAACGTCATTTTCTCGGATGAATCCAGATTCTGTTTACAGCATCACGATGGTCGCATCCGTGTTTGGCAACATCGCAGTGAACGCACATTGGAAGCGTGTATTCGTCATCGCCATACTGGCG
Organism: Schistocerca americana; assembly: GCF_021461395.2. NCBI lineage: Eukaryota > Metazoa > Arthropoda > Insecta > Orthoptera > Acrididae > Schistocerca > Schistocerca americana. The sequence continues at coordinate 69,595,824 of NC_060119.1, forward strand.
TATCACCCGACGTGATGGTATGGGTTGCCATTAGTTTCACTTCTCGGTCACCTCTTCTTCGCATTGACGGCACTTTGAACAGTGGACGTTACATTTCAGATATGTTACGACCCGTGGCTCTACCCTTCATTCTATTCCTGCGAAACACTACATTTCAGCAGTTTAATGCACGACCGCATGTTGCAGGTCCTGTACGGGCTTTTGTGGATACACAAAATGTTCGACTTCTGCCCTGGCCAGCACATTCTCCAGATCTCTCATCAATTGAAAAAGTCTGATCAATGGTGGCGTAGGAACTGGCTCGTCACAATGCTCCAGTCACTACTCTTGATGATCTGTGGTATCGTGTTGAAGATTCATGGGCAGCTATACCTGTACACGCCATCCAACGTCTGTTTGACTCAATGTCCTGGCGTACAAGGCCATTATTACGGCCAGAGGTGGTTTCTCTGGGTACTGGTATCTCAGGATCTATGCACCTAAATTACGTGAAAATGTAATCACATGTCAGTTCTAGTATAATATATTTGTCCAATGAATACCAGTTTATCATCTGCGTTTCTTCTTGGTCTACCAAATTTAATGGCTGGTAGTGTATGACGGTGTGAAAACAGACGAAAGTATGGATAAGGTAATCTCAGCATCTTGAAAGTGACTCGCGAGTTGCGGAGTGATATGTTGCACAAAGGACGTTTCCAACAGATGACTTGCAACCTAAAGCACTGAATTCCCTGTGCTCGTATTGTCTAGAGTGTATTATGTCACGTTATGTTCACAGACCCTGTTAATGAGTCACTGACAGTAACATGCCAAGATGGTTATTCACTCTCTTAGTAATATGTTTTTCCTCTTAACTTAAAACGTTTATGTAACTTTTAAATGTCTGTGCTTTCTATAAAACAATTGCCACAGTATATGTATTCCATTAAGAGTCTGTAGCTCGAAAACTTCGCAAATACAGTTCAAATGTGATTTAGCTATGAAAATTCAGGTGCTGAGAACACACACAAGAATTATAAATGCGTAAGTTGCAGCGGGGAAGCTGTCCAGGTTCCTGAAAGTCCATTTGTCAATTGATCTCCAAACAAGTGCATCGAATGCATTTTTCAATCATCCCACTTATAAACGAGATTATAATTTTCCACCAGTGCAAAATTAGAAGTTCGGTGTCTTTAATATTAGCTTATATCCAAACCATATATGTACATTTTTTTCTCTGTTAATTTGATATAATTTACTAAGCTGAATGTTAAATATTTCTACCGGTAGTGACTAAGAATAATTAGTTAAAATCAAATGACATGATTATTTTTGCGAGAATTTACATTTTATTTCCGTTATTGGAGTAATATATTTATGTAATCCCAACAGAACGTGGATCAAGGGCTGCTTTAAAAATAAAAAATTAATCAGAGCTAAAATACAAATGAAAAGTTGAAGTAATATAACTTAAAATGTGTGTAGCAAGGGCTTTCATATCATAGCACATGCTACATTTGCAGTGTACATAACTGGGTTGCCTGGTTAATTACAGTGGTTTTAATTAATTTTACGTATAATAGCACTCCAGTGATGAAATATGAGATTGTTGCTAAGTATGACTATCTTATCAGATGGACGCACACTATTCCAGTATACAATTATCAGGTTTATTAGCTTTGTCCAGTACTTTGAGGTATCAAATACTATCTGGATCAAAATGTCAGAATTCAATGTTTTTTTGAGATTTTAAAGCAACACAGATAGAAGTAATTGCTTTAATTATTCCGAAATGGAAGGTCATACACTTCACAAAAAAAGTAACAGACGTCCTATGGCAACATTATCAGCAACTCACGCATTGTACGACGATTATCTCACATTGCGGACCATGGATCATTGCGTCGTACACGATTAGTCTGTTGCAGATACGCGAGCCGGTAGGAACCACTCCACTTCCATGGTGAACAGGGAGTGTGGGGAAACTATGAGAGCAAGCCGTATTGTCCTCGAGCTTCGACAGACATCAGGATATCCCATGTTAGCTTTAATGCCAGTTGAAATAACTTGTTGCAGTGACATTTAATATCTGAAAGACAAAGAAACTGAACCGTATTACAAGGTTACAGATTTCTTCTGGAATCGACTGACTGGTGTGTCTTCTAGAACGTCTTTGGTGATATGGCTGAGGCGTGCGAAGCCAGCGAGAGAGCAGGACACTTGTGGGCAAGGATGGCAAGTGGCGCGCACAGAAAGAATTTGCGAGCGTAACAAAGAGCGTTCCATTGGAACTACTGACGGCCTTGGGAGAGCCAGTCCTGACAAAACTCTACCATCTGGTGAGCATGATGTATGAAACAGGTGAAGTACCGTCAGACTTCAAGAAGAATAAAATAATTCCAATCCCAAAGAAAGCAGGTGTTGACAGATGTGAAAATTATCGAACTATCAGTTTAATAAGTCACAGCTGCAAAATACTAACACGAATTCTTTACAGACGAATGGAAAAACTGGTAGAAGCCAACCTCGGCGAAGATCAGTTTGGATTCCGTAGAAACACTGGAAAACGTGAGGCAATACTGACCTTACGACTTATCTTAGAAGAAAGATTAAGGAAAGGCAAACCTACATTTTTAGCATTTATAGACTTAGAGAAGGCTTTTGACAATGTTGACTGGAATACTCTCTTTCAAATTCTAAAGGTGGCAGGGGTAAAATACAGGGAGCGAAAGGCTGTTTACAATTTGTACAGAAACCAGATGGCAGTTATAAGTGTCGAGGGACATGAACGGGAAGCAGTGGCTGGAAAGGGTGTGAGACAGGGTTGTAGCCTCTCCCCGATGTTGTTCAATCTGTATATTGAGCAAGCAGTAAAGGAAACAAAAGAAAAATGCGGAGTGGGTATTAAAATCCATGGAGAAGAAATAAAAACTTTGAGGTTCGCCGATGACATTGTAATTCTGTCAGAGACAGCAAAAGACTTGGAAGAGCAGTTGGATGGAATGGACAGTGTCTTGAAAGGAGGATATAAGATGAACATCAACAAAAGCAAAACGAGGATAATGGAATTTAGTCGAATTAAGTCGGTTGATGCTGAGGAAACTATATTGGGAAATGAGACACTTAAAGTAGCAAAGGAGTTTTGATATTTGGGGAGTAAAACAACTGATGATGGTCGAAGCAGAGAGGATATGAAATGTAGACTGGCAATGGCAAGGAAAGCGTTTCTGAAGAAGAGAAATTTGTTAACATCGAGTATAGATTTAAGTGTCAGGAAGTCATTTCTGAAAGTATTTGTATGGAGTGTAGCCATGTATGGGAGTGAAACATGGACGATAAATAGTTTGGACAAGAAGAGAATAGAAGCTGCAGCTGTTTTGCGCAAATCTTTCCTGAACGTGATTCCCAAATATCGCAGATCAGAAACTGGTGGGAGGGGAGCGAGGGTTTCGGGTCCGAGACCACGCCCAATATCCAACGCCGCCGACTTGTTGATGTTCAGAAGACTGCCTGCGGCCTTTAGGTATCGGTCAATTAAGGTTAGTACGCTTTGAACTTCGTCATTGGAACGAACCAGCAGTAGCAGGTCGTCAGCGCATGTCCTATAGCAAAAGGTGACGTCCCGCAGTGCGACGCCAGATAGGTGTTGGTTAAGGGGTAGCGTCCTTGATTCATAATCAAAACGTTTTCGGTCCCGGGTTCGATCCCAGCCACTGCTTAAATTTTGATAAATAATCAGCATTGGTGGCTGAAGACTTCCGGCATAAGAAGTCAGCCTCATTCTGCGAACGGCCTTGTCAAAGAGGGCGGAGGAGCGGATGGAGGTTCAGGGCACTCTCTTCTCGTAATGGTGGGAAATTGCCCCTAAAGGCGGAACAATCAGCAATGATCAACGACATGAGAATGCAGAAGGCAATGGAAACCACTGCATTATAGACACGTGACGTGTAACCACAGGACATGTGGCCTGTAATTGAAGAAGTGTCATGATGATCTCTCCATTGGCAAGAGATTACGGAATAGTCCCCCATTCGTATCTCCGGGAGGGGACTGCCAAGGGGGAGGTTACCATGAGAAAAAGATTGAATAATCAACGAAAGGATAACGTTCTACGAGTCGGGGCGTGGAGTGTCAGAAGCTTGATCGTGGTAGGGAAACTAGAAAATCTGAAAAGGGAAATGTAATGGCTCAATCTAGATATAGTAAGGGTCAGTGAAGTGAAGTGGAAGGAAGACAAGGATTTCTGGTCAGATGAGTATCGGGTAATATCAACAGCAGCAGATAATGGTATAACAGGTGTAGGATTCGTTATGAATAGGAAGGTAGGGGAGAGGGTGTGTTACTGTGAACAGTTCAGTGACTAGGTTGATCTAATCAGAATCGACAGCATACCAACACTGACAACGATAGTTCACGTATACATGCCGACGTCGCAAGCTGAAGATGAACAGATAGAGAAAGTGTATGAGGATATTGAAAGGGTAATGCAGTATGTAAAGGGGGACGCAAATCTAATAGTCATGGGCGACTGGAATGCAGTTGTTGGGGAAGGAGTAGAAGAAAAGGTTACAGGAGAATATGGGCTTGGGACAAGGAATGAAAGAGGAGAAAGACTAATTGAGTTCTGCAACAAGTTTCAGCTAGTAATAGCGAATACCCTGTTGAAGAATCACAAGAGGAGGAGGTATACTTGGACAAGGCCGGGAGATACGGGAAGATTTCAATTAGATTACATCATGGTCAGACAGAGATTCCGAAATCAGATACTGGATTGTAAGGCGTACCCAGGAGCAGATATAGACTCAGATCGCAATACAGTAGTAATGAAGAGTAGGCTGAAGTTCAAGACATTTGTCAGGAAGAATCAATACGCAAAGAAGTGGGATACGGAAGTACTAAGGAATGACGAGATGCGTTTGAAGTTCTCTAACGCTATAGATACAGCAATAATGAATAGCGCAGTAGGCAGTACAGTTGAAGAGGAATGGACATCTCTAAAAAGGGCCATCACAGAAGTTGGGAAGGAAAACATAGGTACAAAGAAGGTAGCTGCGAAGAAACCATGGGTAACAGAAGAAATACTTCAGTTGATTGATGGACGGAGGAAGTACAAACATGTTCCGGGAAAATCAGGAATACAGAAATACAAGTCGCTGAGGAATGAAATAAATAGGAAGAGCAGGGAAGCTAAGACGAAATGGCTGCGGGAAAAATGTGAAGACATCGAAAAAGATACGATTGTCGGAAGAACACACTCAGCATTCAGGAAAGTCAAAACAACCTTTGGTGACATTAAAAGCAACGGTGGTAGCATTAAGAGTGCAACGGGAATTCCACTGTTAAATGCAGAGGAGAGAGCAGATAGGTGGAAAGAATACATTGAAAGCCTCTATGAGGGTGAAGATTTGTCTGATGTGATAGAACAAGAAGAGATAGGGGATCCAGTATTAGAACCGGAATTTAAAAGAGCTTTGGAGGACTTACGGTCAAATAAGGCAGAAGAGATAGATAACATTCCATCAGAATTCCTAAAATCATTGGGGGAAGTGGCAACAAAACGACTATTCACGTTGGTATGTAGAATATATGTCTGGCGACATACCATCTGACTTTCGGAAAAGCATCATCCACACAATTCCGAAGACGGCAAGAGCTGACAAGTGCGAAAATTATCGCACAATCAGCTTAACAGCTCATGCATCGAAGCTGCTTACAAGAATAGTATACAGAAGAATGGAAAAGAAAATTGAGAATGTGCTAGGTGACGATCAGTTTGGCTTTATGAAAAGCAAAGGGACGAGAGGGGCAATTCTGACGTTACGGCTAATAATGGAAGCAAGGCTAAAGAAAAATCAAGACACTTTCATAGGATTTGTCGACCTGGAAAAACCGTTCGACAGTATAAAATGGTCCAAGCTGTTCGAGTTTCTGAAAAAAGTATGGGTAAGCTATAGGGAGAGACGAGTCATATACAATATGTACAACAAACCAAGAGGGAATAATAAGAGTGGACGATCAAGAACGAAGTGCTCGTATTAAGTTGTCTTGTGACAGCCAGAGCGAGAGCACCAGCAGCAGCGAGTACTGTTTGTATAAAGCGTTTATTTTGCATTTTGTTTACGACCTTCCACTAAGGAAGGGATTCTATTTGTGTTTATCTGCTCTGCATAGTAACTAACAGTTCTTGATAAAACTTTACGTAGTTTTCGTGTTAGATTTCTTAGTGTTTTCTTGATCGTTTAGAACAGAAAGCGCCCTAAAACCGTCTTTTGTTTGTTTCGCGGCCGTTAGCCACTAGTCACTTGAATCAGCAGTTGTCTTGTGACAGCCAGAGCGAGAGCACCAGCAGCAGCGAGTACTGTTTGTATAAAGCGTTTTTGTACTTATTTGCTGCGCTTAGCTTTTAAATAGTTTTTCTGGGAAAACCTAGCGTAGTTTTCGCGTCTCGTATTTCAGTGAGTGTTTCTTGATTATCAGAGTAGCTCATCAGAAGATTATCTTGGGAATTTGTCACCGTATAGAGTAGGGTAAACATAGTCATGTGTAGGGACTGTGGTTGTTGTGAGCGGACGCAAGGAGAATTGGCCACTCTTCGGGGGCAGGTGGAGGCTTTGTCTGTTAGGCTCATCGAGCTCGAGGCGCAGGCGTCGGCTCGTAGTGGCGTTGGGGCAACTGTGGTGAGACCTATGCCTACTTCGGTGGCCTTGGAATCACATGGAACCCCTGATGTCGCTGCGTCTTCCGGCAGTGAGCATCTTACCGGTCAGCCATCACTCCAGGGTGAATGGCGGACAGTGGTGGGCTCGCGCGTGCCTGGCCGAAAGGCGAAGGTGGGATCTGGCCGCGTGGCAGCTGCCTTACCCCTTTCCAACAGGTACGGGGTGCTTCCTAGTGGTGATGACATCGTTTCCGAGCCACCACAGGATGCCTCGCCTGTTGGGCCAGTGGCCGATTCTCCGGCAAGGTCCCGACAGTCACAGAGGGCGGGCCTATTAGTTATAGGGAGCTCCAACGTTAGGCGGGTTATGGAGCCCCTTAGGAAAATAGCGGGTAGGTCGGGGAAGAATGCCAGTGTGCACTCGGTGTGCTTGCCGGGGGGTCTCGTCCGTAATGTGGAGGAGGCCCTTCCGGCAGCTATTGAACGCACTGGGTGTGACCGGCTGCAGATAGTAGCACATGTCGGAACGAATGACGCCTGCCGCTTGGGTTCTGAGGCCATCCTTGGTTCCTTCCGGCGGCTGGCTGATTTGGTGAAGACAACCAGCATCGCACGCGGAGTGCAAGCTGAGCTTAATATCTGCAGCATAGTGCCCAGAGTCGATCGCGGTCCTCTGGTTTGGAGCCGTGTGGAGGGTCTAAACCAGAGGCTCAGACGACTCTGCGACTATAATGGTTGCAAATTCATCGACCTCCGTTATTGGGTGGAGAACTGTAGGGCCCCCCTAGACAGGTCAGGCGTGCACTACACACCGGAAGCAGCTACTAGGGTAGCAGAGTACGTGTGGCGTGCACACGGGGGTTTTTTAGGTTAGAGGGACCCCCCCCCTTGGGCGAAACGATAAAATACCTGACGGCTTACCAGAGAGGACATTATCATCGTTGATAAAGAACGTCCGTCCTCAGAGACCAAAAGCAGGAAAAGTTAACGTAATATTGGTAAACTGCAGGAGTATCCAGGGCAAGGTTCCTGAATTAGTATCTCTTATTGAAGGAAATAGTGCGCATATAGTATTAGGAACGGAAAGTTGGTTAAAACCGGAAGTGAACAGTAACGAAATCCTAGACACAGAATGGAATATATACCGCAAGGATAGGATAAACGCCAATGGTGGAGGAGTATTTATAGCAGTAAAGAATTCAATAATATCCAGTGAAGTTATTAGCGAATGCGAATGTGAAATAATCTGTGTTAAGTTAAGTATCAAAGGTGGGTCAGATATGATAGTCGGATGCTTCTATAGACCACCTGCATCAGCAACCGTAGTAGTTGAGCGCCTCAGAGAGAACCTGCAGAACGTCGTGAAGAAGTTTCGTGATCATACTATTGTAATAGGGGGAGACTTCAATCTACCAGGTATAGAATGGGATAGTCACACAATCAGAACTGGAGCCAGGGACAGAGACTCTTGTGACATTATCCTGACTGCCTTGTCCGAGAATTACTTCGAGCAGATAGTTAGAGAACCAACTCGTGAAGCTAACGTTTTAGACCTCATAGCAACAAATAGACCAGAACTTTTCGACTCCGTGAATGTAGAAGAGGGTATCAGTGATCATAAGTCAGTGGTTGCATCAATGACTACAAGTGTAATAAGAAATGCCAAGAAAGGAAGGAAAATATATTTGCTTAACAAGAGTGATAGGGCACAAATCGCAGAATATCTGAGTGACCACCATCAAACATTCATTTCTGAGGAAGAGGATGTGGAACAAAAATGGAAAAAATTCAGGAACATCGTCCAGTACGCCTTAGATAAGTTCGTACCGACTAAGGTCCAAAGCGAGGGGAAAGATCCACCGTGGTATAACAATCATGTACGAAAGGTACTACGGAAACAAAGAAAGCTTCATCATAGGTTTAAGAGTAATCGAATCATAGCTGATAAGGAAAAGCTGAACGAAGCGAAAAAGAGCGTAAAGAGAGCAATGAGAGAAGCATTCAACGAATTCGAACATAAAACATTGGCAAACAATCTAAAGAAGAACCCTAAAAAGTTTTGGTCATATGTAAAATCGGTAAGCGGATCTAAATCCCCTATTCAGTCACTCGTTGACCACGATGGCACCGAAACAGAGGACGACCGAAGAAAGGCAGAAATACTGAATTCAGTGTTCCGAAACTGTTTCACTGCGGAAAATCGTAACACGGTCCCTGACTTCAGCCGTCGCACGGACGCCAAAATGGAAAATATTGAAATAAACGATATCGGAATTGAAAAACAACTGCTATCACTTAGTAGCGGAAAAGCATCCGGACCAGACGAGATACCCTTAAGATTCTACAGTGATTATGCTAAAGAACTTGCCCCCTTTCTATCAGCAATTTATCGTAGATCGCTGGAAGAACGTAAAGTACCTAGCGACTGGAAGAAAGCGCAGGTCGTTCCCATTTTCAAGAAGGGTCATAAATCAGATGCGAATAATTATAGGCCTATTTCGCTTACGTCAATCTGTTGTAGAATAATGGAACATGTTTTGTGTTCTCGTATTATGACGTTCTTAGATAATACAAATCTCCTTCATCATAACCAACATGGATTCCGCAAACAGAGATCATGTGAAACTCAGCTCGCCCTATTTGCCCAAGAAATTCACAGTGCCGTAGACACTGGCGAGCAGATTGATGCCGTATTCCTGGACTTCAGGAAGGCATTTGATACGGTTCCGCACTTACGTTTAGTGAAAAAAATACGAGCTTACGGAATATCGGACCAGGTTTGTGATTGGATTCAGGATTTCCTAGAAGAAAGAACACAACATGTCATTCTTAACGGTTCAAAATCTGCAGATGTAGAGGTAATTTCGGGAGTACCGCAGGGAAGCGTGATAGGACCTTTATTGTTTACAATATACATAAATGACTTAGTTGACAACATCGGTAGCTCCGTGAGGCTATTTGCAGATGACACGGTTGTCTACAAGAAAGTAGCAACATCAGAAGACTCGTACGTACTCCAGGAGGACCTGCAGAGGATTAATGCATGGTGCGACAGCTGGCAGCTTTCCCTAAACGTAGATAAATGTAATATAATGCGCATACATAGGGGCAGAAATCCATTCCAGTACGATTATGCCATAGGTGGTAAATCATTGGAAGCGGTAACGACCGTAAAATACTTAGGAGTTACTATCCGGAGCGATCTGAAGTGGAATGATCACATAAAACAAATAGTGGGAAAAGCAGGCGCCAGGTTGAGATTCATAGGAAGAATTCTAAGAAAATGTGACTCATCGACGAAAGAAGTAGCTTACAAAACGCTTGTTCGTCCGATTCTTGAGTATTGCTCATCAGTATGGGACCCTTACCAGATTGGATTAATAGAAGAGATAGACATGATCCAGCGAAAAGCAGCGCGATTCGTCATGGGGACATTTAGTCAGCGCGAGAGCGTTACGGAGATGCTGAACAAGGTCCAGTGGCGGACACTTCAAGAAAGGCGTTACGCAATACGGAGAGGTTTATTATCGAAATTACGAGAGAGCACATTCCGGGAAGAGATGGGCAACATATTACTACCGCCCACATATATCTCGCGTAATGATCACAACGAAAAGATCCGAGAAATTAGAGCAAATACGGAGACTTACAAGCAGTCGTTCTTCCCACGCACAATTCGTGAATGGAACAGGGAAGGGGGGATCAGATAGTGGTACAATAAGTACCCTCCGCCACACACCGTAAGGTGGCTCGCGGAGTATAGATGTAGATGTAGAAGAAGGGTGTAAGACAAGGCTGTAGCCTTTCGCCCCTACTCTTCAATCTGTACATCGAGGAAGCAATGATGGAAATAAAAGAAAGGTTCAGGAGTGGAATTAAAATACAAGGTGAAAGGATATCAGTGATACGACTCGCTGATGACATTGCAATCCTGAGTGGAAGTGAAGAAGTAAATCGGAAAAAGACGAAGATAATCAGAAGTAGTAGAAATGAGAACAGCGGGGAACTTAGCATCAGGATTGATGGTCACTAAGTCAATGAAGTTAAGGAATTCTGCTACCTAGGCAGTAAAATAACCAATGACGGACGGAGCAAGGAGATCATCAAAAGCAGACTCGCTATGGCAAAAAAGGCATTTCTGGCCAAGAGAAGTCTACTAATATCAAATACCGGCCTTAATTTGAGGAAGAAATTTCTGAGGATGTACGTCTGGAGTACAGCATTGTATGGTAGTGAAACCTGGACTGTGGGAAAACCGGAACAGAAGAGAATCGAAGCATTTGAGATGTGGTGCTATAGACGAATGTTGAAAATTAGGTGGACTGATAAGGTAAGGAATGAGGAGGTTCTACTCGGAATCGGAGAGGAAAGAAATATGTGGAAAATACTGATAAGGAGAAGGGACAGGATGATAGGTTATCTGCTAAGACATGAGGGAACGACTTCCGTGGTACTAGAGGGAGCTGTAGAGGGCAAAAATTGTAGAGGAAGACAGAGATTGGAATAAGTCAAGCAAATAATTGAGGACGTAGGTTGCAAGTGCTACTCTGAGATGAAGAGGTTAGCACAGGAAAGGAATTCGTGGCGGGCCGCATCAAACCAGTCAGTAGACTGATGATCAAGAAAAAAGGCCTCCTAGGAGTGGCTTGAGTGTGATTGCATAAATGTAGATAGAAAGGGGACAACCTTGTCGCAGGGACCTCTTTTAGGGTTCTGATCCTACCGTCCTTCCACTGACCAGGACGTGTGAGTTGGCTGCGGTCCAAAGACGCCGTAGGGTGTCGATGAGGCCCGGGGGGAATCCCATGCAGTCCATCACTCGTAGGAGGAAGTTGTGGTGCACTCTATCAAAGGCGCGGTTAAATTCGATGGAGACGATCGCCGCTCTCAGACGGCACGCAGAAGCGATCGCTATTAAGTCCCTGCAGTCACCGGTGGCCATGTGTATGTTGGCTTCTCCCCCTTGCGACGTCTGTCCTGGAGCGAGAATCGTCGGCAAAGTCGTCTTAATACGGCTCGCCATAACTCTTACGATTGACCGCGCTGACCACTCAGCTACCGGGGGGGCGGACATTATGGTTAGTTCAATATCTTGAGTTGTGGTTAGTCCATACACAGTACTTTGATAAAAGTTTGTCTTTTCTGTTATTATAAAATCTCTGTGTGTACGGTTATACAGCACACTGGATTTTTTCTTGTTTGAAGACTCTGTGTATTGGTATAGTGTAGTAATTACGGGTATTGTGGAGAGCTCTCGGGGTAATATATTGGTAACTGTTCTTAGCAAACTGAATTTTATAAATTGCATTTATTTTGGTTACCTAACTGTAAAAGATCGCATGAGAACATTAACTGATCACTTTCTGCGTGAGCTTTGGTTAAATTATTTGTTGTCAAGCGCTCTCATAAATGCTTTTGGTAGAGTGATCTAACTTGTGCAAATTTAATGGCAAGTGCCCTCTGGCATTGTTAGTGAATAGATTGTGGTAAAAGAACTGTTTCCTGGACTACCTGATTTTTTTTTTTTTTTTTGTTTAATTTCAACTTAAGGGATTCAAATGCAACATTGTTCAGTGGAGGACATGTAGAGGGTAGTGAGTACAGAACATTTTCAATATGAACCCATGTTCGGAATCTTATCGTTTCCGTTCTACGACAGTTTCAATTCAGATGTGTACCTCGTCAACGTCTGCTTAGGGCAAGAGAAACGTCTCAGAGTTCCCTGTCCTGGTATTCAACAGTGTAGACACGATGACGTTTACTACGTCGAACGATCCCCAGATGTTACTTATTGTCCGCTTTGGTGTGAGACCGAGTCAATACCTGTGCATCACCGAGAGAGGAAACATGGTGTAGTACACGTTTGCGGAATACACAGACATGCTCCTTGTGTATGGAGAAGCTGGAGGTAACGGAAGAGCTGCTAGTTGGCTGTATCACGAATGTTTTCCACATCATCACACTCCATCGCACTTACTGTTAGCCCAAGTTACACAACGGCTACGAGAAACGGATAGCTTCACCGTCAGTAGGCAGGACTGTGGAGCTCCACGGCGACGCCGCACTCCCGAATTTGAAGAAGGTGTACCGTGGCGCATAGAAGATAGCCCGTCAACGAGTTCGCGTACAATTGCGCATGCAATGGCTGTTAGTCACAGTACCATCTAGGACGTCCTGCATGAACAACAATTACATCCGTACCACTTACAAAGGGTACACGCTATGGGTCCAGCAGACTTTTGACAACGCGTCGCCTCCTGCACGTGGTTCGTGCAGCGTTGCATCGACGCGCCCCTGTTTTCACGTCGAGTCCTCTACACAGATGAATGTAGGTTCACAAGGGATTGTGTTCGGAACGCTCAAAATAGTCATGTCTGGGTGGACGAAAACCCTAATGACACGCATGTTCAGGGATTTCAAGACAGGTTTGCAATTAACGTGTGGGCGGGTATTCTGGACGGTCATGTGATTGGACCATACCTCCTTCCATACAAGCTCACGGGTCCCGCGTATTTAGTCTTCCTACGACACGTAGTGGACCCGCTTCTTGGAAGCTGTGCCATTGAATGCCCGTCAAATAATATGGTTTGAGCATGATGGAGCACCACCTCATTTTTCACTGGCTGTCCGGAGACATCTCAACAGACGGTACGGTGAAAGATGGATAGGCCGTGGTGGTCCAACCGCGTGACCGCCACGATCGCCGGTTTAACCCCTATGGACTACTACTTGTGGGGTCGTATGAAGAGCCTAATTTATGAGACACCTGTAGAGACAGAGGAAGATCTGCTGGCACGAGTTCTGGACGCTGCACAAGACATTGAAGAGACACCAGGTGGGATGGAGAGAGTGTACCAGAACATGCTTCGGAGGTACAATGTGTGTAACAACGTTGATGGTCGCCACATCGAGTAGCTGTTGTAATGCATCAGTACGTTGCAGCTGGTGGCGCAGATGCTGGGTCCTTGTTGTTGTCGACTAATGTAACCCATAAGGTGTAAGTTGTAATTCAAATGCGTAAGTAATCACGGAACGAGTCACTATTCTTTACAAATGGATTGCAACTGTACTGGATCGCGCCTAAATACATTCCTCACGTGGGTGTGGGTGAGATAATCATCTGCATTGAAACTGTCGTAGAACGGAATCGATATGTTATGTACTCACTACCCTCTACATGTCCTAGAAGTTTGTAATGGGAATTTCTGACCACCCTGTATGTATGCTTAAATATCTCCATGTATTCATGATTTTGTAGAAAAATTTGTTAATCTACTCCGATTGTTGTGATAACAGCCATGGGTGTATCTTTGCTATGTGTTGTTTCTTTGGTGTAGTACCGTACATAATTGCTTCGTTTGCACCCACAATCATAAAAGGAGGTGCGACAAAACATGCGACCATGTAGTGTTACTGGAACAATGTTACGCAAATGCTGGTTAAATTACTTAGTGAAACGTCATCAACTGCTGAATGAATGACTTCACTATTATGCGTTTCGGGGTAACGAATCATCCGATACCTGCGAAACAGAGGATACATTGTCATGTAATGAAAGCAACAGACTGGACATGGTGCATCACAACAACATGAAAAATGACAAGATAAAGCTATGTACCAGGTACATTGACGCGTTCAGAAGAATTGAATTTATATGTACGAGTGTGGGAACTTAAATTGTGGTACCTATATATTCACAACCGATACAAAAGAGTTACGTGTTTGCACATGTTACTGTCCTTCAAAGTAGTTACCAGCGTTGTGTAGAACCCGTCGACATCGATGTGGAAGACGTAGTATACCGTTAGCAGAGTCTGTTCTGTTGATGGTGCGAATGGAACTGTCTAAAGTTATGGTGATTCTCGTGTGCGACTGTGATGGTGTTATCCTAACGTATTACGTTCCTCCACGGCAGACCGTTAATGCACAGCATTGCTATTCGTTTTCAGAGCACCACCTGCGACCAGTTATGCGAAAGAAGCGACGACCCTTTCTGCGCAAACCACCCATCGTTCTGCACGACAACGCGCAGGCTGTGGCTACTCTGTTCGGTCCATGTGACTGGGAAGTACTATACCATCCTCAATACTCCCCGGACTTAAGTCCTTGTGACTTTGATTTGATTCCGAAGATGAAGGAAATACTTCGTGGTATTCGCTTCAGCACTGTTCCAGAGATTCGACAGGCAACACACCGCTCCTTTCGCACCATCAACAGGAAAGATTTTACTAACGGTGTGCTACGCCTTCCACATCACTTTCAACGGGTTCTACACACAGCTGGTGACTAATCTGAAGGACAGTAACAGGTGCAAACATGTAACGCTTTTGTATCGGTGGTGAATAAATAGTTGCCACTATTTAAGTTCCAACCCTCGTACATATGTAACTGCCAGAGACAGACTCTCAGTTCCGTAGTCATACCAACAACACCAAACCAAATTCTTCCTGTAGGCGGCGATAATGCACCCTGAGGCGTAGCATCTTAGAAGTACGAGTCACGCACAAGACAGGTGGCGTCAGAGCACGTAGTTAATATGCGATCTGGTAGAGGTCACTACCTAGCCGTCACCGAGCTACAGTCAAAATACAGTAATGTTTGTTTGCGGTTTTGTTTGTTTAAGTTTGTAATTCTTTCTTAATTACTGTTATAATTAGTTGTGAGAGTCCATGAAGGTGTGAATATAACATAATGTTTTATGTAAATTTTTATATTGTACATTGAAATAAATAGTCTTCTCGGGAATGTTCGAGGATGATGTGTGCATTAGTCATACGTACTGGGAAATATGTTATAAACTATTTCGTCTGTTTGTAGTACTGCGAAAATGAGACTGACTACGGTAAATTAGTTTTGTTAAGAGGAAGCTAATTTTATATTTGTGTGGTTTGAAAATTTATTTATATTAATTTACTGTTCTGATTCGGCGACAAATTTTGATTCGTTCCGTTTGTATGCGAGAGATTCAGAGGGTCTGATGCTGCTTTCCAATTGGTTGTGGTGCCTCTCTCCAAATCATAAATTAGCTTATTCGCGTGTATTTTGGAAACTAGAAACTTCTTTTGTGTAGAGAGATGAGTAGAGTCGGTGCTTGCATCTCATAGCGATGAGACCTATTGGTAGGCATTCCGTTGAAAATTATTAATATTGTGATACTTCGGTTCCAAAATCTTTGAGAAGTGCCGTAAACTGTGGAAGAGTGTACGATTTAATGCACGGTGTGAAAATAAGGACTTATGGTGAGGTTTTCGATAACTGCATTTCGCGCGGCGTATTGCTTACTCGCGAACGTGAACATATTGTTACGTGAGACAATTCGTTTATATGTTTTCTGTGAAGAATAATTAATAATTAACACCAGCGTGGCTTAGGACGTCTTGTCACGGTTCGCGCGACTTCCCCCATCGGAGGTTCGAGTCCTACCTCGAGTTGCGTGTGTGTGTTGTCCTTAGCGTAATTTAGTTTAAGTTAGATTAAGTAGTGTGTAAGCTTAGGGACCTATGACCTCCGCAGTTTTATTTCATGAGATCGTACCACAAATTTCCTAGTAATTAACATAAAACGTCCATGGTTAAGAATGATATGTGCCTGTGGACTTCTCACACTTCGTACAGCATAGAGTAAGGCTTGGCAGTAACTGGTGTACAAAAGCTTACCAGAACAGAGTGAAATTTTACGCACATGAATAGTTTCTTTTAACTATTCGTTCCACCGACAAAACAGTTTCTAGTGCGACTTGTGGTTACGAGGTGTACAGCTATTTTCTCTATAGATTTTGCCGGCTGAGAGCTGCGTTTCAGTAATTTCAAGAAGGTGTGCGTGAGAGAAGAGATCCACTACGATTTGAGTGGAACTTCATACGCAGCAGAAATGCACCGCGCCTCCACAACTCCTAGTGGCGCTACACAGCATTCTGCAGCAACCCTTACTGGGGCTACAAAGCATTAAGTGGAAAACGAATACTAATGTGCAACTGTTTTTTAAAAATACATAAAGAGACATAACTAGGAAAGTCCACCCGACAATTTAAAATATACAGGGTGGTCCATTGATCGTGACAGGGTCTAATATCTCACGAAATCAGCGTCTAACGAAAAAACTTCAAACAACGAAACTTGTCTTGCTTGAAGGGGAAAACCAGATGGCGCAATGGTTGGCCCTCTAGATGGCACTGCCATAGCTCAAACGGATATCAACTGCGTTCTTTGAAGACGGAACCCCCCTTTTTTATTACATAATCGTGTAGTACGTAAGGAAATATAAACGTCTTAGTCGGACCACGTGTTTTCGCTTTGTGATAGGTGGTACTGTAATTGTCACAAACATATGGCTCACAATTTTAGACGGACAGTTGGTAACAGGTAGGTTTTTCAAATTAAAATACAAAACGTAGGTACGTTTGAACATTTTATTTCGGTTGTTCGAATGTGATACATGTACCTCTGTCATCATTTCTGAGAACGCATGCTGTTGCAGCGTGATTACCTGTAAATACCACATTAATGCGATAAATGCTCAAAATGATGTCCGTCAACCTCAACGCGTTTGGCAATACGTGAAACGACATTCCTCTCAACAGCGAGTAGTTCGCCTTCCTTGACGTTCGCACATGCGCTGACAATGCGCTGACGCATGTCGTCAGGCGTTGTTGGGGGGTCACGATAGAAAATATCCTTTAACTTTCCCCACGGATAGGAATCCGGGGACGTCACATCCGGTAAACTTGCGGGCTATGGTATGGTGCTTCGGCGACCAATTCACCTGTCGTAAAATATGCTATTCAATACCGCTTCAATCGCACGCGAGCTATGTGCCGGACATCCATCATGTTGGAAGTACATCGCCATTCTGTCATGCAGTGAAACATCTTGTGGTAACGCCGGTAGAACATCACGTAGCATATCAGCATACATTGCACCACTTACATTCCAAAGTCTGGAGCCGCGCGACCGCTACAGTCGCAGATTCGAATCCTGCCTCGGGGATGGATGTGTGTAATGTCCTTAGGTTAGTTAGGTTTAAGTAGTCCTAAGTTCTAGGCGACTGTAGACCTCAGAAGTTAAGTCGCTCATTGCTCACAGCCATTTGAACCATTTTGAACTTAGATAGCCATCGATAAAATAGGGCCAGTTATTCTTCGTCCCATAATGCCGCACCATACATTAACCCACCAAGGTAGCTAATGTTCCACTTGTCGCAGCCATCGTGAATTTTCTGTTGCCCGATAGTGCATATTATACCGGTTTACGTTACCGCTGTTGGTGAATGACGCTTCGTCACCAAATAGAACGCGTGCAAAAAATCTGTCATCGTCCCGTAATTTCTCTTGTACCTAGTGTCATAACTGTACACGGCTTTCAAAGTCGTCGCCATGCAATTTCTGGTGCATAGAAATATGGTATGGGTGCAACGATGTTGATGTAGCATTCTCAACACTGACATTTTCGAGATTCCCGATTCTCACGCATCATCATTTGTTGGAGGTTGTGGTTGTCCTTTTACATGTGGCTGGACATTTCCTGATTCCTTAAACAACGAAACTATCCGTCGAACCTTCCGGACTCTTGGATGATGTCGTCCAGGATATGGAGCAGCATACATAGCACACACCCGCTGGGGAATCTGATCACAATAGCCATACATCAACACGATAACGAACTTTCTCGCAGTTGGTAAACGGTTCATTTTAACATGGGTAATGTATCACGAAGCAAATACCGTTCGTACTGGCGGAATGTTACGTTTTACCACGTACTTATTCTTTTGTGACTATCACAGCGCCAATTGTGACAAATCGAAAAAAGTGGTCCAACTAAAACATTCATATTTCTTTACTTACTACACGAATATGTTAGTAAAAATGTAAATTCCTATTTAAGAAACGCAGTTGATATCCGTTTGACCTATGGCAGCGCCATCTAGCGGGCCAACCATAGCGCCATCTGGTTTCCCCCTTCAAGCTAGACGAGTTTGGTTACTTGTAGTTTGATGCTTGTTTCATGAAATATTTACCTAGGTCATTATCAATGAACCGCCCTGTATAGTGAAAAAATTGGTGGCTTATGAGGCTCAAGTACACAATGTCTGTAGTAAGAGACGTCAGACTCATTTCCTTCTTCGTTTCGGCAGATATTTCCTTTTGTTTTTGAAACGTGTAGCTGGAGTGAGTCCAAACAAATACTGCCCATCACGTCGTTCAAGCGACGCCCAGTGTTCATCGACCGCGTTTGTTTGTTTCCCGTTACAAAATAACGTTTTTTAAAATGAAATTTTATGTGTTCATTCCACGAAGCGGTGCGAAATTAGTCTAGAGCGATATTCGTTCAACTGCTACGTGTTAACAGGGACAGCAAGAAGCGAGCAACTTCTAGTGCGCCAGTAGTGACAGCACCGCCCTGGTCCTCAGTGACTGCCGCAGCCAAGCTGAAGAGCGCAGCTCAGTCGCTACTGGAGTACTTCTTTCGTTTTACCGATTACCGCATTAGACTAACGTGGGGCTGCTATATCGAAGCTGCACTTAAATATCGATTTCAAAATATTTTGTTGGTAATGGACAACAAACCGACGCTATCTCACGATACTGGGAGTCATAAGAAAGACAAGACTAGCAGCATTTGTTTTTGGCTATCGGCAGCTATGGGTATCAAAATAAAAAGTTCAAATGTGTGTGAAATCTTATGGGACTTAACTACTAAGGTCATCAGTCCCTAAGCTTGCACGCTACTTAACCTAAATTATCCTAATGACAAACACACACACACACCCATGCCCGACTGAGGACTCGAACCTCCGCCGGGACCAGCCGCACAGTCCACGCTTGCAGCGCCTGAGACCGCTCGGCTAACCCCGCGCGGCATCAAAATATTTCCAGTAGATTTCCCGACCATGTTACAGTTTTGGGTGGAGATTTTATTTTACCAGATATAGACTTGGAGACACAAACGTTTATAAAGGATGTCAGGGACAAAGAATCCAATGAATTTTTTTTAAGTGGACAAGCTGAAAACCACCTTGAGCAGTTACACAGAGAACCGACTCGTGGCGATAACGTATTAGACTTTCTGGTGACAAAAAGACCCGAACGATTTGAAACAGTTGACGCAGAATAGGGAATCAGCGATCATAAAGTAGTTACAGCATCGGTGGTTTCAGCCGTTAGTAGAAATATTAATAAAGATAGGAAGATTTTTCAGTTTAGCAAAAGTGACAAAAAGTAGATTTCAGAGTACTTGACGGCTCAACACAAAAGTTTTATCTCAAGTACAGTTAGTGTTGAGAATCAGTGGACAAAAATCAAACCCATCGTACAATATGCATTGGATGAGTATGTGCCAAGCAAGATCGTAAGAGATGGGAAAGAGCCACTGTTGTTCAACAACCGAGTTACAAAACTGTTGCAGAAGCAAAGGGAACTTCACAGCAAACATAAACATAGCCAAAGCAATGCAGACAAAAAAAAATTACACTTAGCGAAATGTAGTGTGAGGAGGGCTATGCGACAGGCGCTCAACAAATTCTAAAGTAAAGTTCTATGTAATGACTCTGCAGAAAATCCTAAGAAATTTTGGTCGTATGTCAAAGCGGTAGGTGAGTCAAAACAAAATGTCCAGACACTCTGTGACCAAAATGGTACTGAAACAGAGGATGACAGACTAAAGACCCAAATACTAAATGTCTTTTTCCAAAGCTGTTTCACAGTGGAAGGCTGCACTGTAGTTCCTTCTCTAGATTGTCGCACAGATGACAAAATGGTAGATATCAAAATAGATGACAGAGGGATAGAAAAACGATTAAAATCGCTCAAAACGGGAAAGGTCGCTGGACCTGATGGGATGCCAGTTCGATTTTACACAGAGTACGCCAAGGAACTTGCCCCCCTTCTTCCAGCGGTGTACCGTAGGTCTCTAGAAGAGTGTAGCGTTCCAAAAGATTAGAATGGGCACCGGTCATCCCCAGTTTCAAGAAGGGTCGTCGAACAGGTGTGCAGAACATTAGACCTATATCTCTAACGTCGATCAGTTGTAGAATTTTGGGACACGTATTATGTTCGAGTGGAATGACTTTTCTGGAGACTAGAAATCTACTCTGTAGGAATCAGCATGAGTTTCGCAAAAGACGATTTTATGAAACCCAGCTAACGCTATTCGTACACGAGGCTCAGAGCGCCATAGACAATGGCTCCCCGGAATGTGACATGTTTCGTGACTTCCGCAAGGCGTTCGATACAGTTCCCCACTGTCGTTTAATGAACAAAGAGCATATGGATTATCAGAACAATTGTGTGATTGGATTGAAGAGTTCCTAGATAACATAACGCAGCATGTCACCATCAATGGAGAGAAGTCTTCGGAAATAAGAGTAATCTCAGGTGTGCCGCAGGGGAGTGTCGTAGGACCGTTGCTGTTCGCAATATATAAAAATGACCATGTGGATAACATCGTAAGTTTGCTTTTTGCGGATGATACTGTAGTATACCGAGAGGTTGTAACAATGGAAAATTGTACTGAAATGCGGGAGGATCTGCAACGAATTGACGCATGGTGCAGGGAATGGCAATTGAATCTCAATGTATGCAAGTGTAATGTGCTGCGAATACATAGAAAGAAAGGTTCTTTACCGTTTAGCTACAATATAGCAAGTCAGCAAATGGAAGCAGTTAATTCCATAAATTATTTGGGAGTAAGCATTAGCAGTTATTTAAAGTGGAATGACCATATAAAATTAAGAGTCGGTAAAGCAGATGCTAGACTGAGATTCATTGAAAGAATCTTAAGCTAATGCAATCCGAAAACAAAGGAAGTAGGATAGGGTTGATAGGAG
Source organism: Schistocerca americana (assembly GCF_021461395.2). Lineage (NCBI taxonomy): Eukaryota > Metazoa > Arthropoda > Insecta > Orthoptera > Acrididae > Schistocerca > Schistocerca americana. The sequence goes on from NC_060119.1 coordinate 69,617,281, forward strand.
AGGTAGAGAAGACCCAACGGAGAGCAGCGCGCTTCGTTACAGGATCATTTAGTAATCGCGAAAGCGTTACGGAGATAATAGATAAACTCCAGTGGGAGACTCTGCATGAGAGACGCTCAGTAGCTCGGTACGGGCTTTTGTTGAAGTTACGAAAAAATACCTTCAGCGAGGAGTCAAGCAATATATTGCTCCCTCCCACGTTTATCTCGCGAAGAGACCTTGAGGATAAAATCAGAGAGAATAGAGCCCACACAGAGGCATACCGACAATCTTTCTTTCCACGAACGATACGAGACTGGAATGGAAGGGAGAACCTCAAGGTACCCTCCGCCACACACCGTGAGGTGGCTTGGGGTATATATATATATATATATATATATATATATATATATATATATATATATATATATATATACACACATCGCAAATGTCTGCCGAAACACTAGAGGAAAATCGCCTGACGACCCAAAGGACAGACAATAGTTATAGTAGATATAAAGAGCTTGAGACAATTTTAAAGATCGTACTGGCAGTTACAATATGCTCATTCCACAGCGACAAAACTTGTAACTAACGAACCCTGAATAACTTCTGAAAAGACACGACGGAACGAAATTGCAGCACCAAGACGAATTGTCCACCATTAAAGAAAGTTAGCAGCGAGTTTTTACATCTGAAAGATGATGTTGTTGTTGTGGTCTTCAGTCTTGAGACTGGTTTGATGAAGCTCTCTATGCTATTCTATCCTGTACAAGCTTCTTCATCTCCCAGTACCTACTGCAACCTACATCCTTCTGAATCTGCTTAGTGTATTCATATCTTGGTCTCCCTCTACAGTTTTTACCCTCCACGCTGCCCTCCAATGCTAAATTTGTGATCCCTTGGTGCCTCAGAACATGTCCTACCATCCTGTCCCTTCTTCTTGTCAAGTTGTGTCACAAACTCCTCTTTTCCCCAATTCAATTCAATACCTCCTCATTAGTTATGTGATCTACCCATCTAATCTTCAGCATTCTTCTGCAGCACCACATTTCGAAAGATTCTATTCTCTTCTTGTCAAAAACTATTTATCGTCCACCTCGCACTTCCATACATGGCCACACTCCATCGAAATACTTTTAGGAACGACTTCCTGACACTTAAATCTATACTCAATGTCAACAAATTTCTCTTCTTCAGAAACGCTTTCCTTGCCATTGCCAATCTACATTTTATATCCTCTCTACTTCGACCATTATCAGTTATTTTGCTCCCCAAATTGCAAAACTCTTTTGCCACTTTAAGTGTCTCATTTCCTAATCTAAATCCCTCAGCATCACCCGACTTAATTCGACTACATTACATTATCCTCGTTTTGCTTTTGCTGCTGATCATCTTATACCCTCCTTTCAAGACACTGTCCAGTCCGTTCAACTGATCTTCCAAGTCCTTTGTTGTCTCTGACAATATTACAATGTCATCGAGGACCTTAAAGTCCGTGGATTTTAATACCTACTCCGAATTTTTCTTTTGTTTCCTTTACTGCTTGCTCAATATACAGATTGAAAAACATCGGGGAGAGGCTACAACCCCGTCTCACTCCCTTCCAAATCACTGCTTCCCTTTCATACCCCTCGAGTCTTATAACTGCTATCTGGTTTCTGTACAAATTGTAAATAGCCTCTCTCTCTCTGTATTTTACCCCTGCCACCTTTAGAATTTGAAAGAGAGTATTCCAGTCTGTGGTGTCACCGCCAGACACCACACCTTTAAATCGGCCGCGGTCCGGTAGTATACGTCGGACCCGCGTGCCGCCACTATCAGTGATTGCAGACCGAGCGCCGCCACACGGCAGGTCTAGAGAGACTTCCTAGCACTCGCCCCAGTTGTACAGCAGACTTTGCCAGAGATGGATCACTGACAAATACGCTCTCATTTGCCGAGACGATAGTTAGCATAGCCTTCAGCTACGTCATTTGCTACGACCTAGCAAGGCGCCATTACCAGTTTATATTGAGATTGTAATTAATGTATCAACAAGAGCGATGTTCTCCAATTATGGATTAAAGTTAAGTATTCAAGCAACTACGTTCTTTTCTTGATAGGATAATTACTTTACCTTGTTCCAGACCTCACGCCAGTCTGCGTGAGATTAAACGCGTGCATTTCGGCCTCCTCTAGCAACACGGTGTTGGCTCTTCTTAGACTTAGACTTAGAAAAAGCTTTTGACAATATTGACTGTGATGTGTTCATCACAGTCAATATTGTCAAAAGCTTTTTCTAAGTCTACAAGTGCTAAAAAGGTAGGTTTGCCCTTCCTTAATCCTTCTTCTAAGATAAGTCGTAAGGTCGGTGTTGGCTCACGTGTTCCAACATTTCTACAGAATCCAAACTGATCTTCCCCGAGGTCGGCTTCTACCAGTTTTTCCATTCGTCTCTACAGAATTCGCGTTAGTGTTTTGCAGCTGTGACTGATTTAACTGAAAGATGAAGGCTATTTAAATTTCAAGTCATTCTCAAAAGAGTGGCGGTGGTAGTGTCCACTATGAAGTTGCAACTAAGGTCTGCTTCATATGAACGCTGTAACGATCGTGAGGGTTAGTTATCTTTGAGATTGGAAGTGCTGATGTTAGTCAAGAATGCCTTTAGGGCGCCAAAGACGCCATTATGAGCACCTCAGTGAGTTTGAGCGAGAACTTGTAATATAGCTAATAGAAGCTGGACTTCCTTTCAGCGATTTTGCGGAAAGACTTGGCTGGAATGAACATGATTGCTAGAAAAGGTTGTCTCGAGAAAGTACGGTCGCAAGAAGACCGAGGTCTGGACGACCACGTGGCACTGCCGAGCAACGACCATCGTGTTCGGCGTGGGGCTCTGGCGCGTCTTAGTTCATCCGCAGCAGTGATTTCAACAGCAGTTGGCAACGCATTGACACTATCAACTGCTACAAGGTGGAAACTTTAAGGACTACACCAAGCAATATTACCTGAAGCGTGCGTTCCACTAACACCCCCGAGTGTTCCACCAACAACCCCCCTCCCCCTCCAAAAAAAATTATTGATGTTTCGTAGAGTGGGAAATATTTTTGATACTCACTGAGACTATTGAATTGCATGAGCTGTTGGCGACTAATTAATTTTGTCATTCTGGAAACTTTATTGTCCCCTATAGTAATAGTTACCCAAAAAGAATTCTTTTTGCTTTATTACCTGACGGTGGTGTCTCACATGGAACACTTGTATGTTGTTAAGCATTTAATTCTACGGACTGATACCAGTATTGTAAACCATTTACATCTTTTGCATTACTGCTCACGGGAACCCAGGACCATATGTCCCGTCTGTGATGTGTTCTGCAGTGGTATTACACGCAGCTACTGCAAAAAACTACATGCCAACGAGCAAAACATGTCCTGCTTAACTGCTTAAGAGAATGATTCTCCACGATTGCCAAATCAACAGTACCAGGGAGAAACAGCCAGAAATGATGCTGAACTGCATGACAATTAAAGGTGCTGTTGACATATTCTGTCAGCTAACAATTATACATGTAGTTAAAAACAAATTGACGACTAATAATTATTTTCTACAACATTCCAGGCCTTTCCGCGTGCAATGTTTACACGAAGCCTGATCAAAAAATTCCGGAACATTGTCCACAAAGTATTTTTTCCTCTTACCCTTTACTTATTTTGCATGGTCTTCTTCGAAATACTCTCCTCCAAAATTTATACACCGCTTCCAACACCGTTTCCACTTCCAGTATCAGCCTTTGTACGCCTCTTGCTGGATCACGCAAAACTCCGTCTACGAATTTTCTATCATCTCGTCTATCGCTGCAGATCCTCATCCTTTCAACGGGGTTTTCAACTTATGAAATAAAAAGAAGTCCATAGGGGCCAGGTCTGGCGAGTACGGAGAATGAAGCAGTACGGTGATTTCGTTTTTTGTGCAATAGTACGCAACCACAGGGATGAATGTGCGGGAGCGTTTTTGTGATGCAAGAGCCATGAATTGTCTCGCCGCATTTCGGTCCGTTTCCTTCTCACATTTTCTCGCAGCCGTCGTAACACGTCCCGATAGTACTATCGATTAACAGTTTCGCACAATGGCACAAACTAATCCTTTAAAGTCAAAGAAAACTCTCAGGATTCCTTTGACATTTGACCTGACCTGACGCCGCGTGGGATACCCGCTTGGTCTAGGGCGCCTTGCCATGGTTCGCGAGGCTCCCCCCGTCGTAGGTTCGAATCTTCCCTTGGGCATGGGTGTTTGTCCTTAGCTTAAGTTAGGTTAAGTTAGACTACATAGCGTGTAAGCATAGGGATCGATGACCAGCAGTTTGGTCCCATATGAACCTAGCACCCAATTTCCCCTGACCTGACGAGCGTTTTTGATCTTGAAGAATCGTTCCCTACCCACTGTGATGAATGAACATTGGTCTCAACATCATAACCGTACACCCACGTCTCAGAACTAGTTATGAGTCTTCTAAGAAACGTCTCGCTCTGATTTGCGCGTACGAAAAGCTCTTCAGAGATTGCTAAACGAAGATCTCTCTGGTCTTGACTCGTTAGTCACGGGACGAACTTGCCGACAACACGATGCATTCCAAGACGGTGTGTCAGGATTTCATGACATGATCCAACTGAAGTGTTTATTCTTCTGCACTTTCTTGAACAGTCAGTCTACGATTGACATCCACAATTTCGTTGACGTTCTTCACATGAGCGTCGCCGGTAGACGTCGAAGGGCGTCCTGAAGGAGGGTCATCTTAACTTCAGTCTGGCCATTTTTATAACCTTGTATACCAGTCGTAGCACCGTTTGCGCACTCATCACCGTAGGCTTCCTGGATTACTTGGTGTGTCTCTGCAAAGGTTTTCCCATCCCGAAATTCGCAAACTCTGCCACACAACGCTCTGCTCAATACTGCACTAAATAACAACCAACTGACATAAAACAACGAAGCCTTCGGCAGTTATACGTTAAATACAGGCGTGTGCATGGGTGCCACACGCATTTCGCTCCATTGGTACGAAATCACGAATGTTCAGGAATTTGTTCAACAAACCGCATGTATTCAGATATAACAATGTAACTGTTCATTATATATCTCCAAAATCTGCTGTGATGTTAGTTTTTATTGCGTTTATATATTATACTTTATCTGAATATGTATCCTTCACTTATGTATTTTATAGTGTATTTTATCATATAATTTCATACTGTAATAAGCGTAAACCATCTGTGTAGCGCCATACGCTAAATAAATAAATAAGTTAATTATTATTAGAAAGCTCTTTTTTTCAGTAGTTCGTTCATATGTAATTCTGTCCAATTTTAATAGAATGGGTCATATTTATTTGAAGAGTACATATGTGACCTAAACGCGAAAATAATAGTAGGGATACGGTCTCAAGATTTGGCCCTCATTGTGTTGCTCCGATCAGTTACGCCAACTACAAAACTGCTTTTTGGTGGATTCTGATATCGGGATTTTCCCTACACTTACAACTACTTCCATTTTACAGTTGTGTCGGTTTGTTTGTTGGAAACCTATAGTTGTGCACCTCGGTTCGTTTCCGAATCATATTATTCCCCGTGTTTACGTTTAAGAGAAAATGTTATTGATAGCATCGTTTTCGTCCTTTATTCCGTTCCCATTCATTCCGCGCCTCGACGGCAGAATGCGTAACAAAAACATAAAAAAGAATCCAGCGGGCGCGCCACGCAGCGCTGGCTGGATTAGCCGCTGTTTTCTTTCGCAGCTTTGAACTGCCCGTCTGAATGGCGATGGTGGCGGATGTACACGGGCGGCACGACAATAGGAGCGTGGTTCACGGCGAATAAGCTGTGTGCCCAGAGGAATAACCGGCGCGGGACTTGCTGGCTGTGCGGGAACACGGCTGCCGGCCGAAAGCGGATTAAAACCTGCGCCTCCAGCGGGCGGGCGTGGACAATGGCCGGCCGGCAGCCGTAAACGGCAAACACTGTGCGCGTGCAGTGGAGCGCCGTGTGCAACTCGCTAGCGCAAGGTATACGGCGACTTTGGTAGCTGGTATGAGTCGCAGGCGACCATCAGACAGAGCCTAAGTGGATATTTAGAACCGTCATTTGTAATACTAGCAGAAACCTCACCAACTTCATTTCATATGCCGTCCAGTTCACGATGTGCGAATACACAGTGTTTGGAGACAATAATTACTTATCAGCTCACCACTAAACGTCGCTTTAATCTAAAGAGACACACTTTTACCGCGATGTGGCGATTTGCTTTTGAACAGGATTTTATAAACTTTTGTTTAAACTAGTTACATGTCGCTGGCCTCTACACAGTGATACAGTGTTCCGGAGTATAACCGCATCATTTCGATTGACCTCTGCTTGCATCAGACACTGCGCAAGTACCGAAAGCAACAGTTGCACTAATATTTAGGGAAATCCAAACATTTGATTGGGTTGTTTAGGGGAACAGACCAGACAGCGAGGTCATTGGTCCCATCGGATTAGGGAAGGAAAGGGAAGGAAGTCGGCCGTGTCCTTTCAGAAACCACAAACGTATCAGCAGAAATGTGAATACTGCAGTAATAGCATGTGATCCATTAATTTTGTAGAGGCTCAGTCCCACAGCATGTAAATACTGAGAAGTCGCTTGATGTAATACGCTGTTGCTGTAGCCTTCAGTCCACAGATGATTCTGACGCAGCTCTCCATGTTAAGAGGTGTACACACTAAACCATCAGTTCCCAACCAGGTGTAATTATCTCCTGAGGTGTAAAATGAAATTTTCTTAGGGCAATAACTAAGCGATTCGATTCTGTTTCAGTCACGGAAATAAATTATTTTCAAAATATCATTACTATTATCACAATTTTGTAAGAGTCTGATACTTTTTATCAATTTGTAGCATTAATACGATGAAGGTTACAGGTTCCTCACATAGTCCACCCGCTACACACATATGTTGCACTTTATCTCGTTCATCGCTGACGATAGAAGTGAGACGTATATGTAACAAACGATAAATATCTCGCAAAAATTTCTTCTCCAAGTTGTGGGCAGCACCTACAGCAGTTCAGATATTATTTCATTACTCGCATTGAAACAGATAAATTAATTGATTGACAGCACGATACATCAGTAACTAAAAATAATGGTTCAAATGGCTCTGAGCACTATGGGACTTAACATCTACGATCATCAGTCCCCTAGGACTTCATAAACCTAACTAACCTAAGGACATCACACAACACCCAGTCATCACGAGGCAGAGAAAATCCCTGACCCCGCCGGGAATCGAAGACGGGAACCGCAGTAACTACAAAGAGCTACTATAGTGCTGTTCACAGTTTTATTATTATTATTTCAATGGTTAGGCACGAAACATTAACAGCCTGAAGTTGTCCTATTTCTGCCAGTTCAGAGGTGGAGCAACGCAATGATTTACGAACATGTGAACTTCTCCCATTTTGAATGGGGTTGCAGTGTTCAGGTCAGCAAGGACAGCATTGAAGAAGAGTAATGCAGGGGATGTACGTTTTGTAACAAGTATCTATCCTCACTGTGGATACTTAATTTTCTTTTCTGAGAAAGAGTTGTGGCTAGCGCTTGCGATCGATGCACCACGAATTCCTTCGACGTGTTCATTCTCAAAGACACACACACACACACACACACACACACACACACACACACACACACTCATGGACTCACACAAACTAAATATCATTCACGTTTCATCAATCAAATATAAAATTTTTCCAATAAAAGTCTTTCATTCTACAATTTAGTTAGGTGCTGAAGTCAGTGATAATGTAGGGTATGAGAAGCAACAGTCGGCTGGGACGGCGTGGTGAGGGGGGGGCGGGGGGCGGTAATACTTAAATGGAATACAGTTATAGTCCTGCATGTGATTTTTGCAACATGTAAAGATACTTCAGCGACGTGAAAACTGGTGTATTGTCCGATTTCTTCTGTCATCGAGCCGGCCGGAGTGGCCGTGCGGTTCTAGGTGCTACAGTCTGGAGCCGCGTGAGCGCTACGGTCGCAGTTTCGAATCCTGCCTCGGGCATGGATGTGTGTGATGTCCTTATGTTACTTCGGTTTAAGTAGTTCTAAGTTATAGGGGACTGATGACCTCAGCAGTTAAGTCCTACAGCGTTCAGAGCCATTTGAACCATTTCTATCTTCGAAAACAGTTTGTATCAACAGGAGGACTTTACATTTCGAGTGAGAAATTCGAGGTGTATGGTCAACAACATAGCTGCCTCGGATTGGGTAAAGTGGACTTTTTAAACTGGCGGGTCTATGTTGGGCTGGGATTGTCCAGATACAATGTATACATCCAAGCCGCAGCTGCTTGTTTCGCAGTGAATCGCGGCTGCCTGCAAGGGCGGTCACGAGGAGTCGGCAACCGGAAGTACGGGACTGGCTCAGCCTTTGATGTGCACAAAGCATGCTCCTACCTGTCTGACCTTGTGTGCAGTAAGTGACCAGTGTGCTCGATAGCGCGACGTGTGTGTGTTACGTTAGAAAATGTTGAAAACGATGGGCGTTTGCGCTGGACGCATTCATAACATCGGAATTCCTATCACCCCGGTCATCCCCAGATGCTCTTCATGACTGGGGGTGGTGCACTGTGGCAAAATCGCGTGGCTACGACTGCGACTGCAGCCGTGGTGGATATTTTCACTTTACTCCACTCTGAGCCTTTCCATTTTAGTGTAAAAATCTTATTTCAAGTGTTTTTAAACCTTTAAATCATTATGTGCCAACGAAAAAGTTATTTAACAGTCCAGAACTGCAGTTGCCTCGTTACAAAGACGAATTGTGACATCGTGCATCGCTAAAATGAAAAATTAAAATGCAGATCGGAAAAGGCGTTTTTATTTAAACTATTGCAATTTCTATAAAGCTGCTGCGAGAAATGGCCAGCAGTACTTACTTATCATTACTTCTTCGTTTCATTGGTATTCTTACGTGTCCGGTAAAAATTATTTTCTTAAACCACTAACTAATACATTTACCCGTACACCTACTTGTCACTAGATAACAACCTAGCATTACGTCACTTATCGCAGTGGCGCACTGGTAAGACAACGGGTTCATATTCCACAGAAAGGGAGTTTAGTTCCCTGACCAACAATCCAGAACTTGATTTTCCTTCGTATCTTTAAATGTCGATGCCGGAATAATCGACTTGTAAAGAATAGGGGTGATTCCTTTCCTTACCCCTCGGCCGACCAATGATTTTTTCCTGTGATTAATGATCTCACTTCGACACGACATTATAATCGTTCTCATTTTCTGTCACAGATATATTGCTGGTGTAGGAGCCTATGTGTTCATTTCTCAAGTCTAAATAACCCTTGCATGCCTTCCTCTATTTCACGCTTCATTTCCTTCATCTCGCGTGTGTTTTCGTCTCTTTAATTGGTTCAAATGGCTCTGAGTACTATGGGACTTAACACCTATGGTCATCAGTCCCCTAGACGTAGACCTAAGGACATCACACACATCCATGCCCGAAGCAGGATTCAAGCCTGCGAACGTAGCAGCAGCGCAGTTCTCGACTGAAGCGCCTAGAACCGCTCGGCCACAACGGCCGGCTCTCTTTAATTGTTCGGACTTCATACTGTGCATCACTTTTTCAGTTTCATGGTTTATACACTGAAGAGCCAAACAAACAGTACACCTGCCAGTATCGTGTAGAGCCCCCGCGAGGACGTAGAAGCGCTGCAACACGACTTGACATGGGGGTGACTAATGTGTGAAGTAGTGCTGCTGAAGGGAACTGACACCATGAACCCTGCAGAGCTGTCCGTAAATCCGTAAGAGTACGAGTTGGTGGGGATCTCTCCTGAACAGAACGTTGCAAGGGATCTCAGGTATACTAAATAATGTTCATGCCTGGGGAGTTCGTTGGCAAGCGGAAGTGAATAAACTGAGAAGAGTATTTTTAGTGCCACTCTGTAGCAATTCAGGACGTTTCGGGTGTCGAACTGTCCTTCTGGAATTGCCCAAGTCCGTCGGAATGCATAATGGATGCAGGTAAACAAATGCAAATGTCGTGTGACTAGCGCTTCCCGTCGGGTAGACCGTTCGCTGGGTACAAGTCTCGATTTGACGCCACTACTCCGACTTGCGCGTCGATGGGGATGAAATGATGTTGATTAGGACAACAGAACACCCAGTCCGTGAGCGGAGAACATCTCTGACCCAACCGGAAATCGAACCCGGGCCCTTAGGCTTGACATTCTGTCGCGGTGACCACTCACCTACCGGAGGCGGACATGGATGCAGGTGATGAGACAGGATGCTTACGTATGTGTCACCTGTCAACAGTCGTGTCTAGACGTATCAGGGGTCCCATATCACTCCAATTGCACACGTCCCGCACCATCACAGAGTCTCCACCACCTTGAACAGTCCCCTGCTCACATGCAGATTCCATGGATTCATAAGGTTGTCTCCAGACCCGTACACTTCCATCCGCTCGATAAAATTTGAAACGAGAATCGTCCGACCGGGCAACATGTTTCCAGTCATCAACAGTCCAATGTCGGTGTTGACGGTCCAGGCGAAGCGTAAAGCTTTATGTCGTGCTATCATGAAGGTTACACGAGTGGGCTTTCGGCTCCGAAAGTCCATATCGTTGATGTTTCGTTGAATGGTTCGCATGCAGATACTTGTTGATGGTCCAGCACTAAAATGTACAGCAATTTGCGGAAAGTTTGCAATTTTGTCCCGTTCTTGCAGGATCTTTTTCCGGCCGCAGCGACGTCGAAGATTTGATGTTTTAGCTGATTGCTGAAATTAACGGCACACTATTGAAATTGTCATACGGGAAAATCCCCACTTCGTTGTTAACTTTTGTCCTGAGCTCGTGGTCGTGCGGTAGCGTTCTCGCTTCCCACGCCCGGGTTCCCGGGTTCGATTCCCGGCGGGGTCATGGGATTTTCTCTGCCTCGTGATGACTGGGTGTTGTGTGCTGTCCTTAGGTTAGTTAGGTTTAAGTAGTTCTAAGTTCTAGGGGACTGATGACCTAAGATGTTAAGTCCTATAGTGCTCAGAGCCATTTGAACCATTGTTAACTTGGAGATGCTATGTCCCATCGCTCGTGGACCGACCATAACACCACGTTCAAACTCACTTAAATCTATATAACCTGCCACTGTAGCAGCAGTAACAGACCTAACAAATGCGCCAGACACTTGTTGTCTTACACAGGGGCGGCCGACCGCAGTGCCGTACCCTGCGTGTTTCTATATCACTGTATTTGGATAAGCATGCCTACACCAGTTTCTTTTGGAGCTTCAGTGTGTGTTTCATGTTTCTTTCCATTCTACAAATGTCTGCATCCACCTGTTTTAACACTGCAGAGCTGACTAATCATGGCCGACGTTCGTAAAGGCATAATAGTTAAAAACAGTGTCTGCATTCGATAAACTAGGTTTCAATTTACCTGACCGGTCACAGTTGAATCTTCGGGTACACATACGTTATCTCTTATCCGCTACCTCTATTATTACCATCTCTTTCATCAATTAGGTCACTGGTGACACATCACTCAGCTACTATTATTTTACACAAGAAAATGCATACAACTGTGGAAATGCTAAAATCGTTAGTAGTTCGTGCAACCCAAGATCACACTTGCTACTTTTTCAATCCACGCGACGTGGCGACATCCATTGCTACCTTGACCAGTGAGCTGTTGGCTCCTGACAACAACAAACCAGTTCCATCACCAGACGTGGTGGTTATCCACCCCTGGCTATCACACCGACAATGTAACAGATGACACTGCGGGCGCAGCTGAAAGTTTTAATTCACATCCGCCGTTTCTTCCTAGCGGCGTACTGAAATCGTCACCAAAGATATCTTGCATAGTACGTATCCTAAAGCTCGTGTCGGCATATGTAACACTGCCATGACGGCGTCAGCATCAGTGCCACATTCATCCATTTTCACATTTTTTTTTTTTTTACTCAAATGCGCCAGTCATTCATGTCCATTTAGTAACTTATTACGACACTGACACTAGATCATTTAATTGACTGTTATTGATGACAGATCATAAAAGAAATAATTTACTGCAGGAATTGTTTCTTGTTCAAAAAGCAAATGGAGCTGCTCTTTGATTTAGAAATTACAGCATGCCACAATACCTAATGAATTTCTTCACTATGAAACTTCATGTATGCCGCAACAGCGACGCCATTGATTAAACAGAACATGATCTGGAATCGTGTGCGATTTCACTACTGTTATATCAAAGCACATTATGGCTAAATCTGTCTGCTTCTTAGGAATGCTGCCGACCGACTGAGGTAGATCCAGACATTGTGCCAAGAGAGGCTGTATGAGTATGTGTGTATCTGTGTGTGTCTATTTTTGTGTGTCTGTGAGATTTTGTGTGTGTATGTGTTTGTGTGTGTGTACTGTTTTAAGGTATCTGAAAGTTAAAACTATGGTTTTTGGAGTACTGCACGAGACAATCATCCGAAGAGACCAAAATGAAGCTACCTTGTTCACTTTAAACAACATAATAGCATTCAACGATTTTCACATGATAGTTTTTCCCTCGTTTTGCTGCTCATAGTATTCACTCATTCTTATTGATATATCTTCCGGAAGCGGTCTTTCATTGTCTCGTTGCATGTGCATGAACTTCGAACTACATTCTCCCAGAAATTTTTCTTCGTTGCATACTATATCATTATTAGTTCTTACTTCGTTGTAATGTAGGGTAGAAGACTTTTCAGCTGCAATGCAAATCTCATCATTCACAGTCCCTCCCCTAGCTCCTGCAACCTGCAAAATGACGGTGCTACCACAGCGCTATATCTGCATCGATTTTTCGTTTCTGGGTTTTGTACCAAATATACTAGCTATCTTGTTAGCGGAAAACAGATGCAAGTCAGGCCGGAAGGAATCCGTGCTGCTGATGAATCACGGTAAGTGACCTACCAGCCAGAATTTCGTCTTCAGGCAATTATCTAGTAGCGATTGGACCAGTCACGGGCTAGTACTTAATCTCTGCCTCTGAACATGCGGTACACCGACGGTTGAAATACGGTAAAACATAGAAAAAGATTTACACTATTCACAAACAGATATCGCATACGATTTACATCCGCTACAATGAATTATGTCTGTAAGGAATGTCTGTGAAGTAATGATACACAATTCTTCTGTAAGAGCTGCGGGTGAAGTCGGCGTTCTAACTCCATAAGAAATTGTTTCCTACGTTTTAGGTTGGTTGTGGTGGCTGGCCAGTCATTTTCATGAATATTGTTGTCCACAAACCAGTTCTAGAAAGATTCGCATTTCTGTCATGGTTCACTGCCACGCCGATACATTCACCTTCTTCAAATGAGCCTGTACTGTACGCACCACGTAATGTTGAAAAATGTGTTCCTACCCTTCTGAATTTACCGTTTTCTTAAACACAATCAGGGGACCACACCGTAATGACGAAAAACATACCCATACCGTTACGCCATCTCATCCGTACTTCACCTTTGGAGCTACATATGATTGGAGGGAATGTTCTCCAGGCATCCGCCATGTCCAAACCATTCCATCAAATTGCCACAGGGTATAGTGCAATTCACCACTTCAGATCACTCGTTTCCAGTCGTCCACTATCCCGTGGCGTTTCTCTTTACAATTTATATGGCGTTGCGTAGCACTGACAACAGAATGTGTGTGATTTGTGAGGACCCGTCCTGTTTTAAACCCCTGCCCGTAGTCACTGTACTGACTGAAGTGCTGTAGCATCAAGGTCCTCACAATTACCTCCTTCAACTGATTTCACATTTTTATGTGTTCATTTGTTTTTGTGTATCCTCAGCAACGATCATCTGTAACTCCTACGATGGAGCATGAGATCTGCGTGGTCTTAGATTAGCTGTGGTTGTTCTTTCGCATGACCGCTTAACACTGACGTCACAAACAGTTGACATGGGTAGCTTTATGAGAGCTGACATGTGCCTAATGGGTTTATTACTGACAGGACATTAAATTACTAGTCTACATGCAATGTCACTGAGCTCTGCTGACCTATCCTTCCGGCTGTTACTTCTTTCCTACTGGAAATACAAAGCTCCTCACCTCCTTCCATGTTGGTGGGTCCTGCTGACCTATCCTTCCGGCTGTTACTTCTTTCCTACTGGATATACAAAGCTCCTCACCTCCTTCCATGTTGGTGGGTCCAGCTCTCGTAACATTAGTGGTCAATTCTGCCTTACAAAAATGTGTTCGGATACAGTTGATTGGTTAGTGTATGTGTTACACCATATTCACTGTACTGTTAAAATTTCTATTAGAAACCAATCAAAAGCCAAAACCGCACACAATATATTTTATTCAAGACAACCGGTTTCAACAGTCTCAGCTGTCATTTTCAGCCTTAAACACTTTTTTGTAGTAAAACATGTTCATTTTACGCTTAACCTCATGCACAAGCTGTCAAGTGAACAAACCTAGCACAGTATAAACATTTGTTATCGCTATAACGTGCTGAGTTTTATCTACTTGATATCTTATGCTTAAGTTCCTGCGTAAAATGAACATTTTGTACTACAAAAAGTGTTAAAAACCTGAAGATAACAGCTAAGACTGCTGAAACCATTTGTCTCAAATAAAATAAAGTTGTGCGATATTACCTTTTGCATGATTTTAGACAGTTAAAGCACTTCGCACATCAGTACTCTCCCAATCAGTAAATTTAATTAAAATTATAAATTTGAATTTGACATAGTTCGTATGGTACGAGTTAGCTATACTCCAACGAAATCCAATGAGACATGTAAGTGTGGCAGTGACTTATTTTGAGAGCATTGGGCATGTAGCGAGGGGTGCGGATAAACGTTGGACCAAGGTTTCTCGCCTTGGTAACAAAAAAGAAAAAAGGGGGGGGGGGGACAGTCAAACGACTACCTAATGGAAATATGGTGTGCTATATTAGAAAAACGTTCAGTCAGAGCACGCATGAGAATCATGGATGCTGTAACGGACCTGATCTGGCATATAGCAACAGCATAACGGATATTTCTTATTCATTGTCTCTCACTGGCAACCAGTCAGTGAAAACCACCTACGTGGAAGGCTTCAGAATTTCCTGTCACCCGTCGAAGAAACCCGTTAATTTGTCAGTGCGCCGCGCGGGATTAGCCGAGCGGTCTCCATCGATTGTAAATTCCTACTCCGAATTTTTCTTTTGTTTCTTTTACTGCTTGCTCTATATACAGATTGAGTAACATCGGGGATAGGTTACAAACCTGTCTCGCTCCCTGTACTTTACCCCTGCCACCACCAGAATTTGAAAGAGAGTATTCCGGTCAAAATTGTCAAAAGCTTCCTCTAACTCTACATATGCTAGAAACGTAGGTTTGCCTTTCCTTAATCTATCTACTAGGGTAAGTCGTAGGGTCAGTATTGCCTAACGTGTTCCAATATTTCTACGGAATCCAAACTGATCTTCCCTGTGGTCGGCCTCTACCAGTTTTTCCATTTGTATGTATAGAATTCGTGTTAGTATATTGCAGCCGTGACTTATAGAGCTGATAGTTCCGTAATTTTCACATCTGTCAATACATGCTTTCTTTGGAATTGGAATTATTATTTTCTTCTTGAAGTCTGTCCCATATCTTGCTCACCAGATGGTAGAGTTTTGTCGTGGCTGGCTCTCCCAAGGCTGACAGTAGTTCTAATGGAATGTTGTACACTTCCAAGGCCTTGTTTCGACTTAGGTCTTTCAGTGCCCTGTCAAATTCTTAGCGCATTATCATATCTCCTATTTTATCTTCATCTACATCCTCTTTCATTTCCATAATATTGTCCTCAAGTACCTCGCCGTTGTATAGACCCTCTATATACTTCTTCCACCTTTCTGCTTTCCCTTCTTTGCTTAGAACTGAGATTTCATCTGAGCTCTTGATATGGATACAAGTGGTTCTCTTTTCTCTAAAGGTATCTTTAATTTTCCTGTAGGCAGTATTTACCTTACAACTAGTGAGATAAGCCTCTACATCCTTATATTTGTCCTCTAGCCATCACTATTTAGCCATTTTACACTTCTTTTCGATCTCATTTTTGAGACGTTTGTATTCCTCTTTGCCTGCTTCATTTACTACATTTTTATATTTCCTCCTATCATCAATTAAATTCAATATTTCTTCTGTTACCCATGGATTTCTACTGGCCCTCGTCTTTTTACCTACTTGATCCCCTGCTGCCTTCACTGTTTCATCCCTCAAAGCTACCCATTCTTTTTCTACTGTATTTCTTTCCCCCATTCCTGTCAATCGTTCCCTTATGCTCTCCCTGAAACTCTGTGCAACCTCTGGTTTAGTCAGTTTATCCAGGTCACAACTCCTTAAATTCCCACCGATTTGCAGTTTCTTCAGTTTTAATCTACAGTTCATAACCAATAGACTGTGGTCAGATTCCACGTCTCGCCATGGAAATGTCTTACAATTTAAAACCTGGTTCCTAAATCTCTGACTTACCATTATAAAGGGTGTTACAAAAGGTACAGCCAAACTCTCAGGAAACATTCCTCAGACACAAAGAAAGAAAATATGTTATGTGGACATGTGTCCGGAAACGCTTACTTTCCATGTTAGAGCTCATTTTATTATTTCTCTTCTAATCACATTAATCATGGAATGGAAACACACAGCAACAGAACGTACCATCGTGACTTCAAACACTTTGTTACAGGAAATGTTCAAAATGTCCTCCGTTAGTGAGGATACATGCATCCACCCGCCGTCGCATGGAATCCCTGATGCGCTGATGCAGCCCTGGAGAATGGCGTAATGTATCACAGCCGTCCACAATACGAGCACGAAGAGTCTCTACATTTGGTAGCGGGGTTGCGTAGACAAGAGCTTTCAAATGCCCCATAAATAAAGGTCAAGAGGGTTGAGGTCAGGAGAGCGTGGAGGCCATGGAATTGGTCCGCCTCTACCAAATCTGTTGTTGAGAAGCGCATGAACACTTCGACTGAAATGTGCAGGAACTCCATCGTGCATGAACCACATGTTGCGTCGCACTTGTAAAGGCACATGTTCTAGCAGCACAGGTAGAGTATCCCGTATGAAATCACGATAACGTGCTCCATTGAGTGTAGGTGGAAGAACATGAGGCCCAATGAAGACATCACCAACAATGCCTGCCCAAACGTTCACAGAAAATCTGTGTTGATGACGTGATTGCACAATTGCGTGAGGATTCTCGTGAGCCCACACATGTTGATTGTGAAAATTTACAATTTCATCACGTTGGAATGAAGCCTCACCCGTGAAGAGAACATTTGCACCGAAATGTGGATCGACACATTGTTGGATGGACCATTCGTAGAAGTGTACCCGTGGAGGCTAATCAGCTGCTGATAGTGTCTGCACGCGCTGTACATGGTACGGAAACAACTGGTTCTCCCGTAGCACTCTCCATACAGTGACGTGGTCAACGTTACCTTGTACAGCAGCAACTTCTCTGACGCTGACATTAGGGTTATCGTCAACTGCACGAAGAATTGCATCGTCCATTGCAGGTGTCCTCGTCGTTCTAGGTCTTCCGCAGTCCCGAGTCATAGGCTGGTATGTTCCGTACTCCCTAAGACGCCGATCAATTGCTTCGAACGTCTTCCTGTCGGGATATCTTCGTTCTGGAAATCTGTCTCGATACAAACGTACCGCGCCACGGCTATTGCCCCGTGCTAATCCATACATTAAATGGGCATCTGCCAACTCCGCATTTGTAAACATTGCACTGACTGCAAAACCACGTACGTGATGAACACTAGCCTGTTGATGCTACGCACTGATGTGCTTGAAGCTAGTACTGTACATCAAAGAGTCTCGTGTCAACACAAGCACCGAAGTCAACATTACCTTCCTTCAACTGGGCGAACTGGTGGTGAATCGAGAAAGTACAGTACATACTGTCGAAACTAAAATGAGCTCTAACATGGAAATTAAGCGTTTCCGGACACATGTCCACATAAAATCTTTTCTTTATTTGTGTTTGAGGAATGTTTCCTGAAACTTTGGCCGTACCTTTTTGTAACACCCTGTATAATCTATCTGATACCCTCTAGTATCTATGGTTGTATAATTCTGGCGAGCAGCGCTATCACAGCGACACAAACCTGAAATAACATTGAGGCAATGATGTGAATAAGAATTGTTACATTTTGGATTAAACAGATTTTTGCGGGGTTTCTTCAAAATAGACTTCAGTTTGAACCGTGTGTCTCAACTATAATTAACTGATCTGCATCGCTTCATCTCCTTCCATTAATAGTTGCGATTAATCATGAAAGTGGAAGTTGTTATTTAACCTGTTAGTTAAAATATTTCTTAAAGAGTACTGAATATTAAGTGCAGTTAATTTTCTGATCTGAGGGGTAACGAAATTTCAAGTCCTCCATGTGTTCCTAAATATGAATAACTTCATTAAATTTTAAGTTGTACTTACTTCATTTAACTTAAAAGACTACTATTGAATACATTTTCTTGTTACGCAAAATTAGTCTTCTGAGGTGGCATTAAAATTATAATCTATGTCGCGCCAGTTTTAGTGCTTACCTCTTGTTCTAGGTACTGTGCAGATCTGCAATCAGTGAATTTCTAGTACAGCGTAGGGTGTTTATATTCTGTAATTTCTTTCAGTGTAAAAATGTAAATTAAATAACTGTACAGCTGGCGATAATAATTTGAGGGTCGCCACAGATTACACGTTGTGTAGGCTACTAATCAGTCAAATTTTATTAAAGACTATCTTACTTACTCCTCATTCATTTGTACATAGTGAAAGATTGACTCGAACTGCAGCTATGCAAAAGGAGTTCATGGCCCTCGTGAGCCAGTTACTGTGGGGTTTGATAATCAGTTAATTTTCATAAAAGAATTGGATGTTTATATCTTATGCGTTTCTGTACAGTAAAAATTTGGTTACATTTGCATGGAACCCCTATAACAGCTTCAGGGTCCCCACATGTTAAAGATTACGATGGTCAAAAGTCTATTGTCATTGAAGGAGATAGAGGTTATTTAGTTTCTCAGCTGGTACACGTCACTGTGACCAGTTTTATTGCTTTGTGTATGGTTAACTGAAGGCAGGTCCACGTATGTAGCTGCATGGTCAGTGGAGCTAACAATCATGCGAGGGAGCCAGGTTCGATTCACGGTATTTCCAGGGAATTTTCCTTGGTGGGAGAACGGTTTGGGCGTGGACCCACACTCGTGAGGTCCCTATTGAAGAGTTCTCGACAGATTAATAGTGGTTCCAGGACATAGCAGTGTGGTGACCGCCTACCACTCCATCCGGCATCCGATGACGCCTATGTCAGAGGATGACACGGGTGTCGATCGAACGCCATTGATCCATCTACGAGCGTAACTGGGAATTTTATGTTATATAAATTGAAGGTGGAGAGTAGAGAAATAGATGAGGAAGGAGCTGATGATATCTGCTGCGTCGGGACTTTATGTGGATTAGGTGGTGACGAGTGAAAATGTGTGCTGGGATCCACGGCTTACTAGCAGTTGCATTGTCCACTACAGCATCTGGACACCGTGGTTATAGTACAAGCACAGACTATCTTGGCCCAGTCCCCTGTTGAGCCACATTCCTACCCAGCGCCACCTGTCTTCAGTCCCTGTCCATGTCATCCATGCTCGCTAATTTAAGATGTGTGCCATAGGTCGAAAAAAATGGTTCAAATGGCTCTGAGCACTATGGGACTCAACTGCTGAGGTCATTAGTCCCCTAGAACTTAGAACCAGATAAACCTAACTAAC
The DNA here is from genome assembly GCF_021461395.2 of Schistocerca americana. NCBI lineage: Eukaryota > Metazoa > Arthropoda > Insecta > Orthoptera > Acrididae > Schistocerca > Schistocerca americana. The sequence goes on from NC_060119.1 coordinate 69,637,079, forward strand.
CTAAGTACATCACAAACATCCATGCCCGAGGCAGGATTCGAACCTGCGACCGTAGTGGTCCTGCGGTTCCAGACTGCAGCGCTTTTAACCGCACGGCCACTTCGGCCGGCCATAGGTCGAAAAATGTTAGGCAACCGTACTGAATGTTGCGGATTCATTGCCCATCGAGGCGAATCGGTTACATGAATGCGTCGTCTACGTTCCTTCGGACATGTCCATCTCGACCACCTGCGAGATACTAAAATTTATTTAGCATGGAGGACATAGACGGTGACTGTTGATAGATAGCGCTAGGTGGGAATGTGGATGGGCCGGGGAACGTGGAGGGATATTGCTTGCATTTGCAACACACTCTCTCCGGATGGCACACTTGTTAACGCAACTGCCTACTAAGCAGGTGATCCCACGTTCGAGTCCCGGTCCGGCACACAATTTCCGTCTTCGCCGCAGCTTCCGCATAAAGTTCCGATGCAGCTGATATCATCAGCTCCTTTCCTTTCCATCCTTCCCCTCAATCTCCGCTTTACACATCCGTGGATACCTTTAAATTAACTGCAGGTGAATTTATGCTTTCACTAAATGATTGATTCTGCTAATCTATTCTCATCAGTCTACATTTCTGTTTTACATTCTGAAAGTAGAACCAATTAAAACTTTAGATTTCATTCCTAAATTGTATTAGATTTCAGCATTTGTTCTGAAAATATTTGTCCGTCTGGGGCTGCAGTCCCTTTTGTTTATCTTGACAGATACAGTGAATATTGACCTCTTTTCCGTTCAGTTTCGTCCTTTTAATAGGTAGATACGTTACGAAAAGAAATTCATAGTCGATTGCTTAATCCATTAGATATATGGTTAGGGCCAGCTAAATCCTATAACAGGCTAACATTAACTGTGCCTAAGGAATCAAGTGTTGAAAGGTAAACAAAGCTAGTGTTACTTACTGCTGGGGAGATTTTCTCATGTTGCCTATTTCTGCAGTCGGCAGTGGTGTGACGGTTTCCGACGTTCGCCTCTAACTCGTGAAGTTCGACCATGGTATATCTCTATTTGAATCATTCCACAGTTATAATTAAATTCCGATTTCGAGAATACGGGCAAATGGAATAACTCATCTGAAATTTTTCTGGATGTATGCAGTGAAATATGGACGGGAAGGACTGGTCACTGGTTTGATTTAACAAACACGATAAGATAGTTTTTGATAATACACCATGTTTAATACTGTTTAATACATTCACACTGCGACCAGTCTACTTACCGTGAGCACGCAGGCGCAACAACGGTATTACAATGGGTATGTACAAACTTACATCTTTATATCAAAGTGTAGGGCCGGAAAATTAATTTTCCGCCATCCACATTTACCCATCTCAAAGCCTCTGACAAGCGCTTTTACAAATTTCAGGAAATTGCTAGTAAAACATCACACACCGATCTAGAAAATTTTAAATATTCATATTATCCTGCAAAATTCTACAGGGCAAAGTACCCACTTGTCTCCATAACGTTTGCACAGTAAGCGTAGCAGAAAATTCAATTTACACCTTCTTGCAACCGGACTGCGGCTTCCTTCATTATTTTCTCTCTTCCTCCTATGTCCTCGTCCACACGCAGGAATATCTATGGAGTGGCTGTTCAGAGTATTGCAGGAGTTTCGTCGTCAACGCACGTTGCCTTCCAGGTCACGTGACTTAAGGTAGACGTGGGGTTTGCCCATTACATTTCCTCTTTTCTTCCTTCACGTACTTCACAAGGGCAGCTCTCACAGCGTGCTTGATAATGCAAGCAAGACTCTGAAAAATTGAGGCACGTTTCTTGTACTGGAAAAGGCGTTCCACAAAGTAAAACGGCGCAAGATTTTCGAATTTCTAATAAAAATTGGAGTACACTATAGGAAAAGACGGGTAATACACAACACGTCCAAGATTCAAGATCGATACATAAGACTGAAGTGCTCTTATTAAAGTGGGTGTAAGGCAGTGATGTAATCTTACGCCTCTACTGTTTAATCTATACATCGAAGAAGCAAATACGGAAATAAAGGGAAGTTTCTGTACAGGTATTAAAATATAAGGTGAAAGAATATCAGTGATAAGATTCGTAGATGACATTGCCATCTTCAATAAATGTGAAAGAGAAAATACAAGATGTGTTAAATAGAAAGAACAGTCTGATAAGTGTAGACTACGGGTTGAGAATAAACAGAAGAAAGGCGAAAGTAATGGGCAGTAGCAGAAATGAGAGTAACGATAAACGTAACATCTAAACTGAGCATCACAAAATAAATGGTCGTAAGGACTTCTGCTACTTCTGGAGTCAAATAACACACCTATCGGGGTGGCGCAGTGGTTAGCCCACAGGATTCGCATTCGCGACGTCGACGGTTCAAATTATCGTCCAGCCATCCAAATTAGACCCTTCCGTGATTTCCCTGAATCTCTCAAATATGGGGTGGCTGGTTTGAAAATGGCACTCTCGATTTCTTTCCCCATCCTATCATAATTAGGGTTCGCGCTCCGTCTGTAACGATAGCGCTGTCTAAGGGACTTTAACCTCTCATTTGCTTTCCTTCCACCTGCCGGAGGAAGCAAGGAGGACAAAAAAGCAAATTAGCACAGGCAAAGCGGTGATTCACGACCAAATAAAGTCTACTGTTATCCAACATAGGCCGTAATTTGATTTTTATTTTGTTTTCCTCGTGCGTCCTACACCTATCGCTGCATCTAGCCTTTGTGTCGGTAAACTCCTCGATCGCGGCATTTTTCCTCGTATTCTTCCACTGCTCTCTTCTCCATCACTTCTTGAATGCCCCTTTCGTGGTCTTGTCCTTGGTTTTCTTCCTGGTGGTTGCCATGAAAATATTCTCGTCTTCTTCCATTCATTTGGCACATCCTAACATTCCAGACTGCCTGTCTTCTATTCTGCCCCTAATTCTATAATAGGCCTGCGTCTTTTCCCTTATGTCTTCATTTCTTACGCGGCCAAGAGGGGCTAATGGCTCTGAGCACTATGGGACTTAGCATCTGAGGTCATCAGTCTCCTAGAACTACTTAAACCTAACTAACCTAAGGACATCACACACATCCATGCCCGAAGAAGGATTCTAACCTGAAACCGTAGCGGTTGCGAGGTTCGAGACTGGAGCGCCTAGAACCGCTCGGCCACACTGGCCGGCGCCAAGAATGGAAATACTACACACTCTTCTCAGGTGGTCCATTTCTGGAACTCCAAGTCTCTCTTTATCTGTTTCATGGAGTTCCCGCTACTCACTTCCATAACTTGAAACCTGTTCCACGATTGATTTGTATAATCATACTTTAACCTTTAAACTAAGTTTTGGGGAACGAGGTATAGGATTTAATATTTGGATGGCTATCATTCCCTGCCCGGTCCACCGAGCGAGGTGGCACAGTGGCTAGCACACTGGATTCGCATTCGGGAGGACGATGGTTCAATCCCGTGTCCGGTCATCCTGATTTAGGTTTTCCGTGATTTCCCTAAATCGCTCGAGGCAAATGTCGGGATGGTTCCTTCGAAAGGGCACGGCCGACTTCCTTTCCTAATCCGATGAGACCGATGACCTCGCTGTCAGGTCTCCACCCCCAAAAACCAACAACAACAATCTGCCCGGTCCATTGTTGGATACCTCTCGCAAATATTCCATCATGTGACAGGATAATTCAACACTTTAAAAACTTTGTTTTTAGGTTCACCAACATCCAAGTTTTTTTTATCCTCTGCACAACATATACATTTCGTCTTCTCAAAATTAATTTGCAATCTCCACTTTCTCTATTCTACCAATGAAGTTGTGCGCAAATAAGCTTGCCACTCTTCTTCCCCCAATAGAAATCTATTGGTGCCAAGTGATCCGTAGCTACATCTGCACCTACATCTCCGTGATTACTCTGCTATTTGCAATAAAGTGCTTGGCAGAGGGTTCAATGAACCACCTCAAGCTGTCTCTCTACCGTTCCACTGTCGAACGGCACGCGGGAAAAACGAGCACTTAAATTTTTCTGTGCGAGCCCTGATTTCTCTTATTTTATCGTGATGATCACTTCTTCCTATGTAGGTGGGTGCCAACAGAAAGTTTTCGCAACCGGAGGAGAAAACTGGTGACTGATATTTCGTGAGAAGATCCCGTCTCAAAGGAAAACACCTTTGTTTTCATGACTGCCACTCCAATTCACGTATCATTCGTGTGAGACTGTCCCCCATATTTCGCGATAATACAAAACGAGCTGAAATTCTTTGTACTTTTTCGATGTCACCCGTCAGTCCCACCTGATGCGGATCCCACACAGCATAGCAATACTCCAGAACAGGGAGGACATGCATAGTGTAAGCAGTCTCTTTAATAGAACTGTTGCTCCTTCTAAGTGTTCATCCGATGAATCGCAGTCTTTGGTTTGCTCTACCCACAACATTATCTCGTTCCGATTTAAGGTATTAGCAATTGTAATCCCTAAGTATTTACCTGAATTTACAGTCTTCAGATTTGTGTTATCGCATAATCGAAATTTAGCTGATTTCTTTTAGTACTCATGTGAATAACTTAGCACTTTTCTTTATTGAGGGTCAATTTCCACTATTCGCACCATACACAGCTACGCTGAAACTAAATCGATACGTTCAACCTGAACTTAATGTCAGAGGACCTATGGACAACTATAAACAGGCATAAAAGGAAATTGTATTTCGCGTAGCTGAAACGATTTTTTTTTTTTTTTTTTTTTTTTTTTTTTTTTTTTTTTTTTTTTTTTTTTTCCCTCTACGATTACTCCAGCACAGTGATCTTCATGTTTCATTGAGTTTGTATACGTGTGTAAGACTGCGAACCGTATAGTGTTTTCAACTTGGAATTAGCTGTTTCGAAACTGAGGTTAGCCTACCGTTCTTTCCTTCCGGTCAGTTGGTTGTCAGATTGGAAGGAAATGCGAGATCGTGGCCTACAGTTAGAGCTGTCTCTCATCAAGCTATGCCGTGTTGAAACCGACTTTGCTATTGACGACTGATTTTGACATTTCAAAACAATCGCTGACATGTTTCTAATGATCATTTCACGCCATTATCGTCACTGTTTGATGTGATACACACAGAATGTAGCAGCTGTAATAGCCACAGGATATCGCATACCTCAGCCTTTACACCAGGATGAGAATTCCTTCAATCCGTTTATCAGCGTCACATACAAGTTTTCTGACCCTATACTTAATTACCACAAATACGACTCCAAATGCAATTGATTTAAATGCAGCATGAAACACGCACTTGGATAAAACAGTTTTATGTTCATGAAGTAAAACTCTATAATCTGAACATTTCACTGTTTCTAGCGTAAATTAGGAGCTGTCTTGTCGTTGTTAAGGTGTCTAGTTTGTCCAGAAATGTGACTACTTATAGAGTGTTCTACCGACCGATTGTTGAGCGCTATTCTTCAGCATGGGAACGTTACCAAATTCGTATATCGGAAGGGAGAAGTAAGATTTAAGCAAAGGAGCTGCTCAGTCTTTCACGGGTCTGTGTAATGAACGTGGTAGCGTCAGAGAAATGAATGAAAACAAGTAAGTGGCACTTGTTAAGGAACTGTGGTTCAGAGAAAGGATACTTATCAAATTACTTAAGCTCAGGGAATAAACTAAACTCTCCGTTTCCGACTGTCGCATGCAGCACAATACATTATGTTCCTTCTACGAATCACCTGATCGCTTTTCTTCATGTGCGCAGTAGGTTACTATTTCTGTCTGAAGAAAGCTGTTTGTCGCAGAGTCAGCATGTCTTAGAGACGTAAAGCTCACTTCTGTTTGTTTTTCGTAATTTTCAATTATAGTGCGTATGGAACATGCTGGAATATGCTGATACATTCTACATTGTCGAATAAGTAGTTGTTTATTTCGTCACGACAATTCAGCAAAACATTGTTTTCAATGTAGCACTGGGTCCACATTCTGCAACGACCTATACTTTCCCATTCCGCTGGCATTATTTTCATGTTTTTAATTGTTGAATACAGAATTTTCTAAGTACTGCAAACATTTCAGTTATTTTATCACATAAATTGTTTTCACATTGAACGTATCCTAAGATTTTGGTGAATCGCATAAATTTTAGTCTTATTCTATCGCTGAACAATGCATTCGCAACAAATATAAATTTTCCATTAGTAAAATACATGCTCAAGAGAAAGGAAGCTAACGGGAAAGTGATGAAAAATGATCTTATACTGAAGTTTGCATATAAACAGAAGACACCACGCGATACAACACTTATTAAACAGAAATACTATCAAACGTAGGATGTTGATATATCCAAGCTCAATTTTCCGTAACAGAAAATATTTAATGCAACTAAACAACAACTTCCCCACAAAGCGTTTGAATATACTTCGTTGTCTCAGTTTGTGACGTGAAGGAAACCTCTTATTATTTCCATCATTTTGTGCCACTGCTTCGTAAAATTTTGCTTCATCAGTATCTAAACAGAATATTGCACCATGGTTGCATATTGCCACATGATTGCAGTAGTACCTATACGTAAAGGTGCGTTTGGATTTCACACCTTTCTGCGGAAATACACCTCGAGTGTCAAAGAGAAAATGGCTTTGACTGTTTATGTACAATAAATTTACATGTGTCTTTTACTTCCCGAAATTCTATTGTCCGTGTTAAACATGCAGGCCGATTAGGCATTACGTGTTACACAAATGTGTTCTGTGTCACAAGTCTGTTTCATTTTCCTTGCCATGTTGAAAGCATCGGCAGGCAAAATCATGGCCCACATAATTGTTCTCAATATGTCGGGAAAGAATTAAAAAAGAAGTCCTCTGTGGACTCGAGAGTGAATTTTGAAATTCATAGGTTTCGGTGCCTACAGGTAGTTAAGATCTGAGCTCCACATTGAGGATCCAGCGCAGTTTTCGATTATTTTGGGGTGAAATCAGCTGCTTTCGAAAAACTTGCTTCTAAAAGTTAAGTTACTTATTCAGAACAGCAAGTCTCATTGTTGAAGCATGCAGAGTAATTATGTCAGCATTCGATTAAGATTTCGTCCTCATTAATCTCCATTTATTATCACTTTTTACGTGTATACTCGGAAGTGTGACTTCTCACATCGGCTGCAACTTATTGGCCAAAAAATCATACTGGTTCTCTTTGAAGGTCATTGTTCGTGCAGCTTTTGTAAGAGGTAATCATTTGTTGAAAGAATTTTCCTCGTCATCTTCAGATTAATTTAATTTTTTGCGATATGGGTGTTAAATCAGAACTATTCACTTCAGTTTTTTCGGATGTATTTTGGTTGTTAGATGGTATCTTGTTTTCATTTGCGGCCTCCTCCACTGCAGGAACTTCGTCAAAATATAGCAAAGGAAGGAAATTAATTACATTAGGGTTTATTTTGTAGCAAATGCCATTATTTTCTTTTCATTTTTGTTCCAGTCACCGTTTATATGAGTGAACTGACAAAATGCTTCCAAGAATTTCAAGCCGCGCGGGAATAGCCGAGCGGTCTCAGGCGCTGCAGTCATGGACTGTGCGGCTGGTCCCGGCGGAGGTTCGAGTCCTCTCTCAGGCATGGGTGTGTGTGTTTCTCCTTAGGATACTTTAAGTTAAGTAGTGTGTAAACTTAGTGACTGATGACCTCAGCAGTTAAGTTCCATAAGATTTCACACACATTTGAACATTTGAAGAAGAATTTCGAGTTCAATTGGAACTTCCGCAAATCTTTGGGTGCCATTGACGGCAATTATATTCCTATCCCAGCTCTACGGAATATCTCCGGTTACTGTTGTAAATGTAAATGGCAGCGTAGTATTAAACAAACGCACCAGGAAGGAATCATCCCAATGCTAAGGAAATCGGTAGATGTGAAGTATTTGTACAAACAAACACATGATTACTATTTTAGAAAACCTGGATGACTTATTCAAGAGAAAGAGCATGACAAATTGAGCAAGTCCGTAACGTGTTGATCCACGCCCGGCGTTTATTCGACCAATTATTTAGCTTGGTATTTACTGACAGAGTTATTGGTTGTCACCCTGCTCGATATCGTGTGAATTGGCGCACCTTATCGCCAAAATCCCCATTGGTTGGAGGGCTTGTCCATAATACTCCAAACGTTCGGAGAGATCCTACGACCGTGATAACCAATTTAGGGTTTGGCAAGCACGAAGACAAGGTGTAGAAACACTCGCCGAGTTCGGGAGGGCATTACCTTGCTGAAATATGAGCCTACGACAGCTTACCATGGGTGGCAACAAAATGGGAAGTAGAATATCGTCGACTAACCGCTGTTTAGTAATGGTACCGTGAATGAAAACCATAGCGATCCTGCTATGAAATAAAATGGCACGCCAGGCCATCGCTCCTAGCTGTCGGTATGGCGGGCTACAGGCAGGTTGGTACTACTGCCTTGTGCGGGACGTCTTCGGACCCGTCGTCGCTCTTCATCGGGCGTCAATTCGAAGCAGAAATCGTGACTGAAGACATTTCTACTCCAGTCAATGAGATTCAGGGCCCTTGGGTCTAGCGAAGACGTGTATAGGGACGCTTCAGACAGCGGTGGGATACTACCTTGACTGTCGTTCGCAACACGGCCCGACAGCCAGGAGAGATGGTATGGGCTATGGGCTACCATTTCTTTCGGAGCAGGACCTCTTATGTCGTCATTCGGTAATTGGTCAGCGCGTCTTGTTAAGCCAAAGCACTCAGAGCACCGCCTCTGACAGCCTTCAAATTATCTTCAGACTACTGTCTGAACAAAGCGAACTTCTGGACAACACTACAGTGAGAATATCATGAATCTAACTCGGCACTAGTGTTACTGCAACTGATAGTGAATACTGGTGGGACGGAGAGACAGAAAGCAGAAATACGAATTTTATGAAGTTCGTGTGCTTAATATCGAATATATTGTATATTATTTTATATAAATCCATTTATCTTCTAATTACTGCCGGCCGGAGTGGCCGTGTGGTTCTAGGCGCTACAGTCTGGAACCGAGCGACCGCTCCGGTCGCAGGTTCGAATCGTGCCTCGGGCATTGATATGTGTGATGTCCTTAGGTTAGTTAGGTTTAATTAGTTCTAAGTTTTAGGCGACTGATTACTTCAGAAGTTAAGTCGCATAGTGCTCAGAGCCATTTGAAGCATTTTTTAAATTACTATGTAGCGTTTAATGTGTTATGGAGTGTTAATCCACCTCGTTACATTGACGGACAAAACATCATTTGCTGCCACGACCCGATTATCAGCATCACAGGTCCCTTAACTGAATCCCTACACACGTGCACTTCTGCACCACAGATCCAGAGCCTTCTGCACGTACATCTTAAGGAGTAAGTGAGGCAGATAGTATCTTTCTTGCAGACCCTGTGGTCCAGAGATAGCGTCTGATTACTAATCGAAACGTCCTTGATCCCGGGTTCGAATCTCAACACTGTTTAAATTTTGAATCGAAACCAATAGCGGCCAAGGGCTTCCGGCATAAGAAGTCACTCTCATTCAGCCACCGGCCTCGTCGAAGAGGCCGAAGAAACGGACAGAAGTTTAGGGCACTTTCTTGATTTACCTCTAACTGAAAAAGGGTCATGATGATTTCTCCATTGGCAAAACATTCCGGACAGTCCCCGATTCGGATCTCCGGGAGGTTAATAGAATAATAATAACAATACTAATAATAATGCATCTAATAAAACTAACAACAGTAATAGTAAAATTAATAATAAGTGCATAAGTTTCAAAGATCAATAAAAACACGACCTTCCCCACCTCCCCCCACCCCCCCACACATAGACACACATGGACTGACGTGTACCCATATTCAAAGGACGAGGCTCTTGAACGACAACAAAGAGCTTAGGAGGAAGTTTGCTCGTCTGTGAAAGTAATGGAATAGCTGTGCACGTATAGGTTATCGTGTGAACGGACTGTACAACTCCTACAATGCCTTTAGAACATTCAGTTGCAAGAGTGCGGCCCATTGACATCTCCTTGTTGAATCAATTTTCGTCGGCGTTGTACATATTTGCGTCTGCGTAGGCTCTCATGAGTCCAAAAATTGCTTATTGCTACTCCTGGATACGTTTTCTGGATCTCGTTTCTGTAGTAGTACATTTCCACTACAACAAAAGATTTCACTTCACGGCTTACAATACTGTTTCTACGCTTCCAGCGCAAGGCCCAACAATCACTGGCGTCAAATCATGGGAAATTTAACTGTATCCCTATTGTTTTCGCCCACTATTTGATGTCTTCGTCCTGAAGACATCGATCTTTATGGCGGTGGTGTTTGAAGATCGTCATAACACGCATTGTAATATTTTGTAGTTCCCTTTAACAGATATTATCTCTCCACTTTTCCCACTGCCGTTTGCGTTCATACAACATTCGCCGTGCTGGGGCAACTATTGCGAAATCAGTTTGTCGTTGTATGCATCGAGGGATGTGCTAATGTTTTGGTTGGCTTCGGCTTTAACCCAATATTTGAGCATTTCCATTTTCTCGTTTATTGAGTAAAACATTACCCTTTACTCCTCCTGTGGCATTTCATCGTTTCCATCTCCTGAGGACCCTCCTGGTAGCGATATCGAAGATGTCATCTCTGCTACAATCACTTGGTCACATACGAACGATCCCGCTCCACCAGGCGTGCGCTCGTCGACATCTAATATTTTCTGTTATGGTACTCTCGACGCATTCCATTGATCAATGGCGTCCAGTAGGAACGCTGCACACTTCCTCTCATCTTCAGTTATTTCCGTTGTTGTACGCACACAAGAGTCGCTATGCTGTATCACGAGTGGTGTCTGTTCTGTCGCACATGTCCAACAGAACACCACACCTACCTATAAAGGTGTACACTGTATACTTTCAACAAACGAAACAAAAGCAGACTGCAAGAAGAACATTCCTACAAACTCCAAAGAGTTTTTACTTAGCACGAAAAAGTTCTCACATATAAGAGTCTCCCACGCAAACGGTTAAAAAATTGTCTTTGATGGGGTTTGAACGCTGGACCGTTATTCATGGAAGCCACAGTTACTCACAGACATCCTTTTGCTATTCTCTGGTGGTTTTGTTGTTGTTTCTAATTATCGTTAACGCCCATTCTTCTGGACGACAGCACACAATACGAACTAAATCGGAGTTTTGGTTGATACTCTATTGGCATAAAAAGTTTCGTACTGGCCTGAGTGCCTTGCACCCGGAGGTTTGTGCCTGAGTATGTGATTCGGAAGCAAAAGAGGAGTATCCGAGATGGGGGCCTCACTACAAACATGACCAAAACCGAATATCTGAAGGCTGATCACAGTACCATGAAGGATACGGGCCGGCCGCGGTGGTCTAGCGGTTCTGGCGCTGCAGTGCGGAATCGCGGGACTGCTACGGTCGGAGGTTCGAATCCTGCCTCGGGCATGGGTGTGTGTGATGTCCTTAGGTTGGTTAGGTTTAAGTAGTTCTAAGTTCTAGGGGACTTATGACCTAAGATGTTGAGTCCCATAGTGCTCAGAGCCATTTGAACCATTATTTTGAAGGATATGGAGGTGGGAGCTAGTATGATCAGGGAATAAGTCTTTTTAAGTATCTGGTGGTTATGATGGCATCGAATGGAAAAAGAGAGCACTGTTGGATGGACGTACTACAACTGAATTCTGTCCTTTGAAGTAACAAAGTAGCTAAAAGGTTCAAACAAGTGACATATCCATCAGTTGTTGAAACCCTCGTTACGTATGGAACAGAAACCTAGGTAAAATATAAGCGTCGGAGGAACGATTTGCTTGCACTACAGATATACTTTTGCAAACGAAGTTGTAGCATCTGGTAACTGACCCGTGAACCGAACACGAACAAAACCAAGAGAGGCTGTGGACGTCAATAAATCAATAATAGACATCACAGGGGTGAGGCGTCTAAAGTGGTGTGGATATCAGGGAAGGATGGCCACAGGAAGTGTGGCAGCAGATCCCCGTGGAAAGATGAAAGAGGTGGCGACCCAGAGAGAGCAGACGTCGAGAGATCCGAAACGCGATGGATGTCTGAGAACTACAAGAAGTAGACTGTCAGGATCGGAAGAAGTGGAAAACGAGAAGAGACAAACGGCCTTAGGCGTAGAGTACTCGAAAGACGATGAGATAATGTGGACTGAAAAGATAAAGAATGTAGGGCTTCTTCACATAGTCGTCAAAGTAAAGAACAACAATGACACTATGGTAGGACGTGTTGCGTCATAAGCTACAAAGAGTAAAACAAAAGAGAAAGACAGAGATTGGAATACACCGAAAACTAGGTTGCAACTGCTACTCTGAGATAAAGGGTTTGAAATACGAGAGGAAAAACGTGTGGTATGAAAGTTTCGTTATTTCGTGAATGTGTAGCACAGGCTGAAAAGTCACTTGCTAATTTCCGGTTGATTCTAACTAAATGCATACTACACTATGACCACCCAAAATTATTTCTACTCTACCTCATCGTCGACATATATTAATACACAGGCTACATTTGTCAATGATGGGTACGTCTAGCAAAGTAATAAAGTAAACTCTTCAAATACAATACATTCGTTACATACCAGAACATAAATATAATTAGATCATTATTCTTGTTACAGTTCCTGCAATGAGACTATTTTCTTCTTTTTGCTCGACAACATGGCACGAGTTAAAAAACTCCCAAAAATTCTTTCTGTTCAGCACCTTCCATGTTTGATCAATAATTTTGCTTCACAAGCGTTACTCAAATGTAGATATTCCTTTAAATCTAGTTGTACTCTTATTTGATTAAAAAATGAGGCCATATCATTTTACTTCGATTCATTAGGAATTTTTCTTTGCAAAGGCTTTGGAAGTTTCATTAAACTTTAGTAGAAAAGCATTTCAGGAAAACTTGGTATTAACTCCTTTTAAAAGACGAGTCGAAACAGGTCCGCCACACGGGAGACATTAAAGCTTTTGGATAAATCTAGAATTTATTTGGATTCGATTAATAAGAACATCACGTGCATATAGTTTTAAGTCAGCACGAGCGTATGCACACTTCAGTGTTATTCTAGGGACATAATAGTCGATCGATTTCGAGTAACAGAGGAAGCTGTAACACAAGTGGCACACAGAACGGCTTTTAACTGAGGTCGTATATCTCCAAGTTGGAAGCGCTTAGCAGTGATGATTAACTGCTGAAGTAATTACTTAAATCTTAATTAACTAGAGCAGGCCATGATATACTGCCAACGGCTTCCTCATTTACCGCACTGCTAAGCAGCTTTAATAGCCGAGTTAAACGCCATCTGCTTTGCTCCTCAGTCTAATGTCCGTTTCACAAAGGGCCCTGCCGTAACGGTTCTCTATAGAGTCACAGGGGCGTAACTGCATATAGGGCCTACCGATGTAATACATGTATAGAAAAGTTCTCCCAACAGTCTCCACAATTCTAAAAATAGTTTCCCACGTACTCTTTGACAATTATACTCAAACATATTTTTTTCACATTAGTACTTTTATGGCAGAAGATTGTGTGTGAGATTTTTGATGCTACCTTGAATCATACATAGGTTAACAGTAGACCAAAAATTTATAGCTCCATATTCCTAGGCTAGAAATAGATCGCGTACGAAAATAATTTTGGGAGTGATTCACACAAAATGTAAATGCTGCTGAGCATTATAAACTGAAGACTGCGTATAAGTGTAGCGTTAACCTTCCTTTGGTAATACATTAGCTCATGGTCTCATTATAAGAAATAGGAAAAATAACGAAGTCTCAGAATGGCGTTATGACAATATTAATTACCTTGGTGTGTCCACAGTAGTTTAGTTACGGTGCCTGCAAGCTATTTTGCATTTAAATGGCCTTGAAAGGGACCTGTACTCGAACAGTTGTCTTCATTTAACTGCTGGTGTCAATGGCTTTTGCCACTGATCATGACCACATGACGCGATGAGAACAAACCTCTCTCTCCTTCCCGTCTCAATCCCGCCCCTCCCCAACCCCCCTGAGGCAAGGGGTCCTTTGTCCTCCACAAGTCAGCCACTTGTCCTTGCCTTGAATTGAGAGAAAAATTTATTTATCTATGATTTATATATAGAATTCTAGAGTACCTCTCATTTACTTCCTGGTCCATGGGAATAAATCTGACACATTAATATAAATGTATATTTTTTATTTATCTTGTAACCTCCAACTGGAATTTCGAAGACATAACGTTACTCCTTCTTTTATTAATGTCTTAATAACTATTTTGGTGTGAGGCAAAAGACTTACTCATACGGAATAGAAGTATATACAGGGTGAGTCACCTAACGTTACCGCTGGATATATTTCGTAAACCACATCAAATACTGACGAACCTATTCCACAGACCGAACGTGAGGAGAGGGGCTAGTGTAATTGTTTAATACAAACCATACAAAAATGCACGGATGTATGTTTTTAACACAAACCTGCGTTTTTTTAAATGGAACATCTGAAAGTGTAAACAAATACGTAATCAGTGCCGTTTGTTGCTTTGTAAAATGTTAATTACATCCAGAGATATCGTAACCTAAAGTTGACGCTTGAGTACCACTCCTCCGTTGCTCGATCGTGTGTATCGGAGAGCACTGCAACATACATCGCGTTTCTACAGAATGATCTGCCAACGTTGCTCGAAAATGTCCCACTAGAAACGCGTAGACGTATGAGGTATCAGCATGATGGTGCACCTGCACATTCCGCAATTAACACTAGGCTGACCCTTGACAGGATGTTCGACGGGCGTTTCATAGGACGTGGAGGACGCATAAATTGGCCAGCCCGTTCTCCTGATCTTACACCTCTGGACTTCTTCCTGTGGGGTACGTTAAAGGAGAATGTGTACCGTGATGTGCCTACAACCCCAGAGGATATGAAACAACGTACTGTGCCAGCCTGCGGCGACATTACACCAGTTGTACTGCGGCGGGTACGACATTCATTACGCCAAAGATTGCAATTGTGTGCAGCAAATGATTGGCACCACATTGAACATCTATAGGCTTGACATGTCGGGACACACTATATTCCACTCCGTAATTGAAAACGGAAACCACGTGTGTACGTGTACCTCACCCCTCATGGTAATGTATATGTGCGTCAGTGAAATAGACCAAGAAAAAGGTGTTAGCATGTGGACGTAATGTGCTGTTCCAGTCTCTTCTGTACCTAAGGTCCATCACCGTTCCCTTTGGATCCCTACGTAATTCGGTGCTCTCCGATACACACGACCGAACAGCGGAGGAGTGGTACTCAAGCGTCAACTTTAGGTTACAATATCTCCGGATGTAATTAACATTTTACAATTCAACAAACGGCACTGATTACGTATTTGCTTATGTGTTCAGGTGTGCTAACAAAACTAACGGGGTTCCATTTAAAAAAACGTAGGTTTGTGTTAGAAACATACTTCTGTGCATTTTTTTATGGTTTGTATTAAACAATTACACTAGCCCCCTCTCCTCACGTTCGGTCTGTGGAATCGGTTCGTCAGTATTTGATGTGGTTTACGAAATATATCCAACGGTAACGTTAGGTGACTCGCCCTGTATATATTTACAAAAGTTCATGGAAATAAAAACAGTAGTGCAAATATCGTGTGGTACTCAAAACTTATCACTCTATCTAAAATTTTAATCAGAGGCGCCTGTGCAACATATCAAGCATCTTAGTATAATTTACAAATTTACATTAATAGGTGGGTTTCTTACCTCCTACTACATATACGGCTGAACGTTAAATTACCCAGGCGAGGTATATCCATTTTGTGGCCACGATTTTCACTAGAATGTGATAAGTCTATGTTCACAGTACGAATTTCCCTGGTTTCGTCTTTATAATTTGATTGCCGATCATTCCTTGTGACTCTGATGACTAGGGCCTCCTTACGTTTTATTCGCACTTCTAATACAAATAGTTCATACTGAAATATCTGTACATGGTTTTTCGAGCTACCATTCACCTACATCAAGTAGTAATTTTGTATATATTCAAAAAATAAACCACCAAATAATCATCAGATTGCATTTTATAAGTTGAATGGTTTGTATAGTGCCTAGTACATTCTTCTTGCTATCATGAGATAGAAAGCTAACTTTTATGTAGCGAATACCGATAGAATATTTTCACACAAACATTGTGAATAACACATTGCTTGAAAGTGTAACACTAAAACTTCGGGCGTGAGAAGGTACACTAATTTTATTAATTTCTATTTCTATTTTCATAGATGTTTGCCACAGCATTATTCACTCATTCATTCTGGTCTCTGAGAACATTGCTATTTAATCTATAGCTAATATAGACAATATTACTCTTTTTTCCTATGTATCTTAGTTAAGGTGGTATTCACTCTATGTCACACGTATTTCACAAAAATTCATACTCGTCTGTTTACTTGCTTAAAACTTAAATGTCATTCCTTTTGGAAGGTCGATTCTTTCGTCTCCTCGACAAATTTCGAACTTCCGACCAGTCTTCACCTAAATACTTATCTAAATTGTGTCATTTGAATCTGATTCCCGTTTATATCCAGAATTTCAAGTGGTCTCATGCCCATCCTTACTTACCACAATAATTTTGTACCTTGTGAATAACAGCAACTAGTCGTAGAGGTATCCTAGTTATATATAAAATCGCATTACTACTTCCGTAGTAAGTTATAACCCGTGTATTGAAGAGATAAATTTTATAGCAGTTAAGCAGCAGCTTTTCGCTCTTTCTTTGCGTTAGTTCTGTCATAGTATTGAGTGTATTCAGTGTTGATTATCCGACCGTGTAAACGGTAATTCGTGAGCCTGTCGTTTGTTTTTCAGCTGCCAGTGGCTTACTTTTGCTTAGGACAAGTATTTCTTAAGCTGCTAGTTTGAATAAAGTCTTTAATCCTTTTTGGTAGTAAAATATGCCAAAAAAATTCTGTGTAATCTGTGCAATTTGAAAATACATTGGTCCACCTCACCTTCCTAAGCCATTGCTTGTATAATGCGTCATACCCTGTTCAGTATGTCATTTTCGTGAATTTGTCATAATCACGATAACGGTAACCATTTGCGTTTCAGTCAGTCTCATAAACTGATACGATGTGGACCGCGTTCTACATGGCGTGTGTAGAGCAGCGAACGCGTCATTGCTTGCGTCATCGAATTAGCGTATCCGTCCCGTGACGTAGCGCGCCTACAGAACTTCACGTGCAGCTAAGAGAAGTAATCCGTGCCGTAACAGATGTAGTTTCTGTCATTCTCATTATTCCTGATATTCATAAAGGGCAAACTTTCGACACAGTTTGTGTTTGTATAGACTTTTGTCTGGTAGAACAACAGAAAAAGTTGGCTCTCATGGTTTTGGGGCAACCGTTTACTACAATGCAATGGACGGTGGACTATGATAACCATCATAAATCTCACCTACCTGACCTGCCTGTGAAGGTCATTCGTAACCCGTTACATTACCGTGCTTCATTCTTTTTCTATGTAACCCGTCTGGTCGTTAAGGTTACTTAGGACATTCTCTTGCCACTTGGGTAAATATTGTGTTCAGGCTTCCTGCATGTGTCCAAATTCATCTCTAGCTTGTACTGAAGTGCTCTGTTCGGAACATATATTTCGACAGTAGTTTGCTGCGTAACTTTCTGTAATTCTTAATTCTAAATTTTCCACAGTATATTTTCTCCTTTTCCTTTAAAAAGTCATCTGATTTCTTTTCGTGATCAGTGGGGAGATCCTGTACTTTAGGTATTACCTGTTGAAGCGTGGATTTCAAAGCTTGTTGCCCTAGTTGCAAAGTATTAAAGTTTTCAGTCAGTGTCAATACATATTCAGGAATACCTCTTATGGTGTTTTCAAGATTTATAGTCTCTAGATCAGCTCTCAGCACGTTGGTCACGTGACTAGCAACCTCGGTTTTAATTTGTACGACCATGATAGTCAAATAATCTTGTTTCGCTCCATTGTGATAAAATCAACATCAATGGTTTTTCTTTTTGTAAAATTAATGTAATAGGTTCTGTGCTGCATGTTGTTGTTGTCGTCTTCAGTCCTGAGAGTGGTTTGATGCAACTCTCCAAGCTACTCTATCCTGTGCAAGCTTCCTCATCTCCCAGTACCCTCTGCAGCCTACATCCCTCTGAATTTGCTTAGTGTACTCATCTTATGGTCTCCCTCTACGATTTTTACCCTCCACGCTGCCCACCAATACTAATTTGGTGATCCCTCGGTGTCTTAGAACATGTCTTACCGATCGATCCACAAGCTCCTCCACAATTCTATTCAATACCTCCTCTTGTTATTTGATCTTCCCATCTAAACTTCAGCATTCTTCTGTAGCACCACATTTCGAAAGCTTCTATTCTCTTCCTGTCCAAACTATTTATCGTCCACGTGTCACTTCCATACATGGCTACACTTCATACAAATACTTACAGAAACGACTTCCTGACATTTAAATCTATACTCGACGTTAGCAAATTTTCTACTTCAGAAACGATTTTCTTGCCATTGCCAGTCTACATTTCGACCATCATCAGTTATTTTGCTCGCCAAATAGCAAAACTCCTTTACTGCTTTAAGTGTCTCGTTTCCTAATCTAATTCCCTCAGCATCACTCAACTTAATTCGACTACATTCCAGTCTCCTCGTTTTGCTTTTGTTGATGTTCATCTTATGCCCTCCTTTGAGGACACTGTCCATTCCGTTTAACTGCTCTTCCAAGACCTTTGCTGTCTCTGACAGAATTACAATCGGGGAACCTCAGAGTTTTTATTTCTTCTCCATCGATTTTAATACCTACTCCGAAGTTTTCTTTTGCTTCCTTTATTGCTTGCTCAATATACAGATTGAATAACAACGGGGAGAGGCTACAACCCTGTCTCACTCCCTTCCGAACCACTGTTTCCATTTCATACCCCTCGACTCTTATAACTGCCATCTGCTTTCTGTACAAATTGTAAATAGCCTTTCGGTCCCTGTATTTTACGCCTGCCACCTTCAGGGTTTGAAAGAGAGTATTCCAATCAACATTGTCTAAGGCTTCCTCTAAGTCTACAAATGCTGGAAACGTAGGTTTGCCTTTCCTTAATCTAGAAACGTAGGTTTGCCTTTCCTTAATCTATCTTCTAAGATACGTCGTAGGGTCAGTATTGCCTCCCGTGTTTCAGCATTTCTACGGATTCCAAACTGATCTTCCCCGAGGTCGGCTTCTATCCGTTTTTCCATTCGTCTGTAAAGAATTCGCCTTAGTATTATGCAGCTGTGACTTATAAAACTGTTAGTTCGGTAATTTTCACATCTGTCAACACCTGCTTTCTTTGGGATTGGAATTATTATATTTTTCTTGAAGTCTGAGGGTATTTCGCCTGTCTCATACATCTTGCTCACCAGATGGTAGAGTTTTGTCAGGATGGCTCTCCCTAGGCTGTCAGTAGTTCGAATGGAATGTTGTCTACTCCGGGGGCCTTGTTTCGATCACGACTTTCAGTGCTCTTTCAAACTCTTCACGCAGTATCATATCTCCCATTTCATCTTCATCTACATCCTCTTCCATTTCCATAATATTGTCCTCAAGTACATCGTCCTGTTGCTGCATAACAGGTTCAATAATCTCCTCGCTTGTAGATGGCGTCGTAATTTCACTCGTCGCAGCTATCTTGTCATTTATATTTTCAGTGACGCAATCGTCTTCTGGTACCTGAGTATACTGAGTTCCTCTACGTGAAGAAGCCATCATTCTAAATTCCTAACGGATGATTATTATACTACCGCACAATACTGTTTGGTGAATCCACTACTTATCGTAATACAACTAAGTGGTAAACAGTTGACAGATGGTCTTTGTGCGCAGCTCAGCACCATAAAATACTTGTGTATGAAAGAAATATTAATCACTACACCAAGCTGCCAGCGACCACTACGAAAATCGCCACCTTGTTGCCTTGTTTTATGAAGTATACTATAACTACGTAGAAATTAAAAATTTTAATGTTGACCATGTTTTCGGCTTTTAAAGCGTCAAATAAAAATTTTAGAGCTGCAGAAAACAGTACTAGGTGGACTGAATGGGGCATTTTCTTACCTTATGTAGCAGCGTTACAATTATTTCATAGGACTTCCTTATTTTATATTCATTTCTGTTGACTGGCTTACTAACCTTCAATAGATGCTGTCAGTTTTTAATTCTTATGAGCCTTTCTGTATTAATATGCACAGTCGTGCTCAAAAGTATCCGAACGACCTGAATTGCATTTCGCCTGATTCGCATGCAACCCACATAACGCAGCTGTCTAGCAGGTCCTCTAATCGCTCCTCAGTACTGTCGTTTAACTATTGAAAATAGTTCCAACAAGACACCACTAGAAAACACTGCTCTGTATCGCAATAACTCAAGATATAAAGTAATAGCAAGCTACTACAAATATCAGGGAACATCTTATCATAGATAAGACTGTCCTTAAGGCATGTAATCTCACATTTATTACAGTAAATGATATACCTGAAACGTTACCATTCTCATTATTAGGTCAGATAGGTAATGCACATAGTAAGTTCGTCGTATTCATGATTTCCTCTTCAAAGTAACATGACGTACTTATTATTTAACACAAAATGGCATTAAAAATTTAAGGTATTCACGAGCATCTAGTTGAGAATATTTATGAACTTCAAATGACACGACGAACCGTTTCATTCTGCATATGGATTCAAACCCAGGTCATGCAGATTAAGCAAAGACTTAGTGACTGATGGAAACTAACAGTCATTCCTGACTAGGCACACAGATAGTGATATATCTCGATTTTAGATAGTATCAGTCAGCAAATGTCAACTTTACATAACATAACGTAAACACTTTTAACGGACACGAAGCCGGCCGGGGTGACCGAGCGATTCTAGGCGCTCCAGTCTGGAACCGCGCGACCGCTACGGTGCAAATTTGTTCATCACCCAGTACCTACTGCAACCTACATCCTTCTGAATCTGTTTAGTGTATTTATCTCTTGGTCTCCCTAGACGATTTTTACCCTCCACGCTGCCCTCTAATACTAAATTGGTAATCCCTTGATGCCTCAGAATATGTACTACCAAGCAATCCCTTCTCCTGGTGAGGTTGTGTCACAAATTTCTCTTCTCGCCAATTCTATTCAGTATCTCCGCATTAGTTATATATACTTCATAATTCTTCTGTAGCACCACATTTCAAAAGCTTCTATTCTCTTCTTGTTCAAACTATCTATCGTCCACATTTTACTTCCATACATGGCTACATTCCATACAAATACTTTCAGAAACGGCTTCCTGACACTTAAATCTATACTCGATGTTAACAAATTTCTCTTCTTCAGAAACGCGTACCTCAACATTGCCAGTCTACATTTTATATCTTCTCTACTTCGACAATCATTAGTTAACTTTTTCCCCAAATAGTATTGCATAATAGTGTAATAAAACACTCACCAAATAAAAACGGTTTTCTGCCTCTGTTGCTATCGAGTGTGAAATACAAACCGTAGATAGATTTTATGGGTCACCACTCAACAACATTAAAGCATTTTACACCGTCGAGAGTGAGGAGTGGAAAAGACATTGTCGGCAGAAGGCGAGGCAGCGCAGTGCCTTAGCCCCTGCCAGTAGGCAGCAAACAGGTCCCAAAAAACTCAGGCGCATGCGGTGTTCAGAGACAGATGGTCGGCGAAGAAATCTCTCGCTAAAATATTGTTGAACCAAACTGTTATTACCAATGTGACAGAAAGCGAAATATTTTGTAGATTCTCTTGAAATACACTTATAGCTTCAGCACCGAGAGCAAAGGGGCGATTAAAGTTTTGTCGACGTGTCCTTTTGGTTGTCAAACGTCGTATTAGCTAGTCTCGCATTTTACCTCGAGGCTAGGGTCGCAGTCAACAGTAATGTACTCAGACTGTCCACAAGACTTCCTCCGGGAAGTGCAGCAGTCTACAATGTTATCGGATCGAGCTTACTGCACGACGTAGAATTGTGAGGGGAGCACAACTGTGTTGTACACCCTATGTGAACAACTCAGCGGTCAATTTTTTTGTCTAAGACTGTATCTACAACACATATTGCATGCTGAAGACCCAGAAGCATTAAAAAAGCAAAATTAGTTTATCAGAGCAATGTTAACTACAGTCTCCCACTGGAAGGTCATGTTTTATTTAAATGAGTACAAAATCAGCAAGTACGAACAGAGAGGTTGTCAGTATAAGCAGTCCCCAGGGCCTGTAATGATAAAGGGACCGTTCATGAGCATGAACATGCTGCAAACCCCTACAGGGAGCCTGTGTGTCGGAATTCTCATCCAGTGTGGCGCAATGTTGTTTTGATAGAAAAATGAGTAACAGAGGAGAGCATTTGGTGGTCTGTTGGATTGCTGATGGGTTCATATGCTTATGGTCTGGGTTCGATTCCAACTTCTGCTGATGAGTTTTGACGAGGAGAGACAAATTCTATTCTCTTCTGGCTACCCCAAATGAAGAAGGTATAATGGCATTGTGGTCTGAAATTCACGTTAAACATGATATCCCTTCTCTACCTAGTATACGATAGGTTGAACTGTAATGAAGTCAGGAGTCGCGACACGTAGAAACTCTATCAGCAGTAACCTTTCTTATACTAGTTATTTATTTCAGTGACGAAGCAAACGCTATGTAGGGTCAAAGTACACTTATTCCATCTTTTATTTGACCTTCTGTGTGTCGATAAAATTGGTTCTGAACTGGGAATGCAACTCAGACCGCGTTTAACGCGGAATTTGATCCCTTCGTGACAGTACAGCTCGACTACAATTTGTTGTTTGTTCAAAACTACTGATTCCTCAACATCTCCACATATTGCACGTGAATGGGTTCGAATCCCGGCCCGGCACTAAACTTTTCATTATGTATTATCAAGCTCTATCATGAGAACACCTATCTGCTGGTCGATAATAATTTTGATTTCTAATGTATTTTCATTCGTTGTTAACAATAACGATATCTGACGTTTTTGAGGCGCAGTGAGACACAGAGCTATTTGCGAGCTCACTGTAGGTTCATGGATCTCATTCAGAGTTGCTGGTGGAGAAAAATTCGGTAGCTGGCGTCTCTTTGTGTGCAGTCAACAACGATAAGTGAGCGGTTCGATTCCCAGTCAGCACTGAACTCTTCGTTATATTATTTCTAGTTCAGTCATGCTCACATTTTGGTGCTGGTTTAACAAAACCATATTTAACGTTCGTTTCCTCTAGAGTATAACAGCCATCGGTGTCAGGTTGGAGTTCTGGGAAGGAAAAAATTATTGTTTCGTCTCGTCTTTTCAGTTAAAACATCTAGCTACGGCCGAGAAAATCCGATATGTCACCGTTGATTGTGTTTCGATAACAATCCTATTAGGTTCTGGGTTCGAATCCCTGTCCAACACAAAGCTCCACCTCACGGCGTTTCAGGTAAGTTACTTGTGAAGAAGCAATATTTTACATCTTTCGTAGTTCGTTAACAAGGACAATAGATGCTGTGTAGGAATTCGCGTCCGTTAAAAATGTTTAAGTTATATAATTTAAAGTTGATATTTGCTGACTGATACTATCTAAAATCGAGATATAGCACTCTCTGTATGCCTAGTCAAGACGGACTGTTAGTTTCCATCAAAGTCTTTGCTTAATCTGCATGACCTGGGTTTGAATCCATATGCAGAACGAAACGGTTCGTCGTGTCATTTGAAGTTCATACATGTTCTCAACAAGATACTCGTGAATAACTTAAATTTTTAATGTCATTTTGTGTTACATAATAAGTACGGTATGTTACTTTGTAGAAGAAATCATGAATACGACGAACTTACTACGTGCATTACCTATCTGATGTAATAATGAGGGTGGTAACATATCAGGTATATCATTTATTGTAATAAATGTGAGCTTACAAGCCTTAAGGACAGTCTTGTCTGTGATAAGCTGTTCCCTGATATTTGTATTAGCTTGGTATTACTTCATATCTTGAGTTATTGCGGTACAGAGCAGTGTTTTCTAGTGGTGAATTATTGGAACCATTTTCAATACTCGAACGACTGTACCGAGGAGCGATTAAAGGATCTGCTAGACAGCTGCGTTATGTGGGTTGCATGCAAATCAGGCGAAATGCAATTCAGGTCGTTCGGATACTTTTGAGCACAACTGTACGTCTCGCTGGGTTACATGGGAAACAAACAGACAGTCATGAAATACACATATCTTGAAATAAACTTAGACATACAGCATATTAACGACCAATTATAAATTCTCTTCCTAACAGTGGACAGTTTGACTCACCACAGTCACTGCTAGGCAAATTGAATAGATGAAAGAATGGTAGGATATATTATTCTCTCGGAATAAATGAGTCAACTTCGTGTCTTTCGCAACCGATTTAATTAGGATATTTCAGATCCAATAATTTAGTTTGCATTAGACAATAGGAATTACATTGAACTAAATGAAGAGGAGGTTCCAAACAATTATTACAGTTTGTAACTACCTCGGTGAAGTCACCGCAGTGGCGGCTATGCAAACTTTGCCCAAGCGGTTTATACAGGGTGAGTCACCTAACATTACCGCTGGATATATTTCGTAAACCACATCAAATACTGACGAATCGATTCCACAGACCGAACGTGAGGAGAGGGGCTAGTGTAATTGGTTAATTCAAACCATAAAAAAATGCACGGAAATATGTTTTTTAACATAAACCTACGTTTTTTTAAATGCAACCCCGTTAGTTTTGTTAGCACATCTGAACACATAAACAAATACGTAATCAGTGCCGTTTGTTGCATTGTAAAATGTTAATTACATCCGGAGATATTGTAACCTAAAGTTGACGCTTGAGTACCACTCCTCCGCTGTTAGATCGTGTGTATCGGAGAGCACCGAATTACGTAGGGATCCAAAGGAAACGGTGATGGACCTTAGGTACAGAAGAGACTGGAACAGCACATTACGTCCACATGCTAACACCTTTTTATTGGTGTTTTTCACTGACGCACATGTAATTTACCGTGAGGGGTGAGGTACACGTACACAAGTGGTTTCCGTTTTCAATTACGGAGTGGAATAGAGTTTGTCCCGACATGTCAGGCCAATAGATGTTCAATGTGGTGGCCATCATTTGCTGCACACAATTGCAATCTCTGGCATAATGAATGTCGTACACGCCGCAGTACATCTGGTGTAATGTCGCCGCAGGCTGCCACAATACGTTGTTTCATATCCTCTGGGGTTGTAGGCACATCACGGTACAGATTCTCCTTTAACGTACCCCACAGAAAGAAGTCCAGAGGTGTAAGATCAGGAGAACGGGCTGGCCAATTGATGCCCGTGTTTGTTACATCACGCAACAGAACGACGGAGGTTTCAAGCGTCAACTTTAGGTTACAATATCTCCGGATGTAATTATCATTTTACAATGCAACAAACGGCACTGATTACGTATTTATTTATATGTTCAGATGTGCTAACAAAACTAACGTGGTTCCATTTTAAAGAAACGTAGGATTGTGTTAAAAGACATACTTCCGTGCTTTTTTTTTGGTTTGTATTAAACAATTACACTAGCCCTCTCCTCACGTTCGGTCTGTGGAATCGGTTTCGTCAGTATTTGATGTGGTTTACGAAATATATCCAGGGGTAACGTTAGGTGACTCACCCTGTATAGAAACAATCACTGACTTTTCCACTTGGTAATCTGTTAATAACACAATAAAACAAGAGTGATTTCTGGTACAATGTGGGTAGTTATTGGCACTAACACAGTTGCATACGTCTAAACACACCGACCTCAGGGGGAGTAACGGTATCGACAGAAGTAAAAACGATGATATACAAATAATAAACTTTAATTCTAAGATATAAATTAGACCTCTTCCTTTTTAAACAGTATCGATTTATGTTTTATCAATAAGAATCATTTCTTTGTAGTTACTTGATCAGTGTATTTGTACAATCAATTCATATTATTTGCGAACGAAATTTTACTAGCACAAAAAAAAAACAAGAAAAAATATTTACATGTCGTTATAATGCGTACAGAAAACTGCTGCAAAATCACACTGGTGTGTATTTTTATTCAGTCATGCTGTACCACCACGTGCAATAATAGTGACAGTGGTAGTCGTAGTGGAAGTAGCAGCAGTAACATATGGAAGGAGTGGCTCAAGTACTACTACTTTTTTATAACAAATACTCGCCTTAAGTGCCGCAACTACCATCCACAATGTGTTGGAGTGGACACGGGAAGTGAACTGAAGACAATCGTACCCTGTTGCCAGCCATCCGCTATCGATCATGCGGCCTCCACTATCAACAGAGGTCACGCTTGCCACTGACCAGCCCTGCCAGACACAGGAAGTCAGCAGGTCAGCCGAGGTGGGGTAGCAGTACCGGAATTAAAATTCGTGATTGGGTGAATCTCCCACACTCTCCATCGATCAAAAGTATCGTCATTCCTGCTAATAATGTTATGACTACCTTCGTTATCGGAAATAAACATGTTCCTCATGACAGTCGTCGGGTGCAATTCCTCAGGAGTGCAAAACACGTATTTCGCACTGCTGGATAACAGATGTCAGTATATATATTAGTGCTACAAATGAATCTTATATAGAGATTAACTGTTCGGTAGCCATCTTATAAGAAATACTGACTGAAGGAATATATGCGCGTGTTCACTTTGGCGCGAAACTACTTAAACGGTCGTTAATAGGAGGGTGGGCCAGATCAATTGATGCAAGGTACGAGAAAATAATTATATACATAATCATACGGTAGTGATTGAGTTGAATATACGACAGAAATAATCTTGTGTGGCAAAATTTTTACATTTCTCTTGGCTACCCCAACTTCTCCAAGTGTGTGAAGTAGTATTAAAGCGGTAATTAGTAAATGTCTCTTGTGCCACCTATAAGTATTTGATTCACTTATAATGAAGTGTTTTACATGAAATACTCGGGTAAAATCACTGTGTCTCTGAAAAATCCCGATTTTAATGCCTGTTGATGAAATGGAGACTTGCGTAATTTTTGCCGCTGTTTGGTAGTGTTTCTTGTGGCCCCATAACTGCCTTTATTTAAATACAATGAAGTATGCTACCAAATATTCAGGGTAAACTAATATTCAGGGTAACCAATTGTATCACAGAAGGTTGCGATTTTATTAACATTTTGTTCTGTTGGGATAGAAACTTGCAAAATTTTCCTGCAACGCGATAATAAATGTTCTTGCGCCCCAGGTCAGTAACGTTGTTTCAGAACACAGGATTAAACAAAATCTGCCATTGAGTGTCAAGTGGACCATTTGCTACCACCTCTTTGGCGCACGTTTTAATGAAGTTTGAAGTAGTTAGGCAGATACTCTTGCGCCTTGACCGAGTTCGCTTGTAGTGTCTTTTGCTGAACTTGTTTGCGTGACTTATAGTAATTAAATTTAATGTCATTAGAAGGCATGTGTATAGGCATAACTGTGTGCCTGCATAAAATTCCCCTAAAGCCAGGTCTGCGCTTCCGTCTCCCTTTCCATAATTACATGGCGAAAGCAAATCCTGTTTATTAGAGAGACCGTTTGTTATGACGTATAATGTGAGAGCCCCTGCTTTTACATAAGAATGGGCAGTAACTAGTTCCAATAGATGGCTAATTTCGAGAATGAATTTTTACTCTGCAGCGGAGTGTGCGCTGATATGAAACATCCTTTTAGTTCGAGTCGCTGCCCGGCACACAGTTTTAATCTGCCAGGAAGTTTCAGAAGGCTAATTGTTCAAATGCTACAGGTAGTAAAAAAATATCGATTAATAGAGGTTTTCTAATGATTATTTCCTCCCTTTATCATTAACAATTTAAAGAATAGGTGAAACCTACAGTATACAAACCTCCACACAAAACTGAAAATAGGAATTGATGATATATCCCTTACAGATGACAGACAAACGCCAGCACATTAGTCCCTACCTCAGTCGCATACCTAGGTCAACAAATAAGAATAATTAAATAAATTAGAATAAACAAATATGAATAATTAAATTAAAGCTTTGAGGACGGGGCATGAGTCGTGCTTGGGTAGCTCAGTTGGTAGAGCACTTGCCCGCGAAAGGCAAAGGTCCCGAGTTCGAGTCTCGGTCCAGCACACAGTTTTAATCTGCCAGGAAGTTTCATACAGCACACACTCCGCTGTAGAGTGAAAATTTCATTCCAAGAATAATTAAAGCTCTTGCTCTCTAGTAAGCCCTGCATAGGTGCCTTCTGTAGTAGTTATACAGATTGTGCTGTCCGTTACCCTCAAATTTTTACTGGTAAGTTAAACCCAGCCGCTATAAAGCACAGCAGTAATTCGCAGGAGCCTGTAACTTAATGGATCACACGAGTCTTGCAAACCAGTTCTACAGAGGGTAATCTGCAAAATCATTAGGCACGATAAGCCACTGTAAACATCCTACCCGTTAGAATATTATCAGTGCCATCGGATGGCGTGTTATATGGCAACATATCGACAAATAAGATTACACAGCAGTATAGGAGAGGGGTGACATCACATAAGGGAGCGCAAGCATGGATACATGAGGGTATCCTTCTATAAGGAGCGATCTGAACACTGCCAGTCAAACAGTGACTCCTGTGTGGACTCACAATAATAAAAAATGTCGCATAAAGATCGGTGTTTTTTAATTGTATCGCTTTACTGAGCAAATTGGATGATGATGTGGCTGTTTAAAATTAGACAAGAAAGACAGAAAGCTGCAACGAGCTGCAGAGGATGGATAACTATTACAGGGAACTAAATGCAGGTAAATGTTACTATTGCACATAAACAGGCTGAGTGACCCCCTCCTTTTCTGTTACTCTACTGGTGATCGATCTCTGGCGGTGGTACGGTACCTCGGACAAAGCGTTGGGTCGATCTAGAGTGTAATGACCATATAGCAAAACAAGTATGCCGTGCTGATGAGAAGCGTATGCACAAAATATGTGAGACAGTATTACACATACTTTTATTATAACTATAGTGTATGCCTCAACACAGAAAGAAACAGTAATACAGCTGAAGGAAGGTACTGAAACAAATCTTGCGTCTGGCCAACGTAGGATCGAAATCCAGAATCTTCCGATCGATAGTGTAGCACAGCTGTCTCTGTTGCTGTGGCTGGCAGTTATTAATAGCAACGTATCAGTGCTGACCTGTCCAACATTTTTCCTATAGTGATGGTCACTATATTATAATGCGTATACCGTATCCGCTTGGTCTGGAATGCGGTACAGAGGTAGCAAATATTTTAATTCTTATAGTGTGTCTGCTTCGTCTGGAATGCACAGTAGATGTAGCAAATTTCTCTGTAGAATCGGAAACTGGGTCGGCAATCAGTCTCGATGGATGCTGCAAAAGTGTTCGTACCTTTAAGAGATTGCTTGAGCGTGTTTGCTTATCATAATAGATGTATTTGACATGGGTTATATGGTGGAAGTACTCACTCTCTACTGCATATCATATAATAACATGAGATTTTCTGCACAGCCCATTTTAGCCGGCCGAGGTCGCCGAGTGGTTCTAGGCGCTTCAGTCTTGATCCACGCGACCGCTACGGTCGCTGGTTCGAATCTTGCCTCGGGAATGGATGTGTGTGTTAGATAGGTTTAAGTAGTTCTAAGTTGTAGGGGACTGATAACCTCAGCTGTTAAGTCCCATAGTGCTCAGACCCATTTGAGCCATTTAAACAGTCCATTTATGTCAGTGTGTGGCCGCAGCTCCGGATGCTAAAAGTTCCTTAGCTATTAGGGAGGAAGACGAGACCAACTGATGAACTCTGAATTTGTGGATATTAATAGCATAAATTACACCGAAAATTATATGTTCTATAACACGAAGAATTTAAATAACGCCTATGAGAGAATATTTATTGTTTTTTTCAGGTGACAAACAATAGCCTTTAAGTGCTTAGGAAAACGCATTTTAGCTATCAGATGTTTTATTCGACCGATAGGTCATCTACCAGTTTTGGTCATAGAGCATCGTCACTAGATGTTTGCTGACATCATACGTGCAAGAACCGACAATATCAGAATTATCGCACAGTCAGCTTAACAGCTTACGAATAAAATTTTATGACGAGAATGATTTACACAAGAATAGAAAAGCAAATGGACGATATGTTAAATGACGATCACTTTGGCGTTAGGAGAGGCAACGGCACCAGAGAGGCTAGTCAGACATTGTAATTGGTAGTGAAAGCAAGTCTGAAGAAAAATATACACACGTTCAAGCATCTCACAATGCGAAATGGTGCAAGATGTTCAAAATTCTGAGAAAAATAGGTTTGAGCTATAGGGAAAGACTGGTAATGCGTACAAGAGCCAAGAGCGAACATGAAATGTGGAAGATGAAAAACGAAGTGGTCAGATTGAAATGGGTGTAATACTGGCGTGTAGCCTCTCGCCCCCACTGTTCAACCTATTCATCGAAGAAACTATCGTGGAAATAAAGAATGGTTCAAGAGTGTGACTAAAATTCAGTGCGAAAAGATATCAGCGATAAGACTAGCTGATGACACTGATATCCTGTGTAAAAGGGAAAAATTACAGTGTTTGCTTAATGGAGTATGACAATCAAATGAGTACAGAGTAAGGACTGAGCGTTAGTCTAAGAAATACAAAAGTAATGAGAAGTATCAGAAATGAGAAAAGCGAGAAACTTAACGTCAGTATTAGTGATCACGAAGTAGATGAAGTGAAGGAATTCTGCTACCTAGGTAGCAAAATAACCCATGATAGACGTAGAAGGAGAACATTAGAAACAGACTAACGCTGGCAGAAATGGAATTCCTCTCCAACAGAAATCTACTAGTGACCAACATAGCCCTTCATTTGAAGAAGATATTTCTGAGAATGTTCGTTTGGAGTACGGCATTGTATGGTCACTGAAACATGGTCTGTGGGAAACGGTAACAGAAGAGAATATAAGCAACTGGGATGCGGTGCTGTAGAAAAGTGTTGAAAATTAGGTGTGCTCATAAGGTAAGGAATGAGAAGGCCCTTCACCGAAATGACGTGGAAAGGAATATATGGAAAACACTGAGAAGAGCTAGGGACAATATGGCAGGACATCTGTTGAGACATCAGGAAATAACTGCCATGCTACTAGAGGGGGCTGCAGAGGGTGAATGCTGTAAAAGTGTAGAGGAAGGCACAGATTGAAATGCAGCCATCAAATAATTGAGGACCTAGGAGGCAAGTGCCACTCTAAGATGAGATAGTCACAGGAGAACTCATAACGGGTCACATCATGCCATTCAGATGACCCGATGACTAAAAAAGAACAACGACAGAATTTCGTTCGACTTACGGAGGTTTACCGATACAGACGCGCAAGTAGGATAGAGTTAACAGATAAGAAAAGTACATTTTGATGTTATGCAGAAATCGTTACGTTTAACAACACACATGACGTATAAAATTTTATGTAGAAAGAGTTACATTTATCTACACTCCAAAAGATAAAGTTTAACTTATTATTGTACTCTAACATTTGCCGAAGTTTATTTAATTCCTGGTTGGTATGTTCAGTAGTTACCCGTTGAACGCAAAATAATCTGAAAGTTTGTTTGTGATGACGTTTACAACTTATAGCAGAAGACCTATAGTGTTTTCCTATTAAATATTATTTCATCAACATTTCGAAACGAGAGTAATAATAAATTTTGGTAGAGGCTTTCCCGGGACTTACGTGGAAAACTGTAAGCCATCTTTCGAGAAAAGCATATGCCGGAAGGTAGTCACTAAAGAACATATTTAACGCTAATTGCTTTATACCTATAAAGCGGCAGACCCGTAACTGATGGATTAGTTTTGTTCAGGAGCTACGCTCTGAAACGGCGCGGCACTATTAATGTCGCACTTCATCCAGTGCTACGCGTCTCCTATGTTGTTCGTTGGTTCTCCTTATCTTGCAAGCATAAACTTGGGAGACAAAGCTCTTGAGTAGGGGCGGTAGCTGTGTGCAGAGGTCTTATGCAACTGTGGCAGCTTTTACAGCGTGTAAGGAAGTTAAAAGCTAGGAGCTCAAGAGTGAAGAAGTTTAATGGGTGTGACGCCTGGTATTGCAGTAGTAGCTTCACCGTGCCAACGGAACTAAACCAAGTTCCATACATGTTCTTCCAAGTACACAGAAAATGGAAATTACGCTTCGGTTAGCAGCTGCAGTAACAAATGAGCGTTGTGTACATCTTCCTTTCAAATTAGAATTTATTCTGATAGCATACATTTACCTTCATCTATCACGTAATTTTAAAGCAAAACGTTTTATAAATACCTAATCCTTAACAGTCAGCAGCCGAAATAATTGTAATATTTCGTAGATGTCAGATTCTGACAAGAATTTATTTCTTATGTGAAGGTTACAAAAATTAATCTTTTTTAATAACCGGCACTTCCCTATTTTACAACGTAATGTGCTATCTGAATGTATTCTCCAAGCAAGAAGTTAGTCCTCTTTTTAAAATGAGTTAGTAATTTCAAAATACACACTCTAAGACAAGAAAAAGACACACAACGAAGGAATTATCCACATGAGACCGTTTGGTAGATAAGATGTACACGTAGAGACACATAAATGAGTACAAATCCAGAAAAAACTTTGTTGAGACTTGAAGGAAAAGGTCTTCACAAAATGAGAAAGACAATAACGCGTTGGTCCACCTTTGTCATTTATGCAGGTAATTATACGGCTTGGGATGGATTGATAGTGTTGTTGGATGTCCTCCTGAGGGGCACAGTGTCAAGTCCTGCCCAATTGGCGCCCTGGATCGTCAAAATCACGATATTGTTGGATAGTTCCACCCATAATGCTCCAAACATTCTCAATTGCATGCCCGAAGGTACTTTGAATCGTACTTCTGAACAACACTGCAATATAGTATTTATCCGCCTACACCGTAGAAGCGACTTTCAAGTAAAATGTCTCCCCTGTTCGGGAACATACATAATGACCATATGAGTACACGTTATAGACACATGTTTCCAGAATGAGTTTGGCAACCGCTCGCGATAAGTGGAAAGTAGGAGACGAGATACTGGCAGAAGTAAAGCTGTGAGGACCGGGCGTGAGTCGTGCTTCGGTAGCTCAGATGGTAGAGCACTTGCCCGCGAAAGGCAAAGGTCCCGAGTTCGAGTCTCGGTCGGGCACACAGTTTTAATCTGCCAGGAAGTTTTATAGACACATGGTTGGAGACATATGGAAGTTTGGATTTGGCCAAGACTCGGGCTCGGATAATCTAAAGGTATGGCAATCGCTCGCGATAAGTGGGAAATCCGGGTTCGAGTACCGTTACGGCACAGATCTTCATTGTCGTTATTACATTAAACAGCTGATGACTGTCCATATTAGCAATTGCGGATACATTTCATTTATATAACAAATGTGTTTTGTTTTCATTGGGA
The DNA here is from genome assembly GCF_021461395.2 of Schistocerca americana. Lineage (NCBI taxonomy): Eukaryota > Metazoa > Arthropoda > Insecta > Orthoptera > Acrididae > Schistocerca > Schistocerca americana. The sequence continues at coordinate 69,670,525 of NC_060119.1, forward strand.
TGGACATTTTGCAGCTGCTTTATTCAAAACTGACTGCTCGTGTCGACGTGTGTGTGGCAGGTTTGATTACTGTATTCCGCAAGTTTCATGGACTGAATGTTTCACAATATTTCGTATCACAGTGTGCATTTCTCGATCTATGCGTATTTATTATTGCACCATATTTATATTATACCGATGTGGTTACTATTTTTAATAACAAAGAAAGATAAGCGATTCATTCTTTTTATCACAGCCACCTTCACTTGGAGTTATTCACTCTTGACAAACGCATGCATCTTCGTTCAGTGCAACATAAAGAGATTAGATTATCACCTAATTACATTGTCATTTACACTATTTACATACTGGTCTACATTCACTATGAGTTGGATATTCCTTTTGACACTTAATGCTGATTCGTGACGTGTCTGTTTTTAAATTCTCCGAAAGCTTTTTGTCGTTTCTGCGAGTATTCGTATATGTTGAATTTGTATTTTTTTGTTTTAGACTTTTATTTTTATCTTTCAGCCACCTATCTACTCCTTTTGTAGGTTACTCGTGTTGTACATCTACATTCACACTCCGCATGCCACCTGACGGTGTGTGGCGGTGGGTACCTTGACTACCTCTATCGATTCTCATTTCTATGCCAGTCTCGTATTGTCCGTGGAAAGAAGGATTGTCGGTATGCCTCTGTGCTCTAATCACTCTGATTATATCCTCGTGGTCTCTTCGTGATATATACGTGGGAAGGAGCAATATACTGCTTGACTCCTCGGTGAAGGTATGTTCTCGAAACTTCAACAAAAGCCCGTACAGAGCTTGCAGAGTCTTCCATTGGAATTTATTTATCATATCCGTAACGCTTACGCGATTACTAAATGATCCTGTAACGAAGCGCGCTGCTCTCCGTTGGATCTTCTCTATCTCTTCTATCAACCCTATCTGGTATCGGATCCCACACTGCTGAGCAGTATTCAAGCAGTGGGCGAACAAGCGTACTGTAACATACTTGCTTTGTTTTCGGATTGCATTTCCTTAGGATTCTTCCAATGAATCTCAGTCTGGCATCTGCTTTATCGACGATCAACTTTATATGATCATTCGATTTTAAATCACTCCTAATGTGTACTCCCAGATCATTTATGGAATTAGCTGCTTCCAGTTGCTATATTGTAGCTAATTGATAAGGGATCTTTCTTTCTATGTATTCGCAGCACATTACACTTGTCTACATTGAGATTCAACTACATCTATGGCCTACTTCCACTGAATATATTCTGGCTGATGACAGATGTAACTTCGAGTCACTGACGACTGATACAGCGAAATGCGGCAGATGTGGCTGACGGCTGCCACAGAGTTTTGGAACTGGTCTGTGGTCTCAGACTGTCGACAGGGCACTGTCGACTGAGCGAGGGCACATCTCGAGGTGATTGCTAACCGGCTTAGGAGGTCCCAGGTGCCCGCAGAGGGCTGGAGCAGGCCGCTTCTGGGCAAACGCAGCACGCTGGTGGAGATTCGACGCGCTGCGGCGGGTCCGACGTGCCCGGAATGTGTCCGCACTTCTTTGCTGAGGCTGCAGCCGCTGGCGGCGGTCCGACGGTAATGAGGGCTGCCGGGGCGGAGGGCCTATCACTCTGAAGAGTAGCGTCTACTGTGCGGACGACAGAGACTACTTTTAAAAGAACTGACAAGGGGCTTACGCCCAGCTCAACCTGCTTAATAGGAGAAAAGATGTCCCCCACCGACGAAGGTAAACTACGAGGAAACATTTTGCACTTGTTGAAAGGGGTGCTTCTATTTCGGCGTCTACATCTATACTGTGAAACCCACCGTGAGGTGCAAGGCAGAGGGTACGTACCATTGTACCAGTTATTACGGTTCACGTATGGAGCTTGGGAAGAATGATGTTTGAATGCCCCTGTACTTGGAGAAATTATTCTACTCTTATCCTTACGACCCCGGTGTGAGTGGTACATACGGGATTGTTCTATACTCCCAGAGGACTCATTAAAGCTGGTGTGTGAAATCTTATGGGACTTAACTGCTAAGGTCATCAGTCCCTAAGCTTACACACTACTTAACCTAAATTATCCTAAGAACAAACGCACACACCCATGCCCAAGGGAGGACTCGAACCTCCGCCGGGACTAGCCGCACAATCCATGACTGCAGCGCCTTAAAGCTGGTACCCGAAACTTCGTTAATAGAGTTTCTCGAGATACCATTTCAGTTAACATGGATCAAACGAACCTGTGACCATTCGTACTGCCCGTCTCTGTTTACGTTCAATATCTCCTGTTGGTCCTATCTGGTACAGCTCTCACACACTTGAGCAGGATTCTATGACGGGTCGCACGAGTTACATGTGAGCAATCTTTTTCGTAAACTGACTGCACTTTCCCAGTATTCTACCAATAAACCGATGTCTATCACTTGCTTTGCCACCGACTAAACCTATGTGGTTATTCCATGTCATACCCCTACAAAGTTTTACATCTACATATTTGTAAGAGTTGGCAAATTCCAACAGTCACTCATTGATATTATAGTCAGGAAACTACGTTGTTTCACAGAGCGAGATGGTGCAGTGGTTAGCACACTGGACTCGCATTCGTGAGGACGACGGTTCAATACCACGTCCCACCATTGTGATTTAGGTTTGCCGTGATTTCCCTAAATCGCTGCAGGTAAATGACGGGATGGTTCCTTTCAAAGGGCACTGCTGACTTCCTTCCCTAATCCGATGAGACCGACGACCTCGCTGTCTCGTCTTCTTCTCAAAAACAACCCAACCCAACTACGTTGTTTCGTTTTGTGAAGCGCAAAATTTTTCATTGCTAAACATTTACAGCAAGTTTTCAATCTCTGCGCCATATCGAAATCTTATCAAGATTTGACTGAAATGCGGTTTCTCACAAATTGTAGATAACTGCATCATCTGCCAAAAGCATAGCTAGAATGCACCATTAGACCGAGAAGAAGGCCGCTGCCACCGTGGCCGAAACGTTGGTTTCCTTTTTTTTCGCCAGCAGCAGTAGTTTTTTACATTATGTCGTGGTATGATACCCAAAAGACTTTCATGTCGACTGACTCCGGCCGCGGAGGCCTACGCAATTATATTACATTAGTATGTTCTGCTGAAATGATTAGCAGCCGGCCGAAGTGGCCGTGCGGTTAAAGGCGCTGCAGTCTGGAACCGCAACACCGCTACGGTCGCAGGTTCGAATCCTGCCTCGGGCATGGATGTTTGTGATGTCCTTAGGTTAGTTAGGTTTAACTAGTTCTAAGTTCTAGGGGACTAATGACCTCAGCAGTTGAGTCCCATAGTGCTCAGAGCCATTTGAACCATTTTTTGAAATTATTAGCATTTCAGTCACCTTGATTCAACATGTGCCTTGCTGACCTAGTAGCCACATGGTGCCCCCTGGGCCTCGATACTGGTTCCATGCGTGATAGCATCAACGCGCATAAGGCGCGAATGGCGTTCTATGATATACCCATCGGTGCTGCATTCACGTGGTTCCAAAGTTCATCTGTGGTGGTTGGCATTGCGCACAACGCTGCACCCATCGTTTCGCCACATCCAGCATGTTTTAGATTGGCGTCAAGTCTGGCGATCCGGCGGACGAGGACGAAAGCCTGACGTCCTGTGACACCAAGAAGGCACATGTTGTTGCAGCAACATGTGGTCACGCATTGTCTTACTGAAAAACGGCGTTGTGCAGAACGGTGTTGTGCAAAAGGGCATGGCTACGGGGTGCAGGATGTCATTCACGTAGGTCACACTTATCACAGTGCCCTGGACAGGCACCAGATGTGATGTTTGGATGTACCTAATAGCAACCCATGCCATTTGAATTTGAGATGGTGCTGTATGTCCTGTGCGAATGCAGTCACTGTGATGCTGCTCCCCTGTCTGGAGCGAACCAAAATGCGGCCATCGTTTTCAAACAAACAGAACCTGAATTCGTCCGAAAACACTATCTGATGTCATTCCTGTTACCAGTGATGTGGCTCCACACAGAATTACCGTCTAGCGTGTTTATGCACATTATACAAAGGTAGGCGGAAAAGTGGACGATGTGTATTTCCTCCGTGCCATAATAAACGGCGATGAATTGTCATCGCTGATAGTGTACGATGTGGTCCGCTGTTCCGCCAGGATCGAGGAGGTCGTAGATCTGTCCTCCAACGCCATTCGGATGAGGCGTCTGTCTTTTTGGGGAGTTGGTCTGAGTGTGTTCTACGGCCATCCGTGAACCATTCTCAACACACCCATTGCACTGCCGAAATACTTCGTCTCACATGAACAGCAGTTTCCCGGATGCTTGCATTACATTCTCTCATGCCAATAATGTGCCCTCATTCAGACACACTGAATTTACGGTACGTTTCGCGCATATTTCTGCGAGGCATCCTGCAAATCTGCTCAAGTCATATCGATCCATTACCTTCGTTTTTTAGTGACAACGAGAGCCGCAGGCACATTTTATTGGTAGGCGGCGTTGCGCCGCGATACCGATGTTAACCTTCAACCCGCGGGCCGACGTGGTTCAAATGCTAATTATTTCTGCTGAGCTTACTAATGTACATGTCTTGTGAATATGAACGTTCTGTCTGTGGTCGTTCAAGGTGTTTTGTGTTTTCTGAACATGGCTGTATTAAATAAAACTCCACCCACGTCACTACATTTACTATTTTGCTTACTGCTTTCTATCTGATAAACAGATTGATTCATATCGAAAACCGGCTCAATGTATCCAAGTGCACATATCAACTGTCATCCACGTGGGGAAGCCATCTGTAACATGACAAATGAATCACGGCAGTTAGTTCAGATTTCTAGTATTTTATTCAATTCGATGACGCTTGGAAGTTCAACAGTGGTTAACGTCTTTGTTGACTCAGATAGATACGTAGCATGACAGTACAATCTTTGGTAGCTGGTGCCTGGCTGACAGCTTGTTTTAATACAGACCTGTGAAAGACTGTAACGCGTTAGCGTGAGATATAGAAGGAAGTATCCAGTATGTCTGACAATGGATGCTTGCTTCATCCTTATTTTACCTCTCTCTAATGGAATATTACATAATATTACAGTGTATTATAGATAGAGTTACATTAATTATACGTTTGTATGTACAGTAATGCGAATTAAAGATCTGTATTTTCCTTGCTTTATGGATATTCATTATGAGATAATGTATTCCCAAACATGTTGTGCTGAGAAATTGATACATCCTGCGCTGGTCGAAGTACAGTGAGAAGGCAGCCTAGGTAAACAACGCAGATACAGTAAATTAATAATTACATAATAAAAACCTTTTTCCTGGAGTCAATTATTTACAACAATTATTTCTAGTATTTCGTAGTAATCAATTATTTTACAATAGTTCGTGAATAGACAGATGGCACCAATCACGAGTAACTTCAAAGCTTGGGTTCACTCTGCACTAAAACAAATACAGCGTAAGATAATCACAACGACCAGTACCAGTTGCTATTTCCAGTGTGGAGATTAACTCCTGACGATTCCAATGATAGTCAATGCTAGCTCAAAATTCAGCAGTGACTCGTGGCGGCAAGGGTTCGACGGCTCCGATGGCATCCTTTTCGTGAATCTGGTTTATGGACCACTACTACGGCCGACTCCTGGCCCAGAGAACTCGAAGGCCTAAATACCCAGGTAGTGCCAGGATATAGCTGGATCTATCAGCACTAAGTTCCAGTACTGCAATCGTGGCTGCCGCATCGCTGTCGCGTAGTGGGGCCGAGGCAGTTCCAGATAAGTTTTATAGTCTGACGATAATTTAAGGATTTGTAGTTTTAGCTTCACGATGTCCACTATGCAAATACGGTAGTTACTGTTATTCTTTAAAAGGCTGGATTATCCCGACTGAAACGTAGAAGCGAATGGGTTGGCTTGAAGGAAACTGCGTGTACGCTTCAGTTTATGCCACAGTCAGGCTGTGGACCTGATTGACGGCTACACTGAAGCGCCAAAAACCTGGTATAGGTCTGTGTTCCGAGGCCCCGTACGCCCTATTCCAGCGTTGAGGCAGAACACCGCTGAGAAACTGACGTACGTTGTTGTACCACTGTAGTGGAGGTGTGTCTCAAAAAACTGAAGTCATAAGGGTCCTCCTGAAATTGAGGAAAATGCCAAATCTGTAGCATTTGTCGTTAGTTCATTTCTAGTCATCCTGTTTTCCTCAAAAAAGAAGGGATCGTACAAGTTTTCAATAGAAATAGCAGAAAAAACATTCCCTTTAGGTGAGTCTCTTTCGTGTTCGGTAGTGTCTTGAGCATTCTACAGTCCCCATATGCACACGTTACGCCAGTTTATTTTACCGTTAATATGAAATGTTGCTTTATCACTGAAAATTAACCGTGATAAAATTCTGTCGCCTCGCATATCCTCTTGAGAGCATCCCTGGAGTCACCAATTTTCTTTTTATCACCAAACCGAAGACCTTGCAGTAAAAGTAGTACGTATAGATCGTAGACCAAATGACTCCTTAACACTAATTAGACAGTCGTATTTGACATTTCCAGTTCTGTGCTCGCGCAGCGAGTAGACTTTCTGGGATTCCGCGAAAACGTCTGTCAGAGTTTTCCCACCGTGTCATCATAAGTGCGAGATCGACCTGGATTCTTACGTTTGCACAAGCATCCTGTCAAACTAGCCATACCAACGACAAATGTCCTTGGGTGCAGGCAGATCAATGCTAAAACGCCAAAGAAAGGCATGTTTGACCGAAATCTCTGACTGACACTTTGCAAACTCCAGCACATAAAGTGCCTTCTGTTGAGCGGATGCCATCTGGCATCTGACTGCAAACTGAGAAGATGCCTTGACTGACATCTAACAGCGATAGTCTGAAGTTTCTGCCCACACCCAATCAAGCAACTAATCTATCCTCGCCGGCTCTTACCATGTTTCGTAATTATTACCGTCCAAAATCATGTCATTCTTTTTGAAACACCCTGAACTTCGATAATCGTTTAGAAATCAGAAAGAGAGAGAGAGAGAGATCAGTACGTCGCTAAAGTCGGAAAGTCTTGTAGTTGAAATATTCCTAGGACCCACGTAATGGAGGAACTTCACACATCAAATTCTAGAAAGCTATAGCATTAAGATAACCCCCTTATTAAAGTTCAAAGTAAGGATCAATGTTGCTTCATATGGTCTCTCCAGCGCGCAAGAATAATTTCAAGTAAGGCCTCACCGTGCTGGTAGTTATGAGTTGTATGATATTCTCATACGTTATAAACATGTAGTTAAAGATATTGGTAGATCTGAGAAGTAGAATTCACATATATCTATTCACGTATTCAGCCTGCGTACATACAAGACTAGTCACAACAAGGATCCAGATAACATTGTACTTCCCGTTCACTTCTCTAAATTCGCTGGTCTGAGACAGAATCATGAAGATTTATTACTCATCATTGATGGCGACAGGCAGCATTACTGTTGGGTGAATTATATGTCTCGTCCTATTTCATCCTGGTTAAATAAGCATTGTCATGCACAACGGATCTGTAATAGATAATTAATGCATTTTACGCAAGCGTAAAATTAACATAGCACCAACCTGACTGCTCTACAAAAGCTCCTGTATCTACAGAAATGCCCACACATCATAACAAATTCTTAAAATTTAAGAATTCTGGTTCTCAAGGAGCGGGTCCCGTTTGCCGTATAAGCTGACTTTGAGTGTCTACTAAGACCTGTAGTGCATTGTGAGGGTAATCCCGCTATCTCATACCGCACCATTACAGAACAACATGTGCAGTTTGCAGTCGGGTACCAAGTTGTATGTCTATATGACTCATCTCTTAATCATTAGAGATCATAAACTGATAAAGAACTGGCGAGATAGTTGCTCTCTGAGTTTGAAGATCTTGCAGAGGGTTTATGGACTTTATAACAGAAATGTTTTTATAATTAAAGGACATGAAGTTCAAACATTGAACTAGAATGCAGTTAAATATTATATCTCCAAAAAAACATTAGATGGAACAGCTGAAACTCTTCGTATGGATCATCGCCACTAACCTGTAAATTCCGCGGTGCAGCATATAATTAGTGCAAATGCACTATAAGTTTCCCCAGTCATAGCTACCCACAATTTGAGTGGGTACGATGCTTGCTTCTTCGTTGGACGTTTTAGTGTATTCTGCTTGTCTCATGATGAGATTAACGTCGTAGCTGAGAGTACTTAAAAGTATAGCTCTTTTTCAAGAGGGTGCTGGAGGATGTTTATTTACATTTCCTCAACTCACTAACGTTCTTACAGACACCACTGCAGAAACTTGCTGAAACCATGTGTCAGAAAGATTTACGTCTCAGTCGAACAGCACGCACATATGATGCTGAATTTCAGCTTGTAACGAGGAAAGATGTCATCCCCCCTGAATATTTAGATTCAGAGGAAAGACTCGGTGAAACAGAGTCACCTAACAAAACTGCATTCTACGAGTACACTGCACGAACTAGGAACTGTGTAACGAATGATGAACGGCAGCATTCGCTCCATGTCTTGCACGAGTTTCCTATCCCTAATTGAGAGTAGTGTGCTGCTCTTTACATGGATATGGATATACATTTACTTGCAGACTTCTTCGAATAAAATTGTAATGTATTCATGGAAACCGTACGAGTTGGGTCCTGCATTCTGCTATGTGACACCAGTGGTTACACGAGAAGCAACGTTGAAAAAGAACTATATCATTAATGAGCGACTAACGCGGGATTCGCGGAGTGTTTAGCCATTATTTATAAAGGCATGTAAAAGTAAATAGTATTCGGATGACTAGTAAATGCAAATGCTTTGATGTAGGTTACATCTTACACCTACACGTTTACAATTTGTAAAGATACGTCATACGAAAGTTCTACCTACTGGATGGTTTTACCAGCTGTCTGATAAAGATATCCGTGAATTAAAAGAAAATATCTCATCTGTAGCAGCTGATGCGAAGGCAGTCTATGTCTTTGAGGTAGACATGATATATCCTACCAGATGTAGAAGTATGCAATCGGAATTTGGTTGCAATAATTATCCAAAATAATCTCCATTACTATTTGTACATTTTTCCCACCTCTCCGACAGGCTATGAATGCCGCGCCAAAAAAAAGTTCTTCTTTTGAAGCAAAGCAGTCAGCGTGCCATTTTCGTACATTTTCATACGAATTTAAGCGTTGTTCAACGAGAGCGTGTTACAGTGACGCAAACAGACCGCTAACAGACGATAATCGGACGGAGCCAAGTCTGGAGAATAAGCCACGTGCTCCAGTATTTTTCAACTAGACGCGTCGATCGTTTCCCAGACCCGTTTTCCTGTGTGTGATGGGGCGTTATCAAGTATTACTTTGTGTTGCCTTTTTCCATATACCGATCGTTTTTCACATAATTCTCGATTTAAGTCGATTATTTGTTGTTGGCAGCGATGAGTGTTACCGTTTTCGCCAGGTTACAGCAACTCATAATAGGTGACGCCCTTCTGATCCCACCAAACACAAAGCATAATCTTCCTTTGGTCTTGCAGTGGATGTCGATGGTTTGCCTGGATTCACCCATGATTTACGACGTTTAGGATTCTCAAAATACACTCCTGGAAATTGAAATAAGAACACCGTGAATTCATTGTCCCAGGAAGGGGAAACTTTATTGACACATTCCTGGGGTCAGATACATCACATGATCACACTGACAGAACCACAGGCACATAGACACAGGCAACAGAGTATGCACAATGTCGGCACTAGTACAGTATATATCCACCTTTCGCAGCAATGCAGGCTGCTATTCTCCCATGGAGACGATCGTAGAGATGCTGGATGTAGTCCTGTGGAACGGCTTGCCATGCCATTTCCACCTGGCGCCTCAGTTGGACCAGCGTTCGTGCTGGACGTGCAGACCGCGTGAGACGACGCTTTATCCAGTCCCAAACATGCTCAATGGGGGACAGATCCGGAGATCTTGCTGGCCAGGGTAGTTGACTTACACCTTCTAGAGCACGTTGGGTGGCACGGGATACATGCCGACGTGCATTGTCCTGTTGGAACAGCAAGTTCCCTTGCCGGTCTAGGAATGGTAGAACGATGGGTTCGATGACGGTTTGGATGTACCGTGCACTATTGAGTGTCCCCTCGACGATCACCAGTGGTGTACGGCCAGTGTAGGAGATCGCTCCCCACACCATGATACCGGATGTTGGCCCTGTGTGCCTCGGTCGTATGCAGTCATACTGTGGTCCAAATTTTTCGATGCCATCTCTGCAGATATCTGCCGCTTGCGACTGAAACCGCCGGCCGAAGTGGCCGTGCGGTTAAAGGCGCTGCAGTCTGGAACCGCAGGACCGCTACGGTCGCAGGTTCGAATCCTGCCTCGGGCATGGATGTTTGTGATGTCCTTAGGTTAGTTAGGTTTAACTAGTTCTAAGTTCTAGGGGACTAATGACCTCAGCAGTTGAGTCCCATAGTGCTCAGAGCCATTTTTTTTGCGACTGAAACCACTGGTGTATATCGGCGTAAAGTTCGGCGTCAGTATGAAAGAGTTGCGTAGGGAGTCATATCTTCATTGGTGGGATCAGATGTTAGTATCTCTGCGCCAAATCCTGGCTGTATTGCGTATGATGAAACACGCCCCGTTGAAAATCCGGAGGAGCTCCCGGGATGAACCACAGTTGCATGCACGGAACACTTTGACATTTAGAAAAAAATTCGCGAAATTTCCGTTATGGTCAAACGACGATTTTTACGAACTTTCTCGTTGCTTTTCATCATTAGTTCGTCAGTAATACGGCTACGAGTACTACTACGGTCTTCATCGATAACTTTCGTATGTCCATTTTTAAAATCATCGTCCATTTTTAAAATCATCCGTACTCATCTCAACAGGTCAGCGAAAACTTCAGCTGGTTTGCAGTTTTTTGCCAACAAACACCTAATCACAGAAGGCACTTCACAATTGACAGGATTTTCTAGTGCAGCGCACATTTCCAGACGTCGCAGAAAGCAAAGCAGCAAAGACACAGACCATACAATACACCGCTGGATGCGTATTGAGGTGCACCAAGATGGCGGCTGTACCACCCCCCCCCCCCCACCCCCCACCCCACCACCACCACCGCGATAGACCAAAACTTCTGTTGCTTTCCGGACAGCCTTGTTAGAAACCCTCACCAGTGCATGAAGCTAGAGATTAAACTGGAGAAAAATCTTCGTTTTACTGAATACTATCAAGCTGTTCAGTAAAGGAGTATGCTGATTTAAATATTAAAAAGAGAGCGTATGCAAAGACTTCTTTTGAAAAAGATTTCCTTAAACTTACGAATAATAACATTTTTGGGTAAAAGGCGGAAAGTCTTCGGAAACACCGTGATATTTATTTGGTCAGTAAATGAGATTTGTATCGTCGGCGAAGACAGTTGATCGCCAAGCCAAATTTGAAATGGGAACTGTTTTCAATAGAGATGTTGTTGCACTTGAGATGAGGAAAGTTTCGGTACAATACACGAAACATGTTTATGTAGGTGTGAGTATATTACAATTTTTAAGCTCACATGTGCAGGTTTCATTACAAGTTTGCCAGACAACATCTTAAACACCTTAAATTAGTTTACATGGATACCGACACCTTAATTTATTGGGTGAGGGGTTGTGATCCATATTACGAGGTAATTTACAATCCTGACGAATTCGACACATTTGGGTAAGTGACGGCTGATCGTTACGGCACAAGCAATCAGTAAGGTTATCGGCCATATGAAACATGAGATGAATGGCATTCATATCGAAGAGTTATTTGGCCTTCGTTCAAAAATGTATGGATACCGTAAATGCATAGACTCTACCCTTAGACGAGCTAAGGGCGCGAGCCGTGCGGTCACAAAAAAAGTCTCACGGTCGATGATTACTTGAAGTGTCTGAAGGAAAGTGTTGGTGATGGTAATTATCTACATACAGTTCAAAAATTGTGCTTTGGATCGAGCAAAAATGTGATGCACATTGTTATAGCAACTGAAGATCGGACTGTCTCGTTATGAAGATAGATGGGTCATTTGTGGGATTACCATGCCCATAATGATGACTGATGAATGAAAGTATTCATTGTGTGTGTGTGTGTGTGTGTGTGTGTGTGTGTGTGTGTGTGTGTGTGTTACTATGATCTGTTCATGATATTTGTGTTATTGCATGCTGCTGCTAGTCATACCTTCTTTTTATTTTAAATACCGTGATAAAATTGATGGAACTGCTTCGGTAAAACAGCGTATTGTAAATTAACTTTGTTTTACTAAGATGTTTTCTTCATACAGAAGTAAAGTAGGTTGTTATCAAATTATTCATTCTGCTTCATATTCCTACAAAATTTTTTAAATAGCTGATTTGTATACGTTACAAAGATCTGCTTGTGTAGTACTCCAACCAATAGGGGCAACAACATACTTAATCATTCCACCTATAATTCCACCTATAATTCGAAGTTCTACTGATTCCATATTTACGGAAATTGCGTCAACAGATGTCGGTACAACTTCCATACTCAGTTGTAAATCATCTTGTATAGTATAATCATTTGCGTAGTTCAAAATATCGTAGCATAATGCTTTGAGATACAAATATCATCGACTTTGTCTGTTACAATCCATAGTACAATATATAACCAGTTCTGATTATCTACAACTGGATGACGTAAACAGGCAAACTGTAAAGGATGGTGATAACTTGAGTGCAGAATCTCCATAAATGCCGATGATGCTGGCCTTCTTGCTATAGATTTTGATGTCTGGAGCAGTATAAAATAGGTACGTCTTCATCTACATGGATACTCCGCAAATCACATTTAAGTGCCTGGTAGAGGGTTCATCGAACCACCTTCCAAATTCTCTGTTATTCCCATCTCTTACAGCGTGCGGATATAATGAACACCTATATCTTCCCGTACGACCTCTGATTTCCCTTATTTTATGGTGGTGATCGTTCGTCCCTATGTAGGTCGGTGTCTACAAAATATTTTTGCTTTCGGGGGATAATGTTGGTGATTGGAATTTCGTGAGAAGATTCCGTCGCAACGATGTGTAGCCCTAATCCTGTATCATTTCTGTGACACTCTCTCTCATATTTCACGATGATACAAAACGTGCTACCCCTCTTTGAACGTTTTCGATGTACTCCGTTAGTCCTATCTGGTAAGGATCCCACACCGCGCAGCATTATTATAAAAGCTGACGGACAAGCGTAGTATAGTCAGCTTCCTTAGTAGATCAGTTACATTTTCTAAGTGTCCTGCCAATAAAAAGCAGTGTTTGGTTAGCCTTCCGCACGACGTTTTCTATGTCTTCCTTCCAATTTAAATTGTTCGTAAGTGTAATACCTAGGTGTTTAGTTGAATTTACGGCTTTTAGATTAGACTGATTTATCTTGTAACCGAAGTTTAACGAGTTACTATAAGCTCTCATGGGGATGTGGTAATACTTTGTTGTCATCAGCCTAATGATGTAGTTCATCTATCTTCATAGTTCGCTGCATTGCATCTTGGTAATCTGCTATTTTATATTAGGACGGACATTTTCAATTTTCACTGATACCACAAAGTTGTTATCTGATGCTATGCCAAGACTGACACGTTCAGAACAACATGGTGTTAGCAAGCACATGCCGTTAAAGAGCATAATTTTGTAGTGAACTGGCAATGTGAGCTCATTGTGGAGTTTACATACCTCTCTAGTGATCTCAGTGAACCACAGGGTAACGCAATACACGTACAGGTTAAGACCCCAAAGCACCGAAGCGTAGAGTACTTCATGTGGAAATACACACAAATTAAGTATAATTACATAATTCTGAAATTACATGAAAATTAAGCTAAGTCAATTGAGATAATTACTGTTTTATTACGGTATTTACTGAGCTTAATACTGTTTAGTTACATGGAAATTAAGCTTTGGGTTCTGGAGCGTAGAGCGCAATTGCATGAAAGTGAGATAATTACGCTGTTTTGCTACGCCATATAAAGCAGAACTGTGTGAAGGCTCAAATCTAAGGTGTGGTGGCTGAGAAGCTTTTCGCAATTACTTACATTAAACGTTGCTGAGATATTTCTATTAAATTACACGAAAATTAAAATAGTTGCATATGCTAGGTTTGAACCCGGCGTCTGTTGGTGTAGGGGGCCTCGAAGTAAGGTAGCTCAGACCCAGAGACTTGAGGGGCGCGAAGTTTAGTGCAATTGCCTCTATCAAAGGTTGTTGTGAAACTGCTATTAAGTTACTTGAAAGCTAGAATATTTTTGCATTTTGGGGATCGGATGCAGAATCTTCAGGCTACAAACCTGATGCGTCGATGTAAAATAACTTGTGATATCATATACATTTGGGGATGTACGCCAATAGAGTGCGTAGCATTTGTTTCCAAGGACACATGTTTAAATCAGAAAGTACGCCAGGGAAATTAGGAAGTGACCTAGGAGAGTGTAGGAATCGGTGGACATCGTACTCTGGCTAACTTTCTTTCGTGCCTATTCGAATTTGTATTACATTCGCATGTTAAAACAACAGCTCAATATGTTAGAAGTGGAAACAACGTTCTGACAACTTGAGGTCCCATTATACCATGCGCCCAGTGTAGTGCAAAGATCAAATCAACATGTTCACCAAGTCTAGTTATACAGTACAAATCTTACAGACGTACACTGATTTCCTTAATGTGCTGTTTTACTTTTGAGGCTAAGACGGAAATTTCATCAGCAGTCAAAAGTGAAATTTTTCCCTTTTCGCAGCATTGTCCAAGACATTACTACTGCTGAGACACGTGGCTTACCTCGAACTCTTCGATTGGTCAGGTTCCATGAAAAGAAACGTGATTTGAGAAAAGAGCAACTCACTCAATTCCTGCATCTAGGCCTCCGTGTCACAAATTTGTACACCATTGGCCAGATGTCATTAAGATGTAGTAGTGCTGATTAATCTGAATTTGCTCAGAATTTAGAAACTGAGATAATAATAACAATTTTCTCATTTTTCTATGGCGATTGAAAGGTGATATTTTTCACTCATTGTAACAATTTCGTTTATTTTTATTAAACATACATGTAGGCGAGTAAATGTGGAAACCCAGTTTGCTTTTGCTGTATAAAAGAAATGTTTACTTCTCTTTTAGCTTCAAAAGTTAACCAAAGTAATTCATAATATTTTAGCAATGAATGTAGTATTATGAAACACAGGAACTGAATGTTAAAAATTAAAAAAACATTTTCTGCTTGCACAACAACTCCTTAATTTTTCAAGAAGGGCGGATAATGTGGAAACGCTTTAAAATTGTGGGAAATTGACTACAGGAAACGAGAACTATTAAAAATGTTAGAAAGTATTCCATTTTATTTTAAACTTAAATTAGGCAAATATATTTTTAAACGCAACTGTAATAAAAAAATGCTTCATAAGCGAAGTTGGCTTGCAAGAATAGCATATGCAAATATCTCCTTCATTTTTGGCACACAAAGAGTGACTCCATTCCTCTCACACTACAGACTTAATCCACAGTTATCCCCGAACGTCTTTGGAAAATGCGCATCCGCAAAAAATACAAATGGCATCTTCTTCAGTAAGTTTTTCTTCCCCAACTGGGAGATCCAGATCTGACTCGCCTGAAGAGACAGTTGGTGCATTGGGCTCGGCATCTGAAACCTCAGATAACTTCAGCTGTTTTCTGCATGGTTTTCTATGATCAGCTTCATGTTTTTTCTTGACTTTGGCAGGTGCCTTAGGAAGCTTCTGTTTATCCTTCAGGAGTCTTCAAGGCATGTTTTATAAGGCGACGATGTCAAAACAGCTGACCAACCTGGCTTATGACCTCTGTTGGAAACCTTCCTCTTTAGACGAGGGATTGGCGTGATAACTTGTAGAGAAAACACGTGATTGATGAGATATTTGACAACGATGTTGATCTTGTGCTTTCTCTTTGGCCATCTTCACTTGGCCTGTCAGTTGCCACAGGTCTCAATGCGTTCTGAGTGTCTTCTTGACTGTGGTCATTACTTCCATCTGGAAAGGCTGGATTCTCATAAGTTCCTCTCAGACTTCTGGTCTCATCTAAAGCCGACGTTGCAGCTATAAAGTCGATTTCTGAAAAACAGTCCTGTCACATGGGAAAATTCCAGTCCACAGTAATCCTTTTGCCGCAATAGAGCCAGTCTGAAACTTTAGGTAGGCTTTCCCAAACAACTAAGGGCCAGCTGCTGTGCCGCAATCATTGGCGAACATACTCAGCGTAATAGGTTTTTGGAGTGCCCATAAAGGTCTTATCAAGTGACTGAGTTTAATGAGAGGTGTGCGGCGGAATGCTCACGATTGTAACATGGTTCTCCCTTGCACGTTCTATAACTTGGATGTTTGTGACATAACTATTATGCTTATCAAGAATCAATATCACAGGAGATTATTTTGAGGGATGTGCATTAGAAATGAAGTGGTCAAACCACTAGGAGAAGAGCTCAGTTTGCATCCAGCCTGAAGGATGGCGTTTACCACTTGTTGAAGGTGGTACTCCTTTCAGTAGAGTATCAGTCCAGTTCTTCCTGTGGAAGATCATCATTGGTGGTATGAAAGTACCACCAGCAGTCATACAGCATAGGACAGTCACCAAGGATCCTCGGTCTGCTGATGTGAGGACACCTACTTGACGTTTACCTTTTAGTCCAATTAGATGTGGTATTCTGCTCTGGACGACAGTGAGTCCAGTCTCGTCAACATTGTACACACGATCAGCACTGTAAGAATGTTTACTGTATTCAGCTTCCAAAATCCAAAAAACTTATCTACAGCTTCTTTGTTGAACCCGTTTGCTCTCGAGAATGAGGTCCCCATAGGTTTGTGGATTGTGAGTTTATTTCTGTGTTGTCTATGAAAAAGGTCAAACCAAGCTCTACCTGCAGCGTTTGAAGTAAAAGGATAATTAATACTATTTCTTTCCGCTGGATGATATGCCATTCTCTTGACATCTAATCTGGTAAGGCGATTATCTATTTCAACTAACTGTTTCTCAATAGCATCAGGTGTTACCGGCTTATGTCCAAGTTTCAAAGAAACACAATCTTCAGGTGACATATCACTATGCACAAACCTTTGAACTATCGTCTGAGGTACACTGAAAGCTTTTTCTGCTCTTCTTTACCTCATCTACTTTTCCTTTAAGGCTATTATAGTCTTAAACATGTTTTCAACATCCCACTTCTCCACATTATCTCTTGGTTTCCGATCAGTTAGCTTTCGTGGCATCTAGAAACAGACGCAAGACGTATTAGAAGTAATGTATTTGATTTTGGTATTGTTGAAACGTTTCCACAATCCCATCGTATGTATACATCCACATTACCTACACAACGGCAATTTTAAATTTCGGTAGATTACATTAAGCAACTATCCATTGAAGGTTGACAAAGGACTGCTAAAACCAGCTATGCACCTCCCTTTATAAGCTACCAGACGTTAAGAAAGATAACTACGAAGTATGTAGACAAATATAATACCACAACTTACCTCGAAAAGGGTTTAGAAAAAGCGCGAACGTAAATTGCATCAGTGTCACAGCGTCTGTTGATCAACTGGCTGCTAACCCTCTACCATGACCAATAGGAACTATTGCAACAATTTCTGGCTGCCCTGGTAGAGTGCAGCAATCTGTAGGCAAGATACTAGACGTTTCCACATTAGCCACTCGCTTCCACATTTACACTCCTACCTCTATAAAATCAATTCAGTTTTGGTGATTGTCACCAAGGGTTTAATACTATTTGGCGGAAAAGTTAATAAAATTTAATCTAAACTGCTACGGTATCCGATGCTATTGATATATGTCTTTAGCAGTTCTCCATAAATATCTATCATTCTAGTTATTATAGACAATTTTAACAACATACCAGATATATCTTGGTATTACTAGTAGGTATAGCAGCATATTATTTGCTTTATAAGGTAGTATCTTCCCCAATGTTTATTGTTATTCGTGGATGTTTGTGAATGCTGAATGATCTGATCTGAGTGTTGAGACTTAGGGTCGCAAACGCAGAAGCACGTTTAGCGAAGTTAAAATGGTCCTAATACGACGTTTTATGAAACTACTTAACACCGTTTTAATACGTTGGTCACCACAAGCACGTCACATTTTCTACACCTAGATTCTAGAACTATACGCTAAATATAGTGATTGATTGCACATACACAAGGATGGTGTGTTTTGTCATTTTTGTTCTATCATAACGAAATGTCGCGCCTCCCGAATGTAACTATGGGGAGCGGCTTATGTTTTAATACTGCATTTCTTCACAAAACATGATAAATTTCTTACTTGTCAGATGTGACGATAATTTCAATGACAGTCATCAGATGATACGTTCCTTCGGTGGGAAAATATCTCGCGGTGCAAAAGAGAATTATCAATTTCCGAAGAATTCATTGTTTTCTAGCTATCCGTAACTTAATATTACGTTTTTTAGCTCTTACTCGCCAGACGCGTCCTACGAACAGATTTCATGACACATACTGAGTAGTAAGAGTACAACGAATCATCAACGTTTATCTCTTCAGTAACTCTGCTGATCTGCTAGTTTGAGTCTGAATTACGGGAGCAGAAGCTAAAATAAATTCAAGGAAGTTTCTTGGAGGGAAGATACCGTGTAATTACGGGCTCTCCAATTCAAGTTTTCATCATCTTGTGTAGTCTTGTCTTATCGTAAGACATTTTCTGTCAAGAACTTTCCAGTTCTCTCCAGAGACCTTGTTAGCCTTTATGCGCAGAAGTTTCTAATATTACTCGCGATTGGCAATAACCAAGAAAAGATAATTGGCAGACGGAGATGAAAGAACAGAGTGCACGTTGAGAAATTGTCAGCCTAATAAGGTGCACCAAGTTTCAAACTTAATTCCTATGTTAGGTACGACTCTAAAGTGTTGTGTTCCGTGGGCGGTTCATGACGCTGTATAACGGTTTCCGTTATGATACCACTCATGACGCTTTAGCTTGATTACAATAACTTACATAAAAGAAAACGCAGTTCTCTCTCCCATATGCCAAGGGTTTTCCATTTTTGCATCGCGGCTCCCAAGTGATTTGCAGTGTTTTTATGAAAACAATACTTAAGTTCATTTGCTCTCTGAATACGGTGAAAATGTGTTTGCTAGTAGTGATATATTGTGGATTGATAAGTAAACGTTGTTACTATAGCAGCGTGGTAGAAGACGGCCTCAATACTGTGGAAGAAAAGTTGGATTATTAAAGAAAGTGGACCACATTATCCTGTTCTAGAAGATTTTAGAAGACGATAACTTCCATACGAGTAAAGAAACGAAAGTGCGTCTATGGATAATTTAAATGAAGTCTGTGATTACTTCAGAAGTATTTTCCAGAAGAAGACGATCAAAAGAACTGAATCAAAAATCGTATCAGTACAAAACTTCCATCACTACTTACCACTGAAGAAGAAAAGCTAGTTATTGATATTTCTTTAGACTCCACGATGAAATCTGGATTCGTTTCTTCATCACCTCCTGAGTTTTGGAGTTTGGTGAAGCAGGACTACCCAAAGGTTTTGATAACATTTGCAACACTCTGCTTACGAATGTGTGAGGTAGGGTTCTCAGCACTGACAGTCACCAGCACGATGTATAGAACGTGAATGCAGGTGAAGAAAATGATTTGGATCTCAGCTGGTTCTGAGATCTGAGGAAATGCTGATGACGACGCAAGCTCATCCTTCCCATCGATTTCAATGCAAGAGTAAGATGTAATAACATTAAAAGTTGATTAAAAGTGTTATGGCAATAGTTAAGAAAAAGGAATATTTATTTTTTTCGAAGATTAGTGTAGGCCAAGACGAAGAATGGTCGGACTACAGGCAGCAATTAGAGGCACGCTTCGCCGCCTACAAAAGAACGGGAATGGAGCTCAATGCTAAGTTTTTGTCCACCATTGGTCCCGACACGTATCGCCTCTGTGTCAGATCACGTGCCGAAATTATTCCCAACTAAGCCACGTACGACGATCTTGTGGGATTGCTGTATGAAGGTCTTGATAGTCAAATCCATGCAACAGATGCTCGGTTGAAACCTTTTGGTCTGAAGCAGCAGCCTGCTCAGACAGTAGATAGTATAACACAGAGGTACCACAAGGCATTGCAAGCCAAAGATTTCGTGTGGAATTAGCTACAGTGAAGTCATGTTACGTGATGCTGTCACACAGAATGTACCACACGAACGCATTCTACAACTGTCATACGCTGATTTACCAACCGTTCTGTGTATACTGAAATCCCAGACACTTGTACACTCAACGGAGGGGTACATAGCGGCGCCATATCTTCCTTTTGTTCGTACTGCAGCTGTCACTCAGTCTCATGTACAGAATCGCGTTCAAGTAATAAAGAATACAGCTCAGACAAGCATTAAGTACAGTAAAAGCAGTGGAGGTAAAGACTTCCCTACTGACAGTGAATTACCAAACTCTGGGGGGAAAATCATCATCTTTTCAATGCTTTTCGAGGTATGATCTTAAAAATTGTCCTTCTCCTACCGCAAATTGATTTTAGTGTGAGCGTGAAGATCACATTCAATGTGTTTAAGCGGCAAGCACGGCCAAAACGACTGCCACCCTCGTACGTGAGCAAGGCATCGTGGCTATTGTGTCAACAGGTGTATATACAGACACCAAACAAAGTTCTGAATCACCCTGCTTCCCAGAACTCCTGAAGATAGACGATATTTTACGTCACACCCGCCCAAAGATGTAAACAACCACGCAAGAGCAGTGCCTATTAGGGGGTGGGGTCCGACAGCCGATCAGTTCCAGTCTTTCCACCAGGAAGAAACTACACGGCTCGTGTTGTCTGTAGTTCAAAAATGCCTAGAGGAGCAATACTGCGGTTCGATGGCGTCCGCATTGTTACTTTGTGCCAGGAAGGGCTCTCAGCGAGAATGACGCAAAGCGATGTTGTTCCGATATCGAGGAGATACAGAGAGACACAAGCTGTCGATGACATGCCCAAGGGCTACTACTGAAAAGGATGGCCGCTACCTAGGGACTATGGCACGGAGGAATCCTGACACAAACGCCACCGTGTTGAATAAAGCTTTTCGTGCAGCCACAGGACTTCGTGTTACGACTCAAACTGTGCGCAATAGGCTGCATGATCCGCAACTTCACTCCCGACGTCCATGGCGAGGTCTATCTTTGCAACCACGACACGACACAGATAGGCCCAACAACAGGCCGAATGGACTGCTCAGGATTGACATCATGTTCTCTTCATCGATAGAGTGTCGCATATGCCTACAACCAGACAATCGTCGGAGACTTGTTTGGAGGCCCGATCATGCTGAACTCCTGAGACACACTGTCCAGTGATTGCAGCAAGGTGGATGTTCCCTGCTGTTTTGGGGTGGCATTGTGTGGGGCCGACGTACGCCGCAGGCGGTCATGGACGGCGCCGTAACGGCTGTACGATACGTGAATGCCATCCTCCGACCGATAGTCAAACCAAATCGTCAGCATATTGGCAAGGCATTGATCTTCATGGATGTAAATTCGCACCCCAATCGTGCACAACATGTGAATGACTTCCTTCAGGTTAAGGACATCGCTCGACTAGAGTGGCCAGCATGTTCTCCAGACATGAACCCTATCGAACATGCCTGGGATATGAAACTTCCTGGCAGATTAAAACTGCGTGCCGGACCGAGACTCGAACTCGAGACCTTTGCCTTTCGCGGGCAAGTGCTGTACCAACTGAGCTACCCAAGCACGACTCGCGCTCCGACACACAGTTTTAATCTGCCACCCTGTTCTATCTCTATCAAAAATTGCGTTATTATGCTCCGACATTGCTAATAGTCAGTCTGAGCCGTTGTATTAGACCACTGTCCTACAATCGAATGTTGACATCTTTTCTGCGTAGTCAGTCTGTACCGACACAGCTTTTGATTCGTCTAAGGTATCATGTTGTAAAGTCGATCCTCAGGATTTTCAAAATCTTTAAGATTTTCCGCTCTATATCCGGCTTATTGCAACTGCTGCAGCTTCTGACGAAGGTTTGCCGGATGTTTTGCAATATGTGTGCCACACAGTTTGAAAGATATTCACCACTCAGTGGTGCACTAATTTTCGCATCGTCATGTACTTACCGCGTGATCAAGTGTTCTCCTGTTGCAACACAGAATTATGATGAGCGTGTGTCTGACTCCTGGGACTGTGGGACGACAGATGCTATCCATGCAGCTCGCCTGCTTATCGAAAAGCACCGTGAGAAATCAAAACATCTACACTTTGCTTTTCTTGATCTGCAAAAGGTATTTGACCGAGTGTCACACAAGTTAATTAGGCTTGCCCTGCGAGAGCATGGAGAACCTGAAGAGATCGTTAGGGGTGTCAGCCTGCTCTGCCTGAACCTGAAGAGCCGGATACAGTCAGCTGCCGGACTGTCTGACGACTTCCCTATTTCCGTGGGAGTTCATCAGCGATCTTCTCTCTCACCACTCCTATTTGTCACTGTCATGGATACCGTCACAAGAAACCTGCAGAAAACCTCATCCTGAGGATTCTGTATGCTGATATGTGCTACTGGCCAGTGAAGTTAAGAATGATCTACAACTTCAAGTCTAAGCCTGGAATGACCGCCTTCCAGATGTAGGGCTACGGCTGAATGTGTTGAAAACATATTACCTTTCCACAGATTTAAATGACTCTGTAACCATCACAATCAATGGTCTTGACCTTCCAACAGCCAGGACTTTTAAGTATCTGGGCTCGACAAATGCTGCCAATGGAAATCTCAGTACAGAAATCTCCAACCACCTTATCAGCGCGTGGCTCAAATGGCGTTCCGTTACTGGAGGTCTATGCGAGAAGAAATTTGCAAACAGGCTAAGTCGGAAGTATAGCGTTCGGTAATACAACCAGTTGCACTGTATGGGGCTGAATGCTGGCCTTCAGCAAAGGACGTAGAGCAAAGACTTGCTGTTATGGAGACGATAATACTTAGGTGGACATCAGAATTAACATTGCGTGACAGCGTGACAAATAATGAAGTGCGCAGGCCATACGGTGTTGCACCAACAATAGACAAAATGAGAGAAAGCCGCCCACGTTGGTACGGGCAAGGTCTTAGAGCAGACGAGACAACAGTGGCAAAGACTACTTTCAACCTAAATGTGTATGGGAAACGGCCAGTAGGACTACCAAGGCAGCGATGGGTTGACATCCTGCATGAAGATCTTAAGATCTCAGGCTTTCACCCTGATCAGGCACAATATCGCAAGAAGTGGCGACAGTGAGACAAAGCAGCGGACCCGGCCAGCACGCGGGACAAACCACAAGGAAGAATAAGAAGTGTTCTGACTCCTCAGTCCGTGCAGTGGGAAGTCCTGTCTTCATTGCACCAAAATCGTTGGGGTAGCTTGCACCAAGCAACTCACCCACCGTCACTGTAACTGGCCGCAACACCTTTTTAAATGGCTACGTCCGCCCGAACCATGGAAAAGCATTCATGATGATTTGAGGGTCTATTCTGGAAATTGCGATGGTTGTTAGTGGTAGATGCTCGCAGTAAGTTTCCTTTTACTGTTCTCGCGACATGCACCACTACTGCAAGTACAGCATCGGCTTTGCCTTCTGTTTCTGGTCTATACCATGTCCCTGAAGTCATTGTCAATGACAATGGACCACAAGTCATGTCATCAGCTTGCTAATTCTTTGGTGCCACCAGTGGCGTACGCCACGGTCAAACAGTGAGGCTGAATGGTTCACTAGAAACATTCAAAAGTCAAAAGGGAAATTCCGTTGCTCCCACACACAGGAGCAATCAGTGAAAAGTTTTGTCCTTCTATCGCTCGTTGCCGCGTAACGAGATGTCGCTGGCAGACCTGATACACTGTCGAAGACACTGTACCCTATTACATCTCAAGTGTACGTCACATAAACAATTCGTTTCACATGATGAGACGAAGTTTCAGCCGCAGGATGAAATGTTTTACAAAGTCTTTGGACAGAAACGAGGATTTTTTGGAGCGAGGATTTATTATCAAAGCAATCGAACGCTCGTCTTACGTTATCCACCGTTTTGCAGGGCTACTGCGATGCCATGAAACCCCGTCCCGCCGCATGTACGAGTATGTCAGTGGTTCTGCCACAGAGTGTTTGTCCACAGCACATCGCTGTGATCTTCAGCAGCAGTCGCAGCCGTCTCTCCAGCTGTGGCGACTGTTACCTCCCCCTGTTGTGCCCACGGAGATCGACATCCCACCTCCGCTGCTGTGGCCGCCGCTGATGACGTCATCAGCGTCGGCACTTGCCCAATTGTGCGAGCCAATGTCCGTGAAAGAACCGCCCCCCGAAAGTAACCATGCTTCCCCTCCAGACGAACACAGCACCTGCGTCTCTGGATGCGGGCGTGAACCCTACGTCGGTTCTTTCTGCCCGTATTCCGGTCGCCCACGTGGTATGTCCCGTGAAATGGTCAGGGAGGCGCCGTCAGCTGAGTTACCCTTCACGCCTCTTCATCTCCGTCCACATTTAGTCGTTCCCCCGGCATCGTTGCATGCGTCCGCTTTTCTCGACGATGATGTGGAGGCTTGAGGGATGGGGATGGTGTTGGAGAGGGGAGGAATGTGGTATTATCCAAAGATCACGGTGCCACACCAAAGTAGGAAACGCATATTGATGTCACAGACATTAGCGATGTCTGGCTGCAATACACAACGACGACTGGGAGAGGCTGAGAAAAATATGCCCCCCCCCCCCCCCCCATTCGAAGCGCCTTGCCTAATTCGTGACCTCACGTGAAGCAATCAGTACTGTCGACTGGGACGATACAGCTACTCTACTGAGAGGCGGAAATGTACTTCTGTAAATGTTGAACGTTCTCCCTCACGAGAAGATTGTATACATCGTGGGATGCTTTAATAGTCAATAGTTGTATATAATCAGGCACTCCTGTGGCAAAGGACTGTATTAAGAAAAAAGTAAATCGGTTTATCATGCAGAAGGGAATCGCGTCAATGTAGTTTTCTGCTGGACCGGCACTCGAACGTGGCTATCTGTCCATGACTCCAAGGCAGACACAAATTTCCATATCCCAATACCCACACGCCCAGAACCTGTACTCGTACATCCACTACTCATATCCTCTTACAGATGAGACAGTTTCCTTTAAATGCATTTGCTCGGGGTAGGCACATAATTACGATACAGCAGTGCCTGTGTTATTCCGAATTTCACTGCACATGGTTGACGACAAAAGGAAGTTTGGTCTGGCCGTGAATTGTGCACGGATAGCAAAATGATAAGGCGATCGCTCACGATAGACGAAAAATCCGTGTTCGAATCACGGTCCGACAAATGTTTTCACTGTCATCTTTCCGTTCTACAGCTGATGGTAGTCCATATTCGCAACTACGAGTGCATTTTCTAAGTAGCTTGTCTAAATGCTTGGAATTTGGCTGCGCTATGCACTCTATTAATATCGCTGACAGCACTCTGCGCCCTCGGTAAGAGACAGATTAGCAATTAGCAGTTAGTAAGCAGACAGTGAAGGGTTTGGACATAATTTTTTAGCGGAGAACTGTGTTGGTAGGACATGTATTGTAAAAAGAGTATGGATGTGGCTGGTAATATTTTTGTAGTGCAATTATTGCCAACTATATAATTTTTGGAACTGGATGTCACATGAATAAGGTAAAGTCTGCTAAATACATTGTTTACTCTTAAAAAAAATCTGTCTATTGGTAATTATATGCCTCGTAGGAGGAGGTATTGAATAGGATTGGGGAGAAGAGAAGTTTGTGGTACAACTTGACTAGAAGAAGGGATCGGTTGGCAGGACATGTTCTGAGGCATCAAGGGATCACCAATTTAGTATTGGAGGGCAGTGTGGAGGGTAAAAATCGTAGAGGGAGACCAAGGGATGAATACACTAAGCAGATTCAGAAGGATGTAGGTTGTAGTAGGTATTGGGAGATGAAGAAGCTTGCACAGGATATAGTAGCACGGAGAGCTGCATCAAACCAGTCTCAAGACTGAAGACCACAACACATGCCTCCTAGTAGTTAGAGTCCTTAGTAGTTAGGATCTTTTTATTTAGTTGCTGCTTGTTGAAATTGCTGTAGTTCGTGTTATGAAGATTTTTTGTAAGATAAGTGACTTGTGAAAAAGTGTGGCTTGTTGTTACTATTTCTTGCAATTCAGGGCCATTCTTTTGTGTTATTTGAAGCCATGTTGTCACAAGATAGCAGTCAGACTGCGTTGGGTTTGTATATTGTGGGTAATAAATGAATAGGTCAAGTTAGTGTTGCTTTTGTCAGAGAAAATTTTGTAGGTCAGTGTTGAAATGATAAAAATAGGTAGAGACAGTAGCTTTACCACGTAACGAGACAGTAGGTTTTGTTTCACTCAGTATTTTCACTTACTCAAAGAAGTTTCAATTTCATGTATTTCATAACGGCTGTAGTAGTTTCAGTGACTGTTTCTTTGGACATGCTTCCATGTCTAAAGGAACTTTGTATCGTTATTCTGAATAACACAGGCACTGGAATATCGTAATATTTCACATGTTCAGATGAACGATCTCCCACAGCAGTCAATGAACCCACACTTACTGTCGAATGACTTTAGTTTCGTCTGGCCATAACATAACTTGCCTATTGAACGTCCAAATGATGAAATTCATAAGCATTTGTGTTGTAATGGCGACCGGAACGGTCGAGGGGTTGAAGTGACTGAAAGCGCGTCGGGACCTGCGGAGCAGCCCACGAGCAACAACACAATGGGAGAGGACAGACACGACCAACGAAGGACAGAACGAACAACAACAAGATCGAAACAGCGGAGTCACAAGAAAACCTAACAACCACGTCCACTCATACACAGAAGAAGAAAGTAAATAAGCTGTCTAAGGCGAGGCGATGTGTCCAGAGACGTATGCAAGGTTAGACTGGCTGGCTGAGCTTTCTTTTCTTTATTGTCATTCTATTCCCCAGCCCCATACAGGCAGGGGAGGACTGTCAGCGGCACAATCCTCTGCTCTTCAGCCGAGTGACATGACGACTAACACAATAATAAAATGTTACATATATAAGGCGATAAAAAAGGGGAACTTAAAACAGTGTAAGGGGAGATAATGGAGGTAAAAATACTAAGACATGGAGAAGTTCATGGGGGGACAATTAAAACTGTCATAAAGTTAAAAAACACAGTTGGCGATTCTTAATACACAAAGAAGGAACTAAAGGCACATGCACAGGTTAAAAGTCGGCCACAGTATTGAAAACACTCCAGAACGACACACTTACACCCACGTGGAGCACATGCAATGAAGTAAAGAATGCCAGGTGGGACCTGCCGAGGGAGGTGCTGGAGAGGATGGGAAAGGAGGGGAGAGCAAGGGGCAGCAGGGGAGGCGGCGGGATGAAGAGAGTAGGGGCGTCAGTGGGTACGCGAAGAGGCAGGATAATGGTGGGGCAGGAGGGAGTGAAGAGGGAAGACAAGGCAGGAGGAAGTGCAGAGACATTGAAGGGGAGCATAAGAGAGGGAGGGGGAGTAAGAGGGGATAGCCGCTCAGGAGGAGGGAGGGGGAGAGGAGGGAACCCTGAGGAAGAGGCATAGAGATGGGGTTAGAGTTGGTTGGAAGGGTAGATGTCAGGGTGAAGCTCATCATCCGGGAGGGGTAGATGGTGGAAGTTGTGTTGGGAAAGGAGGTGGAGGGTGTGGAGATGGCGAGAGGGCGGGACACAATGGTAAAGGCACGGCAACGGGCTGGGGGTGTAGAGGAAGAGAGACACCAGTGGGTGAGGGGGATCAGTGCGGCAGACAATGTATAGTGTGTGGCTGTGTTCAAGGAAAGGGAGAAGGTGGGGGAAGGGGATGAATTCGTAGATGTTGCCCGTGGGGGACTGAAGGCAGATGTGGAATGCAAGGCTGATTGCATGGTGTTCTAGGATTTTGAGGGATTTATAGAACCTGGGAGGAGCGGAAATCCAAGCTACGCTGGCATAACAGAAGATGGGAAGGATAAGGGATTTGTAGGTGTGAAGAATGGTGGAAGGATGCAGACCCCATGTCCGGCCGGACAGGAGTTTCAGAAGGTGGAGTCCGTTGTGAGGTTCGTTTCGGATGGTAAGTAGATGGGGAGTCCAGGTGAGGTGGCGGTCGAGGGTGAGGCCAAAGTATTTGAGGGTAGGAGTGAGGTGGATAGGACGGCCATCAAATCTGAGGTAGAAATCATGGAGACGGAAGGAGCGGGTGGTGCAGCCTATGATGATCCGCTGGGTTGGAGGGGTTGATACTGAGGTACCAATGGTTGCACCAAGTGGTGAATTTGTCAAGGTGGGTTTGGAGGGTACGTTGGGACTGTTGAAGGGTAGGATAAAGACCCTGGAGAAGATGAACAGGCGGGGCAGGTTTGGACATATCAGCAGTGCTGGCTGAGTGAGAGGCAGGCGCTTAATTACTCAATCGGGTGCGCCGTTATTGTCTGCTGGAACCACGTGTTCCACTGTGTCACCCTCACACTAAATGCAGAGCAGGAGGCGCGAGCCGCCACAGCTTACGGCGCGATTGCGCAGAGACCTCTAGGGGTCTTCGATGTCCATGACGTCTGGCGGGGATTCAAATTCCGCGGCGCGTGGTACCAGAATTTGCGTGGCTGTGGAAATGTACTGCGTGAGAAAAATGACTAATCGTCCATAGCGCGTAGATACTGCATCAGTTCTGGTTCAAGAACAGTTACGATCGATTTGAGAAAACATGTGCCACCCTTTTTGGTAATAGCGGGACGCCGGGTTATGCATCGCATATCGGCTAGTCACAGATCAATTTTTGTTTGTGGATCGCGCGATCGCTTGCGCAATAAGTGCTCCGTAAACAGCAACGCAGTTCCTACGCAGAAGCGCCAAGGTAGAGTGCCGGCGGGGCCAGGAACAGTTGCTTGCGCTAGTAACTCTATGTTTGCATCGGAAGTATCTGCGACAGAAACTGTTTACAGTAGGATGGAAAGTGAACAAGCAGTAGCAGACCACGCCAATACCTGCTCCGGTACAGTGGCCGTAGGGCCAGGAACCGCTGCATCTAAAAGTGCCTTATATGTTTGAACTGAAAGTAGCTGCGGAAGAAACAGTTTAAAAACGGCAGAAAATGAAGAAGTAGCTGCCCCTGGAGTGTGCTCCTCTATCAAACCTGCTACAAACACTGTTAGTGCAGCACTATACATTGAGAAATATGCTTGCACCCCTCAAAGAGTAATGGTACAGGACACAGATGGCAATGTTCCTGTAAAAACCGACAATCAAGCAAGGGGGACAGAAATGGATATTGATCGTCATCCTGCTGCAAGGGCAGACTGCAAGGTTAGGGAAAGCATTCATAAAATAACGAAACCTCAACAGAATTGACAGATATGAAGGTTCATCAAGTATCCCCAGAAATTCATTTCCAGTAAAACAGAAAACTTCATGATCCACATAGCAAGAACAGGTTGGAGAATCGTCTCCTGGAAAAAAGTAACAGATTGGAAGCTTTACTAGGAAAGACAGAAACTCGAAAAAAAATCCAAAACGACGGAAGCGTTATAATCCCAGAGAGTTAATATTCCGAGGAAACTCTCGCAGTGTCACAAAACCACGTTCCCAGCGGTTCAGTAGGGCGGATGATGCGAGACACAACATCATTAGTGTCTACTCCACGGAACAGATGATACCAGGAAATAACAACAGAGTCCTTCCTTTCTAGAAGTTGAATATCGGCGCAGTTAGCAGTATATCTATCACACAGTAGGATAATACGAACCACGACAACT
This sequence comes from Schistocerca americana, assembly GCF_021461395.2. Taxonomy (NCBI): domain Eukaryota; kingdom Metazoa; phylum Arthropoda; class Insecta; order Orthoptera; family Acrididae; genus Schistocerca; species Schistocerca americana. The sequence continues at coordinate 69,700,356 of NC_060119.1, forward strand.
GACAGATCTACTTAGACCTTGCTTTTAATTCGCACATAATACCAACATCACGTCACCAGATATTAACAACCCTTGCCGACCAACATACTGCACAGTAACGCTAAACGTCTGGAGAACACAAAGCGAACGTAAACCAAATTCTTAGCTACAGCAACGTTCATTGGTAGCGGCCGTCGGCATAGCGCTGACTCAAGAAGGATTCCAGGATTGGCAGTTGAAATAAATGTATATGAAACAATACAGGACGTGGGAAACGGCTGCTATAATGATCAAAGAAAGCATTGAAGTGAGGCAAGTTAAACTGCTTGACACCAATCGCAGTTTACCTTGTGTAATATGAGGATTACTCATCGTTAATGTATACGCCCTATAGTAAGGCCAAGGAATCACGGAAACATTTCTATAAAAGTGAATTACTACTAAGACGGTAGTCCAGAAATGAAGTTCCGATGGGTCGTGAAATGGAAACTACAGGGAAAACCAGAAACGTGTTTTGTCTTAGTGTTGTATCAACCTTCCAATATACTCATTATAGAAAGCAGCCGCCTGTGCTTTCGGCCAGTTGTCTGCACTGGTCGCAGCTCGTTGTCTGTGGAAAAATTATGTCTCCATAGCCAGCGGTTCTTGTGAGCAGAGATGAGACTCAGGGGAGCCAATTAGGGTGTGTACTGTGGGTGATCAAACACATCTCATAGGTAACGCCGCAGGAGCGCCTTCATTGCCCCTGCAGTGTGCATCCGAGAATTGGCATGAAGAAAGAACTACTCGACAGTTGTGTTATGTGGACTGCATGACACAGGCGAATGTTCTAACCAGTCTCTCATACTTGGCGGGAGACACTATTCCCTATGCATCTTTACGTGCTCACTGTTCACTCGAAACTGAAAAGAGCGACGCGACACGATCGAAGGGCATATTAGAGACACTGCCCAACACACATGTCCAAACCTTTACCGGATTTTTCCAGTGGTTTCAATTTCGCGACCGATCGGAACTTATTTTCTGGACAACTCTTGTATTACTAGGGTCCCGGTTTGACGTCCTTAATTATAGCACGGAATGTTAATCTTGTTTCATTGCCGAAAGAGCAGACCCCGAAATGTAACTTCAGCGAAGACCTTGACTACTTAGTGACACGTGAGAGATATGTCACTCCAGCATATCCATCCGTCATAGACCAAGCAGCAAGGAGGTTAGATCACTTTTATGTGTGTCACAACATACTGTCTAAACTCATTTGAACAGAAATTTGGCCGCTACGTATTTTGAATCACAGCACTTTTCACTGTAAAACAAAGATACATCACCATAATATTTATAGGAGTCGAAGGTTGTGGATATCAGCATACCAGTATTAAAAAAACAGGTATGTAAACAGTGCGGTACGCCGCAACTGAGAACAATACAAAGGCCAACAAACAGTTACGCAAGTATAAGAAAATGGTGGATAAAATGGGAGAAGCTAAAAATCAGGAGACGCTAACGCATTCGGATGGAACTACACGCGAATGGGGAAACAGGACTTTTTTTATTACATGCCCTGTGAGATTTCTTCAGTAGAAACGACAATACTAAATACTCGAAAGACATTAAGGAAATAAAGGCGAAAACAGTCAACCTTATAGGGGAGTATATATGTGGTTGGCAGGTAAGAAATATAGAACATTCCATGATACAACATGAAACTTCTTCTGATTACCACCTCGCCCGAGAAAGATTAATTTAATAACCTGAAATAAAAAAATCTGATGGAAAAAGCATCAAGATCCAGCGAGAAAAGTTGGCGAAAGTGGCGAAACGTGTGTTCAAATTACATGCATAAGAAGCGACTGACGAAAATGGAGCCAGAAAGGGGAAGAAGTGTCCTTGATTGGGCAAATCACTGAATATGGAGTGATCGACGTAATTAAAAGGAGTCCAAAGAACAGCGCATCAGGGCCTAATGGTCAGCTCTTAGAATTTCATATGGAAGATTGTTAACTGCTGAAAATTCCGATTTCGTAAATGTGTAATGAGATGCTATAAATGAGAAATGTTCCTGGTGACATTCGAGAAGGGTTGATAGACATGATTCGTAATAAGGCTAAAGCGGAAAGTGATGACTAATTAAATCTTCTTCATTCTGATTTTAACTTGTCGGTATGTATGAGAGCCGTGTCGGAAACAGACGTTTTTACAATTCAACCGCTAACCAAAGTCAGAGGCGCAGTAGCCGTTATGCATGCTGCTAGCGTTAAATCGGCAATTCTGTCGCGTGATTTTGAGAAAGCATGTGATCGTGTGTCCATTTACTACCTAAGCGAGACTCTCAAACAAACGTGTTAATGTGGAGAATTTTGCAACGTAATACACGCAGTGATACACGACGGTTCACAGAGAATCCAGATAAACTGGATCATATTCAATTCGAGCAAGAGCCCACCAGATTAGCCGAGAGCACAAACGTGCTGCTTCCTGGACTCAGGTAGGCGCGCCGGCCCCGGATCGAATCCATCCAGTGGATTATCGACGTCAGACGGTGTGCTAGCCAGCCTAGATTGGGCTTTTAGGCGGTTTTCCACATCCTAAAAAGTGAATACCAGGCTGGTTCAAAAATGGCACTACGGGACTTAACTTCTGAGGTCATCAGTCCCCTAGAACTTAGAACTAATTAAACCTAACTAACCTAAGGACATCACACACATCCATGTCCGAGGCAGGATTCGAACCTGCGACCGCAGTGGTGGTGCGGTTCCAGACTGTAGCGCCTAGAACCGCTCGGCCACTCCGGCCGGCACCTGGCTGGTACCCACGTTCCGTTCAGTTACACGATTTGCAGACATCTGAACATGTTTAACCATTCCATGGATTACACTAGACACAGACAGCTGGGGTACACTAATTCCGCCCTGGGGGTATGAGGTGGTGGCAGGAAGGGCATCTGGCCACTACTTAAAATTAACCTTGCCAAATCCGTCCTATCCATGCAGACCCTGCGAAACAGTGTGACATGGCACCAGTAAAAGAAGAAGAGAAGAATAAGCAATTCGAGCAAGAGTAACTGTACCATCAAACATGGCTGTCTGCTGTCCATATAATTGTTCACTTGAGCATTGGAGTCATTCCCTTCCAGCTACTCACTGAGAAAATACTGGGCTGCCATATCAAGGAGCATAATTTACAGTGTGTGGTTATGCTGATTATGCCACCTAGTTGGCAACAGAATGAAGATACAACAACGTAGTAGGAGCTACTAGTCATATGTTTCAAATTTTGTAATGCAACAGCACAGGAGCCGATCCACGTTGCATTGTAACTGACTGTATAGAGGCCTCTGACAGTCTTAAAACACTGTTCCTGAATATCACACCTACAGCAAGCTAGCACAATGCTCTGGACAATAGAGCTTGGAGCTACACGAGGCGAAAGACACTGCTTCAGGTAACTTAATACCATGGTATCACATATCGACACCACCCGACGACAGTCACATTTGAGAATAGAATTGTGTTTCCTCCTGACGCTGACCTGGACTACAAGCACACTCTGCCCCCACTGTATAGGACGGCAGGCGGCAGCCAGTCAGCCCATTCGCACTTGGAGCCTCTTCGCTAAGCAGACGTCGCCTTGGCGCGGCTCTGACTCCATGGTTCATCCTTAGTACGATAAACCCTTTCCTGGATGACATTGTCGGCTAGACTCTATTTCCTGCTGCATTATTTGTAATGAATCTTCTTACGCTTGCTGTATTATCTTGTTTGCTAAACATTTCTGCTCCTATCGTGTCTTCGTACGACAGTTGCCATACCGCTCTGTAACCTACCTCTACTTATTGTTGTGTACGAAGTCATACACGACGGACTTGGCGTTCCTGCGTGTGACAGTCTCCTAGTTCTTCCTGTTCTGTCATCTGTTTGCTTGGCTTCTGCTGTTTTTTCTGGTTTCCCAGTGTTTACCTTACTTTTGCTGTCTGTGTTCTAGGATCCGAAAAAAAATACTTTTGTGAGCTCCTTTTTGCTTACACTGTGCTATTTTTGCTATTCGTTGTTTACATTTTCACATTATCTCGTAGATAATGATTACTAAGCCTCAGTCGACTGCTGCACCACTTGCAGTTGGTCTAACTCAGTGTTTTAGTTTCAGAGTCAAGAAATAGCGCAACAATTTGAAGTGATGAATCGCTTCACAATGGTGCTGATGACTTGACGCAAGACGCTGGACCCTATGGTAATATCTCCGCCTGCATCGCTTGTGTATGTGCCGCCTTTTCGTGGGTCTCATGGGGCTACGGAGACCGGACTGAGTACCTCGCACTGTTGAAGCCGCACATCGCAGCCCATCACTTCCAAAATACGTTTTTAATTGTAGACCACGGTGGGGTAACTATATACTGCTTGTGTGTGAAGTTGCTTCCCACGCCACTCCATCAGTCGGTGGAATATGAGGACCTATTGCAGACACTTACAAACTATTAAGAGTGCAAGGTAAAAAATGGCAGCTGCCCGTTTCCAGATCCTCTGGACCGCGTAAGTAACAAAGACTGTCTAGTATTCTGGGTGTCTGAACTGAAAGGTCTTACTACACAGTGTAGAGTCAAACGTAACTGTGGCCGGTGTTACAGTAACGCAATGATTTCTGAGGCCATCGCTTAAACTGTAGCTGACTATAGAATTCGGGAATTGATTCTTGAATACCTGGAGCCTTCCTTGCAACAGGTTCATAAAATTGTACACTATTTGGATTCCTGTGAAAGTGTAACAGACAGTTTTGAGGTAGTGACTATTTGTTCTGTAGACGACGAACAGGGCTAACAGTCGACTCGCAAACAGCAGCTCGGCCAACCAACGTTGTAACAGACGTTCAGAAATGACTTCCATTTCAGCTGTAGGCTACGTGCAAACAACAGACTTTTAGAGGCTCTTAGTGTCACTGGACAATCAGTCCGCTTGCAACTTGATTCTGGAGCTTCAGTGACTTTCATCAACCGTAGCACTTGCTTGGCAAACCTATGTTGTGCACATTGTGTTATACACTCACAGCCCATAACGGCCAGGACATTCCTATCCTAGGCACTTTTAGCCTTTCTGCTACTTTCAGAAATTTGATGGAGAGAGTGACATTTACAGTGCCTTTTTCCCGAGACACTGCTAGGGTATTTTTGGTCTAGTTTTTTTTATTTGTTTGGGTTTAGCATTCAGTATAATGTACCCTATCTGCCTCTGATCCTCGGGACAGTGTTGCTAAGCTATGTGCAGAATTTCTGTATTTGTTTCTGAGTGTTCTGGCCAAAGCAAAAAATTTTGTTGCACATGTCACAATGAAGGACAATGTACAACCACGGTTTGTTAGAGCTCTTTGACAATAGGTGCCTCAGGAACTTACTACATTGCAAGACAATGGGGTCTTAGTACGAGTTACTGCCAGTCAGTGGGCACCCCTCTCGTTATTCTACCGAGCGAGATGGCGCAGTGGATTCACATTTGTGAGGATGATGGCTGAAACTCACGTTCGGCCATCCATATTTAGGTTTCCCATGATTTCCCTAAATCGCTCCAGGCAGAACCCGGGATGGTTCCTCTGAAATGGGACGGCCGGTTGACACCATCCGACCTTGTGCTCCGTCTCTAATGACCTAGATGTCGATAGTACGTTAAACTCAATCGTCCTTCCTTCCTTCTTGTTGTTCTACAGAAGCCATGCAGCAGACTTAGGCAGTCATCAAACTGTCATTGACGGTTATCCGTTGCCCCTTTACCATGACAGGAAGTCATGATGGGTAAATAGGGTGCTGGTCGTTACTTTTCCAAAACTGATTTGCGCGATGCTCACCTGCACATCCTTCCGGGTGAGCAGTCGCTAAAAGTCTTTAACACTCAGACGCTTCGCCAAGACCGGACAAGGTACGAACGTGACGAGCGAGTGAAACAAAACAGATTTTGGACTGACGAGGTACATCGTGCCTGATACTGGACTGATGTGAGTGGACACACTGTCCTTACAAGGCATCGAACACAACTGGCTGGCTGACAACTATAAAACGACATAGCTTTCGCTAATATTTCCCAGCTGACGTAATCCCTCTAACGTCAGCTTGTATAAATTTACACTTATCGAACACTGAGAACGAAGTGTTTCACCACGGCACTGTTGTATAAAACATTCTCGAACCTCATGCAGCGTCAGTTCAGAGTAAAACCTCGACCTTTCGACGATTCATCTCTATCACCTTCGTCAGGAGCGACCGACTGTCAAAAATATTGCTGTGGTGGCCTTATATACCCCAAAGACGGCTTCAGATTGGTGGTAGTTTCGTCATGCTGTCACAGATGGTGTAGACGTCTTCAGTGGTGGCGAACCGCTTCCGCTGTAGCGTAAACACTGAGACAAAAATGAATTTTAGATACGAAAATCATATTTTGTTTATTCACTGCGGAAATTTCTAGTTTAAAGGTAAACAAATCTTTTTGCTTGTACATATGTAGAGGATACTTGAGAAAAATATTCAAAATCTCACATCTTTGTTGTAGTACTAAAATCCGATAAGTTTTACGCCATACTTTTTCTGTGTCTTTCGACAGTTTCTCTAGCACCCCTAAAGGTAATGGATGTGGTGTCTCTCACTGGACGAGGAGTTTGGAACCAGCGTTGGATGATTTTCAGCAGCGGAAGGTATAATCATCATATCTCGGCTGTACTTTAGGAGCAATAGCTGTATCAACATGTCCTTCAGCGCGTACGGGTCATAAGGCAAGAAGACATAAGGCAATTCTAACGGCCTTCCAAAAGTGTGATAGAGATGCGCTGTTAACATGTGAGCATTCATTTACTGACTAGGTAAAGTTCACAAAAGCTCATGCATATTTTTATAATCCGAGGGGTGGGCTAATTCTCGGTAAAAATTTAGGCTACTATTCTTGAGAATAGTTATGCATAGCTATGCGTGCTGCTAGGGAGATTAAATAATGTTAATTTTGAGAATTTACTCACTAACGTATCGCCTGACTTGTTGTAAGACGCTTCCATGTCGGGAAATACTACTGACATAGCTTATCTCTAATTCTGGTGCTGACATCCCACAAACCCAAACATGGGCCTTCTCGTTCCCCAGGACGTCATTCTCGTAGATGTTTAGTTACCCAGATACTTAACGTAATTGTACTGCGACACTCTAATCAACGATGTGTAGACGCTACAAGCACCAGTTCAAGCCAGTCGACACTGCTACAACCAAATAAACTACAAGGAGTGTGATGTTCCCACCGCAGATGGGCAAAGCAATGCTTTTCCGTGAGTGATCGTCACACCGAGAATCTCCTACGTATGATCGTTAAGATTTCCTAACGTATGACCTTAGGAGCCGACGTATATTGGAACTGCTTTTACTCGCAATATTTCTATCAGTAATACCACCTTTGAAAATGTTCACATTATGAACCGAGTGAATAATAACAATTTTTCTGTGAATTCTGTGAATTCCAATTCAGTATTGGCAGGTCGTCAATGGTTGGTGTAAATCTTTTGCGGGAAATGAGCACATTAAAAAAATGCCGCAGATAATTTAGCAAGTACTTTAGCGGTGGAATCTGAGTTAGCGAATTTTTCTTCGTTCTATACTTACTTATTTCAGTCAGCAACTCTATTTACGATAACGCAGCGATTGCGAACTTTATAGATATCGAGAAGATGGTTCCTGAGATGCTACAGGAATACATCAAAAATTGAAATAGTTTGGTGAATCACAACTGACACCTTCAGAGCATAGATGCCATTTGTGGGAGGTAATATAAAGAAAATGACCTAGACTTTCTGTGGTTATGACAGATGATTGCCATGAGAACCCAATCGAGACGTGGCAGACCGTTTTAAATTTTGACGAAACCTTCGAACACTGGCGGAACCATGGTTTTCATATTTTGACTAATACATTTATTTCATTATAATCTGACCAACTTTTTCCAGGTGATTCTTGGAAACGCCTCTATTATCATGATCCCTACATGTTATTGCAGTTGGAATTTGTTCACAACCTTGAACACAGTGTCCCAGGAGAAATGATTATTATTCAGATTGACGACAAGTACTAATATACACAGCAAGAAGGCCTAATAATCATGTGCTCTGAAATGGATACCTTAAGAAGTTTTTGCTTTTCAAATTTTTAGAAGCTGTAGTATGGACCAAAACAGGAAAAAAATGTTCAGTAAACGTCGCTGAAAAAGAGCGTAACCTAAGAGCTATAATTACATGTTCCTCTTTCCTGCTATGAAAGACATCTCTACTGTTGTACAAGTGCTCATAGCTCTTACGGTAAGCATTTTAGAACCCCTATTTACTATTAAATATATTCTTGTTTTGATTTATAGTAGTTCCACCCACAATATGGAAAGCAAAGAGCTTGCGGTAGAAGAGGTTTGTTGCACAGTATACAAGACTGAGTGTTCGTAGTTCTTAAGGTCTACGGTTCAGAGCCCATGTTTACTGGACTTTTTTGCTTCGGTTGATGGCTCCTGTCACATCCCTCCATCTTGACCATTCATCCTTCGACACCCTGCATGAAAATGACAGTCACACACTATTAGATATTTTCATTAAACTGATAATTCAGTCACATAATCTTAAAAGCCCCTCCGAGATTTCTAAGTGTCACTGAAAAATTGTGCATACTTTGATTACCTACCGCGTAGGGAAAGCCAGCTAATTACCGTATATATCCCAATGACTTACAAAGTTTATAAAATCCTTCTTTTTTTACTTATCATATTTTCCATTTCTTCACTTTATTAGCAAACAAATTACTTGGAACTGCTGTGTATGACAGCTACGTACCCAATGTACCACTTATCAATGAAAATATTTGAAAGCGCTTCCCCTCCTACCCGTTCCTTGTCTCAGTCCCCACCTCTTGCCGTACACCCATACACACACACACACACACACACACACACACACTCACACACAACCACACGCATACACGATGAATCGTTATTTTAGCCACGAAGGTCTGTGATGTTATTTGGATATTACATTGATCAATTACTGAAAATGATGCAGCCACTTACGCTTAGGGATAACAATGAAAAACATTTTTTTCTGAAGTAGTAGTAACATATTAATGCGATAATTATTTTTGACATACTTATTCGGGCGCTAGTAATCTGTTATCGTAGCAAAAAGGCTTTACATTTTTTCCATCCAGGAAATTTTCATTATGTGCATTTCTAAAATTGAAACAGGTTAAATACATTTGTCGGTAGTATGCGTTCTTTTAGATTTTTCTGAACTATATTCTTAAATTTCGCATTCTCCACTTTATAGTGATTAACGTTCGAGATTTCATGTCTGTGGTCATAAATATCGGTGTAATACAATACCACATCATTACAATTTAAGTTTGCCCTATGAATGTCCCACCGTAAATTACATATTAACCTGGTGAATTCGTAGTGAGAACCTAAGCCACGTTTCATTTCGTAGTTGCTCATAGGAGACATTTAATTGTTCGATACTTATTATATTAAGTAGGGGACTTATCAGTGAAGAAGATGTACTAATTCGTAATAATACCGATACTCTTCCAAAGTATAACAGGGTAACTTTGGTCACACGTACATATCCCAGAAAACACGAGCGTGCACTGTGCTATACTTCCATTGCCGCGTAGTGCTGGTGAAAACATGGTTTATCTGTTTGAATCACAATGATTCTTACCACTAATTCATGGCGCCAATGGCACTGATTCAACAGCCCATCCAGCCCATCTGCGAACCTTTGTACAAGATCAAATTTCTCGTGTCCATGGTATCGGACAGTCTTGAGGCAAACGCAGAGAAAATGCCATTCTTGCTTAGCTTTTATGGGTTCCTGAGACATATGAGCACCCATGTGCAAGACAGATTTGAAAATTTGCCTGAGATGTTTTCAAGTCCCTTACAGGTAACTGGACTTCTGGAGTGTTAAGTGTTTAAGAATTTTTCCACTTCACTCGTCTTAGTTTGAGCGATTCCTTCTAAAGGTCCCCACTAGGGTAGCCAATTGATCACAAACAGCCAATGATAATATCTGTACAGAAAAGTGCAATGAACAAATTTATACTACAAAACCAATAGTCAAAGGGTCTCAGACCATGACATGCAGTTACTTATGTTAAATGTTAATACTGAACAGGATACAAAATCTGTTAAATCAGAGCTCAAGAGGAAAATCAATAAGCCAAAAATTGATTATTTTAGGACACTCCTCAGAGACATTCACTGCACTACTGTTTACAGTGCTCATGGCATGAATGAAAAATATAACACTTTTGCTAATAAGGTGCCTACCTTATTCGAACACTGTTTTCCCCCAAAACTTACCAAGGTTAGAGTAAATTCTACAAAGATGCTATGGATTACTCAATGAATAGGGGCATCTTGTAAAACAAAAAGAAAACTTTATCTGTCAATCCGAAACAGTTGCGATGTTGATGCTATACCACATTACAAGAAATACTGCAAAATATTAAAGACTGTAATACGGACATCAAAGCAAATATATTACAAGGAGAAGATAGTCATATCAGATAACAAAACAAAGACAATATTGGATATGGTGAAGGAGGGGACCGGTAGAACCAGACATGAAGAGGAACAAATGTCATTAAGAGTAAATGATACATTGGTGACAGATGTGCATAGTGTTGCGGAACTTTTTAACAAACATTTTATAAAATTTACTGAAAATATGGGGTTGTCAGATTTGGTAGATGCTGCTATGGAATACCTCAGACCAGACATTTCAAGTAATTTCCATAATATGAATTTGACCCTCACTACTCCAGCAGAAATAATGTCCATCATAAAAACTATAAAATCGAAAACATCTAGTGGTTATGATGAAATATCAACAAAGTTAATTAAGGAATGTGATTCTGAGCTAAGTAACATATTAAGCTATCTGTGTAACCAGTCGTTTATCAGTTAATATTTCCTGAATGGTTGAAATATACTGAAGTTAAGCCACTTTTTAAGAAGCGAGATAAAGAAATAGCATCAAATTTCCGTCCAGTTTCACTGTTGCCAGCATTCTCAAAAATTTTAGAAAAGTAATGTACAATCGGCTTTATAACTATCTTATCTCAAATAACATGCTGTCATAGCCACAATTCGGATTTATAAAGGGTTCTGATATTGAGAAGGCTATTTACACGTACAGTGAAAATGTGCTTAATTCATTAGACAAAAAATTGCAGGCAACTGGTGTATTCTGTGATCTGTCAATGGCTTTTGACTGTGTAAATCATAATATCCTTTTAAATAAATTATATTATTATAATGTAACAAGAAATGCTGCAAAATGGTTCAAATCTTATATCTCTGGCGGGAAACAGAGGGTGTTATTAGGAAAGATACATGTATCAAGCTATTAGGCATCATTCAACTGAGAACTAATTACATGTGGGGTCCCACAAGGTTCCATTTTGGGGCCCTTATTTTTTCTTGTGCATATCAATGACCTCTCAGCAGTAACATTACCAGAGGGCAAGTTCATTTTGTTTGTCGATGATACAAACATTGCAATAACTAGCAATTCAAGTGTAATCTTAGAAATATCAGCAAACAGTATGTGAGACCTGATATCACCTTTTCAAACCAACAGCTCAATTCGTGGAATCAATACTAGAAATAAGAATAATCTTCACAAGGATTTAAAGTCACTTATCCTTGTACGAAAAGGTGTGCATTATTTAGGAACACACATTTTCAATAACTTGCCAGCAGCCATAAAAAGCTTAACAACCAATGAAATTGAGTTCAAGAGAAGCCTAAAGGATATTGTTGGCCAACTCCTTATACCCCATTGATAAATTTCTCAGTAGAACCAACTGATTTGTGTGTGTATAATACAACTTCTGCACAATTTCAGTGCAGTAATGTGTTCATTGTAAGTAGGTATTATAGTATTTGTATTACACGTTTATTAGCTTATAAATAAACAAAAAACTTTTTTATTTTAAATTCAGTGCATTAGTATTTGTAAAACGACTCTTTCATATAGTGTCCATTAAAAAATGACGATCATTCCACTTGGGACCTTTGGAATGGTGCATTAGCTTATTTGTTTTAGTTGTAAATATTTGTCATGTATTGTTGTTTTTCTGACATGTTCTACAACCTGGAGGACCTCCTCACTACGGATTCATTGGAATGAAAGTAAATCTAATATAATCTAATCTAATCTAAAATGTACCACAGTAGAGACGTCTGGTGCCTGTTGAACGTGACTCCATCTATTGGGACAAGTATCAGACCATAGTCTGAGTTTTGAAGCTGAAATGATTAAGTGCCTCGACTTCTGAATGCGTTTGATAGACAGCCGTAATAGACTGCTACAGTCTCATTGAATTGCGCTTAATGAAATAGCTTAGTTGCGTAAGTAAATTAATGTGTTGTAAATATATGAAATATGCGTCCCATAGTGCATTTAATAAAACGTTTTAATACCTATTACTTTAATGTGCATTAAAGTATGATAAGTGATGATGGTTTTATGAACCGGAACCGCTAGAGTAATAAAGTTGCGTTGTACGGCTAGTGGTTTGCTATTCATAATTTCAAGTACTTCACAGCAGTACACTGTTGCTTCAAGAATGTGATTTCATCAGTTTGAGGCAGAAATGAGTTATGCTAATGTACCAACGCCTGTAACTAAAAACGACTGCTCCAAGTGAAAGTTGTTGTACATGAAGTTTGTACAGCATTATTTTCTGCGTAAAGACAGCTACTAAATTTTAAAATTCACTATGAATAATTAAAAATGTGGAAGTATTCCTAGAGCTAAAGCAGAAAAGTTCATGACAACGTGCATATGTCGAATTTTGTAAAAAAAATTTAATAATTTCTAACTATTTTCTCAATAAAGAAGATTAGAGATGAACTTCAGTTACTCCTTTATCGATCCCTATCGATACACGGATCATCATTTCTATATTTTCTTTTAATTTTATTGTATCAGCGATATTGACTACAGCTAAAAAGTACCTCTCTAGTAACATCCTATAAATTGCGTTTGTAGAGTTTTGTTAAAACGACTGTAAATGCCTGTTTCGTAGGAGGCGGTCAGCTGCTGCACTTCCTTGTCCTACAGAAACCGATGTCCAAGCGTATCTTTCTTCACGTGATTAAAGGCGTTAATATCACACGGTGAACGATCTGGACCATACGGATCTCGCAGCAGTGTTTTTCAACCAACGTCAAGAACAGGGGTCATTCGCCACAGGACGTTATCGTGCAAGAGAATGATTCCACCTGACAGCATACCTGGGCGTTTTGAATTTATGGAGCGTAGCATTTTCTGCAAAGCGTCTTCATGGTGCTGCGCATTGATTGTGGTTTTAAGCTCGTAGAACGCGACGAGCAGAAGGCCCTTGGAATCTGAGAAACAGAACATCTTGGTCTTGGGTGAAAGGCTTTGGATTTATTTGACGGGGAAGATGTGAGATGTTTGACTGTGTTTTTGCTGTTTGCCCTTGAGCTGTCCGAAAACCGTTGCGCGGAATCATCCTGTTGGACGAGGACGTCCGCCCCCACACTGCCAACAGGACAAAGGCTACGCTTAATCGATTTAGTTAGGAAGACCGCAGCATCCTCCCCACAGCCTGGATCTTCCACCGTGTGATTTTCACATATTTAGCAATCGGAATAACGAGATGGGAGGACGTCGGTTTCAATCGGACAAGGAAGTGAGACACTAGTGAGGTGTTGGATCCGCCAGCGACCCAAGGCTTTGCACTAAACATGAATTGATTGCATTGTCTCCAGTGCGATAAATCTCCAAAAGCTTGAGGTGATTGCTTTTTGAAGGAAACGCTCAATGATCAGGTTGTGGAGGCTGTTCGGTCTTTATTTGAGTGCCTCTCATACACTACTGGCCATAAAAATTGCTACACCACGAAGATGACGTGCTACACACGTGAAATTTAACCGACAGGAAGAAAATGTTGTGATATGCAAATGATTATCTTTTCAGAGCATTCACACAAGTTTGACACCGGTGGCGACATATACAACGTGCTGACGTGAGGAAAGTTTCCAACCGATTTTTCATACACAAACAGCAGTTGACCGGCGTTACCTAGTGAAACATTGTTGTGATGCTTCGTGTAAGGAGGAGAAATGCGTACCATCATGTTTCCGACTTTGAAAAAGGTCGGATTGGTTCAAATGGCTCTGAGCATTATGGGACTTAAGTTGTGAGGTCATCAGTCCCCTATAACTTATAACTACATAAACCTACTTAACCTGAGGACATCACACACATCCATACCGGAGGTAGGATTCGATTCTGCGACCGTTGCGGTCGAAAGGTCGCGATGTAGCCTATCGCGATTACGGTTTATAGTATCGCGACATTGCTTCTCGCAATGGTAGAGATCCAATGACTGTTGCTATAATATGGAATCGGTGCGTTCAGAAGGGTAATACGGAACGCCGTGCTGGATCCCAACGGCGTCGTATCACTAGTAGTCGGGATGACAGGCATCTTATCCGCATAGCTGTAATGGATCGTGCAGCCTAATCTCTATCCCTGAGTCAACAGATGGGGACGTTTCCAAGACAACAACCATCTACACGAACAGTTCGACGACGTTTTCAGCAGCATGGACTATCAGCTCGGAGGCCATGGCTGCGTTTACCCTTGACGCTGCATCACAGACAGGAGCACCTGCCATGGCGCACGCGCCGACGAACCTGGGTGCACGAATGGCAAAACGTCATTTTTTCGGATGAATCAAGGTTCTGTTTACAGCATCATGATGGTCGCATCCGTGTTTGGCGACACGCCGGTGAACGCACATTTGAAGCGTGTATTCGTCATCGCCATACTGGCGTATCACCTGACTTGATGGTAAGGGGTGCCATTGGTTACACGTCTCGGTCACCTCCTGTTCGCGTTGACGGCACTTTGAACAGTGACGTTACATTTCAGATGTGTTACGACCTGTGGCTCTACCCTTCATTCGATCCCTGCGAAACCCTACATTTCAGCAGGGTAATGCTCGACCGCATATTGCAGGTCCTGTACGGGCCTGTCTGTATGCAGAAAATGTTCGACTGCTGCCCTGGCCAGCACGTTGCCCAGATGTCTCACCATCTGAAAACGTCTGGTCAATGGTGGCCGAGCAACCTGCACGTCACAATACGTCAGTCACTACTCTTGATGAACTGTAGTGTAGTATTGAAGCTGCATGGGCAGCTTTACCTGTACACGCCATCCAAGCTCTGACTCAATGGCCGGGCGTATCAATGCCTTTATTACGGTCAGAGGTAATCGTTCTGGGTACGTATTTCCGAGGATCTATGCACCCAAATTGCGTGAAAATGTAATCACATGTCAACTATAGTATAATATATTTGTTCAAAGAATACCCGTTTATCATCTGCATTTCTTCTTGGTGTAGCAATTTTAAAGGCCAGTACTGTACGTTTCAGTTTACACGATATGTTTAAACTGCACATTCTAATATAATAAAGTAACATCGCTACCCAGGGTGAAACAGAAATCGATTACACGCGATGGCGCTACGACTGAAGTCCTAAGGCCGCCCTCATCTTTCAGATATAGTGTTGAAAAGGTGCAACATTTTGAGACGAATTAATTTGATCGGTTAGCTATACGAAGGCCGAGTCAGTAGAACATTAAAATCTACGACACGAAGATGCACAGTAAATAATGTGGGTTCAGTTATTGTGCGTATGAGTTATTGGTGGGAGAATATCTCATTAAAGCAGTCAGTTATTTGGCGGTACATAGGGTTAGAACTGTAGTTTATATGGATAAAATCTACGGTAATAACAAAGGCTCTAACGTAGCAGGACCTCAGGCAAGCTGGAAGTGGATGAAAGGTGCTGACTTGTCATTCTCTTCTGCTTCAACGAGGTCTGTTGGTATTTTTAAATATATCAGGAATGCGATATATTGATATTTAAAAGAAGTACCATTATCGGCTTTCGATGTATGGAGAACAGTTGTTGACACATCGAAATACTAACGGAAAAACTATCGACGTAGTGGACCATAAAAATATCCGCTTCACTTGCAGATACACTGCCAATTTAAGTACTGCTTTGTTATTGGATATTCTGTACATCAACAAACTAGTAGTTTCCTCATCCTAATTAGAGCATGAATTGAAAGGAGAACTACGCACGTTCACGCTGGGCGGTAAGCACTTTGCTAACAGTGACACAATGAAAGGTATACGATGCGTCCAGTTTCGTCACATATCTGATTTGTCCGGAACGCTTCATGTTGACTTCACTGTTTTTCCATTTCTTCCGACGGCAGCGACCTGGCAGTTGTAGTGCCAAAATTGCGTGGTGAAGCTAAACATTGCAGTTTCTGTTGGCAGCGCCAAGCGCCAATTACGTCAGCATTTCAATAGAACGATTGGACTTGATGAAATTTCAAAAAGCAGCAAGATTCCTTCACGTAGTGAAAGTAAAGTTATGTTCTACTATAATTCCAAAAGAACAACTTCAAATATGTACATAAATTGGGGAAAATGTAATATAAAATAAAAATATCGGCGCTTGATATTGCAATTTAGATACTGGCATATCGATATTTAGGATAAAGAACGTAGCCAATACAAATAGATATTTTCTGGAAGTGTTATCGATATATCGATACTTTATCTGCAGCCCTAGCATCAACTTCAAATCAGAGTTAGTAGACGGCGAGTTGTGGCACGTCAGTCTTTCGCAAAAGCATGAGAACGTAGCTTCCACTGGTAAACAAGTGGAGGACATGACGGATGGACAGTGTGGGGTCTTGCGTTATCTCGTTGAAAGATAACATCACGATGACCTCGAGGACATAACACGCATCGACGTTTAGGCGTCAGGAATGCAATTGCTACTGTCCAGATTACCGGCTACACAAGCCAGATGTGATCGTGTTATGATTGCAGTGGCACCCCGTATGGTAAAGAAACCTGCTGGACACGTCAGATGGTGAAGAGTACAATCAGGAAACTTCGGTTTTCGTCGGAACCTCTACGAGCTGATATTCTCACGGAGATGTACCCAGAGCGGTGGCCGATCTGACACTCCTGTGAGTAGTGTTGTTCTCGGTTTCACAGCTGTCTACGGCCCTCACAACGAAGGCCGCAGTACTGACCGCCCATGGTGCTACTCAAGCAATCGTGCTACACAGTGGAGAGGACTAATCTTGGCGCCGGTCGCGTGGGTCTGATGAGATCCTGCACAGTTTGAGTGTGTTGCTCCTGCAGCCATTGATTCCAAAATCGCATGACACTCGTGGATTACAGACAAATGGGAGCACGTACATCGCACATCGGTAAACAACACTGTCGATGGTCCACGATCTTGACGCTTTCGAATTCCTACACACATTTATAGACGTTTCTGCTTCTCTTGCAACATAGGACACGGTCTCTTCCGCAACCAACATCTCTCAACTTTGATTTCTGAATTAGCAAACCATTAACAATCTCCCACCTCTGATTAAGCAATCGAAGGCGTACGTGCATAACAGCTTCAAATTTCTAAGTACGTTGCAAATGACGTAATGTGTTAAATACTTTAATAATTGTTGAAGTCATAACTGCAGCGAAAGTGTTGTTTTGTCGTAATGTAACACAAACAGTCAGTCCAGATCGAAATGTTTATCTTGGGTATCCGGTTTCAGTCATAGGTAATGACCTTCAGGCCAGTAGGTAATCCCATGGTGAGTGGAACCGATTCGCTTAGCCACTGCATGTGCTAAGAGGCACCAGCCGTCAGCTGCGTAATAGAAAGTCTTGTTGTGTCTGAAACCGGTTACCAGAAGAATAAACAACATTTGCGATCCAGGCTCATTATGTTAAATATCTACATAAGGGTGTAAAGTCTTTATAGCTGAGTCTCTGTGCGTCCATCTTTTCACGAATGGTTGCAGGACTTTGGCTATTCACTACAGAAGTGTCAAATCAAACCCCTTTCAGCCATCGACATTTCCAAATTGGTATTTTATTGGCTTTCCAGTTTCGGCGATATATTACGCTATCTTCAGGCTCTTGAAACAGCAATCATTTCAAACACCAACTAGTCGGCGGGTAATGTTTGCAGTGACCGCTGTCTCAAAAGCCTGAGGATGGTGTAATATATCGCCGACACTGAAAACCCAACAGAGTACCTATTTTGAAATTTAGGTGGCTGAAAACTGTTTGATTTCACTTCTTTGTATTTGAAGACTCTAAACCCTAATTATTTAAGCTTTACTACACTGGTGTGCAAAACGCAAGGATAGAGGTTACATTCACATCAGGCGTCATTGCCGCGTAGCGTGGTTTGATGAAACTTAGACCATACATAGAAACAACTGCTAAAGTACAGCACAGCACAGCGCACAAGGTAACTGAAAGAAATAGACAGTGACATGAACAGAAATGACTCTCGTAATCAAAGGCAATAATTGCACCAAAGTCACCGATATTCATGATGATCCACTGGATATTACAAAAGGCGGGACGAGGTTCCTAATAGAGTACGTGATCGCTACGGACGTTAATGAATCTCGTCTGCAGCGACCCATTCTTTCATGAAACCTTCTATACAGTGCTGAAGCAGTTATTTTCATGTATGATTTTTTTTTTTTTTTTTTTTTTGGTCATCAGTATACTGACTACGGGTTTGATGGTTTGATGCGGCCGGCCACGAATTCCTTTCCTGTGCTAACCTCTTGTCTCAGAGTAGCACTTGCAACCTACGTCCTCAATTCCTCAATTATTTGCTTGACGTATTGCAATCTCTGTCTTCCTCTACAGTTTTTGCCCTCTACAGCTCCTTATAGTACCATGGAAGTCATTCCCTCATGTCTTAGCACATGTCCTATCAACCTGTCCCTTCCCCTTATCAGTGTTTTCCAATTATTCCCTTCCTCTCCGATTCTGCGTAGAACCTCCTCATTCCTTACCTTATCAGTCCACCTAATTTTCAACATTCGTCTATAGCACCACATCTCAAATGCTTCGATTCTCTTCTGATCCGGTTTTCCCACAGTCCATGTTTCACTACCATACAATGCTGTACTCCAGACGTACATCCTCAGAAATTTGATCCTCAAATTGAGGCCGGTATTTGATATTAGTGGACTTCTCTTGGCCAGAAATGTCTTTTTTGCCATAGCGAGTCTGCTTTTGATGTCCTCCTTGCTCCGTCCGTCAATGGTTATTTTAGTGCCTACGTAGCAGAATTCTTTAACTTCATTGACTTCGTGACCATCAATCCTGATGTTAGGTTTCTCGCTGTTCTCATTTCTACTACTTCTCATTACCTTCGTCTTTCTCCGATTTACTCTCAAACCATACTGTGTACTCATTAGACTGTTCATTCCGTTCAGCAGATCATTTAATTCTTCTTCACTTTCACTCAGGATAGCAATGTCATCAGCGAATCGTATCATTGATATCCTTTCACCTTGTATTTTAATTCCACTCCTGAACCTTTCTTTTATTTACATCATTGCTTCCTCGATGTACAGATTGAAGAGTAGGGGCGAAAGGCTACAGCCTTGTCTAACACCCTTCTTAATACGAGCACTTCGTTCTTGATCGTCCACTCTTATTATTCCCTCTTGGTTGTTGTACATATTGTATATGACCCGTCTCTCCCTATAGCTTACCCCTACTTTTTTCAGAATCTCGAACAGTTTGCACCATTTTATATTGTCGAACGCTTTTCACAGGTCGAAAAATCCTATGAAAAAGTCTTGATTTTTCTTTAGCCTTGCTTCCATTATTAGCCGTAACGTCAGAATTGCCTCTCTCGTCCCTTTGCTTTTCCTAAAGCCAAACTGATCGTCACCTAGCGCATTCTCAATTTTCTTTTCCATTCTTCTGTATATTATTCTTGTAAGCAGCTTCGATGCGTGAGCTGTTAAGCTGATTGTGCAATAATTCTCGCACTTGTCAGCTCTTGCCGTCTTCGGAATTGTGTGGATGATGCTTTTCCGAAAGTCAGATGGTATATCGCCAGACTCATATATTCTACACACCAACGTGAATAGTCGTTTTGTTGCCACCTCCCCCAATGATTTTAGAAATTCTGATGGAATGTTATCTATCCCTTCTGCCTTATTTGACCGTAAGTCCTCCAAAGCTCTTTTAAATTCCGATTCTAATACTGGATCCCCTATCTCTTTTTAATCGACTCCTGTTTCTTCTTCTGTCACTTCAGACAAATCTTCACCCTCATAGAGGCTTTCAATGTATTCTTTCCACCTATCTGCTCTCTCCTCTGCATTTAACAGTGGAATTCCCGTTGCACTCTTAATGTTACCACCGCTGCTTTTAATGTCACCAAAGGTTGTTTTGACTTTCCTGTATGCTGAGTCTGTCCTTCCGACAATCGTATCTTTTTCGATGTCTTCAAATTTTTACTGCAGCCATATCGTCTTAGTTTCCCTGCACTTCCCATTTATTTCATTCCTCAGCGACATGTACTTCTGTATTCTTGATTTTCCCGGAACATGTTTGCACTTCCTCCTTTCGTCTGTCAACTGAAGTATTTCTTCTGTTTACCCATGGTTTCTTCGCAGCTACCTTCTTTGTACCTATGCTTTCCTTCCCAACTTCTGTGATGGCCCTTTTTCGAGATGTCCATTCCTCTTCAACTATACTGCCTACTGCGCTATTCCTTATTGCTGTATCTATAGTGTTAGAGAACTTCAAACGTATCTCGTCATTCCTTAGTACTTCCGTATCCCACTTCTTTGCGTATTGATTCTTCCTGACTAATGTCTTGAACTTCAGCCTACTCTTCATCACTACTACATTGTGATCTGAGTCTATATCTGCTCCTGTGTACGCCTTACAATCCAGTATCTGATTTCGGAATCTCTGTCTGACCATGATGTAATGTCGTTGAAATCTTTCCGTATCACCTGACCTTTTCCGTGTATACCTCCTCCTCTTGTAATTATTGAACAGGGTATGGTCCTAGTTTGTGACAAAAATTGTGAAAGATGCTTTCGTCCTTACGTTTTGCACGCAAGTGTTGTTTTAGACTAGTCACCCACAGATTAATGAAAAAGGCCAAAACGAACCTGGTTAACCATGTATGATCTAGTAAGACCTATCTGGCAAGCAGAGTACGGTGTCAAACCCTCTATTTTACACCTGAACCGGCCAAAAGTATGATATAAAACTAAATTCAATAAACTGCAATTGATCAATATAATTTCGTACAAATACTGCAAGCTCATTTTTGAAATGTATATGCTGCGTCCTGTTATAAGAAATGTAAGTACCTCAAAAGTTATGAAGTCATCTCTCCTGCACTGTACGTCGAACGATGATATGATTGTGCAGGTACACTCACTCGGTCATATATGTGGATACTGAATGCGACGCGAATTGTAACTAGAGTTAATAGCACAGAAGTAATCAAATAAAATTTCTTGTCTGACACAAGAGTCTTATTGCGTATACAGGGAAAATGCAGTTGCCGAAAATCTTTGTTGCGTTTCATTATTTTTTTGGTGGAGATGAGGATGTGAGACAAAGTTTCGAAATGGTTTGAAATTGTGTGTAGGCCTATTGTTCACTGGAAGTCTCTATGTGGGTGCCAGGGATAGGATGATTCTAAATGTTTTGAAAATATTTGTTAAGTTCGTTGGAAGTCGCTAAATGCTAGAATTCTCAAACACTGGATACATATATTCTGCGTAATTGGAATGCTACCTTACGACGTGTACGCACTTTTTAAATTTTATACACGACGTAGAGTTAAAGCTCTAACGTAAGATTGTACCTTGTACCGAGTAGACTGCGACAGCATTTTAAGTTTTTAAACTGGGTCAGTAATTATACACTACTGACCGTTAAAATTGCTACACCAAGAGGAAATGCATATGATAAACGGGTATAATTGGACTAATATATTATACTATAACTGACATGTGATTACATTTTCACGCAATTTGGGTGGATACGTCCTGAGAAATCAGTACCCAGGCCGCAATAACGGCATTGAATCGCTCGGGCATTCAGTCAAACTGGGCTTTGATGGCGTGTACCGGTACAGCTGCCCATACAGCTTCAACACGATACCACAGTTCATCAAGAGTATTTACTGGCATATTCTGACGTGCCAGTCGCTCGGCCACCATTGACGAGACGTTTTTAATTGGTGAGAGATCTGGAGAATGAGCTGGCCAGGACAGCAGTCGAACATTTTCTGTTTCCAGAAAGGCCCGTACAGGACCTGCAACATGCGATCGTGCATTATCCTGCTGAAATGTAGGGTTTCGCAGGGATCGTACCAAGGGTAGAGCCACGGGCCGTTACACATCTGAAATGTAGCGTCCACTGTTCAAAGTGCCCTCAATGCGAACAAGAGGTGACCGAGACCTGTAACCAATGGCACCCCATACCATCACGCCTCGTGATAAGCCAGTATGGTGATGACGAATACAGACTTCCAATGTGCGTTCACCGCGATGTCGCCAAACATGAATGCGACCATCATGATGCTGCAAACAGAACCTGGATTCATTCGAACAAATGACGTTTTGCCATCCGGGCACCCAGGTTCGTCGTTGAGTACACCGTCGCCGGCACTCCTGTCTGTGATGCAGCGTCAAGGATAACCGCAGCCATGGTACCTGAGCTGATAGTCCATGCTGCTGCAAACGTCGTCCAACTGTTCGTGCAGATGGTTGTTGTCTTAAAAATGTCCCCATCTGTTGACTCAGGGATAGAGACGTAACGGCACGATCCGTTCATTCTGTGGATCTCGCAATTTCGCGATACGGTAAACCGCAATCGCGTAGGCTACAATCCAACCTTTATCCAAGTCGGAAACGTGATGGTACGCATTTCTCCTCCTTACACGAGGCATCACAACAACGTTTCGCCAGGCAACGCCAGTCAACTGCTGTTTGTGTATGAGAAATTGGTTGGAAACTTTTCTCATGTCACTACGTTGTAGGTGTCGCTACCGCCAACTTTGTGTGAATGCTCTGAAAAGCTAATCATTTGCATATCACAGCATCTTCTTCCGGTCGGTTACATTTCGCGTCTGTAGCACGTCATCTTGCAATTTTATTTGCCAGTAGTGTACGAAACAGCGAAAAATCAAAATTTTGCTGCTACTGGAAACCAACAGGTAGGCAACCCGAAACATTAGTAATGTGGGCTGCCTATAGCTTTCATATATACGGAATGTAAATGGCGTTACTCCCACTTAGGGAGAATGCGGTTGCGCGTAAGTGACAGTTACCTGAATTTCGAAGCTTGCAGTGCAGTTTGTAACGTTCTGACATTAATTGCATATCTATCGTGTTGCTGTTTCAATGGACAGCCGTATAAAAGCGCGAGAAACAAGACATAATCAGATGCTGTGTCTACAAAACCGGCATGAACGGGAAATAAACTATCTCATTTAATTCGTAAATCAGACTAAGAACAGCCGACCAGTTGCAAAGGATAAAGTAATCTTTACCTAGGTTTCAATAGATATAAATCTATCTTCTTCAGAAGACGGCAGTATTATAACAATATGAAGTGATATGTCCTTATCGTTTAGGCAAACATCTGCATAGTTACATTAATCATATAAAATATAGCCCTGACAACAGGGATTTTCGTAATGCTATAAAATTTGATTGTAGAGATAGTATGTTGCAACATTTATACGTTGATACTGGTTAAATATTGCCATAATGTAACTTGATCGAGAAACCGTTACCTCGCAGTCACCTGCAATTACCAGACTCTGCAGAAAACTCACTGACTCCAACAGAGGCTTCTGAAGTGCTAATTTATGTGGCCGATCGCGTTATAATTAATTTAGATCCAGCTCTCGGGTAAATTAATAACGTGTCCTGCGAATATTTGCCTCGAAATGGAAAAAGGGTACCCAGTATCGGTTCTTACGCCTGTTGAAGTACCACTCGTGGACATTTTATAATAGCGAGCAAGACAGTGATCTTATCGGCGTAGAGGAACACAATGGAAGCTTTAAAGAAAATATTAAAAGAGGCAGTAACTCTCAGAGCCAGTAATCGGATGCACGGAAAACATTAATTCAGTAGCGAGGGAAATTTAATCTTAATTATGTCTGCTGTATACCTCCAGAAACGCTACTATATTAATTATTCACGGCTAATTTGAAATCATTCCGATACTCGGCACCAGCTGTTACAGAATCTGCACTTTACGACCTCTTCGACCCCCAATTACCTGAAAGTGAAACGGAAAAAGCAACACTCAATTTATGTTATAGGATATTTTCGGGAAAATTTCGTATGCTGAGCTTTATTTCACAATTGATATTTGATTCATATCTCCTCAGTTAATTAATGAATATCATAAGATTTTGTCAGAGTGGAAATGTGGAAAGGAAACAACTTAGAGTGTGACGATTATTGAACTATATGAAGAAAACGTAAATTAGTTACAAACTACAGGGTGCACACACTTTATTCAAAGTGTAAACGTCACTAAAGGTATTCGGATTAGGTTATGACACGTTCGATATGCCTGCCATTATTGGCAATGATGTGACTCAGAAGAATAGTGAAATTCTGCATGATCCGCTGAAGTGACGGAACATCGATGCTGTCAATGACCTCCTTAATGGCTGTTTTCAGTTCAGAAACACTTGGAATAAGGTGTGTACACCTTTTCTGTAGTGCTATAAAAAGGAGTAGCATGTGTTGAGATTCGGAGACCATGCCGGTGGCCTCTGGGTACCCAAGAGCCAGAAAGCGGTTCCAAAGTGATCCTCCAGGACATCAAACTGCTGCTTCAGCAAGGTCTAGCTCCGTCTTGCACTAGCCACATATTGTCGTAATCAGGGTGACTTTGGATAATACGGATGAAATTATCTTCCAAAACCTTCACGTACCGTTCGGCAGTCACCGTGCCATCAAGGAATATCGCACCGGTGATTCCTTGAACGGACATTGCACACTGTCAAGGGTTAAGAGTCTTCTCGATCGTGGAATGCGATCTGTCAGTCCCCCAAATACAACAGTCTTGCTTATTGACGAACCCATCCAAACGAAAGTGGGCTTCACTAACCCAAACCATACGGCCAACCGAGCAGTTTGAATGTCCTCACGCAAACCGTTGAGAAGTTATGATGATTTTATTTCGTATTGTTTAGTAATGACAACCCTGTATATTCTGCAGATTGGCCTATACCAAGGGAAGAACTCTACCCAGAACGCACGGAGTAGTACGACACAATTATGGAAATCTTTCAACAGACAACGTTCTGCAGTTGTAAGAACCAAAAGCAACGTGTGTAGCTGGGGATTATCAGACGAAACGCTGCTGAGCGATTGTGGAGATTGGTGCAGTGGAAGGTATGCGCAAGCACCTCGACATTAGTGCAGCCCACGAAAGTTATTCCAGATGTGGTACACTTGGTCTAAAATTTCTTCACCCTATAATACTACACAATATTTAATTTTACAAAATTTTAATTTTACAAAAGTTTTGTATACAGATCTTGTCCTTTGTTTTATTACGGTATTTGATGCTTCTCACACGATTAAATAAATAAATAATATTTAATTACGATAGCAGCTGCAAAATTATCGGAATAATAAGTATCTGCACCTACAGAATTGCGTACAGAAACAGACATGACAAACAGTTGTGCAAGATAACTACGGGAAAGAAACGCCTACTTGTGAGCATAATTATTGCGCCAACACATCCCATTTGGAAAAGCAGCCGCAAAAGTTGCTGGTCGTAATTAATATACATTAAAAGACAATCACAAATGTAGCGTCCCATTTCGTGTCGTATTTCAAATAGTGTCATATAATTACATGTTATGAAATTTTACATATTCGTTTAAACTTAATAATAAAACTGTGGTTAACGTAATTTACCTGCTCATATAATACTGACTCAGGACTTTATTATTCGGTTATAAGTCAGTTTTATACAACAGTTAGTGTTGGCCATGATCTGCGTTTTGGCTACATCTTTAAAGTTAAGGCATTCGAGTTGTACCTGAAGCTTCTGGCGGTTTCTCCAACGTAGTACGCAAAACTAATTTGGACCTCAGATTTTGTGTACGTACTGTTGCAGCAATTTCTGGGTTACTCGGCTTCGCGCTGCGAATTAAATGTACTGGAACCTTCCACTGGTGGTGAGTCCGATTGTTACAATTGTTTTCTCTCTCACTCTCTCTCTCTCTCTATGATCGGTTGCTGAACTCCCTTTAGGATGGGATGTTTTGTAAGTCGAGATGAATGTAATATTGTTTAGGCCACACTGTCTGTCAATCTAACAGGAAATTTGCTACGGACCAAGTCTTCTCACAGACATAGAGCGAAAAAAAGCTCATAATTGACTGCTGTTACTGGCTAGCGGAAATTTATTGCACATCTCAAAACCAGTATTGCGTGATAGCTCAAACTGATGATTCTGAGAAATTTATGAACGAATATGTAGTTGACGTTCATGAGGAGTACTATGCACCTCTATTTTCCTTGAGGGATGCCACCAACTGTGTGATAAGACACTGTTCATTGCCAGATGAAAACGTGAATGAGAGCAGAAGCAAAGAGGGAAGAGAATGAGTTTTTTGCTGTAAACAGCTGTGAATGTTAATTCATTTAGGAAGATTCGCTTCAGTTCTACTAATTATTTATTCAAATCGCGATCGGTTTCGACATTTTAAAATCCCATCCTCTGGTGTGGGAAATTATTGTTTTTGCTAATACATAACATGCGGTCAGGTCAGTCGCTTAAAGAGCTTCAAATTACTGGATCTCGCCGGACAGTATCCACCAAGATTCAGTGATTTAGTGCTCTTGTACTGACAGTACCGAGTACATGTTATGCATTAGCAGAAACAACTGTTTCATACACCTGAGGATGGGGACTTAAAATGCCGAAACCAGCCATGGTTTGAGTCAACAATTAATACAACTTTGGAGGATATTTATCATACCTCTCAGTTCCGGAAATTCTACATGCCAAATATTGAGCAGTTGTGAATGTATAACAAAATTATACAGCTTCCTTCACAACGCAGTTGTTCATTGTACTTGGTTTTCTTCGTGTGTGCTGTGCTCATCAATGTGGTAGGTGCTCTCTACTTCTCAAAACGTTCTGTGATCGTATCCATTAATATAAGGCGGAACAGAGTCCACACAACATCAGCGAGAGCTTATAGCAGTACAACGACTGATGTTTCCAAAGACATGTGACGATTTTATGATAACATACAAACAGGAATCATACAAATGGCATTGGTTCAATCTGACGTGGGTACAAAACAAAAATTATTCTGTTGTGATGCACTATATTTTTTAGACTCTGAAGATAGGAATGTAAATTCCTAAGCCAATTGACTGGCTATTGCAAACATACTGAAGTTCACAGGTTATATAGATGTTGCTTTAAAAGCCTCTTAACTATAAACAGAGTGATACACTGTCATACGCATATTAAATAAAACTAACATTACAAAATTAAAAAGGAACCGATGCATAAAACCTCTAAAAATTGAAAAAGAAACTTGGAGCTACCCTTTGAGTATAATATAAGTAATAAAATTCTGATCAAAGTGTAGTCGAGTCGGGGAACGGTTAAATAAATGAAATAAATACTGCATGACTCTAAAAATTATAAAACATGTAATTTAAATACAAGCGAGTTGTATAGGCAAAGTAGGTAAATGGTAATATATTCCGAAATATTCGCCATATAGACACAACCGTCAACGACGTCTGCCTTCACGTGATGATTCACGCACCTCCCCCCTGCCCCCGCCCTCCCCATTTCCCCGCACTCCCCATGAAGTGTGAGTTAGTAAACTGTCATCAGACCATTGCAGGACATTGGACGCGCAAACCACATTAATGCATGAAACTAAGTTCATATGTAATTATGTAAACAGTGCGATTTAAAATAGGTAACTCTGTTCATTAAGAGTGCTAGGCTTATTAAAGAAGGATTGGTTTTCATATTTTAAATAATTATACCTTCACTAGCTATTCTGGGTTGTGGATGTGGGACACACAGGACTGGAAGAGATGGCACCAGACAGAAAAGGCTTATAGTCAGCAACAGTGTAAGTAGGGAAAGTATGCTGCTCCAGAAAGGACACACTGTTAATTTCTTATTTATTATTTACTTAGTGATGCCCCGAGGCGAACGACGCTTGGATCAAAATATTATTACCTATATTAAGATTAAAGGGACAAATGCACACACACACACTCATACACACACACACACACACACACACACACACACACACACACACACACGTACACGCACACACGTGTGTGTTTGTGTGTACGTGTGTGTGGGTGGGTGTCTGTGTCTGTATTAATTAAGAAAACTTCAATTAGAAATTTAAGAATGCCTTTATACAAAAACCTCTTAGAATTTGTAGAGAGAGAGAGAGAGGAGGTTTTTTTTTTTTTTTGTGAAATTTAAATGGCTGAAGAGAGTTTCACCTAACGTAGGTATGAACCACCCTGACTAAACGTTTAAAAAAAGTTAGATCTTTCGTTTGGGAACTACCATACCACACATAGATAAAAAGATACACTGGTTCACGGTTTGTTGTAACACCCCTCTGTTTGCACCGTGGATTAATATTAGAATGCGGGCTACAATGCTTTTATTTCATTTCTGTACGAATTTCCGGCACTTCCTATGCGGCTTGTGTCCCCACCACGTACCAGCATCGTCTCAGTAAGAAAGCAGTAACAGTGAGTATATTATGATTGGTGAGTGTTTAACGGTGGTTAGGGATTATCAGAGGTAGCACGAATTGTGGGACAGATATTTTACTCTATTAATTTGAACGTTTGGTTAGCCCTCTTTGTGGTTCATTGTAGGCGCTTTTTGTTGCCCACGTTTCCAAGCGGAGGAGGACACCGTCTTGAACAAGGCAGCCCGCTTGTAACACAGCGTCCTAACGCGTATTTAAAGTAATTTGGAACATTTTGGAACTTGTCTTGTGTGAATTTTGTGCATTTTTTAAATTTCTTTCCTTGTGAGAGAGAGATAATCACGTTCTTAGCAAAGATCGACGTGAAACCTGTGCCCGTAGTCATTCATTTACTGTCCCACCCCATGTTTCAGATTCTGAAATGTAACGGTTTCAATCATGTATATGGTAACATTCAAGCGCCTTTTTCGCAGTTTTGAGTGTTCCCGCCAAGATTGCATATTGCCCCGTGCCAGTTAACTTCTAGGGCAGAGCGGGAAAACACTCCCCATATTATTAACCATAATCAGAGTCTGCTCATTAATTCTACACTCCGGGAAATGGAAAAAAGAACACATTGACACCGGTGTGTCAGACCCACCATACTTGCTCCGGACACTGCGAGAGGGCTGTACAAGCAATGATCACACGCACGGCACAGCGGACACACCAGGAACCGCGGTGTTGGCCGTCGAATGGCGCTAGCTGCGCAGCATTTGTGCACCGCCGCCGTCAGTGTCAGCCAGTTTGCCGTGGCATACGGAGCTCCATCGCAGTCTTTAACACTGGTAGCATGCGGCGACAGCGCGGACGTGAACCGTATGTGCAGTTGACGGACTTTGAGCGAGGGCGTATAGTGGGCATGCGGGAGGCCGGGTGGACGTACCGCCGAATTGCTCAACGCGTGGGGCGTGAGGTCTCCACAGTACATCGATGTTGTCGCCAGTGGTCGGCGGAAGGTGCACGTGCCCGTCGACCTGGGACCGGACCGCAGCGACGCACGGATGCACGCCAAGACCGTAGGATCCTACGCAGTGCCGTAGGGGACCGCACCGCCACTTCCCAGCAAATTAGGGACACTGTTGCTCCTGGGGTATCGGCGAGGACCATTCGCAACCGTCTCCATGAAGCTGGGCTACGGTCCCGCACACCGTTAGGCCGTCTTCCGCTCACGCCCCAACATCGTGCAGCCCGCCTCCAGTGGTGTCGCGACAGGCGTGAATGGAGGGACGAATGGAGACGTGTCGTGTTCAGCGATGAGAGTCGCTTCTGCCTTGGTGCCAATGATGGTCGTATGCGTGTTTGGCGCCGTGCAGGTGAGCGCCACAATCAGGACTGCATACGACCGAGGCACACAGGGCCAACACCCGGCATCATGGTGTGGGGAGCGATCTCCTACACTGGCCGTACACCACTGGTGATCGTCGAGGGGACACTGAATAGTGCACGGTACATCCAAACCGTCATCGAACCCATCGTTCTACCATTCCTAGACCGGCAAGGGAACTTGCTGTTCCAACAGGACAATGCACGTCTGCATGTATCCCGTGCCACCCAACGTGCTCTAGAAGGTGTAAGTCAACTACCCTGGCCAGCAAGATCTCCGGATCTGTCCCCCATTGAGCATGTTTGGGACTGGATGAAGCGTCGTCTCACGCGGTCTGCACGTCCAGCACGAACGCTGGTCCAACTGAGGCGCCAGGTGGAAATGGCATGGCAAGCCGTTCCACAGGACTACATCCAGCATCTCTACGATCGTCTCCATGGGAAAATAGCAGCCTGCATTGCTGCGAAAGGTGGATATACACTGTACTAGTGCCGACATTGTGCATGCTCTGTTGCCTGTGTTTATGTGCCTGTGGTTCTGTCAGTGTGATCATGTGATGTATCTGACCCCAGGAATGTGTCAACAAAGTTTCCCCTTCCTGGGACAATGAATTCACGGTGTTCTTATTTCAATTTCCAGGAGTGTACTTTTCCTACTCGCTTCTCAAGCTTAAGTAAATAATGTTCCCTGAGGCACCTTTCACTTCAAAACACAAAGATCATCGTTATTGGTCAACCGTAAAAGGCAAACATATGTTCCCGCTGACATTCATTTTGATCTTTCTGAGCTCTACGGTCTGGTACTAAGTAACTCGATGTAGCCGTTACGTATTACGTAGCGCGCTAGCGGAAAACCTTTTTAGTTAGTTTAACTGATGAAATTTAAGCGGCTTAACAGACTTTCGTGTAATATGCAGTTAAGCACAATACCGATAAAAAAAGCTTTCAAAGAAAAGAACTGCCTTTAAATCTGATCTCTCGTCTGGGAACTATTATTCCACAGATATATACACAGATACCTAGAAAAAGATAAATATCATCATTGTTGATCATCCGTAAAAGGAAAACGTATGGTCTCGCGGACTTTTTGGGGGATCTTTCTCGGCTCTACAATCTGGTGCTACGTAACTAACTGTAGCTCTTATGTATTATGTAGCGTTTGCCAAACGAGCGCACTGGCAGGAAACATTTTTGCTTACTTTCGCTGATGAAATTTAAATGTCATGGATCATAGCTAAGTACTATTGCGATTAACCAGCTTCCAAAAATTAAAATTTTGGCTGCTTCGGGATGTTACACGGAATCTGTGGCGACAAGTGAACTTGTGTAGTGGTCCAGAATTCGAAAACTGGATCTCCTGGTTATTACGCAGTTGCATTAAGCACTGCTCCATCCACACATAGCGTTCATAGGGAATGCGCACACCCTCATTGCACGCCCTCCGGCCGACTCGCATTCCACCTAGCGCCACCTATCCGCAGATCCGTCCACGTCCTCCGTGCATTCTAATTTTATATTCCTCCTGGAGGCTGAACGCTGAAGTGCATGAGCACTGAAGGTGGTTGCCCATCTACACAACTCAGTTATACGCGTGCGTGTTGTCTGTTCTTTCGGACATATCCGAAACAACGGACACCAAGCATTCATGTAAAAGTAATGATGAACAGGCAAACGTATTGGTAGTTGGAAGGTAGGGAGGTGGGTTCTGGGGATTGGGCAGGTGGTAGGAAAGACTTAACGCAGTTTGTAGGAAGTGTGAAAGTTATATTATTTTTCCTGTATTAGCAAGTATTGATTACGGAACGATATTTGATTAAGGATTGACTTACGATTCTGTGACTGTTGTTCGTTGATAGTCAAAATTTCCTGTTATGTAAGAGGGCATTTCGAAACCATATCAATTGTTACTAGCATGTGGTGCGCTCGAAAATACGACAGGTAAGGTGAGCAGACTAACTCTTACTAAACTGAGGTTTTCACTTTCTTCCAACGATTCAGATGTAATCTTGATCATCTCCAGCTCAACGGCCGCTTCTTGTTAGTCAAAATGAGACATCAGAGCTTGATTAAGACAAATTTACTATCTAAGGAACGATTTCGTTCAGTGAACTTCGTCAGATAACACGGCCTACAGTCTTCATTACAAATGCTCAAAAAAATGCTCGAATAAAATGACTGAAGAAGTGAAATTGTCTCACGCAACGTTCAAGACACATTCTGCAATGTGAGCACACCAGCCCTCCACGGATCGCCAGGTAAAAGCTCCGAGCCTTGTATCCATTTTTCAACGATTTTCTCAGACTTATCGCATATACTTGTTATTAATCCTAAGGTGGAGTAGCGTGCGGTGTAGTTGATTGCTTTATCTTCTCAAGTATGTGTGTTGATCTACTAACTTACTGCAATGTTGACTATGCATACATTGGGATCCCGTAATGGAGGTGTAACTTAAATGTCTATCTAGAACTGTACTAGAACCACCTGCAATGATTAATTGTGTGAACAGCTAGCAAACAAGTAAAACTTCTCGAGAACGGCAGAAGATATTATCAAAGTTGTTGAAGACGATTGTTAGACCGAGAGATATGTGGCAGAAACATAAAGAATTTTGATGACCTGCTTAGCTATCAACGAAAGTCTCTTCTAAATTGTATACGAAGTTTTGTAGCTTCCATAGTGACCGAAAGTGGTGGTGTCATCGAATTGTAAGGACCCACGAGGAAAAATGAATACTTTTGTATCGTCCTCTTCCTGACTTCAGATTTAGATGCTATCGGTATCAAAGCCAAGTGACTCCGAGTTCTCATGGCTTACGAGGGCGTAACAGCCGATCTCCATTATTCGATACGTGGGGAGTTAAGCTGCAGTCTGTTACTTGGATCGGTTTGCTGACTTCACGCTCTGTCGGTTTTACGCTTGAGGGTCTCGTAATCGTTGGTCGTACCTTTTCTTTGCGCGGGCATCAGACACAGAGTGCGGACAAAGAAGTCGGCCGAGATAACATCGTCGATTCCCAGATTCTCGACGACGCGGCGCCATTATCGCGCCACAGGGAGCTTACGTCTTAAGCTTCAGCTTCTTCCTAGTAGTCCCTCTACTATTCCTTTCTCTTTTTTTTTTAATTCGACTGTCGAGTTGATGCCCCAGGGTTGTAAGTCTAACTGCAGCTCCTCACGGAGGCTCAACAGCGAGCGACGCTGGGGGACGGGGCGCCGCACGTGTGTGGAATGCTGACCGCTCCGCCTTCCCCGCTAGCACTGCGGCAGTTCGCGGCTATGACGTCACACACAGACGGCCGATGTTCCGTACGGCGCAGGCGCGCGACGTGCCTCATCCAGCCCAGCACGGATTCTCGAGATATCGTACTAAGCGCGTGTGCTGCCTACCAATTTCAATGTTTGCTGACGCAGTCGAAACTCTTTTGAGAAACTTCCTTACTGTTTCATATGCATATGTTAAATTCGAGTATAACGACTTTTCTGGAGACTAGAAATATAATCTCTAGGAATCAGCATGGGTTTCGAAAAAAACGATGTTGTGAAACCCAGCTCGCGCTATTCGTCCACGAGACTCATAGGGACATAGACACGGGTTCTCAGGCAGATGCCGTGTTTCTTGACTTCCGCAAGGCGTTCGGTACAGTTCTCCACAGTCGTTTAATGAACAAAATAAAAGCATATGGACTATCAGACCCATTGTGTGATTGGATTGAAGAGTTCCTCGATTACAGAACGCAGCATGTCATTCTCAATGGAGAGTAGTCGTCCGAAGTACGAGTAATCTCAGGTGTGCCACAGGGAAGTGTCGTAGTACCATTGCTAGTCACAATACACATTAATGACCTTGTGGATAACATCGAAAGTCCACTGAGGCTTTTTGCGGATGATGCTGTGGTGTATCGAGAGGTTATAACAATGGAAAATTGTACTGAAATGCAGGGGGATCTGCAACGAAATGACGCATGGTGCATGGAATAACAATTGAATCTCAATGTAGACAAGTGCAATGTGCTGCGAATATATAGAAAGAAAGATCCATTATCATTTAGCTACGATATAGCAGGTCAGTAACTGGGAGCTTAAATTATCTGGGAGTAGGCATTAGGTGTAATTTAAAATGGAATGACCATATAAAATTAATCGTCGGTAAAGCAGATGCCAGACTGAGATTCATTGGGAGAATCCTAAAGAAATGCAATCCGAAAACAAAGGAAATAGGTTACAGTACCCTCGTTCGCCCACTGCTTGAATACTGCTGACCGGTGTGGGATCCGTACCAGATAGGGTTGATAGAAGAGATAGAGAAGTTACAGCGGAGAACAGCGCGCTTCGTTACAGCATCATTTAATCCCGAAAGCGTTACGGAGGTGATAGATAAACTCTAGTGGAAGACTCTGCAGGAGAGATGCTCAGTTGCTCGGTACGGGCTTTTGTTGAAGTTTCGTGAACGAACCTTCACCGAGGAGTCAAGCAGTATATAGCTCCCTCCTACGTATATCTCACGAAGAGACCATGAGGAAAAAGTCAGAGAGATTACTGCCCACACAGAGGCATACCAACAATCTTTCTTTCCACGAACAATACGAGACTGGAATAGAAGGGGGAAGACCTACTCAAAGTACCCTCCGCCACATACAGTCAAGTGGCTTCGGAGGATGGATGTAGATGTAGATATATTAGCTACGTAATGCTGTAGCAATTATATGTGCTATATACAGTGTGCTTCCGTAAGAGCATGCAAAAATGTAGAAGGACACAGAGGATGCTCCACTGAACAATTTTAAGTAGGGTAGCTGCCGTCGGTGAATCCAGCTTAAGGAGATGAGGAAATAAACTTCTCTACCGCTTTGTCTAACTTTACTATTTTCCAGTTTATTTGCAACTAACACTGTACAAGTTAGTACTGTGGTCTTTAAAAAAATGGCTCTGTGCACTATGGGACTTAACAGCTATGGTCATCAGTCCCCTAGAACTTAGAACTACGTAAACCTAACTAACCTAACGACAGCACACAACACCCAGCCATAACGAGGCAGAGAAAATCCCTGACCCCGCCGGGAATCGAAGCCGGGAACCAGGGCGTGGGAAGCGAGAACGGTACCGCACGACCACGAGATGCGGGCACTGTGGTCTTTATTTACATGTCTCCTGCAAGGAAACAAGGCGGATGAACCAAGTCTTCTACCTGGCCATCTGAATGGCCACCTGTACTCGATATACGTGCAGAGAGCTCTACCTGAGTAGTTGGAGAACGTAGCCTTGAATGTTCAGACTTCAGTGTGGATGTCCGCAACAGCCTCAGTCCTGTATTTCCTGGTCGCTGGATTGAAAGGGGAGGTCATATTCCATGGCCTGTGAGGTCACCTGAGCTGAATTTCCTCGAGTATTTGCTATGGGGTATCTAACGTCGCTTGAGTGTGAGACCCCAATGGACATTGAGTTGGTATTAGCTGCCAAAACTATAGCTGTCTGTGACAAGATTCGAAACACACCAGGTATATTTTTCAAGGTGCGTCAGAACCTTGTTCACCGACGTCCTAACGTTCGTAGCCGTGAGTATCAGCATAATTTGAAAGGTACACTACAATTCATATGTTAATTCCGTCAATGATGGTATCTGCAGTTACTGTAACTATGTGAAAAAAGTACACAGTAATGTGATTTTATTCCTATTATCTCTTTCAGCTGGCTTTTCCGACTTCAGCCTATCTGCTTCAAATAGTTCAGTGGCGCATCGTCTGTGTCCTGTTACATTGTTTTCACGCTTCTACTGAAACACCTAGTTTGTTCTATTTCTGTCACCATTCTAACCATTCAAGCTGCCCTTTTTGACGGTTAGAGTCTCTTGAACGTTTAACTTTTCCGTTCCATTCATTACTATTTTACACATCGGGATTTTTTTCCAGGTTTTGCTCACCTGCATCAATACCCCGCGTGCCTCTTTGGGTTGCGTGGCGTCCGGTTCTCTGTGTACCACTGTAAGTTCCCCCTTTCCCTGGTCCTCTCCAGAGGAAGAAGGGTTTTGCCGGCCGAAGTGGCCATGCGGTTAAAGGCGCTGCAGTCTGGAACCGCAAGACCGCTACGGTCGCAGGTTCGAATTCTGCCTCGGGCATGGATGTTTGTGATGTCCTTAGGTTAGTTAGGTTTAACTAGTTCTAAGTTCTAGGGGACTAATGACCTCAGCAGTTGAGTCCCATAGTGCTCAGAGCCATTTGAACCATTTTTGAAGAAGGGTTGTCGGTAGGTCGCTGTGCGAATGCTACTATAGACATTTTTGGAAGGAAGAGATAGATTGGTTGACTCTTCTATGTACACACGCTCTTTCAATTTTACGAAGGCTATTCTGAAACTAAGGTCCGACCGATCGCGAAACGGAAACCGCAGTGAAAATCCGATGAAGCTTTGGGTAGACGTGTTTCGCAGTGCCTGTAATATTCGTCACGTCGCACATCGCATGGTGAGCAAATAAAGGCTCCTAGAAAATTATCCCACTAAGTATGTCTGGTGTGCGTACTGTAAGACCTTCGGTACACACACCATCAGATTAATTGACTTGTCGCTCTAGCGAAGTAGGCGAGTGTCAGCAATATGTCTCGTGGTCTTATCGTGGCGTGTTTATCTTCTGCCGTTAGGTCAGACGATAGAAATACCACTTGCACGCTTGGAGTAGCAGATTGACGGTGGCCAACTTTAAACAGAACTTGATTAATTTTCGCACACATTTATTAAAATAATAACAAGCATAAAAGTAACTTAAC
Source organism: Schistocerca americana (assembly GCF_021461395.2). Classification (NCBI taxonomy): domain Eukaryota; kingdom Metazoa; phylum Arthropoda; class Insecta; order Orthoptera; family Acrididae; genus Schistocerca; species Schistocerca americana. The sequence continues at coordinate 69,737,151 of NC_060119.1, forward strand.
TTGGTTCTGGATGCTATTTACAATTGACAATCTGAAGTTCCTTTGGTCTTGGTACGTTAGTCTTATTCTCACATATCTCTGATACTTGACAAAGTGTCTACACATGTCTCTTCATGGGTATGTACAGGAATATGATAATCTTATTAGGCGCAGACTGAAACTTGACTATAGACTAATGCAGACTAATGCAGACTGACTCATCGGAGGTCTGTACACTCGTTATAATACCTCGCGCGTTCATGTACCACTGCGCGAGTGTGATCCGCGAGGAGAAAAGGTTCTACGTTAGCAGTGACCTCATTGGTTGCATTACGTATTAATACGCGGATCGGCGGAAGTAGAATTTGGTCCGTCGCTATGACAGCTCCATCTGGTAGTGCGCAGACGGACGAGCGCTGCGCCTGCGCTGTTGTGCTTAGCGGGGCGCGCTCTAGTGGGAAAGTTGTGTGCGCGCTGACTACGCGGAACTATGTACACAACAGTATGAGTGCCTGAGAGAGATTTCGCCTGATGTCATGCAGCCCACACAACGTAACTGTAACGGATTTCCTTCTTCATTTCTAGGTCGCACACCGCAGAGGCTATAAGGACGCTCCTGCAATGTTTTCAATGGGAGTGTTCCGTCACCCACCGTCAAGCTTGGACTTGGCTCCCTCTGATGTTCATCTCTGCTCATGTGAATTGCTGGCTACGAAGATAACATTCTGGTTCAGACCAAAATCTGCACATCAGCTTAGAGAATTGGCAGGGTACTTGAAAGTTGGTACAGTGCTACGACAAATGTCTCAGTCGAAGCGTCGACAAGGTACAGAAGTAGCTGGAAGGTGTAGCTAACTGCTGCACATGAAACATTTTTTCTTTATTTTCATTGTGGTTCTGTGTGTCGCCAGCAGTCGGAGCAAGCTTTCCGAATAGTCCTCGTAAGTTGAAGCTTCTGCCACTGTAGTTGGATGCACGTATCTCCTTCTAGCTTGACACTTCCCAAGCGAAAGTGTAATGCAACATACTGCTTCTATGTGGACATTGTCAATTTTTTCTGATAGTTATACGTGATGAGGGTCCCTGACGGACGACAAATACTCAAATATCGTACGAACGAGATTTTATAAGTTCCATCCTTCGTGAGTGGCCTGCACTTTCAGACGGTTCTTCCAAAGTATCTCAGTATGCCACATGCTTTTACTACCATTGATTTTATGTGACAGTTCCACATCAAATCTCTCCGTATGCATAATTCCGAATATTTGAGGAATGCGACAGTTCCTCACAGTGTCGTTACAGAGTTACAGGGTTGTTCAACAGTCGTGGAATCACGCCTTAACGAGGATCTCCACTTACTTGAACATACGTTACGTGCCGATGCAGTACTTGGGATATATCTCTAGCACGTTAAACTGCATCCCATAACGTTAAGGTTAAGGAAACGCAAACCTACGTTTGTAGCATTTGTAGACTTAGAGAAAGCTTTTGACAGTGTTAACTATCGTGCTCTCTTTGAAATTCTGAAAGTAGCGGAATTAAAATACAGGGAGCGAAAGGCCATTTACAGGTGGCACAGAAACCAAACGGCAGATATGAGAGTCGAGGGCGATGAAAGGGAATTTGTGGTTGAGAAGGGACTGTGTTGTAGCCTACCCTCGCTTTGATTAAATCTGTACACTCAACAGGGAGTAAATGAAACAAAATTTGGAGTAAAGTTTAGGGAGAAGAAATAAAATAGTTGATGTTGGGCGAAGACATTGTGATTCTGAAAGAGACAGCAGAGGACTTTCAAGAGTAGTTGAACTAAATGAACAATGTCTGGAAGTAGAAAATAAGTTGAACACCAACAAAAGCAAAACAAGGATAACAGAATGTAGTCAAATTACGTCAGGTGATATTACGGAAATTAGATTAAAATTGAGACTCTGAAAGCAGTAGAGAAGTTTGGCTATTTGGGCAGCAGAATAAATGGTGTTGGCCGGTATAAAACGTAGAGTGGCAATAGAAAGGAAAGCGATTCTGAAAACAGGAACTTTTTGCCATCTAATATAGATTTAAGTCTTACAAAGTCTTTCCAGAAAGTATTTGGACGGCATATAACATTGTATGGAAGTGAAAGTCGGACAATACAGAGTTAAAAAAATTAAAAAACTTTGTTTTTAAAATGTGGTGTCACAGAGGATGGGTAGATCACATTACTAATTAGTAGGCATTGAACAGATTGGGCAAGGAAAGAAATATGAGGCTTAACCTGACTAGTAGAAGGGATCGGTTGATATGACACATCCTAGAGATCAGCAATTTAGCATTATAGGGAAGCGTCTGTGTTAAAAATCGTAGGGGATGACTGACAGATGAACACGGAAAGCAGATTGTGAAGGATGTAGGTTGTAGTAGTTATTCAGAGATGAAGAGGCTTGCACAGCACAGAGTAGCATGGAGAGCTTCATCAGTCCAGTCTTCGGATTGAAGGCCACAACTGAAGATAACAACAAATGTTGGAAACTTCACTTAAGGGTGAAACAGGGCATTACCAAATGTGTTTCGTCTCTTGGAACTGATCACAACCACAATAGATGTCGTCGTCGTCGTCGTCATCCTTTGGGCCCTTCGTTGCTATATTGGTTTACAGCGGCGTCACAGCTGGTTGCTTCCAATTAAGAGTCTTACATGCCTTTCATGGAAATTTAAAGCCAATGTTCATCCTCTATATGAAAGTGCACAGTTTGTCGTTTTACGCTGGCCTGCAACATCAGTCGTCCTCGATTTTATTGTAGCAGTGTTCCGAATGTCTTATGTGCTTCATACATGCCATACTTCCCAAAGAGTTGACTGATTTCTTTCATTGTGATTTTCAATCTCTCGTTATGTTGTTAAACCAGAAGTGCAATTTGTTTGTCCAGTGCTGTAACCACTTATTATACACCATAATTCATTAACTAATGTAACGTTTTTTTCCTTTTTTTTCACCTGGAGTGTGCTCCATTTGTATCACAACCATTTCATCTAGATACTATTGAATGCTACAACCTTCTTTGTTGAATAGTGACAATGGTCCCAGTACTTTTCTAAGAGAACACTCAAATGGTTGGCACTTTCAGCCTTATGTCGCGAAGATCCTGAGGGCAGGTGACTGGCATACACTTCAGTATACTGCAGGCTGATATTTCAATGCATTTTCCTAGCAACAGGTTGGCGTTACGGCCTGTGCTTTTATAAGCTTGTCATTGCTACAAAGTAAAATCTAATAGAGCGAGAGTAAAATCACCTGCAAAAGCAATTCGTCTGCCGTTATTGACAAGTGGCTGACCTTCTGAATCCAGGTCCAATAGTGATGGTACCCTTATGCCTTTCGATCTAGTTCTGTCGTAAGACAATGCTCTCAGGAAAAGCTGCTTTTCAGTTCCAAGTGATGGATTGTTTCGTTATTGTCAAATAACGGAGTATTCGCATATAAACACATCATAAAGGCATAGAAGAGCATTATTTCTAATAATACAGTTTCCCACATAACCATTCACAAATTACAGGACATAGAAGTGCCTTTTCCAGAGAATCCAATGGCAATGATGCTTCTGCGAGAGGCATCAACTACGAAAGCTTTGTGACAAAACAGCCAGCAAGAAATCCTGTGCCACAACTCACTAAGATAATGCAAGTAATGGTTGTCTTAAGCTGTGTATGTCTCAGATGGGAAAGCACGGCCACACATAAAGTACGCCTATTATGATACCTCCTAAGGACTTCCTAAGTAAACTGGGACACTTGTTGAGGTTTGGGTAAAGGGGATGCGCGAAAGGGGGGGGGGGCGGATCTTACGCTGCGCTGTCCCCTCGCAAAATGGGATGCGACCTTGTAGTAGAGCAAAAATTGGCTGTCTACAACAACTTCCCACAACGCTTCGTCTTGACAGCCTCAAGTAAACTCGTCAGGTAATTATGACCGTATGCTCCTGTGGCGATTTGCTCTTAACAGACACCATATAAGGGGAGACCCAAAAGTAAACACATTGTCCGATGGTGGTTGAGTATTCGTGGCCCTAGGCTGTGGTGATCCCACAAGTTGGCACAATTTGATTTGCTCCTATATCTAGTGGTGAAAGTGATACACCAAGCACTAGCGCATAGTGATAAGAAGGCTAAAGTAGTCATCTGGATGATGCTGACTTAGCTGCAGTAATTCCGATTCAATAGGAGCAAGCAATTTACACATTCCGTACGTCGTTCGAGATGGTAAAAACTCATGCACTACTGCTATTCGCTTTCTCCACTATCACCTTGGTTGCTATAGCTGGACTTCGAGCACCACGGCCTCTGCTTCTGTTCTGGTTTCTCATTGAGAGATGATCTGTGACTTCGTTCTTGGTCATTCAGGCGTGTTTGAGCACAATGACAGCATCAGCGCCACCTAACCACTGTTATCATTTTGCATTTCCACCTACTCTACAGGGAATGTTTAAAATTTGTTCTTTTTCAAATACAGAAAATAGATTGCAGCACGGTACTCCACTATATAAACGAGTTTCGCCATTTTGTATTGATTTTTTTTTTTTTTTTTTTTTTTTTTTTTTTTTTTTTTTTTTTTTTTTTTTTGCTGCGTGATACTGTGTTTTAATGGGAGGATTTCAACGTACAGCACGATTTACGACTTCTGATATGCATCTGCAAATAAATAAACAAATATCACTCCTTATTTTGACGCCTGGCGCCCTGAGATAGAGTTCTGAACCACGACTCAGAGAGTCGAAATTACGCGGATTTGTTATGAGTGGCTGACACACCGCAGCTCAGAACAGATGTAAATGGCCTCGGTGGGTGGCAGAAAGTGCGCCAGTGAAACCATTCCCTCCCTTGGGGCGTTGATTCCCTCACATTCCGCAGTGGGAAACGACACTTCGCAGTGCGATGAGCAGTAGGACGACATTCTTGTCAACGTTCGACACTGTTGCCAACACCTGGGCCGGCCGGAGTGGCCGAGCGGTTCTAGGCGCTACAGTCTGGAACCACGCGACCGCTACGGTCGCAGGTTCGGATCCTGCCTCGGGCACGGATGTGTGTGATGTCCTTAGGTTAGTTAGGTTTAAGTAGTTCTAAGTTCAAGGGGACTGGTGACCTCAGAAGTTAAGTCCCTTAGTGCTCAGAGCCATTTGAACCAACACCTGGGCGTTTCAACCCTACTCTAAGGACATCGTGGTGGTGCTACCCCATTGGACGTCACCTGACTCCTTTTTAGCTTAGTGTGAAATCAATTTCTGCTCTGGTGTACAGGCTGGAACCTCTAATGACCGTTCAAAATCATTCGGCTAAGTTTGAATGTGATACGAAGCCAAAACCAAAAATTGAGTTTATGCTTTTTCAACTCTGCAGCTTAGAGCCCTCATGTGGCGACATCAAGTTACAATGTGACTAGGGGTTGGTGGGGGTGCAACCTTAAGAGGTGTGTAAATAAAACAGTAAAGTGTTTCTACCGCACTAAACGTGATCTGGCCCCTTTGGAAAGTAGTGTGACAGGGATTGCTACTCTGGTGCACAAGCTGGAACATCTAGGAACTATTCAGAATTATTCGACGAAGTTTGAATGTGATACGAAGCAGCAAATTGAATTTGTGCTTTTTCAGCTCTTCTGTTTCGTTCACTCGTGTGGCGTGGTCAAGTGACAGGGTGGGGACAGGGTGGTGGGTGTTTAAGAGGTGAGTGAACGAAACAGCAAAGGGACCCTCTAAGACCTCTTAGTTTAGCAACTCACACAGTGTTGAGCACGTAAAAATGTGCCTGTCAGACAAATCTTTAATTCGGGTTCACGGCTGATTAAGCTACTGAAGGCAGGCAAACCCCACCTCAGGGATGTTGAAGGAGTGGCCTAACCCTGAGGCACTGAATCAGCTGTAAGTCTGAATTCGTGTCGTGGTTTCTGATAGGCACATTTGTAATGTGTTCAACAAATACAACAAATGTGTTTGGGTGTTACCAAGGATGTTGCCGAGCTGGGGTGGTCTTAGACGGGCTCTTTTCCGTTTTATTCACGCACCTCCTAATGTTATATCCAACAACCCTACCCTCACCCTTCCCCCGCATCCCCTACGAACACGTCACAGGAGGACGTGATTTCAACCCTGGCTGTCGAGGCACTTTCACAATGGGGTTGGGCATAATTGTCAAACTTGGTGCCCATGTGACATGGTGAACACACGAACTCACATTCCTGCTCTCCTGAACTTCTGAGCGGTGGCGGTTTTTTTTTTTTTTTTTTTTTTTTTTTGTGTGTGTGTCGATAAGTTTCTGTTTGCTGCGTCCCGGAGACAGAGGGTGACGTCGGAAGGAGCAACTTCAAATTTTTGTGCCGCAATGGGAGACAGTTAGAGGGTTTCGGAAAAGTAATCCTTTAGTTTTGTTGCGCAGTATAGTGTCGTTAAAGTCCGGGAATGATCTCTGAATAGTTATCAATGCGCTTGGAAATCGCCTGGAATATTTTAACGCCTACTGACATCGATGAGGGGACGGGTTCTGAAGCCTTCCTTCTAATGAACGGTGGCCAAGTGAATCAGTTCTTGTAAGGTGTGTGTCCTCAAGTGCACGTCTGCATTTGGAAAACTCTGGAACTCTGTTTAAGTTTTCCTTTCACTCTGTCATAATAAATTGTACCATGGAAACAATTGATTTCCGGAACTATGTTTATTCGGATTATTTGTTTGTTTCACTGTCTGATACTCTTCTAGGTTTACGTATACTAATCGCTGACCTTTCACACATTACATCAGAAGCCTTAAAATTGGGTATCTTCGATAACAGCAGGAGAAGAAAATGAAGTGTGATTCGGATGCACGGCCAAGTCATCATACGGAATTGATCAATCAATATTATCTTCGACACAGTCTTCCCACACACGTGGAAACAAGTGGATTTGCACTAATGTTTCAGGATGTATTTTTGATTGGACTTTCTGTAAACGGTAAATGCTTAAACGGGTTTCTGGGCTGTTGTTCTGAACATTTGACTCTGATGTCAGGAAGTGCTGCTTCGGACAGTGAGGGTGAAACGCAATTAAAAGTTGTCCATTAAACTGCGCTAGTTACCTTCGCGTGGGAGCGATGAGAGAGAGAAAAAAAAACCCTAATAAAAAGTATTACGCTTCACTGACGTGGAAAATAACCTTAACGAGGTACTTCAAAGACAACCTGTAAACGAATGATACACGTTCATTAGCGCGCCTGTGTGAGCACATTGCTGAGATTCAGCCGTTCGGTTAGCCACTCCAAAAGCTGAGTCTCATCGGTAACTGGAAGTTTATGTCGTTATCTAACCAATCACCGTAGTGAATTATGCAGCAGTGGACAGCTTACTACAAAAAATACAATTACAGTGCGTAAAAATGAACAAAGAGGTTTAAGTGCGTGTCAGTGTTTGGCCACAACGATGACGTGGTGGAGGCCTCAAGGCAAATATATTATATCCTCCTATGTTAAATACACTATACATATCGAGTGAGGCAGCTAAGACAGGCCACCCACAAAATGTATCCAGGGCAAATAATTAAATCGAGGTGCGGTTTTCGCCAAGTGATAGCGGATCACATGGCGACTTTCCTGATATTCACAATTAATTTTTGTCGCTTATGATCGGCGACTTACGACACGGACTTTGTTTTTCTCTTGTGTAGCTTGAAACACAGAAACTCTAAGGGCTACCAAATTTTTTCCTTGCAATTTTACTTACCGATGTATTTTCATTTTCCCGTTAGTCAGAGTTAATAAATAAGTGTAATGAAGTTTGTTTTATCATATTGAATGTTTTCCCATTGTAAAAGGAAATAAATGTTTGTTGTCTGCTAGTTGCAAGTAGACATGGTGGCACAGTCAGGGCGATGCGATATTGTCAGAGATTACAGTGAACTGGTAGTTGCATTCTCACTGAACTCGCAAGTGTACCAGCAGCTTCGTTCAGTGCAGGCCACAACGTAGGAGAGTTATGAGAGAGGCAATCGAGTCCAGTTTCTTTTTTATTTTTTTCTGACAAATGGTCGTAAAGCAGTGGTGCTAGGGTATGTAACGTCTCGGCGTACATTTGGTGCGGACGGTTGCAGTATGCGGCATTAAATTGGTACAGTATAATTATTGCAAGAGAATGAAGATTAATATAAAGAGTACTATGGGCCCACTTTCATATATCACGAACCTACAAGTAGAAGATCCTGCGCTACACATTGTCAACGAACAATGCCTTACACTGCAACGACGAAACCTCAACCTGAATTAAAATCCAACTAATTACTTGCATACAGCTAGCCGTAGTTCATTTTGTGCTTAAATAATAGCTAGTCATACCAAAATACTGACCTTCACTTTTACCTAAGACAAAATATTTAGGCAAGATTCATTCTACCGAATGATGATGTTACGAGGGAGTCCTGATGATTCAAAAGCTATTACAGTGTTTTATTTAAAAAGTAATGGTATCTAAAACCTCAATAGTCTGCAAAACAATAATTCACGAAAGTGTTTGAGTTTAGTAAGCTGTAATTTGAAAGACAGTGCTTAAAAATTGAAATTCAGTAAAAAGTATTTTTTGTTGTACTCTTTAATGGATAAATAGAATTTAATTTTTCCACAACAGCTGTCACTCAGAAATGTCTCATAACGTACCGAGACAATAACATTTGTATTTACAGTAAGTGATTGGAAGTAATTGTTAATGAATAGTAATAAATGTTGTTACAGGAAACCAGTGTGTTATTAAAATCATATACGAACTTTACCATTCTTTTACATTCGAAATGTAGACTTGGCAAATTATCGTAAGTGTAACTAATGGTAGAGTGAATGACGCTATATCATTCAGATAAATTTTAAACTAAATGACAACATTCAGTAGTGAACAAACATAAATAGTTTTGTGAGTAAAATGAAAGACACTACGTATTACAGAGTGGCGTCAGGAAGTTTTGCATTTAGGTAAGTGTTTATTAGTCATGAGATTTCGTTGTACTTTGACCATTACCAATTGATTTGCATGACCTAATCAAAGGGTATTTGTTCACTGTGACATATTCAGCTCAAATCACGCTACAGCAATATTTATCGAGTATCTGCTCTTTCGTCTTGCGAAAAAGTCAAGCGTTTTTACGTAACTTTTTCACCGTTAACAGGCAGTGATTATAATGGCAGAACGTAGTGATCTGTCTACTGTTAATTTTCTTTAACTCATTAATTCATAACATTTCCCAAACATAATTAACCACTGTAATTCCATCCAGTCAAGTATTATATAACCGAGTTTTTACTTGTAATTGCTGCAATTTATAATACTGGCGATTCGTTTATAACCGCACCAATATTTCAATCATTTCGTTTATTTCTCGGAGTACATGCCTTTCCACGCAACAGTGAACTTCTGGTACATCGTCCATTCAAGTCCTAATTACGTGGAAGTCTAGTGTGTACTTTATCAATGACATTACATGTATAGGGCTTGAGCAAATAGGATCAAGAAAAGAGGGACTGGAGTCACTGCCCCTCCTTCAGAGGAAGACGTTCCTCAAAGGCCTGCCATGTTACATCAAATTGAACACGTAACTCAGGTATGGTTCATGCCATTTTTATCGCGGCTTTCATACCAAGTGCTCAAAGTGGTGTCCTTACGCATTGCTACATTCTAAAAGCTGATTTTCGGGAAACAATACTGCATGTTGAATTCCATTGTATTAACTATTGACAGCACAGTCTCGTCTCATGCCGAAACTCGTGCCTTCAAGAGTGGTCGTTGTTTCCTGCTAGACATCCTGTCTTAATTTCTGCTACAGACAGAAGTATAGAAGTGATAAATTTGGTGAGTGTGCAGATAATTTTTTGTTTCTGAACGACCGTTCCATTGCTCTGTGTAAAGTCCTAAGGCATCAACTGCACACCGAACAGCGCGGCACCGCGAAACATCAAGATGGCAATGACCCGCGAGCCAATGGAAAGAGCAGGCAGCGCCACACCTTCTGGATGACAGAGAGTTTAGCGCCCCCTGTCAGCGCTGATTTAGCCAGCCGTCCCTCGCTGGTCAGTCCCAGTTCTGTCTTCGAGTGCATCAGCAGACGGCTACGTAGCCGGCCTTATGTGAGCAGTAATAGGTTTTCAATGTACTTCTACGTAGGAGGGACAAGTTAAGCGATGGTTTCACTTCTTTTTACAAACTAAGCTCTCCAGCGTAGTCTGTTCTGTGTTAGATTAGTCATCGCTAAGTAACTCTAGAAGTCTACTTCTGTCTGAACCTGCAAACTGTCCATGGCTAATTAACCCGACGTTGAAATCTGACAATTCAAAAACATGGCGTTGGTTTATTTAGACACAGTTATTCTAGTCCAACAACGTGGTACACGGAATTGTAGTGCTGTGTAAAATGGGATGAATCCAACTGGGCGACCCATATTTTGTGTTGATCACTCATCGTGTTCGTGCCCGATCGTTGCTTTATTCTACAGTGGTCAAAATACACTGATAAGCCAAAGCAGTATGGCCACCTATCTACCGGGACGTCGGAAACCTCCAGGTGCCATTGTGGGCACGTCACACGTAACTAAAGTATGTAATCTGAGCAGACATACATCGCGGTCACCCTAGGGAAGGTATGGGCTGCAAATAGAGGAATCCTTTGAGATAAGCAACTTCGATAAAGGGTACATCCTGTGTACGAGTATCTTGAAAACGGCGAAGCTGGTCGAATGTCAACTTGTTACTGTAATGAGCATCTACGGAAAGTGCTAGAAAGACAATGAAACTACCAATTGGAAGTAAATGGTTGGGCTTTTACGTGGGGTCCGGAGGCTTGTCTGCACAATGATGTAGGATAAATGGTGCTCTGTGGCATCTCTGCCGAAAGAGGACAATGCTGGTGCGCGCACATGTATTTGGGAGCACACCTTTCATCGTTCATTGTTGAACATGGAGCTCCACAGCGGACGACCATTGCGTGTTCACATGTTGACCCAACGCATCGTCAATTACGGCTGCAGTGGGCACGAGAACATCGGGATTCGACCGTCGGTCAATGGAAACGTGTCGGCTCGTCCGATGAATCACATTTTTGCTACACTAGTTCGATGATCGTCTCCACAAACGACGTCATCGAGATGTATAGCGGCTCGAAGCGTGTAGAGCGAAACCACGAACGCGGTCTGGTGAGAGCAGTATTATGCTATAGGAGACATTCGTCTGCGCTTGCGTGGGACCTGTGGTAGTTACAGACGACACGCTGACACCTGTGAACGACTTACATTCATGCTTGTTGTCTACCCCGATGGCGATGTCATTTTTTAGCAGTATAATTGACTCTAGAATAAAATTTTCACTCTACAGCGGAGTGTGCGCTGATAATAATTGTCGGTGATCTGGAGGCAGAACCGTGCTTCAGTCGTTTGAGGAGGATTACAGTGATGTCTTTGCGATCAAATTCACCTGATGCAAATCCTATGGCACACGTCTGGGTCGCTATCGGGTGCCATCACAGCGTACAGAAATTAGTGGCACATCATTTACGTGAATTACATGACATGTCAGGATGTAGAGGCTTATCTCACTAGGGGCAAGATAGATATTGCCTACAGGAGAATTAAAGAGACCTTTGGAGAAAAGAGAACCACTTGTATGAATATGAAGAGCTCAGATGGAAACCCAGTTCTAAGCAAAGAAGTGAAAGCAGAAAGGTGGAAGGAGAATATAAAGGGTTTATACAAAGGCGATGTACTTGTGGACAATATATGGAAATGGAAGAGGGTGTAGATGAAGATGATGTGGGAGATACGATACTGCGTGAAGAGTTTGACAGAGCACTGAAAGACCTGAGTCGAAACAAGGAGGAGGAGGAGGAGCTTAGTGTTTAACGTCTCGTCGACAACGAGGTCATTAGAGACGGAGCGCAAGCTCGGGTGAGGAAAGGATGGGGAAGGAAATCAGCCGTGCCCTTTCAAAGGAACCATCCCGGCATTTGCCTGAAGCGATTTGGGGAAATCACGGAAAACCTAAATCAGGATGGCCGGAGACAGGATTGAACCGTCGTCCTCCCGAATGCGAGTCCAGTGTGCTAACCACTGCGCCACCACGCTCGGTTCGAAACAAGGCCCCGGGAGTAGACAACATTCCATTAGAACTACTGACGGTCTTGGGAGAGCCACTCCTGACAAAACTCTACCATCTGGTGAGCAAGATGTATGAGACAGGCGAAATACCCTCAGATTTCAAGAAGAATATAATAATTCCAATCCCAAAGAAAGCAGGTGTCGACAGATGTAAAAATTACCGAACTATCAGTTTTATAAATCGCGGATGCAAAATACTGATGCGAATACTTTAGAGACGAATGGAAAAACTGGTAGAAGCCAACCTCGGTGAAGATCAGTTTGGATTGCATAGAAATATTGGAACACGTGAGGCAATACTGACCCTACGACTAATCTTACAAGAAAGATTAAGGAAAGGCAAACCTACGTTTCTAGCATTAGCAGACTTAGAGAAAGCTTTTGACAATGTTGACTGGAAAACTCTCTTTCACACTCTGAAGGTGGCAGGGGTAAAACACATGGAGCGAAAGGCTATTTACAATTTTTACAGAAACCAGATGGCAGTTATAAGAGTCGAGGGGCATGAAAGGGAAGCAGTGGTTGGGAAGGGAGTGAGACAGGGTTGTAGTCTCTCCCCGATGTTATTTAATCTGTATACTGAGCAAGCAGTGAAGGAAACAAAAGAAAAAATCGGAGTAGGTATTATAATCCATGGAAAAGAAATAAAAGCTTTGAGGTTCGCTGATGACATTGTAATTCTGTCAGAGACAGCAAAGGATTTGGAAGAGCAGTTGAATGGAATGGACAGTGTCTTGAAAGGAGGTTATAAGATGAACATCTACAAAAGCAAAACGAGGATAATGGAATGTAGTCGAATTAAGTCGGGTAATGCTGAGGGAGTTAGATTAGGAAATGAGACAAAGTAGTAAAGGAGTTTTGCTATTTGGGGAGCAAAATAACTGATGAATGTCGAAGTAGAGAGGGTATCAAATGTAGACTGGCAATGGCAAGGAAAGCATGTCTGAAGAAGAGAAATTTGTTAACATCGAGTATAGATTTAAGCGTCAGGAAGTCGTTTCTGAAAGTATTTGTATGGAGCGTAGCCATGTATGGAAGTGAACCATGGACGATAACTAGTTAGGACAAGAAGAGAATAGAAGCTTTCGAAATGTGGTGTTACAGAAGAATGATGAAGATTAGATGAGTCGATCATATAACTAATGAGGAGGTATTGAATAGGATTGGGGAGAAGAGAAGTTTGTGGCACAACTTGACTAGAAGAAGGGATCGGATGCTAGGACATGTCCTGAGGCATCAAGGGATCACCAATTTAGTATTGGAGGGCAGTGTGGAGGGTAAATATCGTAGAGGGAGACAAAAAGATGAATACACTAAACAGATTCAGAAGGATGTAAGTTGCAGTAAGTACTGGGAGATGAAGAAGTATGCACAGCATAGAGTAGCATAGAGAGCTTCATCAAACCAGTCTCAGGACTGAAGACCACAACGACAACAACATGACATGTACGTAGAGATCTAGATCCATATGCATCCACAAACCTGCCAACAAGCTATCGGATCCCTGATACAAAGAAGCAGGGGTTTATTGTTCGCCCCCGGTAGTTGAGTGGTCAGAGCGACAGAATGTCAATCCCAAGGGCTCGCGTTCGATTCCCGGCTCGGACTGAGATTTTCTCCGCTCAGGCACCGAGTGTTGTGTTGTCGTAATCATCATCATTTCATTCCCAGCGACCAGGAAGTCGCCGAAGTGGCGTCAAATCGAAAGACTTGCACCCAGTGGACAGTCTACCCGATTGGAGGGCCTAGTCACACGACATTTATTTATTTAGTCGTGTATTTCGTTCAAAGAACGGACAAACAAGGTATTAAGCAGATGGTCGTAATGTTTAGGCTCATCAGTGAAAGTGTTGCATATTTCTTTACTGTCATACCGAGAATAACAGGAAAAAGAACTGATTTCTTTCTGTCATGTACAATTATAAATAAACAAGAAGAAAGAAGAAAGAAACTTACGCTTGATAAACACAAAAAATCAAAACCAAACTATACAAAAGTACCATTAGAAACACAATAGTTACTTCCCACTGTCATTTTGCATAAGACATTGTTTATGAATCAGTTGGTCTTCCTCTTAGTTGGAGACACTTTTGGAAGCGGTTAGGCGCACTCTGTTATCAAACTGTCGTGATAAGCCTATGGGAAATTGTCCCATTCATCGACAGTGACCACTACCACTGTCTCTAGTGGGACAGGAACATTGCAAACCGCTCGTTTTAGCATAGCGCTTTAATTCTCAACGAAGTTGAGATCGGGAGAATATAGCGGTCATTCCATTCAAGTGATTCTAAGCTCCACTAGGGAGGTGTTTTCAAGATTGTGACGATGGGTGCATGCATCGCGACATCAAGCTGCATGCCGCTCCAATATGTGCACCAAACGGAGCCACAATGCGTGCAAGCATGTCGTCCCTGTACTTCACACGAGTCGTTCTCCCATGCATTAGCACAAAGCGTGTTCTGCGACCAAACATGATTTCATTCCAATACGTGACTGAATTGCCTAGGTGAGAGTGGTGGTCCACGATGCAGTTAATGATATAAACATTGTCTTCGTTGTCTCCACAAACGAGCATCAATTCTGTCAGGGCGGAGGCTGATACAGGTCTCATCAGAAAAGAGCGTTGTGTCCCACTGCAGCCTGGTCCACAAAGAGTGGTCTCCTGCCCGTATGACATGAGCCCCTCTCGGAACCCCGAGGTCTTCTGGCACGTACTCCAGGTTCATAGAACCCATTCATATCATTTGTGTTGATAGCTGTACTCCTGTAGCTGTCTGGAACTTCCATTGTATTGATTGTTTCTGCTTGCCTTTAAACGCAGATATCGGTCCTGCACACCCGTTCTTTTCTTCCACGGTCGATCCTCAACTGACCCTGTCGTCAGATGCTTGTCCCACATTCTAGAGACAAGCAGTCGAAACACAGTGTCATTTGTCGCGAAATCCACTTATCTCGTTCCTGCTCCATCAGAGTGACTACACGGAGTCTCTAGTAGTATTCTCCATGAATTTCTCAACAAGTAATGTAGACCATTTTAATGAAAATTTATTATACATTAATTTTTGACAATACTTGGTGGTATCAGACAACTAACTACCTACTGTGTGAATGATGGATGTATAGAAAGTAAATGTAAGTAAATAGTGGAAGCTTAATTTTAAATATTGTACAAAAGTTGACTCTTCTTTACTAAGGGTCATTGAAATGAATAATTTACTTTAATTGTTGACAATACTTGGTTGTAATAGCCAAGTATCTAGCTACTGTGTGAATGATGGATTTGATGAAAGCAGATGTAAGTATTAAACCGGTAAATACTAGAAGTTCAAAAGGTTCAAATGGCTCTGAGCACTATAAGACATAACATCTGAGGTCATCAGTCCCCTAGAACTTAGAACTACTTAAACCTAACTAACCTAAGGACAGCACACACATCCATGACAAAGGCAGGATTCGAACCTGCGACAGTAGCAGTCGCGCGGTTCCGGACTGAAGTGCCTAGAACCGCTCGGTCACACAGGCCGGCACTAGAAGTTCAATTTTAATTCATGTACATAATTTTACTGTTTATTGATTGAGGATCATTAAAATTAATTAAACCAAATTTTTATAGTTTCATTTTTGTAACGTGTTTATCGATATATTCCACAGCCAGGAGGATCCCCTCTTTTGTGGGTCTATGGAATGAATAATTAACCTAATCTAAAATCTAGTCTACTGCTGTCCGAACATCCTGAGGCAACGTGTCTCGTAATGGCACACAGCAAAATTACTGCAATGTTTGCAGACGACGTCGTTTCCGAGGACAACACATACCTCCCGCTCAAAATAAAAACATATACAAGTTTCACTATAATTACATTACAAGGAAACGAATGTACATCGCTATTGAAAAAGAAGGGTCTGACTTGAAACGTTTATATCTTCCAAATTAAAAAAAAAAGATAGCACCGTAATTCCAACGGCCTGGGCAGACAACAGTTTAAAATTCGAACAGTCCGGGAAGACGTTACAATTACTGTCGCATCGGCGCTGTTGCTTTCTTCTTCACGGAGAAAAAACTGTTACAGGACTATCCCATCTAGACATCTTCAAAGGTGGTAATTTCCACAACTTGAAGATGATTCAGATGACTTGATCTTCATGCAAGTTGGTACCCCCGCCTCATTTCTCTAAGCACGTCCGACGTTACCTGAATGACACAGTTCGAACGTGCATACACTCAGGAGTTATTCCTCAAAATATTATGCATGAACTCCAAGAAGTAACGATTCTGTGAGCGCTTGAACCTAAAGCACGTGGTGAATTGGAAAGTTATAGACATAAAACGCCATGTCCACAAGTCGTTATCGATGCCATCACCCCTATTTATACTGATTTGAGTAAAGCATATTTTCTGGAGCGTTGTTTGGACGGTTTTACACTAAGTGTGAACCAAAGTTTTGGAGATACGCTCCAAAAATAACATCCAGCCGAAGTGAAATTGTCAATAATGTTTAAAATTTTGCCGTTTTTATATCCAGTGTAGGCCATACTGCAATAATGCTAGTAGCAAAAGACCTCCAAATCAAAATCGGCTATGAAATTCGCCGTTTCTGCAAAGACACAGACACCGACGACGACGTGCTCAGGGACGGAAATTTCTCTGAGGACGAAAATGAGAGCTCATCAGGTCAAAAAAGCAGAAAGCGGCCGTCAACTAGCGGTGGTGATAGCTATATGGAGCAGGCATTGATGATATCCCGTAAGTTTCAAGCTTTGTCTCATATATTTATGCGGTAAATACTAGTCAAACATTAACGCGTTTTTCTCGAAACCATGTTTCTCAGCATGGTGGCCGTCGCCCACGCTACAATTTCAATTCGATTGTCATGATTTATGGTCTCCGTTAAAGAAAGAAGAACTCTGTTTAGTTCATGGATGTCGATAATTTTAAATGTTTTTTCGTCAAAAATAGACCGTCCCGAAAATGGTAATTTTTTCAAATATCTATAATTACGCCACCCGCATCTCGTGGTCGTACGGTAGCGTTCTCGCTTCCCACGCCCGGGTTCCCGGGTTCGATTCCCGGCGGGGTCAGGGATTTTCTCTGCCTCGTGATGGCTGGGTGTTGTGTGATGTCCTTAGGTTAGTTAGGTTTAAGTAGTTCTAAGCTCTAGGGGACTGATGACCATGGATGTTAAGTCCCATAGTGCTCAGAGCCATTTGAACCATCTATAATTACGCCAAAAAACTTTTTTAAATCCCTACGATTAACTAACATCTGTGAGGATCAGGGTGATATATTAATTTCATGTTTCACGTAACCACAACCGGACTTCCAGCGACAACCGTCGATCTACCTCCTTTTACAACTGCCTCGGGAAAATCCCAATTACACGGTGAGAATATTAATATTTTTAATAAAAAATACCAATAAAAATTTCAGTGTATTCTTTATTCATTGCAGGAAACCTGATTTGACCACTACGATTCAGGACGGGGAAGACAATCTCCTGAATTCAAGGAATATTTTGTCCGTCACACTGTCGTTTCCCCTTAAGGCGGTATATCGACAGAATGCAATGTCGCGAGCGGCAGTAGCAAAATAGCGACAAAATAATAATGTTGGCCGCATATACATGGTTGATGCTGATCGGGAAGGTACGCCATCGATGTCGACCCACTGGCGGCAATGTCCAGACGATTGAGTAACTCGCTATGGTCGCAGGTTCAAATCCTGCCTCGGGCATGGATGTATGTGTTGTCCTTAGGTTAGTTAGGTTTAAGTAGTTCTAAGTTCTAGGGGACTGATGACCTTAGAAGTTAAGTCCCCTAGTGCTCAGAGCCATTTCAACCTTTTTTGATCGAGTAACTGGTTCGCAGCAACAGCAGATTTTCCTATGGTGAGGACGTTTGCACACCAGGTTTCGGATTGTTTCGTTAACATGGAGAGGGTTTCCATCGTCGAGAAACTGGTAGAAAATTCCGACCGTCGCTTACAGAGACTTCGTGGCTATGGTGAGAAATACACCGAAGAGCCAAAGAAACTGGTACACCTGCTACTGCTATTACTAATATACTGTAGTGCAGGGCCCCCGCGAGCATGCGGAAGTGTCGTAACACGATGTGGCGCGGACTGGACTAACGTTTGAAGCAGTGGGGAGGAAATTGAAACCATGAATCCTGCAGGACTGTCGATAAATCGGTAAGGATACAAGGGGGAAGAGATCTCTTCTGAACAGCACGTTGATAGGCATCCCAGATACACTGACTAATGTTCATTTTTGGAGAGTGATGACCAGCAGAGTGTTCAACTCAGAAGAGTGTTCCTGGAGCCACTCTGTAGCAGTTTTGGCCGTTTGGGGTTTCGCAAAGTACTGCTAGAATTGCCCAAGTCCGTTGTAATACACAATGGACATGAATGGATGCAGGTGATCAGACAGAATGATTACGTAAGTGTCACCTGTCAGAGTCGAATCTAGACGTAACAAGGTTCCCATATCACTCCAACTGCACTCGCCCCACACCCTTCCAGAGCCTCCACAAGCTTGAACAGTTCCCTGCTGACATGCAGGGTCATGGGTTTATGAGGTTTCCCCCATATCCGTACACGTCCATCCGCTCGACACAATTAGGAACGAGACTCGTCCGACCAGAAAACATGTTTCCAGTCATCAAGCGTCCAATGTCGGAGCTGACGACTCCAGGGGAGGCGTAATGTTTTGTGTCGTGCAGTCATCTACGGTACACGAGTGGGCCTTCGGCTCCGAAAGCCCATATCGATCATGTTTCGTCGAATAGTTCGCACGCTGACACTTGTTGATGTCCCAGCATTGAAATCTGCAGCAAGACGGTAGTTAATGTTATTCTGAAGGAGGTTGGGTTATCCCGATTGAAACCTAGATAAATTCTAGGCAAACAGTGCAACTGGGGCTGTTAAATATTAAAATTAATATGTGCCTATAATGTTTCCCATACTTTGAATGGCTTCGTACGCTCAGTGTGGAAGTACTTCCATAGGATTATGCTGTGTTTCTGATTTATCTCTTTAAACATATGAACATTTTAGGATTTATTGTAAATATTATATAATATTTTGTGTACTATAGACGAATAGTGTACTAATTTGTATTCAATTGTGTCTTATACCAAATTTTCGTTTTACCTATTCACGTGTTCTCGGATACATTTTCGAGTTCTTTCGTTTAGTGGAATCAGTCCTGTTCGTATTATCGTTGATTCTCATCTGCAATAGTTAACTTGTAGTATTTTTCCTAAACATATGTATTAAATAGTTGCCGCTTTTTTTCTATAACCTTCTTAGCTGCTGAATGCTTCCGGAATCGTGTTTATTATTCCCATCGCAGTTACTTAAATCTGTGGGGCATTTCATGACTAGTGTCAACCATGTATGAAACGGCTGACTTTCTATCAGATTTCCAGCAAAGCATTATCCGCACATTACCAAAGAAAATCGGGAGAACGAGTCCTAAATTTAACTGAAGATATGTCTGATAAGTGACTGCGCTTTTCAGCTGCTGACCGGGTTAATATACACAGAAATGGAATGAAAATCTGGAAAAGGACTGGAAACTGATCAGCGTGGTGTCAGGAACAAATAGATTTACAAAGACAAGTTCATGCTAACGGGAGGCTGGTTTGCACAGTATCGTTGCTGTTGTTTAGTTTTCTTCGAAGAATCACCCGAAAGAAAAGTCCGTAACAGAAATATAAGGACGACGGGAATAAATTTCTATCTAAAGGTTCGCAGATGACATAGATGTTCTGGGCGCATATACAGGGTGTTACAAAAAGGTACGGCCAAACTTTCAGGAAATATTCCTCACACACAAATGTTCAAAATGTCCTCCGTTAGCGAGGATACGGGCATCCACCCTCCGTCGCATGGAATCCCTGATGCGCTGATGCAGCCCTGGAGGATG
This sequence comes from Schistocerca americana, assembly GCF_021461395.2. Lineage (NCBI taxonomy): Eukaryota > Metazoa > Arthropoda > Insecta > Orthoptera > Acrididae > Schistocerca > Schistocerca americana. Next base: position 69,757,172 of record NC_060119.1, read on the forward strand.
GTGTATTGCATCACAGCCGTCCACAATACGAGCACGAAGAGTCTACATTTGGTACCGGGGTAGCGTAGACAAGAGCTTTAAAATGCCCCCCCATAAATTAAAGTCAAGAGGGTTGAGGTCAGGAGAGCGTGGAGGCCTTGGAACTGGTCCGCCTCTACCAATCCATCGGTCACCGAATCTGTTGTTGAGAAGCATACGAACACTTCGAATGAAATGTGCAGGAGCTCCATCGTGCATATACCACACTATGTGTCGTACTTGTAAAGGCACATGTTCTAGCAGCACAGGTAGAGTGTCCCGTATGAAATCATGGTGGTGAATCAAGGAAGTACAGTACATACTGACGAAACTAAAATGAGCTCCAACATGGAAATTAAACGTTTCCGGACACATGTCCACATAACATATTTTCTTTCTGTATGTGTGAGGAATGTTTCCTGAAAGTTTGGCCGTACCTTTTTGTAACACCCTGTATACTTAGGAGCTCTGTTCAAAGGAATGGAGATAATAATTTAGCACAAAATGTAGTTTAGTAATAAAGCAAAAACGAAGGCGTTGAAAGGTAATGTATGTATGAAGGTATGTAACATAATGGAAATAGAGAACAGTTGGTGGGATATCCGATACGACATACAGGTTCAGTTAACTAGGAACTGGATGGAGAATTTCATGAAAAAATAGTAGAGCACACCAAAGTGGAATAAGCAAAACATATTATAGGGTTCGGTGGGTGTAGATTATACGTATCGAACGCAACATTGGACCATATACGAAAACAACAAGGATAATATCTAACCAGTGGAAAAAGACATGACTAAAATAATTAACTTCACTTACAATTTGCATCAGAAAGCTTAGTTTATAGTATTGTGTAACTGCAGTTCTGTACACTACTTGTCTACTGTGCCTGAGAAACAGAACTAAAGCACCCAGAAGACATGGTCGTACGGCACGGCGACTTCGTACGCATAATCATCACTGTGAGCTGTAATTTAACAGTTGCAGGCAGAACGTCCACAAGAGTACGTTAAGTTTGTTCGTGCACCAGTGAGCACAGCGTTACCAGCACCTGAAAGGGTTTGAAAGGGGCCCCATTGTGGCTTTCTGTCTGGCCATTTGGTCAACTCGTGTGTTCTCCTGGTTTCTGAGGTATTGGGGTGTGTAAGCGGTACGATGCTGGATTTCACAGGAACGTGATACCAGGTATACGCGTTGTTAGGATTACAGTCGACAACACCTGACCCCAACGAGGGAAGATCACCGTAACGTTTATCAAGCACTTCGTAATAGCTTCACATCTGCGCTATTCTATTCCTTTCTCAACCTATTATTTTCGTGTAGTAAAGTTCTCGTTCCGATTCTGGTAGAGCAATCAACATTTGTTGTATGATGTATTACTGTACTACATGCTACTGTCCGCCCACATTTATGAACGAATGCGATTGACACACACTGTCACTTTCAGGTGCAAAACAATTATCCAAATTAGAATAAAGCTGGGTGAGGCATCGCAACTGGGCGGGGCAGCTTTATGTGTCTACCTCAACCGATAATGCAACGCTATTTTATAAACGTCTCTACGGCAATGCCTCATCGTTGTCATAGCTCTGTGGACGGCCACTGTATTCGCCTGAAGCCGTCAGCGCTTCTAAGTTGGAAGCTGCCAACAGCGCTGCGAGCTGCCAGGGATCCACTGCACAGTTTACAGATCCAGTGCTTTAAAACGGAGTATCCAGGGAATTAGTATAAATGATTTGATGTGGCCAATTGTGTGCCTAGGAATAAAAAGTAAAATGAAATTTGATATGTGGAAGTAAAATCCACTCTTAAGATGTGAACAAAAAGTCCAAATTATCATTATTACTTTCCAGTTTGCGTGTAACCGATGCCTGATATTTATGGCCGCACGCCCACCTCCTGCAGTGGGTGACGCTTTTCGTGCTAATAAGTTCTGGAATGTCTCAAAACAGCCATTCAAGCTAATCTGATTCTTACCTTTAAGCACTTACCTTAGTTGCAGTTTTCTGTGAACGTAGATCTCCATTTCCTTCAGGGGGTTCAATACATATCTTTCCGGTGTCCTACGCAAAACTTCTAAGCTATTCTGCATATTTATTCCTTATTCATATAAGTACCAAAGTTGCTCTTATTTCGCCCATATGTGTGTTCTTGTAAGCAAGTCTTAAAATTCCTCTCCATATGACCAATATAACACCTTTCACAGATTTGGTAGTTGATCTTGTGGATATCAAATATTTTTTCCTGTTGTTGCCAGTTTTGTAGTGGAGCCTAAAATCAATTGTACTTTTAATCGCAAATCTTATTTTAATCTTACTTTGTCTGAAATTTGCCAAATACTACCATGAAGTGCACCATTGTATGACATAGTAACAAACGTTTTGTCGTCTGGACCTGTTGTCTTCCTCTTGTCATGTACTTTTGATCTAATGTTCTTGTACAAATTTATTACACCCCAGCCATTAAATCCATTCATGCTGGCTACTTATTTCATAATGATCAGTTCTTTCTCTCCGTCGTTACAGTCGAATGGTAGTCTTAGCATCCCGTTGGTCACGGCTGTAAAACAAGCCCATTTGCACATTTTAGTGTGCCAGGATTTCGCATTAACTATCGTGTCAGTATCTTTTGGCTTCCTAAATATGCTCATATTAAGTAATCTATCTTTAAAAACAAAAAAAAACAAAAAACCTGTCATCACTGGAACCGCGCGGCCGCTACGGTCGCAGGTTCGAATCCTGCCTCGGGCATCGATGTGTGTGACGTCCTTAGGTTTACGTAGTGCTAAGTTCTGGGGGACTGATGACCTCAGAAGTCGACTCCCATTGTGCTCAGAGCCACTTTTTTCCCAAAAAGCTTATACTTCAGTCTTCCTCCAGTTCCATTATAAACATAAATTTTTCATGCATCACCTTGAGTTTTTCCTGATAGCTTGCGGTTTTTTCCCTTTTTTTTTTTTTTTTTTTTTTTGCATGACCTTCATATAGCAATATGATGTCGACGTAATAGATACGTTTTTTCATACATTATTTTGTCAACAAAGATGTTTTCTAGTTCATTTCTAAATTGCCCGCCAAAGTTCCTGCAAACTATTGCCCCTTACATGTCCGTCATTTGGTAGAATAATTTGATGTTAAATTTACAATGATTTAAAGGAAACAGAAGTTTTAAAATTTTCATGATTTCTATTATTTCACCATGAATAATTTTCTTATATTTTAACATGTTCATCTCATAATCTCCAACGTGTCGCTTGCTGGGACGCTAGTATAGAGAACTATGAAGTCGAAGGAAATCAGCGCTGCTCCATTTGCGGTCAGTGTACCTTTAATATCCCAGACAAATTTATAACTATATTTGACATTCCATTTTCTGTCATAGGTATATGACAGTCCCAGATTACATTCATTATTGACATTGTAATTAGGACATGATATCTTGTTAACAATCAGTCTATCTGGATACCCTGTCTTGTGCAATTTAATTTGTGACCAGAGAACTGGAAAAAGTTGGATACAACTGTTTCAATTTACCTTTCTCTTTTTCTTCGATACACTACATACTAATATCTTCTCCATGTTTTTCTCTCAGATTTGCTTGCTGGATTTTTACTGATTTCGACTTTAACTATTTCACTGTCTGGATGAAACTTTCCTGTTTCTTGGATGTCTCATTATCATAAATTAATTATCATGGTAGCATTCCTTGTGTTCGCTTTAGCAGCTACAGACCTGTACATTTCGAAAATATACTTCGAGGTTAGGACATTCAGTGGTTCTGCAATTTATGCATTATTAAGTCTGAATGACCTGCTTCGTGGAAGAGTTTGCTTATACTGCTACGACTTCACGTACAATTTTAGTAGGTTTGTCTACATCAAGCAATTTTTTCCACAGTGTTATTTTTAATTATGGCTGGGTTCAGGTTTTGGTTAATATAAAAATGCAGACCCTTATTACGAAGATCCTTTTCATTATCTGGCGTTCTGAAGTTCGTGAGACTGACTACCTTGTACTGAAACTTCTGGTTTACCTTCTTAATTTCTGTCTGCTGTCCACTTATACTTTGTCTGTAAGGGTTTCTTCTTATATCTCACGATGATCTTTTTTTTGTTCATTGTCCACCACATTATTAACTCCTTTAAAATATACAATAAACTGCAGTGGCGACAGTAATGTATGTAAAAGGAACAGAAGCAAGAACACTTCATGATTATACATTTCCTTATTCCTGTACACTATCCTAATTTATATCTCCAATCACAAAATTTCACGTTAGCGTCTGCTGCTGAAATGTACATGAACATATTTTAGAATAACAGAACATCTGGAACCTGATTATCATATAACCGTTCATCGTGTGTATTCTCATTTTAAGGAACCGTTTTCCATCGATCTCAATCATCTTGACCACAAATGATATACAATTCATAATAATCAGATTAGCCATCTTATCTTTTTATGTATACCTAATACTTCCTGTATATTTAGCGATTATCTAATTGGGCTTCTATTTTGTCCCATTAGTATTTTTTACTTTATCTCTTTGTCACAATCCTGATAATAGCGGCAAGGCGGAAACAGTCTTTATGAAATGTATAGCATATGTGATCAAGACAGACATTTATCATTATAATGAGGAAATACAGCTTGTTCAACAGAACGTTACGCACATCCTGCTTCTGCCTGTGTTACGTCTCAAGCTACAGTGCCATAGTAAGGTCATTTTTCAACGGCATAACACTCTTTCTCACATTGTAGGTATCTCAATGATCTGCCTGTGTGATGCAGAGTTAGTCAGGTGTCCAGGAAAATACCCAGTTCAGTCCTAGATACAACAAGAGTGGAATCAGCTTGGATGTCAACTCAGTTCCAATACCAGAATACAGGGTATCAAAGACTAGCACAATAGTTGTGGTGCAGCATGCATCAGCAGAGGACAAATCGGATTAGAGACAGCGTTCGTAAACGAATAAGTGAGATTGTTTTGGCCAGAACTGGTGCAACGTCAGTATGGGCGCGTATGGCCACTTGCTATAAATTCGAATCGATTTTGTTGTCACTGAAATGAGGTATCTTAGCCTCTCTACCAGTTAAGCCGTTTCTTTCCTATTCCTCCTGTTTCCTCCTCCCTTTCTGGGTGCTTCTTCTTATATTTTGGTCAGGCAGTGTATTTAAAATCCCCGTTGAATAATGTTTGCCATAATCCAACATCATCTTTTGAACTGGATTTATCTCTCAATTACGAGTTTCTGTAGTTCTTTGTAGCGATCTGCCTAAATAGTTCGAAAGTAACAGAACGTCTGGATACGAATTTTACTGTGCTCTCTTCGTCTGCAGTAAACCGCATGTTCTGATTTCAACTTTATTTCCACTTACCTACAACCTTGAATTTGGTGCACTAGCCCACAACAGTCAAAAGACTTGGGCGAATCATTGAGTCAGTTTGCAAGCCTCGACAGAGCTAGGCTTACTGAAGTTTTAGCTCGTGCTGGAGAATAAATCTCAGAACTTTCGATCAATGAGCTAGTGATGTATTGGCAGAGCGCTGACGTCCACAGTCAATATTGCCGTTTCACAGGCAGTCAGCATAATGCATTACGGACTCAGTCTCATACAGAGGAACCAGCACTAATTCGCTTCCCTTCGCCAATATACGTTGGTGAGAGCCCATCCATTTTAGTTTATCAAATAGGGAATTATCCAAATGGTTTCACTACGTAATTAGTAGCTGTACGACACGACGTCAACGTCTCTTTTGAACATCACGTTGTACCCTGGTTGATTCTTTGAATACTCACTCAGAAGTAATTTTGTTTTCTCGTTCAAGCCACCGTCAGACATCATTATACAGTAGTCGGTTTGCAGTTTATTCGGTGACAGGATCTATGGTTCTCATCACTATGACGATTAGCTTAACTTTCAAATGGTCATCGTGGAATTGTTCTTACACATATTGTTACAGCAGTAGTTAAGAAACCTTACATTAATTCTTTGATGGAAGATCGAAATTTCAGTTGACTTTGTCGTACATACATGATGAAACATGGTTACACATAAAAACCTTCCTTTACGTTTCACTAATTACTAATCTTCACTACTTAGATTCCGTGTAATTAGCTCGTTGTCTGGAGATAATGCAAAAATCTTTCTCTCCTTACTGGCACAAACATACACAAAGTAAAGAATTAAAACCAACGAAGCAATTAGTATGTGAAACATGCACAGTTATTATTGAAATTATTTGCAAATCCATTTATGTTGTGACACACCTCCACAAAACATTAGTTTTCAGTCATGTTTGTAGTTGGTAAAATTGGCATCGACACAGGAAAGCGCCAATTTAAAATACAGACAGGTACACACATTTCGTGATTCCAGATTACTCAATGCGCGCTGCTCCCATAGGCATGATGGTTTTCACTTTGTTGTCTTCTATTCACTCTCAGATGGAATGCTCACCTTCGTTTTTGAAGAGGAGTCTTACAAATCAGCAGCTCCAAACAATTACAGCCTCTCATGTTGACATTATTCTTAAGGATTTCATAAATAATGTAACTAAAACGGAAACGAATGAGTCTCTACCAAATTAGCAGTATTTTGGTTGTTTAATTGATTTAGGGGAAAGGGACCGAACAGCTAGGTCATCGGTCCCATCAAATTAGAAAAGGATGGAGAAGGAAGTCGGCCGTGCCCTTTGAAAGGAACCATCCCAGCACTTGCCTGAAGCGATTTAGGGAAATCGCAAAAATCTAAATCACGATAGCGAGATGCAGGCTTGAACTGTCGTTCTCGCGAATGTGAGTCCAGTATGCTTACCACTGCACCACCTTCCTTGGTGCTGTATGTTCAAGAAAATGAAATGTTTACTGCCCTACTATACCAAAGAGAGATTTGAGCCTAAATTCGTTTATCAGAAAGACAAACACCCCTCAAAGAACAAAAATGGTGTTTATCACATCAGTTGCAACGACTGTGCCTCATACGACATAAACACGAATTTTAGGGCGCAGCCGGACTTAAAGAACAAAGAAGCTAGAAGCAGCAGAAAAATGGAACACTGACTCTAACTTTGAGTAAAACTGTCTACAAAGCAATAACATTTTGCGGTAGATGAAGAAATATTGCACATAGGACTGCCTCTGCTTGAAACATTGGCTATCAACATGTACGACGAGAACCGTGCTGAAAAGCTTCTGAATGAACTAACAGGATTTAGTTACGCATCATTCCTTAATACCGCCGCTACTGACTGTTAAATTATTACCCGTTATTAATCCACTTTTCAATAACGTAGTCTAGGATTGTCTGTGAATAAAGTTTCATATTTAGTGTTAGCAGTTAATCTGTTTGAACAGTGTACATTGTTTCCTTTGTTTATGTTTGTAAAAATTTGCACAACCACATCCTTGGCAGTAATACCAGAACATGGGAGCGTAATCGTAATTCCAGGACTCAAATGTAAAGAATTAATTATACAAGTGGGCAAAAATAGTTGCTTTCCCTTTACCATCGTGCAGAAATCCACTGATGACACCAGCCAGGTTTTGCACGATTTCTATTACGCTCGTAAGTTACAAGGCTGCCGCAGTATTTCGGCAGCGAAGCAGACTGTATGACAATGCCGACTTGTTTATGTGGCGCATTCATATCCTCACACATCCGTTTCGATTTCGGGGAGTAGACGGGAGTGACGTATACTGCTGGCTCGTATGTGGGCAGCTGTCGTGTGCAGGGGCATAAAGCTTTCCCGTCCGTCGTCTGGGGTGCCACATCTGTGGCGCGACATACGTCTCGCCACCTTTTCGAAACCTGTGCTCCCTTTGGCAACAGTTTATTACTCGACGTTTCCTGTATAAGCAGATTCTGACGGAGATGTGGAGGGAACGTATCAGGTAAAGGACTGTGCTGCGGGAAATATGAAAAATATCGAAATGTCATTGGATCGTGCACTATATAAGATGAAATTTCTTTTGCGGAAAGGGATTCAAATATTTATCACATGAGCTTGCGAGGAAGGGCGACGTATTTCCTGGGACATGTAATGAGTACAATACATTGTTGAGGTAAAACAGTTCAAGTAGACTTTATTATTACTGAGCAGCGGAGTACGTGCACTGCTCTGGGAATTTCTCATACGTCAGCTACTATAAGGATGGAAGGAATCGACATTACTAAACAACAGAAACCAACCCTCAGTACCAGTTGCCTATCTAACGACTTCCATGGGCAATATGTATTTGATTTTTATTATTTAAAAATTAAAAATGCTGCCGTAATCCAGTCATTAATAAGAGTAATCATAGGGCAAATGTTTAACACAAATATAAAACTTAGAAACTCTGTATGTCTCGCGGCACTGTTAAATCGTGGCGCTCAAATGGACCAGAATACATTCACACAGTATTTCAGAATGAGAGCACTTAACGACTACCAACATACTTTACACCTAATTTGAAACATTTTGGAAACTGTACCCCACTAATATTCTCCAGAAAATAACGAAAGGAGAAGAAGTTTTTCTCTTCCCTTACTGCATTTTCACAGTTCGCCCACTAAAGCTTTAGCATCAGACAAGAGTTTTAATTTATTACTTCGTTCTATTCGCAACCCTTTTTACAAATATATTCCACAAATATTTCACTTAATGTATCTGTAAAATTATATCAGTTTACAACGCGTCGTTCAGGAGGTATGCTGTGAGTTTCAATTTTACTTTTTCATTAATTATGGGTGAATAATCCGAAACTACCAAAACCAAAGTAATTAAAATATTTCGTCTTCTAATATAAACGTTTTACATGCCTTACACATTATGTAGTTTGTAAAATAAAATGGACGCTTGAAGCTGTTTCGGACATGGGCCTCCAATTCTTTAAAAAATAGTAAGACGGACGTTAGTGGGTTCAAAAAGGGCACAATTCTATACCAACTACCTTATGTGGATAATTTTTTACACTTCGCCACTAGTTCTGAAAAATTTTAGCAGATAATGGAAAAGATTACTGTAGCCACTTCGGACATAAGAACTAAATTCCACTTCACGAAGTTTACAATAATGTACATACAACAAATCGAAGAAAAATTTACACTCTTAACAATGAAGTCATACTATTCGTTCATGCAAAATGTCTTTTACATATAAGGCAACAGAAGACAACGAATGTATAGATAGATAATTTCATAAATAGATGACTCAAAAGTATGCATTGCTTTTAGTACGCAGAATAGAATTCTCAGATGTGACCTCTCCAACGTATCTTAAATGGAGAGCCTATATTCTCTTTATGTTACCTGTTCTCCGCAAGACAATAATAGGTTGGTCATTGAAACTCTAGCCATTGTCCACCAAGTCATGCAGAAATTTATGATACTGATTAACAGGAGAAGCAGAAAAACTATTAAATCGATTAGTGAAGAATCTTCAGCGTATGACGTAATTAGTTTTGTAATGAAGATAACGTAGTGGTGAACGGACCAACCGTCAGGTGGAGAGATGGTGAAAAATCCAGAAACCACTTGCCTGCATTCTAAAAAATGAGAGAAACCCGAGAATACAACGTAATGGATTAGAAATACGCAGGAACAACATTGGTTCAAATAGTCAAAGGCTGTAAAACTTGAAGAAGGCTTAGTGTTCATTAATTCAACTGTGTGTATCAGTTAGCTGGTTGACGAATGAAATGGGGACATACTGCCACAAGGTACCAGATAGTGTATACGTGACGACTGTCTAACAATAGACATGCAGTTGGTAAAGAATATGTGTCCAGTAGGTGGACACTCAGAACACAACACAAATAAAACAAGAACTTGAGTGCGAAATGAAAGAGGGAGGACTGAATAATGGGGCTGTTTTGGAACAAAATGAGAACCACAATTTAGTATCAATGACGTGTTAACAGTTTGGACGAATCATATATCTAATCGCAATAAGTAACAAAAGCGACAAAGAATTGAAACACGAATTAGAAAATCTGTCACATCGAAGCACAAGTAGCAGAATAAGCAAGAAAATTCATGATCTAGGCAGAAAGAAAGAAATTCTGAATAAAGAAGTTAAGGACTTTAAAGCAGAAATGGAAAAACTGATCACAATTGCTGTGTATTCGAAGGTTTCTAGAAATGGCATTAATGGGAAATGCAGGAGCGCTAGAAAAGATCCAGAGATGTGATGAATCACTGATTGAGACGAAATTGAACGTTGAAGTGTTTACTTCAAAAGTAAAAATAGTCACTGAAAGTACAAAGGAAATTTCACATTTGAGAAAAGGTTTATCTTACACTGAGGCAGTAGTTAATAAATATGCAATTGCTTACAAAACGGAAGTGTCTTTGAACACACTTATGAGATTCTAGATAACACCGGCAGTCTTGGAAAGAAAATCTGTGGTAAGCCTAATCACTTAGTTGACAGAATTTTCGATGTTAAAATTTGGAACAGTGAATAGAAATTTGAAAAGAGAATGGATGACATCCCGCAGATTTCTAAAGAATTTTGAAATAACCTTTCCTGAAAATATGTTTAATAATGAAAATATTGACGTGATAATGTTATCGTGATGGATGCGAAAAGATGCTGTATGAATTTCAATAGGGACCGAATAACTTTTAATAAGTTTGATCAGCAGTTTATTATCGAATATTGGTCTGAATGAAAACTGGACTATTTGTATTGGGAGTCCATTATGACCAAGATATATGCCAAAAGGGGAAGATACACTGTGAAAGAATTTCCTGAAAACTGCTTCCGAAAACTAGACAATCTCATAGATCCAAATCTGTATGAGATCTTTGAGAAAATGTTCCAAAAAGTGCAGCATTCCAAAGGATGCAGTGTGTAGGTTACAACCACAAAAATTTTTTACAGTTATGAAAAGCATAGAGGATTAAGGCAACTGAGAGGGTAATCACGATTTCCGTTAGTACAGTAACCAGAACGAACAAAGTAGTAATGTAGCGTGGAGGTTGTAGATGTAGTAGATTAAATTTTGCACTATTTGGGGAGATGTAAAACTTCTGAATGAGAATGAAGGCAACAAAGGAAACCAGTAGCTGTATACACTGCATGTCGGACAAACAACGAGTGCATTTCTCTATTCTGAATTAAGATACATGCTTGTGGTCTAACCAGAAATTAGCGTAAGCGGAAAAATGAGAAGGAAGCACCATAAGGTTGTAGAGTCCCTGCAGCAGATGCGTGTAGAAACATGTTACAGCAGGCAGGTAGTCACAGGTGTGCAACATGAAAGCTGTGCCCTCTGAGACTTTAATGAACGAAGTGGACAGATCACCCGTCCGTGCAAATATAATGATTGCAGCTATGAAACAAAGAGATGATGTCGCTGTAGCACCGCGCGACTACTATGGTCGCAGGTTCGAATCCTGCCTCGGGCATGGATGTGTGTGATGTCCTTAGGTTAGATAGGTTTAAGTAGTTCTAAGTTCTAGGGGACTGATGACCTCAGATGTTAAGTCCCATAGTGCTCAGAGGCATTTTGAACCATTCGCTGTAGCGAGCGTTCTACTCACTTAGCAGAATTCTGCTGTAGCACCAGTCGGAAAAGAAAATATTCGAGTAATCAGACTGAGTAGTAATAACACCACTTCATCTATGATTAGAATTGGGAGATTAATAGAAATAAATTGCTTCGCCCTTTAGCTAGTCAGAAAAAGAATGATAACCTATACGTGAGTGTAAGGCAATGTGAATATGAGGATTTGAAGACAGAGGCGACATCGGAACTATTACATATCAGAAGGAAAGAAAGAGCGATCATAATTCATCACCTGATGTGAATGTAGAAATGTGTGTTACGAGGGAAAGTACCACACAAAGTATGTGAACTGCCAGTACCAAAGATGTTGTGTTTAGGGGAACGATGTCTCGTTGAAAATGGGATTGTTGTTAATGACGTAAGGAATGTTATGTAGGACACATGAATGGATGGTGAGATTATTAGCATTGTGAATGAAGTAATCCTGAATACTGAACTTAATGTAATAGAAACAAAGGCTGAAAGGCGAGATAATATAGTTCAAGGCGTTTGTGTATGCACAATCGACGTTAGTGAGGATTACAAAAAATGAGACGTTAAAGCTGATACCTTAAGGGCGGATTCTAATTAAACCACTGTTGAATGGCTCAATGCAATACAAAAGATTGTATCAATTCACCTATCCATGCAAGAACCAGAAATTGAAACAGAGCAAGAGAAAATAAAAAGGGACAAGATTCAATTACAAGTTATGATCACACAAAACGTGACAATCAGAAAGCTTAAAACGCTTCCAGATAAAAGCTGATAAAGGAAAAGCAATCAATACCAGGATGACTGTACGGCACCAAGATCTATTCTGAGAAAAACTTGACAATTCTAAAATATGATGAAGGAAAACACGCACTCAAACAGACAGAAATTTGAAATACAAAACTGCATGTCTTACTGGGAAGTGGATCACAAATTAGTGAATTTACTCAGACTTTTCGAATATGGAAAAAGTAGACCAGGTCTCATTTCAATTCTAACAATTGGGGGGGGGGGGGGGGGTCAAAATTGTTGTTTCAATGAAGAAGGCTAGTATATATATATTAAGGAAAAATCTTCACATTTCAAAGGGAAAGGATATGAATTTGAGCATATGTTCCTAGTGATTCCTGAGTTTGTTATTGATGTGACACTGTAGACTGATTGGTTAATCAAGCAGGATGTACTCACTGAGTGTAAAGTTGCGACTGGTAGCGAACCAGCGGGCTTAAAAGTGCCATTTGAAGAACTGCGTTTCAAAAAATAAGAATATAAATTTTTACACATAAAATTAGCTACTACAAATACTACAATCGAAAATGGCTTTGAAAATTATCGTCAATAGTGGGTCTAATACTGAATTTTATGAGAGTGTAAAATGCTGAATTGTATATTATTTTGGACAAGAACAGCGAATTATTTTCTCATAAATCAGGATTCATGGAGAAATTGTATGGAAATTACACCCCATGACTCACTTCATTCACCCTGCCCAGTTCCATTGTCAAGGAAAGAAGCAGTTCAATGGAAGAGTAACTAAACGTTGGACTGTAAACGTATGCTTTTCGGGATTTGAGGCCGCAATGTCAACTACAAAACTCAGACGTTTCGACAACTACTGCAATACGCCCTCCTCGGCGTGTATTGCTAACACATTGCAATACCCCCTGAGGAAGGCGTTTAACAATGGTCGCCGAAACGTCAGGATTCTACAGTTGACGATGCGGTCTCAAACCCAGAAGTATTTTACTGAAAACGTTAGAATGTGGGGAAGACTGTAAGACGTAATTTTTGGATAGAGTTACCTACTTATCATTGTAAATATAAGGGACAGAAAACTGACAGTAGTTGATAGTGCATGGACTTTGAACAGAACAATAAATAGCGAGACTGACCATCGAAAGTGTCTTGATGAATTACGACAGAGGTTTAACAATAATTATATATCACTGCTTTTCACTAGATGACGGGATATTGGCATATTCCTTTAGCGCCTGAATCACGTAAATACACTGCTTATCTGTTAGCTGGTAAATGTTACCATTATAATATTAAGCCCTTTGTTTTAAATACTTTCATTTCTGTTTCCATAAGTGCATTAATCCAATCTTAGGAGCAGAAATCAATGCTAGATTGTATGTTTATGTAGATGACTTGCTAGCTGCAATACAAGACTTGACTGAACACTGTCAATTACTGAATGAGAGTTCTAAAGCACTTCAAGTTCTTCAAGTTGAGGATATGACTTTAAAACTGAAGAAATGTGAATTTGTTAAGAACCAAATTAAGTTCTTGGGGTATTTAATTACCACAGGTGGAATGACAAGGACGCAGAAGAATTAACAGCTGTTAAAAATCGTCTTCAAACTGCAGACAAGAAAAAAAACATGTAGCTTACCTTAGGCACTCTCGATTCTAACGGGTTAGCAAAAGGACTTGATTTCAATAATCCAAACTAAGTCAACTTACTAAGGACAGATAGTGTTTTTGTGTAAATAGAAAGTCAACTTATTTTGACTTTTGTGACAGTAATAAGGGACTGTGTGTCACATCTCGGTAATTTATCACATCCGCTTCATTTGAATGGACAGATTATTCAAATAGTAGACGAGCCAGAATGAAATATTCTCGAAATAATTGCATTCGTAACTCTGATCAAATATGATAAAATACGTACAATGACTGAAAATAAAGCTCTGGCAATTATTTGTAGTTTTAAGGAATTTATTAACTATTTTCGTATGGACATAAGCTGATTTTCCATGCAGATTCCTAAACGAAGTCGTCTTTTGCGTGCAAGACTAATACTTTGCATTTCCTTCAGATTTTATTAAGAAATTTCTTACATTGAAGGTACTGTAGGCCTTGGATTTCCTGTCTTGTCAGGTTTCCCGGAAGATCATTCAACACTGTAATCAGTCACAACTACACTTTCAGAAGCGCTTTCTCTTATCTTCTGCAATGTCAGCCTACTGAATACATCTTCTTGTATATCGTATACATGTTCTTGCGTCTTGACACCTACTTACTTCGCTGGCGTTATGACATCATTCTACTGAATCATCACCAGAGCAGACTGTGAAGCCAGGTAGGATCTTGGTGTAACAGTGCAGACAATTTAAAAGATGAGGCTTTCTTTCAATTGCTGGAAAATTTGATGTACCTTCCCACGAAAACTGGAAATGAGGGAACGTCTCAGAAGCTACATTTTTTATGATTTAAATGATTAATGGAAAAATGAGCCTATATGCAAAAACGTGAGGCATCACGAAATGATGTTAGATGTTGAAACTCAGTGAAGGCCACTTCTGATAATACTAGCTTTCCCAAACTGGGAGAGTATTACCAAATTTTCAGTGATGCACTAAAAAGATATGAAGATTACTAGAGTTCACCATCCAGTGACAGCCGTTGTTCAACTGTAACTGTGTAGACAAGATAGAAGATTTTTTGAACGAGAAAATCTTATTGCTATTGTTCACAGATCAAGTGTGTAGACGGTGCTGATGATTATGCATGTGTTTCAGTGCCTTACCAATGAAAAATATGGAACTGGAAGTTGTGCTCCGGAACACTATTTAATCTTTCGCCGCTCTATAATCTCAGTTTTTTACTTTCTAATTGCATTTTTAAATGATAACATTCACTTTGTGTGAGGTGCACTGTCTTCCCGAAATACCCGAAATTACTCCAAATTATAAGCTTTTTCCAGTTGTGGTAAAATGTTCCATAGTACAACATATTCATACACCAATCAAGAAATAGAACACGAAATTTTATAAGTGCTGCAGTCGAGGAAATCTTGACTTACTGTGCTTAGTACTCTGTTACGTTATTACTCTACTATATAACAATAATGAAATTAGCGGGTGGAAACAACTTTAGTGAAACTGTCTTCAAAAAAACAATTGCAATTTAAAATCTTTTTAAAATTAAAGCTGTTGAAAACTAACCCTAATTTTCATTTTCATGACAGGAAAAATTGTTAACACACCGGGGAACATCAGTGCATTTGCAAATATCAGATGTTCCTCGGTTGAAGACTTTCTTCCGTTTCATGATGTAAGGTGGTCCATGACAGAAAAAGTATAGCGTATCTGTCCACATTTATACAAAGTGAAAATCATTTAAACCGAAAAACTTTGGGAGGTTGCACGGAACACCAAAACCAATGTTTTTCTCTAATGCCCTATTTCCCTGTGAGGATTTATTAAACTCGTAGAAAGAGTTTTCTCCTTGTGAAAGTTAACTGAACCAACAAAATGTGTGAGGCTGCATGGGACATTAACAACACTTATTCTCCTGTGAGGCACAATTGCACGAGGAAATTAAATCTTCTTTACATTAGACAAAAGGTAACGCAAACAATTTTTAATTTTTTAGTACCACGAGTCAAGAAAGCCAA
Source organism: Schistocerca americana (assembly GCF_021461395.2). Lineage (NCBI taxonomy): Eukaryota > Metazoa > Arthropoda > Insecta > Orthoptera > Acrididae > Schistocerca > Schistocerca americana. The sequence continues at coordinate 69,773,122 of NC_060119.1, forward strand.
CACAATAAAATGATTTAAAAAATGTATACATTGAATTATTTCAAAAATCTATCTATTGACTTGTTAACAAAGTTTATAGCGGTGGATGATGTTCTGTAACGCAGTCGAAGACTGCAATAGTGTCCTTCATCTCTCCTGCTACAGCTACTAAATGGGCAATCAGTTCCTCTTTTCATTCAAGAGGAATATTTTAAACAAGGCTGTGTAACTCTCGTCACACGAAAATAGCCCAGAGGACTCAAATCAGGCAATGGAGTAGGCCATGGTAAAGGACCACCTCTGCCAGTCCACTTTTTTGAAAACTGTCGGTTCAAGAATTGACGCACAGGATGAGTGAAATGTCCAGGCGCCCCGTCATGCTAGATCCATATACTCTGTCTTGTAGTGAATGGAACGTCATCCAGCAATCCAGGAAAAGCTTTGGTGAGAAAATTGTATAACGTCCGCCACTAAATGGTGTCGGTAGGAGATCCAGTCCAATTAAAAGGTTACCAACAACACCTGCCGACATATCCACATATAGCCACACCTGATGAGCGCCAATAAATATGGCAGATAGGTTGAAATCACTCCAAACATGTGAACTGTGGGTGTTGAAGACCCCATCCACGTATAGAGTGATTTTCTCCACCCTGAACAAACTCTAGGGACTGACGATTCAAAGGATACGGAACAGAAAAGGTAATGCAATTACGCCCGGAAATGCATGGTTTCCATGCCAGAGACAGTTTATTGAATGATACTTTGTCACAGAGACTGCGGTCTAATACGCACAGTACCATGCAGCCACATTGGCAGTATGCATGGTTTCCTCCTAGAGGGTGGTACTGTGCCTCATACGACATTCCCTAGCGCCCTCTCCTGCCATAGACATTGGTAGCGTTGTATGAGAGTCAGTTCTCTTGCTAACTTACCTTGTAGTGGAGGTGGTAAAATTTTGTATACTTTGGTTCCGTATTCGAATCGAGAACTTGTCAACGTGGTGTTTACCAACGGAAAGGCAAATGGGAACGGGCGTGTTTTAATACAACGCTCTATCACATCCACTACAAGGTGAGTCTACAAGAGATGAATCGGACACAGCATTATCAATGACTATGGCAGGAGAGGCTCCTAGTGCATGACGTATGAGGCACAGTACCACCCTCTGAGGGGTCACACTAACCGTGGCTGCATGGTAAAGCGCGTATTAGATCGCAGTCTCCGTAACAAAGTATGACTGAATAAGTGGTGCCTAGTTTGAAACCATGCACTTCCGGACATAGGATCATTAAACCTTTTTCGTTCGTTTTCCTCTCATCGATCAATACCTAGAGTTTATATAGGTTGAAAGAAATTCATCTGATGTGGTAAGCACCAATGATGTCAGTTTCAGGTGTATCGCTCCATTAGTAAACATATACTAAGCTGGGTCAAGATGTACATGTAAACGAGAATATGAAACAGCTGTTACAGTTGAGGAGTTAAGTATGTTTTCCAGACGATCAGTTGCAACAATTTGGTCTTTAAAGGTGAAGAGTGAATTCGCCATCTACCTGATTAAATAACGCAGGAAATTATGACATTAGAAAAACACATTTGTTTAGATGTCCAGGGTAACCTCTCAGAGTTTGTCGGTTTAAATAATTTTCGCCCCGAATAACCAGTTTTAAGAATGCAGAAAAGTTTAATCCTGTTCAGTGTCTTCATGGAGGGGGAGGCAGCATTTTGACCTATTTTTTTACTACTAGCTATGTGTGCTGCTTTTGTCTGTCTCTTTCTCTCTCTCTCTGTGTGTGTGTGTGTGTGTGTGTGTGTGTGTGTGTCAGAGACAGAGAGAGAGAGAGAACTACGAGCCAAAGCTGCAAAAATGCCTAAATAGCTAGACCGCATGATTACAAAGTTGAGGTTTCTTCAGATCTAAGGTTAATTCACCTGAGTGTTACGAAAGACATGTTCTCAATGATGGCGATATGTTCTGGGCTTATTTCGACCTTCGTCTGACTTACCAAGCAAGTTAAGGGGGAGTGCATCAATAAAGTCGACTCTCGATCGTTGTGCGACTAGGTTGTTTTTCACATTAGTAACTCTTATCAACAGCTGAAATAAGTATCGAGTGATAGAAAAAAATACAGTGGCTGACAGATGTTTGAATTAAATACGGCAGATTAGGAAATCAATGTTGCAGCCTCCATGTCACTGCCAAAAGTAAGCACACAAACATGGAGGTGCAGTCAGATGCAACGTAGACTGTCACTTGTTTACATATCAGGTTAACAACTACGCTGCAAAACAGGAGAAAATATTCCCGTAGTGTAAAGTAAAAATTATATCTGCTTAATAGTCTGCTTAAACAGTATATCCGGTTACTTTCATGTACGGGTCGGAAGTGTCTATTACTTTGAAATTTCGGCAGGTTCCCTCTAGCTCCTTCAAGCAATACGTTAATATTACGTCAGATCCTAGAAGGTGTGAAAGAGACTAAGCAAGAGGCTGAATTACGGAAAGGTGGTTAATGAGAGCGACTTTTATTGTCTACATACCACCTAGTGACAGAGAGAGAAAAAAATCTCACATTTTGTATTATGTTAACAATGATGTGACATCAGGCAGTTGTCAATACTCAATACCGCAAAACTGTGTGACATAAGTCTTCTATATTCTCATACTGAGCCAACTCCGCAGTGTTCCTCGGGCAAGGGCTACTGCAAATTTCTATTCATAGCGAAGCTCTAGAAAAGTAGAAAACTTTCTGAATCGTTCTGGAGGATTACTGCTTCCGAGATATTCCACATTTTTGGCAGGGACTCATGCATTGATGGTGCATGCATTCCAGTCAGCCGGAAGACCGTTATTGTAGAGGGGCAGTCTCTGTAAGAAAAAGTTCTCAGAAAGACAGTGTGATGCGGAGCCTCCTTACATTTATTTGAAAGAAAGATGGAAAATCGAATACACATTGCTGGTTTGAAAGTAGTTTCAATTTCTTCGTGTTCTTAGGCTACGACATAGGCGTTGCGTTTTCTGTCGAATCACAATGTGAATTCTTTATTGCCCTACGGATGTACTGCAAAGGACACTGAAGGGTAGATGTGCCTCGGAAATGTATCTGTGTTTTTATCCTGGTGAGACTAGCAGATCCTCCCGTACATCCAGCCAGGAGTCGTTTGTATTTAACGCTACGTCCATCACGACTTAAGAGCCTACGTTTATTACGTGCGTCGAAAGAGGCAGGTGAGGGAAAGAGAGAGAGAGAGAGAGAGAGAGAGAGAGAGAGAGAGACAGAGAGAGAGAGAGAGAGAAAGAGAGAGAGAGACAGAGACAGAGAGAGAGAAATATGTAATAGAAAACAGATAATGAAGGGGTAGTACATACAATGAGGACGAGGCAGCATGCGGAACGAAAGCAAGAAGGTGGTTAACTATGGAATTATGGGGAACTTTACTTTACAGGGTTCCAGATCGCTCGCAATTATGACGAATTTTCAGTGGAAAGTACTGAATCTGACATAAGCAAGGGAAGAAAAGCAACACGGCACGGCATTTGCTATGGAGTAAAGTCAACCGCCGGCACGCCAGTTGGAAACGACAGGGAAGAGATTGCTGTGAGAAGAGGTCAGCAAATCGCACGCTGACCGACCCTCCTTCAGGACGACAACGCGGCAGCAGCGCCCCCTGTGTGAAGAGGGCATATCCGACTGGGGACTCCACAGTTGAATACTACTCTCGAGAGTACTGACTTTAATAGCAGCGTCAACGCTCGTTACTTAACTTGCACACTCTATGTAGCACAGACTTTGAATTGTTTATACTGAAGAAGATAGATTACACTAATGACCATTATAATTGCTACACCACGAAGATGACGTGCTACAAACGCGAAATTTTGTGAGAAGATTCCGCCGCAACAAAACACTCCTCGATGTCAACCCTAAATCCTGCATCATGTCAGTGACATTCTCTCCCCTATTACTCGGTAATCACATTGTGCTGCTCTTCATTGAGTTACTCGATGTACGCCGTCAGTCCTACCTGATAAGCATCCCAAAGCGCTCAGCACTATTCCAAAAGACTGCGGACGAGCTAGTGCAGGCAGTCTCTTAAGTAGATCTGTTACAATTTCTAAGCGTTCTGCGAGTAAAACGAAGTCTTTGATTTGCCTTCCCCGTAACACGTTCTATGGGTTCTTTCCAGTTTAAATAGTTCGTAATTGTAATTCCTAGGTACTTAGTTGAATTTACGTCCTTTACATTAGACTGATTTACCGTGTAACAGACGTGTGACGTATTCCTTGTCCGCCTCTGTAGCGTAGTCGTAACGTTACCGCCTACCACGCAGGGGCTCGGGTTCGATTCCCTGCAGGGGACTGGGTGTTGTGTGTCCTTCATCATCATTTCCATCATCATTGACTCGCAAGTCGCCGAAGTGGCGTCAACTAATGACGGCTTGCAACGGACTCCTTTTAGCACTCATGTGGATGACCTCATATTTTCATTATTTATGGTCTAGTGTCAATTTTATTATTTAGGGTCAATTGCCAATTTTCGTTCGGTTAACATATCTTTAGTAAATCGTTTTGCAATTTTCTTTTGATCTGATAAGTCTATTAGACGATAAACGTCAGCATCATCTGCAAACAACCTAAAATGGCTGCTCAGATTGTCTCCTAAACAGTTTATATACATAAGGAACAGCAAAGAGCCTGTAAAATTACCTTTGGGAAGGCCAGAAATCACTTCTGTTTTACTTGATGACTTTCCTTCAGTTACTACGAACTGTGACGTTTCTGCCTTGAAATCACGAATCCAGTCACAGAACTGTGACGATATTCCATAAGGACGTTGTTACACTACACGCGCTTGTGCGGTATAGTCTCAAAAGCCGTTTGTAAGTCTAGGAATATGGAATCAATTTGAAATTGCTTGTCAATAGCACCCAACACTTCGTGAGTGTAAAGAGTTAGTGCTGTTTCACAAGAACGATGTTTACTAAATCCATGCTGACCGTGTGTCTATAGACCGTTCCCTTCCAGGTAATTCATGATGTTCGAATACAATATATAATCCAAAATCGTACTGTGTATCTGGATATCGACATTAATGATATGGGCCAGTAATTTAGTGATTTCTTGAAGAGTGGTGTGGGCTGCACAACTTTCGATTCTTTGTGTGCGGATCTTTCCTCGAGCGAGCGATTGTATATGCATCACCGTATACTAAAAGGAACCTAATTGGTATACAGTCTGTATCTGAAGACTTGCTTTTATTAAGTTCATTAAGTTGCTTCACTACTCCGAGGATATTTACTTCTAAGTTACTCATGTTGGGAGCTGTTGTTGATTCGAATTCTGGAGTATTTACTTCGTCTTCTTTCGTGAAGGAATTTCGAATGGCTGTGTTTGATATCTCTGCTTTCTCAGCACTGTAGTTGATAGTACTTCCACTGCTGACCTGCAGAGAAGGTATTGACTGATCCTTGCCGCTAGCAAACTTTGCATACGATCAGAAACTCACTGTATTTTCATCCAGCTTTCGAGATAAAGTTTCGTTGTGGAAACTATTATAAGCATCTAATTTTCATACATGTTATGATTTAACGAATTATGATTTTCCGCTTTTCTTGTATGCTATACAAATTTTCAGTGTGGTGCCTCTGGAAACACCAAAGACGTCAACTACCTTGGTTACGGAAGGACGCGCAAAACGAGCACTAACAATTTGGTCACGTTCGAATTGGCTTAGCTCCGACATAATGCACTCACAACTACAACGCCGTTGTGGTCACGACTTACAATGGTGACATACGGAGACCACTGCACTGGTGTCAGTCTTGGTAAAATACAACAGCACAAACCAAAAGGCTTGGCTTTCATCTGTATGTATGTTCAAGCTTTTATTTCTCGTGGTCCTTCCATTCCTTGATCAAGCCTCTGTCTACTCTTTTTTCATAGACCTCGAAATCTTGCTTACCTGACACACTGAGATGAAAAATTAATTACGAGGAAGACAAAATAAGTTGATAGTTATTAAAAACAGCAGTAGAAGTAGTTGACAAATAAATTTTATTTCCTAACTATAACTTCGATCGTTATAAATTTCGGCGAATAAACCCTTAAAGCTTCCTTCAGACTGATCTCAGCACGTCTGTGATGTCAAATTAGTCCAGTGGTTCCCAACTATACTTAGACAATTATCCATAAATGTATTCAGATACAAGCTAGTAACCCCACATCCAATCACCCCCATCCTTCCCTCCCCACACCGTCACCGACATTAGAGCTGTCTTAACTTTAAAATGAAATATAATTTTCTCTGAATAATTTTATTTTTAAAATTATGAAAGATAAATTATATATAGTTTCTGTAGGTGTTATATTAAGCCTCAATCTAATGAGACATTTGGTACCGTTTATTTGTGACAACCATTTTCTTATTGAACGATGAAGCAATTGTCACTGCACCTACAACTCTTCCTCAGAAAAGATGTTAAAAGGAGACACTTGTTGCAAAAAATGTCTCCTCGGCACTACTCCTGCTGAAATGTCTGCACTATTCCTATTATTTGTAACTCACTTGCTTCCTAGACCCATCAGTTTTGAAATGGCCAAAACTGGAAAACTGGATGCTACTAATCCTTTGTATGTGCTTACTGCCACTAATAATAGTGATAATAATGTTTTGTAGGTCCTACAACGGCGTAAAATCCATTTTAAAGTTGCAGTTGCTGTCAATTGGTTTGTTTATTCCTGCGAAATGTTTAAGTAATCAATTTCTGGTCTGTTGTGAGAACTGCCCACTAACTTGCACAAGGCAGTTTCATGCGATATTTTAAACACATGCGACACATATATGTCTCAATTTTACTGTCGTATAAGCATGGTACGAAGTAGAAAATATGTGTGTTGTAGTAGACTCTCTGAGGAAGATGTTCATACATTTGTTTCAAGCGCTGTGATGTCTACCACACCGTCTGATGCGCTAATCCTCGTTTTGAAATAAAAAACTTTAGTTATTTGCAACTTACGTGATCTGCACTACACTCTTACGAAGTAGTAAAACATCGTAACAATCCCTTAAATATGTAGTTTCATGACAGAAACACAACTAAACCTTTTGATTTTACCCCATAGATAATTATATTTTATTTCTCGGGGAGAAATTACCTCCAGGTTACGACTCACTGAATTTCACCGAATTAGTCCATACAAGAGAACGTGACACTTACATAAGAGAACGTGAGACAGTGTCAAAACTGTTATTACTCCCATATTACTAATCAGTGCTTTGTAGCAATCCACCTTGGTTCAAAAGCTTCTCAGGTGTTGCCACTTCATTGCTACATGACCACGGCTAATTGCCTCTGCTTTTTAACCGATACTGCAAATTAAATGCTAACTGAAGGTAAACAGGGTAACACTCTAAGGTCAGAAAAAGAAAGACACACACTGAAACACTCCTCTTAGAATTCTCACTGATAGTAACGAAACTTATTGTCCTCTCTTACGCGTTTATAAATATGCCTGCTTCGTCAAACGCCTCATGCTGGCTAATGGCACGTTGCTCCACTGTGAGCAAGCTTCCTACAGAACACGTGTTCGCTCACCAGACCGGCAGCTGACCAAACCGGTTTCTACATCCATGCATAGGAACGCACTTTGATGCTTTTCAATCAGGCACAACAACGCAACTGAGTGTCAATGATCGCCTACTATTGACTGTAAAGATGTAACTCTATGGATGCTATATAAACATTTCAGCCGTGTTGTTATTTTGTTTTATGCATTACTTTCAGCAGCGTCTTTCAAAACAGTCAAATATTAAATGAACGAAAATGACTGAAATCTCTTTTCGTAGTTTCCTATCAGAAAGCCTATTTTTGATCAAACATCTGACTACAGAAAAACATGACTCCCTATAAATTACAGAATTAGATTTTGCCTATGCTTTCGCACCCAAACTTGGAATAGGAAACAGGCATATTTGAAATCAAATTCACCAGCCTGATATTTGGTTTTACAACACAGAGTATGTTTGCTTGAACATATTCACAGTAGGTGAGAAATATGTTATCAGTCGTTTCAGGAAATCTCTTTTCCGATTTTTCTTTGGGAAATGGGTAAATAGGGTGTAAAATTGATCAACGCCATGTCTAGGTTTGCAAAAAGATATTTAATTGCTTGATAGAATTCCGTGTAATCTAAAAAATAATTAGTGACCAGATGAAATTGTTGTCCAAATTTTCATAGCCAATCGAAGATTCTGAAATGAACAGATGATCCATCAAATAGACAAGTCTGATTTTCAGAAAAGTATTTAGTTTCATTGAAACTAATTGGGAAAGTTAAAAAGCTTAATGAGTTATTTTTTGGGGAAATTTCCAATCTTTCACTGTCTGAGTAGTCATAACTAAACGAAAAGTGTGGTATGGACTAGTGGAGTAGCAAAATGGGCAGCGGGGAAAACGAAAGTAATTGCATGAAAGTATTCACAGTAGTAAAGAGAAATTTAGTTATTGATTTCAGGGAAATTTTGTTCCGAAGTTTCATAGCCAAAAAAAGATTCAGGAATGGGTACCTTTAGTATCAAATAGATCAATGTGAGGTGTAATTTTGTGAAGAAAATGTTTAATTGATTGAAAGAAAGCAGAGTAATGGAGAAAAACTTCATTTGTGATATGAGGAAAAGTTTAAACGTTTCATGAACAGGTACTGCCTCCTACGTAAATGAAGTGAATAAAAGTTCGTGCACTCAAGGATAGCCATTTTGCACATAAAAAGTTGCTTTTGCCTGATATTTAAGCGTCAAAATGCTTCCTTAGAATCAAGTAGTTAATTTAGGACATTTAGAGAACAGAATTCGCTCAGAATGCAAGCAAAGAGTCATAAAGGCAAAGAGGTATAGCTGTTCCGCTAATATAATGTTGCAGTGGTGCGATATTTAACTGTTGAAATTACTTCCTTTGAGCCACGTACTAAAATCAGGACATATTGAGAACGGAAAATGTGAGGAAAGGGATTTTATAAGAAGTGCCTGTGAGAACGCTTCAGTGTTGTCGGAGCTCTGTGGAAGACTATTGTTTCTGATGCAGGCAACAGGGCCTCACAGTTGAAAGCTGGCAACAGTGCTGCAAACTGTTTGGGATCTTCTTGCGCTGACTCGGTTACAGAGTGTCTCAAGTAGCGTCTGAGGCGCACAAGTGTGACCAATCACTAAAGACGCTTGGTAAACGTGGAAGGGCTTCCAGCAATCTTTAAGGCAATGAAGAGTGTGAGAAAGATCAAAAACAGATAAGGTCATCCAGAAGCGGAGAATTAGAGGAATGAGTAATGGGAAGAGTCGTTACTCGTATTATGTTTTCAGCCATCGACAAACATTTGAAAATCTTTTGATAAGACGTTTATATAACTAAAGTATTTGTAAGCTCCTGGTAGGAAACTATATGTCTGTCGATGGTGATGGAAAATTAGGTACAAGATGTTGTCAGTCATCACTTGAGGTAGTAAGTATGAACAACCACAAAACATGCCCACTAAGCTCCTCTGCCTTCTATTAATAATAATAAAATATCTTTCAATAATTAAATACATTGTACTTTACGCTTTCTGAGTATAGTTTGAAAGTAAAAAGAATTGGGGAAAAGGTTTGATATTTTGTGAAATAACTCGTCTAAATGTAAGAAGTAAAATAGATTATAGAAAAAGTGGCAGCGAATATGAATGATGAAGATAATCATCTACAGTATATGAGGTGGCAACCAAGAATCTAAAGTGCATCGTTTACCATACAATCTTACAATTTTTAAGAGTACTAGAGGATATTTGCTTGGTGGATTATGTAGACCATTGATTCAGCTAATGTGTGGACTTAAACCATTTCTGTCCTCAATCCCAACAATTGCTCACTTTAAAAAATGTTTGAATAGGGGATCCTTTAAACACAACACGAGAGAGCGCAACCCGTGGACTAGGGGTAGCGTCTTTGAATCATAATCAAAACGTCTTCGGTCCAGGGTCCGATCCCCGCCACTGCCTAAATTTTGATAAATAATCAGCATTGGGGGCCGTAGACTTCCGGCATAAGAAGTCAGCCTCATTCTGCCAACGGCCTTGTCAAAGAGGGCGGAGGAACGGATAGAGGTTCAGGGCACTCTCTTCTCCTAGGGGTGGGAAATTGCCCCTAAAGGTGGAAGAAGAATCAGCAATGATCAACGACATGAGGATACAGAAGGCAATGGAAACCACTGCATTAAAGACACGTAACGTGTATCCACAGGACATGTGGTCTGTAATTGAAGAAGTGTCATGATGATCTCTCAATTGGCAAAAGATTCCGGAAAAGTCCCCCATTCGGATCTCCGGGAGGGGACTGCCAAGGGGGAGGTTACCATCAGAAAAAGATTGAATAATCGACGAAAGGATAACGTTCCGCTAGTCGGGGCGTGGAATGTCAGAAGCTTGAACGTGGTAGGGAAACTAGAAAATCTGAAAAGGGAAATGCAAAGGCTCAATCTAGATATAGTAGGAGTCAGTGAAGTGAAGTGGAAGGAAGACAATGATTTCTGGTCAGATGAGTATCGGGTAATATCAACAGCAACAGAAATTGGTATAACAGGTGTAGGATCCGTTATGAATAGGAAGGTAGGGAATAGGGTGTGTTACTGTGAACAGTTCAGTGACTGGGTTGTTGTAATCAGCCCGCCTCTCGTGGTCGTGCGGTAGCGTTCTCGCTTCCCACGCCCGGGTTCCCGGGTTCGATTCCCGGTGGGGTCAGGGATTTTCTCTGCCTCGTGATGGCTGGGTGTTGTGTGCTGTCCTTAGGTTAGTTAGGTTTAAGTAGTTCTAAGTTCTAGGGGACTGATGACCGTAGATGTTAAGGCCCATAGTGCTCAGAGCCATTATTTTGTTCTAATCAGAATCGACAGCAGACCAACACCGACAACGATAGTTCAGGTATACATGCCGACTTCGCAAGCTGAAGATGAACAGATAGAGAAAGTGTATGAGGATATTGAAAGGGTAATGCAGTATGTAAAGGGGGACGAAAATCTACACTCCTGGAAATTGAAATAAGAACACCGTGAATTCATTGTCCCAGGAAGGGGAAACTTTATTGACACATTCCTGGGGTCAGATACATCACATGATCACACTGACAGAACCACAGGCACATAGACACAGGCAACAGAGCATGCACAATGTCGGCACTAGTACAGTGTATATCCACCTTTCGCAGCAATGCAGGCTGCTATTCTCCCATGGAGACGATCGTAGAGGTGCTGGATGTAGTCCTGTGGAACGGCTTGCCATGCCATTTCCACCTGGCACCTCAGTTGGACCAGCGTTCGTGCTGGACGTGCAGACCGCGTGAGACGACGCTTCATCCAGTCCCAAACATGCTTAATGGGGGACAGATCCGGAGATCTTGCTGGCCAGGGTAGTTGACTTACACCTTCTAGAGCACGTTGGGTGGCACGGGATACATGCGGACGTGCATTGTCCTGTTGGAACAGCAAGTTCCCTTGCCGGTCTAGGAATGGTAGAACTATGGGTTCGATGACGGTTTGGATGTACCGTGCACTATTCAGTGTCCCCTCGACGATCACCAGTGGTGTACGGCCAGTGTAGGAGATCGTTCCCCACACCATGATGCCGGGTGTTGGCCCTGTGTGCCTCGGTCGTATGCAGTCCTGATTGTGGCGCTCACCTGCACGGCGCCAAACACGCATACGACCATCATTGGCACCAAGGCAGAAGCGACTCTCATCGCTGAAGACGACACGTCTCCATTCGTCCCTCCATTCACGCCTGTCGCGACACCACTGGAGGCTGGCTGCACGATGTTGGGGCGTGAGCGGAAGACGGCCTAACGGTGTGCGGGACCGTAGCCCAGCTTCATGGAGACGGTTGCGAATGGTCCTCGCCGATACCCCAGGAACAACAGTGTCCCTAATTTGCTGGGAAGTGGCGGTGCGGTCCCCTACGGCACTGCGTAGGATCCTACGGTCTTGGCGTGCATCCGTGCGTCGCTGCGGTCCGGTCCCAGGTCGACGGGCACGTGCACCTTCCGCCGACCACTGGCGACAACATCGATGTACTGTGGAGACCTCACGCCCCACGTGTTGAGCAATTCGGCGGTACGTCCACCCGGCCTCCCGCATGCCCACTATACGCCCTCGCTCAAAGTCCGTCAACTGCACATACGGTTCACGTCCACGCTGTCGCGGCATGCTACCAGTGTTAAAGACTGCGATGTAGCTCCGTATGCCACGGCAAACTGGCTGACAATGATGGCGGCGGTGCACAAATGCTGCGCAGCTAGCCCCATTCGACGGCCAACACCGCGGTTCCTGGTGTGTCCGCTGTGCCGTGCGTGTGATCATTGCTTGAACAGCCCTCTCGCAGTGTCCGGAGCAGGTATGGTGGGTCTGACACACCGGTGTCAATGTGTTTTTTCCATTTCCAGGAGTGTAATAGTCATGGACGACTGGAATGCAGTTGTAGGGGAAGGAGTAGATGAAAAGGTTACTGGAGTTTATGGGATTGGGTCAAGGAATGAAAGAGGAGAAAGACTGAGGTCTGTAACAAGTTTCAGCTAGTAATAGCGAATACCCTGTTCAAGAATCACAAGAGGAAGAGGTATACTTGGAAAAGGCCGGGAGATACGGAAAGATTTCAATTAGATTACATCATGGTCAGACAGAGATTCCGAAATCAGATACTGGATTGTAAGGCATACCCAGGAGCAGATGTAGACTCAGATCACAATATAGTAGTGATGAAGAGTAGGATGAAGTTCAAGACATTAGTCAAAAGAATCAATACGCAAAGAAGTGGGATACGGAAGTACTAAGGAATGACGAGATACGTTTGATGTTCTCTAACGCCATAGATACAGCAATAAGGAATAGCGCAGTAGGCAGTACAGTTGAAGACGAATGGACATCACTAAAAAGGGTCATCACAGAAGTTGGGAAGGAAAACATAGGTACAAGGTAGGTAGCTGCGAAGAAACCATGGGTAACAGAAGAAATACTTCAGTTGCTTGATGAAAGGAAGAAGTACAAACATGTTCCGGGAAAATCAGGAATACAGAAATACAAGTCGCTGCGGAATGAAATAAATAGGAAGTGCAGGGAAGGTAAGACAAAATGGCTGCAGGAAAAATGTGAAGACATCGAAAAAGATATGATTGTCGGAAGGACAGACTCAGCATACAGGAAAGTCGAAACAACCTTAGGTGACATTAAAAGCAACGGTGGTAACATTAAGAGTGCAACGGGAATTTCACTGTTAAATGCAGAGGAAAGAGCAGATAGGTGGAAAGAATACACTGAAAGCCTCTATGAGGGTGAAGATTTGTCTGAAGTGATAGAAGAGGAAACAGGAATCGATTTAGAAGAGATAGGGGATCCAGTATTAGAATCGGAATTTAAAAGAGCTTTGGAGGACTTACGGTCAAATAAGGCAGAAGGGATAGATAACATTCCATCAGAATTTCTAAAATCATTGGGGGAAGTGGCAACAAAACGACTATTCACGTTGGTGTGTAGAATATGAGTCTGGCGATATACCATCTGACTTTCGGAAAAGCATCATCCACACAATTACGAAGACGGCAAGAGCTGACAAGTGCGAGAATTATCGCACAATCAGCTTAACAGCTCATGCATCGAAGCTGCTTACAAGAATAATATACAGAAGAATGGAAAAGAAAATTGAGAATGCGCTAGGTGACGATCAGTTTGGCTTTAGGAAAAGTAAAGGGACGAGAGAGAGGCAATTCTGACCTTACGGCTAATAATAAAAGCAAGGCTAAAGAAAAATCAAGACACTTTCATAGGATTTGTCGACGTGGAAAAAGTAGGGGTAAGCTATAGAGAGAGACGGGTCATATACAATGTGTACAACAACCAAGAGGGAATAATAAGAGTGGACGATCAAGAAAGAAAGTGCTCGTATTATGAAGGGTGTAAGACAAGGCTGTAGCCTTTCACCCCTACTCTTCAATCTGTACATCGAGGAAGCAATGATGGAAATAAAAGAAAGGTTCAGGAGTGGAATTAAAATACAAGTTGAAAGGATATCAATGATACGATTCGCTGATGACATTGCTATCCTGAGTGAAAGTGAAGAAGAATTAAATGATCTGCTGAACGGAATGAACAGTCTAATGAGTACACAGTGATCAATACCGAGTAGACTGTGAACTGTCTACTCTTTTTTATGTGTGGATGAAGAAAGAAACTTCGAGTGTGCAGTGAATTCAGATAAGTCAATTACCAGAGAAACAATGCCTGTACACGATGGCCCATCATGTTTGCAAATTACGAGCTCTCAGCTTTCAGGTGAAAGAACCTTGAACTGGGTCGCGTCAGTCACTGAACAGAGACTGTTCCCCGGGTACCACAAAGATGGTTACTGTATTGACGAATATACACCGTAAATGTCAGTGCTGCGTATTTCAAATGGTATACACTATGAAAATGGAAGACGATGACATCAAGCTTATTTTTCCGGCTGTGACAATAAAGAAGTACAGCCGTTATCTGCAACAGATTTACAACGCATCTGGGGACTTTATTTTCAACATTAAATCGCCAAATATCAGCATCCCGCGATCTCGTCATCACTGTGTCTCGGAGTCCTGCAACTGTGTGAAATGTATCCAACGCGAATAATTTTGTAAAGGCCGTTAAGTCCGATCAAGCTCTCATTTTCAAATGTAAAGATGTGCCTGTTTTCTCTTTGATATAAAAGTTGTGCTAATCTTAAGAGCCACACGGGATAGCCTCTGGGTCTAGGGTACCTCGCACGGATCACGCGGCTCACCCCGTCGGGGGTTCGAATCCTCCCTCAGGCCGCAAATTTAAAACAAAAGGAAAAAGAATAATAATTTTAACAGTTAATCAATCTACAAAAATATTGTCATTGTAACATTACCGGTTACCAACAAAAAATTTAGTGTTCCCCCCACCTCCAGAAATACAGTCTCTCAACTAGTTAGTTAAATAATAGTCACAGTTGCTCCCATTCATTCTACACACATCAAAAAAGGTTTGCATCACCTTGGTACACAGAACTTCTGAGGATAGACGTAGACTGTGGATATTGTATCACAGACACAGTCCCTTTGATTCTTCAGAGATGTCACTACATCCACACAAAGAAGTAGTCAACGATGCATGAGCGGGTCCGACAGCCAATCATTTCCAGTCGTTCCACCAGGAAGCAGGTATACGGCTCGTGTTGTCTGTAATTCAACCATGTCTAGACGGTCAATACCGCGGTTCGACCGCGTCCGCATTGTTACTTTGTGTGAGGAAAGCCCTCGACAAGGGAAGGCGTCTAGGAGTGAACCAAACCGATGCTCGGACATGAAGGAGATTCAGACAGGCAGGAACTGTCGATTAGATGCCTCGCTGAGGCCTGGAAAGGGCTATTACAGAAATGGATGACCGCTACCTACGGATTACGGCTCGGAGAAACCCTGACAGCAACGCCACCATGTTAAATAATGCTTTTAGTAAAACCACACGACATCGTGTTACGACGCAAACTGTGCGCCATAGACTGCCTGATGCGCAGCTTCATTCCCGACGTCCATGGCAAGGTCCATCTTTGCAACCACACCATACAGCGCGATACAGATGGCCCCAACTACATGCCGAATGGATCCCTCGGGACTAGCATCACTTTCTCTTCACCGATGAGTGTCGCATATGCCTTCAACCAGATAATCGTCGGAGACTTGTATGGTGGCAAACCCGGTCAGGCTGAACGCCTGCGACGCACTCTCTAGCGAGTGCAGCAAGGTGGAGGTACCAAGCTTTTTTGGGGTGGCATCATGTGCGGCCGACGTACGCAGCTGATGGTCATGGATGGCGCCATAACGACAGTATGATACGTGAATGCTATCCTCCGTACGATAGTGTAACCAAATCGGCAGCAAATTGGTGAGGCATTCGTCTTCATAGACGACAAATCGCGCCCCAATCGGGCACATCTTGTGAGTGACTTACTTTGCACAACGACATCGCTCGACTAGAGAGGCCAGCATGTTCTTCAGACCTGAACCCTATCGAAAATGCCTGTGATTTGTTGGAAAGAGCTGTTTTTGGGTGACCCACCAACCTCTCTGAGAGATTTCCGCTGAACTGCCGTTGATGAGTGGGACAATCTGGACGAACAGTGCCTCGATGAACTTGTGGATAGTATGCCACGACGAATACAGGCATGCATCAATGCAAGAGGAGGTTCTACTGGGTGTTAGAGGAACCGGTGCGTACAGCAATCTGGACCACCACCTCTGAAGGTCTTGCTGTATGGTGGCACAACATTCAATGTTTTCATGAACAATGAAAAGGGCGGAAATGATGTTTATGTTAATCTCTGTTCCAATTTTCTGTAGAGGTTCTGGAACTCTCGGAACCGAGGCTACGCATTTTTTAATGTATGTAACTCCCAACTTCCACAGATTTTGATTTCTCACGTAATAATCGAAAGCGTTTAATGAACAGATTTGCAGCCCGCCATTATGCGGTGTACGTTGACGAATATTCATTAGTTGTCCTTTTTGTGCAATATGCAAATCCTAACAGCCCACTGTGTATCGTTTAGTTTTAAAGTCAAGGAGGAAAATTTATGGGCTACTGCCACTTTCTCTAACGTGTTCTCGATATCGAATACAGAAATTCCGTTTTTTTGACCTATGTAGAATTAATCACACATTTTACATTAAATTTTATATTTGCCTGGATCTGAATACATATTTGGTTTTGTTTGTCTGGAGAGTAGTAGTGTTCTAAGATTGTGACGATCCTGCTATTCAAATTTTATGTTAATGCGTTTTAATAATGCGTTAATTGTGTGAGGTATCGTTCCTGAATATATACGGGTATTTATGTAAATTTCATTTTCTTCTCTTCTCAGTCTTATTTCTTTATGGATGGAGCTTTGTATAGGCTTTAAGCGTTTGTCGTATACATATGAGACAAATTTTGGATCAAAATCATCTAGTTCTGCAAAGTATTTTAGAATGTGTCTCTCTTTTTGGACAGTGTCTCGTTCCTAAGGCAGGTTTGTTACTCGAAAAATCATATCCTGAAAGAATGCGTATTTTGAGGATTTTGTATGACAAGAGTGTGCATTAATAATAAAGTTTTCTGTTGTGGTCGGCCTCCGATAAATCTCGAATTTTTGTGCATAATTGATGCTTCTTATGGTCAAATCAAGGAATTTATTGTTTTGTTATTTTTTGACTCTTCCGCGAATTTTATTTTAAGGAGCTGATTTTTGAGAGTATTTCGTTATTTCCACCTGTTAGCATCAGTGTACCAACAACATATCTACAGCATTATACGATTATCGAAATTATTGTGTTTGCGGCAGGAAAAAATTTCTCTTCTAAATTATTGAAGTAAGTCTGATATTAAGCATACGATGCTGCATTCCATGGCTACAATATCTGTTTCATTGTAAAATTTACTATCGAGCTGAAAGTCATTTTATTCCCGCATTAAGGTTAATAACCGAACCATCTCATTGTCACCTGTCGTGCTGGTTTTTCTGTAACATACTAATGTGTGTTCCATTATGGCGGCAATTTGTTCTTCAATTGAAGCGTCTGTAGAGAGATCTGTGATAGCAAATGAGACAAATCTGCTTTTTCTCAAGATTACTACGTCTTTTATTTTTAATGTTAGTAATCTACAATTTCTTGTTGTGTTTTATTTATTAAAGTGCATAGTTTCTGTAAAATGTTGTGCAGTCTTTTGATAAGAAGGATGTGGGCTTATTAATAGTTTGGTTAACTGCAGGGATAGGGACAAATACTTCGTCTTCGAATGTCCACGTAATTCAGATGTTCAACAACTCATTACGGAGCACTTTCTTTTTTCGTAGTCGGATATAGTAGTATCGTATTGAAGATTTTATTTTGTTTGTACTGCATAGTTGTTTTTGGGATCTCTAGTGATCTGTGTGATGTTATTCGCTGTGAAGAAGTCGTTTACTTTTTGTATATATCCATTTGGGTTTAGTACGACAAAGTTATTACCTTTGCCTGAGATAGTTGTTATTGCGTTCTTGACTGTTAGTTTATTATTAGTTTGGAGTAGGATGATATAGTACTTCTCCTGGTTTTTGTAATTGCTGCTGCTTTCCTTTTCTATGGCATTGGCTGTCCTACTAGTGTTTTCGTTTTGTCGTTTTATAGGTTATCTAGTTGCATCAGTCACTATTTTACGTGGGTGTTATGAGTTGTTTTCTGTCAGTGTTGTGGAATTTGGGTTGTACCTAGATTATTTTTTAAAAATCCTTATCTAGTTACTTTGTTCGTCCTTTGTGAATACTATGTCAGTCAGTTTTACTGTACTCTTATAAAACTTTCTGTTTGTGGTAAACTTTTTGTGGGGAACTGTATATTTATAAGCATTTGGATTTTACTTTTGCATCTAAATCATACTTTTGGGCTAAAGCCGTACCATAGGTGCAATCACAATGGAGGGGTGTCTGTTCAGAGGCCAGACAAACGTGTGGTTCCTGAAGAGAGGCAACAGATTTTTCAGTATTTGGAGCAGCAACAGTCAGGATGTTTGACTGATTTGGTCTTGTAACATTAACCAAAACGCCTTGATATGCTGGTACTGCGAACGGCTGAAAGCAAGGGGAAACAACAGCCGTAATTTTTCCCGAGGGCATGCAGCTTTACGGTACGGTTAAATGATGATGGAGTCCTCTTGGGTAAAATATTCCGGGGGTAAAATAGAGTCCCATTCGGATCTCCAGGCGGGGACTACTCAGGAGAACGTGGTTATCAGGAGAAAGAAAACTGGCGTTCTACGGGTCGGAGCATGGATCCCCGATGTTATTCAATCTGTATTTAAGCAAGCAGTAAAGGAAGCAAAACAAAAATTTGGAGTAGGAATTAAAATCGATGGAGAAGAAATAAAAACTTTGAGGTTCGCCGATGACATTGTAATTGTGTCATAGACAGCAAAGGACCTGGAAGGGCAGCTGAACGGAATGGACAGTGTCTTGGAAGGAGGATATAAGATGAACATCAACAAAAGCAAAACGAGGATAATGGCATATAGTCGAATTAAATCGGGTGATGGTGAGGGAATTAAACTAGGAAATGAGACGCTTTAAGTAGTAAATGAGTTTTGCTTTTTGGGGAGCATAACAACTGATGATAGTCAAGCAGAGAGGATATAAAATGTAGGCTTGCAATGACAAGGAAAGCGTTTCTGAAGAAGGGATATTTGTTGACATCGAGTATAGATTTAAGTGTCGGGAAGTCAGTTCTGTAAGTATTTGTATGTAGTGTACCCATGTATGGAAGTGAAACATGGATGATAAATGGTTTAGCCAAGAAAAGAACAGAAGCTTTCGAAATGTGGTGCTACAGAATAATGCTGAAGATTAGATGGGTAGATCGCATAACTAATGAGGAGGTATTGAATAGAATTAGGGAGAAGAGAAACTTGTGGCACAACTTAACTAGATGACGGGATCGGTTGGTAGGACATATTCTGAGGCATCAAGGGATCACCAGTTTATTATTGGAGGGCAGCGTGCAGAGTAAAAATCGTAGTGGGAGACCAAGAGATGAAAACACTAAACAGATTCAGAAGGATGTAGATTGCAGTAGGTACTGGGAGATGAAGTATCTTGCACAGAATAGAGTAGCATGGAGAGCTGCATCAACCAGTCTCAGGACTGAAGACCACAACAACAACAATATTTACATATTTATCCTTAAATTATTGAACCTAATCAGATACAAGTGGTTTGATACTACTGCTAAGGTGGAGTGGCCGAGCGGTTCCAGGCGCTACAGTCTGGAACCGAGCGACCGCTACGGTCGCAAGTTCGGATCCTGCCTCAGGCATGGATGTGTGTGATGTCCGTAGGTTAGTTAGGTTTAAGTAGTTCTAAGTTCTAGAGGACTGGTGACCTCAGAAGTTAAGTTCCATAGTGCTCAGAGCCATTTGAAGCATTTTTTTTAAGGTCTAACAGTGTAAGATACATAAGTTGATTGAGGTAGACTTCGTGATTGATTCTGTTCCCGGTTTCACGTGGGATACATACAAATCTCACATATTACCGGAGGTTTCACGACGATATTGAGCTCACATATGAAAGAATAATTTAATTCTCTATGCACAGTTTGTTGAATATTATACATTCAACTAATTCCACTACTTTTATCCTGTACGGCATTGAAGTTAACAATTTGTACACATCTGGCCTCGCTAGGTTGCATATGTAATACAAGGACTTTACATATTTTGCATCGGATCAAGACGCTACTGTGTTCGATTATATTGCTTATTACAATAGGCCTATTTTGCCGTGATTGCCATCTTCAGGTTAACTGAGCAAAGGCGTAATTTTGTTGAACCTTTCAAGTTTTGAGGTAGATTGTCTAACATATTATAGAATTATTATTTTCTGTACACAATGGGTATCACATCGATGTCTCAACTGCTGTCGCACTGCTGTATAAGCTCGCTCCGTAGGTGTTCGTAAAGCTGTAGAGGGTGTTACACTGTTGCTGGAGCAGTTACTTGTGAAGATTTTCAATCACGAAAGACGAATTTATAACGACGTTTCCTGTCAGTTGTACTGACAGGTGATTCATCGATGTTATATGGTTACAAGTTGTTTGCCTCTATGGTAATATGTAGATCATAATTTTGCTCTCATCAGCTACGTGATCGTGTTTTTGTGGTTCTACCCTGATAATTTCATTCTATTGTTGTTTTTTGGAACTGGCTACGCCCCATACGCACACACACACACACACACACACACACACACACACACACACACACACACACACACACACACATATATATATATATATATATATATATATATATATATATAAAATAACCACTAAAAAGCATATACTTAATTTAAGAATAAAACAGCATCTGAAATGGTCACAAGCTTTGTACACTTCAACACCGTCTGGCATAACCAGTTCCAAAAGTTTGACATCTTCCACATCTCCACCAATATCAAAGAAGCAGAATTGTACAGCAGAGCGACGGTAAATCAGACATCACTGTCATATGGATGTCATGACCACCTGATGTACACGGCAAATCATAATTCTATAATACGTTAAATTAGCTACGTCAAAAATTTAAATAGACTAGAAAAATATGTACATTCCACAAATAACCTGAAGGTGGCAATCACGTCGAAGTTGGCCCATTGTAATGAACAGTATAATAGGAAACAGCAGGCTGTTAATGTCAAAGCACAATAATCTCGAAGATTATATACTAGTATATATATCTTGACGACACACTGATGTTATGAGATGGAAATAGCGAAGGCAGACATATAATACATGACAATTTCAACAATCTGCAGTGTGAAATAAAATTCACAGTAGAATTAGAAAGTAAGAAAATAATAAATTACTTATATCTGACCATAAAAACATCAACTGCGCACAAAAATTAGAGATTTACCGGAAACAGACAAAAACAGACAATATTATTAACGCCTATTCGTGTCATCCAAAATCGCAAATACTTCTGTGTCATAAGTAATCGATTAACAAACCTGCCTTTGGTACAGGTCAACATACCAAAAGAGATACAAATCCTAAAATATATTTCAGAACGAAATGAGTTTTGTCCTAAAATTGCCACATATATTTCCAATAAATGCCCTAAGCCTATGCTATCCACTATGCGGAAGGAAATAGGAAATAACGCAGAGAAGAGAAGGAACTAGAATGTTAGCGAGGAACGATATCTCATACAATTAAGCCATTAATAAAATTACTTTAACGTAAAACTTGCATACCAAGAACGTCGGAATCTTCGAACACTACTACACTCCAGACAAACAGAGCCAAACATACATTGAGATCCAGCCAAACATAAAATTTAGTTTAAAATATGTGATAAATTCTACATGAGCCGAACTGGACGGAATTTCTATATTCGACACCGAGTACTCATTAGAGAAAGCGACAGTAACCCATGAACTTCCTTCCACCACTTGAAAACAGAACGGCACACAGTGGCTGCTGTAGAACAGGCTGTCGAGGTTTTACACATCGCACAGGAAATAGGACCACTGATTAGTATTCTTGAAGAGAGTATACGTATTTCGAATGCATATATTTATTAAACTTTAAGACATACGAATATGAAACTTTACGCACATATTCACGAACCTCACACGTTCAGATTACAGATGCTCAATATGTCCTCTATCAGCAACACGAACAATATCACATCGATACTCAAATTCCTTTCATACTCAGGCAACCATGTCCTTCGTCACTGATTCTATGGCAGTTCAGACCCGATTCCTCAACTCTTCCAGGTTCTGTGAGAGTGGTGGCACATAAACGTTGTATATAACGAAACCCCACAGAAAGAAGTCGGGGGACCACGGAGCCCAGCTGAGATATGCTAAGTCCCCGTCTCCTTGACGACCAATCCAACGGTTCGGTTGACTTTCATTAAGATATTTACGCACCTGGTGACTCCAGTGAGGCGGTGCCCTGTCTTGTTGAAAAATGAAGTTGACTTCTTGCAGCCTAATAAACATCCAGATTTGTACCACAACGAGATAACACTGACCTTAACCGAGTTTCCATCAAAGAAAAATGAGCCGCAAACAAATGATCGGGATATCGCTCCAAACTCACTGACTTTGGGCGAACCTCGTACATAGAATGAGATTTTCACTCTGCAGCGGAGTGTGCGCTGATATGAAACTTCCTGGCAGATTAAAACTGTGGGCCCGACCGATACTCGAACTCGGGACCTTTGCCTTCCGCGGGCAAGTGCTCTACCATCTGAGCTACCGAAGCACGACTCACGCCCGGTACTCACAGCTTTACTTCTGCCAGTATCTCGTCTCCTACCTTCCAAACTTTACAGAAGCTCTCCTGCGAACCTTGCAGAACTAGCACTCCTGAAAGAAAGGATATAGCGGAGACATGGCTTAGCCACAGCCTGGGGGATGTTTCCAGAATGAGATTTTCACTCTGCAGCGGAGTGTGCGCTGAAATGAAACTTCCTGGCAGATGAAAACTGTGTGCCCGACCGAGACTCGAACTCGGGACCTTTGCCTCGCAGGAGAGCTTCTGTAAAGTTCGGAAGGTAGGAGACGAGAAACTGGCAGAAGTAAAGCTGTGAGTACCGGGCGTGAGTCGTGCTTCGGTAGCTCAGATGGTAGGCAAAGGTCCCGAGTTCGAGCCTCGGTCGGGCACACAGTTTTAATCCGCCAGGAAGTTTCGAACCTCGTACATGTTCAGTGGCTGCATGTAGGTTCTGTAGGCCCCAAATTATAGCTCTGTGTTTGTTTATCTGACCACTAACATAGAAAGTCGCTTCGTCACTGAACACGATGCGTTGTGCCAAAATGTTTTCGTTGTCAATAGCATCAAGACACTCGTTACAAAATGTCACACGTTTGCGTTTGTCATCAGGACTTACAGATCGTAACAGCTGTTACTTGTACGGCTTCATAACAAACCGACGTCTCAAAATACACCGAATTGTTGTTGTTGGCAGTTGTAACTCCCAACTCGCACGACGAATTGATTTTGAAGGACTACGTTGGAAAGTAGTTTGCATTCGCGCAACATTTTCTTCAGGAACACGATGGCGGCAAGGACTCTTTCCTTTATACACACATCCTGTATCTAGAAACTGTCGATACCACCTGCGAATGTTCCACCCACCCGGAGGAACTATTTGGTACCTCAGTCTGAAACGTTTTTGCACTGTAAACGTGGAATTTCACTTCGCAAACTCCAGAACACGGAACGATTTCTGCTGCGGAGTACCCATTTTAAATACGCGACCGTTACGAAGCAAAACAGAAGACATCTAGCTGCTATTAATATAAACTAGACAATTTATTCGTTTATCCAGCAGCCGAGCCGAGGCTCAGCGATGGATAGTTTGGACATACTAATGCTTTGTAATCCGTATTTCCTTTTTTAAACACCCTGTACATTCACACATACAAAATTAACTTCACGAAATTTTAAATCAGTAGGTCGATTTGAAAGATCAACATTACGTAAAACCATTTATTGAATCATCCTCCCAAAGACGAGATGAGTAGAAAACGAAACTACAAAGATGTCAGAAATCATGTTACCGTGAAGTTAAGAACAGTCTGTGGAAAGCGAAGCGTCTAGGTATAACAGTAAATCATTGTCGCGAAATTGTCATAAACACTACGTTACATAACCACTTCATAACCAGAAACACGAATCATAGGAGTATAAGCAATGCAATATAAAGAGGATAAGCGACATAATTTTAACATTGGTAGCATTGGGATGGTTGTGTTTGATGCAGGTAAGGCACGTGTCGAGATCGACTGTGCGTGTTCAGTACCGACTAGGCATCAGTGTACGTCATTTACGAGTAGCGCACACTTTGTATTTGCATTCAGAAACAGAAGTCGACGTGCAATGAAAGACCTAACAGAATTCCAAAGAGGGCAGATTGTGGGAGCCGATTAGCTGGAGCATCAGTAACCAAGTCAGCCATCTTATTGAATTTCAAGAGCAACCGTTTGACCAGTCATGACAGCCTACACAAAACATGGAAGGACATTATCGTGTGAACGTAATAGTGGGCCCAAATCAAAACTAAATGACAGAGATCGTCGCACGCTAACCCGAATTGTGTCAGAACAACACAAAACTACGGCGGCTAATGCGACTGCAGAGCTCAATAGTCATCTTCGACACCCCGTACCTATCAATACGGTCCATCGAGAACCCCTTAAAGCTATACCGAAACCATTAGTGACGAAACCCAACGCAAAGAATCGTAAATCGTGGTGTCAGGAACATAAATCTTGGGCTGCTCATCAGTGGAAACGAGGAGTAAAAGCTTTCGATATCTCCAACATCGGTCCGGGTTTACATCTGGAGAACGCGAAAAGAAGCCTACAATCCTGATTGCTTGATTACAGCGGTTAAGCGTGCGGGTGTAAGTGTGATGGTGTGTGCAGCCCTGTCATGATATTCTATTGGTCGCATCATTAGTCTCATAGGCCGTTTATAGCCAATGAATATGTGGACATTGTAGATGATCAGTTGCACCTCATGATTCAAATCTTGTTCCGCAACAATGATGTCATATTTCAGGACGATAATGCACCCATTCACACAGCCAGGACAGTACAATTGTGGTATCAGGAGCACGCAACTACACTGCAACGTATTCCCTCGCCAGCACAGTCCCCGGACTTGAACATTATCGAACCCTTGTGGAAAGTATTGGAACGAAGCACCGGAGCAGCTTTCAGCCTTCTTCGTCACTACACGAATTAGGTGAGGATCTGATCTTAGAGTGGCATATCGTTGCCAGTATTCCAAGGAGAACCGCAGCCATATTACGAGTAAATGTGGGTCCAATTCCTTATTAAGAAGTACAGGTGTTCACATTATTTTGCCTATCCCGTGTACCTAGTAGAACATGATGCTAGTACGAAATGCACCGATACTGTATAAAGAAAAGGTCGAAACTACTTGAAAAGATCTCTGTAATCCTTTTTGTCAAGTGTTCAGTGTGCGTAACATAGTCTTGAGTAACTAGTAAAAAGTGAATATCAATAAATTCAAACCAATAACGTATGAATTGTATCTGTGCTTGCTTGATTAGATTACGATTTGAAGTAGAGGAACGAAACCGTTTAAGAATTATTGAACAGCAAATGAAATCGTACCGCTGCCCAAATACCCTCCAAAAAAGTGTATAATATGGCTATACTGTTAGTAATGTTAAACCGTTGATTAAATTAATGTTCCACTGGTGCTTAAAGCTGAACCTACTAATGCTACAATGAAACTTTCGAATACGAGAGCAGGACGCAATTAAAAATTGTACGTTAACCACCACGTTTTCCATTTCACGTGAGCACGCCCGGAGCACTAGCATAATAAAACAGTCCTCCACGATGAAAGGGCATCCTGCATGCCCCTGACGCTTCTAATTAGCTTAGTGAACAAAAGATACAAATTCACGTATCCACATGTACAGGCTTTTCAGCTTCTGTTCAGTGGTCACCAAATAAATATATGTTACTACTCATTTGTACTTCTAAGTGTGAGGAGTATTCAAGGCTGAATAATAAATACTTATTTCCAATCAATAAATAGTTGCAGAACTGTCTGACACACGGGACCCTTTATTATTGTATCAGAAAGTACCCTACAGTTTGCTAGTTTTTAGATTATACGCTGATGTGATTTAAAAGTTGCTTGAGAAACAGACAGCAGCGTTTACCTTCTAGGAATGAAATGTATGCTTGAAGTCGGTTCTCCCAGGAGTGCTACAGGGCTGAGTCTAGACCCGCTACTATTTTCCTCGTACGTCAGTGACGTAATTACATCTTAATGATTCCATACTGTCGTAAATATCTTTGCTATTCGACGACCGTCAGCTTCACTCAAGTGGTGATGATATTAATATTGCCGACGTCCGGATGATTAATGACCTGCCTTCAGTATGCAGATGGGTGCAAAATGTGAGCCTTAATCCTTCTTTATCTTCATCCTTTAGATATCCTGTTCTGGACTTGGGCCTCGGCCAAAGATATTTATGTTAATCATTGTTGGGTCGTATGGATAAGGTTTTTTCCCAAATGTCGTTCGAATTTTGACACTTCTGTTTTACTCCGTCTAGTGCCACTACATCAGTGTTTCACACCGTCTGAAGTCGCTCCTGTTCACATGCCCCATCCAATGCGACTTCGGTCGCGCTAACCGCTCAACATCGTAATTCCTTATTCTTCTCCTTATGTCTTCATTCTTGATCATGTCTTTCAGAATTACTCTAATAGCTGCAAATCTCTCTCTATTGTCACTTGACAATCCGTAGTCGTTTTGCACTGTCTGTTGTAATAGCAACTTTTTAGAGCCCATCCTTTTTAAATGTATAGGGATACTCGATTCGTGCAAAATGTGTCCAAGTTTCCCGAGTCACGTGAGGCCAGTTTGTAGGTGACCTGTGGTGGCTGGTTATCTGTTCCAAGTAATCTCAGATGGGTTCATTTATAGCTTCTAGGGCATGGTTTTCGATGGACACCGCAATGTTATCAAGATTCATGACTTGGATCTATTGACGGCTAATTCAGAGGGCTGTTGCTTGTGAAGCTAATTTGAGCTCTCGGATCATAGCTGACATTTCATTTGTCTCATTGCTACAGAGAATGATGTCATCTACAAAGCGAGGCCGGATGAGACTTTTTCCTTTCCGTCCCCAGTCCAGACAATGAAACATTTCGTCCAGAGACAAGATGAGTAACTTGGGTGAAATCGTCTCTTCTTGTCTGACGCCTCCTGATGCGGGAAAGTTTCCAGTGATCTAGTCTTCCTTAATCTTCACACGTGAAGTGGCATCTCTTAATTGTAGAGGATTTAGTTGGTATGTCAGTAGTCAACACCGGATCTGTACATCACCCTCAATGCAGTCCAGGATTCGATCGTGTCGAGCGCCTTCCGGTAATTTTTTAAGGTCATGTGAAGTGGGGTATGGTACTTGGTATTTTTCTCTGTCACGCCCTGTGTTTAGGCCTTAACTAAATGTGGTAGATTCCCAAGTAGTTTTCGCATCTCGCCACATATTCCGCTAGCAATTAACTAGTACTTTTGACGTCACAATCCCGAATCGTAGCTGAAGCCACTGAAAGACTTGGTATTGTATTTCATGTAGAATAAACTCTTAATTTTGTTACTGGCTCTCACAAAGTGTATCCAACTTTAAGCTGTATATTTCGTTACCAACAGTTACACTCAAAGCAAACCAGTTGACATCAAAATTGGCTTGTTACATGTTTAAATGAAATCACTTTAGATGTTGAAAAATGGTGAACAGCGTGAAACAGATCAGAAGGACTGATTTAGCATTTTGAAATGAACACCTCGCTGACAAATTCTCTGGTAGCGCGGTTCTACAGCTCTCTCGGTACTTGTAGCTGTGTCTTGTTTTCCCACCGCGTAGAGCCCTTTGCAGCTTTGCCGAAGCTAAGCCGACGAGAAACACACGAACGCTTTTAGCAGCGAGTCTCTGTCCACACCGTACTGTGAACGAAGTGGCGATACCGTAAAATCCATTGCCGATCTGTGATAAGGACATAACTGAGTAGCGAAACATAACACTGCCTCATCGTAACGCTCTAAGACCAACGTCACATTGATATGTTTGGTTGTACTTTAAAATATTTAATTCTTAGATGCATGAGTGGCTGGACTCGAGAACGAGTATGAGAGGTTTTTTAAGACATGAATCTCGGAACAAATGCATAAAGCGATTAGCTGTTGTGGTCTCCAGTCCGAAGACTGGTTTGATGCAGCCATCCTGTTCAAGCCTCTTTATCTCCGAATAATTATTGCAACATACGCCCTTCTGTATTTGCTTACTGTATTCATGTCTTGGTCTCTCTCTACGATTTTCACCCCCCTCCCCCATACAATTGACTCCAGCAATAAATTGGTGATCCCTCGATGTCTTGGAATATGTCCTATCAAACCATTTTTATAGTCAGATTCTGCTACAAATTTCTTTTCTCATCGTATGGATTCAGTATCTCGTCATTAGTTACGTGATCTACCTATCTAAACTTCAGCATTCTTCTGTGGCTCCAAGTTTCAACAGCTTCGGCTCTCTTCTTGTATAAATTGTTCATCATTCATGTTTCACTTCCATACGTACCTGCATTCCATACAAATACTTCCAGAAAAGTCATTCTGACATTTAAATCTATGTTCCATGTAATAAATTTCTCTTCCTCTGAAACGCTTTTCTTGCCGTAATCAGTCTACATTTTATACTCTCTCTTCCTCGGACATTATTAGTTATTATGCTACCCAAACAGCAAAACTTATTTACTGCTTTAAGTGTCTCGTTTCCTAATCTAATTCTCTCAGCATCACCTGATCTAATTCGACTTCGAAGACACTGTCCATTTCGTTCATCTGCTCTTAAAAGTTCTTTACTGTCTAGGACAGAACTACAATGTCATCAGTAAACATCAAAGTTTTGTTTCTACTCCCTTGACTTTAATTCCTACATCAATTTTTTCTTTAGTTTCCTTAACTGCTTGCTCATTGAACAGACTGAATAATATCAGGGACTGGGTACAACTCTGTCTCAGTCCATTATCAACCACTCCCTCTCACTCCCCTATGCTCTTATAGCTGCCATCTGGTTTCCGTACAAATTGTGAATAGACTTATGCTCCCTTTATTTTACTCCTACATTCAGAATTTCAGAGAGAGTATTCCAGTCGACATTGTCGAAAGTTCTCTCGGAGTCTACAAATGCTATAAACGTAGGTTTGCCGTTTCTTAACCTATCTTCTAAGAGAAGTCATAGAGTGACTATTGCATCGCGTGTTCCTACGTTTCACCGAAACCCATACTGATCTTCCCCAGCGCCGTTTTCTATTAGTACTTCCATTCTTATATAAGGAATTAGCGTTACTTTTTTGCAATCGTGATCCATTAACCTGATAGTTCCGTAATATGCACACCTGTCAGCACCCGTTTGCTTTGGAACTGTAACTTTATATTCCCTCTTGAAGTCTCAGAAAATCTATTTATGAAAACAATGTTATCAATTGATGATGGGTCTGATGACACATAATGAATGAGAAAGTATCTATAGTGATGTTGTAACCTTCATTTTATTACATCAAATAAAATGTCATAAATTACATTATAATTTTTCTGTAACTTAATAACAAACATTATAATTTTCTAAACTTTCATGAGAAGTTCTCATTATAGAAAGTACACACTTTATATATAATTATAATACCTTTTGCAAATATTTTTGTGTATTTGCTGGAGATTTGATCTTTCTTTCCATTTAAACTGAGTGGGCAAATGGAACATCATCTTTTTTAGTCATATTCCAGTCCAGACAATCTTCGTCTGTTGGCGAATGACTCGACAACGTCCCATGGCTTGTAGAACATTTTTATGGCGGCTTGGGTTATTGATTTTCTTGTTCATATGACACGTATCATTTCTTATACCAATTATTCCAGAAGATTCTACTTTTACCTAATCCGTCTTCCTGGTAGTAGGGATGTGGCTATGAAAAAAAAAATACAGCGTATTTGTTGAAACTACATCTGTTACTTTTGTCCGTAAGTCAAAAGGCTGTTTTCTTTTCTGTCTCTACCTTTTATATGTACGTTAGTAGTGGAGCGACAAGGACACCACCCCAGTGGCGACGCCACCACACAGTACCGTTACACAAATTGGCGGCCGTGACGTCAGCTGATGATGCGAGTACCGTTATCAAAAATGGCGGATTTGGGGGGCTACCTCTACTAACGTAAGAAAATGTCGATGAAGAAAAGGCAATTGCCGTATCTCTACTAACCTAAGAAAATGGCGGGAAAGATAGGGCAGCTCCGCTACCTCTACCAACCTA
Source organism: Schistocerca americana (assembly GCF_021461395.2). Lineage (NCBI taxonomy): Eukaryota > Metazoa > Arthropoda > Insecta > Orthoptera > Acrididae > Schistocerca > Schistocerca americana. The sequence goes on from NC_060119.1 coordinate 69,803,547, forward strand.
CCTCACCAGACCGCCACCACTTCTTAGGAATTTTGATGGGAAAATAGGTCAATTTTGCTACCTCCACTAACCTAAGAAAATAGCGCCAAAGAAAGGGCACTTGGTCTATCTCTACTAACCTAACTCACCTCTTCCTACGAACTGGACATAAGTCTTTATTTAAACAAGTAGAGCCACTACCACCATCAAGTGTTTTAGCCATCCTCTTTCAAAATGTGTTTGAATTTTGCTCTAATAGTTTACCGTACTCCAGCAGCTTAGGGCAGTTAGTATTGTGTTGCCTCCAATTGACACTACTTATTCAGTTCGAAAATAATTTGTTTAATCTTGAATAAATTTATTATCTGCAGCATTAGTTTCGTGTTACCACCACAAGAGGCTGAGATATGGATAGCTATATTACATGCACCCATTCAGTTGAGCACAGTCCTACAAACAAATGCTTCGCACAAGACGCAACTGCATCTGACCGAAGAACTAACCTAATTCGCCGCTACTACAGCACTTCACAATATGTCACACTGTCGTTCGGCTGTATGTGTGTCAAGCTCCCGGGCGTGTTGACAATAAGAATGACAACCAACTAGGTTGCATTCAGACACGCCAACGTCTGCCGTACACAAACATCCGTTAACGATCGGAAGTAGACAGTGCTTTAAATCAAATAAAGAACACTTGGCTGTACACAAGTCGAACGCAGGCTATGTCACACGAGTGATGCATCTGACAGAACAGTGGGAAAATTGACCTGCAGCAACTCCCCCCTATCTAGAATGCATCGTCTACCCTTAAATCATACCTCATTATAGCTCTATCTCAATCGATCACCCGATCCACTCTCTGTAATCCTTTAACGTAGATGCATGTAAGTTTAGAGGCAGATGGTTTTCTGTCTTCCTGAAAAGCATGAAAAAAATTAGTCAATTTGCGTGCAGCACTGATACCTCAATAGACTTACAGTTTAAATCATACCCCATTATAGCTCTGTCTCAATCTATCACCCCATCGACTCTCTGTAATCCTTTAACGTAGATGCATATAAGTTTAGAGGCAGATGGTTCTCTGTCTTCCTGAAAAGCGTGAAAAACGTTAGTCAATTTGCGTGCAGCACTGATACCTCAATAGACTTACAGTTTAATGCTCCCTCGAGGCGGAAAAAATGAGTGCTTGCCTGATTCCGTTCCCTTCCATGTCCATGTTTCCCCAGATACCTGTTGCTGCCGCATACTTGTTTCCATATACAAATTAGAGTTCCACTCTTACTTTGTGATTGTAGACGAATGCGATCACGGTCTTTTAGGACGAGGATTTCCTCGAGTTTGTCTTGAATTCTTTTGTTTTTTCTGTCAGCTGTGATAGCGAGTATTGGCTTTGGTTAGGGTGATTTTTTAGCAGACATTTGTAATGAACTCTGACGTCAAACAGTGTAAGATGGTATAAGCTTGCAGGTAATACACATATTTTTAACTCCTATCTGTCTAACACTGGGATATAGTCTGTTGAACGTTTATCCCCCCATATCTTGTAGTTGTAGGGTAGGGTTTGAGTGTTTCTGTCGCTTGTTTCGAGTGGTATAGTATTTTTCCCAACAGTATAACACCAGTTGTCAGTTTTGCGACTTTAAGGCGTTCTTGTGCAGCGCTGTGCATATAGTTGTGTCATTATGACAGATGTTTGTGATTAATTATGTAATTAGAATTGGTATTTGTATCAGTTTCCTAAGAAAAACAAATAAAGTAGACTAACCTAACCTTCCTCTCCCGCATCTAGAGTTTCCATGTACTAGGGGTCATTAGGCTTTCCTTCCACTAGAATCAGGGTTCGATTGGTTGTTCAGTTGGATTTTCTTACTTGCAGTGAGTGTTTGTGCATCGAATCATTTTCAGCTGATTAAGCATCCTGAGTGTGTTTGCATGCATTATTTCGGTGATATATGAGTAGTTTGCACGTCTGTATGGTGTGTACTAGATTATTTCGGTAATTTAGGAGTTTGGTTGTTTGAGGGGGCAGACCGGACAGCGACGTCATCGGGCTGGAGCAATTCAGGGTAATCACGGTAAAACTAAATCAGGATGCCCAGTCGCGGGATTGAACCGTCGTCCTACCGAATGTGAGTCCAGTGTGCTAGCCACTGCGCGACCTCATAATTTACTAGATGTTTTCGACTCTGCACACCAGTGTAGTGCATTATTTAGGAGTAGTTTCGATGTCTGTAAACTGTATATTGTGACTCTAAGCAAGTTAGGGTGAGTGTTTTGCACCTGCGTAGTAAATACACTAGGTGACATACATCCCACGATGTATGTAGAAAATGTGGAAGTGAGTGGTTTGGTGATGTTGAAAAGTAGTTGAAACGCGTGAAAAAGTCCGTAACTGCCTCCTGTACCTTCTTGTTCACCGAGCGATGTCGCACAGCGGTTAGCACACTGGACTCGCATTCGGGAGGACGACGGTTCAATCCCGTCTCCAGCCATCCAGATTTAGGTTTACCGTGATTTCCCTAAATCGTTTCAGGCAAATGCCGGGATGGTTCCTTTGAAAGGGCACGGCCGATTTCCTTCCCAGTCCTTCTCTAACCCGAGCTTGCGCTCCGTCTCTAATGACCTCGTTGTCGACGGGACGTTAAACACTAACCACCACCACCTTCTTGTTCGACAGGAATCTTGGACACTTCAATGCATTTCTAAAGGTTTGAAGGCGTGATAATAGCTTGGGCAAAGATCAGAACTATAGGGAGGGTGTTCGAGTGTCTCCCAGTTCCGTCGGCGAAGCTTCAGCGTTAAGACAATTGCGATATGGGGGGTGCCGTGTGCCATGTCACAACTAGTACGGAAACTGGCGGACCTCTCGAAACGGTGGGTTTTGACATACACGCTACCCCACGGTTCTGTACCGGTGTTTGTCCTTCAGTAGCCAAGGAAATAATAACACCACACTGGTGTTATTAGGATGTATTTCATAATAACGTTTCCCTAATTCGCTTTTCTGAATTTAAGCAACGAACGTCAGAAAGACACGAATGATACACCATCCTTGTCCAGATGTCGGTGCTTATATACTCGCATTCGATTCCCGCTGCGCTGTGTATATGCTGCAGCAATACGCTCAAACGGAAACTTTGTGATCTCAGTTTATACTTATATATAAAAACAAACCAAATAAGTGTCGAAAAGACACTGTTGTAGAGAAGAAAGAAATATAACCTCCGACATTGCCGTACCCAAGCCCGGGGCCCCAAGTCATGGGGAAGGAGGAGGGGTAGGAGTAACAACCTCTTAAAATAACCTGGGTCCATCTGGCTCCGGATGGTGGCACCCAGTTAGGGCTCCTACCTAGGGCTACAGGCGAAGCCCAGCCAACGGTCTCGAATGCGGAAGAGGAATGTCGCTTCCCAACGGCAGAGAGAGCGGAAGAGCCACTGAAACATATCAGGTAGCGGGGGTACTCCATGTTAGGGGCGGCTACTAAAGTCGTCTGTGTCCCCATGTCAGGGGCGGCCTGAACACATCTTCTGGAGCTAACAACTTCAGTCGTATAACTGGACGGACATGAGCCGATCCATAAAAAATTTTTTTTTGCTCATGGAATGGATCGCACTAATGAATCGAGATTACCCCAGGGGCACAATCCTCCGTTGTCTAAGGTCGACGCAAGCAGGCATTCGGATTCTGGGGGACCTACCAAAAAGTGCATAAGGGAAGATTCGGAGCTCCCAAGAACCTCAAAGGAGATTAAAACTAAAAAGACTTTCAGAACTGGAACCATAAATGTGCAGACAATGATTAAGACTGGTAAACTTAAACAGGTAATAGACGAGATGAAAGAGAGATGCATTGGAATACTATCGATGCAAGAAGCAAGATACACTGACGAAGACACAGTGGAGTCAGAAGGCTTCATAATGCTGAACGGGGAACCAGGTGTTAAAGTGGGAAAGGAAAGACATGCACCTAGATGCTTTGGCACAGGGTTCATAGTAGACAAGAGATACGAGGATGCCATAACTGAAACGAAGAGCAGGTCGGAAAGTATATCAACACTGACTTTTCAAGCAGGGAACAAAAAGTATGTAATAATAAATGGACATGTACCTACAAATGACATGAACAGTAAAGACAAGAAAGTTGCAGATAGCTTCTGGGAAGAGCTAGATGATACACTGAAAAACGTACCATATAGACTTGTAAAGATACTCGTAGGAGATTATAATGCACAGATTGGAAGAGAGAAGCAACATAAAAAAGTAGTGGGCAAGTACCCAGCGCACCAGCGGACAAAGAAAAATGGGGCAAAAACTAATTAAATTGTGTCGAGAACACAAAATTAGATTCATGATAACACACTTCAGGGCCAAACCATGTATGAAAAGACATGGGCAAACCCATGCACCCGCCTTGGGGAATTCCAAATTGACCACATAGTAATCAGTTGGACAAATGCTAAAGAGATCAAGAACACAAAGGTCAGACAGAAAACAAGAATAGAATAGGATCACTATCTTACAGAAGTTAAGTGCCTTTGGATTCCAAACAGGGGCAGACTGCCACAGACGAATAGAAGAACAGAAAACGTTAAGGTATACAGAGATAAATTAAGACACAATAGATCCAGATATGAAGAAGGAATTGATCATTCAATTAATGGGACGACATGAAGCAAAATAAGGCGAAACCTGTTGTGTGATGTCCTTAGGTTAGTTAGGTTTAAGTAGTTCTAAGTTCTAGGGGACTGATGACCATAGATGTTAAGTCCCATAGTGCTCAGAGCCATTTGAACGGCGAAACCGGCTGAACTATGGGGAAAGGAAGAAAAGAAATGGAATTACTGGTGGTGGAACAAGGAGTGTGAGAAAGTTGTAGAGGCTCGCAGGAAAGCCTGGAGAGACTGGAGCAGCAAGAAGGACCCGGGAAAATGGGAAGTTTCCTTGGGAGCAAGAAAGGAAGCGGCCCGAACAATAAGATGGGACAGAAAACAGAAGATGAAGCAGGAACTGGACGAGATTGAAACCAACTTCAGGAAAAACAACAGTGCCCGCGTCTCGTGCTCGTGCGGTAGCGTTCTCGCTTCCCACGCCCGTGTTCTCGGGTTCAATTCCCGGCGGGGTCAGGGATTTTCTCTGCCTCGTGATGGCTGGGTATTGTGTGATGTCCTTAGGTTAGTTCGGTTTAAGTAGTTCTAAGTTCTAGGGGACTGATGACCATAGATGTTAAGTCCCATAGTGCTCAGAGCCATTTGAACCATTTTTTTGAAAAACAACAGCAGACACTTTTTCGGGAAATTAAAAATTGGATAGAAGGGTAGGGAACTGTTTATAAGAGATAAGAAAAGGGAGCTGGCTGACAGTGCGAAGGAGAACTGTCGGATTTTTGCAGAGTACATTCACGACCTGCTGAACTTTGAACCACCTGAAGAAGAGCTGGAACTGGGGACTGCCTCAGAGAGCCACGCCCTCCAACCAGGGATGACGTCGCACATGCCATAAGCTATCTGAAGTAATAAGGCAACTGGATAAGATGGTATAGCAGCCAAGATGATAAGGTGGGGAGGCAACAAAGCAATAGACAACATGACTAACATAATCTATCAGATCTGGAGAACAAAGAAGTTGACAGAAGAATGGAAGAATGCAATAGTACTACCAATACATAAGAAGGGGGATAAGAGAGATGCTAACCACAAGATATTTATCCTGAAGTAACTGATAGAACATAGGGCCTTAAAAACAATAACATTCGTGGACTTCACAAAGGCATATGACTCCATCTACAGACAGACTCTTGTTAGGACCCTGAAGAACAGAGGACTTGATGGAACTACACAAGAACTCATAAAAGAAATTCTGTCAGACACAAAAGCAAGGTTGAGCTTCAGAGGAGCACTGTCAGAAGATTTTGAGATCAAGACTGGTGTTAAACAGGGAGATGGACTGTCACCATTGTTGTTCAATATAGCATTGGACGAAGTGATCAGGCAGTGGAGAGCAATAAACGAGGAAATGGTAATACCAAAGACCCAAGTGGGGGACAAAAAAGACAACAGGGCTCAAGTGGACTGCCTAGCCTTTGCAGATGACATAGTAACAGTACGTGAGACGGAAGAAGACACAAAGACACAACTTAACAACATAAGTAAGGTAGCCAGAAAGGTGGGACTGAGGATCGCCTATAATAAGACAAAGACATTGAACACCACTGCAGACTGGGAAACACCGGAAGGCACTGCGCAAATGGTGGACAAATTTAAATACCTGGGTGAAATTATATCAGGAAGGAACAGGAGCGAGGAGGGAATAACAGAAGACGAGGTCAGCCTTCTGCATGACGAGAGAGATATAAATTAAAAAGAATATATCCACAGAAGCAAAGATAAGCCACTACAAGGAAACAGTGAGAAATGCAGTATTATATGCTGCTGAGACGATGACACTAGGAAGAAATGGGGCAGAACAACTAGAGAAAGAAGAGAGAAAAATCCTGAGAAAAATACTAGGTCCCAAAAGAGGTGGAGCGAAGTGGATGTGAAGACCTTGGGAAGAATTGTACCGGAACATGAGAACAATATTCGGGGAAATTAGACTCAAAAGGGCAAGGTTTGCTGGGCGTGTAGTTAGGATGAGTATGAACAGAATGACGAAGATAGTGTGGGAAACAACAGGGAGGACAAGGCGAAAGACATGAACCAAGTGGGTTGTTGAACTTCGGAAGGACTGGTTGGAATTCGGGATCAAGGTCGAAGGAAAGTAATATGGGAGGCACAAATATACAGCGACAAATATGCCGGAGATCAATGACAGAAATGAGTAGAGGAAGATATTAGAATGTCACCAGTGGAGCCGCCAGGAGAAACGGAAACTGAAGATCTCGGAAGAAGAGCGGGAGAGGAGAAGAGAAAGAATGAAGAGGTTCTGGGAGAAGAAGAGGAAAATGCAGTCCACGAAGGGGCTACCCGTGGTCCTACAGAGGCCGTAACGCAGGAAGAAGAAGAAGAAAGAAATATAGTAGAAAACAAAGATAGAGCTACTACGCAGCTGGAAACAAAATTGCAGATAGTTCATAGAGATAAGCAGTGCGGGGCAAAAAGAATAAGGAAGATAGCAACATAATACTAGGCGTTGGCTGTAACGATTCATAAACTTGCAGTAGTTTTATATTCACTTGTTGAATTGCGATCTACCATCGCAGTCCCTGGATCAGGACCCTCGCCACTCAGTTTCCGACTCTCAAAACGAGGCCCGCTTCAATCCGGCAGGTATTTAAAGTGGCTTTGATGTTTCTCGTAAGTGACTCCTTTCTCCAACTCTGCGGACTCTGATAACGCGACATACTGTCAACCATTCCACCGTACAGGTTCCCACCAAGCTGGAATCGCTAGTAAACATCAGCCGCTCTCGAGATTCAAGGTACGTCCAGGCAACATCACATGCTCCTTGCCAAGTGCACTCTCTAAGTCTTAAAATAGCAGTATATATTGTTTCATTACAGGAAACAGTCGTATTATACTGCATAGCTATTTCTTACAACATGCAAATGAGTTTTCTGTATCATTTGCGATTTGGCTTATAGGTAATCAGCCCTCTGGAGAAGAAGTGTAATTACGCTTACATACTGTACAAGATCCTTTCAGTCGAATCCAGCTCGTGATTTCACCGACAAAATGTACATAAAAATGTGTATGTATAAGTTGAAGACCTTTTCCTGCCTGCTTGATGTTTTTCGACTAATTTACTCGCGATGGTTACCGTTTTGATATGTATTATTTAAGTTAAGTAAAATTCTGAAATGGACGAATAACTTTGGCTATTGATATTCCCTACGTTGCGTTTCCAAATTACACTGATCAGCCTGAGCGCTATGATCACAGACCTGCTATTGATATGAACCAGTCCAGTCCATACCAGAATGACCTGGCGAGGAATGACTGTTAGTCAGACACACGCACGGATCATGTTGTATCAGCGAGTGTGCTGTACGTGTGTGGAATGGGGAAGGCACGCGGTCTGAGTGTTACCGAGAGGTTTGGCTCGAGCATTTCGGAAACTGCACGGCTTGTCGTGATGTGGTGAGTGTCTTGAAGGCGTGGCGAAACCCAGGTGAAACCCCGTCAGAGGTTGTGGAGTTGGGCGGACCTCATTACAAAAGCCAGACGTCATAGGCTGGGCAGACTGGTAAAATACGACAGGCTGTGAACTAACATTAGGCTTTAATGCTGGGCAGAGAACAGGTGTGTCTGTACAAATAGTGGATCCAATAGTCTTCACGATGAGCCTCCGCCGTCGACATCCCATACATGTACCAGTATTTATATCACAACGTCAGCAGTTGCGGCTGAAGTAGGCGGGACGGAGACATGCCGGCGGGGGCTTAATTCTGCTCTGGGAAGCAGATAATTCACGTGGGCATTCAGGTGTCAAGCGGGGCCCGTGCCAGGCACCGCGACGGCCAAGAAGTGTCGTACAGTGCTTGCAGACCACGTACACCCCTTCATGACAATTAGGTTTCCTGGTGGCAATGACATTTTTCAACAACGTAATGCGCCATGTCGCAAGACCAGGAATGTGATGGAGTGGTTCGAGGAACACAGTGCGGAGTTACAGTTCTGCTCCCCCCTTCCCTCCCTCCCAACCCTCACCGGAACTGAGACCAATCGAACATTTATGCGATCTGGTTTCAGAGCTCATCATAATTTACGGAAATTATGTGACTTGTGTGTGCCGATGTGGTGCCAACCCCCTCGAGTGTCCTACCAAGGCCTTACTGCTTAGATGCCACGACGCGTCGCCTATTCGTAATCAATAATAGCTCAGTAGTATGGAAATTATAAAAACTTTTCTGTGTTAGTTGGGTGATGGTGAATATGCAGCCAGCACACGGCCTAGCCACTCTGTATCCATATTAGCTGCCTGATTATTCTGTTTTTAGAATTGCAGATAGTCGTTCCGTTACAATTGTTGCACATATGGCATGAACACAATAAACAAATCAAGCCCTAATTTTGCTCTCGTACCTATTGCTTAATTTGACTGACTTCTGACTAAGTAGTAACATTTTCTGGTATATCCTTCACTGTTGAGTATTCTAATGCTCTTCTCCCATGTTTCATGAATGGTATTAGCTCAGACTTTGCATGTTTTGCTTTGATACAGGAAATATGTTCCCAGAAATTTATTTTCACTGAATCAGTTATAATTACTGAGCTGCAATCTGCTATTTACTGCGAATCTTTCCCAGAACTGACTGCGAGTGGCGCTACAGCTGTCGTCTGCCTTCACAGCGCTGTGCTCTGCATTGCTGCCTTCGAAATGCGGCGGACCCGAGTTCCGTTCTTGCTACGAACTTTTCCTCAGTAGGAGGACTGTCACGGGCTGAGGCCAACTGAGGAGCTGTTACAACATCAAGAATCCCGACAACAAGCAGATACGTCAGTGGCTCGGAGACTTCTTAAATAACAGAACCCAGTATGTTGTCTCGACGGCGATCGTTCATCAGACCGTATTGTTAAGAGGACCCGACAGAACTGAGACAAGACCACTGTTCTTCTCTACATGCATAAATCATTAGGTGGAGAGAGTGGGCAGCAAATTGTGGTTGTTTGATGATGATGCCGTGATGTACGGTAAGTGTCGAAGGAAGAGACAAGAAGACTAATACAAAATTCCCAGTGGGTGTGATGAATGACAACTAGACCTAAATGTGGAAAAATGTAAGTTAATGCGAATGAGTAAGGAGATCAAACATGCAATGTTCGGATACAGTATTGCTAGTGTCCTGATTGACACAGTCGAGTCGTTTAAATATGTGGACGTAACGTTGCAAAGTGACATGAGCTGTAACGAGCCTGTGAGAGCTGCAGTAGGAAAGGCGAATGGTTCACTTCGCTTTATTGGGAGAAAATTAGGAAAGAGTGGTTCGTCTGCAAAGGTAACATACAGGAAACTCTTGCGACCTGTTCTTGCCTACTGCTGGAGTGTTTGGGCTCCGTACCATTTCGGATTGAAGGATGACGTCGAAGCAGTCCGGAGGCGGGCTGCTAGATTTGTTTCTGATAAGTTCTAACAACAAGCAAGCGTTACGGAGATGGTTTGGGAACTCAGATGGGAATCCCTGGAGGGAAGGCGGCATTATTTTCGAGAAATGCTACTGAGAAAACTTTGAGAACCGCCATTTGACGGTGAGTACCGACCGATTCCACTGCCGCCAACGTGCATTGCACGTAACGACCACCAGGATAAGGTACGAGAAATTAGTTTATTCAAGTGGCTCTGAGCGCTATTGGACTCAACTTCTGAGGTCATTAGTCCCCTAGAACTTAGAACTAGTTAAACCTAACTAACCTAAGGACCTCACACACATCCATGCCCGAGGCAGGATTCGAACCTGCGACCGTAGCGGTCTCGCGGTTCCAGACTGCAGCTCCTTGAACCGCACGGCCAGAAATTAGTGGTCATACAGAGGCATATAGATAGTCGTTTTTCCCTAGAGCTGTTTTCGAATAGAAAATGAAAGGAAATAACGAGTACTGCTACAGGGTACCCTGCTCCATGCACCGTACAGTGGCTTACAGAGTGTCTACGTAGACGTAGACATATGCTGATAACATGCCCCTTCATTTCGCGTTCGATTCCGGCATGCGCAGACGATAACATGGCGATCGGTCGGGCTGCTTTTGCCCGTCAGGCACAGAAAACGGAACTTTACTTTGCTTACACCTGTGAACAGTGGGTTATGATTTAGCGGACGCAAATACAGCCATCTCCCAATTATGTCGTCTCGCCGGATGCATTTCCATTAGATGGAGATCCTTAGGTTAAGATTGATGAAGATGCGCCGTGTTGTTGCAAAGACTAATTAGAGACATTATGAAGCTAGCGCAAATGTAATTATTATAAATGTACTACCGGCGATCCTGAATTACAACGGCTACGTACAAACCTAATAATTTTTACGTGACAAATGACAACGTTCAGCAGCCCTCATAAATTTTACGATATCTAGTCAACATACTATGACTTGTAGGATATGCTGGTACCTACATCACCTGCAGTGGAGTAAAATTGAAACCGAAGTAAGAGGAAGGAATTGTGAACATTTTTGCGAGCATTATAAGAGGACAAGATTTACAAACGGGAAAGGTAACAGTGATGTACCCCGCATTACATTATACAGGTTCCCCGAAAATTTGAGTCTATATTAAATTTCACAAACGGTGGGGTGAAAGCTGCTACGTTGTCAGCTCTAACGAAAAATTACTATCTTTGCTGACGTAGTTTCGCAGCACGACTTGCTAGATCAAATTCCTTCTACACTTCGTGTCCATAGAATCCATAACTTTTACCTTGTGATTGTTTGAACTCGCAGCTATGTTTCCGTATCAGAGTATTCAGTTTGGTTTGTTCCTCCAGCGATTCGTTTTTCGCTTGCACGGGCGCACTGGCATCACCAAGTTTGTTAGCCCTCTACGAGTATACCGTGTTCGTGTTTCGTATAAATGTATATTGCTATAATTTATACTCCTCAGCAACCACATCTGCATGTTGAAGCATGTTGATGCTGGGGTAACACCTTCGGCTAAGTTTAGCGCTGTCACTTTTCTTATGAATAAGTTTTCTCTCAAGTGCGCCAACGTTTGAGTAGTCGACGCTCCGCCAAAGCAATCATGTTAGCAAAGACCACGCACAGAATTTACACATATGTAGGCCACCTACGTTTTTATGTAGCTCTCTTCTGGAAATTTTGACTAAAATTCGTTATTTTTATGTAAAATTTTAAAGGTTTTCGCTTGTGCAGTCATGCTGAAGTCCTGTGAGAACTGCTGGTGAGTATGTTGACCTCTCTGATGCTTGGTTTGTTCCTCCAGTGATTTGTTTTTCGCTTGCACGGGCGCACTGGCATCACCAAGTTTGTTAGCCCTCTACGAGTATACCGTGTTCGTGTTTCGTATAAATGTATATTGCTATAATTTATACTCCTCGGACACCACATGTGCATGTGGAAACATGTTGATGCTGGCTTAACACCTTCCGCTAAGTTTAGCGCTCTCACTTTTCTTATGAATAAGTTTTCTCTCAAGTGCGCCAACGTTTGAGTAGTCGACGCTCCGCCAAAGCAATCATGTTAGCAAAGACCACGCACAGAATTTACACATATGTGGGCCACCTACAGTTTTATGTAGCTCTCTTCTGGAAATTTTGACTAAAATTCGTTATTTTTATGTAAAATTTTAAAGGTTTTCGCTTATGCAGTCATGCTGAAGTCCTGTGAGAACTGCTGGTGAGTATGTTGACCTCTCTGATGCTTGGTTTGTTCCTCCAGTGATTTGTTTTTCGCTTGCACGGGCGCACTGGCATCACCAAGTTTGTTAGCCCTCTACGAGTATACCGTGTTCGTGTTTCGTATAAATGTATATTGCTATAATTTATACTCCTCGGCAACCTCATGTGCATGTGGAAACATGTTGATGCTGGCTTAACACCTTCCGCTAAGTTTAGCGCTCTCACTTTTCTTATGAATAAGTTTTCTCTCAAGTGCGCCAACGTTTGAGTAGTCGACGCTCCGCCAAAGCAATCATGTTAGCAAAGACCACGCACAGAATTTACACATATGTGGGCCACCTACAGTTTTATGTAGCTCTCTTCTGGAAATTTTGACTAAAATTCGTTATTTTTATGTAAAATTTTAAAGGTTTTCGCTTATGCAGTCATGCTGAAGTCCTGTGAGAACTGCTGGTGAGTATGTTGACCTCTCTGATGCTTGGTTTGTTCCTCCAGTGATTTGTTTTTCGCTTGCACGGGCGCACTGGCATCACCAAGTTTGTTAGCCCTCTACGAGTATACCGTGTTCGTGTTTCTTAAAAATGTATATTGCTATAATTTATACTCCTCGGCAACCACATCTGCATGTGGAAGCATGTTGATGCTGGGGTAACACCTTCGGCTAAGTTTAGCGCTCTCACTTTTCTTATGAATAAGTTTTCTCTCAAGTGCGCCAACGTTTGAGTAGTCGACGCTCCGCCAAAGCAATCATGTTAGCAAAGACCACGCACAGAATTTACACATATGTAGGCCACCTACGTTTTTATGTAGCTCTCTTCTGGAAATTTTGACTAAAATTCGTTATTTTTATGTAAAATTTTAAAGGTTTTCGCTTATGCAGTCATGCTGAAGTCCTGTGAGAACTGCTGGTGAGTATGTTGACCTCTCTGATGCTTGGTTTGTTCCTCCAGTGATTTGTTTTTCGCTTGCACGGGCGCACTGGCATCACCAAGTTTGTTAGCCCTCTACGAGTATACCGTGTTCGTGTTTCTTAAAAATGTATATTGCTATAATTTATACTCCTCGGCAACCACATCTGCATGTGGAAGCATGTTGATGCTGGGGTAACACCTTCGGCTAAGTTTAGCGCTCTCACTTTTCTTATGAATAAGTTTTCTCTCAAGTGCGCCAACGTTTGAGTAGTCGACGCTCCGCCAAAGCAATCATGTTAGCAAAGACCACGCACAGAATTTACACATATGTAGGCCACCTACGTTTTTATGTAGCTCTCTTCTGGAAATTTTGACTAAAATTCGTTATTTTTATGTAAAATTTTAAAGGTTTTCGCTTATGCAGTCATGATGAAGTCCTGTGAGAACTGCTGGTGAGTATGTTGACCTCTCTGATGCTTGGTTTGTTCCTCCAGTGATTTGTTTTTCGCTTGCACGGGCGCACTGGCATCACCAAGTTTGTTAGCCCTCTACGAGTATACCGTGTTCGTGTTTCGTAGAAATGTATATTGCTATAATTTATACTCCTCGGCAACCTCATGTGCATGTGGAAACATGTTGATGCTGGCTTAACACCTTCCGCTAAGTTTAGCGCTCTCACTTTTCTTATGAATAAGTTTTCTCTCAAGTGCGCCAACGTTTGAGTAGTCGACGCTCCGCCAAAGCAATCATGTTAGCAAAGACCACGCACAGAATTTACACATATGTGGGCCACCTACAGTTTTATGTAGCTCTCTTCTGGAAATTTTGACTAAAATTCGTTATTTTTATGTAAAATTTTAAAGGTTTTCGCTTATGCAGTCATGCTGAAGTCCTGTGAGAACTGCTGGTGAGTATGTTGACCTCTCTGATGCTTGGTTTGTTCCTCCAGTGATTTGTTTTTCGCTTGCACGGGCGCACTGGCATCACCAAGTTTGTTAGCCCTCTACGAGTATACCGTGTTCGTGTTTCTTAAAAATGTATATTGCTATAATTTATACTCCTCGGCAACCACATCTGCATGTGGAAGCATGTTGATGCTGGGGTAACACCTTCGGCTAAGTTTAGCGCTCTCACTTTTCTTATGAATAAGTTTTCTCTCAAGTGCGCCAACGTTTGAGTAGTCGACGCTCCGCCAAAGCAATCATGTTAGCAAAGACCACGCACAGAATTTACACATATGTAGGCCACCTACGTTTTTATGTAGCTCTCTGCTGGAAATTTTGACTAAAATTCGTTATTTTTATGTAAAATTTTAAAGGTTTTCGCTTATGCAGTCATGCTGAAGTCCTGTGAGAACTGCTGGTGAGTATGTTGACCTCTCTGATGCTTGGTTTGTTCCTCCAGTGATTTGTTTTTCGCTTGCACGGGCGCACTGGCATCACCAAGTTTGTTAGCCCTCTACGAGTATACCGTGTTCGTGTTTCGTATAAATGTATATTGCTATAATTTATACTCCTCGGCAACCTCATGTGCATGTGGAAACATGTTGATGCTGGCTTAACACCTTCCGCTAAGTTTAGCGCTCTCACTTTTCTTATGAATAAGTTTTCTCTCAAGTGCGCCAACGTTTGAGTAGTCGACGCTCCGCCAAAGCAATCATGTTAGCAAAGACCACGCACAGAATTTACACATATGTGGGCCACCTACAGTTTTATGTAGCTCTCTTCTGGAAATTTTGACTAAAATTCGTTATTTTTATGTAAAATTTTAAAGGTTTTCGCTTATGCAGTCATGCTGAAGTCCTGTGAGAACTGCTGGTGAGTATGTTGACCTCTCTGATGCTTGGTTTGTTCCTCCAGTGATTTGTTTTTCGCTTGCACGGGCGCACTGGCATCACCAAGTTTGTTAGCCCTCTACGAGTATACCGTGTTCGTGTTTCTTAAAAATGTATATTGCTATAATTTATACTCCTCGGCAACCACATCTGCATGTGGAAGCATGTTGATGCTGGGGTAACACCTTCGGCTAAGTTTAGCGCTCTCACTTTTCTTATGAATAAGTTTTCTCTCAAGTGCGCCAACGTTTGAGTAGTCGACGCTCCGCCAAAGCAATCATGTTAGCAAAGACCACGCACAGAATTTACACATATGTAGGCCACCTACGTTTTTATGTAGCTCTCTTCTGGAAATTTTGACTAAAATTCGTTATTTTTATGTAAAATTTTAAAGGTTTTCGCTTATGCAGTCATGCTGAAGTCCTGTGAGAACTGCTGGTGAGTATGTTGACCTCTCTGATGCTTGGTTTGTTCCTCCAGTGATTTGTTTTTCGCTTGCACGGGCGCACTGGCATCACCAAGTTTGTTAGCCCTCTACGAGTATACCGTGTTCGTGTTTCGTATAAATGTATATTGCTATAATTTATACTCCTCGGCAACCTCATGTGCATGTGGAAACATGTTGATGCTGGCTTAACACCTTCCGCTAAGTTTAGCGCTCTCACTTTTCTTATGAATAAGTTTTCTCTCAAGTGCGCCAACGTTTGAGTAGTCGACGCTCCGCCAAAGCAATCATGTTAGCAAAGACCACGCACAGAATTTACACATATGTGGGCCACCTACAGTTTTATGTAGCTCTCTTCTGGAAATTTTGACTAAAATTCGTTATTTTTATGTAAAATTTTAAAGGTTTTCGCTTATGCAGTCATGCTGAAGTCCTGTGAGAACTGCTGGTGAGTATGTTGACCTCTCTGATGCTTGGTTTGTTCCTCCAGTGATTTGTTTTTCGCTTGCACGGGCGCACTGGCATCACCAAGTTTGTTAGCCCTCTACGAGTATACCGTGTTCGTGTTTCGTATAAATGTATATTGCTATAATTTATACTCCTCGGCAACCTCATGTGCATGTGGAAACATGTTGATGCTGGCTTAACACCTTCCGCTAAGTTTAGCGCTCTCACTTTTCTTATGAATAAGTTTTCTCTCAAGTGCGCCAACGTTTGAGTAGTCGACGCTCCGCCAAAGCAATCATGTTAGCAAAGACCACGCACAGAATTTACACATATGTGGGCCACCTACAGTTTTATGTAGCTCTCTTCTGGAAATTTTGACTAAAATTCGTTATTTTTATGTAAAATTTTAAAGGTTTTCGCTTATGCAGTCATGCTGAAGTCCTGTGAGAACTGCTGGTGAGTATGTTGACCTCTCTGATGCTTGGTTTGTTCCTCCAGTGATTTGTTTTTCGCTTGCACGGGCGCACTGGCATCACCAAGTTTGTTAGCCCTCTACGAGTATACCGTGTTCGTGTTTCTTAAAAATGTATATTGCTATAATTTATACTCCTCGGCAACCACATCTGCATGTGGAAGCATGTTGATGCTGGGGTAACACCTTCGGCTAAGTTTAGCGCTCTCACTTTTCTTATGAATAAGTTTTCTCTCAAGTGCGCCAACGTTTGAGTAGTCGACGCTCCGCCAAAGCAATCATGTTAGCAAAGACCACGCACAGAATTTACACATATGTAGGCCACCTACGTTTTTATGTAGCTCTCTTCTGGAAATTTTGACTAAAATTCGTTATTTTTATGTAAAATTTTAAAGGTTTTCGCTTATGCAGTCATGCTGAAGTCCTGTGAGAACTGCTGGTGAGTATGTTGACCTCTCTGATGCTTGGTTTGTTCCTCCAGTGATTTGTTTTTCGCTTGCACGGGCGCACTGGCATCACCAAGTTTGTTAGCCCTCTACGAGTATACCGTGTTCGTGTTTCTTAAAAATGTATATTGCTATAATTTATACTCCTCGGCAACCACATCTGCATGTGGAAGCATGTTGATGCTGGGGTAACACCTTCGGCTAAGTTTAGCGCTCTCACTTTTCTTATGAATAAGTTTTCTCTCAAGTGCGCCAACGTTTGAGTAGTCGACGCTCCGCCAAAGCAATCATGTTAGCAAAGACCACGCACAGAATTTACACATATGTAGGCCACCTACGTTTTTATGTAGCTCTCTTCTGGAAATTTTGACTAAAATTCGTTATTTTTATGTAAAATTTTAAAGGTTTTCGCTTATGCAGTCATGATGAAGTCCTGTGAGAACTGCTGGTGAGTATGTTGACCTCTCTGATGCTTGGTTTGTTCCTCCAGTGATTTGTTTTTCGCTTGCACGGGCGCACTGGCATCACCAAGTTTGTTAGCCCTCTACGAGTATACCGTGTTCGTGTTTCGTAGAAATGTATATTGCTATAATTTATACTCCTCGGCAACCTCATGTGCATGTGGAAACATGTTGATGCTGGCTTAACACCTTCCGCTAAGTTTAGCGCTCTCACTTTTCTTATGAATAAGTTTTCTCTCAAGTGCGCCAACGTTTGAGTAGTCGACGCTCCGCCAAAGCAATCATGTTAGCAAAGACCACGCACAGAATTTACACATATGTGGGCCACCTACAGTTTTATGTAGCTCTCTTCTGGAAATTTTGACTAAAATTCGTTATTTTTATGTAAAATTTTAAAGGTTTTCGCTTATGCAGTCATGCTGAAGTCCTGTGAGAACTGCTGGTGAGTATGTTGACCTCTCTGATGCTTGGTTTGTTCCTCCAGTGATTTGTTTTTCGCTTGCACGGGCGCACTGGCATCACCAAGTTTGTTAGCCCTCTACGAGTATACCGTGTTCGTGTTTCTTAAAAATGTATATTGCTATAATTTATACTCCTCGGCAACCACATCTGCATGTGGAAGCATGTTGATGCTGGGGTAACACCTTCGGCTAAGTTTAGCGCTCTCACTTTTCTTATGAATAAGTTTTCTCTCAAGTGCGCCAACGTTTGAGTAGTCGACGCTCCGCCAAAGCAATCATGTTAGCAAAGACCACGCACAGAATTTACACATATGTAGGCCACCTACGTTTTTATGTAGCTCTCTGCTGGAAATTTTGACTAAAATTCGTTATTTTTATGTAAAATTTTAAAGGTTTTCGCTTATGCAGTCATGCTGAAGTCCTGTGAGAACTGCTGGTGAGTATGTTGACCTCTCTGATGCTTGGTTTGTTCCTCCAGTGATTTGTTTTTCGCTTGCACGGGCGCACTGGCATCACCAAGTTTGTTAGCCCTCTACGAGTATACCGTGTTCGTGTTTCGTATAAATGTATATTGCTATAATTTATACTCCTCGGCAACCTCATGTGCATGTGGAAACATGTTGATGCTGGCTTAACACCTTCCGCTAAGTTTAGCGCTCTCACTTTTCTTATGAATAAGTTTTCTCTCAAGTGCGCCAACGTTTGAGTAGTCGACGCTCCGCCAAAGCAATCATGTTAGCAAAGACCACGCACAGAATTTACACATATGTGGGCCACCTACAGTTTTATGTAGCTCTCTTCTGGAAATTTTGACTAAAATTCGTTATTTTTATGTAAAATTTTAAAGGTTTTCGCTTATGCAGTCATGCTGAAGTCCTGTGAGAACTGCTGGTGAGTATGTTGACCTCTCTGATGCTTGGTTTGTTCCTCCAGTGATTTGTTTTTCGCTTGCACGGGCGCACTGGCATCACCAAGTTTGTTAGCCCTCTACGAGTATACCGTGTTCGTGTTTCTTAAAAATGTATATTGCTATAATTTATACTCCTCGGCAACCACATCTGCATGTGGAAGCATGTTGATGCTGGGGTAACACCTTCGGCTAAGTTTAGCGCTCTCACTTTTCTTATGAATAAGTTTTCTCTCAAGTGCGCCAACGTTTGAGTAGTCGACGCTCCGCCAAAGCAATCATGTTAGCAAAGACCACGCACAGAATTTACACATATGTAGGCCACCTACGTTTTTATGTAGCTCTCTTCTGGAAATTTTGACTAAAATTCGTTATTTTTATGTAAAATTTTAAAGGTTTTCGCTTATGCAGTCATGCTGAAGTCCTGTGAGAACTGCTGGTGAGTATGTTGACCTCTCTGATGCTTGGTTTGTTCCTCCAGTGATTTGTTTTTCGCTTGCACGGGCGCACTGGCATCACCAAGTTTGTTAGCCCTCTACGAGTATACCGTGTTCGTGTTTCGTACAAATGTATATTGCTATAATTTATACTCCTCGGCAACCTCATGTGCATGTGGAAACATGTTGATGCTGGCTTAACACCTTCCGCTAAGTTTAGCGCTCTCACTTTTCTTATGAATAAGTTTTCTCTCAAGTGCGCCAACGTTTGAGGAGTCGACGCTCCGCCAAAGCAATCATGTTAGCAAAGACCACGCACAGAATTTACACATATGTGGGCCACCTACAGTTTTATGTAGCTCTCTTCTGGAAATTTTGACTAAAATTCGTTATTTTTATGTAAAATTTTAAAGGTTTTCGCTTATTCAGTCATGCTGAAGTCCTGTGAGAACTGCTGGTGAGTATGTTGACCTCTCTGATGCTTGGTTTGTTCCTCCAGTGATTTGTTTTTCGCTTGCACGGGCGCACTGGCATCACCAAGTTTGTTAGCCCTCTACGAGTATACCGTGTTCGTGTTTCGTATAAATGTATATTGCTATAATTTATACTCCTCGGCAACCTCATGTGCATGTGGAAACATGTTGATGCTGGCTTAACACCTTCCGCTAAGTTTAGCGCTCTCACTTTTCTTATGAATAAGTTTTGTCTCAAGTGCGCCAACGTTTGAGTAGTCGACGCTCCGCCAAAGCAATCATGTTAGCAAAGACCACGCACAGAATTTACACATATGTAGGCCACCTACGTTTTTATGTAGCTCTCTTCTGGAAATTTTGACTAAAATTCGTTATTTTTATGTAAAATTTTAAAGGTTTTCGCTTATGCAGTCATGCTGAAGTCCTGTGAGAACTGCTGGTGAGTATGTTGACCTCTCTGATGCTTGGTTTGTTCCTCCAGTGATTTGTTTTTCGCTTGCACGGGCGCACTGGCAACACCAAGTTTGTTAGCCCTCTACGAGTATACCGTGTTCGTGTTTCGTAGAAATGTATATTGCTATAATTTATACTCCTCGGCAACCACATCTGCATGTGGAAGCATGTTGATGCTGGGGTAACACCTTCGGCTAAGTTTAGCGCTCTCACTTTTCTTATGAATAAGTTTTCTCTCAAGTGCGCCAACGTTTGAGTAGTCGACGCTCCGCCAAAGCAATCATGGTAGCAAAGACCACGCACAGAATTTACACATATGGAGGCCACCTACGTTTTTATGTAGCTCTCTTCTGGAAATTTTGACTAAAATTCGTTATTTTTATGTAATATTTTAAAGGATTTCCCTTATGCAGTCATGCTGAAGTCCTGTGAGAACTGCTGGTGAGTATGTTGACCTCTCTGATGCTTGGTTTGTTCCTCCAGTGATTTGTTTTTCGCTTGCACGGGCGCACTGGCATCACCAAGTTTGTTAGCCCTCTACGAGTATACCGTGTTCGTGTTTCGTAGAAATGTATATTGCTATAATTTATACTCCTCGGCAACCACATCTGCATGTGGAAGCATGTTGATGCTGGGGTAACACCTTCGGCTAAGTTTAGCGCTCTCACTTTTCTTATGAATAAGTTTTCTCTCAAGTGCGCCAACGTTTGAGGAGTCGACGCTCCGCCAAAGCAATCATGGTAGCAAAGACCACGCACAGAATTTACACATATGGAGGCCACCTACGTTTTTATGTAACTCTCTTCTGGAAATTTTGACTAAAATTCGTTACTTTTATGTAATATTTTAAAGGATTTCCCTTATGCAGACATGCTGAAGTCCTGTGAGAACTGCTGGTGAGTATGTTGACCTCTCTGATGCTTGGTTTGTTCCTCCAGTGATTTGTTTTTCGCTTGCACGGGCGCACTGGCATCACCAAGTTTGTTAGCCCTCTACGAGTATACCGTGTTCGTGTTTCGTAGAAATGTATATTGCTATAATTTATACTCCTCGGCAACCACATCTGCATGTGGAAGCATGTTGATGCTGGGGTAACACCTTCGGCTAAGTTTAGCGCTCTCACTTTTCTTATGAATAAGTTTTCTCTCAAGTGCGCCAACGTTTGAGGAGTCGACGCTCCGCCAAAGCAATCATGGTAGCAAAGACCACGCACAGAATTTACACATATGGAGGCCACCTACGTTTTTATGTAACTCTCTTCTGGAAATTTTGACTAAAATTCGTTACTTTTATGTAATATTTTAAAGGATTTCCCTTATTCAGACATGCTGAAGTCCTGTGAGAACTGCTGGTGAGTATGTTGACCTCTCTGATGCTTGGTTTGTTCCTCCAGTGATTTGTTTTTCGCTTGCACGGGCGCACTGGCATCACCAAGTTTGTTAGCCCTCTACGAGTATACCGTGTTCGTGTTTCGTAGAAATGTATATTGCTATAATTTATACTCCTCGGCAACCACATCTGCATGTGGAAGCATGTTGATGCTGGGGTAACACCTTCGGCTAAGTTTAGCGCTCTCACTTTTCTTATGAATAAGTTTTCTCTCAAGTGCGCCAACGTTTGAGGAGTCGACGCTCCGCCAAAGCAATCATGGTAGCAAAGACCACGCACAGAATTTACACATATGGAGGCCACCTACGTTTTTATGTAGCTCTCTTCTGGAAATTTTGACTAAAATTCGTTATTTTTATGTAAAATTTTAAAGGTTTTCGCTTATGCAGTCATGCTGAAGTCCTGTGAGAACTGCTGGTGAGTATGTTGACCTCTCTGATGCTTGGTTTGTTCCTCCAGTGATTTGTTTTTCGCTTGCACGGGCGCACTGGCATCACCAAGTTTGTTAGCCCTCTACGAGTATACCGTGTTCGTGTTTCGTAGAAATGTATATTGCTATAATTTATACTCCTCGGCAACCACATCTGCATGTGGAAGCATGTTGATGCTGGGGTAACACCTTCGGCTAAGTTTAGCGCTCTCACTTTTCTTATGAATAAGTTTTCTCTCAAGTGCGCCAACGTTTGAGGAGTCGACGCTCCGCCAAAGCAATCATGGTAGCAAAGACCACGCACAGAATTTACACATATGGAGGCCACCTACGTTTTTATGTAACTCTCTTCTGGAAATTTTGACTAAAATTCGTTACTTTTATGTAATATTTTAAAGGATTTCCCTTATGCAGACATGCTGAAGTCCTGTGAGAACTGCTGGTGAGTATGTTGACCTCTCTGATGCTTGGTTTGTTCCTCCAGTGATTTGTTTTTCGCTTGCACGGGCGCACTGGCATCACCAAGTTTGTTAGCCCTCTACGAGTATACCGTGTTCGTGTTTCGTAGAAATGTATATTGCTATAATTTATACTCCTCGGCAACCACATCTGCATGTGGAAGCATGTTGATGCTGGGGTAACACCTTCGGCTAAGTTTAGCGCTCTCACTTTTCTTATGAATAAGTTTTCTCTCAAGTGCGCCAACGTTTGAGGAGTCGACGCTCCGCCAAAGCAATCATGGTAGCAAAGACCACGCACAGAATTTACACATATGGAGGCCACCTACGTTTTTATGTAGCTCTCTTCTGGAAATTTTGACTAAAATCCGTTATTTTTATGTAAAATTTTAAAGGTTTTCGCTTATGCAGTCATGCTGAAGTCCTGTGAGAACTGCTGGTGAGTATGTTGACCTCTCTGATGCTTGGTTTGTTCCTCCAGTGATTTGTTTTTCGCTTGCACGGGCGCACTGGCATCACCAAGTTTGTTAGCCCTCTACGAGTATACCGTGTTCGTGTTTCGTAGAAATGTATATTGCTATAATTTATACTCCTCGGCAACCACATGTGCATGTGGAAACATGTTGATGCTGGGGTAACACCTTCGGCTAAGTTTAGCGCTCTCACTTTTCTTATGAATAAGTTTTCTCTCAAGTGCGCCAACGTTTGAGGAGTCGACGCTCCGCCAAAGCAATCATGGTAGCAAAGACCACGCACAGAATTTACACATATGGAGGCCACCTACGTTTTTATGTAGCTCTCTTCTGGAAATTTTGACTAAAATTCGTTATTTTTATGTAATATTTTAAAGGATTTCCCTTATGCAGTCATGCTGAAGTCCTGTGAGAACTGCTGGTGAGTATGTTGACCTCTCTGATGCTTGGTTTGTTCCTCCAGTGATTTGTTTTTCGCTTGCACGGGCGCACTGGCATCACCAAGTTTGTTAGCCCTCTACGAGTATACCGTGTTCGTGTTTCGTAGAAATGTATATTGCTATAATTTATACTCCTCGGCAACCACATCTGCATGTGGAATCACGTTGATGCTGGGGTAACACCTTCGGCTAAGTTTAGTGCTCTCACTTTTCTTATGAATAAGTTTTCTCTCAAGTGCGCCAAAGTTTGAGGAGTCGACGCTCCGCCAAAGCAATCATGGTAGCAAAGACCACGCACAGAATTTACACATATGGAGGCCACCTACGTTTTTATGTAGCTCTCTTCTGGAAATTTTGACTAAAATTCGTTATTTTTATGTAATATTTTAAAGGATTTCCCTTATGCAGTCATGCTGAAGTCCTGTGAGAACTGCTGGTGAGTATGTTGACCTCTCTGATGCTTGGTTTGTTCCTCCAGTGATTTGTTTTTCGCTTGCACGGGCGCACTGGCATCACCAAGTTTGTTAGCCCTCTACGAGTATACCGTGTTCGTGTTTCGTAGAAATGTATATTGCTATAATTTATACTCCTCGGCAACCACATGTGCATGTGGAAGCATGTTGATGCTGGGGTAACACCTTCGGCTAAGTTTAGCGCTCTCACTTTTCTTATGAATAAGTTTTCTCTCAAGTGCGCCAACGTTTGAGGAGTCGACGCTCCGCCAAAGCAATCATGGTAGCAAAGACCACGCACAGAATTTACACATATGGAGGCCACCTACGTTTTTATGTAGCTCTCTTCTGGAAATTTTGACTAAAATTCGTTATTTTTATGTAAAATTTTAAAGGTTTTCGCTTATGCAGTCATGCTGAAGTCCTGTGAGAACTGCTGGTGAGTATGTTGACCTCTCTGATGCTTGGTTTGTTCCTCCAGTGATTTGTTTTTCGCTTGCACGGGCGCACTGGCATCACCAAGTTTGTTAGCCCTCTACGAGTATACCGTGTTCGTGTTTCGTATAAATGTATATTGCTATAATTTATACTCCTCGGCAACCTCATGTGCATGTGGAAACATGTTGATGCTGGCTTAACACCTTCCGCTAAGTTTAGCGCTCTCACTTTTCTTATGAATAAGTTTTCTCTCAAGTGCGCCAACGTTTGAGTAGTCGACGCTCCGCCAAAGCAATCATGTTAGCAAAGACCACGCACAGAATTTACACATATGTGGGCCACCTACAGTTTTATGTAGCTCTCTTCTGGAAATTTTGACTAAAATTCGTTATTTTTATGTAAAATTTTAAAGGTTTTCGCTTATGCAGTCATGCTGAAGTCCTGTGAGAACTGCTGGTGAGTATGTTGACCTCTCTGATGCTTGGTTTGTTCCTCCAGTGATTTGTTTTTCGCTTGCACGGGCGCACTGGCATCACCAAGTTTGTTAGCCCTCTACGAGTATACCGTGTTCGTGTTTCTTAAAAATGTATATTGCTATAATTTATACTCCTCGGCAACCACATCTGCATGTGGAAGCATGTTGATGCTGGGGTAACACCTTCGGCTAAGTTTAGCGCTCTCACTTTTCTTATGAATAAGTTTTGTCTCAAGTGCGCCAACGTTTGAGGAGTCGACGCTCCGCCAAAGCAATCATGGTAGCAAAGACCACGCACAGAATTTACACATATGGAGGCCACCTACGTTTTTATGTAGCTCTCTTCTGGAAATTTTGACTAAAATTCGTTATTTTTATGTAATATTTTAAAGGATTTCCCTTATGCAGTCATGCTGAAGTCCTGTGAGAACTGCTGGTGAGTATGTTGACCTCTCTGATGCTTGGTTTGTTCCTCCAGTGATTTGTTTTTCGCTTGCACGGGCGCACTGGCAACACCAAGTTTGTTAGCCCTCTACGAGTATACCGTGTTCGTGTTTCGTATAAATGTATATTGCTATAATTTATACTCCTCGGCAACCTCATGTGCATGTGGAAACATGTTGATGCTGGCTTAACACCTTCCGCTAAGTTTAGCGCTCTCACTTTTCTTATGAATAAGTTTTGTCTCAAGTGCGCCAACGTTTGAGTAGTCGACGCTCCGCCAAAGCAATCATGTTAGCAAAGTCCACGCACAGAATTTACACATATGTAGGCCACCTACGTTTTTATGTAGCTCTCTTCTGGAAATTTTGACTAAAATTCGTTATTTTTATGTAAAATTTTAAAGGTTTTCGCTTATGCAGTCATGCTGAAGTCCTGTGAGAACTGCTGGTGAGTATGTTGACCTCTCTGATGCTTGGTTTGTTCCTCCAGTGATTTGTTTTTCGCTTGCACGGGCGCACTGGCAACACCAAGTTTGTTAGCCCTCTACGAGTATACCGTGTTCGTGTTTCGTATAAATGTATATTGCTATAATTTATACTCCTCGGCAACCTCATGTGCATGTGGAAACATGTTGATGCTGGCTTAACACCTTCCGCTAAGTTTAGCGCTCTCACTTTTCTTATGAATAAGTTTTGTCTCAAGTGCGCCAACGTTTGAGTAGTCGACGCTCCGCCAAAGCAATCATGTTAGCAAAGACCACGCACAGAATTTACACATATGTAGGCCACCTACGTTTTTATGTAGCTCTCTTCTGGAAATTTTGACTAAAATTCGTTATTTTTATGTAAAATTTTAAAGGTTTTCGCTTATGCAGTCATGCTGAAGTCCTGTGAGAACTGCTGGTGAGTATGTTGACCTCTCTGATGCTTGGTTTGTTCCTCCAGTGATTTGTTTTTCGCTTGCACGGGCGCACTGGCATCACCAAGTTTGTTAGCCCTCTACGAGTATACCGTGTTCGTGTTTCGTAGAAATGTATATTGCTATAATTTATACTCCTCGGCAACCACATCTGCATGTGGAAGCATGTTGATGCTGGGGTAACACCTTCGGCTAAGTTTAGCGCTCTCACTTTTCTTATGAATAAGTTTTCTCTCAAGTGCGCCAACGTTTGAGGAGTCGACGCTCCGCCAAAGCAATCATGGTAGCAAAGACCACGCACAGAATTTACACATATGGAGGCCACCTACGTTTTTATGTAGCTCTCTTCTGGAAATTTTGACTAAAATTCGTTATTTTTATGTAAAATTTTAAAGGTTTTCGCTTATGCAGTCATGCTGAAGTCCTGTGAGAACTGCTGGTGAGTATGTTGACCTCTCTGATGCTTGGTTTGTTCCTCCAGTGATTTGTTTTTCGCTTGCACGGGCGCACTGGCATCACCAAGTTTGTTAGGCCTCTACGAGTATACCGTGTTCGTGTTTCGTAGAAATGTATATTGCTATAATTTATACTCCTCGGCAACCACATCTGCATGTGGAAGCATGTTGATGCTGGGGTAACACCTTCGGCTAAGTTTAGCGCTCTCACTTTTCTAATGAATAAGTTTTCTCTCAAGTGCGCCAACGTTTGAGGAGTCGACGCTCCGCCAAAGCAATCATGGTAGCAAAGACCACGCACAGAATTTACACATATGTAGGCCACCTACGTTTTTATGTAGCTCTCTTCTGGAAATTTTGACTAAAATTCGTTATTTTTATGTAATATTTTAAAGGATTTCGCTTATGCAGTCATGCTGAAGTCCTGTGAGAACTGCTGGTGAGTATGTTGACCTCTCTGATGCTTGGTTTGTTCCTCCAGTGATTTGTTTTTCGCTTGCACGGGCGCACTGGCATCACCAAGTTTGTTAGCCCTCTACGAGTATACCGTGTTCGTGTTTCGTAGAAATGTATATTGCTATAATTTATACTCCTCGGCAACCACATCTGCATGTGGAAGCATGTTGATGCTGGGGTAACACCTTCGGCTAAGTTTAGCGCTCTCACTTTTCTTATGAATAAGTTTTGTCTCAAGTGCGCCAACGTTTGAGGAGTCGACGCTCCGCCAAAGCAATCATGGTAGCAAAGACCACGCACAGAATTTACACATATGGAGGCCACCTACGTTTTTATGTAGCTCTCTTCTGGAAATTTTGACTAAAATTCGTTATTTTTATGTAAAATTTTAAAGGTTTTCGCTTATGCAGTCATGCTGAAGTCCTGTGAGAACTGCTGGTGAGTATGTTGACCTCTCTGATGCTTGGTTTGTTCCTCCAGTGATTTGTTTTTCGCTTGCACGGGCGCACTGGCATCACCAAGTTTGTTAGCCCTCTACGAGTATACCGTGTTCGTGTTTCGTAGAAATGTATATTGCTATAATTTATACTCCTCGGCAACCACATCTGCATGTGGAAGCATGTTGATGCTGGGGTAACACCTTCGGCTAAGTTTAGCGCTCTCACTTTTCTTATGAATAAGTTTTGTCTCAAGTGCGCCAACGTTTGAGGAGTCGACGCTCCGCCAAAGCAATCATGGTAGCAAAGACCACGCACAGAATTTACACATATGGAGGCCACCTACGTTTTTATGTAGCTCTCTTCTGGAAATTTTGACTAAAATTCGTTATTTTTATGTAATATTTTAAAGGATTTCGCTTATGCAGTCATGCTGAAGTCCTGTGAGAACTGCTGGTGAGTATGTTGACCTCTCTGATGCTTGGTTTGTTCCTCCAGTGATTTGTTTTTCGCTTGCACGGGCGCACTGGCAACACCAAGTTTGTTAGCCCTCTACGAGTATACCGTGTTCGTGTTTCGTATAAATGTATATTGCTATAATTTATACTCCTCGGCAACCTCATGTGCATGTGGAAACATGTTGATGCTGGCTTAACACCTTCCGCTAAGTTTAGCGCTCTCACTTTTCTTATGAATAGGTTTTGTCTCAAGTGCGCCAACGTTTGAGGAGTCGACGCTCCGCCAAAGCAATCATGGTAGCAAAGACCACGCACAGAATTTACACATATGTAGGCCACCTACGTTTTTATGTAGCTCTCTTCTGGAAATTTTGACTAAAATTCGTTATTTTTATGTAATATTTTAAAGGATTTCGCTTATGCAGTCATGCTGAAGTCCTGTGAGAACTGCTGGTGAGTATGTTGACCTCTCTGATGCTTGGTTTGTTCCTCCAGTGATTTGTTTTTCGCTTGCACGGGCGCACTGGCAACACCAAGTTTGTTAGCCCTCTACGAGTATACCGTGTTCGTGTTTCGTATAAATGTATATTGCTATAATTTATACTCCTCGGCAACCACATCTGCATGTGGAAGCATGTTGATGCTGGGGTAACACCTTCGGCTAAGTTTAGCGCTCTCACTTTTCTTATGAATAAGTTTTGTCTCAAGTGCGCCAACGTTTGAGGAGTCGACGCTCCGCCAAAGCAATCATGGTAGCAAAGACCACGCACAGAATTTACACATATGGAGGCCACCTACGTTTTTATGTAGCTCTCTTCTGGAAATTTTGACTAAAATTCGTTATTTTTATGTAATATTTTAAAGGATTTCCCTTATGCAGTCATGCTGAAGTCCTGTGAGAACTGCTGGTGAGTATGTTGACCTCTCTGATGCTTGGTTTGTTCCTCCAGTGATTTGTTTTTCGCTTGCACGGGCGCACTGGCAACACCAAGTTTGTTAGCCATCTACGAGTATACCGTGTTCGTGTTTCGTATAAATGTATATTGCTATAATTTATACTCCTCGGCAACCTCATGTGCATGTGGAAACATGTTGATGCTGGCTTAACACCTTCCGCTAAGTTTAGCGCTCTCACTTTTCTTATGAATAGGTTTTGTCTCAAGTGCGCCAACGTTTGAGGAGTCGACGCTCCGCCAAAGCAATCATGGTAGCAAAGACCACGCACAGAATTTACACATATGGAGGCCACCTACGTTTTTATGTAGCTCTCTTCTGGAAATTTTGACTAAAATTCGTTATTTTTATGTAATATTTTAAAGGATTTCGCTTATGCAGTCATGCTGAAGTCCTGTGAGAACTGCTGGTGAGTATGTTGACCTCTCTGATGCTTGGTTTGTTCCTCCAGTGATTTGTTTTTCGCTTGCACTTGCGCACTGGCAACACCAAGTTTGTTAGCCCTCTACGAGTATACCGTGTTCGTGTTTCGTATAAATGTATATTGCTATAATTTATACTCCTCGGCAACCACATCTGCATGTGGAAGCATGTTGATGCTGGGGTAACACCTTCGGCTAAGTTTAGCGCTCTCACTTTTCTTATGAATAGGTTTTGTCTCAAGTGCGCCAACGTTTGAGGAGTCGACGCTCCGCCAAAGCAATCATGGTAGCAAAGACCACGCACAGAATTTACACATATGGAGGCCACCTACGTTTTTATGTAGCTCTCTTCTGGAAATTTTGACTAAAATTCGTTATTTTTATGTAATATTTTAAAGGATTTCCCTTATGCAGTCATGCTGAAGTCCTGTGAGAACTGCTGGTGAGTATGTTGACCTCTCTGATGCTTGGTTTGTTCCTCCAGTGATTTGTTTTTCGCTTGCACGGGCGCACTGGCATCACCAAGTTTGTTAGCCCTCTACGAGTATACCGTGTTCGTGTTTCGTAGAAATGTATATTGCTATAATTTATACTCCTCGGCAACCACATGTGCATGTGGAAACATGTTGATGCTGGGGTAACACCTTCGGCTAAGTTTAGCGCTCTCACTTTTCTTATGAATAAGTTTTGTCTCAAGTGCGCCAACGTTTGAGGAGTCGACGCTCCGCCAAAGCAATCATGGTAGCAAAGACCACGCACAGAATTTACACATATGTAGGCCACCTACGTTTTTATGTAGCTCTCTTCTGGAAATTTTGACTAAAATTCGTTATTTTTATGTAAAATTTTAAAGGTTTTCGCTTATGCAGTCATGCTGAAGTCCTGTGAGAACTGCTGGTGAGTATGTTGACCTCTCTGACGCTTGGTTTGTTCCTCCAGTGATTTGTTTTTCGCTTGCACGGGCGCACTGGCAACACCAAGTTTGTTAGCCCTCTACGAGTATACCGTGTTCGTGTTTCGTAGAAATGTATATTGCTATAATTTATACTCCTCGGCAACCTCATGTGCATGTGGAAACATGTTGATGCTGGCTTAACACCTTCCGCTAAGTTTAGCGCTCTCACTTTTCTTATGAATAAGTTTTGTCTCACGTGCGCCAACGTTTGAGTAGTCGACGCTCCGCCAAAGCAATCATGTTAGCAAAGACCACGCACAGAATTTACACATATGTAGGCCACCTACGTTTTTATGTAGCTCTCTTCTGGAAATTTTGACTAAAATTCGTTATTTTTATGTAAAATTTTAAAGGTTTTCGCTTATGCAGTCATGCTGAAGTCCTGTGAGAACTGCTGGTGAGTATGTTGACCTCTCTGACGCTTGGTTTGTTCCTCCAGTGATTTGTTTTTCGCTTGCACGGGCGCACTGGCAACACCAAGTTTGTTAGCCCTCTACGAGTATACCGTGTTCGTGTTTCGTAGAAATGTATATTGCTATAATTTATACTCCTCGGCAACCTCATGTGCATGTGGAAACATGTTGATGCTGGCTTACCACCTTCCGCTAAGTTTAGCGCTCTCACTTTTCTTATGAATAAGTTTTGTCTCAAGTGCGCCAACGTTTGAGTAGTCGACGCTCCGCCAAAGCAATCATGTTAGCAAAGACCACGCACAGAATTTACACATATGTAGGCCACCTACGTTTTTATGTAGCTCTCTTCTGGAAATTTTGACTAAAATTCGTTATTTTTATGTAAAATTTTAAAGGTTTTCGCTTATGCAGTCATGCTGAAGTCCTGTGAGAACTGCTGGTGAGTATGTTGACCTCTCTGACGCTTGGTTTGTTCCTCCAGTGATTTGTTTTTCGCTTGCACGGGCGCACTGGCAACACCAAGTTTGTTAGCCCTCTACGAGTATACCGTGTTCGTGTTTCGTATAAATGTATATTGCTATAATTTATACTCCTCGGCAACCTCATGTGCATGTGGAAACATGTTGATGCTGGCTTAACACCTTCCGCTAAGTTTAGCGCTCTCACTTTTCTTATGAATAAGTTTTCTCTCAAGTGCGCCAACGTTTGAGTAGTCGACGCTCCGCCAAAGCAATCATGGTAGCAAAGACCACGCACAGAATTTACACATATGGAGGCCACCTACGTTTTTATGTAGCTCTCTTCTGGAAATTTTGACTAAAATTCGTTATTTTTATGTAAAATTTTAAAGGTTTTCGCTTATGCAGTCATGCTGAAGTCCTGTGAGAACTGCTGGTGAGTATGTTGACCTCTCTGATGCTTGGTTTGTTCCTCCAGTGATTTGTTTTTCGCTTGCACGGGCGCACTGGCATCACCAAGTTTGTTAGCCCTCTACGAGTATACCGTGTTCGTGTTTCGTAGATATGTATATTGCTATAATTTATACTCCTCGGCAACCACATGTGCATGTGGAAGCATGTTGATGCTGGGGTAACACCTTCGGCTAAGTTTAGCGCTCTCACTTTTCTTATGAATAAGTTTTGTCTCAAGTGCGCCAACGTTTGAGGAGTCGACGCTCCGCCAAAGCAATCATGGTAGCAAAGACCACGCACAGAATTTACACATATGTAGGCCACCTACGTTTTTATGTAGCTCTCTTCTGGAAATTTTGACTAAAATTCGTTATTTTTATGTAAAATTTTAAAGGTTTTCGCTTATGCAGTCATGCTGAAGTCCTGTGAGAACTGCTGGTGAGTATGTTGACCTCTCTGATGCTTGGTTTGTTCCTCCAGTGATTTGTTTTTCGCTTGCACGGGCGCACTGGCATCACCAAGTTTGTTAGCCCTCTACGAGTATACCGTGTTCGTGTTTCGTAGAAATGTATATTGCTATAATTTATACTCCTCGGCAACCACATGTGCATGTGGAAGCATGTTGATGCTGGGGTAACACCTTCGGCTAAGTTTAGCGCTCTCACTTTTCTTATGAATAAGTTTTGTTTCAAGTGCGCCAACGTTTGAGGAGTCGACGCTCCGCCAAAGCAATCATGGTAGCAAAGACCACGCACAGAATTTACACATATGTAGGCCACCTACGTTTTTATGTAGCTCTCTTCTGGAAATTTTGACTAAAATTCGTTATTTTTATGTAAAATTTTAAAGGTTTTCGCTTATGCAGTCATGCTGAAGTCCTGTGAGAACTGCTGGTGAGTATGTTGACCTCTCTGATGCTTGGTTTGTTCCTCCAGTGATTTGTTTTTCGCTTGCACGGGCGCACTGGCAACACCAAGTTTGTTAGCCCTCTACGAGTATACCGTGTTCGTGTTTCGTATAAATGTATATTGCTATAATTTATACTCCTCGGCAACCTCATGTGCATGTGGAAACATGTTGATGCTGGCTTAACACCTTCCGCTAAGTTTAGCGCTCTCACTTTTCTTATGAATAAGTTTTCTCTCAAGTGCGCCAACGTTTGAGTAGTCGACGCTCCGCCAAAGCAATCATGTTAGCAAAGACCACGCACAGAATTTACACATATGTAGGCCACCTACGTTTTTATGTAGCTCTCTTCTGGAAATTTTGACTAAAATTCGTTATTTTTATGTAAAATTTTAAAGGTTTTCGCTTATGCAGTCATGCTGAAGTCCTGTGAGAACTGCTGGTGAGTATGTTGACCTCTCTGATGCTTGGTTTGTTCCTCCAGTGATTTGTTTTTCGCTTGCACGGGCGCACTGGCATCACCAAGTTTGTTAGCCCTCTACGAGTATACCGTGTTCGTGTTTCGTAGAAATGTATATTGCTATAATTTATACTCCTCGGCAACCACATGTGCATGTGGAAGCATGTTGATGCTGGGGTAACACCTTCGGCTAAGTTTAGCGCTCTCACTTTTCTTATGAATAAGTTTTGTTTCAAGTGCGCCAACGTTTGAGGAGTCGACGCTCCGCCAAAGCAATCATGGTAGCAAAGACCACGCACAGAATTTACACATATGTAGGCCACCTACGTTTTTATGTAGCTCTCTTCTGGAAATTTTGACTAAAATTCGTTATTTTTATGTAAAATTTTAAAGGTTTTCGCTTATGCAGTCATGCTGAAGTCCTGTGAGAACTGCTGGTGAGTATGTTGACCTCTCTGATGCTTGGTTTGTTCCTCCAGTGATTTGTTTTTCGCTTGCACGGGCGCACTGGCATCACCAAGTTTGTTAGCCCTCTACGAGTATACCGTGTTCGTGTTTCGTAGAAATGTATATTGCTATAATTTATACTCCTCGGCAACCACATGTGCATGTGGAAGCATGTTGATGCTGGGGTAACACCTTCGGCTAAGTTTAGCGCTCTCACTTTTCTTATGAATAAGTTTTGTCACAAGTGCGCCAACGTTTGAGGAGTCGACGCTCCGCCAAAGCAATCATGGTAGCAAAGACCACGCTCAGAATTTACACATATGTAGGCCACCTACGTTTTTATGTAGCTCTCTTCTGGAAATTTTGACTAAAATTCGTTATTTTTATGTAAAATTTTAAAGGTTTTCGCCTATGCAGTCATGCTGAAGTCCTGTGAGAACTGCTGGTGAGTATGTTGACCTCTCTGATGCTTGGTTTGTTCCTCCAGTGATTTGTTTTTCGCTTGCACGGGCGCACTGGCATCACCAAGTTTGTTAGCCCTCTACGAGTATACCGTGTTCGTGTTTCGTAGAAATGTATATTGCTATAATTTATACTCCTCGGCAACCACATGTGCATGTGGAAGCATGTTGATGCTGGGGTAACACCTTCGGCTAAGTTTAGCGCTCTCACTTTTCTTATGAATAAGTTTTGTCTCAAGTGCGCCAACGTTTGAGGAGTCGACGCTCCGCCAAAGCAATCATGGTAGCAAAGACCACGCACAGAATTTACACATATGTAGGCCACCTACGTTTTTATGTAGCTCTCTTCTGGAAATTTTGACTAAAATTCGTTATTTTTATGTAAAATTTTAAAGGTTTTCGCTTATGCAGTCATGCTGAAGTCCTGTGAGAACTGCTGGTGAGTATGTTGACCTCTCTGATGCTTGGTTTGTTCCTCCAGTGATTTGTTTTTCGCTTGCACGGGCGCACTGGCATCACCAAGTTTGTTAGCCCTCTACGAGTATACCGTGTTCGTGTTTCGTAGAAATGTATATTGCTATAATTTATACTCCTCGGCAACCACATGTGCATGTGGAAGCATGTTGATGCTGGGGTAACACCTTCGGCTAAGTTTAGCGCTCTCACTTTTCTTATGAATAAGTTTTGTCTCAAGTGCGCCAACGTTTGAGGAGTCGACGCTCCGCCAAAGCAATCATGGTAGCAAAGACCACGCACAGAATTTACACATATGTAGGCCACCTACGTTTTTATGTAGCTCTCTTCTGGAAATTTTGACTAAAATTCGTTATTTTTATGTAAAATTTTAAAGGTTTTCGCTTATGCAGTCATGCTGAAGTCCTGTGAGAACTGCTGGTGAGTATGTTGACCTCTCTGATGCTTGGTTTGTTCCTCCAGTGATTTGTTTTTCGCTTGCACGGGCGCACTGGCATCACCAAGTTTGTTAGCCCTCTACGAGTATACCGTGTTCGTGTTTCGTAGAAATGTATATTGCTATAATTTATACTCCTCGGCAACCACATGTGCATGTGGAAGCATGTTGATGCTGGGGTAACACCTTCGGCTAAGTTTAGCGCTCTCACTTTTCTTATGAATAAGTTTTGTCTCAAGTGCGCCAACGTTTGAGGAGTCGACGCTCCGCCAAAGCAATCATGGTAGCAAAGACCACGCACAGAATTTACACATATGTAGGCCACCTACGTTTTTATGTAGCTCTCTTCTGGAAATTTTGACTAAAATTCGTTATTTTTATGTAAAATTTTAAAGGTTTTCGCTTATGCAGTCATGCTGAAGTCCTGTGAGAACTGCTGGTGAGTATGTTGACCTCTCTGATGCTTGGTTTGTTCCTCCAGTGATTTGTTTTTCGCTTGCACGGGCGCACTGGCATCACCAAGTTTGTTAGCCCTCTACGAGTATACCGTGTTCGTGTTTCGTAGAAATGTATATTGCTATAATTTATACTCCTCGGCAACCACATGTGCATGTGGAAGCATGTTGATGCTGGGGTAACACCTTCGGCTAAGTTTAGCGCTCTCACTTTTCTTATGAATAAGTTTTGTCTCAAGTGCGCCAACGTTTGAGGAGTCGACGCTCCGCCAAAGCAATCATGGTAGCAAAGACCACGCACAGAATTTACACATATGTAGGCCACCTACGTTTTTATGTAGCTCTCTTCTGGAAATTTTGACTAAAATTCGTTATTTTTATGCAAAATTTTAAAGGTTTTCGCTTATGCAGTCATGCTGAAGTCCTGTGAGAACTGCTGGTGAGTATGTTGACCTCTCTGATGCTTGGTTTGTTCCTCCAGTGATTTGTTTTTCGCTTGCACGGGCGCACTGGCATCACCAAGTTTGTTAGCCCTCTACGAGTATACCGTGTTCGTGTTTCGTAGAAATGTATATTGCTATAATTTATACTCCTCGGCAACCACATGTGCATGTGGAAGCATGTTGATGCTGGGGTAACACCTTCGGCTAAGTTTAGCGCTCTCACTTTTCTTATGAATAAGTTTTGTCTCAAGTGCGCCAACGTTTGAGGAGTCGACGCTCCGCCAAAGCAATCATGGTAGCAAAGACCACGCACAGAATTTACACATATGTAGGCCACCTACGTTTTTATGTAGCTCTCTTCTGGAAATTTTGACTAAAATTCGTTATTTTTATGTAAAATTTTAAAGGTTTTCGCTTATGCAGTCATGCTGAAGTCCTGTGAGAACTGCTGGTGAGTATGTTGACCTCTCTGATGCTTGGTTTGTTCCTCCAGTGATTTGTTTTTCGCTTGCACGGGCGCACTGGCATCACCAAGTTTGTTAGCCCTCTACGAGTATACCGTGTTCGTGTTTCGTAGAAATGTATATTGCTATAATTTATACTCCTCGGCAACCACATGTGCATGTGGAAGCATGTTGATGCTGGGGTAACACCTTCGGCTAAGTTTAGCGCTCTCACTTTTCTTATGAATAAGTTTTGTCTCAAGTGCGCCAACGTTTGAGGAGTCGACGCTCCGCCAAAGCAATCATGGTAGCAAAGACCACGCACAGAATTTACACATATGTAGGCCACCTACGTTTTTATGTAGCTCTCTTCTGGAAATTTTGACTAAAATTCGTTATTTTTATGTAAAATTTTAAAGGTTTTCGCTTATGCAGTCATGCTGAAGTCCTGTGAGAACTGCTGGTGAGTATGTTGACCTCTCTGATGCTTGGTTTCTTCCTCCAGTGATTTGTTTTTCGCTTGCACGGGCGCACTGGCATCACCAAGTTTGTTAGCCCTCTACGAGTATACCGTGTTCGTGTTTCGTAGAAATGTATATTGCTATAATTTATACTCCTCGGCAACCACATGTGCATGTGGAAGCATGTTGATGCTGGGGTAACACCTTCGGCTAAGTTTAGCGCTCTCACTTTTCTTATGAATAAGTTTTGTCTCAAGTGCGCCAACGTTTGAGGAGTCGACGCTCCGCCAAAGCAATCATGGTAGCAAAGACCACGCACAGAATTTACACATATGTAGGCCACCTACGTTTTTATGTAGCTCTCTTCTGGAAATTTTGACTAAAATTCGTTATTTTTATGTAAAATTTTAAAGGTTTTCGCTTATGCAGTCATGCTGAAGTCCTGTGAGAACTGCTGGTGAGTATGTTGACCTCTCTGATGCTTGGTTTGTTCCTCCAGTGATTTGTTTTTCGCTTGCACGGGCGCACTGGCATCACCAAGTTTGTTAGCCCTCTACGAGTATACCGTGTTCGTGTTTCGTAGAAATGTATATTGCTATAATTTATACTCCTCGGCAACCACATGTGCATGTGGAAGCATGTTGATGCTGGGGTAACACCTTCGGCTAAGTTTAGCGCTCTCACTTTTCTTATGAATAAGTTTTGTCTCAAGTGCGCCAACGTTTGAGGAGTCGACGCTCCGCCAAAGCAATCATGGTAGCAAAGACCACGCACAGAATTTACACATATGTAGGCCACCTACGTTTTTATGTAGCTCTCTTCTGGAAATTTTGACTAAAATTCGTTATTTTTATGTAAAATTTTAAAGGTTTTCGCTTATGCAGTCATGCTGAAGTCCTGTGAGAACTGCTGGTGAGTATGTTGACCTCTCTGATGCTTGGTTTGTTCCTCCAGTGATTTGTTTTTCGCTTGCACGGGCGCACTGGCATCACCAAGTTTGTTAGCCCTCTACGAGTATACCGTGTTCGTGTTTCGTAGAAATGTATATTGCTATAATTTATACTCCTCGGCAACCACATGTGCATGTGGAAGCATGTTGATGCTGGGGTAACACCTTCGGCTAAGTTTAGCGCTCTCACTTTTCTTATGAATAAGTTTTG
Organism: Schistocerca americana; assembly: GCF_021461395.2. Taxonomy (NCBI): domain Eukaryota; kingdom Metazoa; phylum Arthropoda; class Insecta; order Orthoptera; family Acrididae; genus Schistocerca; species Schistocerca americana. The sequence continues at coordinate 69,841,086 of NC_060119.1, forward strand.
TCTCAAGTGCGCCAACGTTTGAGGAGTCGACGCTCCGCCAAAGCAATCATGGTAGCAAAGACCACGCACAGAATTTACACATATGTAGGCCACCTACGTTTTTATGTAGCTCTCTTCTGGAAATTTTGACTAAAATTCGTTATTTTTATGTAAAATTTTAAAGGTTTTCGCTTATGCAGTCATGCTGAAGTCCTGTGAGAACTGCTGGTGAGTATGTTGACCTCTCTGATGCTTGGTTTGTTCCTCCAGTGATTTGTTTTTCGCTTGCACGGGCGCACTGGCATCACCAAGTTTGTTAGCCCTCTACGAGTATACCGTGTTCGTGTTTCGTAGAAATGTATATTGCTATAATTTATACTCCTCGGCAACCACATGTGCATGTGGAAGCATGTTGATGCTGGGGTAACACCTTCGGCTAAGTTTAGCGCTCTCACTTTTCTTATGAATAAGTTTTGTCTCAAGTGCGCCAACGTTTGAGGAGTCGACGCTCCGCCAAAGCAATCATGGTAGCAAAGACCACGCACAGAATTTACACATATGTAGGCCACCTACGTTTTTATGTAGCTCTCTTCTGGAAATTTTGACTAAAATTCGTTATTTTTATGTAAAATTTTAAAGGTTTTCGCTTATGCAGTCATGCTGAAGTCCTGTGAGAACTGCTGGTGAGTATGTTGACCTCTCTGATGCTTGGTTTGTTCCTCCAGTGATTTGTTTTTCGCTTGCACGGGCGCACTGGCATCACCAAGTTTGTTAGCCCTCTACGAGTATACCGTGTTCGTGTTTCGTAGAAATGTATATTGCTATAATTTATACTCCTCGGCAACCACATGTGCATGTGGAAGCATGTTGATGCTGGGGTAACACCTTCGGCTAAGTTTAGCGCTCTCACTTTTCTTATGAATAAGTTTTGTCTCAAGTGCGCCAACGTTTGAGGAGTCGACGCTCCGCCAAAGCAATCATGGTAGCAAAGACCACGCACAGAATTTACACATATGTAGGCCACCTACGTTTTTATGTAGCTCTCTTCTGGAAATTTTGACTAAAATTCGTTATTTTTATGTAAAATTTTAAAGGTTTTCGCTTATGCAGTCATGCTGAAGTCCTGTGAGAACTGCTGGTGAGTATGTTGACCTCTCTGATGCTTGGTTTGTTCCTCCAGTGATTTGTTTTTCGCTTGCACGGGCGCACTGGCATCACCAAGTTTGTTAGCCCTCTACGAGTATACCGTGTTCGTGTTTCGTAGAAATGTATATTGCTATAATTTATACTCCTCGGCAACCACATGTGCATGTGGAAACATGTTGATGCTGGGGTAACACCTTCGGCTAAGTTTAGCGCTCTCACTTTTCTTATGAATAAGTTTTGTCTCAAGTGCGCCAACGTTTGAGGAGTCGACGCTCCGCCAAAGCAATCATGTTAGCAAAGACCACGCACAGAATTTACACATATGTAGGCCACCTACGTTTTTATGTAGCTCTCTTCTGGAAATTTTGACTAAAATTCGTTATTTTTATGTAAAATTTTAAAGGTTTTCGCTTATGCAGTCATGCTGAAGTCCTGTGAGAACTGCTGGTGAGTATGTTGACCTCTCTGATGCTTGGTTTGTTCCTCCAGTGATTTGTTTTTCGCTTGCACGGGCGCACTGGCAACACCAAGTTTGTTAGCCCTCTACGAGTATACCGTGTTCGTGTTTCGTATAAATGTATATTGCTATAATTTATACTCCTCGGCAACCTCATGTGCATGTGGAAACATGTTGATGCTGGCTTAACACCTTCCGCTAAGTTTAGCGCTCTCACTTTTCTTATGAATAAGTTTTGTCTCAAGTGCGCCAACGTTTGAGTAGTCGACGCTCCGCCAAAGCAATCATGTTAGCAAAGACCACGCACAGAATTTACACATATGTAGGCCACCTACGTTTTTATGTAGCTCTCTTCTGGAAATTTTGACTAAAATTCGTTATTTTTATGTAAAATTTTAAAGGTTTTCGCTTATGCAGTCATGCTGAAGTCCTGTGAGAACTGCTGGTGAGTATGTTGACCTCTCTGATGCTTGGTTTGTTCCTCCAGTGATTTGTTTTTCGCTTGCACGGGCGCACTGGCATCACCAAGTTTGTTAGCCCTCTACGAGTATACCGTGTTCGTGTTTCGTAGAAATGTATATTGCTATAATTTATACTCCTCGGCAACCACATGTGCATGTGGAAACATGTTGATGCTGGGGTAACACCTTCGGCTAAGTTTAGCGCTCTCACTTTTCTTATGAATAAGTTTTGTCTCAAGTGCGCCAACGTTTGAGGAGTCGACGCTCCGCCAAAGCAATCATGGTAGCAAAGACCACGCACAGAATTTACACATATGTAGGCCACCTACGTTTTTATGTAGCTCTCTTCTGGAAATTTTGACTAAAATTCGTTATTTTTATGTAAAATTTTAAAGGTTTTCGCTTATGCAGTCATGCTGAAGTCCTGTGAGAACTGCTGGTGAGTATGTTGACCTCTCTGATGCTTGGTTTGTTCCTCCAGTGATTTGTTTTTCGCTTGCACGGGCGCACTGGCAACACCAAGTTTGTTAGCCCTCTACGAGTATACCGTGTTCGTGTTTCGTATAAATGTATATTGCTATAATTTGTACTCCTCGGCAACCTCATGTGCATGTGGAAACATGTTGATGCTGGCTTAACACCTTCCGCTAAGTTTAGCGCTCTCTCTTTTCTTATGAATAAGTTTTGTCTCAAGTGCGCCAACGTTTGAGTAGTCGACGCTCCGCCAAAGCAATCATGTTAGCAAAGACCACGCACAGAATTTACACATATGTAGGCCACCTACGTTTTTATGTAGCTCTCTTCTGGAAATTTTGACTAAAATTCGTTATTTTTATGTAAAATTTTAAAGGTTTTCGCTTATGCAGTCATGCTGAAGTCCTGTGAGAACTGCTGGTGAGTATGTTGACCTCTCTGATGCTTGGTTTGTTCCTCCAGTGATTTGTTTTTCGCTTGCACGGGCGCACTGGCATCACCAAGTTTGTTAGCCCTCTACGAGTATACCGTGTTCGTGTTTCGTAGAAATGTATATTGCTATAATTTATACTCCTCGGCAACCACATGTGCATGTGGAAACATGTTGATGCTGGGGTAACACCTTCGGCTAAGTTTAGCGCTCTCACTTTTCTTATGAATAAGTTTTGTCTCAAGTGCGCCAACGTTTGAGGAGTCGACGCTCCGCCAAAGCAATCATGGTAGCAAAGACCACGCACAGAATTTACACATATGTAGGCCACCTACGTTATTAAGTAGCTCTCTTCTGGAAATTTTGACTAAAATTCGTTATTTTTATGTAAAATTTTAAAGGTTTTCGCTTATGCAGTCATGCTGAAGTCCTGTGAGAACTGCTGGTGAGTATGTTGACCTCTCTGATGCTTGGTTTGTTCCTCCAGTGATTTGTTTTTCGCTTGCACGGGCGCACTGGCATCACCAAGTTTGTTAGCCCTCTACGAGTATACCGTGTTCGTGTTTCGTAGAAATGTATATTGCTATAATTTATACTCCTCGGCAACCACATGTGCATGTGGAAACATGTTGATGCTGGGGTAACACCTTCGGCTAAGTTTAGCGCTCTCACTTTTCTTATGAATAAGTTTTGTCTCAAGTGCGCCAACGTTTGAGGAGTCGACGCTCCGCCAAAGCAATCATGGTAGCAAAGACCACGCACAGAATTTACACATATGTAGGCCACCTACGTTATTAAGTAGCTCTCTTCTGGAAATTTTGACTAAAATTCGTTATTTTTATGTAAAATTTTAAAGGTTTTCGCTTATGCAGTCATGCTGAAGTCCTGTGAGAACTGCTGGTGAGTATGTTGACCTCTCTGATGCTTGGTTTGTTCCTCCAGTGATTTGTTTTTCGCTTGCACGGGCGCACTGGCATCACCAAGTTTGTTAGCCCTCTACGAGTATACCGTGTTCGTGTTTCGTAGAAATGTATATTGCTATAATTAATACTCCTCGGCAACCACATCTGCATGTGGAAGCATGTTGATGCTGGGGTAACACCTTCGGCTAAGTTTAGCGCTCTCACTTTTCTTATGAATAAGTTTTCTCTAAAGTGCGCCAACGTTTGAGGAGTCGACGCTCCGCCAAAGCAATCATGGTAGCAAAGACCACGCACAGAATTTACACATATGGAGGCCACCTACGTTTTTATGTAGCTCTCTTCTGGAAATTTTGACTAAAATTCGTTATTTTTATGTAAAATTTTAAAGGTTTTCGCTTATGCAGTCATGCTGAAGTCCTGTGAGAACTGCTGGTGAGTATGTTGACCTCTCTGATGCTTGGTTTGTTCCTCCAGTGATTTGTTTTTCGCTTGCACGGGCGCACTGGCATCACCAAGTTTGTTAGCCCTCTACGAGTATACCGTGTTCGTGTTTCGTAGAAATGTATATTGCTATAATTTATACTCCTCGGCAACCACATGTGCATGTGGAAACATGTTGATGCTGGGGTAACACCTTCGGCTAAGTTTAGCGCTCTCACTTTTCTTATGAATAAGTTTTGTCTCAAGTGCGCCAACGTTTGAGGAGTCGACGCTCCGCCAAAGCAATCATGGTAGCAAAGACCACGCACAGAATTTACACATATGTAGGCCACCTACGTTTTTATGTAGCTCTCTTCTGGAAATTTTGACTAAAATTCGTTATTTTTATGTAAAATTTTAAAGGTTTTCGCTTATGCAGTCATGCTGAAGTCCTGTGAGAACTGCTGGTGAGTATGTTGACCTCTCTGATGCTTGGTTTGTTCCTCCAGTGATTTGTTTTTCGCTTGCACGGGCGCACTGGCAACACCAAGTTTGTTAGCCCTCTACGAGTATACCGTGTTCGTGTTTCGTATAAATGTATATTGCTATAATTTATACTCCTCGGCAACCTCATGTGCATGTGGAAACATGTTGATGCTGGCTTAACACCTTCCGCTAAGTTTAGCGCTCTCACTTTTCTTATGAATAAGTTTTGTCTCAAGTGCGCCAACGTTTGAGTAGTCGACGCTCCGCCAAAGCAATCATGTTAGCAAAGACCACGCACAGAATTTACACATATGTAGGCCACCTACGTTTTTATGTAGCTCTCTTCTGGAAATTTTGACTAAAATTCGTTATTTTTATGTAAAATTTTAAAGGTTTTCGCTTATGCAGTCATGCTGAAGTCCTGTGAGAACTGCTGGTGAGTATGTTGACCTCTCTGATGCTTGGTTTGTTCCTCCAGTGATTTGTTTTTCGCTTGCACGGGCGCACTGGCAACACCAAGTTTGTTAGCCCTCTACGAGTATACCGTGTTCGTGTTTCGTATAAATGTATATTGCTATAATTTATACTCCTCGGCAACCACATGTGCATGTGGAAACATGTTGATGCTGGGGTAACACCTTCGGCTAAGTTTAGCGCTCTCACTTTTCTTATGAATAAGTTTTCTCTCAAGTGCGCCAACGTTTGAGTAGTCGACGCTCCGCCAAAGCAATCATGTTAGCAAAGACCACGCACAGAATTTACACATAAGTAGGCCACCTACGTTATTAAGTAGCTCTCTTCTGGAAATTTTGACTAAAATTCGTTATTTTTATGTAAAATTTTTAAAGGTTTTCGCTTATGCAGTCATGCTGAAGTCCTGTGAGAACTGCTGGTGAGTATGTTGACCTCTCTGATGCTTGGTTTGTTCCTCCAGTGATTTGTTTTTCGCTTGCACGGGCGCAATGGCATCACCAAGTTTGTTAGCCCTCTACGAGTATACCGTGTTCGTGTTTCGTAAAAATGTATATTGCTATAATTTATACTCCTCGGCAACCACATCTGCATGTGGAAGCATGTTGATGCTGGGGTAACACCTTCGGCTAAGTTTAGCGCTCTCACTTTCCTTATGAATAAGTTTTCTCTCAAGTGCGCCAACGTTTGAGTAGTCGACGCTCCGCCAAAGCAAATTATGTTAGCAAAGACCACGCACAGTAATTACACATATGTAGGCCACCTACGTTTTTATGTAGCTCTCTTCTGGTAATTTTGACTAAAATTCGTTATTTATATGTAAAACTTTAAAGGTTTTCGCTTATGCAGTCATGCTGAAGTCCTGTGAGAACTGCTGGTGAGTATGTTGACCTCTCTGATGCTTGGTTTGTTCCTCCAGTGATTTGTTTTTCGCTTGCACGGGCGCACTGGCATCACCAAGTTTGTTAGCCCTCTACGAGTATACCGTGTTCGTGTTTCGTAAAAATGTATATTGCTATAATTTATACTCCTCGGCAACCACATCTGCATGTGGAAGCATGTTGATGCTGGGGTAACACCTTCGGCTAAGTTTAGCGCTCTCACTTTTCTTATGAATAAGTTTTCTCTCAAGTGCGCCAACGTTTGAGTAGTCGATGCTCCGCCAAAGCAATCATGTTAGCAAAGACCACGCACAGAATTTACACATAAGTAGGCCACCTACGTTATTATGTAGCTCTCTTCTGGTAATTTTGACTAAAATTCGTTATTTATATGTAAAACTTTAAAGGTTTTCGCTTATGCAGTCATGCGGAAGTCCTGTGAGAACTGCTGGTGAGTATGTTGACCTCTCTGATGCTTGGTTTGTTCCTCCAGTGACTTGTTTTTCGCTTGCACGGGCGCACTGGCACCACCCAGTTTGTTAGCCCTCTACGAGTATACCGTTTTCGTGTTTCGTAAAAATGTATATTGCTATAATTTATACTCCTCGGCAACCACATCTGCATGTGGAAGCATGTTGATGCTGGGGTAACACCTTCGGCTAAGTTTAGCGCTCTCACTTTTCTTATGAATAAGTTTTCTCTAAAGTGCGCCAACGTTTGAGTAGTCGACGCTCCGCCAAAGCAATCATGTTAGCAAAGACCACGTACAGAATTTACACATATGTAGGCCATATACGTTTTTATGTAGCTCTCTTCTGGAAATTTTGACTAAAATTCGTTATTTATATGTAAAACTTTAAAGGTTTTCGCTTATGCAGTCATGCGGAAGTCCTGTGAGAACTGCTGGTGAGTATGTTGACCTCTCTGATGCTTGGTTTGTTCCTCCAGTGATTTGTTTTTCGCTTGCATGGGCGCATTGCCATCACCAAGTTTGTTAGCCCTCTACGAGTATACCGTGTTCGTGTTTCGTAAAAATGTATACTGCTATTATTTATACTCCTCGGCAACCACATCTGCATGTGGAAGCATGTTGATGCTGGGGTAACACCTTCGGCTAAGTTTAGCGCTCTCACTTTTCTTATGAATAAGATTTCTCTCAAGTGCGCCAACGTTTGAGTAGTCGACGCTCCGCCAAAGCAATCATGTTAGCAAAGACCACGCACAGAATTTACACATATGTAGGCCATATACGTTTTTATGTAGCTCTCTTCTGGAAATTTTGACTAAAATTCGTTATTTATATGTAAAACTTTAAAGGTTTTCGCTTATGCAGTCATGCTGAAGTCCTGTGAGAACTGCTGGTGAGTATGTTGACCTCTCTGTTGCTTGGTTTGTTCCTCCAGTGATTTGTTTTTCGCTTGCACGGGCGCACTGCCATCACCAAGTTTGTTAGCCCTCTACGAGTATACCGTGTTCGTGTTTCGTAAAAATGTATATTGCTATAATTTATACTCCTCGGCAACCACATCTGCATGTGGAAGCATGTTGATGCTGGGGTAACACCTTCGGCTAAGTTTAGCGCTCTCACTTTTCTTATGAATAAGTTTTGTCTCAAGTGCGCCAACGTTTGAGGAGTCGACGCTCCGCCAAAGCAATCATGGTAGCAAAGACCACGCACAGAATTTACACATATGTAGGCCACCTACGTTTTTATGTAGCTCTCTTCTGGAAATTTTGACTAAAATTCGTTATTTTTATGTAAAATTTTAAAGGTTTTCGCTTATGCAGTCATGCTGAAGTCCTGTGAGAACTGCTGGTGAGTATGTTGACCTCTCTGATGCTTGGTTTGTTCCTCCAGTGATTTGTTTTTCGCTTGCACGGGCGCACTGGCATCACCAAGTTTGTTAGCCCTCTACGAGTATACCGTGTTCGTGTTTCGTAGAAATGTATATTGCTATAATTAATACTCCTCGGCAACCACATCTGCATGTGGAAGCATGTTGATGCTGGGGTAACACCTTCGGCTAAGTTTAGCGCTCTCACTTTTCTTATGAATAAGTTTTCTCTAAAGTGCGCCAACGTTTGAGGAGTCGACGCTCCGCCAAAGCAATCATGGTAGCAAAGACCACGCACAGAATTTACACATATGGAGGCCACCTACGTTTTTATGTAGCTCTCTTCTGGAAATTTTGACTAAAATTCGTTATTTTTATGTAAAATTTTAAAGGTTTTCGCTTATGCAGTCATGCTGAAGTCCTGTGAGAACTGCTGGTGAGTATGTTGACCTCTCTGATGCTTGGTTTGTTCCTCCAGTGATTTGTTTTTCGCTTGCACGGGCGCACTGGCATCACCAAGTTTGTTAGCCCTCTACGAGTATACCGTGTTCGTGTTTCGTAGAAATGTATATTGCTATAATTAATACTCCTCGGCAACCACATCTGCATGTGGAAGCATGTTGATGCTGGGGTAACACCTTCGGCTAAGTTTAGCGCTCTCACTTTTCTTATGAATAAGTTTTCTCTAAAGTGCGCCAACGTTTGAGGAGTCGACGCTCCGCCAAAGCAATCATGGTAGCAAAGACCACGCACAGAATTTACACATATGGAGGCCACCTACGTTTTTATGTAGCTCTCTTCTGGAAATTTTGACTAAAATTCGTTATTTTTATGTAAAATTTTAAAGGTTTTCGCTTATGCAGTCATGCTGAAGTCCTGTGAGAACTGCTGGTGAGTATGTTGACCTCTCTGATGCTTGGTTTGTTCCTCCAGTGATTTGTTTTTCGCTTGCACGGGCGCACTGGCATCACCAAGTTTGTTAGCCCTCTACGAGTATACCGTGTTCGTGTTTCGTAGAAATGTATATTGCTATAATTAATACTCCTCGGCAACCACATCTGCATGTGGAAGCATGTTGATGCTGGGGTAACACCTTCGGCTAAGTTTAGCGCTCTCACTTTTCTTATGAATAAGTTTTCTCTAAAGTGCGCCAACGTTTGAGGAGTCGACGCTCCGCCAAAGCAATCATGGTAGCAAAGACCACGCACAGAATTTACACATATGGAGGCCACCTACGTTTTTATGTAGCTCTCTTCTGGAAATTTTGACTAAAATTCGTTATTTTTATGTAAAATTTTAAAGGTTTTCGCTTATGCAGTCATGCTGAAGTCCTGTGAGAACTGCTGGTGAGTATGTTGACCTCTCTGATGCTTGGTTTGTTCCTCCAGTGATTTGTTTTTCGCTTGCACGGGCGCACTGGCATCACCAAGTTTGTTAGCCCTCTACGAGTATACCGTGTTCGTGTTTCGTAGAAATGTATATTGCTATAATTAATACTCCTCGGCAACCACATCTGCATGTGGAAGCATGTTGATGCTGGGGTAACACCTTCGGCTAAGTTTAGCGCTCTCACTTTTCTTATGAATAAGTTTTCTCTAAAGTGCGCCAACGTTTGAGGAGTCGACGCTCCGCCAAAGCAATCATGGTAGCAAAGACCACGCACAGAATTTACACATATGGAGGCCACCTACGTTTTTATGTAGCTCTCTTCTGGAAATTTTGACTAAAATTCGTTATTTTTATGTAAAATTTTAAAGGTTTTCGCTTATGCAGTCATGCTGAAGTCCTGTGAGAACTGCTGGTGAGTATGTTGACCTCTCTGATGCTTGGTTTGTTCCTCCAGTGATTTGTTTTTCGCTTGCACGGGCGCACTGGCATCACCAAGTTTGTTAGCCCTCTACGAGTATACCGTGTTCGTGTTTCGTAGAAATGTATATTGCTATAATTAATACTCCTCGGCAACCACATCTGCATGTGGAAGCATGTTGATGCTGGGGTAACACCTTCGGCTAAGTTTAGCGCTCTCACTTTTCTTATGAATAAGTTTTCTCTAAAGTGCGCCAACGTTTGAGGAGTCGACGCTCCGCCAAAGCAATCATGGTAGCAAAGACCACGCACAGAATTTACACATATGGAGGCCACCTACGTTTTTATGTAGCTCTCTTCTGGAAATTTTGACTAAAATTCGTTATTTTTATGTAAAATTTTAAAGGTTTTCGCTTATGCAGTCATGCTGAAGTCCTGTGAGAACTGCTGGTGAGTATGTTGACCTCTCTGATGCTTGGTTTGTTCCTCCAGTGATTTGTTTTTCGCTTGCACGGGCGCACTGGCATCACCAAGTTTGTTAGCCCTCTACGAGTATACCGTGTTCGTGTTTCGTAGAAATGTATATTGCTATAATTTATACTCCTCGGACACCACATGTGCATGTGGAAACATGTTGATGCTGGGGTAACACCTTCGGCTAAGTTTAGCGCTCTCACTTTTCTTATGAATAAGTTTTGTCTCAAGTGCGCCAACGTTTGAGGAGTCGACGCTCCGCCAAAGCAATCATGGTAGCAAAGACCACGCACAGAATTTACACATATGTAGGCCACCTACGTTTTTATGTAGCTCTCTTCTGGAAATTTTGACTAAAATTCGTTATTTTTATGTAAAACTTTAAAGGTTTTCGCTTATGCAGTCATGCTGAAGTCCTGTGAGAACTACTGGTGAGTATGTTGACCTCTCTGATGCTTGGTTTGTTCCTCCAGTGATTTGTTTTTCGCTTGCACGGGCGCACTGGCATCACCAAGTTTGTTAGCCCTCTACGAGTATACCGTGTTCGTGTTTCGTAGAAATGTATATTGCTATAATTTATACTCCTCGGCAACCACATCTGCATGTGGAAGCATGTTGATGCTGGGGTAACACCTTCGGCTAAGTTTAGCGCTCTCACTTTTCTTATGAATAAGTTTTCTCTAAAGTGCGCCAACGTTTGAGGAGTCGACGCTCCGCCAAAGCAATCATGGTAGCAAAGACCACGCACAGAATTTACACATATGGAGGCCACCTACGTTTTTATGTAGCTCTCTTCTGGAAATTTTGACTAAAATTCGTTATTTTTATGTAAAACTTTAAAGGTTTTCGCTTATGCAGTCATGCTGAAGTCCTGTGAGAACTACTGGTGAGTATGTTGACCTCTCTGATGCTTGGTTTGTTCCTCCAGTGATTTGTTTTTCGCTTGCACGGGCGCACTGGCATCACCAAGTTTGTTAGCCCTCTACGAGTATACCGTGTTCGTGTTTCGTAGAAATGTATATTGCTATAATTTATACTCCTCGGCAACCACATCTGCATGTGGAAGCATGTTGATGCTGGGGTAACACCTTCGGCTAAGTTTAGCGCTCTCACTTTTCTTATGAATAAGTTTTCTCTAAAGTGCGCCAACGTTTGAGGAGTCGACGCTCCGCCAAAGCAATCATGGTAGCAAAGACCACGCACAGAATTTACACATATGGAGGCCACCTACGTTTTTATGTAGCTCTCTTCTGGAAATTTTGACTAAAATTCGTTATTTTTATGTAAAATTTTAAAGGTTTTCGCTTATGCAGTCATGCTGAAGTCCTGTGAGAACTGCTGGTGAGTATGTTGACCTCTCTGATGCTTGGTTTGTTCCTCCAGTGATTTGTTTTTCGCTTGCACGGGCGCACTGGCATCACCAAGTTTGTTAGCCCTCTACGAGTATACCGTGTTCGTGTTTCGTAGAAATGTATATTGCTATAATTTATACTCCTCGGACACCACATGTGCATGTGGAAACATGTTGATGCTGGGGTAACACCTTCGGCTAAGTTTAGCGCTCTCACTTTTCTTATGAATAAGTTTTGTCTCAAGTGCGCCAACGTTTGAGGAGTCGACGCTCCGCCAAAGCAATCATGGTAGCAAAGTCCACGCACAGAATTTACACATATGTAGGCCACCTACGTTTTTATGTAGCTCTCTTCTGGAAATTTTGACTAAAATTCGTTATTTTTATGTAAAACTTTAAAGGTTTTCGCTTATGCAGTCATGCTGAAGTCCTGTGAGAACTACTGGTGAGTATGTTGACCTCTCTGATGCTTGGTTTGTTCCTCCAGTGATTTGTTTTTCGCTTGCACGGGCGCACTGGCATCACCAAGTTTGTTAGCCCTCTACGAGTATACCATGTTCGTGTTTCGTAGAAATGTATATTGCTATAATTTATACTCCTCGGCAACCACATCTGCATGTGGAAGCATGTTGATGCTGGGGTAACACCTTCGGCTAAGTTTAGCGCTCTCACTTTTCTTATGAATAAGTTTTCTCTCAAGTGCGCCAACGTTTGAGGAGTCGACGCTCCGCCAAAGCAATCATGGTAGCAAAGTCCACGCACAGAATTTACACATATGTAGGCCACCTACGTTTTTATGTAGCTCTCTTCTGGAAATTTTGACTAAAATTCGTTATTTTTATGTAAAATTTTAAAGGTTTTCGCTTATGCAGTCATGCTGAAGTCCTGTGAGAACTGCTGGTGAGTATGTTGACCTCTCTGATGCTTGGTTTGTTCCTCCAGTGATTTGTTTTTCGCTTGCACGGGCGCACTGGCATCACCAAGTTTGTTAGCCCTCTACGAGTATACCGTGTTCGTGTTTCGTAGAAATGTATATTGCTATAATTTATACTCCTCGGCAACCACATGTGCATGTGGAAGCATGTTGATGCTGGGGTAACACCTTCGGCTAAGTTTAGCGCTCTCACTTTTCTTATGAATAAGTTTTGTCTCAAGTGCGCCAACGTTTGAGGAGTCGACGCTCCGCCAAAGCAATCATGGTAGCAAAGACCACGCACAGAATTTACACATATGTAGGCCACCTACGTTTTTATGTAGCTCTCTTCTGGAAATTTTGACTAAAATTCGTTATTTTTATGTAAAATTTTAAAGGTTTTCGCTTATGCAGTCATGCTGAAGTCCTGTGAGAACTGCTGGTGAGTATGTTGACCTCTCTGATGCTTGGTTTGTTCCTCCAGTGATTTGTTTTTCGCTTGCACGGGCGCACTGGCATCACCAAGTTTGTTAGCCCTCTACGAGTATACCGTGTTCGTGTTTCGTAGAAATGTATATTGCTATAATTTATACTCCTCGGCAACCACATGTGCATGTGGAAGCATGTTGATGCTGGGGTAACACCTTCGGCTAAGTTTAGCGCTCTCACTTTTCTTATGAATAAGTTTTGTCTCAAGTGCGCCAACGTTTGAGGAGTCGACGCTCCGCCAAAGCAATCATGGTAGCAAAGACCACGCACAGAATTTACACATATGTAGGCCACCTACGTTTTTATGTAGCTCTCTTCTGGAAATTTTGACTAAAATTCGTTATTTTTATGTAAAATTTTAAAGGTTTTCGCTTATGCAGTCATGCTGAAGTCCTGTGAGAACTGCTGGTGAGTATGTTGACCTCTCTGATGCTTGGTTTGTTCCTCCAGTGATTTGTTTTTCGCTTGCACGGGCGCACTGGCATCACCAAGTTTGTTAGCCCTCTACGAGTATACCGTGTTCGTGTTTCGTAGAAATGTATATTGCTATAATTTATACTCCTCGGCAACCACATGTGCATGTGGAAGCATGTTGATGCTGGGGTAACACCTTCGGCTAAGTTTAGCGCTCTCACTTTTCTTATGAATAAGTTTTGTCTCAAGTGCGCCAACGTTTGAGGAGTCGACGCTCCGCCAAAGCAATCATGGTAGCAAAGACCACGCACAGAATTTACACATATGTAGGCCACCTACGTTTTTATGTAGCTCTCTTCTGGAAATTTTGACTAAAATTCGTTATTTTTATGTAAAATTTTAAAGGTTTTCGCTTATGCAGTCATGCTGAAGTCCTGTGAGAACTGCTGGTGAGTATGTTGACCTCTCTGATGCTTGGTTTGTTCCTCCAGTGATTTGTTTTTCGCTTGCACGGGCGCACTGGCATCACCAAGTTTGTTAGCCCTCTACGAGTATACCGTGTTCGTGTTTCGTAGAAATGTATATTGCTATAATTTATACTCCTCGGCAACCACATGTGCATGTGGAAACATGTTGATGCTGGGGTAACACCTTCGGCTAAGTTTAGCGCTCTCACTTTTCTTATGAATAAGTTTTGTCTCAAGTGCGCCAACGTTTGAGGAGTCGACGCTCCGCCAAAGCAATCATGTTAGCAAAGACCACGCACAGAATTTACACATATGTAGGCCACCTACGTTTTTATGTAGCTCTCTTCTGGAAATTTTGACTAAAATTCGTTATTTTTATGTAAAATTTTAAAGGTTTTCGCTTATGCAGTCATGCTGAAGTCCTGTGAGAACTGCTGGTGAGTATGTTGACCTCTCTGATGCTTGGTTTGTTCCTCCAGTGATTTGTTTTTCGCTTGCACGGGCGCACTGGCAACACCAAGTTTGTTAGCCCTCTACGAGTATACCGTGTTCGTGTTTCGTATAAATGTATATTGCTATAATTTATACTCCTCGGCAACCTCATGTGCATGTGGAAACATGTTGATGCTGGCTTAACACCTTCCGCTAAGTTTAGCGCTCTCACTTTTCTTATGAATAAGTTTTGTCTCAAGTGCGCCAACGTTTGAGTAGTCGACGCTCCGCCAAAGCAATCATGTTAGCAAAGACCACGCACAGAATTTACACATATGTAGGCCACCTACGTTTTTATGTAGCTCTCTTCTGGAAATTTTGACTAAAATTCGTTATTTTTATGTAAAATTTTAAAGGTTTTCGCTTATGCAGTCATGCTGAAGTCCTGTGAGAACTGCTGGTGAGTATGTTGACCTCTCTGATGCTTGGTTTGTTCCTCCAGTGATTTGTTTTTCGCTTGCACGGGCGCACTGGCATCACCAAGTTTGTTAGCCCTCTACGAGTATACCGTGTTCGTGTTTCGTAGAAATGTATATTGCTATAATTTATACTCCTCGGCAACCACATGTGCATGTGGAAACATGTTGATGCTGGGGTAACACCTTCGGCTAAGTTTAGCGCTCTCACTTTTCTTATGAATAAGTTTTGTCTCAAGTGCGCCAACGTTTGAGGAGTCGACGCTCCGCCAAAGCAATCATGGTAGCAAAGACCACGCACAGAATTTACACATATGTAGGCCACCTACGTTTTTATGTAGCTCTCTTCTGGAAATTTTGACTAAAATTCGTTATTTTTATGTAAAATTTTAAAGGTTTTCGCTTATGCAGTCATGCTGAAGTCCTGTGAGAACTGCTGGTGAGTATGTTGACCTCTCTGATGCTTGGTTTGTTCCTCCAGTGATTTGTTTTTCGCTTGCACGGGCGCACTGGCAACACCAAGTTTGTTAGCCCTCTACGAGTATACCGTGTTCGTGTTTCGTATAAATGTATATTGCTATAATTTATACTCCTCGGCAACCTCATGTGCATGTGGAAACATGTTGATGCTGGCTTAACACCTTCCGCTAAGTTTAGCGCTCTCTCTTTTCTTATGAATAAGTTTTGTCTCAAGTGCGCCAACGTTTGAGTAGTCGACGCTCCGCCAAAGCAATCATGTTAGCAAAGACCACGCACAAAATTTACACATATGTAGGCCACCTACGTTTTTATGTAGCTCTCTTCTGGAAATTTTGACTAAAATTCGTTATTTTTATGTAAAATTTTAAAGGTTTTCGCTTATGCAGTCATGCTGAAGTCCTGTGAGAACTGCTGGTGAGTATGTTGACCTCTCTGATGCTTGGTTTGTTCCTCCAGTGATTTGTTTTTCGCTTGCACGGGCGCACTGGCATCACCAAGTTTGTTAGCCCTCTACGAGTATACCGTGTTCGTGTTTCGTAGAAATGTATATTGCTATAATTTATACTCCTCGGCAACCACATGTGCATGTGGAAACATGTTGATGCTGGGGTAACACCTTCGGCTAAGTTTAGCGCTCTCACTTTTCTTATGAATAAGTTTTGTCTCAAGTGCGCCAACGTTTGAGGAGTCGACGCTCCGCCAAAGCAATCATGGTAGCAAAGACCACGCACAGAATTTACACATATGTAGGCCACCTACGTTATTAAGTAGCTCTCTTCTGGAAATTTTGACTAAAATTCGTTATTTTTATGTAAAATTTTAAAGGTTTTCGCTTATGCAGTCATGCTGAAGTCCTGTGAGAACTGCTGGTGAGTATGTTGACCTCTCTGATGCTTGGTTTGTTCCTCCAGTGATTTGTTTTTCGCTTGCACGGGCGCACTGGCATCACCAAGTTTGTTAGCCCTCTACGAGTATACCGTGTTCGTGTTTCGTAGAAATGTATATTGCTATAATTTATACTCCTCGGCAACCACATGTGCATGTGGAAACATGTTGATGCTGGGGTAACACCTTCGGCTAAGTTTAGCGCTCTCACTTTTCTTATGAATAAGTTTTGTCTCAAGTGCGCCAACGTTTGAGGAGTCGACGCTCCGCCAAAGCAATCATGGTAGCAAAGACCACGCACAGAATTTACACATATGTAGGCCACCTACGTTATTAAGTAGCTCTCTTCTGGAAATTTTGACTAAAATTCGTTATTTTTATGTAAAATTTTAAAGGTTTTCGCTTATGCAGTCATGCTGAAGTCCTGTGAGAACTGCTGGTGAGTATGTTGACCTCTCTGATGCTTGGTTTGTTCCTCCAGTGATTTGTTTTTCGCTTGCACGGGCGCACTGGCATCACCAAGTTTGTTAGCCCTCTACGAGTATACCGTGTTCGTGTTTCGTAGAAATGTATATTGCTATAATTTATACTCCTCGGCAACCACATGTGCATGTGGAAACATGTTGATGCTGGGGTAACACCTTCGGCTAAGTTTAGCGCTCTCACTTTTCTTATGAATAAGTTTTGTCTCAAGTGCGCCAACGTTTGAGGAGTCGACGCTCCGCCAAAGCAATCATGGTAGCAAAGACCACGCACAGAATTTACACATATGTAGGCCACCTACGTTATTAAGTAGCTCTCTTCTGGAAATTTTGACTAAAATTCGTTATTTTTATGTAAAATTTTAAAGGTTTTCGCTTATGCAGTCATGCTGAAGTCCTGTGAGAACTGCTGGTGAGTATGTTGACCTCTCTGATGCTTGGTTTGTTCCTCCAGTGATTTGTTTTTCGCTTGCACGGGCGCACTGGCATCACCAAGTTTGTTAGCCCTCTACGAGTATACCGTGTTCGTGTTTCGTAGAAATGTATATTGCTATAATTTATACTCCTCGGCAACCACATGTGCATGTGGAAACATGTTGATGCTGGGGTAACACCTTCGGCTAAGTTTAGCGCTCTCACTTTTCTTATGAATAAGTTTTGTCTCAAGTGCGCCAACGTTTGAGGAGTCGACGCTCCGCCAAAGCAATCATGGTAGCAAAGACCACGCACAGAATTTACACATATGTAGGCCACCTACGTTATTAAGTAGCTCTCTTCTGGAAATTTTGACTAAAATTCGTTATTTTTATGTAAAATTTTAAAGGTTTTCGCTTATGCAGTCATGCTGAAGTCCTGTGAGAACTGCTGGTGAGTATGTTGACCTCTCTGATGCTTGGTTTGTTCCTCCAGTGATTTGTTTTTCGCTTGCACGGGCGCACTGGCATCACCAAGTTTGTTAGCCCTCTACGAGTATACCGTGTTCGTGTTTCGTAGAAATGTATATTGCTATAATTTATACTCCTCGGCAACCACATGTGCATGTGGAAACATGTTGATGCTGGGGTAACACCTTCGGCTAAGTTTAGCGCTCTCACTTTTCTTATGAATAAGTTTTGTCTCAAGTGCGCCAACGTTTGAGGAGTCGACGCTCCGCCAAAGCAATCATGGTAGCAAAGACCACGCACAGAATTTACACATATGTAGGCCACCTACGTTTTTATGTAGCTCTCTTCTGGAAATTTTGACTAAAATTCGTTATTTTTATGTAAAATTTTAAAGGTTTTCGCTTATGCAGTCATGCTGAAGTCCTGTGAGAACTGCTGGTGAGTATGTTGACCTCTCTGATGCTTGGTTTGTTCCTCCAGTGATTTGTTTTTCGCTTGCACGGGCGCACTGGCAACACCAAGTTTGTTAGCCCTCTACGAGTATACCGTGTTCGTGTTTCGTATAAATGTATATTGCTATAATTTATACTCCTCGGCAACCTCATGTGCATGTGGAAACATGTTGATGCTGGCTTAACACCTTCCGCTAAGTTTAGCGCTCTCACTTTTCTTATGAATAAGTTTTGTCTCAAGTGCGCCAACGTTTGAGTAGTCGACGCTCCGCCAAAGCAATCATGTTAGCAAAGACCACGCACAGAATTTACACATATGTAGGCCACCTACGTTTTTATGTAGCTCTCTTCTGGAAATTTTGACTAAAATTCGTTATTTTTATGTAAAATTTTAAAGGTTTTCGCTTATGCAGTCATGCTGAAGTCCTGTGAGAACTGCTGGTGAGTATGTTGACCTCTCTGATGCTTGGTTTGTTCCTCCAGTGATTTGTTTTTCGCTTGCACGGGCGCACTGGCAACACCAAGTTTGTTAGCCCTCTACGAGTATACCGTGTTCGTGTTTCGTATAAATGTATATTGCTATAATTTATACTCCTCGGCAACCACATGTGCATGTGGAAACATGTTGATGCTGGGGTAACACCTTCGGCTAAGTTTAGCGCTCTCACTTTTCTTATGAATAAGTTTTCTCTCAAGTGCGCCAACGTTTGAGTAGTCGACGCTCCGCCAAAGCAATCATGTTAGCAAAGACCACGCACAGAATTTACACATAAGTAGGCCACCTACGTTATTAAGTAGCTCTCTTCTGGAAATTTTGACTAAAATTCGTTATTTTTATGTAAAATTTTTAAAGGTTTTCGCTTATGCAGTCATGCTGAAGTCCTGTGAGAACTGCTGGTGAGTATGTTGACCTCTCTGATGCTTGGTTTGTTCCTCCAGTGATTTGTTTTTCGCTTGCACGGGCGCAATGGCATCACCAAGTTTGTTAGCCCTCTACGAGTATACCGTGTTCGTGTTTCGTAAAAATGTATATTGCTATAATTTATACTCCTCGGCAACCACATCTGCATGTGGAAGCATGTTGATGCTGGGGTAACACCTTCGGCTAAGTTTAGCGCTCTCACTTTCCTTATGAATAAGTTTTCTCTCAAGTGCGCCAACGTTTGAGTAGTCGACGCTCCGCCAAAGCAATCATGTTAGCAAAGACCACGCACAGTAATTACACATATGTAGGCCACCTACGTTTTTATGTAGCTCTCTTCTGGTAATTTTGACTAAAATTCGTTATTTATATGTAAAACTTTAAAGGTTTTCGCTTATGCAGTCATGCTGAAGTCCTGTGAGAACTGCTGGTGAGTATGTTGACCTCTCTGATGCTTGGTTTGTTCCTCCAGTGATTTGTTTTTCGCTTGCACGGGCGCACTGGCATCACCAAGTTTGTTAGCCCTCTACGAGTATACCGTGTTCGTGTTTCGTAAAAATGTATATTGCTATAATTTATACTCCTCGGCAACCACATCTGCATGTGGAAGCATGTTGATGCTGGGGTAACACCTTCGGCTAAGTTTAGCGCTCTCACTTTTCTTATGAATAAGTTTTCTCTCAAGTGCGCCAACGTTTGAGTAGTCGATGCTCCGCCAAAGCAATCATGTTAGCAAAGACCACGCACAGAATTTACACATAAGTAGGCCACCTACGTTATTATGTAGCTCTCTTCTGGTAATTTTGACTAAAATTCGTTATTTATATGTAAAACTTTAAAGGTTTTCGCTTATGCAGTCATGCTGAAGTCCTGTGAGAACTGCTGGTGAGTATGTTGACCTCTCTGATGCTTGGTTTGTTCCTCCAGTGACTTGTTTTTCGCTTGCACGGGCGCACTGGCACCACCCAGTTTGTTAGCCCTCTACGAGTATACCGTTTTCGTGTTTCGTAAAAATGTATATTGCTATAATTTATACTCCTCGGCAACCACATCTGCATGTGGAAGCATGTTGATGCTGGGGTAACACCTTCGGCTAAGTTTAGCGCTCTCACTTTTCTTATGAATAAGTTTTCTCTAAAGTGCGCCAACGTTTGAGTAGTCGACGCTCCGCCAAAGCAATCATGTTAGCAAAGACCACGTACAGAATTTACACATATGTAGGCCATATACGTTTTTATGTAGCTCTCTTCTGGAAATTTTGACTAAAATTCGTTATTTATATGTAAAACTTTAAAGGTTTTCGCTTATGCAGTCATGCGGAAGTCCTGTGAGAACTGCTGGTGAGTATGTTGACCTCTTTGATGCTTGGTTTGTTCCTCCAGTGATTTGTTTTTCGCTTGCATGGGCGCATTGCCATCACCAAGTTTGTTAGCCCTCTACGAGTATACCGTGTTCGTGTTTCGTAAAAATGTATACTGCTATTATTTATACTCCTCGGCAACCACATCTGCATGTGGAAGCATGTTGATGCTGGGGTAACACCTTCGGCTAAGTTTAGCGCTCTCACTTTTCTTATGAATAAGATTTCTCTCAAGTGCGCCAACGTTTGAGTAGTCGACGCTCCGCCAAAGCAATCATGTTAGCAAAGACCACGCACAGAATTTACACATATGTAGGCCATATACGTTTTTATGTAGCTCTCTTCTGGAAATTTTGACTAAAATTCGTTATTTATATGTAAAACTTTAAAGGTTTTCGCTTATGCAGTCATGCTGAAGTCCTGTGAGAACTGCTGGTGAGTATGTTGACCTCTCTGTTGCTTGGTTTGTTCCTCCAGTGATTTGTTTTTCGCTTGCACGGGCGCACTGCCATCACCAAGTTTGTTAGCCCTCTACGAGTACACCGTGTTCGTGTTTCGTAAAAATGTATATTGCTATAATTTATACTCCTCGGCAACCACATCTGCATGTGGAAGCATGTTGATGCTGGGGTAACACCTTCGGCTAAGTTTAGCGCTCTCACTTTTCTTATGAATAAGTTTTGTCTCAAGTGCGCCAACGTTTGAGGAGTCGACGCTCCGCCAAAGCAATCATGGTAGCAAAGACCACGCACAGAATTTACACATATGTAGGCCACCTACGTTTTTATGTAGCTCTCTTCTGGAAATTTTGACTAAAATTCGTTATTTTTATGTAAAATTTTAAAGGTTTTCGCTTATGCAGTCATGCTGAAGTCCTGTGAGAACTGCTGGTGAGTATGTTGACCTCTCTGATGCTTGGTTTGTTCCTCCAGTGATTTGTTTTTCGCTTGCACGGGCGCACTGGCATCACCAAGTTTGTTAGCCCTCTACGAGTATACCGTGTTCGTGTTTCGTAGAAATGTATATTGCTATAATTAATACTCCTCGGCAACCACATCTGCATGTGGAAGCATGTTGATGCTGGGGTAACACCTTCGGCTAAGTTTAGCGCTCTCACTTTTCTTATGAATAAGTTTTCTCTAAAGTGCGCCAACGTTTGAGGAGTCGACGCTCCGCCAAAGCAATCATGGTAGCAAAGACCACGCACAGAATTTACACATATGGAGGCCACCTACGTTTTTATGTAGCTCTCTTCTGGAAATTTTGACTAAAATTCGTTATTTTTATGTAAAATTTTAAAGGTTTTCGCTTATGCAGTCATGCTGAAGTCCTGTGAGAACTGCTGGTGAGTATGTTGACCTCTCTGATGCTTGGTTTGTTCCTCCAGTGATTTGTTTTTCGCTTGCACGGGCGCACTGGCATCACCAAGTTTGTTAGCCCTCTACGAGTATACCGTGTTCGTGTTTCGTAGAAATGTATATTGCTATAATTAATACTCCTCGGCAACCACATCTGCATGTGGAAGCATGTTGATGCTGGGGTAACACCTTCGGCTAAGTTTAGCGCTCTCACTTTTCTTATGAATAAGTTTTCTCTAAAGTGCGCCAACGTTTGAGGAGTCGACGCTCCGCCAAAGCAATCATGGTAGCAAAGACCACGCACAGAATTTACACATATGGAGGCCACCTACGTTTTTATGTAGCTCTCTTCTGGAAATTTTGACTAAAATTCGTTATTTTTATGTAAAATTTTAAAGGTTTTCGCTTATGCAGTCATGCTGAAGTCCTGTGAGAACTGCTGGTGAGTATGTTGACCTCTCTGATGCTTGGTTTGTTCCTCCAGTGATTTGTTTTTCGCTTGCACGGGCGCACTGGCATCACCAAGTTTGTTAGCCCTCTACGAGTATACCGTGTTCGTGTTTCGTAGAAATGTATATTGCTATAATTAATACTCCTCGGCAACCACATCTGCATGTGGAAGCATGTTGATGCTGGGGTAACACCTTCGGCTAAGTTTAGCGCTCTCACTTTTCTTATGAATAAGTTTTCTCTAAAGTGCGCCAACGTTTGAGGAGTCGACGCTCCGCCAAAGCAATCATGGTAGCAAAGACCACGCACAGAATTTACACATATGGAGGCCACCTACGTTTTTATGTAGCTCTCTTCTGGAAATTTTGACTAAAATTCGTTATTTTTATGTAAAATTTTAAAGGTTTTCGCTTATGCAGTCATGCTGAAGTCCTGTGAGAACTGCTGGTGAGTATGTTGACCTCTCTGATGCTTGGTTTGTTCCTCCAGTGATTTGTTTTTCGCTTGCACGGGCGCACTGGCATCACCAAGTTTGTTAGCCCTCTACTAGTATACCGTGTTCGTGTTTCGTAGAAATGTATATTGCTATAATTAATACTCCTCGGCAACCACATCTGCATGTGGAAGCATGTTGATGCTGGGGTAACACCTTCGGCTAAGTTTAGCGCTCTCACTTTTCTTATGAATAAGTTTTCTCTAAAGTGCACCAACGTTTGAGGAGTCGACGCTCCGCCAAAGCAATCATGGTAGCAAAGACCACGCACAGAATTTACACATATGGAGGCCACCTACGTTTTTATGTAGCTCTCTTCTGGAAATTTTGACTAAAATTCGTTATTTTTATGTAAAATTTTAAAGGTTTTCGCTTATGCAGTCATGCTGAAGTCCTGTGAGAACTGCTGGTGAGTATGTTGACCTCTCTGATGCTTGGTTTGTTCCTCCAGTGATTTGTTTTTCGCTTGCACGGGCGCACTGGCATCACCAAGTTTGTTAGCCCTCTACGAGTATACCGTGTTCGTGTTTCGTAGAAATGTATATTGCTATAATTAATACTCCTCGGCAACCACATCTGCATGTGGAAGCATGTTGATGCTGGGGTAACACCTTCGGCTAAGTTTAGCGCTCTCACTTTTCTTATGAATAAGTTTTCTCTAAAGTGCGCCAACGTTTGAGGAGTCGACGCTCCGCCAAAGCAATCATGGTAGCAAAGACCACGCACAGAATTTACACATATGGAGGCCACCTACGTTTTTATGTAGCTCTCTTCTGGAAATTTTGACTAAAATTCGTTATTTTTATGTAAAATTTTAAAGGTTTTCGCTTATGCAGTCATGCTGAAGTCCTGTGAGAACTGCTGGTGAGTATGTTGACCTCTCTGATGCTTGGTTTGTTCCTCCAGTGATTTGTTTTTCGCTTGCACGGGCGCACTGGCATCACCAAGTTTGTTAGCCCTCTACGAGTATACCGTGTTCGTGTTTCGTAGAAATGTATATTGCTATAATTTATACTCCTCGGACACCACATGTGCATGTGGAAACATGTTGATGCTGGGGTAACACCTTCGGCTAAGTTTAGCGCTCTCACTTTTCTTATGAATAAGTTTTGTCTCAAGTGCGCCAACGTTTGAGGAGTCGACGCTCCGCCAAAGCAATCATGGTAGCAAAGTCCACGCACAGAATTTACACATATGTAGGCCACCTACGTTTTTATGTAGCTCTCTTCTGGAAATTTTGACTAAAATTCGTTATTTTTATGTAAAACTTTAAAGGTTTTCGCTTATGCAGTCATGCTGAAGTCCTGTGAGAACTACTGGTGAGTATGTTGACCTCTCTGATGCTTGGTTTGTTCCTCCAGTGATTTGTTTTTCGCTTGCACGGGCGCACTGGCATCACCAAGTTTGTTAGCCCTCTACGAGTATACCGTGTTCGTGTTTCGTAGAAATGTATATTGCTATAATTTATACTCCTCGGCAACCACATCTGCATGTGGAAGCATGTTGATGCTGGGGTAACACCTTCGGCTAAGTTTAGCGCTCTCACTTTTCTTATGAATAAGTTTTCTCTAAAGTGCGCCAACGTTTGAGGAGTCGACGCTCCGCCAAAGCAATCATGGTAGCAAAGACCACGCACAGAATTTACACATATGGAGGCCACCTACGTTTTTATGTAGCTCTCTTCTGGAAATTTTGACTAAAATTCGTTATTTTTATGTAAAATTTTAAAGGTTTTCGCTTATGCAGTCATGCTGAAGTCCTGTGAGAACTGCTGGTGAGTATGTTGACCTCTCTGATGCTTGGTTTGTTCCTCCAGTGATTTGTTTTTCGCTTGCACGGGCGCACTGGCATCACCAAGTTTGTTAGCCCTCTACGAGTATACCGTGTTCGTGTTTCGTAGAAATGTATATTGCTATAATTTATACTCCTCGGACACCACATGTGCATGTGGAAACATGTTGATGCTGGGGTAACACCTTCGGCTAAGTTTAGCGCTCTCACTTTTCTTATGAATAAGTTTTGTCTCAAGTGCGCCAACGTTTGAGGAGTCGACGCTCCGCCAAAGCAATCATGGTAGCAAAGTCCACGCACAGAATTTACACATATGTAGGCCACCTACGTTTTTATGTAGCTCTCTTCTGGAAATTTTGACTAAAATTCGTTATTTTTATGTAAAACTTTAAAGGTTTTCGCTTATGCAGTCATGCTGAAGTCCTGTGAGAACTACTGGTGAGTATGTTGACCTCTCTGATGCTTGGTTTGTTCCTCCAGTGATTTGTTTTTCGCTTGCACGGGCGCACTGGCATCACCAAGTTTGTTAGCCCTCTACGAGTATACCATGTTCGTGTTTCGTAGAAATGTATATTGCTATAATTTATACTCCTCGGCAACCACATCTGCATGTGGAAGCATGTTGATGCTGGGGTAACACCTTCGGCTAAGTTTAGCGCTCTCACTTTTCTTATGAATAAGTTTTCTCTCAAGTGCGCCAACGTTTGAGGAGTCGACGCTCCGCCAAAGCAATCATGGTAGCAAAGTCCACGCACAGAATTTACACATATGTAGGCCACCTACGTTTTTATGTAGCTCTCTTCTGGAAATTTTGACTAAAATTCGTTATTTTTATGTAAAATTTTAAAGGTTTTCGCTTATGCAGTCATGCTGAAGTCCTGTGAGAACTGCTGGTGAGTATGTTGACCTCTCTGATGCTTGGTTTGTTCCTCCAGTGATTTGTTTTTCGCTTGCACGGGCGCACTGGCATCACCAAGTTTGTTAGCCCTCAACGAGTATACCGTGTTCGTGTTTCGTAGAAATGTATATTGCTATAATTTATACTCCTCGGCAACCACATCTGCATGTGGAAGCATGTTGATGCTGGGGTAACACCTTCGGCTAAGTTTAGCGCTCTCACTTTTCTTATGAATAAGTTTTCTCTCAAGTGCGCCAACGTTTGAGGAGTCGACGCTCCGCCAAAGCAATCATGGTAGCAAAGTCCACGCACAGAATTTACACATATGTAGGCCACCTACGTTTTTATGTAGCTCTCTTCTGGAAATTTTGACTAAAATTCGTTATTTTTATGTAAAATTTTAAAGGTTTTCGCTTATGCAGTCATGCTGAAGTCCTGTGAGAACTGCTGGTGAGTATGTTGACCTCTCTGATGCTTGGTTTGTTCCTCCAGTGATTTGTTTTTCGCTTGCACGGGCGCACTGGCATCACCAAGTTTGTTAGCCCTCTACGAGTATACCGTGTTCGTGTTTCGTAGAAATGTATATTGCTATAATTTATACTCCTCAGCAACCACATCTGCATGTGGAAGCATGTTGATGCTGGGGTAACACCTTCGGCTAAGTTTAGCGCTCTCACTTTTCTTATGAATAAGTTTTCTCTCAAGTGCGCCAACGTTTGAGGAGTCGACGCTCCGCCAAAGCAATCATGGTAGCAAAGACCACGCACAGAATTTACACATATGGAGGCCACCTACGTTTTCCATGTAGCTCTCTTCTGGAAATTTTGACTAAAATTCGTTATTTTTATGTAAAACTTTAAAGGTTTTCGCTTATGCAGTCATGCTGAAGTCCTGTGAGAACTGCTGGTGAGTATGTTGACCTCTCTGATGCTTGGTTTGTTCCTCCAGTGATTTGTTTTTCGCTTGCACGGGCGCACTGGCATCACCAAGTTTGTTAGCCCTCTACGAGTATACCGTGTTCGTGTTTCGTAGAAATGTATATTGCTATAATTTATACTCCTCAGCAACCACATCTGCATGTGGAAGCATGTTGATGCTGGGGTAACACCTTCGGCTAAGTTTAGCGCTCTCACTTTTCTTATGAATAAGTTTTCTCTCAAGTGCGCCAACGTTTGAGTAGTCGACGCTCCGCCAAAGCAATCATGTTAGCAAAGACCACGCACAGAAATTACACATATGTAGGCCACCTACGTTTTTATGTAGCTCTCTTCTGGTAATTTTGACTAAAATTCGTTATTTTTATGTAAAACTTTAAAGGTTTTCGCTTATGCAGTCATGCTGAAGTCCTGTGAGAACTGCTGGTGAGTATGTTGACCTCTCTGATGCTTGGTTTGTTCCTCCAGTGATTTGTTTTTCGCTTGCACGGGCGCACTGGCATCACCAAGTTTGTTAGCCCTCTACGAGTATACCGTGTTCGTGTTTCGTAGAAATGTATATTGCTATAATTTATACTCCTCGGCAACCACATGTGCATGTGGAAGCATGTTGATGCTGGGGTAACACCTTCGGCTAAGTTTAGCGCTCTCACTTTTCTTATGAATAAGTTTTCTCTTAAGTGCGCCAACGTTTGAGTAGTCGACGCTCCGCCAAAGCAATCATGTTAGCAAAGACCACGCACAGAATTTACACATATGTAGGCCATATACGTTTTTATGTAGCTCTCTTCTGGAAATTTTGACTAAAATTCGTTATTTATATGTAAAACTTTAAAGGTTTTCGCTTATGCAGTCATGCGGAAGTCCTGTGAGAACTGCTGGTGAGTATGTTGACCTCTCTGATGCTTGGTTTGTTCCTCCAGTGATTTGTTTTTCGCTTGCATGGGCGCATTGCCATCACCAAGTTTGTTAGCCCTCTACGAGTATACCGTGTTCGTGTTTCGTAAAAATGTATATTGCTATAATTTATACTCCTCGGCAACCACATCTGCATGTGGAAGCATGTTGATGCTGGGGTAACACCTTCGGCTAAGTTTAGCGCTCTCACTTTTCTTATGAATAAGTTTTCTCTCAAGTGCGCCAACGTTTGAGTAGTCGACGCTCCGCCAAAGCAATCATGTTAGCAAAGACCACGCACAGAATTTACACATATGTAGGCCATATACGTTTTTATGTAGCTCTCTTCTGGAAATTTTGACTAAAATTCGTTATTTATATGTAAAACTTTAAAGGTTTTCGCTTATGCAGTCATGCTGAAGTCCTGTGAGAACTGCTGGTGAGTATGTTGACCTCTCTGTTGCTTGGTTTGTTCCTCCAGTGATTTGTTTTTCGCTTGCACGGGCGCACTGCCATCACCAAGTTTGTTAGCCCTCTACGAGTATACCGTGTTCGTGTTTCGTAAAAATGTATATTGCTATAATTTATACTCCTCGGCAACCACATCTGCATGTGGAAGCATGTTGATGCTGGGGTAACACCCTCGGCTAAGTTTAGCGCTCTCACTTTTCTTATGAATAAGTTTTCTCTCAAGTGCGCCAACGTTTGAGTAGTCGACGCTCCGCCAAAGCAATCATGTTAGCAAAGACCACGCACAGAATTTACACATATGTAGGCCATATACGTTTTTATGTAGCTCTCTTCTGGAAAGTTTGACTAAAATTTGTTATTTTTATGTAAAATATTAAAGGTTTTCGTTTATGCAGTCATGCTGAAGTCCTGTGAGAACTGCTGGTGAGTATGTTGACCTCTCTGATGCTAAGTTCTAGGCCTTACTGTTGGTTAAAGTAGAAAGAATTTTTATTACTTTGATAGCTTTGTCAACAGTATGTAGAGAGTTAGGGAGATGTTGCAGCTATAAGACTGAAAACTGCATACTCTCGGTGTTTGATCCAAAACTCTTTGCTTTTTGGAGTCATACATCTCCACAGGTCACAGTGACTGACTCTGAAAAGGAAATCGTCATCATTTGTGAAACCTGATATCTTTTGCAGTCCTCATAGGTAAAATATATTTATATATTCTTTATTGTAGTATGAAATGATCACACTATTGCCCTCCATGTCACAATATGACTTCATTTACTTTACTCTCAAGCTTTTCCCCTAAACAGCGTTTCGGTTTTCTAAATTAACAAGTTCTTAAAGCCTTTACACGGTTCATAATAATCATCAGCTCTCCTCTGTGTTACTTCCACTCCGTTGAATTTGTGTGTTAAAATAAGAAATACATGTTCATACCAGAAACACGTGCCGTTATTCTCTTTCTGTGCCATACACTATTCACTGTAAAGTTAATTTGCTCCCCCTTATCACTAGCAGCCAAAAACTAATTTTGTTCCCCTACAATAAATTCTTCTCGAAGTGTTAAGACATTTAATAATCATGAATGGTACTTCAAAGTAAAAGAATTGCAAGAAAACGCTGCTTGTAAGCATTTGCTGTAGCTTCCTTATCTATCTTATAAATTTCTGACGTACTGCGTATTGTTTACTTCAGTACATTTTCAGAACAACTTGCGATTGATACTGAACATGCTCCTACCCGCATTCCAAGGAAAATGCCGTCTTGCTTCAAGCGTAGCTTTACTTTTTTCCCATAAGATTACTTCTTTGTTGAAATTTAACTTATTGCAATAAGCAGTCATCATATCCAGAGTGCCTCGGCAAAATATCAGTACCAGTTTAGACTGTGAATTTTTGTCAAATGTGCCAATCGTTAAACATGAGTGAGAACTATGTGCACGTGGATGATTCAGACTGAGATAACTTGCTACATTTTACATTTTCAATTGGGCTCCAGTGAAACGATTAGTCGGGCATGTAATGTGTGTCCTCGTTTTTGTTTGTATTTACCATTTGTGATAAGTCAGATAAAACTCTCGGCACTTAAATAAATAATTCATGAACTATTTCTTAAATATTATATTTAGTGATTATGATTAGCACTGCCACATTTGAAATAAGCGTTATGTTAAATTAGGAAACCTTTTCCCACCCTGGAACACCTTAAAAATTGATTTTGTTGCACTCACACATCAGAAAGAGAATTGAAGATATGATAGGTTATCTTTAAATGTACGTCACGTTTCTGTTGCAGCGCGGAGTAGTCGCGCGTTCAGGGGCGCCTTGTTCCCGGTCCTCGCGGCTCCCACCGACGGAGGTTCGAGTCCACCCACGGGCATGGGTGTGTGTTATCCTTATCGTAGGTTAGTTTGAGTTAGATTAAGTAGTGCATAAGCTTAGGGACCGATGACCTCAGTTGTTCGGTCCCGCAAGACCTTACCAGAAATTTCCAAGTACTTTTTCTTAATTTGATTGTGCTTTTAGCATGTATGTTAAAAGGAAAATGAAAACGCATTATGTAGACACATAGACTGTTACAAATAGTTACTGAACTGACAGGAGAATGTAGGTCATATGTTCCAGATAAATGAAAGAAATTGTATTATTTCGGGCCGTAATTTATAAGTGACTCACTTTGCATGGAAAGCTGTCACAAACTGTCCTACATCCACATTCTACCTCTCAGGAATGGAGTACAAGAAAAAATAAGGAGAGTCGTGTGGTTTATACAGATGTTTCTGAATATAGTCTGATCTGTAGAACCAGGTATCGTCATTAATGCAAACGGTTGTTTAGTACCACAAAATATGTGTATCTGTCAAAGAAAATTATTGGTGAAATGGTTGAACACTATGTGTTACCCATCTTGGCGTATTTTCACATGAAACGTTTCATTATAAATTCTATGATCCGACGGTTACAAGATAAATTCATATGAGATAACGTAAAAATTTTTGTAGCCTTAACAATGGAGAACTGGTACAAACCAACTGGTTTGAAGATCTGTTTAAGATTCGGCGCATTATAGATCGTCCGTTTTTTTTTCTGCCACAAATGGAACCAGATTATGGTATGGTGGAGGGTTTCTTGGCAATCAAGTGTCCTCCAGTTCTGACATTTGCTATTCAACCAAGGGAAACCCCTGGGAACCTTGATCGCGACTGGGGAATTGGGATAATGTTGTCTATTGTTCCTGAAAAAATAGAGGGTGTATCAAAAAGAATCATCCGATTTGGCACGTCTATATTTCTGAAACTATTACACGTGTACCGGTACAATGAATTTTGTTTCTTGATGAATGGCAAACTGAAATTTTTTTTTAATTTTGAAACTTTTTCATAGGTGTTCACTATGGCCGCCTGAGATGCACGGCATATGTCAATGACGTATTCAAATGGATCCCACACTGCAACGAGCTTGTCTTGAGTTACAGCTTCCACAGCTGCTGTTATGCAATGTTTCAGTTCAATCATTGTTGTTGTTAACAGAGGCACATAAACAGTGTTTTATAAACTCTCACAAGAAATAATCACATAAAATCAGGTCCGGTGACCTTGGAGGCCAGCAATGTAAGACTGAACCATTTGGTCCAGTGCGACCGACCAATAGTTCAGTAATCCTTTGATTTAAAATTTGCCGCACTTCCAGATCCCAATGTGGTGGTGCCCCATCCTCCTTTTGAATCAAATCATACGAATCCGTCTCGAACGGTGGGAAATGAAAGTTCTCAAGCATATCGAGATACGTGCTTCCTGTAATAATGCTCTCAGCAAAGTGAAATGTACCATACACCTTTCCCCGTGAAACTACAAAAAACATATTAAATTTAGGAGTGACGCGCTCATGTTGTACAACTTCATGGGACAGTTCCGTAACCTACATGCTCACGTTATGACTGTACACCTTTCCATTTAAATGAAATGCTGTCTGCCGAATGGGGTGGCCGAGCGGTTCTAAGCGCTACAGTCTGGAACCGCGCAACCGCTACGGTCGTAGGTTCGAATGCTGCCTCGGGCATGGATGTGTGTGATGTCCTTAGGTTAGTTAGGTTTAAGTAGTTCAAAGTTGTAGCGACTGATGACCCAGAAGTTAAGTCCCATAGTGGTCAGAGCCATTTGAATGATTTTGAAATGCTGTCTCGTCACTAAACACGAAGCGTGGAACGAAACTGTCACCCTCCATCTTGCCAAGAACGAAATTACAGAACTGCTCACGTTGTTGTTTGTCACCTTCACAATGAGCTAGCAGTAGCTGAATTTTGTATGGTTTCACGCGTAAACGTCAAGACAACACACGCCAGACGGACGTCGGTAGCATGTTCAGCTGTCGAAATGCACAGCGAACGCATTTCTGCGGACTCTTTGTGAAACTAGGGCGGATGCGTTCGACGTCTGTGTGAGACACTCGGAGACGGCCCGGCGATTTGCCTTCACACAAACAACCTGTTTCTCGGAATTGTTCATGCCATTTGTCTAATGGTCTGTACTGTAGGAGGATCCACACCGTACCTAGTACGAAAGTCGCGCTGTACAGTTGGTATTGAACCGCACTGCGCAAAACGTAGAACACAAAACGCTTTCTGTTCTCCCGACACCATTGTTACTAGAACTGAAGTGGGCACACACTGCTTCTGCCTAACGGAAACCACGTAATACTCGAGAGTTTGGTCTTTCCAACAGTACGTTGTTCACGCACATATGTAAAATAACATAATAGTTCCCTGAATGAGATTTTCACTCTGCAGCGGAGTGTGCGCTGATATGAAACTTCCTGGAAGATCAAAACTGTGAGCCGGACAGAGACTCGAACTCGGGACCTATGCCTTCGCCTTTCGCAGGAGAGCTTCTGTAAAGTTTGGCGGAGGTAAAGCTGTGAGGACGGATCGTGAGTCGTTCTATGGTAGCTCAGATGGTAGAGCACCCACCCGCGAAAGAAAAAGGTCGAGTCTCGGTCCGGCACAAAGTTTTAATCTGCCAGGAAGTTTCAACATAATAGTTATAATTTTTTTTAAAATCGGATGACTTTTTCATACACAATGTATTTTTAAATTTAGGGTGTGTGTATGTGTGGGAGACCTCAATCTCCATCCGATGTTTTAGAGGAGACTCCGATCATTACAGACAACCGGTTCTTTTCCGGTGAGTACGAACCGAAATGGTAGTGAAGGAGAAGAAAGTCTCAACGTGAATCAATAGGGTACATCCTGTTTCGGCAGAGGAAATGTCCCGTGAGAATCGATTCAATGGTTCAAATGGCTCTGAGCACTATGGGACTCAACTGCTGAGGTCATTAGTCCCCTAGATCTTAGAACTAGTTAAACCTAACTAACCTAAGGACATCACAAACATCCATGCCCGAGGCAGGAATCGAACCTGCGACCGTAGCGGTCTTGCGGTTCCAGACTGCAGCGCCTTTAACCGCACGGCCACTTCGGCCGGCGAGAATCGATTGAACAGTGAGATCGAACCTACCTCTGACAAGGTTCAAATCTGTGGTTCTTATTTACTTTTCACACGCTACCCTTGCAGGCTCCCCGGGTAGTAACCGATCGCATAATGAATTACTATTGAGCCATATAACAGATGAGTCAGTGACTGTGCACAGGGAACTCCAATTGGCAATATTTGAGTGGTGATTCCCAGTTCTGGTATTTGCCTTAGAATCAAGGAAAACTTCCTGAAAACATTGATCGGAATAGGGGATTGGGAATAACCTTGAATACAATTTTGGGACGATGTGTCCCTGGGAAAAAATATGAACCCAGTTATATGTCGATGTGTATTTTTTTATTTGTATACAGAAAGAAGTCAATGACCTGCTCGACAGGAGGAGGTTGTCGTGTGCGTGAGTGTGTGTGTGTGTGTGTGTGTGTGTGTCTGTGTGTGTTCTGGATGGATAGATGAGGGACACTCTGCAAAGGGAATGCGAGCGGTGAGAGGGAAGAAATGTTATAAACGTGAAGGTACATATCGAGTTATTCAGCATCAGTGCGCCAATGAACCACAGGACGTATCAAAAGTTAACGACCCCGCCAATGTTTGTGGCAGCATACGTGACTTGTATGTTTACACCCAGCAGTGAAATTTTCGACTTTGATGTACCACTAATTTCTGGCTGTTAGTGAGGAGCTCAAAGGATTCTCTCCACCCCACGTATCCACAAACCATCTCACTCATGCTCCACCTCTCTCTCCCTCTCCCTCTCTCATTCTCTATCACACTCACCCGTACGCACACACACACACACAGCTTTACATGTAAAAGCACTCTCTTCCCCCTCACACAACACACGCACACGCGCCGGCACGCTCATTACGGCACCGTAATGAAGCCATTAGCTACCGGAGATACGGCGGTGGGGCCGTTACTTCGCGCTTCTTCAGCCACTGTCTCCACAACACACACACACACACACACACACACAAGCACACACACCCCACACCGGAAGTAAAGCTGCCATTGTCTTCCTCAGGCTCTCCTCTGAGCTGCCTTTCATCCTGACTGCCGTCTCTGTGCTACCACTTGCGCCTTCCCCGTCGCCAGTAGCGATACAGTTATGCATTGTTCTGCAAACGCCAACGGAATCGACGTGGAAATCTTTCGCGTCTCGTCTTCAGGTAATTCCTTTCTTGTATTGCAAAGCTAGAAGGTACACGGAGTAAAGAATGTAACAGCTAACTTGTTCGCCTAATTGTCTGTTACTGGATACTGCGGATTCTAAGGCAGCGGTTCTCAAAATGGGGGATAGCTAACGCATGAGCTACAAAATGAAACTCTCCATGAGGTCTAAACCAAAGAGGTCTGCCCGTGTTTCAGCCATGAAACTCAACTTTTTAGAATATGTTATTACTTTATTACAATACTGGTTATATAGATTACATTACTGACTTTGCAATTACTAGTACTAAGGCCTGACACTGAACGCTCGAAGTTACGGGTGACTCATATAGTTCACTCCCTGCACACACACCTTGTTGAGTCCACAATACATTGACGTCAGTAAAAGTGAGGCACTCATGGATGAAACGCTAAATATCTCATGGAACTGTCTTCTTCAGCCGGCCGCGGTATCCGAGCGGGTCTAGGCGCTTCAGTCCGGAACCGCGCTGCTGCTACGATCGCAGGTTGGAATCCTGCATCGGGCATGGATGTGTGTGTTGTCGTTAGGTTAGTCAGGTTTAAGTAGTTCTAAGTTCTAGGGGAGTGATGACCTCAGATGTTAAGTCCCACAGCGCACAGAGCCATTTCATGTCGTCTTCAAGTCGTAGGTAGCTGCTGCCTAGACTGATATTTGTTTCGTTAGGCATTTCGGAACAGATAAATGAAGTAATTGACAGCACAACACGACAGTAACTACTTAAGAGCTACTACACACTTCTTCAAATTACACTACTGGCCATTACAATTACTACATTAAGAAGAAATGCAGATGATTAACGGGTATTCATTGGACAAATATATTATACTAGAAATAACATTTTCACGCAATTTGGGTGCATAGATCCCGAGAAATCAGTACCCAGAAGAACCACCTCTGGCCGTAATAACGGCATTGATACGCCTGGGTTCAAATGGCTCTGAGCACTATGTGACTTAACACCTATGGTCATCAGTCCCCTAGAACTTAGAACTACTTAAACCTAACTAACCTAAGGACATCACACAACACCCAGTCATCACGAGGCAGAGAAAATCCCTGACCCCGCCAGGAATCGAACCCGGGAACCCGGGCGCGGGAAGCGAGAACGCTACCGCACGACCACGAGCTGCGGACGATACGCCTGGGCATTGAGTCAAGCGGAGCTTGGATGGCGTGTACAGGTACAGCTGCCCATGCAGCTTCAACACGATACCACAGTTCATCAAGAGTAGTGACTGGCGTATTGTGACGAGCCAGTTGCTCGGCCACCATTGGCCAGACGTTTACAGTTGGTGAGAGATCTGGAAAATGTGTTGGCCAGGGCAGCCGGGGTTTGAGTCAAGCAGAGAGTGGATGGCGTGTACAGGTACAGTTGCCCACGGAACTTCAGCACGATACTGCTGTTCATCAAGAGTAGTGACTGGCGTATTGTGACAAGCCAGTTGCTCGGCCATCATTGGCCACACGTTTACAGTTGGTGTGAGATCTGCAGAATGTGTTGGCCAGGGCAGCAGTCGATCATTTTCTGTATCCAGAAAGGCCCGTACTGGACCTGCAGCAAGCGGTCGTGCATTATCCTGTTGAAATGTAGGGTTTCGCAGGGATCGAATGAAGGGTAGAGCCATGGGTCGTAACACATCTGAAATGTAACGTCCACTGTTCAAAGTGCCGTCAGTGCGAACAAGAGGTGACCGATACGTGTAACCAATGGCACCCCTTACCATCAAGTCGGGTGATACGCCAGTATGGCGATGACGAATATACACTTCCAACGTGCGTTCACCGCGATGTCACCAAACACGGATGCGACCATCATGCTGTAACCAGAACCTGGATTCATC
The DNA here is from genome assembly GCF_021461395.2 of Schistocerca americana. Lineage (NCBI taxonomy): Eukaryota > Metazoa > Arthropoda > Insecta > Orthoptera > Acrididae > Schistocerca > Schistocerca americana. The sequence continues at coordinate 69,876,642 of NC_060119.1, forward strand.
CGAAAAAATGACTTTTAGCCATTCGTGCACCCAGGTTCGTCGTTGAGTACACCATCGCAGGCGCTCCTGTCTCTGATGCAGCGTCAGAGATAACCGCAGCCATGGTCTCCGACCTGATAGTCCATGCTGCTGCAAACGTCGTCGGACTGTTCGTGCAAATGGTTGTTGTCCTGCCAGCGTCCCAATCTGTTGACTCAGAGATCGAGACGTGGGTGCACGATCCGTTAGAGCCATGCGGATAAAATGTCTGTCATCTCGACTGCTAGTGATACGAGGCTGTTGCGATTCAGCACGGAGTTCTGTACTACGCTCCTGAACACACCGGTTCCATATTCTACTAACAATCATTGGATCTCGTCCAATGCGAGCAGTAATGTCGCGATACAATAAACTGCAATCCCAACAGGCTGCAATCCGTCCTTTATCAAAGTCGGAAACGTCACGTTACGCATTTGTCCTCCTTACACGGGGTATCACAACAACGTTTCACCAGGCAACGCCGGTCAACTGCTGTTTGTGTATGAGATATCGGTTGGAAACTTACCTCATGTCACCGAGCGAGGTGGTGCAGTGGTTAGCACACTGGACGCGCATTCGGGAGGACGACGGGTCAATCCTGTCTCCAGCCATCCTGATTTAGGATATTCGTGATTTCCCTATATCGTTTCAGGCAATTGCCGGGATGGTTCCGTTGAAAGGGCACGGCCGATTTCCTTCCCAATCCTTCCGTAACCTGAGCTTGCGCTCCGTCTCTAATGACCTCGTTGTCGACGGGACGTTAAACACTAACCACCACCAACCACCTTACCTCATGTCAGCACGTTGTAGGTGTCGCCACCGGCGCCAACCTTGTGTGAATGCTCTGACGAGCTGATCATTTGCATATCACAGCATCTTCTTCCTGTCGGTTAAATTTCGCGTCTGTAGCACGTCATCATCGTGGTGCATCAATTTTAATGGCCAGTAGTGTATTATTATTGCAGTGTCACATATAGATTAAACCACACCGGTGGCACGAAGTTTGCAACGGAAGTCCAAGTTTTCATTAGACGACGACAACAGCTGTACGGGAAACAGTGGACCCAATGGTACGTGCCTGCTGAGCCACACCTTCAGCAGCTCTGCACTATGGGTGCCCTCTGGCGCTGTAATATGGGACTGTGGGCAGCAGCCACTCAACCAACTTGCACATTTAGCCTCTTCACCGAGACACCATGGTCACTACGGCGATCCTCATTCTAGTCGACATTTTGATAACTGGACTCTATATAGTGCTGAATTATTTATAATGAGTCTTCGTTTGCTCGGAGAAATTCAAGTTAGTTGTATCTTCTGTTTCTTGTGTTAACCTGTTGCTTATCACTTTTGCTCCTGTCCAGCTTTCCTATAACAATACTTGCTACGTTTTTTGAAAGCGCCCGCCCCTCCTCACTGCTGTGTAAGAAGTCATACAAAAGAAATATTACTATTAGAGTAATTAGATAGAGTATATTAACTTCCTGAGTTCTTCCAATGTCTTTTATTGAGAAGAAACAAGTCCAGCAAGCAACTGATTTACGAACACTAAGTACAGTCAGCGAGGCATAGGAAAAGAGCATTAGACTCATTTTTTGCAGCAAGTGTCCTCTCTGGCAGTGAACACTCAGATTCCTTACCTGAGAATGTGGTGTATGCAGCACTGGCGCTGATCGACACACTGAAACACAAACAACACAGAAACACACACACACACACACACACACACTCACACTCACACACTAACCAGAACATATCAACAGAAATGTAGCCCTCAAGATTTATGAAAGTATATTTTTAACTTACATTGCAATGAAAAATAACACGGAGGGTTCCACGCAAATTGCATGGAATTGCTGAGACCAATATCTTACCTGTGTCTATAATGAAAACGATGTTTGCCTTATTTCTATATAGATAGTGGCAATATATGGGTCCGAGAAATTCCAAGTCCACAAAAAAATCTCTACGTCACTTCCTCTGACTAGTGCAGACACACAAAAAACGTAGAAGGGACTTTGGTTTATATTGTTGGATGTGAGGTCTGCCAGTTACGCAAAACACCGTTTTTTCTCAGTACCCAAACACGTTTCTCCTCCACTGTGCCATCATCAGTGTATTTTCGTTTTTATTTATTCTGCAATGTGAACATTTTTGTTAAATGATTATAAAATTATGTTTATCTTAAGTTCAAACAACAGATGGTTTTTTTCTGCAAATACTACAATTTTAACTGCAAACACGGCCAATACAAGGAGCTGCAAAACAATAGTTATGAACATTTGGTGTATTTATTGGATACAGACGATATTACAAAACATTTTTTTTTTTTTGCTTTCTAAAACATGACTATAACTTTTATTTTAATGTTTCAATTATGGTCGTCTACTATGCTTTTGATGGATGAAGAATGCAATGTATGTTTAAATGGTGTTAAGATATTTTTAGGTGGTATAGTTACAGTTTAACAATTTTCTGATTTTTATTTTACTTGTACTATGAATCCTTGGTTCTTGGGAAATTTCGTGTTAGTACGTCAATGGGAAATAACCACAGATATTGGTGAATGAAATTACGAGTATCAAAATACGTGACCTACATAGCGGTATCTTACCAAATTTCATGATTATAGGTCAACGGGAAGTGCCCTATAGATTTTGATGAGTGACTTTTCGAGTATCGAAATATGTCATACAAATAGTCGTATCTTTTAATTACGTTGACGTAGATGCTCAAAATCTTACACCGCCAAGGTACCATAGACCTTGTAACGCCGGATATGAATCATTGTCTGAGGATGTTCGTGTAACCTAAACAAACTCAGAACCTTAATATGTGACATAAATTTGAATCTGATATACCAACCTGTTCAAGGGGAGAAAAAGGTCTTAACTTAACTTTTTGGCAAATTTCATAATTCTAAATTAGCGGGAAGTACCCTATGACTTTTGATGAGCGAGTAGTTTTCGTGTATCAAATTATGTTACGTAAGAGGTCGTATCTTTCTCCTGAATTGACTTAAAAGCTTAACATTTTTAATCTGCCACGGGACCATAGACCCTAATATGTGACATAGATTTTGGCTTCATACGTCTGCCCGCTCCTGAGAAAGATGGTTCTTAACACTCGAGCAGCTAGACAGACAGACATAGAAACTGGCAACGAAGCGATCCTCTAAGGGTTCCGTTTTCAGAGCCTGAGGCATGGATACCTAACAACAATTTAAATGAGTCTGGATCATTATTTGTTCCAAAAAGATTGATGCTCAGAAGCAGTACTAACTGTCCACTGATCATTAGCCAGTGGCTTTATAAAATACCCACTAAAACTAAAGTCATTCATCATCGGAAATAAAAATTGCTGAAAAGACGTTCTTTTTATTCTATAGTTTAATTGGGCACTAAAGCTGGTGAAGGTCGGTGCTCTGCAGCAGGAAATGGGTTACTAGCTAGTATCTGATTTTGAAAGTTCCCCTTTGAAAATTAAGAATGACAGTCCTTGAAAAACTCTTACGTTATTTGATACAGAGACAGCTGGTTAAACCTGAACGTACACAGACATTTCTCTCTTTACTTATTCTGATCATCACTAAACTGACACACAATAATTTTAGCGCAACGCAGTCTGACTTTCAGTAATCCCTACAAAAGAATGGCCCTGACTAACAATAACCTATACCTTGCATGGGGGCTTAATTATTTTAGAAAGCAAATATATTTAATTTTTTTGATGTAGTAGCTGTCTGTCCGGCTACGAAGTCTCGTAACAGGTTGGCCCTGACTAGTAATTGTACACAATCTGACTGCATAGAACAACAACGAATGAAAGAAAACTTCCGTTAACACAATTAATTAATTAAGTACCCAGCAACTATAAAACCTACGAAACAACAAATCACAAGTGTAGCTGTTCTGTGTGTGGAAGTGTGATTCAACGTACACATATGGCACGGTTCTTCCTCAATAAGACCAGATATTTTAAACACCATTTATACTGAAGTAATTAAAAAAAACAGAAATACTATAATTGCACATCGAAACCAGAAATACAGTCTAATACAAGAACATGAGCCAAATGCTTTGTTGACTGAACCTGTGACCAAGGGGCATTATTGCTTCACACATTTGAAATAAAAAAGTAAAAAAATTTTCTTTACCTTTATATATATTGACGAAAAGTACTCTGATCATTACAATATCTCCATTCGAACAGCATCTGGTGTCTAGCCCATCAAAACATCTTAACACAACATGGCCTCAAATAGTACAGGTATCAACATCCTCTCTCCAAAGCACTAACTACCACCACATCTCAACAACGAGTGACTACTGGGACTTTTCAACAAGCACTACCAGAGGAGGCGGCGGAATAAAACTCTTTGGCGCAATCTCTGGCGCTGTGGCTCAGTGTAGCCACCTTTCATATGCCCCTACTCCACGGGCTAGAATTAGATGGTATTTTTGCCAGCATTGGTGGTGAAAATACCACCAAAATCGTCCAAAAAAATACAGTCAAAAATAAAAGATAATATTAATACGTAAATATCACATAACTAGATAAAATATTGGCTTTGCACTGACCTTTCAATAACCTAATATATAAATACAGTAAGGAAAACATATTATTTCATACATGTGACTTTACATAATAGTATACACAAGTATCATGTGGTTAAACAATTCAATCAATAGCGTCAGCAATGACGAATAGGTGTAGGTAAGAGTCTCATAACATTTCATAAACAGTAAATACACAAAAAATCAGTTTATACAAATATTCACATAAAACGCTTTCCATAGTTCAATAAACAAGTAGTTGACAGTTCCAGCAGTAGCACCCAGCAATGGTCAACAGGTGCAGACACCAACAAGTGACATCATCTCAGTAGAAGCAGTTCCAACAGTGGCACCCAGTAATGTTGAACAGGTGCAGACACCAACAAGTGACATTTTGTCAGTAGGAGCGGTTCCATCAGTGGCACCCAGCAATGTTGAACAGGTGCAGACAGCAAGAATTAACATCATTTCAGTAGAAGCAGTTCCAACAGTTGCACCCAGTAATGTTGAACAGGTGCAGACAGCAACAAGTAACATTATTTCAGTAGAAGCAGTTCCATCAGTGGCATCCAGCAATGTTGAACAGGTGCAGACACCAACAAGTGACATAATGTCAGTAGAAGCAGTTCCATCAGTGGCACCCAGTAATGTTGAACAGGTGCAGACAGCAACAAGTGACATTATGTCAGTAGAAGCAGTTCCATTAGTGGCACCCATCATGTTGAACAGGTGCAAGCACCAACAAGTGACATTATTTCAGTAGAAGCAGTTCCGTCAGTGGCACCCAGCAATGTTAAACAGGTGCAGACAGCAGTCCATAATAGTCACTATCACTAATCTCACTGTTCATCAGAGATTATCAGCAGAAATTAAACATTTCCAAGTGGCACCCATCATGTTGAACAAGTGCACGCACAAGCAACAGTTTAAAGGCACACACAATTGCTTTTACAAAATTATTCTCAATGCTCTTACACTAAACATACAAATTATAATGAACACACAAATGATATCAGATAATTGTCATATTAAATATTTCAAATACACAAATATCAGTAAACTTATAATATTTATGGGTGTCAGTGCAAGCCACAACAAACAAGTAAAATAACATTTAGGAGATAGGTCGGTACCAATTATTTGGGATTAGGAAAGGAAAACACACAAACACACTCACTCATCTTTCATCCACATTAAGTACTACTGTGTAATTGAATAGTGTTAACTGTGTAAATGCAATTCTGTCCAAAATTTTATGTTCAACTTGTGTATCAAGTAGTAGTGGCAGCAATGTATAAAAGTCAATAATACTCGTAGTTAGTCAACGTCGTAGTCATCATGTCAAGACCAATGTTTGCCAAGCCAAATCAAAATGTACGGTTGCTGAACAACTGACAGTGTGCCAAGATATGCAATTACTTCCTCTCTCCAAAAAAAAGTATGTACTGCTTAGTGATTTAACAAAGTGTGTGTGTAGACAATCTTCCTTCCATTTGAGTGTTCGAGTCTGCCACCTTCATCCTCCTTGTTCCATATAAACCAAAAAAAAAAATATGTTCCTCACTTACTTTACCTCTTATCCACCAAATCTCCAATAATCATCAGCATCACATAATCTTAATACTTCAATAATACCTCTCACGTCAATACATATAAACCTTATCATCAATATCATTTACCTTACCTCTTGTCCACCAAAACTCCAATAATCATCAACTTCACACAATCTCAATACCTCAATAATACCTCTTCAATACGTCGACACATATAAACCTTGTCGCCGATATCAGATCACTTCCATAACAACTCTTTCCTCTAGTTAGTCTCCTCGAACAAGTACAGATAAAATCCTAGTGCAAACTTCAATTCATCATCCCATACAATCCGAAGACATAATGTCCACACACAACCTCTGTGTAGTCCACCTGAGCCAAATATTCTACTCATTATGAATTATAAAATACATTTTGATTACCTTGTACATCATAAAACAAAAGAAATGCATACATGACCTCTAACAGCCTTCAGTTTGAATAACTTTCAGTAAGTAGGTGCGAATACGGTGTATGAAAGATCACATAAGACTTTGAATGAATAAATCATAATATTTCACAGTGTGTACACCACTTCGAGATTCATGGTAAAACAGAAGCAAACATGTGGAGTATTTCTTGTGTCAAGTGTCACTTACTATTTCAATTGCTCACGAAGAATGCAGTGTAATAACTGTCAATGGTCTAAACCTAGTGTTGGTATTTCATGTCGTTAGCGTCCTTTCTGTTAGCATAAATTTATACAGCTTCCATAAAACCTCCAGCTCATGTGACTTCAATGAAGTTTCTTGTACTAATGTCGTTCGTCGAATTATAGCAGAACATTTTCTTATCTAAAAATATAAGGCAGTAAGCGTAAGCCAAACATGCAATAGCGACTAAATATACCAGTGGAGAACAGAATGTCCACAAGTGGATGCAGCACAATTCCTACAACGAGGCTCTGCCAAGCGATCAATCTAAAATTAATACCATAGTGTGACCTAAACTCTATGTTCGTACACAGTGTATCAGCATTTCTATATACCAAATTAGAGTGTATTTATGACAAAAAAAAAGAAATGTGTAAATATGCATCCACACGCAAAGCAGCAAATATATATCTTACATAATAAACAGGTCATTAGCATCATATCAGCATAAGCAAATAAATGTTCATATGTAATCTTAATAAGTAAACATGAAGGCGCAAGCAGATAAATCACAAAGTATAACGTACATACATAACCCTATCAGCAAAATTAATCAGGTGAGAATTATACTTTAAATAAATAAGCACAGCAGGCACATAATAAAAAAAAAATGTGACATCAGTGAAAAAGCAGTACAGCCAAGCGGTGCATAATATACATAATTAACAACCCTGTTCATTAATCAATCATTGTCAAATCAGTTAACACGAAGTAAAAATCACGTACTCGCGAGCAGCAAATTACGTCTAAAGTACGTACCTAAGTGGAAAAATGTTACCTGAAAACTAAACTCAATTAATAGTTACCTTTTTAGTTTATTACTTTCTTCTTCGGAATTACATTCTTCCTGCAAATTTCTCGATAGCAAGTCCTCTTAACGTGGGACACGCACAGAATTTACCTGAAGGTCTTAAATACACTCCTGGAAATTGAAATAAGAACACCGTGAATTCATTGTCCCAGGAAGGGGAAACTTTAATGACACATTCCTGGGGTCAGATACATCACTTGATCACACTGACAGAACCACAGGCACATAGACACAGGCAACAGTGCATGCACAATGTCGGCACTAGTACAGTGTATATCCACCTTTCACAGCAATGCAGGCCGCTATTCTCCCATGGAGACGATCGTAGAGATGCTGGATGTAGTCCTGTGGAACGGCGTGCCATGCCGTTTCCACCTGGCGCCTCAGTTGGACCAGAGTTTGTGCTGGACGTGCAGACCGCGTGAGACGACGCTTCATCCAGCCCCAAACATGCTCAATGGGGGACAGATCCGGAGATCTTGCTCGCCAGGCTAGTTGACTTACACCTTCTAGAGCACGTTGGGTGGCACGGGATACATGCGGACGTGCATTGTCCTGTTGGAACAGCAAGTTCCCTTGCCGGTCTAGGAATGGTAGAACGATGGGCTCGATGACGGTTTGGATGTACCGTGCACTATTCAGTGTCCCTTCGACGATCACCAGTGGTGTACGGCCAGTGTAGGAGATCGCTCCCCACACCATGATGCCGGGTGTTGGCCCTGTGTGCCTCGGTCGTATGCAGTCCTGATTGTGGCGCTCACCTGCACGGCGCCAAACACGCATACGACCATCATTGGCACCAAGGCAGAAGCGACTCTCGTCGCTGAAGACGACACGTCTCCATTCGTCCCTCCATTCACGCCTGTCGCGACACCACTGGAGGCGGGCTGCACGATGTTGGGGCGTGAGCGGAAGACGGCCTAACGGTGTGCGGGACCGTAGCCCAGCTTCATGGAGACGGTTGCGAATGGTCCTCGCCGATACCCCAGGAGCAACAGTGTCCCTAATTTTCTGGGAAGTGGCGGTGCGGTCCCCTACGGCACTGCGTAGGATCCTACGGTCTTGGCGTGCATCCGTGCGTCGCTGCGGTCCGCTCCCAGGTCGACGGGCACGTGCACCTTCCGCCGACCACTGGCGACAACATCGATGTACTGTGGAGACCTCACGCCCCACGTGTTGAGCAATTCGGCGGTACGTCCACCCGGCCTCCCGCATACCCACTATACGCCCTCGCTCAAAGTCCGTCAACTGCACATACGGTTCACGTCCACGCTGTCGCGGCATGCTACCAGTGTTAAAGACTGCGATGGAGCTCCGTATGCCACGGCAAACTGGCTGACACTGACGGCAACGGTGCACAAATGCTGCGCAGCTAGCGCCATTCGACGGCCAACACCGCGGTTCCTGGTGTGTCCGCTGTGGCGTGCGTGTGATCATTGCTTGTACAGCCCTCTCGCAGTGTCCGGAGCGAGTATGGTGGGTCTGACACACCGGTGTCAATGTGTTCTTTTTTCCATTTCCAGGAGTGTATTTTATACAACCGTATCCTGAAAAACACTGAACGTTAATAACATAATTTATCATGTCACTATAGTTTTATACTGAATTTAATCGGAGAAATTAGACTGTGTATTTGTTTACGGCTGTCAGTGCATTCGCACTGAGCGCTCGATCAGCTGTAGGTACGCGTGACGTAGGAAGTAATTGTTTGCGGTCAACGACTGCTTTGTGCGCCGCGCAGACTTGACTGTTGCTTTCAGTATGTGCCGCAATCGGAACACGGAGCGGTATCCTTGTATTCTCTGCATGTTTACGTATAACTGTTGGTTTCTTGAAAGTATGTCATTCCACAAAAATTTTAACGTTCGATATATGATGTATTCCCTTAGAGCGCCGAGATTTAATAGTTTCTACTTCGACAGTGATATCATGAATAATTTTGCGAACTCTGTATGGACCGTTATAAAGCAGCAAAAATTTGTGACACAAGCCCTTCCCTTTATGAGACAAACGGTGAGACTTAATTAATACCTTTTGACCAACTGACAAGGTTTTTAAACGACCAGGACGTTTAGCTGATTTCTCTCTTCTAGCAGCCGCAGATGCAATATTTTGTAGAGCCAGATTGACAACTTCAGAATGCCGCAGTTTCCGTGTAGGCCGAAAAGGAACGATTTCGGAAATGCGATTTGTCGGTGGTTTATTTGTTAATATCAATATAGGCGGTAAAGAAGTTGAATCATTAGGGAGTTCATTTAGAACGTTTTGAAAAATATGAAGATACTGATCCCGTGTTCTGTGATTCTGATGACAATAAAGACGACACAATTTATTGATTTCCTTCATCCATCTCTCTGAAGCGTTAGATTGAGGGTGAAAAAGTGAAATGAAAATTGGTTTAATCTTACGACGCCGTAGAGTACGAAGCTAAATTTTAGAGCGAAACTGTGATCCATTATCTGATATAACTTTAGCAACATGACCCACTTCTTTAGGAAAATGTTTGATGAAAGCGTTAGATACTGAACGAGCTGTTGCTTTGCGTAAAGGTGTGAAACACACATATTTTGATGTCAATTCCACTGCTATCAAAATGTACGCAAAACCATTAGTAGAACGAACCACTGGACCGAACAAATCGACTGCAGCCATCTCCTTTAATTTCGCTGGACTGATATTAAACAACGGTGCTCTGTGAGAAATAGTTGGCGGCTTAGCCTTTTGACATAATTTGCATTTGGCAAGAACAGATCGAATACGTTTTTCCATATTACTGAAGTAGCAATTTTCTCATAATTTATGAAAGCATTTTCTGCGACCAAAGTGCGCATAGCTGAAATGTGTATACCAAACCAATTTATTAACCCACTCATCAGGAATACAAACTAACCAAACAGAGTTGTCAACCGATTTTCGTTTAAAAAGAATATCATTGAGAACTAAATGATGCTGTCTAATCGCTCCTCCACTTCCCCTTAATGTCCTTTCAGATTGGATCCTTATTTTGCTCCTTAGCGATGTCCTGGAGCGAAGGCGAAATAAAATTCTCAAACGCAACACCTTGAATATATATCAAACAATAATTGTTTTCAGAATGAGATTTTCACTCTGCAGCGGAGTGTGCGCTGATATGAAACTTCCTGGCAGATTAAAACTGCGTGCCCGACCGAGACTCGAACTTCGGACCTTTGCCTTTTGCGGGCAAGTGCTCTACCAACTGAGCTACCGAAGCACGACTCACACCCCGTACTCACAGCTTTACTTCTGCCAGTACCCTGTCTCCTACCTTCCAAACTTTAAAGAAGCTCTCCTGCGAACCTTGCAGAACTAGCACTCCTGAAAGAAAGGATATTGCGGAGACATGGCTTAGCCACAGCCTGGGGGATGTTTCCAGAATGAGATTTTCACTCTGCAGCGGAGTGTGCGCTGATATGAAACTTCCTGGCAGATTAAAACTGCGTGCCCGACCGAGACTCGAACTTCGGACCTTTGCCTTTCGCGGGCAAGTGCTCTACCAACTGAGCTACCGAATCTGCCAGGAGAGAGGTTTTAAAATTTTAGATCCCACAAAAATATTAAAAGCGCTGAGTGCTGTCTATGGCTGGTTGGACTCATTGTTGGATATTCGCATGTGCAGTGTTGGGCTGTTGGATGTGAACAGTGCGTAACGTTGGGCACATGGAGGTGAGCCGCTAGGAGTGGTGGATGTGGGGAGAGAGATGGCAGAGTTTTGAGAGATTGCTATGAACGGACGATCTGGACGTGTGTCCGCCAGAAAAAGGAAATTTTTAAGACTGGATGTCGTGAGCTGATATATATATTTTGACGATTGAACACTATGAAGGTAAATACATTGTCTGTTCTCAATCAAAATCTTTCATTTGCTAACTATGCCTATCAGTAGTTAGTGGCTTCAGTAGTTAGAATCTTTTATTTAGCTTGCAGTATTGGCGCTCGCTGTATTGTAGTAGTTCGAATAACGCAGATTTTTGTGAGGTAAGAGATTAATGGAAGGTTGAAAGGTGGCTACACTGAGCCACAGAGCCAGAGATTGGGCCAAAGAGTTTTATTCCGCCGCCTCCACTGGTAGTGCTTGTTGGAAAGTCCCAGTAGTCAGTCGTTGTTGAGATGTGGTGGTAGTTAGTGCTTTGGAGAGAGGATGTTGATACCTGTACTATTTGAGACCATGTTGTGTGCAGATGTTTTGATGGGCTAGACACCAGATGCTGTTCGAATGGAGATATTGTAATGATCAGAGTACATTTCGTCAATATATATAAAGGTAAAGAATTTTTTTTTATTTTTTTATTTCAAATGTGTGAAACAATAATGCCCCTTGGTCACAGGTTCAGTCAACAAAGCATTTGGCTCATGTTCTTGTATTAGACTATATTTCTGGTTTCTATGTGCAATTATAGTATTTCTGGTTTTTTTTAATTACTTCAGTATAAATAGTGTTTAAAATATCTGGTCTTATTGAGGAAGAACCTTGCCAGTTGCGTACGTTGAATCACACTTCCACACACAGAACAGCTACTCTTGTGTTTTGTTGTTTCGTAGGTTTTATAGTTGCTGGGTACTTAATTAATTAATTGTGTTAACGGAAGTTTTCTTTCATTCATTGTTGTTCTATGCAGTCAGATTGCGTACAATTACTAGTCAGGGCCAACCGGTTATGAGACTTCGTAGCCAGACACACAGCTACTAAATCAAAAAATTAAAAATACTTGCATTCTAAAATAATTAAGACCCCATGCACGTGGCGACCCTGCCAGGATCGTCCCTTGGAATTCTTCTGATTGTAAAAATTGCAGACAGTAGTATTGTTGTAGTAATTTGTAGTTTAGTAATTGTAGTCTATATTGCATGTGTAGATTTGGTAATTGTCATTCTTCTAATGTTTTTTTTTTTTTTTTTTTTTTTTTGCAGAATTTAATTTTTGTTGTCTTGTATACAGGTTTGACAATTTTGAGCAATTATGGAGATTTCAATTGTTCGTTAATCGTGTTTGAGGGAAGCATTTCATGTGAATGGTATTGTTGGTGATAAAGTGTCATTGTGTGTAATTTTCGTATAGTGACGAGTTTTATATGTTTTGTAAATGATTATGCGATCGATGAAAAAGGCAAAAATGATGAATAGTGAGAATGACGAAGTCGTTAACATGGCGAACTCGCTGACACAGCAGAACAGTATGATGAATAATGAAGTGGAAAACAATTTAATAAGTCGGGAAAATAGTCGGGATCCATTTCAAAATTTCTCTCAATCAGAAAATTCACAGAATACGAGATTAACGATAGAAGATTCTGAAATAGTATCGAACACAGATAGCTTTACAGCTATGACGAAAGAAGTTGGTTTTGCGAGAAATGTGAGGGGTGAAAAGAATTTCGAACCAATTAACATAGAGCAGTTGATGGGTGCTATATTAAATTTGGGATCACATATGGGAACAATGGGATCACGGTTGGACTCACTGGGATCACAGATAGGAACAATTAAAACAGAGATAAGAACAATTAGAACTGAGATGGGAACAACGGAAACACGGTTAGACTCACGAATAGGGACATGTTTCAAAAATATGAAAGATGAATTAAAGAAAGAAATTAGAGAAGAATTACAACCGATTTTGAATTCTCACAATAATAGATTATTTGCAGTAGAGATTAGACAAAAGGAACAGGACAGAGAACAGGAAGAGAGAGATCGCGTGATAGTACAAAAATTTCAGAGTTAAATTTACAACGTGCACACGATAAGGAAGAAATATTTGAGAGAATCGAGGAATCCGTACCAAATGACAGATTAAATAACCGAACACAACAGTATGAACAGTTAACTACTAAATGTGTTAATACTGAAACCCGAGTCGCGACACTTACGGAAGACGTAAATAAATAGAAAGAACAATTAGGTGACTTATCGGAAAGAGTTGAGGAGATTTCAGATAAATTGACAAGTCTTAGCTTAAATGGGGACATAGATTCGGATGATACAGCTCCATTACCATTTGCAGAAACTGAAGTACCAGAACATAAATAAACACGTGGAAAATCAGGGAAAATTTAATTAACGCGTTAAAAGGGAAGTTGAGGCATTACGAAAGTAAGTCAAACAAATTGAAGGCGAAATCGTAGGAAAAGATAGCGGAAGAAATTTAGAATCACAGATAGCAGAGTGGTTTGAAGAAAATAATTTGTTTCATTTACGAGATGCAACAAGAGAGCGCCAGGCGCACGAACTTGACAATAATCGACATTCGGACTGGGACAGAAGCGGTAGGTCTTTGTCGCCACGAGGAGAAAACTTTGACTATAAACACTTCTTAACTGTTCGGAAGTTTAAGATCTTTCGCAATTCTAAGAACGACATACATCCATGTTCATGGTTAGATCAATTTATGTACGCACTTCCACCAAATTGGCCACTAAGTCACAAACTGGAATTTATGTGTGGATATTTAGAAAACGAACCGGCTACGCGGATGCGCGCACTTATTAGAGACTGTAATAATCTAAATGATTTTTATCATGCATTTCTATCGGCATATTGGTACGAAAACACGCAAGACAGAGTCAAACATAGTCTTATTATGCAGCGCAATTTTAAACAGTCTTGAGTTCCGCACGCCGGCAGAATACTTTGAAGACTTGATTCGAAAGAATCAATTCCTGTCCAACCCTTATAGCCCGACTGAATTAATTCGCATTTGTTTAACTAAGCAGCCACAATCCATAAGACAGTCGAAATTACACAAGAAGCAGTCATGCAGATAGACAGGAAAATAGAAATTTTAATAACAGACACAACCAAGAATTTGCATCTAACAGACAGGAGGGACCTAATTGGCATCCTCCACGTGACAGAACATCAGAGAGACATGTGCAAATCGTAGAAATTGATCCGCGAAATGACGCGAATAATCAAAGACGTGACGCAAATAATCGACAATGACTTGTAGCTTCGGCTTCTGGCAGCAATATAGACGGTTCAGAAAGGAATGACACTACGACTTTACACTAAGTACGCCTGGAAGGCATGAGAGACATTTTGCTAGACGAAAAGGAAAATAATGTAGACGCATTTTTACATCCTGTTATTGAAGTATGTGTGGGTAAGAACAAGTTCACTGCAGTTTTAGATTCTGGGAGCCCTTTGAATGTCATTAGTGAATCAGGTTTTCGTATATGTGTAGGAACTATTGCCTGTCCTGTGTTACCTGTTTCTAAAACTACAATTCGAGGCGCTATTTCTGGAAAAAGTGTGGAAGTCAAACAACAGACCAACTTAAATTTCATTTGTCAAGGATACGAATTTTCTGCTAATTTTATTATTGTTCCATTACTCAGTACACAAATTATATTAGGTATGGAGTTTCTTAACGCACATAAGGCAATTTTAAACTTTAAAGAAGGAAGTGTGAATTTGACTGTTGCCGGAATGCCGAAAAGTTTGAAATTTTTCGAGTGTTTAACAAAATCTGTATCAGACACAAAATGTTTAAGGTTTCTTACTTCTGATGTTTTCGCTGTGCATTATGACGACGATGTGTTCAGTCATGACAACGACAATAGATACAGAGACGGGATGGATGATATAATTAACAGCGAAGAATTAATTAATGAAAAGGTTAAGAAAGCTGAAGTGCCAGATGAGGTTGCAAGAGAAGAACTGCACCACATTTTGACTTCACATGCTATGGTATTTAGTCATCACACAGGAACTGTACAAGGCTTACAATATTTATTTAAAGTAAAAGAACACACACCATTTCGGGAGAAAACGTACGTTATTCCTTTGGCTTACAGAGACAAGGTTAAGAGTGAACTTCAATACATGTTAGATCAAGGCATTATTGAGCTAGCAGTCAGTCCTTATACCAGTCCATTACATGTCGTTCTTAAAAATGATGGGTCAATTCATTTGGTTCTGGATTCCAGACAGATAAATAATATCATCATTCCTGAAACTGACCGTCCACAAAATTTAGATAAACTTCTTCAACATTTCCATAGAATTAAAGTTTTATCCACGATTGATATGCGCGCAAGTTTTTAGCAAATAGAACTCCACCCTGATTGTAGACAATACACTGCCTTTTTAGCGTTTGGTAACTGTTACCAGTTTCGGAAATTACCGTTTGGACTTACTGTATCTTCTGCAGCATTCATTCGTAGTTTAAACGAAATTTTACCTGTTCATCTTCGTGACAACATTACTTCCTATGTTGACGACATTCTTATTGCTAAACGTTCTTGGAGTGAGCACAACAAAATTTTGGATTCATTATTACGTATTTTTGCAAGAGTTGGCATTACAGTGAACTTGGAAAAATCTGAATTTGGTCGTTCTCAGGTGAAATTTCTTGGTCATATTATTTCTACAGAAGGTATTCTTCCTGATCCAGAGAAACTAGACGCTATTCGTAATTATGTTGTTCCTACCACAAAACCTGATGTTCATAGTTTCCTTGGTGTCTGTAAGCTTCACTGATCAGGATAGTAAAAAACATGCGTATATTAAGGGGATTTTCATTCACTAAGCAGGCTTATCACATTCTCACAGTTCAATACTGTTCTACCCTGATTTCGAAGTCTCGGTGCGACGAAAATTGTCAGTCTATGTCCTGAAAACATTTGTAATAATTATTAACTTTCGATGATCACATGGAGAAGACCGGAGATCTGCTGGTAAGGCCGTGTTAGCCCATTTATTGAAAGTAATAAGCTGGACATCTTGAGCATACAAAACGGCAGGTTCGTCTAGTGTAATTCAGACGTTCCCCACTGATCCCGTGCAACACAGCGTAGTAAGCAGACACTGTCAACAATAATCAGTTAAATAATACGAGAACACACTTACTTTAGTTTAGTTCATGTATTAAATTCCTTCTCATATAGAATCTCATCAAGATGGCGACTAGCTCAACAATACATACATACATATCTTTGTTCTTTCACGGCTAATCGGCAAGATCTCAATCATTCTTTTCATAAGAGAAAAACATAGATAGCAGACAAGCTATTCCATGGAGTAAATAAACGCTCCAAGGAATAATAGGGCTTGAAACTACTTTGCATTGATAATCATCGTATATTAAAGTTTAGGAATCGGTAAGATAAGAAGAGATATTTCGAGATATGTACTGAGTTATATAATTTATAATAAATTTCTGAAAATATCGCGGAGAGACCGCTGCAAGAGACATTACACTGCCCCTCGCAGCGAGCAAAGTTGATATGTATCCACTTTGCGAACTAACTATTGGCTTAGCTAACTCGTTAGAATTTGTGGAACATACGTTCCTATAAATTTTAAGAAGTTAGTATAATTTTTGATTAGAAGAATTGGAAGAGATTTGGTATAGGTAAGACCGATCTTCGTTACCAAGACACCTAGTTGTTGCTTTCACGTGTACTGGGGCATACCCACATTCCACATCGAGGGAAGATGGACTTATACAGTTAATCAGATCTACCTATTCAGGAACTGGCCTTCACAGAGAAACCCCGGAAAACCTGGAGGCTTAGACCCCAACTAGGTATCACAGATGAAAGGAAAGACAGAATAATTTAGAAATTTGAGAGATATTCTGGAATTCATAGGAAAGATAAAATCTGCCTCATAGCCAAAAAAAATCTTTACACATGCAAATTTTTACATTTTTCTGAAAAACTTTCTTAATCGATGTCTTGCTGAACTGTGGTGAAACTGATCGAACAGGAACATGGGACACGCCACGGAGGACAGGCGTCGCATTGGCGTACCGGACAGGAGACGTATCGGATTTGAGAGACAAGAAGGAACCTCAGGAACAGATACTCAGGATTGTGGCATGAAACAATCGAAATTCGTCTAGGGAATGGTCAACTATTAAAGATTCCTGGAAGAGAAGGGTTAGTCGAATTTCTCCAGTTTCATTTTGAACTCAAATATGGACCTGATCCGTCCAATCTTCCATCTGAAGAATGGGAAAATCCATTCGTCTTATACTTTCCACACCTAGGTGTCTTAATCGATACTGTAGTTTCAAAATATCACAACTCCAGATCGGAAAACAATTTTGAAAACATTGATAATTTCATCCATCTTCTTGAGTAAGCCGAAAGGTTCTAATCCTGGTTTAATATTTTTTTTTTTTTCGTTGGCTCTTCCTGGTGGAAGTAGATCTGAATCTTTCCAAATTTGGTTTCAAGTACGCAATGAAATTTTGCTGAAAGAGAACGTTTAATTAAGTCTTGCTGCAAGACCTCTCCAGCTGAAATTAATTTTTGTTAAAAGTGATTGATGATGTAATTTTCTCTTTTATAGTCGGATTGCCACACTTTCTCATGAACATGCTTGAATGCAATATAACAATAAACAAATCAAACTGGAAAATGACACATTATTATAAATTCAATGAAGAACTTTCTTATTAACTCTACTTTTATAAACACACGCTAAGCTAGTTAATTAAATTCTCTTGAATAGAATTTAGCTCGCACCAAAAAAAAAAAAAAAAAACCAGCGAGTCTTTATGTCTGTGGAGAGTTGCGATCGATTCTAATTTCCTAAAGCGGTTCATTTGTTCTCCTGTGAACTGTCAGTTTACAAACACTAACTTCATACG
Source organism: Schistocerca americana (assembly GCF_021461395.2). NCBI lineage: Eukaryota > Metazoa > Arthropoda > Insecta > Orthoptera > Acrididae > Schistocerca > Schistocerca americana. The sequence continues at coordinate 69,894,887 of NC_060119.1, forward strand.
CAAGTGCCGTATTCGATCATATAGTTTCAGAAAACTTATTATCACTGGTCATTAACACTCCCTGAATGTATATTATTTCACACGCACAAGCTTCTTTAGTGATCATCGCGTAGACAGATAACCCGTAAGTCTTCACAGTAGCAATAGCTACAATTCCACTTACTTTTCTAAATAATCCTATACTATCACAGAAGCAGTCGCTTACTGTTCACTAAACTATCACAGATGCTTGGCATGCTGTTATTTAACCTATCACAGTAGCTGAGGTATACTGTCCTTTGCACCTCCATTTTTTTTCAACACCCAAATACTTCATACAGACTTTTCATTTAATTTGTGACACTTTCCTTAAAAGTACCTCTTTTGGTCTACATGGGGAAATAATCCTTTTATTCTTCCGGAATCCGGATATGCTAATAAATATGCACCAGGATTCGGTATATCAACTATTATATATGGACCTGTACAAATTAGATTCCATTTTCTGATTGTCTTCTTCAACCTTGATGACTTGATGTATCTTCTTAAAAGAATTTTCTGTCCTATATTGAATGTCTGAATCCCTTTGATGTTTCTATCATGGATTTCCTTGCACTGTCTTGCTTACTCCGTAATATTAATGAGAGCATTGCGAACTTTTTCTTCCCATGACATTTTGGTGTCCTCGAGTTTAGGCAAGTTATCTACCCAAAAGTTTCTTTCGTTATCTCTGAACATCAATTCATTTGGGGTAAAGTTTGTAGAACTATGTGGTAAATTATTATAAATCTGCTCAAACTCGTCAAATAGTTTATCCAGGTAGTTTGTTTATCATGACAGTACGTTCTCATGAATCTGTTTAGTTCTTGGAAAAGCCATTCAATTAAATTCCCTTGTGGATGGTGGCAAGATGTAAATAGTTTAACATATTTTGTAAACACATCAGAGAATCCAATAATGTACTTAACACCATCTCTGGCTCTAGGAAGTGGTCCACAAATATCACATGATATAAGTGGTCTTGGTGCTTCAGCTATTATTGAGTGAAGCGCAATTTAATTTCCCCCGCTGTCCGGCTTAGCCTTTTGACAGAGAACACATTTCTGTATGACTCTGTGCACTTATCGCCTTATATTTGGGAAGTAACAATAATATGTAATATTATTAGCACACTTTACAACATCAGCATGACCCCAGGTCAAATGTGTAAACCAAAATAATCGTTCTTTATATTCTTCGGGTATGCAGACGCACCACTTTGGATTCTCAGTCTTCCCAGATCTAAAAAATAAAATATTATTCACAAGCCGGTAATATTCCAAAATTGACCGTAGGATTTCGTTGATTGAATTGTCGTGTTATAGCATTCCATCGCCGATCCTTCTTCTGAAGCTGAGCCATTGTCTTACATAAATGAATATAATATAACTTGTAATTATTTTCTAGAAGAAGAAGCACTGCAAATTCTGCCTTATCACTTACATCGATTTCAGATGTTATTCCTTCTGGAGATCTTGACAGCGCGTCAGCTATAATATTTTCCTTTCTGGTTGCATGAATAATTTGAAACTGATATTCTTGCAGCGCCAGCGTCCACCTTGACAAGCGAGGATGCAGCAACTTACAAGTTTGTAAATAGACTAGTGATTGGTGGTCACAATAAACGGTTATCCTTGAGCCATATACATAACAATGAAACCTTTCAAAGACCAAATAACTGCTAAATCTTCCTATTCCGTAGTGTTATATGCTCTTTCACAAGTGCATAAAGCTCTGCTAGCAAATGCAATTGGAAAAAAGGTTTTTACACCTTCAATATATCTAATTTTAAATAAACAAGATCCTAATCCCACATCTGATGAATCAGTGGCTAAACAAAATCCGACATTCATATCAGGGTGGTGTAATAATGGAGCATTTATCAGTTGATCCTTAATTTCACACAAAACCTTTTCACAATCATTAGACCATTGCCACGGTACATCTTTCCTCAGGAGCCGGTTTAGTGCTTCAGAGTTCATTGCTTGAGTTTTAACAAACCGACGAAAAAATGAAGCCAAGCCTATAAAGCCTTACAGATGTCTTCTGTTTCTTGGAGATGGAAAATTTTAAATCGCACTAATCTTCGCTTCTATTGGAAGAATGCCTTTTGCAATAATCATATGACCCACGAATTTAATTCTCTGTAGAGAAAATTGGGATTTTTTTAGATTTGCAGTTATACCAGTTTGTTTGGACACAGCAAAAATCCTCTTAGTAAGTTGTACATGTTCCTCCCAAGTTTTAGAGGCAATTAATAAATCGTCCACAAAAATTCTTATTCGACTACGTAGTTCTGGTCCAGGGGCATAGTCCAACGCAGAAATAAAAACTCCAGAGCTGATACTGAGACCAAACGGAACGATCTTGAAGTGATAGCTTCTCCCTCCATATATAAAAGCAGTATATTTTCTCGAGTCCTTGTCTAACTGGACTTGCCAGAACGAACTTCTCAAATCAATACTCGTCAAATAGGATACAACTTGAAATTTCTGTATTAACTCATCGATGTTCTCCGGATGTGTGCACACAGGTACTATAATTTTGTTAATTTCCCTTGCATCTAATACCAATCGAACTTTTCCTCCTGGCTTTGGTACAACAAGCAACGGAGAACAATATGGGCTGTTCGACGGTTCCATAAGATGCCAATTTAACATTTTTTGTATCTCATTCTAAACTGGTTGTTTTAATCGCCAGGGAATGGGATAGCGTGTGCGGCAAAATGTCTTATGGGGCTTAATCTGTAATGTACAAACATATCCTCTAATAATTCCCAGCTTTTCATCGAAAACTGACCCATATTCTGTTAATATATTGAATAATTGTTCCCTCTTACTATCCGTTAGGCAATCTGACTCAGCAATCTTCTGTTCGGCTGTTTGTCTGAAATCCTCTACTTGAATTGACTTGATCGGTAGTCGGTACATATTATTATTTTCGGCACAAATCAACTGCACAGGAGCACCACGGAAATATCGCTCATACACTGCCTCCTTTCTCAGTAAGATCAGTGTAACAAACTGATCTTAGATTTTAAAATGCACCTTTCCTTCTACCAAGTCCAACTTGCAATTGCAGACTTGCAAAGTTCCAATGCCAAGAATACAATCTACCAACAACTTTTCCACTACAAGGAATGTGCATTGTTTAGCTACATTTCCCAGTTTTATCTCTATAAGCGTTTGTATCATGACATTCCGGGATTTTGCTCCCACTGCACCTATAACTCGGCAATTTTGTACTGGTAGGACAGGGATTTTCTTAATTTTACTAATTCGGCGAAACAATGTTCCAGATACTACGTCTGTGGATAAAGCTGTGTCCGATACAACATTGGTTAAAACTCCTCCCACTTCTGTGATGATCTAAGACACAGGAACCCTTTCATCTTCGACTACACAGGCCTCTATGTCTCTCGTCTATTCACCTGTCATTAATTAGCCTTCATTATATCTCAACATTGCCACGGAATTAATTTCGTTTAAGGGGCTCCGGAAAGGCTCAAAATCACGAAAAGTTCAATTTTTACTTTTTTGCGTTTTCTGAATCTGCAGACTATTACCTTTTAATAGATATATAATTTATTCAATTCCGAAGACTACAACAATTTTTAAATTTTTTTTGAAATGTGTTCTACATGGGCGTGACCCACTGTGGCGCTGTTAAACTGCTGTCAAATGGTGTTATTATTAACACCCGTGTTCATCAGGTACATTTTAGTGATGTGAGTTGAAGTATGTGTTGTGGCTAACCTGTGATGGTTCAATATATATCGCTGGTGTGATTGTCGATTGTTTCATGTTTATTTACTCTGTCGTTATCTCGAAAAAATTCGTAAATAATTCTGTTTCTTGAGTCTCTGTTGCCGGCCGAAGTGGCTGTGCGGCTAAAGGCGCTGTAGTCTGGAACCGCAAGACCGCTACGGTCGCAGGTTCGAATCCTGCCTCGGGCATGGATGTTTGTGATGTCCTTAGGTTAGTTAGGTTTAACTAGTTCTAAGTTCTAGGGGACTAATGACCTCAGCAGTTGAGTCCCATAGTGCTCAGAGCCATTTTTTGAGTCTCTGTTTTGTTGAAGTATAATAATGAGTAAAAGTAAAGTTATTAGAAATCCTCTGAAGGCTTTTAAGAAAAGGCGAAATGTTGTAAAGCCAAAGGTATGTGTTGTTACTGTAATCAACAAAGACGATAACCAAGTGAGTGAACCTAACCTCTCAAGTACACCTGCCCATAGCAGTCAAAGTGGGAAAGAAAATACTTCACAGAAGAAACTTGGTTCAATGAGTGAAAAATTTTAATGTTTTTTGGGCGATTCGGATGTGAATGAAATATTTGATATGTCGGTTCTCAAAGGATTTTTTTCAAACTGTGGAAGATGTATTCATTGCAGTGTAGTTGGTCTGGAACTCTCCATACTAAAGCACGTAGGACTTGCTAGTGAAATACAACTGAAATGTGATAAGTGTTCATACATGACCACTTTTTGGAACAGTGTTGCAGTAACTGCAACTGAAGTAAATGGTAGCAAAATTTACGAACACAACAACGAGCGATGCTTGCTTTAGACAAGGAACGCCTTTGGGCTGCAGACAGGGCTGTAAAGGGTCTATAAATACAAGCAAGAGTAAACAGGAGGAGGAACAAGAGGAAGCTGGAGGAGGAGTTTGCAGAGGATGAAGATAATCCATCCTATGGACCTGGAATGCACTAAGAAGTTATTCCAATCTTTGTCGCTCGATTCCCAAAACTTTTATTTTCTCATACTAATTACATGTTTTCTAAGGATCTTCCAAACATATTGGTTTCAAACTTTCAGTAAATGTTACACAGTACCTTCTGCATGATTTAACACAGCCTTTTTCCAAAAAACTGTATATCATTGAATATATAAATAAAAAATTGCAAAAAATTTTTGTGAATTTTCATTACAATAGAAAAAAATCATGTTTAATAACTGAACTAAAATTTTGTAAAGTCCCTGTGATACGTTGTAGCCCATATTCCAATAAATAATCTGTAAAAAGTTCAACTTCCTACCTCAAATACTTTGTGAGGAAAGATGTAATTTATAAGCGTTTGTATCATGACATTCCGGGATTTTGCTCCCACTGCACCTATAATTCGGCAATTTTGTACTGGTAGGACAGGGATTTTCTTAATTTTACTAATTCTGCGAAACAAATTTCCGGATACTACGTCTGTAGATGAAGCTGTGTCCAATACAACATTGGTTAAAATTCCTCCCACTTCTGTGATGATCTCAGTCACAGGAACTCTTTTATCTTCGATTACACAGGCCTCTAAGTCTCTCGTCATTTCATCTGTCATTAATTCGCCTTCATTATATCTCAACATTGCCACGGAATTTATTTCGTTTAAAACAGGTTTGCCCCTTTTGTATACCCCGCCTGACTTTGCGGAGCATAAAGCGGCCCTCTTCAGTTTAAATGTCGATTATTATTTCCTCTTGAATCATTCACTACTTCTGTTATGATTGGTTGTTGTTGATGATTGGTTGTGTTATTTGCTTCAAATCGAGGGTCAGAATTTCTGTACGCATTATTATTGTTTGAAAACTTCTGGTTCTGATAATCTCTTGCGTTACCAAACATTGGGTTGTATCTGGGGCTTGTTCGATTGTCTCTGAACCTGCCCCTCGCAGCACTGTTATCGAAATTTCCATTTCCGTTGAAATTGTTTCCGTTGAATCTCTGACTATTACCAGTATAATAATCATTAAATCCGTTTCCGTTCCGGGTTGCGTTTGGCGCCTCAGTCGCTCTCCTCTGCATAACCGGTTGTCTTGGCCGATGTTCATCTTCCTCGATCATATCTATAGTGTCAAGCGTAGTCACGAAAGAGTCAAGGTCATACGCATTAATATACAGCATTCTATTTCTGATGCTGGCCGGAAGTTGAGATTTTAATATGCCAATCACGTCTTGTAGAGGCATAGGCTTATCCCAATACCGCGATTTGTTTATATATTTCTCTAAGTATTTCTTTAAAGACCCACGTGAAAAGGAGAAAGATTCCCGGGTATAAAACCTCCTGCGTTAAACGTTCTTGTACTCCTTCTGACCAGTATTTGGATAAAAACGCTCGTTCAAAATCTTCATATGTGTCCCAAGTTGATATCATATCAGATGCCCATATAGCTCCTGACCCCTGAATATAACCGGTCACGAAACTAAACTTTTGCCACTCACTCCAATTTTTTGGCAATACTCCCTTAAAACTTCTTATAAACACTGCGGGATGAACATTTTTCTTGTCTGGGTTGTAGATTTGAAATTGACGTTGTTTCAGCATTTACTCCTCAGTTATGCTTTTACAACTACAGTCATTATGACTGCCCTCATAGTGTAGTAATTGATGTTGATTGCAAAAGCGAGCGTGTGCATTAATGCCCCTTCCTGTACTTGATCGGTTAAATAATGTAGCTTAATTGATAGATCGTGTTATGGGTTCATTTCCTTGCGAGGAGCGCGAATCCCTAGTTCAGAGTTCTAAGGGACTAAAGGCCTCAGCAGTTGAGTCCCATAGTGTTCAGAGCCTCTTGAACCATTTTCAATATTGTCTGAAGAAATGCTTTACCTTTCCAAACTTAACTGCGAGAATTTTCCCTCGAGAATGTGTACCTTATGATCAAATTCGTGTTGTCTCTCCTTTATGTTATTTATGGATTTATCGAAATTTTGGATGTCCTTCGGAATCTTGTCTTGTGATTGTCTCAAATCCTGCATATCTGCTGACATCTCATTTATTTGTTGCTTTAATTCAACTTGGACTTCAACTAATACCGAAATTACCGCCATAGAACATTGCATCTGTTCTTGTGCTTGAACTATCTGTGGGATTGACTCGACCTGCTCTCTAATAGTATCAAGCTTAATAGCAACATACTCGGTGAGCTCTATGCGTAACTTCTTCGCATTTTCATTACACTGTTGAGTGACTTGCTCAATTTGAGCAGCGATTTTAATTCTGTCTTTTCATTCTGAATTTTCAATTCTTCTGAAGTTTTATTTAATTTATCATCAAGTTTCTGAAAACTCTCTACTAATTTATTATTTATTTCCGCTTGATTAGCTTCTAATTGCTCATTCAACTTTGTTTGATTAGCTAGTAGTTGCTCCTGGACTTCCACTCGATTGGCTGCTAATTGTTCCACTTTCACTTGATTGGCTGCTAATTGTTCATTCAGTTCCCTTTTAGTCTCTATTTGCGCTTTAGTTAATTCCATTTTACTCTCTATTTGTGCTTTAGTTAAGTCTGTCACATTTTTGGCTAACAGTGTTAACTGCTGCATGATTATAGTCAATGGGTTTATTTCATCCTGCTCAGATGACATCGAAACACTTAAGCTTTGTTGTGGGGCCAGATTAATGCTGCCGCTAGGCACTACTTCAGTTAAGCTAGCGTCTAATGTATCACTAACCTCAGAAACAGCTGAGGGCTGTTGTGATTCGCTCTGCTGTGCATTGCCATTTTAAAAGCCACCGTAGTAAGAACCATTAATACACAGATCAATAAATATATAAAGTCACTCGCATCTGAGTTAATGATGTCACTGACCTATACTTTGCATAATATTCACTTATAATAAACACTACCTACCTAAAGTTCGACCCAACAGTCACTCAACCAATGATTAAAAAATATTCAAAGTCGACCGAAAGACATTTAAATAGTTATTCTAAATTTCCATCTACAATTATTTAATTGTATATTGTCTGGCCTGAACGACATTCTCGTAGGTTGTTGCGTAATTGTGACTTCTGGAACAGGCCTCGTCTTCTTTTCTCTCGTGCACATGCAACATAAAATTCACAAAATGTTTAAGTAATGCTAAAAAATGTGTCCTGTCACAGTGAAGCCAACTTTAATATTTTTTGTGGGATCTATATTTTAAAACCTCTCTCACACCGGCCTGATTTAGCTTCATTGACCAAGATAGTAAAAAAAATGGGTATATTAAGGGAATTTTCATTAACAAAGCAGGCTTATCACATTCACACAGTTCAATACTGTGCTATCCTGATTAAATTGAGCTTAACTTAAATTCCATAAGGCAGTGAAGCAACTTCGAAGTCTCGGTGCGACGAAAATTGTCAGTTGATGTCCTGAAAACATTTGTAATAATTATTAACTTTCGGTGATCACATGGGGAAGACCGGAGATCTGCTGGTAAGTCTGTGTTAGCCTATTTATTGAAAGTAATAAGCTGGATATCTTGAGCATACAAAACGGCAGGTTCGTGCAGTGTAAATCAGACGTTCCCCGCTGATCCCGTGCAACACAGCGTAGTAAGCAGACACTGTCAACAATAATCAGTTAAATAACACGAGAACACACTTTAGTTTAGTTTATGTATTAAATTCCTTCTCATACAGAATCTCTTCAAGATGGCGACTAGCTTAACAATACTTACATATACATCTTTGTTCTTTCACGGCTAATCGGCAAAATCTCAATCATTCTTTTCATAAGAGAAAAATATAGATAGCAGCGAAGCTATTCCATGGAGTAAATAAACGCTCCAAGGAATAATAGGGCTTGAAACTACTTTGCATTGATAATCATCGTATATTAAATTTTAGGAATCGGTAAGAAAAGAAGGGATATTTCGAGATATGTGCTGAGTTATATAATTTATAAAAAAATTTCTGAAAATATCGCGGAGAGACCGCTACTAGAGACATTACACGCTGTCATCGATTTTCATACAGACTACTACGTGCTGTTACCAACATAAAAACCTAAACAGGCTACTTACAGTTTCAATCAAGAGTAAATGGTTGGAACGACTGATCTAAAGTGTACGTGGGGCATACTGGATAATTCACTGGCACAGTTTCACTAGAAACCGCGGTGGGTGCCTCCATCGCAACAGAAGAACCTCGACTACTTGTACCCAGGGCTTTTTTACCTCCTCACTTTTTAAGGAACCCAGGCATCAAGATCCTAAGGCACTGAAATGTCACGCCACACTGAATCATAAACTGGGTCTGGAGGATGAATGTTTCCTCTGCAATGGGCATCCTATAATATTCTGCCCAGATACGACTCACAATATGCCTTCACAGTTTTTTAATTTAGAAGAGAAGTTCTGGCAGAAGCGAGGTTCTGGAGATAAATTACTGTGAATGTTGACAGGACAGCTCAGAGACAAATGGCCAAGAAATGCCTTAAATCAAGTCAAGACATTTTGTACTAAACATCACTGACTAATTGGCAATGTGTTCACTTAAGTATTTGCTGTACACGCGACACTTTTCCTCATTGTTATTAAAGCCTGGGTCACACACATCGTATAGTCGTACCCTTATTGTCTTTTAAAAACAACGAGTATTATTCGCCTTCATATAAAATTGTCAAAATTGGGAACATATGTCAGTTACCTACTAGTGAGATATTGTTGATAGAGAATAAGCTAAAACAGACGTATAAGGCATCCTAAGACAGAGACGAAATTCTACGAGATTGACACAGCTTAACTGGAAACTCCTGCAGGAGAGCTTCTGTAAAGTTTGGAAGGTGGTAGACGAGGTACTGGCAGAAATAAAGCTGTGAGGACGGGGCGTGAGTCGTGCTTGGGTAGCTCAGGTGGTAGAGCACTTGCCCGCGGAAGGCAAAGGTCCCGAGTTCGAGTCTCGGTCCAGCAGACAGTTTTAATCTGCCAGGAAGTTTGACACGTTTATTCTTTGGAGAGATGGGCAGTTCTTAAATCACCGCAGAGAATCAAGTTTATTTTGATGTATCCGAGTGTCAATCCAGTTGAATTCATCAAATCCCCTTTTAGCAAGAATGTTTCACCATTTTCTGATACATAAGGAATGAATTTTGTTTAGATCTGTCACTTGAGGTGATTTATGGCATCACGACTCTCATGCTGGTCATAATTATACGTTAAACTCAGTTATTATCCTTCACCAAACATTTTGATATTTTCATGTTCCCTTCGCTCTGCTATATAATCCTAATATCTTTTCCACTTAATCTGTATTTTGCTGTCGACATCGAATTTTCTCAGATAATTAGGCAGATATACTAAATTTCCTGAATAGTTATCGCAGTAAGTGTATATACGAAAACTAGAAGTTAGTAGTATGCTTCGCCTACTTCTCTGCATGTTTTACAGTCCATAATGTTAGTCAGCAGTTGGAGTTGCAGACAGAGAGATGGCGATTAGTCACTTTATATAGGGCGGCCGTGCTTTGTCTTTGAATTTCAGATCTCTAAACAAAAAAACTAGGCTGAAAGATTGGATGCAGCTTCCTCACTGCACGCAACTTCCGTACAAGTTGGGTCAGGTACACGTTGCACAAATTAGAAACTTTCTAAATTTTAGTTAAGTGTTCATTTATACCCACTATTATTACGTTGTATAAAGTAGGTTATTTCATTCCTTATTATACTCGTTTAAGAGATGGTAGTCAGTTATCATTATCGTATCACTTTATGGGCCTAAACTTCGTATAAAAGACATTTTATTCAGGGAATATTTCAGTACACACATTGGCATTTAATTGGAATTTAGTCGGTAAACGGTGGGTTTGCACCTCTTAAAAAACTGTTTACTTGCTTCACTATATCTGTCGATACATGAGTCGACCATCTTTACATTCCGTAGATAACGTCTCTACATCTTGGACCATTCACGAAATAAAATGGATATTACGGCTTGTGCCACACATACAGAAATTCATGCTTTTATGTTTAGTGCTAAATATAAAAAAAGTCAGTTTGAGCAGCGATTTCGTCTTTTATTAGCAATGAGCATACTAAAATCTTGAACAGTAAGCTACTTGAATTGTAAAAGTTTTGCTGCTTTCACATGCATTCTGTAGATTACAAAATCAGATGGCTCTGAGCAGTATGGGACTTACCTTCTGAGGTCATCAGTCCCCAAAACTTAAAACTATTTAAACCTAGCTAAACTAAGGACATCACACACACCCATGCCCGAGGCAGGATTCGAACCAGCGACCGTAGCGGTCGCGCGGTTCCAGACTGTAGCGCCTAGAACGGCTCGGCCACCCCGGCCGACCGTTGATTACAATAAACATAGTTAAAGCATTTTTCTAGCGTACGTAAGAGGCCAAAATGAACGAAAATGAAATTCACTAGTATTCCCATGTTCGACACGCACAAACGGTTAGTACACAGATGGACACTAACATAGCTGCTGAAGAACACGCAATAACGAAATTTACAGGAAGGATACAATCGTGGTCACACAAATAAATAGAGGAGGCTGGTTCTGAGCACTGTGCAGTTTACACTAAAAGCTCGCACGTCAAAACGCAAGACATACCTCCACCCGTCTACTACTTTGGGCACTATTACATTGAACACAGTTATGTCCATATCGCAGTACCACCGGCGAAACAGGCCACCGGGCGGGGTATATATCACGTAATACGACAGAGGCGCCCATCAAACATCGTGGAGGCAAAAAACCCTCATGTTAGTTGGAACGTGGTGTGGAGGACTACACACGCGATTACACTGGATACAGACGTCCCATCCACACGGTACATCACAGTCAGCGGAAAACAGATCAACTGATCACGCCTCCAGAAGATAAATATGGGAGACCAGACTCTTTGTGCAGAGTGCGGATTACCGGACACGGAAGAGCACCGTCTCAAATGTGGCGCGGCAGAAGACGTATGGAGCTTGGTGTGAAAAACTTTGTCGTATTTTCTACGACTGACTCCGGAACACATGACATTTCGGCTGTTTCCGGATGAGCAGTTTTTTCCGCACACCAAAACCAACGCTATGACGTGGGTCCCTCCGCATACGGTACAATATTTATTTCACAATGGACCTAAAGATGAATTGGACTTTTGGAACTATCTACAAGAACGTCATTGCAAGATTGTATTAATTTTCTAATTATTTAGGGAGTGCCCTACGGACCCTCCACGCAGCTGGACCATCAACAGGAGGGAGAAGACACCTATTGACTAAGCCGACGAGAACATGTCCGATTATCGATGGAATAACATACGACATGAATGAAGACATACCAGGGCGATAAAGTGTAACGAGGGAAGCGACACACTGAATCGTTTACGAAACACATTTTTCGGTCCCCTATATATATTACCTCGGTGTAGGAAAGCACTGAGATACGTGGTTCAAATGGCTCTGAGCACTATGGGACTTAACATCTGAGGTCATCAGTCCCCTAGAACTTAGAACTACTTAAACGTAACTAACCTAAGGACATCACACACATCCATGTCTGAGGCAGGATTCGAACCAGCGACCGTAGCGGCCCGCGGTTCCAGACTGTAGCGCCTAGAACCTCAGCCACTCCGGCCGGCACCGAGATACTTGTTTTGCTTACTTAGTGCACACTGCGGTTCTAGATACATTTATTTCCGGTGTGACATAAAGGAAATACAAATTACATTCCTCCTACTTTGACGGGCGAGGGTGGCACTGTGGCCACGCCTCGGTTTACGACCTCTGCCCACTCTGCTTTCCCAACCCTTCCTCCCACACTTCCCCTACATAGAAAAGAAAAGGGATGAAAACAGTAGAGACGTAAAACAATTACAAGACCCTCCTAGGAACCTTAAGATATTTCAAAGGCGTCCATGTATGCAGAATAAGATTTTATCTCTGCAGCGGAGATCTGCTGATATGGAACTATGTGCCGGCCTGAGAGTCGAAATCATGAACTTTGCCTTTTGTGCGAACTTCATCTAACAACAAAGCTATCCAGGCGCAAATCACAACACGTCCTCACAGCTCTGCTTCCGCAAGTACCTCATCTGCTACCTTCCAAACTCACAGAAAGACTCCTGCGAAACGTTCAAGACTATCACCCCCAGAAGAAAGGTTATTGCAGAGACATGGCTTAGCCGCAGCGTAGGGGATGTCTCCAGAATAAGATTTTCACTCTGCAGCGGAGTGTGCGATGATATGAAACTTCGTGGAAGTTTAAAACTGTCTGCCAGATCAAGACTCGAACTCGGGACTTTGCTCTTGCTTTCTTCTTTCTATCCATTCGATGTGAGTGGAAAATGAAGGAGGAATATTGCCACCGCTACTTTTTCCCTAATTAAACAAAAAAAATCACCAGTTTAGGCATTGGCCCCCATCTAATCTTATTCCCAGTACGACTAACCTAGAGTTATAAGGGGGCGAGAAAGGAAAAAAGTAAAGATTGAGCTGCCGACGCTTGACTCAGGACTTCCTCACAGCTTTACTTCCGCCAGTACTTCATCTGCCACCTTCGAAGCTTCACAGAAAGCACCTACCGGCGGAAAGCTAGTCTCGGTCCGGAGCACAGTTTTAATCTGTCAGAAAGTTTCGCACAGTATCAGCAAACACTCCGCTGTAGACTGAACTTGTTATTCTGCATACAGTTTGTATCTGCCACCAATTTTCGCGGATATAGAGTATGCGGTACTGTATTCAAGCGCAATGAGGTGAACATAAAGTTCCTCAGTACAAATCACAAGGTATTCAGAAAACACAAGTAGAAGATTTAACTACGAACTTTTTGATCACTGTAAAATCCAACACACCTTCTGTACATTTACGGGAAACATGCAGATACAAGGTATAAATGGCTCTGAGCACTATGGGACTTAACATCTGAGGTCATCAGTCCCCTAGACCCAGAACTATTTAAACCAAACGAACCTAAGGACATCACATACATCCATGTCCGAGGCAGGATTCGAACCAGCGACCATAACAGCAGCGCGGTTTCAGACTGAATCGCCTAGAATCGCTCGGCCACAGTGGCTGGCTATAAGGTAGAGTACGAACAAAATGACAGCGACAGTCTATAGAATGACGTATACAGCTCCTTCTGCGACATGAGAACTCTGAACAGAAACATGTGTGACGAAACGAAAATAAATATGTACGGCGTGAGTTTATATTGCTTCTTGTCTCGTTACCTAGACAGTGGGATTAATACTGTACTCAGTTTTAGTTTTGAAGGGTTCTTTAAAAATATGATAGTATAGTGAAATACACAAGACTACTTCAAACGTTGTAACATTACTCTTCGGGGCTTTGAATTTATTTTAACATTATGAATCTACCTCCAGAGCGCTGATCAGATACCACTGCTAGGTATGAGACATAAACAACGTGCGGTTGCAACTTCTCAGGAATGTGAGAGTGGAGCTGGTTGTTACAACGTAACAGTCAAATGGTTCAAATGACTCTGAGCACTATGGGACTTTACTTCTGAAGTCATCAGTCCCCAAGAACTTAGAATTACTTAAACCTAACGAACCTAAGGATATCACACACATCCATGCCCGAGACAGGAGTCGAACCAGCGACCGTAGCGGTCGCGCGGTTCCAGCCTGTAGCGCCTAGAACCGCTCGGTCACCACGGCCGGCCAACGTAACAGTCCACAGGGGAATTGCAGTTGAACATGTACACATCAGCCACACGTCGCCAAGTTGCGTTTGCTCCCCTTGTGTCTCCTAAGTATGTGTCCCACTCGCCGAACTTTTCCCATGCTCGTGATTCTCTTAATGATTTGGCTATGCGAATCTGCTGTAGCAATGTGCAGGTCTCCTTGTGAACGTTCCCTCCTCCTATATTTTAATTTTTTCAGCTTTCAAATATGAATGTGGGATGGTAAACCAGGAGAACGCGCTTCATTGCTAAAAGAACTTGAATAACTTGCTTAATAAAAGGAAGCGTCTCATTATTTTGGAAATAAATCAGTTCCTCAAATATAAGTGGGTGTATGTTATTTTGGAGAGTGATAGCACTACACCTAATTATACACACATCAAGAAAAAGTTATTCATCGCCCCGGTTCCTAGAAATCCTGAACATAAACGTTGACTATGGCTATTGTACCACAGACACAGTCCCTTTGACTGTTCAGAGATGTCACTAAAACCGACCAAAGATGTAAAAAACCAAGCTTGAGCAGCACCTGTTTCACGGAGGGGATCCGACAGCTGATCCCTTCTAGTCATTCCACGAGGAAGAAGGTACACTGCTCGTTTGTCTGTAGTTCAACCATGCCTAGACGGTCAACACCGCGGTTAGATCGCGTCTGCTTTGTTACTTTGTGCCAGGAAGGGCTCTCAACAAGGGAAGTATGCAGGCGTCTTGGAGTGAACCCAAGCGATGTTGACATGCCTCGCTCAGGCCGACCAAGGGCTACTGCTTCAGTGGATGACCGCTACCTACGGACTATGGCTCGGAGGAACCATGACAGCAACGCCACCATGACGTCTAATGCATTTAGTTCAGCCATAGGACGTTGTGTTACGACACAAACTGTGCGCTGTAGGCTGCGTGATGCACAACTTCACTCCCGACGTCCATGGCGATTTCCATCTATGCAAGCACGACACCATACAACGCTGTACAGTTGGGCCCAACTACATACCGAATGGATCAGTCAGGATTGGCATCACGTTCTCTTCGCCGATGAGTGTCGAATATGCCTTCAACCAGACAATCGTCGAAGACGTGTGTAGATTCAACCCGGTCAGGCTGAATACCTTAGATACACTGTCCAGCGAGTGCAGCGAGGTGGAGGTTCCCTGCTGTTTTGGGGTGGCATTATATGGGACCGAAGTACGCCGGTGGTGGTCATGGAAGGCGCCATAACAGCTGTACGATACGTGAATGCCATTCTCCGACCGATAGTGCTACCATATTGGCAACATAATGGCGGGGCATTCGTCTTCATGGACGACCATTTCCGCCGCCATCGTGTACATCTTGTGAATGACTTCTCTCAGGACAACGACACCGCTCGACTAGAGTGGCTAGCATGTTCTCCAGACATGAACCCTATCGATTATTCCTGGGATAGTTTGAAAAGGGCTGTTTATTGATGACGTGACACACCAGTCACTCTGGGGGATGTATGGCGAATCGCCGTTGAGGAGTGGGACGATCTGGACCAACAGTGTGTTGATGAAGTTGAGGATAGTATGCCACGACGAATACAGGTATGCATCAATGCAAGAGGACGTGCTACTCGGTATTACAGGTACCAGGTGTACAGCAATCTAGACCACCGCCTCTGAAGGTCTTGGTGTATGGTGGTACAAAATACAATGTGTCGTTTTCATGAGCAATAAAAAGGTCGGAAATGATGTTTACGTTGATCTCTATTCCAATTTTTTGCATTGCTTCCGGAACTCTCGGAATCGAGGTGATGTCAAACATATTTTGATGTATGCACTTCATTTTTTCTCTTTTTCGACGAAACATACTTCCTAACATCGCCTTCACCAACCATGGTGTTATTAACATCATCTTCACCAACCAAGGTGTTATGAGTAGCTAGTGAACACAGCAATGCTTCATAGTTGCAACATAGGTATGGGAATTTTACAATGGCTGAACATTAACATAACTGACAGGGACGGATTCCTGACTGGAAATTGTGGAAAGAAGGTCCTATGAGCAGGTATCAGGAAATGGATTCGTGCCATGGTAGATGGTTCTGATGAATGACAGTTCGCCTGACTACGTGCCATCTATTCCTTGTGTGTTGCAGGCTGTGTGATTGACGCACCGTACTGCAAACAGCAGAACGGTCCGGTACTCACGTCAGGAGCAAGACGAGATGGAGATTGTGTACGACAAGGCAAATGAAAGGCGCGACTGGCAGCTCGGCTGTACCAGAAGAAGTATCCCCACAGACACCCACCTCATTAGACTACATTGCAAGCCCTTTTTTTGAGTTTGTGTGATGATGGGTCCTTTCAGACAGCTGAATGTGTGATAGGTGGTGGACTGTGTTTACAGCTGATTGTGAGGACTGGGTTCAGCAGGATATTCAGACGAAACCTAGCACAAGCTCCAGATAACTGGCCCGCCAGCATGATGTAAGCCGAAGTACAATTATATGTTTCCTGCATGACAACCACTACTATTCTTATTAGCTGCAATCCCAGGGGGACCACCTAGAACATCTGTTGTGACATGGATGCGATGCAACTCTGTACTGTGTCCTGGGATGATTTGTTGTTGTTGCATGCACACTGTCCATTTCCGGACACACGTTTTTTGGACCTTTTTTCCTTTATTTCCAGTAAGGAACCCGTCCATGCAGTTTATCGGTTTTATTAAAGTTCGTCCTGTATACGTCCTTATCTCCTTCTCTCCCATTGTCTACTATCCCCTCCTCCATCCCTCTTTCTCTGTATCTCTCTGTACATCACTTCCTTCCCGCTCTCTCTGTCCATGTCCTCCATCTCCCTTCTCCTTCCATCTCCACTTCCTCCTCTCGTTGTTCATCTGCTCCTTCTCCCTCTCTGTCTCCCTTTCCTTCTTTCCCATCTTTTTCAACACCTCTTACCCCTTCCTCTGACCGTCAGCCTTGTTTATTGTTACTAATCATTCACAATGCGTAATAGTACTCTATAATGCGCCAACGAACCAAAAATAAATTTTCATATTTTTTGTAAAAAACAACTGCGAAGCAGAAAACCAAACAGCACGTATTTGTGTATACAATTTTGATTAAATATACACATATAATTGGAAATAATGTTTGTGGGAGAACCACTTTCATTAATACTTTCAATGCCTTGCTACCATACTTGACACTGACTACGAGCAAGAAAACAAAGCGCACTTTTCACAGCTGACTACACCACAAAATTTTCTCCCTTGAAGTCGGTTTCAACAGTAGCTATTTACACTATTGTTTAAAAAATACATCGGCGAAAAGAATCCCAACACCAAAAAGGAGTTGTGTGAGAGACGAAAGTTGGTAGGCGTCTTTCTACAACTGAAAGATAATATCTGTTCAAATTTCTCTCCAGTTTCGTAAGACTGACTCAGTAGCACCACTATGAAGATGCAAATCAGGTTTGCTTGAAATATCTTTAAGGTGAAAAAGACGCCGTTATCAGCGCCTCACTGAGTTCGAACGAAGTCATGTAATAGGGTTACGAGAAGCTAGATGTTCTTTCTGTGATACTGCATAAAGACTGGGCAGGTATGTAGCCAGTGTAAATGGCAGCTGGCAGCTGCGGCGACGATAATTTACGGTCGCATGAAGACTAGGCTCCGCACACTCACGCGGCTCAACCGAGATGGAAGACCATCACATTAAGCCCATGGCTCTGGCGCACCGTACTGCATCTGCTGCAAAAATCTGAGCAGCAGTTGGCACCACAGTGATACAACGAACTGTGCCCATTCGGTTATTTGAATGACAGCTCTGAGCCATACGCCATGCTGCGAATGTTCCAATGACCCCAAACCGCCGCCATTTGTGACTTCAGTGATGTGAAGCTCATTGGACGGTAGGGTGAGGGTCTGTTGAGATTCCTGATGAAAGCTGGTTCTGTCGCGGTGCCAGTGAATGTCGTGTTTTGGTTACAAGGAATCCAATTGAAGGGCTGTAACCAACCTCTCTGTACGCTAGACATACTGGAGCTACACCTGCAGTTATGGTCTGGAGTGCGATTTCGTAGGACGGTGGTTACCCCACGCACACTCACCGCAAATTTATAGGTCAGCCCTCTGTTTCGACCAGTGGTGTACATGAATTCATGAACATCCCACATACCACTTTTGTGATCCAACATGTTATACAGATTGTCGACCTGTTGCCTTGGTCTGGTCGATCAGCATATCTGTCTGCAATCGAGCACATACAGGACATCATCCAGCGACATCAGCAGCACCATCCACAATCGGCTGACCGACCAAGTGCAGGAGGTAGGGAACTCGGTCCCACAAACTGAAATCTGGCGCCTGTACGAGACATATACGTTTGTATGTTTGCTGTCAACTTTCTGTCGGCTACACCAGTTATTAATGCACCTGCATTTCACATTTGCTATGACATATCTTGTGGTGTCACCGCCAGACACCACACTTGCTAGGTGGTAGCTTAAATCGGCCGCAGTCCATTTAGTACATGTCGGTCCCGCGTGTCGCCATTGTGTGATCGCAGACCGAGCGCCACCACAAGGCAGGTCTCGAGTTACGGTATATCATTCGCCCCAATTGTACGACGACATTGCTAGCGACTATACGGACGAAGCCTTCCTCTCATTTGCCGAGAGACAGTTAGAATAGCCTTCAGCTAAGTTAATGGCTACGACCTAGCAAGGCGCCAATTGTAAGAGTGCATGTATCTTACGAGTCTCAATTGTATAGTCAAGAGAGATGTATCACAAGGAGTGATTAAAAGTTAAGTATATTCCAAATCTAAGTATTTTCTTTATAGCAGTCATAACGTACCCTGTTCCAGAATTCACGCCCGTCTGCGTTAGATAGCGTGCCTATCTGCCCCCTCAAAATAAAACTGTGTCGGCACTTCTGTCGACACATCATTGGCGACGAGACAACGGAAAGGGTCTTGTTCTTTCTAATTGCTTCCATTTACTTGTGTCATGGCTTCGCCACAATCTCCGGATGTACTGTCCGAATTTTATCGCTTGCAGAATCAGCAGACGCAGGCGTTATTGGATGCCCTTGGACAGCTCGTCCAGGGTCAACGTGCCATTCAAACCGATGCGGCAGCCGCCGCATCATCGCTGCCGCAGCCAGAACGCACAGTTGCACCGCCTTTTAGGCCCTACGACCCAGACGTGGAATCGTGGACCGAGTGGTCCCGCCAGTTTGGATTTCATCTAGCCGCCTACGGAATTCAAGGTAACGAGCGGCAGCCTCATTTATTGTCGTGTGAAGGGGTGCAAACGTACCGTATGATAGTGAAATTGTTTCCCCGACGCGACGTAGCAACTCTGTCCTACGAAGAAATTTTGGCGGCATTGGACGCCTATTTCAAAGAAACAGTAAATATCGTTGCAAGAAGGTATACGTTCTTTCGTACAAAACGTATGGCCGGTCAAACTAATCGGGAGTGGGTTGCAACTTTGCACGGCCTTACTAGGGATTGTGCCTTTGAATGTGACTGTGGCCTTCCTTAATCAGATACAATGGTGCGTGATGCAATTGCACAGAACGTTTCTGATGTTCGCATACGGGAGCCAATTTTGAAACTAGTTAATCCCTCCCTTCAGCAAGTGATAGACATATTGGATAGGCAAGACACACTTGACTGTGCTCAGGAGTCTTTTGAAACTTCGCCAGCAGTGTGTAACATTAACCGGCCCGCCGGGCGCGCAGCGCGGCCCGGTCAACTGCCCTCGCGCACGTCAGCACAGCTGCCGCCACGCTCTAAACCAGGTGTCCCGTGCCAGCACACAAATGCAGTGAAATCATGCCCGCGGTGTGCTACTAGACATTCGCGTGACAATTGCCCGTCCCGCCACGCTATTTGCTTTTTCTGTAATAAGAAAGGACATGTTCAAAGTGTTTGCCAGAAAAAGCTCACATCAGACAATCATAATCATTCCAGGCCCTTTGCTTCGCGCCGGAATCAAACCAAGAATACTCATGCTCGTGGACCTTCGCCCATGGACGTTCATGTAGTTAATTCCACTCCACCCAGTGCCACTTTCTCTAACAGTGACTGTGTTCGTCCCACAAACAGTGTGCGCCGACGTCGCCGGAAATCGCGTCAGTTAGCAAGTGATGCTGTACCAGTGTCTGTTCAAATTGCACAAAACAGTCGCTCTTGTCGTCAGCAGGACAATAAACTTTTTGTAGATTTGGACTTTAATGGCAAGGTCATACCATTCCAGCTCGATACCGGAGCTGCAGTTTCATTGCTCAATCACGACACGTACAAACAACTGGGCAAACCTCCGTTGCGTTCCGCAAATGTTACGCTCACTACATATTCCGGACAGAAAATTCCTGTGCTAGGACAGTGCAGCCTTCTTGCAACATACAAGGGACAAACGAAACTTGTGTCATTTTACGTTCTTCGTTCTTCTACTGCAGTGAACTTGTTTGGTTTAGATTTATTTCAATTGTTTAACATGTCTATAGTAAATCAGGTCCTATCAGTGAATCAGACTGTCCCTTCAGACAGTGTTTCTCGTCTGTGTGAAGAATTTGCTGACATTTTTGCACCGGGCCTCGGTTGCGCTAAAAACTATGAAGCACATTTGGAACTGAAAGTAAACGCGCAACCGAAATTTTTCCGAGCGCGCAATGTTCCCCACGCATTGCGTGATGAGGTCGCACGAACATTAAACGATCTAGAATCACAAGGTGTAATTGAACGTGTGCAAGTTTCTCTCTGGGCCTCACCCTTAGTAATTTTGCCAAAACCTTCCGAAAAACTGAGACTTTGTGTGGACTTCAAGGCAACAGTGAATCCACAACTAGTGACTGCAACTTTTCCCTTACCCCGCCCGGAAGATCTTTTTGATAAACTGTGCCCGGGTACATACTTTTCCAAGTTGGACCTAGCAGATGCGTACTTGCAAATCCCAGTGGACGCCGAATCCAAGCGCGTCTTGGTGGTTAACACGCATCTTGGTTTGTACCGATTCAAACGACTGCCATTCGGGTGTGCATCCGCCCCTGCATTGTTTCAGCAATATTTACAAACTGTTTGTGCGTCGGTCCCTACTGCTGCGAACTATCTGGACGATATTGTGATCTCCGGAAAGACAGCCGACGAGCATTTAGCACACCTACGTACATTATTTCAGGTATTGCGACAAAATGGTCTTCGCTTGCGGAAGGACAAATGTGTGTTTTTTGCTCGTGACTTACCATACCTGGGCCATGTCATCAATGCCCAAGGCATACATCCGAGTCCAGAGCACCTCCGTGCCATACAAGAATTGCCTTCGCCGCAGAATATGAAACAGCTACAGAGTGTGTTGGGTAAAATTAACTATTATCATCGCATTCTGCGCAATGCCTCTTCCATTTCAGCTCCGTTTCATCGCTTACGCCGTAAGGGTGTTGCGTTCGTCTGGACAACGGAATGCGAACGCGCCTTTCGCCAGTTGAAATCGGCGTTGCTTTCTAATACTTGCCTTACGCCATTCGATCCCCAGAAACCCCTTTTGTTGATGGTCGATGCATCGGATTTCGGGATCGGTGCTGTGCTTGCGCACAAAGTTGGCTCGCATGATCGCCCTATTGCCTTTGCGTCAAAATTGCTCTCGTCTGCGCAAAGAAATTACTCACAGATAAAGAAAGAAGCTTTGGCTCTCGTCTTTGGTGTTACAAAGTTCCATGATTTCTTGTATGGTCGTCACTTTACCATCATCACAGACCAGAAACCTTTGAGATCGCTTTTTCATCCGAACAAGCCTGTACCTCCGCGTACAGCGCAGAAATTCCTTCGCTGGTCTATTTTCCTCTCGCAATACCGCTACGATATCTTGTATCGGTCGACTGCTAAGCACGGAAACGCCGATGCGTTGTCCCGTTTGCCTGTTGCTGAGGATAAAGCATTCGATTCTTCCGAACTTGCTTGCATGTTCATTGATTCGGAAACCGATGAAGTGGTCGAATCGTTTCCTATTGATTTTCGTCGTGTAGCTACAGCCACAGCTGCTGACCCTGTCCTTGCTACCGTTTTGCGTTTTGTTGCTACGCAATGGCCTTTGTCAAAGTCTCGGATCGAGGATCCGTTGGTTCGCCGATTTTTTGCTCACAAGGAGAGACTTTTTGTTCGACGTGGTGTTTTGTTGTTGCGTTCTGATAATGATCAGTCCAGAGTCGTGGTCCCACGTTCGTTACAGTCCTCTGTCTTACGGCTTCTTCACCAAGGACATTGGGGTATAGTGCGAACGAAACAACTTGCTCGTCAGCACTGTACTTGGTTCGGAATCGATGCTGTGATTACGAATATGTGCTCTTCTTGCATGGCGTGTGCCGAACAACAATCTGCACCGCCGCGGAAAGTCGTTGCATGGCCAACAGCCACTTCCCCTTGGCAATGCTTGCACATCGATTTTGCTGGTCCATTCTGGAATGCTCGATGGTTGGTTCTGGTAGATGCCTTCAGTAATTTTCCTTTTGTTGTCCGGATGTCTTCCACGACGTCCTCTGCCACCACCCAAGCGTTGTCTGCCATCTTTTGCATTGAAGGTCTTCCGCAAACTATTGTTTCCGACAATGGCCCACAATTCATGTCCGCAGAATTTCAGTCATTCTGCCAGGCCAATGGTATTCAACATCTGACATCCGCGCCGTTTTCGCCTCAGTCAAACGGTGCCGCTGAACGATTGGTCCGGACTTTCAAGTCACAGATGTTGAAGTTGAAAGAGTCGCATTCTCGGGAGGACGCATTGTTGCTCTTTTTGTCTTTGTATCGCTCTCAGCCCCGAGATGGTCGCTCGCCGGCTGAGTTGCTCCATGGTCGTCCTCATCGAACCTTGATGTCTTCGCTGCATCCGCCGCATCAGGTTCCTGTGCAGAGGCAGACTCCTGCTTTTGCTCCAGGCGACGTTGTATTTTATCGCAACTATCGAGGTTCACGGCGTTAGCTCGCAGGGCGCATTCTTCGCTGCCTCGGCCGCGCGATGTATTTGGTTTTGGGGGCCTCTGGTGAGGTGCGTCGGCATCTCTATCAGCTGCGCCTCTGTCGTCGCACGGGTTCTGCCGCTCCCCGTCTGCTTTCAGCGACGGTGCCGTCCGGTCAGCGCCCTGGGGACCCATCTACTGGCTCGCCTCATCCCCTGGTGTTACCGACGATGCCTTCCGTTTTGCCCCATGGCGACGCGCCGCCGCAGCCGCCGCCGCCGCCTGTTCTCCCGCCGGCGCCGCCCGCATTCGACGCTTCGCTGCAGCCGCCAAGCGCCTCCCTGGGTCACGCACCGCCGGTCGCTTCCCGTGACCAGCTGTCCTCCGCCATGGAACTCTTGCCCGCTCCGGACCACATGATGTCGTCGCGCGTCGGGTACCCCGACGCAGTGGAGGTCGACCCTTCGGCCCCTCCTGTCTCTTTACGGGCGCATACACCGCATGTTGACGTGCACCCTGGACTAGGTTTTCAGGCGTTTCCTAGATCCCCTCGGACCGAATGGCCAGGTGCGGGTGGCACAGCCTCACCTGTTGTTAGGCTTCCCACCTCATCGCATACGTCAACATGGGTCCTCCCCACGGTGGGCGGAAGCCTTATTACACGACCGTTCGCCGATTTGCGGGGGAGGAATGTGGTGTCACCGCCAGACACCACACTTGCTAGGTGGTAGCTTAAATCGGCCGCGGTGCATTTAGTACATGTCGGACCCGCGTGTCGCCACTGTGTGATCGCAGACCGAGCGCCACCACAAGGCAGGTCTCGAGTTACGGGATATCACTCGCCCCAGTTTTACGACGACATTGCTAGCGACTATACGGACGAAGCCTTCCTCTCATTTGCCGAGAGACAGTTAGAATAGCCTTCAGCTAAGTTAATGGCTACGACCTAGCAAGGCGCCAATAGTAACAGTGCATGTATCTTACGAGTCTCAATTGTATAGTCAAGAGAGATGTATCACAAGGAGTGATTAAAAGTTAAGTATATTCCAAATCTAAGTATTTTCTTTATAGCAGTCATAACGTACCCTGTTCCAGAATTCACGCCCGTCTGCGTTAGATAGCGTGCCTATCGGCCCCCTCAAAATAAAACTGTGTCGGCACTTCTGTCGACACATCATATCTCCATATTACCTTTAAAATGTCAATAACTTGAAAATGTTACCTAGACCAATATATTCCAGAAATATCATTATTCTATAGCAATCAAATTTTAGTGCTGTGATTCTTTTCTGTCAGTGTATAGAGCCTATGTCGATCCGAATATTGTTAGAGTTCTGTGTAGAAATATGATTCTCCATCCTATGATACTTATACGATGAGGATGATACAGCAGTTGGTTGGTACAACTGGGTATTCCGAGGCCTGTTCGGACGCAATTTTGTATGGGTTTCAGTAAATATAAGAAGTCAATCATTGCAGAAGTTTTCTCAATTTCCCTTGTATGTTACATGTATATTGATATTGTACCTATTTTAAAATACGTAGCGTTTTCTGTCTGAATATTAAATAGATTATCGTCTAAAAATATGAAGTAAAAAGTACGTAACATTCTAAAACTTTTGATTGCAACATTTGCCCTTTATGTATTACATTCGAGCCTCATTTCAAAACTTATGTACACTGCGCATGCATGACCGTTTCGGTTGCGTGATCAAGTTGAAATTCGTGTACGTGGTCAGACTTCAGGCGTGGTGGTCCTACGTGTGTTTGCTGGTTCGTGTGGCTGTGTCGTGAGTAATTCAGTTTTACAGTGCAAACTGAAACCGAGTAAGGTCGAATTACATGCAGTGAGCAGCGTCCCTACTTCAATACCGAATCCCTACATGGAAAGGATCCAGTGGAAATTTACAACGCGTTGAGAGAGGTGAGTGGGTATTATTAGTGTAGTGGTTCATAGCATAGCATCATGGTAGTCTGCTCATTTCCGTGAAGTCGAGTAAGCACAGAGAACCACTCAGGAAGAAGAAGACCATGAACTACCACAGGCTATGCCCCTCAAGTTATTATTAATCATGTTTTGAAAGAATATCGGCGAAAAACATGTGAGAAACTGCGTATGAAGCCAGAATGTCTGTCACCTACTTTTAAAGAACCATGACTGAAAAGTTGAAGATGAGAAAAGTTGATGCCAGATGGGCTCTGCATGGAGTCAAGAGCAGACAGCAAGCAGAGAAATAATGTAGAAGAACAGCTTCAAAGTTATCGAACAGAAGGAGAACAGTTTCTAAATAGGATTTTGGGACTTGAAACCTCGATACGAGATTTTGAGCCATAAGTAAAGTCCCAGTCGTCACAATCTGAAAGTTGTAACTTTTCACGCAAGAAGAAATTCCGCTGCCAACCGTCAAATGTCAAACTAAGGATAATCTTTGCGTTTGACATCGATGGAGTCATAGCTACAAATAAAGTGCCCAGAGGATTTCTGTAACAGGTGTGTACTACAAGATGTTTCTGCAAAATTCGTCAAAGAAGGCCTACCATACTTGCAACTGGTGTCCTCATTTTTCAAGACAATGAAAGACTGCATACTGCCGCACCAGCGAGAGAAATGCTCGACAAACATGGATGGGAAATACTTCCCCAGTAGTTGTGAAAAAATGAAGCCAGGAAAGTCTCCTTAGTTGCCAAATTTATTGAAGATGGCGTTGATAGATGTGGAAACATCGGACTGACAACATCATCAACTGACCTCGTGGGATATCCATTCTCGCCTCTTCCTCCCCTCCCCAATCTGATAATTGGCATGAAATCCTCACTCTGTGCTGAACTGCTGGTATGAAAAGACATAGGGTGTTTTTTTTTCTTTATATGGGGAATTATGGAAGGTGCAGATGTTATCATGGTGGATGACTTCTATGTTCACAGTACTGCTCAAAACTGGTTGGAAAAGTTCATTCAATTGTCAGTCTCAGTGATGTGCACAATGTGTCGAGTTGCTGAGATGATGGTATCAGACAGAGAGGACTTTAGTCGCTATAATACCGGTAAGCCTGCAGCTGAGGATTGCCTCTACAGCTTTTTACATGAGTCTTGGAAGGGAATGATAACTGAGGAACATAACACAAATACTGTTTGACAACTACCACAGTGGGGTGGTTTGGCAATGCATCTTGCAACTCATACAGATGGTTCCTTGTGCTAGAACTGCCTACCATTGTTGGAATAGCTAGTCAATAAGCCTCTTCCACTGCAGAAGAAGCAATCATGTCCTCTTCCACAACCTTATGCCGACTGACCTAGTTCACAATACTCCTATGAGAGGGTGGGAAATGCAAACTGGAAACATCAAGTCCAGTCATGTGATCGTGATGGTGGGGATATAAGGTTCATCTTGTTGCTTACTAGTCTTAGTTGCAGTCAGTTAGTGGTAGGACCATGAAGCACCAACAGCAGCAGCCAACTTCATCCAGCACCTCCCAGCAAACCAGAAAGAAGTGGATGACTATGTACCCCTCCTTAGTAGTATTTCATGCTGTCTGTCTTTGCTATTATTATTTTTTTATTATTATTTTCACATGTAATGATTATTCTTCTTCTTGTTTGTTCAGCAGCAAGGGCGACATCCAGCTTGTTGAGACCTGCAGAGGTGACCTCCAATTCGTTGGGACCGGCAGTGGCAGTGCCCTCCAGCTTGTCGGGACTTGCAAGTAGTGCAACAGCCCAACTTGTTAGGATACACAGCAGTGGCAGTAACCTCCAACAGGTGGCATCCCCTGTCTGAACTGCAAATTGGAGCTTGGCAATGATTTTCTATTATCAGTGCCACTTATCAATTTGTGTGATGAAGACGACCAGAATCAGAGCATGGATATAGCTGTCCATGACTCGCAGAAGTGTACCAACTGTCCCAAACAGCATAATGCAGATCAGTACTGGACTCCAACAATACGGTGCATCTATTGGACGATGATACAGTCCAGTGATAATGCAAGGATATAGTTGTTGTAGTACAGGCTGTTCCAGGACGTGCGCTCCGTTGTGAACCGCGGAGCGCTCCCTGCTCCGGGGAGCCGTGTCGCTCCCTGTGACCATTCAAGTGGGCCGGCACGCAGGCACGGCTGGCTGAGGCAGGCGGCAAGGCAAGCGTTTTGATGTGCCAGCTGCGTCTTACAAAATCGAAACCGCATACTCTTACCTGCTAAGACGTGGTGATATGCTACACCAGAAAATAGGATCTTCAGGAAATAGATAAGAAACAACTGTTTCACAAGAAATTGCATACTAAATTTATTGGACCTCTGTAGCTTGACATTTTCTTTTCATTACAAGATCGGAAATATCAGGCATCAAAGTGTTCGCAGCTTTAATGCAGAGGATAGCCTTCATTGTTATGGCCTGAAGAAACGATCGTTCCTTACTTTTTACTCTTTTTATTGCTGAGAAAAGTTGCTCACAACAATACGTAGATCCAAACATCCCATGATCTGAGTGCCATTGTTGTGGAGCTTGGGAAATGTCTCTTGCTGTAATGAACGATACCATCGTGACAAATCAAACGTGTTGTAGTACCTCTCTTTCAACAAAGTTGAATTTTGCGAATCAATAATCTCCAATTGAAGTGACGATGATAAGTCACCTGGGGAAACTGAAAAAGGAGTGCTGAACACCTTAAGTTCCATTTCCAGAGTAGTGAGGTCTCGGAATCGTGTTTCAAACGATGTGATGAGCTGCTTTAACTTTGCTTGCTAATAGCCGAAAGTAGTACCATAAGGTCGTTTCAAAGAAGCAAGACGATTGAGGAACGTTAAATGTCCATTACTCATCTGCCTCTCAATTAAACGTAACTTTTCCATGAATGCCTTGATCTGGTCGTGCATGTCAACGATTAGCTGCCCTTTGCCCTGCAACGACTGATTTAAATTAGTCAGATACATAGTTATGTCAGGTAGGAACGCCAGGTCTGATATCCATTTTAAATCTTTCAGACAATGCCTCTCTTCCACTTTCATTTCGAGAAAAAGGGATATTTCCTCACGAATGGCAAAGAAAACATCAAGAACATTCCCCCGACTCAGCCAACGAACTGTACTGTGGTAAGGTATATCCCCATACTCCGCTTCCTTATCTTTCAGGAATCCTTTGAATTGGCGATAATTCATACCGTGTCGCCGCACAAAATTCACACACTTCACGACATCTTTCATTTCGCCACCTAGCTCTACTGTTTCAGCATACAGTGCGGCTCGGTGAATAAAACAATGAAGAGTCAAAATGTCTTTCCCGAATTCGTCCTTGAGTTTATTTTTCAAACGAGAGGCAAAACCTTGGTGACGCCCAATCATTTGTGGTGAACCATCTGTCACTACAGAATGGAGCTTATCCCACGGCAAACTCATATTGTCCACTGATTCACAAACAGCTTCAAGAATGTCACGTCGTGTTGCGGTGTAATCGAGTGGTACTACATCCAAGAGGTCTTCAGTTACTTGCAGCTCCATGTCGACACCATGCACAAAGAGTGCAAGCTGAGCACAGTATGATATGTCGGTGCTTCCGTCAAGCGCTAGCGAAAATGCAACAAAGCTCTCCGCCTTTTTCCTCAGGTGTGTCTCTAAATCCCCTGCCATGTCCGGGATTCGACGAGACATTGTTTGCTTCGACAGGCAAACCCCTTCAATTGCCTGCACCTTCCTTGGAATCAAACATTCTGCAACTGCTATCATGCAAGATTTTACAAGTTGTCCCACCGAAGTCGCAATGATGTTAGCGACCCTGTAGCTTGCTCGAATTGCAGATTCTGTAGTGTTTTCTCGGCTCTCATTCACCTGAAAATAATAAACGCATTACAGTACACGAACTACGTTGCATGTTTTGATACCCTCCGTATTACGAAACCGTTTTTAAATTTACGTCTCCCAGTATGTCGTTCTTAAGCCTAGCTACCAGTTCTCTGCGTGCAACACCTTCTACCTGATCGTAGTGCGCTGCTTGAAGACGTGTATAATGTCGTTGTATATTGTACCTCTTCGCAGAATTAAATACCTTATGACATACAAGACACTGCGGACGACCATCCCTCTCAATGAATAGAAAGGTATCCTCCAATAGAGGTAGAGGGCTCCCGCGGCTAGTCATACCTGTCTTTGAACACGGATTATTGGGTCGGTTATGGCTGCATGCGGCCAGGGGGCAGTGAGTTCGCTTTCCCCTTCCACGCAGACTCCGAACTGCCGCAGTGAGCGCTCTGGAGCGCTCCGGCTAACTGGAGCTTGGTTGGAACAGCCTGTTGTAGTGGTTGAAACGGTAACAACTGCTCCCAGTGCACAATAACAACTACCGACCTCTACACGTAATTTAACTGCTGAATATGGGCATAGAAGCAGATGGTGACGAGTGTGGTGATGAGGACTGAAACGTGGTGAGTTAAAGTGCAGTTTTCTCAGTTGGAATGGGATGAGGTATTCATGCAATGTCATTCACCAACGCTCAAACGACTATACAGTACGACCTTCTCATTCTTCCCTGGACATTTACTGTTATGGTCTGTCGATATGAATCTCATCGGTGTACAATGAAGCAGCACTTGGAATCGAAATAGGCGGCCTATCCATTTATGTTGCATAACTGTTTTAGCAAATGCAGCAGATGGGGACAAATCAATGCCGTGACACCCTGCTAACAGATCGTGGTGGATAGTTTTACAATAGATATTTCAATACAGTGATGGAGCAGTATGGAAAACACGACTACTTGACACTTACCCACCTGAAGGCAAGGGTAGTGACGTCTGGAGAGAACAGTGAAAGCTCAGATGTGGATGCGCTTTAATCTTCATGGTTCATACAAATAGATAGGTATCCTTCCACAAAAAAAATTACAGTGTAATCAAACCAAAGGTCGCATATTAAAACTGAGGCCAATTGATGTTTCTGATAATGGACTCCTAGATACAGTTTACAATCATATTAAAATGGTGGATCACACAAACAGAAATTTAAAGTGTGCAATTTAGCATTTCAAAACACAAGACAGCATTTGAGGAGTCATACCTACCAAACCGCTCGAGTGAGTTATTTACAGTGTCCAACGCGCTGAGAACAAATGCCAAAATCTACATCTTAAATGTTAGGGTTGTACTGAAATTAGAAGATGCTTTTACAAAGATACAGTGCAGAAGAGCTAATAACCATACGTGTTTCTCATAGAGATGGTCATAAGACTCTGAGAGAATAAACCAGTAGTTAAGTGGTTTGGTTTTCCTCCAAGACAAAATATCTTGATTGACGCCAACGATATACTATGCCATGGGGCGCACAGGCCACAAACGCCACAGTAGTTCAAGGTGCATGACAAGAGATGCATTACAGTAGGTGATGGTATTATCAAGAAACTACCAGCTGAGTTACACTTTCCCAGATATAGCTACGGTGGATCTGGAACAAAGCTACAAAAATAGCTGGCACACGATGGTAAGGGTATTAATCCACTTAACACGGCATATATAGAACACGATATTGATTAGACACCACATCAAGATCTCCCAGGTCGTCACTCTGCATGATGAATTTTAGCAGATGAAGCTAAAGCAATAAATCTGAGAAGGGGGATTGATACAGGTCGACATATTGCAGCATCTGTAGTTCATGAAACCATGCATGGTAAAATTAATTTGGGTTAGGAGATGAACTTTGGGCAAATTACGAAAACTGTAAATGGTGCACTAAAGAAGAAAAAGATGATGACGATGATGAAGATTAAGACAGATCAGAGATGTCCAAAAAGTTATATTCTGGCAGTTATGTATGCAGCTACAAGCGCTCTTAGGCAGGAAGAAGCGAGAAAACAGATTAAAGTACCCATAGTTCTGCCAACACCCAAGTTGTCAGGCGAAATTATTCCCTTCCTAATCCAAGCCCTTACAGGTCTCATAATGGAAGCAGCAGCCATCGGAAGAGGACTATTCTCGAAACCTTTCAAGAAACGAATGGGTCTCATAACAAACAGAAAAAGCCTCTCAGCTGCCCTACAACATAGGCGCCTACAATATAGTGGCATTCAAATGAATTTAATAATATTTACTATTCGATGGACTGGATATGTGAGGAAACTATATATGTAGACTAAAAGCTAAACAGATTTGGATGGCTAGCAGTAGGTGAAACTTAAGAACTGTTTTATTTACAATTGTAAATGGTGTACATTTTCGTCAGCAGACATGACATGCAAGGCGTATGTTTATTTTTTTCAGCACACACAATGTGTAAATATATTTACAGAGGTATAAGGTACACATCTGTATCAGCACTCACATGTACTATGATAAACAGGTCATAACTGTTCCACATAAGTGCTACATTTACACCAACCGTCAGTCTCTCTCACTCTCACTACCCTCATAAAGTGAACACAGAGATTACAAGCGAGTTTAAACACCTTTCTCAAAACTCATTAACTTATCATCGTGAGGCAAAAGAATGACTTTCCACTGCAGCACAGTGTACACCTCACGACCTCGCAATTGAAAACTAGTCTTTTGCACCATATGCTGCAGCTGCAGTGGAACACAACAAAGACTGCTGTACAAGGTATTGCAAGTAGTCTTCAATGGTGAGTGCCCTTCAAGCAGCCTCTGGATGAGGCCTACCTACGTGTGATATGCATAAATCTTTTATCTGAGACTGACAATCTCAACAATCGACAACCCATTTGGCTTGTCTTTCATAGTGCCAATAAAACTTCTTGTTGTGTGGAACAACACCATGAGGGTTATTGGCTGCATAAGGAGGTATGTCAAGTACATTGGCCTGGCACCCCATTAGTTCATGTGGATCCCAACCCATCACCCAATAAATGAAGCTATTTGTATCCCTATACAGAAACTTTGGATCAATGGAACTGATTTTGGCAAACTCATAGTTAAATAGATAAATGTGGAGTTAGGACTACTCTAATATGCATATCCTCAAATACACAGACTTCATCCATTCTACTGCAATCTCTGACAGCAACAAAGTTCTTACTGAAGATTGTTACCTGCAGGGAATTTGGCCCAGCGATGCATGTACTTATGCCATCATGCACATCCAATTCCATTCTAATATGAGTTCTCTGGGGTTTTCTCAAATTCCCCATTTTATTGACGAAAATGGCATCATTCGTTCACCAAAAATATAGTTTTTCGAAATCATTCGCTAGGGAGGGCCTCTTTTCGTTATTTAAATCGATGTATTCCCTCAACCAATGTGACCGCCTTAAGGAGATTGTTTGTGTGAGTCCAACCAGATCCATCCCCAAGCTGAGACACTTCTGGGGATTACAATAGTGAAGAATGTATCTCTGCTTGTTGTCCAGCATTTGCATCAGTTTGAGGATGGAGCCTTCCTGCATAACTACTTGTTAAAGACATAGCATAAAATCGCTGTGCACATCATGCAGACTAATAGGGTATATGTGTTCTGCCTCCAAGACAAGCTCTACACGCAAATCAGTCACCACACTACAAATACTTTCATCTAATCCGATGCCTTTGTCTTTGAACAGCCATTGAAAGTCGCCAATCGGAAGCGATTGTAGCAACACATCTAGATGCATGAAGTATCTCGAATCTTGAGATACGTAGAAACTCTCACCCATTTTTTAGTTATTGGCCTTGGTGTACCGGTAGACACATTGGTATAGTCCAGTACAGATCCCTCTCTCACAGAAAACCAGCATGTCAACATCAGTCAGTAGTTCAATGTATGCTATCACGTGACCTTTTTCAGAAGAAACCTTTCAACCTGCAATATCTGGACAATCACAGAGGTTCGAACTAAAACGTTAGGCGCATTATGGGGCCCTTAGGGACATGGCTGACAAGAAGGGGAAGGAAGCCAATGTCCACTCCGTGTGCATACGGGTGGAGTCATTCCAGATGTAGAACGGATGCCCTGAAGAGCACAGGTTGCAGCCAACAGCAGGTAGTGGCTCACCTCGGAAGCAATGACATGTGTTACTTTGGATCAGAAGAGATTCTCCCTGATTTCGAGAGTGTAACAGAAGTGGTAAAGGCTTCCAGTCTTGCTTGTGACATGAAACCAGAGCTGACCATTTGCAGCATAGTCGACAGAACCGATTATAGACATGTGATACAGAGCCGAGTGGAGGGTCTGAATCAGAGGCTCAGACGGTTCTACGACGGTGTAAGCTGCAGATTCCTCGACTTGCGCCAAAGGGTGGTTTTGTTTAGCGTTCCGCTGAAAAGGTCAGGAGCCAATTACACGCAGGAGGCAACTACACGAGTATCAGGGACTGTATGGCTTGGACTGGGCGGTTTCTTAGGTTAGAGAGTCTCGCGAAAACACAAAAAAAGCTTCATTCACAAAAGGTGCAGGCCGAACACAGGATCAACGTAGATAAAGAAATCCTCAGTGTAACAGTTGTAAATCGTCGTAGCTGTGTTGGAAAGAACACCAAGCGCTAATAGAAAGCACTGATCTTCAAATCCTTATAGGCAATGGAAGCTGGCTAAATCCGGAGATAAGTTGAGTCAAACGTTTTGCTAAGAAAGTAACGGTGTTCTGAAAGCATAGGTGGCGTGTTTCTTGCTGTTAGAAATAGTTTATCTTGTCGCGAAATTGAGGTAGATAGTTCCTGTGAGTTATTATGGGCAGCGGTCATTACTGGCAACAGGAATAAAGTAACAATTGGATCCTTTTAACGACCTAGTAATTCAGATGATGCAATTGCTGAAAGGTTCAAAGAAAACTTGCGTTTGATTTCAAACACGTACCCGGCGCATACGATTATAGTTGGTGCCGACTTTAATATATTATCGATAATTTGGCGAAAATGCATGTTGACGTCCTGAGGTACACATAAATCATCATCAGAAATTGGGCTAAACGCATTCTCTGAAAATTATTTCGAGCAGTTAGTTCATGACTCCACGCGAATAGTAAACGGTTGTCAAAACACACTTGACGTTTTAGCAAAAATAATCCTTAGTTAAAAAGAGCATCAAAACGGATTCAGGGATTAGTGAACACAGGAATGTCGTAGTGTGTCCAAAAATCAACGAAATATATACTGATTCAAAAAAGCAGATAAATATCCACTTGACGCCTTTCACGCCTTCCTGAGAGACAATCTTCACTCCTTCCAAAGTAACAATATAGACCGGATGTCACTTGTATTCAAAGAAACAGTTTTGACAGCAATTGAGAGATTTATACCAAATAAATTAACAAACAAAGGAAGTTTAAAAATGGTTCAAATGGCTCTGAGCACTATGGGACTCAACTGCTGAGGTCATTAGTCCCCTAGTACTTAGAACTAGTTAAACCCAACTAACCTAAGGACATCACAAACATCCATGCCCGAGGCAGGATTCGAACCTGCGACCGTAGCGGTCTTGCGGTTCCAGACCGCAGCGCCTTTAACCGCACGGCCACTTCGGCCGGCCACAAAGGAAGTGATCCTCCTTGGTACACAAAGCGGGCCAGAGTACTGTAGCAGAAACAACGAAACAAACATGACAAATTTAAACAGATGCAAAATCTCCAAGATTGACAATCTTTACAGAAGCTCGATATTTGGCGCGGATTTTAATGCTAGATGCTCATAGTAATTTCCACATCAAACTATGTCTCGAAACCCGGCAGAAAATCCAAAAAGGTTCTGGTCGCATGGGAAGCATGCTAGCGACAACAAACAGTCAATGCCTTCTCTGCGCGATAGCAAAGGAGATGGTATCGAAGATACTGTTGCCAAAGCAGAGTTATTAAACACAACCTTTCGAAATTGCTTCACAAAAAAGGGCGTAGTAAATATTCCACAATTCGGATCAAGAACAGCTGCCAACATAAGTAACGTAGAGGTACATATCCTCGCAGTAGTGAAGCAACTCAAATCGCTTAATAAAAGCAAGCCTTCTGGTACATACTGTATGCCGATTAGGTTCCTGTCGGAGTATGCTGAGGCAATAGCTCCATACTCAACAATCACATTCAACCGCTCGCTCGACGAAAGATCCGTACCCAAAGACTGGAAAGTTGCATGGTCACACCAGTATTCAAGAGAAGTAGCAGGTGTAATCCACAAAATTACAGGCGCATATCATTAACGTCGATATGCAACAGGAATTTTGAACATAATTTGTGTTCGAACATTATGAATTACCTCGAAGGAAATGGTCTATTCACATACAGTCAACCTCGATTTAGAAAACAACGTTCTTATGGAACACAACTAGCTCTTTACTCGCGTGAAGTGTTGAGTGCAATTGGCAAGAGGTTTCGGATTGATTACAAATTTCTGGATTTTCGGGTACCACGCAAGCGGTTTGAAGGGAAATTGTGTGCTTATGGAATATCGTCTCAGTTATGCGACTGAATTCGTCATATCCTGTCAGAGATGTCTGTAGATGGCCCTGTCGCTTATCGACTAATAAAGTCACCAGAAGATCAAAACAAATTGCAAAACGATAAAAAAATATCCTTATGGTTCGAAAATTGGCAGTTGGCCCTAAGTAAGGAAAAGTGTGTAGTCATCCCCATGAGTGCTAAAAAGAATCCGTTAAACTTGGGTTACACGATAAGTCGGTCAAATCTGAAGGCCGAAAATTCAATTGAATACTTAGGAATTACAATTAAGAACAAGTTAAAAGTGGAGAAGGACATAGAAAATGGTGTGTGAAAGACTAACCAAAGACTGCGACACTTAGAAAATGTAACGGATCTACTAAGGAGACTGACTACACTACGCTTCTCCGTCGTCCTTTAGAAAACTGCTGCGCAGTGTGGTATTCGTACCAGATTGGATTGCCGGAGTACATTGAAAAAGTTCGAAGAAGGCAGCACTTTTGTATTAAGGCGAAATACGGGACAGAGTGTCACTGAAATGAAACAGGATCTGGGGTGGACACCATAAAAAAAGGCGTTTCTCGTTGCAGCGGAATATTCTCACGAAATTCCAAACCTTCTCCTCCGAATGCGGAAATATTTTGTTGACACCAACCTACATAGGGAGAAACTATCACCAAGATAAAATAAGGGAAATCAGAGCTCATACGGAAGGATATAGGTGTTCGTGCTTTCCGCGCGCTATACGAGATTGGAATAATAGAGAATTGTGAAGGTGGTAGGATGTACTCGTACTTTCTGCCAGGCACTTAAATGTGATTTGCAGAGTATCGATGTGGATGAAGATGTGAATGTCGACTTTCATTTTCTTCAGCATATCCCAAGACAACCCTGATGCTGTGTAATAAAAGACGTGATGCAGGGTAAATGTGGTCACGCACACGCTCAGAAATTGCTCAAAAACATTTGGAAGCAAATGCTCGTTCACATCTACATAAAGATTTCCATACTCTCCTAAATTTATGGTGTTGAATTCCAACCAAATATTCACACCATGGTAATACTTTGTGCCCAATATAGCATCGCCTGTTAGTTTACTAGTGAAAGCAGTTATGTCAGATAGTCTGGTTTCGTCGAGTTTCTCCATACGATCCAAATACTCATATGGGAAAAAACCCCAACTTCCTATCACATTCCTACAGAAGCAGGAATCGTCTGCATCACAGTCACTTCCAAGAAGGTAGATTTCCAATGAAGTGGTGGCTAGATGTTAGAAATTCTAAGAAAATAAGGGTAGAAATAGGAAACAAAATTGTAAAAAGTGGTGGCAACTGCGATTTTCCAGACAGCTACTCTATCGGAATAGCAGAATAGCAATTTCAGCGTCAGCCATTTTCAGCAGATAAGGTTTGGTCGCAAGTCATTAGATTCTCTCCTGCTACCACATTTAAGTGATCTGGAATTTAACTATCAAGCTTTTGCTACAGCGGACAGTATTATCACTTTTCTTGATGTAGTATTTACAAGAGACATCTCTGATCTACATCCATCGCAATACCGCTACCCCTGAACCATCTAAGAGCTATATTTAATGGTATGCCTTCTCACAGTTTCTTGCAACCTTCATCATTATAAGGATCTTCCTATAGTGTTCTTACAAAAGTGAAAGAGTGTGAGACGCACCCGCTGCCAGGCTGGTGGCTTTCTGATAACGTGGTGAATACATGATTGAAATTCTAAGAAAATAAGCGTAAGATATATGAAAAAGAAGTAGCAGCTGCTGTGGTATTCTACACAGCTACTCCATCAGAACAACAGTTTGTAAACTCAGCCATATCCTACTTATATGGTTCTATCAGCGGTCTTCAGACGCTTTCTCCCTGTTTTTAGCTAGTATTCTTACCGCCATCACATTGCCATCCCCATGTAGGAGACTTTGTTTCTCAGCTCTGACAGATATGAAATTGAGAAATTTGCCACATAGGTAGATGCTAAATTGAAAGTGTTTGGCAGCTGGACGTCCCCTTCCACCAAGAAGCTAAAGGCTGCTAGGCATTTTAGAGCAGAAAATGTAGACATAAAAAATCACAGACCTGTATACATAGTGAACAAGTTAACCACACACACGAACCTCCTTCTGTCTGCTGCAGATGATTTAGCACTAACAGCAGAATGTTCTGGAAATATCCGAATTATTTTAGTGTGCTGCTGAAAATTTTGACAACAAGGAGGTTAGAGAGTTATATTTCAGAAAGAACTTTGTAAAATAGATCAACAGAGTCCATTATTTATGAATGGAATGGACCTCTGTCTGCATACCACACACACACACACACACACACACACACGCACAAACACACACACACACACACACACACACACACACACACAAACACACACACATATGTGTTGTGAGAGTATGCTATTGTTCTAGACTGGCTACAGCTTCTGATGGTTCTAGACTGGCTACAGCTTCTGTTTGCTCTGGTCCATCTATGCATGTGAGGTTGACCACAAACTTGTGTTTGGATGCTGTAGAATGGACCACGTGAATCTTGTGAAATTATATTAGGTCTCTGCATGCCATAGCACACAGCAGCCGCTTGGAGCACAGTGCTGAGTGTCTCACAATAATTCTGCCAGCAGCTTTCAGGTTTTGTGACAGTCAGCAGCATGTAAAGAGGCATTGCTACAAGCCACAGTCGCCAGCGAAAAGCCGAACAAGCTACAGGTACAGTTCTGCTGGTGGCCCAGAACATCACGCCACTCCATGCTGTGTGATAAATCTCGATTATGAGCACCATGTGTAGTAGTTTTTAATCCCTGTTGTGGTAGCAGTCAATAATTTACGAAACGTTTTCTTGTTTTTTTCCTATATCCCAAGGCATAGAGCTGTAATTTAAGGATGAACTGTTGTTATACTTTGATCAGTCGTTTCTAGCATGGTTTCTCGTCATTTTCCCACCAATTCGCAAAGTGGAGCAGGGAAATTTATATCGACTTGCAAGTGAAGAGAGTACCCCGTGAAGAATAAATATACAAAATAAATAAATATATTCTGAGTCCATCTGGCAGTAATTCAGAGTGTTACTGTGATTTATGTCGACTTCTAAGTGAAAGGGACATCCTATTAAGTGTTGTTATTTATTCTGTCCGTCTGCTACTAGTTTCGAGTGCTTCTCTGAATTTTTCGAGCAGGGTAACACCAGTTGTGTGACAATATCAATTTTGAGTTGTATTGCGGTGTTAGACACTCATTGTGGAGCAATATGCATATAGGTTGTAATGCCACATCGTCCTCTAGCATTACTTTTACTTAACAGTATTTGTCGATACCAGTGTTATTTTTAGAATTTTGGAGGGGCCAGTATTATCTCAGTTGCTTTTCTGAAAAGTTTCATGTTATTTTCCTCTTTTTCTTATTGCGTTAAGGCCTCTGTAGGAGCACGGGTTTCCCCTTCATGAACTGCATTTTCCTCTTCTTCTCCCAGAACTTCTTCGTTCTTCCTCTTCTTCTCTCCCGCTCTTCTTCCTAGATCTTCATTGTGCTTTTCTCCTGTCGGCTCCACTGGTGACACACTAATCTTTTCCTTTGTTCTTCTCTGTCGTTGATCTCCGTCATATTGGTCAGTGTGTATCTGTTCCTCTAATTTTCCTTTCCTTCGACCTTGATCACCAATTCCAACCAGTCCTTCCGAAGTGGAACAACCCACTCCGTTCCTATCTTTCTCCTTGTCCTCCCTGTTGTTTCACACACTCTCTTCGACATTATGCCCATACTCATCCTAACTACATGTCCAGCACAGCTTGCCCTTTTGAGTATGATTTCCCCGAATATCGTTCACAAGTTCCGATAAAATTCTTCCCTATGTCTTAGCATCAACCTCTCTCCACATTTTTGGGACCTAGTACTTTTCTCAGTATTTTTCTGTCTTGTTTATCTAGTAATTCCGCCCCGTTTCTTCCTGGAGTAATTTTCTCAGCAGCATTTCTTACCGTTGCCATGTAGCGGCTTATCTTTGCCTCTGTTGCTATACTGTATATCTCTCTCGTCATACAGAAGGCTAACCTCATCTTCTTTATCATCTATGTTATTCCCTCCTTGCTCCTGTTCCTTCCGGTTATAAATTCTCCCACGTATTTAAATTTGCCCACCATTTGCACAGTGCCTTCCGGTGATTTCCAGTCTGCAGTGGTATGTAACGTGTTTGTCTTGTTATAGGCGCTCTTCTGTCCCACCTTTCTGGCTACCTCACTTAAGCTGTCGAGTTGTGTCTTTGCGTCTTCTTCCGTCTCACGTACTGTTGCTATGTCGTCTTCGAAGGCTTGGCAGTCCTCTTGAGCCCTGTTGTCCTTTTTGTCCCCCAAATGGGTCTTTGGTATTCCCATTTCCTCGTTTATTGCTCTCCACCCCCAGATCACTTCGTCCAGTGCTATACTGAACAACACAGATGACAATCCACCTCCATGTTTAACACTAGTCTTGATCTGAAATTCTTCTGACAGTGCTCCTCTTAATCTCATCCTTGCTTTTGTATCTGTCAGAATTTCTTTTGCGAGTTTTTGTGTAGTTCCATCAAGTCCTCTGTTCTTCAGGATCCTAACAAGAGTCTGTCTGTCGATAGAATTATATGGCTTCGTGAAGTCCACGAAGTTTGTTACTGGCTTTTTGTTTTTTAAGGCCGTATGTTCTATCAGTTGCTTCTGAATAAATATCTGCTCTGTACAACCTCTTCCCTTCCTGAATCCCGCATGGTAGTAACCAACTGTACTTTCTACCTGTTCTTCTACTCCCTTGAGCAATAGTTTTGACAGCACCTTGAATCCGACCTCTAGTAGCGATATTCTTCTACAGTCGTTTGCGTCTCTCTTGTCCCCCTTCTTATGTATTGGTACTACAATTGCATTCTTCGATCCTTCTGGCAACTTCTTTGTTGTCACGATCTGGTGTATTATGTTGTTCATGTTGTCTATTGCTTTGTTTCCTCCCCACATTATCATCTCAGCTGATACTCCATCTTCTCCAGTTGCCTTATTGTTCTTTAGATAGCTTATGACACGTGCGACTTCATCCCTGATTGGAGGGAATGGCTCTCTGTCTTCTGTGTCAGTTTCAAGTTTCAGCTCGTCTTCAGGTGGTTCAGAGTTCAGCAGATCATGAAATTTCATATAATTTTATACACAGTATGTTATATTTCAAGCTATAATTTTTGAAAATGAATTACTTTATAAAATGTTTCAGTCTCGAAGCTATAATCGGTAAGCACTGGTTAAGTATGTACAGTTAAAATTATTTTTGTAGAAACACTTGAAATTACAAATTATTGCCACACTTAAAATTTCTATTATTAGTTACGCAATACTGTACTGGTTACTAAGTTCATTTCTGGTTTCATTTATGAAATAATAATCGAAAGTAATAATGTAACAGATACTGGTAGAAATTTATTTGTTAAGAAAAATTGTAAACCTTTAGAATATGGTTATTTTAATGGAGCTATAAAAAAACAAATTAATAATATACACTAGCTTCCTCTCCAGCAGACAATTACCGTTTCCGACCGGTCCTAAAAGTTTGGTTAGCACATTTGACCTTTTCCCGCCATTTTCAGAGGTGGCATCATTGGGAGGTGGTAGGTATAGGGGGAGAGGGAAGGCCAAGTCAGAGGCTAGCGGAGAATACCCAGCCACCATTCTGAATTATTTATTTGTCCCAGAAACAGCTTCGTTCAAATACTAGCATACACAGTAGAAAACAGACAGGTGCATAACTTCTGTGAGTTGATCGCTGCATGGCTGACCATCATTTCAGCACCCAATACTGTTTCTAGTTATCACGGAGGTATCCATTTTACCTGTGTGACAGGACACATTCGAAGAGAAATGGTGTATTTTTAATACAGTTTCAGACTCGCATTCGAATCGAAATGACATAATTTTAGTGATATATTTGCTGTAGCGTATGAGCGCATGATAACTGCCCACCTTTGTGCCCGTGTCCTAATATACTTGCCAGTCGGAGACTAGAACGGAATTTTTTCCATCCAACAGTGGACTGTGCTTAGCCAATTGGAGATGCACTAGAGATTTTGCTTTTCTGCTGTTTCCTGTGATAGATCATGCACCATGTGTGTGATGATTATACCATAGGTTTTGCCCAGATACATTTATCTGATTTTGCACAACATTTTCCATATACAACAGTAATTGGTTGGAGTAACTGTGTCTGAGAAGCGCCACATCTTGTTTCAGAAATGATAGATCTCAATACAAGGTTAATTAGAGAAGAATCTTACACAATTCCCAGTCATCACTAAGCAAATTTTTAATTTAATGACATAGACATCAAAATATGGGAACAGTTCATAAGAACAGAAGGTCTGAAATAAGGCAAGTTACGGAACTCAGTGCGATGTAATGCAAAATGTGCGAACACTACTGTATTACAAGTTCATGCTCCACATGTCAAGTGACTCATGAATGTGACACACGTGGAAAAGCCTCAGTGGCATGTGTAATCCAGCTTTTATCGAATGATGTGTGCCTCATTATTGGATTAATAATTAGTCCCACCACAGGCATATGTAGAGTGTAAAGCTGCATATCTAATGACCCTAATTATGGATCGATTGTGTGAATGCTTAAAAAGCCGGTAAACTTAATGTGCTAATCTCTGAGTTGACAGCAATTTATTTCTTTGTATTCTGTTCCTACCGTATGAGGTGCTCAGACGCTGGACTGTTACATTGTGATGTCTAAGTAATTTTAATATCAGCCAAATATGAAATTTAAGAAGTCACAAGGTGGCATGTATCGTTGCAGAATGGATCTGTTTCTTTCAAATTGGCCTTCCAGAGTCAGTTCCGCAGAGAAAGAACTTTTCTGTGTGGGGCTGTCTTACTAGCGATACTGCAAAATAGGCACCCTAAGCGCCAGGGAGCTTCCCATACCGTCTCGAAGGACGAGTCACAGAAGTGGTCAGTGCGGATCCCAAAGTAAAGTTTAAAAAAGGAATATTAGTATTTAACATGTCACCTACTTTGATTTCATTAGAGATGGAGCACTAGCTCGAATTAAGGAGGAAAATCAGCTTAATTCTTCTGAGCTAAGCCATCCTGGCATTTACCTGAAGTTATTTAGGGGCATCAAGGAAAACGTAAATCAGTAAGGCTGGACGAGGATTCGAGAAAAGTTGGCCTCAGTAACTACTTTCACTGTGGAGGCACTTTGAAATATTGGAACTTTTCGGAATGGTATAAGGCATGTAGAAAATTCTCATCAGTTGTTAAGTGCAGTTTTCTTATGAAAAAGAGAATTAAATTAAGTCAAAATTGCATTTACAAACCCTTGTTCATATCCTTATATATTCGCAAGTCCAGTGGTGGTACGCATCAGCCTATAAACCAATAAATTAAGAAGCTGATATAATTAATTAGTCAACTTACGCATTGAAATAAGTTTCCCGTCTTCAGTTTATATCACCGATGGCTTGTATGAGTCGAGAAGCATGAATTGTAGGAGGTAGAGCAGTACTGCAGTACAACCATGGGGTCCACAGAATACCACGATGTGCCTGCTGAAATGATAATCGAATCCCAGTTGTGGTTCACTCTTAGAACGTTAACTGGGACAGAGTTGGGGAACAGTATGAAACAAGACCCGTCCGAGCAAATGACATTCTTCGTTTGCTCCATATTCCACGTTTTACTGCACCAACATAACCTTTTCTTCTTACGAGCATTTCATATCGGATGAGTGGTCTTTGAATTCCAGCTCGCGCTGCAATTCCTTGCTTATGGAGCTGCCCTCGCGTTATTTTGGTGCTGACACGGTTCACGAGTGTGAAATTCAGCTTTGCATCTACCGTCCTCTTTACCTTTCGTCACAATCCACTTCAATGACCACGTGAGAATTCACTCGGCTCCGAGAGCTCAAGGATCACACTTTATTAATAATAATAGTACAAAGTAATATCACCAGTGTTAGTAACATTTTCAGCAGGTACACCAAGTCCTTTCATTCATAGATTTATTTTTTCATCACTGCTAACTTTTC
Organism: Schistocerca americana; assembly: GCF_021461395.2. NCBI lineage: Eukaryota > Metazoa > Arthropoda > Insecta > Orthoptera > Acrididae > Schistocerca > Schistocerca americana. Next base: position 69,938,635 of record NC_060119.1, read on the forward strand.
TACAAGAACGGGTATACAATGTAAATGGTATATTACTATATACATAACTAGGTCTACTTTGGGTCTTGGGATCTATTCTTCAATGTCAGGTCTTGTGGGCGATGACATCTCGTTCGGCGAAAGATTCAAGTCAGGAAGGGGGGCGTTTTCAAACGCACAATGGCTGGGGTAAACCAACGCCTACCAGAATTTCCGGTACCCACGTCCCGGCTAAAATTAACCCTGCAGCCTCTGAAGAATATAGGTCCATTCAATATAACAGCTTGGGCAGTTCCATTTCCTCCGAGTTTATTCTCGAGGCTAATAACATGTTTGTATACAGCCATGCGATTGGACGTTGACGATACACACGTCGAAGAGCCATAGTGCTTCAATGCTGTTGATGATAGAGCTCACAGCGGAATGGTTCCGCTGGCGTGCACTGCCCGCTGATATACAGAGCGGGTGATCTTGGTAACGCGCTGATAAGGGACTTGGACTCCGCACAGTCGCACCAGAATGTCTATCCCGTACGTGTGCAGTAGTAATACTATCTGCGCGCGCCTGCTGGTGCGCTGAGCCTTATCGCGTGGCGCAGAGTCAAGTTGGGCGGGTTGCGTCACCAACTCGCTAGGCGCTCAGCAGGCAGTGACATCTCGATCGGCGAAAGATTCAAGTCCAAGAAGAGAGGCGTTTTCACAACGCACAATGGCTAGGATAAACCAACCACTACCGGAATTTGCGGTAGCGATTTCTAGAGTAAAATTAACCCTGCAGCCTTGGAAGAATATAGGTCCATTCAACATAACAGCATGGGCAGTTCCATTTCCTCAGAGTTCATTCTCGAGGCTAATAATATGTTTGTAGACAGGCATGCGATGGACTGTAACCGGGGAGCGTGCACTACGAACTGGGGTCTACTTTGGGTCTTGGGATCTATTCCGCAGTGTCAGGTGTTGTAGGGGATGACATCTCGATTGGCGAAAGATTCAAGTCCAGGAATGGAGGCGTTTTCACAAGGCACAATGGCTAGGGTAAGCCAACCACTACCAGAGTAAAATTAACCCTGCAGCCTCAGAAGAATATAGGTCCATTCAATATAACAGCTTGAGCAGTTCCATTTCCTCTGAGTTTATTCTCGAGGCTGATAATATGTTTGTAGACAGGTATGCGATGGCGACGTTGACGATAGTGCTTCAATGCTGTTGCAGATAGAGCTCACAGCAGAATGGCCGCGGCCACGCGAACTGGGGCTCAAGGATGCAACAGGTTGAAAAAATTCCAAAGCATAGTACCGCAATGTCCGCTGAGCGCCTAGCGAGTTGGTGACGCAACCCGCCCAACTTGGCTCGGCGCCATGCAATATGGCTCGGCGCTCTCACCACTACACAGAACACTGCTCTGACCACTACTAGCATTTGAAACGTATGGAGGACACTGCACAGGTGCCGCCCGTGGCCAAACACAAAAGCGCAACCTGCAGCCTTGACTAGCATCTGCATTTATGATCAAGCAGGCATACCTCACGGAGATTGCACATTATTATCCTGCCCCTATATACATCACGGATTTGATCAAGTTTCTAAAAATTCCTGAGAGATGTGAATGCACAAAACAGTTCTAGAGGCAGCGTTCTCGTAAAGAAAATCACATAGCTGCCTATCTGACGTCGTGAAAATTATTTTATTTCGCCAAGATAAGCATGCGAATTTGGAAAGCGACAGGCCTGCGAATTAAGAAGTTCCATTTCAGCTTGCAGATTAAAATGGTTACTAATCCGCGAGGGCCATTTTTTATTCACGGCCGCTAATGGAAGCGCGGCGTGGCGCCGCTGTCTGCGAAACAATTTCGTGCGGTGCCGCCGTTCATTAAGCCGTGCCGCCTCGTCAGCGAGTGGGTCCCACAGGGTTTAATTCCCGCCCCATCATTCCACGACTGCCCACTGGTCGTGGCGAAGTTGCTTCCTTTTCTCCTTTGTGTACTGTAGTGGAGAAGTAGTTTGTTCGACTCAGTATATTGCCTCACAAAGAAGGGAAGCACCCATAACACATGATCGGATATCAATGTAACTTTGGACACGTACACACCATGGGCGCATATGCAAACGATTTAGAGTTGTAATTTCTGTCTGATGGGCAGAACAGTGACGGGAGTGCGTCAGTGCTTTTCATGTTTAGTACGGTTACGAGGTCTGGTAGTGTATAAAGGGTGTTTCTGAAGTGATAGTCCATAACCAACACATGCAAAGAACAGGCAGAAAGCAGCTAAAAAGCTCGATTAAACAGGGGTCCCCAAATCAACCGTTGCCGAGGTATCTCATTAATTCGAGTTGGGAACCAACTTTAAATGCCCTGGATACCGCGGCATTTACTTTGGTATCTCAAAGTTTGGGATCAGCTCTCTACTTGCTTACGCATTTGAAATTACTTCCCTTTCCCCCTCCATGCAAAGTGCCGTACCGGCCTCACAGTCCGTTACGAACGTGATGGCACCGTGGACAGAGGTTACCCCAATGAAGAGTACGCTGACGTGCGCTTTATGCATGACAAAACGAATGGCAGCGCCCTTGATGCTGTGCGATTTTATGAAGAAGCTTTAACTCTCAGCAGGCAGCCCAACCGGCGCACGTTTAGCCGATTACATCATCGCTGTGGAGAAACCGGGATTTTCTCACACCAGCTACGAAAAGTTCGAAGCAGATCCATCCCACCCCATATCGAGGAAAGAGTGTTACTCATTGCGCACGAACGTCCGAGTACTTGTGCAGGGAGGATCGCAACCAAAGAGCGTGTCCTGAACAGTCCATTGCTGACATGTCAAGTCCATGATATCATGAGGTCTTCTCCACACCGGTACACGTCTATTCTTTTGATAATATTTGAAACGAGACTCGTCCTACCAGGCAACGTGTTTCAAGTCATCAACATTCCAATGTCGGTGTTGACGGGTCCAGGCGAAGCGTAAAGATTTGCGTCGTCGGAGTCATCAAGGATACACGAGTGGGCCTTCGGCTCTGGAAGCCCATATCGATGATCTTTCGTTGAATGGTACAAACGCGGATACCTCTTGATGACCCAGCATTGAAATCCGCAGCAGTCTGCTGAAGGTTTGCACTTCTCCCACTTTCAGCGATTCTCTTGAGTCGTCGTTGGTCCCGTTCTTGTAGGATCTTTTTTTTGAATGCGGCGATGTCGAAGGTTTGATGTTTTACCGGATTTGTGATATTCACGGTGACATGGTGGTACAGGAAAACCTCCTTTTCATCGCTTGTAAATGGTTCAAATGGCTCTGAGCAGTATGAGACTTAACATCTACGGTCATCAGTCCCCTAGAACTTAAAACTACTTAAACCTAACTAACCTAAGGATATCACCACACATACATGCCCGAGGCAGGATTCGAACCTGCGACCGTAGCGGAATCATTTTTATCTCCTCTATTAGTCCTGTCTGGAAGTGATGCCAGAATGACAGCAACTACTGAACAACTGAACAATCCTTCATTACAGACATCTACAAGTTCGATCTATTGTGAATGCATTCCATTTACTTAAAAATCTCTCGCTGAATCTCAGTTTGTTACTTGCCTTTTTTATTGAGAAGTTTTATGCTGCACATTACACTGTATTAGCTCTATAAGTGTTCAAATGGTTCAAATGGCTCTGAGCTCTATGCGACTTAACTTCTGAGGTCATCAGTCGCCTAGAACTTAGAACAAAGTAAATCTAACTAACCTAAGGACATCACACACATCCATGCCCAAGGCAGGATTCGAACCTGCGACCGTAGCGGTCGCTCGGCTCCAGACTGTAACGCCTAGAACCGCACGGCCACTCCGACTGGCTCTGGAAGTGTGCCCGTTGATTGATGAAGCCAATACATCCAATGGTCGATTACCTGTGATGTAATTACATAGTAATGAAGTTATGCTCACATTTGCTTATGTTAAGTGGAAACACGTTTTCATTAAAAGTTTCTGGCATTACCGCTCTCTTATAGGTAACAGCTACCTTCACCACATGCTTCATGGAGCTTCCAGCACTACTGACTTTTATAATATGAACGGTGACGGTTACAATACTTCAATATACCTCCTCGGGCCGGCCTTACGACCGAGTGGTTCTAGGCGCTGCAGTCTGGAACCACGCAACCGCTACGGTCGCAGGTTCGAATCCTGCCTCGGGAATGGATGTGTGTGATGTCCTTAGGTTAGTTAGGTTTTAGTAGTTTCAAGTGTAGGGGACTGATGACCTCAGGTGTTGAGTCCTATAATGCTCAGAGCCATTTGAACCATACTTTCTCGTAATACATTCGAGGCAACTTTAATATTCGACGATTTCCCGTGTTGAATTATATAACACAATTAGGAGATATATTCGCCCACCGTGACATGAATTTCGTTGCTGACAAACTGTGCATACAAACATGTCAAACCCCCCTACTGTCGGACAGTAAAACACCGCCGGAGAAAACTACAACATCCTCAAGTAAAAGGCCATTTTACTGACAGTAGAAGGTGATATTTAGCTCATAACTGTAAGAGTACGTGATAACAAACTCAGATCAAATAAAACACACATGCCAAAGCAAAGGGCGCTGAAGCAACGCGGGCGTATATTCTCGCATGCAAAAGACATAATAGTGACGAATGGCACACTGCCGTAGATTGTTTCGAGCATTGTCATCCTTTTCGCCAATACGGCAATGACTCTTGCAGAACCTGGAGTACGAGAAATTCGCGCTACGTTATGTCCCACACATTTAGTTGGCGAGAAACCTGGTGATGTCACTGGCCAGGGTATTTTTCCGTGCACCACGAAGAGAATTCTCTCATCACTGAAGACAACAGAGCGACATTCCACACTCCACCCAATACTTTCACGACACCGTACTAGCCACGCTTGGCAGTGTCGCGATGTCAGAGCTAACGTGACAAGACGCAGACGTAATCTTCGTCGTGCTGCAACCAGACTGTTCCCAACCGTCCTCAGTGACACAGCTGGTACGACAACTGCCCGGATTTCGTCCCTGCATGATGTTCGGTCGGTCACCCCTTGTCGCACGATGTTTCTATCTTGACGTGCGTCTGTACCTACTACAAGGATGTCCAGTACTTGGTTTACTGGTGTGGGAATGTTCGACAGACAAATGCCGAAGGCAGTGACATACCACCGTTACACTGAGCCCAATATGTGTAGCAATCTCTCGATACGTCCATCCACCTTCCTGCAGTCCTGTGATGGGATCCCGCTCAAAGAAATGGCTGGAGCTGTGCGACAGGAGTACGCGCTCGTCCGTTGAGCGTGGTTCTACCCTAGAATGACTGTTGCAAAAATTGTTCACCCCTAAACTCAGCACAGTTATGGCCTGCAGAGTCAAAACAGAGGGTTCTGTGGGGCCCCATCTGATCGCCAATGACCGTGACAGACGAATTACTAACACCTCAGCTCTCAGTTTCCACGTAATATATGCGGGTGTCACTGAACAGTCTTTTAGAGGATTTCATTTTGTTCGGCAATGTATTCCATCGAAAATTATAACACTTTCCGTTTCTTTACAACATACACTTTTTTAATTTCACATAGCTATTAAAACCACTGTGACATCAGTTCAACGTCACGTTTTAATGTTCTCCTAAGCCAAGGTGAAAGCTCTATTGTTTCATAAGAAAACAGCTATTCGCCGTAATTTATTAATATACAATTATATAATCTAGTCATAAGGAACCATAACTGTTGGGCGTCGTCTCTGACGGAGCATAACGTGGAAGAATTTTCAACTATAAGAAAATCAGCTGTCGTGATACGGGTTGGAGCTTAGGATGTTGGATCCCATTATCGTGTAGTTACGTTACCGACCTTAAAAGATAGGTTATTAGGGTGAAGTTAGATGTGGCGTCAATTAGTGTACTGAGGAAGATCAGGATGTGTTTAGGTACAGTAAGGAACATGAAGCAGTCAATGCGGGTGACTCATAATGTACAATACAGGCATCGATTTTCAGCCAACACAATCGCTAAACCTGCGCACACCTCAAGTATTCTTGGTGACAGGACATCCAAAGAACAGGACATCCAAAGAACTGTTGCTGAACTGAATGTAGACAGGAGAAACTCCATCACAAACTTGGTAGAGAGCAACACTCGTCCTAGTACGGAAACCTGGAAATGCTAGAGTCGGCAGTAACTACAGCTTACTCGTAATAAGCTTACTCAACATTGGTTGTAAAATGTACTCCAAAATCATCCAACAAAAATTACTAATATTTCATGAACCAGTCTCCGGACCGGAAAAGAGTGGTGGCCAGACGGATACTTCACATACAAGACTATAGTTTAAAATAGAGAAAAATTAAATCAGAAAACACATTTGATTTTGAGGAAGCTTTCGATTCAGTTGATAAGAACACTTGCAGAAAGTAACACCTCGTAGAACCTTATAAAAGCAGTTCAGAACATGCACATTAAAACTGTGATTTTCGTGAGAACCGTACATCAGGTGTTGGATATGAAACACAACAACCATTAAGTCCCATATTAGCATCATCCTCGCCACGGGTTATGTTACGTTTAATGTATTTCATCCCATGACACAAAATTATGTACTCGATATGACAGCGCGTGTTTCTTGTCGAGTGATATGTGAAGCACAATTCGCGTAAAACTTGCACAAAACAGTTTGGATAAGGATTTGAAATCTCTACTACCTGTAATAGTTGGGCCAAGGACATTCTCGTTTGTATAGAATTTGACCCACGAATGACTAACAACAGAATATGACTACTCTTAATAAAGTAGGAGGTAGTAAGCATAATTTCATAGTGAAACGGCCTGTTTTGAAGGAAACATTTAAAGTGAGTCGAACGATGTCAGTTCACAACCAAGGCCGTCAACCGTTCTAATACATCGTATGACTGAAAATGCCTCTCTTTTGCAGGAAAGATGAGTGCTGTACTGATGTGACTGCACCCTGTGTAGCCTGATACATAACGGCAAGAAATATGCATCACAGCATATGTAATCAGTATATTAGTATGTGTCTTGAAGTTTTCTGCAACGGAAACCTATGTCAGTAGGTTGAAAAATTGCATGTGAGAAACAAAAGACTTTTACTACTGACGGCAATTTATGGCACTATTAATTCAACTGAATGCATATCATATGCAACAAACTGTTTTCGCTCGGGCTACTAACGTGAGAAAAGGATAAAAGAGCACACACTCAAATGAATATAAAAATGTCGTAAGACTGAGCGATGATTTCAGGAGAAAAATACGTCACGAGAGATTTGAAATTAAATTTATTTAGTATTAAATAAACAGTAATAATTGTCCACCAAGAGTATGTACAAACTTCCTCGAAGGGACCACGCGGATATGTAATATAACACATTCACAAAAAAGATTTTTGTTCCAATACGTCAGACATTGTCTTGTATGAGGGACTACCACAGCCACATGTAGACATCTTCAATAATTATCGCTTACCTATCTTGTAAATAATTTATTTGACGACCGGTCTTGTAGGTCTGAAGCCAATAGCTAGAATTAAGATCTAACCTGACGATATGGCTTCAAAGCCAGTAGTTAAACAAATTATTTACAAGAGCAGCGAAACGTTTATTAAGTAAGATAATTTATTATGCTTTCAAATCCTCGGAATGCTATTCACTGAGAACGAAAATAACACTAAACGCGACAGATATATGCAGATGATTCTAGGTAAACTGGATAGTAATTCTCGTTAGGTCGGGCAAAGACGAGAACCGAACAAAGGACTAAGCCCCCTCAAAATGAACATTTGCAAAGCTGAAAATCATAAACGAGGGGCGTTTGAAATGTCAGTGCAAAGTCCGAGAGATGGCGCCACCGGTAGGTAGCAAGGTCATGTTTAGTTAGTAGCATGTTTGGAAGGAACACATACCAACTTTCAGCCATATTGATCAAGTCGGGTGATTGTAAAAAAAAAATGAACGAAAAGGAATTTCGTGTGGTGATTAAACATTACCCTGTGACAGGAAAAACGCCTCAGAAGTCTAAAGATAAGCTTGATAAACATTACGGTGACTCTGCACCTTCGATTAGAACAGTTTATAAGAGGTTTCCAATTTTTCAGTGTGCACATATGGGCACAAGTGATGCTGAACGTTGTAGACGCCCTGTGGAGGGTACGACTCCAGAAATCATTGATGAAATTAATGATATGGTGATAGATGACGGAAGAGGTAAGGTGCGTGAGATTGCTAGTGTTGTGAGCATCTCGAATGAACGGCTATATAACATTTACCATAATCATTTGGACATAAGAAAGCTATCCGCAAGATGGGTTCCTCGATTGCTCATATTTGACCAAAAACGGAATCGTGTGAAGTGTTGCAAGGATGGTTTGCAGCTGTTCAGGGTTGATTCGTCAGTGTGGATGAAACATGGATACATTACTATACTCCTGAGGCCAACAACAATCTAAACAATGGGCTACCAAGGTAGAAGCTGCACCAAAAACGGCAAAGACCATTCCTTCTGCTGGAAAAATTATGGCTGTCTTTTGGGATTCGAAAGGAATAATCCTCATCGACCATCTGGAAAAGGGTAAAACTGCTACAGGTGCATATTATTCATCGTCATTGGACCGTTTGAAAACCGAGCGGCAGGAAAAACGCCGGCGATTGGACCGCAACAAAGACCTTTTCCATCACGAAAATGCACCAGCACACATCCCAGCAGTTGCGGTCGTAAAATTAATGGAAATAGGATTCGAACTCGTTTCACATAGCCCCTGTTCTCCAGAATTGGCTCCATCGGACTACTATTTGTTCCCCAATTTGCGGAAATGTCTGGCAGGTCAGAGATTTTATTCAAACGAGGAGGTGATTACAGCAACTAATAGCTATTTTGCCGACTTGGACAATTCCTGTTATTCCGAAGGGATCAACAAATTAGAACAAATTAGAAATTGCACGAAGTGTATAAGTTTATAAGGAGACTACGTAAAAAAATAAAAAAGGTTTACCCCAAACACGTAAGTAGTTTTTATTTTAGCACCGACTTCTAAAACGCCCCTCGTAGTGTAGAATTACGTCAATGCAACGCCAATAAGTGACGCTCTCACCATATATCCCGAACAATGCAACTTATAAATGATCAACAAAGGTTTGAACTTAACAAATCTTTAGGAGGAACATGGATACTGACGGCATCAGGGGCTGCGACCAGGTCAGGAGTGTCTCTACATGGTCCTACTGGAACTGGGAATTTTGTGCCAAGCAATCTGTTATGTTTACAAGTCTCCGCACCCTAGATACAGCTTGCGGGCATGTATCTCGCTGTTGAACCAAAGATAGGTGTTCTCTAGCAGACGAGACCATCGACCATAATGTCTTTGAGCCATGCGAATAACTCGCAGTTCTCGTAACGACAGACAATACGAAAGACGTTACTTCCAGGTGGCATTAAAGATTACTAATGTTTTGGCAGCAATTTCTGCAATGTTTTTAATGTAAAATTTAGTTATAAAATGGTGCAAAGCGAGCTCTGTAGCGAATAAAGGCCTTAACTACTCGAAAGGAGTATCAAAGGACGTAGCCCGAGTCAAGCAAAGTCAGTCAAAATCTAAATATCTGTGCAAGTTAAGTGATCGTCTTGTTGAAAAGTTAAGAAAATGGATCTGCAGCTGTATCCTCTCAAACGTACTTTCGTGCATGATTTAAGCGTCCAGCTGAACTTTCACGTTCTGGGTTGTATCTAAGTAAAGTAGAATCCGGAATTTATTTGTCTCCTCAGTTTTCCATTTCTTCGGATGAAGCCAGTTTCAACCCGTGAGGATATGTAAACTCACAGAACATGGAACATAATGCTCGTACACTAAATAGACGTTGCGTATTTCGTAGACCGGTTTTTGTGCACAGTGTCTGATGTAGTCCGCTTTGTTTCACGATTCTTTCACCAAAAGTGTTACAGCTGACCCGTTCAACCGGAGAATGTTTAATTCATACGAGGTGGTCAGAAGCAAAGGGGTACAAGAACACTTCTTGTAGTTTTGAGGAATCTGAATTCTAAGGTCAAAAGGTTTTAATGAGTTTCAAATTTCTTTTTGTGCAGAATACATATAAGAACAGTTCGTAGCACTTCCTGTTCATATGCTGGAATAACCGGGTAATGCTAATGACCAGTTCTATAACACAGTTCATAAAACTCTGCATACTCTCGTATCCCTCTGCTTCCCGAATACTTTGAATTAAGAAGAACATAACTTATGTTTTCGATTCAGCTTTCATGCCTTGCTGTTTAGAGCCTTAATAAAACATTTATGTAATGCTACAGAATCACCATGGCTTTTGTGGCTTGCAATAGTTAAAAGAGTAAGAAATAATACTTTTTAATGCATTACACGATTACGGAAGGTAATTTGCACCACGTGGGTCTCTTCCCTCCTCTCATGTATCATAAAAACTTTATTAAGATAATGTACAACTTAAAATATCAGTATAAACCGACATGAATGTAAATGTTCCGTGACATCTCGTATCTAACTTTCTTTCAGTTTACCACAGAACAGCATAGAGTGGGATTTGATTTGTATCCCATTGATACAATAATATTTTAGGCTTTGGAAAAAAAATCTCAAGATGGCATTGTATGGCCGAAACCGATTGTGACTGCGTCACAAAAGTGTGATTGCGTCTATAAATAAACAACAAAATTTACACAATATTTTCAGTTGTGCCCCTTTACTTATGACTTCTCATATGTGGATTAACTGACACAAGATGAACGACTGTACGGATATTTTCAGCAAGACGGAGCAACAGTGCACACAGCCTTGAAATCTTCTCAAGAGTGAATGAAGAGTGCTCTAAGGAGAAAACAGTCAACAGAGGTAGTACAGTGTCGTGGCCAACCAGATCGGCTCCTCTCTCTCCCTGTGAATTTGGCCTATGGGGCAAAATGAAGCGTCAGGTGTGCGCAGATAATCGTCACACGCTAGAAGAGCTACAGCAGATTACTGAAAAGACTGCTGCTGCTATCCATGTGACAGAGCTGCTAAGAGTGCCTCACAGTTTTATAAACTGAGCATTGCGCTTCATCAGCTGTAGTCATTTCCAACATCTTCGGAGATTCTTAAAGTACTTATTTTCCGATCCATTTTCAATTTGCCTACCGCGTACGACACTTTCCCAGACACCTAGGAGCTGTTAATTTGGCCATAGAAAGACGTTTGAGGGATATATACTGTCAATGAAGGTTCAAATGGTTCAAATGGCACTGAGCACTATGGGACTTAAGATCTATGGTCATCAGTCCCCTAGAACTTAGAACTACTTATACCTAACTAACCTAAGGACATCACACTACACCCAGTCATCACGAGGCAGAGAAAATCCCTGACCCTGCGTCAGGGAAGGCTAACGATTGAACGCAGTAAGAAGTCTCATTCGAATGCAGGTTGCAATAGTTACGCAGATATGAAGATCCTTGCACAGGGTAAAGTATTATAGAAGTGTATGTCAAACTAGTTTGAGGACTGGAGAAAAAGAGTAGAATTAGCTATGGTAACAGATGGACAGTCATTTCTTACGTTGGGAATGTAAATGACTTATAAATGGTGACACCTCAGTCCACATCATCATCTTAGACCTTTACCAGGGAATGCCCACTCTCCAAACAGTCGAACTCCCATCTACTAGAGTTGCCCAGAAAGTAAGTTCCGATAAGTCGCAACATGGAAACCATTGGGAAAATCGGGCAAAGCTTAGCACATGTGTGTTGGGTAGTGTCTCTAGTGTGCCCGTCGATCGTGTCGCGTCGCTCTGTTCAGTTTTGAGTGAACAGTGAGTACATGAACATGTGTAGGGAATAGCGCTTCACGACAAGTATAGGGCGGAGATTTGGCCTGTGTCATGCAGCCCACATAACACTACAGTCGAGCGGTTCCTTCTTCATTCCAATTCTCGCCCGGACACTGCAGGGGCAATGAAGACGCTCCTGCAGCACTTCTGATGAGAAGACAATAGAATCGCTAATTGGCTCCCCCTGAGTCTCATCTCTACTCACTAGAAGTGCTGGCTGTAAAGACAAAATTTTTCCACAGACAATGAGCTGCAGACCAGTGCAGATAACTGGCTAAAAGCACAGGCGGCTGTTTTCTATGACGAGGATATTGGAAATCTGATACAACACTAGGACAAAACTGCAAGTTGGAGCGGCGACTATGTAGAGAAGTAGGTGGAAGGTGTACCTAACTGTTGCAAATAAAACGTTTCTGATTTTCACTGTGGTTTCCATTTCGCGACCGATCAGAACTTACTTTCTGGATAATACTCGTATAAAACAGCTTGAGGCTCAAGACTACGTTATAAACGCTCTATGACAGCACCACGAGGGAATTATCCGAATGAGTTGGAAATCGGTACATGTGATGTATGTGAACAGACAAATAATTGATTCAAATTTCAGAAATATTGCGTGATTTATTCAAAAGAAAGAGCTTCTCTATCTAAGCAAGTCTCCCTCTGGCTCTTAAGCATGCAGTTATTCGAGTTGGCATTGATTGGTAGTTTTGCTGGATGTTCTACTGAGGGATATTACGTAAACTTCTGTCTAACTGGCCTTTAGATCGCCAAAATCTCGAGATGGCTGGAGCTCCCTGCCCATAATGCTCCAAACGTTCTAGCTGGGGGGGGTGGGGGGGGAGATCCGTTGAACTTTCCTATAAAGGCGTAGTTTGACAAGAACGAAGACAAGCAGTACAAATTCTCGCCGTGTGCAGATGCGCGTTATCTTGCTCAAATGTGATCCCACGATATCTTGCTATGAAGGGCAACAAAATGTGGCGCAGAATATAGTCGACATGCTACTGTGAGGTAATGTGCTGTAAGGTGCCATGGATGGCAACCAAAGAGCTGCCACCACGGATACTGGACACACGGTAGGGATGACGAGGAGTGTGCGTAGTAGCAAGCCGCGTCACCGTCGTCATTGTGAACTCAACCAGCGCAAATTTGCTTGCAGTTGCCTCAACGTATGCGCTGTAGTTGCGCTTACAAGCGAAACCGAGAGTTTTTGTGGCAGTGTGACTTCTATCAGTGACTGGCGACTTGCTTCAGAGTTACATCATAATTATGAGTGCAGGGATTATGTTAGAAATTAGTTAACTTGTTAAATACACTCCAAGGCATCAAAGTGAAAAATAATGGCTTGCTGTGCGATTGCTAGCTACACTAACCGCAGCAGACTACTCAGGAAGTTAGGAATTAAGTTTCATAAATTTCCTAAAAACAATTAGACGAAACTAAAATGAACAAATGCTCTCAAACACCAAGATTAACACTGATGCTATTCCATCTCTAAATCTACCAACCTCTGATGCTGATTTGGGGCTCGGGAATGAGCCTAATAATGTGAGAAATATTGGGTCCCAGAAACGTAGGTACCGTAAAGTGGTAGAAGATGTTCTAACGGAAAACATATAACCAACTAATGAAGACATTACTACTAGACAAATCATTAATCGTGATAAGAAACACTGTTGTAAATGCGACAATGTGTGCTTACGCCAGAAACTAGAAATTCTGGAAACAAACAGAAGATGGTTCAAATGGTTCAAAGGGCTGTGAGCACTATGGGACTTAACATCTGTGGTCATCAGTCCCCTAGAACTTAAACCTACCTAACCTAAGGACATCACACACATCCATGTCCGAGGCAGGATTCGAACCTGCGACCGTAGCACTCGCGCGGTTCCGGACTGCGCGCCTAGAACCGCTAGACCACCGCGGCCGGCAAAACAGAAGATCTTAGGCAAAATAATACAATATACGCGGTCGTCTCTCTCGATGTAGGGCTGTGTTACACGAGATTAAAACATGTTAGAAAGGTGATTCAGGACTCTTTTTTCTAACTTTCAACAACAAGTGGTTAAGAAAGGGTGGTGTACTAACTGGCCCACTGAAGACATTGCAACGTAAGAGACTTTACGTTGCCTACCTTATAAAGTGTTATCTTTTGTCAGAGGCGTATTCTTTGTACGAGCACTATTAGAAAGAAGACTCAGGCTCTTTAGCGCTCCATCAGGTTTTATTTATTCAAGCTTTAGTGTTTCGAAAACTAAAAGTTATAAAAAAAATTTGAAGAAAGACGTAGTTTGGAGGCTTTACATTAACATTTCACCGTCCATAGAAAAAACAGCCTAACTAATACGAACAATAATGCAATAAAACCTGGAAAACCTCGATTACATTCTTTTATGCATACGAGTTGGATATGAATGCGCTGTGTCTCTAAGCTTGCCAATAATGTAATGACGTTAGATCCGTGGTCCCCAAACTTTCTTAGACCGTTTTCCCTGTGTGCAATTAGACATCAGGTAATATTCGTTTCAAATGAATTTGGAGAACACGTAAAATCTGTAACATAATGACTACACAGAAATTGGCTTACTGAAATTACAAATATACTATTTTAAGCATCGCGCCCCATGCCTTCAAATGCATATTCCGTCACCACAGGCAGTTAAAAATGATTTAAGGAATAGTTGCACAATGATATCTGTGTAAACACTGTTAATATTGTATAGTTTCTTGTTTGAAGGTCGCTAATCCCGCCCTCCCCCACCCCTATCATTGTTTGGCGTTCCCTCCCCCCACCCCCCCCCCCCCCACCCCCTACCCGACATTATCACCAATTTCAGCACCTAAGTAAACTGCAGCCTGAAAGTCTTTTCTAGAAACGCTTTTATTTATAAAATTGAGAAAGGTGAATGATACTTACTTTGTGTGTGTGTGTCTGTGTATGTGTGTGTGTTTGTGTGTGTTAGGATGAATGACGAGGGAATCCGTGGAGCATCGTAAGGGCTTCCCGCAACACATTCTGAGATAAGAAAGCTAAGTATTTAGAGTGAGGGTAGACACTTGTAACAAAACATTCTTCCCCTGAATTACAGCTCTCCACAGCGGCACTTGCTTGACCTGTACACTGCAACCCCATGTAAAATGAGCCAAGCCAAAATTTGTGCTCTGTACCTACTGTTCATAAACCAGTTGACCGCAGCGCTCCCTACATCTGATCTGGCAGAACTGGGAAGACTTCAGGCTGTTAATGCTTTGTGTGTGACAACAGGCACTAATAGCAGCAATATTATTAATAATAATAGCCCTTATGTAGTTATCGCCGTGTCGTGCTCTCAATTACTTCATTTATCTATTTCGAAGCGAGTAATGAAGCAATTTCTGGTCTAGTGCAGGTACTACATACAACTTGGAGAAGACATTTTCTCGAGATATTTAACGTTTCTTACAGTATACGTCTCACTTTTATCATCGGCGATGTAGGGGACAAAGCACAACGTATGTGTGCTGTGAGGGGGACTACGTGAGGAACTACCGTATTAATGCTACTAATTGAGCAAAAGTAATTATTGACAACTTACATAATCAATATTAGAGTCTTACAAAGTTGTGATAATAGTAATGATCTTCTGAAAATAATTTGATTTCGAGACTGAAAGAGAATCGAATTGTTTAGCTTTTACTCCTCAGCAATAAATCATCTTATACCTCAGGTTGTAATTACTGTCTTAAATGGTATGTACTTATGCAATTATATGCAATTAATTACATTTGAAATTTATGTAACTTCATTTCTTTGGTTAGGCTGCAATGTGTGACATGTTTGCACTTCTCTTTATTATTTGATACCACGACATTTGATGATTGGCCGTGTCCGAAACACGTCATTTCCATAATAAACGGTCCAGTATCATATGGATCTGTATTACTTATGAGATTAATCAGCATTTCTAATTCATTTTCGTACACTCCTACTTGCTGACCCGTCATATTTACGGAGATACACAGTATCCAATGTAGTGAATCTTTTGTAACTTTCTGTTATCGGATTTAGAGTGAAGGAAACGTTGACAGTTAACTAGTTCACGAAATGAACTCATTCCGCAATGTAACCACCGTATCATAATACATCAATATTGGCAACATTAATTGAACGACGCAAATGTTTCTTGCGCTCTAATAAAGAACAGCGATAAAGCGTGGGCGGCTTGTGGCAGCTTTATGGAAACTATGATTTGTGTGTCCACATCGACATCCCTCATTTTACGCAACTGCGTTAATGAAAGCACGCCAAAATGCGTCATAGAACAGGTCGTATATAACTTGTATGACACTAACTGGTTCTAGGAGTGACGAAGGATTTAATTACATAAAGGTACGTCCAGCGCTCACACAGAGTCTCTAGTATGCATTTCTTTGGTAGCTTTTGATCTCAGGCTGTTATATGCTGCGAGAACGTTACACTACTACAACATGTCATTTTTTAGATTATCGACCTTCAAAGGAGAAATTATGCAATACTAACAATGTGTAGACAGATATGATTGTACAAGTATTCCTTAAATCATTTTTAGTTACCTGTGGTGGCGCGATATACATTTGAATACATCAAAAATGGTTCAAATGGCTCCGAGCACTATGGGACTTAACTTCTGAGGTCATCAGTCGCCTAGAACTTAGAACTAATTAAACCTAACTAACCTAAGGACATCACACACATCTATGCCCGAGGCAGGATTCGAACCTGCGACCGTAGCGGTCGCTCGGTTCCAGACTGTAGCGCCTAGAACCGCACAGCCACTCAAGTCGGCTTGAAGACATCGGCCAACTGAGAGGGTGCAATGCTTGAATAGTGCTACAGATATAATATATTCTCCAAATTCATATGAAAGGAATACTGGGATGGTACCTATCGTGCGCGTACTGTAAGACCTTCGGTACACACACCAGCATATTATTTGACTTGTCGCTCTAGCGAAGTAGGCGAGTGTCAGCAATATGTCTCGTGGTCTTATCTTGGCGTGTTTATCTTCTGCCGTTAGGTCAGACGATAGAGATGCCACTTGCACGCTTAGAGTAGCAGATTGCCGGTGACCAACTTTTAACAGAACTTGATTAATTTTCACACATTTATTAAAATAATAAAAAGCATAGATATTATGTAACTTGATTCTGGATGCTGTTTACAGTTGATTGTCTGAAGGTCCTTTGGTCTTGGTACGTTAATCTTATTCTCACATATCTCAAATACTTGACAAAGTGTCTATTCATTTATCTTCATGGCTATGTACAGGAGTATTATAATCTTATTAGGTGCAGACTAAAACTTGACTACAGACTAATGCAGACTAATGCAGACTGACTAATAGGAGGTCTGTACACTCGTAATAATGCCTCGAGCGTTCAGGTATCACTGCGCGAGTGTGATGCGAGGAGAAAAGGTTCCACGTTAGCAGCAATCTCATTGACTGCGTTACATATTGATACGAGGATCGGCGGAAGCAGAATTTGGTCCGTCTCTAAGACAGCACCATCTCGTAGTGCGGAAACGGACGAGCGCTGCGCCAGCGCTGTTGTGCTTAGCGGGGCGCGCTCTATTTGGAAAGCTGTGTATGCACTGACTACGTGGAACTATGTACACAACATTACCTTCAAGAAGTTGAAGCCCAACTTGTTTGGTTAACACTATTTGAGTTTGCGCTAAGTCTTCAATTATCCATTGCCCGATAACTTTTCTTTTTTCTGTATTTAGAGTGATAGACTGAGTTAGAAAATGTAGATATGGGTGAAGTCAGATAGATTGTGGGCTATGAGTTATGATCGCGTTATGGTCGCGTTGCTATAGACCTATACACGTATCAGTAGATAAGGGTAGCAAGCAATCTTTCAGGTATAAATGTGAAGTCACTGATAGTACTAATTTATCAGAGGAAGTGAACAAATCTAACACTTAAAATGGCGAATTTTATGCGTTCATATCACAATACAGTACTTCTGAAAATAGGTAAGTACGAGTAAACTGAGATATTAATTAAAGGAGCCACAAATGTTGAAACGTGTTACGTAACGAAACAGTAGTGGTAGAATGAAGGAGATGCAAAATTATTGGGGGTGGGTGAGAATGCGGCGACACAGGAGTAGATTCACCAAGCGAGATATGTATATTTGGACTGAATTGTTTATTGAGTGTTATCTTTGAGTCATGCAGTTCACAACAATCGCATAAAAATGAAACAGTTAAGTATTTTGGTAGGAAAGAGACGATGGATGATTAAGTCAGGAAAATAAAATTTAATACATAATCGCTAATAAGGAAGCAATAAACTGTTCACTGACGTCTACGACTTCTTTCGTTGGAAAGCTTAGCATGATTTTTGTCAAATGCATGTTCTCCATTATCCCAAAACTTTTCTAAATATGAAGCGAGGAGCTGCGAAATCCTGACTACAGGAGATGGCATCGGACCAACTCGAGCGACCAGACTGGATTGTAATTAACACACATTGTCATCACCTGCGCTTCAAGGGAATTACTGGTACCAACATCCGTTGTATTTCACACTACACAGAACGTCAATCGGTCATGGCAGCACACCTCAAAACCACTGACGTCACACTTAGAAAGACTCGGGGTGGGAAAAATAAAATGACACTGAAAGTATCCCATGCACCTTAACGTAGAAAGCCAGCCAACTGTTCCAGGTACGGAAGATGTAACTTCGTTTGTCTGTATCAGGTTGTATGACCAGTTGCAGTTCATCAACTGTGAAAATTTTCATAGCGAGCTAAACAGAAAATTATGCTGTATGTATATATATATATATATATATATATATATATATATATATATATGAAACCCCATCCCCCCCCCCCCCCCATGAACCATGGACCTTGCCATTGGTGGGGAGTCTTGCGTGCCTCAGCGATACAGATGGCCGTACCGTAGGTGCAACCACAACGGAGGGGTATCTGTTGAGAGGACAGACAAACGTGTGGTTCCTGAAGAGGGGCAGCAGCCTTTTCAGTAGTTGCAGGGGCAAAAGCCTGGATGATTGATTGATCTGACCTTGTAACACTAACCAAAACGGCCTTGCTTTGCTGGTACTGCGAACGGCTGAAAGCAAGGGGAAACTACAGCCGCAATTTTTCCCGAGAGCATGCAGCTTTACTGTAAGGTTAAATGATGATGGCGTCCTCTTGGGTAAAATATTCCAGATGTAAAATAGTCCCCCATTTGGACCTCCGGGCGGGGACTACTCAAGAGGACGTCCTTATCAGGAGAAAGAAAACTGGCGTTCTACGGTTCGAAGCGTGGAATGTCAGATCCCTTAATCGGGCAGGTAGGTTAGGAAATTTAAAAAGGGAAATGGATAGGTTAAAGTTAGATATAGTGGGAATTAGTGAAGTTCGGTGGCGGGAGGAACAAGACTTTTGGTCAGGTGAATACAGGGTTATAAATACGAAATCAAATAGGCGTAACGCAGGAGTATGTTTAACAATGAAAAAAAGATAGGACTGCGGGTAAGCTACTACAAACAGCATAGTGAACGCATTATTCTGGCCAAGATAGACACAAAGCCCACACCTACTACAGTAGTACAAGTTTACATGCCAACTATCTCTGCAGATGATGAAGAAATTGATGAAATATATGATGAGCTAAAATAAATTATTCAGGCAGTGAAGGGAGACGAAAATTTAATAGTCATGGGTGACTGCAATTCGAGAGTAGGAAAAGGGAGAGAAGGAAACATAGTAGGTGAATATGGATTTGGAGGGAAAGTAATGAAAAAGGAAGCCGTCTGGTAGAATTTAGCACAGAGCATAACTTAAAGATGGCTAACACTTGGTTCAAGAACCATAAAAGAAGGTTGTACACAAGGACGAATCCTGGAAATACTAGAAAGTATCAGATACATTATATAATGGTAAGGCAGAGATTTAGGAACCAGGTATTAAATTGTAAGACATTTCCAGGGGCGGATGTGGACTCTGACCACAATCTATTGGTTATGAACTGTAGATTAAAACTGAAGAAACTGCAAAAAAAGTGGCAATTTAAGGAGATGGTATCTGAATAAACTAAAAGAACCAGAAGTTGTACAGAGTTTCAGGGAGAGCATAAGGGAAGAATGGGTAGCTTTGGGGAATGAAACAGTGAAGGCAGCAGAGGATCAAGTAGGTAAAAGACGAGGGTTACTACAAATCCTTGGGTAACAGAAGACATACTGAATTTAATTGATGAAAGGAGAAAGTACAAAAATGCAGTAAGTGAAGCAAGCAAAAAGGAATACAAACGTCTCAATAATGGGTTCGACAGGAAGTGCAAAATGGCTAAGCATGGATGGCTAGTGGACAAATGTAAGGATGTAGAGGCTTATCTCACTAGGGGTAAGATAGATACTGCCTACAGAAAAATTAAAGAGACCTTTGGAGAAAAGCGAACCACTTGTATGAATATAAAGAGCTCAGATGGAAACCCAGTTCTTTGCAAAGAAGGGAAAGGAAAAAGGTGGAAGGAGTACATAGAGGGTCTATACAAGGGCGATGTCATTGAGGACAATATAATGTAAATGGAAGAGGAGGTAGAAGAAGATGAAATAGATATGATACTGCGTGAAGAGTTTGACAGAGCACTGAAAGACCTGAGTCGAAACATGTTTCCGGGAGTAGAAAACATTCCATTAGAACTACTGACGGCCTTGGGAGAGCCACTCCTGACAAAACTCTGCCATCGGGTGAGCAAGATGTATGAGACAGGCGACATACCCGCAGACTTCAAGAAGAATATAATAATTCCAATCCCAAAGAAATCAGGTGCTGACAGATGTGAAAATTACCGAACAATCAGTTTAATAAGTCACGGACGCAAAATAATAACGCGATTTCTTTACAGACAAATTGAAAAACTGGTAGAAGCCAACATCGGGGAAGATCAGTTTCGATTCCGTAAAAATATTGGAACACGTGTGGCAATACTGACCCTACGACTTATCTTAGAAGCTAAATTAAGGATGGGCAAACCTACGATTCTAGTATTTGTAGACTTAGAGAAAGCTTTTGACAGTGTTGACTGGAATACTCTCATTCAAATACTAATGGTGGCAGGGGTAAAATACAGGGAACGAAAGGGTATTTACAATTTGTACAGAAACCAGATGGCAATTATAAGAGTCGAGGGGTATGAAAGGGAAGCAGCGGTTGGGAAGGGAGTGAGACAGGGTTGTAGCCTTTCCCCGATGTTATTCAATCTGTATATTGAGCAAGCAGTAAAGGAAAGAAAAGAAAAATTCGGAGTAGGTATTAAAATCCAAGGAGAAGAAATAAAAACTTTGAGGTTCGCCGATGACATTGTAAATCTGTCAGAGACAGCAAAGGCCTTGGAAGAGCAGTTGAACGGAATGGACAGTGTCTTGAAAGGAGCATATAAGATGAACATCAACAAATGCAAAACGATGATAATGGAATGTAGTCGAATTAAGTCGAGTGACACTGAGGGAATTAGATTAGGAAATGAGACACATAAAGTAGTAAAGGAGTTTTGCTAGTTGGGGAGCAAAATAACTGATGATGGTCGAAGCAGAGAGGATACAAAATGTAGACTGGCAATGGCGAGAAAAGCGTTTCTGAAGAAGACAAATTTGTTAACATCGAGTATAGATTTCAGTGTCTGGAAGTCGTTTCTGAATGTATTTGTATGGAGTGTAGCCATGTATGGAAGTGAAACATGGACGATAAATAGTTTGGACTAGAAGAGAATAGAAGCTTTCGAAATGTGGTGCTACAGAAGAATGCTGAAGATTAGATGGATAGATCACGTAACTAATGAGAAGGTATTGAATAGAATTGAGGAGAATAGGAGTTTGTGGCACAACTTGACAAGAAGAAGGGACCGGTTGGTAGGACACGTTCTGAGGCATCAGGGGATTACAAATTTAGTATTGGAGGGCAGCGTGGAGGGTAGAAATCGTAGATCGAGACCAAGAGATGAATACACTAAGCAGATTCAGAAAGATTTAGGTTGCACTAAGTACTGGGAGATGAAGAAGCTTGCACAGGATAGAGTAACATGGAGAGCTGCATCAAACCAGTCTCAGGACTGAAGACCACAACAACAACAACAACAATATATGTGAAGATAGTAACTGTTCTCGAAAGAACAGGTACCATCGATGACCGTGCAGCTCCTTTAGAAACAATTATAAGTAATTGAAACCTTCAGCTGCAGACAGGTGTTGTTGATATACCTCGATGGGGACTGCTGAAAATGTGTGCCCCGACCGGGACTCCAACCTGGGATCTCCTGCTTACATGGCAGACGCTCTACCCATCATTTCTTTTTATTTTGTTCGTAGTTTATCGTGAGTTTAATCGTTACGGACATCACATGACGTCCGTTCAAGTTCGTTGTTGATCCTTTCACTCATTTTTTTTTTATTTCAGAGACCAACCAGGTTTCTGACCGAACACGCGGAGCTACCGTGTTGGCGTTTGTTGAATCTGTTCGTGGCGGACGTCCGATGACACTCTTTCAGGTTGTTCGTTGATTCGTTCACTCAGTTTTCTTATTACAGAGGGTAACCAAACCCTCTGACCGAACACGCTGAGCTACCGTGTCGGCAAAAGGTGACGATTCCCCTAAGAATTCTGGCAACCTGTACGCATTCGCACAGATGGAGGTCAATGGCTGGGTAGCCTTTCACTATATATATGAACACAGTAACTGTACTCGAAATAACAGATACCATTGATGACCGTGCAGGTTCTCTAGAATAACTGATAATTAATTGAAACTCGCAGCTGCGAACAGTTACTATCTTCATACATAAAGTTAAAGGCTACCCAGCCATTGACCTCCATCTGTGCGAATGCGCACAGGTTGCCCGAACTCGTACGGGAATCGTTACTTTAGCGTGCGCGAGTAATGAGTGGATGGGCAAATATCTAATAGCTACATTTCGTATGTAGATTGTAGACAGTTGGGAATGTGGGGCTCACGGGAAGCGTGCAAGGGATAAATCCCTGCAATCGTGCTATTGATCTGTGTCCTCTGTGGCTTAGATGGATAGAGCGTCTGCCATGTAAGCAGCCGGTTCCGGGTTCGAGTTCCCGTCAGAGCACACATTTTCAGCTGTCTCCATCGAGGCATATCATCAACACCTGTCGGCAGCTGAGGGTTTCAATTCATTATCTGAATATTTTGCGCTGGAGTTCTAGTTAATTCCACACGTTAATTTGTGTTGTGTGATCGAGAACGTACTTGGGTAGGAAGCAGGGCCAGCACATGACTACTTGCAGAAGCAGTTGAATTGGAAACACCTAAGTAGTATCGTTTAGCAGCCTATATCGTCTTAATGGACGACACTTGGTGGCAGGTACTTCAAGAGACACCAAAAATGGTGCGGAGTTGTCATGGGACTACGTATAGCACGTGACAGTTATTCAAAGTTTGTGTAAGAATCCGACATCCATTATCTGTCAGATGGGACCAGTTGCATTACGTTCATCTCATTTGACCGAGAGGAACAAGGAAATTACTCGGTTGTTCTGTGTGGGAGAGAAAGCAGGAGGGTAGCTGAAACGAAATGAGAAGTGTTTTTCTGTCTAGGTGGCCGCTGTCCCGATAGCGTGCACAGGAACTGATTTATAAACTGAGTGTGAGGGCTTGCAGATGTTTCGGTTGTCTTATAGCTGTTGCTTGGTTCTGAATCTACATCAGTTACGTAAGATAAGCGTAAGTTGTCTCGCTATTCCGAAAATGACACCTTCACCAAAACTTAACGAGCAGAGGGCCAGGGCGTGTCGTAAGGATACGTCTTTAAAGTTGCACTGAGAAAGAGAACGTGCACTTCTGTCCTACAAGGTTGTTAATAAAAGTTCCGAGACTATTAGGAGAGTGACTTCACCGTATGTAATACAAAGCAGGTGACTCTTCGGGGAAGAGGGACAACGAACGGTAGTGAAGAGGGGAACTCGGACGACAGATGTAATGTTCCATTGGTAGGATGTGTGAGCTAGAAGCGAAAGAACGAGGACAATTGGATTGGGCAGCGAGCAGCCATCCGACCAACATAGAGGTAAAATGTTGATCTATTTCATGTTTTTAAGATAACTGCCGTTGGGTGAGATATTGCGAGGTATTCTATGACAGGGAGCAACGCATTTATAAAGAACTCCTAAAGCAGTAAACGGTTTCATTTGTATTACACGACTGTGGCTGGGTGAAAAATACTCACGAATTGTGTCACAAGGATCGATGGAGTAATAGAGAACAGAGGGGCTAAATTTCTAATCGCTGACAACGAGGGACACACTGAAACTTAATTTTAATTAGACTGCTGAGGTAGCTCAAATGTTTTTTTTTTTTTTTTTTTTTTTTTTTTTGTCATCAGTCTACTGACTGGTTTGATGCGGCCCGCCACGAATTCTCAGAGTAGCACTTGCAAACCTACGTCCTTAATTATTTGCTTGACGTATTCCAATCTCTGTCTTCCTCTACAGTTTTTGCCCTCTACAGCTCCCTCTAGTACCACGGAAGTCATTCCCTCATGTCTTAGCAGATGTCCTATCATCCTGTCCCTTCTCCTTATCAGTGTTTGCCACATACTCCTTTCCTCTCCGATTCTGCGTAGAAACTCCTCATTCATTACCTTATCAGTCCACCTAATTTTCAACATTCGTCTATAGCACCACATCTCAAATGCTTCGATTCTCTTCTGTTCCGGTTTTCCCACAGTCCATGTTTCACTACCATACAATACTGTACTCCAGACGTACATCCTCAGAAATTTCTTCCTCAAATTAAGGCCAGTATTTGATATTAGTAGACTTCTCTTGGCCACAAATGCCTTTTTTGTCACAGCAAGTCTGCTTTTGATGTCCTCCTTGCTCCGTCCGTCATTGGTTATTTTACTGCCTAGGTAGCAGAATTCCTTACCTTATTGACTTCATGACCATCAATCCTGATGTTAAGTTTCTCGCTGTTCTCATTTCTACTACTTCTCATTACCTTCGTCTTTCTCCGATTTACTCTCAAACCATACTGTGTACTCATTAGACTGTTCATTCCGTTCAGTATATCATTTAATTCCTCTTCAATTTCACTCAGGATAGCAATGTCATCAGCGAATCGTATAATTGATATCCTTTCACCTTGTATTTTGATACCACTCCTGAACCTTTCTTTTATTTCCATCATTGCTTCCTCGACGTACAGATTGAGTAGTAGGAGCGAAAGGCTACAGTCTTGTCTTACAACCTTCTTAATACGAGCACTTCGTTCTTGATCTTCCACTCTTATTATTCCCCCTTGGTTGTTGTACATATTGTATATGACCCGTCTCTCCCTATAGCTTACCACTACTTTTTTCGGAATCTCGAACTGCTTGCACCATTTTATATTGTCGAACGCTTTTTCCAGGTCGACAAATCCTATGAAGGTGTCTTGAATTTTCTTTAGCCTTGCTTCCATTATTAGCTGTAACGTCAGAATTGCCTCTCTCGTCCCTTTACTTTTCCTAAAGCCAAACTGATCGTCACCTAGCGCATTCTCAATTTTCTTTTCCATTCTTCTGTATATTATTCTTGTAAGCAGCTTCGATGCATGAGCTGTTAAGCTGATTGTGCGATAATTCTCGCATTGTCAGCTCTTGCCGTCTTAGGAATTGTGTGGATGAAGCTTTTCCGAAAGTCAGATGGTATATCGACAGACTCAAATATTCTACATACCAACGTGAATAGTCGTTTTGTTGCCACTTCCCCCAATGATTTCAGAAATTCTGATGGAATGTTATCTATCCCTTCTGCCTTATTTGACCGTAAGTCCTCCAAAGCTCTTTTAAATCCCGATTCTAATACTGGATCCCCTATGTCTTCTAACTCGACTCCTGTTTCTTCTTCTATCACATCAGACAAATCTTCCCCCTCATAGAGGCTTTCAATGTATTCTTTCCACCTATCTGCTCTCTCCTCTGCATTTAACAGTGGAATTCCCGTTGCACTCTTAATGTTACCACCGTTGCTTTTAATGTCACCAAAGGTTGTTTTGACTTTCCTGTATGCTGAGTATGTCCTTCCGACAATCATATCTTTTTCGATGTCTTCACATTTTTCCTGCAGCCATTTCGTCTTAGCTTCCCTGCAGTTCCTATTTATATCATTCCTCAGCGACTTGTATTTCTGTATTTCTGATTTTCCCGGAACATGTTTGTACTTCCTCCTTTCATCAATCAACTGAAGTATTTCTTCCGTTACCCATGGTTTCTCCGCAGCTACCTTCTTTGTACATATGTTTTCCTTCCCAATTTCTGTGATGGCCCTTTTTAGAGATGTCCATTCCTCTTCAACTGTACTACCTACTGCTCTATTCCTTATTGCTGTATCTATAGCGTTAGAGAACTTCAAACGTATCTCGTCATTCCTTAGTACTTCCGTATCCCACTACTTTGCGTATTGATTCTTCGTGACTAATGTCTTGAACTTCAGCCTACTCTTCATCACTACTATATTGTGATCTAAGTCTATATCTGCTCCTGGGTACGCCTTACAATCCAGTATCTGATTTCGGAATCTCTGTCTGACCATGATGTAATCTAATTGAAATCTTCCCGTAGCCCCCGGCCTTTTCCAAGTATACCTCCTCCTCTTGTGATTCTTGAACAGGGTTCTCGCTATTACTAGTTTAAACTTGTTACAGAACTCAATTAGTCTTTCTCTTCTTTCATTCCTTGTCCCAAGCCCAAATTCTCCTGTAACCTTTTCTTCTACTCCTTCCCCTACAACTGCATTCCAGGCGCCCATGACTATTTGATTTTCGTCCCCCTTTACAAACTGCATTACCCTTTCAACATCCTCATACACTTTGTCTATCTGTTCATCTTCAGCTTGCGACGTCGGCATGTATACCTGAACTATCGTTGTCGGTGTTGGTCTGCTGTCGATTTTGATTAGAACAACCCGGTCACTAAACTGTTCACAGTAACACACCCTCTGCCCTACCTTCCTATTCATAACGAATCCGACACCTGTTATACCATTTTCTGCTGCTGTTGATATTACCCGATACTCATCTGACCAGAAATCCTTGTCTTCCTTCCACTTCACTTCACTGACCCCCACTAAATCTGGATTGAGCCTTTACAATTCCCTTTTCAGATTTTCTAGTTTTCCTACCACGTTAAAACTTCTGACATTCCACGCCCCAACTCGTAGAACGTTATCCTTCCGTTGATTATTCAATTTTTTTCTCATGGTAATCTCCCTCTTGGCAGTCCCCTCCCGGAGATCCGAATGGGGGACTATTCCGGAATCTTTTGCCAATGGAGAGATCATCATGCGACTTCTTCAAATACAGGCTACATGTCCTGTGGATACACGTCACGTGTCTTTAATGCAGAGGTTTCCATTGCCTTCTGCATCCTCATGTCGTTGATCATTGCTGATTCTTCCGCCTTTAGGGGCAATGTCCCACCCATAGGACAAGAGAGTGCCCTGAACCTCTATCCGCTCCTCCGCCCTCTTTGACAAGACCGTTCGCAGAATGAGGCTGACTTCTTATGCCGGAAGTCTTCGGCCGCCAGTGCTGATTATTTATCAAAATTTAGGCAGTGGCGGGGATCGAACCCGGGACCGAAGACGTTTTGATTATAAACCGAAGACGCTACCCCTAGACCACGGATACATAACTGTTCGAAAAATTTGACTATTATCAAGCATAAGTGGACAAGGGAACCATCAATGCTACAGTGAATAAAGGTTACTGAATATTTTTATAGCCATTCATGTGTTACCTTCGCTGTTATTTATCATTTTGGTTGCCGTAAGTTCTGTTGCGCTGATCCTTTTCGGTTGTTAATTTCTTTGAACTTTTCTGAGGCAGTGAAAAATTCGTATGTTTTCAACAATGAATGATCAGAGAACGTAAGAAAGACTGTCAGGTTGATAGCTTTTGTCTCGCAGATTTCTTAATACAGATTGAGGTTGACGATTCTAGAATGCAATTTATTTACAATGTAGACAGCTAATAAGCCATGGCATAGGTTGCTTGTTTACTGAGGGCTCTGCTTGTTGTCTGATAATTATGAGGAGTATTAGAGCACGCTGCGGCTAAGAGCATTTGTATTACAATAAAAGCACTCTCCTATTTTGTTGTATTCCTGTTTCGCTCGCCATCGACAGGCGATAGCATAATCATTACGGACCAAATTTAATTACATGCAAATATGCCCAAGCGACCTTCATTAACTATATGCAGAGGGTTGTGTCGGTAAGCAAGACAGATCACACTATGTGGATTACAACTTACGGAGAGAGATAAAACGAAAAACGCAAATTGCAGGGGTAGACGCAAAGCAGTAGAGAGAACAGGTAGGATAATATCAGAAGCAATTAGAAATGTTCCAGAAACTGAATACGTACGAGGCTGATTGCGCAATACCCTTTATTGACTACAAAAAAGGGTTTGTCATAATACACTGTACCAAATTACTTCATGAATTACTGGAAAAAGTAGCAGAAAATACATACGACAGAATACATTCGACAATATTAAATAAAAGCTGAAAGATATCAAGTTCATAGAAGGACAATTTTCTTATTCATGGTTTTTATTTATTTCTGTGTCTATAGCACCATCAACACAGGGCAAAATGTCTTATGACAACAAAATTTAGGGTGTCGCAGGAGGAATTGTCTGGTAAAAGTAACTATCTGTAAGCAGTCCTTTATCTTCGATACTGTGAAACAAGTCTCTTCTACGGCAAACTCTTTGCTTTCCATATTTTGGGCTTTCCATATTCTAGAACAAAAAAAGCAAAATCTTTTCTAATGCATATGAGCACTAAACCGTATACATATCTCTGGTACTGTATAACACTACTGAATACGTGCTCTAGCTCCTTGTTTACTGGATTTCCTTTTCTGGCTTTGCTCCATACCACCACCTATCAGAATTATGGAAAGCAAACAGCTTGCAATAGAATGAATCCGTGTCACAGAATGGAAAATGGAGAAGTGCTGATAGCTCGTAAGGTATGCATTTCAGAGTCCATGTTTACTATATTTATTTGCTTCGAATTAACTGTGATGTCATTTCCCTGAATATTGATCCTTACTCCTGGGACACCCAGTATCTACCAGGCGTTTTCTTCAGAGTCGTCAGGCACATTTTCTCTTGTACTTAGACAGATATCTGTACTTATGTTGTTGCAACGTATAGCAGGAATTAACCCTGATGGTAATGCTCATCGAGTCTTTCATACGGCGCAAATTATAAACGGAAAGCGCCGGTTTGTTTGCCTTACAAACAAAACGACTTTTAAGGAGCAATTTTACGAGTCCGTCCGATATAGGAGTCCCAAATTAATATAATGCGATCTTCCTTTCATTGGTGTGTATTAACATGAAGAATAACAGGTACTCCTGCAGTAACTGAGCAGTGATGCTCCATGGCAGTAGCAGTCAGCGCATGACAGTGCTCTCGCTGCTGGCGTAATGGATATTCTTCATGTTTTACTGTACTTTTGAAACGTTCTTCCTCTTCTCTTATTTTTTCACTCATTGCGATGATAATTGGTACGAAACTCACTGAAACGCTGCGACAAGACGTCGCCACCATTCGGCTGATGACCCGAGAAGAATTCATCAGTGTAATACGCCGAGAAAGAATACAGTCGCATAAAATTTTTATTAAAATTAAATTTTAGCGTAATCTTAAAATGAAAATATGAGAAAATGGGTACAAATGACGAATTTTGTGTGAAAAAAGAATAAAGAGTGTTAAGGAATTTCTTAGTAAATATTATGTGTTTTGGAAACGATGTTGATAAATTCTAGCTGATCCATAAGAATGTCATTTTGAAGGAGATTTTAGTTATAGATAACAGAGGTGCAGTTTTGTGTCTAGGCAGAGGGGCATATGTAACACAGTAGTCTCTGATGCATATATAACTACCCAGGAAAGAAAAAATATTCCTTACAATCGATCTTATAAGAATCGATCATAAGTTTTACGGATTACCTCTGAAAGTTAATTCCATTGACCAAACTGCTGTAAGGCATATTTATGATTAAACTGTATTAAGATGATTTTGTAAGAGATTTTTTGTATAATACTTCTTAAAATCAATTTATTTCTAAATGAGACAAATGTATAAATAGAAGTATTAACAACTTGAAAACTGGTCCATACTGAGGGAGTTGCGTAGGTGAAATGTAAAAGAGGTAGTAGTTCCCATCTCAGATGGAATATAAACATGGGAAAACGAAAACGCGGAGTGATATGGCGCGCTACATCTAAGTAGAAATATGAATCAAGTTAGCCTGTAGGCAGAAGTGATGAGGCAACATCTTAGACATAGTGTGGGAATTGCTTACACGTCAGTCATTATCTAAATAGTCTGAGGTGATGACTGCTGTTTAATAGTAGCACAGCACTGAAATTGGCTACATCCTTGATACACAAAACGACGTCACAAAGAATTTATTAAGTCCAAAACGGCCAAGAGCCATAGCTGCTAGTGCATGGATTGCATTGCCGCCGCTTCGCAACCACACATCTTTTGTGTACACTAAATGGTTAAGAACTCTGTTTACAGCTGTAATAACGGCCAGAACCAATGTGTGTATTTTAAGATAATAATATGTTGCTACCACACAATGGTTCAAAAAACTTCTGTTTCCTGAGACATATATCTAGACAGAGTGCTGTCCTACTGAAAATGATTCCTAGTATCCTAAAATTATTCAGCACTATAATTTTGGAATCTTATCTCCGAACGTATTTTGAAAGTGTTTTTTTTTTATATTATTAGAAAATGATGTTTGTGGAGTATCAAATTTAATATTTTCTGGAAATTAGAGTTTTCTGATAGTTATTAAAAGAAAAGAGGAACATGATTAATGAAAACAAAAATAAGAAAGAAAATTATATGTTTTCAAGCAGAAGGTCTTTCTGCTCTGAAAAATATCTTTCAGTGTACCATATTATGAGCATATAAGATATAGTAGTATACTGAATATGGTTACAGTAAGAGATACTATGTGTGGGTTGTGTAGGATATCATTTCTCTGGCGTGGACAGAGTGAGAATGAAAGCTACCTGTTGTACTGTAGATAAGAAACTGGTTGTGATTTCCTTAGTAAGGCATGTACAACACAGATAATCGCAACTATAGTTTGTAATTACCAAATGAAGATAACTTTGTGCCTAAGTAGATTTGCGACTGCTCATAAATAGTCCTGACCACATAATCTACACATTGAAACAACTTTTTAAAATTCCATTACTCTGTGAGAGTCCTTTACAGAAGTTATTCGAGCAGGTATTGATTCAAATATTCCACATCTAGAATAGAGTGTTACACATGAGTAGTGTTACACTTCTCTCTATCTGACAAAACGTTTTAGTGTTAAACACGTATTTTTTTCCCCGTGGCAGTAATAATAATACTGTAAAGGACATAAATAATTATCTTCACTGTACCCATGTTTTTCTTTCCACCTTCTGGAATAGCCCTTTTTAGGGAAGTCCATTCCTCTTCAACTGAACTGTCTACTGAGCTACTCCTTATCGCAGTATCTATAGCCGCAGAGAACTTCAGGCGTATCTCTTCACTCCTTTGTACATCCATGTCCCATTGCATTGTGCAATGATCCTTCCTTACTAGTCTCTTTAACTTACTCTTCATCATTATTAAGTTGTGAACTGCTCCTTCATAGGCCTAAAACTTCAGTATCTGGTATCAGAATCTCTATCTGGGTATGATGTAATCAAATAGAAATCTTCTTGTATATCCCAGCCTCTTTCCGAATATACACCCGTCCTCTTGTGATCCTTAAACAGAGTATTCGCTGTTACTAGCTGAAATATATTGCAGAATTACGTTAGTCTTTTTTCTCTCTCATTCTCAGCACGAAGCGCATACACTGTGGTCAAAAGTAACTGGACACTCCCAAAAACATACGTTTCTCATATAAGGTGCATTGTGTTACCACCTACTGCCAGGTACTCCATATAAGCGACTTCAGTAGTTATTAGACATCGCGAGGGAGCAGAATGAGGCGCTCCGCGGCACTTACGGACTTCGAAGTGGTTAAGTGATTGGGTTTCACTTGTGTCATATTGCTGTAAGCGACATTTCCACACTCCTAAACATCCATAGGTACACTGTTTCCGATGTGATAGTGAAGTGGAAAAGTGAAGGGACGTGTTCAGCACAAAAGCGTACAGGCCGACCGTTTATGTTGACTGACAGAGACCGCCGAAAATAGAAAAGGGTCGTAATGTGTAATAGGCAGAAATCAATGCAGACCATCACCCTGTAATTCCAAACTACACCGGCATTCAGTGCAAGTACTATGATAGTCAGGCGGGAGGTGAGAAACCTTGATTTCATGGTCGAGCAGCTACTAATAAGCCACACATCACGCCGGTAAATGCCAAACGACGCCTCACTTGATGTAGGGAGCTGATAGATGGACTATTGAACCATAAAAAAACGTTGTTGGATTGACGAATCGCGGTACACAATGTGGCAGTCCGATGGCACGTTGTGGGTATGGCGAATGCCCAGTGAACGTCATCTGCCAGCGTGTGTAGTGCCAACAGTAAAATTCTGAGGCGGTGGTTTTATAGGGTGCTCGTGTTATCCACGGAGGGGGCTTGCACCCTTTCTTGTTTAGCGTAGCAATGTCACAGCACAGTCCTACATTTATGTTTTAAGCACCTTCTTGCTTCCCACTGTTGAAGAGCAATTCAGGGATGGCGATTGCATCTTTCAATACGATCGAGCCCCTGTTCATAATGCATGACTTGTGACGGAATAGTTACACGACAATATCATCCCTGTAATGGACTGGCCTTCACAGAGTCCTGACCTGAATCCTATAGTACATCTTTGGGATATTTTGAAACGCCGACTTCGTGCCAGGCCTCACCGACCGACATCGATACCTCTCCTCAGTGCAGCCCTCCGTGAAGAATAGTCTGCCATTTTCCAAGAAACCTTCCAGCACCTGATGGAACGTATGTCTGCAAGAGCAGTAGCTGTCATCAAGGCTAATGGTGAGCCATCACCATACTGAATTCCAGCACTACCGTTGGAGGGTGTCGCCAGCTTGTAAGTCATTTTCAGCCAGGTGTCTGGATACGTTTGATCACATAGTGTATTCTCCCATAACAGTTTCTTCTTCTTCTTACCCTATGAACGCATTCCAGTTTCCCAAGACTATCAGATTTTCACCACCCTTCACATTCTTAATTTCTCATTTAGCATCCTCATACACTTTTTGTATCTTTTCAGTTTTGGCTTGCGATGTCGGTATGCGTAATAGAAATATAGTTGTCGGTGTTGTTCGCTGTCGATTTTGATGGGAATAGTGCTATCACTGAACTGTTCATTCTCTGCTCTACCTTCCTATTCACAACGAATCATATTCATATTACACAATTTTCTGCTGCTGTTGATATTACCCTATTCTCATCTGACGGGAAATCCATATCTTCTTTCCATTTCTCTTCACTGACCCCCGCTATATAGAACTTGATACTTAGAATTTCCCTTCTCAGATTTTCTAGCTTCAGTACCTCGTTCAAAGGTCTGTCATTTCAAACTCTGACTCGCAGATCGTTATCCTTTCGTAGTTTTTCAATCTTTTTCCCATTCTTAGCTCTCCCTTGGCAGTCGCCTCCTGGAGATCTGCTTGGTGTTAACATGACACATTTCAGTTACAGGCCACATGTTCTGTGGATGCACGTTATGTGTCTGTGATGCAGTGTCTTACATTGCCTACAGCATCCTCATGTCGTTAATCACTGATTCTTCCTCCTATAGGGGTAGTTTTCCACCCTAAGGGCAAGAGAATGGCATGAATCACTGTCTCCTTCTCCACCCTCTTTCGCAAGGCAGCT
Organism: Schistocerca americana; assembly: GCF_021461395.2. Classification (NCBI taxonomy): domain Eukaryota; kingdom Metazoa; phylum Arthropoda; class Insecta; order Orthoptera; family Acrididae; genus Schistocerca; species Schistocerca americana. The sequence continues at coordinate 69,972,359 of NC_060119.1, forward strand.
GGCTGAGTTAGGATAACTTATTATGCCAGAAGTCTTCGGCCGCGATTGCTGATGAATTTTATTCCACATTCATGCAGTGGCTGGATCTGAACACGAAAGTCGTTTTGGTTAGTAATCAATGGCGCTACCCTTGTTGTTGTTGTGGTCTTCAGTCCTGAGACTGGTTTGATGCAGATCTCCATGCTACTCTATCCTGTGCAAGCTTTTTCATCTCCCAGTACCTACTGCAACCTACATCCTTCTGAATCTGCTTAGTGTATTCATCTCTTGGTCTCCCTCTACGATTTTTACCCTCCACGCTGCCCTCCAATACTAAATTGGTGATCCCTTGATGCCTCAGAACATGTCCTACCAACCGATCCCTTCTTCTGGTCAAGTTGTGCCACAAACTTCTCTTCTCCCCAATCCTATTCAATACTTCCTCATTAGTTATGTGATCTACCCATATAATCTTCAGCATTCTTCTGTAGCACCACATTTCGAAAGCTTCTATTTTCTTCTTGTCCAAACTATTTATCGTCCATGTTTCACTACATAGCTACACTCCATACGAATACTTTCAGAAATGACTTCCTGACACTTAAATCAATACTGGATGTTAACAAATTTCTCTTCTTCAGAAACGCTTTCCTTGCCATTGTCAGCCTACATTTTATATCCTCTCTACTTCGACCATCATCAGTTATTTTGCTCCCCAAATAGCAAAACTCCTTTACTACTTTAAGTGCCTCATTTCCTAATCTAATTCCCTCAGCACCACCCGACTTAATTAGACTACATTCCATTATCCTTGTTTTGCTTTTGTTGATATTCATCTTATATCCTCCTTTCAAGACACTGTCCATTCCATTCAACTGCTCTTCCAAGTCCTTTGCTGTCTCTGACAGAATTACAATGTCATCGGCGAACTTCAAAGTTTTTATTTCTTCTCCATGAATTTTAATACCTACTCCGAATTTTTCTTTTGTTTCCTTTACTGCTTGCTCAATATACAGTTTGAACAACATCGGGGAGGGGCTACAACCCTGTCTTACTCCCTTCCCAACCACTGCTTCCCTTTCATGTCCCTCGACTCTTATAACTGCCATCTGGTTTCTGTACAAATTGTAAATAGCTTTTCGCTCCCTGCATTTTACCCCTGCCACCTTTAGAATTTGAAAGAGAGTATTCCAATTAACATTGTCAAAAGCTTTCTCTAAGTCTACAAATGCTAGAAACGTAGGTTTGCCTTTCCTTAATCTTTCTTCTAAGATAAGTCGTAGGGTCAGTATTGCCTCACGTGTTCCAGTGTTTCTACGGAATCCAAACTGATCTTCCCCGAGGTTGGCTTCTACTAGTTTTTCCATTCGTCTGTAAAGAATTCGTGTTAGTATTTTGCAGCTGTGACTTATTAAACTAATAGTTCGGTAATTTTCACATTTGTCAACACCTGGCTTCTTTAGGATTGGAATTATTACATTCTTCTTGAAGTCTGAGGGTATTTCGCCTGTTTCATACATCTTGCTCACCAGATGGTAGAGTTTTGTGAGGACTGGCTCTCCCACGGCCGTCAGTAGTTCCAATGGAATACTGTCTACTCCGGGGGCCTTGTTTCGACTCAGGGCTTTCAGTGCTCTGTCAAACTCTTCACGCAGTATCATATCTCCCATTTCATCTTCATCTACATCCTCTTCCATTTCCCTTAGACTGCGGAATACATACATACACATCTACATACATATACAAATAAAATTTTTGGGTGAAGTCCAACGGCTTTCCTATATACATGTTCAACATATCTGTACCTCTCCCCTGTTTTAGTCCTTCCTCTCCCTGTCTCTGCCCTCCTTTTTCTCCCACCTCTATCTGTCCATGTTCTCCTCCCTACTCCCTTTGTCTCTTCATGTCCTACTTCACTCTCTCTTTCACCAACTCCTCCACTTCTCTCTCTGCCCGTATCTTTCTGCCCTCCTTCTGTCCATATCGTCCTCCAACTCTCTCAACCGATTTCATTATCGGAATCTGTGCCTGGCCATGATGTAACCTAACTCAAATGTTCCCGTATCTCCCTGTCTTCCTCCGAATATACCGCCTCCTAACCGACCTGACTACAGCCTCTCAAAACTTCCACCTTCTTCCTGTATCTCGCCTTCCTCCACCTCCTCTCTGTCCATATCATCCTCTCCATCTCTGGCACCACTCCTCCTTCACCCCCTCTCTGTCCATCCCCTCTGCATTCTTGTTTTTCTGTCCTGTTCCGCCGTCCCTTCTTTTCACCTCATCCTTTCGCTCTCTCTCGATCTATCTCCTTCCCCTCTGCGTAGCAGTGTCCATTCATACGTCTAGTCCTGGTAGGGCATGATCTCTGCTGCTATATGAGCCGGGCTCTTCTCTCATGCACAGTGCTCGTTCTGCGATAGCACTATGTGCACCAAACGTGACTGAAATCGATCCAGTGGTTCAGGAGGACTTGCTCAATATACATATACATACATGCATTGATACGTGGAATCATTATATAAACAGAGTGATTCACGAAAACATGCAAATATTTTAATATGTTATTCTACAAGTAAAACAAAAGAAAAAAGTTCATATAAACCTTAAACCTTAAAAGTGCTGTTTTTGCTTTTAATATCAAGGAAGACTGTCTTGACTTTTCTGTAAGCCGAATCAGTCTTTCCAATAACCGGATTTGCTATTCTGCATGATGGCTTTCGATGGAAATTAGTTACTGTTTTACCTCTTGTCTAGTGATTGTGCGTCTCTTCTTGGGCGGAACTATCCGACAGGCTGTGCTCTTTAGGGCTGCTAAATCTTTTTATGACAACAAAATTTCCTTTAGTTTGTTATTCATATTATTTGATAATAAAAGTGTGACACAACGCCCTGATTTATTTAAAATGCTAACGGTGCCTCTGCACGATAGTAATAATTCGCCTAGCTCTTGAGAATATAGATTCGTCCATGTACTATAACAATTAGAACGCAAGAGAATATTTGCTTCGTAAGAAACTTTACCTGGTTGTAAAACAAGCTAAGTGGGAATTCTTTAATATGTAACATTAATATGGCAGCTGAAGGCTGCTCCACTCACGTCCCTGCATCGCATCAGATGTCCTGTGGTTATATATCTTGTGTCTTTAATTCAGTGCTTTCCATTGCCTTCTGCATACTCATGAAGTTGGTCAAAGCTGATTCCCCTGCCATTTAAAGGCAGTTATTCACACAAAGGGCCACAGAGTATCTTCAAACTTACAGCTTTCCGACGCCCTCTTTGACAAGGCTGTTGCAAGTACTAGTATGACTCCTTATAACGTATGCCTTCGGGCGTAATTGCTGACGATTTTTGTTCTAAACCTGTACTGTAGCGACGATTGAACCTGGGACCTACAAAGTTTGTCATCACTTGTTAAAGCCACAACCCCTTGATCACGTGCACAATCGCTCCTCTTAAATGCCACTTTAGCCATATCTCTAAGTACGCGTAATTAATGTCATCAGCTGCCGCAAAACAACCATTGTTTCGTGAACAAATTTTACAGAGATCTCTCAGACATAACAAATATTAAAACTGAACTACTCATATGGTGGTCATGCTTAAGCTTAAACTGATATTAACATATGGTAAGGCATCTTTCTGCCTGTGTAAAGCTAAATACATCCATATGTTGTTAGTATCTGAACAACAGCACTGCTTCCAAAATGAGAATTTCACTCTGCAGCGGAGTGAGCCATGATATGAAACTTCCTAACTTCGTGGTAGATTAAAACCGCGTGCAAGACCGAGACTGGAACTCGTCCTGAGTTCGAGTCTCGAACCGGCACACAGTTGTAATCTGCAACAAAGTTTCAACAGGACTGATGTTGAGAGTTGACACGTACTGTAAATGTTCAAATATATTTTTTTAAAGGGAACATTAAATACGGGGTTTCCAGGAACATAATCCGAATCTTTGGGTGCTACATTTGGTCTACTTTGACAGCTAATGTAAGTGTAAGACACGACACATGTACCATTTCGGAAACAATTTTACAGATAAATGTCGAATTCTTGCATTGAATACGCAACAATTTCGTATAAATAATTTTAATATAAAGTCATCGTCATTGCTTTTTGTTGCCGCTTCGAGAAACAAAAGCACAAGGGAGACTGAAAAACTCTTAGCTTACCTGAAGAAAGGTTACATGGTGGTCTTTTAATGAAGTTATCTTATGGTGTCATTTTCCTGTTTTAGATTATGGTACTGCCTTTTAAATTGAGTTAAAGTCCGAAATAAGTAAACGTTCTTTAATTACCGTTAGGCTGCTCTCAAAAGATTTTCCAACTACATTACTTCACAGAAACTGGCATTACCTCTTGTAGCATTTAAACTTATTCTTGACTCCGCTTGAAATAATTGTAGAGATAACGGTTTTCAACTTCTATGCAGCATATTAGAAAAAAGAAGGAAAACTCCTGACATTTGCAGATACTTAATCTTAATTGCAATCCGAGAACAGAAACAATAAGTACTATTAATAACTTTTATTTGATTACGATACGGGGGACAGCGCAGGCCAACTAATGCCTGTGGTACAAGCCCAGAGTTCTCCTGCCAGTTAACATAGAAATCCCTTTTACGGACTTCTTTTTCAAGGGAATGTAGTGACTGACGTCGCTATGCAGCTGATTTCGCCCTGCCAAGTATTATTCTGACAAACAGACCCGAACTATTTGAAACAGATAACGCAGAACAGGAAATCAGCGACCACAAAGCGGTTACTGCATCGATGACTTCGGCCATAAATTGATATATCAGAAAAGGTAGGAAGATTTTTCTGTTTAGCAAAAGTGACAAAAAGCGGATTTCAGAATACTTTACGGCTCAAAACAAGAGTCTTGTCTCAAGTACAGATAGTGTTGAGGATCATCGGACAAAGTTCAAAACCATCGTACAATATGCATTAGATGAGAGTGTGACAAGCCAGATCGTAAGAGATGCAAAAGAGCCACCGTGGAACATCAACCGAGTTAGAAAACTGTTGCAGAAGCAAAGGGAACTTCACAGCAAACATAAACATAGCCAAAGCCCTGCAAACAAACTAAAATTACGCGAAGCGAAATGTAATGTGAGGAGGGCTAAGTGAGAAGCGTTCAATGAACTCGAAAGTAAAGTTCTAGGTACTGATTCGGCAGAAAATCGTAAGAAATTTTGGTCTAATGTCAAAGGGGTAGGTGGATCAAAACAAAGTGTCCAGACACTCTGTGACCAAAATGGTACTGAAACAAAGTATGACAGACTAAAAACCGAAATGTCTTTTTCCAAAGCTGTTTCACAGAGGAGGACTGCACTGTAGTTCCCTCTCTAGATCGTTGCACATATGACGAAAAGGTAGATATCGAAATAGACGTCAGAGGGATAGAGAAAGAATTAAAATCGCTCAAAAGAGGAAAGGTTGCAGGACCTGATGGGATACCAGTTCGATTATACATAGAGTACGCGAAGGAACTTGTCCCCCTTCTTGCAGCGGTGTACCGTATGTCTCTAGAAGAGCGTAGCGTTCGACAGGATTGGAAAAGGGCACAGGTCATCCCCGTTTTTAAGAAGGGACGTCGAACAGATGTGCGGAACCATAGACCTATATCTTTCTTTCTGTATTGTGATTTCATGCCCCTGCCCCATATGGGCAGGGGAGGGCTGTCAGCAGCACAATCCGCAGCTCTTCAGCCGAGTGACATGACAAATAAAACAAGAATAAAATAATACATACATAAGGAGGTATAAAAGGGGAACATAAAACAGAGTAAGGGGAGAAAATGGAGGTAAAAATACACTGACATGTAGAAGTTCATTGGGGACAGTTAAAAAAGTCACCAGAAAGTTAAAAAACACAGTTGGCGATTCTTAAAACACAGAGAAGATACTGGATGCGCATGCACAGGTTAAAAGTTGGCCACAGTGTTAAAAACACTCCGAAACAACGCACGTAAAACCCACTTGGAGCACACACGACGAAGAATAAAACTACCAGGCGGGACCTGCCGAGGGAAAGGTCAGAGAGGATGGAAAAGGAGGGGAGAGCATGGGGCAGCTGGGGAAGCGGCGGGATGAAGAGAGGAGGGGCAACCGTGGGTTCACAAAGAGGCAGGAGACACATGGGGCGGGAGATGAAAAGGGAAGACAGGGCAGGAGGTAGCGCAGAGACACTCACAGAAGGCACAAGAGATGGACGGGGAGTAGGAGGGGAAATCCGCTCAGAAGGTGGGAGGGGGAGGAGAGGGAGCCCTAAGGAGGAGGCAGGAAGAGGGTGTTAGAGTTGGTAGGAAGGGTAGATGTCAGGGCGAAGCTCATCATCCAGGAGTGGTAGACGGTGGAAGTTGTGTTGGGAAAGGAGATGGAGGGTGTGGAGATGGAGAGAGGGAGGGACACAACAGTAAAGGCACGGCAACTGGTTGGGAGTGGAGAGGAAGGGAGACACCAGGGGGTGAGGGGGATCAAGGCGGCGGACAATATATAGTGTGCGGATGTGTTCAAGGAAAAGGAGAAGGTGGGGGAAGGGGATGAGGTCATAGAGGATGCGCGCGGGGGACAGAAGGCGGATGCGGAAGGCGGTGCGGAGTGCATGGCGTTCGAGGATTTGGAGGGCTTTATCGAACCGGGGAGGGGCGGAAATCCAAGCGATGCTGGCAGAACAAAGGATGGGGCGGATCATGGATTTGTAGGTGTGAAGGATGGTGGAAGGATGCAGACCCCACGTCGACCCATATCTCTAACGTCGGTCAGTTGTAGAATTTTTTAACATGTATTATGTTCTAGTATAATGATTTTTTGGAGACTAGAAGTCTGCTCTGTAGGAATCCGCATGGGTTTCGAAAAAGACGATCGTGTAAAGCCCAGCTCGCGCTATTCGTCCCTGAGATCAGAGGGCCATAGACACGGGTTCCCAAGTAGATGCCCTGTTTCTTGACTTCCGCAAGGCGTTCGATACAGTTGCCCACAGTCGGTTAATGAACTAAGATCATATGGACTATCAGAGCAATTGTGTGGTAGGATTGATGAGTTCCTAGATAACAAGACGCAGCATGTCATTGTCAATGGAGAGAAGTCTTCCGGAGTAAAAGTGATTTCAGGTGTGCCGCAAGGGAGTATCCCAATATTATACATGACCTTGTGGATAACATCGGAAGTTCACTGAGACTTATTGCCGATGATGCTGTGGCACATCGAGAGATTGTAACAATGGAAAATTGTACGGAAATGCAGGAGGATCTGCATCGAATTGAAGGATGGTGCAGGGAATGGCAATTGAATCTCAGTGTAGACAAGTGTAATGTGCTGCGAATACACAGAAAGAAAGATCCTTTATCATTTAGCTACATTATAGCAGGTCAGCAACTGGAAGCAGTTATTTCCTTAAATTATCTAGGAGTAAGCATTAAAAGTGATTTAAAATGGATTGTCCATATAAAGCTGATCGTCGGTAAAGCAGATGCCAGACTGAGATTCATTGGAAGAATCCTAAGGAAATGCAATCCGAAAACCAAGGAAGTAGGTTACAGCACACTTGTTCGCCCTCTGCTTGAATATTGCTCACCGGTGTGGGATCCGTACCAGATAGGGTTGATAGAAGAGATACAGAAGATCCAACGGAGAGCAGCAAGCTTCGTTACAGGATCATTTAGTAATCGCGAAAGCGTTACGGAGATGACAGATAAACTCCAGTGCAAGACTTTGCAGGAGAGACGCTCAGTAGCTCGGTACGGGCTTTTGTTGAAGTTTCTAGAACATACTTTCACCGAGGAGTCAAGCAGTATATTGCTCCGTCCTACGTTTATCTCGCGAAGAGGCCACGAGGATAAAATCAGAGAGATTAGAGCCCACACAGAGGCATACCGACAATCTTTATTTCCACGAACGAGACTGGAATAGAAGGGAGAACCGATAGACGCACTCAAAGTACCCTCCGCCACACACCGTCAGGTGGCTTGCGGAATATGGATGTGGATGTAGATGTAGAACGTCTCTCCAAAAGGTAATTGTTTACTTACACCGTAGACGCTCTACTCATCGTGCCCTACGCCTCTTTCCAGGAACAGCCTCCTCTTTGCAGCGGAGTGTGCGCTGCAGTCCACTCTCCTGTTTCGAAATGTCCGTTGCAATGACAACCATCAGAATAGAGATCACTTGCAGTCCTCTAGCGGCTGTTATCCACATGTGTCACGGTTTCTGTTTCATATGATTTATGATAGACCACTGTAAGCATCATTCTCGTTCACGGACCCTTTGACGACTTATGGAAACTACAACAACACATCTACTAGCTCATTTCGTCTGACCCAGATACTAGATGGAACTCACAATGACTGCACGCGGTTGCTACTTTGTTACAGACGTTACTTCGTGACGAATGATATGTGTATCAGCCACACGAATCTCTAGTACAGTCGCAAAGGCCTTTATAAATACGACGTTGTGGGAAGCTTACTTTCGGTATGATGCTCGTAACCAATTGCTCGTTCCTGCCCTCACCTTCAGTCAGTTCTTTCTAAGATCTTTATCCACACTACAGGTTCCCCGCCGCCGCATCTCATGTACATTTTGTAAATAGTAATACTCGTAATAATGCTCCGTGAGCGGAAAGTGGGTCTTGATATTCCACTCGAGAATTTTGCACTTCCATTAAAAACGAGTAATTGAAGAAAATGTGTGAAATGATGGTTCCAGTAACGTATTGCATTGTATTGGAAATATAATGGAAATTAATACGCAAATCGCTCCTCTCTGGGCGGGCGAAAGGTGGTGAAACGAAAGAGATTGATATGCAAATCAAAGAAATTAGTTGAAGGATCACAACAAAGAGACATATTCATTTATTATAACATCATCGACACAAATATAAATCTTAGTGCCATTTTCACTGGCTATTCACACGACAGTAATAGGGAAAGCAGTGGTGTGGTGAGTAACTGGTCCTAGTTCACATTCGACGGAGTCATTCTGGCATGGTGGTATGTACGGTAAATGCGACATAAGCGCGACGCGTTCATTCACATTGTTGGTTTTGTGACTGCGTTTTGATATTCGGCAGCTTCCCTTTCCCGTGTTCTATGGCTTTGCGGCGATACCCTGGGTGGCTTAACTTCTTCCTAATGCGGCGCCGGCTGACTAAATCATTCAGGCATAAAGCACGGCGACCGAGAAAGTTGTTCCTAGAACAGTCGCCTCTACTACTATTATCAGTGCTAAATGTCCCACAGAAGCAGAGTTAGCGTAATATTTGAAAGTTGAGGACAGAAAAAAGAATGCAGTCAGATTTTGAAAAACCAAAGTACCGGACTGAATGTTTTCGCCCGTTCAAAGCGTAGCGAAAATGGATATGTTACGAAGCGGAGATAAACGTCGGCGTGAATGAAGGGATCTGACTAAAACGCTGTTGGTTGGTATGCGTCCAGGAGCAAACTCGTTGTTCCTCTGACTGCCTTCTCACCACCTCACCAGATTCTCTTCTCCTACTGACATCTCTGTCATCAGTATGTAAACACTGTTTCCCTGTTCGACTATCCATCAGACTGTCGACTGCCTGAATGATCCCTCGGCTGCTGCTGGTTCGCAGTTCTGTTTCTCGACTACTTCACTGTGTCCTCCTAGGTAATGAAGCTTCCACTTCATCGGCTTTGTCACTGGCGTGCCAAATTTTGCAATCCTACACAATGATCGACTGACAATTCATGCAGGATGATAATTTTTCGTCATATGGTGGCTGGCTTCTACCCTGAGAACTCCCGTCTCGTACACGGTTTCTCGTTGTGGCAGTTCTCTGCACTGGCTGCAGTCACCCCACATAATTCTTTCAAGTGACTGTGTGCAATCCGGAGTAGTCAAGAAAGCTTCCACACAACAACCATCCCACTTGTTCGTGTCGAGAACACCATTTGTTAGTACCCAGTTGCTAGTGATTTGGCGGCATTCCTCTTGCTCCCCTCCAGACTTTACACAGAGCAACCCATACCGAGAGAAGCAAACACTTCATTTAAGCCGTCCACGTCGGGTATTTGGTATACTCACTGGTTGCGGCTTAATCGTCCCTCTAGCATGCAGCGCCCAGCGGCGAAGTATTTCGGTACCAGAAGCCGGGCTTTCAGAGGCGTGCACGGAAACTGGAACTAACAGAGTTTGCGTTGGCACCGGTAGACGATGCCAACACTTCACTTAAGCTGACTAAAGTAATTTTACGCAGTTCTGCCAGGTATATGATTACGGCAACAGGTTTGTACCCTACAGACAGCGTGTTTCTGCTGAAATAGTCAGTAGAAAAGCTCCATCCTGCTTTTTTCTGGCACTCTTTCCAAGTGTGCTACAGTTTAAGCAATCTTAATGCATTACAGCGTTTGTCCTTGAGCCGTATATCGACTCGTGCTACACCTTGTGTTTAGATTGCATTGGTTTTCCTTGCCCTCTCCTGACAAGTTTGTCTGACATTAAGGGGCTGCTTGGTTGTCTTTCCCTCTACTATCTATATCTGCGTTTTGGCTTCCGGGGAACTGCTATGGAGGATGTGAGATCTTTGACCGGTTGTAACCTCGGGTGGTGGGGCGGAAGTAGGGGCGTTGCGCGCAGAGAGAGTGTGGTGGACACGGGAAGGCAGAGTGTGGCCCTCCAGCGCGAAGCAGACGTGGTCGTTTGTACCGAGTCGCCATCTGTTTTATGTCGGTTGTGTGTAACGAGTGGGTCGAATTGACAGATGAGCTCCCCGCGTGCTGGTTGTACACAGAATCGCCCCACGAGTAATTGCTGTTCATTTTGGCTGGGTGGGACGTTAACAAGCTTCTTTAAATCCTCCGTTTCAACACTGGAGTTTAAAATGAGACATCTAACATGAAGGAGCGGTCACTACCCGTCAACGTTGCAGAGAAGACGTGAACTCCGGTGACAGAGCGTGTTGTCGCGTGACCGTGGCGTGTCGGGTCCGCTGGTGACGCGTGCGCGGCCGGATGTGTGGATCCTTGCCATCGTAGGTCGTGTACTGCCTGTTCGAGCATAATTGTAAGTTATGATCGTGGAAGGTTTAATCATTAAGTAATAATTTAGTGTACCTAGCGTCTCTTCTGCCTTGAGGCCTCCGGCGACCGGGTTTCCTGTCGCTGGCACCTGTGTAATTGAAGACAGTGACCTTTCCTCCTCCTCTCGTCACTGTCCGATGGGAGGTGTAGTTTTGGGCAGTTTAATTGTTTCCCTATTCTGTCGTGGGTTATGAGTAAATTCATGCTTCTTGTTGGTTGATCATGTGTTCGCTCATTCTGGACTGTGTGATGTAATGTTTCCTTGCCCCAGGTTAGCTCTAATTCTGTCAGCAAGTTAAGCCATCTTATAGCAAGTTTTCGCTGGCTAAAAGTCGGTGCAGTGACCAGACTGAGAGTGGCAATTGTGTTTGCGGGCGTATTTAGATTGGTCAGTATTCTGTCTAGCCCGAGCATCCCTGAGTGGGTGATTTGTGGCCGCCTTACACGGGTCCGTCGTATCTGTTATGTTCTAATGATATTCCAGGACACTTTTGTTTACATTTTTTTAAAATTCCTCCAAGTTTGTACATTCCTTTTATTGGCAATAATCGTGTGTTTGCTGAGACCTGTTTAATTTTGTTTTAATGGCGGTGTTGGTAGCTTCACTACATCACCGTACTTAATTAACAAAGTTCTGTATTTAATTTAGTAGCCTGTTTACTAATGTTCTACAAATTTCTTAAACTCTTGTATTGCTATAAATTACTTGATTGCCGTTAGCGGCGTGTTTTAAAAGATTGTTCATTGCCGTGCTGCTAGCTTCTGCGTTTTTTTTTATTTTATTTTTTTTAATTTGCTGTATTGCTATAAATTACTTGATTGCAGTTAGCGGCGTGTTTAAAAGGCTGTTTATTGCCGTAACCACTGTGTGTGTCAATCCTGTGGCCTAGCAACATTATATATTTTGTTTCTGTACGTATCTTCTCACAGAAGTCTCGAGTATTTTCTTTGGAACCCTCACCCACAATCGAGAAAAAGAGTACAGTGAATCAAGATTCTTTCTAATTTTTAAAGTATTTGGCACGTTACTGGCTATTCTGTCTTATAATAGTTACTAAGTACAAAGTACGCAACAAAATACAGGTTGTTATGGTTACAAATACAGTGGGAGAAAAATCCAATTTCTGAGAAGTACAACAGGTGGAAACATTTCTGCAAATTTTCACGCTTTACTCGTTACCTTGTTCATGAATATTGAATGAAAAAGTGAAAGGGAAATTCGTAAGGGAATTATGACCAAAAATTGAAACAATAAGCAACCAACCGCTTGCCAGAAGTATATTTATTTAAACTTGATCTAGGTTTCGGTTTTATAATGTGTATCTTCTGCAGTGGTACATGCTTATACATAGATTACATAAAATTAGTTAAATGAATCGTGAACTAACCAGCTCTAGTGCCATAGCTATAACTACAATATTCACCGAAACTCTTGAAGTGAGATAATTACGGCTATTCAACAAAGGCGAACGCGAAACTAAAAAACACTGGAGTGCAAATAAAACTTCCGGCAAACTGGCTGGCTGTTTCTTTTATCAATTGAAGCTACTCACAGTTGTTGTTAATTGCCATGTTAATTATGATTGATATCACATACAAATGCCAGTATGATTGAAGATTGCCTAATATATCTAACTCATGCTGGCGTAATTAGCTTTGGACATGTACAAAACGAAGATAAAGTAACAAATACTTGCAAGAATGAAATGGATGACGTCCAAGCCCATGGTATTCAAGGGTTCTGGACCACAATCGACTTCCATAACAGTAATGCTTCAATCCGCAGGCATTCAAGCAAGGATGAAAATCTTACTCAGCAAAAATTAACTTGTAAATTCAAGATTTTGGTCAAAGGGTTCACCAGTTCGGGACATGGTCGTATTTGAGGGTACCAAAACGTTATGAAATAGAAGCGAATGAAATTGGAATTTAGATATTAAATTTAAAAATATCTCTTAAACTAATAGTGTAACATGAATTTTGAGTTATTTCCGTTGTTTTATAGTTCAGTAACCGTTTATGAAATAGATGTGAATGAAATTGTAATTTAGATATAAAAATTGAATACTATCTCTTTAAACTAATAGCATAACACGAATTTTATTTTCGTTGTTTTGTAGTTCAGTATTCATTTTTAGAAGTAATACATGCGTTATTGTTTGATTCATATAGTGCTTTTCAGGTTGCGTGAATTTCGGGAACCTTATGCCGACTAAAAGTCCACATCAGCTGCATAGGATGAAGTTTTAGAATTTTTATGCTGGACAGGGATTGGGCCGGACGCCCACAACCAGCGATCTCTCTCAATCAGAAAGAACGACAGTTAAAGTTCATTGCCGTGTATGGGTATACAGCCAGATAGCAGTTCAGTAGCATAATAAAACGTTAAAAATATATCCTATGCAGTTGGTATCGAATATCAAGGTAGTGGTATGCATAAATGGTAACTCTCCACGCATGTGCGTCGCTTGGGTTGGATAAGTTCTGTGTCAAGTCACAAAACGAAGCATGTCCGGTTTCACATGACTCACCCACAAGCGCTCCCTGATATTGGGGAAAAATGATCAAGTCGACGGCTCTTATCATTCTCGTCCCACTCTTTTGCCAAGTGTCCCGATGCCAGTTTCTAGTTGGTGCCTACCTTCTATGTGCTGCCCAGAGATCTGTAACACTCATTCAGTTCTACCCACCTTCAGCCAGTATGTTGCAGCCCGATGTGTGATGCGATCTGGTAATTCAAAGCGCCACATACAGTGAATCGACTTATGTGATGTCGAATGCCCCAGATAGCCTAAGCAGCACTTTCTTCCGTCCTCCACCTAAGAATGATCCTATTCCTGAGGAGAGCAGGTCTGTGTGCTCATATACTAGCCACAAAGCTAAATACCGACTCAAAAGGTACACAGAGGCACCATTCTTATGTCAGTAAGTGCTAGTCTGTATCACGTTGAATTCAGTGTTGCTAGATTATGAAGTATACCTTCGGCTTTGTTCTCGATTAATCGGCCGGCCGCTGCGGGAGAGCGGTTCTAGGCGCTTCAGTCCGGAACCACGCGGCTGCCACGGTCGCAGATTAGAATCCTGCCTCGGTCATGGATGTATGTGATGCACTTAGGTTAGTTAGGTTTACGTAGTTCTAAGTCTAGGGGATTGATGACCTCAGATGTTAAGTCCCATAGTGCTTAGAGCCATTTGAACCATCTTGATTTATTGTGTGCGTCTCAGTTGAAGCAATGTTGTTATATTTTGTACTGCAGGACGACGTATATTTTACCCTTGCATGAACTCACTGTAATACTCGGCTGACTTTAGTTGAAAGTGACTAGTTACTGAGTTTACCTTCGGTGTCTGGACAAGAACATCTAAATTATCTTATACCAAAACTCTGCAGCTTTAACGGCCTTGTAATTGCACAAAAATAGAACTTCCGCTGCGCAAAAAAAAAGAAAAACCCTCCATCCATGGTCACATGATCAAATTCAGGGTCTGTGTTTCTCCACATTGTCACTGGTCTTCTTCCATCTTCAAAGTAGCCCCACTTAACTATGTTTACCTTGCACTTTGCTACTACTTATCATAGTCCATTCAGTGCTCTACTTGTACTACACTGCAGTTCCAGCCCATGTGTGATTTCCTCTTTGGCTTGCAAGTTTGTATTTTTTAAAGAGTTCCACCATAAAGACAGGTGGCGAGTCTCAGGTCGGCCGTCTAACGGTACTGTCCGTTGGATAAGGCTCTCCCCTGATTGAAGACGAGTTGGCGCTGTTTGGTGGTCATACATGAAGTGCCATGGGTCGGTTTGCTGCTTTTCCCTTTCTATTTCGTTGGCTACATGTCGCCTGATATTTGACAAAGCTACGGCCGCAAGTGGCAATCAGGCGTGGTTGATAATCCTCACAATGTCATTTAAAGTGACGTCTTCTTGTCTGATTTGGCTAGACGCCTCCCATACTGGTGCTTCATAGGCTCTGGCTGCAAGACATAGTCCCACTGCTGATGCTCGAAGAAGTTCAGGTTGAGTTCCCGATGTTAAACTAGTTACTTTAAGTATAATATTGTTCCTTTTACAAATTTTTCCTTTTAGATCACAGCAGAGCATTTAAATAACAGTGTACGGTTTAGGGTGACTCCCTTGTATTTTACTATATATGAAGACAGTAGCAGTTCTCGAAAGAACAGATACCATTGATGACCGTGCAGCTTCTCTGGAATGAATAATAATTAGTTGAAACCCTCAGCTGCTGACAGGTTTTGTTGATATACTTCGAGGGGGACAGCTGAAAGTGTGTGCCTCGACCGGGACTCGAACCCAGGATCTCCTGCTTACCTGGCAGACGCTCTATCCATCTGAGCCACCGAGGACATAGATGAATAGCGCGACTGCAGGGACTTATCCCTTTCACGCTCCCCGCGAAACCCACATTCCCAACTGTCCACAGTCTACATTCTTCAGATTCCTACTAGATATTTGCCCATGCACTCATTACTCGCGCCAACTAAGGTCACGATTCGATTCCCGCAAGAGTTCTGGCAACCTGTGCAGCTGAGGGTTTCAATTATCACTTACCCTAGTAATTTGGATTGATGCTGTGTTGTAGTCTAACCCTCTCCTTTTTGTTTCCACCTGTCTTGAGGTTTCTGTATTGCCCAAGTGGTAGGATATTTTGAGTTTTTCTGGATTAGGTCGCTGGTGATTTTCTTCACGGTAAGTCGTCAACGTATCCAAAGCCCATCAGTTTTCTTTCAACCTCTTCTGATGTTTTTCTTTGAGCAGTAATGATAGTGTCGTCTACATGTATCAATCTCTTTATTTCCAGTTCGTAAGGCTGGTTGTTTGCGTACATATTGTAAAATTAGGGAAAAATCTCTCCCTTCTGGTAATCCATTCTTTTGGTTTCTCCATCTGTTTTTCTTTGATTCTGCAACTTGCCTCTTAACATATAACACAGTCGAATGTCAGTTGTTACTTCGTAAACCTTCTTGAGGTGTCGTTGGCAGTTTTGTGTATCATACGCAGGAGAAAAGTTCAACAAAAACTGCAGCAGTTATCGCTTTCGTTTCAAATTCCTCTTCAGTATGTTGCGTCAGATTTAGTATTTGACTACAACATGCTTTCCTTCGTCTGAATCTAGCCTGTTCCAGAGTAAATTTTGTAGCGATTCTGGATACTATTTTTGACAGAACCTTTCTTTCAAATAACTTATATAGGTGGCAACGTAAGAAATTAAGACGGAAATTTTTCGGCTCAGTAGACTCTTGCCATGCCTAAGTAATTCTACTACTTGTGCTTTCCCCCACAGTTTGGGAATCTGAAATGTTTCCCAATATTTGTTCGTCACCCTCACTAGCCATTCACTAGTTTTTGGACCAAAAGACTGTATTTGTTCTATTTCATCTAGGCTCGTTGCTTTATTTTCTGTTAGTTGGCGCTCCAGTTCTCCAGATGAGAGTGGAGTTCCTAGATTCGCGTAAAGTTCAACCTAGTCGCCTTCTGTCTTCTCTTGCCATTCGGCAGCAGCTGGTGAGAACTTTGATTCGGAGAGACGTTTGTACTCAATGGTGGTCTCGTAGGAATATTGCTAAGATTTCTTATCAACTTCCACGCTCTTCAACTGTTCTGTTTTATGTCCATATCTTATAATAAGTTAGTCCATCTCTCGTTTCTTTATTCAGATACGTTTCGGAGTGGGTTTTCTCCCACTTCAATTGTATCTGTTGAGAAAGGATCTTCCGTGTACTTGACACGATATCCGCTCTCCTGTGGATTTAAATCGACGCCATATTCAAATAGGGTCCTACATTCACGATGAATATGCTGTCTTGACGTTTTCTTTACAAGGGCGACAAATTATTTATAGTTTTTTGGGTCAACTTCGAGATCCTGTTCTTCGCCGAAAGTGTTTTATTTCAATTTCTTGCAGCTGAAACGGCGATTGAAGGGTGCGGTTTCTAGTCGGACAACTCCAGACACTATACAGGACGTAAGATGTTGTTGCGCCCTAGAGAAAAGTTCTTCTACTGCTTTTGTAACACTATGAGCAATGTTATCAATGATAAAGATCTTCTCAGATTTATACCCTCTCTGTCATTTGCACTAGTAAATGATGATCTTACTTTAGGATCGAAAATAAGTTTGAACCCATCTCCTCCTGCTCAATTTTCCATTTCGTCCTAATTTTTACTAGCTGAGTTATTTCCCCAGTTGACACTTTGACATTCAAATCGTGGAGTTCTGATTATGAAAGTTATTTGGCTTACAGAAGGCCAAATCAATATTGCGTGCTTTGTACCCTGATTTAATAGGACTTAATAGTACACGGCATTGTTGGTTGTTTCTGTGATACTTCTGACCTAATCTCTACATCTAATGTTACTGAGTTAGCACTACCACGATGTTCAAGAGGGCGTTCTAATACCATCTTCATGCCTTCAGTTTTTGCTCTTCCATCTTCTACCCATATGCATGTTGCTTACAATGTCAAGATGTCCCACGAATGTTGCTTGCACTTGTCTGACAGCAATACTTCTTTCTCTCATGGTATTCCCTCAATAATTACTGAAGTCGCCACAGTTTTTGGTCTTGAAGAGTTCCAGATTTGTGTGTTTGCCAGTTTTCTCCGATGACTGCCGGAGGCAGAAACATTATTCGTTGATACTAGTTCAAAGTTTCCAGGATACGCACCAGTGTGATCATTTGCGTTACCCCAGGGACTAATTGAAATTGTGGCGGCTGTAACAAATCGTACTTTTGCTTTAATATTCGTAGCTTTACACAAGCTGCGACATTGTCTCAGATTCCTATAAAATCCGGTTAATTCACAGCGAGCCGTGGCTGCCTCATGCTATGCGTTGGAATAATCCTTGGTTGCTATTCTGTGTTTAGTCTCCCGCAGTTATAGCGATTATGCTGTTACTCTCTGCCGGCCGAAGTGGCCGTGCGGTTAAAGGCGCTGCAGTCTGGAGCCGCAAGACCGCTACGGTCGCAGGTTCGAATCCTGCCTCGGGCATGGATATTTGTGATGTCCTTAGGTTAGTTAGGTTTAACTAGTTCTAAGTTCTAGGGGACTAATGACCTCAGCAGTTGAGTCCCATAGTGCTCAGAGCCATTTGAACCATTTCTGTTACTCTCTCTTTCCACGGGTGACCGCAGTAGTGTGTATCGATATTCGCACCTTGGACTATCTTCGGCCTGGTGCTTATAGTTTCCGGCTTGGCTGTGTGTGGGCAGTCGGTCGGTTTGCGTGGAGCAGCGAGGAAATCTCCTTGGCGCGCAGTTTGGCCGGGCCCGCTGGCAACTCTTATGCAATGTCGGAGTCTGTGGTGGTGTTCCCATTGGTACAAGGTTCGTGGCTCAGCGATCCTCGACATGATAGTTGAGTTTTGACTTAATCTACCAGCAAGTTACGACTGTTCACATTGTGTCGTTTGGAGTTCGTTGTCGGGTGGTGGGATATTCCCACGAGCAACAACATGAGTTTTCAAGTTGGCAAATCTTAGCCACCTCCCGGTGGAGTTTAACTGTACGTGGTTATTTGAATTGAAGTGCACCAGCGGAATCTTCTGCCTTGTGGCCATTAACGTTCGGCTTACCTGCCCTGGTCGTTTACGTAAATTCCGGCAGTGTATTTTCCTCATCGTGTTGTCAGTTTCCAGCACGGTGTGTAGTTTGACAGCTCAATTTATAATTGGTTGTTGGCGCCTATATCTTCTACGTTGTTCCATTGATTTTCCTATTCTGTGCTGGTCGGTGAAGTGGAGGTTATTGTGTCGGTGGATCCGTTGACTGTCTGTTGGTTGAGTTGTCGTCGAATCGATAATGATTGGGCCGACTGCCTGTCTCACCGAAGCGAGTGTTAGTCTTCGAATTCCAGGCCAACCCTTGGAACTTCTGAGCGCCCTTGGGTATACTGTCCTTTCTTGTTTATTCTTGTTCTTTGTACTTGTATGGCTTCTAGTCGATTTTTAGATTAAGGTTGTTTCGCCCTTAAGGCGTCAGATGGTTTGGGCCTTCAGCCTAATTTAAGAACTGTTTTACGTAAAGCATTTGGCATTTTCAAAATTAAAGTTATTAAGTTTTAAGTGTTGGGCCTTCAGTCAATTTTGAATTTAAGTTGTTTAGTCTTACATATTCAGATTTTTTGTGCCTTCAACCTAATTAAGGAATTGTTTTATGATAAGGCTTTGCTTTTTAAATTTCTGATTTTTGTTTAGCTTTAAGTTATAGGATTTCAGTCGTTTTTAAATTAAAGTGGTCTTGCCCCCAAGGCATGAGATTGTACGGCGCATTCAGCCGCTAATTAAGTTCCAAAGCTAATGCTGTGTTTTTCCCTCTTTTTTTAAATTTTCTTGGCTCTTGTAATGTTTTACCAAATAAAAGTTTGTATGTTCAAGTGTAACTGACAGCCACTTATTTTGGCCCCTTTCCACAACGTGAACTACTGTCCTGCAGGTTTTGCTGGGCGTTTCACCCGAGACTATTGTTTTCCACTTGGTAAAATTGGAATTATTTAGGCATCTCAAACAGAGATCCGTAATCAAATGTGGTAGAACGCAATTTCAGCAGTTAGCTGCCGGTGTGTTGGTTTGTCTGCGGTAGCATCGTCTGCGTGTATTATCTTGAGTTACGTCACTCCAGTAGCAGCTGCTGCTGACATTACAAATCTTTTGCAGACATATACCATATCCTGTGCTGCGATAGTGAAGGCTCTCTCTCTCTCTCTCTCTCTCTCTCTCTCTTTCTCTGTCTGTCTGTTTCCTGCAGTACGTGTGCGACCGCCGAGCTCGTCTATCTCTCTCTCTCTCTCTCTCTTTCTCTCTCTCTCTCTCTCTCTCTGTGTGTGTGTGTGTGTGTGTGTGTGTGTGTGTGGGTGTGTATTTCTGATAAATAATACATGTCGTTTAGTTACTTTGAATATGGCGTAAAAATTAGATAGTTCGGATTCTTTTCACGTTGTGCCAATTTACACATTCACATATGAAGTTTGTGTAATTATTCTCTTCACATCCAAATACCGGTTTCTTGTGAATATCCTTGCTTATACCGATAAATAATTCAGGTCGTTCGCGTGTTCCTGAATATGGTGCAATTTCTGAAATGCCTGAAAATATACTGTGCTATGATTGGCTGTTTTGTTTTAAGGCCCAATAAAGTAGTAGGCTTTCGTTGCCTGTCTCATTGGATAGTTTTTAAAATTTCCCACCAGCGCCATCTTGAATTCCGACATCTTGGACTACGACGTTATGGTATCTAGCCATTTCGCAAAATTGGCAAAAATGACTCACCAGGTCCTAAGGTTGGGACCGGTAGACCTTTATCCTGGGTTGAGAGATGGGCAGATACCCCACAGCCATGCTCCTACTGTTATGGGTGTCAATAATAAGCTAGTGGTACTACGTTAATTAATGTATTACCCTTAACTGTGAGATGTCTGTTATTTGGTAGCTATTACATAGTACTGTAGCTGACAAATGATCAAGGACGCCCTGTGTTTAGCATATCAATGCTTCGCGACTCACAGAGGACTGCACACGGTTCTGAATCAGACAAATGTGTGTGGAGTATTGCGTTTCGAAAATATTCTTTCTAGACCAGTTTTGTGTGATTTATCTTATGAAAACTATATGAGTACATAGCAAACAAACTGTTTCGTCTATCTACCTTCCAACTATCATCTGTACAAACTCCCTACAAGAATGTATAAGCATAACATTAATGTTATTGTCGCGCTGTACAACCTACTTCCGGTACGCCACGGTCGGTACTACTGAAATTCGTTAGCTGTGGTCTGTAACATGTCGAGCAAGGATTGCGGTCCTGGGTCAACAAATAAATCTTGAAAACCCTCCGATTCCTCGAAGGGACCTGGCCTCTCGGCAGATCTGAAGGACAGTGTCCGAAGGGCGAGGACTACACATTAGGGAAGAACGACAGACCTCAGATTAGCTAACCGCATACGTCAAAAATATCCGCAGAATGGTCAACTTGAGGCGTAGCGCCATACAACGATCCTGCCTTGGAGGCGGTTAAGTGGGAGATGTGTCTCAGAGCTGGATGGTGACAGATGGTGACGCAAGACGGGATGCGCACGTAATTTATGTATCAGCCGATAGAGGACAGTATTGTATAGGGGGACTGTGATTTAAGTTTCGATTGTACCCACTAGAGTGCACTGAAGTAATTGAATGTTTTTCATAAACTGTTCTAGTACTTTCATAAAGTGTTATATGTCTTTTTATGTATGTAAAATGTTGTAAATGTGTTTTAGCAGTATGAATTATTCGTGAGTGTGGTTTAAGGTTAATATGGAGATAATTGTTTAACGAATTATGTAGTAGCATATAGTGTGGGAACATTTCGAAGAAGTATGGATATGGGCAAATGGGATCTTTGTAGAATATATTTGTGAGTAAGTTTATGGTAAAGGGAAAGTTAATCCGGGTATAAACTACAATAGTAATTAACTTTATGCATTAGCAAAACTTCAGCATATTAGATAATTTCGTCGGTAAAAAGTGCAGTCATGAGGTTTACTATTTTGCGATTGGTTATGGAAGAAAATCGCGGACTGACGCGGGAGAGTGTTGCTTTGCTATTGGCTGTTGAGTAAACTGACCAATGGTAAAGCAATATTCTTCGCGCGCCTTTCTCTGCTGGTACACAAGACTTAGAGTATTCTAGGGAGGAGTCGAAACATTGCCATGATACACATCGGACGTGTGTAGTAGTATTTCCGATGGAAATGATAAGTTGCCGGATCTAGCAGTGTTTCATACATCAAAAGTGTTGGAAAGTGACGGCATAATTATTCCGATGTGTGTGTAGAAATTTCGGAATTTTTAAGTGAATTTTGTAACGAGAAAAGACATATATTCCGCCTGGCCCATTGAGCGGGTCGGTGGCTAAAAACTGTGACTGCATTTGGTGCCGACAGACTTAATATTTGGCGAGCGTTATCAATCAAAAACAATCAGTATTTTTGTAGCAATTACGTTTTCGGAAAATACAACCCCATGAACTTACTAAGGTGAGTGAAATGGATTGTGAGTGACTGTGTTAAGACTAGCACAGGCTTGGAAGTGATACTATTTCACCTAAGTTTCAGAATATATTAACAGAGGACAAAATTTCCAACCTTCCATTTCCTGTTTCTCCCGAAACGTAGATTAGTAACTTTAATAGCAGCCTGGTTCACGTCGGAGTACAGTAGGTTTCACTCGGCATTCCTACTGATGATCTGCTGAGACAATGTTCACAGGTACGTTCAGGTCCGTCGTAAAGGGACGGAAAGAACCGCGCGCCGCAAACGGCCCCGGCCCGTCACGGAAAGCCGCTCGTGTGCAGCCACCTAACGCAGTACAATGGTGAGGGGGGGTGGGGGGCCGTGGGGAGGAATAGCACTGGTGTACCGTGTGTCTTCGTTACGAACCGCAGGGTCCATTGCAGAGTGCAGATAAAGAAGCACACCTAGATGGATGTCTTTTCGTGTTTGAAAATTGTGATATAGCCCAAAAGAAGCTTCAGCTTTCCACATATATCTAATTATGTGCCTATGCCGAAATCAATGCCACCTTCCCCTTTTCACTCTCCGTCAATGAGTGTGGTCTGTATTACATACTAGCACGAGTAGATATATGAGCATTACGGAAAATTCTTTTCAGTCACGGCAAGATAGTGGCCGAAATGGTGATGCGCGTCTTTGTCGAGAGTTCTGCTTTAACATGCTCGCATCTTTTCGGAGATAGTAAAATGCACAGTCACTGTTCAAACCATATGTAATTTTACAGCTATGGTAACAGAAATTTTATTTCTTTTGTTTTATTTGCTGGCGCTCTATATTCTATATTCTACAGTTTCATGAAAATTATATGAATAATCCACGGCATTTTCAACGAAAATAAGTAACAAGGCGCTAAGAAACTAATCATATTTAGCTGTTAGCGGGCATTGATTTACATCAATGGGCAAAGTTGAAAATTTTTGCCGGATTGCGGTTCGAACTCGGGTCTCCTGCTCACTAGGCAGATGTTCGGACACGTATGGAAGAACACATAGAAATCAAGGCAGTATTTATAATGTAAACTGTTAAGTTGCAGGAGAACTCTTTCTTAATTTATGCCAAATCCTATTTATTTTTCTTCTTTTTGTTACATCTTGTAACTCTTTTCTCTCCCTCTCCTCTCAGTACCTTTTCATTTTTTACCCTGTCCAGCCAACTTATTCTTTCCATCCTCCGCCACGTCCACATTTCAAAAGCCTCTAACCTTTTTCTGTCTTTGTTCCTCAAAGTCCATTGTTCAGCATCATACAGAAGAACACTCCACAGAAAACATTCTGTGAGTCTTTTCCTCAGTTCTCTGTCCTGACTGCAGCAGAAAATTCTTCTGTTCTTACAAAATGCCACTTTTGCCATTGCTATCCTTGTTTCAATTTCTGTGCCTGACTTCCAGTCCTGTTTCCAAGATGGTTAAAATTTTGTGTCTGTTCTAATATTTCTCAATTCAGAATTAATTTTATTTCTTTGTTTCGTATTGTTTCCTTTGTGTTAATTTTCATTCCATAATGTTTTCCAGTAGTTTCAATGGTGTCCACTAAATCCTGTAATTCTTTTTCCCCTGTGGCTAGAAAGACTATGTCATCAGCAAACCTCAAACACCCTACTATTCTTCTTCTAATTTCTACTCCTTTGTCATCTAATGAGCATTGGTCAAGCATGTTTTCCAAGTGGAGGTTGAAAAGAGTAGGTGATAGACAGCATGCTTGTCTTACTCCCTTTCCTAGTCCGATATAGTTTGTACATCCTCCTCTCACTTTAACTAAGGATTTTTGCTTCAGATATAATGAGTTTACTAGTCTCCTGGTTTCCCAGTCCGCTATCTTTTCCCTCATTATAGTCACCAGCTTGTCCCAAGCTACACTGTCAAATGCCTTTTCTAGATCGATGAAGCACACATAGAGGTCTCTTCCTTTTTCAGTAAAGCTTTCTCCCAAGATTCGTAGGAGCCCTATTACATATCTGGTGCCCGTTTTCGGTCTAAAGCCAAACAGCTCCTCTCCAAGATTCTCCTCCATTAATTTTAAAATCTCTTATTAATTATTCTTAACATCACTTTGACTGAATGTGAAATGAGGGTGATCTTACTGTGCTAACTGCATTTCTTGCTTCCACTTCCTGTTCTGTTTTGATCCCATGTCATAGTCGTTCCTCTGTTGTATAGTAAGTCTTATCTTCCCTTCCTGTCCAGTTCTTCAACTTCACCACATTCCTCTTCTAGCCTTTTTTCCTAGCCTGCTCTGTTTCTCTTCGCAGTTCATTATTCAACTTTCGGTACATCTTTCTTGCATCTTCAGTGTTGTTGTTTTTAAATTTTCTTCTCTCCTCCATCTTGGGAATCATTTCGTGTCTGACCCATGGTTAATCTGCCGTTCTAACTTCTACATATCCTGTGTTTTGCTGACCCACTTTAATGAATGCTTCTTTCAGCATATTCCAGTACTCGATGAAATTATCAGGTGGTTCTTTGTCCCGCAATGTGTTCAGAAACTCAAGTGACAGCATATCTGTAATTTATTCTTTGTTTGATCTCATCTTCTCTGGATCCCAATTCTTCACCATGGTCGCCATCTTCAGTTTTTCTGTATCTATTTCTGCCGTAAGTAAGTTGCGGTCGCTATTAATATCTACACCTGGTAATGTGTGCACCTTCTTGATTCCATTCCTGTATCTTTCTTCTACCAGTATAAAATCGATTTGGTTTCTTTCTTTATCCCCTGGTGATTTCCAAGTATAGAGCTTCCTCTTGTGGTTCTTGAACGACGTATTTGCTGCCTTTCCCTGTAAATGTCAATTAGCCATTCACTTCTATCAATTCTCTTCCCAAGACCATGACTGCCTACTATGTTTCCCTCTTTTTCTTTTCTCATAAATGCGTTCCAGTCTCCCATTACTATTTTGCAGCATTTTTTTTATTTTCGTCCATTATTCTCTCTATTGTATTGTACGTTTCCTCCACAATTTGGTCATCAGGTACACCTGGCATATACACCTTACTATGAACGTCTCCTAGTTATCATTATTCGAAACGTACAAAAAGACAAATACATAGACCTAACTGGGCGTACGAAGCACTGAAATGGTCAAACAAGCCCGTGTTTCAGTGCCGTCTTGGATTACAGCACAATAGTGGAAGTTCCCTATAAAAAGTGATTATACTGGTTTCCGTTTCTCACACATCCTGAGTATGTATGTTCCGAAACTTCTTCAGGTCATTTAGGAAAGCGAATATCACCTGGCATATAGCGGCAGCACTTACGGCCCAGCTGAGACGTTGTTTCAATGTTACGCCTAAATTACTCACAGTTTTTTGGTAAGACGTTGAAATACCACAGAGCAGAATAGGACGCAGTTATTCGCGAAATACGAGAACTTACTAATTTCCAGTTGAACACTAAAATTTCCTGACAATTTTTCGCATTTAGATTAGGTCCCAAGATTTGAGGGCTTGTTACCGCTAAAGACGGAGCGTAGTATCGTGGCACTAATGTCTTACGTTTTGCCAATTAGATAGACCTAGACACCATCGATGTACAAATTTTATTTATAAGTGGAAACTACCGGGTGCCGGCCGCGGTGGTCTCGCGGTTCTAGGCGCTCAGTCCGGAGCCGCGCGACTGCTACGGTCGCAGGTTCGAATCCTGCCTCGGGCATGGATGTGTGTGATGTCCTTAGGTTAGCTAGGTTTAAGTAGTTCTAAGTTCTAGGGGACTGATGACCACAGATGTTAAGTCCCATAGTGCTCAGAGCCATTTGAACCATTTGAATTTGAAAGTACCGGCGAGATAATATTGACATAGAAAGCATTACAGCAGTGGCCTCAGAACTGACTCCTGTGGTACTCCTCAGGAAATATGATTCCCGGAAAAAAATTTCATTGCAACGGACAAAACGTTGGGGTATGTTTTTCAAATAGCTTTCGAACAACTTCAGTGTAGTATCTGAAAATATGTAGTTTGTAACTTAAATAGTGGCAACTGTTTATTCACAACCGATGCAAAAGAGTTACATGTTAGCACCTGTTACTGTCCTTCGAAGTAGTCACCAGCGTTGTGTAGAACCCGTTGCCAGCGATATGGAAGGCGTAGTATACCGTCTGCCGAGCCTGTTCTGTTGATGGTGCGAATGGAGCGGTCTACTGCCTGTCTAGTCTCTGGGACAGTTTTGAAGCGAATGTCGCGAAGTGGTTCCTTCATCTTCGGCATCAAATCAAAGTCACAAGGACTTACGTCCTGGGAGTATGGTGGACGGTACAAAACTTCTCAGTCCCATCGACCGAAGAAAGAGCAGCTGTGTGCACCCGCGAATTGTCGTGCAAAATGATGGGTGGGTTGCGCAAAATGAGTCGCCGTTTCTTTATCAAAGCCGGTCGTTTATGGAGCATCATCCGCGACCAGCTTTGGGAAAGAACTGGTGACTCTTTCTGAGCAACACACCAATCATTTTGCACGACAATGCTTGGGCGCATAGATCGCAAGCTGTGGCTGTTCTGTTCTGTCAATGGGACTGGTAAGTACTGTACCATCCACCATACTCCACGGACATAAGTAGTTGTGACTTCGATGTGATTCCGAAGATGAAGGTACCACTTCGTGGCATTCGCTTCAAAACTGTTCCAGAGATTCGACAGGCAGTATACGGATCGATTCGCACCACCAAGAGTAAAGGCTCTGCAGACGGTGTACTGCGCCTTCCACATCGTTGGCAACGGGTTCTACACAACGCTAGTGACTATTTTGAAGAACAGTAACAGAAGCAAACATGTAATTCTTTTGTATCGATCGTGAATAAATAGTTGCCACTATTTAAGTTCCAACACACTTATTAAAAATGGTTCAAATGGCTCTGAGCACTATGGGACTTAACACCTTAGGTGATCAGTCCCCTAGAACTTAGAACTACTTAAACCTAACCAACCTAAGGACATCACACACATCCATGCCCGAGGCAGGATTCGAACCTGCGACCGCAGCAGTCCCGCGGTTCCGGACTGCAGCGCCTAGAACCGCACGGCCACCGCGGCCGGCCCCACTTATTATCTGTCGTGTTCTGCTCAGCAATATATCAAATATGACTGTTCAAATGTTTTGCTTAAGTCCAGTACTGTCAAAATTAATATAATATCTGCTATTTTATCTCACTTTTGAGCAGAGCAACAATCACAAATAATGAATAGCTACCTCGAGTATAAGAAGGAAAATCTCTTATATGAATCGCTACGTTCATACGATTTACTCGTATTGGTGGTGATATAATCGCCGTTCCTGATTCGAACTACCAGTCCGTTACATGGAGGACAGACAGAGAGAGACACACCACTGCCTCTGGCTGGCGATGCAGCGCGGTCACGTTTGTTCCGGCTCGCCTCGCCTGGGGTGCACAGGCGTGGTCGATGGCCACGCCCTGTCTGCGCTTAAAATGCAAACTCGTTTTGTTCCGGCTCTCCGCGAGCGGGAGCTGCCACTTTCGTTAACTCCGCCCGCTAAATTATTCCCCTTCATTCGCATCCGCTTGCGAAATGTGTGGCAGGACACAGAGGCGGTGCATTGCAAAAGTCATTATAATCTGATTACTCATCAGCTATACTAAAACACTAGTTCACCTGAATAACAAGTAACCCGTATGACTTCAAACACACCGCGCGTAAGCAGACAATTATGGTGGATCAGTTATTAACGGTTAAATTACGTTGATCTTCTCTGTATAAATCGTTATAATTCACATTCTCACTATAACGAAAGTTTACAAAACAGTGCTGAATTGTCAAAGCTTTCTTCAAAAAGCAGCAGTGTAAAACGAAGACATAATCCGCACCTACAGTATACTCGGCAACGCACCTCATGGTGTGTGGCGGAGGGTACTTTCAGTACTACTACCTGATCCCTCTAACCCTGCTGCACTCGCGAATTGTCCGCGGGAAGAATGATTGTCGGAATGCCTCTGTACTGGCTCTAATTTCTGCCTCGCGAGGCAGTACACGAGCATTAACTCGCCTGAAGATGGAGGCCAGCTGGTCCACCGAAATATTGTCTGGAGGACGACATGATCCGGCTGCAAACCCGGGAAGAATATCAGCAGTTATTACGCCGGGACAGTCTATGAAATCACGACTCTCTCCGTGATACACAAAGCCTCTCTTGTAACGTCAGCCTTTGGAGTTTATTTAGCATCCTCGTAAGGCTCTCTCGCGAGCTAAACGATCCCGTGACAAGACGCGCCGCTCTTCTTAGGATCTTCTTTATTTCCTCTACCAGTTCTACCTGACAAGAAGCCCAGATAGATGAACAATGATCAAGAACAGGGTGAACAAGCGCCTTGTAAGCCACGTCTTTCGTGGATGAGTTACATTTCCATAAGATTCTTCTGATGAATGTGAGTCTAGTTCCGCTATTCCAACTATCTGGTGTATATGGTCATCCCACTGGAGAATGCTGTGGGTAGTTACGACTAGATAGTGTATGGCAGACGCTGTCTCCAGCTGTTTGGCATCAATAGTGTAGCTGTACAGCAGTGGATTTCTTTTCCTATGTATGCGCAGTATGTTACAATTACAGGGGACACTCCAAACGAAACTCTCACTATTTTTTAAAAATCCATCTTTTACTCTACACGTTTGAAAGTTTTAGTGTAGATACATCCCTTAGGAACAATATTTTCATTTCTCCACATAATTTACATCCCTCTCAATTGCCTTACGCCATCTTGGAACCAGTGCCTGTATACCCGCGCGGTAAAATTCTGGGCCAACCCGTTGGAGCCACTGTTTGGAAGCGCTGCCCAAGGGAGTCATCATATTCAGACCTTGTTCCACGAAGAGAGTCACTCAGTTTCTCAAAGAGATTCCTCCAAGAAATTCATCTTCACCATTCTCGTACTGTTCCAAAAGTTCGCTGCATACTGATATTCTTGTTTCAGTGTGAGCCACTGTCAATATCCTGGGAACCCACCTGGGCCAAACCTTTTTTAACGGCAACGCTTTCAGTATTCTGCAAACGCTTCCTTCCCCTATGCCAACGTAGCGTGACAATTCGTTCACTGTGATGCGTCTGTCAGCAGTCACCGATTCGTTAACTCCCTGCACATTGTCTGGAGGGTGTGCAGTACGAGGCCTGCCGCTGCGAGGACAATCCTCAGTATAGCCGTGCTCGCTTTCATTACGTAACCTGCTTATGTACCGACTAACTGTTATGCGATCGACAGTATCATCTTCATACACATTTTTCAAACTCTTGTGGATGTTTCCCACTGTCTCGTTTTCACAGCACAGGCATTCTATGGTAGCACGTTGCCTCTGACGAACGTCTTGAAGAGATCTTGAAGAGATGCTGCGACGCTGCCACTCACGGGAACAGGTTGTACTAAGTTTGAAAACAAGCGGGATGGATGTATCTACACACTGTACAACTTTCACACATGCGGAGTGAAAACTGTATTTTTACAAAAATAATGTGCACATCTTTTGGAATGACTCTCGTATTAAAGTTCAGAGCCTGCACCATTCATCAATTCTCTGCAGGTCCTTCTGCAAATTCTTACTATCTTCTGGCGTTGCTACTTTGGTATAAACAACTGCATCATCGGAGAATAGTCTTAAAGAGCGCGCGTCGCCTTCTACTAGATCTTTTACACATTTTGTAAACAGAAACGGACCCATCACAATTCCCTGTACTACTCCGGATATTACCTTTATATCGGTCGATTTGTCCCGTTAAGAGCGACGTGTCGAATTTTGCTGCAAGAAAGTCTTGAAACCATTCGCAAGTCTTCTCCGATACCCCGTAAGCTCGTACTTTTTTCATTAAATGGCGATGTGGGACGGCATCAAATGTCTTACTGAAATCAAGGAACATGGCATCAACCCGAGCGGCGTTGTCCACTGCTCTGTGTATCTCATGGAGGATCAGATCGAGCTGAGTTTCAAAGGATCTCTGTTTGCGGAATCCGTGTTGATTTTTATAGATGTTTCTTTTCCTAAAACGTCATAATTTATCATAAAACATGTTCCATAATTCTGCAACAGATGGACGTCAACGATATAGGTCTGTAATTGTGTGGATCCGTCTTACGGCCTTTCTTAAAAAAGGGAATTACCAGCGCTTTTTTCCAGTCGTTAGGAACCTTTCGTTGCTTAAGCGATCTACGACAAATTACTGCTATAAGGGGAGCAAGTTCTTTCGCATACTCTTTATAGAATCTTATACGTACCTCGTCAGGTCCTGCCGCCTTTCGACTACTAATCCATTGCAGCTGCTTTCAGTTCCGCGATCGGTTATCTCAATAACTGCCATTTAGACGTTCGCACGACAATTGAAAGGAGGGACAGTGTTACGATCTTCCGCGGTGAAACAACTTCGGGAGACCGAATTCAGTATTTAGGCCTCCTCTCTGTTATCTTCCGTTTCGCTGTCGATGTGGTCGCTGAGAGAATAAATAGATGATTTTTACCCACTCACTGATTTTAATTACGACCAAAATCTCTTACGATTTTTACTCAGGTTAGTTGACAGTGTCTTACTTTCCAAATCATTGAACGCTTCTCTCATTGCTCTCCTTACGCTCATTTTCGTTTCGTTCAGCTTTTGTTTGTCACCTAGGTTTTTACTTACCTGAATCCAAGACGAAGTGCTTTTTGTGTACATAGCCTTTTTCTAACATGGCTATTAAACCATGGTGGATATTTCCCAACCCTTAAAACCTTACTCGGAACATACTTGTTTAGGACATATTGAACGATGCCTTTGAATTTTTTCCATATGTTCTCCACATCTTCGTTCTCTACAACGAATATTTTATGCTGACTGCTAAGGTGTTCTGAAATTTGTATCCTGTCACCCTTGACGAGTAAATTTATCTTCCTATCATTTTAACATTCCTTGCAGGATCCGTCGTCATAGATGCTGTCACAGCCTTTGATCACTGATACGTTCCTCTACGTTTACTGATTTGATAAGTTCTGGTCCGTTTGTTGCCATGAGATCTAAGACGTTATCCTTCGAGTTGGTTATCTGTCTGCTTAAAGTAGTTTTAAGCCGAGACATCGAGAATAATGCTACACGAATCACTGTCTCTGAGACCAGTTCTGATGGGATAACACTCCTAATCTATACCTGGTAAGTTGAAGTCACCCACTACTACAACGGCACTATCAGGAAAATTACTAATGATATTGTGCAAGTTCTATCTGAAGCGCTCTACAACTACAGATCCTGACCAAGGCGATCTAAAGAAACAATAGATCACCATTTTTGACTGTTTTTTGATAATCAGTTTCACCTGGAATAATTCACTTTCGGAAACAGTGATAACCACGCTAGTTTTAATCAAATTTTTTGTTGCAATAGACACGCCGCCGCCATTGGCGACTAACCTGTCCTTACGATAAACATTCCAATCTTAACTTAGAATTACGTTGTCGTTGACGTCTGGTCTCAACCAGCTTTCTGTTCCCAATACTATCGGTGCGTTATAGCCTTCAGTAAGCGATATTAATTCTGGTAGCTTTCCTTGGATGCTCCTACAGTTTACTAAAATCATATTACTCTTTTCTTTCTACGAGGACCAAGATTATCTAAGGTCACTGTGGTTTATTTAACAGGAAAATCGTCTTTGATCCCTAGGGAGAGATTCTCTAACCCTAGTAGCCGCTTCCTGCGTGTAGTGCACGCCTCACCTATTGAGGCGAACCCTACAATTCTGCACCCGGTAACAGAGGTCGAGAAATTCGCGTCCGATACCGTCGCGGAGTCATCTGAGCCTCTGGTTTAGGCCATCCAATCTTCTCCAAACCAGAGGACCGCGATCAACCCAGGGTACGATGCTACAAATATACAACTTAGCCTACCTACACCCCGACTGCGCTACTAGTTGCCTTTACCAAATCAGCCAGCCTCCGAAAGCAGCCGAGGATGACCTGAGAACCCAAGCGGCAGGCGTCATTCGTGCCGACAAATGCCGCTAAATGCAGCCGGCTCCACCCAGTGCGCTCGATAGGCGCCGGCAGGGCCTCCTCCAGATCACAGATTAGGCTTCGCGGCAAATATACTGAATGCACACTGTAATTCTTTCCCGCCTTGCCTGCTATCTCGCTGAGGGGCTCCATCACCCGCCTGACATTGGAGCTCCCAAGCATACCCACCCTCTGGACTTGTACGGAATGGGCGGGGAAATCTACCGCTGGCCCGTAATTTAGCTTCACACTGACATAACATTTTAAATCAGTATCATCACTCACCCAAGCATCATTCGTCACGCTAACCTCCTCAACGAATATTCCGACACAACCGAAATACTTTTTTTCTCCTTCTGAAACATCTTCGTTAATTCTTTTAAGTGTTTTTTTTGTATTTTATTTTTTTTTTTTTTTTTTTTTTTTTTTTTTTTTTTTTTTTTTTGTAACGCAATTGTAAGACCATTTCCAAGGTATGCTGACATTATCTGCTGGCATAGCAAATTGTCGCTATATTCGGCTCTTCTATGTTCACTTTATGCACACACACTGCGCTATGGACGTAGCTTACCCTGTGCCAAACGAAGCGTCTGTAGCAGTCCCCTTTACCGGATAATGAACACCACCTATCGATGTCACCCATCTGTTCAAATTGTGTCTTTTATCTTTCACGAGGCATATTTAGCCACAGCCTGTCAGCGCTCTATAGGAACTTAAGTGGTCTTATCGCTGACTTTTACACTCACGGAAGATCGTGCACCACCCGCTACACATGTTCATCATCTCCAAGTAACTTTTAACACCTTCTTCTACAAATGCTTTGAGTTCGAATTCATTGGACCATTTCCGATATGATGCTGCAATTTACAAAGAAACTGAAAGTAGCTTTCAGGCTACATGCGTATGTCTAGATACTGAAGTTGATGATGTGATAATACATGGTGTTCTTGTGATTGTCACGCAAAGATTAACGAGTACGCTCAGCTCAGGAAGCAACTGATTCGAAAAGTACGAAGGCCAGCTCGTTCTGGGTTAGCCCCAAAAGTAGACATATGATTTTCTTCTGTTCTTTGTAACCCACTGACAAGTTAAAACATTATTAGTACTGCCACCGCGACGTTCATTGGTACCTGGTCGCGGTCGGGTACGTGACGCGGTAACAAAAGTATGTGATCGGAACAGAGGCGAAAGGTGGATCATTATAGCGAAGATATGGGCCGCAAATGAGGAAATCCATTGAGATGAGTGACTTTGACACAGGGCAGATTATTATTACCAGAGCTGGAATACGGCGAAGCAATTGAATTTTCACATGCTACTGTCGTGCAGAAACAAGTAGGTCAATGAAACTACCACTAGGCGCTAAATAGTGGGACGACTACGACTGTTCACAAAACGTGGGGTTCGGAGGCTTGTGGGGTTCGGAGGCTTGTCTGCTCTATATAGCAGGCCATATGGTGATCTACGGCATCTCTGTCGGAAAAAAACAGTCGTTTGGAGCAGATCGTTCATCGTACATTACTGCAACAGACTACTCCTACGTGTTGACATGTTGACCCAACGATATTATCAGTTACAATTACAGTGGGGACGGCGCCATCGGGATTCGACCGTCGGCTCTTCGGATGAATCACGTTTTCGTTACACTACGACGATGGTTGTTTCCCCTAATGCCATCATCGGTGTGAACGGCGGTTCGAAACGTGCAGCGGGCATCGGGCACAGGCTAGTGGGAGCTGTATTATGCTATGGTAGACATTTTCCTGCGCTTGCGTGGGACCTGTGGCAGTAATCGAAGACACGCTAACAGCTGCGAACCATCCGCATCCATTCACGCTTGATGTCTTCACCGACGGTGGTGACATTTTTAAGCAGCATTACTGTCCGAGTCTCGGAGTCTCAACCGTGTTGCAATGGTTTGAGGAGCGTTGCAGTGATCTTACGTTGATGTCTCGGCGACTAAATTCACCTGATGTATGTTCTGTGCAACCCATCTGAGTCTCTATTGGGCACCATCACCGCGCACAGAAATCAGCGGAAAATTATTTACACGAATTACATGACCTGTGCGTAGACATGTAATGCCACAAACTTCCACAGACCCACCAAGAAATTGTCGGATCCCTGATACGCAGGATCAATGATGCATTTCGTTCCAAAGTCGTACAGACAAACTATTAAGCTAGTGGTCGTACTTTGTAGGCTCATCGGTGTAAACTGATAACGAAAAATTGTTTGTTGTGCAGCCAGGTGACAGTGCTGAAATGAGAGGGTGCTTGTCAGAGAATGAATAGCACAGCGCTCGTCGAAATGATACTGTATTTAAAGATTATCACATGGTCTGCAATGAAAGACCTTTTAATCAGTAGTAGCAGTCATGTAAACCTGTCGTCAAAAATTGCAAAGAACCCACCTATTACTGACGAATTTTCTGTCCCCCTGGAGTAGGCGGAAAAGCAACATATAGTAGCAGAACATTAGGGGCACCAACATAAAGCACTAATTACCTGTAAATGATATTATGTAAGCAATGAGATGGTCAGTGACGATGTAACGATCCGTAGCAGTTGAAACGTACTTTCCTATTCTTCGTGTTTTGTGTTCAGGATGGTCACAAGGTTTATTAGATGCATGACCGTTGACGTCAACCAGATGTCAACCAGAGTCGCACTGTACATGGTGGCAGCCGGTCAAGGAATATTTTAGGGAATTGGTTTAAAAATTTTATCTCAAAGGCCCAGTCAAATCTTTACAAGTTTACTCCTAGAGCAACTTACGCTGTGCCTACGTGACACAAATTGCCTGTCTTTCAAAACCGAGGCAGTTCTGTCCAGTTAAAGCTGCTGATAAGAGACGCCTGAAAGCTCTGCTAAAACAGCTATCGAATTCAAGCCATTGGTTTTGGCCAATAGCGTGCGTGGGATACAGGTCACGCGTGTGGACGCTGGAGGGTTCTGCGATGCGGAACACAGTTGCCTCTCTTGCAATCCAGAACTCGAGCAGAACGGACGTCTTTTCAGAAGGCAGAACCTCTGGCTCTGCTTTTCACGACCGGCCACCAGCATAAGCTAGCATGAACCGCTACCCCTTCCTTTGCCCATTTCAATTAATTGTTCGACCTCCTATACTGGCCTAAATCTGATAACCTCCGACCCTAGGCTCTCCCCTTGTATGCCATACACTGAAATGCCTTCTCTTTATTGTACGTACCTTCCACTTCTGTCATTTAACGGCAGCCCTGGATGCCCACTCTCAAGTCCTGACCACTCGACCTCCAGCACACTATTGTCACACGGCATATGTAACAACCTTCTCCCCCCTTCCCTGACCAAATATAGTAAAACACACTATTGGTAACTTTTAATGATAACAATTTCAGGCAGGATATTGGTCAATGGTGTGAATTAAAATGTAGTAGACACCAGAGGATTAATGTTCAGCGAGAAAAAGTGTTTGTTAAGCTTCTTTTAAATACAGAAATCCCAACAACGACAGACACTCACTAGTTATTACGAAAACGTTAAGTCTGGCACACGCCAATATTGTTCAGTAGCGTTCGCAGAACTATGTGGAGAAATTCACAAGTCAAAATACGTTGCAGCTCAAAGGTGGAGACCATGAAGCTAACTGCGGAAAAATATGTTGCTGAATTTCCAGGGCTTTAGCACAAAATTTTAGAAGTATACGAAACTATCGTTGGAAAAATTTAAATTCCTGAAGCTGTTGGCGACACGTCACTCACTGGCCAAAACATTTGCCCTCGTCCAACTCTCAAAGTGAACTGATTCCAGATAGTAAAGATTCCACCGTCCAATATACGCTATCTGTCATTGTGGAATTCCCAAATCTGCATCGAACATGTTTGCTATTCCACATATTAGACATGAACTAAGACTAGAATGTCACTTAATGTCTCGCGTATGAGTCACATTTTTGTTTGTTTTCTTGGTATTCTCGTCATTCACATTTTAATCTGTGAGATAGTTACATGCTACAGCTTATTATTAAACATAATGCCGGCCGGGGTGGCCGAGCGGTTCTAGGCGCTACAGTCTGGAACCGCGCGACCGCTACGGTCGCAGGTTAGAATCCTGCCTCGGGCATGGATGTGTGTGATGTCCTTAGGTTAGTCAGATTTAAGTAGTTCTAAGTTCTAGGGGACTGATGACCGCAGCAATTAAGTCCCATAGTGCTCAGAGCCATTTCTTAAATATAATGCAATTTTCACGTTTACTCACAAGTCAACAGGAATTTTGCATCACCCCTATATTTCGAGATTCATAGGACAGAGGCAAATGTACATATTCATTAGTAATATGTCCACATACGATCAGAAAGACAAGCATTTGTGTAATGACAAATTTGAATTCCATAGGAGGAGAGGGAGGGACGGGAGGTTGTATTTCACAGCACTACCGAGTTCCGTCAGTACGTGGTGGATCGTCACATTGCTCGGATGCAAGCTATAGCTCTTTGTGGCCCATCATCGAGAAAGTCATCAATCCAGCTGTCGTCCAAATTGTCCCATTTTTCAGTACTGATCCAGTATACGTCATGCACAGTGCGATGTCATAGTCGAAGTCCACAAACAGCTCGTTTTAATTAATCTCACGTATGTTCAGTTAATCTCACATTCATTCAATTAAGTTCAGCTATGGTGGCAGGGAGGCTACTCCAGCCAAGCCTGCTGAAGGAAAGTGTTCACGGGTAAAGCAGGATGAGTACGCTAGTTATCATCCATCGAGATGAAATCGTCACCAAAATGTTGCCCAAACGGTCCCGCTGTCAGTTTAAGAATCTCACCCACGTACCGTAGAGCCGTGAGACTGATGTCAACAATCATGAGAGGTATATGGTTAGCCCATCGGATGCCACCCCAGAACATCACTTCACCATTGCCTTGTTGCAAGTGTAGGACACAGTGGTGGAGGCACTCTACATTAGCAAGTTGTCTCCAAAGTGTTGCCTGTGATTTGCAGGCTAGATCCGAGCTTATTCATAAACAACTGATGCCATTCCTGAGGCGTCAACTCTCCATAATTTCTTAGTCAGCTGTAGCGTAGATCATGGTTTTCTGGTGTACAACATCGCACTCATCCTGCTCGTCAGAAATGGTGATTCGCTTCATGTAAACGTCTCCTAACAGTTTGATGCGATATATGACGTCCTTTATCCTCTTAGAACACCGACTACTGTTCAGGACCACTCGGCTAGCGGTTCCTTTGACTCAAATATCGTAGATATTGATCATCCTGTGCACCTGTTTAAGTGGACGGGGAGAGCGGTGTAAGTGATGTACATTATCTGCCAAGTGGAACCGATTCCATGTCCGCACCATATCACTGTGACTCAGATACAAATGTTGAGCAACTTCATTTTTGACAAACCTTTTGAGTGTGATGATGCGGTCATGAGCAATCATCGCGATTGTCCATCGTGGCATAACGAAAACTCACCCTACTGTTATACAGACGTCTCTGATGTGGTACTACTCATGCTTTACTTTTAACTGAAATGTTCCAGTCCATTAGCGTGCGGCTTCCTGTCCATTGCTAGCGCTCATGGCAACTGTATGTGTGTTTACAAGCAATGTCAGGGGTGACCCTTCGCTCGATACAGGAACAGTTGAGACTTTATAAATACAATTCTACGATTGTAACAGAAAAAAACTATTACGTTTTACTTGGAACCGACAGTACTTTTAAAATCCGTTTACAGTGTTGCTCTTGTATGCTAATCTAGAATAGCCTTAGCTCCCCTGCTTTTGAACACGAACATTAGCTGTATAAATTACTTTGAATGTGTGTAATGCCAATTACATTTAAATGAATTAGACAATCAGTAACAGAAATTGAGTGAGGTTGAATCACACTCTAACTATTTTTCTTATTTAAAGATACTCTTTAATGTTGATTTTACAACCAAGAAATTACTTTTGTGAGATGACAGGAGGTTATCAACTTGAACCAGCGTTGATGTGAGGTTGTACATTGTTACTGATTGTGGGAAGTTTATGGTGATTGTCTTCGAATAATATTTTTTGGGGTTGAGATCAATCAGGCCGTTTGGTCATTTAACAGTGAATCTTGCAGTGGACGTTTGGGATTAGGAAGCCAAGTGCCGCTGTTAGGGAGACGAATATCTCGAAGCAATTAACCGGTCCCAAGAATTTCTCACACTGGTGTCCAGACAATTGTTTCGGCTGAAGAGGAGGAAAAAGTACCTACCTGTCAAGCGCCTCTACTCACAGCAGAGGCAGGGGTGGGAGAGAAATATAGGTCGCCCAGTGAAGGCGTTTTGACAGTGTCATAAACACCGCTTGTGAACAGGCATGGCGGCCATTAACATGTTAACCGCGCTCCAAATGCTGTCGAGGGAGCCCGCAGACTGTCAAACTTTGGGAAGCCTCAAGCACTAGAAAACAATTTTAGAATGGAATGGATCGTTTATGGAGGCTCTGAAGTTTTGTGTATTGGGTGGGACACATGCCCTGGTTGGACACGCTGTCATGTGTGGACCGTGCAGATAATGCACTCCATGATAAATGTGTTGTTCACTTTAGGCTAGATGGAAACCCAAGATATGCTGCCTGAAATGGCCGTGGGAAAAAACAAGTTGGGAGCACAAGATCTTCTCTTGCGAAAAAATTTACAAGTCAGGCATTGGCTGCATTTCCAGAAAAAGGGAAGAATATTGTTAACTTTAATTAGGCCTGGCTGATGGGTAGAGCAGTCTAAGCGCAATATCAATTTAGAAGACGCATGAGCCAGGTAGAAAAGTGGAAGGTTTACTAATAAACGTGTTTACTGTCAGGGTGTAAACTTACAGTCGCCTGTAACCTTTATATTCATACTGCAAGTCCAATGTAGTCTTTCAGAATTTAATACAGAGAATGGCTATCAACAATAGGCAGACGGCTTTGTCATGAAACAAACACACTCAGTGGCTAACTATAGCGTAATGAAAATGATGTCCTATTATAAATGAGTCTACTGAATATTCATAAATTTTTCAAACGAATTGCTTTGTCTAATTTCTCTAAAAATGTTCATTCATACCCTACTCTTGCTGCTTACCTTACAGCCGATAAATCGCCTCTATTCTCTGTGCACACAGCAGAACTGTGAAGTAGGCCTACGGAACTACAGTACCTGAAATATATCACTGCTCCCCAAACCTCTTTATCTCGCTAATTTTATTTATTAGGCTGCACTAGCAAATGCAACATTTGCTCCTTTTCTGAAAATATAGTTCACTGTCCACACAATACTGAAAGGTGTTACAGTGCAGGTATTACTAAATTTATTTTCCATCTAATAGTGGGGATCAAATTCATGAAATAGCTACAAATGCATGTATAGTATTTTGTAGTTATTTGCAATCCTTTTAATGACAGGGGATAGACTCGAACTGACATGAACAATAACATTTTCTCATAAATTTTGTACACCATAAAATTACATTTTTATTCAAGATTGAACTATGTAAAATTTACTCTATCTCTTCCCAATGAAATTCTTTTAACTAATGGTGGTAGAAGGAAACTAAATGGCATAATGAACACATGACTTATAATTCACCCTGGAAACTAACGGGTAGATATTATTGAACACAATGAAAACTTCCCATTATAACAATTACGTCACTGGTGCTTGCAGCAAAATAAATTCATTGCAAATTATCTTTTTTCAAGTGGGCTGTCTCTCTGTACTAACCTTTTAAAATTCGCTCTTTATCCTGAATTACACAGCAGGGAGCATCAGATATAATACTGAATCTGCTAGCCGAAGGAAACATGTCACTCATGTTTCCAGAGTGACATTTTCACTCTGCAGCGGAGTGTGCGCTGTTACGAAACTTCCTGGCAGATTAAAACTGTGTGCCTGACCGAGACTCGAAGTCGGGACCTTTTCCTTTCGCGGGCAAGTGGTAGAGCACTATGGCATGTCACTCATGTGTTGAGACATGAAAATATTCACATAGTGCCTAACATTCATGTCACGTAGTATGTACATCTTTCAGTTCTCCTAGTAGGTGCAGCTGTTACTGTCACAGTAGACACATCTGTACGACGTTCAAAAAAATGGTTCAAATGTTATTAAGCACGTTGGCACTTAACATCTGTGGTCATCTGTCCCCTAGACTTACAACTAATTTAACCTTAATGACGAAAGGACATCTCACACATCCATGGCCGAGGCAGGATTCGAACCTGAGAACGTAGCAGACGCATAATTGCGGACTGAAGCGCCTATAACCGCTCGACCACAGCGGCCGGTCCTGGACGAAGTATCAGGTTGACGCAACACTTTCTTGATGTTTGTAGATAGCTTTCGTCATTTATTGTCCCTCACTGCTGCTACATTTAATGATTTCCAGCTAGCTTTGAGTAAAATTAGCTTTCCAATTCTCAGAATTACATTCCGGCTCATAATTGAATATGTATTACCTTAACAGGAATTCTAAAACTACATTTCAATAACGCTCTTGAAGCCCTCGATACATGCAGACATTTGGTTCTTTAAAACTGATGGGTTTGAAAAAAATACGATAGCTAATACGGTGTAGAAAGCCCGTAGGCTTCCGTACAGCTTCCAGTCGAATGGAATGCAAAAATACAGGTCATATGTGGTTTTGATGGTGATCTATTATTCTTTCAGAAAAAATTGTGGCAAGTTCAGGTAACGATGAAGTTAAACTAAAGTTAAAATTTTCTGGGTTGTTAGGCCGCCTCCTATTTCCTTCTAACCAATGCGTGTAGGAGGAATTTCAATCAATAACCCTTCTCCAGCGAAGGTGTGGCATGGTGCCTTTCTGTCCAATAAAGATGAGCCACCAATAGGATCCACAGGAGTTTAGGCAATATCGCCCCTTCTTCGGCATCAGCGCGGGAATATTAGCCTATGACGATGTCCCACCAGTGGTAGCCACAAGAATTTTAACCAATACTCCCACTTCTCCAGCAAAATAGCGGCGAAACTCCCCCACATACGAGAACGCGACACTGGCCTCTGACAATGTTCTAGCAATAGTGGACTTCGAAACATCCTGAAGATGATCCCAGCAGAGGAGTCGAAACGTCGATTACTTTAGAAGGTAATATGACACGGCCTAACAACCCAGAAGATTTTAACTGTAGTGACAGAGGCCACGAAAGCCTGCAGACTCAGGTAGTGATGGTGTACATGGACAGCGATCAAGCACGTTTTTTGTACGAAGCAGACCTCAAAGGCTCAATAATATTGATATCTGAAGACTGTGGCGAGAGGAGTTGCGACCACTCATCCCGATGCTCACAGAACGAGTCCTGAACGAAACGAGCTGTACGAACTGTGGCCCTGTCGTATCCGATCACAGCGTCACCGCTGGGGAACCCACATTGTAGCCTGCGACGGATATCATCAGCCCAAATGGTCAACTAACCCCAACCACATTCCACTCTTGGAATGTAAAATGCGCCAGCAGTTGGAAACAGTGTAAAACGAGACTCATCAACCCGAATAACTTCGTTCTCTTGTTGCATACTACAGGTGTTATGGATGAGCCACCTCATTTTCGGGTTACAGGCACTTCCATCATTGATGAGTGGTTTTCGAATTCCAGCCTGCTCTGCAGTTCTTCTCCTACGGAGATCCCTTCGTGTTATTTCGGTGCTTACAGAGTTCGCGAGCGTGAGATTCAGTCCTGTGGTGACTATTGTAACTGTAGCAATCTTATTTTTCCTTAAAATCGTCTTGAATGGTCTACCGTCACTGAACACACACTGCCGAGCGCTTTGTGACTCAGCAGACGATGTTGTTCTGCCTTCTCTGTATCCAGTACAATTTTTCGATACAGTGAATCTTGAAACGCTGTAGGAACTCCAATAACGTGTTCGCGCTCCAGTTGACTTATGTCCGACATAATGTTCGTTAGTTGATTTGGGGGAGGGGGCCTTAAAGTGTCATCGGTCCCAACGGACTAAGGAAGGATGCGGAGGGAAGTCGGCTATGCTCTTTTAAAGGAAACATACCGGCATTTGCCTAAAGCAAATCACGGAAAACGTAAGTCAGGATGGCCGGACGCTGGTTGCACACGTCTCCCTCCCGAATACGAGTCCGGTGTGCTAACGACTGCGCCACCTCGTTCGGTCGATATAACGTACTCAGAACTATACAAAACACTTAGGGCACTGCAAATGTGCCGTTTGTGGTGAAATGTAACAGTTGTTAGCTTTCGAGAAATATGAATATTAATTTCAGAAACTTAAATCTCATGTACTCTAATTATAGTGATCAATTGCTGAGTAAAACTGAATGTTGGTTGGCCCTGCATTGCACATGTGAACAGTGCCGTGAAACTAAACTGTAAAATTTATGAAATGCAGAATTTGCAGTACGGAAAGTGAATCTAATTAAATGAGTAAAGAAACTAATTGTGTACTCATTGAAAACTGTATAATTAAAACTCAGTACAGAATACATTATAATCGTTTCGTGATATATAGCGCAATGTTTGACTTGCAATATCCGAAAGAGTTAATTAATGCTCTACTCGTAAGAAAATAACTGTTTGAAATTAACAATATTGTCCACTGAAAATTAATCCGCTTGCTAAAACGACAGTCCGTACTACTCACTGTTTGCTCAATAATGGAAGTGAGATCTAACCTGAAATAAAAATGACTTACCTGTTACTGAGCATGCTGATTTTTGTCTGATGTACTGACGCTCTCGGAAGGAAATACAAATCAACAGATTCAGCAGCTAAAGATGAATAATCTACCGTACATTTTTTTGCTTGTCGGAAACAGTCTGTTGCTATGTGTGGCATAAGATGCAATGCACACACGACAGGACATTTTAAACTTTACTATGAATCATGGAGTTGGCTTTTACTTTAAAGAAAATCATTTTTGGTAAATCAAACTCTTATTATTGACAAAAGATCTGCAGAGAATAAGAAGAATAACAATTACAAAAGTCTCTATTTACAATACGACCACAAACGCACCTTTAAAATGCCTCCAAAATCTTCTGGATCAAGATAAACAACAAGAAAGTGTTATTAATGAGTTTTCAGCTCCATAATGAAGTATTCAGATGGTTTCTCCCAGGTTCTCAACCAACAGATCTCTTTCTCTTAAAAACTTGGCTGCTCGCTACTATGTGCCAAATAAAAATTTCCCAGCGCTGTACAACTGACTGTCTAGTTGGTCGACCATAGATAAATCTAAACACAGTGTCAAGTATATTATTCCGTACTCATGCAGTGCGCTCATTCATTATTTTCCCAGTGCAGTAAACGTGAATTATTTACAACACATGGACTGTGCGGCTGGTCCCGGCGGAGGTTCGAGTCCTCCCTCAGGCATGGGTGTGTGTTTTTGTCCTTAGGATAATTTAGGTTAAGTAGTGTGTAAGCTTAGGGACTGATGACCTTAACAGTTAAATCCCATAACATTTCACACGGATTTGAACAATTTGAACATTTATAATAGCAGAAAACATGTGAGAACCACGCACACTCCAACCTGCAGCTGTTTGTGGTGGTGTTTCCATATTTTTGTCCAACTACTGGAGCTTAGGGCATTTCGAAGTTCCCATATCCCAAGTCTGACTATTTTAGAATCTTACACCCTCAATATCTTCAAAACTATTCTGTCTACAAAAAAATTGCTCTGAGCACTATGGGACTTAACATCTGGGGTCATCAGTCCCCTAGAACTTAGAACTAACTAACCTAAGGACATCACACACATCCATGTCCGAGACAGAATTCGAAACTGCGGCCGTAGCGGTCGCGCGGTTCCAGACTGAAGCGCCTAGAACCGCTCGGCCACCTCAGCCGGCTATTCTGTCTACAGAAAGAACGTTTAAATGTTCTTTATTACCTCGTTAATGTCTTTCGTTTGGCGTCATTGCCTGTTTCCTAAATT
The DNA here is from genome assembly GCF_021461395.2 of Schistocerca americana. Taxonomy (NCBI): domain Eukaryota; kingdom Metazoa; phylum Arthropoda; class Insecta; order Orthoptera; family Acrididae; genus Schistocerca; species Schistocerca americana. Next base: position 70,016,296 of record NC_060119.1, read on the forward strand.
TATTAGACAGTATTTTGCGTATTTTGTGGCCGTGAAATGATTCTACCTCTTCAAATTCCGTGCTATGGCGGCACGTTACCCCAACGGCGTCCAGCAGCCCCCAGGTCCATGGTGAATACCCACCTTTCTGTAAAGCTCCAGTCTGCCTGCTGGCTTCTGTGATCCGCCGTACTTCCGCCACCTACAGGAGCTGAAGTGCCGTGTGACGGGTCGGGCGGACGGTCCCAGTCGCGGGCAGCGCCCGCCTGGGTCAGCACTTGGTGCGCGCCGCGCCCGGACACCTGTCGGAACACCACCCGACTGGCTAAGCCGGTCTGTCATGTCTGAGCGCCCAGTCAAAATAATCGTCTGCAGAGCGTATTCATCAGTCCTAGTGAAATGCTATTATGACTGGTTGTGGAAACTGCAGTTACGCTGTGTGCGTAGAAAACAGAGCCGATTTATCCGTTGCCAGGTGAGCAACAGGCCTATAGCTTAAGTGAAGTTTTTTTAGAGAAATTAGCAACACCGTTTGCAAAATTTCATATAAATTCGGTTGACGAATTTTTAACAGGGCGCTGTTTTCCTTACGTAACATTTAGCCACTGTGCGTGGTTGCTTCGTGACAAAGTCATCTGGATATTATTGGTAACTATATTTTGTATTAAATTTCACTTACTGATAGATTCATGAGCCACGATGCGGCTTGCGTTGGTGTTGTTTGTAGGTTTCCGCCCTCTATTGGAGGCCAGACGGTATCGTTTAGTTGGCATGGTTGCGGTTTTTAGTCTTCTATTCGTATTGACCGGCGCCACTCGGTTTCGTAAGCGTTGCCTGTCCGATAGTGGCAGCAGTGGCGGTTATCGATATGTAGTAACTGTTGCCCTATCTTTGGGGCGACTTCATTATTTGTCTGTGTGGGAGTGTGCTAGTTCGCTTGGGGATTCAGGAGGAGCCAGGTCCGCGCAGTGAGAGATCCCTCCCGTACCGCTGGCGGCACGCATGGTAGTGACTCTTCTCTCGTTCTGGGCGCTGTAAGCACAGTATTCTGGGGACGTAGTGCAGACCGCCGGTTCCGGCTTTGGCGTATTGTTCCATCGTTCCATTTGGTTTATCAGACGTCAGGTAGCTTCTGCAGTATTATCATTAGTCATTCGTTAGACTTCCACTAGTCTGAGTTACCATATTGTGAAGTGAATGCAACTCGTGGCTGCCTATGTCACCGTTCGCGATAGTGTTTGTTGCCGGACCTTCTCAGAGGTAGATTCGTGGAGCACAGTCTGTGGCCCCTTGGTTCTTGCAAGACATGGGTGTTCTAAAAGGAGGTCTGGTGGCCAGTAGTTCAGTGTAACGCTCCTTCAGTCCACACCTTCTGCGGGTATAATCTGCCTCAGTACCCTTTAAGGAACTTATGTACTGGTCCTTGTGTTTTATTATTGTATTATTTAGTACAATATCTTCTAAAGCCTACATGGAAGGTTATATATGTCTAGTTAACAGTTCTGGTCGCCTTCTGGAATAAATCTAGCAGTGTAGTGTCCAGTGGATGTTAAGGGCTGTGTTACAAAGTTTACCATCATCTTATTTCACCCTTTTGGTGAACAGTTGCTTGTTATTTAATTAACCTTTGCTATTGTATTAGCTATTTTACAGGAGGTTTGTAAAATTTTTATATTATTGCCGTTCCTGGTGCGTAAGGCTTTCAGCCGTGATTGTGGGCATTTGCCTTAAAATTCTAATTTGGCATTTTTATTTAAGCAGTAAGCCTTAAAAACCTATTTACTGCCATTCCTGGCATCGGATGCCTTCTGCTGTGTTTGAGGCGACTTACCTTTAATATTTCAGTACCTGTAATTTGTAAGTTGCAGCGAGTTTTAAACAATTCTTAATTTATTGCCATTCTTGGCGTGTAAGGCATTCTACGCAGATCACAGTGACTTGCTTTTAAAACATTATCCACTGTATCTGTATTTAATGGTGATTTGCTAAATTTTAACTCACTGAAAACACTATTATTTAGACATTTGTTTATTCCTTCATTAATGACCTGTGGTATTTTTATCCATTGTTGGTTCTATAATTACTGGTTTAAAATAAACTGTGTGCAACTGTAAAAGGCAACCAATAGTAACTGATTACAGCCCCGTCCATAGTCTTAACCGAACCCTGACTTCCCTTGACTACCAGGTGTCAATTCATTTTCGTGTAACTGACATCACAATACGAGGGTGACACTGTAATCGGATTTGAAAAGTTATACAGTTTCCGAATAGAACGTAACAGGTGCAACATGTTCATTGAGTTGCAATAGCAAAATCGTATTTAGATAGTCTCAACTGTTCCTACGCCGATCGAAGGTCACCACTGTAGTTGCTTGCAAACACACACACGATTCCCATGAACGCTACCAGTGGATAGAACGCCGCACTCTAATGAGCTCCAGTACTTCAGTTAAAAGTAAGGCATTGGCAGGAGCCCATCAGAGACATCTGTGTAACAGTAGGGGAATTTTCATAGTGCCACCACGGGCAGTTGCGAACAATGATCACGTCCGCATCACCAACCACAGTAGGCTAGTAAACCAGGGTACTTGCTCGACGTTTGTATCTGAGTGAAAGTGATGTGGTGCGAACATGGATTCGGATCCAGTTGACAGGTAGCGTTGAGCACTCACACCGCACAAACCGTTCACTTTCAACAGGTGTACAGGATGGTCAGTATCCACGCGTTAAACTCAAACGAACCTTTGGCTGAGTACTCCGTAACTGAATTCGGTGTTCGAAGAGGCTGCATGACATCATGTATCGCTCAACTACACGCCCTCTCTCACATGCTGACATCTGCGTATATTGTTCACACTCCTGTCTACGAGGCATGGTTACTCTCCCACTGAGTGCACGGCATGAAATCCGCGAAGATTTTATACCTTGGTATCATTATGTTCCTTGTTTACAAGGGGACATGTCGCAGCTGCGCTGTGAAACTGCACTGAAGCGTCACACGTTCATCCATAGGCAACCAAACTTTACAATTTTTCTTTTCCGTCGAAACCTGTGTGAATAACAATTTTTGACCAAAAAGCATAACTCTTCCGTGGAGCGTCGTTTCTCTGTGTCACTGTCACTGTCTACAAAATGCTTTCAATTCATGTCCATGACGTGAAGAGTTACTAATATTAGCCATGGAAGAGGCTAACAATTTCTTCTAGCAATTCTGGTGTCGATTAGTTGAACTATTTCTTCCGTAATGCAGAATTCTTAAATCTATGCTGTATCTCGTATGAGGTTGTTGCGAGATGAATATTTTCTTCTTCATGCTACATGATCGCCACATGTTTGAAACTGAAAATTTTTTTTTGCCGCTGCCAACAATGGAAGAAACAGGGGAGATGCAAGGAAGGCAGACTGTAGACACAGGGCGTTTGCTTTTGTGTTCCAGAGTCGGCTTGGAGCGGCGCGCCGATGAGACACAGAAATTGTCGCTTCCCTCTTCTCGAGGAGGCCGCCGAACACACAGAGACGGCGTCAGCAAGCAGGCTGTGATTAAATTCTCTCTCTCGCTCCGAGAGTTGTCCCTACCCAGGCTGCGTAGGAGAGTCTAGACAAGCGCGGTGTGCCTGTGTGGGTGTGTGCGGGTAAGCGGCAGGCAAGAGCGACAATCTTCTTCACGATTTGCAGCAGAGCTTCCCTGGAGATGGGAGTGGCAATACTGGGAGACTAGCTCTGTGCCGTAGTTCCTCCGATGTGGCGACCATTGCTGCCCAAAATTCTCGCCTCTAGTAGTACCCACTGTGCAAGCAATTTTTACGTTCGCATCTTCGTCCATCCTACCCAATGTCTTGCCTCAGGTATGTAGATCAAAACGATGTGCAATGCCTCTGAAATTTAAAACTAAAAACAAAGAAAGAAATTTATTAAATTTACCCATCTCTTCGTGGAGCATCAGCGATTGACGGTCGTAATACAACATGCTGCTGCAAGATCGGCTGTGGAAGATTACGAATCCAGACGAGTGATGTTCTGAGTTGGCGACAGATGGGGCCACAGTACATCTCTCATGATTCTTAAGAGGTTACATAACTGGTTTCGACGCGGTGGATCGTTATTTACAAATGGAATTACAAACCTGGAAAATTACGTTAACAACTGCTACCCCACTTCTTTCAAATATTACGAAAAATACACCAAAACTAGAAAACCGAAGCAAATGCAGCAGAAACGGATCACAAGACGTCTTGATAACTTTAGGTTGAAAACAGTCGTTTCACACCTCAATGCACTGTAAATGAAAACTGCATTAGGATGAAAGATATTATATAGTCCTGCAGTACGTCGTGCAGTGAGGCAACGATCAATTTGCAAACAAAGGCTCACACGTCTGAATATTAAAAAAAAAATAGGTACATTTAGCTAACATCATGGTGAAAGCAGCCATGAGAGAAGCAATCGTCATCGCCTCACCGTTATCTTATAATGTGCAGCAAGACCAAAACTAGAACACGGCACTGTGTTCTGGTAATGAAATCTTACAAAGACGATGCTCTCCCATTTAAGGCAAAATGATGGTCCCATCATTTCAGTACGTAATGCAAGAGTGTGTAATATCTTTCATCCCGATGCAATTATCATTTACCTTGCCTTAAGGTGTGAAGTGACTGGTCAATGAAAGATTGTCATGACGTTTGTGACCCGCATCTGCTGCCTTTGCTTCAGTTTACTCGTTGTAGTGAATTTTTCGTAATATTTGAGAGAAGTGTTGTTGCAGTTTTAAATGCAGTTTGCCAGGTTTGTGATTACATTTGAAAATGGCGACTCAGTGCATCGAAATTAGTAAATAACCTTTTAATAAGTTCATTATTTTAGTGATTGTTGCTTGACGACCGTTTGTGTTGTCAAATAAAAATTTTGGAGGATTATGTACACTACAAAATTGTGTGTTTATTTTTTGTTCTGGTACTCTTTCTATTCTCTTCAGGTCATTGAAATGAAGTGACATGTAGAGCCAAAAGAGCATTTTCGACATGTTCTGCTTTTCGCGTTTGATTGAAGAGTCAAAGCCACAGAAGCATCTCGAGATATTTTAAAGTATTTGGAGAAGAAGCGATGCCTTTTAGGCACAAAATTTATTCAAGCCATTCATAGACGGCAATTCCGAGCTCAAAAGATGTACCAAGAATTGCTCGATCGGAACCAGACATTTAATACGGAACTTTACGTCCAACAGATGCATGGACACAACACCGCTGTCCAACAAAAGTGATCTAGTCGGCGACATAATCTTCTGCAACACGGCAGCGCCGTCATGTCGCTTAGGAACCCATTCAAACGCTCGGTTCGGAGGTGCTGCACATCTTCCGCAACCTCCCGAGTTGACTCCTTTGTATTTACGTCACTCACGAACGCAATACGTCCTTTCGCTCAGTAATGACGGGGATTTGACGGCCTGACCAGGCGAATTTTTCGATTGGAAACCAGGTCATTTTTCCCGGGTAGGCACTTAAAAGCCTGTTGAACGTAGACAGAAGTCGTAAACAACAACGGAGAGTACGTTATTCATTCCCTATTTACTTTTTTGTAAACCTACACTTAAAGAAAATAAATCCATAACTTGTGGGACAAAACCAATACACGTTTTATCATGTGAAGTGTGGCATTAATCAGCTATCCAAGATTTTTCAAAGGCCAATAACGATATTTACAACGAAGAGACAAAGCATTACGGCCATTGCCAAGCGCGTGGTGAGATACCCAGTATAGGATTTGATGTAGGGCAGAGACCAATGAGGAGCCACTCTAGCGACGGTTTTAGAGGTCGCAGTCGGCAGAATACACTCACAAAACCAGACGAGTGCAGCTTCTTAATAGCCTCACGTCTTGGAACTAGCATCTTGGGAACACGCAAACGGGTCGGCTATTCAGTATCTAAAGTCGTGAAGCATTTATGCGAAGTATTTCAAAGACGACGAACACACGAGTAGGTGACCAAGTGGTCGATGTCCACATCTGATAACCGAGTCCCACGAGAAAGACAGGCTCTGGCGTTGACGTCACGGTACTTTTCACACATCGTCTTACGAGTGGCAGCAGCCGCGTGCAGTGAGGAGCAAATGATTCCTTCAGACGAGTTTAATAATTCTTGACTATATGTTTAAACGCATACAAGCTTTCCATAGCCCACGACAAAGTTGAGACCTTTACTGGGCACGGAACCAATTACATACAGATTTCTACATCTACATCTACATTTATACTCCGCAAGCCACCCAACGGTGTGTGGCGGAGGGCACTTTACGTGCCACTGTCATTACCTCCCTTTCCTGTTCCAGTCGCGTATGGTTCGCGGGAAGAACGACTGTCTGAAAGCCTCCGTGCATGCTCTAATCTCTCTAATTTTACATTCGTGATCTCCTCGGGAGGTATAAGTAGGGGGAAGCAATATATTCGATACCTCATCCAGAAACGCACCCTCTCGAAACCTGGCGAGCAAGCTACACCGCGATGCATAGCGCCTCTCTTGCAGAGTCTGTCACTTGAGTTTGTTAAACATCTCCGTAACGCTATCACGGTCACCAAATAACCCTGTGACGAAACACGCCGCTCTTCTTTGGATCTTCTCTATCTCCTCCGTCAACCCGATCTGGTACGGATCCCACACTGATGAGCAATACTCGAGTATAGGTCGAACGTGTGTCTTGTAACCCACCTCCTTTGTTGATGGACTACATTTTCTAAGGACTCTCCCAATGAATCTCAACCTGGTACCCGCCTTACCAACAATTAATTTTATATGATCAATCCACTTCAAATCGTTCCGCACGCATACTCCCAGATATTTTACAGAAGTAACTGCTACCAGTGTTTGTTCCGCTATCATATAATCATACAATAAAGGATCCTTCTTTCTATGTATTCGCAATACATTACATTTGTCTATGTTAAGGGTCAGTTGCCACTCCCTGCACCAAGTGCCTATCCGCTGCAGATCTTCCTGCATTTCGCTAGAATTTTCTAATGCTGCAACTTCTCTGTATACTACAGGATCATCCGCGGAAAGCCGCATGGGACTTCCGACACTATGTATTGTGAAAAGCAATGGTCCCATAACACTCCCCTGTGGCATACCAGAGGTTACTTTAACGTCTGTAGACGTCTGTCCATTGTTAACAACATGCTGTGTTCTGTTTGATAAAAACCAATCCAGCCACACAGCTGGTCTGATATTCCGTAGGCTCTTACTTTGTTTAACAGACGACAGTGCGGAACTGTCCCGTGGGCCTTTTACGGAACCGAGCATTCGCGAAATTTGGCGGAAAAGCCGACTAAAGTGACACCACAAGTTCGTTGCGGGGTCCGTGTTTCACGTGGCTCCCTTGGATCACAGAAAAAGAAGGGAAGTGGCGTGACTGCTGTGTTAAATAGGCTAGTTCCGCGACCTGTGACACATATGGCGACACTGGTGCCTGCAATTAGTTCAGGTCACAAAGTAGAATATGATCCTCTGTAGCGAAAGACCACTACGTTTTCCCATATTCTGCCGAACATATGGTTAGTTGTGATCGTAGTGGCACACGATCATGAATATTAGACCGTGGATGTCGAAATGTGTCGCCTGACGTGATGATTGGCGTTTGTTCTTCCGCCAGGTCGACGGTCGTATCGGGACACGAATTCAGGCGAACGACGGCTCGAAATTTGCACCACGCCGTCAACGCAGTATAATACTGAGGCGGAAATTGAGCTGGGCTCATACTGGAACTGTTGGAGCAACCACATGCACCAAGACACCTGCAGACTGGTGATGATCATGTCCCATACTTCGAGGAGCATAAGGGGACGAAGCGGGAAACCTGTACTAAGCAAGGTCCTAGCGGAGGTGGTTTGCCATTGCCTTCCTCCGAGTGTAATTGGGGATGAGTGATAATGAAGATGACACAACAACACCCAGTTATCTCGAGGCAGGAATAATCCCTGACCCCGCTGGGAATCAAACCCGGGACCCCACGCGCGGGAAGCGAGAACGCTACCCCAAGACCACGAGCTGCGGACTACGTGGACATTAGTGCGCAGCACCTGCACGCCTCCATGAAGTCTTCTCCTTCAGCGATAGCAACTTCTTGCAGGGAAACTGTCGGTGTCACAAGGATGGAAACGTGCTGCAGTGATTTGACGGTCATAATAGCGAACCCACGATCACGCGGCCACCAGATACGTCTGATCTGAACGAGATGGAACACATGTGTGACACTACTGGCTGTTAGCTCCGCGGACACAAACCATTAGCCTATAATTTACGGGATATGTGTGATTTGTGCGTAGGCACCTGGTGCTTCCTACCACCTTTCAAACACTTGTTACATTCGCGCCACGCAGGGTGGCTGCTATATTGTGTTCCAAAGGTGCACCAACACACTGTTAAGCAAGTGGTTATATTGTTATGACGCATGTGAGTATGGCGGCGCTGTATATGTATCAGCGCGCATGCGTGCGTGTGTGTGCGTGTGCGTGTGTGCGTGTGCGTGTGTGTGTGTGCGTGTTTGTGTGTCATACAGTCACTGACTTGCTCGAGATGTGCATCTATCACTTAAAAGGTGATGGATGTGTTACAAATGAAGTATATTGTATTATTGACTGTGGGGTCAGATTTTGTCATAAAAAGACAGAGGGCTGCAAGATAAAGTATGTCGTTCCAGTACGGTAGTGCAGATTCTCTGCCTTTATCGCCTGAAATCGAGATGCACACAGCTGTAAGTCAATGTTTATAGGTATATGAGCCCACGGTGACTTATGGTTAGTGCAGGTCAAGTGAATCAAGTGTTTAATTTCGCAGAAAACGAACGTGTGAGGTAGAGCTCTCAGACGAACAGGAGGGGAGGGTTTTGGAGATATTCTGTAGACTGAAACGTGCAATGGAGGATTCAGCATCAAAATGAGTGTGGGGATAGGGATAGCGTATGACTTTTGACGATTCTCAGGAAGATCAGCAAACCAGAGGTGTTCCAAAATGATAACACGAAAAGTGATTTAATTCCACACTGTGTAACCAAACTTAATTGTATCTGTATTGCTAAGGAGCGTTTTCGAGGCTAAGGCGATGTTTTAAGAAAATTTCCCACCTTCCTAATCCATAAATGTATTAAACAACACTTATGCCTTTCGGCAACCAGCTGCCTTGTTGTGCTCACTGGATGTCAATATCTCCATATTGTTTATTGTTTCATACATATTTCTTCGTTAGGCAAAATATATTTCCCGAACTAAATTTATAAATATTTCCTGCCTACTGGCCGCGAGAAAACGTATAAATCGAAATGGGAACCACAGGCTGAGATCACTATACAAACTACATAAAGAGAATTGGCCAATAACTCCAACATTCTATCCCATAAACAGGCCTGCCAATAGAATCACACATAGGCTCAACTAATCAGTGCTTATACATGTATAATCACAAACATAAAGGCAATTTTCAACCCCTTCGGCCACATCAGTACTATGCGAAGGAGGTTTTGGCAAACTGAGCATCTGCTTCATATCTTACAAATCCAGTAACTTGTTCTTCAAGAGTTTCATCGTCTCACTATCTTTGGGCATGCTTCTCACTTTTTAAGAGATCTGTCACAATGATAAGAGGGTTGTCCAGAAAGTAAGTTCCGATAGGTCGCGAAATGGAAACCACAGTGAAAACCAGAAATGTTTTATTCGCAACAGTTAGGTACACCTTCCAACTACTTCTCGACATAGTCGCCCCTCCAACTTCGACTTTTCTCTTAGTATTGTATCAACTTTCCAATATCTTCGTCCTGGATAGCAGCCGCCTGTGCTTTTGGCCAGTTATCTGCACTGGCCTGCAGCTCGTTATCTGTGGAAAAATCTTGTCTTACAGCTAGCAGTTCTTGTGAGCAGAGATGAGACTCAGGGGAAACGAATTACAGACTGTATTGTGGGTGATCAAATCTTGTCTTTACATCCAGCAGATCTTGTGAGCAGAGATGAGACTCAGGGGAAACGAACTACAGACTGTATTGTGGGTGATCAAACACTTCTCATCGGAAATGCTGCAGGAGTGTCTTCATTGCTCCTGCAGTGTGCGATCGAGGGCCGAGAATTGGCATGAAGAATGAAGTGCTCGACAGTTTTGTTATGTGGGCTGCATCACACAGGCGAAATCTGTAACCAGGCCCTCATACTTGGCAAGAGATGCTACTCCCTACGGCCGTGCGGTTCTGGCGCTGCACTCCGGAACCGCGGGACTGCTACGGTCACAGGTTCGAATCCTGCCTCGGGCATGGGTGTGTGTGTTATCCATAGGTTGGTTAGGTTTAAGTAGTTCTAAGTTCTAGGGGACTTATGACCTAAGATGTTGGGTCCCATAGTGCTCAGAGCCATTTGAGCTACTCTCCCTACGCTTCTTTACGCGCTCACTGTTCACTCAAAACTGAAAAGAGCGACGCCACACGATCTACGGGCATGCTGGAGACACTGCCCAACACATGTGTGCAAAGCTTTACCGAATTTTCCCAGTGGTTTCCATTTCGCGACCTATAGGAACTTACTTTCTGGACAACCCTCGTACAATCGACAAGAGGGTTCAGTAGAGCAGAAATTTAGAAAGATGAGTAGGAAGGGACCTCAGATGACGGTTGACGCTGGACAAGTTGGCAGTTCCATAGAGTCTCTGTGAAAGGATTAACTCACTTTGCCAGATGGATTAGGTTAATAATAGTCTAATCTCAAGTTTGCAGTGTTTCGAAACACATTGTTCTAAAAAAAAAGCAGTTAAAGTTTGTGAAAGGACTTAGGTGGACTAAGCTGATGGTGATGAGAGGGATGATTAATTAACATTTCACTTTGCCATGTTGGAACCCAGAATCTGATTTAGCAACTTCTCATTAGACATTCCGTCTACCCCTCTAACCTACAGCGTTCCTCTGTAGCATCAAGATTCAAAACCTTCTATTCTCTTTCTGTCTGAATTATAGTTCACGTTTCAGTTCCGTACTACACTACACAATAGGTAAATACTTTCAGAAAACACTTCATAACATTTAAATTTATATTGGATGTTAATAAATTTATCTTTTTCAGAAAGGCTGATCTTGCTATTGCTATTCCTCGATTTATATTTTTTGTACTTCTGTCATCATCAGTTACTTTGATACACAACTCATCTACTACCTTTAGTGCCTCATTTCAGAATCTATTTCAGTCTGCATCGGCTAATTTCAATACACTACATATAGTCCTTGATAATCATTTCAATACTAGCACACCGAGGAGAGAGTTTCATAGCTCCATGGCTACACTTATGTTTAGTAACTCATTACAATTGTCTCGAAGATGTACTATAGAGGCAAAGAATCCAGAATTTACCTTAATTGTCTTTTAGTATTTTAGTTATTTGCACCTTCCAGTCACATAAAAACCATTTTGACACCGGGCAAAAGCCTAACACCCTCTCTTAACGCGGACCACTGGAAGACTTACAGGAAGAGAGTCATTGAGGTCTGGAAGGTACCGACATGGTGTGGAGCGAAGCTGACAGCAGTACTTTGGTTAGCTGTACAAGGTTTCTCATTGAGGGTCCCTAGCGGAAACAGTCCGGTCGTAATAGTCCCACAGACTCCAGATTGGGTTGAAATCCAGAGAGTATGGTGGCCAGGGGAATATGGTAAACTCATCCTGTTGCTCTTCAAACCACTCACGTACACTGTGAGCTGGTAGATGTCATCGTGACGAGGAATGACAAACTGTATGTAGGGATGGACATGATCCCAAGGAAAAATACGTAATATTGTTGATGCATTGTGCCTTTCAGAATGACGCTTTCACCCAGGGAATGCCACGTTCCCCAGACCATAACGCTCCCTTCTCTGATGTAGATCCTTCCGACGATTGTTGGTGGGTGTTTGTTTTCAGAAGTTTCACGCCGATGGAGCATAAAGCGTCATACGTCTCGAAAGCCCACTTGTCGCCACTCAGTGGGGTTGGGGTGTTTTGGGGAAGAGACCAAACAGCGAGGCCATCGGTCTCATCGGATTAGGGAAGGACGGGGAAGGAAGTCGGACGTGCCCTTTCAAAGGAATCATCCAGGTACTTACATGGAGCGACTCAGGAAAATCAAGGAAAACCTAAATCAGGATAGCCGGATGCGGTATTGAACCGTCGTCCTCCCGAATGCGAGTCCAGTGTGCTAACCACTGCACCACCTCGCTCGGTGCCACTCAGTGGACTTCCAGTTTCGGTACAAATTCCAGCCTTCGCCGCCGATGAAGAGCAGCTAGCAAGAGTGCATGAACAAGGCGTTTACTGCGAAGGTCCTAAGCTGCAACATTCACTGTGCCGCCGTTGACGAGATATTGCTAGTATGCCCTTGGTTCATCTTGCGGGTCAGCTGTTCAACAGTAGCACTTCTATTAGCCCTTACACATCTTCGCAACCGTCATTCACCCCTGTCATCCATCGACCCGCTGAGCACCGCAGTTGTTTGGCGCCAGTTTTGGATAGCGCCATTTAGCCATGCACGGTATACTGAAGCCACGGTGGCACGCGAAAAATTTACAGACTTCCACCCTCGCCCGGAAAGTCAATGATAGTTCCCCTCGAATTTCCGATAAATCACTCCATTACCGCATTACGACACTGGCTACACAGTTTTCCGCGTCTCCCGGTCACGTTTTATATACCATATGTTCTTAGTGCTGCCACCCACTATCTGTAAGTGGTTATTGCACGTTGACGTCGAACATAGGCGGATGTCACATTAATGTGGCTAGACCGTGTATAATGTAAGCTTTCTGCTTTCGTTAATCCAGTCTCTCACTATAAATTTTAGGACAAATTATGAAGACTATTATTCAGTTATAAATTTCATTTCATTCGTTTAAATTTGTGGACACCATTATTGCCTGCGCATGTAACTTCGAAAGATGCTTACCTTTAACTAAATATATACAGAATGTACAGTTGCAACTCTAATTTAGTGGCCACAGGCACGGCGTTCGAGAAGTTTTCACTCTATGGTCATTCCAGTCTATGCAGAACGGCGTTAATTTGGAGGAGGCATACGATACTATAGTCCTGCTCATTACGACAGTAACGAACCAATACCGGCACTCGAATAATTCAGTAGGCCTGCGTCGCTAGTAATTGAGCGGCAGACACCAAAATCCGCGGCGGTAGGCCTGCCCCGGCTAATGGATCTGCAAATTAGCATGTAACACTACCCGACCGCTGGACAGCCCACTAATGTGTGGTATATGCGGCATCCTATGCTCAGTTTCAGGATCGTAGGTCAGAGTTCCTTTACACCAACGTGATTTGCCCAAAATAATATTAAAGTAATTTTTCTTTGATATATGATTGCATTGTTTCACCAAATACATTTAACGCCAATTGTTTAAATTACATGATGATGGGAATACGGACGCTGGAACTTTTCGACAGTCGCTCTCGAATTAACCATATGGACCAGTGTCCGATCGTTTGTCACATATTTATTTAAATGTACCCCACTGTTAAACCGGAGCCACGGTAGCCCCTGAGGGCCGGCAACCTATATTACACCACAGAGCACGAGGATGTCTATGCCCAAGGCGTACCAAACGCACTATGGTAAACACCGGCTATTTACATAGGTGATAATGGAAACATGCATTCCGAGCAGTACTTCCTGCAGGGGGAGCTCGAGCCACGGCCTGCTGGAAGTATCACTACGTCAAAATCTGATTGGCTGGAGACAGCTATTTAAGGGCTAGAACCAGCACTGAAGTTCTGTTCACGCTGGATGCCCAAATCGTGTACTGCGACCGTTGAAGATTGCGTCTTCCTCTCTGAATTGGACTGTTATTAGCGTGTGTGTCTTACCACAAAACTTTGTGGAAAATTAGAAGTGAACTGTTGTTTGCCTAAATTACGAGCCATTTACTGGCATAGTTATTGTTACCTTCCGTTTGTTGTTCACTCGACAACCTTGTGAACTTACATCTATGAAATTTGTGAAAATGGCTAATTATCAGCCACAACCCACATTAGCATTTTGCTACTTTTACTAAAACTCCTCCTTGCGTTCTAACTGTTTGCAGGTATATCCGGTCATAATGTGAATCACGATGTAACAAATTTGAGTACAGGGGAAAGACATAAACTCTAAACCAACCCATAATATTCGAATGCAGTATTAGTAGGGTGCTACTTGACATAGCCACGTCGATTAAATATCTAGGAATAACGTTGCAAAGCGATATGAAATTGAATGACCATCTAAGGACGGTAATGTGGAACGTGAATGGTTGATTTCGGTTTATTGAGAGAATTTTAGTGAAATGTATTTAATCTGTACAAGAGACCGCATATAGGGTACTGGTGCGACCCGTTATAGAGTGTTGTTCGAGCGTTTGGGATCAGCACAAATTCGGACAAAAGGAAAACATCGAAGCAGTTTTAGCCAGATTGCTAGATCTGTCACCGATAGGTTCGAAAAACACGGAAGCATTACGGAGATGCTTCGGGAACTCAAGTGGCAATTACTGGAGAAAAGGCTTCGTTTTTTCGAGGGGCACTATTGAGAAAATTTAGAGAACCGGCATTTCAGGCTGACTGCTGAACGATTTCACTGCTGCCAACGTACTTTTCGCGTAAGGACCTTGAAGATAAGATTATAGAGATTAGGGCTGGTACGAAGGCATATAGATAGTCGTTTTTCCCTCGGTCTGATTTCGGCTAAAACAGAAATGGAAATGACCAGTAGTGGTTCAGGATACATTGCGCCAATCACTATACGGTAGCTTGCAGATTATGTATGTAGATGTGGATAACAAATAGAAATACTTTCGAAATTTTGAGATTCTTAATCCACAACAACGGGCATTGTATTAATCTTCCCAACATCATCAGATTTTGGAAGAAATTCTTTTTCATGAGTATAAGAAGTTTAATTCACAAAGTAAGAGGTCTACATCATACTGATGTATGTCTTTGTTAACGCTTGTCTCTTAATGTATATGTAAGCTACAGCCAAACACAGTCTGCATAGGCTGTCAATAGTGATTTAAGAATGCAGCTCCTGTGATTACTGCAGATACAAGCTAACATACGAAGAAGTTAAACGAATGTGATGTCGTCAGTACAGAACAGTGTATTAGAGTATTACGTAACCCAAATGCACTAGCCACTGTTGCAAAGGAGGCACAAAGTAATGATCCGTAAAGTTTATGCGGCTGCACGCCCGAAATTTTGTGGATCAGTATTTGCGCCGCAAAAATAAGGAGATACACATGAAGCACAAAGTAGTACGAACGTAGGCGGTGATACGTGTATAAAGATTTCTTGACTACGTTGAATGTCGAGAGATACGAATTTGAAGATACTGAGGGTTAACAGAAGGAACAGCTAAGCATGTACAATTAACAAGAAGATTACGTTTCTTGTTTCAGCGTTTAGCGGTACACCACTTTAAAGGAACTTATTCATTTCGATTTTACTTTCCGTTTTCAGCAGTACACAATTTTAAATGCAGTTTCTCATTTTGGTGACACAATCACTTTCTAAAAATGAACACTATAATAAATATATATTTTTTTATTTCAGACGAAGACCATACAGGAAGTTTGTAAGTTGGTTCTACTAACTGAGGAGTAGTGTATCAGTGTGTATTCTGGCGGGAAGCTTCCCTGAATCTGAGAAACCAAATATTATTCTTTAACTCTTGTTCTCTTGTTATTACCATTACCTGACGGATTACAGTGCAAGACCAACATTTTATATAATTCTGCATTTCGTTGAAAAGACTTGCCACACATTTGTCTTGTACGTCGGAGATTTGCGTATCCAGCTTAATAACTTTCAGGTAGTATTTATATTGAACCATGTCTTGTAAAAACACAGTGTAGTTACGCGTAATATTCGGTACTTATAGAAGACAAAGAAAATTTCCTAGCCTTAATTCTACTTGAGTGCATTTTAGAGTGTATCATGATATCGAGACAAAAGATTGCAACTGGCTTATTCATAGGTATGGATTCGTTATTATACAATTACTTAAATTGCCAGTGAGGTACACGTATCAAGAGCTTTTATTGATATCTGTCGGTACACGATCTGCAATCATTTGTGCAACGCCTTATGGTGTAAAACTTATCATTCCTTCCTTTAGAAGTGTAGACGAATGTCTTATGCGTAATTAATACCGTAATTACTCTGTGCTGACAGCGTAGAGGACTAAGGGTGATATTTGGTGTTATGAACCATTAATGTCAATGACTCTGGCTTCTTTTGAACTTCATCTTCTATACTGAAATTTACTCAATTTACTTATCACAGTTCAAGTTAATATATGATATATATTTCCTTCTGTTGACCAATAAATTTCATTGGTTTCTGCTCGCCGTGGTGCAATTAGCTACATTTAGAACTACTCAATTTACTTATCACAGACAGAGTCCTATATCCCTATTTCCGGATACCACAGAGTTATACTGTTACACTCCCTTAATGAAGTTGAGAACATTGTAAACCTACACATTCCTTTTTTCGCTTAGTAGAATCCATGTTTTTCGCAAGGACGTAAACGAAAATTACTGACTTCCTTTGAGTGAGAAAATATTTCTTGGACATGATACAGATAAGTACTAGAAAAGTAAACTGCAGCGTTTCCAAAGGAGATTTGGTATAACGGAGACAGAAGACTATCCCAGTTACGCATGACCAAGCAGGGTTTCGACATGGAAAGATCTGTACAGGAAAGCTCCTCATTCTTACCCAGTTCAGAGGATGAATTCTGGATGTGGCTTTCGTGAATTCGACTGCAGCATTTGACATCGATTACTTTTTTCTTTGAGTCATTAGTCTTCCATTTTGTTAGATCCTGCCCGCCACGAATTCATCTCTTGTGCCGTACTTTTCAACTGAGAGCGGCACTTGCATCATATGTCCTCAGTATTTGTCGGATGTGTTCCAATAGCTGTCTTCCTGTACTGTTCTTACTGCTTTTATTTACCTCTAGCATCTGGGCATGTTTTTCCAGATTTCTCAACACAGGCCGTATTTTACAAGTGAGAGTACGACCTGGTCAAGGTACTCCATGATATTCAATATATGAACACTCGTCTAAAAAACCGTCGCTGGAGAGAGAAGAAAATTGCCTACATCCGTATCTCCTCAAGACCATCTCCGTGCACCGCTGACTTCAAATACAGGAAGCTTCCTCTGTGCAGGTCTCTTCCATTTTATAACTTCCTCATTACCAGGCATTTTTCTACGTAGGCAGGAAGGCCGTATTCAAATTAGTTCATTGTGTTTATATGTTGGGGAACGCCTCAGACAACCTGTTATCAGGCAAAAATCTTTTGTTGAACTCTATGCGCATCTCTCCAATATACGATAATCTCTACTAGACCGTAGAGGTGTATTCCGTTCCAAACACTGTGCGGTAACAAGTGCACAGATTGTTGAATGTTATAAGCCCCATTTTGACCCATCCAGTTTGCGAAACAGTTGGTTTCAAGTGGAGATCTTCATTCTGTTGCTCTTCTAACTGGTTTTGCATATAATACTTCTGTCTGGCGTTACTCCCATTACTTGGAACTTCACAAGTAAGCTAACAAGTTCCTAACCACGTTCTACGTAACTCTTAATGTGTTTCTGTATTCTTCAGAAGTAATGCACAGACCCGTTTGCTACAAGGTTTGGTCGTGCCTGGTTCCGGCTATAGTGACATAATAGCTATCTAAGGACAGTTTTTAAATTTCTCTCCTCAGTATCAAGATTGCTCTCTTTGCAGCAAAGGCTAGGGTAGCTGCATTCAGAGTTTTTTGAAATAACTTTGACTAGAAGTAAGTCTAGCTGACATTGAAGCAGCAAATGCTGCTTAGCGAAGCGATAAACCACAGTATGAGCAGCAATAAGCAAATCAGTGGGTTCACCTGCATATCTCACGCGGCGCCACACCTTCGTTACTGTATTATCAACAATCACACTCTGCTCTTATAAACGAATGTGGGAAAGATCACTCCGATGCCAGAAAGTCGATTATTGACTTGTTACTTACCTGCTATAAACGTTGGTACCAGTTTCTTAAAATCAGTGATGCTGTTCCCCCACCTCCGTACACTCTGAAACTGAATCTAATGTTGCGGAAAACAGCGATGGATGACAGATGATTTGAAACTTACGTTCGAGATTTCACGGTTTAACTGGGCCTGTCCTCCAAGTATTTTGTTAGCTCCATAATGTCAGCAGCACACCCATTCATTTTAATATTTTTAAACCCATTCTACTAGTTCAAGAGTTTGCTTTAAGGTACGTGTGTCCACAGTAAGCTTTGTGAGATCCTGAGTTCCAAGTTCAAAGAGCAGAGCTTATTATTCAAGTCGCGCCCTATAGAGACAATATATTGATAGACACTACGAGAAGAGCAATATTATGACTTTACTTTCCTTCATACACGAATTGAAACAAGTTACTAATACTCTAGACATATGATCTCAGCAAGTTTCTGAAGACGTGCCTGCCCAAATCTTGGCTAATTCAGGGAAGCGGAGCAATGTGCTTGGCGTAAATCGATTAGAGAATGAAATGTATTTCTCTACATTGTCACATGGGATACTCACATTATCATTCTCCAACCCGAGAGCACCAATGAGCTGAAAACGAAAATGAGCATTATACCCAATGAAATTTATTGGAAGTCGTGTGGTGAAGCGAGTTGGTGCAAGTCTTTTAGTCTTTCAATTGGACACCACTTTGGCGACTTGAGTATCCTAAAAATCAACGGCACCCAGTTACCCCGAACGGTCATCCAAGTAGCAGTCAGGCCCAACCTTGCTCAGTGTCAGTGACCTGGGGAGGCTGTGTTACCGATATCGGAAGGCCGTCGGCATATCCACTCAACGTATGAAAGAAGGCAGATCTGTGTTATGGGAGTTTGTACTGTTGCATGCTTCGTGAGATGCATCACAGAACTTCCCCATTAGATGACAGTGATCTTTAGGTGAATTGTTCTCTTTCCTACCCAAAGGCGTGTCACAAATATGATTTTTAAGTACCTGCATAAACACTCCTGGAAATTGAAATAAGAACACCGTGAATTCATTGTCCCAGGAAGGGGAAACTTTATTGACACATTCCTGGGGTCAGATACATCACATGATCACACTGACAGAACCACAGGCACATAGACACAGGCAACAGAGCATGCACAATGTCGGCACTAGTACAGTGTATATCCACCTTTCGCAGCAATGCAGGCTGCTATTCTCCCATGGAGACGATCGTAGAGATGCTGGATGTAGTCCTGTGGAACGGCTTGCCATGCCATTTCCACCTGGCGTCTCAGTTGGACCAGCGTTCGTGCTGGACGTGCAGACCGCGTGAGACGACGCTTCATCAAGTCCCAAACATGCTCAATGGGGGACAGATCCGGAGATCTTGCTGGCCAGGGTAGTTGACTTACACCTTCTAGAGCACGTTGGGTGGCACGGGATACATGCGGACGTGCATTGTCCTCTTGGAACAGCAAGTTCCCTTGCCGGTCTAGGAATGGTAGACCGATGGGTTCGATGATGGTTTGGATGTACCGTGCACTATTCAGTGTCCCCTCGACGATCACCAGTGGTGTACGGCCAGTGTAGGAGATCGCTCCCCACACCATGATGCCAGGTGTTGGCCCTGTGTGCCTCGGTCGTATGCAGTCCTGATTGTGGCGCTCACCTGCACGGCGCCAAACACGCATACGACCATCATTGGCACCAAGGCAGAAGCGACTCTCATCGCTGAAGACGACACGTCTCCATTCGTCCCTCCATTCACGCCTGTCTCGACACCACTGGAGGCGGGTTGCACGATGTTGGGGCGTGAGCGGAAGACGGCCTAACGGTGTGCGGAACCGTAGCCCAGCTTCATGGAGACGGTTGCGAATGGTCCTCGCCGATACCCCAGGAGCAACAGTGTCCCTAATTTGCTGGGAAGTGGCGGTGCGGTCCCCTACGGCACTGCGTAGGATCCTACGGTCTTGGCGTGCATCCGTGCGTCGCTGCGGTCCGGTCCCAGGTCGACGGGCACGTGCACCTTCCGCCGACCGCTGGCGACAACATCGATGTACTGTGGAGACCTCACGCCTCACGTGTTGAGCAATTCGGCGGTACGTCCACCCGGCCTCCCGCATGCCCACTATACGCCCTCGCTCAAAGTCCGTCAACTGCACATACGGTTCACGTCCACGCCGTCGCGGCATGCTACCAGTGTTAAAGACTGCGATGGAGCTCCGTATGCCACGGCAAACTGGCTGACACTGACGGCGGCGGTGCACAAATGCTGCGCAGCTAGCGCCATTCGACGGCCAACACCGCGGTTCCTGGTGTGTCCGCTGTCCCGTGCGTGTGATCATTGCTTGTACAGCCCTCTCGCAGTGTCCGGAGCAAGTATGGTGGGTCTGACACACCAGTGTCAATGTGTTCTTTTTTCCATTTCCAGGAGTGTATAAGGATTTGTTCTTCTGCGACGTGATGATTAGGCTGTTTCTGCTACAACGCTGCTTCTCGATCTCAGAGAAAAACCATCTCGCAGGGTCCTCCCCGATACATGAGTAAAATTTGTTGCGAACGGAAATATATAAAGATACAACCCATGGAACCTGCTATTCCGCCATTTACGGAACTTATCTTCACAATGCACCACAGGATCTAGTAAGCAGTAAAAGGCAGCGTATGCAATAGACAACTTTACTGGTGGTGGGCGTTCTTAAACTTTAAGTTTTTTTGTCCTCTGTGTGCATTTCCCCATGTACCATTTCCTGGCTCGAGAAATCAATCAGGTGTCTTTCTAAACACTCACGTCTAGTAAGAGTTGAGACATCTATGGCAAAAGCGCCTTATGCCATGGTGTTTCAACATTTGGGCGGAAAGCAGGCGCGACATGTTTTTATCCAGATGTAGTGGTGTTTCTCGCGTTTGGAGAATAGCAAAATTTCTATGTGCTTAGGATGGTGACTCGCTACTTTGGAAAAGTTGAAGGATCACACTACTCTATGCTCCATATCACTGTGCTTGCTTTGTTCTTCATGCAGACCTTAAACATGAACAGAGTATTAGGGAGGAATGTGATGCCTTCGAAGACGTTAGTTGTTTCTTGTGTACTCTTAACCATGTTTCGGTTAATTTCTATTGAAAGCCAGAGGCGACCACACGAAGCTATATTCATTCCCCCTCATCTAGATTCTCCACATTGATGCATCCTGTTTAGTGTCAATATCATCTGGAAGAGGGATGAAACTTGATCCCCCATTAACTAGAATAAAAACGTGTGAGTACACATTAAGGTGGATTATGTGACTAAGTGGCTAATCAGAGCCTCTTCCCTTCATATCGGTAAAACGCTTCAGTATGATGCTCTCAGTAAAACTTCCATACCATTCTGCAGCTGATATGTCCTGCTATATCACGCGAGATTTCCACCAAAGTTTGACTATGCTTCGCAGATTCACTGCTGCCTTCTCCAGGGGATGCCCAAAGTAGCAGTGGAGAACTGATTCTTCATTATGGTGGGATACCACTGGGCGTTGATGATTTCAGGCAGCACCCTTCCAACCTCTAAAGCCAGCACTGACATCAGTGCGGGGCTGTAAGTGTTCTGGCGTAACATAAAGCGCCGACGCTTTGGCTTGGAACGATGCAGCAGAGAGGGCTGTGGGACTACGTCAGCCAATAGGACGTCACCACAACGGGAGCGGCCCCTATACGAGAATATAAGAAGCGCTACGCCAAACCTCAGCAGCACTAGAAGACGAGCCATGATACAAACGGTTTAGTCGTGACTTGTGGTCTAATTAATTACTTGCATGGGAATTGTATATATGAAGGACGTTGATTTTTTGCCTGTTTCCAGCTGCTTGAGACACCTCTTTGCAAAAAGCCAAAGTTAAGGGTATACGGAATGAGTATTTCGATGACAAAATCGATTTTTAGGTAAATGCATTTTCGAAAAATTTTGACTCTCCCGTTTAAAACCATGTATAAAATATTTGGATGACGTGAATAGAACTATTTTAAATAATTTTTTAAAATAATTTCGACACACGATGTTCCGCACCTTGTATATGAGACGCGAAATATACCTGATATAGACAACCTTGCCAGTGATATAACTGAGCACAAGAGAGTTAGCTTTTCTGTTGGCTACACTGCTAGACAGTTGACAATAGATTCTGTACCATTTGTATTGTTTCCTTTGTGAGTACATCCGTGTCATTGTTGTGAAAGTCGTATGAGGAGAAGTCATTGAGTTTTCTTTCCTTCAACATGCCAAGACCTAGTCTGAAGGTATTTAGAAAGCGTGTACATTAGCGCAAGAAAGTATAGTGTACTAAAAATTCGTCTGATTCATCTTCATCAGTATCTAATGTCCCAGTAGCGACTAACCTCAACACTGGTAGTGATACATAGACTGATGCTGCTGCCACTACACCGAAAAGTGCTTCAAAAAGAAAACTAGCTGGAATTGAAGTAGAATACAAGAAACTAAATGCTGGGACTACAAAATATGAGGTAATTAACGTGTCTTTATTATCAGACGTTTTGGAGAACAATGTGTGCTGCAAACAATGTGGAAAATGTGGTGTTTCATTGAAAACAAACTTACATGTAGGACTTGCTTGTGAATTAGAGTTGATGTGCAGTTATTGCAAACAGTGTTACTTTCTTCAATTCCTCACATGTTTCTGCAGATACAGGTAAACTATACGATATAAACATTAGACTGGTTTATGGATTACGGTGTATAGGAAAGGGCAGGGCTGCAGGTGCCATGTTGTGTGGTGTGATGAACCTCCCTCCTCCACCTTCTAAATTTAACAAACACATAATTGCAATAGGCTCTGCTGTAGAAGATGTGGCACAGGAAAACATGAAAGATGCTGTTGAGGAAGCAGTTGTTGAAAATAATAATAGCAGAGACTTGTCCACAGCTTTTGATGCAAACTGGTAGAAGAGAGGCCACACATCTCTGAATGGTGTAGTAACAGCTACAGGTGTGGACACTGGTAAGGTAGTTGATGTGGCAATACTTTCCAAGCATTGCAGATGCAAGGAGAAAATGAAAACTAAACATGAAGTGGAGTGCATGGCAAATTACTGTGGGGTCAAGTGGTGGTATGGAAGTTGCTGGTGTAAGAAGTATTTATCAACGCTCAGTAAAATGGTACAACGTTAGATACATAAATTATCTTGGAGATGGTGACTCAAAGGCTTTTAAAGAAATTGAGGAACTGAGACCCTATGGTAACGATGTGAAAATTTCCAAACTGGAGTGTGTTGACCATGTTCAGAAAAGGATGGGATCAAGACTTCGACGGCTCAAGGCGGGCATGAAAGGCAAGAAATTGAGCAATGGAAAAACTTTACATGGGAAAACTTGACTGACAGATGCTACAAAAGATCATATTCAGAAGTGCTATGGTCTAGCAATAAGACAGAATACAGCAGATGCAGAATTAATGAGAAGAGCAGTCTGGGCTCTGTTTTTTCATACAGCTTCAAACAATGAGAATCCCCAACATGGGCTATGTCCAAAAGGAGACGATAGTTGGTGCAAGTAAAACAGAGGCAAGGTAACTAAGAAACAATACAATCACCCTAATCACCTTCCACCTGCCATAATGGATGAAATAAAACCAATATTCCGAGACCGCGCAGATATTAGTCTACTAAAGAAATGTCTTCATGGCCGGACTCAAAATCCAAATGATTGTGTGAACCAAGTGATATAGAATAGACTACCTAAAACTGTGTTTGTGGGTATAAACACACTTCAGTTTGGCGTTTATGATGCTGTTTCATCATTCAATCAGGGCAATATAACAAAGTGCAACGTTCTGCAGAAGTTGGGGCTCTGTGTAGGACTACGAACTGCCACAGCTATGCTTTGTTTGAACAAGGAACGGCTCAGGTCTTCAGATAATGTCATAAAAGTATATTCAAAAATGGCTAGACAGCACAGCAGAGCCATCAAGAGGCAGCTGTTGGACGATTCTGATGATACAAGCTATGGAGCAGGCTTGTACTGAAGTAAAAACTTTGAAGCTAATTTCCTGTAACTTTAGTTTTTTTGTGTATAAGGTACATTTTCTCAGGGCCTATTTATAGTAGAAAGATGAAATTTTCTTTAGTTGTTCCTTAAGACCTTCTAATATATCTGAATTAAAAGATATGTGGAATTATTTTGTATTAATGGATGTAAATTTTAAAACACTTGTTAAAATGAATAACTTGTTTGACATTTACAAATAATAAAATATCTGAAAAACTACACATTATTTTTTCAAAATTAATAATTCAGCATAAAAGCAGAACATATCTCTGCGTTCTGTGAAAAAAATCAAGAGTATCGTCCAAATAACAAATGAGAAATTGTTCCTAACTTATAGCTCAATTTAACATTGTAAGCATAGGGCGTTCCGTACACCCTTAAGATTGAAAATAGAATTTACCGTAATAAACTATAATAGTAAGATTTGATTGATTTTTTGGCTATCTATTGGAGGAAACAGGTTCCTAGACACCCTATATTAGACGAGTGTGCCGGACACGACAGTAAGCTTCTATCCATGACAGCACCAGGAACCAGAGAACATGGTAATGTGGCCGCGTTATATACCTAGTGTTGGTGAACAACATGGGCTGTGGGAATGCTGTTGCTGAACCGAGCACAGGGTGAAAGAAGTCTCCTTACCGCTAGGCCCACGTAGAAAAAATTGCGTATGTGTTATGGACTAACCTGTCGTTAGTGAACGAATTCGTAGTGATAATACATTCTACACGAATCGTACTGAGTGGCAGTAAGGCCGCCATGTAACTTGGGCCATTTAACGTATCGATTTATACACACATTCGGTTCGACAATGTCGTAGGAGCCTGGAGGCTTTACCACAACTTCCCCACTCCCCAGATGCAACTTATAATCTACCTCAGTGATATAAGCTATGTTCCGACCAGTGTGGCCGAGCGGTTCTAGGCGCTTCAGTCTGGAACCACGCGACCGCTACGGTCGCAGGTTCGAATCCTGCCTCGGCCATGGATGTGTGTGACGTCCTTAGGTTAGTTAAGTTTAAGTAGTTCTAAGTTCTAGGGGACTGATGACCTCAGATATTAAGTCCCATAGTGCTCAGAGCCATTTGATCCATAAGCTATGCTATTGTATGGTTCCAGACCGATCAGTCGTATACCCCACTTCCAATTTCTCATATGCATTGGAGGACAGTAGTTCACTTTCAATACATATGAATATTCATTTAGAACTAGATGAACGACGTTGCATCTCGATCTCAAATGGTGCAGTGACAAATGTAGTTATTTATGTAATTGTCAGCAGAAACATTAGGCGTAAATGTCTACAGAGGTACCAACTGTAGTCTTTGTCCAAAACCTAGTTCCTGCCGGTGAAGTAACAATACTATTCCTTGGATGTCTTAAATTGCCGAATGAGTCAAAGCGGTAGACTGTATTTTGGTTCTTTTAACATAAGCACCACAGTGGTTTCCATACACCCCATAACATCTATACTGACAATCACTCAATCGTTAGGTTTCCATATCACCTCTAGCAATGTATCCCGCTTAAACGTAGTGATATCTCGGGATTTTGGGAATTCTCACGCAGCAAATCTGTGTTTGTAAGCAGTCGGTTCTGTAATATCCCAATGGACTTTTTTCAGTTCATGTACAGACCTATGCCTTTTCTAAATGGTTTTTCCTTTACTGATAGCGATGGTTGCATGGAAATTTTAACCTTTTGCAGTTGCTTCTCACAGTTTCATATCAATTTAAGTTTGGCAAGTAACGCCTTATCGACCACAAATGCAACAATACATTGCCCTGTATCAATATCCTTACTTCGATGTACCTACTTACTCTTATAAGCTAATACTCGATCTTCAATGTAACGATCTTTATCTATAGTGTAAGTAATATGGTGCCCCTTACACGTGTCATCTAGGATATTAATTCCATTATCACCATGAGCTAGGCATTGTTTCAATGTCGTTCCAGGTACCAAAAATTTCGAATGGTAGATTCTCAAGAATGGCAAACCCACCTCTTTTGATACCTTTCCTAGTACTAAAGTTATACTACTGCATGGTGTGAGGTTCGCATGTCCAAGTACATAGCAAACTCGATCGTTCATCCAACCATTACGCTTACATGAGAAGGAACCCATTTCACTACTGCACAGTTCCCTCGACGCCTCATGACCCCTCTATGAGCAGCATATATGGTTCCAACCTTTTCTGCAACTCCCTTGTGTAAAATATCCCAGGAATATCTTTGCCATCCCCGTTCTTTGGGATGTATGCTCGCAACTTTGCGTGCTGCAACCTGGAAAATGTAAACATCTCGGCTTACATGTTCAGTAGGCAGGACTTCTCTAACACATATATTACCTATATTGAACTTCTGCTTCTGTCGATCCGCCATTGTAATATGACTGTATCTATAGTTAGAAGTCCATTATCATGGACATCAATAGACCTCTTCTTAAGTGTGTGGTGAGTAGTGTGATCATATTCATAAATGAATTCTGGTACGATATATAGCCATTTACTCTTGAAGAGTAATTGCTTCCACATACGGTTCTTGAATGTCCTTTTCAACCGTTTCGCAACAGTGGCTTGGTAATGGGGGAATGTTGAGTAGTCATTTATCCCACATAGTTGCATTACTGCTTTGAAATGCCTATTGTAAAACTCTCCTCCGTGGTTGGTCTGAACGTCATTGGGTCACCGATTCGTTCCAGTCTGAAACAATGGTTGAAACACCTCTGATACCTGCTTCCCTGTCTTTACCGTCACAGGCAGGGCCCATATAAATTAGGGATATGTGTCTGTGACCATCAAAATCCACTTGAAACCGTTACTGGATCGTAAGTAGTCTCACATAGCTACGTGATCAGAGTGCCATAAATCATTCAGCTGTCAACTATCACGTGTCTGCGTGAAAATGTTCTGCATGCGGGTCTGAGAAGCTCGTGACCAACTGTCTCTACAACCACTCCATGATTCATGTTTCTTGGAGATCGTATATGAGTGATATTACTTTGCCATGTGACTTGTATTCTCTGCAGAAGAGGATGCTGTAAATAGTTGTAATCGATCCATGATACCTTTTGGGTCATAATAACACATTTACTTAAGAGGTAGACTGTCCAGTCTTTTGTGAAGAACTTCAACCCCTTTACGTGCTCTATATGCAGCTGTTACTGCTGGTTTATTATATTCTTATATTTGTCACCTTTGGGCCCTTCATCCAGCCTTTTGGGGTCCTGTGTATGGTGGTTCAAAAGTGGTTAAAATGGCTCTGAGCACTATGGGACTTAACATCTATGGTCATCAGTCCCCTAGAACTTAGAACTACGTAAACCTAACTAACCTAAGGACATCACACAACACCCAGCCATCACGAGGCAGAGAAAATCCCTGACCCCGCCGGGAATCGAACCCGGGAACCCGGGCGTGGGTAGCGAGAACGCTACCGCACGTATGGTGGTCACACTAATATTTGGCCATACAGTTTTATCCTCTTTTGGCCACGCTTTTAGATGTTCCACAGTTTTTCGGAATATTAGCTCAAGTAAACTGGTCGTTCTTTCAGATTTCCGATCCCCTCTCCAACTAGTATTGCATTCTCGGTTAAATGTTTTGATTGCTTACGTAACATATATGGTTTCCTTCTGCTGACCCTGTATCTTACTTATCGTATTACGAAGTAATAATCTACATCTTCTTTTCTGTCTCCAGGCATATGGCAGGCAAACCCTTTCAGGCGTTTGGTTACTGCTTTAAAAGTTTCCAAGAGATGCTGATCTCATAGCAACTGCCGTACCTTGAGCAATTATAACTCCCATGGAATAGACTTCCGTGCCTCAATAACTTTACACCTTGCCGAAGACATGCTACTATGTAGTAAGCTGTTTTTGAGATATTCTATAGTTTACATTTACTTCGAGGCTACTAGTGATGATGGGAGTCAAATGCCTTAACTAATACCTTGATATATCCATGGATATCTATGGGTTTTGAATTGACTTCTTCAAGTTTCTCGCTGATATATAGTACACATTGCTGTATTTTAGCATTCAGATCCTCGACATTTTTAGCCCCTGCCTCGATAAGACTTTCCAGTTCTGTTACTTCAGTACTGATTGTGTCAATTTTTCTTTCCAGAGAAACATGCATGTGTTTGGCACCCTCTGAACGATTGTTTGTCCGATCTGTAAAATTCTCCATAGTCTACAGTATCCTGATACAGTTACGTTTTGATACACTAAATTGTACTGTATTGCATAGCTTGTATTCATTACACTTTTAAAATTCCGTTCCTGTAAATGCATGCACCCTCTGTTGTTAAATATTTTAACTGTGCCAGATATTTTCCCTAAGTGATTGTATGTACATACAGTACCACTGATGGAGAGTGAATGTTTCCTTGGAACGAGGCCAAAGTCTGCATTGACACATCGCATAGTCGACGCCATTCACCTATTGATAGTATTATTTTGAGGTAGCTAAAGCGAGGTATTCAAATACTACCACGAGGTAGAACTTCCTGTTCGATATCATGCCGTCACTGACATGCTCGCAGCCACTGGTGTTCAAACAGCAGGTTTGGTTGGACAGCATTATGTTCACCTCAGTTGCATGCTGCGGCAACGACTTTGCCTCTCTGTAAGGATAACCGCCAGTATTAGTTAAGCTTATTTTTGCTTCCCTTTTCCTGTTAATCAACATTGGTGTTAATACATACACTGCGTCCCGGCAGTGAGTGTTGATACGAGGGCAGTTCAATAAGTAATGCAACACATTTTTTTTTCTGAAACAGGGGTTGTTTTATTCAGCATTGAAATACACCAGGTTATTCCCCAATCTTTTAGCTACACAACACTATCTTTCAACGTAATCTCCATTCAATGCTACGGCCTTACGCCACCTTGAAATGAGGGCCTGTATGCCTGCACGGTACCATTCCACTGGTCGATGTCGGAGCCTACGTCGTACTGCATCAATAAGTTCTTCATCATCCGCGTAGTGCCCCCCACGGATTGCGTCCTTCATTGGGCCAAACATATGAAAATCCGACGGTGCGAGATCGGGGCTGTAGGGTGCATGAGGAAGAACAGTCCTCTGAAGTTTTGTGAGCTCCTCTCGGGTGCGAAGACTAGTGTGAGGTCTTGCGTTGTCATGAAGAAGGAGAAGTTCGTTCAGATTTTTGTGCCTACGAACACGCTGAAGTCGTTTCTTCAATTTCTGAAGAGTAGCACAATACCTTCAGAGTTGATCGTTTGACCATGGGGAAGGACATCGAACAGAATAACCCCTTCAGCGTCCCAGAAGACTGTAACCATGACTTTACCGGCTGAGGGCATGGCTTTAAACTTTTTCTTGGTAGGGGAGTGGGTGTGGCGCCACTCCATTGATTGCCGTTTTGTTTCAGGTTCCATGTGATGAACCCATGTTTCATCGCCTGTAACAATCTTTGACAAGAAATTGTCACCCTCAGCCACATGACGAGCAAGCAATTCCGCACAGATGGTTCTCCTTTGCTCTTTATGGTGTTCGGTTAGACAACGAAGGACCCAGCGGGAACAAACCTTTGAATATCCCAACTGGTGAACAATTGTGACAGCACTACCAACAGAGATGTCAAGTTGAGCACTGAGTTGTTTGATGGTGATCCGTCGATCATCTCGAACGAGTGTGTTCGCACGCTCCGCCATTGCAAGAGTCACAGCTGTGCACGGCCGGCCCGCACGCGGGAGATCAGACAGTCTTGCTTGACCTTGCGGCGATGATGACACACGTTTGGCCTACGACTCACCGTGCTTTTGTCCACTGCCAAATCACCGTAGACAATCTGCAAGCGCCTATGAATATATGAGATGCCCTGGTTTTCCGCCAAAAGAAACTCGATCACTGCCCGTTGTTTGCAACGCACATCCGTTACAGACGCCATTTTAACAGCTCCGTACAGCGCTGCCACCTGTCGGAAGTCAATGAAACTATACGAGACGAAGCGGGAATGTTTGAAAATATGCCACAAGAAACTTCCGGTTTTTTCAACCAAAATTGGCCGAGAAAAAAAATGTGTTGCATTACTTATTGAACTGCCCTCGTATATGTCCACACCTTTGCCCTTTGACGTTTCGCTTGCAAGTAGATGAATATTTAACGATCGCTGTAACACAAAACAAGTTTTACATATTAAACTATTTTCGTGATGTCACAATCACAGGCTTCTCTATTGCACTGCATCAAATTATAAGATTTGCACGCCATTGACTGCGGAGCGTTGGCACTCGGGGTGGTTGTTGTTGGAGAGTGTTTTATGAAAAGTCTACAGTCACACTTGGGGAGGGGGCTTTACCTCCCCTCCACTCCTTGAACCTGGCACTTGTTTTCCGGTATAGTCTTGGAGATAAGGTAGGGCCGATGCTGCAATCACCGAAATGCTGGGTGTCGGAAATTTCTGTTACAAACTATTAAGACTTGTAGAGGGGAGTGGGTACGTAATATTTCGAATGGGAACCAATGGCTAGATAAGTACCTTTCCCATTCTACTAAGGTTTCATTTCAGACGTGTAACGTGTCCATGTTCGCTGAGGAAAAGAGAAAGCTCTCAGAGTTGCGTGGTCTAGAATACAGTAGGGTAGACGGGAAGACGTCTACTATATCAGACGGTCACCTGATGTTCCTCGCAAAGTTTAGTGTACGATACTTATGTACAGGGAGAGGAAGATCTGCTGGCAGGAGTTATGGCCGCTGCACTAGAAACTGAAGGTACACGAGATGGGATGTACAATGTGTAGCTTACCTTGCTTCGTAGGTGCAATATCTGTAACAATTATGGCGGTCGCCACATCGATCCTCTTCGTAATGCAATAGTTGTGCTGTACATACAGTATGTTGGGTTTTTTTGCTTTGGAATAATGTAAACATGTAAGTTTTAAATGTTAATACGAACATATATGCTTAAGTGATAAACAGATGTTTCGTTTTGTTTCCTTTCGAATTGTTACCCGAAAATTGTACTGCATCACGCCTAATTAAATTCCTCAAGAAGAAGTGACTGCGTTAAACGTTATAGAGAATTGTCATTATCTAAAATTTGAGACCGGCAACACACATGACAAACTGTTTTTGTCCACTATTATAGGCCATATTAAAGATCCTGACGTATTAACTCACAAGCATGTCATTGCTATAGTAGGGCATAATGTAAGTAAACTTGTATTACTGCCATATACAGGGTGTTTCCGAAAGTGCGTGCAAAAATGTAACAGTACATAGAGAATTCTCCACTAAACAATTTGAGGTAGAGGACCTGCGCTCGGAGAAGTAATCTTGTCTACCATTTGGTCCGGAATTGGTCTTTCGGCTTATTTACTAATAAAATGCGTAAAGGTATACATGTACTGTGCGGTTTATTTCTGTGCACATTCTATATTTCCTGCAAGGGAGCAAGGAGTGGTAGGAAGTCATGATGCAGGTTTTATTTACTTAACTTTTCGATAAGACGGCTCTATTGTATTGGTATTTACATCGTCCCATGACAGAAAGTGTTATGAATCATCGACAGAGCAATTCATTACTCAGTGCTATTCAGAGACGTATAGTACAGTACGATGGAGAAGTACCGGTACAGTTTAAAAGAACACACTGACATGTACCTTGTATAGGGAAGTGCTTTGCAATGCTCTTGCTGCAGAAAGGCTGTACAGGGAACAATTTTCTAACAGGCATCATCCTTCACGATGAGTGTTTATTTCGCTCGATCGACGAATGCGAGAGACCGCACTCATTGCAGAGAAGAAGCGAGGGACCTCACAATATGAGAACCACTCGAACACCCGGTTATGAAGAGGAGGTGCTGCAGCGGACCCCACTACAGGTTCTTGTCGTACTGTACGTGAAATGGGCGCTACACATAGTAACGTGTGGCGAGTACTCCACGAACAATAATTATTTAGAATAGCAGGAATGGTCTGTGAGATGAGGAAATCTCACACTATACGAGTCACACCACCAAGTACGTTTTCGTGTAACATTGTAGGCGACAATCTCAATGGGCCATATCTTATACCTGGCCGTCTGAATGGCCACCTATACTTGAAGTTCGTGCAAAGACAGTCTGAGTTGTTGGACAACGTACCGTCGGCTGTTCGTGAGAGGGTGTGGATACACAAGACGGTGCAGCCCCTCACGTCAGTGGAGATTTCTGCAACCATCTCAATGATGTATTTCCCGAGCACTGGATTGGAAGGGAAAGTCCTACTCCATAGCCTGCGCCGTTACCTCACCTGAATTCCGTTCATTAATTCCTATGGGGCTATCTAAACTCACTTGTGTATGAGACCCCTAGTAATTACGGAGATGGAATTAGTTGCCAGAGTTGTAGCTGCCTGTGATGTGGTTCGAAACACACCTGGTATTTTCTCATGGTGCGTCAGAGTTTTGTTCGCCGACGTCATGCTTGTATTGAGGTTTCAGCTCATTTTGTAAGACACAATACTAACGGTACGTTCATTGTGTCACTGACGTTATTTGTAGTGAACTGTAACTGATGTAAATAAAAAAGTGCACAATAATGTGATTTTATTTCTATTATTTCCCTAAGATAGCTTCATCGACCCCATGATCCTACCTTAAATTGTTGAGTGGAGCGTCCTCTGTGTCCTGTTCAATTTTTGCACGCTCTTACGGCAAACCCGTGTATGTGTAGAAATCGATACATATACTTCTGATTGTTCCTCGGAATCAGAGGCCACCGAGGGTTTTAAACCCAAAAACCTGTTTGGCAAATAAAACATTTCTAGTACAACTGTACCGTTTCCGGACATGGTTCCGTGTTCTAAATATTATGTACTCACTACACTCTACAAGCACAAGAAATTTGTAACAGGAATTTCTGAATACCCTGTATCACATGCGCAATCATCTCACTCATAATATCACACTAACCACTCTAATAACAATAATAATAACAGTAATAATAATAAAACTGTGTACACCACTATAGTAGCCCTTATTTCTTACTGCTGTCTCATGCCGTCAATAAATTCGTTTATCTACAGCGTAGCGTCTAATGAAACAATTTATGGAGTTCTGCAGGTACTATCTACAACTTCCAGAAGGCATTGTCTTGAGATGTTTTGCCTTTGTTACGTGTATGTCTCACATTTATCATCAGCAATACACGGGACAAAGCACAACGTACGTGTACAGAAGATGGACTTCGTGAGGGATCTGTAACCCCACCGCACTAATGCTACTAACTGACCAAGAGTAATTATTTATAACTTATATTATCAATAGTAGAGTCTTACAATATTCTGATGACAGTAATGACCTTTTGAAAAATAATTTAGTTTCGTGACTGAAACAGAATCGAATCGATTAGTTTTTACCGCTCACAAAATTTCCTTTTATCCCTCAGGGGGTAATTACCCACAGTCTGCAAACCATTGATCTACACGGTGTCAGCGCTAAATGAGGCATGAGATTTGACGATCCCAACCCATCATCTAACAGTCTGCGCCTGGTGGTTAGTTGTTGTGCCTGGATAGCAGCTGTTGTAATCGTCAGAGACAGATGAACGATCCTACGATCTTCTCATGTTGGTATCCTCCTGGAGCGACCTGTGCGTTCTCTTCTTTTGTATCCTGTTGTCCTGGGTCCATCTCGTCAACGTAACGTTCTGCAGTCTTTTTATAATAGCCATGGATGTGTTTCGTAGGAATAATGCTCAAATATCTGTCATGCCAAAGTTTAGGCCTCTCTGAAATTTCGAAACGTGGCGCTAAGCTGGTGCGTACACCGTCTGGGAATGCTGTGTTGCGATTTACACCTGAAAAGTTTTGCCAACTACGGGAACGAAATTGACACCATTTTTCATCTGCAGGAACGACATTATTTTGTACTAAAAATCTAGTAAACAAGCCCGTAAGAGGACATTTTAAAACATAATACACCGAAGGGCTAACGAAACTGGTAGAGACATGAGTATTAATATACAGAGATGTGTAAACAGTTAGAATACGGCGCTGTGGTCGGCAACACCTATGTAAGACAACAAGTGTCAGGCGTAGTTGTTAGATCGGTTACTGCTGCTACAATGGCACGTTATCAAGATTTAAGTGAGTTGTAACGTAGTATTATAGTCAGTCTGTTTCCGCGGGACCTTTCTGCACGGACCTCTTACACACGGTGATGGACATCAGATGTCCGTACGAAATAGCGGGAACCACGGAAGAAGACCATGGAGGAAAACAAGTCTACACCAGCGCCATGGATACAGACATCTCCCTTTGTTTTCAGTCGTACAAAAATGATAATTTTATTATCTATTTTAATTATGGAAAGTACAGGTTTTAACCTTGACAACTACTGATCCTAACAAAGTATTTTTAGATATAAAGCAAATTAGAAAAATCTACTTGCCGGCCGCTGTGGCCGAGCGGTTCTCGGCGCGTCAGTCTGGAACCGCGGGACAGCTACGGTCGTAGCTTCGAATCCTGCCTCGGGCATGGATGTGTGTGATTTAGTTAGGTTAGTTAGGTTTAATTAGTTCTAAGTTCTAGGGGACTGATGACCTCACATGTTAAGTCCCATAGTGCTCAGAGCCATTTGAACCATTTTTTTTTTGAACAATCTACTTAATACAGTATGTGCATATGTAATGTAACAAATTTACCAGACGCCACCTGTCGGTAAGAGTTTTATAACTAATATAAATGAGGTGCATTCCGCGAACAAATTTAATGTGACGCAGCATGTGAAGGTTGCTGAGTGTGGGTGGGTTACTCCTGTAACCGAAATTTGCAGTTCTGGTACATTTGATGTTGATCAGATAGGACGAAATAGGCTTGCATTTGTGAAATAGTAAATTACTATCATTGTCATTTCAGATCTGAAGATGGTTCTAGAGGAACCGAAACCGGTCATGTGAAGAAATATTTATAAGTAACATTTCATAGAAAAGTGATTGCGGTATCCCTGCAGACATTATGTCTGTTTTAGCGTTATTAGCGAATGGTCACGGGCCACATACAGCGTCGTTTCAAGCAACATAATACTACACGGGGAATATATGAGACATGCCACTGTTATTTGCTGTAACTGAACCACACCCTGTTTGGGCTAGATACCTGTCACTAGGGGACAAAGAGGGTAGCAGGATATGGGATTTGTCTCTCGGCGGAAGGCAAATTTTTCTGACTATAATTTTTATGGTTTCTGAAGCACTATCATTTCAGCTTTTAAGTGATCCGAGGAAATGATATGGCATGCCAGAACTCTCGACAAAGACGCCAAACGCAGAAGTAATCTCCATAACATATGACATACTGCACGTCATTACGACATACGCTGTGACTGTTAGCTACAAATGTCTCACATTAACCCCTTCACCTTTACTAAAAATGTGAAATTCTCGAAGACAATCGAACAGTCGGAAAAATAATTAAACAACCAGGAAGCTCCATTGCAAACTTTCTTTTAGATTTGGTTGAATGTCTCACAGAATGCTTTAACGTTAAAAAATAAAAGCTAATTTTGATCTTAACAGAACGAACTGCTATTACATCTGCGAATATTTTCCCCCAAAAACGACTTAAAATGTTTACTAATTTCTAAACATTTAGTTCTCTTAACTATTCCGTCTGAAATCTACACATTCGTGACTGAATTACTTCACGTATTCTCTGATTCACGATTGTAAGATAAGTCTTGTAATGCTTATAACCTTCTCAGTCGCCCTTAATCGTTGTCACTACTCTTTCTTCTCTGGAATCCTTGCCACTTCACCGTCTTTTCTAACAGAGCTATGTGAACAGTCAGCTGTCTTGAAAATTCACTCTTCATTACAAGGTGATGCTTCGCTCAGCCAATGAGAAATCGAGACCCTATCACATACATAAACAATACACAATCCTGCTTCCACATATCAACAAATTTCGGCATTCGAAATACGAAGACTGTTTCGACGGAAGTCTAGATGGTGAGTGTTTCAGACTGAGGGTGAGTTGATACTGGTATCTCGGGATTCCATCCGTTGTTAATACTGGCATAATTAATCCAGTTCCCTGTAGTTCTCCCTCGTCCATCTTTATTCTGCTACTATTAATAATGTCTCGAACAAAGTTATTATCCATTGTTAAATATCCATCAGTAGCTACAATCTGTGGGCCAACCTCTTTCTCCTGATCTATATATTTATTTGCAGGCCTCACGTGGAGGTTGTCGTTGTGTGGGTCAGCTCACCAGAATTTCGAAACATCTGTTGCCAAGCACGTTAGCATTGCATGCACTGTCGTGTCTCTGGCCAGTACATACGGTTACGAAGAAGCGTTCCCGTTCGTTCGTATCACAGTATACAACATAATGTTTTGGTTACACACGTAACACGTTTACATAATTACGAGATTCATAGAGAGTATATGACAAGATTTGCTGATGTAGTCACCGTTACAAAATACCGATATTGCCTTATTAGATATTTCATTATAATCCTGTAGCATGCAGGAGTCCTGCATTTCGTCTGAAAGAATTTGCTGTACCGAAAACAGCGTACGTTCGGTAATTACTGCATACAATAGTTTATTGTGACTAATTTTCAACCTTCCTTCATTTGTTTATATCACTTAAATCAGCACATGCCGAGTTGAACTTCATTCCTTCCTGCAATGATTGTTTCATTAAATCTTGATTTCTTCCTACATAATACCTTTCCATCGTTCTCTCTTGTGTCATGATAAGATGCTCCTTATGCATGGTCTTATCTCTTGTACACTTACAAGCTTACTTAATGTTCATTTTCTTACTTCTTCTCACTGTTTAATGAGTAGCGGAATTACTCACTACCTAATATATCTCTTCTATACATCAATCCATTCGAGGTGCAATTACTCGTCACCTGCTAAATAACCTCCAACTAACATGTGCCACATTTGTTGTGCCTACCCAAGAACGTCCTATTATCGTAATGGCTGAGAACTCTTAACTTACTCACCTCTACTTAAATGTTGTACATTGTTTGCCACCTATTTCCTTCAATGTTCTTCAGTACTATGAAATGTTTTCTCTATATGGTTACCTGCAAGACTCTATAGCTTACTTTTTCTGAGTTAGGGTAGTTGGGATGTACCAGGTCCTCTTCATTTATTAACGCAAGTTTTGATCTTTAGTAACTCGCCGTGTGTTAGTCTCTTCCCATTTTTTTTTTTTGTCAGCCTAACAATTAATCATCAGACTCATCATGCTCCGCCTGTTATATGCGTGTAAGTTTTTATTAATTTGTGGTGTATGCCATACATATGGATGGTAGTTATGTTAACTCACCTGATGCATTATTTAAAATAGAGTGGGAATAATGTCTCTTGTTATCCAACCATATGAAGCTTGCTCTGCACATATTATAATTACACCACCATACGACATGGATCATATTCTGCACTTGTTATTCACTCCTTGGAAAATATTTATTTGTCATGTACTGTCTTTCTGTTAATACGAGTGAAGGTTGCCATTCACGCTGTTTTCTACTGTGTCACCTCAATCCCGGTATTTTTAGAGGTAACTGAAGAAAAATTAATTTTGCACATAAAACAAATTATAGACCAGCAAGAGAATGCATATTAACAAGCCAAAATAGGTTAGGAGGAGTATGACTAGGAGTTCGGCCCATTTCATCATCAGGTATGTAGTCTGCACAGGGGAAAACCGAATGAGGGCTTTATATCGCTACTGCACTTACAGGATCAATTAATTTCGACTTATCTGGGATCCTCCACCTTTAAGTTGATCTTTATAACGTCGGATTTAACAAGATCTATATTACACCCACCATGGGTTTCTAATAACTTCATTTTTTTTTTGGTCTTCTCATCACTGAATTTACTTCCGTTATTTTTTATTTGAGACAAGACTTTGTGAATTACTTCATAAAATAAGTCCATACCATCGTCTCATGTATACTGTGTATCTTTAGGCTTAACATTTTCTAATCGTTGCTACCGTTTTTTTGGGTCTCTAATCATAAATATTACTGCCTGAAGCATTAACGTTCAGTCAATCGTTGTCCCATTGATTTACTGGTGGACTGACGCAATAATAAAATTCACTGGAATCTACCTCTTGCACCACACACTTGTGTGAGGCGCCACTGCTGACAGATTTACAACTATCGCTCACACTTATCTACTCAGCATGTTCCAGCAGATCAATCTCCTTATTTCAGCTTACTCTCCTCACATTATTCTTGTGTACATTGTCGACCTAATTCCCTTGATAGTAACAATTCCTACATTTAACTGGATTTTCTCCCCGCGTACTCAAACCCTACTTTCTTTGGCTTTCTTGTCCTCCTTGTAAGCTCAAGAAATTTGTCTGTACTGCTTCCATAGTCACTGTAGTCCGGGACCACTAATATGAACGCCCGGTGACTTTCGCTGAGGTCAAGCCTCCTGTTCATAATTTTCATTATCATTGCCATGGAAATGTCTCAAATTCCTATGATAATTTCGTCTTCTCTATTAAATCCATACCTCCCTGATCTGAGAGGGTCGCAATAGTCATTAGAGGAATTCTGTGCTTCATACTGCAATCCCTCTTCATATTCCCGATACATCTAAATCGGCGCACGCGTTGCATTAATTCTCACCGATGGTGTATCCTGCCATGTCAGGGCATAATTTTGCTCCCTACCTTTCCACGTCTTTCTGAGCAGACCTTCCAAATTATAGTTGTTGCCCTCCAATTAGTCTGACTGACTCAACGACTGCACGTTTGCGTTCACGTCAGTCTTCGGAATTTCCTGTACCGATACTAGTACCTTAATCATGATGACTGAAATGATCATCAAAATACAGATTTATAAGTCTTACACACACAGCTAGCGAAATTTCGACCTTCAAAGAGGTCTCTCCTGTCGCAATTTTGTGTGCTACTCGACAAATACTGATTCGTAAACGCTCCTATCAATTGCCTGTAAGAGTTCCATTGTGCTTCTGTTCTCGTTTCCTACGATAATGCTTCTCCATCCAGTGTGCTAATTACACAACCAATTTCCTTCTTCCACTCAGATTGCAGAGGAAATATCCCTCAATTTTCTAACTATTGACTGAATGCAACTGATTGTATGCGTCTCCCACTCTAGAATATATGAAACTAAAATCCCATAAGTACTGAATATCACACATTATGTTATTTTTATTTTTATTCCTCCTTCTTTCTTGCTCATACTATGCTTCACGTCTTTACTTTATTTCCTGTCTCAATTACACCCCGTTTCTACTATGAATTTTGTCGTGATTTTCTTTGTGTTCTGATTCAAGTTTACCTTTTCACGCCACATGTCTTTTTAACTACCTGTACTTCAGTGCTGAAAGAAATTTAAGCCTTTTCTGTCTTTGAAGACGGCTGTTTATGAGTTTCGTTAGAGTTCTCATGACTTCTTTTTGATAACTTATTAACTGTACTCCGTTGTATGTAGACTAGGTATTTGAAGCTGAGAGTAATAAATTTCAGGCATTATCTCCACGACGGACAACGCAGTGGCCGAAGTCCTTCTCTTAAACACCGGGAGCAATAGAGTCTATGTAGAGTTATCAGTGACCACAGACAAGAACACTGCCTGAAATAACAGCAAACGTCGATTTAGTACGTATGACGAATGTATCCGTTAGGGCGGTGCGGCGAAATTTGACCTTATTGGCTATGGCAGCAGATGACCGACGAAAGTGCCTTTACCAACAGCTGATATCGCCTGCAACGACTCTCTTAGGCTCGTGACTATACTGGTTGGCCACTAGACTACTGGAAAACCGTGATCTGGTCAGACGGTTCCCTATTTCAGTGCTAAGAGCAGGATTGGGCGGCACTGTTCGTGGCTCCATGATGGTGTGGGCTGCGTTTACGAGGACTGTTGTGGGTCCTCTTGTATAAATGAACCGACCAGTGACGGAAAAATGATTATGTTCCATTACTTGGAGGCTATTTGCAGTCATTCATGGACTTCACGTTCCCAAACAACGATGGCACTTTTATGGATTTTGTGTCCCACGTCACAAAGCCACAATTGTCGCGACTGGTTTGAAAACCATTCTGATCATTTTGAACCATTGGTTTGACGACCCAGACCGCCCAACATGAATACCATCGAACACTTATTGGACGTAAT
This sequence comes from Schistocerca americana, assembly GCF_021461395.2. Classification (NCBI taxonomy): domain Eukaryota; kingdom Metazoa; phylum Arthropoda; class Insecta; order Orthoptera; family Acrididae; genus Schistocerca; species Schistocerca americana. The sequence goes on from NC_060119.1 coordinate 70,056,484, forward strand.
CGACAGGTCAGTTCGTGAACGAAATCGAGGACAGGAAGCACTTATGAAATCGAGGACTGGAAGAAATTATGAACACCTATAGAGGTAGGATGCTAGGACATCTGTTAAGACATCAGGGAATGACTTCCACGGTACTAGAGGGAGTTGTAGAGTGTAAAAGAAATGTATAAGAAGGAAGAGATTGGAACACATCCAGCAAGTAATTGAGGACGTAGGTAGCGAGTGCTACTCTTAGATGAAGAGGTTAGCACAGGAGACGAATTCGTGGCGAGCATAATCAAACCAGACAGAAGACTGATGACAAAAAAAAAAAAGAGCCAGCATGGCTCAATAGTTCTCCACGGTACTTCGAACGAATCGTTGAGTCCGCGCACATGGAGTTGGAGCACTATGCAAGGTAAAATAGGTTCGACACGACATTACAATGTATTACATTACTTTCTTCACCTTAGTGTATTCTGAATATAAGACACAACATCATCTTCTCTCAAGTGAAAGTGACGTGCTGTCCTACTCATAAGTTCGGCCACCTTTTCTGTTTCGTCACACATATTTGTAAATTTTACTTACAGTTACTACCAGAATAGTGTAACGACTACTTGCAAGACTAAAGCTGCAGACTTCACTGCACTGCGCTGTGACACTCTGGCAATCCTTTTGTCCTATTCCTTTTAACTGATATAAGAATAGCCTATCATAAAGTTCACGATCTCTGGCTCCTGTTGTCGAGTTGCAGGTCGCGGCCCTTGTAGAGAAGTATGCTGAAGACTTTCGCTCCCGTGGCGGCTGATAACTGTTGCAACACCGTGGGCTGCGGAAGTTGGTGCGACCACGCCGTGCTTCCTACCAGCTTCTGTCGCGTCGCCCACGACATCGCTACCTTGCGTTGCGTAAACAAGCTGTCGACATTTCCTTTGCTTTATATCAGTCTTCCATACTGCTTGGGTTTTCACAGTTCACAATTTTCTACCTACATTCCATACGGAGCCGTGGTTGGCTCATTCTACACTCCTGGAAATGGAAAAAAGAACACATTGACACCGGTGTGTCAGACCCACCATACTTGCTCCGGACACTGCGAGAGGGCTGTACAAGCAATGATCACACGCACGGCACAGCGGACACACCAGGAACCGCGGTGTTGGCCGTCGAATGGCGCTAGCTGCGCAGCATTTGTGCACCGCCGCCGTCAGTGTCAGCCAGTTTGCCGTGGCATACGGAGCTCCATCGCAGTCTTTAACACTGGTAGCATGCCGCGACAGCGTGGACGTGAACCGTTTGTGCAGTTGACGGACTTTGAGCGAGGGCGTATAGTGGGCATGCGGGAGGCCGGGTGGACGTACCGCCGAATTGCTCAACACGTGGGGCGTGAGGTCTCCACAGTACATCGATGTTGTCGCCAGTGGTCGGCGGAAGGTGCACGTGCCCGTCGACCTGGGACCGGACCGCAGCGACGCACGGGTGCACGCCAAGATCGTAGGATCCTACGCAGTGCCGTAGGGGACCGCACCGCCACTTCCCAGCAAATTAGGGACACTGTTGCTCCTGGGGTATCGGCGAGGACCATTCGCAACCGTCTCCATGAAGCTGGGCTACGGTCACACACACCGTTAGGCCGTCATCCGCTCACGCCCCAACATCGTGCAGCCCGCCTCCAGTGGTGTCGCGACAGGCGTGAATGGAGGGACGAATGGACACGTGTCGTCTTCAGCAATGAGAGTCGCTTCTGCCTTGGTGCCAATGATGGTCGTATGCGTGTTTGGCGCCGTGCAGGTGAGCGCCACAATCAGGACTGCATACGACCGAGGCACACAGGGCCAACACCCGGCAACATGGTGTGGGGAGCGATCTCCTACACTGGCCGTACACCACTGGTGATTGTCGAGGGGACACTGAATAGTGCACGGTACATCCAAACCGTCATCGAACCCATCGTTCTACCATTCCTAGACCGGCAAGGGAACTTGCTGTTCCAACAGGACAATGCACGTCCGCATGTATCCCGTGCCACCCAACGTGCTCTAGAAGGTGTAAGTCAACTACCCTGGCCAGCAAGATCTCCGGATCTGTCCCCCATTGAGCATGTTTGGGACTGGATGAAGCGTCGTCTCACGCGGTCTGCACGTCCAGCACGAACGCTGGTCCAACTGAGGCGCCAGGTGCAAATGGCATGGCAAGCCGTTCCACAGGACTACATCCAGCATCTCTACGATCGTCTCCATGGGAGAATAGCAGCCTGCATTGCTGCAAAAGGTGGATATACACTGTACCAGTGCCGACATTGTGCATGCTCTGTTGCCTGTGTCTATGTGCCTGTGGTTCTGTCAGTGTGATCATGTGATGTGTCTGACCCCAGGAATGTGTCAATAAAGTTTCCCCTTCCTGGGACAATGAATTCACGGTGTTCTTATTTCAATTTCCAGGAGTGTATGCGCTGGATTAAACCTTCGTTGCGATTCAGTGTTTAGCCTCCAGCGGTTATCGATTATGATGTTAACCTCTCCTTCCGCGGGTGGCAGCAGCGGTGTGTATCGATATGAGTACCTTTGACTATCTTTTACCTGGCGCTTGTAGTTTCCGCCTGTGCGGTGCGCGACCAGTCGGTCAGTTGGCGTGGAGCAACGAGGAATTCTCCGCGGAACATAGTTTGGCTGGGGTCGCTGGCGGTCTCTACGAGTTGTCGCAGTGTGTGGGGCTGTTCCCGTTGCTATAAGGTCCTTAGCTCGCCGACCCAAAACACGAAAGTTAAGTCCTGATTTAATCTACCAGTAAGTCAAGACTGTTTACATTGTGTCGTTTGGAGATCGTCGTCGGCTGTTCGGACATTCCCGCGAGCAAAAACGTGTTTTTCAAGGTGGAAAATTCTAACCACAATCCTGTGGAGATTCACTGTATTTAGTTATTTGAATGGAAGTGCAGCAGCGGAATTATCTGCCTTGTGGCTGTTAACGTTCCGCTTACGTGCCCTGGCCGTTGACGTAGATTTCAGGCAGTGTAGTTTCCTCATCGTGTTGTTGCTATCCAGCATGGTGTGTAGTTTGACAGCTCCATGTATTTTGGTTGTGGGTGCCAATATCTCCTATACCGTTCCGTTGAACTCCCTGTTGTGCCCTGGTCAGGTGAAGTGGAAGTTATCTTGTTGGTGCGTCCGTTGACTGTCGGTCGGTTGGGTCGTCATCGGATCGTGAATGGTTGGCCCGACTACCTGTCTCGCCTAAGCGAGCGTTTGAATTCCAGGTCGACCCTCGAACATGTAAGCGCCCTTGGGTGTACTACCTTTTTTATTTTGTTCTTGTTTCCAGAATGAGATTTTCACTCTGCAGCGGAGTGTGCGCTGATATGAAACTTCCTGGCAGATTAAAACTGTGTGCCCGACCGAGACTCGAACTCGGGAAATTTAGAAGGTAGGAGATGAGGTACTGGCAGTTTTTTGTTCTTTTTGTTTGTACTTGTATGCCTTCTAGCCGATTTTTTAAAAAATTAAGGTTGTTTGGCCCTTAAGGCGTAAGGTTCTGTAGGTCATCAGTCAGCTAGACTTAGAACTACTGAAACCCAACTGACCTAAGGACATCACACACATCCATACCCACGGCAGGATTCGAAACTGCGACCGTAGCAGCTGCGCCGTTTGGTACTAAGCGCCTAGAACCACTCGGCCATAGTGGCTGGTTGCTCTTAAGGCCTTCAGCCTAAATTAAAGAAATGTTTCATGTAATGCCCATGGTATTTGAGAAAAATAAGTGTTATGGAGTATTAAGTGTTAGCCCTTCAGCCGATTTTTATTTAACTTGTTTTCTTTTGAAGTGTCTGATTCTTTGGGCCTTCAGCCTAATTAAAAAATCGTTTTAAAATATGGCTTTGCATTTTAAATTTCTGTTTTGATTGAGTTTTGCCTAATTAAGATCGGTTTTACATAAGGCCTTTTATTTAGACTTAAGTGTTGGGTTTTTAACCGATTTTCAAATCAAATTGTTTGCTCTGAAAATCTCAGATTACTTGGGCTTTCAGTGTAAATAAAGACCTGTGGTAAGATAAGGCTTGCCTTTTAAATTTCGGTTTAAGCTTGCGTTTTAAGTTATTGGGCTTCAACCGTTTTTAAATGAAAGTGGCTTTCAGCCAGTAATTATGTGAAAAAGATGAAAAGTGTGTGTTAAAAAATTTTTTTGGGGCTCTTGTAATGTTTGATCAAATTATGCAGTTGTATGTTCGAGTGAAACTGTGAGCCCCTTATTTTGGCCCCTTTCCACGATTTAAACTACCTGTCCTGCAAGTTAAGCGGGGCGTCTCACTGGTAGCAGAGCGTTGTTTGTGCTTGTGCTTTCCATTCTAACTGCTGTGAGTTTCACAATTGTTTCGTTTGTGTTCTGTGGCACCATATTGTTTTGGCTGTTACTTCTTTCAGGTGCTTACCGTAATGGCAGCCTAGTTGAAAGAACTGAAGGCCTTTGGCATTTTAAAAATTTAGATGTTGTTTAGTTTTAAGTGTTGGGCCTGCAGCCGATTTTGAGCTTGAGTTGTTTTGCTGTTAAGGCCTTCAGCCTAAATTAAGGAACTGTTTCACGTAAGGGCTTTGGTATTGAAAAATGTAATGTAGTTTTAAGTGTTAGGCCCTCAGCTGAATTGAATTTAACTTGTTTGCTCTTGAAGTGTCTGATTCTTTGGGTCTTCAGCCTAACTAAAGAACTGTTAAAATATAAGTTTTTGCCTTTTAAATTTCTGTTTTGGTTGAGTTTTGCTGAATTAAGAACGATTTTACATAAGACCTTTGTTTTCTTAAAAAATGTAGTGTTATTTAGGGTTAAATGTTGGGCTTACAGAGGATTTTTAATTCAACTTGTTTGCTCAGAAAATCTCAGATTATTTGGACCTTCCGCCAAAATAAAGAACTGTTGTAATATTAAGCTTGTCTTTTAAATTTCTGATTATGCTTGCGTTTTAAGTTATTGGCCTTTAGCCGTGTTTAAATTAAAGTGGCAATCAAGTAGTAATTAAGTCCCAAAGATTAAAGCTGCTTGTTTAAAAAAATTATTTTCGGCTCTTATAATGTTTGATTAAATAATAATAAAGTTATATTTTCGAGTGTAATTGACAGCACCTTATTTTGGTCCTTTTCTACAGTTTAAACTAACTGCCCTGTCATGCGGGTTAAGCAGGACGCCTCACATGCTTTGCCGAAACAATGACAATCACTGATCAACACTGTTAATTAATTTTGAACAAAAGTAATGAATATCAAAGTTACTTCCACAGATGCCCATGTAGAGAGGGAAAAGTAATTTATGTTAATAATCATCTTGTGGTGCAGTTCTTCTTGCTGTCTCCGTGCTTGCTAAGAAAATGGGATGAGAAGTTCCGCCTTATGCAAGACACCTTTTTTCTTTTGTTTCACCCATACATGTTTCAGCACTTTTGCGCGATCATCAGTGGGTCCTATTTTTATTTTCAACTGTTAATTTGTTGTTAACATATTAACATTTTCGTCGTTTACAACATTATGTAAAAGTTGCATTTATAACTTAATTGGTGAAAAGTAACATACCTTACATTATATTATTGTCTTCTTGTTTTGGTAGCTGTTATGCTACACAATATACAACATGTCATCTGCAAACAGCATTGTCACACGAACACAGGCAAAGAAGTAAGCCTATTTACTTCGCCAACAAAACAGGAAAACGTACCACAACTTCCAAACCATAAGTTACAGAAAGAAAACGTGGTACAGTTTTATTTCCGTTCGTAAATACATAACAAATAGAAAATAAACTACGTTTTGCTGTTTGCAGATGACATGTTGTATATTGTGTAGCATAACAGCTACCAAAACAAGAGGACAATAATATAATGTAAGGTATGTTACTTTTCGCCATTCTAGTTACAAATGCTACTTTTACATAATGTTGTAAACGACGAAAATATTAATATGTTACCAACAAATTTACAGTTAAAAATGAAAATAGAATCCACTGATGATAGCACAAAAGTGCTGAAACATGTATGGGTGAAACAAAAGAAAAAAGGTGAATGCATAAGGCGGAACTTCTCATCCCATTGTAATTAATGTTCTTGCGTCCACAGTTCACTTTGATGTATTGCTCTTTACCATTACTACTAATCAAAGACAATGTAAAAAGTCACAAAGTCACTGTCATTGATGATTCATTGTTTCAAATCGTTTTCAAATACAACCACACGCAGTCAATCTCCCAAAATCATCGCCGCAAGTTATGGTACCCCTAGTATGTGTCACATGGGTTGTGCGAGAGTAGGTCTGCTTATAAAACGGCTGGGTATAGCTTTGTGTTCGCATGGGTAAGTATGGAGGACAAAATATAGTTTAAATCATTAATTTATTGATTTTACAACCAGTAAATACATTGTAACGGACATCATAAAATGCTATATCTGGTTTATTGTGCAGCTTAAATTTAAATCTGTAACTGTGTATTTATAGTCACTGTATACTTGTAGTCACTGTGTGCATTTCTGTATCTGCATCAACGACATAAAATTTAAGTGTTTCTATGTATATTCAACTCACCGAACTTCGGTTTGCCAATTTTTCTTTAGTCAAGTACATCATTCGATTTGCCACGCCCCCTTGAAAATCCTTTACTAACTTGAAGTGGCTAATGCTAGCATCATATTCCCTTGAGAAATAGTAAACAATATTGATTTCTATGTGCAGTGGTAGTAACAGGTAAAGGTTTGGTAAAAAGAGGCAACATGCCGCGCGGGATAGCGGCGCGATCTGAGCGCCTTTCCACTGTTCGCGCGGCTGCCCCCGTCGGAGTTTCGAGTCCTCCCTCCTGCTTGGGTGTATGTGTTGTCCTTAGTTTACGTTATTTTAAGTTAGATTAAGGAGTGTGTAAGCCTAGGGTCTGATGACCTCAGCGGTTTGGTCCCATAGGAACTCGTCATAAATTTTCATTATTCAGAGACAGAATCAAACTCCCGTGTATAAAAGAGGTTCAATCGTCTTATTATTGAGCAATTGAGTTAATGTGTTAAGTGTGAGACATTAAGCGTGTAAAAGAGGAAAAGTTTAGGGAAGATTCAAATTTATACTTAAAATTTATTGAACTCAAGTTCTGTCATTATAAAAATCTGGATTAACATAATGTTAGTATTTTCCGTGCCATTTAAACCGAAAGCAAATTTTTCTCGCATCTCTCTGTGTATGATGTCAATTTCCTGAACCGTATGTGTCACACCACGATATAATCTTGTAGGTATATTCAGTTGTTAACGTGGATACTGTCTGAAAAATGTTTGCGAATAGAATTAGTTGTAAACAATAAATAATATAAAACGTTATGCCTCATGAAATTGTGTTGGGTGGCACTTTAAGGAAGTGCTAGTTTTTCAGGAATCTAATTTACATATGACGTCCTGTCTCCTGAACTGTTGTGTCGCACAAAAATTTGAAAAAAAGTAAAAAATTGCGTATGAGAGTTGATTGATGTAAGTAACTTGAATATAAAAGTGACTTAAGAGACAGAGAAAACATTGCAGGTTCGCTCAGTGATACCTGTAGATACTGCCTGCATAGTATATTAGCAGTAGAATTAGTAGTGAAGAAGTAATAAATTAAAAAGTTGTGCCTGATGTCACCGTTTTACTGCTTGGACAGCGGAAATGCATCAAGCGATAAATTTTTTTCCTTTTATTGTTTTGTGGGAGGTGTCAGCGAGGAAAAACTTTCGAAAAGTGTAAAGTTTTTCGGAAGCCGCTGTGTGTTCTCATTCTCAAATAGTGGATGAGTAAAATCCGAGAATAGGCGCACCATGAGTTACGTCGCTCCGAGACAAACACACAGTCTCTATTGTAGCAGTTGCCTTAATGTGTTAAACTTCTAACATAAGGCCACAGCTCTTAATGAGCAGAGTATGACAGCATTTAAAATTTTTAAAATTGGTCAGTAACTACGCGAGTATTGAAAATTAATTTTTTGTTGCCTCTGGAGACCGTTTAACAGGTAGCCGGCAACTGGGTTTGGGTATCGTGCCCTGAGTGAGTCGTTTAGTAATAGAGATAATATTTTCGATGCAGAAAAAAAGATAGAAGATTCAAATCACCACGGTGACTGTACTCGTTACTGGGAAATGGAATGTAAATCGATGTAATTTGAGCACGTACGACCTTAAGATCACGGTGTAGCCATGGAAATGCAATGTACTTGTGTAATAAAGCCAGTGACTGATTCTGTCTTTGTGATGGTATTTTGGGGATACAATGAGACTCAAAATTAATATCAAAATTTTAATTTTAAAAAATAATCTGTGACTGTAATTTTTCGTAAGTAAGTTAGTAAAAATAATAATAATGATGTGAGAGGCAGTAAAATATTTCATTAACGTTTCATTCCTACATCATTTCTAATTTCTGTTGAATGCTGTGGCAATAAATACAATGGTCTCTTTTGCTGTCTCACTATCATGACTTCCTGTGCCAACCAACTTCGTATCCAGATGGTCTTACATTTGGCTTCCGCTTAAAACAAACTATCAGGAGAGCAGCGAAAATATGGAAATATGGACGTCTTCAATGGTAATAACATAAAGATTGCAAAAAATGAACAACAAAGTAATTCGGAATCCACTGCACACCAAGATACGTAAGGGTATTTCCTGATACGGGTAGCGACGGCATTAAAAGTAAAATACTGACAAACATTGACATCTCTGTATCAGGACCTTCATTGAACCTGTATACGTAACTCACGCATTACAATTCACACACTCCATTGTAACAGCAAAATACTGAAAAAAATATTTCCACTCTTGAGTTGGTAACTAATGTGTACCTATATACATAAGCTACAGTTTTCGATACACGTATACGCTATCAACAGCAAAGTCGTAAAAGATATATATGTACAGTATATCGTTGCAGTCGGTAGTTGCATAAACAATCGATAAGTAGGACGTCCTGAAGGGAAAGGAGCGGTAAGGGCGAACAGGACCCGCTTTCCTCTCGCAAAACTGTTTGCCTACGTCTGTGTTCTGTTTTATTACGATAGCAGAGCTAAAGTAATGCTCATAATAAATTGCTAATCCTTCTTGGTGTTGGGAATGTGTAACTCTAACCCCACCATGAACCATGTTCAGTCTCATTACTCATTTCACAATAGGAAAAGAAACAACGGTCAACGCGTAACACAAAGCAAATCGGAGTAAACAAAACATTAGCCAACGGCCACAGAGCAATTGTTCGCTTAGGTTTGCAGCATCGTAAACATATCGTTAGGGCCTGCCATCTGCCACTATCTTCAGGAATCACTCTACCTACAACTGCCTTGATAGTGTCCGCATATAACACCCCGATAGGAGTGACATTTTTCTCGTCATGCCATACAACAAAAACTAAATATCCCTCAAAACGATCGTTTTCGAGAAAACATTCCTATCATATTCAAATGGAAAACTGATAAATCTCTACTACTGAGAAAAGAGGGAAAAAATGGAGAAATGCAAATTATCAAAGAAGTGTTTACCTACTTTTAAAACAGACTAATATTTCTATTGTTGTGAATGATGGCGAAATCATCAGTCTTAGTCACAGTTCTTTCTATTGCAAGAATAGGCACATAATTTCGGCGTTCATAAGACACTGAATTCCTTAAATAACTGTTTACACGTCGAACACGTGCTAATATTCTTTTATATGATACAAAGGGAGCTGCGGAAGTCATTGCCATTTTACTTAATTTGAACAAGTCATGTAACGCCAGTCTATATTGCTTTAACAACTTCAGCAATGCAAGTATATGTTTACTCTTCTCTCCCGTTAGCCTTTCACGCCTAATGACAAGATTTTTTTAATATCTTAATTTCTGCCTCCAACGATTCAGTACTCCATGTATAATTTTGTGGGAACCGCAGTAAAACTTGTTTATCCATGAAATTTTCACCTTATGGGTTTACAAGAGCGATTCCTTTAATTATTCCAAAGTTTTAAAAAAAACGTCTCTCAAGTTCGGTGTCTGATATATGTAAAAATTTATCTAATACTAAAGATTTAAATCTATTCGTTGCATAGGTTCCAGACTGTTTCTGTTGAGGACATCAGAAACATAGTCTCGAAGTCGTTTTGGTAACTTTCAAATTCTACCAAAAGAAGAGAAATTTGTGGGAATATCTGCATTTTTTTTACCATATCTAAACTTCCTTTGTGTGTAGAAGTGAAACCTTAGTCTGATTCACGGATTTGATTGAACTGATCCATTGTAGCTCCAGCTTTGTTGATGGTAGCAGCAATGTCACACTCCTTGCTCTGATGGAAATAGGACAGTCACTTACAATTTTCTAGCATTGAAGTGAAAAGGCATAAATGATAAACAAAACAAACATTTACCTTTTCACTTAATCCTGATACTTGTGCAGCTCGTTCTGAATTTTCTGCTTTATGATCTATTGGGGATACAGCGATAGCTTTAATCATCACCTTCGCAGCCAGACATGAAGCATAATGATAGGCCAATCTAGTGTCACTAAAAGTGTTAATTTCACCCTTTCAGTCATTTGTTTTGTGTATCGGTAAAAATTTTATGCACCACCGACCCACTCATAAACACAAGGAGTCCCTGCAGTATCACAAATAATTCTGTCGCCAACTTCATCCCAACTTCATCCCTCTGCTTGTTGCTTGTGCAACAGGTTTCGACTTATGGATCACAGAGGATATGTAAATGGCTAATGGGACTTCCCTGTTTAAAAGAGCTTGGATACCTTCACAAGAACTGTAACTCCATCATGTGTCTGTGCAATACAGTAGTTTCAATTAATTCCACAGTTTTCTGATTTTTATAATGTAGACTTACAAAGAAGAAGCATCCAGTTCATTTCAGGCTGAAAGTCAAGAAACTTCTCATAATGTTACTAGCTAAATAGCAGCGAATGGCAACTGATTGTTGCTCAGATTTTTAACAATCTATTGACCCCTCAACCATTGCAGCAAAGTAATGGGCTTTTTCACTTAATCTGGGACAAGTTCTAGAGCTGTGTTACATATGGTGCTAAGAATTTTATTTTGCATATCATGATGTGTTTATTTTTTTCATTATGGATTCAAGGTTTTCCCTGACACTCAGCAGTTTTTTCCATATAAGTTCCGTTAACTGTAAAAGATTGTCCCTATTTGCAGTACTTTTCGATTCATTATGACGTCTTTGAACTAATCCTCTGTAAGTTTTATTAACTCTAAAAGATTGCCTGTATTTGCAGTATTTATAGATTAATTTTGACCTCTTTGAGCTTCTCTTTGAAGTGGTGTGTATGGAAGTACATTGGCTATAGTCTCTATGTATCCTCTGTTTTCTTGAACTTCTGGAGCATACGCTTCATCTATTAGCGCAGCAACAGATGCATTCTCTCTAAACATACTTTTTAAATTTTTTAAAGACTCCCAAATAACCACAGAATTTTTGTGTATGAAACGATTATCATGCTGCAGAAAGCCAGAATTGGACTCTGTTGCTCTTTTCCAATTAATCAAAAACTCACTTACAAAACTAAGCAATTCGCTTTTTGTTCCTTCTGGTTGGAAAAGGAAAAAAAATCTACAAACAAACCAATATGCAGTATCACGTAAGACAATATATTATCGATTAATCTCGTAGCAACCTGGGTGGAAATTTCTCTTCTGTCTCTAAACATGGAAAAAGGAAAGTCCATTAGTAGATGCTGTTCTGGATTCATCGATAAGTTTTGTAGATGTATTACGAACTGAAGCAGAAGAATTACTGCTCCTGCTGTTACTGGTAGGAACAGAAAATAAATTTTTACCTTCATTTTCCTTGGCTTTTCATTTTCCAACTATATTAATATTTTTCCTACTTACATTTTTTCACCATTATCAAACACAATTTTTTTACACCACTTCGTGGGTTATGGAAACTATCCTTAGCACTTACAGATAAAGATATTGTAATGTCCTTATTTGGTTGTATTAATTTTGTTGCCGAGTAAAGATATTAGATACACTAGCCCATTTTGCAATTTTACTACATTCACTTTCCATAATAAGTACAATTCACCACCAAACACAAAACAGAAATCACAATAAAACCAAATATGCTTTTATTGTTTACCGGTAATGCAAACTATACAACACCTGTGCGAACACAGAACAGACAGTACAGAAGAACCACTCGTTGGCCAGATCGATCGAATACAGAACAGGTATGGATCAATAGATAGGTCGATGCTAAATTTGTTATTATAAAATCCACTTACCAATGCTTTTGTTTTATATAGACTGGGTGATTCACGAAGATACCCAAATCTTGTAATACATTATTCTACAAGTAAAACTAAAGAAAAAAGTTCGTATAAACATAGATCGGAAATGTCTACTTACGGAGTTACGGCTGAAATTTAGCAACTTCGCTAACATGACGGCATCGCAAAACTGTACGAGGTTAAAGTATAGCACGATCTCCATTTATTATGTTATTAGTCTGGTGAATCTGATAACATGTCCCAGACGTGTATGTGCAGTAGTCTTCCACAACACCCAGAGAAGCAAAGAATATTGTACAGGTAAAATTGTTTACTTTCCATAAAGAATGTAGAAACTTTTATGTCATTGTTGGCAATCGTTAGTGAGTTGTTTCAGTCGCTTCCTAACCTTTGAAAGAAGTGAGTTTTCTGTATTGTTCAGTGAAAGAAGATAATAACAACAGTGTATTTAAGTGAAACCACATAGTAAATGTAATTTGTAGATTATTTGTGGAACAGGGATGCCTTTCCAATTTGCGCAGAGGAATAAGCCCATATGGTGTTTATTTATGGCAAATATGATGGTAAATCTGTGGCTGTTGTTAACGAATATCGCGTATGCTATCCAATTCGGATGATTCAGAACGGGAGACGGGCTCTCTAAACAATTTTCATAATCAGAACGAGCGCTCGATACGTGAAGACGACAATGAGGATACTGCGGATGCTGTTCAACGCAACCCAGGTACCAGTACACGACGTATCTCCCAACGGTTAGTCATTCCACAATCTACGGTATGGCGCACACTGACGTACAATAATCACTATCCTTACCATAAACAAAAAGTGCATCATTTACATCCGGGAGGTCCTGCCCTTCGCTTGGAGTTGTGCAACTGGTTAAATACTGCTCGAACAGTCAACGGGTATACTGCCGGTTCATAGTGTCCAACGGGCAGTAAATACATTTTAGTTACTGATGAGGCACAGTCAAGATGATGTAAACAATTTACATAACGAGCACGTATGCTCTGAAGTAAACCCACATGCAAAATTGCAAAGCAATTTCCAGCAGCAATTTATCATAAATGTTTGGCGTGGAATAGTCAACACACACTGTATTGGACCATTTATTTTCCAAGAACGTCTAAATGGCGAAGATGTTCCACTCGCTATGTGACTTCAAATGTATTTTCAACATCACGGCGCGCCTCCACATTTTACCAACGCCATTACTATGCCTTCACCCCCTCCACCCCCCTTCGTGTTCTGGGATTACAACTGGCCCGCAGTATTGCTGCCTGTCGTAAGAGGCGACTAATAGGAGTCTCACTCGTTTCGGCCTTTATGTGATGGTCTCCTGTAGGGTTTCACCTACATACTTCCAAATTTTTCTGAAGAGCGAGCCAATTGGGGAAGGACGCCTTACATGGTGGACCGTGTCCATTGTGCATTGAGATCTTTATCCTGCTTTCTCGTCGACGCATTGCAGTCCTGCTCACTCCCCATCTCTTGGGCGAGGATATATTCCTGGTTGCAGTTTCTGCCATCCAGTATGCTGTGTCGCTTTCTGTGCCGACGACGACCATGGGCTTCTTTGCACCTGATATCCAGCACGGTAGCCAGTGCATAGTGGTGGGACCGCCATGTACCTTGTTGGTTAAAGCCCTCTGACAACACATGGATCGCTATGCTGATGCCTAAGCCGCAAGCTCCTCATGTATGCCAATGAGTAGATGCCTGTATCCCTGGAACATCGGGAATCCCGGCAGTGGCCATCCTGCCAGGTGGCCCTTGCAGCGGCTGGGTGGCGCCTGCGGGGAAGGCCCTTGGTTGGAGTGGGTGGCATCAGGGCGGATGACCCGCAATGAAGTGTGGCACATCTACTCTTTCTGGTGGCCAGCCGCCAGCGGTCTCTAAGCGTTCCCGGGCTCAATTTAATGCAAACGCGTATGTCCCTAAATCGTTTCCCTCCCTGCCCACACCATGGGAGGAACGAAAGGCTAAGGAAGACAGTGAGGGCTTACCTAAAATTCGGTCTGTGTCAGTCTTGATAGAAACAGCATTATCTGTCCAGTCATGGGCATTACTCGCTTGTGACAAGCTGGAGGATGTGTCTGTTACTATCATGCCCCATAAAAGCTTAAATATGGTCCAGGGTTTTATCTTCCACAGGGATACTCCGATGTCGAGCTGCCAACTTAGAGCGACGGGGTGTCCATTTCCTCTGGCATGTCAACTGGGTTCTGAGGGATAATCAAGTTGCCACCGATACCTTGATCTTGGCCTTTGCCTTGAGGGTGACACATTACCCAAGAAGGTGAAGGTGATGGTCTATCACTGTGATGTCAAGTCATATATACCTCCAACGATGTGGTGCTTTAAGTGTTGGATGTTCGGCCATATGTCTTCCTGCTGTGCTTCCAGCTTCATGTGTCGAGATTGTGGTCGTGCATCCCATCCCAGCACTCCATGTGCCACGTCTCCCATCTGTCTCAACTGTGGAGAGCACCATTACCCTTGCTCGCTCGACTGTAGGATTCTACAGAACGAAAGGAAAATGATAGACTACAAGACCATGGACCAACTGACCTACTCTGAGGCTAAAAGGACATTCGAAAGGCTCCATATCGTTTGCTTGACGATATCTTATGCCACCGCTATCACTACTGTTACAGCCCCATCCGCTGCACCAATTCCTGTCAGCACTCAGGGCTATAAGACTGCACCTGCCACCTTGATGGTGGGGGCCACTACCCTTCCTGTTGCTCCAGCACCACCTACCTCAGCAGCAGCCCCACAACCATTGGGGACATCAGTCCCCTCTTCTAAGCTGTAGATGCGTCTTCCTCGGCTTCTCTCGCTAGGATGAGGTCCCTTGAGTCACTCCATTCCCTGGTTTGGAACAGTGGCAAAGCAGACACCCGTGAGTGGCTGAAGAAGATACAGGTAGCTGGTCGTACGGCTTCAGAGTCCTCCTCCATCCCTGGTACTGACTCAAAGTAGCCCTCCCAGCTGCAGATACCCAAGGAACAGCGCGAGAAATCGAAACCAAAGACTCCTAAGAACAAGGAAATTGTGGTAGCACCAACACTACCGCCACATACAAGATCTGTGTCTGAGGATGAAGTGGAGATTCTGGCGTCCGCTGAGGACCTAGATCTCGCCAGACCCTCAGACACGATAGATGTCGCTCCCACAGGTACTCAGCCGGTGGCAGCAGGTGACTCAGTGGCGTAATCTGTCTCCTCAGTCCTTTAACGCCTTTTTCGGCCACATAGAAAGTCATTCTCCAGTGGAATTGAAGCGGTTTCTTCCACCACCTTGCTTGGCTCCGCCAACTTATCAGCCTTCACCAATTCTCCTGAATTGCTCTCCTGGAAACTGGGTTTCCAGCGATGCGAACCCCAGCCCTCCATAGCTATCGGTGTTATTACAAGAATCGGGCAGCTTATGCGAGAATATCTGGCGGAGTCTGCGTCTACGTCCTTAACTCTTTACAGCGAGTGTGTACCTCTTCAATCACCTTTAGAGGCTGTCGCTGCTCAGGTGTGGACTCCTCACGCTGTTATTAGATGCAGAATCTATCCTGTGTGATGTCCCACAGCATGTATTGGCTGCGCTGATAGCCCAACTGCCACCCCTTTTTCTGTTACTGGGTGACTTTAACGCCAATAACCCTTTGTGGGGTGGATTGATGGCAACAGGCCGAGGCACTATCGTTGAGCAAGTGTTGGCACAGCTCGACCTTCCCTTCTTAAATAATGCTGCTCCAACAAATTTCAGTGTGGCATGTGGCACGTACTCAACCATTGACTTTTCGGTCTGCAGCCCTAGCCTTCTACCATCGATGCACTGGCATGTGCATGCCGACTTGAGCGGTAGTAACCACTATATGATCTTTTTGTCACTGCCACAGCGTTACTCTTCTGGGCGCCTCCTCAGATGGGCTTTGAACAAGGCTGACTGGGACTCGTTCGCCTCCGAGCCGTAGCGGGATCGGTGCCAAGGCTATCTTTGGTTAGGCACTATCGATTCCCTCTGGCAGAAGTGGTCTTTGGAGCCTGGGCCGGCTCAGGATATATCGGGCAATACGGAGTGGAAATGGACAACAACGTTGGGCATGACATGCGGAAATGCGCGCATTAGCGAGGCCTTGGAGAGACGACAACGAGCACGGTGTGCCTGAGTTCGGGCGGTAGTTAGCGCTTGATCGTACTGGGGTCAGTAACAGCGGTCCGGCGCTGTGGCTTCTTGGCAATCTCGTGAAGCTATGCATGTGCTTTCTTCCATGAAGGAACGTGCTGTTACTATCGGACTAAGCAAAGTCTGGTGTCTTTGCCACATCGATCCAGCAGCCGGCATCAAGTTAAGTAATTCAAGTCCTACCAACGATTAGTTAAATATAATGATGATTGCTCTCAAGGAAGTAAAGCGTTGCAAGGACTGTGATGTGATATTTCATGCCTCTTATTAAGTGTGTGCTTCGCTCCTTAATAGTATTGTTCTTATTGCAGCTGGCAAGTGTCTAAAACACTGATACGTGTGCGCAACCTTACCGAACGATCTATATTCCGTGACTAAAGATTGCCGTGTGTTACCTTACAGGCCCACATAAGGTTTTCCATGTGATGCTTGGGTTTTAATGAGACAGCTCCACTTGCATTATTTGTGTACATGGTTCTGCTTAAAGGAATCAAATCAGTTTTAATATCAGTTTTATCGAAGTAGTTTTCTGTATAAGTTTGAGTATTAAGGTGAAGGATGGGTTGTTTGGTTCCCTGTTGTCGCTTCTGATTTATGTTTCAGAGATCGGAAGCAGTGGGCCACCGAGGTGCAGAGCCTACCCTTTTAAATCACTAGTGGGCGTACGGGTGGTGGACTTTTCCTGAGCTTGAGTGTGCTGTTTGGTTCCGATTTCGGTATTCTGAACGGGGTAGTAGTACAATCAGAGTCCACATCTTGCCGTCTTTTTTGACATGCTGACGTTGACATCCTCACCACACTTCATGGGTTGGGTCTTAGGGGCCGCCCTCGATTTTTTATCATAATTTTCTGTCACTTCGTTCCTTCTGCACGCAAGTTGGTTCCTCCCATAGTCGAGTCGAGGAGAATGAGGTCCCACAAGGCTCTGTCTTGAATGTGTGCCTCTTTTCAGTTGCTGTCAATGGGCTAGCTGCAGCTATGGGAAGGTCTATATTGGCTTCTTTGTATGCTGATGACTTTTGCCAATACTATAGATCCTTTGTCACTGCGGTTGCTGAACGGTAGCTACAGGGCGCTATCCCCAGGGCGATGTCTTCGGTCATCACCCACGGTTCTCAGTTCTTGGGCGCCAAGAGCCTGCGTCATATATTTCTGCCGGCATCGCACTGTTCACCCTGAGGCATGGCTTTATGTTGACGGCAGACCTCTTGCCGTGGTGACGGTTTTTGGGTTTGCTTTTTGTGGTTCCCGGTTGAATTGGCTAACACATATTCGGCAGCTTAGACAAATGTGCTGGGGCCATCTTAACGCTCCTCTTTGCTTGAGTCACAGCACTTGGGTGCCAATTGGCCTACCCTTCTACGACTGTATCAGGTGTTGATTCAGTCCAGTCTCGATTATGGGAGCCTGGTTTATGGTTCAGCATCGCCTTCCATGTTGTGGTTGTTTGATCCAATAATTCTATGTGGGATCTGACTCGCAACTTTAGCTTTCAGCTCAAGATCTGTAAACAGCGTATTGCTGGAGGACGGTGTCCCTCCATTGCGGATCTGGTGCCAACGACTACTGGCCGCTTATGCTGCACATGTTTGTAGCTTGCCCGGGCATCCAAATTACCGTCTCCTGTTCCCCAACTCGGTCGTCCATCTTCCAGAACGGTGGCACCGGTGTGGGTGTACGATCGCGGTAAACGTGTGGGCTCTTCTCTCTGGGCTTGAGTTTTTCCGTCCCCCACTTCTTTTCTCGGCCCGCATACGTATACCCCCGTCACGTGTAAGCCACGCCCATGCCTTCAGCTGGGTTTGGCACAGGGCCCGAAGCACTCAGTTCCTCCTGAGACCCTCCGCCACCGCTTTCTTTCCATCCTTGCCGCGTTTCACGCCTCTGATGTGGTCTATACCGACGGTTCGATGGTGTCTGGTCGAGTTGGTTTTGCAGTTACTCTTGGTGATCATTCTCAACAATGCACATTGCTGGCTGGCTGTAGTGTTTTCACTGCTGAGCTGGTAGCCATTTCTCGCGCCCTAGAGTATATCAGCTCCTGCTCAGGTGAGTCCTTCGGTATCTGTAGTGACTCCATGAGCCTGAGCTATAGACCAGTGTTTTCCTCGCTCTCGTTGCTGATGGCTATCCAGGAGTCCATCCATACTCTTGCTCGTTGCGGCCGTTCTGTGGTTTTTATGTGGACCCTGGGTCATGTCGGCATCCCGGGTTAGTGACGTGTTGACACGCTGGCTAAACAGGCAGTCCATTCACCATTCGTGGAGACTGGCCTTTTGGAGTGCAATCTCCAGTCAGTTTTGCGGCAGGAGGTACTTGGTGCCTGGAGTGATGAATGGCGCACCCTGCCTTCACCCAAAAAACTTCGGATTGTCAAGGATACTACCGGTGTGTGGCACTCCTCCTTGCTGGCCTCTCCCAAGAAGTCCATTGTACTCTGCCGGCTATGCATTGGCCACACCTGGCTGACGCACAGTTATTTATTACGCCGTGACGACCCACCTCTCTGTCATTGTGGTTCGGCGTTGACGGTGGTCCATATTTTGTTCGACTGTCCGCTTTTAACTACGCTCAGGCAGACGTTTGCGCTGCCTGATATGCTCCCTGCACTTTTAACAGATCACGATGCAATGGTAGAGTTAGTTTTGAGTTTAATTCGAGCAGGAGGCTTTAATCGCTCGATCTGAGAGTTTGTCTCCTTATTTGCGTTGAGTCTTGCCTTGGTCTCTGGTTATTCATTGGGATTCTTAGTGGATCCGTGGCGGTTGTCTTTTCCTTTTTTTGTTTCCATGGTCGGCCAATCACTGTAGCACTCTGTGTGCTTTTAATTCCTTTTCTCTCGTCTTCGTCTGTGTCTTTCTTGTTCTATGCCGTCCCTTATCTTCTCCGCTGCTTTTTTTTTTATTCCTTGTGGGTGTTTCATGACCTGATGACCTTTGCAGTCTGGTCCCGTTAACCCCCACAAAATACTGACCAACTGTTACTACACTTTTAAATGAACATTTTTCCCAGAAATGGATAGGTCGTGGTGCTACACGTCTGTGACCACACAGATCTTCTAATTTAACACCAATGGATTTTTGTGTATGGGGATGGAGGAATGACATAGTTTATGAAGACAAAGTCAATACACGTAAGGCACTACCTGCTCGTATTATGAATGCAATAGACGAAATTAAGAACAAGCCTGTGAAGCTGAAGCGAGCATCATAATTTTTTCATATAAATGCAGATAAATGAATTGAACCCGGTGAAGACATTTTTGTACTTTCTTTGTGAATGTATTGTGAAATTGTATGTACACTGTACAACTTATTGAACACTGAGCTTTTTGTTTTTTTCCGGTTTAATACAAATTCACGTGTACTATGGTATTAATAAAAGCAGATTATCTTACATATTCATAGAGTTTCAGCTTAAGTTATTACCATCATTTTTCCAAAATTAGATTCTCTACAACCTTTGTTGAAAACCTTGAGCAATTGTTTGGTATTTAAAAAACAATCTGGGCCAAGTTGTAATATATTAAAAATTTTACGGAATTATTTCTTTGCTTCTCTGGATGTTGTGGAAAACTACAGCAGATACACTGCTGGGACAGTTTTATTAGATTCACCAGGTCAATAACAAAAAAATAAATGGAAATCCTGGTTTTCTTAACCTCATATAGTTTTGCGATGCGTTCATACTACGAAGTTGCTAAATTTCAGGCAACATCTTTTATTAGCCGTAACTCCGTAACTAAACATTCGCGGACCTCATATATTAAAATGTTTGCATATCTTCGTCAATCACTGTGTACATCTATACAACGTATTTTAATTTTCTGAAATAAAGTCTGAGTTTGGACTTTAATTTTGAAATTTGTCGATCTCATTTGATGGGCTACAAGGTGGATCGAGTAGATTTTGGGTGAGCCCCTGAGAGCCCTGACTCACCCCTGCCGCTATGACTGGTCGCAACGAATGCCACGTACACTTCATGTCTGAAAGCTTTGCCCTAGTGGCTGAAGTTAACACCTTGGCTGTAAATGTAAGGCTCTATGGGGATGCGTAAGGCATCAGATACAAGGTGCAGGGTTCTGCCCCTTTTGAAGCTGATCCTGTCACAGATGTTCATGCATGTTCAGGGTTCCGTTTCTGAACTGGCAGCCGGAACTAGTAAGGAAAAATGGTGGTGTACTTTTCAGTAAATGGCAAGTAAAGTTATTTTAAGAGAAAATATAAATTTATTTGGTGTTGCGGTTTATGTTACCACACCATTCAAAATACACCCACGAAATGTTACACAACAATGCGAAGACTGTCTCTTTCGAAAGTTATGAACTTATCAGTTACCATGTCAACCACACTTTGAGAGTTGAATCAATATTAATGTCCAATAAGTATTCTGAGCAATTAACACAGTTCTAATCAAATTTGTAATAAGTGCGTACTGTGATTTTAGTCATATGACCACCTATTTCCAACCTCGGCACAGAAATCTTACTTCTAAATATTGAGTCTTATTAATATCGCTTTAGCACATTTCGAGTGGTGCACACTCTTTAGTCTACCACTGCTCATGCTATAATTGTGAAGAACTCTGACGCTAAATTCAAGATTGCACTCACTATGGCTAGCACCCAACGCTCCTTAAGTGACAATGTGGTCCCCGTCTAGAACTTTTTGACCAATCAGTGGCCAGGAAAATCCATGCAACCTTATGGGGCCATGGTTCGCTTAGTGGATGAGAAGTGGAATCACTGTCTCTTATTGAACTGTTATACTTTAGGTCGTGATCAAGACACCACAATGCCGCACTATCCTCCCGAATAGCAGGGCATGGGACACGCTGCACAAAATTATGATTCTCTCTGTACCTATCAAATAAAAAA
Organism: Schistocerca americana; assembly: GCF_021461395.2. Classification (NCBI taxonomy): domain Eukaryota; kingdom Metazoa; phylum Arthropoda; class Insecta; order Orthoptera; family Acrididae; genus Schistocerca; species Schistocerca americana. Next base: position 70,077,787 of record NC_060119.1, read on the forward strand.
ATTAGGACTTCCAATGCAGATGTTAAAATTTACATGTAATCTCCCTGCTGATGAGTAGAGAGTGCTGTGCCTCTAATTGTAAATGCGAGAATGTGGCTGGCCTACACTGTTCATTCTCTTTAAAACTGTTTATTATCTGTAAAAATTATGCAAAAGTTAAACAAAATGTTTTATGTTTTGGCGGTACCGGCAATCTCCAGATCACGAAGTAGTAGCTGACATACAAGCCCATTCAGAAAACTACTTTGTAGATAACAGATATTCCATCAACACCCAGAAGTCACTCATTTCAAAAGCTATTCAGTGTATCAACATGCCTTCCTGCGACATTTTGAGCTTTAAGCCTTGTGGGTGTCATCTCTATGGAAGAAGAGTTGCCATCGAGGTCGCCAAGTAGGTCTACAATATGAACTTTCGCTACAGTAAAATGCTAAGAACTTACAAAGTGACAACTGAGTTGTATTCATTTCTAGTAGTCAGAACACCACGTAATAATTGCTGTTTTTAGGTACCCATAGGAGAACACAATTGAACTTGGCATGACTCTGCATGCAGCTAGCTTAGAGGCATCTCAAAAAGCTGAGTTGCTGCAGGCAGTACACAACATCTTCACAGGGTCAGTTTACCCTCTAGGTCTCAATAATGTAGTCCGCCATCCCAGCAATGTGTACAAGAAAACGTTTGGCGATGGAATCTATATGAGTTGCGTTTAAATCTCTTCAGTTGGGAACACAGGATAAGTCTGACACCTGGGAACCTACAGAGAGGAATGTCGAAAGGTCAGTTATCAATGCACATCACTGTTCGACTGATTCAGCACTTGCCAGCCATGTGTTGGGCTGATATCATGTGCCAATGAGAGTAACGTAAGAGCTATGCTATACCGGGAGAGGCTTTTCCAGTCCACGGTCCATCCTTCGGCTATGCCTTACGAAGGTATTTCCCCATCTAGCATAAACCAACAGCCTGGAATGCTGTTATAGACTAGAAGTAGCATGAAACTCCCTGGCAGATTAAAAAAAACATGTCGGACCGAGACTCGAACTCGAGACCTTTGTCTTTGGAGGCTATTGTTCTACCGACTTATATCTCATTTTGTTCGTGATTGTTCGTTCTATTTGTTCGAGACGGACGTCCCATGACGCTTGTTCAAGTTCATCGTCGTTGCATTCACTCAATTTTTTATGGCAGAGGGCGGCTAACCCTCTGACCGACTAAGCAAGCACGACTCAAAGCAGGCCCTTACGGCTATACTTCCACGAGCATCTCACCTCCTACCTTCCAAACTTCACAGAAGCTTTCTCTGTGAGGAAGTTTTATATCAGCACACATTGTGCTGCAGAGTGAAAATTTCATTCCGAAAACATTCCCCAGGTGTGACTACGCCACGACTCTGCAATTTTCTTTCTTCCATGAGTGAATGTCATGCAAGTTCCACAGGAGAGCTTCTGTGAAGTTTGGAAGTTAGGATATGAGGTACTCATGGTAGTAAAGCTCTGAGAACGGGTCGTTGGGTGGCTCAGCAGATGCCCGCTAAAGGCGTCTCGGTCCGGCGCATGGTTAAAATCGGCAAGGAAGTTTCACATACACACACTTTCTGCTGTAGAGCGAGCATTTCATATCAGAATCATCATGCTTGCAACCAGTCCAAACTAACTGCACGCTCTCACAGGAACCATAGTCATTCACTGGATAATCTCAAGAGATTGGCCACCAAAGAGTCGTTCAAGGCATGAGTATTAACCATCTCGACCAGCTTCTATGAAGCATACCAAGGAGGGTCAAAGCGTGTTAGAACACACAAAGGTGCAACCGCATGGTATTGAATGTAACCGAACAGCATAATTTGAATTCCTAAATGTGCAAAAGAATGAACTTTTATAATACATAGCTTTTTTTAATTTTTGTTTCAATTTCAAGTTATAAGCTATGCAGGTGGTGCAAAACGTAATTTCAGCAGTTTACAGTGGCTGACTGCGCGCCGAAAAAATGGTCATTTGTTAAACACAAAGTCTCTTTAATGAGTGATTTACTGCAGTAACTAAACATTGTGAAAGAGATACGAATGACTACGACACATTCTAGTGAACCGTGCGTACCTGCAGATTTCGTTCAGCCGTCACAGTTATGTTATATAGCTAGAGAAGGCCGAAATGCACGCTATAAGCTCACGCAGGATGGCGTGAGGGCTGAAACAGGATACGAAATGAATGCTATAAAGAAAAGTACGTAGCTGCTGGAATACTTAACTTTAATCCATCATTTGTATACATCGTTCTTGATGAGACATGCTTCATACGATAACTATCAATTGCTATGGCGCCTTGTTAGGTCGTAGCCATTGACTTAGCTGAAAGCTATTCTAACTATCTTCTCTGCAAATAAGCGAGGCTTCGTCAGTGTTGCATCGCTAGCTAAGTCGTCCGTACAACTGGGGCGAGTGCTAGTAAGTCTCTCGAGACCTGCCGTGTGGTGGCGCTCGGTCTGCGATCACTGACAGTGGCGACACGCGGGTCCGACATGTACTAATGGACCGCGGCCGATTTAAAGCTACCACCTAGCAAGTGTGGTGTCTGGCGGTGACACCACAAGTTATCTCATAATTTCATAACCTCAAATGAAATGCACTATTCGGATTTGGAGAGCTACACTCAGTCGTTAACACGCGACTTTTCAGGAGGGGAACCTTTCAAGTATATCTCTCTCCTTTTGCGCTAACTCATAAACAGAAGGCCGGTTCACTTGAGTAACTGTTCCAAGTGTAAATTTACTAGTGAACAACTTTAGTATACAGAGCGTTCCGATTTACAGTCCACAGTGAAGTGATTATTTCAGCAGTTTTGTTTGTTGTAAATTTTTTCAATTATTAAAAGTCATAGCCTTTACCTTATCCTTCGTTTTTATCCTATTAAATTAAGAAAACATGCAGAAAATTAATTTTTAAATCATTGCGTACCAAAATTAAAGGATCAGTTATTTGAAATCCCGTTATTTTTGACCCATTGCAACACAGAAGTTTGATCATACAGCGAAGGCTTTCACGACCGGATGTTTCAGCTGCCGAGAATTCTTCCGGGCTGTTTGGCCGTGGCCCGTGGAACTCCTCAATCCCTGACGTTTCATCCAAAGCTACGTTGGACATCTTCGAGGTGCTCCTGGTTGTACTGTCTTGTCAGTCGGCAAGACTCAGCACAACCAGGAACAACTCCGAAGATGGCTCTGAGCACTATAAGACTTAACTTCTGAGGTCATCAGTCCCCTAGAACCTAGAACTACTTAAACCTAACTATCCTAAGGACATCAAAAACATCCATGCCCGAGGCGGGATTCGAACCAGCGGCCGTAACGGTCGCGAGGTTCCAGACTGTGGCGCCTACAACCGCTCGGCCACCCCGGCCAGTTGTCTAGCGTAGCTTTGGACGAAACGTAAGGGATTGAAGAGTTCCATGGGACCCGGCAATACAGCCCGATAAAATTCAAAGTAACAGAAGTTTGGAACATGACGCGAAGGTGGCCACAACATTCCTGTGTAACAGTGCATAGGGTGGCGACCTGCGGCGTCTCCCTCGGTCTCATAGACACTTCAAACGGCGAAGTGTCGACGCTTGCGAAGAAAAGGCCAGGGATCATAACTGAATGCGAGACGTAAGATAGGCTAATAACATCATATTAGCTCTCACCTTCCCAACAATTCTCTACAACGTCACTATGGACGTTTGAAAACAGTGGAAGATTGTCACACATCCCCTTAGATACATCTCACCCCATGTCTTGACGCTTCTGTGAAGGAGGTTAGTAGCGACGTGCAATGTTGGCATCACACGGATTACCTGTGGGTTGCCGAAGAGAAACATTCGCACAGGCCGCTGCTGGGAAGGATAAGTCTTAAGATGATCATCTTCAAATTTCGTTGAAGTTTCAAACAGTCCCTAATGAGTCCACCCTATATACCAGAGCAATAATAGCCTTCGTGCTACAGTCGAAAAGGATGAAACTCCGACTGTCGGTAGGCTTGCAGCCCAACGTCGTGCTTAGACAAAAAGTTGGGCTGTCAGGGATGTGTCGGCAGTATCAAAGGTTGTCGAGAACATTGTTCTGTGGCACATCGCACTGTAAACTGTCGGTTCCAACGGCGATATGCGTAGAACTGTAGGGATCGGTAGTCGTTAGTTTTGTTCACATTTTAGAGGTACAGGTGTAGATCTTTATTTTTGACTAGACTTGGCGGTTCAAAGTCCAAATGATTCGTGTCTGCCATATATAGTTTAGGTAAGTTTACGAGTTTGTTGACATTAGCGTCTAGTTGCGTATTAGTACAGGTTACGAAACTTCACTGCTCTTGTTTCAAGTAATTCTCTGCTTTTTTGAAGTTTTGGCTATCAAATCGTATGGGACATATGTAGTGTTTGTCGTAGAAATCTGAAGAAGGGGGCATCCTGTGAAGACTGCAAGTTATGGTTTCATTGGGGCGAATGCAGCGGTGAGGAAATGGGAATAGATAATGAGGCTCTTCCACGGCAATGTAGGTTATGTAGAAAGGACAGAAAAATCGCTGATCAGGAGGCCAAAGTTAGTGCCCTTAAGGCTGAATTAGGAAACGCGAATTTTGAATTGTGTAGGCTAAGGGAGGAAAGAGAGACGGGGTGCAGCTAAAAGATAGCAAGCAAAGGGTGAAAAAGAGAAACTGTTGGAAAAACTTTCGAAATTCAGTTAGTAAATCAGTTTGGCTTTCTATCTGAAATAGTTTAGGAAGGGCCTCATCCAGATGTAATCGAATTTAGGTTAAAGTAGAATTATAGCTCAGACAAAAAAGGCAGGTCGAGATCAAATCAGAATAGGAAAAGAGGAATAGTGCTTCAAGGTGGCAATCATGAAAGGCTTCGGGAGAAATTAGGTGCAGGGTAGTTTTGTGAAACTAAGTGCTAACCTGAGCCAGGTGACAAAATCTTAGATCAACTATGCAGGCACTTTGAGAAAGATAAGCTAATTATAGGTGGGGGTTGAAGAAAACAGCATGGCTATGAATCCATGATACAGCACTAGGAGTGACCTGGATAAAATAGGGGCGGAAACTGAGCACAAATGTGGGTTTTATGGAGCTCTTTCACTGTCATGGCAGAAAAAATCTGACGTAAATGTTGTTCCAGTTGATGCTATTGGTAGAAGGGGATACACTGCACATGGTCTGCAGCCTCCACCTAAATAGAAAGGGAAATATATTAACAGATGCTGTTAGAAGGGAGACAGGAAAAATAAACACTTGGGTGGGTAGTATTACTATTAAATAGAATGAGACTAGCTTATCCAAGAGTATACAAGTAGATAATGTAATTAACAAACTTTTATTATTTGTGGGTGAAAGAATTGGTGAGAATAGTTCAAAACAAAAACTGAATCGGTACAAGGAAGAGACAGTTTTGAGTAATCTTAGATCAACTCTCATCTCAGAAGATCTCGTAAAATAAGTAAAATCATTAAATCTTTGAAAAATAAATATTCTGTTGGAGTAAATGACATCACTAACATGATATTAAAACGATGTGGAGCAATTACAGCTGATGTTCTGAGTCACATATGTAACACATCACTAACTCAAGTATTGTCGCAAAGAGGTTGAAATATGGCATTTTCACGCCTTTCTACAAAAAAGGGGACACCACAGATGCCAATAATTACTGGACAGTATATAATCTTTATATCATTTAAGTGATTTAATAAAGTTTGCCACATCATCTAACTGGTATGAAGTTACATTAGGTGATCCACAAGTATCGATCACGGGTCCCCTTCTAGATATATGTGCATGACCTCCTTTCTTAACTGAAGAAAGAAGCTAAAGTGAAACTGCTGATGGTACGAGTACCACTATTAAAGGAAACTTCAATAGAAAATAATACTAAGTATGTCTTTGGAAAATGTTATTAATTGGTTTTCTGAGAATAGGCTTGCTCTGAACTTTGAGAAACACAGTACATCCTATTTTCTGCTGCAAGATGTACAATTCCTTCTATAAAAGTAATACATCAACAGAGCCGGCCGGGGGGGCCGAGCGGTTCTAGGCACTACAGTCTGGAACCGAGCAACCACTACGGTCGCAGGTTCGAATCCTGCTTCGGGCATGGATGTGTGATGTCCTTAGGTTAATTAGGTATAAGTAGTTCTAAGTTCTACGGAACTGATGATCTCAGCATTAAGTTCCATAGTGCTCAGAGCCATTTGATCCATTTTTTGAATACATCAACAGAAGTCGGTAGCCAGGGTAGAGCGAAGCAAGTTTTTGGGTGAGAATCTTAACTGGAAAAAATAGTATTCTGGATCTCCCAAGGCGACTATGTTCAGCAATTTTTGCAATCAGAATAATTGGCAATTTTGAGGATAAGGTAACATACGTCGTACACTTTCTGATGTCATATGGAATTGTTACAATACCCTCAAAGTACACTGACACAGTAATTAAATTTGCTCCCGCCAACATGGATCAGTTTAAAACCAACAATCACATTCATGATTATAATACCAGAAGGAAGAAAGACTTACACTATCCTCTACTTAACCTATCTTTGGCATAGAAAGAGGTAAAATATGCTGCTGTGAAACTTCTCGATAAATTACGAGATGAAATAAAATGTCTGACAGACAGCAGTAATAGCTTCAAAAATAAACTGAAGTAGTATATCCTTGAAAACTCCTTCCATAAAAATACTTTAATTCTTGAATAGGAATAGAAAGATCTATATGTATAATACATACATTTGGTGCCATTTTGGGGAATGGGGTAGGTAATGAAAATTTTAACTTAAACAATACCTTTATTGTGTGAATTTCTTATGCACTAAACGTTTCATATCGTATTGATTACGTTGAGATTGATCGGTGGAACACACAGCTAACATATTAACCACATAGAGGCTTTGTTGACACCACCTGAGACCTCTTGGTATCGATTCTCAGCAGCGTTGCGCCCGAAAAAGGTTCATCGGCCACGTGTAAGAAAATTCTGTAACAGAAATTCTGGAAATCAGATTTCTGAACTCCATTACAGAGGCGTCAGGGTAAGGAGTGAGATTTGGGTAAGGGAAGGTGTGGCGGCTATACCGTGGTGTGAGAAGTCCACGGTGGCGTTCGAGCGAATTGTAGTCAGCTTTTGTGGCAAGATGACGTCATTAGGCCACCTTACACCTCGGATACACATGTGAGGTTTGACCACTTTTTCGTACTGATCGACATCTTGCTGCATGAAGCGTTACCGACACACATGGTGACGTCGCAGGGCGCAGAGCCTTCGCACCGTTATAGAAGAAGGTTGTAGGAATCTTGGAGCCTAAGTCCAGTGTTCTGAGTCGCAAACAGAGAGAACGATGGGGTTCCAAATACGCAATCTTTTAATTTTTAGCGTAGTGTATGTATATAGAAAAGTTGAAAGAACAGCAGTCACATTTTATCTACAGAAGGAGATGGTTTACGTCCGTTGTACACAAACACTTATACACAAACACCAAATGGCCTTCGGAACTTTGCAAAGAACTCACACGCGCTGTTGCCGCAGCTTGTCAAAATGAAAGAAGAGTTAACAAATGCGAGCCGCTTTCCACGATAACAGCTATTTTTGCCGCAAGTGCATGTGTAATTGTTTGCCACCGCCGCAACCACTATCCCGTGTAATGGGTGCTACATTTTCCATTAACACGCTCGCTTTGCGCCACCTCCCGCCAGGCGCCATTCCCGGTAATTGCACGTCGGCTGACAGAAAAAATTCAGCGCTGTTTCACAGACGCTCCAAAGATATCAAAGGGATGGCTTCTTCGATTCACACACAGTAAAATTTGACTCGCTGTTTTAACAGTGGCAGCTTTGTCTTTCCTCTGTACGTAGCTACGAAACTACAGTCAGGTGTTCCAGGTCTTCAAAATGAAGCAGTTCGATTAGTAGGAAGTGACAGTCCGACATTACCCCCGCATTAAGTAACAAAAGTATGTGTTTTTACTGTGGAATTATAAAAAAAGTCACTACGTTTACCAGTGAAGACTATTACTTCTGATAACACAAATTACTTATCGTTTCCATTTACTCATTCTTCTACACCATAATCACAAGCATGGGAGATATGTTAGCGTTAGAGGTTGTGACCTTTTCATACGTACTAGTGTTTTTTAGTTCCTTGCACAACCGCTACTGCTTCCTTAACATACAGGTTAAGCAATCCGTAAAAACTGTGAAACTATTTCATAACGCTGTGAGTACACGTCTTCCTTTCCCGATCTTCCACTTCTATTCTTCACCCTTAGGTTTTCTAAGAAAAGTTATTAACGCACCTATGGCTATATTTTACTCCAATTATTCTCGGAAATTAAGCTGTTCGTCTTTAACTGTCGACTGTTTTCTTGAAATTTGCATAAAACAGTATAAGAACATGTTATTTGGTCTTTGTTCAATATTTTTCATTTATTTTGCTTAAAGTTCTTCTCTGTGGTGACACACGTGAAGGAGAGACGGACATACATCAACTCGATAAAGCAAGACACCGCAATTAACAAGATGTTCATCGGTTCTACAGAGTCAATGATGAGACCGATAATCTGCTGGTTGACTGGAAAAAGGCCAGAGAACGATGGCGCAACAACTTCAAGAAGATCTCAAGAGAAGAGTTCCATCATCCACCAATACTCACCGGCCATGCTGTTGAAGGGCCCGTTAGAGAAACTGCAGTCGACGAGGTCAAGATTGCTTTGAGGAAAATGAAGCCTGGGAAAGCAACCTGCCCAGATGACCTTCCAGCAGAGTTATGGCGTTCCCATCGTAGGAAGACAGCCGAACGGTTAACGAAACTCATCATCAACATCACTGACGAGGGACTGACACAAACTGATTGGCAGCACAGCATCACCGTGCCTATCTTTAAGAAGAAGGGACATCTCGCTGAGTGCACCAACTACCGTCGAAATCGACTTCTCTGCCATGCCATCAAAATCTTAGAGCGTGTTCTGGACCAAAGCATCCGTGAGATCACACAGATTTCCAGAAACCAAGCTGGATTTGCGAAGAATTTCGCCACAGCTGATGCGATTCATGCTGCAAGACTCTTAGTAGAGAAACATCATGAGCAAGCCAAGCCGCTGAATCTATCATTTCAGGATCTCGAAAAGGCCTTTGATCCTGTGCCACACAGTCTCATCTGGCTAGCACTTCGACAGCATGATGTGCCAGAGAAGCTTAATGACTGAGTGCAGTTACTTCATGCACAACTGAGAAGTTATGTCAGTAGAACCTGAGAACTATCCAAGGCATTCCCCATCACAGTCGGCGTCCATCAACGTTCTGCATTATCAGCACTTCTGTTCATTCTCGTAATGGACACCATGACAGCTTATCTGCACCTGTCATTATAATGAACCCTACTTTATGCTGAGGACGTGATGCTGGCAACAGAAAACATGCTTGATCTGTAGAGCCTAAGTTAAAAAAGGAGTGACCGTTTGGCGCAACTAGATTTGCGACTTATTTTGAAGAAAATCGAGTACATGACATCAGACAGACATGAAATGGGAACAATCACGATTAATGGTGAAGATCTAACCAGTGTGAGTAAGTTTAAGTACCTCGGTTCCACGAACACCGTTGACGGCCGACTCAAAAATGGTTCATATAGCTCTGATCACAATGGGACTCAACATCTGAAGTCATTAGTCCCCCAGAACCTAGAACTACTTAAACCTAACTAACCAAGGATATCACACACATCCATGCCCGAGGCAGGACTAGAGCCTGTGGCCGTAGCAGTCTCGCGGTTCCGGACTGAAGCGCTTAGAACCGCTCAGCCTCCACGGCCGGCCGGCCGACTCACCGGAGAGGTCAACACCAGAACTCAGGCGGCCTGGATGAAGTGGCGAACTACAACCAGATTCACTTGCGACAGCAGAACGAAAGATAATTTAAAATCGGAAATCCATCGCACTATCATCCGACCAGCAGCCTTGTACGGTTGTGACTGCTGGCTGACTACAGTTGAGACGGAACGCCGCCTATGTGTAATGGAATCAAGGATGCTAAGTTGGGCAGCGGGCCTCACTAAGTTAGATCACGTTTCTAATGACAGCATTGGGAAACAGTTTGATGTTGCACCGATCGAAGACAAGATGCGTGAGAGACGTCTTCTGTGGTTTGGGCACGTTCTACGGGCCGGTGATGACTCTATTGCCAAGGCGGGTTACACACTTGAAGTCGTAGGCCGTAGATCCAAACGACGACCTAAGCAACTCTGGGCTGGTGCGATTCATAAAGTCCTTAAATGCGTGAACATCCACCCAGATGCAGCCCGTGATAGAGCGAAATGGAGACAACGGAGCCATGTAGCGGACCACGCAGGCACGCAGGACAAACACTGAAAGAAAAGAAGAAGAAGAAGAAGAAGAAGAAGAAAGTCCTTCTCTGTGGTCACGAATTTCTTGTTAGATGTAACAGAGCGCTGGAGGGGAAACAACGGAAAATAGGATATATATATTATGGTACCCGGCGAGCAGGAGAGATGTTCTGAGTAGAGAATGACGAATGTGAAAATACAGGGAAGCATCCCTGTATTCATTCTGAAATGTTTACGAAAACTTAGGAGACCGAAGTGTTAGTGCACAACAAGAGTGGGGGTTACTTGAACGAAATGAAAAGCTTTTCGTCTAGAGTTTTCCACGCATTTTGAACTTCCATGCTTGCTAGTCCCGCATATCGCCTCTACCCACGTAGCCATGGCGATTTCTTATGTCTTCGAATCCAGCAAAGAGCTTCCTTGGCCATCCTACATGAGTACGACTGGCTACATCTTCAGCATTTTTCCATTACATTTTGATTGCCGTGATAGCTACGTCTTAAAGTCTGTTGTCACATATAATGGTTTAATTTCTCTCTGTCGTAGTAATTTCCAAAATACATTTCTTAATTTCATACTGCGCAACCTCCAGCTTGTGAATATTTTTACAACTAAAAGTACATTGCCAACTGTCCTAAATCGAAGCTTGTGATACATACCGATACTAAAATTTCCGTTTCAGATACGCTGGAAGCTTAGTTTACTAAAGGCATTCTAAGAAATTATACTCTTTCATAAATATTCGTCAATCTATTGGTAACCCTCAAGTGCTCTAAAAAGAAATGCTAATCTGTTGGATCTGTAATTTGCATCTTGAAGGCATGTTACAAGACTGACATCATGCATAATTGAGAGCAATCGAATTAAATCAGGTGATACTCTGGATACCATATTAAGAAACGAGACATTTGAAGTACCAGATGAGTTCTGTTGTTTTCAGTAGCAAAATAGTGACAGTATGAAAGAACACATACATTGGAAACAAAACCTTTTCTAGCAAACAGAAGCGGATTAACATCGAACATGAATATGGGTGTTATGAAGACATTTCTGAATGTGGGTACCAAGACTGAAGCCTTATATGGAAGTGCAACGTTGACGATAGACACTGAATTGAAAAAAACAATTTACGTTTTTGCTGTGAGGTGCTGCAGGGCAATGTTGAGCATTAGATGTTGGGTCTTAAATGCCAGATTTTGATAGCTGAATATATGGTAATGACTCTAACAGTTGAGAAAAGAAATATAGCCCCCTATTTACTAAAATAATGTTGTTCGGCATCAAAGAGTAGTTCGTTTGGTAATGCATTAGTCTCTCGCTATGTGTGTGTGTGTGTGTGTGTGTGTGTGTGTGTGTGTGTGTGTGTGTGTGTGTGTGTGTGTGTATGTGTGTGTGGGACCAAGAGATGAGAACAGTAAGAAGTCCAAGTAGATGCAAGGATGAAGGCACTTAGTAAAAACAGATTATTGTAGGACCTTCTTTCTTATCCCTTTTTCAAATTTGATTTCTTGCTGTACACGTCTAATGTATGCTGTGGCATATAATTATCTTAACATAGTTTGAAGCAGTTACACGTTTCTTACAAGATGTTAGCTCAGGTTTGGTTGAAGCTGAGGCAACGGATTTCTGTGAATCACAGATCCATTTCACAAATCTTTGATTCATTTTACAAATTCCATCGAGACTTGTAAATAATCCATTGTGTTTTTTGAGTGAAAAGCTGATACAGAATGGAGGGAAGACTGATTGGACTATTGATTGTTATGTCTGCTCTTTCTTCTTATCTTTGAAGTTCAGCAACAATATACCTACTCCACTTCCGAAGAACTGCCTTCTATGAATATTAGTTACCATACCGAGTGACATATTAACCGATAAATAAGATACCTGTTAAAATATTTTCTACTTTACCTTCTTTATAATGTTATATTTTTCTTCTACCTGTCACTGAACCTTTATTTTATCCATTCACGTCTTCTAGTGTACATTTTCGAGTATGTTTTTGGAAGTGAGCGTTATGTATTACATTCAGGGTCTAGTTTTCATGTAACTGTGGTCATTTGTTTAATAGCTGTGTTTTCAAACAGAATTCACACGCTTGTTTTGTACGAACAACATCTTCTGCTGTTTGCTTCAATATGTTTCATAAATGAGTGCTCTTCTCTTGTCATTCTTAAACTTAATACTTTCTATGAGCTGCACTTTTCATTTCATTTATGCGGTGTACCTTCTTATTCTTAAACAAATTCTCGTCATCAAATATCTGATTCCTCCTCTAGTAATTTAGTGCACTTCTATATTCATGTCTTAATTGGCTACAGATCTAGGACACTACGAGGATGCAAATTCCTATAAAGTCTAAATCCCGTTATATCGTGTATAATTCTTATGTGGTTTGAGAAAGCATAGTCCCTTCCAGCGTCAACTCCATTTTGGTATCGCCTTAAAATTTTCTATTCGATTTCTTTTGGAACAATGCCCTCACAACAATCTAGTTGTATATGTCAACAAGTACTACTTATGTACTGTTTAGCCCCACGTTTTTTACTTCCAGACGGCAGTTGGAATTGTATCAGAATCAGCTTCATTTTTTTCTTCACGATAAAATCTCAGATGAGGATGATGATAATGGTATTTGGTGTGTGGGCCGCTCAACTGCCTGTTTATCAGCGCTCACACAAATTCCCAAGGTCCACTCTCGTCACTTACCCAACTCATGATGAAATGATAAGGACAACACAAACACGCAGTCCCCAGGTGGAGAAAATCCCCAGAGCCATGTGATCTAGATGAAGCAATGCTAACTACTCGACCACTAAATGCCGACCAAAGATCAGAGATACTCGCGATTTCAATTGAATTACTTATTAAGAAAAAGTCAGTTACCTTTCGGCCAATCAACATTAATTGCACAAATAGGCGATTTTCATTTTCAGTTCAAGTTCTTGGTAACATTTTGAAATTTACAAGCAATTGCTTATCTGACATAATTTCTGTAAACCTACTCTGAAGATCTGTTTGTTGTTTAAACAGCTTTGAAAGTACTTTAGTGACCTTTTCGATACCAGCTGGCTGTATGGAATCGGCTACTACTTTAATGATAAGAAGGTAAAAAGGAAGTTTCTCACTCTTCTGAGTGCAACTTTCGTTTTCTAATTTCTTTCTTGCTTATTCTTCCTAATGAACATTCTGTCAAGACTTCACTTACTATGTATTACTTAATGCTAGACAACAGTTAGGATTAATTTGCTGTATATCGCTTTCTTATCGAATAAGCGTTACTTTTATTCTTAGATACTATCAAGTTTTCGGTGACTTGTTCTAAAATCCCTGCTTTGCGAGCGTGAAAACTGAGGACGACACTATCTTACAGTAGAAACGGTAGAGTTAGTTCGACTTGTCTCTGCCATGAGGCACTCACGGCAACGCACGTCCTTTCGCTATCAGCAATATCGAAATAAGCATCTTAGTATCGTTTTATTAGCTTCAGAATATTGTAAATCGGTAGTAACAATATTAAACTATTCGTTGCCTTCGTCTGCATGAAAGCAGAAAAAGAATATTACAACAACATAATTCTAACACACACACACACACACACACACACACACACACACACACACACACACTGCTCTGAGTGGAGATTAGATAAGATGGCTTTTCGATCCAGTTGATTCATAGTGAGGCTATTGTCTGGTATGTGGAACGTGTTAGAAAACATGAAATCACAATAAATATAAATACAAACAGATACGCTAATATACTTTCCACAGATCCCAAATTAAATTGCCCTTGTGGAGGTGCAATTGGTAAAAAGAATCTTATACATATTTACATTTAAAAGGGTATAAAATATCACCAGATATTAAATTTTCAGTGCACTTAATAGCATATGACAATTCTCAAGCTATTATAGCCACACACCATCAAAGATAAACTAAAATAAACAATTTTTACTGCACCTATATACAATGACCGCATTACAGCACAAAATTTGTATATAAGTCACGCTATAAGCAGTATTCACAGTATGTGATACTGTTAATAACATAGACACATCCATCGATTCTACTAAGATTTTCATCAGTGGATCAGAGGGAGTGGTCCACCTATAAAACCTTTAGACTCTTGGCAAACTGAACTTCTTAATTAGTTACACTTTTTATGGCTGCAGGCGTATTAATGAAAACGTGTAGCGCTGAACAGCGGACACCTTTCGGATCCAAAGTAAATAACTTCAAATATTCGTGGAAGTTGTTGTAAATTTTGCTATTGATTCCATGAACTGTTCTGTTGGTTCTGATGGCACATTTCATTAAGGAATTAATGTATTAGGAAGCAGCAGTTCCTTAAACAACCCTCTGTAGGGCGTTCTTGAGTTCACACCACAAATTATTCGTATTCCCAGTTTTTGAGCTCTCAAAATTTTAGGTTGGCTTGATGAGATACTCCACAAAATAATCGCATATAACGTTATTGGTTGAAAATAAGCTTAGTAGGCTACCTTATTTTATATTTTATTCCATCTATGTCTGACAACATTCACATAACAAAAATAGGTTTATATAGGTTCCTGAGAAATTCTGTGGTTTCTTCCTCCTAGTTAAATTTAATATCAAGCTCAAATCCCAATAATTTAACACTGTCAACTTCTTCTATCTGCCTGTCGTTATATTTTAGGCATAAACTCTCAGGAAACTTTTCACAAGTCCCAGACTGCATATAATGTGGTTTCTTGCAAGGTTTAGTGACAGACCATTGCCTATAAAACATTTATTAGTGTTCCTAAAAATTTTGTTAGCCGACCTTTATAACGATGTCCTTGATTTACTGTTCTCGTAGCGTTTGCACCATCTCCAAAACCAAAAATAATGCGACATGTGGTAGTGTTACTGATGAAAAGTCATCGATGTATTCAAGAAAATGTGAGGGCCTTACATGGAACCTTACGGGACTCCACAAGTTATTGGTTCCCAGTTGGATGTTGCCTGATAGCTTAATATACGTATCTTTCCTACTGACACACTTTGTTTTCTGTCAGAGATATATAAAACTAGAGATGAAATATTTCAAGTTAACAAATTGGAGTCGCAGGTAAAAAATTGACACTATCGAAAATATAATTGTGATGGACATGAGATGTAACTGGCTGAAAGCATATGCACTAATCAAGGGAGTACTTTGTTAGAATCCTTGAGATAAGGAAAAACCAAGACGACAACCTAATGTCTGGTTCACAATGATCACTGAAGTATTTATCGGTGAAGAATGAAATGAGAGATAGGCTCTCGTGGCGGTATTTGTCTACCAGTGTACATAGGATTCCAGAGGTTGAAATGTTGATGTGATACACTGATTGGCCAGAACTTTATGACCACCGACATAATTGCGTGTATGTCCATCTTTGACATGGGCAACAGCTGCAACCCTTCATGTTCGGAAACAATAACGCCTCGATAGCCTGATTCCTGTGAAGGGGAGGGGGCAGTGAGCTCTCATGTCACATTCGATTACATCCCAGATGTGTTAGATCAGATTCAGACTTGGTGAGTTGGGTGGCGATCACATCAATTGGAGCTCGCCAGTGTGTTCTTCGTGTCACTTCATCAAACTCCTGGCCTTGTGACATAGCGCATTATCTTGCTGAAAAATGCCACTTCCGCTGCGAAATAACGTCGTCATGGTACGGTCTATATGGTCTGCAACCAGTGTACAATATTCCGTGGTCATCATGGTGCCTTCCACGAGTTCAGGACCCATGGATACAGACATGAATGTTCCCCAGAGCATAATGAGGCAGCAACCAGCTTGTTTACCTCCCTCAATATAGGTTTCAAGGACATGCTCCTATGGAAGACGATGGAATCGGCCCTCAGATCGACATGGTAAAGAATATATTGGGACCCATCAAACTATGCAAAACTGTGCCACTGCGGCAAGGTTCAGTGCCGATGGCTACGTACTCATTTCAGTCGTAGTTGCCGATATCATGTTTTTAACATTGGCACATGCGTGGAACGTTGGTTGAGGAAGCGCTTCGTTAGGACTGTTCAGTGCACTGTGTGTTCAGACTCACGTTTACCCTGCAGAACATTAACGTTTGATGTTAGTTCCACAACAGTTGGGCGCCTGTCATGTTTCACCAGTCTGCCTAGCTTCTGACAACCGGTATCTGTAATGATTGGAGCCGCCCAAACCCAAGTGGACGTGGTTCCGCCTTGGTTTCCCGACGTGTTGAACACACTCACCATAGCACTCCTCGAACACCCGCCAAATCGTGTAGTTTCCAAAGAGCTTGTGACGAGCCTCCGCACCATCACAATCTGTCCTCTGTCAGATCGCGCGCCATCATCATTCTACACACACATTCTTCTTTTCACTTGTACCACATTCACCGTGCGTCTGTCTGATTAGCAGTCATTCCTCACCGTGTGACACTGCTGTCGCCTGGGCACGTTCATATCGATAGTAGGTCGGTAACCGTAATGTTCTAATTGCATACAATACTCATTTTCATTAATTTGAGGTCCTGCTTACTTAAAATTTTTTGTCGGCGTCAAAGTTCAATAATAATTACATATTAGGATGATAATGTACATCGTTTCGCCAGAAAATGCGGTAACACAGGGCGTATACTGGCGTTTCTAGACGGCTGCCGCATCCTGGTCGAGATGCAATCAAGGCCGAGCTGGGGACGCCGTGTTAAGCAGGACGTAGTGCGGTGTGTCGGATGCAGATGAGATGCAAAGTGGCTTAGCGCTCTGTTCGCCGGGGCGTCAGCTGTAACCCAGCTCGACACCGACAAGCAGGTCGACGGGACGGAGACGTCCCGAAACCGTCGAGTTGGCGAGACACGGCTGATAGCCGACGATAAGTGCCTTGCAGGTGTCGGGAGGCGTTAACCAATACCGCAGTGCACTGGCTCTCCCAGTGTCTACGTGTCATTACGCTGTCTGGTAGTGGAAGGCGCTGGTTAATAGGCAGTCTAACTGCAGACAGCCGACAGCAGGAATCCATTTCACCATAGAAACCATCTACTCCACTGCGATAGTTCGTCTTAATGTTGATTAGACGTAGTATGCAATGTCAAAATCACCAACTTAGGTGTAGCCAACTTTCTGTACGTTGAAATGTGTTGTACAAAGGTAGGTGAAAAAAATGACAGTTTTTGTGTCAGTATCAGAGCAGTTAGTACGACTATAAATTAAGGAATCTATTCTCAAGTTAAGTTCACAATCATTTGAAATATTACGCATACGAAGCACTATAACATCTGTAATTCGTCACGTGTAATATACCCTTGTCGCGGTGACCGTATGTAATGCCGTGTTTCCTTCTACAATCGATGAGGTAACTCTATTGAATAAATCTCCAGAGGTGTGTTGCGCCAAGAAACTGATAATGCTCTGTTAGTGCTTTCAATGTCCGGCCCGGATAGCTGTGTGGTCAGCGCGACAGAATATCAATCTTAAGGGCCCGGGTTCGATTCCTGGCTGGGTATGAGGTTTTCTCAACTCAGGGACTGGGTGTTGTGTTGTCCTAATCATCATCATTTCATCCCCATAGATATGCAAGTCGCCGAAGTGGCCTCAAATCGAAATACTTGCACCCGGCGAACGGCCTACCCGACGGGAGGTCCCAGTCACACCACATCTACATTTCGGTGATTTCACGGAATACCGCGATCGAGGCAAGGGTAGAATAAAAGTTTTGGTAATGTTACTGTGCTGTACGAACTTGGATTGGCTGAGATGTGAGTATATACGGTCACTATTTTACAAGAGTTCAGTCTAGTACAAAGCACTTTCTTACTGACGTATGGATTGATTTTCACTTTTACATGGATGGTGACTAAATCCATTATCAGTTGTGTGCAGGGCGCAGTAAATTGACGCCCATCTTCTACTGTTGCAATACACTGGTGACCCAGAGTATGATGACCACCAGATTTATATCTTGTCTGTCCACCTTTGGACGAAATAAATCACTGAGTCTGCTTAACAGGGATCGAAAAGTTTGTTGGCAGGTTTATGGAATTATGTTGCATAAGACGTCAACGCATAGGTCGCGTAGTTCGCTTATGTGGCTACACGTTGATGGCGCCCGAAAGCCACCAAGATGGGTTCCTTAGAACTTACTGTTGTGGATTGGCAAGAGGGCCAACCCACTAACGTAAGAGGAAGCCGAAAGGCACGCGTTTTAGCTCACGCCGGCTGGCGTGAGGTCTGGAACAGGAAAAGGAAGTTAGACTAGATAAAAAGGATGTTGATGGTGGAATACTTAACTTCCATTAATGTTGAACGTAGCTCTTGTCTGTACATTCTTCACAGTATCAATAGCAACTGATAATGGCGCCTTACTAGGTTGTAGCAAATGACGTAGCTGAAGGCTATGCTAACTATCGTCTCGCCAAATGAGAGCGTATTTTGTCAGTGAACCATCGCTAGCAAAGTCTGCTGTACAACTGGGGCGAGTGCTAGGAAGTCTCTCTAGACCTGCCATGTGGCGGCGCTCGGTCTGCAATCACTGATAGTGGCGACACGCGGGTCCGACCTATACTACCGGACCGCGGTCGATTTAAAGGCTACCACCTAGCAAGTGTGGTGTCTGGCGGTGACACCACATTCGTCCCCCGCAAATTGGCGTACGGTTGTGTTCTAAGGCTCCCGCCCGCCGTGGGGAGTATCCCATGTTGACGCATGCGACGAGGTGGGGTGCCTAACAACAGGCGAGGCTGTGCCACCCGCACCCAGCCATTCGGACCGCGGGGACCTAGGAAACGTCTGAAAACCTGCTCCAGGGTGCATGCCAACATGCGGTGTATGCGCCCGCAGAGAGACAGGAGGGGCCGAAGGGTCGACCTCCATCGGGCCGGGGCACCCGACGGGCGAAGACGACATATGGTCCGGATTGGGCAAGAGTTCCATGTCGGAGGACAACTGGTCACGGGAAGCGATCGGCGACGCGTGACCCAGGGAGGCGCCAGGTGGTTGCAGCGACGCATCCACTGCGGGCGTCGCCGGCGGGAGAAAAGGCGGTGGCGGCGGCGCGTCGCCATGGGGCAAAATGTAAGGCAGCGTCGGTAACACCTGGGGCTGAGGCGAGCCAGTGGATGGGTCCCCAGGGCGCTGACCGGAGGGCCCCGTCGCTGAAAACAGACGGGGAGCGGCAGATCTCATGCGACGACATAGGCGCAGCTGGTTGAGATGCCGGCGCACCTCACCAGAGGCCCCCAAAACTAGGTACAGAGCGCGTCCGAGGCAGCGAAGAATGCGCCCTTCAAGCCAACGCCGTGAACCTCGATAGTTACGATAGTAGACAACGTCGCCCGGAGCAAAAGCAGGTGTCTGCCGCTGCACAGGAACCTGATGCGGCGGATATAGCAAAGACATCAAGGTTCGATGAGGACGACCGTGGAGCAACTCAGCCGGCGAGCGGCCATCACGGGGCTGAGAGCGATACGAGGACAAATAGAGCAATAACGTGTCCTCCCGAGAATGCGAAACTTTCAACTTCAACATCTGGGACTTGAAAGCCCGGACCAATCGTTCAGCAGCACCGTTTGACTGAGGCGAAAACGGCGCGGATGTCAGATGTTGAACACCATTGGCCTTACAGAATGACTGAAATTCTGCGGACATGAATTGTGGGCCATTGTCGGAAACAATAGTCTGTGGCAGACCTTCAATGCAAAAGATAGCAGATAACGCTTGGATGGTGGCAGATGACATCGTGGAAGACATCCGGACAACAAAAGGAAAATTACTGAATGAATCGACCAGAACCAACCATCGAGCAATCCAGAATGGTCCAGCAAAATCGATGTGTAAGCGTTGCCAAGGGGAAGTGGCTGTTGGCCATGCAAAGAATTTCCACGGCGATGCGGATTGTTGTTTGGCACACGCCATGCAAGAAGAGCACATATTCGTAATCGCAGCATCGATTCCGAACCAAGTACAGTGCTGCCGAGCAAGTTGTTTCGTTCTCACTATACCCCAATGTCCTTGGTGGAGAAGCTTTAAGACAGAGTACTGTAACGAAAGTGGGACGACGACCCTGGACTGATCATTATCTGAACGCAACAGCTAAACACCAATTCGTACAAAATGTCTCTCCTTGCGAGCAAAAAATCGGCGAACCAACGGATCCTCGATCCGTGACTTTGACAAGGGCCATTGCGTGGCAACAAAACGCATAACGGTAGCAAGGACAGGGTCAGCGGCTGTGGCTGTAGCTACACGATGAAAATCAATCAGAAACGATTCGACCAAGGCATCGGTTTCCGCATCAATGAACATGCAAGCAAGTTGGGAGGAATCGAATGCTCTATACTCAGCAACAGGCAAATGGGACAACGCATCGGCGTTCCCGTGCTTAGCAGTGGACCGATACAAGATATCGTAGCGGTACTGCGAGAGGGAAATAGACCAGCGAATGAATTTCTGCGCTGTACGTGGAGGTACAGGCTTGTTCGGATGAAAAAGTGATGTCAAAGGTTTGTGGTCTGTGATGATGGTAAAGTGACGACCATACAAGAAATCATGAAACTTAGTAACACCAAATACGAGAGCCAAAGCTTCTTTCTCGATCTGTGAATAATTTCTTTGTGCAGACGAGAGCAATTTGGACGCAAAGGCAATAGGACGATCGTGCGATCCATCTTTGTGCGCAAGTACAGCACCGACCCGAAATCCGATGCATCTACCATCAACAAAAAGCGTTTCTGGGGATCGAATGGCATAAGCCAAGTATTGGAAAGCAACGCCGATTTCAAATGACGAAAGGCGCGTTCCCATTCCGTCGTCCAGACGAACGAAACACCTTTACGGCGTAAGCGATGAAGCGGAGCTGAAATGGAAGAGGCGTGTGGCACATATTTGTTATAATAATTAATTATTCCCAGCACGCTCTGTAGCTTCTTCAAATTCTGCGGCGAAGGCAAGTCTTGTATGGCACGGAGGTGCTCGGGACTAGTATGTATGCCTTGGGCATTGAGTACATGTCCCAGGTAGGGTAAGTCTTGAGCAAAAAACACACATTTGTCCTTCCGCAAGCGAAGACCATTTTGTCGCAAGACCTGAATTTATGTTCTCAGATTGGCTAAATGTTCTTCTTCCGTCTTTCCGGAGATCACAATATCGTCCAGATAGTTTGCTGCAGTAGGGACCGACGCACAAAGAGTTGGCAGATATTGCTGAAATAGTGCAGGGGCGGATGCACACCCGAATGGCAGTCGTTTGAATCGATACAAACCAAGATGCTTGTTAACCACCAAAATGCGCTGGGAGTCTTCGTCCACCGGTATTTGCTAGTACGCATCTGCTAGGTCCAACTTAGAAAAATATTTACCCGGGCACAGTTTGTCAAAAAGATTTTCCGGGCGGGGTAAAAGAAAAGTTGCAATCACTAGTTATTTATTCACTGTTGCCTTGAAGTCCACAAAAAGTCTCAATTTTCCGGAAGGTGTTGGCAAAATTACTAAGGGTGATACCTAGAGAGAAGCCGGCACACGTTCAATAACACCTTCTGATTTCAAATCATTTAATGTTCTTGCGACCTCATCACGCAATGCGGGGGATCATTGCGCGCTCCGAAAAATTTCGGTTGTGCGTTTACTTTCAGTTCCAAATGTGCTTTATAGTTCTTAGCGCAACCAAGGCCCGGTGCAAAAATGTCTGCAAACTCTTCACATAGACGAGAAACACTGTCTGAAGGCACAGTCTGGTTCACTGATAAGACCTGATTTACGATAGACAAGTTAAACAACTGAAATAAATCCAAACCAAACAAGTTCACAGCAGAAGAAGAACGAAGAACGTAAAACGACACAAGTTTTGTTTGTCCCTTGTACGAGGGTCGGTCAAAAAGTAATGCCTCCCATTTTTTTTCTACTTAAAGAAATTAAGTTAAGTGAAAAATTTGAATTTGGCGCCATTCCTCAAACCTTCTTCTGCAATCCACTGCAGTAGTAACTTTCTGTGTCAACAGGTGGCAGCACAGCAGAAGTTTGTAAGATGGCCGACATCGATGTTCGTTTGAGACAGCGTTGTGTGATTGAATTCTTGAATGCAGAAGGTGAAACGCCCATACGCATTCATGAAAGACTGAAGAAGGTGTATGGTGTTGTGACAGTGGATGTCAGCACTGTTAGACGATGGGTTCGTCGTTGTAAGGAAGCTGATGGGCAAACACCGTTGACTGACGAAAAGCGGAGCGGCAGGCCGGTGAGTGCAGTGACTCCACACAACATTCAGCAAGTTGATGACATCATTCGGGGTGACCGTCGGGTGACTGCAGATGAAGTGTGTCGCATTATTTCTCTTAGTAAAGGCAGTGTGATCACGATTATTAAACAATTGGGGTACTCAAAAGTTTGTGCACGGTGGGTTCCAAGAATGTTAACCGATCAGAATAAAGAGGCAAGGAAAACAATAGCCTCCCAACACTTGCAGCGCTTCCGTTTGGAGGGAGATGAGTTTCTGAAAAAAATTGTGACCGGGGACGAAACATGGGTGCATTTTTTTGAACCCGAATCAAAGAGGCAGTCAATGGAGTGGCGTCACACAAGCTCGCCGAGGAAGAAAAAATTCAAAACTGTGCGATCGGCAGGGAAAGTTATGGCAACAGTTTTCTGGGATACAGAGGGTGTGATTCTGGTTGATTTTTTGGAGCAGGGATGCACAATAAATGCTGTTCAATACGTCACAACCCTCAACAAACTTAAAGCACGTCTTCAGCGAGTTCGCCCAACAAAATCAATGGCAGATGTTCTTCTTTTGCATGACAATGCAAGACCACACACCAGTCGTCACACCTCTGACGAGATTGTCAAAATTGGATGGGAAGTTTTGCCTCATCCCCCATACAGCCCTGACCTGGCACCATCAGACTTCCATCTGTTCGGGCCACTAAACGAAGCTCATCGTGGGATTCATTTTGAAGATGAGGAGGCCGTCAAAACATCCGTGCGTCAATGGCTTAGGAAGCAGAGCTGTGATTTTTACCGTGCTGGGATACATGCCCTTGTTCAAAGATGGACCAAAACTGTAGAGATGGGCGGAGATTACATTGAAAAATTACAAAATGATCCTCAATGTTGTGGTTTTCAACCTATGTAATTGCATTTAAATTTCCTGACAATTAAACGTAGAAAAAAAAGTAGGAGGCATTACTTTTTGACTGACCCTCGTATGTTGCAAGAAGGCTGCACTGTCCTAACACAGGGATATTCTGACCGGAATAACTATTTAACTTAACATTTGCGGCACGCAACAGAGGTGTGCCCAGTTGTTTGTACGTGTCTTTATTGATCAATGAAACTGCAGCTCCGGTATCGGGCTGGAATGGTATCACGTTGCCATTAATGTCCAAGTCTACAAACAGGTTATTGTCCTGCTAACAAGAGCGACTCTCGTGCAACGTGAACAGACACTGGTACAGAAGCACTTGCGACGTGACGGGATTTCCATCGACGGCGACGCACACTATTTGTGGGATGAACACAGTCACTGTTAGAGAGACTGGCACTGGGTGGAGTGGAATGAACTACATGAATATCCATGGGCGAAGTTTCACGAGCCCGAGTATCCTTGGTTCGAATGCGGCGCAAAGCAAAGGGCCTGGAATGGTTGTGAGTGTCCGATCTGAGCTTTTTCTGGCAAACACTCTGAACATGTCCTTTTTTTATTACAGAAAAAGCAAATAGCCCGGCGTGACGGGCAATTCTCACGCGAATGTCTAGAAGCACACCGCGGGCATGATTTTAGCACTGCATTTGCTTGCCTGCGCGGCACACGTGGCTGAGATCCTGGTGGCAGCTGCGCGGACGGGCGCAAGGTCTGTTTACTGCTCCGTGCAGTGCGCCAGGCGGGCCGGTTAATGTGACACATGGCTGGTGAAGTTTCAAAGGATTCCTGAGCAAAGTCAAGTGTGTCCTGTCGATCCAATATGTCCATCACTTGTTGAAGGGAGAGACTGACTAGTTTCCAAATCTGTTCCCTTATACGAACATCAGAAACATTCTGTGCAATTGCATCACGTACCATAGTATCTGAATAAGGGAGTCCACATTGACACTCAAAAGCGCAATCCCTAGTAAAGCCTTGCAAAGTACAACCCACTCCCAATTAGTTTGACCGGCCGTACGTTTTGTACGAAAGAAGGTATACCTTTTTGCAACTACATTGACTGATTCTTTGAAATATGCATCTAATGCAGACAAAATTTCGTCGTAGGACAGAGTTGCTATGTCGCGTCGGAGAAATAATTTCACTATCACAAGGTACGTTTGGATGCCTACGGAGGAAAGGGGACAAGGCTGACGCTCATTACCTTGAATTCTGTAGGCAGCGAGATGGAATCAAAATTGGCGGGACCACTCCGTCCAGCTTTCCAGTGCAGCATCAAAAGGACGAAAAGTTGGTGCAACAGCGTGGTGTGGCTGCGGTAGCGGTGGAGCGGCGGCCGCCGCATCGTTTTGCATTGCACGTTGACCCTGGACGAGCTGTCCAAGGGCATCCAATAAGGCCTGCGTCTGCTGATTCTGTAAGCAATAAATTTCGGACAGTATATCTGGAGATTGTGGCGAAGCCATTACACAATGAAATCAGGGCAATATCGATAAGAACGCGGAAAACCTCGTCGCCGAAATGTTGTGGATTAGCAAGAATGCCAACCCACTAATCTAAGAGGAAGCCAAAAGGCACGCGTTTTAGCTCACGCCGGCTGGCGTGAGGTCTGGAACGGGAGTAGGAAGTTAGACTAGAAAAAAAGGCTGTAGCTGGTGGAATACATAACTTTAATCCATTAATGTTGAACGAAGCTCTTGTCTGTACATTCTTTGCAACATCAATAGCAACTGATAATGGCGCCTTGCTAGGTCGTAGCAAATGACGTAGCTGAAGGCTATGCTAACCATCGTCTCGGCAAATGAGAGCGTATTTTGTCAGAGAACCATCGCTAGCAAAGTCGGTTGTACAACTGGGGCGAGTGCTAGGAAGTCTCTCTAGACCTGCCGTGTGGTGGCGCTCGGTCTGCAATCACTGATAGTGACGACACGCGGGTACGACGTATAGTACCGGACCGCGGCTGATTTAAAGGCTACCACCTAGCAAGTGTGGTGTCTGGCGGTGACACCACACTTACAACAGGACAATCAATGTTAGTTCACTATAATACTCGTGAAGCCACTGTAGCACTGTTCTGACTGCAACGCATGAAAATATAACATCGCCGTCGGGGAAGACATCAAGTATGAAGGGATTCATGTAGTTCGCACCTGTCAGCGTGTGTTCGATTACGACCGCAGGTCCAAAGGATGCGCAGGCAAATGCCTCCCATAGCATAAAACTGCTCCCACCATCCTGAGTCCGTGGCGCGCTGCACGTTTCGAGACGACATTCACCTTGATGGCGTTTGTGGAGACGACCAGCGACCTAGTGCAGCAAAAATGTGATTCACCCTTAAAGCCGACACATTTCCATTGATCGACGGTGCATTCCGATGGTCTCCTTCCCATTGCGATCGTAATTGATGACGTCGTTGGGACAAAATTTGAACACGTAGGGGTCGTCTGCTGCGGAGCTTCATTTTCAATGATGTACGATGAACGGTGTGCCCCAAACACTTGTTCGTGCGCCAGTATTGTCCTCTTTCGGCAGAGAGGACACAGATCATCATGTATCCTAATTTACAGAGCATATTAGCCTCCAAATCAAATGTTATGTGAAGAGTAGTGAAGTCCTACTATTTAGCGCCTTGAGGAGGTTTCAGTGTCCTTCTACCCCTTCCCGAAGATGCTCACTAGAGTAGAAGGTGTACATTCCACCAGCTTCGCCGCTTTAGAGATACTCGTTCACAGGCTCTGCGTGATAATAACCTTCCATTTGTCAAAGTCGCTATACCCCATGGACTTCCTCTAGGCCGGGTGATCCCCCTTCCATGACTGCTCACCTTACATACTTTTGGTACTGCGTCATGTACCAGCATCGTCACTAGGCGGCATCCAAAAACGAGGTGAGCAGTGGTCATAGTGTTTTGCCTCATCAGTGAATACTTACAAGAATAACTGCAACTAAGGAACGTTTGTAAGAACCATGATTCTATTGCTTGCGCAGGAATTACCAGAATGTCTGTCGCAGCAAGTTAAAATCTGATTACTCAGATTACTCACACACACACACACACACACACACACACACACACGCACGCACGCACACACACACACACACACACACATTATATATATATATATATATATATATATATATATATATATATATATGCATATAGTTTCAAACCGATTTCTCATACACAAACAGCAGTTGACCGGCGTTGCCTGGTGAAACGTTGTTGTAATGCCTCGAGTAAGGAGGAGATATGCGTACCATGACGTTTCCCACTTTGATATAGGTCGGATTGTGGCCTATCGCGGTGGCAGTTTATCATACCGCAACATTGCTGCTCGCGTTAGTCGAGAGCCAATGACTGTTATCAGAATATGCAATCGTTGGGTTCAGGAGGGTAATACGGAACTCCGTGCTGGATGCCAACTGCTTCGTATCACTAGCAGTCGAGATGACAGGTATCTTAACCGCATGGTTGTAACGGATCGTGCAGCCACGTCTCGATCCCCGAGTCAACAGACGGGGACGTTTGAAAGACAACAACCATCTGCCCCAACAGCTCGACGACGTTTGCAGCAGCATGGACTATCAACTCAGAGACCATGGCTGTCGCTACCCTTGACGCTGCATCACAGACAGGAGCACCTGCGATGGTGTACTCAACGACGAACCTGCATGCATCATGAAGACCGCATCCGTGTTTGGCGACATCGCGGTGAACGCACATTGGAAGCGTGTATTCGTCATCGCCATACTGTCGTATCACCCGGCGTGATGGTGTGGGGTGCCATTGGTTACACGTCTCGGCCACCTCTTGTTCTCATTCATGGCAATTTGAACAGTGCACGTTACATTTCAGATGTGTTACGACCAGTGGCTCTACCCTTCATTCGATCCCTGCGTAATCCTACGTTTCAGCTGGATAATGCACGACCGCATTTTGCAGGTCCTGTACAGGCCGGTCTGGATACAGAAAATGTTCGATTGCTGCCCTGCCTAGCACATTCTCCAGATCGCTCACCAATTGAAAACGTCTGGTCAATGGTGCCCGTGCTACTAGCTCGTCACAATACGCCGGTTACTACTCTTGATGAACTGTGGTATCGTGTTGAAGCTGCATGGGCAACTGTATCTGTACACGCTATCCAAGCTCTGCGTGACTCATGCCCAAGCGTATCAAGGCCGTTATTACGGCCAGAGGTGGTTTTCTGGGTACTGATTTCTCAGGATCTATGCAACCAAATTGCGTGAGAATTCAATGACATGTCAGTTCTAGTATAATATATTTGTCCAATGATTACCCGTTTATCATCTGCTTTTCTTCTTGAATTTGTCATTTTTACTTTTAAGCTCTACCACCTCTGCAAAAATACAATGCGACACATGTAAAGGAAGGCTTTCCATAAATTTAGAATGTTAGGAAACAGAATATATATATATATATATATATATATATATATATGTATATATATATATATATATATATATATATATATATATGTGTGTGTGTGTGTGTGTGTGTGTGTGTGTGTGTGTGTGTATATCGATAATCGCATACTTCCTAAGATTATATCGCTAAGGAGTGGCTCTCTCCTTGATATCAGTTCATGACCTTTGTTCATTCAAGGTATTCAACGCGACGCCCATCCACAGGAAATACATTCCTCTGAAATATGAGGTAAGGTATTGGACACTTGCTGAAGCTGATGCAGTTGCTGTTGCTAGTGGCCTTGTGCTGCCATTGGTGTCAGTCCATCGTTAACTTGAGTGGTGTAGACCTAGTCCTTCCAGTATTCTCACATCCATAAATATAGGAGCCTAAGGTCTGAATAATCAACTGCCCAAAGTGTGGGTCCATATTTGAAATTTAACAGTGTAACTATATTGTATTGAACAAATTTTTTTTTTCTTCTACAAGTCACACAATGACAGTTTTGGAAAACTCTATGTGGTTGAACTTCTAAGACAGAAGACCAATAAAAGAATGAGCTAGAAATGATAAAATGAGATAAAATATTATATAATTTTAAATTTTTAATAATATGTGTCTTTTCTTCACTAAATTATAATCTGATTATTTACCACATTTACAACGGGTCGGTGTTTTTTCTGTCTGATCCGTACAATTAGTTAGCTAGTTAGTTAATGTCATGTTTTATTCATCATCTCCAAAATGAATCTTAATGGTGAGGAATCATTCATTTTATATTGAAATAGACATTATTTTGTAAATATGTCTACATGCCGATCATTTACAACGGTGTTATTTTTAAAAGGAAAAGGAAACATATATATGTGAATTAGTAATTGCTGCATATCATCTTTTACACATAACAATAGATATTATTCTACAAAATGAAAGGAATTGTCAAAGAGAAATGTTTCTGTTTATTTTCAAATTTTACGTTACTGTCTGTCACACACTCTGTATCACTGGGTAAGTGAACAAAGATGTTGGTAGCAGCGTTGTGCAACCTCTTTATGCCCAAATACGACGTTAATGTGGTGCAATTGTCTTTTCTTTTATTGTAGGTATATATAACATTTTTCCCTTCGAACTGTGGTGGCTTATTTACAGCAAACCTTATAGGAAAATAAATATACTGAAAAGCAGTAGGCCAAAATGAGGAACACCGTAACAAGTGTCTATAAAATGATTGTGGGTGAACACAAATTTTGCAGTTGATTTCAAAATAACATCCTGATGATCTAGAGACATGTAATTTTAAAAACACCTCAGAACTGGGTGACAATGCCACGTAACTCGCTTCCTTGTCTGTGTGATTTGTAGGTGTGGGGATGAAAGTATTTGATAATATGCGACATCTTGGCTGCCCTGCAGTATAGGCATTATTTGCGGGTAGTATCAGAATTAATTCTGGGCAATATGTGGGTAGAGTGGCATGGCTGAACACAGAGAGCGCGGAGGATGATCTGGAGATAACATTCTTGACTGTCTGTCTATTTAGTACAT
The DNA here is from genome assembly GCF_021461395.2 of Schistocerca americana. Lineage (NCBI taxonomy): Eukaryota > Metazoa > Arthropoda > Insecta > Orthoptera > Acrididae > Schistocerca > Schistocerca americana. The sequence goes on from NC_060119.1 coordinate 70,107,242, forward strand.
ATTTTGCAGTCGATTTGAAACTAACTGCCTGTTAATGTAGAGACTTGAAACTTAATTGTAGCTCAGGACTGGATGACAATGCCAAACGAACTCGCTTTCTTCTCAGTCTGATCCATACAGATTGAGGTGGGGGAGAAGACTATTTTCATTCCTGACATCTCTACAAACCTGCAGGACCAGTATGTTGCGTGGGTTGTGTCGGAATGCGTTCCAGGTGACATGTGAGCAGATGCACACAGCTGACCAGAGTTAGGAAAAAGAGAAGGTGGATACTGTTTCCTTTCCTGTATCTGTGTTTGCTACGAATTCTGCATTTAATTTTATACTAACTTCACAATGAGCTACAGACTTGAAATCTTGAATGCAACTCATAACTGATAACAATGAAATACCAACTCATTTTCTTGTCTCTGTGATGATAGGGGTGAAGTAAAAATGGTTTGTAATGCCTGACATCACAGATATCCTATTGGACTGCCATGTTTTGCGCGTAGTATCAGAATTTGTTCCATGTGGTATGCGAGACGAAGGCCATGGCTGAGTGGAGAACAAAGAGAGGAGGAGACAAATATCTCAACCTTGTTATCCGTCTGTTCAGTGCAACAAACTTTCTGATGACCTAAAGACTAAGTTTCAAACGTAGCTCACAGATGGATGACAATACGGTTGTAGTCTTCCTGATAAATAGGGGTCGAGATGGACCCGAAAAACGGTGGTAACACCTGACAACTTGTGTGCCCTGCGCGACTGGCATGTTACGCATGTAGTATCAGAATGGGTTCCACGTTCAAAGTGTTTCAAATGGCTCTGAGCACTAGGGGACTTAACATCAGAGGTCATCAGTACCATAGAACTTAGAACTACTTAAACCTCACCAACCTAAGGACATCACACACATCCATGCCCGAGGCAGGATTCGAACCTGCGACCGTAACAGTGTGGCAGTTCCGGACTGAGGCACCTAGAACCGCTCGGCCACCGCTGCCGGCGTTCCAGGTGGTAAGCGAGCTGGTGGATACGACTGAGCAGAGAGTAGGGGTAAAAGGCGTTGGATTTTGCTTTCTTATCTCGTGTGTGATGGAGGGTACTTTTTTTGCACTTTTTTACCACTGTCATTTCCCAGTGAGCTAGAGATTTGAAACTTCCAACATAGCTCACAAACGAATGACAATGCAAAACTAACTTGCTTTCTTGTCCGGTGTGCAGCGAAGCGTAGTTCATGTACCGCTGCCATTTCCACCTCTTCCTGTTCCACACGTTAGAGGTGCACAGGCTGAACAATAGCTGGTAAGCTTCTGAATGAACTCCAATCCACCTCTTGCCTCTGAAGTCCTCTCATGGGTTTAATGTAGGTGGAAGTAATATTTCTGTTGAGTCAACTAAGTAGAAACTGAAATAACCTAAAATTTAGCTCATGGTGCTGCCTGTTGCAGTCCCATCGAAATCTTTCAAACCGACTGAACAATTTTAAAATATAAAGCTAATAATCAGAAAATAATTATCTTCATCAAATGAATTTTTGACATACCATATTCTTTAAACTGCACTAAACTGTATTAAATAAGTCGTCTGGAACCTGTACGGGATCCTAACCTTATACAGATAGTACTGAAACTCCGTGCGATAGTGAATATTTTTAATATCTCTTAAAATACTTGAAAGATTTAAAACGCAAAATGTTGTTTGCTTGCTATACAAAAGTAATGCATGAGTAATTCAGCTTCTCTGTATGAGATTAATTACGAGAGATGCATGGATATTGCTCCAGTTTAGTCTACATGCTGCTTGCTCCCCACATTTATCGATTTATTTCGTAAAATTATATTCGTAGCTATTAAAAATACACAGCAACAAGTTTCAGGACTGTATGTATGGCATTAAGAATCTGCAAGCGGATAGGAGAAATTATTTTACACATTTTAGCCCAATTTAAAATGGAGCCATTTGAAATGTTCGTTTTCATTTACACAGATATTAATAAGTAGCACACATTTTCAGAGACATTTCCTCTTCGAAATCCCGCACGTTGTTATTTCTCATTGCTAATTGTATGAAGTACTGTTTGTAAATCAGCTCAGGTGTGCCTAAAAACAGATGACACTATCGAACCAGCTCTACAGTTTTTTTTTTTTTTTTTTTTTTTTTTTGCTGCTTCCTCGAGTGTTCCATATTTAATTAGAGACGAGTTGTACAGCGCCGTTTTTGCTACCAGATATTTTTATCAGTCTTTTTTTGTTTTCCAAAGACTTCCAAACCCTTTTCTGATGTAGGCTTACTCTCTTTGCAGTCATAAATAGACTAGTAAGAAATTCAAACAGATGTAATCATCACCTACAGCTGTCATTATTACCTGCTTATAAAAATCATTATTATGATTTCGGCAGATATCGAGTAGAATAAAATGCAACTTCTGTATTTCACCACGTGTCATATACTGAAAATGTCACAACTGTATGAAAGTTTTCCCTAATCTGTAAATTAGCTCTGTAATCCACTTGCAATTAGTTAAACGAACGAAGGAGTAAGAGTGTACTTCATATATAAGTCATTTTAACAGAAAATGGCGACCGAACCGGGATATGAATGCCCATTATTAGGTAGCCTCCGGCATTCGAGGACGTGTGGTGACCACAGATAAAATCCACTCGCGGAATAACGACATGGGCTGGTGTGTTGGCCAGCCTGTACTTTTTTTGGGCAGTTTACCACATCTGACCAGGAAAATATTGGGATGGTATCCATATTCCACCTCAGTCACAATGTTTGCTACATTTACAAAAACGTCTTACTCTTTCACTTGGGATAACATTAGCCACAGGCAGATGTAGTATACAGATTGCGTCCCAGGAGGAACAGGTGGCGACAGATAGGGAATCTGCCCAACCTCTAACACTAACATTGCCAAATCCAGATTAATATGCCAACCCCATGAAGGTACAGGGTTAGGACAAGAAAAAGAAGTACGAAAACAAAGACGACGATGTAATACTGTAAAGAGATTTATATGACTATGAAACCCAGCAAAGAAAAAAAATCAAATTTCAAGGAATACCCCAAGACCTGATGATAAAATAGGGAACTTAGAGCCTGAAAAAAAGAGGACCTAGGTTATTCAACTCAAGGTGGTCAAGTTTGCCCTCAGTTTCGAAAACTAATAACTTCCTAACCATGTTGAAAGAGTTATACCATAAAAAGCCCCAACACTATAGTTTGGGAATACAAACAGATAAAATTATTTATGAGCCAATATTCAGGAACCGGTTGATATTGTAATGACTGAATCATGAAAGGAGTGCCAAGAAGAAAAAGGAAACTAAATCATTTTCGTAAGAACTTTAACAAGTAGAGTCAGGATTCCTAGATGGAGACGTACAGTGCCTAACACTTTCGCCAGACTAATATGAGACCGCGAGCTTTAAGAAACCGGTGATTTCACACTGTCTCATTGTGAACTGCGGCTAAAAGTGCTGGGTTGTCACGTACCATCCATAAGCAAACGGCCCAAGTAAATACTAAGAGGTCACCAGTTCATAAGCACGGCAGAGTCAAGGAGCTGAAGTGTTCCTGCCAGCAGACCAACCTCGATGTCTGTCAGCTGTCAGCAGAAAATTACGTTAGTGAGTTGATTTACGCAGTTAAGTTTGTACACTATGGAGGACTTGCATTTTTGACTCTACATACCTCTAGACTGTGCGTAATTAGTCTGTCATGGCTTTCTTGTACCTGTGACTGAGTGTCACTTACGTCACTAAGCCTGAGGTATTAAGTTGAGCAATAAGAAATTGGCTCCTTTTCACGATTCGAGTCAAAGCCATATATCCAGCAGGCTTTTAGTTCTAGTAATCTGACGATCTAAGAAGCCTCATCAGTGTACTACATTGGTTGAAATTATGACGCAGGATCTGTGCTCTTCGATATGTTCATGGAAACTCGGGAAGAAGCAAAAATATCAGACCAAGGTACCAACATAGAAACTCTTTTCTTCATTTGTAGATCAGTAGCCTGATACCCGAGTCTTCCTGTAGTGTCTCCAACCACAGAGACTTGATAAAACTCAGGTAGAACCTATGTCCAACTTGTTCGCTAACACGGAGCCGTTAGCGTGCCAAAGGGCCGGTAGACCTGAAAAATCCCACATCTCTTCCAAAATGAGAGATTCACGCAAGTACGTTGCGACCTCTGTCTGGTTACAACAATATACTTTTTTTTGAGTCATCAGTTTTCTGACTGATTTGAAGCGACCCGCCACGAATTCCTGTGCCAGCCTTTCCCTCACAGAGAAGCACTTGCAAACTATAACCTCAGTTATTTGAGGAATGTACTCCAATCTCTGCCTTAATCTACGATTCTACTCTCTATAGTTGCCTCTAGCGGCATGGAAGTTATTCCCTGGTGTCTTAACAGATATCCTATCATCCTGTTCCTTCTTCTTGCCAATGTTTTCCATATATTCTTTCCCTCGCCGATTTTGCTCACAACCTCCTCATTCCTTACCATATCAGTATACCTAACTTTCTACATTATTTTGTAGCACCATATCCCAAATGCTTCGATTATCTTCTGTTCCGGGTTTCAAACTGTCTGTGTGGCACTGCCATACGATAATGCGCTTCAAATGTACATTCTCAGACATTTCTTCCACAGGTTAAGACTTATGTCTGATATCAGCAAACTTATCTTTTCCTGCAATTTCCTTTCGGCCAGAGCTAGTTTGCTTCTGGTGCCTTCACTGATATCATTTCAACTTGAATTTTAATCTAACTACTGAACATTTCTTTTATTTCTGTTACTCTTTCTTCGATATATAGATTGAACAGTAGAGCTGAAAGGCTACATCCCTTTCATACATCCATTTTACTCTTTGCACGCCATTCTTAGTTTTCCAGTCTCGTGTTCCATGTTGGTTCTTGACTGTTTAGTATATTACCGTCTTTCCCTAGAGCTTAACCGTATTGTTGTTGTGGTCTTCAGTCATGAGACAGGTTTGATGCAGCTCTCCATGCTACTCTATCCTGTGCAAGCTTCTTTATCTCCTAGTACCTACAGCAACCTACATCCTTCTGAATATGCTTAATGTATTCATCTCTGGGTCTCCCTCTACGATATTTAATTTCCACGCTGCCCTCCAATACAAAATTGGTGAGCCCTTGATGTCACAGAACATGTTCTACCAACCGATCCCTTCTTCTAATCAAGTTGTGCCACAAAATCCTCTTCCCCGGAATTCTATTCAATAGGTTAGGTTAGGTTAGTGGTGTTTAACGTCCCGTCGACAACGAGGCATTAGAGACGGAGCGCAAGCTCGGGTTAGGGAAGGATGGGGTAGGAAATCGGCCGTGCCCTTTCAAAGGAACCATCCCGGCATTTGCCTGAAACGATTTAGGGAAATCACGGAAAACCTAAATCAGGATGGCCGGAGACGGGATTGAACCGTCGTCCTCCCGAATGCGAGTCCAGTGTGCTAACCACTGCGCCACCTCGCTCGGTTTCTATTCAATACCTCCTCCTTAGTCATGTGATCTACCCATCTATTCTTCAGCATTCTTCTGTAGCACCACATCTCGATAGCTTCTATTCTCTTCCTGTCCAAACTATTTATCGTCCAGGTTTCACTTCCATACCTGGCTCACACTCCGTACAAATACTTTCAGAAACGACTTCCTGACACTTAGATCTATACTCGATATCAACAAATTTCTCTTCTTCAGAATTTTAAACACTGTGCACGATTTGACATTGTCGAACGCATTTTGTAGGTCGACAGTTCCTATTAACGCTTCTTGATTTTTCTTCAGACCCGCCTCCATTATCAACCGCGTCAGAATTGCCTTCTGGTGCCTTTACCTTTCCTTAAGACAAGCTCATCGTCGTAAAACAGATGGTCACCTTTCTCTTCCATTCTTCTGTGTATTATTCTTGTGATCAGCTAGTGTGTATGACACGTTAAGATAACTGTGCAGTTATTCTCGCACCTGTTAGCTCTTGCACACTTCGGAACCGCATGAATGATATTTTTCCGAAAGTCAGATTAGACACTGCCAGTCACATACATTCGACACAACGATTATACAGTCGTTTTGATCTTACGTCTTCCAAACTCCTTTTTAATTCTGACTCTACTGCTAGATCCCATATCTCTTTCCAATTGGCTCTTGTTTCTTCTTCTATCACGTCATGAGAGAAGTCCTCATTCCACTTATCTGCACTCTCCTCTAGATTTAACATTGGAATTCATAACTGCTCTCTTAATATTAACGCCCTTCCTTTTAATTTCACCGAAAGTTCTTTTGACGTGTTAATATGCTGAATCAGTCCTTGCGACAATCATTTCTTTTTCGATTTCATCTCGATTTTCTTGCAACCATTTCGCTATAGCTTTCCTGCACTTCCTGCTTATTTCATTACTAAGTGGCTTGTATTTCAGTACTCCTGATTCCCCTTGTACATTTTTGTACTTTCTGCTTTCGGCGATCAGCTGAAATATTTCTTCTCTTACCCAGGGTTTCTTCGCAGTTACCTTTCTTGTACCTATGCTTTTCTTCCCAACTTCAGTGATAGCCCTTTTCAGAGGCGCACATTCCCCTTCTGTTGAACTGCCTACTGAGCTATTCATTATCGGAGTATCTACAAACCCAGAGAACTTCAAACAAGTGGATTCATTCCTTAGCATTTCGGTATCCAACTTCTTTGTGCATTGATTTTTCCTGGCTAGTCTCAAACTCCAGTCTAATCTTCGTCATTCCTAAATTGTAATCTAAATCTACATCTGCTTCTAGGTACGCCTTGGAATCCAGTATCTGATTTCGGTATCCCTGCCTGACCGTGATTTAATCTAACCGATACGTTCCCGTATGGCTTGGTCTTTTCCATGTATACCTTTTGCTTTGGTTGTTTTTAAACAGAGTATTCTCTATTACTAGCTGAAATTTACTCGAGAACTCAATAACCCGCTCCCCTGTCTCATTCTTACTATTAAGCCAATATTCTCTTGCAACTCCTTCCCAAAAAATGTTTGTAATGGCTCTAAGCACTATGGGACTTAACATCAAAGATCATCAGTCCCCTGGACTTAGAACTAATTAAACCCAACTAATCTAAGGACAACACACACATTTATTCCCTAGGCAGGACTCGAACATACGACCGCAGCAGCAGCGCGGTTCCAGACTGAAACTCCTAGAACCGCTCGGCCACAGCAGCCGGAAATACCAACTTCTTCACCTACAACCACGTTTCAGTCCCGCATCACTACTAGATATTCATCTCCTTCTACCTATTAAATTACCCGTTCAATATCATCATATACTTTCTCTGTCTTTCCGTCTTCAGCTTGCGAAGTCAGCATGTACATATTAACTATTGTTGTCGGTGTTGATTTGCAGTCGATTCTGGTGAAAATAACCCTGTCATTGAGCTGTTCGCAGTAACTCACTCTCTGTCCTACTTTCCCATTTATGACGAATCTTACTCCCATTCTACCATTTTCTGATGCTGCTGATATTACCTTAAACTTATCTGACCATAAATCCTTATCTTCTTTCCATTTCTCTTCACTGATACCCACTGTATCTACATTGAGCCAAAGCATTCACCTTTTCAGGTTTTCTAACTTCCCTGCCACCTTCAAAGTTCTGACATATCACGCACCTGGTGGTACAACGTTATGCTCTCCGTGGTAGTTCAATGTATTTTTCAAGGTCACCTCCCTCCCGGGCATATGAATGCTGGCTAGCCGGAGTCTTTCTCCAGTCGAGAGATCATCATGGCACTTTTCAGTTACAGGCCACACGTCCTGTGGATACACTTAACGTGTCTTTAATGCAGCGGTTTCCATTGCCTTCAGTATCCTGTTCGTGCCATTGCTCATGGCAGATTCTTCCGCTCTTTTAGGGGCAGTTTCCCACACCAAGGACAAGATAGTGCCATGAACCTCTGTCAGCTTCTCCGAACCTCATTGACAAGGCCGATCCGAGAATGAGATTGACTTCTTACGCCGAAAGTCTTGGGCCACCATTGCTGATGATTTTTATTCAAACAATAAGCAGTGGCACGTTTCGGAACTGGGATTCAAGACGTTTTGATTGCTAATCAAAGCCACGCCCCTTACACCGCGGAAATAACATGATACACTTACAAATTTTTTTTCGAAGCAAACCAAATAACTGTTATCTATCAAGCGACAAGAGACACCTGTCGCATGTGTCGCTTTTCTCTAAACTTACAGAATTAAGCTGATAAGGTAATAGTTCCCACTGATGTTGGTAGAGACCAGGCAGGCGAATATATAGTAAAGAGAATGGGGACAGCTTTAGGTGGATGGGACCAGAGTCCCCCCCCCCACCCCCCAATTTGTGTGTGTGTGTGTGTGTGTGTGTAATGGAAGTCATATCATAGAATATCTTCGAGTATCCTATCGGATATCCTTTAGCCTGCCATAGTGCAGAAACTTGAATTGGCATGGACGCAACAGTCGTTGGATGTCCTCTGCAGAGATACTGAACCATACTGCCATTATAGCCGTCTATAACACCGAAAATGAAGCTGGTGCAGGATTTTGTGCTCGCACCAACCTCACGTTTATGTCCAATAAATATTCGATGGAATTGATGTCGGGCTATCGGTTGGCCAAACCATTCGGTCCAATTGTCCAGAATGTCCTTCAAAGAAGTTGCGGACAATTTTGACCTGGTGACATGGCGCATCGTCATACGTTAAACTTCCACAATTGTTTGGGAACATGAAGTCTATAGATGAATGCAGATGTTCTCCAGGTAGAAGAACCTAATAATTCGCTGTTACTGATCGGTTTAGTTCGACAAGAAAACCCAGTTCGTTCCATAATAACACCGTGCACACCATTCTGGAGACACCACCAGCGTGCAAAGTGAAGTGCAGACAGCCTGGTTCCACGGGTTCATGGGGTCTTCGCCGACCTCGATCCCTACCATCAGCTCTTACCGATAGAAAGCGGGACTCTTCCTACCAGACCATTGCTTTCCAACAGTCTAGGGCCCTACTGATATGGTCACGAACCCAGGAGAGGCACCTCAGGCGGTGTCGTGCTGTTACCAAAGTCACGCTGGTCGTCTGCTGCCATGACCCATTAACGTCTCGCTGCACTGTGCTAACGGATAATACGTTTGTTGTACGTTCCACACTGAGATATGCGGTTACTTCACTCAGCACTGACAACCCGACACAAACGACGCTCTAAGACGTTAAGTGAAGGCAGTGAACAATTGTGTTTCCTGTGGTGAGAGGTAATGCCTGAAATGTTGTTCTCTCGGCAAACACTTGACAGTGTGGGTCCCAAAATATTGGATTCCCTAACGTCTAGCTCCCACTGCCATACTGTGTTCAAAGCCTGTTAATTCTCGTCGTGCAGCCACAATCACATCGGAAACCCTTTCACACGACTTGTAACACCATAGCTCCAATACTTTACTGATTTGTTTTGCTTTTGTTTTACTTACAATTAAATCGTTGAGCTTCTGTAAATGTGTTTGATTGAATTGATAACACAAAATTGTATACTCCTTTCTTTGTTAAAACTTTGATGTCGTGGTTTGATTCTGTGCAATGTAGTATGTCTGTCATAAATTCTTATCCCATTGGGAGGGAACAAAACTTACTGTATATAATTGTAATTTCTGTGTGAATTATGTTTTGTAGAAATGTCAATATGTGCAAATGTTCTGTTTCATTTAATATATTTGTTTGCTGTTATGTAAACTGCTGATCCTCACTTAGGGTTCTTAGTTAGTTTCTATGTAAAAGGTGTGGTGGTTCCCCTCGGGAACGGAACTGTGTAGCGCGAGCAAATTGTGGCTGGCCTAGGTGGAAAAGGTGGAACTGATAGTCAGTCGGGGACGAGCCAGCAGTCGGGGACGAGCTACGAGTCCGTGCACTGCCATGTAAAAGATGCATGTTGTGCTGGTTCCAAGAGAGGCTTTTCCTGCTTCTTTCCAAGGCCTCCGATGGATGGATAAATAGCTGGAACTATTCTGGAATTTGTATCTATCATCGCCACCAAGAAATGACAGAGTCCAGCAATTCTGCCTGCAATTCCACCTACCAACATGCAGGTGCCACCACATTGCGGAATCATTGCAACGTAATACTATAATGATGTACAGTGAAGGATCAGCTTAATGGATGTGCTAATGTGCTGAAATATAAGGTAATTTATATCTGAATTTATGTACCTTCCTTGACTTTTCTCCTCATCATAACACCTCTCAGGGTCCACTCCGTTTGAACTAAAGTGATTACCGAGTGCCCTTACTGAAAGTACATTAAAACCCAGTTTTCTAAGTAATGCCCCCTTGAACATAGTAATGAGAAAGTTAATGTGGCAAGAGAGTGAGTTAAAGTTAATGATGCTTGCTGAAATAATTTTCCTAGTAAAACTGCCTGTTGTTGCCAACTTCAAATTAAAATTTGTCAAGACTGAGGCTTATAGAGTTTTGCTTAGTAAATGATCACATTACTGCCTGTTGTTAATCGCAGAAAGTGAGTCAGTATCTTACATAAATGTTAATTTTATGTCTAACGGTAGTAAAAGTGGAAAACTGCATAGTAGGAAATTATATGTTCATGATTACTAACTGTTTGTCTCTCTTGTGTATTATAAGTGCATATTAACAGTATAACAGGATCCACAGTTTGTCTAGTGTGCTAATGCGAGATAACAAATAACGGAAAGATCTTTATTTATGAAAATCATGATCTATTTATTGGAAAAACAGTGATAAGTAACCTGTCAGTGAATTTCAACTAATTCTCATTTTAAATAGTAAAGTATTTAACTGAGAGAGACTTAACCTAAACCTATGTCCAATTTATGATCCTAGAGGGAATGCTAATGGTAGTATTATAAAGACCACTCAGTTTGTGTAAGCCCTGAAAGTGATAGTGTTTTTCTGTACCTGTTATAATTTTGCAAATAGTTTGTGCTGCTCCAACTGTTAGTTTCAATCTTACCGTAAACATATGAGTGTGTCAGAGTTCATTGCACTCGCGTGTGGCCAAGTATAGGTTGTGTTTATCCATTAAAGTTACTAATAACTATTTTCTTGAACGAGAATGTTAATCATTCTCTTGCCTAGTTAGGCTGGCGACCGTTTTCGTTATCCGTTAAACAGTGCAGATTGGCAATATTTTGTTTGTCACTGTTTAATTATTTACGAAATTCTGACTTTCATTTCCGATAAGCCACCTCCGTTAGGAATAACACGGTCAACATAACAAAATTCCTCTCAGAGGGTGGCACTGCTCTGTTGCTTTATACCATAATTGCTGTAACAAAATAGTTTTATTTCACAACCTGTTTGCAGCTTTAAGGTTATGGTACAGTAGTAACAAAGGAGTGTTATAGACTCATCTGAGAGCACGCTGACATTTTATACTTCGTGTCTGGGATACTACCGCCACTTGTCTACGTGGATACCGCTACCAATTATTTTCGTCACAGTATATCACCCACTCTGTTCATCTCCTCCCTTCCTTTATTCCCCATTCCTCTAATTATCTATCCTTTCTCCTCCTTCAATTGATGTCCTCTTCCTGTTTGACCTGTATATCTCCTCCTGCCCCTCTCTTTGCATTCTCTGATTCGTCCATAGCAACCTCCTGTTCTCTCTGGCAAATTCCTCCTGCCCTCACTTCCAGTGTCCATCTCCTCTTGCCCTGGAATCTTTGTGCAAATTCTCTCCCACTCTCTCTGTCCATTTCGTCCTGTGTCCCTTTTCCTATCATACCCTCTTCCTCATTCCACTATACCTCCGAGCATCCCCGCCTCCCTTCATCACTCTGTGCTGCTCACCCCTATGTGCTTACTGATGCAAATCGCTATGACCACTGCCTACTGCCAAACGGAAATCCACTTGTTAGCGGCCAAGCAGAGCAACGACGAAAGGGGAATCCTTCTAGAGATGGTACAGGCCACAAATGGGGAATTTCACTGACGTAAGCAGCTTCGACAAAGGGTAGATTGTTGTAGCCCAGCGTCTTAGAAGGAAGCCGGTAGGATTAAAGTTCCCACACCATTGACAACCCTAACGTCTTGGAACGAGCATCTTGTAAACCGCTAACCTGGCCAGCTGTTTGCTTAATACTGTCGTGCGCCTCTATGGAAAGACCTTGAAGGACAACGCAATGACAAGTACGCTGCAAGGAATAGTACGGCCACATCTTATCACCGAACGTGAATCTCGGAGGCCGGATCGCACGATGATGTGTGGCAGATACGTAGGAATACAGTAGTGGCATCAGAAGAACGGTTTTCTGCGACGGTGCAAAACCCGTCGCAAGTATACTGTATCCTGCGGCGTTTTTAGGCATCGATGTACTGTAGTACATTTTTGGATTTTGAATCTCATTTATACGGTCGAGAGTAAGTTGTTGTGCACGGTAGTAACAACAAAATTACGCAGTCGTCGGTGATTCGAAAGCTATGTACTCCATTTTTCCCGAAAGAGAATTCTCACAATAAACTGCCGAAAGGCTACTTTCCGGCCATAGTGGTCTTATTCAGAATCGTAGGCACTACTCTCAGAAAAACGTAGGTGCGTAATGAAAACTCTCTGCAATAGGGAGTTCTTGATCCTCTGGAATTTGCAGTAATTCGAACGAAATATCTGTAAAGTAATTGACGTAACGCAGTTGTGAGTACCATGATGATGAACATAACACACACATCAAAAACAGTTTCACATCACCTCGGTTCTGACAGTTCCTGAACCCGTAAAGAAAATTGGAGCAGAGATTAGCATAAACATTATTTCAGCCCTCATTATTGCTCCAGAAATCCACACATTGCATGCATATTGTACTGCCACACAGGGAGACCTTCAGAAGTGATGGTCCAGATTGCTGTACACACCGGTATCTCTAGTAGCCAATAGCACTTCCTCTTGCATTCATGCATGCCTGTATTCGTCGTGGCATACTATCCACAAATTCATGAAAGCACTGTTGGTCAAGTTTGTCCCACTCTTCAACTTTGACTCAGCGTAGATACCGCGGAGTGGTTACTGGGTCATGTCGTCCTTAAACAGCACTTTGCAATCCATCCCAGGCATGTTCGACAGGGTTCGTGTCTGGAGAACATGCTGGCCACTCCAGTCGAGCGATGTCGTTATCGTGAAGGAAGTCATTCACGAGATGTGCACGATGGGGGTGCGAATTGTGGTCCATGAAGACGAATGGCTCGCCAATTCGCCAATATTCTGCCGATATGATTGCACTATCGGTCGGAGAATAGCATTCACGTATCGTATAGCCCTCACGGCTCCTTCCATGAACAGCAGCGGCGTGCTACGGCCCCACATAATGCCACCCCAAAACAGCAGGAAACCTCCACCTTGCTGCACTCGCTGGACAGTGTCTCCAAGGGGTTCAGCCTGACCGGGTAGACACCAAACACGTCTCCGACGATTTTCTGGTTGCAGGCACAAGCGAAACTCAGCGGTGAAGCGAAGGTCATGCCAGTTCTGATCGGTCCACTCGGGATGTTATTGGGCCCATCTGTACCACTCTGCATGGTGTCGTGGTTGCAGAGATGTACCTTGCCATGGAAGTCGGGAGTGAAGTTGGGCATCATGCAGCCTATTGCGCACAGTATGAGTCGTAACACGACGTCGTGTGGCTGCACGGAAAGCATTATTCAAGATGGTGGCGTTGCGGTCAGCGTTCCTCGGAGCCATAAGCCGTAGGTAGCGGTCATTCACTGTAGTATTAGTCCTTGGGAGGCCTGAGCGAGGAATTTATCGAAAGTTCCTGTCTCTCTGTATCTGCTCCATGTCAGAACAACATCGTTTTGGTTCATTTCGAGATGCCTGGACACTTCTCATGTTGAGTGCCCTTCCTGGCACAATGTTACAACTCGGACTCGATCCAACCGCGATATTGACCGTCTAGGCATGGTTGAATTATAGACAACACGAATCGTATACCTCCTCCTTGGTGGAATGACTGGAATTGATCGACTGTCTGACCCCCTCCGTCTAATGGGCGCTGCCCATGCATGGTTGGTTACATCTTTGGGCGGGTTTAGTGACATACCTGAACAGTCAAATGGACTATGTCTGTGATACAATATCTAAAATCAACGTCTGTCTTAAGGAGTTCTGGATACTGGGGTCATGCAAAATTTTTTAAATGTGTATATAACAAACTTGTTATCCGCACTCACAACACTGTTGATTTATACACTACTCAAAGGAATTCGGGGAACTTGAATTTGAACCTCTGACGTACTCCAGTGAATGTTAACTTAGGACTGGGTATGTTACCAAGTTATAACTTTCCCTTTCGTAAATTAAGTGCATTACAAAAGGCCATTTCATCCTTGATCGATTACTTAAAAAGAAGTGAAATGTCTGAAATCTATCGAAAAAAAAGTGGCAAAAATCATTCATCCCATCATATTGCGTGCTTTTCATTAGATTCTGAGAATTTCAATAACGTGTATGCCCTCTGCGAGGTTTTATCATTGCCTGATAGCAACGTCGTATAGCCCATATAAGTCGTCCACAGTTGTCACCCTATGATATCCGTTCCCATTCCAAATGAGAGCCCATGAGAGCTGCTGGAGACTTTGTAGTGGAACGGAACGACAATGAACACATCTCTCAAGAATGCTCCACACATGCACGATGGGCTGTAGGCCGGTATTCAACCCTGGCCATTCCACTGCTACAATGTCTGGATATGCTTGTTGATGCCCACCACATGAGTGGGCCCTCGCTTTAGATGTTATTCAGTGCCTCCGCCGTATCCAGCAGCCACCACATTGTCCAATAGGATGTGTTGGATGTACTGTCTTGCGGTAAGGCAACCATAGACAACAACAAAATCCGTATGACTGCCAACACTGAAGACTTCTAACGTCATAATAGAATCTTTTAAATCTGTCGATTCCCTGGACTACATTTAGCAAGCGCCGCTCAACCCTGTCATCACACACAAACAGGACCATCACCTTGCGTCAGAGGATGTCTAGACTCGTCTGTGAACAACACGTTTCGCCAGTGACGTAGTTGCCAGTTGACACTGGAATTGTAGAACCGAAGGCGAGCTCCGAGATGTTGCCGTGTCATGTGGGGTAGCTTAACAGGTCGTGTGGCCCATAGGTCGTTTCTCATATCCAGTTGGTTACAGTCTGATCTGACACATCGGTTCCAGCGCCCCTCCACTGGTCGTCTTGCAGTACCCTGAGAGCATCGCTACAACGCCGATACATAGACATGTCCGATATTGGTCTCCACATGTGGTTGTAATTAGCTGGCAACCTTGTCCAACTCGCCTTGTGTACTCACCTGTATCCCTGCACTGTGTCTTTAACCTACAAATGACACATAGAGGGATACTGCCACCTGCAGCAACACGAATGAAAGTTCATCCTTTTCGAATCGATAACACCGCTCTTATATCTTCCACAGATTTAAGATGTCTCACTGTATGTATTTGGTTGAATATAACGCCACCAAACGACAGCTGCCATCTGTGTGCCTCACCAGAAAACACTGGTACACAAGTACTCACTTCCTTCTGTGGGGCCACACTGTAAAGCCTAACACAGACAATAGATGGCGAACAAATTTAGTTGTTACCTACACTGGAAGCCAAGATCACAAGCCATGAAATCAAATCACACGCACCGCCGGAATCAAAATAGATTTAAGGTATCGGAGGGTCGTCAACGTGTAAATTTAATTCATTTGAATAGTATACAGTTCATTCCCGCGCCATTTTCTGCTTCTTCCAAAGCGTATTACTTTATTCAACTCTTTTATGAACTTGATTTACAAATTTTGTAGCTCTGTTTTGTTACACTTTGGCCCCTGTTCGAAGACCATCTATAAAGGTTTCAACATTCTCCTTTTACGTCTTAGTTTTTACATTCTTCCTCATGTTATGTTCATGGGTCAATTTCGACAAGCAAGGGCTTCTGTGGTGCAATCGTGAAAGTTTGTAAACTGGTCCAATGGTCCGCTCCTTCAACATACGTCAAGCAACTAGTTTGTGTCATAATAAAACCCTTGGAGACAGTTTGTCTCTGCCCAGCTGAGGTAGCAGGACCACTCGTTCTGAGAACTTCCGTTAACGGCCATGATGGTGGGCCTGTGTGTTTTCCGGAACCCGTCAGAAAAGTTCCTGGCACGGTTGTTAAAATCCCTTCGTGTGTGGCCAGCTAATGTTGGTGCAGGCACAAATGTTGTGGAACATGTAGTGCAGAGTACAGGGGTGGACACGGGGATCTAACACAGATGATCTATAAGTGTTCACATGTCATCAAAACGTGATTGTCGATTATGGTTGCAGTTGACAAGCGATCGTCAGGACTGAACAGCGAATCAGTAGGAACGTGCAACCTGTTCAGGTTAACCAACTTCCTTGTTATATGGTCATGTCCAGGTATGTCGTAAATCAGGCAAACGTTTACTAGAAACATACACTGCACTCAAGAACACAGGCCGGCGCATATATACAGAAATGGGAATATGAATGTATTTAAGTAAATGAAATAAAGAATGATCCCTCAGGACATTAATGAAGCCCACCAACAGTATCAAAGCTTATTCACATTAAACACAAGTTACTTTCAATGGTGGCCTCACATACACTAATATTACACTGCCAATGACTAATACAAGCCGAAGGCCCTATGTTATGTATCAAAATCAACTGCACTAAATATATTCGTAATGACCAACAAGTTCATCCAAGTCAATATGAAATAACCGATTTACTGTATCTGAGTGCAATCACTGACAGCTTTACCAAGCACACATTCTTCAAATATTCTGTAAGCTACCACACTGTTACACTAGAAAAATGGCCAAGTGCCGAATCCGTAACCATCAAAATATTCCTAACACTGAACACACCTGAGAACGTTTGGGTGTCTGGCCACTCACCCTTATCATGAACCTTACTCAGGCAGCTATGAACATCGAAAAGACCAAGCTTGCTTGTCTAGCTACTACTGTAATCACGTTATCTTATTAATTCTAGGCCATCTTTCGAAGAAGTTAATATTTTTTTGGAAATATATTCATTTTAGATATAGGACGCACACTTGGAGTCCTTTGCATCCTGATACAACAGCCAAAATCTGTAGAGCCAGCCCTCTGCCTGTCTGGAAAACCCTATTTGTTCATCTAATTCATCAGGCTGCAACTGCAGACCGTGTACTTGCGCGGGGTCATTACATGAAATAAAATAATACTCAAAATTACTCAGTTTATTATTCAGACTACAAGCCATTGCTGCTTCTTCTGCATCGAGAGGCGGCTACGTAGTCTTGAGAAGACTATGTTAAATCCAACAGTAGACCCATAGTGCCGAGGATCTTGCATCAGCTCAGAATGGAGTCGATGACACCCTAATGTTGCAATTTTACCGTCCGCTGGCGAGGTAGGCCGCCCCATCGGCAGCTCGGCTTGAACATAGCGATGGCCATGATAGTTGTGTTTTGATTCACACAGCGTTATGGGGAGCACTCAATCCCTCCGAGATCACTGTCTGCATTGTCTCCTCAGGTAGAACATAACGTCGAATGTCATGTGGTTGTGCTGAATGCCGAACGTTGGCATTCAGACCCATGGAACGCTAGAGTGTAGCACGGCTTCTGTCCTGGACTGGGCTCGTGTTGGTGGACACTCAGACTAGCCGTCAGCGCTGGCTTCTGTGCTGACGTCATTACTGCACGCTGGTCTCTATCAGCTAGGACTTCGGATCACTTACCGTCTCATATGACAGCAAATGAAAGCCCAATACTAGAAGAATTTCAAATAGAAAATGTTACCATGCCATAACCAGAGAATCGAGTGCAGACGACATGAACGCCATCCATCTCATTGATTGAGTGTTATATGAATAATCAATTCGTTACAGTGCCTAGTCAGGCTCCTGCCTGATGTTGTGGTTTATTGCCTCTTTCCCTTATGTAATGTTACAGAAGTAACGAAGGCAGTTCCGTCTGCTCTGTTCGAAACAGGTACTGTGCTTGTGTTCCCGACCCAATAACGGTGCTGAAATGTTTACGCTTCCAGGTTGGTTGCTGGCGAATCTTCTCTGTGAATAATTGAATCCGACTGTTCGAAATTAGAAAAAATATTACTGCCTTGTAGCCTTACAAATTTTGTCGTGTTACGTTCCTCTCCAGTTTAATAAAGGTTTTCCTGAACTTTACCCTTTTCTATCTGTTCGATTAACTATCTTATATATTCACATTTACTTCGAACTTTTTTACTCTTAATCACAAAAAATCTTAGCTTCCGCTACGGTCGCAGGTTCGAATCCTGCCTCGGGCATGGATGTGTGTGATGTCCTTAGGTTAGTTAGGTTTAAGTAGTTCTAAGTTCTAGGGGACTGATGACCACAGCAGTTGAGTCCCATAGTGCTCAGAGCCATTTGAACCATTTCTTAGCTTAACACTGTTTCTATAGCTTGCTTCTCTCCACATTTTACTATAAAATCTCTTACTTACTAGTACGAATCCATTACAACGGAATTTATTGAACGATTGTTACCTTTGCGTTATTTACTCCCTTCCTATGGCGAAAGTAGACTGCACAAATAAAAGCTGGTATAACGATAACGCTAGTGGTTGCTACACTGATTCTCACAATATTTTGTTTGCTCCTTTCCCGATATATCTATACAAGCTGTAACATTTGCTCGACAGAAATTGCTTCTTTTTCAGCAATGACTAATTCATCTATTGTCCATTCCACTGCAAAGTGGGATCTAACGTGTACGGTTAGGTTTCGCACGAGTAACATGCTGAAGGGTTTCTCTGGCCAATGCAACATTTGCTGAGTTCCTATACGTATCGCACTATGTTGTAATCATAACAGGAAGTAGAAATTTTGTTCTGAATATATCACTTTTGGTGCCAATCCACTTCGTTTTACCTGTAATTCTCTCATTCCCATAAATGTCTTGTTAATGTAGCAATTTGCTATTACTGTCTCTGTTGAAAACATTGAATATAAACAGCGAATATCAGTTCTCAGAAAATGTAGCTACGGCGTTGGTACTTCAATTTTCACTCTCGTGCTTCTATAAGCCATAGGAACAACTGGATTTCACATGATCGTTTGTCAGTTACAACTACCTGTGCTGATTAAATTGTGACTAATTCCTTCCTAACATTTCCTGTTGGTATAAAAACACGTGTATCCCTTTCTTTTGCCGCAATTAACACGTCATTAGTTTTTAGTTGTACGGATTATCATTTTGGCAGCAGCCTTTTACTATGAAAGGACGTTTAAATTAGTACATTTGGCACAGTCCCGTGTTACCCTGCTTACTACATTGTAGAAGCGGGAGTGACAGACGAGTGACAAACCGGAGGAGAATTTATGAAGCTGGTTAGGAAAACGACAGAAAGTGTGCGGAAGAGCTACGCTGTCCACAACAGCTGCACTAGCTGCGTTGCGTGTCGTCGACAGGTGTGCGCTAGTTGCTTTTTAAGTGCTGTATTTAATTCCCAGCAATATGCGAATGTTTTCTGCTCTAAAAAGGAGCCTAATCCTTCTGTTGGGTGCACGCTTACACAAAGAAGAAAGCAACAGATAATTATAATGCCGTGCGTCATCTGTGGCTTGTCTGGTCTCCGTGAATGACGCGACGCTCACGTTACTAAAATACAGGTAACAGTAATGCGCAACTTCACACGCGGTACAAAAACTCTGTATCGGAATAAGAGTAAAACAACAACAAAAGTAAGAGTAAGAATTATATTGTGAGAAAGACAGAGAGAAAGAAACTAAGAGAGAGAGAGAGTTAAATGGGAATAAAAAGAGACAGGCGACCAGCCTTATGTTTCATTTATATCTAAAACGAAACATTTAATCGAAGATTTATCTCTGCGTCTTACTTTCACCTTGCAAAGTGAACATATGGCGCATATAGATATAGAGGTGTCTTCGAAGATCCATAATTAATTTTGTTGTTGTTTCGTTAGACTTAAGTAACAGTAGATAAAGAGCAGTATAGTACTCCTTACTGGGAGACCCCAAGAGTTGTCCATTCACTTAACTGGAAAAGGTTTTCTTCAGCAGTCTACTACGGCCCGTTTGAACGTATAGCAACTCCACACTGGATTGTAGTACATTTTCCTCTGTATATATACAAGATGAGTCACTAACTATTTTCGCCAAGAATAAGTCCGAAAGTATGATAGGAGCTGAAAAAGTTGCACGGGACAACGGAGGCCGTAATATGACGCTGGTTTTTGTTGCTAGGTGTGGTCGCTTCAGTGATATGAAGGTCAACTTTGTTTTCTTAAATGGGATGCCTCAGTTTGGTACTTGTTTTCTGATAGCTTCCATCGAGACGAATCCAATAATGAGTAACAGAAAGGTTCTTGAAGGTCAACAAAGGTCAAAAAGGTAGCATGAACGTCCATTTACAGAAGGAGTGCGAAGTGATGACCATTGCTATCTATGCAGTGATGCAATCTTCTTATCTTGGACTGAGTGGTATTCCTTATCACTTCCGCACTTTTCGAAGCATAAGCTCTGACAATTCACCGAAAAAGGTGTATCCATATAACATGCCATTGACATCTAAACACCATTCGACAGTTAAGCTAGCGTGTGTTAGGGATGGCCATGGCTTATCACCTGTGACTTGTGACCTGGTTTTCAAAGATGGCAAGCACAAACTGTGAAGGTTTCGATATAGATATCCCATTTCTTACAGTCCAAGATGGTGGAAGCCACGCCAATAAAACACACACACACACACACACACCCACACCCACACATATATATATATATATATATATATATATATATATATATATATGGCTATTACAAATGATTGAAGCGATTTCATAAATTCACTGTAGCTCCATTCATTGACATATGGTCACGACACACTACAGATACGTAGAAAAACTCATAAAGTTTTGTTCGGCTGAAGCCGCACTTGAGGTTTCTGCCGCCAGAGCGCTCGAGAGCGCAGAGAGACAAAATGGCGACAGGAGCCGAGAAAGCGTATGTCGTGCTTGGAATGCACTCACATCAGTCAGTCATAACAGTGCAACGACACTTCAGGACGAAGTTCAACAAAGATCTACCAACTGCTAACTCCATTCAGCGATGGTATGCGCAGTTTAAAGCTTCTGGATGCCTCTGTAAGGGGAAATCAACGGGTCGGCCTGCAGTGAGCGAAGAAACGGTTGAACGCGTGCGCGCAAGTTTCACGCGTAGCCCGCGGAAGTCGACGAATAAAGCAAGCAGGGAGCTAAACGTACCACAGCCAACGGTTTGGAAAATCTTACGGAAAAGGCTAAAGCAGAAGCCTTACCGTTTACAATTGCTACAAGCCCTGACACCCGATGACAAAGTCATTCAAACGCTTTGAATTTTCGGCGCGGTTGCAACAGCTCATGGAAGAGGATGCGTTGAGTGCGAAACTTGTTTTCAGGGATGAAGCAACATATTTTCTTAATGGTGAAGTGAACAGACACAATGCGCGAATCTGGGCGGTAAAGAATCCTCACGTATTGGTGAGGCAAATTCGCAATTTACCAAAAGTTAACGTGTTTTGTGCAATCTCACGGTTTAAAGTTTACGACGCCTTTTTCTTCTGCGAAAATAACGTTACAGGACACGTGTATCTGGACATGCTGCAAAATTGGCTCATGCCACAACTGGAGAGCGACAGCGCCGACTTCATCTTTCAACAGAATGGTGCTCCACCGCACTTCCATCATGATGTTCAGCATTTCTTAAACAGGAGATTGGAAAACCGATGGATCGGTCGTGGTGGAGATCATGATCAGCAATTCGTGTCATGGCCTCCACGCTTTCCCGACTTAACCCCATGCGATTTCTTTCTGTGGGGTTATGTGATTCAGTGTTTAAACCTCCTCTACCAAGAAACGTGCCAGAACTGCGATCTCGCATCAACGATGCTTTCGAACTCATTGATGGGGACATGCTGTGGGAGGAACTTGATTATCGGCTAGATGTCTGCCGAATCACTAAAGGGGCACATATCGAACATTTGTGATTGCCTAAAAGAATTTTTTGAGTTTTTGTATGTGTGTGCAAAGCATTGCGAAAATATCTCAAATAATAAAGTTATTGCAGAGCTGTTATATCGCTTCAATCATTTGTAATAACGCTATATATATACCACCTCCCAGGGATCCCCCCTTTCCTTCACTTCTTTCCCCTCCTCTTCAATAAGAGCATAATATTTTACTGAACATTAAAGTTAAACAGCCAATTACACCCCGGTATTTTACCACATATTGAAGTGAAATAAAAAAGCACAGTTAACCACAGACTAGCCATCTTGACCATGATCAAAAGTGACCACACCATATGAAATAGTAATCTGACTTTAAGTTTAAGCTGCACTTGTGATTGACCACACTTTGATCTTTCTCTCACATTTGGCGCAAGGCACAGTTGACGCTAAAATTAAATATTTCCACATCTCAAATGCCTGTATTGTTTATCAAAGTACACTTGACACTACTGACGATCCAACTTCTATGTTAAGCTGCACTTGTCAACTAACATTGCCTGATCACAATGCTACACTTGATGTAAGGCACTGTGGGAATCATCCAGTCCCAGGCCGGATACCGTGTTTCATCATGATGAAGGCTGAGTAACTTGTACGCTGTCGTTAGGAGCAATAAAACAAGTTTAAATATTAATTTCACAGAGTACCTCGTGTCGCCGTGTCTTCCGCAGCGACTGGCGGTTTCCTAAGCCAGAGAGGAATCTGCTGAATGGAGAGGCAGACTCAGGGCTGGCATAGATAACTCACTACATAAGCCTCGAGTGCAAGGCGGCAAACTGGAGTGTGGCAGGTTGCATGCTTATTGGTTTTTAAGGCGCTTTCCGTCTGCCGATCTGCTTCAGATAAGGCTGTGTCCATAGCGCATGCGTATTTGGCCCACACGCCATTCTGAGAGTACTCTGTTCCTCTCAGGTCACTGTCTGTGTTGTCCCATCAGATGGACCATAATGTCGGATGCCGTGATGTAGTGATGAATGCTGATTCTGGCACACTGGTTCGGTAAGCCTCCTGATCTCAGAATGCAGAAGTTTCAGAGCAGCTGGTGTCCTTAACTAGAACAGCGTCGGTAGACCTGTTGGCTATTCATTAGTGGAAACTTTAGTACTGGATGGTGGATGATAGTCATCCATGGATATTAAGCAGAGGACATCACATCAGGCTGCAAGAGATGACTAACACTAGGACAACCTCACGAAAGATGATACAATGTAGTAATTAGAGAAATGAGTACAGATGGTATGAAAAACGTGGATTCTACTGCTCAGCTCACTTTAGACTAGTGGATGAAGTATTTACGGAAGCTTTGCCGAACAACGTCATTCGTAATGACAGCACTGATCTCGCTAATTACGCTTCGTCAGCATCTTTCGTTTTTCTGTATTGGCTTAATCAGTTTGTTTCATTACCATAACTGCTTTTCCAAGGATGTGAATGTGTTTTCATACTCTACATAGTGCTTGTTACAGAACGTTACTAGACCAGTGGAGGCATATTGGTGTGTACTTGTATTACAATGTTGATGCAGCAGTCTTGTTGATTGACTAACCGTTTCGATACGTTTACGCCTAGGAAGACGGCTATGTTGATACTTCCGAGTTCTGTAGTGGGAAAAATTTTCTCTTCCCAGTTCCTTTATCATATTTTGTTATTTCTTTGCATTATTCCTTTATTATATTACAAGAGCAGAATGGAGCCTGAGATAAAATATTACCACATCTAAATGGTCTGTATTAATCCCTTTAACGGTGAAAATGATCCAGTGTCACAGAGTTATTTACAAATCTAAAATGACTGCAAAAATGTGCAAGGGCACACACAATCTGTATCTCAAAATTATAACTATACTAAAAATTCTGTATCACTGTTCTGTAAAACACATGTTAATTAAAACTATACCTCAGTTTATTAGTTTACTCTTGTTGATGTTGAGATCGAATAGCGATCTGTAATGATAGCTTAGGAGAAGGACTTCTTAATCACGACGCCTATAAAAACTGTGTTGTAGACAACTAGTTTCGGTAAAAGTAATTTTCCATCTTCAGATATTCACAAAGATTATTACAAAGATCTTGAGCCATCTAGAGATAAATTCTTTCTATTGAATTTTCAGGTATATAAACATGAAATGACCAATACGTTGGCATATCAGAAATTAAATAATTTAAAATTACTACGTAAATCACAATTCGCCTAAACTTTGTTCCCATAACAAATGGTTCAAATGGCTCTGACCACTATGTGACTTAACATCGGAGGTCATCAGTCCCCTAGAACTACTTAAACCTAACTAACCTAAGGACATCACAGACATC
The DNA here is from genome assembly GCF_021461395.2 of Schistocerca americana. Classification (NCBI taxonomy): domain Eukaryota; kingdom Metazoa; phylum Arthropoda; class Insecta; order Orthoptera; family Acrididae; genus Schistocerca; species Schistocerca americana. The sequence continues at coordinate 70,131,613 of NC_060119.1, forward strand.
CATGCCCAAGGCAGGATTCGAACCTGCAACCGTAGCAGCCGCGCGGTTCCGGACTGAAGCGCCTAGAACCGCTCGGCCACAGCGGTCGGCATTGTTCCCATAACATACGACGTCTTGCCAACCAGGGCGCCACAAGACAAGTTAGTCAGGAGGTGGGCTGTAACAGAGCCAACATCAGACCTTAAAGTTCGGCAGAATGCAAGAGTGTCTGAACACACAGTGCGCGGAACACTCCTAACGATGGGCCCCTACAGCCGACGACCCCCGCGTGTGCCAATTGTTAACTCAATGACATCGGCAGCTACTACTGAAATGGGCACGTGGCCATCGGCACTGGATATTGACTCATTGGCAGATAATTGGACGGCCTGATGAGTCCCGATACCGTTTTCATCCTGGCGTTGGGAGGGTGCGAATCTGTCATCTTCCAGGCGAACAGCTCTTTGTTCCCAGTACTACGGAATGCAGACAAATAGGCGACGGCTCCCTTATGCTGTGGGGAACATTCACATGGACATCCGTTGATCCAGTAGAGCTCGTGAAAGGCACCATGCCGACCAAGAAGTATCGTACACTGGTTTCAGGCAACGTACAGGATCATATTTCCCGACGGCAATGGCATTGTTCAACAAAATAATGAGCAATGTCACAAAGCTAGGAGTGTGATGGAGTGGTTCGAGTAGCGCAGTGGCGAGTTCTAATTGATGTGCTGGGCTCCCAACTCTCAAATCTAAACCCGACCGAACACATCGGGAATGTGATTGAACGTGGCTTCAGAGCTTATACCCCCTCCCCGGAATTTACAGGAACTAGATGACTTGTGTATGCAGATGTGGCGCTAGCTGCCTCCATCGATCTACCAGCGTCGCAGCTGTTATTCGTGCCAAAGGTGGACGTACCGGCTGTTAAGAAGGTGATCACAGTGTTCTGACTGATCAGTGTATAACAGTTAGTAAAAAATAAAAATCTAGGTGTCTCGATATTTTCCGATCCTTCCACCAAGATTGCAGGAGAGAAGCAGGAGAGAGCACTAATGGTGTGACGTTATTCAGACGACCAATCAGCGACAACAATCAAACCATCAAACCGTGTGAGTTTTACTATCAGTGGGCCTGGGAAACTGGCCTTGACTCTAAATTCTATTAAACAAGAGACTTTCGTCTTTCCTTATGCCTTCCCATATGTAAGGACCATCTCTTAATTAACGACGGGTCTGTCAAATATACGTTCTTATTGTCCCTAAATCCTCCTTCTATCTTGACTGCCCGTGGCCTAGCTCGGCCGTTCCGTAAACACTGCAACTAGGAGCAAGCAATTTCACATATCCACTCTTCAATAATATAGCTGTTCTATCAGCTACAATCGCATTTCGTAAGATTTAAATTGAGTTGCTATGTCGCAATGACTTATTTAGAAATGTGCTACTTTGATGCCTGTTTGACTATGGCTTGATTAGAGCCCTCGATACTGAAATCATTGTTGATGCTATTCCCTTCGTAAAGTTAGTAAAGTCGACGGTTCCTTCTTGCTTCCCGTGACTCGCAGCCCGTATAGAATCAGTGGATTGCATAATATTGCTTTCAGTTTCTCATTTGAAGCAGTAAGGGAAATCCAGGACAAGATTGAAAATGATGTTGAAGTTCATGGTGAGGAAATACAAAGTTAAAAATTTTCCGATGACGCTGTAATTATTTCGAAAGCCGCAGACCAATTGGAAGAGCATTTGAACGAAATGGATAATGTTTTGTAAAAAGGTGAGCTCGAAGAAAAGTAAGATAATAGTAGCTGATCGCTGTAGAATTAAATCAAGCGAAACGGAGATAATTAGATTAGGAAATGACTTACTAAAATCTGTAGATGAATTTTTGCATTTTGTGCCACCGCTGGCGTTGTGTACAATTGTTGGAAGTACTTCTAGCTCCTGGATTCATGATATCGCTGGTGAGGCATGCTGCTTCTCAGAGAGCGGCGAAGAGGAAGGAGAGGTCAGTTAAGTTCTGGTGCCGGGAAGTGATGGTTGTTGATGCCCAATCGCTTGAAAACTCAGTCTAGTTGGCTGGACGACACTGGAATGACACTGGAGCTGTTGGGTGCCTGCATTTGCTGGGCGGCCACTAGTTCAGAGGGTCACAAGAAAGAAGAGCGTGAATGTAGGTTACGTGGAACTAGACGTGCTCATCCTAGGCTCGGTCTAGTAGATGCTGATATTTGTGACATTTTGGGAGGAATAGTAGCGAACTATAGCGAGTCCGCTGGCGAGTGTTGGGACAGCCTGATGTTCTGCCACTGTTGCTTGTGGGAGACATTATTTGCTAACTAGTTTTGGAAGTCAAGGTAACACATATTATCTGACTGTTCTGTTATGTGTCTGTAGCTGCACGGTGTCTGCTGTTATCGTAACTAGAAGAAGAAGTCCATAGATGTTAACATTTGTCATTTCTGCATATTAATAATGGTATGTTCAAGGTTAGTCTTAATTATGTATTTGAGTTTAAAGCTAAATATCTACCCCATGAGGAAAGTAATGTAGCGTGACACATTTCACAGTTTACCAGAGAATCTATATCTTTAACATGCTTCGTTAGTTGAAAGTTTGGTACTAACCTGTGTATTACATATGATACTGCGTATGTGAAAGCTCATATGATCATGATATTTTCCGAAGTTGGACTTTCATTTGTTGATCGGGAAAGGTTTTAAACTTGGGTTAACCTTATTTTTAGCTGTTGTGTTTCAAATTATTGTCGCAATAGTATATAATTATAAGCAATTAGCTTTCTTAGTAATCTGTTACAAAAGATTACTGGCCGGTTTTCTGCTTGGTAATTTTGTTTTCTGTTAGTACCAAATTTGCTGGTGTAATTGAGTGGACGTTTCGGGGAAGCCAAGTTGGTAAGAAGTTACTATTTTCCCATTTATGAAACTCTGACAAGTGATTATAATTTTGAGCTCAGCTCACATACGGAACCATAGAGAAATGTAGCTGTCGCTAGTCTGTGAAACTAATTGTCTCAATAAATTATTCGTTGTTATGATATCCGCATGATATTACGTTTAAGCACATTTATTTATTTCTGGTTTCGCCAGAAAACTTTGCGTAGCAATGATTTACTGTGCGCCGGCCAGAGTGGCCGAGCGGTTCTGGCGCTACAGCCTGGAACCGCGCGACCGCTACGGTCGCAGGATCGAATGCTGCCTCTGTCATGGATGTGTGTGATGTCGTTAGGTTAGTTCGGTTTAAGTAGTTCTAAGTTCTGGGGGACTGATGACCTCAGATGTTAAGTCCCATAGTGCTCAGAGCCATTTGAATTACTGTGCGTCTTCTTAATCAAGTTAAATTTATTTTCTCTCAGTAAAAATCAGAGCTTAAAATTTCTTTTAACTTGGAAGTCTCATTTCTCCTAAACGGGACTCAGTTCATGACACTGACTGTGACATAGAAATTTACGTCGATGTTAAATTTGGTAGTTACTGTTCTAAATGCTTTGTTGAAGGTATAACCACAAGCTCAATGAATCGCTCCACCCATTATCGATCTGCTTGTACTGCTACAGTTTGCGCATAAAAATAATTTACGAGACCGAAATGCATCCAGACAACACAATTAATAGCGTTTCTAAGAAACCAGATTTAAGTGTAAGGGTCTGAAACGTGGTCGAGCAAACTGAAATTTTTAAATTTTGTGATCGGATAACTTAGTACTGCATCAAATCGAGCAGGAAATTTTGGCACAATAGACTAAAAAAATTGATTAGTTGATACATATATTCTGAGGAATCAAGGTACAGCGTTCGGTAGTGTAGAAACGTTAGGGGGTCGCATATAAACAGTGGAGGGAGCGCAAGGTTTGATACCATGAACAAATTCAAGGAGATGTAGGGGGCAGGAGTTATGAAGAGACGTAAAAGCCTGCCTAGGTGAGCTAGCGTGGAGATCTTGGTCAAGCCAGTCTTCGGACAGAAAGCCGCAATGACAGCCTGATACGACTGCAAAAAGCTGTCGTAGATCATCGTGGCAAGAAATTCATTGTTTTTTTTGTGACTATTTGTATAACCTATAATAGACCATGCGGAAGTATTAATTTCTAAAGTTTTTCTTCCTTAGTTTGCTTTGCATCATCCTCTTTTCCACAGATGCGGCAAAATGCTTTTAAACTTGGGAGTGTTTTTAGTGGAAACATTTATCATCAGAGAAGCTGGAGAAAGCTGCGCGGCGACGGAAATTTAAGGCTCGCACACTCCTTAACGGCCGTTTACACAGGCCGTGCGTGCGGGAATTTCCGGTGCTGTCTTCGCCACACCGCGGAGCCGGCGGTTTATCATCGAAATGTCCACTAAAACACCACTAGGCACACCAACACCAGCGCCACTTTCTCTCAGAAGCCGAGAGGCCAGTTACATGGCGTACAAGACGTTAGACTGTTTCGGACAACCTCTGGATGTAGGCGACGGATAGGAAACGTGGAATTCTTCAGCCTTTATTTCTAGAGGTTGTGATGGCTTAATATTTTTCTGGAAATAACGGTGAATAATTTGTAGGTTCTGCAAAATTACTTTTTTCGGAATTTATGCGGAGAGTTGGCTTCGATGGAGCCGGTATGAAGTACTGCGATGTATGTAGAAGAGTGTTTACATTTCCGAGCGACATGTCCGAATGCTGCTCTGGAAACCAGGTGGTAATTATTTAAAAGATGTAGGGAAATAATGTGACATTGCACCTCAAACAATAATAGAGTTCTGATTGAGAACTAAAAGAAACAGAAATGAAGTACTCTTCCTAGAAATTATAAGGAAATCAATTCTGAAGTAACTGACTGTGAGTTTTAAAATAATCTCAGACAGCTGCTACCAACTGTATTGCAGTAACTGACTGTGAGTTTTAAAATAATCTCAGACAGCTGCTAACAACTGTATTGCAAAGCTCCTGTTAGCAGTAGACTACTCACTTCGTCTTGCCACTACAACTACGTGATCAGCAACATGCTAAAAACATGTCAAAAGCAACACTGCAATCCGTGCAAAATGCAATGTATAGTCAAAATACCTGCACTAATCACTACCATATTTCTGTATAGAAATTGAATGATCAAGAGGTGTTTGGTCAACAAACTTTAAACAGTGTAAAAAAATGAATTAAACGAATAAAGACTTTAATTTACTACATTCACAAAACTGATTATTTATAAACTGACAAACTTTACAAAGACCTTCATTATTCCACAATGTCTATACTCAATAAACGCGTCTCTGGCCACAACAAAGACAACAAAACCACCCTCGATGTGTTGTTGTTGTTGTGGTCTTCAGTACAGCAACTGGTTTGATTCAGTTCTCCATGCTACTATATCCTGTGCAAGCTTCTTGATCTCCCAGTACCTACTGCAACCTACATCCTTCTGAATCTGCTTAGCGTATCCATCTCTTGGTCTCCCTCTACGATTTTTACCCTCCACGCTGCCCTCCAATGCTAAATTGGTGATCCCTTGATCTCTCAGAATATTCCCTACCACTCGATCCCTACTTCGAGTCAAGCTGTGCCAAAACTTTCTCTTCCCTCCAATTCTACTCAATCCCTCTTCATTAGTTATGTGGCCTACCCATCTAATCTTCAGCATTCTTCTGTACCACCACATATCGAAAGCTTCTATTCTCTTCCTGTCTAAACTATTTATCGTCCACGTTTCACTTCCATACATGGCTACACTCCATACAAATACTTTCAGAAACGACTTCCTGACACTTAAATCTATACTCGATGTTAACAAATTTCTCTTCTTGAGAACGCTTTCTGTTGTGTCTAGCCAAGACAGCCTAGACACAATGAGAGGAAACCGAAAGGCACGCGCTTAAACTCACGCAGGCTGGCGTGAGGTCTGAAACAGGATACGTAATGAAGGCCATAAAGAAAAGTACGTAGCTGCTGGAATACTTAACTTTAATCCATAACTGGTGTACATCGCTCTTGTACAGATATCATCTCCATTTCAATATACACTGGTAATGGCGCCTTGCTAGGTCGTACCACTTTCCTTGCCATTGTCAGTCTACATTTTATACCCTCTCTACTTCGACCACAGTTATTTTGCTCATAAAATAGCAAAACTCATTTACTACTTCAAGCGTCTCATTTCCTAATCTAATTCCGGCAGCATCACCAGATTTAATTCGACTATATTCCATTATCTTCGTTTTGTTTTGATGTATACTCAAATCTTCCAAAATGTCTCCAGTACGCTAGCAAGCAACAACTACGTGCAACAAGAAGCCAAAATCCTCAAATAATGCCAAAATCTGATCTGGTGCTACCAGCATAATCACGGCTGGCTGCGATCTCTCATGTCGCACGGCTTCCCTCCATAGCAGTCTGCGTCTGGCCACTTCCTGACTCCTCTCAACAACTTTTCGCTCGCCACTAATCGCGATAATTATATCACAGACTCAGAGTTTGTGTATGCACCCCACAGCAGAATCTCTGATCAGCTGAGCAAAGAAGTATTGGTCATCCCGTAAAGTCAAGCGCCGACACGACAGTCGGGAACGACAAAAAAGAGAAGGCTCTGAGAAGAAGTCAGCCAAACGCACACTGACCGTATCTCCCTCCAGGACGACAACGCGACAGCAGCGGCCCTTATGTGAAGAGCACATAAGCGCCGCGAACCGACTGATGACGGCCCTTTTCCATAGCAGCTTCAGGATTAGACACTTGGATAGCAGCGTCAACGCTAGATCACTTCGCTTGTACCCTCTATGTAGCACAGGCTTGGGATTGTTTGTACTAAACAAAATTAAATATTTCGTATGTCGGTCTTTGCTTGGAACACTACTGCGTAATTACCAAAGTGAAGTATTGTAATTTTCTTAGTGTAATAGAACTCATTAATACGACTTGTTTGATTGTTTGCCTAGCGATCCGAGTATGCAGGCTTCCTAGACACCACGGTATTATCATTCCGGATTTAGGTTATGACATGTTCGATATACCTGCCATCATTCGTAATGATGTGACACAGACGAATAACGCAATTCTGCTTGACGAGCTGAACATTTATGCTGTCGATGACATCCTAAATGACTGTTTTCAGCTCAGAAATAGTTTTGGGATTACTGCAGTACACCTTGTATATAACACAGCCCCATAAAAAGAAGTCACATGTGTTCGGATCCGGAGTATATGGCGGCTTATCGAGGCCCACGTCAGCGCCGTTTGGGTACCCCAGAGCCAGAACGTGGTCCCACAGTACTTCTCCAGGACTTCAAACACTACCCTGATTCGATCGGGGAGTGCGTCTTTCATGAACCACATCTTGTGGAAATCAGGCCCACTTCGGACAATGAGGGTTAAATCATCTTCCAAAACTTTCATGTACCGTTAGGCAGTCACCGTGTCATCAAGGAATATCGTACCGATTATTCCGTGACTGGACGTTGAACACAACACAGTCACCCGTTGAGGGTGAAGACACCACTTTGTTCAAGAAATGCGGATTCTCAGTCCACAAAATGCGTCAGTTTTGCTTATGGAAGGATCGATCCAAATGAAAGTGGGCTTTGCCGCTAAACCAAATCACGCATCCACGTACTAATTCTCATCATGCCCCACGCCCAACTGTATAGTTTGAACGTCCTAACGCAAATCATTCAGAATTTATGGATTTTTATTTCGTATACTTAAATAATTATCACCCTGTATTTTAAAGCTTCTACTAGGGCCACAGCTTTCACAGAAATTTGTCAGAGTTTCCTTCGACAGTTGGAAAATTTTTGAGACCTGTTTTTATGGACAGAGAAAGGCATTTCCCACACTTTCTCCCTACCTGAATTTGAAGGCATCAGCATATAAGCAGAAAGGTACGACGATTTATGGTTTACAAAGCACATTATATCTCTGTAGATGAGTGGATTTTCCGTTAGGGACAAGTCATTTAAAAGTATACACACTTCATAGGAGACGACTGAGTAATAGTACACGTAGATAAGGAGCTAATTAGTGGAGGATGTTTGTTTACAGGTCACCCCGTGTCCTACGGCTAATGTAGGAGGTTGCGGCGGGGGGGGGGGGGGGGGGCAAAGAGGGGAGATGAGGTGCTCTGGAAAGCATTCCTGTTACCGAATTCAAGGGCCATCTGTCTGGAATGCAAGGGGTGATTAAAAAGGACATCCTACGGAGCAGAAATTTGTCCGCCAGCAACTGCCATTTGGTATGTAAGAGCATTTAATTAGCTTGGATTAAGAGGGCAATAGAGGCGGCAGTGCCCACAGCGCCTAAGCACTATCGAATGCATCTAAATTGAAATTCGTCCAATTTTAATCAAGACCTTTGTACGCCCACTATGGAACACCAAACTACCGCACTCAAGTCATGATCGAATTAATGCTTTGTACAACGTCAATTAATGGAAGGGATGAGAGTCCCACCAAACTTGGTAGTGTCATTGTATAATATTTAATGCTTTTATAGAGACACTTATTACTTGGTTAATGTTATGGACCTATGAAAACTTAGAATCAAAGACGACACCCAAGACTGAAGCCAGCGATGACACAGGGTAACATTAGAAATATAGGATCACAGTGTAGGGAATCTGTCAAGAGTGGGGTTTGGAAAGTACGACGAGACGTGACTTATCAGCCGAAACTTCCATGATAGGCGATCGGAGCCAGGTTTTCACAAGGGACGTTCCAGAGGAAAGTGCAGCTTCGCATGCCGCAAAAGAAGTTGAGTGATTCCACATCCATGGTGTACAGAGCGTATAATGGAGGACTGAGAAGTGCCTCCATGGAACTCGATGAAAATCTTATTTCCGAAATTATACATACCAGTCCATAATGCGGCAGTGGTCAAGGAACCCCAAAATGCGCCTTCTGATGACTGAAAATATCTAGTGACGTTGTTATTAGTCAGTTTTGTATTGTCTTGACATGAAAGAGTTCTTGTATTGCATGTATGCGGCAGACCAGACTTGCTCCACTGGAATATAAATTGAAATAATACTGATTATTGATACCAGAGAACTGCGGATCGATATCTTTTGAGAATAGTAGGAACATATTGCCACTGATTTACTGCATTTCTTCACTTGTGAATGTTGGTTGCCCTTACTGGGATAATTTATTAGTGCATATGCTTGGTTGAGGTTGTAAGTTGACGAGAAACATTCTCCATCATGTGTGAAATCATTTACTTCAAAGTGACAGACTGTTTATTCCTCCAATTAGCTGTACACCCCATGGAGGAGGCAGCTTTTAGCATTCGTGGTAGTTCTGATTTCTCTCCACAGTTAGTGCGATAAACTGGGAAGAGTATCCAGGGCTGTTTAACCGAGATAGTTACCACATTATTGGTGGATAATCATTTTTAGGCTTCTTTGTGTAGTGACCACTTGGATCGTCGATTTTAACATGGTGCATCGGAGATCGTACGAGCTGTTGGTAAACTGAGACCTAAATACTAAATCGAAATCAAAGCCCATCGGTAGTTGGAACACCACGTACTCATCATCTTTTCCTGTCCTGTAGGCCTTCTTTTTCTCTTCCTTCTTTAAAAAGTGTTCCATTTCTTAATGCGTGCATGTACCAGTCCAAATTTTCGATATTCTTTCTACTTCTCTCAGCAGTGAGACTTCGAGTGTGTAATTCCTTAGTCAGCCAAAGACTTTTCAGTTATTCAGTCTTAATACATTCTACCTATGTGGTTATAGAAATTTAGTCTCCATTTTCTCTTCACATCTGTTAACTTCTCCATTTTCGGGAGTGCTTCTCAACAACAGCTTATTCTGTATTCCTACTAACTCATAGTTCTGGTTACTAGATTATTTCTTACGATTCTTCTTTCTATTATATGCGATTGCAGTCTTTCTCGATGTAGTCCACTGATGAAATCTTCTCGAGTTATCATCCGAGTATTGCCGTCGTCTTGTCACAACGTTTCGAAGTCAGAAGTTCGCCAGAAGATGATGGGTATGAAACTCATCGAAACGTTGGGACAAGACAACGCAAACACTCGGCTGATAACCCGAGATGAATTCCTCACTTCTTTTCATTGTTTCTAATTTTTAGACTTGTCCCTTCGCAAACAGTTTAAGAACTTCCGACGCTTAGCGTAATCTTGGTTGGATCACTTGTATGTAGTGTGTCAGTTCTGCGTTCCGCCCTAAAGCCTTTTATGTACAAAAATTCTTTAGCATGGAGAGCGGAACTGACTTTACTCTTATATTTGGTATTCCTTCTCCATTTTATACATTATTATCTCTATTGCTATATTTTCCTTCCCGTTTTTTGACATCTCTTCCCCTACATTTTTAAAACATGATACCTCAGAAGTGTTGTCATTCGTTTTAATTTTTTAAGATAAACTAGATATATTTGCCATTTTACTTTGTTTTCTTAAATGATGTTTGTAATCCTACTTTTGCTAGTTGACTTTGTAGTTCTGTGACGTGCTTTGTGCGCCTTCAAGTGAGTGCGTAATGAACGACACACTATCTGCATATGCCACATAGCCCGCAGGGGTCTTCTTTGCCTTTCTTCCTAGTTGAATACCATTAGTATTTAAGGCCTTCCTCAATGCACTAAACACTTTCTTTAGTGCACAGCTAAAAAGTAGGAGCGACAAGCCATCTTTCAGCCAAACTTCTTTTTTTATTTCCAAAATTTTCTGACGTTACTCTTATGATTGTCTTCTTTGCTAAAAAGACTCTTTGGCATGACCTTATAGGTCACTGGCAAGACACTGACACAATCAATTTTTGTCAGCTCGCAGTGTGCTTGTTTTCCAGATTCCTTGAATTATTTTTGGTGTGAATGCTATAGTATTGTCACTAGAGTGTTTCCATAACTCTCTGCAACTACATTGTCTTTCCCAGATGTGTTATTTTTCAGTTGCTTTGTAATACGTTTAATTTCTTCGAAAGTTGGCGGCTTCGTGTCCGGTTGTCTATCCAGGATGGTCCATTGATAGTGACCGGGCCAAATATCTCGCGAAATAAGCATCAAACGAAACAACTACAAAGAACGAAACTTGTCTAGATTGAAGAGAAAAACAGATGGGGCTATGGTTGGCCCGCTAGACGGCGCTGCCATTGATCAAAGGGATATCAACTGCATTTTCCTAAATATGAGCACCTATTTTTTATTACATATTCGTGTCATACGTAAGGAAATATGAATGTTTTAGTTGGACCACATTTTTCGCTCTGTGACAGATGGCGCTGTAATAGTCACAAACGTATAAGTACGTGGTATCACGTAACATTTGGCCAGTGCGGATGGTATTTGCTTCGTGATACATTACCCGTGTTTAAATGGACCGTTTACCAATTGCAGAAAAGGCCGATATCGTGTTGATGTATGGCTATCGTGATCAATATGCCCAACGGACGTGTGGTATGTATGCTTCTCGGTATCCTGGACATCATCCAATCGTCCGGACCGTTCGTCGCATAGTTACATTATTTAAGGAAACAGGAAGTGTTCAGTCGCATGTGATACGTCAACCACGACCTGCAACAAATGATGATGCCCAAGTAGGTGTTTTAGCTGCTGTCACGTCTAATCCGCACATAAGTAGCAGACAAATTGCGCGACAATCGGAAATCTCAAAAACGTCGGTGTTGAGAATGCTACATCAACATCGATTGCACCCATACCATATTTCTATGCACCAGGAATTGCATGGCGACGACTTTGAACGCCGTGTACAGTTCTGCCACTGGGCACAAGAGAAATTACAGGACGATGACAGATTTTTTGCACGCGTTCTATTTAGCGACGAAGCGTCATTCACCAACAGCGGTAACGTAAACCGGCATAATATGCACTATTGGGCAACTGAAAATCCATGATGGCTGCGACAAGTGGAAGATCAGCGACTTTGACAGGTTAATGTATAGTGCGGCGTTATGGGAGGATGGATAATTGGCCCCCGTTTTATCGATGGCAATCTAAATGGCGCAATGTTTGCTGATTTCCTACGTCATGTTCTACCGTTGTTACTACAAGATGTTTCACCGCAGGACAGGATGGCGATATTCTTTCAACATGATGGATGTTCGGCACATAGCTCGCGTGCGGCTGAAGCGGTATTGAATAGCATGTTTCGTGACACGTGGATTGGTGGTTGAAGCAACATACTATGGCCCGGACGTTCACCGGTTCTGACGGCGCCGGACTTCTTCCTGTGGGGAAAGTTGAAGGATATTTGCTATCGTGATCCACCAACAACGCCTGACAACATGCGTCAGCGCATTGTCAATGTATGCGCGAACATTACGGAATGCGAACTACTCGCTGTTGAGAGGAATGTCGTTACACGTATTAACGGACATAATTTTGACCAATTATTGCATTAATGTCGTACTTACAGGTAATGAAGCTGTAACAGCATGCGTTCTCAGAAATGATAAGTTCACAAAGGTGCGTGTATCATATAGGAACAACCGAAATATAATGTTCAAACGTGCCTAAGTTCTGTATTTTTATTTAAAAGAACCTACCGATTACCAACTGTTCGTCTAAATTTGTCACCCGTATGGTTGTGACTATTACAGCGCCATCTATCACGAAGCGAAAAAAGTGGTCTAAGTAAATCATTCATATTTCTTTACGTAGTACACAAATATGTAGTAAGAAATGGGGGTTTCTATTACAAAAAAAAAACTGTTGATATCCGTTTACCTTTGGCAGCCCCATCTAGCGGCCCAACCATAGCGCCATCTGGTTTGAAGCTAGAATAGTTTCGTTCTTTGTAGTTTTTTCGTTGACGCTTATTTTGTCAGATATTTGATCCGGTCACGTTCAATGGCTCACCCTCTATGTCGTATTGTCAAATTTGAAATTTTACCGTGCAGTTGTTCGAATTGGTCTGTAAGCATTTTTTAGCTTTTTGTGCCTTTGCATGAGGTGTCGAGCATTTGTATATCATTAAACTGTAAACTTGATGGTGTTCACTTTCTCAAGATAACTGTACCAATCCCTTACGATGTTTTGTTTAAATTCTTTCTGTTGATGTCTAATAGACTTTCTGTTGTAGTTTTAGTCTCTTAAAAAGTTTTTTGGATTAAGACTTATCGATTTTTATCGTTTTTGTTTGCATTCGAGTTGTTCTAGGCTGTCTGCGTTTTTAGGAGACATTCATCACATTCTTCACTCCACTAGCGGCCTTTGAGTATCTTTTTCAGGAGGATAGTATAATCTGATGCTTCTAGCGTGTTTTATTGGAGTTGTTTCCCTTTTTTTGGACAATTTTTAGGTAATTTACCTGAATCGGTATAAACAGAACTCGTAGAGGATCACCTTGTTGTCCGGCTGTCTTTCTGTCCGACTGTTAAAAATCCGTTTTCTGAGGAACGAGTAGACGTATCAAGTGTAAATCTGAGTCACATACTAAGATATACGGTCTTCTTGAAGGTGTAATAAATGAAAACTTTTAAATCAATGTTATTACTATTTACTGCCATTTATGTCACATATTATGATACTCGCAAACCGACTCATCAAAATGTACAGTGAGCTTCCCGCCGGCCTCAAATTATCAGATTTGGCAAAAAGTAAGTTTTCACGGTACAAAATTTGTAAATTTGTAATTATATTACAAGTAAAAATTTTATCTTCATTTGCAATCCGACTATCTTTCTGTCTGTCTGTTAAGCCTTCTTCTTGTCAGAAGTGGGCTTACGATTCAAGTTCAAATTTATGTCACGAGCTAAGATCCATCGACGGCGTAATAAACGTAATATTATAAGTCAGTGCAATCACAATATACGGCCTCTTATACCACTTTTTTTTATACTACCTAACTCACTCTTTGCTGGCCATGGTGGCCGAGTGGTTCTAGGTGCTACAGTCTGGAACCACGCGACGGCTACGGTCGCAGGTTCGAATCCTGCCACGGCCATTGATGTGTGTGATGTCCTTAGGTTGGTTAGGTTTAAGTAGTTCTAAGTTCTAGGGGACTGATGACCTCGGAAGTTAAGTCCCATAGTGCTCAGAGCCATTTGAACCATTTTGAAACTCACGCTTTAAAACTTATGGGGTCCTTACCGCTGGCTTACAATACTGAAATTTAGCAAGAAGCAATGTTTCACAGTAAAAGAAAAGGAAAAATCCTAGCATATTGAATCCGTAAACATACACACGAAAAAAAATTTCGTCATTTCTTACTCGACTGTCTGGCTATTAAGCCTCCTTTTTCTCAGGAATGAGTGGACGTATCACGTTCAAGTCTATGTCCTATACTAATGTCTGCTGTCTCACGGCGGTGTAGTAAATCTAGGCTTCTAAGGCTATCCTCTCAGAAGGTATGGTCATTTATGTCACATATGCTGGTAGTCGCAAACTTACTCATTAAAACCTATACGGTATTTCCCGTCAACTTAGAGCCATGAACTTTGGCAGGAAGTTAAGTTTCATAGTATAAATCAAGGAAAATCACATATTTGTTAATTTTTAATTAAAACACATGGAAAAACGTGTGTCCTTTGGCATTTATTATCGGACTTCAGAACTTAAATCGAAACATTCTTGAAAGTCTTGGCACTGTCAGTACTAATTTCTTGCCAGTATTAATGGCGATACCGGCAACAATTGTCGTCGTTCTCCACTTCCAAAATGGATGAACTGTTTACATAGATAATTAAGTTAGTACGAAACCCTCAGCGGGCGAGTCATACTCTCGCGTCACATTTTTTATCGTCCTCTGTTAACATGCATGTATCAAATTTCTTAGATTTGTACTGATGCCTTTTCTCACTATGGTCTACTTTTGAGCATGATTATGGAGATGTAAGAAGCTAAGTCCCAACGACTTTAACGCAGTATTTTCACTCCCTGAATTTTCCTTATAGCCAGAGGTCAAGTAGTTTCTCACTACGTACTGAATTTGGTGTTATCCGTGAAGTATTCTTTCGAGGGAGCGTCTTAAAATGTGGATTTTAGCACTATGCTATACGCCTCACATAGGCTGAGAAGTCGTTTTCCACGTGCATTAGTTACTTTGTGTTGTTGTGGTCTTCAGTCTGAAGATGATTCAAATGGCTCTGAGCACTATGGGACTTAACTTCTGAGGTCATCAGTCCACTAGAGCTTAGAACTACTTAAACCTAACTAACCTAAGGACATCACACACATCGATGCCCGAGGCAGGATTCGAACATGCGACCGTAGCAGTCACGCGGTTCCAAACTGTAGCACTAGAACCGCTCAGCGACCCCGACCGGCATTGGTTCGATACAGCCCTCCATGCCACTCTAACTTGTGCAAGGCTCTTCATCTCTAAATAACTACTGCACCCTACATCCCTCTGAATCCGTTCACTGCCGCACGGGATTAGCCGAGCGGTGTAGGGCGCTGCAGTCATGGACTGTACGGCTGGTCGTGGCGGAGGTTCGAGTCCTCCTTCGGGCATAGGGACTGATGTCCTTAGCAGTTAGGTCCCATAAGATTTCACACACACATTTGAACATTTGAATCCGTTCACTGTAATCACGTTTTGGTTTTCCTCTACGATTTTACCCGCAAACAATTACTTCGAGTACTAAATTCGTGATCCAGTGATGCCTCAGAAAGTAACCTACCAAACAATACCCTCTTCTAGTCAGGTTGTGCCACAAATTTCTTTTCTCATCAGTTCTAATCCGTACCTCCTCATTAGCTACTTCGTCCACCAATCTAATCATCAGTATTATTATGTAGCTCCACATTTCAAAAGCTCTTATTCTTTTCTTGTATAAAGTATTTATCGTTCGTGTTTCACTTCCATATATGGCCCTTCTCCATACAAATACTTTCAGAAAAGACTTTCTGACTCTTAATGCTATATTTTAACAAATTTCTCTTCTTCAGAAACGCTTTTCTTGCCAGTGCCTGTCTGTATTTATATCCTATCTGCTTCGACCATCAGTTATTTTGCCTCCCAAATAGGAAAACTCATCTACTAATCTAAGTTACTCAGTATCGCCTCATTTACTTCCGTTACATTCCTTTATCCTTGCCTTGCATAGCGAGAGTGACTGGCCACAAATTTCAGTATCTGAGCAGTCACCATAGAATATTTGGTGGTGAGGAGGAAGATACGGAAAACGAATGGAAGATATTCGGAGGAATCACGCTATATGCCGCATATTCCGAGTAAGTACATATGGTTTAATAGCCGTGTTACAAAACTGCTATGTAAATAAATAGGACTTTATGTCAGAATCAAGAGAAGAAAAAGCCAAGCTGACAAACTAAAGCTGCACGAAACGAAAATGAGCGTAAGAAGAGCACTGAGAGAGGCGTTGAATGACTCTGAAAATAAAATTTTGTCATCCCATCTGAGTAAAAACTCTAAGAGGGTTTCGTCGTATGTAAAATCAGTAAGAGGGTCAACATCATTCACTCAGTGACCGTACTCGAACCGAAACGGAAGATAACAGACGGAAGACCGAAATACTGAATTTTGGTTTTTCGAAATTGTTTCACCGCGGCAGATCGTAACACGGTCCCTTCATTCAGTCGTCTTACCGAGATTTTGTGAAAGAACTTGATCCCCTTCTAGGAGTAATTTATCGTAGATCACGAAGCAACGAAGGGTATCTAGAGACTTGAAGTGATCGCGGGTCATTTCCGTTTACAAGAAGGGCCGTAGGACAGATCTACACAATTGAAGGCCTCTATCATTAACGTCAATCTGCTCTACAAAAATCAACATGGATTCCGCAAACAGACATCCTGCAAAACTCAACTCGCTCAGTTCTTCCATGAGTCCGGCCGCTGTGGCCGAGCGGTTGTAGGGTCTTCGGTCTGGAAACGAGCTGCTGCTCCGTTCGCAGTTTCGAATCATGCCTCAGGCATGGATGTGTGTGATGTCCTTCGGTTAGTTATGTTTAAGTATTTCTTAGCCTAGGGGACTAATGACCACAGATGTTATGTCCCATAGTGCTTAGTCATTTGAACCGTCTTCCATGAGATCAACAGTACCGTAGACAACTACCCTCAGGTAGATGCCGTGTTCCATAACTTCAGCAAGGCATCTGACACCGTCCAGCACTTTTGTTTAGTGAAAACGAAATACGAACTTATCGAGCATCGCAGCGAATTTGCGACTGGATTTAAGACTTTCTTGCAGATAGATTTCGTCACGTCACTCTTAACGGAATAAAATCGACATACGTAAAGGTAATTTCCGGAGTACACCAAGGAAGTCAGATAGGACCGTTACTGTTTGCAGTGTAAATAAATTATCTAGTGGCAAGAGTTGGGTGCTCTCTAAGGCTGTTAGCTGGTGATGTGGTTGTCTGTAGCAAAGTAGCA
Source organism: Schistocerca americana (assembly GCF_021461395.2). Lineage (NCBI taxonomy): Eukaryota > Metazoa > Arthropoda > Insecta > Orthoptera > Acrididae > Schistocerca > Schistocerca americana. The sequence continues at coordinate 70,148,898 of NC_060119.1, forward strand.
ACGCCAGAAGTTAGCAACGATTTGCAGAACGACCTCCAGAGAATTGATGAATCGTGCGTGTTCTTGCAGCTGATCCTGAACAAAGATAATTGTAACATATTGCGCATACACAGGAAAAGAAATCCGCTACTGTACAGCTACACTAATGATGACAAACAGCTGGTAACAGTATCTGCCTTAGATCATCTGGGAGTAACTACCAAGAGCGACCTTAAATGGAATGACCACATAAAGCAAACACTGGAAAAAGTAGATGTCAAAATCAGATTCATAAGAAGAATATTGAGAAAATGTAACTCATCCACGAAAGAAGTGCCTTATAAGGCGCTTGTTCTTGAGTATTGTTCATCTGTCAGGGATCCCAAACAGATGGGAGTGATAGAAGAGTTATATCCAACGAAGACCACCACGTTTCGTCCCGGGATCGTTTAGTCGGCACGAGAGCGTCACGGATATGTTCAACAAACTCCATTGGCAGACGTTACAAGCAAGACGTTGTGCATGACGGTGAGATTTACTACTGAAATTTCGTGAGAGCACTTTCCGGGAGGAGTCGAACAACATATCACTTCCGCACACATACGTCCCGCGTAATGATCGAGAGGAGAAAATTCGAGAAATTGAAGCCTATACAGAAGGTTACCGACAATCATTCTTCCCACTCGGTATTCTCGAGTGGAATAACGTTGGAAGGCTCTGTTAGTGGTACAAAAAGTAACCTCGACCACACACCATTAGATGGCTTGCAGGTATATGATGTAGATGTACTGGTTGCTTATATTCTCCCGGTAGTATTCTGTGTTTTTGGTGGAATTCGGACAAATCCTCTGCTGATTATTTGCCAAAACATTTTTTCTGTATTTTTTGTGTCCAGTTTTTTTTTTTAATTTCGTGATACATACATTTACTGAAGTGTGCAAATTGTTTGTTGACATAAAGGACAACGGGGAAAGGATTTCATTTATGGATTTCAATTACCTAATATGTTCAAGATATTTTAATTTACAGTGCAGAGTATTCCAAATTGTGGCATAAATTTCTTATCTGTCTTTCTTGGTTTCCTTTTAAGAATTCGGAATTGTGAGTCTTTGTATTTTTGAGATTATCTGTTAATATTTTATGTGTTTATTTAGAAGGGAACCTTAATTAAAAGTGCTGCAGAATATACATTCATATCTGTACTGTTAAATTCCTGTAGTTTAACTTGTCTTTAGGACGCTCCGACAGCTGTATCCTCCCAGTATCGGAATACTTACCATCCACTTCGTTTGAAATAGAGATTGGTTATTCCCTGGAATAGGCTCTTTTACAAACTCCATCTTGATGATGATTAAATGATGTATTTTAGGAACTTAACCTGTAAGGGCACAGTTCCGGATTGTTCGTTCAGTGGAGAAAATTTTCCGACGCACCACAGGTGCGCAGAGGTGAATCACTTCGCCCCGCTTGCTACAAGTCAGACGGAAAGTGTGGGTTTACCAGCATTTGACTCGCGTCAACTGTGACGTATCGATAGTCTTCATCGCCGCCTTCACTGCTGTAGACAATCCCATACTGTAGACGGTTTACTTTCTTTCTCCTCTGACAAGCCAGCAAATCGAGTATTCCTGCCTAGTCTTTGCATCACTGGGTTTTGAGCTACACCCTCCACATCCCCCCCCCCTTCCCGAAGACCCTGTCTATGATGAGCCCCTCCTGCATATTATTAGGACGGAGAGAAAATGCAACGGGCCTAAAATGTAGATTACTTACACTACTGGCCAATAAAATTGCTACACCAAGAAGAAATGCAGATGATAAACGGGTATTCATTGGACAAATATATTATACTAGAACTGACATGTGATTACATTTGCACGCAGTTTGGGTGCATAGATCCTAAGAATTCAGTACCCATAACAACCACCTCTGGCCGTAATAACGGCCTTGATACGTCTGGGCATTGAGTCAAACACAGCTTGGATGGCGTGTACAGGTACAGCTGCCCATGCAGCTTCAACACGATACCACAGTTCATCAAAGTAGTGACTGGCGTATTGTGACCAGGCAGTTACTCGGCCACCATTGACCAGACGTTTTCAATTGGTGAGAGATTTGGAGAATATACTGGCCAGGGCAGCTATCGAACATTTTCTGTATCCAGAAAGGGCCGTACGGGAGCTGCAACATGCGGTCGTGCATTATTCTGCAGAAATGTAGAGTTTCGCAGGGTTGGGATGAAGGGTAGAGCCACGGGTCGTAAAACATCTGAAATGTAACGTGCATTGTTCAAAGTGCCGTCAGTGCGAACAAGAGGTAACCGAGACGTGTAACCAATGGCACCCCATACCATCATGCCGGGTGATAGGCCAGTATGGCGATGACGAATAAACGCTTCCAATGTGCGTTCACCGCGATGTCGCGAAACACGGATGCGACCATCATGATGCTGTAAACAGAACCAGGATTCATCCGAAAACGTGACGTTTTCCCATTCGTGTACCTGGGTTCGCCGTTGAGTACACCATCGCAGGCGCTCCTGTCTGTGATGCAGCATCAAGGGTAACCGCTGCCATAGTCTCCGAGTTGATAGCCCATGCTGCTGCAAACGTCTTCGAACTGTCCGTGCTGATGGTTGTTGTCTTGCAATCGTCCCCATCTGTTGACTCAGGGATCAAGACGTAGCTGCACGATCCGTTACAGCCATGCGGGTAAGATGGCTGTCATCTCGACTGACAGTGATAAGAGGCCGTTCGGATCCAGTACTGCGTTCCGTATTACCCTCCTGAACCCGCCGATTCCATATTCTGCTAACAGTCACTGGATCTCGACCAACGCGAGCAGCAATGTCGCCATATGATAAACCGCAATCGTGAAAGGCTACAATCCGACCTTTATCAAAGTCGGAAACGTGATGGCACGTTTCACCAGGCAACGCCAGTCAACTGCTCTTTGTGTATGAGAAATCGGTTGGAAACTTTCCTCATGTCAGCACGTTGTAGGTGTCGCTACTGGCGCCAACCTTGTGTGAATGCTCTGAAAGGTAATCATTTGCACATCACAGCATCTTCTTCCTGTCGGTTAAATTTCGCGTCTGTAGCACGTCATCTTCGTGGTGTAGCAATTTTAATGGCCAGTAATGTATAATCCTATCATGCGACCTGTCCAAGGAAATGACTCATATATAAGACACACATCCAAATCAGCCCAGCCAGTCTGCCTAACGCAGGCAAAGAAGAATTGCACGAACAGTCACAATTTGTTTTACACACGGACAAACAGAAAATCCTGAATCTCGTAGACGCTTGAAGACAACTGCCAGCTACCAGGCCTAATCCTACCTAAAATGTTTAAATCACCAGCATGAATTGAGGTCGCTAAGAATATACAATCATATGGGTGGTAAGTGGACTGTCCATATTTATGTTATAGCTGAAAGTTGGTATTAATAATTAAGTTGTATTTTTTGACGCTATACCTAAATACCTAGAAAGAAATCATTGACAGTTCCATAAGTAGTGTCCTCGTTTTGGATACTTTTATGCTTGGAAGAAAATGGTTGAAAAGAAATTAAAATCTTTAAGGGGGAGATGTACGAACTTTCTGCATTTCTGGAGCAAAGCGTAGAACGTTAGATATGAAGGATCCTCTACCAAATGGAGAAGGAAGACAACGTAAAGTTGTTTGGATAGATTGACAGTGTGAATGGTACATGTAAACGAGAAGAGAATATGCCGCAAAGCACAAATGGAGTTTCCTGTAGGACAAAGGTATTGGTCTTGTTAATATGGATAGAATGCGATCAGTTGGTCATAGATAGCTGACAGTGTATAGACAAATAATGTTAAAAGAAGTTGGAAAGACATAGCTGTCAAATAAGTTCAGTAATAGCAGAGACGGCAGTTACTTATTTGTGGATATTAAATTGGTGGAATAGCAGATAACTGAGCCATCATAAATGGTAATTCAAGGTGAAGGAATCATACTGGTTGCAATGAGGAGCAAGTGCTGCGTCTAATTTGTAATGGTGCGTTGCAAGAAGGCGGATTCGAGGGCATTGCAACAACCATGTAACACTGACGGATGGACAAGAAGCGATGTCGCCATTATGTTTGAATGTTTCAAAGAAGAGTTGGATTCTGGAGCTGTTCTATATTACAGGATAGTAATGTATGCGGAAAGCCATACTTTGGAAGGTGGGAAACTCGTATACCTCCGGAATTCATTGACGTACTGATAGGTAATGCTACGGTGAGCGATATATATGTTGTATTTCTTTTGAAGTACTTGTTAGATGCTTTGTGCTGGGGTTAGTGCATTACCTTATCTTGATTCTGTGTTGTATGGTTGCTGAAAGCTAGGAGCTGCAGCTGCACCAAGACTGTCTGTAGGTTCGTGAGCTTTGGTGAATATGAGCAGTTAATACTGGGAGCAATACCGTATGTGAAGGTATTACATGGATACTAAGCAATAGAGAGATACCATTGTTAAGTGTTTACTTTTGTCTTTTGTACATTTTTTAATAAGATTCGTAGCAGGTAAGACACCATCGACACAAGCGGAAAGGAAGAAGTATGATGGTGTGTGTATGGACTGTGAAAAGCTTGTCAGTAAGCAAACACCATTTTATCGACAGCCTTCTGTGTATTCGTGACTTCAGATGTGACAGCACTCAATCTGCTCACAATAGTACGTTATGGACGTGACCTTCTTTGATTTATTTCAGACTGACGATAATATCTGTGCAGTGCGTACCAGACGGGCATTGTAATCGCCAGGTCACTGGTTGTATTCTCGCTGTTAACGATACTTCTATACGAAACCTGATTTTATTATCAAAGGTAAATGTTAATTAACACTTACTGAATGACAATATTTTAAAATAAAAATAACAGGCTTTCATTTTCAATCGCTGAAAATTCCAGAATTGTCCATTAATTAAAATCTGATACCAAAACTCGAAACAACAAACAGAAATTAAATATATATTTTGTTTCTACAAACTGAACCATTTAAACGGATATTTTTCGTTTAACGAAATGATGTTTTTAAATTTAAATATCAATTTTTAATTTAATTTCATGCGGTTAGTAATTAAATATAAAGGTATGAGGTGCGGCTAGAAAAAAACCGGACTGATGCTGGAAAAAACATTTATTTACAATTATTTACAATTTCATGTTATCTCCTTCAATGTACTCTCCTCCTCGGTCTCTACACCGCTCCATACGAATTTTCCACTGTTCATAGCAATGCTGCAGATCATTTTCGGTAAGTCCATACATTACTTCCGTCGCTTTTTCTTTTACTGCTTCAACAGTCTCAAATCTAGTTCCTTTCAAAGCTGACTTGACTTTAGGGAAAAGAAAAAAGTCACAGGGGGCCAAATCAGGTGAGTAGGGTGGATGATCTAAGATGGGAATGTTGTGTTTTGCCAAAAACGTCTTCACTGACAACGTACTGTGAGCTGGGGCATTGTCTTGGTGAAGGATCCATGACTTTTTTCTCCACAAATCGTTCCGTTTTCTCCGTACTCGCTCACGTAGGGTAGCCAGGACGCTAATGTAGTAATGCTGATTCACTGTTTGTCCCTCTGGTACCCAATCAATGTGCACAATCCCTTTGATGTCAAAAAAAAACAATCATCATTGCCTTGAATTTCGATTTTGACATTCGTGCTTTTTTTTTTTGTCGTGGCGAACCAGGAGTTTTCCAATGCATCGATTGGCGTTTAGTTTCGGGATCGTAAGTAAAAAACCACGATTCATCGCAAGTAATAAAATTTTGTAAGAAGGTGGGATCACTTTCAATGTTTTCCAGGATGTCAGAACAAATCATTCTTCGGCGTTCCTTCTGTTCAATTGTGAGACACCTTGGAACCATTTTCGAACACACTTTGTTCATGTTGAAACTTTCATGAAGAATCTACCTAACACTTTCCTTGTCAACTCCTGTTAACTCAGACACTGCTCTGATTGTTAAACGGCGATCTTGTCGAACAAGTTTACCGATTTTTTCAATGTTTGCATCAGTTTTTGCTGACAATGGTTTGCTAGTGCGAGTGTCATCACTGGTGTCTTCGCGGCCATCTTTAAATCGTTTAAACCACTCAAACACTTGTGTTCGCGATAAAAAATCATCGCCGTACACTTGTTGTAACATTACAAACGTTTCACTTGCAGATTTTCCTAGTTTGAAACAAAATTTGATGTTAACACGCTGTTCTTTCTGTACACTCAACGTTTTCCGAAGCACAGACAAAAGTCAACTACTTAAAACAGACGCCACGGGCAGACTGAGTGCAGGAGGCAGATGAAACTCGAGCAGTAGGCGGAGCGAGAGTCACGTGACAGACCACGCGACTTTCAGTCTTATTGCATTCGTTTTATTGTTTCACCAGTACTAGTCCGGTTTTTTTCGAGCCACACCTCGTATATCATTGTTTTTAAAATTTGTGTTTAAATATTTGTCAATTAACTTACATATTTCGTAATAAAATTAGAATTTAAATAAAAGAAAGAGACATGAATTACAATATTTAAACGCTACGAACTTTCACATATTGGCGGATCCATTAAAATATCCGGAATATTGTGTAATTATCAGTGGTCTAAAATCCTACACGATTTTTTTCCCGTTCGTCATCATGATTTATGAAATTATGACATTTATGAGAAACTTTTTCGTTATCCTTTAAATTAATCCAGGCGATATGGATAATACAGGTTATGTTTTCGGCTGGTGGTGGTTCCCAGTGAAAGAGTTACCGTAATGCAGTGTCCAGTGCTTGACGAGAATGTTAACATTGATGCTGCTCTGTATGATGAAAGGAAGTGTACACTTCCATGCCTCAAGTCTATTGCAACACAAAGTAAACACTTTCTTCGAACTCATATCGGAGGTTTGACAGATCTATGTATGCCTGATTTTGTTTTGCAGTTTAGTATTCACTGCCTACGTTTCATATCTCAACACAGACTGCGCGCAGTTTCCCCGAATATTGTACGAGGGCAATTACTTGCTAGGACGTTTGGTATCCGCAGTTTTTCGTGTCCTTCGCACCATCTAATGTTAGCCAGTGGGTAGGTGTCTGAATCAGTAGAAAAGCATCATTGATAAGTAAACAATAATTACAATCCTGCAACCAAGACCGTTTGTTTCTTCATCCAGGTAAATAGTTAGAGGGCATGGGACAGTTGGAGGGAAACAGAAGTAGCGTCTGCATAGGAACCTAATTTGAGGGTAAGTGTTGAGGCAGGTAATTATCAGGTTAAAATTGTAAGATATGGAATAGTGACACTATGCGTTACTGGCTGTTTTGATTATTGCTGCAGTAGTGTTGAAGTTGCTGTAGGTTGCAGATTGGTAGTGGTATTAAAGACAGGAGAAAGTAATTCTAAGAATCGATGCGAGATCTGACAAACATGCAAAACCAATCGGCCAACAGGCGAATAGAACACTTGGATTTGTTGGAAAGATTCTGTTCAGTCCAAAGCATCTGCACACAGTACGCCGTTGTTCCCAGTTATAGAATACTGCTTCCACATTTGAAAAGTAATAAATAAGGGACAACAGCCACCAACCGAATTCCTAATAACACTACTTCTAGTCCTGTCACAGGTAATCCAAGTATAACGCAACCGCGGAATGTTAAATGTGCCAAATATGACCTCAACATGCAGTACGCGTTACACTCTGGGATGAATTTTGAAAACTTTGACCGTGCATGTACCTAACGGGTAGAGGGTATCGAACGTGGACTTTGTATATTGTTGATTAGTAGTAAGCAGAAAGACTATAATTTAGAAAAAAACTGGAAGCAGTGAAAATTTACTTAAATGAAACAAACAAACATCTATCACCAGCCTAGTTCGGCGTACGTAATTATGTGCAAACATTATTCTCAATGGGTTTGTATATACTCTTGCAAAAGGAAATTTCACAAATTGTTTATTAGTAAAGTGCAATGAACACCTGCAACAACCAGACGAAGCACACAGTGAATAGCAGTAGATATCAACGGCATAGGGTAGCAATCACATAAATGTAGAAGCGACTTTAGCCCTGTTAACTACAATCAACACTTCAACCTTTCACTAATTCAGCATAAAAATTGTTCTCAAACACAACACGAGACTAAGTGGCACCTGGCAAGAGTTCAAGTTTGACTAACACCATTATACACATCACACACTGAAATAACACATTTCATATTCATTCCACAGTGGTAATGATTCAGATTCATGAGCAAAACACAGCTTCAAATTAACTTTCTCCCGTTGACAAAAATTAAAGTAGGGGACCTAACATGTTCCTTCCTTTATCTTCAACAATGCACACCTTACTGAAATATTTCTCATTACAATAATACTGATTTCCAATCCCACTTGATATTAATTACCTTGCAATGCTTTAAAACCATTTGCACTGACAATATACTAACCTTCAAAATGATATCAAGATAGAGTTAAATTTCAGATACGATCAAAATTAAATGCCTTAAGGCATCACTATTAAAGCAAGTGATTTTAACTAACCACACTTATGTTCATTAGTACTAAAACTTTGGCAATTTCAAAGTAACAGCAGCTCATAGCATATTAAAGCTTTTCATAGGTTTAATATTATGTGTCCCTTTTATTACTTATGAAGCAAGTAGTTTTAACTAACAACATTAATGCTCTTTAGCACTGAATCTTAGGCACATTTAAATTAAGACAAATTACTTCTTCTTCACAAACAGCACACTCAGTATTTAGCAGTTTTAGGACAGGACCCTGCTTAGTACTGTGAAAAGAACAACTTCAAAAGTCAAACACAAATTTTGCAACACTGATTATTATTCCAAAAACACACACAACCCTACTGGTTCATGCTGGTATACATACCTGTTTTCCAAAGTATTTGAAGCAGTGGCGCAATAGTGGCGACAAGCACGTGGTGGCTATCTAATCTCTTCTCTGGCCGTTTAAGGCACTATTTCATTTCTTATCGGCGGCGAGTTAATCATTTTTAGAGCAATTCCAAATACAATAGCACTAATTTACAGCCGGAACCACATCCGAGGCCATTCCATCATCTATTTGGCATCAGAACGCCTCACTTGCCACCTGTGGTGTTGACAAAGCGACTGCTTTCCACTGACTGCATAACGTGCTCTCTCTATTGCCGCCCTGATGGACCTGCATTTCCACCTTATCTTGCGCGCCAAACCCCATCTATAATGAAAGGGGTTCCCTACGCCTTTTTTTTTACCTTACAAAACAATTACCTAAGTATGAACCAATTATTGACATAGAATTGTGTTTTCATACACATATATGTTTTTTGAAATTTCATCGCTTAAGCACACTTTTAAGTTAAACAAATTATACATCATAAAGTTCCATTTCCCTCCAACAACTCAAAGATATTAGCTCATACAGAATCAACACCTGATAGTTATATACACTTAATTACACTGCACCAACGACTCACCATTGGTAATGTTATTACTCATGCCCTATGTTTTATTGATGTTTCCAACAGTAATACATACTTTGCGTAATCATTATTCACTTCGGTGATTTGCATGTTACAGCCAGACGCAACCTCATCCTCACTACTGCTGACGAATGTATGTGCAGGATTTTCGTCACTATTAAGCTTATGCATACTGTTGAGGATTTCATCCATGACCCTATTTCTGTATATACTTGCCATTTTATCATCTTCTGCATTTATTTCCCTAACAACGGCTGCTTGCACACTTTGCGTAACGCCTTTGTTTCTTTCACTGATTTCTACTGGATTCGCTACACGCGCACCCTGCGTGCCGCATCCTATTTTTTTGTACTTCGACGTTTCCTCTCTTTATCACATCAGTGAGCGTATAACTTTTTTCAAATTAATTACATCATCCCGCTCTTTTTTGCTCCTTGACAACTCCTTCCAGCACAACATTTCTCTCTTATTACTTCTACTGGTTCATATTTCCGAACTTTTATTTGTTTCATACACATTTACTACCAAAACTGAACTCTTCGGTTCCATCAGCTCATTTCAGTGCAGCTATCTTTTTCTCACAGTGGCCAGCTGAAAGCTTCGCAAGGTCCATTGCACGTTGTGGCTTATTTCGGAAGTGTCTGTCTGTGGCCTTGTCGCCTGACTGTCACTCATACACAACAACACCTGTTGCCCCGCATGCACGGAATAGTGACGCGTTCCTGCCATTAGGTCACTGCATGCATTATTGTTATTACGTCTGCATGATTCCTCTCATTAGAGCTTAAAGTCATTGTCTGTGCGGATCTGGCTTGTAATACATGCAGCCCCTAGTTTCCCGCATCGTCTCTATTTTGAAAATTTCTCGGTGCCCATCCCCTACCACGATATGAAACGTTACCACGCTCTCTACCTCTGACTATTTACTCGATATTGTACATTATCTGCTTGTTCGTTCTCGTCATGGTTTTCCATTTGGTTATTATTGTTTGGACGATAATCACAGTTCCTTCATTAGTGATCTTCGTCTTCAACTCTCTCCAAGAATAATGAGAAGATTTTATTGTTGCTTCCCACATAACTTTTCGAATCCTCTGGGAGCTTCTTCCATAGTTTCCACACTGTTCCGGATTCTGTTCGCCTAGATCTTAAATGAGTCAGTTTTCTGCACCTTACTTTGTAGAACTCTTTCATGGAATTCCTGCCCCTATTATCATACAGTCTGGCCATAATAAATTGTCTTCACAAATAGTCTTGCATCTGCTCTGACCAGTATCCCTCAATACATTTTTGCTTATATTCCTCATATTACATCTGGTCTGTTTCTAGATTTAATCCCCACCTTCTCGTATCACCAGCAAAAGCAATTAATTTTCTTCTGATCTATCAAGTAATCAGGATAATTTCTTCCGCAATTTTTGAGAAAGTCTAGAGGATGCCATCTGCTATATCTTTTTGCTGGGTCTAAACGTTCTTCCCCCTCTAGCAATTTGCTATAAGTCATTTCGGTAATATGATTAGGTCTTTCTCTCTTTCAAGGTCGCACATTTTGCTTTGAATCTGAGAAGTGCATTCTGTATTTTCCCGCTCCTCCTGGTTTATTTTCGTTCTTGTGTCAATCTTTAGCTTTGTTACTCTTTTATATCTTTATTTTTCTAATCTAAAACACTATCTACTAACTATTTTTTTCTGATTTATTGAAAGTTCGAGCCGCTGGACGTTTATTACTCTTTCAACTGTTGTTCTTCACTCAATATTTACGTTTTGCAATATCTCTGAGAGTAAAACTGAATAACATCTAGTCACATGGCGCCATGTACAAATCTACTGGCGGCGCGTTTGTTACCTGCTTCCTAATAACAATACTTCCAGTGCCGTCACAGGAAAGCCAAGTACAACGCAACCACGGAATGTTAAATGAGCCAAATATGACTTTAACATGCAGTAAGCGTTACCATCTGGGAGGAATTTTGAAAACTTTGACCATGCATGTAACTAACAGATAGAGAGCATCGAACGTGTACTTTGTATTTTGTTAATTAGTAGAAATCAGAAAGCCTATAATATAGAAAACACTGGAAGTAGCAAAAGTTTGCACAAATGAAACAAAAAAAAAGGTCGCCAGCCTAGTTAGGCATAATATTGTGCAAAAACTATTCTCAATGGTTGTTTATATTTTCTTGCAAAAGGAACTTTCATAAATTCTTTCTTGGTAATGTGCAATGAACACCTACAACAACCAGACGAACTACACGGTGAGTAGCAGTAGATATCAACAGCATAGGGTAGCAGTCACAGAAATGTAGAAGAGACTTTACCCCTATTACCTACAATCAACACTTCAACCTTTAAGTAATTCAGCACAAAATGGTTCACAAAGACTACAAAAGTCTATGTGGCATTTTCGAGAGTTCAAGTTTGACTAACACACATATACACATCACAAATGCAATAATACAACAATGAAATAAAACATTTCATGTTAATTCCACAGTGGCAATATTTCAGATTCACGAGCAAAACCCAGATTCAAATTAACTCTCTCCTGCAGGCACTGACAACATAATTAGCTTCAAAATGATTTCAAGTTAGAGTTAAATTTCAAATAGGATCAAAATTAAATGCCTTAAAGCATCATAATTGAAGCAAATGATTTTAATTAACCACAGTTATGTTCATTAGTACTAAAACTTTGGCATTTTCAAAGTAAAATCAGCTCATAACAAATGAAAGATTTTCATAAGTATAATATTATGTGCCTCTTTTATTACTTATGAAGCAAGTCGTTTTAACTAACAACATTTATGCTCTTTAGCACTGAAACTTTGGTACATTTAATTTAAGACAACTTATTAGTTCTTCACAAACTTGATACCCGGTCTTTAGTACTTTTAGGACAGGACCCTGCATGGTACCATGAAAAGGACAACTTCAAAGGTCAAAGTCATATTTTGCAATACTGATTATTATTGCAAAAACACACACAACCCCACTGGTTCATAGTGGTATACATACTGTTTTCCCAAGTAGTTGAAGCAGTGGCGCAATAGTGGTGACAAGCACGCGGCGACTATCTGTTCTCCTCTCTGGCCGTTTAATGCACTATTTCATTTCATACTGGCGGCGAGTTAATCATTTTTAGAGCAATTCCAAATACAAGAGCACCATTTTACAGCCGGAGACACATCCAAGGCCATTCCGTCATAGATTTGGTATCAGAAGGCCTCAGATGGCGGTGGTTAGTTATTAACGTCCCGTCGACAACGAGGTCATGAGAGACGGAGCGCAAGCTCGGGTTAGGGAAGGATTGGGAAGGAAATCGGCAGTGCCCTTTCAAAGGAATCATCCCGGCATTTGCCTGAAACGATTCAGGGAAATCACGGATAACCTAAATCAGTATGGCTGGAGACGGGATTGAACCGTCGTCCTCCCGAATGCAAGTCCAGTGAGCTAACCACTGCGCCACCTCGCTCGGTAGAACGCCTCACTCGGCACCTATGGTGTTGACTTGCCGACCGCTTCCCACTGACTGCCTAACGTGCTCTCTCCCTTGCCGCCCAGAGTGACCCGCATTTCCACCATTTCTTGCGTGCCAAGTCCCTCGTAATCGAGGGGGTTCCCTACGCCTTTATTTCCCTTACAAAACAGCTCCCTAAGTATGAACCAGTTATTTACATACAATTTTGTTTTTATACACAGACATAGTCTATAAAATTTCATCCTTTAAACACACTGTTAACCTAAATACATTACACATCATAAAGTTCCATTACCCTCCAACAGTTCAAAGATCTTAACTCAGACAGAACAAACACTTCATAGTAATATACACTTAATTATTCTGTACCAAGTACTCAGAAACGGCAATGGTGTTACAACCGTCTTTGATGGAAAAAAGACAACCTTCTTACTACCAAAACAAGGTGGCAAAATTCAGATAAGCGCTGTTCGACAGAGTCTTTCCATGAGCCCAATTTTCGCCTTTCTGCATCTTGTGCCGAAAAAAATGGAAACAACAGAGGAAGCCTTAGGATGCCTACAGAGGCCTGTAGGAAACAATTGCAACACACTAATGGAATGGGGTTGAAAATCTTTAATAATGGTATGCCTTATGCTAGAGATACGGGGGTAGTACCGTATTGGCAACTAGCATGCTTCATCACGTTTGGGCGAGATGAGGTAGCGTGTTGACATACGGAAGGTCATAATCTTGGCCATTTCTACTTCCACAGATGATTCTAGTTAATATTAGTAAGAAAAGACCACAGCTGTAGTGACACACATCTGTTCTTTGACGACTGGTTTTGATCGGAATGAAGATCAGGCTACCTTCAGTTGAATAAACGTAAAAGTAGGACAGTAGCTATACTAACATACACGTATAAACGACAGACAACCCTCACTGCCAACAGTCTTCATAACAAATCCTCACAGACTTTTGCCAATATCATGCCATATGCGACAAAAGAGCAACAAATATCAGAGCTTACAACAAACTATATGGTCATTAGAAAGATAAAATAACACTGGATTTATTAGACAAAGCGATAATGTGGTAGCTGTATCCACTATAACCGAAACAGTAATTATAGTCCCACGGAATGATCGTAACAAATGAATCAAAGTGACTACAAAAAACCATTTTGTTATATTGTAGCACATTGTATTATCAGATTTAACAGATCTGCAATTTCATTTGATTAACAACCTACAATTAAAACCAATCACTTTATTTACTGCCAATCTTTTAAATGTCCAATGACAAAGAGACTTTTTAAGTCACTTTTATTCATTAAAGAGACCTATTTCTGTGATCAGTATTAGTGTCGCTGTTATATTGTGCTTAATAACTTTACAATCCCTTTGTTCATCCAGCCATATGCTGTTTTATTTGTGTATTGACGATACAGCTTTTTGTAAACATTGACATTTGTTCCTTTCTATTTGGCATTATTGATATAGTCTGCTTTTGTTTGTGTGCATGTTTTCAAATTGTTTGAACACCTATGTTGCCCCTGTTCCTCTTGAATGAGACCTGATGACGTTCTTTCGGACAAATTCAGTTGTGACATAATAAATGCGTATCAGCACAGCCGTGGTGGTCTCCAAGTAATATTAATACTAAAGGTCGTCTGTGAACTACGGTAGACGATCGGCTAAATATGCCTAATGGGACAGTAGGATGCTTTATATTTTGCCTGCGGGAGAAGATTGGAATGTAATGTCTAGTGTACAGAATATGTCACATGATGCTGGATGAAAGTACTTCAGTTACAGCATTCACTGGAGGCATTACTACCCCCTGTTAAAGTAAGGAAAAACTACGGGTCCTGCTGAATAAAACGACCACTATAAAGAGTGTATGTTATGAACTGCAAGCAAACAAAAGAAAGGCGAAGTGATGAGTAATAGAAATGAGATTAGTGAAAAAAATAATTTAAAAATTGGACGACGCTTAGTACCCTCGTTTCACAATAAAACATGACGGACGAAGGAAGAAGGTTATGAGAAGTACGATAGCATACGCGAAGACGACATTCCTCGTTAGAAGAAGTTTACTGGTATTAAACATTGGCCTTAATGTGAGGAAGAAATTTCTGAGAATATATGGCTGCCCCACCTGTGTAATTCGGCTGAAGAGTTTCAAGCCAACAGGACACAGCATATCATTCTCAACTTCAGACGTAAAAGGAACTTCGGGCGTACTAAAAGAGGGTGTTATGGGACCATTACTTTGAACAATACACATTAATGGCCTATTGGATAAGGTTGTAAGTTACACAAGTCTTCTCGCGGGTGACGCTTTGACACAGAGAAGCCGGTTGGGCTAGAAAATTGTAGCGAAATGCAGGATGACCTGCAGGGTCAACCTAAACAAATGTAGCGTATTGAGCGTAAATAGGCAGAAAGATGGATTAATATGTAATTTCACATCGTCAGGGAAATCACTGGAAACAGTCAAATCCATAAAGCATTAAGGAATATGTGTAAAGAGCGATCTAAAGTGGAACGGTCACATGAAACTTATCGCAGATAAGGCAGGCTCCATGCGGAGATTCATTGGAAGAATCTACGGGAAGCCTAGTCCACCCACAAAGCAAGCAGCTTAAGAAGCGCTTGTTCGACCAGTTCCCGAATATTGTTCGTTAGTATGGCATCTGTATCAGATACTTTTATATAGGACACAGAAGATCGTAAGAAGGGCAGCGAGTTTCGTGAAAGGTTCATTTAGTAAGCCCGAAAGCGCCACGGAGCTTCTCTGCCTAACCAGGTGGCAGACACTGCAAGAAATGCCTTTTGCATCACGTTTACTGTTAAAATTCCGAAAGCGTGCGTTCCTAGAAATGTCAACAAATATATTGATCCCTCCTCCGTTTATCTCCAAAAAAGGCCAAGATTGTTAACCTCAGTCAGCCGGAGTGGCCGTGCCGTTCTAGGCGCTACAGTCTGGAACCGAGTGACCGCTACGGTCGCAGGTTCGAATCCTGCCTCGGGCATTGATGTGTGTGATGTCCTTAGGTTAGTTAGGTTTAATTAGTTCTAAGTTCTAGGCGACAGATGACTTCAGAAGTTAAGTCGCATAGTGCCATTTGTTAACCTCACATGGAGGCATACCTATCAACGATCTTGATTCCCGTGAACCTTTCGTGAGTGGAAAGGGGAAATGGGAAAGTTACATTAATACTCAAACAATTTCCCTCCAACCTCCGTAACAACTCTTGCATGCTAGCAGAATAGTAGATATAGATGTGACGTAATACAAAATCCATCAGGCAGAGACAGCTTAGAGAAACTGTCTTTAACATGACCACTCAACCACTACACAACTCATAAAGACTGACCCGGCTGGAGCGATGTGCGCCGAGGTCTCATTGGCAGTATCTCAGGTTCACAATATTGCTGAGGTCAGGAGACATCTAGAGCCCCATAAGCACCTTTATGTCCATAGAATCCAGTCACCGTTCAGAACAGAGGATGAGGACGTTTGTGCGCGTAATCTCCAGGTTGATGTTGGAGACTGGAGAGTGTGTTACTGTATCATTCTCTTGCCCTTTACCCCACGCGTATATCTGTGTTATCCACAAGTTGTAGTTCACAGACATTAATGAGAATGGCTGGTCATTTGGAGGATGGGAATAAGTTCCTTCGCAAAACTACAAGCCGTCTGGCTTGTCTCCTTCCATTAATAAGCTAATACTATTTGCTGCTTGTCATGACTGGAAATATGTGTGACACATTATTCTCATCGATTTGTTTGACTCTTATTACTGTACTGGATTATGGGAATAGAAGATGATAAAAGTGTAGTGGGAAACATTCAGTTCGCGGTTTGCACATGACATGTAGATTCTGACGTGTCCTGTCAGCTGTATTACATACGACTGAAAAATATCTCTACCATGTTACTTGTAGAGAAGAGTTTGGGGTTGGTGACTTTAGTTCACCATAGCGACAGGATGTTTGTGGACTGAGCGAACGACTTCTTGCATTGCGGCCCTTCTATACAATGCTGCAGTCCACGATATTTGAGCGCAAACCATATTGTTCAACATGTTCCGCGCCACGACAGCTGATTCTGGCAGCTCTGGTTTCTCTGCGGTTCTCGGTACTTACGTGTCCTTAATTTAGTTGCTCAATTATGTACGTCGAGGACTGCCTGCACTACTCATCTCTACTCCTACCGATGTACCTTACCCGATGAAAAGTTAGTCCTGACTGTTCAATGCCACTGCTCTTAATGATACCGCAGTATTTTGATAACATTTGATCATAGTGAAACTTAATATCCATCTATGAAGAAACTCGATGATTACTTTGCCATTTAGGCCGTAGTACGATACGTATAGCATGGTACAATGAAATATCAATAAAAAATTAGCGGTATTAAGGCGAGCGTGTGAATAACATAAAGATAACGATGAAAAATGTAGACACTGGTTTAAGCCACAATGTTGCGGCCAAGGAACCTAGACTGAGTGTGCTCGTGTCTATTGGAACCAGATTACGGACGATTACAAGTAGCGAATACCGGTTTCCTCCTTGAAATGGGATAGGAAATAATAGGACAAACAAATATCGTGGGACGCAAGAAAATACTGAAGTAACATGCACAGGATGTTGCCGAAACTAAATCTGAAGTTAACTCAGCTTAAAGAAGGACTCCTAATGAGTTATTAGTTTCAGAGCTACGCCTAAGCACTAGAGACGTTCTTCCATAGACCAATGGAACTGTCAATGAACTTCACTTTATTTAATGTATTGACGCAGAGAGTTAACCGCCATGTTTACAAAACCCAGAGAAAAGATAGAAATGGTTATTGAAACTGATATTGAACCACAGTGGTTCTTATGCGTAAAAAGTAGAGATTATAAGAACGGTGCTGCATGCCAGGCTGAAGAGTTCGTTAGTTAACTGCTACGCAAAATTTTGCTTCTGATTATCTTATTCAACGTTCGAAATTACCGTAACTTTAATTCACCGTCTGTGGCATCATATACTTGGCATCCGTCGTTCACTTGCAAGTCGTCATTCGTTCTACGGCATTACTACGCTGTGGAAGAAAACCCACAACACCGAGAAGGAGTTGTGTGACATAAACGAAAGTTGGTAGGCATGTTTCTACATCAGAAAATTGATTCCTGTTCAAATCTAGCGCCAGTCGTGTAAGAGTGGCGACAGCAGCGCCCCTACGAGGATGCAAATAAGGTTTGCTTTAAACATGCGTTGTTAAGTTTTTGAGTGTTGATTGCCTTTGAGACTGGACGTGGTCAGATGGTGTTAGCCATCAATGCCTTTAGGACGAAAAAGACAGCATTATCTACTCCTCGCTGAGATTGATCACGTCGTGTAATAAGGCTACGAGAAACCGGATGTTCCTTCTGCGATACTGTAGAAAGTGTTGGCAGAATGCGATCACTGTACACGGCTGCTGCCAGTGGTAGTCACGAGGACGTACGGTCGCAAGAAGACTGGGGTCCAGACGGTCACGTGGCACTACCCATGGCGAAGGTCATCGTGTTGGGCCTAAGGCTCTGGTGCATCGTACTGCCTCTGTAGCGGCAATATGAGCAGCAGTTGGCATCACAGCGACGCAACGAAACGTTACAAATCGATTCCTTCAAAGGCAGCTCCGAGCTAGACACGCTATACGTGCATTCCACTGACCCCAAACCACGACCATTTGTGATTTCAGTGGAGTCAAGCTAAATCTCATGGGAAGGCAGGGTAAAGGGCCGTTAGTTTCCTCATGAAAGATGGTTCTTTCTTGGTGACAGTAATGGCCGCGCGTTGGCTAGAAGAAGACCAGTTGAGGACCTGTACCCAAACCGTCTGCATGCTAGGCGCATGCTCGTACACCTGGAACTATCGTCTAGAATTCGATTTCGTATGACAGCAAGAGCACTCTCGAGGTTATCCTACGCAACCTGATTGCTAAATTGTACGTCAGTCTGGTGATATGACCCGTTGTGCTACCATTCTTGAACAACATCACAGGGAGTCTTTTCCAACACGATAGCGGTCGCCCACATACTGCTGTTGTAACCGAACATGCTTTACAGAGCGTCGACATGCTGCCTTTGCGTCCACTATCACTAGATCTGTCTCCAGTCGAGCAAAAGTATCCAGACACTCGGCTGAAAATGACTTACAAGCTCGTGGCGTCATCCATCGGTAATGCTGGAATTCAATATGGTGTTGACCCACTCTTATTCTTGATAACAGCTTCCTCTCTCGCAGGCATACTTTCAGTCAGGCGGTTGAAGGTTTATTGGGAAATGGCAGCCCATTCTTCACGTAGTGCTGCATTGTAGAGAGGTATCTAGGCCGGTCGGTGAGGTCTGGCTCGAAGTCTGCATTCCCAAATATCTCCAAGGTGTTCTGTGGGATTCAGATCAGGACTCTGTACAGTCCAGTCCGTTACAGGGATGATACTGTCATGTAACCACTCCGCCATAGGCCCTTACATTATGACCAGGTGCTCGATCGTATTGAAAGATGCGATCGCCATCCCCGAATTGCTCTTCAATAGTGGGAAGCAAGAAGGTGCTTCAAACATCAGTGTAGGCCTGTGCTGAGATAGTGCAGCAAAAAACAACAAGGGGATCAAGCCCCCTCCAATGAGAAACACGACGACACCATAGCTCCACAGTCTCCTAATTTTACACTTGGCACTACTCACGCTGGCAGATGACGTTCGCCGGGAAATCGCTATACCCACACCCTGCCATAGGATCGCCACATTTTGTACCATGATTCCTCACTCCCCACAACGTTTTTCCATTGTTCAATGGTGGAATGATTTTCGCTCGTTACACCAAGCGAGGCATACTTTGACATTTACTGGCGTGATGTGTCGCTGAACCGTGAATTCACTTTCTAAACCTTTTCTTAAGAATTTGCTTTATTTACTAGCGATTCATCATGAACATTAACACATTTAATCACATTATGTGAGCGTGGAAGTAGCTGCCAGGGAGTAACTGATGAAATCAAAGTGAAATTGCTTTTAACAAATGGGAATTTTATTCCTAAAAGCATTTTTTTGAGAAACAGATTTAAAATTATAAGCAGAAAGCACCCTCTAAATATCAAGTTACAGTTTATTCAGAGGCAGAAAGAAACAAATTTTTGAGTGTATGAGCTTTCGGGCTGAGAACCTCGCCGCTCCCTTTTGACATGGCCGTAGTCACGACCGCTCACAACAACCTCTGAAAGACTACACAGGTGCAAATCTGCAACACACCCTATTATCTTAAAGTAAAAGTTTTGAAAATTCACACAAGCACACAAACTATGCACCCCATAGGGGGAATGGAAATGATACAAAACACTAAAATTAAAAGAATAACTTGCCACCGAAGGTGCAACTTGATTTCAACTTCTAAGAAAAGTCTTACGGTGGAAGGGTGGTAACTTTATATGCTAAAATGACCATTTAAATAAAAGCCCATGAAATGCAATATGACATAAAATTATACAAGGTTGGCCAAACAAGCTCTACAGTACACACTGATCACCTCTCAAGATGATAGGCAAGATAAAAACGTATTTCAGGAATTAGGCCGTTACACTTCAAGCAATAAATTCGTTAACAAACGGAATCAGATAATCATGACAGAGGCAGCTATTAACGTACGGCAGATTGATAGGGATATTACCGAACAACCCGAAACGCAGGTTGCTCTAACCCACCCCTACTCCACAAGGGCAAAACGGACCACCCAATTTATAAATAACCTCCTTCCCGCGGGTGGGCAAACGGAGAAGTATGGTGCGACGACCCCAAAGCATAACAGCTGGTGACCTCACCAAGAAAACAAGTAGAACTTGACAAGGGTAAAACAAACAACACATCACCAATCACTTATAATAAACTGCGATTTCTCGAAAAGACCTGGCGCATCACCCCCAAATCGCTCTGCCGAACCGTCCGCTGCCAGCCGCGTCAACGGACGGAGGAAGGCGATCCAATCTATCGTCTCACAGCGTCTCAGCTCGCACCGGCCAGACCGATGTCGTGGGTTGACTTGTTGCTCTCGTGTCGGCCGCGAAGCCACTACCCTTCTCTATACGGCGCGGCCCACTGGAATCACGTGGCGACCGCACATGCGCCGACGCTCAAAGCGGACTAGTCATCTTGTGTCTCAGTGCGCGACCGACCAACCGATCGATCCAACCGACAATGACCATTGCCTGAGCAACTCGAGCAGACTGGTGGCCGACCGCGCAGACTCAAATGCAGGAACTAAGCCCCAGTCCGGGTGACTATTCGTTGAGTTCTCTCACTGCGCCACAAATTCGGACGAGAGACAGACTAGCAAGCTGAGGACGAGAAACTGACCCCAGACTGACTCCAGACTCACCCAGACTGACCGACTAGCGAGTTCATAACACCGCTTATATGCTCGTGTACCGGAAACCTTTCCCCTTTCCCACCACAGGAAGACACCAAAGCTGTAATTGACACAGCGGCCCCACAACCAGAAACGGAGGGCGACTGGTTCACACAATGCGCTCCGGTGCGCTCTTCAAAACAGCAAGTTTTACCACGAGTCAGTCTCTTATGACCATGAAATCCAAGTATTCTCACCTCCCGCATAACTGTCATAGTACTTCCAGTGGATCCTGATGCAGTTTGGAAGTCCTCTGTGCTGGACTGGATAGATTTCGGCCTATTACACATTACGACCCTCTTCAACTGTCGGCGGTCTCTGTTAGTCAACAGACGACGTCGGTCTATGAGCTCTTGTGCTGTACGTGTCAGTTCACGTTTCCATATCACTATCACATCGGAAATAGGGGACCTAGGGTTGTTTAGAAGTATGGAAATGTCGCTTACAGACGTATGAGACAAGTGACACCCAATCACCTGACCACGTTCGAGGTCCATGACTTCCGCGGAGCGCCCTATTCTACTCTCTTGCGTTGTCTAATGACTACTGAGGTCGCTTATAGCGAGTACCTGGCAGCAGGTGAGAGCACAATGCACCTAACATGAAAAACGTATGTTTGTGGGGTTTGCGGGTACTTTTGATCAGATAGTGTATGGGGCATCATCAGACGAAAACCACAGTGTCCTCCATAAGCCACATTAACCGTCCCTGTGTTGAGCAAGCAAGTGCAACGGGCATGGAACTCCATCCCACAACCCGACATCCGACCCCTGTACAACGCAATGCTTGCTTGTTTGCATTCAAGGTTCTGGCGGTCACACCAGTTACTAATGTAACAGCATTTCATATATTCAAGGGGTTATTTCGCTCATAGATTAAACTGTGGTCTATACAAGGGCGATGTACTTGAGGACAATATTATGGAAATGGAAGAGGATGTTGATGAAGATGAAATGGGAGATATAATACAGCGTGAAGAGGTTGACAGAGCACTGAAAGACCTGAGTCGAGACAAGGTCCCAGGAGTAGACAACATTCCATTAGAACTACTGAGAGCCTTGGGAGAGCCAGTCCTGCCGAAACTCTACCATCTGGTGAGCAAGATCTTTGAAACAGGCGAAATACTCTCAGACTTCAATAAGAATGTAATAATTCCAATCCCAAAGAAATCAGGTGTGACAAATGTGAAAATTACCGAACTATCAGTTGAATAAGTCATGGCTGCAAAATACTGACGCGGATTCTTTACAGACGAATGGAAATACTAGTAGAAGCCGACCTTGGGGCAGATCAATTTGCATTCCGTAGAAATGTTGGAACACGTGAGGCAATACTGACCCTACGACTTATCTTAGAAGCTAGATTAAGGAAAGGCAAACCTACGTGTCTATCACTTGTAGACTTAGAGAAAGCTTTTGACAATGTTGACTGGAAAACGCTCTTTCAAAATCTGAAGGTGGCAGGGGTAAAATACAGGGAGCGAAAGGCTATTTACAATTTGTACAGAAACCAGATGGCAGTTATAAAAGTCGAGGGACATGAAAGGGAAGCAGTGGTTGGGTAGGGAATGAGACAGGGTTGTAGTCTCTTCCCGATGTTATTCAGTCTGTATATTGAGCAAGCAGTGAAGGAAACAAAAGAAAAATTCGGAGTAAGTATTAAAATCCATGGAGAAGAAATAAAAACTTTGAGGTTCACTGATGTCATTGTAATTTTGTCAGAGCCAGCAAAGGACTAGGAAGAGCAGCTGAACGGAATGGATAGTGTCTTGAAAGGTGGGTATAAGATGAACATCAACAAAAGCAAAACGAGGATAATGGAATGTAGTCGAATTAAATCAAGTGATGCTGAGGGAATTAGATTAGGAAATGACACTTGAAGTAGTAAAGAAATTTTGCAATTTAGGGAGCAAAATAACTGATGATGGTCGAAGTAGAGAGGATATAAAATGTAGACTGGCAATGGAAAGGAAAGCGTTTCTGAAGAAGAGAAATTTGTTGACATCGAGTATAGATTTATGTGTCAGGAAGTCATTTCTGAAAGTATTTGTATGGAGTGGAGCCCTGTATGGAAGTGAAACATGGACGATAAATAGTTTGGACAAGAAGAGAATAGAAGCTTTCGAAATGTGGTGCTACAGAAGAATGCTGAAGATTAGATGGGTGGATCACATAACTAATGAGGAAGTATTGAATAGGATTTGGGAGAAGAGACGTTTGTGGCACAACTTGACTAGAAGAAGGGATCGGTTGGTAGGACACGTGTTGAGGCATCAAGGGATCGCCAATTTAGTATTGGAGGGCAGTGTGTAGGGTAAAAATTGTAGTGGGTGACCAAGAGATGAATACACTAAGCAGATTCAGAAGGATGTAGGTGGCAGTAGGTACTAGGAGATGAAGGAGCTTGCACAGGATAGAATAGCATGGAGAGCTGCATCAAACTAGTTTCAGGACTGAAGACCACAACAACAACAACATTAAACTGTGTTCTTGGAATGTTAATCGATTAAATATGTTACCTAGACAAATGTATTCCCGAAATTTCGTTAGTCTACATTATTTATTTTTTGGTGTTGCATTTTTTTGGGTCGGTGTTATAAGTAATTGAGGCTGAAGGTTAAACAACTGAATCGAATGTGGTTACATGCAGTTAACACATCGCAACACCAGATGATTATAGTTGTGCCCTCACAAATCATTTTGTTTGTATTCTGTTCAACCAAAATTCCTAAACAACTGCGAATTTAGCGTCCTGGGTTTCTTTAAGTCTTAAGAATATTACATTATACTACAGCAAGCACACTACAGAAATGGAACACTTGCATAAAAATATTTATATTTCCATACCTGGAATGTAGGAGACGAGATACTGGCAGAAGTAAAGCTGTGAGTACCGGGCGTGAGTCGTGCTTCGGTAGCTCAGATGGTAGAGCACTTACCCGCGAAAGGCAAAGGTCCCGAGTTCGAGTCCCGGTAGGGCACACAGTTTTAATCTGCCAGGAAGTTTCCTTTCCATACCTTTCTTTTGCCGCAGGTCAACATTAAACCAAAACGGCGGATCAGTCCCCCTATGTTACAACACGTTGCTTTTTTCTACGTCTAATCAGAACGTCACGCACTAGTGTTTTAGTTTTATATAGGACATAGAAAAATAATAGTGATGTGGGAACGTCAAATGTGATGGATGCGAAAAGCAACAAATGATAAATCGATTGCTTCATTCTGTATACTTTAAGTTGCATTTGAGATTAGAGCACAGAGTAGTGTTTTAATTATGTGAGTCTACTTAAAAATAATCCTACAGTACTTCCACAACGTTTTGACGGTTGTAATCCTTATCATATTCCGACCTCGACACGATGTGATGGACGTCGCAACAGTCAGGTGTTACCCGAGTGGAGACCCAACACCTCTGCATCAACAAAGCCAGCGTGGAGACCTTCATTCATGACTGTTATCCATCATACACTGCCCGCAAAAATAGTGAACTACCTAGATGATAATATTTCTTTACGAGTGCGGTGACAGTTGTGATGGACAGTCTCTTCCAGTCAGTTGCTCCATCTTTGTTCTGCACCGTCACAATTAAGATCCAACTGAAGGCGTGCGAGTGGTTTCTGGTGGTTACTTTGTTGGGCAGGACAGATCACGAGGAGCTAAATGACTGCCGAAACTTTTATTTACTTTTTTTCGTATTTGAGTTATCTGTCTGTTGACAGGTTTCTTGCGGCGTGCCACGAAATCGTCTCTAATGAGAACCGTTTCATCTGGAAGTAATACTTCCAAAACACGCCCTCAATTTTTTGCTGGATGTGTTCTAGTCTCTGTCGTCCACTACAATTTTTAACCTCTTCGGTTTCCTCTAGTACCACTCATGTTATTCACTTATGTCTTAACAAATGTCGTATCGTCCTGTTCCTTTTGCTGTCATTCTTTCCATAAATTCCTTCGCTCGCCGATTCTACAGAAAACCTCTTCATTCCTCCCCTTATTAGTCCAGATAATTTTTTACATTCGTCTGTAGCACCACATTTCAAGTGTTTTTATTCTTTTCTGTTCAGCTTTTAACAAAGTCTGTGTCTCACTGCATACAATGCTGTATTCCAGACGTACATACTCAGAAATTTCTACCCCAAACGAGACTTACAAGTGGTACTACTAGACATATCTCTTCCCAGTGGTAATCTGTTTGTTCTGTTCTTCTTGCTCCGTCTGTCATACGTTCTTTTGTAGCCTACGTAACAGAATTGCTTTACTTTACCCACTACGTAGTCACCAATTGTGATGTTAAGTTTTGAGCTGTTCTGATTTCTAATACCTCTCATTATTTTAATCTTTCATCGGTATGTTCTCAGAACATATTCTGTACTCACTGGACTGTCAATTCCCTTCAATAGATCCCGTATTTCTTCCTCGCTGTCACTGCGGATAGTAGTGCCATCTTCAAATATTATCATTAATATCCTTTCAACTTGAATTGTATTTCCACTCTTGAAACTTCATTCTATTTTCACCACTGCTTCATCGATGTATAGGTTGAATAGTCCTTTTTCAATCTGAGCGCTTCTTTTTTAGTCTTCAACTCTTATTGTGCCTCTTGGTTTTTGTACATATTGTATGTTACTTGTCTTTCCCTACAGCATACCCTTATTTTTCTCAGAATTTCGAACATCTTGCAGTATTTGCTTTCTCAAACACTTTTTCGAGGTCGACAAAGAAATGTTCAAATGTGTGTGATATCTTATGGGACATAACTGCTGAGGTCATCAGTCCTAAGCTTACACACTGTTTGACCTAAATTATCCTAAGGACAAACACACACACACACACCAATACCCGAGGGAGGGCTCGAACCTCCGCCGGGACCGAGGTCGACAAACCCAATGAATGTTTCTTGATTTTATCTTCAGTCTAGTTTCCATTGTCAACGACAACGTCAGAACTTCCTCCCTAATGCCTTTACCTGTCCGAAAGCCAACTGACCGTCATTTAACAGAACCTACATTTACATTTTTATTCCTTGATATATTATCCTTGTCAGCAGCTAGCATACATGAGCTGTTAAGCTGAGTGCGATAATTCTCGCACTTGTCGGCTCTTGCGATCTATGGAACTGTGCGGATGACGTTCTCCAAACGCCTGATAGAATATCACCCGTGTCATACATTCTACACACCTACGTGAATAATCGTGTTGATGCCACTACCATAAATCATTTTACAAATTTCGATGGAATGGTATCCCTCCCTTCTGCCTTATTTCATTTTAAGCCTTCCGGAGCTCTTTTGACTTCTGATTCTTGCATTGGATCCCATATCTCTTTCCCGTTGACCCCTGGTTCGTCTTCTGTTACGTCTTCAGATAAGTCCTCCCCTTTCTAAGAGGCCTTAAGTGCGCCCTTTCCTCCTATTCCCTCTCTTCTCTGCATCTAAAGGTGGAATTCCCAATACGCTTGTGATGCTATCGCTCTTGTTTTTAATTTCAGTAATGGCGCTTTTTACTTTTCTTCATACTGAGTCAGTTAGTCCGACAATCATTTTATTTTTGTTTCACGTTTTTCATGCAGCCTTTATGCCTTAGCTTCGCCGCACTTCTTATTCATTTCATTCCTAAGTGATTTGCCTGTCTGTACTTCTACTTACTTCTCAAAAGGTTATAACTGTAAACCAGGGCTAACACCTAGCGGGTACTGGGTGTTGGCCGTCGAATCCACAGAGCACGGCCCACAATTATTAGGGGAGACTGACTTAGCCAACAGTTGCACGTCTTGTTCCGAACGGCAGCGAGCTGAGCTTCAGATTTTTGCATTCCCAGGTGACTGGCGATGCTGGCGCAGCTCCATAGAGAGGCAGCTCGGTCTGGGGCGTGGCCATACGTGTGGATGACTTGTGGCCAGACCCACCATGTGGTGTCACATGCGTTCTGGTGCAATCTCCAGTTCCGTGTCAAGCTGGTGGCGTATGCCACTGGCAGCATCTAGTGCCTCAGTGACTAGGAGGGTCAGATTTGAACCCTCAGCCCATCATTGCTGTGGCTGGTATCCTAGACAGGTGAACATGTCGTTATGACGGCTGGGTGATGTTGACATGACAAGGGAAGCCCACACTACAGCAGGCGCTGACTCATTGACCCATTGATTCAGCATTTGGCCTTCCTGAATGGCAAGTTTTTACCCAGAAGTAATTATTCATTGATTGCGTACAGCATATTTCTACTGCATCTCTGGGTCACACTAAGTGTAGGACATAACAGTCTGACTATATCAGTTATGCATGTGCCTATTAATTTTCTCAAGGAAAGGGGTAACGCTAGAATTAAGTCATAAAAACATTACCTGAGTGATATTATTAAAGCTGCAAAAATTGTTTCAATTAAGTCATAGGCCACCAAGCAGTATTTCATAAAGACAGGCAACAAGGTTTCTCGTGTTAAGAAGTGTGAACACACAGTAATCTGAAAATCTGGCAGTGCCTGAGACCAATTTAAATGTGGAAATGTTTAACTAAAGGGTGTATTATGAATCACACGAAGCTAGGGCTCATTAATCACATCCAGACTGACAATCTGCTTGTGTAGTTTTCTGCTCAGAACAGTATTTTAGCTAACGCCTTTACTTCTGCAGTTATTAGCCTGGTCACATTAGTTTTATGTCATCAATTACTTAGGCCTTCCTTCTAAAAATGTCAAGTGTTATTAGCCGTAAAATAGTATTGCCGCACTTACCTGTGCTTCAGGTGCTACCTTGATGGCGATGTGTCTATGAGGAAATTAACATTACGATAATTATGTAAACATTGCACGTTTTTTACACTGTAGATATTTTCCTGCAAATATTTTAAAATGTGTCACAGTAGCCAAGTGTCATTCATTTGGAGAATGAGTGGAAGGGAAATGGTCCCATTTGAGGAGCATCATGAATGTGGTAAGTAATTACTAAATATAGCACACAGAATCAGCAGTTATAATTTTTAGCGGTGCAAACATTCGTTTGTGACAGAAAGTTACATGTGATCTAAGGATTGAACTGTTCAAATTTGCTACAGTGTAGACATCTTTTGATGACAGTAAATAACTCATGGTACAAAGAACAAACAAAGGAAATGTTATGCTCTGCAGCCATCCATTGCTGAGAGTGAGTAACTGGTACAAGATATAAATGTTAATTCTATTTTCCAGTTTCAGGGTTTGTGAAACAGCATTCAAAGTGACAGTCATGTTCGCCTACTATTTTTTTAATTACATTTCAGAAGCCAATATCACTTTTTAATAATTTATACAGAGTATGTTGAATAATTATTTGAATATATGCTGTGGTAATTAATTCACTGCTTTCAACAGAATTTACTCTTGACTGGTAAGCCATCCATAAAAGATTTTTGAAAGTCAGTAATACAAACATAATTTGTCATTCTTCATGCATTTCAGATACTGAGACGCATATTTCTGATAAATATTTCAGAAAGATTTGACCACAGCCCACCTAAACTTACTTTCAAATCTTACAATTGTCTTCTGTTTCTTTTTTTTCTGGAGGCCATGGCTGGTCTCTGCTGATACCACTTCGTAGCGATCCTTTAACGAAACTGTACAGATCATGAGTGAGTGGAAAATGGATTTTTACAATAATGAGGAGGAGGGGTGGGGGAATTGGAACCCTACTGTCAGAGAGCAAATATCTCAAAAATAGACTACATCGTTGTGTGATTGGCTAAGAACAAAATTGAGGTGGATGAGGATGTGTGAATAGTTAGGATATGGAAGAGAATTAGAAGACATGGGAGAGGAGGGAATCTGACCTTAAATATATATCATATAACTGCCCAAGCGTTAATCTAGCATATAACTCTGGCACCAGAAAAACTGCTGATTTTGCAGATCTAGAAATCTCCTTGCTTCTCTACCCGAGGATAAATGTTTGTCTTGCACGACACTCCAGGATAAATATTTGTCTTGCACAACATGGTCATTGATGTGTTACACTGCACGTTGAGGGGCTGTGCCTGTGTCATTATTTGTTACAATACCAGCGCCGTGAAGATCACCTTCTGTGGAAGCGGTATTGTGACTGCATCCAGTGCTAACACTAAGCCAAGCATCACTCATAAAAATTGTAAAGTGATCAGATGAACCTACCAACGTCCTTGAAGGTATTTTCAGTAGGCACATTGGGCACCATTGGTGTGAAGTTAGCGTGTGCATCACCTGGGACTGTCAATATTAGGTCCATTTTAATACCAAAATTTTGGCCATAAAATATATACATAAAGAATTAGACTAAAGTCACTGGAACGTCGAGAATACTTCGAATTCTTTATTAATTCAAAAGGTCACAAATGAAATTTCTGTGAACCTCACAGTTTATTTTCAGGTGCTCTACATATCGAAATAATTATGGATAAAAAGTGCGTGAGATTATTTTAACGTATGGGGTCGTGTTCAAGATTATCATAAAGTAGGCCATCTCAGTGACGATGAGACTGAAACAGCTTGAAAATAATAATTGGATGAAACTTTCCACTATATGTTGAGTTCAACTGTTTGACAGAGCAATTGTTTCCCCATAGTACCACATCTTCAATACCTCTATCCAGAGTGAATAAGCGTATGACGTAGCAGTATTTATTTACACGGATTCTCCTGAACTTACTTTCTAAATAACAGTGGGCATGTACAGGGAACCTCACACATATATTTTGCAGCAATCTAAATACTCAGCTCATCATTAACATGCACATATCCGGTACCAAAATGGCATATCTGTCGCCTACATAAAATAAGCCTACATATAGACTTATAAGTATTTGCCATAAGTTGTTAGTATTTGCTCAGAAAATGACCTAGGCGTCAGGGGAGCGGGAGAAATGGTATCCATTTTAATTACTATTTCAAACGAATCAAATTACGAAAGGCAGGTGATGTACATAATACCCTGCTCCGCCAGGTACGTCAGCAAACACGAGTTCATAAGGCTGTATCCATCACCGTTGCTCTTTCCCCGATGTCAGCAGTGAGATGGTGTTAGCTCGCTCTCCAGCTGAATAATCAGTGCTGCATTATAAAGCGCCAATTTATTTTAGAGTTACGCGTGCGAGAACAGCGTGTTTACGCTCTGCAAACGGTTTCGCACCCGCTACACGGCTATTTCCATCATAAAATCGCGTCATCTCACTAATAACAAAGCGTTTCCAGCTTTAAAAAGGACACATTCAGACGAAAGCCCTCTTTATTTTCGAGTTTCTTTTTTCACAGCACCCCAGTGTAACTATTTACAACCAGTCCATTTTGAGATTATATTTAACACATGATATGCGGGGAGGGTGGAGAGTGGGTAGCTGCTACAAGTGTTGGTGGAACTTGGCTCTCGTTCATGGGCACTCTGCTTTGGCGGCAGCGACTCTTCTCTCTTGCATTCAGTACCGACCTTTCACAAGCGGTGTCTCTGTGGAGCCACCATTTTACAGGCTGTATTACTTATTTACGGACATATAAAACTAAAACACCCACAGAAACATATAAAATGCATTGGACATTTTTGTAAATTAATTTTGCAATTTTAAATTTAATTCTACCACACTTTCCTTTGTATTTAGGTTCTAGACGTAC
The DNA here is from genome assembly GCF_021461395.2 of Schistocerca americana. Taxonomy (NCBI): domain Eukaryota; kingdom Metazoa; phylum Arthropoda; class Insecta; order Orthoptera; family Acrididae; genus Schistocerca; species Schistocerca americana. The sequence continues at coordinate 70,179,857 of NC_060119.1, forward strand.
TGTGTTTCGATGGGTCAAATTTATGAACGTATTTCCGAACATGTTTTAGGACAAGCACACACATACTTTCACTAACCTTTCGTTCTACAATATCCTTCGGAAACCTATGTTCCTATGTTCGAAAGTATAGTTGTTACTCTTGTGTAACAAAGCCGGATAATTGGTTTTCTATACTGTTACAATGTTCAGAATACTGTACAGTAGCCGAATAGCTTCCGCTGTTCCAACTATTGTTTCTTTTTGTCTACTTTTAAGCCTCTAACACCTCTATCGTTCTTTTCTCGCGTTATTCTCCGACAAGTTACTCTACAGTAATTTTCTTCGTTTACAGTAATTTAAGTGGAATTAAGCATTTCATTGAGCCAGGTTGTACCAGAATACTAATTTTCTTTGGGAGTAGAATTAAGAGTACTCGATTTCTTTAAGTGGACATTAACTTTACATTAAATCTTATGGAGCCTAATTTTTCTGAATTCTCATAGCTGGTGATTCTAGGAACTGAAGACTCAAAGGGTACCTCGAATTTACAATTACTCTCACCTCTCCCTCTGATCTAATTTTCCGCGTCCTTACAGTTTACTCAGTTCCTATACGTGGCTCCATGGTTCTTGATTGTAGAAGAATATCAGTTAACGTTGAAAGTATTTTTGAATCAAGAACTCATGTGAAGATGGACATGGAAGCAGTTGGATGAAGATAGTATCAAAGTGTGAAAATAAATAATATATAGGCTGAATGACGCAACGAATGAAAATTTGTACCAAGACCGGTATCAGAACCCCGTTCTCTAGTGAGATGGCTAACCACCACGTCGCCTGGGTGCAGTGGCTTTACGTTACTCCGCGAAGCCGGTGGAGGGGGAGGGGGGGGGGGGTCGCCTTGTTACAGTCCTTGCGGCTGTCCTCGTCGGAAGTTAGATTCGTCCCCTCGGGCATGGGTGTGTGTGTTGTCTTTAGCGTGAGTTATTTTAAGTGAGATTAATTAGTGTGTAAGCTTAGGCACTGATGACCTCAGCAGTTTGGTCCCTTTAGTCCCTTTCACAAATTTCCAAACAATTCCGCTGAGTACCCTGGCGCACCTTTCCCCTCAATCCAGTCCACATCTCACACCAATTGGTATTCCCTTCCCTACCGCCCCCTAGTAGTTTCATTTGAAGTGTTAAAAATTAAATGGTAGATACATTGCGAAATGAATCATTCCTGAAAAGAGAGGTAAATAGTGTATGGCAGTTCATTACTTGAAGAAGGGAAATGTTAGTTTGATATCTGCTAGGGTTCAATGGACAGTTAATTCGGCGTAGGAATGACCAGTAGAGAGGAAAGATATTCGGGTAGGATTTAGACTAGAATACCCAAAGCAGGGTATAAAGAGTAGTACTGGACGATGAAAGAGGATGACAGTATCAGATCAGTGACTGAAAAATTTTTTTACTTTCCTTTACTTTTCTCGACTAGCAACAACGAATTGAAAATTCCGAAGTGACAGGACGGCTTGAACGTATCTCAGTTCTTCGTGGTAAGATGCTATGCCTCTGTTCAGCCTGTTGATCTACTTAGACCCAGGATTTGCGATGGATAATATCTTCTGTCTGCTTTATGCTATACATGAAGAAACTTTTTCCGATTCACCTTCACCGCATTCGAATTAATCCAACTCCGTTCAGTGAAATCAGTCAAACCCTTGTAGTAAAGGTTGATAATGAATGTCTGAGAATGTTACTGGGGATCAGACCATGACTAGCCTAAACAAGGACTGAAAACAGCTTTAAGACCACACAACCTGTTGGGTGTTGCCTGCAAGTAGTCTGTCACGGTCTGCCTCACCTTCCCGTCTCGTAAAATGTGGAACTACGTATTAAAATATACCAGGATGTTAAACAAATCGAAAGGTAGATGACCAGAAAAAAAAATCCTGCCGGCTTTTAGCGACGAATCGGGTGAATACGGTGTTTCAGTTAAGCTAGTTGACAGTATCTGTGAGTTAAATCTCTTTGAGGCGCCTTTCATAATAGAGAAGTCGATATTCTTCCTAATGACGCCACAAAATCCGAAACTTTAGTCGACCTCTGACCTGAGCGTTAAGGGTTCTGGCCACACAGACTGGCTTCCAACAATGGCGGGAGGGCTTGAACGTATCCCAGTTCTCAGTTGAAGATATTATGCCTCTATTCAGCCTGTTAATCAACGTAGACCCTGGATTTGCAGTGGCTAATATCTACGGTCTGCTTTATGCGGTACAACGACGAAACTTCCCCTATTCGCCTTCACAGCATTCGAAGTAAATCAACCGGGTTCTGTTAAATCAGTCACATCATTTCTGCACGTGTAAGAGGGGACACGAGCGTTTGTCACTTTGGCAGCAATTACGTCTTCTGAAATTACAATATCCCAGGAAAGCCAACATTCTACATTCTTTGAGTAATACGTCATATAAAATGTTTTTTCCTAACTTTTGCATTGTAACCCTATATCTTTATAGTAATAACGCAGCACTGAAACTGTAGTTTCATGTTAACATGTATTTTACATGTAGAGCTATTTCAGTTTACTTCCGAATGTTTATTTGGTTATTGATCATTTCTTTTGGTTTTATTTCTACAACAGATGGTGCCATGACAATTAACTCTCTCAAACACCATATATTGTTTTATGCAACATGAGAGGAACGCCATCTTTATTTATGTTAATGCCACACCACCATTGTTAATCATTAACTCTGACAGCATCAACGCATTTTCTATAATGCCTTCTACCAAGTAGGGTCGTGAAAATGAAAATATCTTTTAGAGCATCTTAGCAATACCAACGTATTTCCCGTAATATGTACACAGAGAAAATGGGTACCTCATAATCACCGAAAAAAAATATTTTTTTTCAATACAAAATTCATTAACAGTAGCTGAGTTTTCTTCTCAACACAGTTTTTCAAGATATATAGATGTGTTAGAAGGGTCCTGAACTTCGTAATATGAGTATGACATTTGTCGCGATAAGTCACGTTCACCGCTAAGAATTAAATGTTTTGGTTAAATTTCAGCGGAAAATCTAAGCCACTGACGAAGTCAGCTATAAGAAACGATTAAAAACAATAACTTTTTTCAAAATTTTGAAACGTGAAGTACATGGACAGTTTTAAATATTTTCCAAAGTTCGACTTTAAGTGCCCTGCCGTCCTCCTTGGTATAGCGAGTTTTAATATTGATATATTATTATCAGATCCTATTGTTCAACAGCAGGCTTCTAAAGCCTTTTGTTAAACTACCGTCTCTATGCTCTGAGATTATATCATCACTTTATGTTTTGTACAACACGTCAGTTATAATTCTTTAACATGACTAAATGGCAGTTAGTAGACGAAGAACAAATAAGCTTCGAACTGGGTGGGAGTTACAAATATGACAAAACGTAGTGCATTGCCACGCATGTCAATTACCACTACATTCCAACATTTGGCACTCAGTGCTTTTACGGATTCTACATAGCAAAGCACGTCCCACTAAAATCGCTTTTGCTGAATCCCAGAATTCAACAGTGTCTGTTCGTTCAGAGATACATGTAAATATTTGGAGCCTACGCGGGCACAAGATAGTAACATTTCTCTCGACTTCTGAGGTCTAATTCTCTCGGTTGCGGGAATCCAAGTAATGCTACGAGCATTAGGTGATGAACTCTGAGGACTATGAAATAATGGTGCACGGTAGTTTGGGTCTGCCAGTGAAGCGTGCACAAATAGCCCACATGGTTAATGTGACGGCTCGAAATAACCAAGGTATCTGTGTTCCAGTCTCAGTCTGGTACAAATGTTGATATTTCACTGTAGGGTAACAGATCTACACTTATGCGTTCTTCGAAGGCCATCGAAATCCGACTACAGGGCGATCTAATTAATAAAGATAGCGGCCTTCCACTTAGTCAGGCTTCGAACCCTGCACTCAGTCTGGAGAGGAAGATGCTGTCGCAGAGATCGAGGATCGCCCCCGACGGCGGCAGTAGGGAGACTGCAGACCCCAGTTCAGACTCAGGCGCCACTTCCCTCACCACCTTCAGTAGCCGCCTCGCCGGCCGCACCGAAGACTCCACGAGAGGAATGTTGGACGGGGTAACGGCTAGTATATATAGGGCGCCGAGAGGAACAGCACAGCATTCGTCAGGAACGGCCTGCAGATGGCAGCGTGGACGTCTGCCGAAGTATTGTGGAGAAATTACGACGCTACCCGGTCGGATACCCGAGAACTGTTCAACTCAGATCTACACTTAATGGAGCTAATGTCAAGGACTTCCCATTCACAAAATATAATTCGGGTTACTTCATACAGCTATGACCGTTAAAGTAGTCCGATCTTACAGATATGAATATGGGAGCAGCAAATGTAACTGTAATTTAGTTGAACATAAATACATTAGGTATTAGTGATACACTTTCATTATAAATAATTGCGATGATTGGGTGTTTTTGCCGAGTTTCGCAACTACTATAAAATAAACTACATTTACTGTTGTAAATGTTTCATATTATATGAGTAGCTTTACCGCAGTAAGTAAAATTGGTTAAAATGTTTAAATTTATTTTCTCACTAGATAGTTCAGTAGCATGTTAAAAATACAGCGCTCTGTTATCAGAGATTGTTTCGACAAACGCGGGTTCCAAATCTTCTTTTCTACATGACCCTGCCCTTGTTTTTGATATTTCGTTATTTCCCGCCACAGAGAAGACTTCAGTAGACTGTAGTTGTCTGTAAACCCATTCACGATGCGGTTAATTTCGATTCATTAATGAAACAGAGGCATGGGGAATATAAAACCAGAATGAAAGCTTAATAACCTTATTTACAAGAGGCGCCAAAAAAAACATTTTGCTCATGTACTGTTGTAAAAATTTCCACATGTGGTGTAGGTCAAGTATTCAGTAATGCTACACTGGCAGAATCAGAACTCTTATGAGACTACGATGTGATGTGAGTTGATTGACTCAATACCTACTGAAGAATATTGATGATGTGTGCATCGCTGGTTCTGAAACATTGGTTAAGGATGTTGCCAAAAGGGCGTGCCAGAAAGATCAGACTACAAGAAAAGAACAACATGCATACCAAAAAGATCAAATATATGGCCATAGCCAACATTACGGTTCTTCGTTCTGTCATAAATGCGAATAAAATATTTTTTTCTGTATATCTCGCAACTTTAAATATACAAGGATCATTTTCTGCCGAATCAATGCAAATGAAACGTTGAAATTTGCTACATACTTTGTACATACTACAACATAGTTTTGTGGGGTGGAAAATTTTCACAAGTGCATTCCTGTCAAATTTATTTATATTTTTGTGAAATAAAAGTTGCTATGTATCATACTCATAATTATAAGATTACTGGTATACAGATTGGTTTGTGTAGTTGCTAAGAATAACCTACAAAATTCAGAAAGTGATAAGGAAGATAACCTCTCAGAAAATGTTTCTCATGTGACAGTATGTGGTCCTAAAATATCCAGCACGGTACTGGTGAAATTATTTGACACAAAAATTTGAAAAAAAATCCAAATTGTAGCCAGTAACACAATGCCAACAATTGAAAAATTTGCTTAAACTGTCTCTAAAACAATAGAAGTTACTGTAGCTCAGATATACCTCCGTATTTTCTCGGACATTCCCCCCCTCCCCCTAATAAAATTAGAAAATGAACAGGTGGCTGAACGGTAGGCTATTTTCCCACTCGGTGCCCGCCAAAAACTCGAAGATGTACAAAAGGACTTCAAGAGAAATTTACGTAAGATGCCATCATTCATTTCTTTTGATTTGTTCCGTTCCATACCTTCGTTTCGTATTCTTTTCAATTAACTAAGTTTACTTCACATATAAATTTAATAATAAGTACTTTTTTGTAAATGAGTATCTTAAAATTGCGTTACTGTAATTGTGAAAAATATATGTATTGCTATGTAGAGATTTTTCTATGTGCTGAATGTTATGTATGAGCTGCTTAAGCCACACAGAAGGCAGGGTTTATGAGTGAAATAAGTATATACATAAACAACAGAAATTTAAAGGGTGCAACAATCACTTCGTCGAATATAATCACTTCCAAGTGTTGGGAGAAGAAATTCCGAGCATATATTTAAAATTAATTATTGTTTAGAGTTTAGTGCCCATTTTGTGTTCTTTACATACATAAACGATGTGACAGACAAAATAAACAAGTGACGGCTTCCTGAAGAAGATATAGCGCATGCAGAAGTGTCGTAGAGTGACAGAAGGATATACAAGATGTGTTAGACAGAATTTCTAATTAGTATGATGAATATCAGCTACATCTACACGTAGAATAATATGTGTTAATGCAGCTGAGTAGGAAAAACGGTACTGTAATGACCTAAAACGAGCGGTGTGCCGCTTGACATGGTCACACCGAATGAATACCTAGGTGCAACGCTACAAAACGATATAACATGGAGGAGTACGCAAGGTCGATGGCAGGGAAGGATAATGGTCTACGCCGGTTTATTGGGAGAGCTCTAGAATTGTGTGCCTCACATATAAAGAATACTAAATACAGAACGGTGATGTGAAACGTCATTCAGTTCTTGTCAGTACACGACAGCAACGCTGGAGCACTTAGTGCGATCTTGTACCTTAGCGTCGGCACTTGCGAATGATTGCACCTTGAATGCATAATGTTATCAGTGGCCCTGAACACAAGACTTTACAAATTAACTTCCACACATTACACCATCAAGATTTCGGATATTGGGAAATCTAAAAATTAAACATAACAGGCAGCGGGAATTTTTCAAATCTCTATCTCACAGATAACGGAAAATTAAAAAAATCCAAGATAGTGCTAGATTTTAAAAATGCAAGATGGTGATTGTGGAAAGACTTACACAGACAGTGACAGAGGGGTATACATTTTTTTGCCAAAGTTAGCCATTTTCATAAATGTTCAATTATACTACAATATTTTCCAAGGCATTATTTATCAAACAAAATTTCCTAAATCACACGTGCGTACACACACACACACACACACACACACACACACACACACACACACATTCGTCGAATTCTCTACTGTCCAAACAGTAAATTTTACCTGTGTCTTTGTAAAGTATATCACAAAGGAAAGGGATGGAAAAAATCAAACAAAATACAATCAATGTAAAAAATTTATTGGAAAACGTTTACGTTCCACAGAAATTGATACTTGGTTGACTGTTCCTATTCACATAGACGAGCTATGACTACAGATATTCAGAGTTAAATTCTACCCTCTTTTACAATTAACCTTTTTTTTACGTTTCTCATATTTAACTGTTTTACATGGTTGTGCACATAGTCCTACACCGTAGAAAAATACAACACAAAAAGAAATTACATTCCATAATAGGTTAGCTGCACACTTAGTTTATCGCACACATATATATACACTGTTCAGAATAACATGTTGCTTACTCTTCAACTACAAAAAGGAATGCTCAGGCTGCTCGTACAAATTATTTTACATTTATACGTTCTTTCTCATATGCAGGGTGTCCTAGGAGGATACAGCAAGCGCTATTTATCGAAGCAAACCGTCTGGTAAACAGGAGTTCTAAATTCAAAACGTACGAGCTATGAGCATTCCTTCATCTTAAATATTGTGATACAAATTTCTTGCACTGCAAGCTGCTTGCTTCCCATATCTTTGAAAGAGGTGGCACGGAGCATAAAACAGAAAACAGTTTTGTGAACGTGTTCCTTAAAATGCACACCTTAAGTGCCATACTAAATTGTTAAATAGAGGAGATGTGTTTCACAATATTGTTACGACTTCTCGTAGCTCTTATGGTATGCACTTAAAAGTCCGTGTTTACTGCAGATTTTTCCTTGTTTTAATCCATCGTACCATCTGTCAAAATACAGAAAGCTAGGATCTGGCAGGAGACATGATGTGTTGCCCAGTTGTGAAGATGAACATAGGTGTAAAGTATGCTTCTTGAAGACCTGTTTACTTGACCTTTTTGCTCCATATAATCATTCCTGTCACTGTACTGAGTATTCACCGTTCCTCGTGGGACACCCTGATACTATGAAATGTTTTTAATGTTATTAAATATTTCGCTATGTACTTAACATAATCAGTCATAATCATGCTGTTATATTAGCAAACATCCCCAATAAAACAGTCCCTCTGCAAAGCTCAACGACAAGCGTCTCAGGCATTGGTGCAAAACGATCTACCTTTGCTACCATTACCTCCTGATATTAATTTGACGTTTGTAGGTCTGGAATGCAATTCACCCTGCCTCACAGTAAAATTAGTTTAGGCGTTAGTGACTCTAAGCTATTGTATCCACCCTATTTGGATGTATAATGCGTTAGTCATCCATTGCTGATAAAGGTAACTTGTGCTGTTCCACGGAAGAAGCTGCAGTACATCTTTCTTTGGTTCAATTACGTACTGTACACTTATTTTAACTTCTGAGTCCAATACAAATTACCTATAATCATCTGTGTTCAAATCACTTACAGAAGATAGCGATAACCACTTTAATCTGCACATTATGTGCCTTGACTCAGTCTCGAGTGCATGTGTGTTTGCTCCCAGTTCTGTCAACAAGAGCAAACGCTTGGTCAACGAACAAACATGGAGAAAGCTTGCAGAATTGTCTCAGTTATCGGGTCTTCTTTCCTTATATCCAGGACGCTCACTATGGCATGCACTGCATCAGAACTCTTCTAAGTTTAACAATAGAGGGACCAGCTTGGAACTATTCCAAGGCCGTCAGTAGTTCCAATGGAATGTTGTCTACTCCCGGGGCGTTGTTTCGACGCAGGTCTTTCAGTGCTCTGTCAAACCCTTCACACAGTATCATATCTTCCATTTCATCTTCATCTACATCCTCTTCTATTCCCATAATATTGTCGTCAAGTACATCGCCCTTGTGTAGACCCTCTATATACTCCTTCCACCTCCCTGCTTTCCCTTCTTTGCTTAGAACTGGGTTTCCATCATCACACTTGATATTCATACAAGTGACTCTCTTTTCTCTAAAGGTCTCTTTAATTTTCCTGTAGGCAGTATCTATTTTACCCCTAGTGAGATGAGCCTCTACATGCTTACATTTGTCCTCTAGCCATCCCTGCTTAGCCATTTTGCACATCCTGTCGATCTCATTTTTGAGACGTTTGTATTCCTATTTGCCTGCTTCATTTACTGCAATTTTATATTTTCTCCTTTCATAAATTATATTCAATATATCTTCTGTTACCCAAGAATTTCTACAAGCCCCCGTCTTTTTACCTACTTGATTCTCTGCTGCCTTCACTACTTGATCCCTCAGAGGTACCCATTTCTCTTCTACTGCATTTCTTTCCCCCATTCCTGTCAATTGTTGCCTTATGCTCTCCCTGAAACTCTGTACAACCTCTGGTTTAGTCAGTTTATGCAGGTCCCATCTCCTTAAATTCCCACCTTTTTGCAGTTTCTTCAGTTTTAATCGACTGTTCATAACCAATAGATTGAGGGCAGAGTCCACATCTGCATCTGGAAATGTCTTACAATTTAAAATCTGGTTCCTAAATCTCTGTCTTACCATTATATAATCTATCTGATACCTTCTAGTATCTCCAGGGTTCTTCCATGTAGACAACCTTCTCATATGATTCTTGAACTAAGTTTTAGCTATGATTAAGTTATGCTCTGTGCAAAATGCTACCAGACGGCTTCCTCTTTCATTTCTCTCCCCGAATCCACATTCACCCACTATGTTTCCTTCTCTCCCTTTTCCTACTCTCGAATTCCGGTCACCTATGACTATTAAATTTTCGTGTCCATTCACTACCTCAATAATTTCTTTTATCTCATCATACATTTCATCAATTTCTTCATCATCTGCAGAGCTAGTTGGCATATAAACTTGTACTACTGTAGTAGGCATGGGCTTCGTGTCTATCTTGGCCACAATAATGCGTTCACTATGCTGTTGGTAGTAGCTTACCCGCACTCCTATTTTTTATTCATTATTAAACCTACTCCTGCATTACTCCTATTTGATTTTGTGTTTATAACCCTGTATTCACCTGACCAAAAGTCTTGTTCCTCCTGCCACCGAACTTCACTAACACCTCCTACATCTATCTTCAACCTACCCATTTCCCTTTTTAAATTTTCTAACCTACCTGCCCGATTAAGGGAACTGACATTCCACGATCCGAACCGTAGAACGCCAGTTTTCTTTCTCCTGATGACGACGTCCTCTTGAGTAGTCCCCGCCCGGAGATCCGAATGAGGGGCTATTTTACCTCCGGAATATTTTACCCAAGAGGACACCATCATCATTTAACCATACAGTGAGGCTGCATGCCCTCGGGAAAAATCACGGCTGTAGTGTCACCTTGCTTTCAGCCGTTCGCAGTACCAGCACTGCAAGGCCGTTTTGGTTAGTGTTGCAAGGCCAGATCAGTCAATCATCCAGACTGTTGCCCCTGCAACTACTGAAAAGGCTGCTGCCCCTCTTCAGGAACCACACGTTTGTGTGGCCTCTTAACACACACCCCTCTGTTGTGGTTGCACCTACGGTACGGCCATCAGTATCTCTGAGGCACGCAAGCCTCCCCACCAACGGCAAGGTCCATGGTTCATGGGGGCAGGAATTATTCTATATCTTTCATTATGAAAGTGTTTCAACAGATGATATTACCAATTAGACATTGTACATGTTGGGCGTGGTAATAACCAAATCTAAAACGACATAGACTGCATGTATGGGCCAGTACTTCATCTCACATCTTATGCTACAATATATTTACATAACTTTTTATGTACAACAGCCATGGAAAATTTTGTGTTATTATAAATATTTACTGAACCTTGAATTTTATTTTGTGCAGCTTCAACGACTGTTATGGAGGGTAGATATAACTAAGAATAAGCACATTTTTCTTTGTATTCCTGTGTCCAGAAGTTAGAGTAACGTCTTCAGCATCGTAAATAACTTTTCAGTGAAGTACATCTCGTCCTTCTCTCACGTATTCTGGTAATTCCAACAACTCCTATTAAACGGGCCAACAGTGCTTGTATCCCTCATTTCCACCCGTTTTCACAGTTTGAGAAAGCTGAAGAATTTGCCTCTTCTTAATACTTCTCGCACTTTATAAGGTTGTACGAGAAATAGCATAATATGTTCTCAAACGTTTGTGTCCACAGATCTCTTTTCAAAATTATCCGAATAAGGAAAATGATTCAGAACATATCTACCTTTATATTATATGACCAGCCAGTACTTCATTGTCAGCTTATGAAAGACCGTTACTCTCGTAGTGATCCATATAGTTACCATTCAGACTTTCAGTGACAACAAACAGGAACACAGAAACTGTTACACTTAACATTGTGTCAAGTTCATCTTTGGTAACTAACAAAAGAGCAAAAGAAACCAGGTCAAATACATTGCTATGTGAAAGTCAATTGATCGACAATGGTAGCCAAAACTAAATATGCAATGATCCTAGAAATTAGTACAGAATGTCAAATGAAGCACATTTCCAATCTTATTTCATTGGGCTACCAGTTTCGGCTGTTTACTACGCTACCTTCAGGCCCCGGACCGACGTGTAGGAAGAGTACACCGCGGTTGTACGCGTCTCTCAGTGGCCGGAAGATGGCGTAGTAAATCAACGAAACTGATTGCCAAATCAAACAAATTTGTAAACTAAACGGCTGAAAGGGGTTTCACTTGACGTTCTGTATCGAACAGCTGAGTCCCGCAACCATCTCTGAGAAGATGGACATACTGAGACTAAAAATTAGTAGCTCCATAGCAAAGCGATTAAGGCAAATTACATCTCCTCTGAACCAACGAAAGTCACTGCAACAAACTATTTTAAACGATGATGAAATTTTCATCTCAAAATACAAAACGGTCAGTTGACAGGGTCTTCTAGTGTTTAGAGACATAATACTAGAGTATTAGCTTTATCTTGCAGCACAATACATTTCTCATCTTCGCTTAATAGTGTTGACTTATACTCTCACACAGTGGAGACACTACACCTCTATACAATCTTGTGTTACAGCAAAACTGTACAAAACATCACCATGTTATAGTAACATTGTAAAGAATTACTCTGTTATTATAAAAATTATATCAAACTCTTCAATATTAGAGCAAAATGTTAACAAACTGTCCCAATGTCAAAGCAAATTTGTAGCAAATTGTCCTCTATTTTTAAGCAGGACTGTAACAAGTAGCCAAAATTACAGTAAAACTGTAAAAATAAGAACCAAGCTGAAACAAAGTTGTATACACTACCCTCCATGTTATAAAAAAAGTACTAAATTGCCGTCCTTTTTATATCAGAGCTGTAGCAAATTAGCCATATTCCAGCAAAGCTGCTACAAATTGCTCTTCATGGTAGGGCAAAAATGTAACAAACTGCCATCATATATTCGTTGTTTGCACAAATAATCACAAGTTTAACCGTCTCAATTATTGTATACCATCTTGATATCACTGTCAGAAGGATTAGTTACTGCGCTACATTGTTCTATGTTACTACAACGTTTTCGCACTCAGGGAGTAACGTGATTTAATAGCAAAATATGGCAAAAATGAAAGTTTGCGTGTGAAGAAGAACTGCAAAGATATATTTAGAAAGCCAAAAAAAAAAAAAAAAAAAAAAAAAAAAAAAAAAAAAAAAAGAAAGTCCCATCTCTGAAAAATTTTGATGAAACGGAAATTTATTACATGCTACGTCTCCAAATTTAGTTTCAAGAGTGCTTTAACTTTGATACCCTAGGACCCATTTTGCAACGTCACCCCGGTGAAGATTTATCGACATGGAGAGTATAGTACAACTACTGAAAATTCTCTTTCCTTCCCATGTATCACAAGAATTCCACTCGTTCGCATTCATAGTCAAATTTGTTTCATTATTGTCATTCCGCATTAGTACCTTTCAACAGATAATTGTTGCAGAAGATCAGGAAAGTCTTTCTTACGTATCTGATAACTTCCAGCCACATAATCACAAGATTAACAGATCTCAGCCGAGGTACGCCATCTTAATATATTGGTCAAAGCCATTAGTTGACTGTTGGTAATCATATCCTGTAAATGGTGATTACATCCCATGTACACACAGGGAATATCATAACTAACAGCGGAACAACTGACAGGAATGAAATCTTGCTATGAGCCAGGGTTTAATGTTGGTCGGAACGCACCGAAACTGTGTACCGGCGTCTCGCAGGGAATTTTATTTGAACTCACTGGGATAAGTCGGCACAGGAGATTTAAATTAGCGTACGTGTATTAAATTGAAACGTAGTTATAATCTGCCAACCGAAGTTGTAATTGTTACATATCTGTAACCTTCTCTTCGATTCTTTTTCATTACGACTGATAGTAACATCAGAGATCTACAGTACAACCAACAAAATTTGAGCATCGTTCCGGTGCTATGAGCGGTATATACATAGACTTTTGCTTACGACTGTCAACAGTGTAAGCCATCTAATAGCGGCGTCTCGTATTATATGTGTCATAAAGAGTATTTCAGAATGAGTGGTCCATAATGTGCTTTCAGAAAAGCTTGTTCGTGTCGTACTTCATGCCGTAAATGCTGATCAACTGCGCATACGACGCTCTGTGACTAACGTTTGGCTGCCTTTCGAACATATACGTAAACATCCTTCCCTCATAGGCGTTCCCGAGAGGAAGCTCTTGACTCCTACCTGGGAATGTGGAGTACAGAGTTTCTATTCATCACAAAATTTTCGTACTTTTCTGGAATGACTCTAATGTATGAGAACGAGAAAAAAGCAGCAGGTTGACTGTATGGAAACCACATCAAATACCTATTTTCTTACCAGTGAGTACCCAGCACTGCCCAGGTCATCTATTGGCGTATCTCCTCTTTCTCCCTCTGTCGATCTCCACTTCACTGACCTTCTGTCCATCTCCTCCACTCCTCTGTCCGCTACATCCCACTCTCTGTCCATCTCGTCTCCCTTTATGCGTCAATCTTCTCCTCTCTCTCTGTCTGCTCATGCCGCTTCTGTCTATCTCCTCCTGCCCTCCTCTAACTCCATCCCTTTCACCCCATCTCTTTGTCCATCACCTCCTCCCGCTATCTCTCTCCCCCTCTCCTCCTGCCACTATCTTCTCCTACCCCCTCTCCTTGTTCAACTCTCCCGCTTCCCTTTTTCTGTCCATCCCCTCATTTCCACTCTCTGCATCTCTTGCTTTTCCATTTATCTGTCCGTTTCTTCCTCCCCATCTATCTAATCAGCTCATTGTCCCTCCCTTTCTTTGCCTATCTCTTCTTTACCCAGTCTCTGCTCGTCTTCTCCCGTTTCGTTTCACGGTTCATCTCCTCCACTCCCTTCCCTCTGTCCATTCCCACCTCTACCACTCTCTTTCCACCTATTCGTCCTACCTATCTGCGTCCATCTTGCCCTTCCCTCCACCTTATAACCCCACTCCAATAGTAAGCTGGTAGTTCTTACTCGACAGTATTTATTTCCACGTCGTAACTAGTACGTGTACCGTATTTTGTTGAAACTGTTCCAGGGGCTTAGGATGAGCATTTCACCTACGCACGCACGTGTCAAATGTATTTCGCATACATTTAACATATTTCACAAGTATTTGTTTCTAGCTTTACGTCTAGCTAATTTCACCCTACGGTTTCATTTTCACGTAGCTAAATGTTTATGACGTGGTGTCTCCTGGACTAGATATAGTACAATGGTATAATTTTACTGGTATATTCAGGGGTATCTTGGAATACTGTATGCGAAATGCGTTGCGAATAAAGTAGGTAGTAAATACGTAATAAATTAAAACCTCATCATGGTGCTGCTCTTTTACTAAATAAACAGCGAAAATATAGCAAGCGATAAACTGTTTTCTTTCATCATCTTGTGGGAGGGAAGGATCCATACAGGGTTCAAATAATTTGTAATTTTGTTGCAGCTCTCTACGTGCTCTCATTCTCAAATACTGGATGACAATGGGTTCCCTCTTCAGTTTTCATTATCTGGCATCAAAACTGAACGTTCTTCAGTGCGGCCTTGATTGCGATATATCGTTGCCAGCAGTGTTTCACTAAGGGCGGCGCCAGCTCCATGTTTTGGAAGGCAGAAACCGTGATGGGCGGCGCATGCGCAGTGTACTGAACGGTGGCGTATATAGGACGTCGAATTGCAATCTTGCGTCAGTTCTCTGCGGGACTCATCAGAAGAAGCAGCATTTCCTGAAGATGACGAACAGTTGGATCGCCGAAATATCGAGTCAAGTTGATTTTAGAATCCGGCAGCATACCCGAAGAGACTTTCAAGAGGAATGATTTCATCAGTTACTCCCTGGCAATTTCTTCCATGCTTACATAGTGTGATTAATTGCGTTAATGTTCTTGATGAATCGCTAGTAAATAAAATAAATTCTTAAGAATATTCTTTGAAAATAAATCACTGTTCACTGAGTAGCGAAATAACCCAGGACGGATGGAGCAAGGGCACAAGAAGCAGACTAGCTACGACAAAAACGCATTCTTGGCGAATCGAAGTCTACTGGTATCAAACACAGGTTTTTTTTAAATTTGAGGAAGAAATTTCTGCGAATGTACATTTGGAACACAGCATTATATGTTAGTGAAAATCGACTGTTGGAAAACTGGAACAGAAGGTAATCGAAGCATTTGAGGTGCCCTGTTACAGAAGAATGTTGAAAATTAGGTGGACTGGTAAGGTAAGGAATGAGGTGGTTTCCTGCAGAACCTGTGAGGAAAGGAATGTATGGAGAAGACTGTCAAAAAGCAGGGTCAAGATGATGAGACATCTGCTAAGAAATCAGGGAATAACTTCTGTGGTATTAGAAGCAGCTCTAGCGCGTAAAAAAGTAGAGAGAGGCAGGGGTTGGAATACATACAGCAAGTAATTGAGGGCATAGGGTGCAAGGGCTATCCTGAGATGAAGAGGCTGGCACATGAGAGGAATTTGTGGCGAACCATATCGAATTAGTCAGAAAACTGATAACCCAAAATAAGACATTGTAATTATACAGGGTAGTCGGAAATTCCCGTTACTAACTTCTAGGTCATATAGAGGGTAGTGAGTAGAAAACATTTTGAATAGGAACCCATGTCCGGAAACGTACCGTTTCTGTTCTACGACAGTTTCAGTTCAGATGTGTACCTCATGAACGTCTGCTTAGGGCAAGAGAAACGTTCCCTGTCCCGGTATGCAACAGGGCAGACACGTGTTCTACGTCAAACGATCCCCAGATGTCCCTTATTGTACGCTTTGCTGTGAGACTGAATCAATACTTGTGCATCACCGATGGAGGAAACATGGTCCAGTAAGCGTTTGCGGAATACACAGACATGCTCCTTGTGTATGGCGAAGCTAGAGGTAACGGAAGAGCTGTTAGTCAGCTGTATCACGAACGTTTTCCACACCGTCACACTCCATCGCACAAACTATTTGCCCAAGTTACACAACGGGTACGAGAAAATGATACCTTCAATGTAAGGAGGCAGGACTGTGGTGCACCATGGCGACGCCACACTCCAGAATTTGAAGAAGGTGTATTGCAGCGCATTGAAGATAGCCCGTCAACGAATTCGCGAACAATTGCGCGTGCAATGACTGTTAGTCACAGTACCGTCTTGGACATCCTGCATGAGCAACAAGTACATACGTACCACTTAACAAAGGGTACACGTTATTGGTCCAGCAGACTTTCCACAACGCGTCGCCTTCTGCACATGGTTTTTTGCACCGTTGCATCGACGCGCCCCTGTTTCCACGTCGAGTTCTCTTCAAAGTTGAATGTAGATTCACAAGGGATTGTGTTCTGAATGCTCGGAACAGCCATGTCTGGGCGGACGAAAATCCTCATGCAACGCATTTTCAGGGATTTCAAGAGAGGTCTGGAATTAACCCGTGGGCAGGTATTCTGGACAATCATGTGATTGGACCATACCTCCTTCCTTCCAAGCTCACGGGTCCCGCATACTTAGTCTTCCTACGACACGTAATGGACCCGTTCTTGGAAGCTGTGCCATTGAATGTCCGTCAGGAAATGTGATTTCAGCATGATGGAGCACCACATCACTTTTCACTGGCTGTCCGGAGACATCTCAACAGACGGTATGGTGAAAGATGGATAGCCGTGGTGGTCCAACCGCGTGGCCGCCACGATCGCCAGATTTAATCTCTATGGACTACATCTTGTGTGGCCGTATGAAGAACCTAATTTGTGAGACACCTGTAGAGACAGAGGAAGATCTGCTGGCACGAGTTCTGGCCGCTGCTTAAGACAATGGAGGGACACCAGGTGGGATGGAGAGAGTGTACCAGAAAATGCTTCGTGTAGTGGCGTAGCAAGACAGCCATGCCACTCGGAAGTAGCCGAAAGGCACGCGTTAAGCTCACGCAGATTGGCGTGAGCTCTGAAACAGGATACGTAATGAATGCTATAAAGAAAAGTACGTAGCTTCTGGAATACTTAACTTTAATCCATCATTTGTATACATCGTTCTTGATCAGACATGCTTCATACGATAACTATCAATTGCTATGGTGCATTGCTAGGTCGTAGCCATTGACTTAGCTGAAGGCTATTCTAACTATCTGCTCTGCAAAGGAGCGAGGCTTCGTCAGTGTAGTCGCTAGCAAAGTCGTCCGTACAACTGGGGCGAGTGCTAGTAAGTCTCTCGAGACCTGCCGTGTGGTGGCGCTCGGTCTGCGATCACTGACAGGGGCGACACGCGGGTCCGACATGTACTAATGGACCGCGGCCGATTTAAAGCTACCACCTAGCAAGTGTGGTGTCTGGCGGTGACATTACACTTCGGAGGTACAGTGTGTGTAACAATGTTGGTGGTCGCCAGATCGAGACGCGGTTGTAATGCATCGGTACGTTGCGGCTGGTGCCGTAGATGCTGGGTTCTTGTTGTTGCCGACTATGGTAAACCATAAAGTGTAAGTTGTAAGGGAAATGTGTAAGTAATAATGGAACGAGTCCGTATTCTTTTCAAATCGATTGCAACAATTGCACTGGGTCACGCCTAAGTAAATTCCTCACGCGGGTGTGGTGGAGATAATCATTTGCATTGATACTGTCGTAGAACGGAAACGATAAGTTTCCGGACATGGGTTCCTGCACTAAATGATATGTACTCACTACCCTCTACATGTCCAAGAAGTTTGTAACGGGAATTTACGACCACCCTGTATGTACAAATATTTGTATAAATTTCTATGTAAGGTGCACTCCAAGTCACCGTTCGTCTCCCAACATATTGTAAATACTGGGAAGCCCCCAGTTATGTCTCCAACCCCCCCCCCCCCCACCCCCAACGAACTATCATACGGACAATCTTGACTGTACAGAGTATGTGGGCCCGACTACATTTTTCCAAGTTTGTTTGAAGTACTGTGCAGTGCGATTTCCGTATATTTGGGGTCCTGACGAAAGAAGTGCAATAATGGTTCAGTAAGCATCCGCAAACATCTTATGAAAAAGGTATCGACCATCTTGTCTCACTTTGGGGAAAATGTATTAACAGTTACTGTGATTCCTTTTGAAATAATAAACAGTTATTTACACTTTTTCCATGTGTATCGTTTTCATTTGACTGCCCATCATATACAAGGACAATTCCTTCCGAAAAACGGCAATCTCTACTGAGATTTGTATTTTGTATACTTATTAAGGGAAGCTACAATTTTCTCTCCTCTTCAATAATTCGCTCAATGTTAAAAACTTCCTGTTCGAACAGAAAGCATTCTGAAAGTTGTAACTCCTATTATTCGTGACCTGTTTGCGCCTTGTAAACGCTGAAACGTCAGCCGTTGACAGAAAATGCCAAAATAATCGTAAATGATGGTGGTGATTCTCGCTGCTGCGAACACCAATCCGTCGTAAATATTTTATTTTGTTGTAGGGAAAGTGTGAAGTTATAACACTGCTTAATTAAACGACAACGCCTGTGTACTGCAAATACCAATGAGATTTTTAGCCAGTCTCGCGCATTTGAACACAGCTTCCGCATGACAAAAAAATTAATGTCTATTTTTTGTTTTAAGCGACTCGTATTTCGTATAGTTTTATGCTGTCCATCCTTTTTTCTGTCCCGTGCTGATATTTTCGTCTCAATGTAACTACTACGTCCACCATTGTCTGTACACTGTTTTGCATTGCCGAATCTTTGTCTACGCAATACTATTATTTTCCCTATTGCTCCTTCCAGCACCACGTCAGCTATTGCAGGGTCATGTAAAAGAAGTTCGACTAACTCGTACTGCTAAAGGGTTACCATAAATTTCTTACTTCACCTATTCAACCCATTCATTGCAGCACCTTTCCATTTCGTACTTTATCTGCCCACTCAGTTTTAACCATGTTCAACAGCGCCACGTAGCTAACGGTTCCGAGTTCCCCTTGTCCAGATGCTTTCTCATTTCCATATCAACATCTGAGCCCATATCCGTTCTCTAACAGGAGAAAGCCGGGCTGATTTTGATACTAGAATTAACTTTTCATTCTGCAGCATAGGATGCGCTGATATGAAACTTCCTGGCAGTTAAAACTGTCTGCATTTCGCCGGCTAGTGCTCTACTAACCGAGCTACCCAAGCACGACTCACGACTCCGTCTCACAGTTTTACTAACACCAATACCTCATTTCCTATCTTCGTAACATCAGGGAAGTTCTCTTGCGAAACTTAATCTGACAGGAAGTTCCATGTCAGCGCACACACCGCTGCAGAGTGAAAGGTTCATCCTGAAATCATTCCCTTGGGTGTGGCTAACCCATGTCTCCGCAGTATCCTTTCATCCATGACTGCTAGTCCGCAAGTTTCGCCGGAAGACTTCTGTGAAGTCTGGAAGTCTGAAGACGAGGTACTGGCGGAATTGAAGCTGTTAGGCTTGGTCGTGAGTAGTGCTTGGGTTTATGGTTGGTGGAACACCTGCCCGTGAAAGGCAAAGATCCCGAATTAGAGTGTTTGTCCGATCCAGTCGTAATATGCCAGTAAGTATCTGTTTCACACAGTTGGGTAACAATCATTCATTATCAGAGCTAGTGAGAAATTCCTATCGGGCCCAGTTCATATAAAGGGAATTTGACGGCTTATACCTCATTCTCGTGAAGCAGTGAGTGCCATAGATAGGTGCATGACGCAGAATCACTATGAAAACTAGATGAAATCCTTCCTGAGTGAATTTTTAACATTATAGCTGAGGCAGACTTGCGAGCTGAAAATTGACCATGTATTCGGGCTAATCGTACTTATCAAGTTAAATTAAAATTAATACAAACCACTAAGTTTCACATAAAATCAGTTCTTAAGAATTACTTGCATTTAAGACGTACACTTGGTGCTTTCCCTGCAAAGCAAAGAACCCACAGACCTAAGTATTCCACATTCACTACACCATCAATTGACATAACTGCTTACGTGTTATGAAGTTGGTTTCCGAGTTTATTATTTACATTCATCTATTTGTCGGCAGATGGAACCACACTTCGTAGGTTTATATTTCTAGCATGTGCATCGGTAAGGTTTTCCCAGTGATAATTGATACTATCTTTCCTGAAAGGCCCTTGCCACAAAATCTTTTCAGAAGGTACGGAAAACATTCTACGGGTGAGTGTATGGAACATAAAGCCCATACTTTCCAGTGTTTAATGAACAGAAACCAACAGAAATTTGCAATTACTGAAGTTGCTAAATTTTGCAACCTCTTTGAAGCATATAAGTCCTAAATCTGGGAATAACGTCCTTTTATTGAGGAATTAATTCATTGGCATGCTCAAGTTATATTTTTTGTAGTGTTTTAAGTTGTTTCTCCTTTTACTCACAAATTTTCACATTATTTCAACTCTAATCAATGTACAAAATGGTTTCACTGATCGTAATCAGTGACACTCTTACGCACAGGCTATTCCAAAAATCGTCCTAGAAGTATCTATATGTGTGTTCCTATTAACAGCCACTGTTTCAGTGGAAGCCTCTAAAAAATTACAATCAAGAAACTCTTCCGGAAATAAAAAACTCTTTTACATTCACTACATTCCAATTCGGTACTAGACACCGTTTCACATCTCACAAATCTGTTTAGAAATAACAACAGTCGAACTACTAAAGCGAAACGTGATGCATAGTCCATTCGCTGTTCGATAGACGGCATGCAAAGATGACCCCCATTGAAAGGGCATTATTCCAGAAGTAAAGTCCTTTCAAGAATGGCGTCGCTGTAACGATGTCGCAAAAACACATTTATCTTGTATAGA
Organism: Schistocerca americana; assembly: GCF_021461395.2. NCBI lineage: Eukaryota > Metazoa > Arthropoda > Insecta > Orthoptera > Acrididae > Schistocerca > Schistocerca americana. Next base: position 70,201,142 of record NC_060119.1, read on the forward strand.
ATAGAGGCCTTTTCACGAAGAAAGATGTATCGGTCTATAGAGAATCTCTTATCGTTCTTAAGTCGTTTTTTCGAAATTCGGAATAAGGCCCTTTCAGAAATATCTGTGTCAATTGACTGAAGTGAAAAGGATGGAAATGACATCTTTCCATTTCATTCCATTTAAACGTATTTGCGGTCGTAGCAAAGACAATGCCCCTGGGGTGTAGTTTTGGAATAGAAAACATTGCCGTTTTTCTCTGCCTGCAATTTCCTTACATCCCGATGAAACAAGACCCCTATCAGGTCGGATTGAGGGAGGACAGAGAAGCAATTCAGAGGCGGGCTGCTAGATTTGTTATTGGTAGGTTTGATCATCACGCGAGTGTTACGGAAATGCTTCAGGAACTCGGGTGGGAGTCTCTGGAGGAAAGGAGGCATCCTTTTCGTGAATCGCTACTGAGGAAATTTAAAGAACCAGCATTTGAGGCTGAATGCAGTACAATTTTACTGCCGCCAACTTACATTTCGCCGAAAGACCACAAGATAAGAGAGGACTCGCATGGAGGCCTATAGGCAGTCGTATTTCCCTCGTTCTGTTTTGGAGTGGAACAGGAAGACAAGATGCTAGTTATGGTACGAGGTAACCTCCGCGACGCACCGTATGGCGGATTGCGGAGTATGTATGTATATGTACATGTAGATCAGTGTCATCTTGTCCCACTCCAGTCACCCTCCAGAAGACCCTTGTTCAGTCACATCCGTAACACAGTGTATTCATCAGTTAACAAATAAGTTGCAGCCGAAACAGATTGGGATTCACTCTCCAATGAAGTGAGATACTTAAGTCCTTTCGATAAGGTTTTGCTTAAATAGCGTTTCGATTGCGCGTTAGTAATTTCGGCTTCCAGGGAGAAGAATATTCTTCATTTTGCTCAATGATATCTACATCGTTTCGCACTAGTCTAGTTCACTTCCTTGGAATGTCTGTTACTCCCGCCAATTTGACTCTTACACTTTTAAGACGATTGTAACTTACCACAGCGAGCCAACCAATTGTGCTATATCAATTCGCATTCGTTACCACAGTTCAGTGACCGATAGAGAAGGCACATGGTAACGACAAATATACGTATGTGGACAATGTGGAGGTGGGGTTTTTGTCTTCTAATTTCTTCTAAACCATGTCTTTGCTATCCTACCCCATTGCCGTTACACTTTGATGAGAAACAATGAACAGATAAAGAGAAGAGAAAAAAATGGCGGTATAAACTGCCAACAGTCGTACATTGTTTAAGTTGCATCTGAGCTTCACGAGAAGAGACCAACCCACTGGGAAGTCTGTGCCGATGACCGCGATTCATTCAAAGCTGCCTGTTCAACTGTTCATTCAGGATTTTCATTTCATTCATAGTAAATCGCGACATCCTCGTTTGTAGCACCTTACGCATATGTGGTATAATCAGTTTTGATTAATGGATATAAGCACTGTATGAAACCTCTCTTCATCGTCTCTGTATGTCATTTCTCACGTTTCGATGTCAATATGTTTCAACAATTGCGAAGCTTTCGCATGCTGGAAGAAAAGAGGCTGGCCTAGTTCGAAAGAGCATTCGCCGTTCTGTTCCAGTGTGGCATGTTCTGTCCTGTGTTCCGGTGATGACGGTCTTACTTTGTTTTCCGCCCCGGGAGGAAAACTTACTTTATATGGTGGCAATCTGTACTGGTGTGGAGATTCCAAGATGATGAGACCATTTCACTTATTTTATGAGGTGAAATTTAAGTAAAGTAGACAGGCTATTTTTGCAGCGTTTGGTCATAATTGCTCTCCTCTTACGGAGGCAGGAGTGTGTTTGTGCGTAGTAAACTGGAAACTTATAGATTGCTCATACTGGACTAAATTACAGCTGATTATAGCAACGAGTATTATTCTGTGAATGCAAATTTTTAATCTCTTTCTAAATTATAAAATAGTTTTTTGTTTCTTCGAAGTCATAGACTGGAAACACATTGCTCCGATTTCTTGTCGTAAATTTGAATATTTTATCGGTTGCTTTGATGGGCGTCCGGGGTTCTTAATCATCTGCGTATCTTTGGGAACAAAGTATCCTATCGTCGATATATATCTCCTGGAATTATTTCGATGCAAAGCAAATAATTCCTTACATGCATGAATAGCTGGTGTCAGCAACTTCTGTTAATCAATACAACGAAAAACCAGTCCAAGTCGCAAAATTTTTACTTTTTATTCATTCGATGACTAGTTTCGAGCCGAAACCCATTTTCAAATCAATAGTATACACATCCTGGGAAATGCCATTTTCGACATTTTTGATTGGAAAGTGGTCTTGGCCAGTAACTAAACATTGAATGAAGAAAAAGTAAAAAATTGGTAACTTGACTGGTCTTTCGATTTATTAACATCATTCCTTGTTACCGATGCGTAATATAGTGCCCGCTGCATTGCCGCCATCTTATTGTGTATCAAGATTTCATCTGGTATCCATACACAGTTTGGCGTTGAGCTGCAGCCACAAGACAACAGTAACAATTTAACCTCCCTTTTACTAACCGGCATATCGTGCTTGCGATATAAAGTATGACCGTGGGTTGTGTGTAAGTCTAATGCAGTTTTTCTAATTGTATAAGGCTATCTTTCCCAAAGAAGTAATACCGGTAAGTAGGAGGAAAGCGAACAACCGACCCTTCTGATGGAAAGTCTGCTATAATAAAAGTAATTAAACCGAACAGAGCTATAATATTTAAAATGAAAGTTATTTTGTGCATTCACTCACGAACAACACTGGACAGAAAGGGGTACCACTGATCATGAATCCAAACGTTACACTAATGAACGAAAAGGAAGTAATTAACGGTCGCCAGCCCACTAGGGCAATTTATATCCAAATTCCTGCACAAGATGATGGCAAAGAAAAACGTGTATTATTAAACACTGACGTGGCAACTAAAGGTTGTCAGTTTTTTTTTACAGTAATTTTAAGTGAGTATGTAATGATACAAAACTGAGAAGTCACTCTTACGTTATGTTTGGCATTAAATTTTGAAAAAGGCAATCGAGTAATGCTTTGAAAACATGTAATTAATCTTTATGTTTGTACTGAACTTCGTTACATGAACAATGACTTTCAGTGACCTCAGCATAACGTCATCAAGGAAATTTAGAAAAAAATGGAAGCACTTTTTACTTTGCCGTTACTTACTTTGCAAATTTGATTTCATATTATTGTCTGAACAACTGATCCTTTTTTTACAGCTATTTGCTCCAAGCTATATGTAAAATAAATAACATTTCGGCACTCTTAATTTGTGCATTTCCTTAGATTTGGATATTTTCCAGTGATTGATTCTCAAACTTGGAAAATGAAATTGCTTCACTTTAGTCATATACTGAAGCCTCTGTTGTACAACAGTTAATTGCCAGCAGATTCAGGCTAAAATTCTTAAAAGAGAAATTATTCATTAATAAACTGACTGTAACTATTCAATTTGTTTCTTATGACACGTTAGCATATTAGGAAAAAGAGGAACAAGGATCCTGCTTGGTAACAATGTCTGGGGAAATGAGGACAAAATCGACCTGCGTCTATCTGATTATTATTTAAATAAATCTTATCAATCAAACCACATTCAGCTGTGCTGCTGGGTTAGCTGTTAATACTTTCTACCAATGAACAGTCTTACTTCAGTGTTGTGCATATGACGAAACTCGGAGCCGACGACGAAAGTGTGTTGCTGGAACTGCTGCTGTTGTTGAAGACGGTAGCATATTGTGGAGCTATGGCTACTTATAAAAACGGGCCATCGTAATTAATACAGCCTCTTCCACCCATCCACTGTCCGTACTCCTGCTCTAGGCATCTGACCGGCGCGCGTATATGATGCCACCGAAAATGGTTCTCTCTACTGCGAGAGCGTTAACACCACTCTTTCCCACACTTCAAGCGCTGGAACCCGTATCTCGCTCTCTCCGCCCGCTCTGCGCAACAACTCCCTACCTAAAGATTTTACGACGCACAAGCACTGCTATTATTCTTCATAGTCGATGCAAAAACAATTCCTTTGGCTTTTTCCCAGAGCTTATTTCACAGTGAAACATAGATAAATACAATGAAACGTCAACAAACTTCTACCTAATTGTACACATACAGTGAAGCAATGTTCTTACATATTAAAAGAATACATTTAAATTACAAATATTTTCATGCAATTAAAAAAAAAGTTATATGTCGGTAGCAGGTGCCATGCATCCTGTATTTTCGGTGTTACAACTGGTAGCTTTCCTTTGAGGATGCTATGAGATTACAGGTACAGACGAGGTAGGACGACCGATACTGTTTCGACAATTGGTGGTTAATACGTATTCTGCGGAGTGATCTCGCGCGTTACTGTGATGTTACGAGAAAATTATGATCACGAACTGTTTATTAGAGCCGAGTGTTTATTATTACTTCGATTTAAAGTCAATGATTACAAAATCTGGGAAATGTCCTCATTGCACAGCTAGATCTTATAAGGAGAGAGCCAAAGCTTGTTCCGTTTTGGATCACTCTCTTCGGGAATCATTACTCATTGTGTAGTATTCAAATGGTATCTATGCAAGCAAGCCCATTGTTTTATTCAGGCTATATTTTAAATCTGCCTGTGTGTGTCACTATTTCTATTAAGCATTACACGAAAGATAGCGTTTACAAATTATTTTGTGGGGATTAAGAGCTATTCGCATACTTTGAAGGTTTCAGAGCCTAACTCTCACCATTTATGACAGCAGTCATTGCATTTTATCACAACACATATGTCACCCTGTGGCAAGGGACAGGTGACAGCAAGCTCCAAAGTTGTCTCTATGATGTTTTGTAGTCTAAACCACCATTATTCTACCATGTTTGTTATTGAAACAAAGACCTCTGGATAGAAGTCTCTCGCAATGACATCCTTTTATAAAATCATTTAAATGACTTTTCACGTCTCATTAGAAAAAAAAATTTCGAGTTGTTGACGGTAGTCTCTATCAGCTAAGTAGAAGCAGTTCACAGTCGTAACTTCTGCTGTGATGGCGTTATACCACGAAAAATCGGCCTGAGGCTGGTCAGCCTACGCCATCAAGGCATCATGCTGGCGGTTATATTTACCATGACTGCGGTGAAGGGCGCAGCCAGAGCCAGAAGACCCTGTCGAAACATACATTCGGTGTACCTGTGTATAGTCACTCAACACTGATTCTGATCACATCTTAACTTACCGCCTCTTTCCTTCGATCCGTTTCGGTTCCGAAACAAACCGCTAACAAGAGAGGATTATGTACAGATTATGGACAGTAATCTCTTCCACAATTTAATAACGTTGAAGTGGTAAATTATTAATACATTGAAATGACAATTAATTAATAATTAATATTAATTTTGCAGATTACTTCAGATCTGCCCTGTTTTCCAGTGCTCATGCCCTATTTCCCTTGTACATATACTGACTGGAATGCAGTTGTAGGCGAATTTGTAGAAGAGAAGGTTACAGGAGAATATGGGCTTGGGACAAGGAATGAAAGAGGAGAAAGACTAATTGAGTTCTGCAACAAGTTTCAGCTAGTAATAGCGAATACCCTGTTCAAGAATCACAAGAGGAGGAGGTATACTTGGAAAAGGCCGGGAGATACGGGTAGATTTCAATTAGATTACTTCATGGTCAGACAGAGATTCCGAAATCAGATACTGGACTGTAAGGCGTACCCAGGAGCAGATACAGACTCAGATCACAATATAGTAGTGATGAAGAGTAGGCTGATGTTAAAGACATTAGTCAGGAAGAATCAATACGCAAAGATGTGGGATACCGAAGTACTAAGGAATGACGAGATACATTTGAAGTTCTCTAACGCTATAGGTACAGCAATAAGGAACAGCGCAGTAGGCAGTACAGTTGAAGAGGAATGGACATCTCTAAATAGGGCCATCACAGAAGTTGGGAAGGAAAACATAGGTACAAAGAAGGTAGCTGCGAAGAAACCATGGGTAACAGAAGAAATACTTCAGTTGATTGATGATAGGAGGAAGTTCAAACATGTTCCGGGAAAATCAGGAATACAGAAGTACAGGTCGCTGAGGAATGATATAAATAGGAAGTTCGGGGAAGCTAAGACGAAATGGCTGCAGGAAAAATGTGAAGACATCGATAAGGATATGATTGTCGGAAGGACAGACTCAGCAAACAGGAAAGTCAAAATAAACTTTGGTGACATTAAAAGCAACGGTGGTAACATTAAGAGTGCAAGGGGAATTCCACTGTTAAATGCAGAGGAGAGAGCACATAGGTGGAAAGAATACATTGAAAGCCTCTATGAGGGTGAAGATTTGTCTGATGTAATAGAAGAAGAAACAGGAGTCGATTTAGAAGAGCTAGGGGATCCAGTATTAGAATCGGAATTTAAAAGAGCTTTGGAGGACCTACGGTCAAATAAGGCAGAAGGGATAGATAACATTCCATCAGAATTTCTAAAATCATTGGGGGAAGTGGCAACAAAACGACTATTCGGGTTGGTGTGTAAAATATATGAGTCTGGCGACATACCATCTGACTTTCGGAAAAGCATCATCCACACAATTCCGAAGACGGCAAGAGCTGACAAGTTCGAGAATTATTGCACAATCAGCTTAACAGCTCATGCATCGAAGCTACTTACAAGAATAATATACAGAAGAATGGAAAAAAAATTGAGAATGCGCTAGGTGACGATCAGTCTGGCTTTAGGAAAAGTAAAGGGACGAGAGAGGCAATTCTGACGTTACGGCTAATAATGGAAGCAAGGCTAAAGAAAAATCAAGACACTTTCATAGGATTTGTCGACCTGGAAAAAGCGTTCGACTATATAAAATGGTGCAAGCTGTTCGAGATTCTGAAAAATGTAGGGGTAAACTATAGGGAGAGACGGGTCATATACAATATGTACAACAATCAAGAGGGAATAATAAGAGTTGGCGATCAAGAACGAAGTGCTCGTATTAAGAAGGGTGTATGACAAGGCTGCAGCTTTTCGCCCCTACGCTTCAATCTGTACATCGAGGAAGCAATGATGGAAATAAAAGAAAGGTTCAGGAGTGGAATTAAAATACAAGGTGAAAGGATATCAATGATACGATTCGCTGATGACATTGCTACCCTGAGTGAAGGTGAAGAAGAATTAAATGATCTGCTGAACAGAATGAACAGTCTAATGAGTACACAGTATGGTTTGAGAGTAAATCGGAGAAAAACGAAGGTAATGAGAAGTAGTAGAAATGAGAACAGCGAGAAACTTAACATCAGGATTGATGGTCACGAAGTCAATGAAGTTAAGGAATTCTGCAGTAAAATAACCAATGACGGACGGAGCAAGGAGGACATCAAAAGCAGACTCGCTATAGCAAAAAGGGCATTTCTGGCCAAGAGAAGTATACGAATATCAAATACCGGCCTTAATTTGAGGAAGAAATTTCTGTGGATGTACGTCTGGAGTACTGCATTGTATGGTAGTGACACATGGGCTGTGGGAAAACCGGAACAGAACAGAATCGAAGCATCTGAGATGTGGTGCTACAGACGAATGTTGAAAATTAGGTGGACTGATAAGGTAAGGAATGAGGAGGTTCTATGCAGAATCAGAGAGGAATGGAATATGTGGAAAACACTGATAAGGAGAAGGGACAGGATGATAGGACATCTGCTAAGTCATGAGGGAATGACTTCCATGGTACTAGAGGGAGCTGTAGAGGGCAAAATCGGCGGAGGAAGACAGAGATTGGAATACGTGGCTGGTTCAAATGGCTCTGAGCACTATGGGATTTAACTTCTGTGGTCATCAGTCCCCTAGAACTTAGAACTACTTAAACCTAACTAACCTAAGGACATCACACACATCCATGCCCGAGGCAGGATTCGAACCTGCGACCGTAGCAGTCGCGCGGTTCCGGACTGAGCGCCTTAACCGCGAGACCACCGCGGCCGGCTTGGAATACGTCAAGCAAATATTTGAGGACGTAGGTTGAAAATGCTACTCTGAGATGAAGAGGTTAGCACAGGAAAGGAATTCGTGGCGGGCCGCATCAAACCAGTCAGTAGTCTGATGACCATAAAAAAAAAAAATACTGACTGATTAATAATAATACGCTGGCGAGTCCCTTAGGGACGAATTACTCTTCCTCAATTAGCCCTTTATCACGTAGTTGTGCACTGTGCGTAATTTGAAGCAAATCAGGGATTTTTTCTAAAAAAAAACCTTACTATTATTAGAATCCTAAATCAGAACTCTATTAACAATCTAACAAGGAATTACGGAAATAAATAGGAGATTAAAAGCGGTACACTTACTATCGAGCACGACAAATTCTGTGCGACAATGCATGTAGCTTCAGTATATCTTGATCAAGATAACTCGATGACTGACAATCGAGCATGGAAAGGGGCGACGGTCTAGGTTCACATTTATGCTGCGGCAGAAATAGCTGAACCTCTACGTTCTCGATACTGTCACACGCTGCCTCTTCACGTGCAGTACTAGACATCTACATCTACATCTACATCCATACTCCGCAAGCCACCTGACGGTGTGTGGCAGATGGTACCTTGAGTACCTCTATCGGTTCTCCCTTCGATTCCAGTCTTGTATTGTTCGTGGAAAGAAGGATTGTCGGTATGCCTGTGTGTGGGCTCTAGTCTCTCTGATTTTATCCTCATTGTCTCTTCGCGAGATATACGTAGGAGGGAGCAATATACTGCTTGACTCTTCGGTGAAGGTATGTTCTCGTAACCTCAACAAAAGCCCGTACCGAGCTACTGAGCGTCTCTCCTGCAGAGTCTTCCACTGGAGTTGATCTATCATCTCCGTAACGCTTTCGCGATAACTAAATGATCCTGTAACGACGCGCACTGCTTTCCGTTGGATGTTCTCTATCTCTTCTATCAACCCTATCTGGTACGGATCCCACACTGCTGAGCAGTATTCAAGCAGCGGGCGAACAAGTATACTGTAACCTAATTCCTTTGTTTTCGGATTGCATTCCCTTAGGATTCTTCCAATGAATCTCAGTCTGTCATCTGCTTTACCGACGATCAACTTTATATGATCATTCCATTTTAATTCACTCCTAATGCGTACTCCCAGATAATTTATGGAATTAACTGCTTCCAGTTGCTGACCTGCTATATTGTATCTATGTGATAAGCGATCTTTCTTTCTATGTATTCGCAGCACATTACACTTGTCTGCATTGAGATTCTATTGCCATTCCCTGCACCATCCGTCAATTCACTGCAGATCCTCCTGCATTTCAGTATAATTTTCCATTGTTACAACCTCTCGATATACGACAGCATCATCCGCAAAAAGCCTCAGTGAACTTCCGATGTCATCCACAAGGACTTTTATGTATATTGTGAATAGCAGCGGTCCTACGACACTCCCCTGTGGCACATCTGAAATCACTCTTACTTCGGAAGACTTCTCTCCATTGAGAATCACTTCCTTAACGCGGTGATAATAACCTTATAACTTCTCGCAGCATGTTTGCAACTACTTTAGGACATCCTCTCGCAATAAATAAATCCGCCGCACATAGGAACAATGCAAGCAACGAAAACGAGTCACGATTATTACGTTACTGACAGGATGTGTCATCTGACACTGATGGTGCCAACTGGCACCTGTGGTACCTGAGTGATATAACAACATCTTGACAAAGCTCGTTCTGTGGTTGGTTGTTGCTATGGTAGCTGTCCTGTAAACAAGTTAACTGTCAATCACTTTTTTATAATCTTTATTATTCTGATCCAGAAGTGCACATAACCGCTTTTTGTTACAGAATGCACGCATATAGGCTGACTGAAACTGCCTCAAGTCTTGGAATGAAATAGTTTATATAAATTTTCAACGATCAGAGAACACAAATTTTTAAGTTCCATGTTAAAGAAATCGTTCACACACGAAAATTGTAAAGACAAATTGTCATTTGACCATCTGACCGACTCTTATATGGACGACATAGCAATAACAATCCGTGGCATAGAGAAACAACTTGAAGATTTGAAATAAATCACCAGGTTAGGAAGGAACCCCTTTTCAGTGTTACAAATAGCACTCTACGGCACTGGCTCTTTACATAAAGTACATTTATCGTGAATATATAGCCCAGCGCAAAGGCTCAAGTGACAGGTAAAAAAGCGCAAGTGACGCCGGTATATAAGAAGGGTGAAAGAACGGACCCGCAGTATTACAGACCACAGACCAATATCCCTAACCTCGGTTTGTTGCAGAATCTTTGAACATGTTCTCAGTTAGAATATAATATAATGTCTTCAGACTGAGAAGCTTATGTCTGCGAATCATCATGGTTTTAGAAAGCATCGCTTGTGTGAAATTCAGCTTACCCGTTTCTCACGTAATATACTCGGAACTTTGGATGAAGGGCAACAGGCTGATTCCATATCTCTAGATTTCGGAAAAACGTATGACGTGGTACCCAATTGCAGGCTGTTAACGAAGGTATCAGCATATGGAATAAGTTCACAGATATGTGAGTGGCTTGCACACTCGTTATGTAACAGAATCCAGCATGTGGTTTTGGGTTGGGTTGTTTGGGGAAAGAGGCCAAACAGCGAGGTCATCGGTCTCATCTGATTAGGGAAGGATGGGGAAGGAAATCGGCCGTGCCCTTTCAAAGGATTCATCCCAGCATTTGCCTGGAGCGATTTAGGGAAATCACGGAAAACCTAAATAAGGATGGCCGGACGCGGGATTGAACCGTAGTCCTCCCGAATGCCAGCATGTTGTCCTCGACGGCGAGTGTTCATCAGAGGCGAGGGTATCGTCAGGAATGTCCCATGTAAGTGTGACAGGACCAGTGTTGTTCTCTGCATACATAAATGATTTTGCGGACAGGGTGGGCAGCAATCTGCGGTTGTTTTTGCTGATGTGCTGTGGTGCACGGTAAGGCGTCGAAGTCAAGTGGAAGATAGAAGACGACTTAAACAAAATTTGTAGTTGGTGTGGTGAATCGCAGTTGACTCTAAATATGGAAAAGTGTAAGTTAATATGGATGAGTAGGAACAGCAAACCTGTAATGTTCGGTTACAGTATTGCTAGTGTCCTGTTTGCCACAGTCGAGTCGTTGAGTATCTGGGCATAACACTGCAAAGCGATATGAGGTGGAATGAACTTGTGAGAAGTGCGGTAGGGAAGGCGAATGGTCGTCTTTGATTTATTGGGAGAATTTTATGAAAGAGTGGCTCGCCTGTAAAGGAGACCGTACACAGGACATTGGTGCGACCTATTCTTGAGTGCTGCTCGAGTATTCGGGATCCGTACCAGGTCAGATTCAAGGAAGACATCGAAGCAATTCAGAGGCGGACTGCCAGCTTTGTTGCCGATATGTTCGAACAACACGTAAGTGTTACACAGGTGCTTCGGGAACTCAAAGGTGATTCCTTGAAGGGAAAGTGTCGTTTCTTTTCGAGAAACCATGTTGAGAAAAAAGTTAGAGAACCGACGTCTAAAGCTTACTGCTGAACAGTTCTACAGCTTCAAACATACATAGCGGGTAAGGACTGCAAAGACAAGATTCGAGAAATCAAGGCTCATACGGAGGCACACAGACAGTGGTTTCTGCTCTCTTTATTTGCGAAAGGAAATGATTGGTAGTGGTACAGGGTACCCTCCGCCACGCAGCTTACGGTGGCTTGCGATCCAGCTATCTAGATGTAGATGCAGATGAAAGAACATCGCTGAAATACCGCACTCTAAGCGGTACAGAAGAATATTAAATTCATTTACAGTTCAGTCAAACAACCGGTGTCTGTATTACACTTTATCCTCTTAAACACAAAAGTAATCATATGTAGCGTATCAGACATACGCAATAAATTTAACATCAAAACTGGGGAAAACGAAATAAACGAAGTTTAGAAATTCTGCTGCATCGGATGATCAAGGACACATGACGGGCGAAGGAAGGGGGGTGGGGGGGGGAGGTATGAAAAGCAGATTATCACAGGTAAAGAGGACATTCCTGACGAAAAATGTGGTTGTATCGAATAACGGCTGTTAAATGAGAAATAAATTTCTGAGAATGAAAGTTTGAAGTTCAGCGTTGATAGGTAGCCAACCACGGACTGTGGTCAAACAGGAAAGGGAGACAATCGAAACGTTTGAGATGTGGCGAAATACTAGTATAGCGAAAACTATGTGGACTGTTAAGAAAGAGGAAAATTCTCCACAGAACTGGTGAAGAAGGGAATATATGGGAAACAGTAATAAAAAAAAGGGGCTGGATGAAAGGACCTGGGTTAAGACTGAGAAGTTTCTGCCATAAAATTTTTTCTATAACCCAAGGTTTCCTCGTAGCTATCTTATTTGTACCTATGTTTGCTTATCCATTGTCAGTGATTGTTCTTGTTGGAGACGACACCTCCTCCAAAATAACTGCCAATAGCCTCAGAAAACTTCAAACGCATTGCATCGTTCCTAATCCTCAGTACTTCAGAATCCCACTTGTTTGCACAGTGAATCATCTGGATCAGTCTCCTGAATTCCAACCTACTCATCGTTAATACAAAACTGTGAATTAAGTCTGTACTTGCTTTTAGGTACACCCTACAATCAGATATCTGATTTACGGTAAATGATAACAGCCAAACAGTTGCAGAATAAAGATAATTGAAATTCTTGACCACGGTTTCGGTATATCTAAATGCTCGTGTAATATGTTTCTTAGGACACAGGCAAATAGGTGCTGAGGTTTCCTATTGTATGCGGGTGTTTTAAATGGTTCTGATATGTTTTATTTATTAAGACAGAGGGTTTAAATTAGCACAACCTTTAAAATTTTGATGCGCATGAGTATGTACCCCGGTGTTTTAATGTGCGCGAGTGTCTCGCGCATACCACAAGTGCCTTCTCTAAGTGAAACTGTCTGCTCTAGTGCTCCCATACCCTCTTCATGTTAGTTCACAGGCTAAGTACTTATAGTATGCTGCGTTTGTATTGACCATCTCTTTATAGTTAGGCTGTACAGATGGAGGTGATATTTTAATTTCAACTACTGACGACGCCTTTGGCACGATAGCTATATGCATCTCCACTGCAGGATGTGATTTTAGTAAGTGACTAAATATTTTTCTGCTTGAAATACTTTGGTATTTTCATGGCTACTTAAAGCTGTAAATGTTTTTTTCTTCTACCTCAGTTATGGTGCTAAGGTTTTTGCTAATGAAGCTGTCTTCCTGTTCAGGTGTATTTAGATATACTGAAACCGTGGTCAAGGATTTCAATAAATCTTTATTCTGCAAGTGTTTAGCTGTTATCATTTACCGTTAAGATTTTCAACAGTTGCTGCTTAAGCCATGTTTAAAATTTTGAGATATCTGATTTTTTATTTTCTGTGTGAGAATGATATAATCCGAATGGAATGTTTCCGTATCTCCAGGCCTTTAACTAGTATACTTTCTAAACATGAACTATTATTAGCTAAAACTTATTGCACAACACAAACAGTTTGTCTCCACTATCAGTCCGCGGCTCGTGGTCGTGCGGTAGCGTTCTCGCTTCCCGCGCCCGGGTTCCCGGGTTCGATTCCCGGCGGGGTCAGGGATTTTCTCTGCCTCGTGATGACTGAGTATTGTGTGATGTCCCATAGTGCTCAGAGCCATTGGAACCATCTCCACTATCATTGCTGCTACAAAGCCCAAATTTTTCCATAACATCGTCTTCTCCCCTTGTCCCTACTGTCACGTTGATTCCCCCCTGCCACCTTGTTATTATATTATCGTATCCTTCGTATCCTTTTACGTACCAAACTACCCATTACTACCCATTTAGTATACTCACTCTACTTTTTCATAGTTTGCTTGTAATGTCGGCATTTATACCTAAACTACTGTTCTTGACTATAGTTTTCTGTCTATCCTGAAGAGAACTACGCTAATACGAAATTTCTTACACTACTCTCTGTCCTATTTTCCTACAGACAAAGTAAGCAAATTTCGTTATAAAATGTTTTGCTTCTCTTGTCATTGCTCGGTGTTCTCTAATGACCCTTCCTTGGTCAGTAGAACAATTATAATGTATTCATAATACGAGCAAAAAGAACAAACGGAGAGGCAGCCTCGAAACTTACCGCTACAAAATTAATTGTAATTACTGTTCCCTACTCTTACTTTACTTCGTAATATTAAATGATTTAAATAAATCTGTCCTTTGGTGCTACATTTTAATATGAGAATTGAAACTGACCTTTCCAACAAAAATAAATAATCAGTGCAATGGATCTTAATTACTGTCTTCTTGGCTAAAGATGTTAATAATTTTGCAGTAACGGGCGGCGTCTCTGGAGTGCAATCGAGGGCACCCAAGCTTAAAGTTCTTAGCAGCCAGCGTGAGAAACAGCGTTCGAAGATATGCGTCGTAATGTACGAGCTCTGAAAAATTCTTGACGCTATTGAAGAGCAAGTTAGACGGATACGATTGTGAGGAACTATAACAGTCTGTGTCGGTAGGGAAAGTTCCATAAATTTTCGCTTTTCACAAAAGAGAATCTGTTCATTCCAAAAGACCGTGTTATAAAACAGGGATCGCACAGTACTACCTAGCATTCAAAATCGTAAGTCTTTTGCTTGCTTGCAGTTTGTATCGTAATTACTAGGAGAGCAATGATGAGCATAACATTAACTTCAGATATGAGAAAAATTTTACCATTTAAGATAACAATTATTATTTCATAAAAACGTTCTTCTCAGTGCTCAACTATTACACTATATATTCAGCTTATTAAAGAGCGCATAATGTGTAAAATTAATATTTTCTGATATCTCGCAGCAATGGCGGATGTCGTTTCCTTTCTAACAATAGAAGTACACCTCCTTTGAAAATACGTCCTTCCATAGTCAAGTCTACTATCAGAGAAAATCCGTTAGTAAAGTCACCGAATACACAAGTTTATTAAAAATCACGGAACGCTAACAAGCCAACGATCTTATTTACAACGATGCGCTCTCGCAGGCGGAAACGGTAATTCACGCTATTCGCAACTGAGAGTTTCTGCTTTGCTTCTGTCCACCATGTTACACAAATACAGATGTGTTCTACCAAACAGACTCTCTTCAGTAGCTTACCGGTAAGTAAACACAACGTTATAATTAGAAAATGTCCCTCGAGCCGTCACAGCTCTCAGTATTTAGATATGTGTTACAGTCTGCATTACCCGCTGTGAAGTGATACCACAGTTCGTGTGACCAGAAATAATTAAATGTATCTGTTTCATTTCATTGAGCCCCATGATATAAAGACTCAGCCTTTGCATTTTCCTTTCCTGATTTTCTAGCTTCTTCCATAACTTCCATCTTCTGACACTGCCATGTTCCGACTCGTAGTATGCTACCCTTTGCTTGGTTTCCTCGATCTTTCTATCATGGTTAGCTCCCCTCTAGCAGTCTTTTCCCAGAGGACCAAATAGAGGAATCGCCAGTTCAACGATATTACACTTTTTCGACTGCAGGCCACATGTTCTATGGATATAATTGTGTCTTTAGTCCAGTGGTTTTCTTTGACTCCTGAATCTCACACGATTGATCATTTCTGATTCTTCCTGCTGTTAGAGACAGTTTTCCACCTCACTCACAAGACATTCTGTGCTCCTGCAGCCTGTTTGTTTGCGTTCGGCTGAACGAAGTTGACCCCATATGTGGTGAGTCTTCGGGCGCCATTGATGTTGACTGTTATTCAAAATTTGTACAGCAGCTGAGTTCGAACCTGGGTTCACGAACGTATTGATTAACAGACGAACATGCTGCACCTAGACCAGAGGCGAATACGACTTCTCACATGACAGGCGCAGTAAGTTTTTACAAGTGATATGACTTTTGTTTCACGAAATATATATAATTTAATATTTGTTCTCAGTATTGTGTTAAGCAACTAGTGGCAGTTCTAAAATGCAGTTTTTAATATCTCGCATCTGTTCTGGTCTATTGCTTGGTCTTCGCTACTCCCCGTCTATTTTACTAGATGGGCAGATATAGCCATCACAGACCGGGCAAGATAGCTTGGACAGTACCTGTGCCATCGGTGTAGGAGGGGGAAGAACAATGGTGGTGGTGATTAACAAATGCCAGTAAGACCTACACTACGTGATCAAAAGTATGCGGACACACCAAAAACAAACGGTTTATTATATTAGATGTACTGTGCTGCCACCTACTGCCAAGTACTCCATATCAGCGACCTCATTAGTCATTAGACATTGTGAGAGAGAAGAATGGGCCACTCCGCGGAACTCACAGACTTCGATCGTCGTCACGGAATTGGGTGTCACTTGTGTCATACGTCTGCGCGCGAGATTTCCACACATTTAAACTTCCCTAGTTCCACTGCTTCCCATGTTATAGTGAAGTGGGAACGTGAAGGGACACGTACAACACCAAGACGTACAAGCCGACCTTGTCTGTTGACTGACAGAGGCCGCCGACAGTTGGAGAGGGTCGTAATGTGTAACAGGCAGACATCTATCCAGAGCATCACACAGGAATTCGAAACTGCATTAGGATCCGCTGCAAGTGCTGTGACAGGCGGTAGATGAGAAAACTTGGGTTTCATGGTCGAGCGGCTGCTCATAAGCCACACACATCACGCTGACAAATGCCAAACGGCGCCTTGCTCGGTGTAAAGAGCGTAAATATTGGACGATTGAACAGTGGAAAAGCTGAAGTCAAAAATTAAAATTTCCTTCTTATCAAGACATCCTTACAGGTTCCGAAACCTAGTTCAGTGTACCAAATAATTACCTGTGTCAACGGTGTAGCAGGGGTAGGAACAACGATGGTGGTGGTTAACAAATGCCAGTGAGGCCTACATTACGTGATCAAATGTATCCAGACACACCTAAAATCATACGTTTTTTGTATTAGGTGTATTGCGCTGCCACCTTCTGCTAGGTACTCCACCTTACAGGTGCCGAAACCTAGTTCAATGTACCAAATAATTATCTGCGGCAAAATAGCTTGGACAGTACATGTGACAACGGTGTAGCAGGGGGAAGAACAACGGTGGTGGTGGTTAACAAATCTCAGTAAGACCTACGCTACGTGATCAGAACTATGTGGAGTGACGAATTACGATACACAATGTGGCGAGCCTATGGGAGGGTGTGGGTACGGCGAATGCCCAGTGCTAGCGTGTGTGGTGCCAACAGTAAAAATTATGGTGTGGTCGTGATTTCCATGGAGGGGGCTTGCACCCCTTGTTCTTTTGCGTGACACTATCACAGCATAGGCCTACATTGAAGTTTTGAGCACCTTCTTGCTTTCCACTGTTGAAGAGCAATTCGGGGATAGCGATTGCATCCTTCAACACGATTGAGCACCTTTTCACAATGCACGGCCGGTGGCGGAGTGGTCACACGACAACAATATCCCTGGAATGGACTGGCCTACAAAGAGTCCTGACCTGAATCCTATAGAACACCTATGAGATGTTTTGGAACGCCGACTTCGTACCAGACCTCACTGACCGACATCGATACCTCTCCTCAGTGCAGCACTCCGTGAAGAACGGGCTGCCATTCCCCGAGCAACCTTCCAGCACCTGAGTGAACGTATGCCTTCGAGAATGGAAGCTGGCATCAGGGCTTAGGACGGGCAAACACCATACTGAATACCAGCATTACTGATGGAGGGCATCACGAATTTGTAAGTCATTTTCAGCCAGGTGTCCGAATACTTTTGATCGTATAGTGTATAATATGTCAACTTCACTAGTTTATTATTAGAAATACACTGGACTACTGGATTACTCTGAAACTATTACAGGACTGGTTTATTTTCACCTAACCTGCTACGCTTATAGGTGAGTTTACAAAACTACACTTCACGAACATGCAAATGTAATTTCAGCAGTTTGAAATTTTAACATGGTGCTCTCTCAGCAGCCATATATAACTTTCAGCATAGGAATCACACAGCCAACTGGCTGCATATAATTATTTGGTACATTGTACTAGGTTTGGGCACCTGCAAGGATGTCTTGATCAGAAGGAAATTTTAAATTTTACATCAGCATATCTCGAAACGTTGAGCATTGCTTTGTCGCAACGTAATTTAGCGTAAGTAACCTTCACATGCCATGACAGTCGTCATCTAGGTTAATAATATTACCACACTTAACTCTCTGTCTATTGTTTTACAGGCTTTCTCAACATTTCATTCTGATGAAGAATTCCTAAGAGGTGTCGAAACCTAGGTGTGTGCCAAACTGTTGTTTGTAAGCGGTTGGCTGTGTGATTCCTATGCTGAAAGTTCCAACAGTTTATTACCAAACAGACGACCGAGGACAAGTCTGATCAATAGGTTTGGGAGAGGCTAATTCTCATTGTGTGAATAACCGCATAATATCTTCACTAACGGTGCAGCAAACCTATACTAATTGTGATTTCACCAGTTACTGTTTGACCGTAAACCGTTCTATATCTACATCTACGTAATTACTCTGCTATTCACAATAAAGTGCCTGGCAGATGGTTCACTGAACCACCTTCAAGCTGTCTCTCTAACGTTCCTCTCTCGAACGACGCGCGGGAAAAACGAGCACTTAAAATTTTTCTGTGCGAGCTCTGATTTCTCTTATTTTATCGTGATTGTCATTTCTCCATTAGTAGGTGGGTATCAACAGAATGTTCTCACAATCGGAGGAGAAAACTGGTGATTGAAATTTCATGAGAAGATCTCATCGCAACAGAAAACGCCTTCGTTTTAATGATTGCCACTCAAATTCACGTATCATATCTGTGAAACTGTCTCCCCTATTTCACAATAATACAAAACTAGCTGCCTTTTTTTTTCATGTCATCCGTCAGTCCCCCACCTGATGCGGATCCCACATCGCAATGCTCCAAAATAGGGCGGACAAGCGTGGTGTAAGCAGTCTCTTTAGTAGACCTGTTGCACCTTCTTATTGTTCTACCAATGAATCGCAGTCTCTAGTTTGCTCTACCCACTACATCATCTATATTATCGTCCCAATTTAGGTTATTAGTGGTTGTAATCCCTAAGTACTCGTATTTTGTTGAATTTACAGCCTTTAGATTTGTGTGACTTATCGCGTAATCGAAATTTAGCTGATTTCCTTCAGTACTCATGTGAATATCTTCACACTTTTCTTTATTCATGGTCAATTGCCGCTTTTCGCACTATACAGATATCTTTTCTAAATCATTTTGTAAGTAGTTTTGGCCATCTGATGACTTTATAAGACGGTAAATAACAGTGTCATCAGCAAACAATCTCAGACGGCTACTGAGATTGTCTCCTATGTCGTTAATATAGATCTAGAACAAAAGAGGGCCTATTACACTTCCTTGGGGAACGCCGGATATTACTTCTGTTTTACTCGATGACTTTATATCTATTACTACGAAATGTGAACTTTCCGACAGGAAATCACGAATCCAGGCGCGCAGCTGAGGTAACAATCCACAGGCAAGCAGTTTGGTTACAAGACGCTCGTGAGGAGCGGTGTCGAAAGCCTTCCGGAAATCTAAAAATATGAATTGAATATGCTATCCCCTGTCGATAGCACTCATTACTTCATGAGTATAAGGAGCTACTTGTGTTTCACAAGAACGATATTTTCTCAATCCGTGCTGACTATGTGTCAATAAATCGTTTTCTTCAAGGTAGTTCATAATGTTCGAATACAGTATATGTTTCCAGAATAAGATTTTTACTCTCTTTTGTGGTATCATTTGCCAAAAACTCGTGTTGATATATCGAATTTTTTGTTCTGAAATAAACCACTTTCAGCTGTATATGAACTTTTACAGGAAATTGCACATGTTTAAATACAGCTGAATGCGGTTTGTTTCAGAAACATCGATTACTTCAGCTGCGTTTACCATCAACAGAAAGTTATTTGCAATATTCCCAACTTTTAATGAGGTAAGTTGGATATTATGAATGTTCCACTGTCATAGTATCACTATCACATGTGAGCGGAAGTGACTGTGCAGCTTGCAATCCGTTTGCACATAATTCCAGATATATATAGTTCACGTTCTATGTTTGAAGAAAAATTCAGTATGTTAGCTACATTCAATAAGAGGCAATGCAGGACCCAGTATACACCAAATGGAAATTCATAGCCACTCCAGTTTTTCATGACAATCAGTTCTATTTCCGTGTGATTGATGATTGGTTATGCAGCATGAAACAGAAGAGTTAGGCTACAAGATGAGAAAAAATACCGAATAATTTTTTCTCCGATGAGAAAGATTGCAGAGCAGCCCGCGTGCACATGTCTTAATTCTCAAAGTGTAGAGAACCTGCTACAGTCCGCGCCGGAGCGGATAAAGGAATGCGTTAGTCATAACGGAAGAAACGCACAGCTGATCAGTTGGACTGCAAACTGAGACTGGGTCACAGTGGAAACGGGACAGGTCGAGAGACGCAAACTTCAGAGGTCGCCCTATAACATCGACCAATAGCACGGTCACACTGCGATCGATCTCCTTCGTCTTGTCTACGCGGGACACATGAAAACACGTTTCTCTGCATACAGACGAGTGCCACATTGCGGCCTTTGCTATTTTTAACGACGTTTACTGGATGGGAATGAGATAAAGTACATCTGAATTGATATCATATCAAATACTATACACTCTTCCCGGAGGTACTGAAACATCCAAACGAACTTGTGAATATTTGAAAATTAAGCGAGAAATATTCTAAGTGCTCGATATGGCACGTGGTGATACTGAAATTCAATAAAGTTTCAGAAAATTCATTTCAGCGGAATAGAGCCTAGTATTAAACATAGGTCTACAACAACGTTAACGAATTTTTTTATAGCGAAGATTAAGTTCAAAGTATTTTTTTATCAGTTTTGACGGGTACAGTTGTAATCTTCAGACGTTAAAAAAATTTTTTTTCATTGTACATCATGTTTCGTTGTGCGTTCACGGCTCACGTCTTGTTAACATTTTAGTAGAGAGTGTACTTCACATTCCACAAATGTTCGTCAAAAATAAAATTACAGACACGTTGGTCATAAGTACAAATGTACGCAGGAAAAGTGCACCTTGGAGAACTTGGTATGTCTACGTTGGTAGCACTCTCCTCGGATCCTTGCCAGTTGTCAAAATCCACAATATAAAGTAAAAGTGCACGTTTATGCCACTGTTTACATGCACAAGACGAGCAAAGGACATCGTGGAAGGAGAGGGCAAGCAATCTCATATACGCCACGCCGTCTCTTATCTTCCAAGCCTTAAGGCAAGCAAAGAATAGTAAAAAGTTTCTGCCGATTCCATTTGTAAAAAAAAAAAAAAAAGACTCATGCCGACTGTAATTTCGCCTCTCAATCTACTAACATCCCTGCTGAAGGCGGAGTATGGATTAGAGATCGTACTCGAAATTAGGAGCTTACTAGACATAACAATTATTGCTTCGGGTTTGGTTCCAGCAGATGAAAATTTTCGGTCAGTCTGATGTTTTGAAAGTGAGCTCGTGCCTAGCAGTGTGATACAAAAATATAGCCTCTTTAACAGCACATTCTACATGAGTTATTTCCGTCTTCGGCACTACGAAAATCTCTTATGCTTGATGAAGCAACAACATTAATACCATTCCTTTTTTCAGCGATTTTCACGTGGTTTTTAACATCACACATTCCCTTATGTGGAACGGAGAATTCTTCACTACACAACGTGCAAGAAACACATTGATCTTTACTGTCATTAAACAATGTAAATTTAGTTTATTCTTGTTGCAGGTTAACATAAAACACGCTTTCTTTTGACCATTGATAAGCGATAAGATAAAATAATAAAACCTGTAGAAACGCTACTCCACACAAGAAGACAAAATCAACAGTGACTCATCGCCCCAGCTTTGCTGCCAAGTGACTACTAAGTGAAAAGTTGCGGCAGAACAGCCAGGTATTCCTCCCCACCTGCGCTAGCACTTGGTACAAGGTCGACTGAGAGAGGCACGGCCGTAAGAGAATGTTTCAAAAATGCGATGTCGAACATCTAGGCCTAAAATTAAAAAAAAGAATCACGTGAGTCAGAACGTTCTGAAACCTTGACCACTTTTGCAATCATCCACATTAAACCAGACAGCATTAAAAAAAAGAAAACACTTGAAGCCAGTTTGACTAGTGAGTTTGCGAGAATCAAAATGTGTGACAAAATTGACTGTATCTTTTGATTATTCTGAATTACAAGCTTAAATTTACTACACCAGCAAGTGAGCGCAGACCTTAGTGTGTGACAAATTTCAACTTGATACGTACATCTGTTCCTAAGAAAAGAGGGTTCAACGGACGGTCGGATAGACAGTCAGACAGCAATGACATTAAAAATTTTTCTCGTGGTTTAGTTACAGATTCATAACTTTCAAATTTTTTCCTTTGTTTGTAAAGTAAAACTCTCCTTCTTGGCAAGTTTCTTAATTTTAGGTCAACGGGAAGTAGCCTGTAGATTTCCATCAGAGAGTTTACGAGTATCAAAGTATGTAACATAAACGACCCAACCTTTTAATTTCGTCGGCTTAGAAGCTTCTGCTTTTTTCATCGTCAGGGGACGGAGACTCTAATTTATGACATAAATTTCAAGTTGATACGTCCACCAGTTACTGAAAAAAAAAAAAAAAAAGGGATTTGCAACAGTCGGACAGGCAGACAGACAGACAACCAAGTGATCGTATAAGGGTTCCGTTTTCACCGATTAAAGTATGGAACCTCAAAAACCTGGACTGTCCGGGCTAGCCTAGGAGGTACGGTAGCCTGGGAATATAGCCTACGATCACCACATATAAAAGAACTGAACAATGAAAAATTCTAGATGCTTTATTAAATCCTGGAAACAGTTAAAAGGTAATTTTATTTATCTAGAACGCCTAGTGGTAGGATGAACGAATGGAAACTCCATACTATACCACGTATAATATAAGCTAAATATCTCAGTGAACTATAGACGTTCCAGTGTGATCGTGTGTTCCATTTTCGTCTTCTTTAGTCGTTTGAGCATACTCGGATTGAAAATCTTGTCTTATATCGAATCAGCTGTTTGTTGAGCCTATGTAACTTCGTTATGGTTGTTTGGTTGATTTGGGAGTGGGGGACCAAACAGCAGGGTCTTAGGTATCGATGGATTAGGGAAGGATGGGGAAGGAAATCGGTCGAGCCCTTTCAAAGGAACCATCTCGGCATTTGCCGGAAGTGATTTAGGGAAATCACGGAAACCTAAATCAGGATGGCCGGACTCACGTTTTGAACCGTCGTCCTCCAAAATGTGAGTACAGTGTGCTAACCACTGCGCCACCTCTCTCGGCTAAACCAGTGTCTACTATGAATTGTTGAAACCAAATGAGCACTATGGAACTTAACATCTGAGGTCTTCAGTCCCCTAGAACTTAGAACTATTTAAACCCAACTAACCTAAGGACATCACACATATCCATGCCCGAGGCAGGATTCGAACCTGCGACCGTAGCGGTCGCGTGGTTCCAGACTGAAGCGCCTAGAGCCGCTCGGCCACAACGGCCGGCTTTGTCGGAACCCAATAAATTAAAAAAAAACCAGATCTGTGGAAGTTAAATTTAACAAATGCAAAGCATATTAAAAATCTGAAAACACTGCAAACGAAAATTATAACGAGCTGTTTAATCCAAGCATCAACCACATCAAATTTTTTCGAGTTGTTGCTTGAGAGTGGCCGTCAACAAGAAAATTCAAAGCAAGTTACTGCAATAGTCTGCCCATGGCAAAAATCATGGAATCTGAGCCAAGAACACCGCCCTAGCAGCTAGTGCAATACCGACTGGAAATACAGTCTGGAAAACGGTAGTATATCTTGTGTCAATCAACGAGTCTCATACACAGAATTTTCGGCAGTGAAGGTCTATGATTGGCTTGAACCTATAGGCCGCCAACGTTTTACCTGGGGGACATGCGTCTACTCAATTAATCGAAGACTTTGATACTCTCAGTGATCGATCACTTGGCACAAAATATCTTTGTGACGTACTAGCGATTCAGAATCAGCGGAAGCAATAATAATTTCGAATGGTGAAGTCTGAGAAGCACGTGTCCTCATCCCAGCGACACTCGGCTGCTGAGTGCGGTCTGATAGCAGAGTAATGAACACTATCACAGCCGCTCGGCTAATCAGCTATGCCTCTCTGACACTGTGGCAGAGATCCTCATTAATCACTGTCTCCATCCGAAGCCGATAACACACAGTGCGATTCCCTAATTAGCGGTGTGGTTGGAGCGACTGAGAGTGCGAAGGCTGGTAGCAATATTGATTACAGTTGCCAGTACCGTGACAGCTAGTACATATACCGTTACTGTTAGTAACGAAACCTCTGACATTTTGTTGGCATATACGTGGACTGTGTTCGGTTGCCATTAGTGGCTTGGAAGCGAATTCTGCTGATTCAGTTAAAAAGGCGTTTCATTTCAGAATCTTGTAGAAATGGCCTGATGTTTTATTGTTTATTCACCACTTGTATTAGTGTATTACATGTTCACTGTTGAGAATGAGAGGTGTGAAATCGTTCAGAGTAATTCACCAATCAAGTAACACATATTTCTTAAAATATGGACGTAGATACTATACTATGATAAATATTAAACAACTGGCGCGTTTCCGACGAAAGATATCACATGAATATTTACTACTGTAAAGACATTGCATGGGGGCTTAATTAAACATATATGATTGAAAATGATTTTTCTTTTTAGTAGCTGTATGTCCGATTACGTAAGTCTCGTAATCGGCTGGCCCTGACTAGTATTATTACGCTATCTGACTGCAAAGAACAATGTAAGAAAGTTTTCGTAAACACAGTTAATTAATTAAGTCCCCAGCAACTATAAAACCTACAAAATCCAAGCACAAATGTAACTGTTCTGTATGTGGGAGTGTGACTCAACGTCCACATCTGGCACGGTTCTTTTCCAACAAGACAAGAATTTTTTTAAATACCAACTATGCTGACGTGACAAAAGAAATTTAGAAAAACTGTAATTGCGTAAGAAAACCAGAATTCACTCTAATACAAGAACACAAGCCAGATGCTTTGTTGACTGAACCTGTAGTGACGCATTATTTCAGATACATAATTAATAAAAGAGCATTGTAAGTTTTACCTTCATATATATTGACGAAATGCACACAATAACATCTGCTATCTCTCCCATCAAATAACTGCATAAAACATGGAACAACACTCTTTACTACAACATCTTACTCCAACTTCACGACAACCACCAGCTCTTAACACACACTGTCCTCTACGAACTCTCAACAACCACTGACTGCCATGAGATCTTAACACGCACTGTGGAGGCGGCTTAATAGTACTCTTTGGCGCAATCTCTGGCGCAGTGGCACAGTGTAGCCACCTTTCATATGCCCCTCCTCCACAGGCCAGAATTTGATGGTATTTTTGCCAGCATTGGTGGTGAAAATACCACCAAATTCGTCCAGAAAAATACAGACAAAAATAAAAGATAATATTAATACCTAAATATCACATAATTAGTTAAAATTTTTTGGCTTTGCACTGACCTTTCATTAACCTAACATATGAAATACAGTAAGCAATACAACTTCTTTTCATGCATGTGGCTTTACATAATAGTTTACAGAATATACAAAAAATCAGTTTATACAAATGTTCACATAAAATGCTTTCAATGATTAATTATACAAAAAAAAAAAGGATACTAACAGGTGACATCTTTTCAGTAGAAGCAGTCCATCAGTTGCACCCAGTAAAGTTTAGCAGGTACACCCAGCAACAAGTCACATTAGTTCAGTAGAAGCAGTTCATCAGTGGCACCCAGCAATGTTGAGTTGGTGCAGACAGCAACAAGTGACATCATTTCAGTAGGAGCAGTCCATCAGTTGCACCCAGCAATGTTGAGAGCAGGTGCAGACACCAACAAGTGACACAATTTCAGTAAAAGCAGTCCATCAGTGGCACCCAGCAATGTTAAGCAGGTGCAGACACCAACAAGTGACATCATTTCAGTAGAAGCAGTCCATCAGTTGCACCCAGTAATGTTGAGCAGGTGCAGACACCAACAAGTGACATCATTTCAGTAGAAACAGCTCATCAGTTGCACCCAGCAATGTTGAGTGCAGGTGCAGACAGCAACAAGTGACATCATTTCAGTAAAAACAGTCCATCAGTTGCACCCAGCAATGTTGAGTAGGTGCAGACAGCAACAAGTGACATCATTTCAGTAAAAACAGTCCATTAGTGGCATCAGCAATGTTGATCAGGTGCACACAGCAACAGGGGACATCTTTTCAGTAGAAGCAGTCCATCAGTGGCACCCAGCAATGTTGAGTGCAGGTGCAGACACCAAAAAGTCACATTTCTCAGCAGAAGCAGTTCCATAAAATTCACTAGCACTGATCACACAGTTCATCAGAGTTTATGAGCACAAATTAAACATGTCCTAGTGTCACACATCATATTGAAAAGTGCAGGTAACAGTTCAGAATATTTATCTTCACTAATCAGACAGTTCAGGCATGAACAATAGTTTGAATACACATACAAATGCTTTTACAGTAAGATACAAATCATAACAAACACACAAATGATATCAGATAATTGTCCTATTAACTATTACAATACACAAATACCAGCAAACCTATAATATTCATGGGTGTCAGTGCAAGCCACTACAAACAAATAAAATAATATTTAGGAGATAGGTGGGTAGGATTAGGAAAGGAAAACACACAGAACACACTCACTCATCTCTCATCCACATTAAGTACTACTGTGTAACTGAATAGTGTTAATTGTGTAAATGTAATTCTGTCAAAATCTGATGTTCATCATGTGTATCAAGTAGTACTGGCAGCAATGTATAATAGTCAATGATAGTTAGTCAACGTCATAGTCATCATGTCAAGACCAATGTTTGCCAAGCCAGATCAAATGTACTGTTGCTGAACAACTGTCAGTGAGCCAAGATATGCAATTACTTCCTCTCTCCAAAAAAAAGTATATACTGCTTAGTGATTTAACAAAGTGTGTGTATAGACTATCTTCCTTCTATTTTAGTGTTCTAGTCTGCTCTCTTCATCCTCCTTGTTCCATAAGACCAACAAAAAAAATATGCTCCTCACTTACTTTACCTCTTATACACCAAAACTCCAATAATCATCAGCATCACATAATCTCAATACGTCACTAATACTTCTTCAATACGTCGATACATATAACTCTTATCATCAATATCATTTACCTTACCTCTTGTCCACAAAAACTCCAGTAATCATCAACTTCATATACTCTCAATACCTCAATAATACGTCGATAAATGTGAACCTTATTGCCAATATCATCTCACTTCCAACACAACTCTTTCCTCTAGTCAGTCTCCTCGAACAAGTAGAGATAAAATCCTAATGCAACTTCAATTCAGCATCCCATACAATCCGAAGACACATTGTCAACACACAACCTCTGTGTAATCCATCTGAGCCCAATCTTCTACTCATTATAAATTATAAGATACATTTTGGTTCCTTGTCCATCATTAAATAAAAGAAATGCATACCTGACCTCTAACAGACTTAGTTCGAATAACTCTCAGTAATTAAGTACGATTACGGAGTGTGAATGATCATAATGTTTCACAGTGTGTACACCACTTCAAGAATTATGGCAAACAGAAGCAAACATGTGGAGTATTTTTGTGTCAAGTGTCACTTCCTATTTCAATTGCTTACGAAAATGCAGTGTGATACTGTCAATGGTCTAAACCTAGTATTGGTATGTCATGTCGTTAGCTTCCTTCCTATTAGCATAAATTTATACAGCTTCCATAAAACCTCAGCTCATGTGACTTCTATGACTTTCTTGTACTAATGTCGTTCGTCGAATTATAGCAGTTAATTTTCCTATCTTAAAAATATAAGGCACTGAGCGTAAGCAAAACATGCAATAGCGAGTAAATATACCAGTAGAGAACAGAATGTCAACAAGTGTATGCAGCACAATTCCTACAACGAGGCTCTGCCAAGCGAACAATCTATAATTAATCCAATAGTGTGACCTAAACTCTATGTTTATACACAGTATATCAGCATTTCTATACACCAAATTAAAGAGCAGTTATGGCAACAAAACAGAAATGTGTAAATATGTAATCCATACAAAAAGCAGCAAACATATATCTTACGTAATAAACAAGTCATTAGCATCATATCAGCCTAAGCAAATAAATGTTCATATGTCATCTTAATTAGTAAACATGAAGGCGCAAGCAGATAAATCACATAGTATAACTTACATACATAATCAGCACAACTAATCAGGTGACAATTATAATTTAAATAAATAAGCACAGCAGGCACATAATTAAAAAATATGACATCAGTGAAATAGCAGTGCAGCCAAGCGATGCATAATATATACAAGTCACAACCCAGTTCATTAATAATCATTGTCAAAATCAGTTAACGTACGCAAGCACGTCGCTTCACAAGTAAATTCATAGAACATGAAAGTAGCACATCACGTAATCGCGAGCAGCAAATTACGTCTAAAGTACGTACCTAAGTGGAAATATGTTACCTAAAAAATAAACTCCATTAATAGTTACCTTTTTAGTTTATTAGTTTCTTCTTCGAAATTACATTCTTCCTGAAATTTTCTCGATAGCAAGTCGTCTTAACGTCGGACACGCACAGAATTTACCTGAAGTTCTTAAATACTTTATACACCGTATCCTGCAAAATACTGAATGTTAATAACACAATTCAAGAAGTCCTTATAGCTTTATACTGAATTTAGTCGGAGAAATTAGACTGTGTATTTGTTTACGGCTGTCAGTGCATTCGCACTGAGCGCTCGATCAGCTGTAGGCGCGTGACGTAGGAAGCAATTGTTTGCGGTCAACGACTGCCTTGTGCGGCGCGCAGACTTGACTGTTGCTTTGAGTATGTGCCGCCGCCAAAACACAGCGCGGTATCCTTGTACTCTCCGCATGTTTACATCTAGCTGTTGATTTCTCACAAGTATGTCATTCTACAAAAATTTTTACATTAGATATATGATGTATTCCTTTAGAGCGTCGTGATTTAAGAGTTTCTACTTCAACAGTGTTATCATGAATAATTTTGCGAATTCTATATGGACCGTTATAAAGCAGAAAAAATTTGCGACATAAGCCTTTTCCTTTGTGAGACAAACGGTGGGACTTAATTAATACCTTCTGACCAACTGACAAGAATTTTGAACGACCAGGACGCTTAGCTGATTTCTCTCTTCTAGCAGCCGCAGATGCAATATTTCGTAGAGCCAGGTTGACAACTTCAAAATGCCGCAGTTTCCGTGAAGGCGGAAAAGGAACTATTTCAGAAATGCGATTTGTCGGTGCTTTATTTTTTAATATCAATAGAGGCGGTAAAGAAGTTGAGTCATTAGGAAGTTCATTCAGAATGTTTTGAAAAATATGAAGATACTGATCCCAAGTTCTGTGATTCTGATGACAATAAAGACGGCACAATTTATTGATTTCCTTCATCCATCTCTCTGAAGCATTAGATTGAGGGTGAAAAAGTGAAATGAAAATTGGTTTAATTTTACGACGGTGTAGAGTACGAAGCCAAATTTTAGAACGAAACTGTGATCCATTATCTGATATAACCTTGTTAACATGACCAACTTCTTTAAGAAAATGTTTGATAAAAGTGTTAGATACTGAACGAGCTGTTGCTTTGCGTAAAGGTGTAAAACACACATATTTTGATGTCAATTCCACTGCTACGAAAATGTACGCAAAACCATTAGTAGAACGAACCACTGGACCGAACAAATCGACTGCAGCCATCTCCTTTAATTTCGCTGGAATGATGGGAAACAACGGTGCTCTGTGAGAAATCGTTGGAGGCTTAGCCATTTGACATAATTTACATTTGGCAAGAACATATCGAATACGTTTTTCCATATTACTGAAGTAACAATTTTCTCGTAATTTGTGAAAGCATTTTCGGGGACCAAAGTGTGCATAACTGAGATGCGTATACCAAATCAATTTATTGACCCACTCATCAGGAATACAAACTAACCAAACGGAGTTGTCGACCGATTTTCGTTTAAAAAGAATGTCATTGCGAACTAGATAATGCTGTCTAATCGCTACGCTTTCCTTTCTCCTCCACTTCTCCTTAATGTCCTTCCAGATTGGATCCTTATTTTGCTCCTTAGCGATATCCTGGAGCGAAGACGAAATAAAGTTCTCAAACGCAACACCTTGAATATACATCAAACAAAAATTGTTTTCCTTGCAGTCCTCTTCAGCACTTCGTTTCAAACCCATAGGTGCACGTGATAAAGCATCGGCAACAATATTAGAAGAACCCTGTATGTAAACAATACTAAAGTCAAATTCCTGTAGGTACAACGCCCATCTTGACAATCTTCCATGTGTTAATTTTGTTGACATAAGAAATTCCAGAGCTCGATGATCGGTGTAAACCTTAGTATGTCTGCCAAACAAAAATGTGCGAAATTTTGTAAAAGCCCAAACAACAGCCAAAGCTTCAAGTTCCGTAATCGAATAATTCTTTTCTGATTTAGAAAGAACACGACTTCCAAATGCAATAGTTTTCTGTACTACAACGCCGTTTTCTTCTATCTCTTGAAATAAATGTGCACCTAGGCCTTTGTATGATGAGTCCGTCGCCAAACAAAATTCTTTAGATAAATCCGGATGTGAAAGAAGTGGAGCAGCAACTAAAGCATCACGAAGTTGTTCAAATTCTGACTGAGCTTCCTCATCCCAACACCAATTAGATTTCTTTCCGGATAGTTCACATAAACGAGGTGTGGCCAAATCGTCCAATCTAACAAAGCGCCTAAGAAAATTACAGACACCAAGGAAACTACGAACATCACGTTTTGTGGTAGGAACAGCATAATTACGAATAGCATCTAGTTTCTCTGGATCAGGAAGAATACCTTCTGTAGATATAATGTGACCGAGAAATTTCACCTGAGAACGACCAAATTCAGATTTTTCCAAGTTCACTGTCATGCCAACTTTTGCAAAGATACGTAATAATGAGTCCAAAATTTTGTTGTGTTCACTCCAAGAACGTTTAGCGATAAGAATGTCGTCAACATAAGAAGTAATATTGTCACGAAGACAAACAGGTAAAATTTCATTTAAGCCACGAATGAATGCTGCTGAAGATACTGTAAGTCCAAACGGTAATTTCCGAAATTGGTAACAGTTACCAAAGGCTAAAAAGGCGGTGTATTTTCTACAGTCGGGGTGGAGTTCTATTTGCCAAAAACTTGCGCGCATATCAATCGTAGATAAAACTTTAATTCCATGGAAATGTTGAAGAAGTTCATCTAAATTTTGTGGGCGGTCAGTTTCAGGAATGATGATGTTATTTATCTGTCTGGAATCCAGAACCAGACGAATTGATCCATCCTTTTTAAGAACAACGTGTAATGGGCTAGTATAAGGACTGACTGCAGGCTCAATAATGCCCTGATCTAACATGTACTGAAGTTCATTCTTAACCTTGTCTCTGTAAGCCAAAGGAATAGCGTACGTTTTCCCGCGAAATGGTGTGTGTTCTTTTACTTTAAATGAATATTGTAAGCCTTTTATAGTTCCTGTGTGATGACTAAACACTGTAGCATGTGAAGTCAAAATGTGGTGCAGCTCTTCTCTTGCAACGTCATCTGGCACTTCAGCTTTCTTAACCTTTTCATTAATTAATTCTTCGCTATTAATTATATCATCCATCGCGTCTCTGTATCTATTGTCATTATCATGAATAAACACATTGTCGTCATAATGCTCAACGAAAACATCAGAAGTAAGAAACCTTAAACATTTTGCATCTGGTTCAGATCTTGTTAAACACTCGAAAAATTTTAAACATTTCGGCATTCCAGCAACAGTCAAATTTACACTTCCTTCTTTAAAGTTCAAAATTGCCTTATGTGCGTAAAGAAACTCCTTACCTAATATAATTTGTGTACTGAGTAATGGAACAATAATAAAATTAGCAGAAAATTCGTATCTTTGACAAATGAAATTTAAGTTGGTCTGTTGTTTGACTTCCACACTTTTTCCAGAAATAGCACCTCGAATTGTAGTTTTAGAAACAGGTAACACAGGACAGGCAATAGTTCTTTCACATATACGAAAAACTGATTCACTAATGACATTCAATGGGCTCCCAGAATCTAATACTGCAGTGAACTTATTCTTACCCACGCATACTTCAATAACAGGATGTAAAAATGCGTCTACATTATTTTCCTTTTCGTCTAATAAAATGTCTCTCATGTCTTCCAGGCGTACGTAGTGTAAAGTCGTAGTGTCATTACTTTCTGAGCCGTCTATATTGCTGCCAGAAGCCGAAGCTGCAAGTCATTGTCGATTGTTTGCGTCACGTCTTTGAGTATTCGCGTCATTTCGCGGATCAATTTCTACGATTTGCACTTGTCTCTCTGAAGTTCTGTCACGTGGAGGATGCCAATTAGGTCCCTCCTGTCTGTTGGATGCAAATTCTTGGCTGTGTCTGTTATTAAAATTTCTGTTCTCCTGTCTGTCTGCATAACTACTCCTTGTGTAATTTCGACTGTCACTTCTGAAATTATTGTTGTATCTACTACCCTGATTGTTTCTGTAGAAAGAATTTCTATTACTGTATGAATAATTTCTGTCCTGATGATACCGATTACTGTTTCCGTATGATTGATCATTCCGGTACGAATTACCGCTATTGTCTGTGTAATTTCTGTTAGAACGTCTGTTATTGTCATAGGGCTGGTATCTATTGTCGTGTCTGCTACGTCTGTCATTCTCAAAATTACCCATATAATGCCCGTTCCGATCACTATCTCTTTTCTCTGGAAATCTATTGTAAATACTGTTACTGAAAAAGTTACAAGAGGTCCCGTCGTCGTTGTCATACTCAAGTTCTTGCAACAAAGTCTTAAAAGTCTCAATGTCGTCTTTACATCTTCCGGCCAAAGCAATTTGTCTTATGGATTGTGGCAGCTTAGTTAAACAAATGCGAATTAATTCAGTCGGGCTATAAGGGTTGGACAGGAACTGATTCTTTCGAATCATGTCTTCAAAGTACTCTGCCGGCGTGCGGAACTCAGACTGTTTGAAATTACGCTGCATAATAAGACTGTGTTTAACTCTGTCCTGCGTGTTTTCGGACCAATATGCCGATAGAAATGCATGATAAAAATCATTTAAATTATTGCAATCTCTAATGAGTGCGCGCATCCGCGTCGCCGGTTCGTTTTCTAAATATCCACACATGAATTCTAGTTTGTGACTTAGTGGCCAATTTGGTGGAAGTGCGTACATAAATTGATCTAACCATGCACATGGATGTATGTCATTCTTAGAATTGCGGAAGATCTTAAATTTCCGGACAGTCAAAAAGTGTTTATAATCAAAGTTTTCGCCTCGTGGCGACAAAGACCTACCGCGTCTGTCTCGGTCCGAATGTCGATTATTGTAAAGTTCGCGCGCCTGGCGCTCTCTTGTTGCATCCCGTAAATGAAACAAATTATTTTCTTCAAACCCCTCTGCTACCTGTGATTCTAAATTTCTTCTGCTATCTTTTCCTACAATTTCGCCTTCGATCTGCTTGACTTGCTTCCGTAATGCCTCAAATTCCCTTTTCACGCGTTCATTAAATTTTCCCTGATTCTCAACATGCTTATTTATGTTCTGATACTCTTCGGTTTCTGCAAATGGTAATGGGGCTGTATCATCCGAATCTCTGTCCCCATGTAAACTAAGATTTGTCAATTTATCTGAAATTTCCTCAACTCTTTCCGATAAGTCACCTATTTTTTCTTTCTGTTTGTTTACATCTTCCGTAAGTGTCGCGACTCGGGTTTCAGTATTGACACATTTGGTAGTTAACTGTTCATATTGTCGTGTTAGATTATTTATTCTGTCATTTGGTACGGATTCCTCGATTCTTTCAAATATTTCTTCCTTATCCTTTGCACGTTGTAAATTTAACTCTGAAAAATTCTGTACTATCACGCGATCTCTTTCTTCCTGTTCTCTATCCTGTTCCCTTTGTCTGATTTCCACTGCAATTAATCTATTATTGTGAGAATTCAGAATCGGTTGTACTTCTTCCCTGATTTCTTTCTTTAATTTATCTTTCATATTTTTGAAACATGTCCCTATTCGTGAATCTATCCGCGTTTCCAAAGTTCCCATCTCTGTTTTAAATTCAGATCCTAACCGAGTTTCCATTGTTCCCATATCAGTTTTTAATTCAGCCCGTAAAGTTCCCATCTCAGTTTTAATTGTTCCCATCTGTGATCCCAGTGAGTCTAACTTTGTTCCCATATCAGTTTTTAATTCAGATTGAAAATTTAATAGTACACTCATCAACTGCTCCATATTAAATTGTTCAGAATTCTTTTCGCCCCTAACATCTCCCGCAAAACTAACTTCCTTCGTCACAGCTGTAAGGCTATCTGTGTTCGATACTATTTCAGAATCTTCTGTCGTTAATCTCAGATTCTCTGAATTTTCCGATTGAGAAAAATTTTGAAATGGTTCCGGACTGTCTTCCCGACTTATTAAATTATTTTCAACTCCATTATTCATCATACAGTTGTCCTGTGTTGGCGAGTTCGCCATGTCAACAATTTCGTTCTCACTATTCATCATTTTTGTCTTTTTCATCGATCGCGTAATCATTTACAAAATATACGAAAGATTCGTCACTGTACGAAAATTACACACCGTGACTCTTTATCTCCAACAACACTATTCACACTAGATGTTTCCCTCAAACACGATCAATCGAACAATTGAAATAATTGCACTAAATTGTCAAACCGTTGACAAGACAACAAATTTAATTCTGAGAGAAAAAAAAATACCATTAGAAGAATGACAATTACCAAATCTACACATGCAAAATAGACTACAATTACTAACTACAAATTACTACAACAATACTACAGTCTACAACTTTCACAACCAGAAGAATCCAAGGGACGATCCGAAGCAGCGGTCGCCACGTGCATGGGGGCTTAATTAAATATATATGATTGAAAATGTTTTTTATTTTTCGTTGCTGTATGTCCGATTACGTAAGTCTCGTAATCGGCTGGCCCTGACTAGTATTATTACGCTATCTGACTGCAAAGAACAATGTAAGAAAATTTTCGTAAACACAGTTAATTAATTAAGTCCCCAGCAACTATAAAACCTACAAAATCCAAGCACAAATGTAACTGTTCTGTATGTGGGAGTGTGACTCAACGTCCACATCTGGCACGGTTCTTTTCCAACAAGACAAGAATTTTTTTAAATACCAACTATGCTGACGTGACAAAAGAAATTTAGAAAAACTGTAATTGCGTAAGAAAACCAGAATTCACTCTAATACAAGAACACAAGCCAGATGCTTTGTTGACTGAACCTGTAGTGACGCATTATTTCAGATACACAATTAATAAAAGAGCATTGTAAGTTTTACCTTCATATATATTGACGAAATGCACACAATAACATCTGCTATCTCTCCCATCAAATAACTGCATAAAACATGGAACAACACTCTTTACTACAACATCTTACTCCAACTTCACGACAACCACCAGCTCTTAACACACACTGTCCTCTACGAACTCTCAACAACCACTGACTGCCATGAGATCTTAACACGCACTGTGGAGGCGGCTTAATAGTACTCTTTGGCGCAATCTCTGGCGCAGTGGCACAGTGTAGCCACCTTTCAACATATTAAGATGAAATAAACTTGCGGTTAAAAGTTTTAGGTGGAGTTGGATTCATATGAGGTCTATTCAAAGAACTCCGGAACATTCGTAATAACGCTTGGAGCGAAATGCGGTTGGCTTCCCTGCACACGCCTATGTTTCGTGTGTAACTGCCGGAAGTTTTAGTTTGTGTGACTATTAGTTATCGTTTAAATGGTTCAAATGGCTCTGAGCACAATGGGACTTAACATCTGAGGTCATCAGTCCCCTAGAACTTAGAACTACTGAAACCTAACTAACCTAAGGACACATCCATGCCCGAGGCAGGATTCGAACCTGGGACTGTAGCAGTCGCGCGGTTCCAGACTGAAGCACCTACAGCCGCTCGGCCCTTCAACGTCTATCGACGACGCTCACGTCAGAACGTCAACGAAATTGCGCGAGCCACTCAATGACTGACTAATCGAGAGATTGCAGAAGAATGTAACGTTTCACTTGGATCATGTCGTTAAAGCCTGAGACAGCGTCTTGTAATGCATCGTCTTGCCGCCAAGTTCGCCCCACGGCTCATGTGTCGAGACGAGAAAGGCCTTCACCTCGCAGTCTGTGAAGAGTTGTGATAGCGCAAATGAGAACGAGATGTTCCACAAGATAATCATATCTGATGCTGAGACGTGGGCTCAGTCTTCACAATGGGTCGGGAAAGGTTCTGCAAGACTAAAAACAGTTGTCAGACCAGGTCAAACGTCAAAGATATGCTGATAGCTTTCTTTCGCTTTGTTGGATTAGTTAATCACGACATCGTGCCACAGGGTCAATTTGTTAATTAATGGTACCACCGGGACTAGTTGCGCAGTTTGCGAGAAAATGTGAGAAGTAAACGGCCTGAAATCTGGCAAGACAATTCATGGCTCTTGCACCAGGAAAACGCACCAACACATTCCAGGCCATTAGATGGGTAGTAAACGACTTCGATAGTGCAGAGGCTTTGGCAATTTGCCAGTGCAAGGAAGCTTTTAATGATTTCGGTATTACAAAACACATTGCTGTGATTAGCACTCATTTTTCCCATATACCTGCGAATATTAAAATGCTTGAAGGTCAACGTTTGGCGCTGAACGAATCTATTCAATTAATGAATAAAATAATTCTAGTGAACTCCTTATTGCCAGAGGTATTCCCAAGAAAAGTTAAAGAAAACTTTGAAATCATATCACACTATAACCCAGGCTGTGAACCCTTGTGCTAAATTGACAGTTTTATTAACGAAACAGGTGAACTTTTACAAGGAACAATAAGCGGCTACATAGCACCCAAATTCAACTGCCTGTTTACTTCAGTTGATGTAGAACGGTGCTTTCTAATCATAAAAATATTTTGAGTGATCGAAAACACAATCTTACTAGCAATTATTTGGAACAGTACTTCATCGTTTATGTTTACAATAGCAGAAAAATGTAAAATAAATTATTAATGATGCTTTGGTTCACTAGTACTAATTAAAAGTTAATCCTGTTCAAAATAATTCATGATTTTATGTTGTTTTTCAAATAAAATATTACGCAGTTTCTGAGTGTGTCCCTCTGCATGCGATATATCTCGAAGTTGGTGCTATACATGTCGATTGTTTCTCTGGGACTCGCATCGCATCTGCATGTTACCGAGAACAATAGCAAAGAAGGAACAACTCTAGAAATCCGGTATGTGTCCCCATTTTGCAAATTTTTAGAAACTAATCCCAGAATGGCCCCCTTCCTAACCTCTATCAGAGTGAACTCAGAAAATGATATCAGCGTTCTAGACGTATCGACCTTCCACGTGGTAGGCGCTCTTCCTTGCTATTGATACAGGTTCGACCTTGAGACATTATGCACGCAGTAACTAACATGTCTTTTATTATTTGATCTTGCATATTTCGACGCTTCTCATGCATTTTTAAGCATCTTATGCTATTTGAATGCATATTTTAAGGTTATTATGATGTACATATTCAGGTTTCTACTCATACCATAAGGAACGTAAAACCGAAAACAAATAAACAAGATAATTATAAGAAAAATAGACGTAGCATCTAATCGGTCCAAGTGTGTAAACTACACTTTAAATATGATAAGTTAGGTTCTCCATCAGACAGTGATTACATATGAAGAATACGCCGTACTAGGAGGTAACACTCGAAGTTTAACTTCAGAGGCTGCCCTGCCACTTATGGCATCGCTTAAAGGAAACAGTATCATGCCCACATACATACAACACGACAGCACACATACAACGTGTAGAACTAAGTCTTGATATAGCAGCGCAAGGAGCGCAATGGACATGCGCTACATAAACACAATAGTTCATTTAGGTGATTTACGGTGTCGACTCATTCAGCGCACTGTCTCTGAGAGGTAGTGTTTGTTTAGCTCAGCACACGGCAACATGAGGCGGCTATGACAGAGACTAGCAAACTCCTAAAGGCGACAGCACTAAAGGAGTCATGTCAGTACATCGTTAAGCGCAGGGAGCTTTGTCATGCCCGACACCCGATAGACAAGCCACAGCAGCGAACTTCAAAATGAGCCAGTCATGTCATTTTAGTGAGAATGTGCGACCAGCCAGCATTCTGAGGTGTACTCATGGCAGGAGCACAGATTAGAAAGTAAGGAATCACAGGTAGGTGCCCTGAAGCCGGGAGAAATCAGCCAAGCAGCCTCCAGCTGGAAGGTCACGTTCAACCCCACTGACGTTCAACAACACTAGGCTGAGCACGTAGCCCCTGAGCTGCCGCTAGCAGCGTCTATTAGTAATCGAGGCTGGATGACTCACATGAGGTTGCCAACTGAGGTGGAGTAGTTCTCAGTACTGGCTGCCGATGGTGGCAGATACGTACTGCATAGCGATAGCGGGTGTTATTTATGGGCGATCGACCTGGCCGTGTTGTACTAGGACATCTGTTTGCGTCGTATAGGCAACAGAAGCAGTGCAGTGCCAGGCTCACGTATCGTGTAATCCAGGGCATCAATGCGGCGGTGTTACCCTCACATTGTGCTGCGTCAATAACGTCCCAGCCCTTACAGCAGGCAGTGGGCTAGATATGTGGCAAATGAACTCGCCTTAGTGTGACAGGGTGAAGAACTCCATTTTGTCACTTCGGCTCCTTTTGTAGCCTCTGGGTGGTTGGTTTCATTTGGGGAAAGGGGACCAAATTGCGGAGGTCATTGGTGGCATGGGATTAGAGAAGGATGGAGAAGGGAGCAGGCCGTGCCCTTTCAGAGGAAACATTCCAGTATTTGACTGAAGAGACTTGGCAAAATCGCGGAAAACATAAATCAGGATGGCCGGACGTCGGTTGGAATCGTCGTCCTCCCGACAGAGAGAAGCTTCTGGCAGAGGAGAGTGGTGACAGTTTTCTGCTCGTTTGGCCGCAAGTCTCGGACGCCAGTTTGGGAAGTAGTGGCATAAATACAGGTCAGGCTAAAGAATCTTTGCTGAAATTAATGGCAGGGGCGTCATCATTAATAGTGACAGGTTTCCAGATGAGAGGATGCGCAGTGGCAGGTTTCCAGATGAGAGGATGAGAGGGTCAACAGGTGGAAAGGGTCCATTGAGGTTTTCTGCGAGGGGGAAAACTGTCTGATGACGTTATGGAGGAAGAAACAAAGGTCTATGTGAAATAAATATAGGGAACCATTATTATAGTGAGAGCTGAACAGAGATTTGAAACACTTGTGATCGAATAAAATAGAAGGGCTACATAACATTACTTCAAATTTCTGATACCACAGCGGCAAACTGCACATGAGCTACAATTGAAATTGATGTCTAGTATCTATGAGACATACAACTATATTTTCAGAAAAGCATCACCCACAAAATCGCCAAAATAGAAAAACCAGGTCGGAGAGTTACAGCGTGATCAGCTTAAGGGCTGTCATCCGAGTTATTCAAAAAATGTTCAAATGTGTGTGATATCTTATGGGACTTAACTGCTAAGGTCACCAGTCCCTACGTTTACGCACTACTTAACCTAAATTATCCTAAGGACAAACACACACACACATGCCTGAAGGAGGTCTCGAACCTCCACCGGGACCACCCGCACAGTCCGTGACTGCAGCGCCTGAGACCGCTCGGCTAATTCCGAGTTGCTGACAACAATAACTGAGGATATTTCTGATGACGATCAATTTGGCTTGGAAAAGTAAAGGCACCTGAGAGCAATACTGAAGTTACGATTGACAAGAGAAGCAACAAAAAAAAAAAATCAAAGCCCTTTCATATTATTTGACGACCTGCTAAATGTTTTCGACGTAGCGAAATGGTGTAATATCTCTTAAATCTTAAGAAAAATTAGGAATGAACTATAGGGGAAGAGTCATAACACAGAATACATACAGAAACCCAGAGGTAGCAATAAGAATGGAAGACGAAGGTCTGGGACCCAAAATAAAATTGGTGTGTTGTCTTTCGCTGCTGCTGATCAGTGTATTCATCGATAGGATAAGTACTCAATAGTGGGATTAAAATTGAGCATGAAAGGATATGAACGGTAAGATTCACTGATGGAACTGTTATCTTTGCTGAAATTGAGGAAGAGTTACAGGACATTGAATTAAATGATGAATGTAATGAGTACGGAATATGGGCCGGCCGGAGTGGCCGAGCGGTTAAAGGCGCTACATTCTGGAACCGCACGAGCGCTACGGTCGCAGGTTCGAATCCTGCCTCGGGCATGGATGTGTGTGGTGTCCTTAGGTTAGTTAGGTTTACGTAGTTCTAAGTTCTAGGGGACTTATGACCACAGCAGTTGAGTCCCATAGTGCTCTGAGCCATTTGAACCATTTGAACGGAATATGGATTGAGAATAATCTGAAGAAAAGAAAGTAATCAGGAGAAG
Source organism: Schistocerca americana (assembly GCF_021461395.2). Taxonomy (NCBI): domain Eukaryota; kingdom Metazoa; phylum Arthropoda; class Insecta; order Orthoptera; family Acrididae; genus Schistocerca; species Schistocerca americana. The sequence continues at coordinate 70,241,807 of NC_060119.1, forward strand.
CAGCAACGAGATCAACGATAAACTTAATACCAGAACTTTGAGAACCAAATAATACATTATGGCGAAACAAGGAGAACATAAAAAGCATATTAGCACATGCAAAGAGGGCATTCTTGGCAAAGGGAAGTTTGCTAGCATTAAATAGCGCCTCATCTGAAAAAGGAATTTCTGAAATTATGGGTTTGGTATCGAATCATGGACTGCGAGAAAACCGAAAAAGTTGAGATTTGAAGCGTTTGTGGTGTGGTACTCCACAAGTATGTTGAAAATTTGCTGGTCTGATAAGGAATGCTTACGTACTCAGCAGAATCGTCGAAGATAAGAACGTATGTAAATCACTAGCAATATTGAGGGACTGGGTGATAGCACATGTGTTGATACATTAGGAGGTAACTTACATGGTACTAGACGTAAGTGTAAAGGCTAAAAAGTTTAGGGGAAGGCAGAGAATGGAATATATTCAACAGCTAATTGAGGACGTTGTGCTACTCTGAGATTGGGTTGCAGTGGGCAGCCGGCCGGGGTGGCCAAGCGGTTCTAGGCGCTACAGTCTGGAACCTCGTGGCGGCTACGGTCGCAGGTTCGAATCCTGCCTCGGAAATGGCTGTGTGTCACGTCCTTAGATTAGTTAGTTTTAAGTAGTTCTAATTTCTGGGGACTGATGACCTTAGAATTTAAGTCCCATAGTGCTCAGAGCCATTTGAACCATTCTTTTGCAGTGGGCAGGAATTCGTGGACGTCTGCGTCGACCCACCAGAAGACAGATGAATCGAGGTTTCTAGATCCATCATCATATATACATACTGTAAATATCTCGAAGACCTGCCACTGTGTTCAGATAATGCGTCCACCCTACAGTTGCAGGCCATGTATAAGGTATTATTTATTACGATTCCAATTTCGACACATCGTCATTGTGAAGCATTCTGAAAGCAATCATTCATCACATAAAATACGCGTCATAATTACAAAACGAACAAACGTTGAAAAATGAAAATTTCAAACCTACTTACGTGGTATGGTGTAACCCACTCATTAACATAAGGCTCTGACACGCTGGACTATAATTCCCAGCACTGTGAAGCAAAATGCGTGTGGTGGTGTAAATTTATCCGTTCTTCCATAGTCCAAGCGAGCGCACGCTAGAAATCTGATGCTAAAATCTCTTTCTCCTGGCTTGGTGGACGGTTCACAATAGTGGAAAAGATGCAAACATACAAAGAACATGAGCTTTAGTGTCTAAAGATACTTCTATATAGAATCGACATGTTTGTAAAATGTACGCAGAAAAGAGTAAAGTGACTGAAATATGTATTAAATATAAAAATAACGTACAAATGATGCTGATAATGTACGTTAAAACTAGGTAAAAAGATGAAATGACTACCAATAATAACAAATCGATGACGCATTAAATAGAAGCGTGTATGACGGTCTGAAATCTCTGGTATAGACGAAAGCAGCCGTCAACACACGCAAAACAACCACAAGCGGTCCGAGTGTGATAAAATGTCAACAATATATAAATATAGGAAAGAAAATTTAGATGTAGAAATTTCGTCAGAATTAATACGGCTAAAGCCAGCCATGTCAAAACACACAATTTTATAAGATGTTCCTACAGTAGTCTACGACTCTACAATTTGTGAGTTCTGGCTAGTCTCCAATTGCCGTGTAAATTTGGATCTCTTCCTAATAATCAAGATGCATTCCTTTTCCGATTCTATGGAGAATTTCTAAATGTTTTTTTATCCAACAACTAATTTTGTCACTCTCTTCATTCCGGTTCACACATTTTACAAATAAATTGACCCTTTGTACTAGCATACTGCCTTATGTATGTCTGCTGCACGAGATTTTGACTTAAGTGTTTGTCATATCTGCTTTTATTTCAACAGCTTTCTAGCTTGTGCTCGCAAGGTGTATGGAACAGCCTATAAAATGACATCAGCGCGTGCATTTGCTTTTCCATTGCAGGGAACTATGTTTCAGCATGTCACGCTTCATTTTATTACGTAGGTTACTACATTCCACGTAAATAGGTTTGAAATTTCCTTTTTTCAACGTTTTTCAATTTAGCAATTATGTCTACTGTATTTTATTTGGTGGTTGGTTGAATTAAGAATTCTTGACAATGGCCATTTGTCGAAACTGCAGTCATAATAAAAAGTATTTTAACATCCTAAAGCGGAATGGCTCAAGTTAAAAATGAGACTGTATGGATTGATCTTTATGTTTTGTTGGCAACTTTTTATTTCACTAGATGGTATACTTTCCAGGTATTCAGTGAGACAGATTATACTCATGTTTACCTAGAGGACGGGCTACTAAAGGTCACGGAAGAGCGCAGTTAGCACCGCAGGTAGCCTTTTAATCTCGATGTATATGACAACGTCTGTTTGTATACGTATCATGTAATTCATTGTTGAATCTCATCCTCCGGACACCATATTCTTCCACTAATCTTAAGAACTTGTCCCAAGACCTGTTTTTCAAATGCATCGAGTTGTTACTCATTAATTTCGTTAGTAACCACGTTTTAGCACGATAGCATTGGCCGTACAAAATTTAATACGTCGTACATTAAAAGCGGTAGCTTGGTTTACAAATGTTTTCTGAGGAGGTGGTAGCACTTGTTTGTAGGTGGTATGAGTTTTTGGATTTCAAAGTGTGTTTTGTTCGTACAGTTTACTTCTGTTCCAAGACAAGAAAAATTTCGCACATCAGACTTACATCAACCATTTTCTACGAATAGGGGTTCACTAGGATAATATCTCTTAGTTACAGGCATATACTTAGCATTATCTTCATCCATCTGTAGGTTCATCTATCTGGCAGCTCTTTCAAGAGTTATAAAAGCTTTTTTTCATTGCTCTTTGCGTTCTTATAATCATACCATATATATAATCATATGCATATCCCAGCATCTGAACTAATTTGTACAGCGTAAACTGCAATATGGTGACGTCCACAAGTCTTATAACCATTTCCATGGCTATATTAAAGATAAGGCTGCATAATGTATCTCCTTGTTTTCACAATTTTTCGTTGTCACAGAACTTGATAATATATTCTGTATCTTACATAGATTCCGGTTGTTTTCTGTAGTAACTTTCATTCAGACGACGAATTTATCTGGAGTCTCTCACTCTTCCACTACTGTGTAGGATAGTACTCACAGAAGGGAACTAGTGGGAGTGGAGGCCATCCTTTTGGTTTACCTAACGATGAGACGAATGCTAGGATGGTTTCAAAGTTCTTAGGCGGGAAGCTTTGTTGTGTTTCAGAGCGGCTGGACCATCTGTTTTCATGTAGTGATAAGATAGGCACAAATATCTGCCAATGTTGTTAACCCTGCAGTAGGCGTATCGTTACGGGGTTAGGCGCGTGGGGCACTCCTACCTCCCCCATTTCTGTTTCTTAATTACTCAATGAAAAAATTGTCGAATGTCCTTTAGTTGCTACGTCTATGTTCATATATATATATATATATATATAATATATATATATATATATATATATATATATATATATATGATTGGAAATAAAACTTAAATTTCCTGAAAAACATGTCAGTTATATAATTTAGAGACAGTTAACACATACGGTATGCAAATGAGGCAAACATATCCAACTTTTACATATATGACACCATTTTCTAGTTGACTTGCCTTTTTGCCTTTCACACCCGTCACAACGTCCTTTGGAATCTTCTCTGGGATTTTCTTGTGGTGTAACTGTTGAACTGTAGAACACGTGCACGTTACCGTAATTCAATGGGAATTTGAGGGACAGCAGATCTGTTCTGATTTCCCAGGCCAACCTCTGCAGAAACTCGGTTCTTTTCAATGATTTAGGTGTTATAGTGTTTGCTCGGTATGTACACAGTGCGTTCGTGGCAGAAACATTAAGTAAATTACAGAAAACAACCATAATCCACCTACGTGTGTTTCGCGACACATCATTTTTTTGAATTAGTTGATCAAGTAACTCAACTCCAATCTTTGTCATATTGCAAAAAGTTACAATTCCTGGTTTCAGTGAATCTCTTGTATATTTATTAATGGTATCATCATGATGTAATGTAGATATCAAGAGAATAGCTTCACTAACTTTAGGATAGTATGAAACAAGCGTATATTTGTCTTGGAAGCCAAACAAAGAAGAATGTTGAGGTCTTTGCTTATTAGGTAAAACCTCCTTGGGGGTTTCGTTGTTGTTTTTCGGGAGCGTCCCAACGTATGTCAGTCCCTTGTCTTCTAGTAGGTTCTTAGCCAGTGGTATACTGTTAACCAGTTATTACCCGTAATGTTATGGTGAGTCCCGTTGACAGGTTCCACTAATCTCATTACTGCAATTGTAGGAGAATTACTGTACTTGAAAGGGCGCTCTGGCTGAGTGCCCGCATCAGTTTCTAAGTTGAAAGTATAGGCAGTTTTAGCATTTACCGAAGCAAATGTCTTAATGCCATATTTGGCGGGCTTTTTACGAAGATACTGTCTGAATGGGCGTTTTGCTCGAAAAGAAAGTAACTGTTCGTCAACAGTCAAATATTCACTTGGAACAAATTGTTTTGAAAAATTATGAACAACTGTCTCAAAAATAATCAAAATATCCACGGGTGTACCGGCGGTCTACAGTGTCTAACGGGAACAATATTTCGGCGATCATACATCTGATGATGGCGACATGTATGATCGCCGAAATATTGTGCCAGTTGGACACTGTAGACCGGCAGTACACCCGTGGATATTTTGGTTATCATATACGCCGGAAGAAACTCAAGAATCAGTTTGAAAAATGTCTCTAATTGGGGCTAATTTATCAGTTTATTTTCGAAGGCTTCTGTCCATTAAGCCATCAAAACGTAAGGATCTCAGAAGGAATTTAAATCTTTTTTCACTCATTGTTAGGTAACAAGATTCTAAGCCGTTACTTCTGGTTTTATCCCAGAGCATGCTAGTGTTTCTTCTAGAACTTTTTAGCGTTCGTATTAGGTAGAGTATGCCGAAAAGTGAGCTTATTTCAGTCTCATTAGTGGGTCTAGCATCTCTGTCTATGAAATTTGCTTCTCAAATTTCTCACATAAATATTTGTGCAGTTAACTATAATTTTGTAAACACTGTTGTCTAAGAAAGATCTAATAAGTTATCTTCAGAATGTATTGCCGATGCTTGCATCTTTTAGTCAGGTAGATGAGTTATTATATTATCTGACCTTGTTCTCACGTTTATTTTTGGAAAAGACTTAGAGCATTTTGTTTTATTGTCCTTCCCAAGATTTTTCAGTTTCAGTATCATGATCACTTTCCATTAGTTGATTATCTTCATTTGAATCAGATTCTTCAGAACCAAATACGTCGTATCATCACTCTCTGTACCTTCTTCTAGCGACCTCATCCACACTTCAGGGTCGGAAGACATTTCCACTCTTCTTTCCTTCGGATCTGACAACACTAAAATTAAAACATATTTATGAGTACCAGTTTTTGTAAGTTATAGTAGATACTGAAGACTGCATAAGTAATCACTTTAGTTAACATAGTTATTTTATTGAGATTAACAAAAATGGTAAATATTGTATTTGCAACGAATTTAGTACGAAAAAGGTTAAAAAAAAGAAAACACCTGTCATAAGGAATAGTTATGTAGATAGGAGCGAGGTGGACAGTTGTACCCCAACTCACTTCAGCGTCCCGCTGTTCTCTATTTAGCTGTAAACGGATCGTCAACAATGCACCCATTTGAAAGATACTGAGCGTGGGAACGCAATAACTTTAAACGTAACGGAATTAATCACAATGTTAAACACTGTTGTGACAGGTGTACCCCACGCGCCCACTCCAGAGTTAATGAAAGCTGTCTCTATTTTAAGTGAAAATTTTAATAACTCACACATGTACGAATTTTTATGGTGTTTGTGTGTGTGTGTGTGTGTGTGTGTGTGTGTGTGTGTGTGTGTGTCTGTGCGTGCGTGTGCATGCCCGTCTGTGAAAACAGTAGAACGCTCACCATTGTCAAATATCTCGAGTAACGAAGGTGACTACAGGATATATACAAATATCATGTGTGAACGTCTTTAATAAAGATTATTGTGGTGTCACCGCCAGACACCACACTTGCTAGGTAAAAAATGAAATGTCGTGTGACGAGGGCCTCCCGTCGGGTAAACCGTTCGCCTGGTGCAAGTCTTTCGATTTGACGCCACTTCGGCGACTTGCGCGTCGATGGGGATGAAATGATGATGATTAGGACAACACAACACCCAGTCCCTGAGCGGAGAAAATCTCCGACCCAGCCGGGAATCGAACCCGGGTGCTTTGGATTGACACTCTGTCGCGCTGACCACTCAGCTACTGGGGGCGGACACTTGCTAGGTGATAGCCTTTAAATCGGCCGCGGTCCGTTAGTATACGTTGGACCCGCGTGTCGCCACTGTCAGTGATTGCAGACCGAGCGCCGCCACACGGCAGGTCTAGAGAGACGTCCTAGCACTCGCCCCAGTTGTACAGCCGACTTAGCTAGCGATGGTTCACTAACAAATTATGCTCTCATTTCCCGAGACGATTGTTAGCATAGCCTTCAGCTACGTCATGTGCTACGACCCAGCAAGGCGCCATTATCATTTGCTATTTATCTTGTGATGCAAGTACCGTCAGACCGATGTTCACCAATTATGGATTACAGTTAAGTATTCCAGAAGCTACGTACTTTTTTTACTACACTCAACTCCTTTAACTGTTCCAGACCTCACGCCAGCCTGCGTGAGCTTAACGCGTGCCTTTTGGCTACCTCACAGTGGCTTGGCTGTCTTGCCAAATCACAACAATTATAATACCACTTTCTAACAAATTTTTCTGCACTCACGAGCATTACATCGCCAGAAATGTTCTCCATATTTGTAATCTTCGAAACGAACTTTTGTATTCACGGGGAAGTAATAAATTATCAAACCACAAAGCGCAGAGTAACGTCGCATGTTGCGCTGCCTTGAATCCGTATAAGAGCTAGAGTTGCTTTGTGTCTACTTTCTTCCGCATGTTGCGTCCAGTAGATATTTTTAGGTTTCACAATATGTATTTCATCACTCCATACGGAGTTAATATTTCGATCTTTTTGTAGATTTAATTAATTTCTCTCTTGTTACGAGCACAATTGATTCTTTTCACGGCGACAAATAGATTCAATTCCACATAAGTGTGGTGCTGTAGACCAGGTCTTTTTGAAGCTTAAATGATACTGTTCCAAGTGGTACGCTATAAACATTAAGACTCCGTACACTGCGAAACAATTGAGGTAGCGTAGTGCTGTCAGCAGGAATAGAAATGGAGAAGTGTCATCTTTCTTCCTAGTGCCTACTTCTTTTGTAGGTCTACACGTTGTAACTGAGACAAAAAAGATATGAACATATCTGAGTAACTGCGGAAATTGGCAAAAAACTGCACTACTGGCCATTAAAATTGCTACACCAAGAAGAAATACAGCTGATAAACGGGTATTCATTGGACAAATATATTATACTAGAAATGACATGTGATTACATTACCCAGGAAAACCACCTCTGGCCGTAATAAAGACCTTGATACGCCTGGCAATTGAGTCAAACAGAGCTTGGATGGAGTGCATCAGGTACAGCTGCCCATGTAACTTCAGCACGATACCACAGTTCATCAAGGATAGTGACAGGCGTGTTCCAGTTTCTCGGCCACCATTAACCAGACCTTTTCAGTTGGTGAGAGATCTGGAAAATGTGCTGGCCAGGGCAGCAATCGAACATTTTCCGTATCCAGAAAGGCACGTTCACGACGTGCTACATGCGGTCGTGCATTATCCTGCTGAAATGTAGGGTTTCACAGGGATCGAATGAAGGGTAGAGGCAAAGGTCGTAACATATCTGAAACGTAACGTCCACCGTTCAAATTGCCGTCAATGCGAACAAGAGGTTGTAATCTCCCCACGGAAAATTACCCTCTACCACGCAATAATTAATAATGGTCAATCAAATCATCCACATTTATTCGCTTTTGAAAAGCATCTGATCGGATTTTCTAGTAATTTATGCGCCGACAGCTCGTCGACGCCAAGGTATTTTCCAGTACGTTTATTCTTTGGAATAACAGAGAGACATATATGCATTCTCCATGGTTATTATAGACGGGTAACGAGGACAGCGTCGGAAGTATCTGTTGGAAGATTGTCGGGTTTCTAAATGAGACATATTTGCTCTTCTTCTCGCTAAAGCGAGCTGTTAACGTTTGTGCCACTAGCGGGTTATTTGAAGAGAGAGAAAAACTGTAAATGCAAATTAAGTAAGACTTGGAATCAACAGAAAACGGAACATGTAATGGAGATGGATTGAATATACAATTTTCCTCAAAAATAAGGTTTGTGACCCATTTTTTCTAGAGTGAATGACGAATGAGTTCTTTGTCTGAATCATTGATGATTGTCTTGGCCCTGTAATTAGTGGGGAAGTTTCAGCTGTGACGAAGAGGGCCTGCAATCGACAAGTCTTCATAAAATCGTCCAAAAAGGCTTCGGACACATCTGAAATTCAAAATCTGTCGTAAAAGGAACGAATTGTTCAAACGATCGATTTTCCCAACTGAATGCAGCGCTTAACAATAATAATAGATATAAAGATCTTTTACAGCAAGCCAGCCGCTGAATGTTAAGAGGAAGGGCTCCACCAGAGATTCTATTGGGCTGATTTCACGTAATGAAATATTATATTTAAAATCGCACAGAGAAAAGAGAGAGAGAGAGAGAGAGAGAGAGAGAGAGAGAGTGAATGAAATTAGAGAAAATACTCAGAATCTTCCATTAGTACAATTGTTTGCCTGTCTTATCACGGATCAGCCTAAAGACAAAACAGGAGGCCCTTACTTTATGGTACAGATTTATGTGTGAGAGTGAAGGAATCATAAAGGCAACATATACACGTCTTTACAGACGAAACATTACACCAAGTTAGCGGCAAGCTGCATTCCCAATAACATTCTATAATTCATTATAAGGTGACAGAGACGTGTAACCAATGGCACCCCATACCATCATGCCGGGTGATACGCCAGTACGGCGATGACTAATACACGCTTCCAATGTGCGTTCGCAGCGATGTCGCCATCAGTGATGCGACCATCATGATGCTGTAAACAGTACCTGGATTCATCCGAAAAAATGACGTTTAGCCTTTCGTGCACCCAGGTTCGTCATTAAGTACACCATCGCAGGTGCTCCTGTCTGTGATGCAGAGTCAAGGGTAACCGCAGCCATGGTATCCGAGCTGATAGTTCATGCTGCTGCAAACGTCTTCGAACTGTTGGTGCAGATGGTTGTTGTCTTGCAAACGTCCCCATCTGTTGACTCAGGGATCGGGACGTGGATGCACGATCCGTTACAGCCATGCGGACTGTGAAAAGGCTTTCAACTTTGATTTTTAGCCTCTATATCACTATTCGCCTGCGTGAAAAGGACGACTGATATTATACCAATCAAAACGTCATGTAACCAAAATGAAAACAAATAAAAGAAAAAGAACTCGTGACCTCATTCTTTGAATAACATTTAATAAAAAAAAATAAAGAATTTTGTTACTGAGAAAGGCCAGCGTATAAAAATAAATACAGTGCCCCAGCAATATGGAAACTAACAGCGCGATTAAATTTTCTCAAAACTCGAAAAACATCGGAATGGTCATATACGAGGGGAATTATAAAACGACGAGTTCCAACGCAAAAAAATAAGGCGTCGTGATTAATTTTTTGCTTGTTGTAGGTATATGTCTGATATTCTGTTACGCAGTCCGCCCCGATAGCTCACCGTTCTGCGTGAGGGACTACCGTCCTTCGGGCCCGAGTTCGTTTCCCGGCTGGGTCGGAGGATTTCTCCGCTTAGGGACTGGGTGTTGTGTTGTCTTCATTATCATTACTTCCCCATCTGGCGCGCAGGTCGCCCAACGTGTCGTCGAATGTAATAAGACCTGCACCAAGGCGGCCGGACCTGCCCCGCAAGGGGCCTTCCGGCCAATGACGCCCAGAGGTTAGCGCGGGGATGGAGTATCGCTCGGTAATTCGTTTTCGCCAGCAGCGACTGAAATGAACAAAATTTAATCATATTAATCACATAATTGAGTACCTTCGAGGTAACAGGCCCTTATGACTACCACTGCAGTTTGTTTCATACTGAACGTATTTCGTGCAGGTAATTTATGATGTTTGATAGCAAAAACACAAGTAAAACATACTTTAAATAATCATTAAAAGAAAGGAAAAAATGTAGATGCTGTGGGAATCCACGAAGGAGTCTGACAGATTTATAAAAGCGTAAGGCAGCTACGTAATACCACAAGCAATTTAAATTATTGTACAGTTGTGTAATGGAATGGTGGTCTTTTCTTTCCTTCATGTGGTGGGAAAAAGAAGAGTTCATAAAAATATGCGTTTTTTGTAACTTGCGTGTTGCTGGTCGTTACCTCTAATCCGATATCAATGTACTGATCATCTGGAAAATTTATTTCGTAAAAATTTTCATTACATGCTGGACCACCTGATGAAATTCATTCGGAATGTTCCTTTAACACACGGCCACCAGAACGAGATTTTAACGATGTTCACTAACACACGAATTACTGGCGTTCCAGATTTTACTTCCAGCTATGAAATAACGTTTGAGCGCTTCGGACGTGAGTGGTAAGCACAATCGACTCAAATTGCCTTGTGGACAGATACGTCCGACTTTGGTGTAAGTGATTAATGGATTTCTGATTGAGTAATTATTCTCTGTATTTTTCTTTATACGATCTTCGTAATGAGGGTCTCTGTTCCTGCCAACTGTTTGTCTGCAGCTCACCATAAATGTAATTTTTTCCTCGAATGTTGGTGCTTATTGAGTGTACGCCGTCCTTAGCAGGCAGAACTCAAAGAATGTAAAGGATGGTCTAGGTGTTTAGAACGTGATATACACTAACAAAAGAGTTTTGTAATTCATAGTTTTTCTAATATACGTATTTTGATATAAAATCTGTTTTTCATACCAGTTGGGCAGTTTAGAGGCCTGTTCCTTTAATAAACAGGAGATCTTCCTGCTTCCTAAGTAATCAAAGATGAGCGTGTCGTTCGCTACAGAAAACGCAGTACAGTATGAGTGCCATTTCGCATGACGTTCAGTGGAACCATCACTTTTTTTTCTGTTGATATGCTCAGTATCAAGTGAAATGCCATCCGACTGGGAAAACTATTTAAGCGTTGGCCGACTTGGGAGAAAAACTGATACAATGTTTTGTGCTGAGGAATCGCAGCTCTGAAGCAACTATTTCTTCAAATCGGATTAATTTTTTATCTGGCCAACACGAAACAGACTTGGTGTTCAGACAAGGTATCTTAATGTATTTCACAAAAAAGGGCAGGTAAATACTGTGACCGATTACTGACACGTAATTTGTGAAGATACCCAGGTGTGCTTGATTCAGTACCAGTGGCAACGCTTGCTGTTCTCTACAGGAGAACATACGGAAGTAACTGTGTAAAAGGGATATTACTTTGCACGTAACGCAATAAAACAGTTACGAATAAGTGCTCATATTTGAACCATAAAACGTTGCTTAAGCTCATTTGCCAACATTAAGTTGACAGTACTGATTAGATCACGTGACTACCTATTTACATCATTGTCACACTACTTCAGTATATCCATTTGCACTTCCCATTTCTGATTTCCAGATTTGGAGCCACATCCAACTTCATTCTACGTTCCGACTTGTATTTCGTCACCTTTTCGCTTGTTATTCAATATTCTTCCATCTCACTCTCTGCAGTCCCTTCCCGGACATAAGAATGAGTCTAATCCGGAATCTCTAGCTAAGGAGGGATAATTATGAAATTTTTTTCACGTGAACTCCAGAGTTCCTGTAGATGCACATCTTGTGTCTGTAATGCATTGGTTTCCAATAGCTCCTGCGTGGCGATGCCATTGATCATCGCTGATTTTTACTTGTATTGGCAAATTGCCACCCAAAGACATATGAGAATTCTTTGAACTTCTTTCCACTCCTCCGCCACCTTTTGACATGGACATCTTGCACTGTCTCTGCTGATTTTTATTCAAAATTAAGGCTGTGGCTGGGTGCGAACCAGGGAGTGAAATAGTAATCGATACAAATTTTGACTGCAAAAAACCAACGTTGTCTCTGGACAGTCTCTTGCCATACAATCTGTAGTCATTATTATCGGCAGCAGATCACATTAACTGCTGACTGACAGATCAGAAATACACTCCAACCGAGAAACGTGGACCACGTAATACAAGCAGAATTTAATCAATATATATGCTCCACAAATATTACTGAACATTCATCCACCAACAGATGTAGCAGTGCTCTACAAAGACAGTTATGTCTCAGCATTAAGCTGATCACCTCAGCATTAAGTTAATCACCTACTTCTTAAGCAACAAATACTGCATGAAATATGTTATAGCGTCACTTCAGCGCCGTACTGCTAGTCAGGTTAAAGGTTTCTAAAAAAAAAAAAAAAAAAAAAAAGACTCTTTTCTAAATTAAATTATTTCTTAAGCATTACCTATAAATATTGCGTCATATGCGTACTAATTCATATAGGGTGAGACGTCCTTACCTGGAAATACAGTAATAACAGATATATAGGGATCAATTTGTTTTTTATTGAACTATGGTGTTTTTCTTTTTTTTTTCACCTCACTGGCAGCTCTCGATGAGTCAAAATCAGTGATGTAACTCTTCAGGCTTTCCCGGCGATCTAATGACATCTTGGGTTGTCGGGTGTTCTGCCGGATATCAGCGTCGTACTTGCACGATATTTCAGTCACGTAGCTCGAGACCTTCATCAGGTGCGACCTGAGACTGCTCCTCGAGTGGACCTGGTCCAGTATTTATGCCTATGGTCTTCCCCCTCCACCAACGGCTGCAGGCGCTTCCTCTGTGGTCCGCGCCCATTCCCTGTCACCTGCTGGAGCGTTGCTGCTCCGTTTTCCGTCCGCTGCGGTTCTAGGTGTTCCCTCTGCGGTCCGCGCCCACCAAACCCGCTCCTGGGGGTTTCATCTACGGTCTGGGGTACCAGGCGTTCCCCCTGCGGTCCGCGCCCGCTCACCACGACCTGTTGGAGCGTTGCCGCTCCGTTTTTCGTCTGCTGCGGCTCTGGATGTTCCCTCTGCGGTCCGCGCCCACCAGTCCCACTTCTGGGTGTTCCATCTTCGGTCTGGTGGTCCTGGCAGTCCGTCAGGGGCTCGTTTACCATCTCCATGTCTCTGGTTCTTTTGTTTGTGTAGTGTTGCAGCTGACCCCGTTGCTCCTTTAACAATTCCAGAGCCGGATCCCAGGCTCTGCTTAGCTGGTACCCTGTGTCACGATTCATAAGATCGTCAGCCATTTTAATCTCAATCGATTCTCTTATAACACTGTCCCAAAATCTGGGTGTTTGTGCTAGAATCTTGGTATCCTCATACTTCATGGCATGATCTAGTTCTAGACAGTGTTCAGCAATGGCTGACTTAGTCACCTGTCTTAATCTAGTGTGCCTCTGATGTTCTTTGCACCTGATCTCCACAGTTCTTGTCGTCTGGCCAATGTAGGACATGCCACATTGACAAGGTATATTGTGAATCCCTGGTTTTCGTAACCCCAGGTCGTCTTTGATACTCCCCAGCAGTCCCCCGATCTTGTTGGATGGACAGAAAACACACTTGATATTGTGTTTGCGCAGGATCCTACTGATTCTGGCAGAAAGAGAGCCAGCATAGGGCAGATATGCCACCTTCCTTGCTTCATCTTGGTCTTCTTCAGGAACCTGTGGTATAGTGGCTGGTCGGAGTGCCCTCTCAATTTGTCTGTCCATGTATCCATTCTTGGAGAAAACTGTTTTAAGACGTTCTATCTCTATGGGTAGATTCTCTACCCATAGAGATAGAAAACTGTTTTGAGACGTTCTATCTCTATGGGTAGATTCTCTACCCATAGAGATAGAACGTCTTAAAACAGTTTTCTCCAAGAATGGATACATGGACAGACAAATTGAGAGGGCACTCCGACCAGCCACTATACCACAGGTTCCTGAAGAAGACCAAGATGAAGCAAGGAAGGTGGCATATCTGCCCTATGCTGGCTCTATTTCTGCCAGAATCAGTAGGATCCTGCGCAAACACAATATCAAGTGTGTTTTCTGTCCATCCAACAAGATCGGGGGACTGCTGGGGAGTATCAAAGACGACCTGGGGTTACGAAAACCAGGGATTTACAATATACCTTGTCAATGCGGCATGTCCTACATTGGCCAGACGACAAGAACTGTGGAGATCAGGTGCAAAGAACATCAGAGGCACACTAGATTAAGACAGGTGACTAAGTCAGCCATTGCTGAACACTGTCTAGAACTAGATCATGCCATGAAGTATGAGGATACCAAGATTCTAGCACAAACACCCAGATTTTGGGACAGTGTTATAAGAGAATCGATTGAGATTAAAATGGCTGACGATCTTATGAATCGTGACACAGGGTACCAGCTAAGCAGAGCCTGGGATCCGGCTCTGGAATTGTTAAAGGAGCAACGGGGCCAGCTGCAACACTACACAAACAGAAGAACCAGAGACATGGAGATGGTAAACGAGCCCCTGACGGATTGCCAGGAGCACCAGACCGAAGATGGAACATCCAGAAGTGGGACTGGTGGGCGCGGACCGCAGAGGGAACATCCAGAGCCGCAGCAGACGAAAAACGGAGCGGCAACGCTCCAACAGGTCGTGGTGAGCGGACGCGGACCGCAGGGGGAACGCCTGGTACCCCAGACCGTAGATGAAACCCCCAGGAGCGGGTTTGGTGGGCACGGACCGCAGAGGGAACACCTAGAACCGCAGCGGATGGAAAACGGAGCAGCAACGCTCCAGCAGGTGACAGGGAATGGGCGCGGACCACAGAGGAAGCGCCTGCAGCCGTTGGTGGAGGGGGAAGACCATAGGCATAGATACTGGACCAGGTCCACTCGAGGAGCAGTCTCAGGTCGCACCTGATGAAGGTCTCGAGCTACGTGACCGAAATATCGTGCAAGTACGACGCTGATATCCGGCAGAACACCCGACAACCCAAAATCAGTGATGTCCATCTAACAAGAAATCGCAGATTAAAATAGAATAAACAAAGTAATTTTGTTTTTGAGGCCGTTGAATGGTCCACAACCCGGAGGGATATGCCACGCCTAAGGAAACTTGCACATTAGGTACGTGATGTTTATTCTACTCTCTCCAAAAACTAGTGCTTTCGAAACAAAATAGTGTTATCATTTAATTACTGCCCTTCGAAGGAGTCAACTGAAGTGCAGTGAAATTACGAGGGTCGTTCTGTAAGTAATACTCCACATTTTTTTTTCTCAGAATATATTTATTGTTAAGAGTCAGAATTTGATGACAATATACATCATCATTTCTTGCCCATGTCCTTTCTACGTGGTCTCCATCACTTTCTAAGGCCCTCCGCCAACGTTGTGAAAGAGCATGTGTTCCCTGCTGGTAAAAGCTCTAGTCCTGCACACGTAGTCATGTTTTCACTTAATGACACCCAACTGTACTCCTATGAACTGCAGCGTTGCCATACACTGCACACAAGCGTTTGTGGATGTTCACACGGTGTCTTTTTCTGCACACAAGAATTCAATAACAGCACGCTGCTTCTAACGTGAGTAGTATATAGACGCCATTTTTACGCTGTACTACGACTCTTCACTTTGTCATAACGGTTCGGAACTTCATCGGCGCATAGAACAAACATCAAATGTGAAACACCAACAACGACGTTTGTCTATATATATTAAAGGCTTTCTTTAAAAAAAAATGTGAGCAATTACTTCCTGAACGACCCTCATACTACCTACGGTGAGCAGGTGTGTTATGAGGATTGCTACAATTAATGTTCGATGTGTTGCTTCTACAACATTCACGCAGTCAAACCGTTAGTAATGAATGAACCACTATTAGAAATCCAGTGCTATTTACTAATGTAGAATTGGTCGCTGACGCTCTTCATTCAAGGACAATGCCACAACAATAGACACAGAACAACATAACTGCGTGCAGAACGGTTGTCAGTTACAACCTTTCCACCTCAACTCACCTTACTTAATACCATCAAGATATTGCGCGAAATACGACGTATTGCCCCGAGGAAACGGATATGAATTAAAACTGCTATCAAAAAAGCTGTAGACGCAGCGATTATTGCAACTGCTGCAATAAATTCGCATGCGAATTCTCGTCAAATACCAAGACAGTTTAACATCAGCTAAGTTAGAGCTTCGTTTAAGCATCATAGAAATAAATATCACCGGTTCCACATTTCATAACACCAAGATCTAAGTCGCAACGATCTACAGTAACTTCAGCATGACAATAATTTTGTGGAAGTAATACTGTTTTCGCATGAAGCCTCATTCACAAATCATGGGAATATCAATACAAGAAGTATCCATCATTGGTCAACGGAAAAAGTACATTGGATTCGTGTGGTGTTCAGCCAACGACAGTGTAGTGCGAATGTGTGATGAAGAATAATTGGACAGCACTAGACGGGCTATTGTTTCGTTGATGATATGTTGAAAGCTGAAAAGTAGGCAGTTTTTGATAAATTGTTGTTGTTAGAAAACGTTTCTTGGTAACCTGTTAAATTATGTGGTCTCTAAATGAGGGAGGTCCTGCTTAGTCTGCTTCCACTGGGACATGTGAAGCATGCGGCCATGAGAGAGAGAGAGAATTATTGCTGCACACCGAGCGAGGTGGCGCAGTGGTTAGACACTGGACTCGCATTCGGGAGGACGACGGTTCAATCCCGTGTCCGGCCATCCTGATTTAGGTTTTCCGTGATTTCCCTAAATCGCTCCAGGTAAATGCCGGGATGGTTCCTACCAAAGGGCACGGCCGACTTCCTTCCCCATCCTTCCCTAATCCGATGAGACCGATGACCTCGCTGTCTGGCCTCCTTCCCCACAACAACCAACCAACCAACCAATTATGGCTGCATGTAAAGCGATTACTCTAGACATGTTTTCATCAGTAACGCAGCTTGTAGGAAAGTTTTGACTCTAATAACTTCTAGACAATCGCTCTTTTTCAAAGAATTCAAGCGCACTAATTCCAAAAATCCTCCTCGACGCTAACTTCAAGTTATTTTACAATATTTGTTTTTTTTCCAGAATTATGTATCCAAAAGTGTGGTGAGTGACCAGTGTAACAGTTAATTAAATATTGATAGGAAACATCAAAGCATTAATTAAGCTGTCGTGACTGGCCAATTAAACAATTATATTTAATATTTAAAGCAAATAACACAGCATTAAATAAGTAATCAGTACTACCCAGCAGCCTGCTTACTTACACAATACCAGGCGTGCTTTTAGCGAGAGAACGACTAAGAAAGACTGGCAGTATGAGTCTATGAATAAGCAAATATTTCTTAGACATTTATAGGTGTAAATGACCAGTATAAGAAACAATTAAATCCAATCTTTACAAAAAAAAAAAAAAAAAAAAAAAAAGAAGAAGCCATATATTCAGGCAATTTACACACAGAGAAAGGAGTCGTTTCATGTCTTTCTAATTGCCAGTACCTCTCCACATTGTACTAGGTAGCTTCAGCAGCTGGGAAAATCACGGACAGCACTACAAAAGACAGAAAAACGCAGTTGAGTTCAACAAAATCTACAATGCCCGTTTGCTCCAAGGCTACGTTAGCGAAAGATAC
This sequence comes from Schistocerca americana, assembly GCF_021461395.2. Taxonomy (NCBI): domain Eukaryota; kingdom Metazoa; phylum Arthropoda; class Insecta; order Orthoptera; family Acrididae; genus Schistocerca; species Schistocerca americana. The sequence goes on from NC_060119.1 coordinate 70,259,564, forward strand.
TCTGTACACATCTGTGTGCAACATTGGAACTCCGAGTCACATCAGCGACTTTCAAAATTTCATTACTAACTTAAACTGAAAATTTACTGTGGACTTCAACATGAGATGCTTATAATGTTTCCCACAACGGAACTTTGTCTCGAAACCTGGCAGAAAGTCGATACAGATTCTGGTCGCATGTAAAGTACACTAGCGGCAAGACACGATCAGTGCCTTCTCTGCACGATAGCAATGGAAATACTGTCGATGACAGTGCTGCTAAAGCAGAGTTACTAAATACAGATTTCCGAAATTCCTTCACCAAAGAAGAAGTAAATATTCCAGAATTCGAATCAAGAACAGATGACACAATGAGTAACGTAGAAGTAGACGTCCTCAGTGTAGTGAAACAACTTAAATCAGATACGAAATCACATAAGCCTTCTGGTCCCAACTGTACACCAATTAGGCTCCTTTCAGCGTATGATGATGCTGTAGCTCCGTACTTAACAGTTATACACAAACGCTCACTCGACGAAAGATCTGTATCTACAGACTGGAAAAATTCTCAGATAACTTCAACATTCAAGAAAGGCAGTAGAAATTAATGCACCAAATTACAGGCCCATACTATTAACGCCGATGTGCAGCAGGCTTCTGGAACATATATTGTGTTCGATCATTATGAATTACTTCGAAGAGAACGGTTTCTTGACACACCGTCAACACGCATTTTGGAAACTTTGCTCTTGTGAAACACAACTGCCTGCTTACTCACACGAAGTGTTGTGGCTATTGAAAATGGATTTCAATTTGATTCTGTGTTTCTGGATTTCCAGGAAGTTTTTGACATTACCTTATAATCGGCTTGTAATCAAGTTGCCTGCACATGGAATATTGTCTCAGTCATGTGAATGGATTTGTGATTTCCTGTCAGAGAGGTCACAGTTAGTGGTAATTGACAGGAGACCAAAGAGTGAAGCCGAAGTGATTTCTGGCATTTCCCAAGGTTGTGTTCTAAGTCCTCTTCTGTTCCTCATCTATATAAACGATTTAGTAGACAATCTGAGTAGTTGTCTTAGGTTGTTTGCAGATGGTGCTGTCGTTTACCGTCTAGTAAAGTCGTCAGAAGACCAAAACAAATTGCCAAACTATTCAGGAAAGATATGGTGCGAAAATTATCAATTGACCCTAAATAATGAAAAGGGTGAGGTAATCTACATAAGTGCTAAAAGGAATCCTTTAAACTTCGATTACACGATAAATCAGTCAAACCTGAAGGCTGTAAATTCAACTTATTACCTAGCAATCACAATTAACAACCACTTCACTTGGAAAGAACACATAGTGCTGTGGGTAAAGTGAACCATAGACTGCGGTATATTGCCATAACACTTTCAATGTGCAACCGAACCACCATAGAGATCGCCTACGCTACACTTGTCCGTCCTCTTTTAGAGTACTGCTGTGCGGTGTGGGATTCTTACCAGATAGGAATAACAGAGTATATTGAGCAATTTCAGAGAAGAACGACACGATAAATAGGGGAGAGAGTGTCACGGATATAACACAGGGATTGGGGTGTAAATCATTAGAACAAAGGCGTATTTAGTAGTAGTGGAATCTTCACACGAGGTTTCAATCACCAACTATTTAGGGAGCAACGGTCATCATAATAAAACAAGGGAAATCAGAGCTCGCACAGAGAGATATAGCTGTTCGTTTTCTTACCGCGTGCTGCTCGATAATGGAATAACGGAGAATTATTGTGAATGTGGTTCGATGAACCCTCAGACAGACACTTAAATCTCATCTGCAGAGTATCCATGTAGACTTTGATGTAGATGTGAGCTTGGGGAAAGAGAACACACACTTGCTTCGCGCTTATCTGCCCACCACAGCCCAAAGGTGTCTTAAAGTCTTAAACACCGAGCAAGTTTACGGCGAGCTGGGCGAAAGTCAAAGAAGTTCAGGCATGCTCACCATAGTTCCACAGGCAAGGCGTACTCCAAACCAGATCGAAACCTTTATCAGTCGGCGCCACAGCCACGCAACCTGCGGAAACAGGCTTCCTCGGGCTGCCGCAAACACTTCTCTTGACAGCAGCCACCGGCCTATCCTGGCGCTGTCTTCCGATACGGGAGTGTACGCAACACCGGACCCTAGAGCTCACGTTCTCGGCGTGTCCTCGGTTAACTACAGCCCCCACCCCCTCTCTCTCTCTCTCTCTCTCACTCCCTCTTCGTTCATCAGTACTCACTTCAACTGTACACGCCGCCGCAGCTCGCGCCCTCTGGCCTGGAGCCGCTTGTCATTATCGTTGCTTGTCTCAATCGACACCTGTCAAAATCCGTGATAACGCATCAGTAACGGGCTGCAAATGATACGCCTTATGAGCTGTATCGTGCGATCAAGACACAGCCAATGCAAAAGCACCACAGGCGCAAAGATTCTAGCTGGTGCCAGTACCATAGGAGCTCGCCACTTGTGCGAGTTCCACCAGGACCACAGGCGACGCTGAGGATAAAGATATCGACTTCGCATCGGCCAATTGCCGACCGAGTACAATTCGGCAACTACCGGATGACAACGGACAGAAGCCTACTCGGAAGATAGAAGAGCAGCTCTCGCCCACTTGGTTGTAGGCCATTGTTCAGGGCTGAGTTATATAGGAAACGTCGTTCAGTGATCTCTTGGAAAGAACAGGCAGTTGTCTTGAATTGGATTTGCTGTGTACTGTGAAGTTTACCTACGTTTATTAGCACTTAGCCATTGAGGACCGTTACTGTGTTATATAACAATCAGTGTGGCACACTTCAATATTAAATTAGTCACAAAGATGACTGAACCTTTTTAACTCATTTGTGTGAGTTTATAACTAATTTGTTGGAATGTTGTAAAATCTCGTTCTCTTATCCTGTTACGTGATTCTGGGGCGTATATGAGTAAAGGTGGCAGGGATAAATCGTCTTTGCGGAATACTGCACCAGAAGCTGTTTCACCAACTCACAAACTTGGTCTACCGTAACAACAGTGGAAACTCTGACCGCACAGCAGTAGCGGCGAGGCCTTTACAAAAACTGGCGACGAGGGTTTACAAATATATGTGAATAAAAACGGAAGGAATAATTTTATTTTCACTTCAAGACATGTAGGGGGGCTCGTGGTCTAATGGTAAAGGGTTTAAAACGTGTGACTCGTAACTGAAAGATTGTTAAATCGAGTACCATTCCCATTACAAAATTTTTCTGTCTGCCTTTAATCTAGCCTTCGCATTTCAATGATGTAAGGATTGGCCAAGAACGATACTTTGTTCGGATTTTACGTCTAACTATAGACCCCTTTCCCCTCTAAAATTATTGGGCTACCAGAAGGAAGAACATCCAGTAGAAGGACCTGCACCAGGTCGTTTAAGTTGTACGGAATTATTTTTATTTAAAGCAATAACTTTCATTTTGTCAGAATTCGATTTCCTAAATAGTCGTAACTGATCATCTGGTGTACAAGATGTATGAGACAAGCAAAATACCTTCATACTTAAAGAATAACGTTATAATTCCGTTCCAAAAAAGCAGTTGCCGCCAGCCGGTGTTCAACGGGTGGTTCTAGACGCTACAGTCTGGAACCGCGCGACCGCTACGGTCGCAAGTTCGAATCCTGCCTCGGTCATGGATGTGTCTGATGTCCTTAGGTTAGTTCGGTTCGAGTAGTTGTAAGTTCTAGGTGACGGATGGCCTCAGATGTTAAGTCCCATAGTGCTCAGAGCCATTTGAACCAAGTTTAGTATAGGAGGAAGGTGTGTGAGTAAAATTTCTAATGGGAGACCAAGAAGTGAACATGTCACGCGTGGTAGTTTGCAGTAGTTATTCGGAGGTCAAGAGGCCTGCACGTAGAGTAGCATAGGGAGCCGCATCAATCAGAGAGATCAGACCACCACCAACACCGCGACAACAAATTTTGTCCAGCAAATGTTAATAGTTTCGCTGTTAAAAAATAGTTCGTTGCCAGTATCAGATGTTCTCATACATATCTGACCATTTCTTCAACACTGTTGGGTAAAAAAAATTTATCTCAGCTTAGGTTGGTTGGTTTGTTTGATAAGAGCGGGGGGAGGGGGGGTCATCGGTCATTATTTTTCATCGGTCCCGATCTCAACTCAGGGCCGGCTGAATGACTTACCAGTCTTCTACCATTTTCAGAGGTACAAAAAATGCTGCAATCTTTGCAAAATATAACCCACAAACATGACTTAGTGACTAAAACAGGTGGCACTAACTTCCATCGAAAGTGACGTAAATTTCCACGTGGCAGGTCAGTCGTCGGCGGTATTAACCGTATAAAATTAGCTACATTCACCGTAATTTCACTATGTGATCTACTCGTACACATACAAAAAGTTATATCATTAACTGTGTCTTGCCAGCCTGTGTGGCAGAGCGGCTCTAGGCGCTTCAGTCTGGAACCGCACGACCGCTACGGTCGCAGGTTCGAATCCTACCTCGGGTGTGGATGTGTGTGATGCCCTTAGGTTAGTTAGGTTAAAATAGTTCTAAGTTCTAGGGGACTGATGACCTCAGATGTTAAGTCCCATAGTGCTCAGAGCCATTTTTGAAGTGTGTCCTATACAGATCTGTTATTCTGGAGAAAATAAAATACCGTAGTTCATTTTAAACTAACCCAAAGTTGTGCATGTGTCACACATACTAATGAAGTGTCGAGTAAACATTGCTGTTTGCTTTTATAGACACTAGTGACGATTCGTCCAGTGGAAAAGGGATTGAAAGTGTCATTAACGAGTCTAAAGTAATTTGACATGAAAAATTTATGTACCTCACCCTACATAAATGAGGTAGGTTAGAAACGAAAAGCTGCAGTGAATTTATATGTGCGACACCTATCACCTCATACATTATGTAGGACCCAACGGAGCGCTAAACCACTAACCGAATTTGTGGCCACAGAGCTAATTTATTACACACATTTCCGACAATTTCAGCCCTCTACGAGGTCACGCAAACGCATTTAAACGGAAAATACTGCACATGCGTGCGAAATAAAAAGCTCCCGCAACCCCGTGATGTCATCGGCCCGAAATTCTGCCATATGCGCAACATCCAAAGAACATTGCCTCCAACTATATCGTCAGAAAATGTAACTAGCCAATTATTCTACTACTGTGTAACATAAATGCCGTACATAGTCCATAAATAAACAAAAAAAGAAAAAACTTACTGATGGATGTCGTGAGGAGTAATGTCATTGCAGAAATGTAAATATAACATCATTGCTTGTTGAAGTGTCCTGAGCAAATCTAATATCGTCATTATCATCATCATTGTTAGTGTTCTGCCCAAGGACAAGTTCCTACATGTAACTCTCCATGCTCTGCTATATTCTGCCAACCTCTCCACGTTTGCTTAATTTTCGCTTCCCTTTGTCACCTGTCATCATCTCCGTCTTCCTAATTATGTCCTTCAAAACAGTTCCTCCAAAGCGTCTGTTAAGAAATACTGCCGGCTAAACGAATGTCCCATACGGTTCTCTTATACCCTGGAGAAACCTTACTATGTCACCAAGCCTTTCCAACAGTCTTTCGTCACTTACGGTTTTCCTCCTGCTTATCCTCTCCATTCTCCTCCAAACACACATATCTTAAATGATTGTGCCTTTTTTTCATCCGCTCGTATCACTTTCCATGTTTCTGCCCGAAATACTGCCACATTACAGACAAAACACTTGACAATTCTTTGGGCGAGATCTGTAGTGTGCATCAACCCTTTCTATTGAATGCTTATTGCGCCGTAGTAATGCGAGAATTCATCTCCTGGTGACATCTGAAGTCTCCAGTGATCGTACTTCCAAGATATTTAAATGATCTTCTTGGCTGATAATAACTTGTCCCTTCTTAGTATTTGCCAGTCTTGTTCCTGTCTCGATCACCATAATCTTTGTTTTTGCTGTATTGATTCTTATCCCACATTCCACATACGCTTCATTCAGATCTTTTAACATTGTATTAACGGTTCGTCCACTTTCTTCCACTAATACAATGTCATCATCAAATCTTATACATTCTGTTCTCTTCCCACCAACACATGCCACTTTTTTCCCGTCTAAACCTTTCGTAATACTCGCCTAGAGGTTGTCACACGCCACTTCCGATGATGCTTGTTTCCGATATTTCATTTCCAGTCCTTATTCTTACTTTGGGTTGGAAGCATAGAATCTGCACCAGTCGTCTCTCCTGCCAGTGTACTCCTTTCATATTCAAAATATACATCAGTTTGCCGGCGGGGTGGCCGAGCGGTTCTACGCGCTACAGTCTGGAACCGCACGACCGCTACGGTCGCAGGTTCGAATCCTGCCTCGGGCATGGATGTGTGTGATGTCCTTAGGTTAGTTAGATTTAAGTAGTTCTAAGTTCTAGGGGACTGATGACCTCAGAAGGTAAGTCCCATAGTGCTCAGAGCCATTTGAACCATTTATACATTAGTTTATTCCATAGAATTCTGTCGAAGGAATTTTCTAAATCGATGGTAACCACCTGAATTTGTCTAGTTTTCTCAATGTACTTTTCCTCAATGGTTATTAAAAGGCCAGTAGCATATGTTGTTACTTCTCGTCTTCCCGGTGCGGATTGATCCTCCCCAATCCATCTCTCCAATTTGCCATATTGCCTTTTATTCAGCACTCTCAACAATGCTTTACACTGATAGTGGTATGCTCTTCTTTTTTTCTCAGTAATTAACGGAAAACATAGAGTAAAACAGAAATGATTTCTAGTATTCCCCCAGGTAGTGTTATAGGCCCTCACATGTCTATGCAAACAATTTAGAAAACAATCTGAGCAGACGTCTTAGGTTGTTTGCAGATGACGTTGCGGTTTATGGTCTAGTAATGTCACCAGAAGATCAAAACAAATTACAAAAGGATTTAGAAAACAACTGTCATGGTGCGAAAATTGTCAATTGACCCTAAATAATGAAAAGTGTGAGGTCATCCACATGAGCGCTAAATAGATGTCTCTAACTTTCGGTTAAACAGTAAATTTATCAAATCGGAAGGCGGTGAAAAAAAGCTAAAGGAACTGCCTACACTACGCTTGCCCGTCTTCTTTTAGAGTACTGCTCCGCAGTGTTGGATCCTTACCAAACAGGATAAACAGAGTACATCGAGAAAGTTAAAAAATGGACACCATGTTTTGTATTATCGAAAAATTAGGAAGAGAGTGTCACGGTCATAATACAAGATTTGGGGTGGACATCACTAAAATAAAGGCGTTTCTCGTTGCAGTGGGTTCTGGTCACCAAATTTCAATCGCCACCTTTCTCCTCAAATGCGAAAAAATTCTATTGACACCGACCTAAACAGGGAGAAACGATTATCATAATAAAATAATGGTACAGAGTTCGCACGGAAAGATGTAGATGTTCATTTTCTCCACGCGGTGTTCGAGAGTGGAATACTAGGGAATTATTGTGAAGATGGTTCGATTAACTCTCTGCCAGGCCCTTAAGTGTGATTTGCTGAGTATCCATGTAGATTTAGATGTGAATTCGCATTTCTCTTTTTCGTAGTTGGTAAAATTACCGGTCCCGTAAAGTCATCAGTCCATTCTACTCTGTCGCATATCCCATTTCAGGGCTACACTATTTCCTTTTCCTCCCTGTTTCCCAAACTCTTCAGCAGTTCTGCTGGCATGTTGTTGGTTGCACGTGTCTTCCGATTCGTCACCTCGTTCAGCGCCTATTCTGGTTTTACTCCAAATATGCTGTATCGCTTTCCATATTTTTGCACATATTTTTCGTCTGTAAATTTGTTTTCACGTGGTGTTTGACCTATTTTATACAGGCTTTTATACATTCTTGCCATCTGCTTAAAACCTATGGTTCTGCGGGTAATGGTTGTCCGTTCTTTCTACTTCCACATTAGTCTCCACTCTTTAACTTTCAAAAACTGTCTCTCCAGGCAGTCTGCACGTTGTTTCATGCTTTTTGTCTCTCGCCATTGTCTCAGTTTTTTCTCGTTTCTCTTCCATCCATCATTCGCTTGTTTCTTCAGTTTCTCTTCTGAACATATTCTTCACTTTTATGTAGCTCATTTTGTCTTCTTCATTTTCTACATTTTTTTCCACTTTCCCATTTCTTCCATTATTTTGAACATGATTTCGTTCATCGACTCTTTACCGATACTTTCGGACACTCTAATTGCTAGTACTTCTTCGGCATAGTCCATGAGTACTTCATTAATTTTTATCCATTTACCGTTTACACATTCTTCAGCATTACCTTCTTGCCAATTTTCAGTAAACCACTCTCCCACTTCGGAAGCCTTAATACCCTCCTTGAGTGTTGCAAGATTAATATTCATTTTGACTAGCTCTCCAGTCTTTCCTGAACTTCGCTTGTATTTCTCCCACTATGTGTATGTGGTCTGAGCAAGATTTAGAATTCTTCAGACAGTTCCTAGGCTTTCTCTCTCTCAGGATTAGTGCATGTGATACCTTTGTCATTTAGAAATAGATATCCATGTACAACGTCTCCTTCTGTGATTTTCAAATAATGTGTTACCCAGAGATAGCGAGTATCCTTTCCAAAAGCTAATTAGTTATTCAGCTCTCTCATCTCTTGTCCATAACCCGAGTTTTCCTATTGTATCTTCGTCTCTTCATCAAACCACCACTACTTTCCAGTCCAGTACAATGATGTTGCAGGCATTTTTATTTTCTTTCTCGACAAGTTTTTGAATCTTCTCCAACCACTTCATTTCTCTGTTGGCTGGTTGGCATGTATACCTGTTCCAGTACCACGTCACTCGAACTACACTACAGTCGTATATCATCAGTCTTACATCAATTTAAAATCAGTAAATCAGTGTAGATCGCGATGGTCGCTGTATTAAAATGACCGGTTTCGGACCGATCTTAGGCCATCTTAAGAATACCATCATCAGCTGAAGTTGATGATGTCGAGAAAAGTCAGCAGACCTCAGACGCTGAAACTGCTGTTTGCAGGATGCACGTGGTTCGCAGCTGTCATGAATCTACGATCACTACTGCAGTTCACCTGCGAACGCAGGACAATGTCTCCCGTAGGATAATACCGCTCCCACCAGCCTGCGTCCGCAGCGCACTGCGCGTTTTCTGCCGCCGTTCACCTCTGTGGTGCCAACCATCGACCTAGTGTAGCAGAAATGTGAGTCACCAGAAGAGCCTAGACGTTTCAATTGCTTGACAGTCGAATCCCGATAGTCTCCTGCACACTGCAATCTTAACTGACGACGTCGCTGGATCAACATGGGAAAATGCCGGAGTGGTCCGCAGCGGAGCTCCATGTTCAACAAAGTACGATGAACGGTGTGCCCTGAAACACTTGTCCGTGCACCAACGGTGTGCTCTTTCAGCAGAGATGATACAGATCACTATCTGACCTACTTTACAGAGCAAACAAGTCTCCGAACCCCTTGTTCACTAAAGAGTCGTGGACGTCCAGCCATTGAGGGGCCTAGTGGTAGTTTCAGTGTGCTTCTGCCTGTTTTCCTTGATGCTCACGACAGTGGCACGTGATTATTCGACGAGCCTTACCGTTATCTGGATACTCTTTTACACGCTCTGCGTAAGAATAATCTCCTCTTTGCCAATGTAGCATACCTCAATGGATTTCCCCATTTTCAGGCCATATCTTCGCTAGGGCGATGCCCCGTCCGTGTCGCTCCACTTACATCCTTTTGTTACAGTGTCACATGAGTGCAACACCACCAGGCGGCATCCATAGTCGTGGTGCGCAGTGCTCCTAACGTTCTGGCTAATGAGTGTGTACTAGGTAGCCTGTTCTGAGATGAATGACTGTGTCCCAGCCATAGAGTAAATATCTCTGGAGTGAGCATTCACATGCGCAGAACAGATTTTGTGTTGTCAACATACATTGCCGGTCTGGTCACGTGATCTCGGGACGTCGTGTGTTTGTCCGTATAGCACCCTGTATATTTAGAATGTACAGACGGATTCTTTTCAAACGTGTCGTGGATTATTTATATATGGTGTGCAGACATTTTAATAGTATCCATTTGATGCCGGAAATAAACCAGCTACGTAACTTTTAAGGGCAAGTGATATTACATCCTGTTTCTTTGCTATAGGTGTCACGGTAGGGATGCACTCGATTTTTGGTAGTTGTCGGTATGATAGGTACTTTATAGTATTACAGAGCCTGACGTACATTTTTGCAGTGATAGTCTTACAAAACGAGTTGACAGTACGCTAGTAATTTTGCAAGTGTCCGAAAAACACCGATTTTGCCATACGTTAACGATTATATCCCTTCTAATTCGTCCTTTTATCTGCTATTTCTGCGTATTAATTTTCTCGTTTTCGTGACCTAAAGCACAATTTTTCTTACGGTAACACTTTGAAGTATTTATTTAACGCATATTACGTACTTGCTCCCAGTTTATAAAATAAATAGTAGATTGAATAATCTATATACATAATCGACAAGTCACTGATAAATGCTTGGAGGATAGTATTTGCTGAAACAACTGTGCATTCCATTTCCTGTTCCACTAACAAATTTACGAGAGGAAGCGATTGTTTGTAAGCTTTTGTACGAGCCGTAATATCTATTATATAGCCATAAAATCGTAGAAAAATAGGTCTACAGAATCAGGCCTTAATTATAATGCGTCTCGAAATATTTAAACATCTGCAGTGTCTCTTACTAATACGATAACTACAATTAGAGATACGTGGTATGTACCAATCAAAAGTTAGTATCCCTCCTTTTACATATTTTTCTTTGCATCCGTAGCAACAACAGTAATTCACGATCGCTATTACACTGTCAACAAACGGTTAAACACAACAAAAACTCTTGATATTATAAACTTCAAACTCTGCAGAAAGCACACACGCACAGCGAAGTCCCGAAAACACGTGACAATCCTGGTTTGATGTTGACAACATGCGCAGAACGCAATGCTCACTCCAGAGATATTTACTGTATGGTCCCAACAGCCATTGGTGTGTAGAACGGTGGCGCACACATCGCGGCAGGAGATGGTGGCTGCGATGCACGGGAAGTGGCAAAATGTCTCCTGAAAAGGAGTCTGGCTTGCTGATGGAGTAAGCCTGGTGTAGGGTGCTGTGCCCAAGCGCTAATTCAGGAAGGTGGGTTTAAATCAGGAAGCTGATAACGGAATGAAGACTTGAACTCCTGACTGCTTCTGTGGGCTTTATGTGGTCTCCTCCACTGCAGTGGCCCGACACCCCTGCAGACCTGCTGGGCTGTAAAGGAAGCTGCTACCAAAATGGCAGCTACTTGCACAAGACAGCTACGCACGTCTCATGGTGCACGCAGCTTCTAGTCACGTTTTCGGCAACACAAAGGGGACCCGTAAGGGGAGAGATCTCCATACATGTGCTGTGCATTACCCCTGGGCTGGTAGCTTTCACCAAGTGAGCATGGACCACCTAGCACTAATTCAACATATCTGATGCTTTAACCGAAATAACATCCTGTTCTGTACAGCTACCAGTGGCTGCTGCAGTACAGCGACATGTCCCCACAAATTTGCGCATAAAATGACAGCGGCAATACGCTATCATGCTTATACACAAAAAGGACAACATACTTAGGTATACCACAACAAATAAGATAGTTAATGATTTTGCACATCTGGTAAGTTGGGTTTAAGCAAGCAGTAGGTAGAAAGTGACGTAATGGGGCTTGCTTCCATTATGATTTATTTTATGGCACATCCCTTTACCTAAATCTTACTTTGTCTCCAGACACAAATATGTGTCACCTGCATTAACTTTACGGTGTAAGCAAGTGTAAGAGGATGGATATCAAGATGCGTGGTATAAAAATCATCTAAGGAGAATAAAATATTTTTCGATCATAAACGACGATAATTTATGAAACGTGGAATTACCAGCGGCTTACATACGGGTGGGACAAAGATCATGCAATCCAATGGCATTGAAACAGTGAGAGATCGGGCTACGTTTATTTCTTCAGGGTACTGTTATTAAGGCAAGGAAAGAATGTACGTAACAGGCAGTGAGTAGTATTGTGACAGAGACGCGTGGTTGCCAAAATTTTTTTAAGACAGTTACCGAAAGACGGTTGTCCTCGTGTGCAAGTATTCATTCAGTGCATGCCATCACACTCTCCAACATGCTCAGTGGCTTTGATGGGAATCTATGAAATCAAGAACACACGGAGAGCTATTTGGGAAAAGTGGTAACATGGGACACAAACTTTTTTCAGGTGAAATAGTAATGAATATAACGTGACATTAGCGACACAGTTTATGAGGTAATAGACGAGGGTTGAAACTTTAATAGTAGCAACTATTTACTTACAGCTCGTACAAAATAAATACGTGTTTCAAAGTTTTACTAACCTTCAAAGTAGTCACCAGCATTGTGTATAAACCGTTGCCAGCGAAGTGGAAGTCGTAGGATACTCTTAGCAGTGCCAGTTGTGTTAATAGTTGAAGCGGCGCGGTCTGTTGCCCGACGAATTTGTAGCAGTTCCGACGCGAATGCCGTGAAGTTTTTCCTTCACTTTAGAAATCGAGTTGAACTCACGAGGACTTAAGTCAGGGGAGTGCAGTAGGTGGTATGGCACTCAGCAGCCCCATCAGTCAAACAAATCAGTAACAGATAGCACTGTACGTGCTTGAGCATAGTCCTGCAAAGAAATGGTCAGGTCCTGCAGAAAGTGTCATGCCTTCTGTCTCTGAGCTGGCCGTCGGTTGTGTTCCAAAAATAAACAGCATAGAGAAAGAAGTGATGACACTTTCTGCGGGACCCAACTATCATTTTGCAGGACGATGGCTAGTTGCCACTAGTAAACTTCCAACCCTCGTATAATAGAGTTAGCAAAACGGAGCTGATAATGCCTGCACAAAGCTCACGCATGGCATTAGTTCAAGAGGAGCAGAGCACACAGCACCAATTAATGCTCAACACACAGAATTAAGAAAAAGTGTAGGAATGAAGTAAATGGATTAAGCTTTTCTACAATAAAGAATATCAAGTTCAAATATCGGGACCCTCACTCAGACAAGACTGCTTAGGTGAGCATACTTGTCCACTTACTAAGAAGCAGAAAGAATGGTGAAAATGGCGCATGGCCAGACTGGTACTTCTTTTGAACAGGTGGAGGGAAATCCCATTACGTGCGACCAATCACACATCAGTTGTCTTCCTACCTATGACTTGTCTTTGACACTGCCTGTTGTTTTCCATCTCAGCTGTACAGTGTAACGGAGAGGACTAACACAACTGAAATAAATCAACAAATATTACTCCAAGGCTGGTTATTGGCTTTACAGAATAAAGTGTGACAAGAACCCAACAGTGTAAGCATGCTTAGACGTGGGTATACAATGTTTATGAAACGAATTTTATTGACCTATTTCGTAGGGAAAAGTGGCACTCGATGCTTTGAAACAGACTAGTTATAAGTGAAAAATGCTGTCAAAATGGCCGGTTGAAAGGCTGCTACAGTAATGCATGTAGCTGTGCGTGCGTTGGTATCGATTCCTACCGATCACTGAAATTCCCTGCACTTCGCACCATAGCGACAAATTTGTTGGCGTCCAGCCCGAGGCACCGTAGCTGTTTGCCGTTGGTGTTTATCTGCATGTGCGCCATCTTTACTACCTTAATGTTTGTTTATTGTTCCACATGGTAACTAGGGTTGCTGACCGAGGACTGAGGTGTGGTTTGTCATGTTATGAATTGTGATACCAAAATGTGAAAAGTGTGCCAACAACATTAGGAAAATTACTGCTTCCCTCCACACTCATAGGCGTCCGTTCACGGCTTCAGAGTCGGCACATTTCTCATTTCTAAGGCCTTCATTTAAGGATGCCAGGTTGTCAGTATTTACTATTCAACCAAGGATCAGCGTAGAAACAAAATGGTAAGCACATTTTGTTACGTGTGGCTCTAATTCACGAAATCACCATTCCTTGTGTGAGGCTTGTTAAAAAAATTTATTTTAAATTCTCACATATAACTCTGTCTAGCTGTAATTAGTGATTGTGGTGTCTTAGTTCGCAGTGGGACTCAGAATTCCACGTTATCAGAACAGGCCTGAGTTATACTCAAGCTACTTGTAAAAGGAAATATTTTGTCAAACGGAAACTGTTATTATTTGGTGCAATCATGTCAGACAAAAAATTAATAATTCAAAAATCGTGTGTACCCTTTTCAAAGGATCACAGGTGAAATATCTCATGAAAGATAAAGTGTCTGAACCGTTTGTTCGCTTTTAATTATTCATGTATTAAATTTCCACCCTTTTATTTCAAAATTACTCAGCCGAGGTATAAAAACTTATGTTGTTCACAGGGCACTATGTGATCTTTCGGTGTGAATTCCTTAATTAAATTCCGTTATTGTCACCTGTTGGCTATTTGGTTTTAATTTTTATCCTGCATGTGTGTTAGAGTAACTAACCTGAGCTGAATGAAGGGACTGAACTACGTCAAGGCTAGGAACAAGCTGGTTACCTTATGTCGACGTGTGATTACTCACCTAATGTGACAAAATTTGACTTGTAAATTTAATACTATTAATGCATTCTTAGGTTACTTATGATTAGGAAATTTTCAACGTATCTACTGAATAACAGACGACTTTTGTGAAAGTTGTAAATACTTTTAATAGCGGCTCTATCAGTGTTAAAGAAAAAATTGTAAAATTTTCTTTAATTGCTCAAAAAACAACTTCAACATAATTGAAACACCCCCTTCTCAACAATTCAGTTGTTCATTATTGTTTGAATACCTCTAAGGCGAATGAATATTGTTACCTTCTTTGTTTCTTTCTTCTGGGTATGTTGATTTCGACACCTTCCCATCCACAACCCATTCTACTAGCCATTTCATTGATAGCATAGCGTTGTTCTGAGAGCGTTTGGCACAGACAGGAAAGAACTCTTTTATTTCCAAGTTATACCGCTTGTTCTTTCGTAGTGGCCATGGGCAGTAGAGCTGTGATGGGCATACAATATTCGCAGAAAACGAACCTCAGTATGCTTTATTCTTTCGAAGGCTACGTGACAGCGTTAAGCTGCAGTGTACATTGAGCACCCATCTCTGTATCACAGCAGACAGCACTAGGGAGGTCAATGCCGCCTTGCTCTCTGCAGTAGGCTACTTTGTAGAGTGAAGGCGAATTTTGGATTGTTACAGGGAACATTCCCTCGCATTTACGGGTCTTTAGAATCCAGGTACATAGAAATAACTTGTGTAACTCAGTTGAGCATTTACTGGTTGTGGAAATGGACCCCAGACAAGCACTTGTCATTGAACTACTACGTGATGATATCCTTCACGTGACATTTAGTACTAGTTTACTAAATTGGCAAAATACCACCAGTCACGATAAGGTGGTTCGTGACCCTAGTACCGGAGGTTATGAGTTTGGAATCACTGATGCAGACCATGAGGGCTAGTCGATACAGTTCAACAAATTACCTAACCCATTTTTTTCGATAGTGCCAGAATTAAGCAAACTACAGATGCAAACAAACCGTAAAATTATAGACCTGTTCTGGTAATTGTTCATTTAGAAATTCAGGCCGAGGTACTGCAGATTGTCCATTCTGTAATATTTAAAATTATTTCCCGTTAAACTTGTGCGGGTTAAGTAGAATTAGATCCAAAAGCCTTCGTTATAATACTTTATAAAAATTTAGCCTCTAAATCTAAAAATGAAATAGGCAAGGTGAGGCAGTCGTCCAATGTACTGACGATATTCCCTGGCAGTGTTAGGTGCTTAATTTAGGGTTACCGAACAGCAGTCAGTCAGTAATACCCTAGAAGGTATGCGCCCGGAATGCCATGCTCGTATACTGTTCACTAAAAGAACCATACACACTTGCTGAGCTATGCTACATAAGGCGGTGGCAGGTATAGAGAACATCCGGTTTAGTGACGTAAAGCGCGGAACTCGTGAAGTCACCCTTTTGTGATAAAACTCATCTGATAATAAGGGAAAAATTTTGCATCTGATAGTAGAATTTGTTTCCGCTGCGATAAATTACCTCACCTCAACCGTGGATGCCCAGTACCGCGAGAGAAATTTAAAAAGAGCTGACGTCATCGATTGGTAGCTCATGGCAGGAATCACGGTGAACAGCTAGACGGCTGTAAAATGGGAAATGTTACATTTGTCATTTATTACGCTACCTTAAACT
The DNA here is from genome assembly GCF_021461395.2 of Schistocerca americana. Classification (NCBI taxonomy): domain Eukaryota; kingdom Metazoa; phylum Arthropoda; class Insecta; order Orthoptera; family Acrididae; genus Schistocerca; species Schistocerca americana. The sequence goes on from NC_060119.1 coordinate 70,275,760, forward strand.
GTATTCCGGCAAGTCCTTTGGCTGTCTCAGGCATCAGTATTTCCTTGTCTTCTCTGTATGGTTAAAGCCGATATAGGTCTCCGAAAACCGGGTGTATATCGCATTCCACGCGAATGTGGCATGCCTCGCGTGGGGCAGACGTTATAACAGTCGTGGTGAGGCAAGTAACATCAGCGAAGTACTCGAGTAAACAAACAAGTAGACCAACTGTCACCAAGCAGGGCCTCGAATACAGTCACGAAATGAAATACGATGAGACTTACATCTGCTGCAAACTCCCAAGTTTCTGGGACAGGATAATTAAGAAATCTATCTAAATAAAAATAGCTGAAAACCAAATAACCAGTGACGGCGGCTTTAATTTAAATAACTTTTGATTTCCGGGAATCAATTTGTTTAAATCTCATCGGTCAAAAACGCTGAGACAAAATGCGTTTCACGGAATATCAGTGCGAGCTCTGAAAATAAACATCAGTGGGAATAGCGAGCATCAGGAATGGAATTAATGTTTACAGAACGATATGAGACCAACAGTAATTCACATCCTAATTGCAGTCCAGACAGCGAATACACATAACAACAAAACTCACAACACCTAAAGAAGATGTTTCAGTGGGTCGTCGAAACTGTGTGTAAAATTGGAAACAGTAACTCGGCATATCAGCCGGAGGTGCGCTATTAATATTCCTGTGCATAATTATCAGTGATACTGTAGCCATGCTCGAATTTGTAAATTACCTCCCTTATGATGGCCTAACAATATCATTAATACTGTTTCTGTGCCAACCGCATCATCAAGATTAGACTGTGGATCAGGGAAAGATATTGGCTTGCTGGATGAATCGTGTTCCTTTTTCCACCATGTCGATGACCATCTGCAGCTATGCTGTCACCCAGATAAACGACTCCTCTAAATATGACACTGGTCAGTGGAGTAGATATGTGAGGGAAATAATGTCCTATGGGGTTACTCACCTGAGCTCCCGTGTGATCTGTGGATGTGATTGACGGTAACTAGACAGCTGTAACATGGAAATTTATAGCGATGAGATCTTCTAGCAGTATAAATGTCTGTATGACGATGCCAGACTCGTGTATATAGTGGTTTCAGAATCAGGATAGTGAACTTGAGAGATGGCACGCCACTCTCTCATTTTAACAACATTGTCATTCATCTTTTAGGTCATGATCTCAATGTACCCCACTATTCCTTTTTGCAAGTGTGGTTTATGATTTTTTTTTACATTGGGAATTTATGTACATAATATTCATACAACTGCATGTGTAACCTGTAAAGAACTTGTACACAGGGCGCGATAGTGGGTACAATGGAGAACAGGAAGAGAGATGAATTGGGAACCATAAATGCTGGGATCCAGTCGCCAATTAATCTCTTCATAAATGCGATTTCTACCCCCCGCTCCCCAATGAACCATGCCCCTCGGCGTTGGTGCGGAGGCTTGCGTGCCTTAGCGATACAGATAGCCATACTGTAGGTGCAACCACATCGGAAGGGTGCCTGTTGAGAGGCCAGACAAACATGTGGTTCCTGAAGAAGGGCAGCAGGCATTCCAGTAGTTGCAGGGTCAACAGTCTGGATGATTGACTGATCTGGCATTGTAACACTAACCAAAACGGCCTTGCTGTGCTGGTACTACGAACGGCTGAAACCAAGGGGAAACTACAGCCGTAATTTTTCTCGAGGGCATGCAACTTTACTGTATGCTTAAATGGTGATGGCGTTCTTTTGGGTAAAATATTCCGGAGGTGAAATAGTCCCCCATTCGGATCTCCTGGTGGGGACTACTCACGACGACGTGGAACCTCAGATCCCTTAATCGGGGAGGTAGGTGAGAAAATTTAAAAAGGGAAATGGATGTGCTACAGTTAGAATAGTGGGATCTAGTGAAGTTCGGTGGAAGGATAGAGAAGACTTCTGGTCAGGTGAATACAGGGCTATAAATACAAAATCAAATTGCGACAATGCAGGAGTCGGTTTACAAATGAATAAAAAAAAAAGGAGCGCAGCTAAGCTAATACGAACAGCAAAGTGAACGCTTTATTGTAGCCAATGAGACACGAAACCTACGCCTAGCACAGTAGTACAATTTCATATGCCAGCTAGCTCCGCAAATGACAAACAGTTTGAAGGAATGTATGATGAGATAAAAGAAATATTTCAAATACTGAAGGGAGACGACAACATAATAGTCATAAGGGACTATAAGTCGACAGCAGAAAAAGAAAGAAAAGTAAAAGTAAAAGGTGAATATGGACTGGGGGTAAGGACTGAAAGAGGAAGTTGCCTGGTAGAATATTGCACAGACCATAACTTAATCGTAGCTGACACTTGGTTTAAGAATAATGAAAGAAGGTTGTGTTCCTGGAAGAGGCCTGGAGACACTGGAAGGTTTCAGATAGATTACATAATCGTCATAATCATAAGACAGAGATTTAGGAACCACGTTTTATATTGTAAGACATTTCAAGGGGCAGATGTGGACTCTGACCACAATCCGTTGGTTATGAACTGTGGATTAAAACTGAAGAAACTGCAAAAAGGTGGGAATTTAAGGGGATGGGACCTGGATAAACTAACAGAACCAGGGGTTGTAGAGAGTTTCAGGCAGAGCATTATGGAACTATTGACAAAAATTTGGGAAAGAAATACAGTCAAAGAAGAATGGGTAGCTTTGACAGATGAATCAGTGACGGCACCAGATGATCAAGTAGGTAAAAAGACAAGGGCTGTTAGAAATCCTTGGGTAAAAGAAGATATATTGAATTTATTTCATGAAAGGAGAAAATATAAAAATACAGTAAATGAAGCTGTCTGAAAGGAATGCAAACTTCTCAAAAATGAGATCGACAAGAAGTGGAAAATGGCTAAGCAGCGATGGCTAGAGGACAGATGTAAGGATATAGAAGCATATATCACTAGGGGTAAAATATATACTGCCTACAGGAAAATTAAAGAGTCCATTGGAGAAATGAGAACCACTTCTATCAATATTGAGAGCTCAGATGGAAAACCAGCTCTAAGCAAAGAAGGGAAGGTAGAAAGGTGGAAGGAATATACAGAGGGTCTATACAAGCGCGATGTATTCGAGGGCATTATTAAGGAAATGGAAGAGGTAGTAGATGAGTTGAGAGATATGATGCTGCGTGAAGAATCTGACACAGCACCGAAAGACCTAAGTCGAAACAAGACCCCAGGAGTAGACAACATTCCATTAGAACTACTGATTGCCTTGGGAGAGCCAGCCCTGACAAAACTCTGCCATCTGGTTACCAAGATGTATGAGATTGGCAAAATACCCTCAGACATGAAGAAGAATATAATATTTACAATCCCAAAGAAATAAGATGTTGACAGATGTGAAAATTACCGAACTAGCACTTTAAAAAGTCACGACTGCAAAATACTGACACGAATTCTTTACAGACGAATGGAAAACCTGGTAGAAGCCGACCTTGGGGAATATCAGTTTGGATCCCGTAGAAATTTTGCAACGCGTGAGGCAATACTGACCCTACGACTTATCTTTGAGGATAGATTAAGGAAAGGCAGACCTGCGTTTCTAGCATTTGTAGACTAACAGAAAGCTTTTGACAAGGTTGACTGGAATACTCTCTTTCTAATTCTGAAGTTGGCAGGGGTAAAATACAGGAGCAAAATGCTATTTACAGTTTGTACAGAAACCATATTGCAGTTATAAGAGTCGAGGGACATGAAAGGGAAGCAGTGGTTGAGAAGGGAGTGAGACAGGGTTGTAACCCCTCCCTGATGTTATTCAATCTGTATATTGAGCAAGCAGTGAAGGAAACAAAAGAAAAATTCAGAGTAGGTATTAATTCCATGGAGAAGAAATAAAAACTTTGAGGTTCGGCGATGACATTGTAATTCTGTCAGAGGCAGCAAATTACTTAGAAGAGCAGTTGAACGGAATGGACAGTGTCTTCAAAGGAGGATAAAGGATGAACATCAACAAAATCAAATGGAGGATAATTAAATATAGTCTAATTAAATCAGCTCATGCTGAGGGAAGTAGATTAGGAAATGAGACACTTATAGCAGTAGATGTGTTTTACTATTTAGGGAGCAAAAACCCGATAATGGTCGAAGTAGAGACGACAGAAAATGTAGACTGACATCGGCGAGAAAAGCGTTTCATTACAAGAGAAATTTGTTAACATCGAGTGTAGATTTACGTGTCAGGAAATCTTTCCTGAAAGTATTTGTATGGAGTGTAGCCATGTATGGATGTGTAAGATGGACGATAAATAGTTTAGAAAAGAAGAGAATAGAAGCCTTCGAAATGGGGTGGTACATAAGAATGCTGAAGATTAGATAGGAAGGTCACATAACTAATGAGGAGGTACCGAATAGAATTGGGGGAGAAGAGGAATTTGTGGCACAACTTGACTATAAGAGGGAAATGGTTGGTAGGACATGTTCTGTGGCATCTATGGATCATCAGGATAGTTTTGGAGGGCAGTGTGGAGGGTAAAAATGGAAGAGGGAGACCAGGAGATGATTACACTAAGCAGATTCAGAAGGATGTGGGGTGCAGTAGTTACTTGGAGATGAAGAAGCTTGCTTAGGGTAGGGTAGCATGGAGAGCTGCACCAGACCAGTCTCTGGACTGAATACCTCAACAACAACAACAACAACAACAACAAATGCGATCTGGCTGTGTGACTGACTGGTAAGCAGCGCTCAGTGGATTGCACCTGCAGAGGAACTTCTAGCTGAAGACCTGTCCTCCTTCCCGTTTAGTGCTGTACAGAACGTCTTTCCTGGGCCTGTCGGCATTCTGTTGCGAACCTGGCAGGTTGGCAGATAGTAGGTGGAAGAAGACAATTAAGAGTGACTGCTGTGAACTGATCATTAGTGCAAATGGTGGGAAGGTAACAAAACTCCATGCATTCACTTGTAAGAAGCTGGAAAGATACGGACAGAGCGACTGGTGCATGTCTTTAGTGGAGGTAAGACTGTAACCCCGCCCTGACGCCGGGAAGCCACGAGTTTCATCTAGCGAGCGGCAAAAACATATTTTTGAGTGACACGACATCCTTTAAAGCTTAACAGCCTTCTTTCAGAAACTGCAAATGGTCGACCCAGAAAGATTAGATCTTTCCATAAAGGAGGGACTGTGGTCCCATGTAGTAGATGTTTTTTTTAACGAAAAGATGACCATGCTTACCATGAGAAGGACGCCTCCCTAGTCTTTTTTTTTTCGGGCAAGAGATACTCTTAGTCGCTGATTTGCTCCTCTCAGGATATACAAAATGGAGGTTTCCATCCCCAGTGAGGCAACAACAGTGCTGTGGATTGGTTACCAGCCCAAAAGTACCATAATGATGGGACATTCAACGAGTGGAAGATAGTTCGATTGGTTTGTGCAATGTAGGGGCAGTTTCGTTTTTGCTAATTCGGTTCCGTACCAAAGCTTGGTGGAAAGTGGTTGTTATTCTTTGTCTGCTTCGTTTCATGGTGGAGAACGTCAGGTCTTTCCCTTGTAGGTGAGACTTGTGGTCTGTATCTTGTGGCTGTCTAAGAGCCGATGGTAGTCTACAACTGTACTGACAGTGTAACTCACAACGTCTCGGACATGGGTGTCAGGAGGGTGAACTTATTCATCCTGAGTCGGCTAATGACCACTGACACTTTCAGCATGCACCATTATGCCTGTCAATGAAACTGGTTTTGTCAGAGCAGCGAACGGGTGGATCTGACACTGAAACGTACTAGTATTTCAGGGCCCTGATGGCGACGTTTCCCGAGTTCTGACGATCACAACGCCACACCGCGTAGTTTGCAAATATTCGTGGCCCCGTCACAACATGACAGCTGCCGCTGCGCGCCGCTCCTAGCCCACAACGAGGCGTTGTTTGATGTCTCCTGAATCAAGATGAAAGGGTGAAACACTGCTGCACCGACGTACGGTGGTCAAAATATGTTTATAGCTCTCTATTCTCATGTGAAGCTTGTGAAATGCTGGATCGTAGTTGATCCCATCCGAATAGAGTTGGGCTACACATTGGATTCATGTAAACAAAGTTCGACACGTAGTAAAGGGGATTAATTCGGGGAGAATTTGTGTAGCTACCAACCCAACGAGTGCTTTGCCAATCAAGCACCATTTATTTTCTGATTTTCGTTTGTCGTTTTTTGTAACATTTATCAGCTCGTTGTAGGTATAAAAGTATTAATAATAACTTGTCAATATTTTCGTAAACTTAAATACGCCGTTGTCCTCATACATCCTTAACAAATCACTGTTTTTATTTCATTGTGGTGATGCATGGGTACAACAGCAGTTCAATGCTTAATCTTTTCAGGTAGCTACTTTTATTATTAATCTGAGTTCTAAAGTGATCGCAGAGATAGGCAACAAAAGTGACATCAGTAAATTCACTTATTCATATATAAAAATTAACGGTGTAGCTTACGATTTGAAGGCATATGAGAAGATAATACTTCTCTGCATATAAAAAATAACATTAAGCATCACACATACTTATATTTTATGATTAAGGCAAGAGACTCCTTGCAAGCTCACGTTCAGGATTAGCCCACAACATTCCCCTGATGTGAACCAGGTAGAACGCATCTCCAATGTTGTTGGAAGGCAGCTCCGCACCCGCAAACCACCGGTCCATAGTTCTTTTAATGGCTTGATGTCTCCGGATGTAGTTACCAAGGACCTGTCGAATTCCTGACACTCAGAATTTCTGCTATACTGCATTCCCAATGCGTACCACAACGCTGTTCGGCAGGTGGTCATAATGTTTGGATTTAAATGTACACCACTGGCCATTAAAATTCCTACACCACGAAGATGACGTGCTACAGACGCCAAATTTAACCGATAGGAAGACGATGCTGTGATATACAAGTGATAAGCTCTTCAGAGCATTCACACAAGTTTGGCACCGGTGGCGACACCTACAACGTGCTGACATGAGGAAAGTATTCAACCGATTTCTCATACACAAACAGCAGTTGACCGGCGTTGTCTGGTGAAACGTTGTTGCGATGCCTCGTGTAGGGAGGAGAAATGCGTACCATCACGTTTCCGACTTTAATAAAGGTCGGATTGTAGCCTATCACGGTTGTGGTTTATCGTATCGCGACATTGCTGCTCGCGCTGGTCAAGATCCAATGATTGTTAGCAGAATATGGACTCGGTGGGTTCAATAGGGTAATACGGAACGCCGGGCAGGATCCCAACGGCCTCTTATCACTAGCAGTCGAGATTACATTTTATCCGCATGGCTGTAACAGATCGTGCAGCCACGTCTCGATCCCTGAGTCAACAGATGTGGACGTTTGCAAGACAACAACCATCTGCACGAACAGTTCGACAATGATTGCAAGAGCATAGACTATCAGCTTGGAGACCAGGGCTGCGGTTACCCTGGAAGCTGCATCATAGGCAGGAGCGCCTGCGGTGGTGTACTCAACTACGAACCTGGGTGCACGAGTGCCAAAACATCGTTTTTTCAAATGAATCCAGGTTCCGTTTACAGCATCATGGTTGTCGCATCCGTGTTTGGCGATATCGCGGTGAACACACATTGGAAGCGTGTATTCGTCATCTCCATACTGACCTATCACCCGGCGTGATGGTACGGGGAGCCATTGATTTTACGTCTCGGTTACCTCTTGTACGCATTGACGGCACTTTGAACAGTGGACGTTGCATTTCAGATGTGTTACGACCCGTGGCTCTACCTTTCATTCGATCCCTGCGATTCCCTATATTTCAACAGGATAATGCACGACCGCATGTTGCAGCTCCTGTACGGGAATTTCTGGCTACAGAAAATGTTCGACTCCTGCCGTGCCAGCACATTCTCCAGATCTCTCACCAATTGAAAACGTCTGGTCAATGGTGGCCGAGCAACTTGCTCGTCACAATAAGCCAGTCACTACTCTTGATGAACTGTGGTATCGTGTTGAAGCTGCATGGGCAGCTGTACCTGTACACCCCATCCAAGCTCTGTTTGACTCAATGCCCAGGCGTAGAAACGCTGTTATTACGGCCAGAGGTGATTGTTCTGGGTACTGATTTCTCAGCATCTATGCACCCAAATTCAGTGAGAATGTAATCACATGTCAGTTCTTGTATAACATATTTGTCGAATTAATGCCCGTTTATCATCTGCATTTCATCTTGGTGTAGCAATTTTAATGGCCAGTAGCGTATATTGGCTATGGAGACTTTCATATTGTTGTTGACGTCGCACTGTCATGCCTATGTAGATGTGTTCTGCAACGGTTTAGATTGGCCTGGTGTAGGTGCAATATTTCCGCTGGTACTGAGCTTGGCTGGCCGGTGTGGCCGTGCGGTTCTAGGCGCTTCAGTCTGGAACCTCGTGACCGTTACGGTCACAGGTTCGAATCCTACCTCGGTCATGGATGTGGGTTATGTCCTTGGGTTAGTTAGGTTTCAGTAGTTCTAAGTTCTAGGGGACTGATGACCAGAGTTGTTAAGTCCCATAGTGCTCAGGGCCATTTTTACTGAGTTTGAATTACCGCATGGTACTTCAATTTGCCCAATGACGGAAAAATTTTGTATTGACTCCTGCAGTGTTGTTCCAAAACATCCCAAAGGTGTTCTCTTAGGAGTCAGGTCAGGACTCTGTGCAGGCCAGTCCATTACAGGGATGTTATTATGGTGTAACCACTAGCCACAAGCCGTGCATTATGAACAAGTGCTCGATCGTGTTGATAGATGCAATTCGCCAACCCCGAATTGCTCTTCAACAGAGGGCAGCAAGAAGGCGTTTCAAACATAAGTTTAGGCCTGTGGAGTGATAGTGCCACCCAAACAACAAGGTGTGCATGCCCACTCTACGAAACACCCGACCACACCATAACACCACCACCAACGAATTTTACTGTTGGCACTACACACGCTGGCAGATGACGTTCACCGGGCATTCGCCATTCCCACCCCCACCCACACATTATGTACCGCGATTCGTCACTCGACACAACGTTATTCCGCTGTTGAATCGTCCAATGTTTACACTCCTTACACGAATCGAGGCGTCGTGTGGTACTTGCGTGCGTGATGCGTTGCTTATGAGCACCCGCTCGACCATGAAATCCAACTTTTCTCACTTTCCACCTAACTGTCACAGCACTTGCAATAGATCCTGATGCAGCTTGGGATTCTGGTGTGATGGTCTGGATAGATGTCTGCCCATTAGACATTACGACCGTCTTCAACTATCGGCGGTCTCTGTCAGTCAACAGACGAGGTCGGCCTGTACGCTTTTCTGCTGTACTTATACCTTCACGTTTCCACTTCACTATCACATCGGAAACAGTGGACTAAGGATGTTTAGGAGTGTGGAAATCTAGCGTACAGACATATGATACTAGTGACACTCCATCAGCTGAGCACATTCGAAGTCCGCGAGTTCCGCGGAGCGCCCCATTCTCCTCTCTCACGATGTGTAAGGGACTACTGAGGTCGCTGATGTGGAGTACCTGGCAGTAGGTGGCAGCACAATGCACCTAATGTGAAAAACGTATGTTTTTGGGGGTTGTCATACTTTTGATCACATATTGTAAATTTGTAGAAAATTCAGTGTCAAAATCATTTGTTTTCTTCAATTAAAAGTTTCAATTGACAGGAATATCCCCTATCCTTAACTATATTTCTGAGTTTGTCCTGGTATTAATACGTACTAAACTTGTCACCCTCTGAAATAATACCCGAAATGCGATCTGACTAAATACTGACAGAAAGGATGTCGTCGAGTTGTAGCAATAAAATTAACCGACTCCTGAATGAATCTGACGGCTTTTGAATACAGCGCAGTGGCAGTCAACTCTACACATTTATTCAGTCAAGGGTCTACATTCTGCCGAGCTGCTGTATCTATATTTTCAAAACGATGGCGAAAGTGACTGCTGCTGTCCTTCTGACGGCGGCCCCACACCGTCGGTAGACGATCGCTGCAGCTCTGAAACCTGCCTAGTCACTTGGACTAGTATTACCCGTGACACTCCTCTCTGGGAACTTCTCTGGTATCGTACCGGCAGCAAGTGGATCAGCTGCTTGTTCTCTGGCCATACAAAGACAGAGTCTCACTACAAACAGGCGAGAATGAAAAACACTTCGAATGTCCAACTGCTCTTATAGCTTCTTAATTTCGCCACTCTGCTTATAAAGTGACGAACACACATTTCACAGAGACCCACCGTTACATCCACTCGATAATCAGTCCGAGTCTAGGCGCCTCTCTATTCTAAACAACGTGCTGCACACAGAGACACGTACTCTCCGCTCACGGAGAAGACTCAGACGCCGGCTGCCCTTTAACACAGAAACTCACAACATCCCTCTTGCAAAAGAACAGAATAAAGACTGTACTTTCCTGTCCAGTCACAGAGATCGTCTCCTGACGAGTGGCCCCTTCCTACTTCGAGTCATACAGCCTTCCGCCAATCCTAAAGTAGTCCATGTAGCAGTTGAGTGGTAATTTCCAGTGAAACTCCCACTGCTGCCTAGTTTTTCTGAAGAGCCAATGGCTGTTGGTTTTTTTCCAATTTAAGATGAGGCCATTGGACTGCGGATAGGCTGGAGGTGTTTCGCCTCAAAAGGCTTCGCTTCCCACTCCACTTTTCCACAAACTCACACGGCCCGTGCCCTTATCAATGTGTACTGCTAAAGGATGGCTTTCAGCCAGCGGGCCTGCATCCACCGCTGTGCAGTTGACTCCAGGACGTGGTAGCCCCCAATTCCACCGCACTGGGGAAAATCACGCTAAACTGTTGTTCCATCCCTGCCACGCACTACGGACAGGCCTGTCCGTATTCTGATTGCCAATTAACCCTTGGGCATGCAATACAGGCGATTAGTAATGTCATCAAAAATGGTTCAAATGGCTCTGAGCGCTATGGGACTAAACTTCTGAGGTCATCAGTCCCCTAAACTTAAAACGACATGAGCCTGACTAACCTAAGGACATCACACACATGCCCGAGGCAGGATTCGAACCTGCGACAGTAGCCGTCGTGCGGTTTGAGGCTGAAGCGCGTAGAACCGCTCGGCCACTCCGGCCGACCGGTAACGTCATCCTCATTGCTCACATATGTCAAAGTTCAGAGTAAGCTGTACTCGATCTCTTACCGCAATTAAAGTACAGGCGTTTTCTGGTTACTTCATGTAAGACGTCCATAAAATCGGACGTCTTACAGTTGATCGTACAATTTACATTATCAAGTTTTACATTACTTTGGCAGTCGCAAAAGTACATGAAATGCAAAAACATTTTACGCTTATTGCGTCTGGACTCGATTTCACTCACTACACTGAAATGTTATTCCATAAAATTCTTCTCACAGTGTAAAAACATGAAACTGTTGACTTTCGGGTTGGGTTGTTTTGGGGGAGGAGGCCAGATAGCTGGGTCATCAGTGTCATTGGATTAGGGAAGATGGGGAACGAAGTCGGCCGTGCCCTTCCAAAGGAACCATACCGGCATTTGCCTGGAGAGATTTAGGGAAATCACGGAAAACCTAAATCACGGTGGCCGGACGCGGGACTGAAACCGTCGTCCTTCCGAATTCAGTGGGCTAGCCACTGCGCCACCACGCTCGTTGTTATGTAAAGTAGCAGCTGAAAATTATTCTTAGCATATTATCTTAGCAATCACATCAGAAACACTTTCCTTATGCTCTGCATTAGATTTAAGTTAGCAATAATACATTAAGAAATCCTATGAAAAGCTATCTTAATATGTAGGTCTACAACAGATTGTATTACTGGAGTTTATGGACGTGTTTCCCTTTCATAACTTTTTTATTGTTTAGTCAGAGGCTGGGGGAGACATTTCACAGTATTTTCATCAGCTCGAAGGTTACTCAGGTAACTCATCCTTCTTGCCTTGCATCATCAATACATGAAGTCATTCTTCCAGAAACCTGTACAAATTACCATCCACCAATCCACTGCCGCAGTTCGTTCCAATGAGCAGGATTATCACAAAGTTCCACTGCTCGAACGTTGCACATCACTTCACTTACATCAGCTCATTCCGTGCCTGCGGCATCTTGTAGTGATTTTTCTATAAAGCCGAACCAGCGCTAATGCCAGCCTCTGTGCGATTTCTTAATAGGGGGTTCCCCCAACTGACGCCCTTGGTGCAGTAACCAGGTGTGCCAATTTTACATACTTTCAGGTAAAACACTAACAACCATCCAGAAATTGAAGAACTTTAATTATTGGTTTCGTCTTTACCCAACCTTTAATTAGATCGCAAACATACCATAATAGCTGTTTGCTTAATCAAACAAAGATTTATTTTGATGTTTATTGAAATATGAAGAAAAGACGTGTCACCCTCGTGAACCAAACAAATTTGCTTTTTGAATAAGATGTGGAAAAATAAACAAGTAGCTATAGGAATAAAAACTATTAGCAATTTACAGGTTTCTGAATATGAAGAGGAGTCTGAAAGATACAAAAAAGTAGATACCATAATAAACGCATGGGGCGACAGGTGAATAAGAAGTTCACTTGGTTCCCCGTCTGATTAATTGTATGTAGCCTTTTAATAGTTCTGTTACAGACCATCTTATTATGAGAACCTGTGATAGAGACTGGTACATACATTTTGGCAAGCTTCATGTCGTCTCAGATTTAATGAGTAGAGACACTTAATGAAGCTCATTCTCAGGAAAAGTAAACATAGTTGAGGCATTCTGAATGACGAAATCATGATAGATAAGTTGTGAGAATGATGCATTGTTGCGAGCACTGTGCGAGTGGTGTTGAGTACTCAAAGAACTCGTACATTGAAACAGTTAACGGCTTACTGTCAGCCCTCATAATGTTATACCGATGCAGATTTTTGGTAGACTAGCAAAGAAGCACTAAGAAAAAATATTTTAGTTACATGAACAGTGGATTCACACACATTACTCTGAGAATAAGTACTGCAAAGTGGCAGTGTGCACAGAGTATTGTGAAATAAAAGTGCCAGGCAATGTTTCCTTTTTGTTAGGGTATCATTTACCCGTACCACGCCAACGGCATTCGACAGTTGATAAAGAATGGCAAGGTTCCGTTAGAAACCGACAGCAGTCGCGTGGGATTCGCTGGACTCAACAGAGCACCCTCGCTGGGCCTTACCTCCTGTGGTTCTGTACCGCAAGCATCCTGTCCTGCCATAATATAGGTCAACCGGCGGTAGGAACTCAGCCCATTTGCACGTGTAGCCACTACACTACGACACCTACATTCGTGCTTTATCTTGGTTGACATTGTGATAGCTAGAATCTGTTCTTGATTTATTATTTGTGTTGGGTCTTCGTTCGTTTGGAGAAATACAAGTTATGTAAACCTTCTGCTTACAGTGATGAACTTGTTCGCTAATCTTTTCTGCTTCTTTCCACTTTTCGTACGATGCTGCATTATCTACATCTGTAGCCCATCTCACCTTCCTATCCCAAAGAAACTTTCACCGTCTCCACGTCCTCGATGATGAGCTTCGTGTTGACACTTACCATTCCATCCACATCTGATCCCCAACCCTTTGCACCCCTCCACACTAGCGCTCCCTCTCCTTAGCTTCATTTCGTTGCATCCTACCTCCTATCCCCCCCCCCCTTCCTCCCTTCTCCTTTCCCCTCCTTTCCCTGTCTTTGAACTCTTTACCGGATTGCTCCCTCTCCCACCCCCTTTGTCAAATGGTTCAAATGGCTCTAAGCACTATGGGACTCAACATCTGAGGACATCAGCCCCCTACACTTAGAACTACTTAAACCTATCAAACCTAAGGACATCCCATACATCCATGACAGAGGCAGGGCTCGAACCTGCGAGCATAGAAGCCGCGTTGTTCCGGACTGAAGCGCCTTGAACCACTCGACCACTGCGGCCAGCCCCTCTTTGTCCTTAACGTGCTAACAGATCCTCCTCCCCTGTCGCCCCATTCCGCTTCCCCTTCTTCTACCCCCCCTCCCCCCTCCCTTATCATCTCCCTCTTCTTCTCCCTCCTTATGGCCTCCCATCCGTTGGCCGATCCTTCCTGTTTTATCGTGTGAAGTGTTGCGTCATATCCGTTTCTGTTCTGCGTTTTTCAAATGTGTTCATAGCCTTTGGGTTTTAATGCTGTGAACTAGGTTTTAATTGTGTAATAGTTGCTGCAAGAACTTCTTCAGTGTCTTCGTCCAGTGTGGTTTTCATTTATGCTCCGTGGTTTTAACTTGTGACAATCTCCCCCATTTACATTGTCTGTGTTTTGTGTATTTCATTCACATTATATACCCTCGTTAATTTTAATATCTCTCTGTTTTACTTACGGATGTTTGTCTCGGATGAGGAGCGGCGTTAATGTGTCGCTGCCAGCCCACACCTGCCCACATGGGGCAGGGGGGATGAAATTAAAATAAATGAAGAAAAAAAACTGCCTCTCCTTAGTATTGTGTTCGAAGTAGTACAAAACAGTTGTGAATGCTGAGTTTCGTCACCTGTTCACTTGTACTGTGACTGTAACAGGAACATTTCGGACCTCAGTGCAGAACTTGAAACGTGCCCGTCGGTTGATTTCTCATAACATGGCTAACATTTGTCACTTGCGGGTCATGATTATTTGCGCCGTTAGCAAGTCTGCAAGATAAATTTTTACCCTGGCAAGACTTCACTATAACGTCTGGGTAAAGGGTGGACTAAACTAGGTGTTATATTACATTCATTCCTACAGATGTCATTTTTAGCTTCACTAATACTGTTCCATGAGTGATTGTCGATGAATGGTTGTGTGGATGTTCGAAAATTAACGTGGCATGGGGCAGGAAAAGGAGCCGGCCCTGTGGAAAAGGGGAAAGGGAGCTCTTGGGGGCCGGCTGCGGTGGTCTCGCGGTTCTAGGCGCTCAGTCCGGAACCGCGCGACCGCTACGGTCGCAGGTTCGAATCCTGCCTCGGGCATGGACGTGTGTGATGTCCTTAGGTTAGTTAGGTTTAAGTAGTTCTCAGTTCTAAGGGACTGATGACCACAATGTTAAGTCCCATAGTGCTCAGAGCCATTTGAACCGTTTTTTGAGCTCTTTGGAGTTTCAGACCAAAAGAAACTTAAAAAAAACAATCTTTTTTTGTAAACAGAGGAACAATTTCCTTGTCAATATCGTTTCAAAAGTGAGATAGAACGGAACAGACCATGAGAAAGATAGAGAACGTGAAGGTAGGAACCAGATGGGGGTTTGTCTATTCAAAACCAACGATTTTCTCCCCTCTAGTCTTTCAAACGTTGGATAGCGTGGAGGTAGGTGCTACATTGAAGGAAACTGTCTTAAGCAGGGATTATGAAAGTTAGAACAGGAGACAGATTGGTCGTTATTAAACTCAACGGATCTCTCCGCCCACTCTTAAGGGCAGCGGAGTGTTTTCGCTACGGTGATTTTTAAATCACTTCATTTCTCTGCTGGCTTCTGGATGAACCGCGTACGTTAGCTGACGTTCTCGTCAGAGCTCTTTTGTGCGGCCTTATGAGAAAAGTATCATAATGTACTAGTTTTGCGATTTATAGTTTTCCACTAAGTTTTCTTTAACTCAATTATGACAGGAACGCATTTTGGGTTGTTATTACGTTTCACAGATATTTTTGGATTTAATAAGAGTTTAGTAAGCTCTCAGTTCCGAGTGAGGCACTACTAGTTTCCCCTTCTGTCACCAGTGTCCTACGGTAGAAAACTGTAATTACCAGAAGGTAAAATTTAGAATGTCTATCTGTGAGCAGGCTTAATTTCGCCTGGAACGCACCGGAACGGCATTCGGTACCTCCTAGGACATTTTTTTAACCCAGTCGAACAAATCGGTATCGGACATTTAAAATAATAGACCTTTATTAAACGTAACTATAATTTGCCACTGCGCCGGTACCAGTTCAAAAATGGCTCTGAGCACTATGCGACTTAACTTCTGAGATCATCAGTCGCCTAGAACTAATTAAACCTAACTAACGTAAGGACATCACACACATCCATGTCTGAGACAGGATTCGAACCTACGACCGTAGCGGTCGCTCGGCTCCAGACTGTAGCGCCTAGAATCGCACGGCTACACCGGCAGACGCCGGTACCAGTTATTTATTAATTTCCCATTTGGCGTATCTACAGAATCATATGACACACACAAAGTAATTGTTTAAAATGTAGAGATATTATATATAACTATCAGTAAAGTTTGTTACTAACATATATTAAAACAGTTAGTTACAAATTCGTAAATGTTACACTGTAAACTACACGTGGGCGTAGATATAAAATCACAGAACATTGAAAATATCTGACTGAGCATGTGGGACATTTGCAAACATCAAAGTAGTTTAATCAGATAGTGACAGATGTGTATCTGGTGAGGTTAAGCAGCTGACAGCCGCAGCCGAAGCATCGATGAAATCCTTCCTACGATATTTCTGTTCTGGCCGGCACCAGTGAACCTAACAATGGGCGGCCAACGTGATGCGCTGGCAAAGGGCGTTGAGCGAGGTAACGTGTAACTAGAGTAACAAGTTAGTTAATGAAATAATTCTGTCCGAAAATTTAAGTTTCCAGAAAATTCGTGATGTTTTCGCTGGTGGTCTACGCCCAAAACTTCTCATCACTCATCTACATTGCGACTTTTTGAACTTTGCGCCTGGTAGCATTTAAAAACAAGACGAACGGCTTATGCCCAAATGAATAGAGCAGTTCTAGGGACCAAAGCGACACTGCTACGACAACAGACGTTGTGGTTTTATGGTTCTGACTATAAGAAATTATGTTTCAAAAGCCTGAATTTCAGAACAGTATTTTGTAAAAAGTTGTGAATTGTGATAGTCAAATATCGATGCTTGCGATTTTTGTGGCTGGATAGAAGAGAGAGGGGGATTACATGGTTGATGGAAGGAATTTTAGGGTTTAGCGTCCCGTCGATATCGAAGTCATTATAATCGGAAGACAAGTTCGGATTGTTAGAAGGATGAGGAAGGAAACTGGCCGAGCTCTTTCAAAGGAACCATCCCAGAAGTTTTCCTGAGCGATTGGGGAAAACACGGAGAACCTAGGTAAGGATGGGCGGACGCGAGTATCAGCCGTCGCCTTCCTGAATGTGAGTCTAGTGTGCTGACCACTGCACCACCTCGCTCCGTGTGGTCGAAGATATGCGTTCCGGCACCTGAAAGTTCAGAAATCAACTGCTACCAGTGAGGAATGTGAGAGAGAATTATTTCGCTTCATCGTTAGCGATTACTTTAGTTTTTTTCCGAAATAAGAGCACCTTGGTACTTTAAACCCTGGAGGCGGGGTGTTGAGGAGATCTCGTTGTTGTAACGTTCTGACTACGATCGTAAGAAATGTGTGCTGAATCAGTTTACTTTCTTTTCAGAAATAAAAAAAAATGGTTCAAATTGCTCTGAGCACTATGGGACTTAACTTCTGAGGTCATCAGTCCCCTAGAACTTAGAACTACTTAAACCTAACTAACCTAAGGACATCACACACATCCATGCCCGAGGTAGGATTCGAGCCTGCGACCGTAGGGGTCGCATGGTTCCAGACTGTAGCGTCTACAACCGTTCGGCTACTCCGGCCGGCCAGAAATAGAATATCGTCATTGTAAGTTACGGCAGTATCTTACCAGTTACGCAAAGAGACAGAAAGCCAAACACGGCACACATCACCACTTACAAAATGAGAATGACTGGGAGAATCCTTTCCTCGTTGAATAAGTCGGAATTAAATGATTTGCAACGTATCTGATTGTTGCACCAAGTGACTTTCGAATACATGTAGCCCTAAATTAAATTAATGTTTATTCGGCCATGATCTGGTTGTTTCATCCTAACCACCAAAGCAACACGCAATGAAGCTAACGCAGGGAGGACAGCAAGAGCCAAGTTAAATAGTTAAGGAGCAGTAGCATGCTTCGCCTTAGCAACCCTCTGTCAAGATTGTAAAAAGGGAGAGAACCGCATAGTTTCACAATGACTGACAGAAATTAAAAATACGTAGAGACAAGGAAAGGCGGGCTCCGTTTAGAGATAACTTTGCAGCAAAATGGTTTCTTACGTACTGCTGCCATACCACGTAGATCTAAATCCTATAGAGCCAGTTTGGATTGTTGCAAATAAATGGATCCGTAGTCATAATACCTCACGCGTGTAAGTGTCTGACTGCAGAAACTAACGACTGATGCTGTTGCTGTTAATGAATGTAGGTCGTTGCCTGGTGCAATCCTTTCGACGTAACGCTACGTCGTCAGTTGAAGCTTATAAAGTGGCGATGTGGACGATGCGTACCATGTGATATCCACTGATATTAGGCACAGGAAATGCAGTGTGTAACAATCAGACATTCCGTGCAGAGTGCAGAAAGGCCCCCGTAGAATAGCGGAAGAAGGTTCTGGTGAAATTCCGCGCACCCCTGGAAACAAGCAAGCCTGCTGCGCTGTTCTAATTTTAATCCCCTCAACCACAAAGAGCATTCCCTCCCTCCGCTAAGCTCCAAACAATTAATCACACTGCGTTTCTCACAGACAAGAAATTAGTTGCGTGGAGGGTCTCACAAAAGGGCACCATTAACGAGCAGGATAGAAACTCCAACACGCAACGGAAATTCATCCAGCTGTGGCGCCCACGCAAGCACGCGCAGATAATTGCAGAAGACCACACAGCCTCATCTTTACCAACACTTACACCCCCAGCTGGGTGCTGTGGGGACAGGGTGAATCTGTGACGGCTATTTCCACACAATCACGTTAAACTTACAGCCAGGGCGAAGTGATTATCGGTGCCGTTAACGTTTAGTACTATGACGAAAACATTTAGCTAAATGGCGAAAATGGAACAGAGGAAGGTCGTCAATAATAGTCACCCTATGGATTGACCATTTTGTTTAGTGAAACTGCAAACGATCTATAATCTCCTGAGCCTCATGGAATACAATGAGATTATCCTAATTACCTTTCTGATGGTTTTCATCCTCGTTAGGAAAAAAAATTTCGTATGAGAAAATCCAGTACATAGAAAGAGTGCCACAAGACAAATTGCCTATTGTGACAACCCATGGTAAAATAGTACAAGTACCACATTTTAAGTACCAGGGAGAAATCATCCATCCATCAGGGATCAACCTAAGGGCCAATGAGAAAAGAATAATAAAACTATAGGTAGCATATAAACTCACGTGGAACTATTATAACAAAAAGTCCATATCCAGTAACGCAAAATTGAGGCACTACAACACTGTCGTACTTCCGGAGGCACTGTATGCATCTGAATCAACACAAGTAGGTGGGGAAACTAAAATCAACGAAATAGGAAACAAGAAAGGAAAATTCTCAGGAAAATTTTTGGCCCCATAGAAGAGCAAGGAATCGGGAAGAAGAGACCAACATCAGAATTATATAAGTACACAGACAAGATTACGGATACAATAAGGAAAAGAAGAATGCAGTTCTACGGACATATCCACAGGATGAATGAAAACAGAATTTCATAGCGAATTATTAAAGTCATCAACACAGGCAGGGGAACAACAAAATGGTTAAAAGAAGTTGAAGAGGACCTCAGACATGCACACATAACAGTAAAAGATGCAGAAAATAGGGCTGAATTCAGGAACATCATCAGAAAAACATAAATTTGACGCCACAACACAGCAGAGACCAGGATGCAAATGGACAGCGGAAAGAAAGAAACAACACACTTAAAACATGAAAATAATTTGGGCTTAGAAAAACATAAACAATCATCATAAAGGAATTCAAGTTCAAACGCTCTCTTTAAATGGGAATAATCTAAAATAATAATAATATTAAAATAATAGTTATCAGTAATCCTCAAATTCAATGATGTTTCCATTATGCCCAAATGGGTAGGGTGAAATGGTCATATAGCTAAAAAGAACTAAATAAATTTAAAAAATCAGTTTTAACATTGAAAAATGTATTGAGAGAAAAAAGATATTATTAACACTACAATTAGATGTTTCGCCAAAACATTAATTGAGTAATATAATTTCTATTTTTCCTATAAAATAGAATGTAAAGTGATTCAAAAAATTTAGTCGTTCTTTTCGCACAAATAATCATTTTCTCTCCCGCCAATAACTGTATACTGTTTTTGGGCTACAATGCAGACACTGAGTAACTGACCTGAACATCAATTTTCGAAACATTTTCCTGAAACCAGCAATTCATTCCTTCCTAAATATTTTGGTTACCTTATTAAAAGTATGAGGAAGGTTATTCCTCTCAGCCATTTCACATTCCTCACATCGTCTATCCTTAACTTTCGTGCTGAAAAATTTTGTATTCAAAAGTAGGAAATTGTAAATTTCCTTTCCTGGGTTTGAGGTAAAAACGGATTGAAATACTCCAAATGCTGTCTTCTTGTCAGTAGCACTTATGAGGGTGGTCCAGTAAGTAATGCACTGCACTTTTTCCTCAGCCGAAAACAATGCTACGCCTGCGAAACGTTACGTATGTATTATTTGAAGTCTCCTGAGTGAGCGTGCCAAGTTTGCGTCATTTCCGGCAGAATGCAGGACAGTTTCAAAATGGCATCTGTAAGTGGTGTACGTTACAAGCAACATGGTGTCATTGAATTTCTCACTGCAGTGAAAGAAACTGTGCGGATTATTCACAAACGCTTGTGCAGAGTCTATGGAGCATCTGCTGTCGACAGAAGTACAGTTAGTCGCTGGGCACGGAGGGTGAGGTCATCAGAAGGCGGTTCGGCGGAGCTCCTCAGTTTGCAGCGGTCGGGGAGACCATCCACGGCTGTCACACCTGACACACCTGACCTAGCTCCCTCAGACATCCACATGTTTGGGCCATTAAAGGATGCCATTCGTGGAAGATATTTTGAGGATGCTGAGGTGGTGATTCACACAGTGAAGCACTGGACCCGCCACAACGACAAGGTTTGGTACCGACACTGCATACACGCCGTTGTTTCGCTTAGGAGGAAGGCCATAGAACGGGACGGAGATTACGTTGGAAAAATAGGGTGTGCACATGAAACGCTATTCTTTCGTGTCTACAGTTCTCATTATGTTTGATTAAGAATTGTTGAAAGAAAAAAATGTGGCGCATTACTTTCTGGGCAACACTCGTTGGTATTTCTTCGAAACTCTCTTCTTCAACTTTCTCCTAAGAAATGGATAGGTGGTGGCAGCAAATTTGATAGCCATGCTGCCCTTCACTTCTTGAATAGCTCTCACCGTTTAATAAGCATCACATCATTGACTGTCTCCTTTCAGCTTGTATGAATACAGCATCGCTGTATGGGAAAGGTAAATTATTTTATTACTTAATATTAACAATTATTTGTTATTATTTGGTGTTTGCTATATTTATTACTAACTACCAAAATTATGATTACTTGTTGCGATTCATTATTTAGGACGTCGCTAGGTATACTGGCGACCGGATGGCCATTGTGCCCGCCTAGACTCCGTTCCACAAAAGTAATTGTTCACTTTCCGGTGGTTCCCAGTGAAGCAGTCGTAGACATCGTGATTTGCGTTAAGTAACCAGTATGTCAACATAATTATGTTGGAACAAGTTAATCTGTCGTGAAAACGAAAGAGGGGCTAGACACAATACAAAACGTATGTATGCTGCCTCTTTGAGATGACTACACGTAACTGAAGCTGTTTCGAGCGGTATCTTTACGCAGTGACCGTGCGATTGCAACACTGTACGAACGGACAAACACAAACTGCTTTTATGTCATCACTCGCCGTTGTCCCTGCCTCTCGGTACATAGCAAAGCAGTAACATGGAAAATGTTATCGATTTTTTTTATAAATTTGTGGTAAGATATTATGGGACCAAACTGCTGAGTTCATCGGTCCCTAAGCTTACACGCTACTTAGTGTAACTTACACTAACTTGCGCTAAGGACGACACATACACTCACGCTCGAGGGAGAACCTGAACCTCCAACGGGGGGGGCACCGCGAACCGTGGGAAGGCGCCACAGACTGCGCATTTTTTGTGAGGGTAGATGGAGCGTTTAGTGAACGAGACGCCGGTAAACGCTACAGATCACCGGGTGCCCGTTTGGCTTGAGCTGCAACCATTGTTCGTGAAACGTCCGGTTTTTCCGCGCGGAAAAAAATGTTAGCGACCCTCAAAAGTTATTCACATACGAGTTTTGATGGTGCAATATAATGCAGTATCTATCGACTGGGCGTAAGTGGGCAGACGGGTGAGATATGAATGGCACTCTTAACGTTTCAAATGAAATAGCCAAATAGCTGCCGAAGCAACCATACGGAATTACACAAAGGTTGCACCGCTCTGGAAAACTTACTATTAGTGTGCCAGGGATCTTTATACATAATCACTTATGATATTTCCGTATACTTACACTTCTAAGAGAAAACTTAAATAATTTAACAGCCTTACAAAGGAAACTCGAATTTTCTAAACTGTGTATGTTAAACAGTATTATAAAGCCAACAACTACGGATTAGTAAACATCAGTTTTCATCCTTTTCATTCTTTCTATTTCCCTTCTTTATTTTCCAATTGCGTAGCATGTTTTTGGATGATTCGTCCTGCTTCGGGATCAGCTGTACTCATCCTAAGCCCTCCACCTAGGAGTAATGTTTTCGTATGTCTTTTCCACACTTTAGAATGCTTTTGGTAGAGTCGGATTACGGTATCTTGAATATTCTGTAAGCACAAGCGTCGACAGCCTCGCTATAATCTTCAAAAGATATCATTATCTGTTACAGGCTATAAAATTTTGCAATTTATTTGCTATTGGCCAATTTTGTCTTTGTAGTCATTATCAAGCAACCTAAGAAGCATATCATACACACAAAGAGAAAAACAGGCAATTTATATAGAAACCTTACAAAACAAACAAAGAGGCAGGATTTTCAGTTCAACATGGAATTGGGTTCTGATACGTCTGTACAATATGCCTGAACTGATATGACCTGGAACCAGAACAGCAGTCCATACATGTAGCCACTTACAAACATTAACTCACTCTTGTAACTGTCTATCGTACAACTTTTCTTAATTATACCACTCGATAAATTCAAATAAATATACTACCTGATACAATAAAATTCTTTATGCACTGTAAAATTTGGGTTTCTATTTACGATTAAGCAAACTCTAAACGACTATTTTATTTATGTCCAATTAGCTTTGCGCCCGTTGCTTCACTCGTGTAGGCTATATGGCCTGTAGAGAATTATTCTATTTTGATTTAATAGAACTTCTATGTTATTCACAAACTGCAACATGTTCTAAATGTTTACGCTAATTAAAGAAATATAAGCACAGTCATTTCCAAATGTACTTCCGATCGACGTGATTATGGTAGCAGGGGTCCAAAGCTTTGTTAAACGTGCGTTTTGCATTCTTGTGGAGATATTTCCATAGCAACATTTACCCCGTAACAAATATTTCTTTACATCTAACCCAGAAGTTAAATACTAATTTTCATAAATTTCAGTTTAAAAATTTTTAAGGTAAGGAAGTATTTTCTTTAAAATTTTCGTACATTATTGCACTCCGTTAGGGGTTAAGTGTCGAGAAACACTGAAACAAATATTATTTATTTCTAACCAAGATGTCACGTACCAATTGTGGTAGATGTAGCCTTAAAAATCCTTTAGTAGTTCTTTAGTAATTGTTTATTTTCAAAGACAACTTTCGCCCACTAATCCCAAAAATGCTGAAACACGTATTTCTTATTTTCTGACTGAAAAATCAAATACCATTTTCCATAGTTCTAGCTTCAAAATTCCTTTAATGGCGACATACTCTCAAAAGGCTCTCATCCTATATTTCACCCACTTCCAGACAATCCCTTCTTAAACGATGCCAACAGTGTAAGGTCCACATCCTCCCCGAACTTAAAGTTTTAAACCTTAGAGGTTTGGGCTGGGCGATGAGGCCTCAGTGAATCTGTCTGATCCTATTTCACCCCCTTAGGGGTTGAATTTCCAAAAACAGTGAAACATGCATTTTTTTCATCTATAACCAAGAGGCCAAGCACCAGTTTCAGAAGATTTGGCATTAAAATAGTTTCGCAACGAAATATTTTCATAAGGCGTTTCACCCTTTTGTAACCTCCTTAAGGGTTGAATTTATAAAAAAATAACATGCTTGTGTTTTATTTCCAACAGAGAAGCATAATACAGTTTTACATAGATTTATCTTCAAAAATGTTTGCACAATGAAATATTTCCATATAAACTTTCGTCCGCCGTTTCACTCCAATAGCGGTCGAATTTCCAGAAACAGTGAAACACAGATTTTTTTTTTTTTTTTTTTTACTTCTTGCTGAGAAGCCAAATTTAATTTTGATAGATTTACCCTTAAAAATGCATTCATAATAAAATCTTTTCATAAAATGATCTCTTCCCTTATTTCACCTCCTTAGGGTTTCAGTTACCAAAATTACTGAAACATGTATATCTTTGTTTTGTAACCGAGAAGTCAAATACCTGTGTTCATAGATGTAGCTTCAAAAATAGTTTTGTAGTTCTTTAATCATGATATATGTTCAATTTAATCTTTCACCCACCATTTCATCCCCACAATGCTAAATTTCCGAAAATTCTAAATCAGGTATTTTTTTGTTTACTTCTGGCCGACAAACTAAATACAAATTTCTGTAGTTATAGCTTGAATACTGCCCCAATAGCTATATTTTTTCTAAAATTCATCCCTTATTTCACGCCCTCAGGGTTGAAATTTCGAAAAACCCTTTCTCAAACGACGCCTACAGTATAAGATCCACACCCTCTCTAAGTTTCAAGTTTCTGTTCTTAGCGGTTTGAGCTGGGCCGTAACGAGTCTGTCAGTCATTCAGTAAGGGGACATTGCCTTTTATGTAGAGATTACAAAAAGATGTACAGAGAAGTTATTTCAAACTGAAAATTAGCAACATTAAAATTGTCGATTGAAACATATTTGAAAAGACACGCATAATGGTTATTGTTATAACTATAATGTTATTATGTTAAACAACCATTTATAATGCGGATCATCAAATGTGTTAACCACACATGACTTCAGTATTGCATATGCACACCATTGATGAACTATGTGTTCGTTCAGAGAGATATACATTCCTGATCTTCTTTGCCCAGTTTCCGGTCCGTTTACTTATAAGGTAAAGGGTGTAAGGTGCTGTTTGATAAGGATGCTGTTTGACAATTGGTGACGGCAAACATTTCTGCGTGAAAATATTAGTAAATAGTTATTTATGTGATATGCTGTCCTTTTCTAATAAAAGCAACAATTGATGGCAATCATGAAACCAAAAAGTTCCTTAACTGTTCACACGGAGATTAATGCTTAAAACAACACAAGAATAGGGATCTCTCGTCTTAAAATAGGAGCCTTTGCATTGTAAGGTATTTCGATGAAGAGAAAACATAATTAAGCTATACACTGATGAGGCAAAACATTAGTTGACTGCTGCCTGGTGGTTTTGACGTGCATGTGAGTGGAGTGGACAGGGACTGAGTCAAATTAGCGAAGATATTGGCTGCAAATTGGGAAATACATTGAGATAAGCGACTTTCACAAAGGGTAGATTATTATTACGCAGAACCTGTGAACGAGTATCTCGTAAATGACGAAGCTGGTCGAATATCACGTGTTACTGCCGTGAGCATCTACGGAAAGAGTTAGAAGGACAGTGAAACCACCGCTGGGCGCTAGATGATTGGACGTCCACGGCTCTTTACAGAACGTGCTCTGTAAAGTAGGACAAATGGAGATGTGTCTCATCTCTACCGAAAGAGCGCAATGCTGGTACACGCACAAGTGTTTCGGAGGAGACCGTTCATCGTAGTGTTGAACACGGAGCTCCGCTGCAGACCACCCCTACATGTTCACATGTTGACCCAATGGCACCACCAATTAAGATTGCAGTGGGCACAGGACCATCTCTATTCGACCGTCTATCAACAGAAAAATCTAGGCACATGGGGTGAATCACATTTTTGCTACACTACGTCGATTATCGTCTCCGCAAACACTGTCATCGAGGTGAACGGGGGCTCGAAACGTGTAGCACGCCACGGACGCAAGGATGGTGTGTGTACTATTGTTCTATGGCGGAGATTGTCCGGCGCTTGCATGGGACCTGTGGTACTAATGGAAGACACGGTGACGGCTGCGAAGCACTTGCTACCCTTCACGCTTGATGTCGTCCCGACGGAGATGTCACTTTTCAGCAGTACAATTGTCCATCTCTCGGAGCGAGAACCGTGCCACAGTAGTTTGAGGAGCATTACAGTGAACTCACGTTGATCACTCGGCGACCAAATTCGCCTGATGTAAATCCCGCGGAAACCATCTGGGTCACTATTGGGCGCCATCACCGCGTCCGCAAATTAGAGGCCCGTTACTTATGTGAATTAAATAACCTGTGTGTAGACATCTATTGTCACATTCTTCCATAAAGCAACCAACAAACTGTCGGATCCTTCATACGTAGAACCAGTGATGTATTTCATTCCGAAGACGGACAAACAAGCTACAGAGCAGACGGTCATAATTTGTGGCCCCATCAGCGTACTCTTACAATTTCTCTTATGTTACGAATATTAGTAATAATTCTCTCGTTTTCATGTTCCGCTAGGCAGATCAAAGCAATACTGGCTGTTCATGCGTTGCTGAACAATTTCGATCGTTGTTTTCGTCATATCGCAAAGGTAAAGCAGAAGTTATATTCTGCATCAAATAGTAACGAAGTGTTTATAACACGTGAGAGAGGACTACGTACTGTATAACCTAAGTATTATTTAACATCCAACCACTGAGAATCATTCCATTCATGAACATCAGCTTATTCTTTCGCTATGTCCAAATGCAAACTGAAGACCAAAACGCAGTTGCAGGGTATAGCAAAGATATTATCATATACACTTCAGAAAGGTAGTTACAACACTCTGAATACAACAACTTAGAATTTTGGCAATGGCACGTGATGGAAAATGAAAGCTATTACGTTTGTGTGTACTTACAGATAAGATGCGTTCATGGCGTAAGGACCGGGAATCATATTTTACGCTTCATTTGCGAAATACAACAC
This sequence comes from Schistocerca americana, assembly GCF_021461395.2. NCBI lineage: Eukaryota > Metazoa > Arthropoda > Insecta > Orthoptera > Acrididae > Schistocerca > Schistocerca americana. The sequence goes on from NC_060119.1 coordinate 70,302,850, forward strand.
ATCTAACATTAGTTACAATGTCGTAAGTAACTAAATCTAATTTACGGAATTTCAGCATTTATTACGTATATTGAAGAGACTAAAATCCACATACAAAAACTAATTTGCATCCTAAATGTTTAACTATTACATGAATTGCTAATACTTTCCAACCATACCAGCCCACGTTAGGCTAAATTTTTCTGCCTGACTGATGTAGTACTGTCACCGTCAGAGGGTGGTACGGGACTACAAGTCCCACCGCCACACCTCCAAAGTGAATTGCAGTGACGCAGTCACTGCCCTGTGGACGAAATTTACTGCCTCACCAACACAGTTAGACCGCAATAGACCGGTGATGCTGTATTGTAACATATCACAAAAAAAAAAAACACCTCACGGTGAAGCGGAAACTTTAGATTTATTTAGTGAATATCAGGGGATGGAAACCATTTGTAATTAATGATACTGTATTTGCTTGTGAGTTTGGGAAATAGAGCAAATGATACTCGAAGGTTTCTTGTACCCCTTCTGATCGCAAATAGTGCGAAATATGGCAATTGTGCTGTAAGTTTTCGCAATGAAAGTCAAGGGGAATAACCAATAACACTGCGACTAGTAGCATTAAGACGAAGCCTTTATCTCCGTATATTGAATTTCGTCGATTGCTTCACATATCCTCTACACCTTGAGCGTTAAATTGATCTCCTACTGGCCAGATCTTGCTTCGTTCTTGATATAGTACAAGTATGATGCTACATCTTATGGTTGTACGCAAGTCATATCTCCTCCAACTACAAACGATATTATAGTCAGGGCAGTGTCCGTAGTTTCTCTTTCTGATGATGTGCTCTTGCTATGTTCAGGTGGCAGGGGTTTGGTTCTTCAACAGAAATACAACCGCACACGTTCATGCTGCAAGCTCTAAATTATCGGCGCGAGAGACTATTCCTATCATAATTGGACTTGAGGTAGTAACGTAAGACAGAAGACAAAGTCGCTCTACACAGGGTGTCCCAACTGTCTTGTCCACCCAAAATATCTCTGGAACAATAACAGCTATTGGAAAACGACTTTCACCGGTATCAATGTAGGGCAGGGGCCCATGAATGTACATATTTGGAAACATTCTAAAACGAAAGCATATGTGTTTTTTACGACAAACTTATGTTTTTTTTAAATGGACCTCCCATATTTTTTCTTCGGCAATCCATAGCATGACAAAGCACATACACAATGGCGTTGATTGTATCGCAATATTCCCATTACATCCCGAGATATTGAGACGCGAAGTTGACGCTTGAAACACCTGACATGCGCTGCTAGCGCACGTCCTGAGGCTCAGGCGTGAACCCCATGCTGCCCGTAATCGCGATGTGATTGACATGCGTAATCACACTTCCATATTTATCAAGAGGTCCGAAACGAATAATACGGCCTGCTGCCATGAACTCTCATAAGGACATAATGGTTTCCCTCTTGCACGTTTTACGTATCTACGTACACAATATGAACCAGTACCGTTCCGTGTACACCCGTCAGGTTGTCTTATTTATCCTGCCCACCAAAAAGAAGGTTTATCTAATGCGTTATATGACCCACTGTACCTGTCGCGCTGGGCCTGGCTCTACCTAGTCAAGAGTCCAACGTAATTCCCACTACCGCCACAGTTACCACTTCACCTTGTTTATGGTTTCCGACCCATGCAAACTCCTGTGCTCCACCACCCTCCCAGCATCCCATTTGTTGTTGCTTTGGCGTGCAGTACACCGCTTGCCAGTGTAGTCGTGCATCAGAGTAATCTAGTGACGGCACGTAGGTAGTACACATTATCAATAAACGTTGTGTTATGGAACTTATACTGTACAGTATAATGTACACACATGAAGATATGGTAGAAATGCTGCTGATCTGTGGAGAATGTACGTTGACGGGAAATACGTTATGTGATTGCTTGTTTGTTGATAGTACTGTTAGCGAACATTATGATTATTAAGTTAATATGTCTGTTTTCTACCCTACTCTACATACCTGTACTGTACCCTGTTGTAAGTGGACGAAATGCTGTTGAGGCAGAACGACTGTACAGAAGACGATTCCCTGACAAGCCATCGCCTTCACGCCGGATGTTTGGTCGTCTCACATCTCGTCTACGTGAAACGAGAAGCTTAAATCCAAGACCTCGACATCGTCCTAGAACACGCACAGATGAACGTGCTGAAGTTGCTGTGCTCGCTACCATAGCTGTGAATCCTCAAATCAGCACACGTCAAATAGAACGTGAAGTTGGTGTGTCGAAATCAAGTGCACACCATATTCTTAAACGTCATAAATTTCATCCTTACCATGTTCATTTACACCAGGATCTTCATGGAAATGACGTCCGCAATAGGGTAACATTTTGTCGGTGGGTTCAGCATAAACGTCTGACTAATCCAAAATTTTTTGCAGATGTTCTCTTTACCGACGAGGCATCATTCTCCAAAAAAGGAATTATCAATATGAGGAATATGCATTATTAGTCCGCAGACAATCCAAAATGGCTCCGTCAGGTAGAGCATCAACGTCCGTGGAAAGTTAATGTTTGGTGTGGGATTATTGGATATACCATTATCAGACCTTTCTTTATAAATGGAATCCAAAATGGCAGACAATACTCCAGAATTATACGACACAATCTTCCTGTTCTCTTGGACACCGTACCTATGAACCGGAGAATGGTCATGTGGTATCAGCATGACGGATGCCCTGCACATAACGCCTTACTAGCACGACGACTTCTGAACCGTAAGTTCCCTGGTAGGTGGATTGGACGAGGTGGCCCAGTTAGGTGGCCTACCCGACCTCCGGACCTTACACCGCTGGGTTATTTTCTTTGGGGAGCAGTGAAGGATGCTGTTTACCAACATGAACCAACAACACCAGAGAACATGAAGCAACGCATTATTGATGCTTGTACAGCCATCAAAGAGGAAACAGTAGCACGAAGTAGGGCATCCTTCATCCGCACAGTGACCCTATGTATGCAAGCCAATGGGCATCACTTTGAGCATGAGATGTGAACGCTATGTTTAGTATGTAGTGCTGGTATCACAGTGGAAGTTTCTACAAAGGGCCATTTTACCCAGTGATGTTAAGAAACATTTGTTTGCAACAATTTGTCATTTAACGCATTAGATAAACATAACAGTGATATTTAGGTGATAATAAAACTAATTGGTTAAACATGTTTACATTCATCTTCTATATCCTACCTGAACTTCCCAAATCAAAACATTTTTACCTAAACAACAGTAAAACCTTTAGTCCACTTGCTCGTTTCACTAAAACCATCAACATGAATTTTACTATTACGAGTGAATGATTAACTGTCACTTGCAGTAGATCTACAGTAAAGTAAAGTTTTAACGTTGAACGGCATTACCTTTTTAGTAACGGATTAACGATAAGCGAAGTTAACTTTGTGACTAACGTTGCGGTACACAGATATGTTACAGAACCGCATCACCCCTAGCCTATGGGATAAGTACCTGCTGGAACGTACGACGTTAATGCAGGATGGCAGCAGACCGTATTATTCGTTTCGCACCTCTTGATAAGTATGGAGGTGTGATTACGCATGTCAATCACATCGCGATTACGGGCAGCATGGGGTTCACGCCTGAGCCTCAGGACGTACGCTAGCAGCGCATGTCGGGTGTATCAAGCGTCAACTTCGCGTCTCAATATCTCGGAATGTAATGGGAATATTGCGAAGCAATCAACGCCATTGTGTATGTGCATTGTCATGCTATGGATTGCTGAAGAAAAAAATATGGGAGGTCCATTTAAAAAAAAACATAAGTTTGTGGTAAAAAACACATATGCTTTCGTTTTAGAATGTTTCCAAATATGTACATTCATGGGCCCCTGCCCTACATTGATACCGGTGAAAGTCGTTTTCCAATAGCTGTTATTGTTCCAGAGATATTTTGAGTGGACAAGATAGCTGGGACACCCTGTATATTTCGTAGGCGAATTGATACTGATTTTGTCACTGAAATATATTCTAGAAGTGACCATTAAAGTCCCCCTAACTCACGTGAATAAGACAGTTTCAAGCATCTGATTACTTGACAAATGAGTTAATTTGTTCAATATTTGACGTTAAGCATGTAAAAGAAAATAATGTAGAAAATATTTGAAATTATGCTTTACGCTTATTTGTAGTTGCTACGTACTCTCATTATGTAAAGCTGGATGAATATATTCTAGGTCATTTCACTCCATTTTAAGTAATAACTAATTTTTGAATCATCTCAATATTTATGATGTCGTACACCCCAAACTGTGTGTTGTACGATGATATTGCGAATAGAGTGAGTACTAAAGAAGTAATATTTATTTTGTGATGCTGAAGTTTTGCTGGAAGAACAGCGAAAATGTAGCGAGGGATAAACATTTTCCCGTTCATCATTTTGTGGGACGTGTGAGGGACAACAAATATCTTAATGGTTTGAAATTTTGTGCGAAGTTTGTTGGAAGCTGTTAAGTAATCCACAAATAGTGGACGAACGAATACCTAGTATTTGCGAGACGTCAACTACACTGCCTCAAGAGAAGCACACAGTTTCTGTGGTACTTGTTTATTGTGTTAGATGTTTAACATAAGATTACACGTCCTAATGAGGAGATTATGACAGAATGTGCAGTTTTTAAATTCCATCAACAATAAAGCGAAATACTGAAAATTGAATTTTTTATGCCCCAAGAGGCAGGCTGCAACTCGTTCCGGGTAATACACAAAGGGTGTTCAATAAATTTTTCTCCTCGGATAGTTTCGGTTGAAAACACGCATAGTTATTATTTGACGTCGTGGAATATTCCCGCTTCGGTAACTATAGTTTCATTAAGTTCCAATAGGTGGCGGGGCTATACGTACCCTGCAGAACTGCGTCTGTAAAGGAAGTGGGTTCTAAGGAGAGAGATGTCATTGAATTTCCTTTGGCGAAAAACCAGAGCATCACAGATAGTAATAGGCGGTTGCAGAATGTCTACGGAGACCTGGCAGTGAACGAAAGCACGATGAGTCGTCGGGCGAGAAGTCAGTCATCATCACAGTAAGGTGGTGCAAACCTGTCAGATCTCCCGCGCGCAGGCCGGCTGCACAAAGCTATGACTCCTGCAATGTTGGAACGTGCAGACACTCTCACTCGATATTGCAGTGCCCGTGTTATTCTCAGTTCCTTCTGGCATGCATGCATAATAGATGTACGAGTACGGGCTGTGAACGGGTGGTTGGCGACATATGGAAGTTTATGTCTAGCCGTGAGTCGTACACAGATAGACAAATGGTAAGGCGACCGCTCGTGGTAACCGGGAAATCCCGGTTCGAGTCCCGATCCGACACGAATTTGGTTTTCGCTATTCCGTTCTACAGCTGATGGTTGTCCATATCCACAATAGCGTATACATTTAATGACTCTCAGTCGAGGATGTCGATGTATCAAAATCGAACACCTCACGTCTCAACTGGACGTCTCTGTTGGTGGCGATGAGACACGCCTCTGACAGTTGCGTACCCAAAGGAGAGTGCACGCTGGGATCGTCGCCGCCTAATAGAGGACCATTAGGAGCAACGAAGGACCATCTGTGCAGAATTACTTGCACTATACGAGGCCGATCGTGACCAATTTTTGTCGAACATCTTCACAGACAGTGAAAATTGGGTTCACCACTTCGAACCAGTAGCAAAATGGCAATCAATTGAGCGGCACCACAAACTCCAGAAGTTCAGTGGTACACCCGCAGCAGTAAATTAATGGTGACGGTCTTCTGGGACTAGGAAGGGGTTGTTCTGTTTGATGTCTTCCGTCATGTCCAAAAATCAAGTCTGAAGCCTATTGTGGTACCCTCGGGAAATTGAAGAAACGTCTTCAGCCTGTTCCTCGACACAAAAATGGAAACGAATTTCTCCTTCACTATGACAACGCAAGGCCTCAGCCAAGCCTGCGCACCTGAGAGGTATTCACAAAACTTCAGTGGTCTATTCTTGCTTATTCAACCTACAGTTTGGATCTCTCGCCTTCCGACTTACATCCATTCGGCCCAATGAAGAAACCAATCCGCGGGAGTCAGTACGTGGATGGTGAGGGATTTATTTATGCAGTAAGACGTTGGCTCCGACGTCCACCAGTAGAGTGGTACCATGTGAGCATACAGGCCCTGCCAGTAAGGTGACGTGCATTGATTGGGTATTATGTTGAAAAACAGGGTGTCTTAGCCAAAAGAATAGGGAATAATACCGTGTTTTGGAACCCTGAATAAAACATACTTGTAATAAGTTTCCTTTAATTTACGTATGTGGTCACAGATCTTTTGTTAACAGATTACCGGTTTCGGTCTTTAATGACCATCATTAGATCTGTTTCATAAAAACAAACTCCTAATGAGTAGTACCACTGACAACATGACTTGTACATGTGATGTTATTTATATGTATTTGACGATGCTCGTGCTGATCCCGAATTTAACATTTGACGATGTCACTATGGCTGCAGTACATTAGGACTTTATTTTTATGAAACAAATCTGATGATGGTCATTAAAGACCGAAACCAGTAATCTGTTAACAAAAAGTTTGTGACCATAGACGTAAATTAAAGGAAACTTATTACATGTACGGGTCACTGTTTTTTCGCGACGATGTCGCAGCTTGTCAAAACCAACTTGCTTTCAGGGAAAAAAGTGTTGCTTTGCTTTTTTTAAATGCCCCTCGTTAATGCCTTCCGATTAATTATTTTTGCCGTTCTCAGTGAATTTCATCTTTCATGACTACTAGACGTATGGAATCATAAAAGTTTCACAAGTCATCAAGCCGCTTCGCACTTGAAACTTCTGTCTGTTTTGACAAATTGACTGTCACTAAAGTGCATGCTCGCATTTACCGCTGAGCTTGACTGCCAAAGACGATTCTTTCGCCTGAGTTCCAGTATCCTCACACGTCGGGTTTTCGGAAGCTTTCACATCTTGTTCTGTGTGTCTGCAGGCTTACGAAGCTGTTATCATTGATAATGAAAACTTCTGAATCGTCATGCTGTGTTATATTCCTTTTGAAACCTCGTTAGTGTTGAACGTATCGTTCACTCTGCTGAGATCTCTTCTGGATAGCTGAATCATCCATCTGGGAACAGCAGAAATTTCCTGCAAACGGGTCGAAATGTCAAGCAATGAAGAAGTTCATAGAGGAATATGACGCGACCTAACGACTCAGAAGCTCTGCTGCTTCGTAACATTCGCATCTGTGATGTTCCACTCCGAGCATGATAGCATGCTTGGATTCTGCTTGGCATCCCATCCACTAGCCACTCCAAATTATGCCACTCGAAATAGTTATAATATTCGACTGTGGTCCTCCTGAAGCTAACAAGTGTGTAGGAAGGTTTTCTGCAACAACACATTACGGGATTCGGTTTGTCCCAAACAGGCCCAGCAGATGCCACAGGTCTTTCCATTCTGTTGATTCCTGCCTGCTGCAGAAAGATGTTCATGAGGTGGGGTCGGTATGCTACTGCTGTAACAGCCATATTTTCAGTCCTGCTCTTATCACCAAACAACTTTACAGCAGTCAAATGTTTAGTTGAAACGTATAATAAATTTTGTAACTAGCCATTTATTTAAATTTCTTCCATTACTTTCATGTCTTAATCTAAAAGGAATGTCAACAAATGTGCAGCATGATTTACTTATATTAATCGGCAAAACTAATTGTGCCTAATTGCTGTGTATTTTGATGCTTTAGTGTCGCTGGCAGATCGGTGATAAATTTTGTTAATGCGGAACTACGAAATGAAAGAAATCAGTCTTAAGTGGAAGTGGCAAGATGGATATGTCTCATTGTTAATAGAAAAATCTGTTACATTTGAACGAAAAGGTGTTCTGTCAACAGCAATGAGTGGAATGAGGAATGTGAGGCAGGGAATTAAAAATATTCAAGTGGAGCAATAGGTGATGGTGACTCTGAAGCGTATGGAAGGACGGTCACATTTGCCGAATTAATTATTTTAAATTAGATTATTTTGTGGAAAGGTACATAGCTTCCGTTGTGGTTGAAACTGGAAATATTTAAGAAGAACAGTTTGATACTGTATTTAGATGTAAGTTGCAATACATGTAAATGGATGTGAGCAGAACGTAGAAATTTCTAGAAAACTATTGCATCGCCACTGTTGTAAGAGTTCGTCAATATTTTCGAGAGGAAAACGCTTCAAAAATAATACACAGAAGTGTAACCACAGGGGGCGACGCTTTAGACGAGGGATGCGAGGCAAGGACCGAGATTTACAAGATATAGGTTTCTCAAGATACAGTGCAGAATACAGTGGGAGACCAAAGCTAACAATTAATCTGAGAAACATAGAACCATAAGCATTTTCATCAAGAGATTGGAAATGCATTATCATTAAACTTTATCAGCATACCAAACGGTTTTCCAGCCTGTTTTGGTAGAAGAGATGCTGTGAGTTTCACCCATTCTCTGGACTGAGATATGAGAAGTGACTGATAGCAATTAGAGTGTGTACTAAACTGTGGATCGAATTACAATAATGAATTAATTAGTGTGAGGACCAAAGCGCGTTCGTTTTAAAGAGTGATTACTAATAAAATTCGCGACTCGGCAGCCAAATGCATCTATGGTTGTATGTAAAAACTGTGTATATATTCCTACTCAGCATAATAGAGTCCCATATCCTATTCTAAAATAGTTCAAAAATTGTCTTGTGAGTAATCTATGATGAGACGATGTGCTATAGGAACCATGGAAATTATTTTGCGCGTTTTTATTAAGTCAACACTGAAAAATGAACATCTGCCATAGATGCATATATCCATCTTGGCACAGATATCGTCAAACATCTCCAGCGTGCAGACCCCAAAGATATCAACCTCTCTGAAGGTGACACCACGTGAGAAAAGTGAATCTTCCTTTGATTTAGGTACACACGTGTGAGCTATGTTTTCCACCATGCGAAAACTTCATCAAAACAGAGTACTGCATAGTCACTTATAAAATCCTAAGAACACTGACATCGATTCCATTAATTAAAAAAATGGTCAGCATAATTCCATCATACTGTGTTTTATAATCAGCTCAGAATTTTTTCGGACGTAGGATCTGTAACAATACCGCTTAAAAGCATATGAAAACATTTAGTGCTTGTGTACAAAATATACTGTTATATGACTATATTCAGCAATGAATAGCTTTGCAGTTACTAAGGTGTTTATTTTCTCTAAGCGTGTTGAAGTGTAAAAAAAGGTGGAATAGATTCCTGTTTACTTAGTAAGAACAGGACTAAAGTAAAAACAAACATGACCTAAATATCTTTTCCATTAGAGATATTTTTGAAGCATTAATGTTTCTTGTTTGTTCTCATGCTCATAGCTGTATACCATATATATTATATACTTACTCACATAAATGCCGTAAATAAACATACAAATACACTTTTTAGAAATTTTTTTTTGTGTGTTAATAAGAGTGGGGAGTGATTTTAATTGCCCCTCCATTTCTGGGGTAGATTTCCAATGTTTTGAAATCTCACAGTAGTGAATAGATGGCCTAAGGGGGTAGGTGGAAGACATCCGCTCCTGACTGTCTTCCTAGCCACAGAGTGACAATGCTTGCATGCCGTGTGGTGTCACCGCCAGAAACCACACTTGCTAGGTGGTAGTCTTTAAATCGGCCGCAGTCTGTTAGTATACGTCGGACCCGCGTGTCGCCACTATCAGTGATTGCAGACCGAGCGCCGCCACGCATTAGGTCTAGTCTACAGAGACTCCCTATCACTCGCCCCAGTTGTACAGCCGACTTTGCTAGCGATGGTTCACTGACTACATACACTCTCATTTGCAGAGACGACAGTTTAGCATAGCCTTCAGCTACATCATTTGCTACGATCTAGCATAGCGCCATACTCAGTTACTATGTCTTCTGAACAGATGATATTGTGACTTACATACCGTCAAGAGGGGCGTTCATCATTAATGTATTAAAGTTAAGCATCAAGCTAATTACGTCCGTATTCTGAATTCTAATTACGTGTCATGTTCCAGACCTATGTCATTATAGTTCTGCCCTCCTCACGCCAGCCTGCGTTAGCTAAAATGCGTGCATTTCGGCCTCCTCTAGTAACACAGTGATGGCTCTTCAGCCAACACAACATTGGTGACGAGTGAAATCGGTGTTCTTAACTATACTGACATTTGTCGTTGCCACTGCTCTGATTTAATTGTGTAGTGGCTTCGCCACAATCTCCAGATGTACTGTCCGAATTTTATCGCTTACAGAATCAGCAGACGCAGGCCTTACTAGATGCCCTTGGATAGCTCGTCCGGGGTCAATGTGCAATGCAAAAGCGATGCTGCAGCCGCCACTCCACCGCTAACACAGCCACAACAAGCAGTTGCACCGACCTTCAGACCTTTTGATGCTGCACTGGAAAGCTGGACGGAGTGGTCACGCCAATTTGGATTCCATCTCGCCGCCTACAGAATTCAAGGTAACGAGCAGCAGCCTTTTCTTTTGTCATCTGTCGGTGCGCAAACTTACCGTGTGATAGTCAAATTATTTCCCCGACGCGACGTAGCAACTCTGTCCTACGACGAAATTTTGTCTGCATTAGATGCATATTTCAAAGACTTAAGTCAATGTAGTTGCCAAATGGTATACCTTCTTTTGTACAAAACGTATGGCCGGTCAGACTAATCGGGAGTGGGTCGCAACCTTGCAAGGTCTTACTAGGGATTGTGCTTTTGAGTGATGTTCATATAGCCGGCCGGAGTGGCCGAGTGGTTAAAGGCGCTACAGTCTGGAACCGCACGACCGCTACGGTCGCAGGTTCGAATCCTGCCTCGGGCATGGATGTGTGTGATGTCCTTAGGTTAGTTAGGTTTAAGTAGTTCTAAGTTCTAGGTTCTAGGGGACTTATGACCACAGCAGTTGAGTCCCATAGTGCTCAGAGCCATTTGAACCATTTTGATGTTCGTGTAAGGGAACAGATTTAGATGCTAGTCAATCCCTCCCTTCAAGAAGTGAAGGACATATTGGATTGGCAAGACACACTTGACTTTGCTCAGGAATCATTTGAAACTTCGTGGGCTGTGTGTCATGTTAAACGGCCCACCAGGCGAGCTGCACTGAGCCGTAAACAGCCCTCACGCCCGGTCGCACCGCTGCATCCAGGCTTTCAGCCACGTGTGCCGCGGCGGCAAGCAAATGCAGTGCTTAAATTATGGCTGCAGTGCTCTACTAGACATTCGCGTGACAATTGCCCGTTACGCCAAGCTATTTGCTTTTACTGTAATAAAAAAGGACATGTTCAGAGTGTTTGCCAGAAAAAGCTCAGATCGAAACCTCAAAACCATTCCCGGCCTTTTGCTTCGCGCTGTTATCGGAATCGAACCAAGGATACTCAGGCTCGTGAAACTTCGCCCATGGAAATTCATGTCGCTCATTCCACTCCGCCCAGTGCCACTCTCTCTAACAGTGACTGTGTTTGTCCCACAAATAGTGTGCGTCGACATCGCCTGGCACACCCGTCAAGTGGCAAGTGATTTTATACCAGTTTCAGTTCACATTGCACTAGCCAGTCGCTCTGGTCGTCAGCAGGACAATAAACTTTTTGTAGACTAGGACATTAACGGCAAAGTGATACCATTGCAGCCCCATACCGGAGCTGCAGTTTCACTGTTGAATCACGACACTTACAAACTTCTGGGCACACCTCCGTTGCGAGCCGCAAATGTTAACTTAACTAGCAATTCAGGTCAAGAGATCCCTGTGTTAGGACAGTGTAGCCTTCTTGCAACATACAAAGGACAAACAACACTGTGTCATTTTACGTCCTTCGTTCTTCTTCTTCAGTGAAATTGTTTGGTTTGGATTTATTTCAGTTGTTTAACCTGTCTATAGTAAATCAGGTCCTATCCGTGAACCAGACTGGCGCTTCAGACAGTGTTTCTCGTCTATGTGAAGAATTTGCAGACACTTTTGCCCCGGAACTCGATTGCGCTAAGAACTATAACTCACATTTGGAACTGAAAGTAAATGCCCTACCGAAAATTTTCAGAGCGCGAAATGTTCCCTACGCATTGCGTGATGAGGCAACAAAAACATTACAAGATTTGGAATAACAAGGTGTAATTGAACGTGTGTAGGCTTCTCTCTGGGCATCACCCTTAAAAATTTTGCCAAAACCTTCAGAAAAATTGAGACTTTGTGTGGACTTCAAGGCAACAGTGAATCCACAACTAGTGATTGCTACTTTTCCTTTACCCCGCATGGAAGATCTTTTTGACAAACTGTGCCCATGCGAATATTTTTAGAAGTTGAACCTAGCAGACGTGTACTTGCGAATACTGGTGGAAGAGGAAACCCGACGCGTTTTGGTGGTTAACAAGCATCTTGGTTTGTATCAATTCAAACGATTGTCACTCAGGTGTGCATCCGCCCCTGCATTGTTTCAGCACTATCTACAAACTGTTTGTGCGTCGGTCCCTACTGCAGCAAACTATCTGGACGGTATTGTGATCTCCGGAAAGAAGGAAGAAGAATATTTAGCCAATCTCAGAACATTATTTCAGGTCTTGCGAGAAAATGGTCTTCGCTTACAGAAGGACAAATGTGTGTTTTTTGCTCGTGTCTTGTCATACCTAGGCCATGTACTCAATGCCCAAGGCATACATCCCAGTTCCACGCACCTCCGTGCCATACAAGACTTGCCTTCCCCACAGAATTTGAAGCAGCTACAGAGTGTGCTGGGAAAAATCACTTATTATCACAGATATGTGCCGCATGCTTCTTCCATTTCAGCTCTGCTTCATTGCTTACGCCGTAAAGGGGTTCCGTTCGTCTGGACGACAGAATGCGAACGCGCCTTTCGCCGGTTGAAATCTGCTTTGCTTCCCAACAACTGCCATACGCCATTCGATCCACAGAAGCCCCTTTTGTTGATTTTGGATGAATCGGTGCTGTGCTTGTGCACAAAGATGGCTCGCACGATCGCCGTATTTCCTTTGCGCCCAAATTGCTCTCGTAGGAGCAAAGAAATTATTCACAGATCGAGAAAGAAGCATTGGCTCTCGTGTTTGGTGTTACAAAGTTTCGTGACTTCTTGTATGGTCGTCACTTTACCATAATCACAGATCACAAACCTTTGACATCGCTTTTTCATCCGACCAACCGGTACCTCCACGTACAGCGCAGAAATTCATTCGCTGCTCTAATTTCCTCTCGCAGTACCGCTACGGCATCTTGTATCGGTCCACTACTAAGCACGAAAACGCCGATGCGTTGTCCCGTTTGTCTGTTGCTGGGGATAGAGCATTCGATTCCTCTGAACTTGCTTGCAAGTTCATTGATTCCGAAACCGATGACGTGGTCGAATCGTTTCCGAGTGATTTTCGTCGTGTAGCTACAGCCACAACTGCCCACCCTGTCCTTGCTAACGTTCTGCGTTTTGTTGCTACGCAATGGCCCTTGTCAAAGTCACGGATTGGGGACCCGTTGGTTCGCCGATTTTTTGCTCACAAGGAGAGACTTTTTGTTAGACGTGGTGTTTTGCTGTTGCGTTCTGATAATGATCAGTCCAGGGTCGTGGTCCCACGTTCGTTACAGTCCTCTGTCGTATGGCTTCTCCACCAAGGACATTGGGGTATAGTAAGAACGAAGCAACTTGCTCGTCAGCACTGTACTTGGTTCGGAATCGATGCTGCGATTACGCATATGTGCTCTTCTTGCATGGCGTATCCCGAACAACAATCTGCACCACCGCAGAAATTCTTTGCATGGCCAACAGCAACTTCCCCTTGGCAACGCTTACACATCGATTTTGCTGGTCCATTCTGGAATGCTCGATGGTTGGTTGTGGTCGACTCATTCAGTAATTTTTCTTTTGTTGTCCGGATGTCTTCCTTGACATAATCTGCCACCATCCAAGCGTTATCTGCTATCTTTTGCATTGAAGCTCTTCCACTGTCAATTGTTTCCGACAATGGCCCACAATACGTGTCTGCAGAATTTCAGTCATTCTGCAATGCCAAAGGTATTCATTATCTGACGTCCGCGCCGTTTTCGCCACAGTCGAACGGTGCCGCTGAACGATTGGTCAGGGCTCTCAAGTCACAGATGTTGAAGCTGAAAGAGTCGCATTCTCGGGAGGACGCGTTGTTGCTCTTTTTGTCCTCGTATCGCTCTCAGCCCCGAGATGGTCGCTCGCCGGCTGAGTTGCTCCACAGTTGCCCTCATCGAACCTTGATGCCTTTGTTACATCCGCCACATCCGGTTCCTGTGCAGCGGCAGACACCTTGCTTTGGCCCCAGGCGACGTTGTCTACTACCGCCACTATCGAGGTTCAAGGCGTTGGCTCGAAGGGCGCATTCTTCGCTGCCTCGGAGGCGCTATGTATCTGGTTTTGGGAGCCTCTGGAGAGGTGCGCCAGTATCTCAATCAGCTGCGCCTCTGTCGTTGCACGGGATCTGCCGCTCCCCGTCTGCTTTCAGCGATGGTGCCGTCCAGTCAGCGCCCCTGGGACCCATCTACTGGCTCACCTCAGCCCCAGGTGTTACCGACGTTGCCTTCCATATTGCCCCATGGTAACGCGCCGCCGCCGCCGCCTGTTCTCCAGCCGGTGACGCCCGCAGTGGACGCATCGCTGCAGCCGCCAGGCGCCTCCCTGGGTCACGTGCCGCCGATCGCTTCCCGTGAACAGTTGTCCTCCGACATGGAACTCTTGCCCGCTCCGTACCATATGTCGTCTTCGCCCGTTGGGTGCCCCGGCCCGATGGAGGTCGACCCTTCGGCCCCTCCTGTCTCTCTATGGGCGCATACACCGCATGCTGGCGTGCACCCTGGAGTAGGTTTTCAGGCGTTTCCTAGCTCCGTGCGGTCCGAATGGCAGGGTGCGGGTGGCACAGCCTCGCCTGTTGTTAGGCTCCCCACCTCGTCGCATACGTCAATATGGGGTCTTCCCCACGGCGGGCGGAGGCCTTATGCCACAACCGTTCGCCGATTAGCGGGGGAGGAATGTCGTGTCACCGTCAGACACCACACTTGCTAGGTGGTAGCCTTTAAATCGGCCCCGCTAGTATACGTGGGACCCGCGTGTTGCTACTATCAGTGATTGCAGACCGAGCGCCGCCACACGGCAGGTCTAATCTACTGAGACTCCCTAGCACTCGCCCCAGTTGTACAGCCGACTTTGCTAGCGATGGTTCACTACATACGCTCTAATTTGCCGAGACGACAGTTTAGCATAGCCTTCAGCTACGTCATTTGCTACGACCTAGTAAAGTCTTCTGAACAGATAATATTGTTACTTATGCACCGCCAAGAGCGACATATCAAACTTATTACGTCCGCATTCTGAATTCTAATTCCGTGTCATGTTCCAGACCTTACGTCAGTATAGTTCTTTCCTCCTCACGCCAGCCTGCATGAGCTAAAACGCGTGCATTTCGGCCTCCTCTAGTAACACAGTGTTGGCTCTTCAGCCAACACAACATGCCGCATGCTTGAAATGGACGCGTTGACGGACTGAGCACCGTAGACAATCGGCAATGTCGCACAGAACTGCACTCCACAGTCAGGTAACAAGGGAGGTGCAAAACATTGTTGAGAAATGTACATACAGTGCATAAGTAACTTCACAAGGCGCCAGATGGAACGCAGTCGACTGTTTAATGTTTTGTTTTTCAGGACTAACAGTAAACTGTGCTGCCACTCAGTGCAGAGCAGTGCTTTCGAAATCAGTTTTCTAACGCATAAAATATTTAGACTGCTGTATTTCGCTTTATAAATAACATACAGAAAGTGATATGCTGCTACAATACAGAAAGTGCGTCGGTCAGGAATAATTCAAATTGGTATAAAAGAATTCGTCGTTCCGTGTAGTGCTTGCACAGTGACTTAATAGCCATATATAGCGAAACATTTAAGTTCCTCTGCCGTGTTTGTTACTACCTCTTAATTATTCACGTGCTATTTAAGTCCACTTTCCCTCAACGGCATTAGCAAATCTCTGTCGCCAATAAATTCCATAATATACGCATCTGAATTCGTTTTTATTTGAGGAGACTATCTACTCCTTTAATAGAAACAAAAGAGTTCCCAAATGGAAGTAGCCAGGACGGAGTACCAACGGAAACTAACAATCGCGACTGTCTTTCAAAAAAATGTGTATTTTCCGACAATGCATAAATCTTCCCTATAGATTCTCTAACATATTCGTATTGTTGGTGTTCCTGGATCATGATAAGTTTGCTTCTGTGTATTTCAGTTAGAGGTTATTGTCTCTGAAGCATTACCATGAAAATAATTTGAGTGTAGTGTGTGGACTGGGAGTAAACCGGAGAAAGACGAAACCAGTGAGGAGATGCTGAAATGATGTTAATAGTAAACGTAGCATCAAAACTGGTGACTACAAAGCAGACGACTTAAGGATATCTCCTACCTTGAGCCCAAAATGACAGGGCACACAGAAAGCAAGGAGGACGTGTAAATGATACAGCGGAGTTTACCAACCAATTAGCAATGAAGCGGCAGTGGCCGATGGCTACGAATGCGCAGTTGTACATTAGCGGTGAAACTATTTAACAGTATTATTACGGAACTATACCACTAAAGTACTAAGTAAAAGGCTTCCACTGGTGATAGTTTAAAAGAGCACAAGAACTATGAGATAAACCTTAATCATTCTCATTCAGTAATAACGATATACAAAATAATACCACTAAAAAATGTTCAGTGAGACAAAAGAGTACTCATAGTTTATTAACAGTATAACTGGTTCACACTCATACGTACCCTAGAGAATCCACAATTGTTTCGTGGCTTAACAATATAAGAAACTCGAATGAGAGAAAAATAAACAGGGTGACACTAAAACCCTTAAGAGCCACAAGATAATATCACAACGAAAAACTAAAATACACAGAATAAATCTATACTAGTATATGAAAATAAGGATTTCCAAATGTAGTTGTCAGAATTCTCGTCAAACCTCGCTGTTGAGCGTAGTTACGAAAAGTCTCGAAGAGCGCGTGATCGAATTTCATGAAGATTTTTTTAACATTACTCTGATAAGCGTCTGGACGGGCATAGGCTGCGTATATATTGGATATTTAATATTGAACGAGGGAAAGCGTTTCATTTATAATATGTATAACAGTGAAACTATAGCAATGAGGTTTTAAAATATCTAGAGGACTCCCCTAGATTGCCCACCCTCGGGTTTTATCCCTCATTTGTAATAACTATAGCAATGAGGTTTTAAAGTATCTAGAGGACTCCCCTTGACAGCCCACCCTCAGGTTCTATCCCTCATTTGTAATATGTATAACAGTGAACCCTAAAATGAATTTGGATAACAGCTTCTCTGTCAAAACCGACTGCGAGAGAGAAAAGGGTGTTCTGCGAAAATGTGAGGTGCCATTTTCCTTCTCACCGTTATTTTTAACTACAGCAGAGGGACATTTACTCCACTAGACAAGTTGTTTCTCCCATAAAAGGGTGAACAGGAGGATGTGGAGAGGACTGGGGAGGAAGAAAAGGAGATGGACAGAGAGAGTGGAGAGAGAGAAGAAAGAGATTTTGACGGGTATCTACACTACTGGCCATTAAAATTGCTACACCAAGAAAATAACGTGCTACAGACGCGAAATTTAACCGACAGTAAGAAGATACTGTGACATGCAATTGATTAGTTTTCAGAGCATTCACACAAGGTTGGCGCCGGTGGTGACACCTACAACGTGCTGACATGAGGAAAGCTTCCAACCGATTTCTCATACACAAACAGCAGTTGACCGGCGTTGCCTGGTGAAACGTTGTTGTGATGCCTCGTGTAAGGAGGAGAAATGCGTACCATCACGTTTCCGACTTTGATAAAGGTCGGATTGTAGCCTATCGCTATTGCGGTTTATCGTATCGCGACACTGCTGCTCGCAATCCAATTACTGTTAGCAGAATATGGAATCGGTGGGTTCAGCAGGGTAATACGGAACGCCGTGCTCGATCCCAACGGCCTCGTATCACTAGCAGTCGAGATGACAGGCATCTTATCCACATGGCTGTAACGGATCGTGCAGCCACGTCTCGATCCCTGAGTCAACAGATGGAGACGTTTGCAAGACAACAACCATCTGCACGAACAGTTCGACGATGTTTGCAGCAGCATGGACTATCAGCTCGGAGACCATTGCTACGGTTACCCTTGACGCTGAATCACAGACAGGAGCGCCTGCGACGGTGTACTTAACGACGAACTGGGTGCACAAATGGCAAAACGTCATTTTTTCCTATGAATCCAGGTTCTGTTAACAGCATCATGATGGTCGCATCCGTGTTTGGCGACATCGCGGTGAACACACATTGGAAGCGTAAATTCGTCATCGCCATGCTGGCGTATCACCCTGCGTGATGATATCGGCTGCCACTGGTTACACGTCTCAGTCACCTCTTGTTCACATTGACGGCACTTTGACCAGTAGACGTTACATTTCAGATGTGTTACGACCCGTGGCTCTTCCCTTCATTCGATCCCTGCGAAACCCTACTTTTCAGCGGGATAACGCACGGCCGCAGTCTGCCGGACCTGTACGGGCCTTTCTGGATACAGAAAATGAAGTTAATAATAAACGTAGCATCAAAACTGGTGACTACAAAGTAGACGACTTAAGGATTTCTCCTACCTTGAGCCCAAAATAACAGGGCACATTCTCCAGATCTCTCACCAATTGGAAACGTCTGGTCAATGGTTGCAGAGCAACTGGCTTGTCACAATACGCCAGTCACTACTCTTGATGAACTGTGGTATAGTGTAGAAGGTGCATGGGCAGCTGTACCTGTACACGCCATCCAAGCTCTGTTTGACTCAATGCCCAGCCGTTCAAGGCCGTTATTACGGCCGGAGGTGGTTGTTCTGGGTACTGATTTCTCAGGATCTATGCACGCAATTTGCGTGAAAATGTAATCACATGTCAGTTCTAATACAATATATTTGTCAAATGAATACCCGTTTATCATCTGGATATCATCCTGGTGTGGCAATTTTAATGGCCAGTAATGTATATCACATATATATTTGTCCATTGTGGATCATTTTTGGGTTCGTTAGTAATATAAATACAATACGCGATAACCAATACAGAACGTCTCCAGTAGGTCAGTAGTGACAAGTTATGCTCAATGTTTCAAAATACGAGTAGCGCACAAGTGACTAAAGCGACCGTGTCATGCCACGTAGTCCATGTATTATCAGGTACTGCGACTCTCTCACTCCAAGACCTGGAAGCTCCCTTGAGCGGTCCCCTGTACAGGGCACACAATACTTGTCGCAATCACGGCCAAGCACTCCAGGCACTGTCTTCATTGGAACCAGAAGGGGACCATGCGTGCCACTCTTTCCATGTTCTTCGCGGCTCTCTGGCTGTCACCAGTCTCCAGGTGCCACTCACCTCCACAGGCATTACGTTTCCAGTCTAGCCTGAGCCTGTGCTTCCCAGCAAGACTACCCTTCTCTCATCGTGGCCGCCAAGTTGTTAACTGTGGCGGTAGCGCAAGCTTCGCTCTTCATACCAGCCGTTGTCCCGGAAGGACGAGAAAATGCCACAGCTTTGGCCTTACTTGCTGAGTCGGGGCGGAACATTCCCTGTGTCGCGAAATCACGGGACAGATGAAGCGAGCTTCCCTTGGTGAGGAGAAGTCTACTAGCATCGAGAAACAGCCTTACTTTGAGGAAGAAGTTCCTAAGGTAGTACGTCTGCAGTGTAGCATTGTATGGTTGTTAATAATGGACTGTGAGGGAGCCGTCAAAGATGAGAATAGGAGTTTTTGAAAAGCAGTTCTACAGAAGGATGTTTAAAACTGGGTTGAATGACAAAGTGAGGTGGTTCTCTGAAAAATCGGAGAAGAAGGGGGTGTTTGGAAAAAACTGACTCTGCGAATGCACAGGGTCTTAGGAGTTGTGTTTAGACATTAGGGAATAGCTTTGATGGAACAGTCGGGAGCTGTAAAGAGTAAGCATTGTAGTGGAGGGCTGTGATAGGAAAACAACGAACAAATAGTTGAGGACGTATTGTGGAAGTTCTACTCTGAGACGAAGGGTAGGTACAAGAGAGTAATTCCTGTCGAGCCGCACTGAACCAGTCAGAAGACTGCCGACTCACGAAAAAATAGTAATTATAATGATCTGAGGTAACACCTCAACGGAAACGGTCATAGAAAATGCTGAACACTGTGGCTGGCAGCTCCCTCCCTCCCTCCTCCCCCCCCCCCCCCCCTCCCTGAGCCCTATAATAAAGTCAAGCGACAGTTGATGTGCGAACGGTGGAGGAAAGAGCTGTGAGCTGTTCGACAAGTAAAGGTGAGCTCTCAGTGAAGACAACGACTATCAGTCAGCTCAGACCAACCTTTGTACGGTTAGATAATTTAAATCTTTTTCATAGAAGCTTTCAGCATACAAATAGCAACGAAGGGTTGCAGTTTCTCAAATCCATTTTCTTTCATCTCATAGTCAAGGAATACCTGAGCGTGTCGTTTTTATTTGATGTATGAATAAAATTTGTTGCTTGAAGCCGGCCGGGGTGGCCGAGCGGTTCTAGGCGCTACAGTCTGGAACCGCGCCACCTCTACGGTCGTGGGTTCGAATCCTACCTCGAGCATGGATGTGTGTGAAGTCCTTAGGTTAGTTAGGTTTAATTAGTTCTAAGTTCTAGGCGACTGATGACCTCAGATGTTAAGTCGCATAGTGCTCAGAGCCATTTTTTTGTTGTTGCTTGAACTTGGTACAGATTTCATCAGATAGTTTCGTATAAAGTATCAGGAGCAGTGGTAGATTGCCAAACTCTATCCCAAATCCACCTTTGTGTCCCAATGCTGTATACTGAAACAAATTCATAAATGGATAAAAATCACTTTCGTTCAATTTAGACGTGTCCCTGAAATGTGCTCCTGTTGCAAACATTTCGCTCTCACTTCCGATTGTTCCAAAGAATTTCCGTGTCACGTAGATACAGCTGGTTTTTCGTACTCTATGTATACAGCTCAGGGCTGTTGTTTTGAGGTCGTGTCGGAGAGTTGTTGCTATCAAGGAAGACTTTCCAAGATTTTCTTTTCTGTAAAATGGCGGTGGCTTGCCTGTTTATTCACGATAATCAGTCTCAATCGAAACCGAATACGAAATCATAAAAACATGACCACAACTGGCAATCAACAGAAACGAGGACCCTAACGGAGCTCGCCGAATGCGGAAAAGCTCGACTTGACTGCTGTGCATTAACACACCAAGAGCTGAAACGTAACTGGGTGGGCACATGTGTAAAACGAACACGTGTGGGTCAAGGCGGCGACCACGCCAGGAGCACTTTGTGGAAGGGACAGAGATCCCACGTCAACACGTCTACAGCACTGAGGGACAGACGAAGCGGTGAGAGGTGTTAACACTTCGAGATTGAAACGATACTCGCTCTCCAAGTCCTTACGACTAACTGCAACGCTCCTATTAATATCCAAAGCCCACAGGAACCATTTTACAACAAAGGTAGCACTCGCTTTACTCATTACAGCTGACGCTAAAGTCTTCGGTATGCTTCACGCTGTGAGGTATGAAGCAACTCAATAACTTGGAAAGTATTTCAGAACAACTTCAGTACAGATCATTTACTCTTAGTCCGAATTAACAAATCATATTTATTTGTGCCTTGAGTATCCACCTTACTGGATGGTGTTAGCGTAGCCTTATTGCATTAACAGTTTCATACAGAAAAGTTTATAAAACAGCCTGCAGCAAGATACTACTTTATTTCTAAATGTGAATTTCATTGTGATTTCTCCAAGCAAATATACACTAACATTTGAAGAATGAACCAGACGTTGAAGAATTCTGGGCAGCTCTGCCAGAAAACAGAACTCCCACGTCCAGCAGGACATGAGTCGCCTGACCCTTGCTCAGTGCATAGCTTACAGTGGCTGCACGTTGTGTTGACAACGGGAGAGGATGGATAGCGAGTTTTCCGGCGCCTTTAAGTAAGCAGAACATATCGGCCATGGGAGATAATCTAGACAGATATCCCTGGACCGTCCTAGAAAGGGTTTTGAGCAGATGGCTGGTAACCAACTCTTGGAAAGCACACACTACTCCTACTACCACAAGGAGCCCAGGAAACAGAACTGTCTCAAAGGTCATTGGCAAAGATGAAAAGACAATAATCGCAAGTAGATCAACGAATATATTAAAGTACAATCATGGCAAGTCAGAAGAATTTCGCTAAACGAGGTAGAAAAGACACGGATATCGATGCTGTAACAATCACAGAAAAGAAAATTATGAGGATATAAGGAATGTTGTTGAAGAAAAAAAGGGTGCATATAGAAAATGTGCTGAAAAGATGCTATCCAATAAGGAGAGAAGAAATATTGCTAAATGTGTAGTAGGGAAAGCACGTCAGGACATTCGGATAGATTTATTTCTAATATCAAGAACTGCCTAAAAGGTTTTAAAATCTTTAAACACAACAGAAGAAGTGGAGATACAAATCAAATATGCTAAAAAAGAACGGTATAAATTATTACAAAGTATTGTTGTATGATATACAACACGAGAAACTGAATTAAAACAATAGATGAGAAGCCATTGAATTAAATTAAATAGAATCACACGAAATAACATCTGTCTTAACTTCACTTAAGATCAGAAAAGCGACAGGAAGAAATGTTATCAAAATTGAATTGCTGAATTATGGAGGAATGAGGATACATCTACGACTGATACATGTCTTAAACTAACTTTGGAAGAGCAGAACTATCCCCAAAGATTGGAAGACGGCTAGAGTGACAATATTTTTTTAAAAAAAAGGAGGGAAAAGCCTATGTAGTTACTAAAGAGGCTTACGTTGCCGAACTGAGTATGCAAGATTTGTGCTGAGATGTTAAACACACGACTTACAAACATAATTGAAGCAGTACTTCATGAGGAGCAAAAGGGTTTTTAGGAAAGGACGCTTTACGATAGACGCACTATTTATGTTACAGCAGATAATACAAAAACGTAGAAAATGTAATAAAGAAACACATATTACTTTTATCGAAGAAAGCTTTTGATAATGTCAATAGTGAGTAACTTTGAAAGATACGAATAGTGGATATCGTAATCACCAAATAGATACAATAAGAAGCTTGTATTACAACACCACTAGCACCCAAGATGTCAATGTAAAAATAACTAACAAGATACCAACTAACTTTGTTTTATATGTAATTTTTTGAGTTTTCTGAGTACTATGTGACTTAACTTCTGAGGTCATCAGTCGCCTAGAACTTAGAACTAATTAAACCTAACTAACCTAATGGCATCACACACATCCATGCCCGAGGCAGGATTCGAACCTGCGACCGTAGCGGTCGCTCTGCTCCAGACTGTAGCGCCTAGAACCGCACGATCAGTCCGGCCGGCTGTTTTATATGTACATACATAAAATAATCCTAATATGGAAAACAGAATTTCAAAAAGGTAATTCCCAGACAGGAGGACTCTTTTAAATAACTTGCTATATGCTGACTACCCAGTGATCCTGGCGAATAAAGAATACCTTAAGCAAGGAATTTAGTTACTGAAACAAGTAAGAACCAGAATAGTGGTAACTCAGGAGGCTATAGCGTAAGTAAGTCACTTCAGTTACACAAGATATAAGGTGACATACGGGTAGAGCAAATATATAGGAATTAACCTCAGTAAGTTCAGCATAATAAAGAATCACCCCATTTGATCTAATGTGATTCTGTATTAGGCGTCAGTACTAGCACACGACGCTGTGGTGCATTATGCTAACTACTTAAGACCCATCTTAATACATTATTGGCTCATGTTGAACGTGAACACTTCATGCAGGTTTTGAGTCACTCACGTACATCTAGAAAGTATTTCGTGATGTTAACGAAGGCCATGTTGGCGTGATGTACTCGACGATGCACTTTAGCTACACAATCTAATGGATCGTCCTAAGAAATACCAAATTAAGGTCAGCGTAAAGATGCCTAAAAACGGTGAAACGCGTAGTTGATAAATAAGAAAACTAAAATTGCAACCAAAACTGTTTTCAGCTAATACCATTCAACACTGCTTTGCTGATTCATTCCACAGATGGATTGGAAGAGGTACAGCAATGTTACTCCTTGTGTCATAGTTGCTAGGGACTCTGGGTGCGATATGAGGTTACAGCTGCTGGTCATTGAGGAACTCTCAGAGCACAGTGGTATATGACCCTGCTTCATCATGTGTTACCTCTCATGTGAAATTGACCTGCTGCCATTTTTCAACAGAGTGATGCTCGTAAACACATTGTACATCTCTTTATAAGCTGTTGAGGTCGAAGAGGGATGACCTCCACAGTGTGTGGTACTGGTACGCTGCTACTTCTCGGGAAGGTCTGCAGTTAAATGCCCCATGTATGGCTGCAGTAGTGTGGTGGATAGATACCAGGTGATGCCCGACATCCCATCATAAAACAGCTAACATTCTTCCCATTCTATGTCTAAATTCATCAACAGCGGCTAACCACCCCACGTCGTGAGCTGCACTTGTCCAGTGAAGTGTGCTTAATTCAGCAATGGCGCGTTGTCTTAGCCAGCGAGCGGCAACCGGGCAAGGTGAAGCAGTCAGCACTGCAGCGATCACGGTGACGACACATGTCCCGTAGAGGGCAGAAAATAGCGGCCAGCGTAGACAGCCATGACAGATGGAACGAATACCAAGCTTAGCGCAAGACACAGCAGGGTGTGCAGAATCGAAGTGTAGCCCCAGTAAGGTCGATGGCAGCCCATAGCAGTGTCTTGTGCTGGCAAAGGCATTGACGGTCCTAAATAGTGTTTCCCTCGCAGTGTTTACCCGCAAAGGCGATGACGTCCGCGGAGCTAGATGGCTCAGGTGACAGCGTTTCCCGCACAGTCTGGGCACCTGGATGGTCCAAGCTTCAACCCTGGACTTCCAGAAAAGGCAGACAGCGGTGGTCGGTAGTTAGCCAGCAGGTGGCCCACCGGTTGGTGGGCACCAAATCAACAGCATATAGATTTAGTGCAGACAGCAAGCCCGCAGATAGTGAATACAGTGGCGATGGCAGCTCGCTCGAACATTTCATTGCGTAGACTGGCATAGACCTCCCCTCGTTGCTTGTTGCTGGTGCTAACTGACGATGCCCGTGGTAGTATAGGTGCGTGCCTGCCCTCCTATTGATACTAAAACAGTAGCACTTGCGCACTCTTGAGTTGCAACAAAATCGAGGTGCAAGGTGTTACCGTGTTTTGCGAGCGCGACGTCATGCCCCCAGCTTTCCTGTTGTGTCAGCAACTTCACAGTGCATACAAATTTAGCCTTGCAGAAACAATTACTACATTTCAGCGTAATCCGCTTATTGTGTCTTAAGTGAGACCTTCTAACTGGTTACTGTACTGTGGCTTCCGAATTTTCTGCTAGGAGACGCAGAATGGTGGCGCAACATGCATCGCCTACTCATTGAATCTAGTTCGTCAGATCGTAGACTGTGTACAACTCTTGGGATGGACTCGAAAACACATTTCACATTATGACATAAAACTAGAATACGTTTTATCTCTCCGTACATTAATCTAGCGCAAACGACAATAGCTGTTGGTTGTTTACTAAGATTAACCCATCTGAACGCTAACAGATGCGCTGGGAGACCAGGTGGGTGGGCGGTTTTCAGTCCGAAGGTTGCACAAAGTAGAGTCAGAAGCATAACGGTACCCTGAATGTAGACATTCACCATTAAGGCTTGGTTGCGGCGATCTTTATGGTATTGCTACACATGCTGTAACATTTTTCCATCGCAACACGAACTTCTTGCGTTGTAATCAGCTCCATGAACTTCCTTTGCTTGGCACACATATCTATTACTACAGTGCATCGTCTCATAAGAAAACTGGTAGGGTTCCTGCACTTAGGATCCACTTAGCAACTAATAAATACACGAAACCCTCCGTTGCCAAATTTACCTTTATTGCAATTTCAATTAACGTGGAAGCCATGAAAACACCAAACATGGAGGCAAAATGTACGCATCTAAAGGCTACTTAAAACAAGGAATAAAATCACTTAAATTTGTTTCCAAAAAAAGAGACTACAACGTCCCAATTCGGACCTCACTAACACTTACATTTTATTGACATTAAATATAACAAGACAAATAATCTTACATGTGAAGAGAACAAATGAATAACACTATCAGTCTTTACAGATGAGGATACGACTGTATCCACATAGGTTCGCGCTCTGGTAAAGGGATACTTAACTTCAACATATAAGGTGATTACAGTAAGCCCGAATTCCACTCTACAAACGTAGTAACGATATAAGCGAGACAAATGTGCTGAAGGAGGGTAGCCGGATGTGCCGTAGTAAAAAGGGCCACTGTCAACCCCGTCAGGACACGCCCCCCGTGAACACGTCAGTTTCAGCTACCTGCAACATACACAGAGTAATTTGCAGCTTCTTAAAAAAACAATCAACAAATGAAAAGCACAACACACTAATAAAATATAAACGACTACTTCACAGACTTAGCTCCTCTTTAGAAAAAGCAAACAGCAGAATATTAATAACACGTAAAATACTTCTTACCTACAAGAAACTAAGGTACCACGTAATAGAATATCGTCTTGATCTCATAGAATACTCAGCTTGACTTGCCTGTTTATAGGTCTTACACTCAACAGTGTCAGCATAAGCAAACCCGCGAATACAAAACTCGAAATATGACATAAATAATGGCTGAAGACACCGACAATGCTAGGCTGCCACACAGAGGAGACAATAGTAATTTACAGCGGCACACAACCGGCCTCACATCTCCAACTTAGTATAATCATAATAAACAATTTTGTGTATAATAATTACTTACAGTACCATGAAAACCTCCGAATAACACTTATTACGCAAGGTAGGTTGGTTCAAATGGCTCTGAGCACTATGGGACTCAACTGCTGTGGTCATAAGTCCCCTAGAACTTAGAACTACTTAAACCTAACTAACCTAAGGACATCACACACATCCATGCCCGAGGCAGGATTCGAATCTGCGACCGTAGCGGTCGTGCGGTTCCAGACTGTAGCGCCTTTAACCGCTCGGCCACTCTGGGCGGCCGCAAGGTAGGTGCTGGTATCGAAATGCACCTTTAGTAATACAGAGTTCGAGTGTATTCACTTATTGGAAGGGTTTCAACTTTCCACACAGCTCTCTGTTTACACACTTCTATAACATCTGCAACTAAAGAAGAGCATGTAAATGCACATATAACTGACACAGATTCAAGCAGAATAAAACAGTACCTCAGTATGGCGCAAATGGCTTCATTTGCTTTACACGTGGGATATCTTCACCATTCAGTAATTCCGAAATATATTCAACAACGCGTGAGAGCCAGACGTCGCCGTGGTATCTGCTATTTACTTCACATAATTTCCTGCAGAGACACAAGGCAGACAAAGCGTTTTCACAAGTAACAGCGGTGAGCCATAGACACATCTCAATTTCAATGGCCAGTAACAAGAACCTATACATGTCCTCGCAGCAGAAAAACCCCAAAACACAACAGTGCACCGCTGCGATACCAAACCAGACGTCCCACTAAGTCACTGCCGGGATCTCTCGCTGACCCTGCCCATAGCGTACAGGCGTCGTACCACAGGCCTCACGCTAAACGTCAACAAGCCACCTCCGACCCTGCGAATCCACTACGCTGTCCCTGGTCACTCTCCGTTAACCACCCGACCACCGGCCTGAATCGCGGAAGGCAAAGATGGTGACGCTATAATCGATGGCAGCGATGGCATTCTAAGTGCGAGAACACTGGCGCCAGCCGCGCCACGGCTCAAAAACTATTAAAATAACATTGCTCTACTTTTCCCTCTTAACAAATTCCTTAAGAATTCAGCTTTTGTCAGAAAATGATCCTGCTCAGTTGATCCCTTCTGGTTTGCATTTCCTTCCGTGTATCCATTGACTCACTATTTTGTTACAACCTTTGGCACTCTTCTTTAAAACAAAACTTTCTCTTACGTTTCCCAGAAAATTCACACTCGGAACTATGCTGACGACATAATCACAAATGGTAGTAGGCGTAATCTCACTTATTTCCCTTACATTAATGCTAATTACAGCTTGACTCCATTTTCCAAAGCTATGTTTCCATGGGGTTTCGCGCGAACTGAGTCTTGGTGCCTTTCCACGCAGTTTAGCCGGTTCTTCCTTTGTGAGAGATGAATCTTGCGGCGGAACCTCACTGGCAAGAGATTCCTCAATCAGAACAACGCTCTGAGTTCCACTGGTCGCTGCTGAAACTCTACTTTTGCATGGCGCTTCCTCTTACTTCAAAATTGGTTCAAATGGCTCTATGCACTACGGGACTAAACATCTGAGGTCATCAGTCCCCTAAACTTAGAACTACTTAAGCCTAAGTAAGCTAAGGACATCACACATATCCATGCCCGAGGCAGGATTCGAACCTGCGAACATAGCAACAGCGCGATTCTGGGCTGAAGTGCCTAGAACCGCTCGGCCACAACGGCCGGCTTCCTCTTACTTCCAACACATATTACGTTGCATAAATCACAAACTTTATTAGCCTGCCAATCTTCAGGGGCACATTCTTCGAAGTATTTTTTGGCTCGATTCCTAGTATAGCAACCACTTTTCCCCTGTCTTCTCACACCTCATTCCCCCCTTCTGAGATACTGTCGCCGTAACGGATAGCAGCGAAGCCCGCATCTCGTGGTCGTGCGGTAGCGTTCTCGCTTCCCACGCCCGGGTTCCCGGGTTCGATTCCCGGCGGGGTCAGGGATTTTTTTCTCTGCCTCGTGATGGCTGGGTGTTGTGTGCTGTCCTTAGGTTAGTTAGGCTTAAGTAGTTCTAAGTTCTAGGGGACTGATGACCATAGATGTTAAGTCCCATAGTGCTCAGAGCCATTTGGTAGCAGCGAATCTGGTGCACTGTTTATGGGCAAATGCGTCTGTATCACCTGATTATCTACAACACTTGCAGGATTATGAGCATCATCAATAGCTCCGTGTGTATCTTTTACAGTGCCAGCAACAAAATTACCGTCTGCAACTCTGGTCTGAGAGGTCTGATGCCATCTGACGTAACCTCAGACAAGTCTGGGCAGATGATATTGATGATTGGGGCCTTTTGCATTATTACTGTATGCTTCGTGCGACACAAAACTCATTGGCATATATACTTCCTTGTGGATACACGTCCAGGATTACAGTATCTGTTACTATTCACTCGCTCGTCTCAGTGAAGCTCATATCTACTTGCCTGGGCACTAAGGCAGCCAAATTTTCGCAACATTCTCGATCTGGTAGCCTCACTTTACTTTTCTTAAATTCCACAATCTTGCTAACTTCTACATCACTTAGAGGCCGAACAATAACTTCTTTCTTCCGATTATCCACATTTGTGCTGGTACTAACCTTACTTAATCTCTCCATCGCCTCCTTATCCATAATTAAATTTTAATTCGTAAAAAATTTATCCCTCTAGGAAATTACCCTGGGATCAACAGCCTCCTAGCCTAATTTTCCTCCTGTCTTTTCTGTCTATTCTTAACAAAACTGTCGGCACCTGTTAACTAGGTCAGTGGTAACTGAAATTACTGAGGAAGCAGGTGAAGTAGCCGAAGCCCTGCCCTCCCCATGGACTTCAATTGCAACATTGTGGAAGCAAAATCCAATAATTACAACAAAACAAATGGAAACGCAAATTCAAATGGCTATAGGACCCTTCAGTGAAACACTGTCACAAAACTTCTCGTTGTATTTCGACTTCTCTCCTGAGTGGCCACTCATCACTTACTTTTCACGTCTCAAAACAACCTACAAGTGAGTAAGTAATCGTACTATTTTATCAACCAGGCACAAACTAGCATACACTGATGAGGCAAACCATATTGACTTCCTACTTTCAAACGTGGTGGTCCACTTGCGGAATGCAATTCAGCAGTGGTTCCGTGTGCCATAGGTTAGAAAAGTACGTGATAGGTTTGCAGAGGCTTGTGGCACCAGATGATTACGCACAGGTAGAAAACTTGCGTAATTCGTGCACCTCAGTTTGGTTTCATTGGACTCAGATAAGCCGAATTTTAAGGCCATTTTGATGCTCCACAAACCATTTTGGCATGGTCCTGTCCTTGTGACACGGACAGTTATCCCACTGGAAGATGCCATCACTGTTAAGGAAGACATCAAGCGTAACGGGCTGTTGCGTGGTGTCGATAGTCGAACCCGTGACTCCTGAGGGCTGAGCTGAAGCTGGGACCCTCCGCGCCTTATTTCGTCAGGAGGCCGAGCAAATTCAAGACCGTCGACTGACAGTGCAGAGTGTTACAGTGGTATTTTGTTCACATAATTTACAGTGCAGCAAAGTTTTGAACTGCTACCCACA
This sequence comes from Schistocerca americana, assembly GCF_021461395.2. Lineage (NCBI taxonomy): Eukaryota > Metazoa > Arthropoda > Insecta > Orthoptera > Acrididae > Schistocerca > Schistocerca americana. The sequence goes on from NC_060119.1 coordinate 70,333,320, forward strand.
GCGCTGTTCCAAGAGTCCAGCCAGCTCAGCAACTCCTGGTATGCTGACGCTGCTCCATCATCAAGCCCACTCATCTAGAAGCCGGCCGCACTCACCCTGGTCGCCGCTCGCCAATGCATCGCGTCTAGCACCGCGCTGCTGCTCGCGATTCTGGAGACGGTTACAGTCCCTGGGCCCCGCCGCCCTTGGCACCGTTTGGCCTGCTCTGTCCGACCGTGGGTGGTTGTATGATTCACCCGTGGCCCTCGGACGCTGCTGCTCCCAGGACAGAGTCGCACTCGAACCTTCGCCCTCCTGGATGTGGTGCAACAGCTTGCCAGATGGCAACATCCACCACCGCCTCCACCGCTGTTGCAGCGCTGCCGCACCTCCCGCAGCATATGTGTCGCCCAGACCCTTGTACACTAGGTGGGAAGTGAATGTGGCAGGTCCTGGATTTGCTGCAAGCTGCTGTCACTGCCCTCCTTCATGCAGTACCCGGCTGTCATTATGTCCTGCCCCAGTGTTGTGTCCCCGGAGGCGTAATACAGCACGAACAAATACATAGAAACAAAGTACAGGTTTACATAGAAATTTACAACATCGCTGCCAGAATGGCCCCTATAAGTATAGACCAGCACAGGTCCGACCCGACTCTCGACTAACCTGAGACACACCACTAAAAGTGCCAGGCTATTTATACGGCTTTTCCCCTCGCGTCTGACACAGTGTCAGAGAGAGACAGAAACTATGGCAGGGGTAAACTCCCATACGTTAGCCACTTACACATCGCCACTCCCGGCTCTGCCCTACTGCCAAGCCTCATACGTCGCAATGACTTACAGCTACGCTGTTGCTTCACTCCCAACACACTGTACGTGCAATATGCCACGCTATGTTTACTTTGCATGGGCTACTCGCTGACGACTGTTACCACACACTGCCAGCGGCCCAAAACTTCATCGCCCAACCACGCCTTTACCGAATTTTAACAAAATTCCCCTTTCCGTGCCTAAGACTAATACTAGCGCAATAGGGCTGACAGGCGATCCCTAATAATGTTCACGTAGTCCACAGTTGCCATGGCGCATTCAGTTAATATCCATGGTCCCATGGAAGCGCAGGTGAATGTCCCCCGTAATATAATACTGTTCCCCCCATCCTGGGTCCATGGCGCGCTCCATGTTTCTAGCAGCCGTTTTCATGGATGATGGCATATATATACACGACTATCTATCTGGTTTAATAGTAAATGGGATTCACCCGACCAGGCGGCACGATTCCATTGATCCGCCGTCCAATCTCGATGTAATCATAATTGAAGATATTTGTTGAGTCTCATGGGAACACATTGGAGTCGTTACGGAACACCGTGTTGAACACTGCGCACTAAATGGCAAGACACTTGTGGCGGCGGCAGCACTGTACCTACCCATGTTCTGTGATGAGGTATGGACGTCCAATTTCTTGTGGCCTACCAGTGGTTTCAGCTCTCTTCAACCACATTCCACAGATGCTCACGACAGTAACACGCGAACAGTCGAACAGCTTCGGCGCTTCCGAGACACTCGTTCCCAGTCACTGGGCCACAACAATGTGGCTTTTGTCAAAGTTGCTTAAGTAGGCAAATGTCCGCACATTCGCCACTTACCGTCACTAGAATGATTCCCCGTTCGTCTCTGCTCCGCTCATATCCTTCTCACACTGCGTCACGCGCACTCAGTGACATCAGTCACCATACAAGCAGTAGTCAAAATCTTGTGGATCATCAGTGTGCATTTTTAAGGGTATACGGAACACCCTATGCTTACAATGTTAAATTGAGCTAAAAGTTAGGAATATTTTCTCATTTGTAATTTGGACAATACTCTTGATTTTTTCACAGAACGCGGAGATATGTTCTGCTTTCATGCTGAATTATTAATTTTGATAAAATAATGTATAGTTTTTCAGATATTTTATTTTTTGTAAATGTTAAAAAAAGTTATACATTTTAACAAGTATTTTAAAATTTACATCCATTAATACAAAATAATTCCACATATCTTTTAATTCAGATATATTTGAAGGTCTTAAGGAACAACTACAGAAAATTTCATCTTTCTACTATAAATAGGCCCTGAGAAAATGTACCTTATACACAAAAAAACTAATGTTACAGGAAATTTGCTTCAAAGTTTTCACTTCAGTACAAGCCTGCTCCATAGCTTGTATCATAAGAATCGTCCAACAGCTTCCTCTTGATGGCTCTGCTATGATGTCTAGCTATCTTTGAATATACTTTTATGGCATTATCTGAAGACCTGAGCCGTTCCTAGTCCAGATTGAATGATGAAACAGCATCATAAACGCCAAAGTGAAGTGTGTTTATACCCAGAAACACAGTTTTAGCTAGTCTATTCCATATCACATGGTTCACACACTCATTTGGATTTTGAGTCCGGCCAGGAAGACATTTCTTTAGTAGACTATTATCTGCGAGGTCTCGGAATATTGGTTTTATTTCATCCATTATGGCAGGTGGCAGGTGATGAGGGTGATTGTATTGTTTCTTAGTAACCTTGCCTCTGTTGTACTTGCACCAACTATCGTCTCCTTTTGGACATAACCCATGTTAGGGATTCTCATTGTTTGGAGCTGTATGAAAAAACAGAGCCCAATCTGCTCTTCTCATTAATTCTGCATCTGCTGTATCCTGTCTTATTGCTAGACCATAGCACTTCTGAATATGATCTATTGTAGCATCTGTCAGTCTATTTTTCCCATCTAAGGTTTTTCCATCGCTCAATTTCTTGCCTTTCATGCTAGCCTTGAGCTGTCGAAGTCTTGATCCCATCCTTTTCTGAACATGGCCAACACACTCCAGTTTGGAAATTTTCACATCGTTACCATAGGGTCTCAGTTCCTCAATTTCTTTGAAAGCCTTTGAGTCACCATCTCCAAGATAATTTATGTATCTAACGTTGTACCATTTCACTGAGCGTTGATAAATACTTCTTACACCAGCAACTTCCATACCACCACTTGACCCATAGTAATTTGCCATGCACTCCTCTTCATGTATAGTTTTCATTTTCTCCTTGCATCTACAATGCTTGGAAAGTATTGCCACATCAACTACCTTACCAGTGCCCACACTTGTAGCTGTTACTACACCATTCATAGATGTGTGGCCTCTCTTCTACCAGCTTCTATCAAAAGCTATGGACAAATCTCTGCTATTATTATTTTCAACAACTGCTTCCTCAACAGCATCTTTCATGTTTTCCTGTGCAACATCATCTACAGCAGAACCTATTGCAATTGTGTGTTTGTTCAATTTTTAAGGTGGAGGAGGGAGGTTCATCACACCACACAACATGGCACCTGCAGCCCTGCCCTTTTCTATACACCGTAATCCATAAACCAGTCTAATGTTTATATCGTATAGTTTACCTGTATCTGCAGTAACATGTGAGGAATTAAAAAAGTAACACTGTGTTTGCAATAACTGCACATCAACTGTAATTCACAAGCAAGTCCTACATGTAAGTTTGTTTTCAATGAAACACCACATTTTCCACATTGTTTGCAGCACACATTGTTCTCTAAAACGTCTGATAATAAAGAGACGTTAATTACCTCATATTTTGTAGTCCCAGCATTTAGTTTCTAGTATTCTTCTTCAATTCCAGCTAGTTTTCTTCTTGAAGCCCTTTCCGGTGTAGTGGCAGCAGCATCACTCAATGTATCACTACCAGTGTGGAGGTTAGTCGCTACTGGGACATCAGATACTGATGAAGATGAATCAGACGAATTTTTAGTGCACTTTACTTTCTTGCGCCAATGTACACGCTTTCTAAATACCTTCAGACTAGGTATTGGCATGTTGAAGGAAAGAAAACCCAATGACTTCTCCACATACGAATTTCATAACAATGACATGGATGTACTCACAAAGGAAACAATACAAATGGTGCAGAATCTATTGTCCACTGTCTAGCAGTGTACCAACAGAAAAGCTAACTCTCTTGTGCTCAATTACATCTCTGGCAAGGCTGTCTATATAAGGTATATTTCGCGTCTCATATACAAGGTGGAACATCGTGTGTCGAAATTATTTTAAAAATTATTTAAAATTGTTCTATTCACGTCATCCACATATTTTATACATGGTATTAAACTGGAGAGTCTAAATTTTTCGAAAAAGCATTTACCCAAAAATCTATTTTTTCATCGAAAAACTCATTCTGTATACCCTTAAACATTTTCAGAATGTTTTCTTCGATTACTTGCTGCACTTCAATTATGAGTAACATGTTAAGCAGCTGGTTGATTACCCACTGATATGACACTTGCAGGCAAAAAAGAGAGAAAGAACAGTGCACTCACCCTTTGTGTATTTTCCCGAACAGGGCAACTATGAGCAACAGTGTTTGCACCATACGCAAATGACGGCTGACTTACACTGGACTCGCATTCGGGCGGACGACGGTTCAATCCCGCGTCTGGCCATCCTGATTTAGGTTTCCCGTGATTACCCTAAATCGCTCCAGGCTAACGCCGGGATGGTTCCTTCGAAAGGGCACGACCGACTTGCTTCCGCATCCTTCCCTAATCCGATGAGGCCGATGACCTCGCTGTTTGGTCTCTTCCCCCAAACACCCCTGCCCTGCCCCCAACGGCTGCCAAGCTTGATGGTCCAGGCTTGAACCATGGAACACCATAGTAGACGGCCACTTTTGATCGGAAGTAAGCTGGCAGTTGATCTGCTAAGTGTCAGAGACCAACTCCGCAGAATTCAGAGCTGGTGTGGACACTTGGCCTGCAACTGGTGAAGACAGGGACTGAAGGCGACAGCTTATCGACTCATTTCGATTCGCAGACTGGGGTTGACCTCCCCTAGTTGCTAGATGCTAGCGGTGACTGACAATCCGTGTCTATTGACACTACACCGGGTGTCCTCTTATGAGTCGTCAATCGTTATTTTTCCTGGTGTTTCGGTAGATATTTGCAAATTCGTTTCTGCATTGCTTAGCTGAAGTCAGCCCCAACAATTACTGCTCGTCAAGTGTTTCATGTAACACCCAGTGACAACCGAAAGCATAGGCTTTTTTCTCACAACAAACGAAATTGTTTTTGAATCACAATTTTACATGGACAGCCGATAGAGTGCACCCAAATTAGTCTAGTTCCATATATGTTTTACCGACATATATCAACAGGGACAGTAAAACACGAAGAAAAAAGAGCAATCCACAACAGAAACTGTAGCGCTGATTGCTTAGCGGTAGAGTTCACACAGGCCAGGACAGTGCTTTCTCTTTTGGAGTACTGGTTATTCTTCGCGTTTATTGTCCCTCTCGATACATATCGATAAAAGAAGAATACCGCCTTAGACTAATCTGCGACTGTTGTATCGAACGCGTACTTAAAATTTTGCTTTAAAAACCATTTTGTTTGTAACGCGAAACAAACCGTCGCTTACCGTCGACACAGGACGTTGCTAGAAAGACGGGGTGAGGAATACTCGTTTGCGCAGATTCCAGTTACGTACTGCAAAGACGAAATTGCAAGTATCAGCTGAAACACCAGAGAAAATGTGCCTGGTGTTTCCTAGGAGAGACACCCTGTATTAGCGAGCATGGCCAGCAATATTTTCTGAAACAGTAGTGCTGTACTCCTCGAAGTCAAAACTAGATCGAGGCGCAAGATCAGACAGTTTAGAAAGCATGACAACATTGTCCGTGCATTCCTGTTGTGTGAGAATCTTCAAACCTCTGGAACCGTATTAATTTAGCCTTTCAGGAGCTGTTTTCACAGTGTCAGCGTAATCCGATAACAGCTTCATACGAGAAAACCCTAACAGTTGTCTCTACTGTGGCTCCTTATGCGATTTATCTGTGAACTCCACTGAAAAGTCGGTAATCGAAGTCTTCTGCCAGGAGAGATAGAGCGGTTGTGTAACAAAACGGGCTGCATGATTAACCTGCGGCCAGTGTCACGCCGAGATCCCACTCAGAGCGAACGTGAGTCGCTTTAGCTGGTACGTCAACTCTGTCTTAATAAGTGTCGAGAACTTTAATGACGTGCTACAAATTTGTGGCCCAGCTTACCACAGAGGAAGAAAATTTTTATGAAACCTTACCCAACCGAATCAGAACATACGCTCGGGCCATAGGAGTGACCCGCATCATACTGGTTAGTGTGTACATACTGCCAGATTTTTTTAAATGTGACAGGATTTTGTAATCACTTCAGTAAATATCACATATACCCCCAACGAGTGATGCCTGAGTCGTTCTCCTACAACCGATCTCATTATCTTAATCATACTAAAATCTGAACCGCTTTGTGTGCCATACAGCAGTAGGAATACGGTGTCATCATCTGTCCTAACAGAAATCAACTAATTTGCAGGTACAGCTATACATTCACAAGTTTGAAGCGGCACATCGCGTTGTGCTAGCAGCGGCTGCACGTGCGGCAGAAAGATTCTGGGCACTCCGGAGGCGATGAATGAGGCCGACCCGACTTGACCCCCACGTGGTGCGCACGTGCGCGAGACGCGTCCCATTCGCCGCCGTAATGGCGCGCGCGTCCAGAGGGAGCATATTTCAGCGCCGCATCTTTCTTTCATGTGAATAACGAGCGCCCCAGTACTCCGCCCGTCTCTGTGGACGCTCTCCACACGAGCCCGGCAGCTCCACGACTCTCCGCTCGAGAATGCGCGTTCCACGCCCCACTCACTCTCGTCTCGCCTGTTTAATACCTCGCCCGCGCTCTGACGAAACAATAGATGCACTTTCCCGTTGCACGTTCTCATTTCCATACTTTTTAACATTCCCACCATTCATCTTTGAGTGTCTGTTCCGAAAATTTCTTACTGCTCAATTCATTTACATCTACAACTGCTTGGCAAGTCAAAAGACGGTGTTGGAGGCTACTTTGTGGACCAATATACATGGTGTCTGTAAAATAATTCTCCAGTTTGAATGGTATATTATATACCTGTTTAATTTAAGCTATTGTCCGCCTCCGGTAGCTGAGTGGCAGTCTGCCTTCGGCAGTGACACATTGCGGACCGTGTTGCCTGCCGGCCGCTCTGTGGTGCGCGCGCCTATTTATTTACGCCGAATCAGCTTCGCGTGTGCGGTGTTGTGAGTCTAGAACGAGATGGCACACTCGTACAGAAAAACGACTTTGAAGTTCAGTTTTGCGAACGACTATACACGACCAAAGGTACATGAGATTGAACGTTTCTTAAGAGAAGAGGTAAAAAACGATCTACAGGAAATCGTGGGAATCAATTTATCGATCGTTTCAAGCGTCGTCTATGTCAAGCTTGTTGACGAGGCAGCGTGCGAAAGACTTCTACAACGATCACCGAACGGGTATGGTTTCTGTCATGCCGACGGGAATGTTGGTGCGGTTACAGTCGATCACGCGGGAATGGGGATCCGCACTATACGAGTTTTCGAACTTCCGTTTGAGGTCCCGTCTGAACCTGTTACCGACGCCTTTCGACCATACGGTACATTTCTATCCCATGTGGCCGAAAAATGGACGAGTTTCACCACTTACCCCGTTTTAAATGGGGTGAGACAAATACGGATAGAATTGCGAAAGCACGTCCCCTCTTATTTGTTCATAGGAGGTTGCCGAGCGATAATAATCTAAGATGGGCAACCTCGCACTTGCTCGAGGTGCGGGAAAGAAGGTCACGTCCGCTCGGAATGCCTCCAGCGACGTTTAGTGCAAACTCCACGGCATGACATTCAGGCGCCACAACAGACGACTGTCTAACCGTTGACCTTTGTGGAAGCCCTGAGAGGCGACGTGAGGGAGATTTTCGATGGGCACCAGCAGCTGTCCTCTATAGAGAACATGGAGACCAACGGACTAGATCTCCGACCACCGGTTCCACCACAGCAGACACAGGACACCATACAAGAGATGCAGCTGACGACCGCTCCAGGCTCATCCGTGGTGGCTGCTAGTGCTTCCACCGAGAGCGTGATAGGCCAGGACCAAGACGGAGGATACGCAACCCAAACAGCCGATGCGGAAGCGAGGCAACGGAAACAGCGTTCGCCGAAGAGAAGAAAGAAGTGTCGACTGACTTCTGCTGACGATAGCCATAGTCCCGAGGGGACAGTGGACGACAACGACAGTATCGACCTGAGACCAATGGATTCAACAGATACCGAGATGACGATGCAGGAATTACACAGCGACGATAACATGAACTCTCCTTCTGGTGACTGGAAGGCAGAAGTGGAGATGACAACTGTCCATCATCAGAGCGGTGACAACGTTGCCTCCCATCCATCGACCAGTTCCGGAAATATTCTGGGGGACTGGGCGCAAGAAATGGACCAACAGGAACAGAATGAAAATACGAACGCGACGATTGAGGATAGCCCTGCCAGAGGCCGAGAGGGGTCGAGAACTGTTGAACAACTTAGTGTGGTGAGGAGCGCCGGGGGTGCAGATAGACGCTTAATGAAACCGCCCTCCAACTGATGAACACACGTCAGGCGTACCGCATTGCAACGAGAAACATTAATGGCATTCGGACACCGCTTAAAATTCAAATGCGGACGTGGATATTGTACTCCTACAAGAAGTGCGTTTCACATGGCCGCCAGAGTTCTACGGCTACGAGGCACATTATTCAGTGCACGATGAAAGTGGATGCGGTGTGGCGATTCTCACCAGGGAAGGAATAGGACTGGAGGACGTCATGTCTCCCCCTTCGGCACGTGGCATAGCGATCACTGTCGACGGCGTTCGTTTCATCAATTTATGCGTGCCATCTGGCTCCACAAAACGAAGAGAAAGGGCGACCATTTACACCGAAGAGATATCACCGTTGTTCGCTGGACGCTATGATAACTGTATAGTTGGCGACGACTTTAATTGTGTCGTCGACAGAAAGGACCAAGTACCTCGTTATGTGCCATGCATGGAACTGCGTGCGTTGATCACCGAAATGGCGCTTCTGGATACCTGGGAACTGCAGCATGGCGACAGACCGGGTTACACGTTTGTAACGGAACACTCCGCGAGTAGACTTGATAGAGTGTATGTGACACGAGCTCTACGGACGGCGATACTGGATGCCGAAATCTGGCCAGCGGCTTTTACGGATCATATGGCGTACGTCTGTACGATTTCACTAACGCGTCAGAAGATATGGCGGAGTAAGGGTCACTGGAAAATGAACTACGCACTTTTACGTGACACTGAATATCGCCGGTAGATAGAGGCAGCCTGGGAGACCTGCGTTCGCCGCCAACGAGCATACACCTCGGTTCTCCAGTGGTGGATCAGATGCGCAAAACCAACGTTACGGAGAACGTTGATACGATACGGCAGGACAAATCGCAGTGGAACCTCACGACGGCTGATCTTTATTTTACAGCCCTGAGGGAGCTGATGAACCAACAACCATCGCCGGAAAGGCACACGGCCATGCGCAGGATAAAAGCCAAGTTATTACAGCTGACGAAACTAAGAATGGAAGGTATAATGGTCCGGGCGAGATTGGCGGACACAGTTACTGCCGAAACCCCCTCCATGCACCACGTAGTACATGAACGCCGACGACGACGCAGGACATTGATCAGGGAACTAATCTCTGAAAGTGGCCAGCAAGTTGTGAACCAGCGTGATATTGCGCATGTGTTTACTGAATATTTCCGGCAATTAAATGAACCTGTACAAGTGAACCACGAGACACTACGTGATGTCATCTCGGAAATGCCAGATAGAGGACCACCACTGGATGCAGAGGCTTTCCTCACAGCGATAACAGAGGACGAGCTGACAGATGCAATTGCCAGGGGGACTCCGAACAAGTCCCCAGGACAGGACGGCTTCCCAATTGAGTTATACCGCGCCTTTGCATACCTCATGGGACGGACCTGGATTCAGATGTACAACAAACTCCTGTTACCGCAGACTGAGATACCTGCCGAATTTACGGAGGGTATCATCATCCCAATACCCAAACTACGCGGTGGCAGTCGGCAGGAGATTATAGACCACTCACTCTCTTGAACTGCGACTATAAGATTTTCGCGCGCATCCTTGGGGCTCGCCTGTGGTCTTCAATTTCTGATAGACTCCTCATAGATCAAACTTGCCTCGGCCTTAACAGTAACGTACATACGGCGCTCGGTGAATAGCGAGATATCATCGCATTAGCAGCGGCATGCCGAGTGCGTGGGGCACTCGTCGCTATTGACTTCCATCATGCGTTCGACAGAGTGGATCATACCTTTTTGCATGCGGTGATGGGCAGATTGGGAATCCCACCGGCCTTCATTCTAGTGATCATGCGACTGTTACACGGCGTGTGATCAACGGTCTCGGTGAATGGGCGGGTCACTGACGACATTGTTATTTCAAGGTCAGTTCGTCAAGGTTGCCCCCTTTCGATATTTTTGTATGCAATGGCTTTTGAACCCTGTCTATATGGTCTCCGAAGACGGTTGGAGGGAGTGCCGTTGCCACAACTGACCTTTCATTGCCGCGCTTATGCTGACGATGTGATGTTGTTGGCACGGACAGGCGAAGAAGTACGTACGGCGTTGGCATGTATACAGCGATACGGGATGGCGGCAGGAAGCGTGCTTAATCTACAGAAATCACGCTGCATGAATGTCGGTCGAGGATTATAACTGGGGGAGGAATGCCCGCTCATGTTAGTGAAGACCATAAAATGTCTAGACATTACGTTCCACACGGATGTACAGCGGACAGCAGCGGATAACTACCGACGCATATTGAAGCTGATGCGGACAATGGTGCTGTTACAGAAATTAAGAGCGTTGGATATGATTCAGAGGGTGACCTATGTTAACATATACGTAGCTCCGAAACTCACTCACGTAGCGCATGTCCTGCCTTTAACGCGCACAATGGCATCACGGATACAAGCAACTTTCGGAACCTACGTGAGTGTGGGACACCTGTTTAAGATCCAATACACAACGCTGACGCTACCACCTGGAGACGGTGGACTTGGTCTAGTGAACGTATATGAAAAGGCACGGGCGTTATTCTGCAGTACGATTTTCCGACAGTGGCGTGGTCAATTTCGCAATATCTCGGGCGTGTTGGCCGATGTACTAGCGCCCACTTCAATGCTGCCCCCAGTCAGTGTGGGCCACATTTCAAGTCTTTTTTTTTTTTTTTTTTTTTTTGAGCTTAGCTATGTCAGAGATTCTTTCTCAACAACACGACTACCGACGACGCGAGATGTATACCAACTCTTACTGCGCCGGTGCCGCAGGAATACCCTGGAAAAAAGTACCCAGACAAGAACTGGCGACAGATATGGCGCGTTATACGGAACCCTTACCTCCCAACGTCGGTACGCTCAAGATGGTAGGTGGTGGTAAATAGGAAGTTCGCAACGAATCAACAGCGCCACGCGATTCATTTGGCAGACACTCAACTATGTTTAGGCGGCGCAAAAGTGAACACTGACGAACATCGTTTAGCATGTAGTGGGACGGCTCCAGTGTGGCACTTGGCACAACAGATATTGGCGTTCCTGTTACGCTTTGCCCTTCACACAATTTCATCAGACACACTTTTTTTCCCGCAAGAATCTTATTTTCCGGTCCAAAAAGCAATGCAGTGACATGGGTACGGGGAATGGTGGTGGGCTACGTATATAACAAATCGGAAAAGGAGAAAATTGATTATTGGCGTTTTCTCCTGGATGGACACACGAAGCTGCAACAGCATTAGAAATATGGGCAAAACTTCGCTAATTACTTGCGACTTACATTTACCGACCCGCCGGCCAGATGGGGTGTGACGGGTGAGAGATGAGATAGACGAAGAAGCCGAGATAGACATCGATCACACTTACGACCCTTAGTTAATTCCAAGAAGACGACCCAGTCTTACACCAACGTCTGGAGAACGAGTCGATAGATGGCTCTCTTGCGCTATCGAACGTCGGGTCGTGAGCAGGTGTCGCCCCCGACACGAATTTCATTTCATTGCTACAGGAGAGTGTTTCTTTTGTATTTGTACTATCCGCAATGTCTTGATGTCTTTCATTTGGGCATTTTCAGTTTTATTCATTTCCTTAATTAATTACATTTCTAATTAGCCAGTATTTTTCAACATATGGACATTGTAGACACTATTTATGCGGTAGTACAACAAAATGTATGTAATCAAAGGTGGTAAGTCTGACAATGGGAAAAAAGTTGTAAGCAATTTTAAAAAAAAAAATTAAAAAATATAAAAAAAACAAAAAAGTAAAAAAATAAAAACAAAAAAGTGGTAATCGCCGTAGATTCTACACTCATAGTCGCTTGTTCGCGTCCAACTGTATTTTTTTTAACCACATTTCGGTCTAAAGTTATGAGGAAAAAAAAAAGTCGTCAGCGCGACAGAATGTCAATCCTAAGGGCCCGGGTTCGATTCCCGGCTGGATCGGAGATTTTCTCCGCTCAGGGACTCGGTGTTGTGTTGTCCCCATCATCATTCCATCGCCATCGACGTGCAAGTCTCTGCCGGCCAGAGTGGCCGTGCCGTTCTAGGCGCTACAGTCTGGAACCGAGCGACCGCTACGGTCGCAGGTTCGAATCCTGCCTCGGGCATGGATGTGTGTGGTGTCCTTAGGTTACTTAGGTTTAATTAGTTCTGAGTTCTAGGCGGCTGATGACCTCAGAAGTTAAGTCACATAGTGCTCGGAGCCATTTTTTTTTTTTTTTTTTTTTGCAAGTTTCCGAAATTGCATCAAATACAAAGATTTGCATCCGGCGAACCGTCTACCCGACGGGAGGCCCTAGTCACACGACATTTACATTTTATTTAAGCTATTTATAACAAATAACACACCAAATTGCAGATAACTTAGCATTCCCTACGCATCTTCACTTTATGCACCTTCAGTTATATGGCACTAGTACGGCCGAAAATGTGATTCTTCCCAAACTTCTGTTTGCCTCTTCAGTTCTGAGTCTCAACTCTGGCAAATCATAAGTAATGACAGAACGTAGACACAATATTTTATAAGGCCCTAAAGGAAAAAATCGCATGGTGTAGGGTCAGACGAACGTGCAGGCCAGCACTGTCTTATTGACCATTACGACCAATCTAACAATCACGGACTTCGACGTCGAACTATTGCTGCGAAATCAAATTTTCGTGTTTCACTTTATAATTGGGGAAAAAGCCATCCTTGGAACATATCCAGTTAAACCAGCGCAGTTATGGAAGCTTCACATAGAAAGATGACCTGTACACTTGAGTCGAGGCACAACACATGAAATGTTAAATTTTGGGGAGATACAGGGAGTACTGGAAGTGGATAGTTCACTCTCGCTATCGTCCGATGTGAGAACGCCTCCCTACCCGAACTTGAATCTTTCGCCGATCGAGATGTCTTCGCTTACAAGACCTGGCATTGTGGAATAGATACTAAGACCCAATCTAGACCTAGCTACGTATATAATAATATGCCATTTACATTGTATACCCGCTCCTGTCGTAAAGTTAATAATGATGAAAATATATATGGATGGATGAAGGGACTTGGTGTACTTGCTGAGAATGTAACTGTAACTGGTGATGTAACCCTGTACTATAATTAACAATAAAGTTTGATCTGTAGCGTCAGCCACCAATGGGAAGACGTACATCTGGTGTACGGGGGCTCAAGAATGCAACAATTTGAAAAATATCGAAAACATAGTGTCGCGTTAGCCGCTGAGCGCCTGCGAGGCTGCATGATGCAACCCGCTGGGGCGCCTAGCACGCGCGTACGCGTGCTGCTAAAGCGACTACAGCACGCGTACGGGATAGCACTCCAGCGCTGGCCCTCGCAGGGGCTAAGTCCGTGTTCAAGGTCATGCGCTCAGTATAAAAGCGGCCAACGCAGTCCAGCGGAATCATTCCGCTGTGAGCTATATCTGCAACAGCATTGAAGCACTATGCCTCGTCGACGTGTGTATCGTCAACGTCGCCATTCAAGAAGATATTCTGACGCTAAATACGAAGATTATGGGTTTTCACCTTCCCACTTAGGTGAAAGGTTGCCCCATCACTGTACACCACTCGATCCTGAAAGTCGTCCTACCACTGCAAAACTTTACAAAAAAAATGGTTCAAATGGCTCTGAGCACTATGGGACTCAACTGCTGAGGTCATTAGTCCCCTAGAACTTAGAACTAGTTAAACCTAACTAACCTAAGGACATCACAAACACCCATGCCCGAGGCAGGATTCGAACCTGCGACCGTAGTGGTCTTGCGGTTCCAGACTGCAGCGCCTTTAACCGCACGGCCACTTCGGCCGGCGCAAAACTTTACATGTAGGGCTATAAAGCACCCAAAGTCATCTGGTCTTAAAGCGTACACCACCCTCCAACCGGTATGATCGCATGTGTAAACGTTTTCGCATGTGTACCCGTTTTCTTAAAACCTCCTAAATTGTCGTCTTTAACAAATGAGTTTCAAGACTGCTTTCCAAACAGAGTTCTTAGGACTACGAAGTTAAAAATCTCTGACACGCTCAACACGACCCCGAATGTCAACAAAAAAGTGGGACTTAACTGCTAAGGTCATCAGTCCCTAAGCTTACACACTACTTAACCTAAATTATCCTAAGGACAAACGCACACACACTCATGCCCGAGGGAGGACTCGAACCCCCGCCGGGATCAGCACACAGTCCATGACTGCAGCACCTTATACCGCTGGGCTAATCCCGCGCCGAATGTCTACAGTTTTAGTGTTCTGGTTATTACACAAAGTATATCTCAGAGGAAGTAATATGTTTTTTTGACTCATTTCGGAATGTTTGCTCTCGGAGTTTTGTTAATAACAATCTCTTCGTTTAACCACTTTTTTACAGAAAGTTTAAATATATCTCGGGACGTAGGTAAATTTCCTCTACAAAAGTAATCGATACCAACGTTATAAAAGCTCTCCTTATTTTAGGTTACATCTGAATTATGAGATACATGTGATCACATACAAATAATGATATGGTTCAGAGTCTGTTGTAACTAACAAAAGCATTTCATTTGAGCTATGGTCATGTACAACAAGTCTACTTAAAATATACGAATAGTAATAAACGTTGTTTCTGTCCTTTAGAGTATGTCCGACAGAACAGATCCATCTGTGACCATGCAGCTCGTTAAATGAATTTACAATGAAATGAATACGTGTCCGATAGAACAGATACAGTCAGGTTGAGTTGCGTAAGACGTAACACCCCCATTATTTCGTTGGCGATTGCACGTATCGACAACCGGTGTTCGGAAATTATAGCCGACTATGGTGCACATAATTTGGTACATGCACAATAATCACAACGTCTATATTGACCGAGAATATGAGGCAGGTACATGTTTTTTTAATGGATCGCTGTAACTTTTTTACCATAATTCGAACGCTCTAGAAAAGACGCGCATAGTGATGTAACGCATGTTGCTATTGTGATTCAAACTTCGCTTAAAAGACGCTGGGAAATATTGTACGATTGAAGGTCGAGGCGGTCGGAAACGGCTGCAGAATGTAAACACGCCTTGCGCGACTCGCAGACCGAGTTGCCGTGTTCTATACAGCATGCATGGCCTACGCTACGTAAGTAAATCATCCGCCCTCTTTTAAGCAAAGTTTGAATCCCAATAGCAACGTGCGTTATGTCACTATACGCGTCTTTTCCAGAGCGTTCAAATGATGGTAAAAAAAAGTATAGCGTGCCATTTAAAAAACATGTACTTGACTCATTATCTCGGTCAATATAAACGTTGTGATTATTGTGCATGTACCAACGTATGTGCCCCATAGTCCGCTATGATTCGCCGAAAACCGCAATCGCCCCCGGAATAAAGGGGGTGCTACGTCTTACGCGACCCACCCTGTATATACAGGGTTATTACAAATGACTGAAGCGATTTCACAGCTCTACAATAACTTTATTATTTGAGATAGTTTCACAATGCTTTGCACACACATACAAAAACTCAAAAAGTTTCTTCAGGCATTCACAAATGTTCGATATGTGCCCCTTTAGTGATTCGGCAGACATCAAGCCAATAATCAAGTTCCTCCCACACTCGGCGCAGCATGTCCCCATCAATGAGTTCGAAAGCATCGTTGATGCGAGCTCGCAGTTCTGGCACGTTTCTTGGTAGAGGAGGTTTAAACACTGAATCTTTCACATAACCACACAGAAAGAAATCGCATGGGGTTAAGTCGGGAGAGCGTGGAGGCCATGACACGAATTGCTGATCGTGATCTCCACAACGACCGATTCATCGGTTTTCCAATCTCCTGTTTAAGAAATGCCGAACATCGTGATGAAAGTGCGGTGGAGCATCATCCTGTGGAAAGATGAAATCGGCACTGTCGGTCTCCAGTTGTGGCATGAGCCAATTTTCCAGCATGTCCAGATACACGTGTCCTGTAACGTTTTTTTCGTAGAAGAAAAAGGGGCCGTAAACTTTAAACCGTGAGATTGCACAAAACACGTTAACTTTTGGTGAATTGCGAATTTGCTGCACGAATGCATGAGGATTCTCTACCGCCCAGATTCGCACATTGGGTCTGCTCACTTCACCATTAAGAAAATATGTTGCTTCATCACTGAAAACAAGTTTCGCACTGAACGCATCTTCTTCCATGAGCTGTTGCAACCGCGCCGAAAATTCAAAGCGTTTGACTTTGTCATCGGGTGTCAGGGCTTGTAGCAATTGTAAACGGTAAGGCTTCTGCTTTAGCCTTTTCCGTAAGATTTTCCAAACCGTCGGCTGTGGTACGTTTAGCTCCCTGCTTGCTTTATTCGTCGACTTCCGCGGGCTACGCGTGAAACTTGCCCGCACGCGTTCAACCGTTTCTTTGCTCACTGCGGGGCCGACCCGTTGATTTCCCCTTACAGAGGCATCCAGAAGCTTTAAACTGCGCATACCATCGCCGAATGGAGTTAGCAGTTGGTGGATCTTTGTTGAACTTCGTCCTGAAGTGTCGTTGCACTGTTATGACTGACTGATGTGAGTGCATTTCAAGCACGACATACGCTTTCTCGTCTTCTGTCGCCATTTTGTCTCACTGCGCTCTCGAGCGCTCTGGCGGCAGAAACCTGAAGTGCGGCTTCAGCCGAACAAAACTTTATGAGTTTTTCTATGTATCTGTAGAGTGTCGTGACCTTATGTCAATGAATGAAGCTGCAGTGAATTTATGAAATCGCCTCAACCATTTGTAATAGCCCTGTATATAGTTAAGCCTCACCGGCCGTTTGACCATCATCTTCTGTGCAGATGAACAAATAGTGCCCGAACTCTTAGGGAATTGGCAATAAAGCCGCGAATAATGAGTATAATGTGCTGGGGCACTATGAATATAGTGCGGGACAATAAGTTGCGAATGTGGGTCTCACGGGAGACGTGCCGGTAGCACTATTCGCTGTGTCCTCGATGGCTCAGTTTGATAGAGCGTCTGCCACTTATACAGGAAATTCCGGGTTCGAATCCCGGTTGGGGCACACATCTTCAACTGGCCCCGTTGGCTTCTATCAACGCCTGTATGCAGATAGGAGTATTCATTTCATTGTGACGTTACTTATCTCATCATGCATTTCAGACTAAAATAAAATGATTAAAATCCGAAGTATATAGTAATGATTCAAATAAGTTTTGCTACAGTGTCTAATATCTAAGCAATTAATCAATACGTTCCAGAAACTGTATAATAATTTTTTAATGCGTTTGGCAATAATAGTTATCATAATTTTATTATATGTCTTGGACACTAGGAATTAGCTATTTTTATTAATAACATTTTATGTAAAGAAATATGATAAAATTAAGGGACCTACATATGAAGTGTTACCAAAAATTCCTACACAGGTGAAAGTTGTTTGTACCAGTGATGAGGTACCTGTACTGAAGCCTCCTTGTCATCACTTTTGAAAGAATAACTGTCTCTATCCAAAAACAGTTTGTTTTAGAAGTTCCTGAGGCTAAAAGCTTCCTCTTTCTGAAATGTTCGTTTACAAATTGGAAATATATTATAATGACAAATATTATATGCTTTCATTTCTAATTTTCAGGTTTGTAAAAATTGTGTGCGTCTGTCATTATTAATGTGCTAAGTACAAAATCACCGCAGTATAAAGGTTTATGTTTCGCGAAAATTCTCACGGGAAAAGAGGGATTATAAATACGGGCGTTGCAGGTCATAGAGTGAATCTGTGTCAGGGTTTCGACCTGTAAAGATTCTATGCCAGCCAGTCTATAATTAACTTAATATTCGGAGGATGCTGTTCTACTTGGCTGCCCATAGAACCTGTGAAAAGCTGAAGAAACTTAAAATCGACGCAGTCATCAGGTTCTCAGCAAGACCATGTCCTCAGAACACCTAGGGTATACAAAAGACAGTATGGGTGTGGGCAGTTTTATTCTGTCATACTGTCCGCACTATTGAACAGCGCTGCATAGGACATAAAACGTGTTACCTCCTGCGCTGTCCCGAAAAATCACTTGTGGCGTAGGATGCACTGGAAAACGGACACGGAATTGCATTCAACGATAGTTCCATTATTAAAAGGACGGACGGCTTCTGCGATAGCTTAATAAATGAAGCAGTATAGTTCAAAATATCAGACAACACTCTCAGTAAAGACGGTGGACAGCGGCTGAGTACGGCCTGCCATGATTGGACAGTTCGCGGGTGCTGCGTTCAGTCGCGCCACCAAAATATTGCCATACTGTAAGAGGTCCATGACTAAAGGATTTATTGCTAGCGCACTCGTGCAGATGTAATTTCGATGGATTGCTCACGCGCTGCCTGCGTTATGTAAGCTATAAGAGAATCTCAGACCAGAGAGCAGTGTTGACTGCAGTAGGAACTGTTTGGCAGTTGTAGTAGTAGTAGCTAGGAGTCGTGTGTTTCAAGTTGGCTGGGCCGGTCGTGGGGAGCGATGGCGGAGCCTGAGCGTTGTAGTATAAGCTAAAAGCAGCCTCGCGCATATGTAGTATTGTTATATCAAGTCCCATGTAAATTTTTTAAAAAAATCTATTTGTGGTGTGCGTACTGTAAGACCTTCGGTACTCAAACCATCAGATTATTTGACTTGTCGCTCTAGCGAAGTAGGCGAGTGTCAGCAATATGTCTCGTGGTCTTATCGTGGCTTGTTTATCTTCTGCCGTTAGGTCAGATGATAGAAATGCCACTTGCACGCTTAGAGTAGCAGATTGACGGTGACCAACTTTAAACAGAACTTGATTAATTTTCACACGTATTTATTAAAATAATAAAAATTATAGACATTATGTAACTTGATTCCGGATGCTGTTCACGACTGACAATCTGAAGTTCCTTTGGTCTTGGTACGTTAATCTTTTTCTCGCATATCTCTGATAATTGACAAAGTGTCTATACATATCTCTTCATGGCTATGTACAGGAATATGATAAACCTATTAGGCGCAGACTGAAACTTGACTATAGACTGGTACAGACAAATTCACACTAACGCAGACTGACTGATCGGAGGTCTGTACACTCGTTATAATACCTCGAGCGTTCAGGTATCACTGCGCGAGTGTGATCCGTGAGGAGAAAAGGTTCTACATTAGCAGCAATCTCATTGGCTGCGTTACATATTAATACGCGGATCGGCGGAAGCAGAATTTGGTCCGTCTCTAAGTCAGCGTCATCTCGTAGTGCGCAGACGGACGAGCGCTGCGCCTGCGCTGCTGTGCTTAGCAGGGCGCGCTCTAGTGGGAAAGTTGTGTATGTGCTGACTACGCGGAACTATGTACACAACACTCTTAATGATAATCTTTCTCATAAAAAGTAACCTTTGACAATCACTCATTTCAATTTAAAGAATTTACGAATTTCTCCAATCCTTGGTCATCCCGATTATTGAAAAGAAAATTCAGTTGTTTCTTATTACACATGACAAATCTATCGGTCAGCATTGCACTCGCCTGTGCCAGAAAAATTTCTTATTGGAGCAGATATATATGCGTTATCCGGCGACCTTATTCAGGTAAGAATTTTCTATTTATTCAGAATGATCTCTCAGGGCCATGACGCAGCACTGCTGACGTTCAAAATTTACCAGTCAGTTACTGAAAGGTTATATGTCAGCCACAATTTTATTGAGAGATTAGTCACATTGTATTATTGGTAGGTTACGGAATTCATTTATTGGTTGGTTATGCTGAATGTGAGTTATAAATAATTATATTTTTAATGTTGGGAGGTTTCGGAAATTTTCTGTTGGGAGGTTACACTAAATGTCAATGCTACACATTTTTGCACTGTTGGGTAGTTACGCTAAATGTGACTATTATTTATATTATTTTAATGTAGGGAGGTACACTTGTCGACAAACGACCAGGATCGTATTTTTGTGAATTTCTGAGAAGTCAGTTACATATCTGCTCTTATTTACTTAATATAAAATGGAGTTTGCATCTGGAGCAACGCATTTACTATCTTGTCACTCTTTCTGTCACAGATCTTCGGCAATTTATTGCTCTTTGTTGTAATTGTATTTGTTCCATTTTTGCTTTGCCTTTGTTTGATTTTGTGCTTAAATTTGAATTGTAAAATGCCGCGAAAAACTGCTAATAGTATATCGCGATGTGCAACGAGTGAAAAAGCCGACTCGAATAATTTTATCGATAATACTGGCGACGCTCAAATGGAGACGGCACGACCGTGGGGTCGGGGATTTGTCCGAAATTTTGTGTGGGGAAAGAGGACACCTAACACCTCACGTGTTTGAAATGTTAGGACGCACTACTCGAAAAATCCCGAGAATAATCGATTCAAAGTGTTGGGGGTTGGCAGGAGAGCCAACACCGTATTACTAGAGGAAGCCGAAAGGCACGCGTTTTAGCTCAGGCAGGCTGACGTAAGGTCTGGAACAGGACAAGGAAATTAGAATTTAGAAGAAACGGACGTAGCTGGTGGAATACTTAACTTTAACCCATTAATGGATAACGTCGCTCTGGACGGTACATTATTCAGTATCTATAGTAACTGGTAATGGCGTCTTGCTAGGTCGTAGCAAGTGACGTAGCTAAAGGATATACTATCGTCTCGGCAAATGAGAGCGTATTTTGTCAGTGAACCATCCCTAGCAAAGTCGGTTATGCAACTGAGGCGAGTGCTAGGAAGTCTCTCTAGACCTGCCATGTGGTGGCGCTCGGTCTGCAATCACTGATAGTGGCGACACGCGGGTCCGACGTATACTAACGGACTGCGGCCGATTTAAAGGCTACCACCTGGCAAGTGTGGCGTCTGGCGGTGACACCACACAAAGTTTCTTAGGTTACTCATGAGTGTATAATGTTACGCCATTGCCGAGGCGCCGTCTGGGCAGTCGGCTCTCAGCCGTGATACCGTGCGGACGGGATCGGCGCGCCGGGCAGTGCTCCGCAGGTGTTGTTGTTTACCCGCTAGCGCGCGGTCGCGTCGTTGTATTGCCGTATAGTACCTGTACCGACCCGACATGGTGTTCTCATATCGAAAAGCTACAATCAAACTAACGTTCAACGCATCGTACACGAGACCGAAGGCCCATGAAATTGAACGGTTTCTACATCATGCACATAGAACCACAAGAACTGATAGGAATTCATTTGTCTATTGTAACCAGCACAGTGTACTCAAACTGATTGACGAAGCGGCCTGCGACAGATTACTCCAACGATCTGCAAACGGCTTTAGCTTCTGTCACGCAGACGGTAACGTGGGCGTGGTAGGAGTTGACCATGCTGGTCTGGGGGTGCGTACCGTGCGCATCTTTGAACTACCGTTCGAAGTTCATGCCAACCTAGTCGTTGATGCGCTGCGGCCATACGGCACAGTTCTGAGCCACACATGGGAGAAATGGAACACATTCGAAACGTACCCTGTCCTTAACGGGGTACGACAAGTGCGCATAGAACTTAAGAAGCACATTCCATCATATGTTTTCGTTGGTGGCTGCTGCGCAATTGTTATATATGATGGACAACCGAGGACCTGCTCGGGCTGCGGCCAGGAAGGCCATGTTAGAACTGAGTGTCTGCAGCGCCGCCTCGTTCAGGTGCCACGCAATGAACTTCCCCAACGATCCACTATGACCTCTCTCCCGCTAACATACGTGGAGGCGGCACGACATGATGTGATGGATGATCAAAACCTGCTACCTCCTCAAGCCGCTGCCACCTCCGTTGGAGAGTCAGCGCCGTCGACGACGCCGCAGCCCAACGGTGCAGAGGTTCCTACACCGTCTGCCCAACGCAGCGTCGTGGGCACCCAGCCACCGTCACTGTCGGAATCGGACACAGGGGTTCCTAGCGACCGAGACTGTGTCGAGCCCCGCCCTCCAGTGGATGTCGAATCTCGGACCCGAAAGCAAAAATCACCCAAGCGACACAAGCAGAGGGTATTGTCAGTTGATGAACAGGACAGGGATGTGAAGCCAGCGGCAGACACGATTCGTTGACTCGTCCACAACAGCAACGGACTCCAGTGGCATCATTCACCAAAAGGTGCCTGAAGACAAGGAACACACTCCTAAATTTGGTGGCCCAGAAAACGAGGCGCATTGCGTCGACTCTCAAAATGTGGGCTCCTGTGAAAACGACCAGCCACCTATGACATCACAATCGTCTCTTGGTGATTGGGCAGACGATATGGAGGCAGATGATGCACAGCAAAAATCGATATCTCCACCAGAGACCATGGCCGACATTGAGCCCGGAGGGCTCTGCCAGTCAGGGACTAACACGGCACAGTAATGCACAGCACGCAGATGGATAGCTGTGTGGTGTGTGAGACCACTGTGGTCTTGCACCGGCACACTGCTTCCGCCACTTGATATGTCTCAGTCATACCGTGTGGGAACAGTCAATGTAAATGGTGTCCACTCCACTGTCAAGACCCGCATATTACACGACATGATCAGAGCGGCAGACTTGGACATTTCCCTTCTCCAGGACGTCCGTCCCGAGCTGCGTTTAAACCTATATGGCTACACCACCTACAGCCTACCCTTAGGTGATGGCGCAGGAGGAACGGCCATCCTTCTCCGAGATGTCATAGACGCGACGGACGCGACGTACTTGCCTAACGGGCGAGGCATCGCACTCACACTTGGCGCAGTCCGCCTCATTAACGTGTACGCTCCCTCCGGTGGTGACAGGCATGTCTTCTATTCGGAGGAGGTAGCCCCACTTTTGCAAGGAAATATGGACCATTACGTAGTGGGCGGCGATTTTAACAGTGTTCTGCGGCCCGAGGACCAGATACCGCATTACGTCCCATGCCCGGCTCTACAAGCATTGATACGTGACCTCGCACTCCACGACACATGGCTCTTACATCATGGGACCCAGAGTGGATATACGCACTTTACCAGCCATTCTGCCAGTCGTCTGGACCGGATATACGTCTCGCGTGCCCTCCGCACATCAACCCGTGATGCAGAACTCTGGCCGACGGCCTTCACGGACCATCTCGCGTACATCTCCACTGTTACCTTACCCCGACAACTCACAAGACGCAGCAGGGGCCCGTGGGCGCTGAACGTCTCCCTCCTTCGCGAGGAAGCGTGTCGGCGAGCAGTCACTGACACGTGGCGTCGATGTATCAGGCGCCTGCCCATGTATGCTTCCACGTTGCTGTGGTGGCTGGGATGTGTCAAACCTGCACTCCGAAAGACCTTGATGGCCTACGGGCGTGACAGATCGAACTGGCAAAGGGCAACATCGGAATATTACTATACAGCGTTACGTGAGCTGGCGACGCAACCGCCGTCTCCCGAACGTCAGATGTCCGTACAACGCATCAAAGCTCGTCTACTTCGCATCAGGACCGAGCAGCTCGAAGGTGTCCGCATCCGTGCGCGAGTGCAAGACTGTATCCCCAAAGAAACAGCGTCTGTGCATCACATTGTGCGCGAGAGGCGCCACCGCAAACGTCAGCTCATTACGGCGGTAAACACGGAGGAGGGCGGCCGCGCAGTGACACAAACGGCATCGCGCACACGTTCGCCAGACACTATGGGACCTTGTACATGGAAGATCCGCGAAATGTACGTGATTATGACGAGCTGTTGTACGATTTTCCCGCCCCTCGGGACGTGGCACCCGATGATAGTCTGCTGTTGCCCATTACACCCGACGAGCTGACATCGGCCTTGGCACGTGGAGCACCGAACAAGTCGCCTGGACCGGACGGTTTACCCCTGGAATTCTACCGCACTTTTTGCCACCTTATGGGTGACAAGTGGCTCCAAATGTTTCAGGACCTGATCCGCCCTGATTTCACTGTCCCCACAGAATTCACAGAAGGCATCTTGATCCCAGTCCCGAAACCGAATGGTGGTTGTAGATGGCAGGACTTTCGCCCACTCACACTCCTCAACAACGACTACAAGATCTTCGCCCGTATCCTCCGCGCGCGTCTCCACACCGCTATTGGGAAAGCCATCCACAGCGATCAGACATGTTTAGGAGGTGTCAGCAACATTCATACGGCGCTAGGAGCATACCGCGACGTAATTGCTTTGACGGCGGCCTGCAAAATACGAGGCGCCCTTGTCGCCGTAGATTTTGACCACGCATTCGACCGCGTCGACCACGGCTTCTAACGCGCAGTTTTGCAACACATGGGCCTCTCTCCGGAGTCTGCACAGGTGGTCCTTCGACTGGTCCACGGAGCGTGCTCCCGCATGATGGTCAACGGTTATCAGTCTGGTCACATTCTTGTTGGACGGTCATTGCGACAAGAGTGCCCCCTGTCGGGTATATTATTTGCTGCAGCGCTTCAACCAGCTTTACATGGTCTACGACAGCGATTAACTGGTATCTCCTTGCGGGACGTGACCTTTCGTTGTTGTGCATTCGCCGATGACGTGGTGTTCCTGGCCAGATCAGAGGATGAAATGCATATGGCGCTACAGTGGCTACGCCAGTACGCGGCGGTCGCTGGGAGCGTCATCACGTGAAGAAGACAAAATACATGGATGTCGGAGGGGGGCTTTCCCACACAACGGCGGTGCCTTTTGACAAGGTGCCCGTACTCAAGTGTTTAGGAGTGCAATTCTATAGCACTGCCCGCCGCACGGCGGCGGCTACGTACCGCCGGCTCCTACACCTGACACGTGCTCTGCTGCAGGACAACAAACTGCGTCGCTTGGATATGCTTCTCAGAACACGTTATGTCAACACCTATCTTGTCTCAAAACTGAACTATTTTGAGCATATCCTTCCCTTGACGGCTACGATGGCCGACAGATTTCAAACAGCATATGGGTATTTCGTAAGCACCGGTCTGGTTTTTAAAGTCCGATACACCACCCTGACGCTGCCGCAGCGGGCGGGCGGTATCGGTTTAATTCATGTATATAACCGTGCGCGATCGCTTTATCTCAACACTATGCGTCGCAAGTGGACCTCTGCCCACACCACTCTGACGGGCACCCTGATAGCGGAAGTGGCACCACACTCTCTGCATCCCCCGGTTTCTGTAGGACACATTTCACCGGCACTCACCCACATCAGAGAGTTCTTGATTGACTTCAGCTACTTACGGTCAGAACTTCCGACGACACGGAAGCCCAGCACAAAAGACTATTAACGCCTCTATCAACAGCAGCAACCTGCAAATACGGTCACCCACAGACATCCTGAAGTTGCTTGGAACACGGTGTGGCGAGCGGTACACACGCCTTTTCTGCCTACGACGGTGCGTTCATTGTGGTACGTGGTTGTGAATGGGAAGTTCGCTACTCGTCAGAGGCTACATTCCATACATCTGACGGACGACCCCTTGTGTCCCACATGCTCAGTCGCTGACTCGGACGCACACCGTCTGACGTGTGCCGCGACCAGCGAGTGCTGGCTACTGACTCAGCGCATGCTGGCGTTACTCTTGCGGCGATTGCCTGAGTCTATCTCCCCTGATGAAATATTGCGCCCCGACAGCGTATACTTTCCATCAACCAGAACGAACGCCGTCAACTGGCTAAAAGGCATGGCCGTTCACTACATATTTTGCGATGCTCCCAAAGGCACACTCGACTTTAGATCTCTATTGATGACGACACATGCAGCTTCCAGCCGCCACCCGAAGTACAGAACTCGTTTCGCAAATTATTTAGGTTCATTATTTGCGGATCCTCCTGCTCACTGGGGCGTTCCGGGTATGAGACGGTGAAAATGAAGAAGAATCCTGGAGCATATTGATCCTCTACGGACGGAATAGGGGGGAACCCCTCCCAACAGACGAGAAGACGACTCGGACGCACGGCTACTGCAGTTGTTGGATCTTTCTTTGTAATGAAACAAAAATAAATCTATAAAAAATGTTATAAAAATTAAAGAAATAAATAAATAAAACAACATCGACAAACCCACTACATCCTCTTCCTGATCCTTCGATCCTCGAACTCGAACACGTTGCTTGGGCATGGCGGCGGGATGGCCAGGCTTCGGGTGTCGACCCCTGTCCTACCCGTCGTCCTGCTCCTGCAGCGGTTCATTAGATTAAGAAGAAGAAGAAGAAGAAGAAGAAAAAAAAAAGGTAGTTTACGGCTCGGACTCCTACGCCAGAGGTCTCGGGTTCGATTCCTCCTTTGCCATTTTTTTTTGTCTTCTGCTTCATTATTCTTTTGTTATTCCCCCAATTATTCAAACAGTTTCTCAAACCTACATTATTTTTTAAACATTATTTTAGCTCAAGAACGTAAGGTTTTTCATTCACTGACAAGTATTCTTGCTCGTTGTTCTATTTAGTTTTATGGGGTGTCAAAGTTTAAAGGGGCTTTGTCAGGGTTCCGTTGGGATTATAACGGTCATCTGCGCATAGGACTGTGAGCGAGCCGTGAGAAGTAAACGGCAGTTTGTTTTTCGATTTCGTCGTGAATAGACGTGCCTGTTTCAAATTTCTACGTGTTATTCCGATCCGAGGTTAGATATGTCGACTGAAGAAGTTGCTGGCTCATTTGGAATAGGAGAAGAAATTCCTGAAGAATCCATTCATAGTGATCTATCAAAATTACGATTGAAGGACGCAGTGGTGTATTATGAAAAGCTGTTGACGGAAAATAATTTAATTGCATCGACATCTTCGGAAGAAATCACTCGCGATGCTATGTTATTGGCCCTAGAACTTTATAATAATATACTGGAACTTTTGGGTGAAAAAACATTCGTAACTGAAGAGTAATTAATTCACGCTCATGAGGATTGCGAAGAATGTCAGGAGAACGACGAAGTGCCACAAAGTGATTCGTTTCCAGACGAATATAAACCGTCACCGAAAAGATTTAAAAGTGGCACTGTTTCCATTGCCTACAAAGTCAAAGTCGTGGATATTGCTAAAGCGCACCCCACATAGCCCTTGGCGACATTGCAAAAAAAAGGATGCCGCAAATTGAACAGAAAAGAATATCTTTCACAATGGGAGAAAGATGTTAAAAGTGATATGCGAATAAATAAATTAGAGGTGATAAATTCGTGGACCTACGACCGTCTTGTGGAAGCAAGGCAGCAATATCAGCAAGTCACGACAAGAAATCTACAGCAATAGGGATTGGCTGCGGCTGCACAGTTCTTCGATTTCAAATTCAAGGCGTCTGGTCGATGGGTCACGACATTTAAACAGAAGCACAGGATTTCACAACATGAGATCACGAAACTGGTTTCGAAAAACGAACCGACGTCAATGGAGGACATCCAGGCGTCGGCGGAGACCTTTCGTCGCCAGACGTGCCGTTTAATCCGCCAATACCATGAGGATTGTGTGATAAATAGTGACCAAACAGGTAAATATATGTTTTCTCCACACAAAGTGTTTTTACCGATGTAAAATATATCTATGCAAATTTAACTATAGAAAAAGAAATTTATAAACACATTCGAATATTGTTTGATATTAAAAATACTATTGTTTCAAGAAGCCAATATCAATCTGTTTTTAACACGACTCTCGCTGAAAAAGGGAGCAAAACACTTTTCGTGAAAAAGTCGGATTTGAATAAAGTGATGCATTCATACACCGCACAATACTCAATAACGTTATCCGGAAAACTGCTCCCACATGTCTTCATATGCTTACAAGAAGCGACCGGTCATTCCGGACCTCGTATTCACAAAATAATAGACGGCTATGCCAGTACTTATATGAACGTTGTCGTAACACCATCGGAGTCCGGAAAATTAACAACAGTTTTATACATGGATTTTCTCCGGAAATGTTTAAAATCTTACGTCGGGGAGAATAAATATTTACTTCTTACTGACTCTTGGTGACGTAAAACGAATCCGCAGATACATGATGCAGTTTTTCAAGATAACGAAAATATGCCAACTTGGTCAGTAAAAGTCATACCTCCAAAATGCACTTCTCTGGTGCAACCTTGTGATGTTTACTTTTACAGGCAAGTTAAAAATTTCATAAAGCGCTTGCAGAATTGCAGGGCATTGTTACAGGACAATCGTGAAATTAATTCCCGGAAAGATTGTATAAAAATTCATTCTATATTTCACCATCAATTATCGTCACCAATATTCCGACACATGATTCAATATGCCTGGTATGCCTCCAAATTATCAGAAACTTGAAACAAGTTCGTAAATGTTAATGGGGCATGTTTTTGTACAGATTTGTTGCAAATGCCTTGTGATTGAAAAAAATACGCTTTTATATGTTGCGCAAGATGTCGCAAAAATTATTGCTGTGTTAGTTTTTGCAATAATTACCACTGTGGTTCTTGTTTATAATTACTATATGTATAAAAATTGAATTTTCCCCAATCGACTTTGTTATTCTGATTAAAAACCCAATGTTTCTTCTCATATACTTTACAATAAAAAATGGAAAACCCACCGCCATGAATTGTGTTGTTGAACTAAGGGAAAATAATTTTTATTCAATAATGTAACTAATTTGTGAAAGATAATGTAGGTTTCGGAAACTTTCTGAATAATTGGTGGAATAACAAAAGAAAATGAAACAGATGAAAATAGTTCCAGAGGAGGAATCGAACCCGAGACCTCTGGTGTAGGAGTGTGAGGCCTAACCACCATTTTTTTTTTTTTTTTTTTTTTTTGGGAACAGGAAGGAAGGGTAAACAAACAATCTTTATTCGTACAGTTGTGCTGTCCTAGGGATAAGAAAAGTATCGAGACAGCAAAAACAATTTTGAAACCATAAAATCAACGTAAAGGCCACCCTCTTTTTTTCTTCTTTTCTTGTAACATGAATAAAGTAAATGACAATCCTAGTCACGGGCGGGAGTGAAAATGAAGTTATCATCTGCATCACAATCCCTGCAGCACGCGGTGTCACATCGTAAATCTGGCAGAAAGCCATATAATCTTGACCATTTCTGCCATTGTGGGCGGCATGTATGTCTCCTGTGGCGACCATTCGAAGGACCATTATCTGAGGCGGTTTCGGTGTTTACCATCGTTGTGTGTGTGTGTGTGTGCTTTTTTTTCACGTTAACATAATCCAGTCATAATTGGCGCCAGCAGGTAGGGGCCAGTTTTCTTCTCAATGTGCTATATGCCAATATAATAGAACCGCGCAGTACTGTCTCTAGTAGTTCTGCTGCAGGAGTCTTCTCAGTTCTGGGACACCCCAGCTGTCAGGCGGATTGTGATAAACACTTCCTAAAAAGTTGGAAAAGTAAGTCCTGTATTTCGTATGAATCCGTATGAGCTCATGTTGTTCTTGTAAATACACTCCTGGAAATTGAAATAAGAACACCGTGAATTCATTGTCCCAGGAAGGGGAAACTTTATAGACACATGCCTGGGGTCAGATACATCACATGATCACACTGACAGAACCACAGGCACATAGACACAGGCAACAGAGCATGCACAATGTCGGCACTAGTACAGTGTATATCCACCTTTCGCAGCAATGCAGGCTGCTATTCTCCCATGGAGACGATCGTAGAGATGCTGGATGTAGTCCTGTGGAACGGCTTGCCATGCCATTTCCACCTGGCGCCTCAGTTGGACCAGCGTTCGACCATCATTGGCACCAAGGCAGAAGCGACTCTCATCGCTGAAGACGACACGTCTCCATTCGTCCCTCCATTCACGCCTGTCGCGACACCACTGGAGGCGGGCTGCATGATGTTGGGGCGTGAGCGGAAGACGGCCTAACGGTGTGCGGGACCGTAGCCCAGCTTCATGGAGACGGTTGCGAATGGTCCTCGCCGATACCCCAGGAGCAAAAGTGTCCCTAATTTGCTGGGAAGTGGCGGTGCGGTCCCCTACGGCACTGCGTAGGATCCTACGGTCTTGGCGTGCATCCGTGCGTCGCTGCGGTCCGGTCTCAGGTCGACGGGCACCTGCACCTTCCGCCGACCACTGGCGACAACATCGATGTACTGTGGAGACCTCACGCCCCACGTGTTGAGCAATTCGGCGGTACGTCCACCCGGCCTCCCGCATGCCCACTATACGCCCTCGCTCAAAGTCCGTCAACTGCACATACGGCTCACGTCCACGCTGTCGCGGCATGCTACCAGTGTTAAAGACTGCGATGGAGCTCCGTATGCCACGGCAAACTGGCTGACACTGACGGCGGCGGTGCACAAATGCTGCGCAGCTAGCGCCATTCGACGGCCAACACCGCGGTTCCTGGTGTGTCCGCTGTGCCGTGCGTGTGATCATTGCTTGTACAGCCCTCTCGCAGTGTCCGGAGCAAGTATGGTGGGTCTGACACACCGGTGTCAATGTGTTCTTTTTTCCATTTCCAGGAGTGTACATCCAATAATCCATCACGGACTTAATATCGTACGAATACAATCATTTCGTCGCATGTCCAGCAATCCAATTGACCGCATACGTCTTTTGTTTGGGAAAAAAGGTCTTGTCCGATAGAAAAGTACATACTATGTAATTTCTGTGTAGTTAGTGCACCGAAGGAATGCTAGTATTCGACGCGTCAGCATCCAGACGTCCCTCTCTGCGCCACACACTAAACCATGTTCTTCCGTTGCTAACAGTCCACAGTTCGTGCAAAGAGGAGAATCGACCATATGAATTGTATATAATCGACTCCTAGCCACAAGTTTACGGTTTATAAGAATATACCACATCGACCTCGCTGCTGTTGACAGTAATGGAGGATGCACTGCTCACCAAATGTGGTTCCACTTTCTCGACAGGTATTTGAATTCCATTATGTTGCGGCCACAGTGATCCAAAAGCACCTATAGATCTCCCGAGTCTTGGGTATTCTCATCGAAGGTACTTTCAGACGAACATAACTGTAATCAACAAGAAATGAGACAATGTGTGCAAGAGAAGGCGAAATATTGCCCACCGCAATAGCGGGTTCGTACGAAGGCGGAACAAGTACTTCTATGAGAGCTGACGTTATGGTATGCTTTAATTGTTGCCAATCTCGTATCATCGCTCGCATGTAAGAGCGCCAGAGCTTTGTTTCGCACGTTTGTGAGGTTGAGGCCACCGTTCCGGAACTGTAGCGTTAACGTGTTATATTTGATCTTAAATAACATCCCAGTACTAACATAGTAACCAAAGGCAGCCATGAGGCGGTCTGCAATACCCTTCGGTATTGGTAGGATCTGCGCTAAATGGGGCAGTCGTGGCGCTATGTGAACGTTCGTGTATGCCACACGTTGGATCATGTCAAAGGCTCTCAGTGAGTTGTTGCGTATCGTCAGACGAACATTCCACAGAAGCCGCCGAGAACTCGCCGCCGCTGACCGCCGTAGTGAACGGGTAAATGTGATCCCCAGACATCTCAGCGATTCCACCTTCTGAAACGGTCCCGGTACGTCTTCCAGACCCCGTCCAACGTGCAAAATTTTGAATTTAACTGCCTGCTGCCGTCCCGTAAGAGTCTAGATGTTCAACAGCCTGACGCATTTCATGCCCTGATCTGACAAGAAGGATCAGGTCGTCCGCATATACGCGGCAAACGAAAGAGTTCTCATTAAGCGCTATCCCAGTAAGTGAGCGCCTCATAACACACCTCAGCGGCTCAAGCGCTATCGCTAACAGTATCATGGAGAGTGGGCACCCTTGTCGGACTGAGCAGTTAATAGGAATGAGCCCGCTTCCCGAACGTTTACAATCACCTTTGATGTAGCCCCTCGTATTAGCCTCATAACGATGGAGATGAAAGCTGGTGGAATCGCCATTCGGCCCATGACTGACGCCAAGAAGTCATGGCACGATCTAAGTCAACAGATTCATCGCTGCTCGCATTTTACACGTTTCCGAAAGGGCGATAACGTCACGGTATTCACTTAACGCCGAGGAGATGTTGCTTCGCACCTCTAGGCAAGCCTGATCAGGGGATATTGTCCTGGATATCGCCAGCTGGAGACGAAACGCTAGTAGTCGTGCAAAGATTTTATAGTCGGTGTTTAGCATAGTGAGAGGCCGATACTGATTAACACTACGACTCCCCGCCATCTTCGGGATGGGAAGAAGAAAGCCCGTCACAAAATCCGACGGTAGGCGCATGTCTGGACGCATCGCCTCATTGTATATCGACACCAACTGTGGCATCATCATGTCCACGAATTCTAGATAAAAGCTCTAGCGTAATCCCATCTGGCCCCAGTGATTAATGGGCCACTCCTTTTGTGAGTGCCACCTTTATATCGCCTTCTGTGAGTGGCTCCATAAGCGCTGCCTTATCCGTCTCTGTCAGTGTCGTTTGCAGATGTTGCAGTATCTCTTCCCCCATCCGACGGCCCGTCGGTGTACCGGCACAGAGATGGCGGAAATGCTCTAAAAATTCTTTTGCAATGTCCTGTTGTGTTGTCAATTGACGGCCGTCTAAACCGTGGAGCACTGTTACCAATGCCCGGCTGTAACGTTTGTGTTCCCGCGACACATAGTGCATCGAGGTACGTTCCCCAGTGATGGTGTCGAGACATCTTGCCCGTATTGGGATGCCACCCAGTAGTCGTCGCGTGACACGATGAACTTCCGCATGATGTTCTGTAGACGGCACTTGGAATGACAGCTCACGAAGCATGGTGTAATAATAACCAAGAGTGTCTCTTTGCCATCTCTTCTTATCCCGACCATATTGTATTAGAGCTCTTCTTACTGCCGGCTTAGTACACTCGAGCCACCATTGCAGCACGGAGGTATATGTTGGTAGACGGCGTCAACATGTGGCCCATACCTCCTCGACTATCTGACGACATTCTGGGTCCGTCAAAAGTGACGAATTGAGCTTCCATGTCCTGCGACTTCTTCACACACTTTGCCTCGGAGGTGATATGGTACAAATGTAAGCCAGAAGATCAGTAAATGCCGCAGGCCATCGTTCCGCGTCGGCCACCTTATCCTGTAGGCCAACCGAAACATTTATTCGATCGAGTCTGCTCGCCGAGTGACTGGTAAAAAAAGTATATCCGTCACGGTTCCTATGAATCATGTCCCAGGTGTCGCTTAACTCCAGATCACGGCATAGCACATGCTATTCACGACAAAAAATGGCTCTGAGCACTATGGGACTCAACTGATGTGGTTATCAGTCCCCTAGAACGTAGAACTACTTAAACCTAACTAACCTAAGGACATCACACACATCCATGCCCGAGGCAGCATTCGAGTCTGCGACCGTAGCAGTCCCACGGTTCCGGACTGCGCGCCTAGATCCGCGAGACCACCGCGGCCGGCTATTCACGACAGGTAGTGTAATGTGGAATCTGGTCTTTTTGGGCTAAAACACAATTGAAGTCACCACCAATAATGAAATGATCGAATATTCCGGTAAATAAGAGTACAATCTCTTCCGAATAATATCTCCCTCTTGCCCGTCTGTTGTCTGTGCCGGAAGGGGCATAAACATTGAGAATACGAATTCCATTAACAGTTATCGCCAGTCCTCGTGCCGAACGAAGGTAGATAATCCAAGTCGCGCCCGGACCAATATCGCCGTTCCACTGTCGTTGTTCGAGTGCGGCGAGGTGTAGGAGATATATCCATGTACTTCCTGGAACTCAGGAATGTAAATATCCTGCACCATCAGTATATCCACATCCGACGCGTATATCATGTCCCTAAACAACTGCTGTTTCACGGGCGATCTAATGGTATTTATATTCACTGTCCCTATTCAAAATGGTTCAAATGGCTCTGAGCACTATGGGACTCAACATCTTAGGTCATAAGTCCCATAGAACTTAGAACTACTTAAACCTAACTAATCTAAGGACATCACACACACCCATGCCCGAGGCAGGATTCGAACCTGCGACCGTAGCAGTCCCGCGGTTCCGGACTGCAGCGCCAGAACCGCCAGACCACCGCGGCCGGCTGTCCCTATTCTGTATGCCTGGGGTCGAGTAGCTGTCATCTCCACATGATGTTAAAATGACAAAGTTTCACCGTATCGATACTCCCTTAGCACATCCGCAGAGGGTCGCCCGACTGACGTGTACTTGCGGTATTAGGTTTCTTGAGAAGCGGAAGGATGCAAGTCCCCACGTATAGAATGGTCCGCATCGGTGATTTCGTCGTCCTGCTCATACCAGCTGATATTATTGGGGTGCTCCAAATTTTCCTGTGCGGCATTGACGTGTGACCTCTGTTGTTCTTTCGCAGCTTTAGACTCCGCCGCAGTAGGGGTATCAGGCTTTTGAGCGGATGCGTCGTCTGAACGACATGACATCTTCTCACTGTCCGAATTCATATGGTTTACGACATCCGAAGCTTGTGGCTCCAAGTGAGACAGGTGCATAGTGTTAGACTCACCTGGGCTCCCAAGAAGAGAAGGGAGCGTCTCCGCAGAGTTTAGTCGGCGCTTCTTGCGGCGCTATGGCGAGCGTTGTTTGCGGGCCCTAACCTCGGCCTCTGGTGTTGGCGAATCTTGCATCTCCTGCGTTTTCGCCGCCGCCACAACGCACTGGGGCCGTTCCATTTCAGTTTCCATCATTCTGTCATTAACTTTCTGCACCACCTGTAGTGTCTGAGATTGGAGGTTGGTCGGAGCCATTCCTCCTTCAGTGGGGTCCGAAGGCGCGTCAATCAACTGCGGCGTCGGTTCGACAGTGCGCTCCGACCTCGGCGTCACCTACCCGCGAAACGCCGTAACGTAAGTCATCGGCAGTGACGTTGGTGTAGTCGGATTCTGGAAGTCTCCGCTGGGGAGTTGCACGAGTCTCCTCTGCATACACGGAGATCGAACATGTCCTTCACCACCACAGCCGGAGCATGTCCGGGGCTGTCCATCGTAGATAACAATAGCTCTACAGCCGCCGATGTTTGTGTACGGTGGCACATGTTTCGTAAGGGCAATTCGCACTTGTCGGACACCATTGAGCACTGCATACGTGCTAAAACTTGCCCAACGTTCAGCCGTATGACTAATAACTCTGCCATATGGCTGAAGTGATCCAGTGACCAATGATTCGGGTACCTCGAAAGGCGGCTCGAAGACTCGAATCGTACGCACGTCCAGGCCCGAATGAGCGACTAAAGCTTCGCCAATATGACCATCGGAGTGTCGGAACTGGAATCCTCGTTTGGCGGCTTCAATGATCCTATCGCATGCTGCGTCGTTAATCATCTTTACGTAAAGAGTGCAGCTCACTATTGATAAATGAATTTCAATAATCTCCGTGTAATTAAGATGCACTTCGTCCCTCAAGAAACGTTCGATTTCGAAAGCCTTCGGTCTTGCATACTCGTTACAGAACGTGAACTGTATCGTGGTTTTTCGGAAATTGTGTGCCATGGCGTTCGATTCAAACAGAAACACACGCGAGTGACGACCGCTTCTTCCGCGAACGTTCGCAGCCGGGACGTAAACAAGTCCGAGCTGCTCCGCGCCTAAAGGCGGACTGCGAACCACCTAGGCCAGAAGGCGGCTTGGCAATGGATTAACATTTTATACTCATGAGAGACCTAAGCAACTTTGGATCAATATTTCCTGGGATATTCCGGGTAGTGCGTCCTAATATTTTAACAACGTGAGATATTAGAGGTCCTCTAACAACACACACAATTTCGGACAAATCCCAGACCCCACGGTCGTGCCGTCTCCTTGTCAGTGTAATAGTGATAATCCCCTAATTACAGATATTCAGTCCGTGCCGATCACTAGTAATGATTTTGATCAATGATAAGCAAACAAATTCAATTATGTCCACTTAAATGTAACAACTGATGACGCGGCACGTTCCGTTACAATGAACGCTGTCCAGTTTGACACGCCTGATTTGCAGAATTTACATAGCGAACAGATAATTGTTTAAAGGAAGGTGAACAATGTACTCAAAATATGTCAGATTTATTTGATTCCGATGTAGTGACCAACAGTGTACATCCGATTCGCAAACCTTTTTGTGAATCAGACAATGACCAAAGTGTTAAACAAAACGTGACACATGCAGATACACCATCACACAGCACAGAGAATACAGCAGCCAATTTTGGCATGGAGAGACTTAAGGCATTATTGATACAACTTAATGACACTCTCAAACAACAACTTAATGAAAATAATGAAAATCTCAAGCAACAACTTAATGAAAAACAAGACAACAACTTTATACAACTTAATGAAAATCTTAAACAGTTGAATGAAAAACAAGACAACCTTAATGAACAGAACAAACAACTTAGTGAACAGATTACAGCCGTTGCCGTGCAATGTCATGATATTAGAGAACAATTACGTGAGAAAATTAAGGCTTGTGCTAGGAACAGTATTGGAGAAATTAGATCTGTTGCACAAGAATTAAGTAATACACATGCAGCCACAACGAAATTACGTAGAGATGAAACTAGTGCAGTCGCTCAACAATGTTCAGAAAATGAAACTCAGTCACGTGACGAGTTTAAATTAATGTCATCAGAACTTTCACGCACACTGGATGTGAAAGTAGACACGAAATTTGAACATGAAAACTGTTATATTGCTAGAGAAGGCCGAAATGCACGCTATAAGCTCACGCAGGATGGCGTGAGGTATCGTTCTTGATGAGACATGCTTCATACGATAACTATCAATTACTATGGCGCCTTGCTAAGTCGTAGCCATTGACTTAGCTGAAGGCTATTGTAACTATTCTAACTGGGGCGAGTGCTAGTACGTCTCTCGAGACCTGCCGTGTGGTGGCGCTCGGTCTGCGATCACTGACAGTGGCGACACGCGGGTACGACATGTACTAATGGACCGCGGCCGATTTAAAGCTACCACCTAGCAAGTGTGCTGTCTGGCGGTGACACCACATTCCTCCCCCGCAAATCGGCGAACGGTCGTGTTATAAGGCTTCCGCCCGCCGTGGGGAGGACCCCCTGTTGGCGTATTCGATGAGGTAGGGAGCCTAACAACAGGCGAGGTTGTGCCACCCGCACCCGGCCATTCGGTCCGAGGGGAGCTAGGAAACGCCTGAAAACCTAGTCCAGGGTGCACGTCAACATGCGGTGTATGCGCCCGTAAAGAGACGGGAGGGGCCGAAGGGTCGACCTCCATCGCGTCGGGGTACCCGACGCGCGAAGACGCCATGTGGTCCGGAGCGGGCAAGAGTTCCATGGCGGAGGACTGCTGGTCACGGGAAGCGATCGGCGGCGCGTGACCCAGGGAGGCGCTTGGCGGCTGCAACGAAGCGTCCACTGCAGGCGGCGCCGGCGGGAGAACAGGCGGCGGCGGCGGCGCGTCGCCATGGAGCAAAATGGAAGGCATCGTCGGTAACACCTGGGGATGAGGCGAGCCAGTAGATGGGTCCCCAGGGCGCTGACCGGACGGCACCGTCGCTGAAAGCAGACGGGGAGCGGCAGAACCCGTGCGACCACAGAGGCGCAGCTGATTGAGATGCCGACGCACCTCACCAGAGGCCACCAAAATCAAATACATCGCGCGGCCGAGGCAGCGAAGAATGCGCCCTGCGAGCCAACGCCGTGAACCTCGATAGTTGCGATAGAATACAACGTCGCCTGGAGCAAAAGCAGGAGTCTGCCGCTGCACAAGAACTTGATGCGGTGGATGAAGCAAAGACATCAACGGTCGATGAGGACGACCATGGAGCAACTCAGCCGGCGAGCGACCATCTCGGGGCTGAGAGCGATACGAGGACAAAAAGAGCAACAACGCATCCTCCCGAGAATGCGACTTTTTCAACTTCAACATCTGTGACTTGAAAGTCCGGACCAATCGTTCAGCAGCACCGTTTGACTGAGGCGAAAACGGTGCGGATGTCAGATGTTGAATACTATTGTCCTTGCAGAATGACTGAAATTCTGTGGACATGAATTGTGGGCCATTGTCGGAAACAATAGTCTGCGGAAGACCTTCTATGCAAGAGATAGCAGATAACGCTTGGATGGTGGCTGAAGACGTCGTGGAAGACATCCTGACAACAAAAGGAAAATTACTGAAAGAATCAACAACAACCAACCATCGATCATTCCAGAATGGACCAGCAAAATCGATGTGCAAGCGTTGCCATGGGGAAGTGGCGTTTGGCCATGCAAAGAATTTCCGCGGTGGTGCGGATTGTTGTTCGGCACACGCCATGCAAGAAGAGCACATATTCGTAATCGCAGCATCGATTCCGAACCAAGTACAGTGCTGACGAGCAAGGTGTTTCGTTCGCACTATACCCCAATGTCCTTGGTGAAGAAGCCGTAAGACAGAGGGCTGTAACGAACGTGATACCACGACTCTGGACTGATCATTATCAGAACGAAACAACAAAACACGACGTTGTACAAAAAGTCTCTCCTTATGAGCAAAAAATCGGCGAACCAACGGATCCTCTATCCGAGACTTTGACAAAGGCCATTGCGTAGCAACAAAACGCAAAACGGTAGCAAGGACAGGGTCAGCAGCTGTGGCTGTAGCTACACGACGAAAATCAATCGGAAACGATTCGACCAATTCATCTGTTTCCGAATTAATGAACATGCAAGCAAGTTCGGAAGAATCGAATGCTTTATCCTCAGGAACAGGCAAACGGGACAACGCATCGGCGTTTCCATGCTTAGCAGTGGACCGATACAAGATATCGTAGCGGAACTGCGAGAGGAAAATAGACCAGCGAATGATTTCCTGCGCTGTACGCGGAGGTACAGGCTTGTTTGGATGAAAAAGCGATGTCAAAGGTTTGTGGTCTGTGATGATGGTAAAGTGACGACCATACAAGAAATCATGAAACTTTGTAACACCAAACACGAGAGCCAAAGCATCTCTCTCGATTTGTGAATAATTTCTTTGCGCTGTCGAGAGCAATTTGAACGCAAAGGCAATAGGGCGACCATGTGAACCATCTTTGTGCGCATGCACAGCTGCGATCCCGAAATCCGATGCATCTACCATCAACAAAAGGGGTTTCTGGGGATCGAATTGCGTAAGGCAAGTATTTGAAAGCAACGCCGATTTCAACTGGCGAAAGGCGCGTTCGCATTCCGTCGTCCAGACGAACGGAACACATTTACGGCGTAAGCGATGAAGCGGAGCTGAAATAGAAGAAGCGCGCGGCACAAATTTTTTATAATAGTTAATTTTTCCCAACACACTCTGTAGCTGCTTCAAATTCTGCGGTGAAGGCAAGTCTTGCATGGCACGAAGGTGCTCTGGACTGGGATGTATGCCTTGGGCATAGATTACATGTCCCAAATATGGTAAGTCACGAGCAAAAAACGCACATTTGTCCTTCCACAAGCGAAGACCATTTTGTCGCAAGACCTGAAATAATGTTCAGAGGTTCGCTAAATGTTCTTCTTCTGTCTTTCCAGAGATCACAATATCGTCCAGATAGTTTGCTGCAGTACTGACCGACGCACAAACAGTTTGTAGATACTGCTGAAACAATCCAGGGGCGGATGCACACCCGAATGGCAGTCTTTTGAATCGATACAAACGAAGATGCGTGTTAACCACCAATACGCGCTGGGATTCTTCCTCCACCGGTATTTGCAAGTACGCATCTGCTAGGTCCAACTTCGAAAAGTATTTACCGGGGCACAGTTTATCAAAAAGATCCTCTGGGCGGGGTAGAGGAAAAGTTGCAATCGCTAGTTGCGGATTCACTGTTGCCTTGAAGTCCACACAAAATCTCAATTTTCCGGAAGGTTTTGGCAAAATCACTAAGGGTGATGCCCAGAGAGAAGCCTGCACACGTTCAATCACACTTTGTTATTGAAAATCGTGTAATGTTCTTGCGACCTCATCACGCAATGCGTGGGGAACAATGCGCGCTCTGAAAAATTTCGGTTGCGCGTTTACTTTCAGTTCCAAATGTGCTTTATAGTTCTTAGCGCAACCAAGGCCCGATGCAAAAATGTCTGCAAATTCTGCACGTAGACGAGAAACACTGTCTGAAGGCACAGTCTGGTTGACTGATAGGACCTGATTGACTATAGACAAGTTAAACAACTGAAATATATCGAAACCAAACAAGTTCACTGCAGAAGAAGAACGAAGGACGTAAATTGACACAAGTGTTGTTTGTCCCTTGTATGTTGCAAGAAGGCTTCACTGTCCTAACAGAGGGATATGCTGTCCTGAATATGTAGTTAGCGTAACATGTGTGGCACGCAACGGGGGTGTGCCCAGTTGTTTGTACGTGTCTTTATTGAGCAATGAAACTGCAGCTCCTGTATCGAGCTAGAATAGGATCACGTCGCCATTAATGTCCAAGTCTACAATAAGTTTATTGTCCTGCTGACGACAAGACCGATTGTCTCGTGCAATTTGAACAGACACTGTTACAGAATCACTTGCTAATTGACGTGATTTCCGGCGATGTCGACGCACACTTTTTGTGGGACGAACACAGTCACTGTTAGAGAAAGTGGCACTGGGCGGAGTGGAATTAATTACATGAATTTCCATGGGCGAAGGTTCACGAGCCTGAGTATTCTTGGTTCGATTCCGGCGCGAAGCAAAAGGCCTGGAATGGTTGTAATTGTCCGATCAGAGCTTTTTCTGGCAAACACTTTGAACATGTCCTTTTTTATTACAGAAAAAGCAAATAGCTTGGCGTGACGGGCAATTCTCACGCGAATGTCTAGTAGCACACCGCGGGCTTGACTTTAGTACTAAATTTGCATGCTGGCGCGGTACACGGGGCTGCGCGAACGTGTGCCAGGGCTGTTTACAGTTCTGTGCAGCTCGCCCGGCGGGCCGGTTAATGTGACACACAGCTGGCGAAGTTTCAAACGATTCCTGAGCAAAGTCAAGTGTGTCTTGCCTATCCAACATGTCTATCACTTGTTGAAGGGGGGGATTGACTAGTTTCAAAAATTGCTCCCGTATACGAACATCAGAAACGTTCTGTGCAATTGCATCACGTACCATAGTATCTAAATAAGGGAGTCCACATTCACACTCAAAAGCACAATCTCATGTAAGGCCTTGCAAAGTTGCAACCCACTCCCGATTAGTTTCACCGGCCATACGTTCTGCACGAAAGAACGTATACCTTTTTGCAACGACATTGACTGTTTTATTGAAATATGGGTCTAAAGCAGACAAAATTTCTTCGTTGGACAGAGTTGCTACGTCGCGTCGGGGAAACAATTTCACTATCACACGGTACGTTTGCACCCCGACACATGATAATAAGTGAGGCTGCCGCTCGTTACCTCGAATTCTGTAGGCGGCGAGATGAAATCCAAATTGGCGTGACCACTCCGTCCAGCTTTCCATCGCCTCATTGAAGTGTCGAAACGGTGTTGCAACTGCATGTTGTGGGTGCGGTAGCGGTGGAGCGGCGACGGCCGCAACGTTTTGCATTGCACGTTGACCCTGGACGAGCTGTCCAAGGGCATCCAATAAGGCCTGCGTCTGCTGATTCTGCAAGCGATAAAATTCGGACAGTACATCTGGAGATTGTGGCGAAGCCATGACACAAATAAATTAGAGCAATACGAACGTGAAATCCTCTTTTAAGCCTCGTCGCCACTTGTTATATTGCTAGAGAAGGCCGAAATGCACGCTATAAGCTCACGCAGGATGGCGTGAGGTATTGTTCTTGATGAGACATGCTTCATACGATAACTATCAATTGTTATGGGGCCTTGCTAGGTCGTAGCCATTGACTTAGCTGAAGGCTATTCTAACCACCTTCTCTGCAAATAAACGAGGCTTCG
The DNA here is from genome assembly GCF_021461395.2 of Schistocerca americana. Taxonomy (NCBI): domain Eukaryota; kingdom Metazoa; phylum Arthropoda; class Insecta; order Orthoptera; family Acrididae; genus Schistocerca; species Schistocerca americana. The sequence goes on from NC_060119.1 coordinate 70,375,386, forward strand.
TCAGTGTTGCATCGCTAGCTAAATCGTCCGTACAACTAGGGCGAGTGCTAGTACGTCTCTCGAGACCTGCCGTGTGGTGGCGCTCGGTCTGCGATCACAGACATTGGCGACACGCGGGTCCGACATGTACTAATGGGCCGCGGCCGATTTAAAGCTACCACCTAGCAAGTGTGGTGTCCGGCGGGGACACCACAAAAACAGCCAAATTGACGAACGTTTCAATCACCACATACAAAACAGTGAAACGCGTTACCGTAAATTTACACAGGAACAGAACAAAGTAAAGAAACAAGTCATGGAAACAATTACTGCACAGGGACAGGAAGATAAGCGTAAATTGTTTACGAAAGTAAAAACATACGTAGACAACAACATTGCTGCAGTATCAGACGAAATCAATACTATTAAACAGTTGAACACCGAATTGCATGATGAAATCTCTGATCTTAAAACAAAAACAGACACACACACAGTAGACTTTCAGACAGTGACCAGCAGATTTGAAGAAGTGGAATTTGAAGTGTTGGCATATGTGCCAACACCTTGTAGATAGAGGAGGCCGAAATGCACGCTATCTAACGCAGATGGGCGTGAATTCTGGAACAGGATAAGTAGTGAATGCTAATAAGAAAAGCATGCAGCTCCTCGAATACTTAACTTTTATTCCTTCATGGGTCTACAACGTTCTTGATGAGACATTTCATACGATAACTATCAAACTATGTAAGGCTAATGGCTCCTTGCTAGGTCGTAACCATGGACTTAGCTGAAGGCTATAGTAACTGTCTCTCGGCAAATGAGAGAAAGGCTTCGTCAGTGTAGTCGCTAGCAAAGTCGTCGTACAACTGGGGCGAGTGCTATATCGTATCTCGAGACCTGCCCTATGGTGGCGCTCGGTCTGCGATCACACAGTGGCGACACGCGGGTCCGACATGTACTAAATGGACTGCGGTCGATTTAAGCTACCACCTAGCAAGTGTGGTGTCTGGCGGTGACACCACAGAATTAATACAGGATCCCGATGCCATTAAATCAGACTATAAGAAATTGAACAAAACCATCCGTAAAATCCAAAAACAAATTAACGTTAGTGATACAAAAAATGACGATCAGGTAAAAGCACCGACTGAAAAAAAATCGATTAATTGGCCAGTCGTATGGATGTTATCGAAAATAACATAAAATACGTCACCAATTTCGTTCAATCAAACACCCGAATTCCAAAACTTACAGTAGACAATCAGGGAGATAGGTTCGTCCAATAATACATGGCGTAGAAAATTGTCATCTTTACAAAAAGAAGTGACAGAGATGAAAAATGTATCAACCTCTAACACGACAAAGCATACGCCACAATCCGAACATATGTGACACTCACACAGCCAGTGTAGCTTGGGAAATCTACAGAGAGTGCGTGACTTCGATTCCGAACAGACACAGACAAATAGATTCTCATGGAATCATGAATCTGCTCAGACATTCAGAGACGATAATTATGATTACAAGCACTTTCTGTCTGTTAGTAAATTTAAGGTATTTAAAAATGACAGAACACAGATTCACCCCTTGGATTGGATACAACAATTTAGCTTTGCTTTTCCACCAACTTGGCCAGTAACACACAAATTTGAATTTATTTGCAGTTTTTTGGAAGGCGAACCGGCAACTCGTATGAGACCGATCGCGAGACATACTGTTGTGTAGAAGAATTTCAGAATGCTTTTCTGTCAGCGTATTGGTCGAAGACGACACAGTGCGGAATCAAGGATCAATTAATTAGCTTACCGAATTATGAAAACTCAAATTTTCACACTGTCACGCAGTTTTTTGAACACATGGTCCTAGAAAATCAATACTTAAGTGAGTCATACAGTGAATCAGCACTTATCCAATTGTGTATTTCTAAATTACCACGATCGTTAAGAGTATCACTTTTAACATGACAGCAGAAAGAAAATATTTGGGCATTTAGAGATCTGTTACAGCTTTTGGAAGTTTGCATGGGGGCTTAATTATTATATAATGCAAATATTTTTGGTAGCTGTTTGTCCGATTACGCAAGTCTCATAAACGGTTGGCCCTGACTAGTATTTGTACGCAATCTGACTGCATAGAATAACCACAAAGAATGAAAGAAAATTTTCGTTAACACAATTAATTAATTAAGTCCCCAGAAACTATAAAACCAACGCAACAACAATCACAAGAGTAACTGTTCTGTGTGTGGAAGTATGACTCAACGCACATCTGGCACGGTTCTTCTTCAACAAGACAAGAAATTTTAAATACCATTTATACTGAAGTAACTAAAAAATAGAAGTACTATAATTGCGCAAGAAACCCAGAATTACACTCTAATACAAGAACACAAGCCAGATGCTTTGTTGACTGAACCTGTAATGACGCATTATTCAGGACATTGAAATAATGAGAAAAAAAAGAAAAGTAGTTTGTTACCTTAATTTATATTGATGAAAAGCACTCTAAACATTACAATCTCTCCACACCGACTCGCTACTACCACATCTCAACCAGAACTCTCCAATATCACATCTCAGCAAGCACTGCCTACTAGCACATCTCAACAAACACTCTACTATGAGTTCTTAGCAAGCACTGACCACTACGAGTCCTCGACAGGCACTGACTACTACGAGCTCTCGACAAGCACACTGTGGAGGCGGCTGAATAATACCCTTTGGCGCAATCTCTGGCGCAGTGGCTCAGTGTAGCCACCTTTCAAGTTCAGCATCAGATTATTCTTTCATAAACAAAAATTTTTCACATCATGATCAAGGCCAACAAACATACAGTAAATGCGATCAGCCACGCTGTTTCTATAGCAAAGGTGATAGACGCTCCAGGAATGACAACCACCAGAATTTAAATAACAGACAAAATTTTAATTATCAGTATCGTCAAAATTATCAGCAACAGCAAACACAATTTGGCAGCAATAGAGGATTTTCCCCACAACAACAAAACCATCCGATTAGCATACCTAACCAACAATGTAGTGTACAAGGTCAAACAAGCTTTAATGTCTCGCCGCCTGCACGTATAGCGTCGGCCACACCAAATAGTAACGCACCGCAACAAGGAAATCACTACGTACAGAAGACACATCATTTCAACTCGTATCGTAACTCGCCGTATATCAATGATTATTATGACAGACGTAAAAGAAATGAGCACAGTTTTCAGCGTAACATTCGGTCTTACCAGCAGCTGAATCATCCGCAACAGCAGATTATCATGAATGAACCAGACAGTCGATATTATCCCGAACATAATACGTCAGGAAGAAATAACAGAACAGTACAAATAGTTGAAATGCCACAGCATCCTCCCGCAAATAACAATATGTCAGAAAGAATTGGACTAGATACAGTACAGGTTGCATCTTCCAGCAACGTAAGCAATACTTTTGACACACACATTCTTGTTCACGAAAATGTCATTACATTTGACGACATCCGAGACAGACTTTTGCATGAAAATCCAATTATACAAAAAACCATTTCCCACCCTGTCATTGACGTAAAGATTGGATCATGCTCATTTTCAGAAGTAATCGATTCTGGATCACCTATGTCAGTTATAAATGAAGAAAATTTCTACGAATGTAACAAAGAGAACACCTATCCTACATTACCATTAGGTAAAACTAGAGTAAAAGGAGTAGTATCTGGTAAAGGAGTAGATGAAAAATTACAGACACACTTATCATTTTGTATTACAGGTCATACGTTCCACTCAAATTTTTGGACTGTTCCTTTATTGACAACAGACGTTATTTTAGGTACGAATTTTTTGGTACAACATGACGCAATTATTGACTTTCTAAATTCCAATTTTTTTAATGTTAAAGGAAATATACGACTGGCATTAGAATTTCAGCACGCTTTATCTGCAGAAGAACAAGCAATTAATCGAACAGAGGTCATTTTGACATCGCGTAACATAGACTGTCATTCCACATTGTTCACAGATACGTACGTACACTACTACAGTACACCAGACGAAGCCGACTATGATGATATGCAAATTATTTCTGAGAAAGGAAAGCAAAGCAGTGCAAATACAGACAACGAACGTACAGAGCTAAGCAAAATTCTTTTACGGCATGCTCCAGTTTTTGACAACATCCCTGGTACTATGTCCGGATTTATGTATGAATTTCAAGTTAAACAGCACGACACATTTAAAGCCAAACATTATCCCATTCCGTATATTCACGGAGAACAAGTTAAGAAATAATTGCAAGCGATGCTTTACCAAGGTATTATTCAACCGGCAGTTCGTCCGAAATTAAACCAGCTCCATATTGTTAAGAAAAAGGATGGATCACTTCGCTTCGTACTTGATTCGCGTCACATCAATGACATTATTATTAATGAAACAGATCGCCCACAGGCACTAGAAGAACTTCTACAGAGATTTCATGGTACTGCTGTTTATTCCACATTAGATTTTAAATCGGGATTTTGGCAAATTCAGCTCCATCCGAACTGCAGGAAGTACACAGCATTTCTCTGTTTTGGTGACTGTTACCAGTTTTGCAAATGACCGTTCGGTTTAACAATTTCTTCAGCAGCACTTATTCGCGGATTGAATACTATATTTCCGACAGACCTGAAAGACATAATCACAACATATGTAGACGACAGCCTTATCGCAGAAGCTAACTGGTCTGAACACATCTGATTCTTGAACAACTGTTGCAAACTTTTCGTGCACAAGGACTTACAGTTAACCTTAGCAAATTGCACTTTGGCAAAACTTCTGTAAAATTTCTTGGACATGTAATTTCAGCAGAAGGCATTGCGCCTGACCCGGAAAAACTTCAAGCTTTACGTGACATTACTGTTACAACGACGAAGAAATAACTACGCAGATTTCTGGGTTTAATTAACTTTTTCCGTAAATTTATTCATTACTCTGCTTTAGACACTCCTAGAGTAGGTCAATTGACGGGTATAGGCGCAATTTGGTCCTGGGATAGCCAAGCACAGTCTGATTTTGTTAATTTGAAACATGCCTTGTTGAACGCACCACTTTTGTCACAACCAGATCCTACCAGAAAATTTTCCATTGCCACCGAAAGTTCTAATACCGCTTTAGGCGTACACATTTTTCAGGAAATTGAAGAAGATGGCACTACAGTAATTAAAAACATCGCTTTTGCAAGTCGCATTCTGTCACCTGCAGAGCGCAATTATTCTGTTACAGAACTTGAAGTGTTGTATGGGCATTTACCGGATTTAGGCATTTTCTTAATGGAAGACATACTACAGTATATACAGATAACAGCGCTATACAGTTTTTACTTTCCGCTAAATTTACACATGACAGATTAAGCAGATGGAAACTTTATTTACAGGAATTTAATTTTACAATTGTTCATATTCCCGGTACAAAAAATATTGTAGCAGACGCATTATCCCGTTCTCTCAGCAACAGTCAGCAAGACATCGCAACCAACTTCTGCCAAGCAAATTCTAGCGTCATGTATATTCAACAAGTAGCATTTGAAAATTTCATTTCGTCGTCATTACGAGACATAGCACAGGAGCAGAGCAAAGACATGTTTATGGAAAGAAATTAAACACCTTTGGCAAGATAGGAATAACGTTACCATTAGAAACCATTATACCGTACGCAAGAACATTCTGTTTCGCAGCTCTCACCCTGACAGCAACAAATTGTTATTATGCATTCCTGATGAGCTTGTTAACAAATTAATTTGGTATACTCATTTAAGTTACGCACATTATGGAGCCAGAAAATGTTTCTTATACTGAGACAGAACTGCTAATTGCCAACATGGAGAAACGTATTCGACGAGTTTTAGTGTCATGTAAAATCTGCCAGAAAGTTAAATGAGACATGGCTTCACATATTCTTCCGTTACATCGCATTGTACCGATAAAATTGAGACATATGGCCACTGTAGACGTTTTTGGACCGGTTCCCAAAACTAATAGAGGTTTATGCTATATCTTTGTCGCTGTTGAACTCACTTCGACATTTGTTACCTTCACACCGTTACGCAAAGCTACGGCTAAATCTATTTCGAATGCATTTGTAAATCATTTTTTATTTCATGTAGGGTATGTATTGAAAATAATTTTCGACAATGGACCACAATTTCGATCTGCGATATGGACACGTATGTTACGAGCGAGAAACATTTCTCCGATCTATATATCCAGGTATCACGCTTCTTCGAACCCTTCAGAACGACTGATGAAAGAAATTGGTAAACTATGTATAATATACTGCCATAAGAAACATATTGATTGGGATACACACATACTCTCATTCCAAGTTGTAATTAACTCCATACCAAATGAATCTACCATGCTATCTCCGACTGTTATATTGAAAAATGTTGAACCACCTAACAAAATTAAAGATTTAGTATCTTTTCCTGCATCCCGTCGACTACGTAACTATGAAATAATTGACATTGCGCTCAACAACACCAAACGTGCGGCAGAGCCCCGGATACAACAGCAAAAACAGGTTTGTACACGCCGTGACTTCCACGTAGGACAGATGATATTAGTACGCACACATTATTTATCCAACAGAGGAAACAGTAGATGCAGTAAATTTGATTTTCTATACGCAGGTCCATATAGAATTCGCAGCATTCCTCACCCCAATGTAGTACATGTTGAAACTTTGAGAACCAGAAATAGCAAAGGCAATCACCATCTCTCCAATATTAAACCCTTTATTGAATGAACATACTTTATGATTTATGACACTGTAACGCCATTTCCTGATATTTATATGACCACTTACGCAATTATATTTATGTGACTACTTACCGTTGAAGATCGTATTTTTTCTTAGCAAGTGCCTGGCAAGGCAAATTTAGCAGGTCGCTTTTCTTGTCGTTATATATCAGACTGTGCACATTTTCCATTTTTTGTGTATGTATGATTGTTTTCCTAACGAAGGTAGAATTTTTCTCTGTATGCACAATGAAATCCTTAAGATGTAAGAAACATCAGTTGATTTTGACATTTATGCTTATGATATCTCAATATCTTGACTATTCTACATTTTTGATACTACTTTATAATACTGTGTGCACATGTTTTGCACTTGGAAATTGTCTATGGTTTTGAACTAATATGTTTTCTGTCATGCTATGCTGTATGCTTAGTCATATCACTAGATACAAGTTTTTATTTAATGGGTATATAATTTAAATGCGAGATATTAATCCATATTCGTCATTTTCAGAAAGCAATACCGTGTAAAAGTAATAAATTAAACAACCACAGCGGTTTACTATGAAATGGAAATTTCACCATTGGAATGAATGAAAGAAAATGCATTATCTTGTCATGAAGAGTAAATGGATCAGAATTAACAAGCATTGACAAGAATATACTATACACACTGTATAATAGCAGTCTTAACTAATTATTTTTCTTTCAGAATACGAGGCGATTGATGCAGGCTGTCAGACAGAACTACACATATTAATTTTAGTGATGAAATATGCTAGAAGTAAGAAACTCTATACTATGAATAGTTGTATGAAGTAAATGGTAATATGAATATGAATAATGAGGTGTATATTTTTTGCAGATGATAATAAATGATGATGAATAGTTATATGAAATACATGGTAATATGAATAATGAAATTTTTCTTTGCAGATGATGATTATGATGAAGTTATGGTAATATGAATAATGAAGTTTTTCTATGCAGATGATGATGATGATGTAGTTTATGTATTTTCTGTGAATTATGAAATGTTGTGTAGTTATTTATGTATTTCTTGCAGTTCCTTTTGACAGTATGTCTTATGTTGCATAGTATAATGACTGAAAGTTTTGGGAAAGACAGCTAGAGTACATACATATTAAGTACACGTTTTATTACCTGTTAATTCGAAGCTTACTACTCTTCAGCATAATATACATTTTTTTTCAGGTCAATAACCAATTTTTTTTTCCAGGAGAAGCTTTTCATGAAGTTAATATGCTATAAGCACTTAGTTATGAAACCTGTTCTAATACTTGCATTTTTTTACACAATTGTGTCTATCATTTATGAATGTGATCACATGTACTCTACTTGTTTCATAACCTTGATACAGCTGACTCATGACGAATATTGTTATTAATCCTTATTTGTAGCAATAAGCTGAAAGCAAATATTTTCATGCCCCAGCAATTAATTATCGATCCCAACACAATGCATTGCTAACATAAAAAAAATTTAATACCAGTCCCAACTATTACCAGTATATAACTACTTATTGCTTTCAGTTTAAGATATTTTTTCTAGTGCTAAATATAATGCAAATTTCTCTAACGTATCGAATCCATTATATCTACGTATTATACGACTACAGACCTTGAGTAATAGCTACAGTGTGTTACATTTTAAATTTGTTTTATATCACTTACATGATATCACATATAAACACTAACAGCTTGATGCTACACACAATAACTCTGGTTTTGAATGATGACTTCTGAGTAATACTGAAAGATGTTTTGTAATAATGCATAAATGCTATGCCAATAATTACTGTAATGAGAAGACTTATGATGCCAATAATTACTCTAATTAGATGACTTATGAATAATGTTCTGTAATAATTACTGTAATGAGATGACTTATGCATAAATGCTATGCCAATAATTAGTGTAATTAGATGACTTATGAATTATGTTTTCTAATACTCCATACATACCACATAAAAGTTTAGTAACTAGCTAATGAGTGCCAATAATTACTGCAATGACATGAGTTCTTAATAATATTTTTATACTCTATAAATGAATGCCAATGATTACTGTAATGAGATGACTTATGCATAAATGCAATGCCAATGATTACTATAAAGAGACGACATATGTTTAAATGCTATGCCAATAATTACTGTAACTAGATGACTTATGCATAATGTTTTGTAATAGGCCTACTCCATACATAGCACATAAATGTTTAGTAACTAGCCAATGAGTGCCAATAATTATGCAAATCGTTTGATACACTAGTGTAATTCTGAATGATGACTAGCTTAAGACTTAATGTCCTTCACCTTCTGGCCTAATTACCAGCAATTACTGCAATATCTGTACGTCCTCTCCATCATCATGATCATGGAGCACTATATTTGGCTTTTGCACTAATTCTACGTTGATGTAAGGGTATGGATTCTACCAGAATGTGGTGTTAACATATCACGTTGTCCACCATCTTGAACGATGGAGATGTCATTATGGTCCTGCAGTTTGGTGTACCTAATGTACTACCAAATTGATAACATAGAATATTAACACAAGATTTAAGTGCCTTGGCTACACTTCAGGGAAGAGAACTTCAGACTGTCTCGTTTGGTGTTGTGTTTCTGTAGAAAGATATGGACTTTCACTGCAGCTACGTGCAACCCACTGTGCTACAACCATGATGCTATCCTTCCCATTACCTTCCTAGTTCTTGAAAAGTGCTAAATACTTCTACAGTGCGTGTGCACTTCATTTCATTTGTTAATATGATCAGTTCTCCTAAATATGCTAAAGACTTATACAGTGCTTTATTTCATTTCTTTATTTCATTTCTTAATGTATTCAGTTCTTGTAAAAAAAATGCTAAAGACTTCTACAGTGAGTGTGCACATTATTTCACTCCTTCATATGTTTAACTCATATAAAAATGCTAAAGAGTTTGAAACACGTATGTAACGTAGCAGCGATGGCGAGGCATGATAAAATCTTTGACCAGAGAGCCATTTATCGTGGGTAGTCTGCGCTTGACCGCGCGAGTGTTGCGAGCAGTACGCTAGTAGTCGTCGTGCAGTACAGTCTGTCGATAGCAGTAGCTCAGTTCAGTTGCGTCCAGTAGTCGGTCGGTAGTAGTCGTGCAGTACAGTTGCGAGCAGTCTGTCAGTGGGAAGTCTGTGAGCAGTGCAGTATGTCAGTAGTAGCAGCCCAGTGCAGTTGTGTGTGAGGAGTCGGCGAGCGTCGACAAGGCATTCTGGTCAAGATGCTGAATGAGGTATATTGTTAATGTAGGTAACCATCAGATAACGTAAAGTTTATTTATTGTAATTAATTTTTAACAAGTGCCCCAATAATAATTTTGATTTCAAAGCAATTTTTAACAAAAAAATCATTTAATTGAACCAACGATTTCCTTCCATTTCCCTTAAAGAAAAGTTTCATTTAAATTTCAAAAAAAAAAAAATATTATTTGCAATGCAGTTCCTCCAAGCCGTGGCCAACAATAAGAGCAGAAATTTGACATGCAGTTATACTGAGGCAAGAATTTAATTCTGATTTTTTGCACAGGGCCAAAGACCGATATTTCGGTTTATTGAATTTTCATTATCACTGAGATTTTCTTATCACTGAATCGACTTTCATTTTTTGTGAGGAACTTATACTTGGGTCAGATTGCTAATTTTTGGTTAATTGTCATTGGCAGTAGATTCCATTGTGGGCGGTTACACTTGGCTCCCATTTATTATTATATTTTTTATTTAAATATTTCTGTGGGGACGATATTGCTTCTTGGCTCCTTTTCTATATAATATTGTCATGTAAATTTTTTGTGGGGAGGTTACACTTGGCGACACCCAGTCCAGGATTGAATTTCGTTGAGAGTCTTTTGAAAAACAGTCAGATATCTGCTCTTATTTGCTTAGATATAATTAGGATTTGGCGCAACGCTTTTACTAATCTTGTGACTTTCTTTCTACAGGTCAACGGCAATTCGTTGCTCTGTTGTATTTGTGTGTTGTTTTTGCATTGTGCTTATTTATTTTGTAAAAAAATTTTGACTATTGTAAAAATGCCGCGAAAGACTGTGAATAGTGTATCGCGAGGTATTATGAATGAAATTACCGACTCAAACAACTTTACCGATAGGACATGTAACACGCAGTGTAATGATGACAATCCTGCGTTCACTAACAATCAATGCATTACAACCACTAATGATGACTTTTATCTTAATGATGAACAAACGAACTCAATTGTCTCGTCTGTTAATTTGACGACAATTGATGACGCGGGACGCTCTATTGTAATGAGCGCTGCCGAGCTTAACACACCCGATTTGGAAAATTCAAGTAACGTACAGACAAATTTTTTTAATGAAAATGAACAAGATACACAAAGTACGCCAGAGTTATTTAATTCCGAAATAGTGAATGAGAGTGTACATTTGACAGGGAAAGCTTTTTGTGAACCAAAGAATGACCAAATGGTCACACGAAACGTGACAATTGCATGTACTCCATCACAGAGTACTGAGAATGCAACAGCTACTTTAGGTTTGGATCAATTTATGACAATAATGCTACAGTTTAAGAACGAACTTAGTGTAGATATCAAACAACAGAGTGAAAAAACAGACAACAATTTCAGACAACAGAATGAAAAATTAGACGACAATTCCAGACAGCTTAGTGAACAAATTAGAGCCGTTGCCGCGCAGTGTCATGACACTAAGGAACAGTTGCGCGCGGAAATTGAGGCTTGTTCAAGAAAAAATAGCGAAGAAATTAAGTCTGTTGCGCAAGAATTAAGGGAAATGCAAACAGCCGCAACAGAAACACTCAGAGACGAAATTAGCGGAGTCGCTAAACAATGCTCTGAAAAAGCTACACAATTACGGGACGAGTTTAAAGCAATGACGGTAGAACTTTCGCGCACAATGGACGCAAAGATAGACGAGAAATTCGAACAGCAGAACACTCAGATTGACGAGCGCTTTAATCTTCACATACAAAACAGTGATACGCGTTTCCACAAATTTATTCAGGATCAAAATAAAGTCAAACGTCAAGTCTTGGAAACAATCACTGCTCAGAGACAAGAAGACAAACGTGAAATGTTTGCGAAGGCAAAAACATATGTAGACAACAGTATTGCTACAATGTCCGACGAAATTAATTCCATCAAACAGTCGAACACAGAATTACGTGACGAAATTTCTGACCTTAAATCGAAAACAGACACATACACAACAGATTTCCAAACAGTGACAGACAGATTCGAACAGTTAGAACTAACACAGGATTGCGATGTCATCAAAGCTGATGTTAAAAAACTGAGCGAAACTACACGTAAGTTGCAAAGACAGATTAATGCGTCCGATTCTAAAACCGATGATCAGGCAAAAATACTGACTGAAAAATATAATGAATTAGCCAGTCGTATTGATGCTATTGAAAGTAATAATGATAATAAATCAGATGATACTGCACCGATTTCATTTAACCAAACAAATGAATTTCAAAATGTACATCAGACAATTAATGAGATCGATTCGTCTAATAACACGTTGCATAGAAAATTGTCGAGTTTACAACAAGAAGTAACAGAGATGAAAAGTATTTCAGTTAATAACGCATCACAGCAGACGCCACTTTGCGAACATCTGTCAGACTCGCGCAACGCGTATAATTTGGGTGATCTACAGAGAGTACGGGACTTTGATTCCGAACAATTCAACAGATTCTCTCACAATCCTGAACCTGTTCCATCACTGAGAGACGATAATTTTGATTACAAACATTTTCTGTCAGTGAGAAATTTTAAAGTGTTTAAAAACGACAGAACACAGATTCACCCACTGGATTGGATTCAACAATTTAGCTTTGCTCTTCTACCGACTTGACCTGTAACACACAAACTTGAATTTATTTGCAGTTTTTTGGAAGGCGAACCGGCAACTCGTATGAGACCGATCGCGAGTCAATGCTATTCAGTAGAAGAGTTTCAGAATGCTTTTCTGTCAGCGTATTGGTCGAAGACGACACAGCGCGGAATTAAAGATCAGTTAATTAGTTTGCCAAATTACGAGAACTCAAATTTTCCCAGTGTGACGCAATTTTTTGAGCACATGGTGCAACAAAACCAGTACCTAAGTGAACCGTACAGTGAATCCGCACTTATACAATTATGCATCTCTAAATTACCACGGTCATTACGAGTGTCACTTCTAACGGGCCAGCAAAAAGAAAACATTTCAGCATTCAGAGATCTTTTACAGCTCTTGGAAGTACAGCAATCTGATTATTCTTTTGTAAACAAAAACTTTTCGTATAATAACCAAGGTCAACAAACTTACAGTAATTATGATCAGGGACGTAATTTCAATAGGAAAAGTAACAGACGCTTTAGGAACGACAACTACCAGAACTTAAATCACAGACAAAATTCAGATTATCAATATCGTCAAAATTTTCAGTAACAGGAAACACATTTTGGTAACAATAGACGTTTTCCACCACAACAGCATGCAAGTCAGCCGGTTGGAATACATAACCAACAATGTAGTGCACAAGGTCAACCTAACTTTAATGTTTCGCCGCGTGGACGTATAGTCCAAGATCCTACAAATAGTAACGCACGGCAGCAAGGAAACAACTACGTACAGAGAAGACATTCCTATCGCAATGCACCGTATAGGAATGACTTTCACGACAGACGTAAAAACAATGAGCATAATTACCAACATACGTTTAATAACAGTCGGTCTTACCAGCGACAAAGTAATCAACAAGAACATATTCTCATGAATGAACCCGACAGTAGGTATCATCCAGAGCGTAATACGTCTGGAAGAAGTAATAGAACTGATCAAATAGTAGAAATGCCACAGAATCCTCCTAATAATAATAACACGTCAGATAGAATCTGACTAGATACTACACAGGACGCATCTTCCAATAACACAAGCACTACCTTTGACACGCCAAATGTTGTTCACGAAAATGTAATTACTTTTGACGACATCAGGGACACTCTTTTGCAGGAAAGACCAGTTGTTCAGAAAACCATTTCACATCCTGTCATCGAAATTAAAGTTGGTTCATCGAAATTTTCAGCAGTAATCGATTCCGGATCACCTATATCAGTAATAAATGAAGAAACTTTTAACGAGTGTAGCAAAGAGAATACGTATCCGACATTACCATTAGGCAAAACAAAAGTGAAAGGAGCAGTACCGAGTAAAGGAGTAGACGTTAAATTACAGACGCATTTATCATTTTGTATTGCAGGTCATACCTTCCACTCAAATTTTTGGATTGTTCCTTTATTGACAACAGACATAATTTTAGGTACGAATTTTCTGGTACAACACGACGCAGTTATTGATTTTCAGAATTCTTATTTAATGTTGAAGGATGAAAATATACAATTTGCTATAGAATTTCAGCACCTACTATCTGCGGAAGAGCAAACAATTAATCGCACAGAGGTCATTTCCGCGTCACATAACATAGACTGTAATCCCACATTGTTCACGGATACGTACGTACACAACTATAATACTCCAGACGAAGCTGACTACGACGTAATGCAAATGATTTCCGATAAAGTTAGACAAAGCAGTGCAACTACAGACGACGAACGAACGCAATTACACAAAATTCTTTTACAGCAAGCTCCAGTTTTTGACAACATTCCTGGTACTATGTCGGGATTTACGTACGAATTTCAAGTCAAACAGCACGACACATTTAAAGCAAAGCATTATCCCATTCCCTATATTCACAGAGAACAGGTTAAGAAAGAATTGCAGGATATGCTTGACCAAGGAATTATTGAACCGGCAGTTAGTCCGTACATAAACCCGCTACATATTGTTAAGAAAAAGGATGGATCACTTCGCCTTGTACTTGATTCACGTCACATTAATGACATTATTATTAATGAAACAGATCGACCACAGACATTAGAGGAACTTCTTCAGAAATTTCACGGTACTGCTATTTATTCAACACTAGATTTAAAATCGGGATTTTGGCAAATTCAACTTCATCCAAATTGCAGAAAATATACAGCTTTTCTCTCTTTCGGCGACTGTTATCAATTTTGCACACTACCATTCGGATTAACTATTTCTTCAGCAGCTTTTATTCGCGATTTGAACACAATACTTCCGACAGAACTTAAGGACAGAATTACGACGTATGTAGACGACATTCTTATCGCAGAAGCTAACTGGTCTGAACACAATCTGATTCTTAAACAACTGTTACAAACTTTTCATGCACAAGGACTTACAGTTAACCTTAGTAAATCGCACTTTGGCAAAACTTCTATAAAATTTCTTGGACACATAATTTCAGCAGAAGGCATTGCGCCTGATCCGGAAAAACTTCAAGCTCTACGTGACATTACTGTTCCTACGACGAAGAAGCAATTACGCAGTTTTTTGGGCTTAATTAACTTTTTTCGTAAATTTATTCATCACTCCGCTTTAGACACGCCTAGATTATGCCAATTAACAGGTAAAAACACTATTTGGTCTTGGGATAAGGAAGCACACTCTGAATTCGTGAACCTGAAACATGCTTTGTTGAATGCTCCACTTATATCGCACCCAGTTCTTACTAGAAATTTTTCCATTGCCACCGACAGTTCCAATACCGCTTTAGGCGTACACATTTTCCAGGAAATTGAAGAAGATGGCTCTACAGTAATTAAAAACATCGCATTTGCAAGTCGCATTTTGTCACCTGCTGAACGAAATTACTCCGTTACAGAATTGGAAACATTATGTGGTGTATGGGCTTTCACGAGATTTCGGCACTTTCTTTATGGCAGACATACCACCGTTTACACAGACCACAGAGCGATACAATTCTTACTTTCGGCCAAATTCACTCAAGACAGATTAAGCAGACGGAAACTTTATTTACAGGAATTTAATTTTACAATAGTTCACATTCCCGGCACACAAAATGTTATAGCAGACGCAGTATCGCGTTCTCTGAGCAACAATCAGCAAGACGTAGCAACCAACTACTGCAAAACAAATTTCAGTGTCATGTACATTCAGCAAGTTGCATTTGAAAACTTTATTTCATCGTCATTACAGGACATAGCAAAAGAGCAAAATAAAGAGAATGTGTGGAAAGAAATTAAACACCTTTGGCAAGATAAGAATAATGTTACGATTAGAAACCATTACACTGTACGCAATGACATTCTGTTTCGCCGCTCTCATCCTGACAGCAACAATTGGTTATTATGCATTCCTGACGAACTGGTTAACAAATTAATCTGGTACACTCATTTAAGTTACGCACATTACGGAGCAAGAAAATGTTTTCATATACTGAGACAGAACTGTTATTTTACCAACATGGAGAAACGTATACGACGAGTTTTAGCGTCTTGTAAAATTTGCCAGAAAGCTAAATCAGACACCACTTCACATATTCCTCCTTTATATCCCATTGTACCTGTTAAATTAAGACATATGGCCGCTGTAGATATTTTTGGTCCGATTCCGAGAACTAACAGAGGTTTTTGCTACATCTTTGTCGCTGTTGAGCTCACTTCAAAATTTGTTACTTTCACTCCGTTACGCAAAGCTACTGCTAAAACTGTTTCGAAAGCGTTTGTAAAACATTTTCTATTTCATGTAGGGCATGTGATGAAAGTAATTTCTGACAATGGATCACAATTTCGTTCTAGCATATGGACACGCATGTTACGAGCCAGAAACATTTCTCCGATTTATATATCCAAGTACCATGCTTCTTCGAACCCCTGTGAAAGATTAATGAAAGAAATTGGTAAACTGTGTAGAATATACTGCCACTAAAGACATATTGATTGGGATACACACATACTCTCATTCCAAGATGTAATTAATTCCATTCCAAATGAATCCACTATGCTATCTCCGTCTGTTATATTGAAAAACGTTGAACCACCAAACAAAATTAAAGAATTAGTAAACTTCCCTAAATGTCGTCGAGTAAGACACCACGAAATAATTGACATTGCGCTGAACAACATCAAACGTGCCGCAGAGCGCCGGAGAAGACAGCAAAAACAGGTTAGTACACGCCGCGACTTTTACGTTGGACAGATAATATTAGTACGTACACACTATTTATCCAGTAAATTAAAAGGTAAGTGCAGTAAATTTGAACTTCTATACGCAGGTCCATATCGGATTCGCAGCATTCTTCATCCCAATGTTGTACACGTTGAAACTTTGAGAACCAGAAAATCGAAAGGCAACCACCATTGGTCAAATATTAAACCCTTTATTGAATGAAGACACTGTATGATTCAACACACTATGATGCCATTTACTAATTTTATTATGACCACTTATGCAACTATATTTACATGACTAATTACTGATGATTATCGTACTTTTTCTTGGCAAGTGCCCGGCAAGGTAAGGTTAGCAGGTCGCTTTTCTTGTCGTTACACATCAGACCGTGCATATTTTCCAGATGAACTTACGTATTTTATGAATAATTATGCAATTCTATGTGATGACGTAGTAATTATATCAAATTCTCTCTCCATTATAGTCTTTAATTCTCGCCTCGATTAACTACACTACATACAAGCTGAACACAACGAACGTCACATTTTGTTTTTTTATGTATGATTGTTTTCAAGTTTTGTTTGTATGCACTGTGAAATAGTTAAGATATAACACACACCAGTTGACTTTGACATTCTTTTTGCCCTATGACATCTCAAGATCGTGACTGTTTTACGTTTTTTTGCTGCTGCATTGTATTATTCTGTGTACATTTTGGCTTTGAACACTGTCAATGTCTTTGACATATTACGTTTTCTGTCATGTTATGCTGTATGGTTAATTATGTTACCATAAACCAGTTATTATTTAGTGGGTATATGATTTAAATGCAAGACATTAATCTTTGTTCATCAATTTCAGAAAGAAATGATGCGTGTAAGAAATAAATTCAACAGAAATGGGAATTTCACCTACGGAATAAACGAAAGAAGATGCAATAACTTTATGAGGAAGAGTAAATGGATCAGGATTAACAAACATTAACAAGAATATACTATACTCATCGTAGAATAGCAGTCTTAACTAATTTTTTCTTTCAGAATACAAGGTGATTGATGCAGGATATCAGACAGAACTACACATCTTAGTTTTAGTAATGAAATATGCTAGAGATAAGGAATAGTTGTATAATGAGTAATGAAGTGATATTTTGCAGATGATAATGAATGCTGATGAATAATGATGAAGAATATGTTATTATGAATAATGAAGTTTTTCTTTACAGGTGATGATAATAATGAAGTTATGATAATAAAGATAATGAAGTGATTGATAATGAAGTTTTTTTTCTTTACAGATGAGGATAATGTTAAAGTTATGTATTTATGCTAAGTAGTTATTTAAGTATTTGTTGCAGTTTGTTTTGACAGCAGGTGTTATATTGCATAGTAGGATGACAGAAAGTTTTGGAAAGGACAGCTATGGAACACATTTTTATATACATTTCACTACCTGTTAATTCGAAGTTCACTACTTTTCAGCATAGTGTGCGTTTCTTCTTTCAGGTCAATAATCCATTTTGCATTTTTTTTTTCAGGAGAAGTTTTTCATGATACTTACTAAACCTGTTACTTATTGTACCTTTTCTAGTACTTGCATTTTTATTTTTTACCCATTTGTGTCTATCATTTATAAATGTGATCACATATACTGCCTTGTTACATAACCTTGCTACAGCTGACTCATGACGAATGACGTTACCTATCCTCATTTGCAGCAATAGGTCAAAAGCAAATAGTGTTATGCCTCAGCAATTAATTATCGATCCCAACGCAATGCATTGCCAACAAAAAAATGTATTACCAGCCCCAAATAGTGATACCAGTTTGAGAAAGTTCTGAGTAATGCTGATCAGCTCTGAATAGTATGTCACTTCAGTAATGACTTCTTAATGATAAAATATATATATATATATATATATATATATATATATATATATATATATAAAATAATGCTTTGTAACTGGCCAAGGACTGCCACTGTTTATTGTAGTGAGACTACTTATAATGGCCATGATTATTAATGCTATGACTGTAATTAACTGATTTTTTATAATGACTTCGTAATGATCTGAATAATACTGAATGATGAACAATGTTTTATTCTATTCAATACTTGCTGGCCACTGAGTGCCAATAATTAATGTCACTCAATGAATTATGTTATTAATTATGCCATTAATTAGCTCTTGTTTCCAATGTTGAGTTTTCATGTTTTGGTAAATGGCCAATGAGTGCCAATAATTTATTTCACTCAATGTATTATGTTAATGCTAGGCCAATAATTGACTCCCGTTTTCAATTAAGACTTCTGATGAACATTATTCTGTCATACTAAATATGCTTTGTAACTGGCCAAGGACTGCCACTGTTTATTGAAATACGATTACCCATGATGCCAATAATTTAATTTTATGAACATTATTCTGTAAAACTAACTACATGGTACAGAAATGTTCAATAACTAGGCTATGAATGCCGCAAACTACTACTGTAATTCTCAATATTATGTGAGTTAATGTCCTTCACCTTATGAGCTAACTACCCTGAATTACTGCAATGTCGATTTGTCCTGTCCATCCTCATGATCATGGAGCACTATATTTGGTTTTTGCACTAATTCTACGTTGGTGTGCCTTGTAAGAGCGTGGTGTTGACACGACATGCTGTCCACCACCGTGAGCGATGAAGACGTTATTATGGTCCTACTGTTTGGTGTACCTAATGTACTGCCAAAATGAAAACATGGAACATTACTACGACAGTTCAGTGTCTTGGCTACGCTGATAAATTCTGATGGGAAAAGAACTTCAAATTGTGTCACTTGGTGTTGTACTTCTGTGGAAAGATATGGACTTTCAGAACAGCTGTGTGCAATCTAAAGTGCTACAACCATGATGCAATCCTTCCCTTTCCTATCCTAATTCTTGTCACATAGTGAAAATAATTTTTTGCTAACATCATTTATGTTCATGGGTCATACATTTTTTCGATTCGCTGAACTCCAGTGCGAGTACACTTATGGCACTTGTCGACATGATTTTTTGCCATTATGTTTATTTATTGCGAAAATGCTAAAGACGTTTTTTTTCAATTAGTTCTGAAGTACAGTGTATGTGCACTCTTGTCTTTTATATTGTATATACATTTTTTATTTTAATGATATGTTGTGAACTACAGTGCATGTGCACTTAGGTTATGTGTTAATATGTTTTCTACTGAACTTCAGTGCCTGTGCACTTTTCTCATTTTTCAATATGATTTGTACTCATTCTGTATACCTTTTATGATATCCTGATATGTTCAATACTTCAGTGCGTATGCACTTATGTCATTTGTTACTCATTGTATATACATTTCGTGATTTGCTGATATGTTCTCAACTCCAGTGCGAGTACACTCATGTCACTTATCAACATGATTTTCTGCCATTCTGTTTATTTGTTCTGAAAATGCTAAAGAATTTTTTCAGTGCGTGTGCACCCTGTTATCTGTCAAATAATTTGTATGTACAGTTTTCTGATTTGCTACTATGTTTTGTACTCACATTTTGTCTTTGTCTGATATATTTTGTACTTGGTGCATGTGCACAACATTTAATTCATGTATTTAAATATTCTGTAAATTGTAAAAGTTCATTAATTAAAGAAAAAATTTTGCCGCGTTTGGCAAGTCCACCATCGCTGCCAAATTTTTGCCCCGCCAGTGGAGGGTTATGAAACACGTATGTAACGTAGCAGCGATGGCGAGGCATGATAAAATCTTTGACCAGAGAGCCATTTATCGTGGGTAGTCTGCGCTTGACCGCGCGAGTGTTGCGAGCAGTACGCAAGTAGTCGTCGTGCAGTACAGTCTGTCGATAGCAGTAGCTCAGTTCAGTTGCGTCCAGTAGTCGGTCGGTAGTAGTCGTGCAGTACAGTTGCGAGCAGTCTGTCAGTGGGCAGTCTGTGAGCAGTGCAGTATGTCAGTAGTAGCAGCCCAGTGCAGTTGTGTGTGAGGAGTCGGCGAGCGTCGACATGGCATTCTGGTCAAGATGCTGAATGAGGTATATTGTTAATGTAGGTAACCATCAGATAACGTAAAGTTTATTTATTGTAATTAATTTTCAACAAGTGCCCCAATAATAATTTTGATTTCAAAGCAATTTTTAACAAAAAAATCATTTAATTGAACCAACGATTTCCTTCCATTTCCCTTAAAGAAAAGTTTCAGTTAAATTTCAAAAAAAAAAAAAAAATATTATTTGCAATGCAGTTCCTCCAAGCCGTGGCCAACAATAAGAGCAGAAATTTGACATGCAGTTATACTGAGGTAAGAATTTAATTCTGATTTTTTGCACAGGGCCAAAGACCGATATTTCGGTTTAATTGAATTTTCATTATCACTGAGATTTTCTTATCACTGAATCGACTTTCATTTTTTGTGAGGAACTTATACTTGGGTCAGATTGCTAATTTTTGTTTAATTGTCATTGTCAGTAGATTTCATTGCGGGAGGTTACACTTGGCTCCCATTTATTTTTATATTTTTTATTTAAATATTTCTGTGGGGACGATATTGCTTCTTGGCTCCTTTTCTATATAATATTCTCTTGTAAATTTTTTGTGGGAGGTTATAAGTTTTACAGTGTGTGTGCACTTTAAGTCATTTTTTAATTTATTTTGTACTCAGTGTGTGTGCTCTCTATTTCATTTCTTAATATATTCTGTACTTATATTATTTATCAATAATGTTATAAATATGTATATGCTCTCTGACTGTAGACTTAGTAAACTAAATAGATAATAGGAAAATTTGTTGCTCATGGCAAGACCAATTGACTCACCATCGCTGCAAAAGTTTTGCTCCCCCCCCCCCCCCCCCCTTGCGGAGGGTTATGCAAGAGATCCATATATCCAGGTATCACGCTAAGGGATTTATTGCTAGCGTACTCGAGCAGATGTAATTTCGATGGATTGCTCACGCGGTGCCTGCAATATGTAAGCTGTAAGAGAATCTCAGACCAGAGAGCAGTGTTGACTGCAGTAGGAACTGTGCGGCAGTTGTAGTGGTAGCAGCTAGCAGTCAGGTGTATCCTGTTGGCTGGGCCGGTCGTGGAGAGCGATGGTGGAGCCAGAGCGTTGTAGTATAAGGTAAAAGCAGCCTCGCGCATATGTAGTATTGTTATGTCAAGTCCCATGTAAATGTTTTTTAAAAGAAAGCTCTCAGTAATAATCTTTCTCATAAAAAGTAACTTTTGACAATCATTCATTTCAATTTAAAGAATTTACTAATTTCACCAATCCTTGGTCATCCGGATTATTGAAAAGAAAAATCAGTTGTTTCTTTTTATACATGATAAATCTATCGGCCAGCATTGCACTCGGCTGTGCCAGAAAAATTTCTTATAGGAGCAGATATGTATGCGTTATCCGGCGACCTTATTGAGGTAATAATTTTCTATTTATTCAGATCGATCTTTCAAGGCCATGACGCAGCACTGCTGACGTCCAAAACTTACCAGTTTAAATTCACAGTCAGTTATTGAAAGGTTATAAGTGAGCCACAATTTTATTTAGAGATTAGTCACATTGTATTATTGGTAGGTTACGGAATTCATTTATTGGGAGGTTACGCTGAACGTGAATTATAAATAATTATATTTTCACTATGGGAGGTTTCGGTATTTTTCTGTTGGGAGGTTACAATATGTGGTCGCAAATTGGACACTAGTGACGTCACTGGTGGCGGCGCAACTATTTAAAGACGGCAGAGGCATTCAGACGACAGTTAACCACTTGAAAATGGCAGGGGTGATATCTGCAGCAAGCTCGTGGGCAGTTAACCACTTGAGCGACCGGAAATCCGAGCATACGTTATTAGCTCATCTGATGTTGCTACACGACAGAGACAGCTCAATAAATAAAACTTCAAAGTGAAGAGGATTTGATAAAATGAAAACGTAAGTGAAACATAATGTAAACACTCACACACACACACACACACACACACACACACACATACACATACACACACACACCCACACGCACATACACACTCAACCTTTCACATATAATTAATTAATTTCAGGCATATCCATAACAGTTTCCTTAAATAATTTTTATACGACAAGTTGTATATGGCTGCAGATGGAAAACTGTGAAAGAAAACCGGCACTATAAATACATAATACATCAGGAAAACCACGCCATGTGGTAAAAAGATATGATTACATAATTTTATATGTTCTTCAAAAATCTGTAATTACGATTTTAATAACTAATGTTTTCATGTATACAAGCAGTAAAGAACATTCTTTATGTTAAACAGCCATAAAACAATAGCCTACTAATAGTACTGCAACTGCGGTGAAATATGTTTGGCATAAAAAACAGATTTTGCTAAAGGCGGATCCCATTCAGAAACATTCGTATTACTCGTACTGTGATTGATGTTTATGTTTGTTGCATTCTGACTGGGGTTGAATACCACTTCACTATGGTGGTCATCTCTGTAACACTCTTAAGCTGACTAAGTCTATGACGAACTATTTTCACGTGTTGTTTGCCTCTTTTCTCTCTCCCTTCCGTGAAAGTAATTTGGTCCAAGGCCGACGAACAGTGATTAAGAAATCGTCGCCATGAATTCAACTTGAATGAGTTACAATTCGTTAGGATTTCCCCAATATGTCTAATTTATGCACCTACTTTGTCCACGGCTGGGTTTAAGTGGTCATTGTACGTGAAAACCCTCCGTAGAGAAACTCACAGAAATTCGATGGTAGTGACTGATTTCCATAACTTATGGCGGTCGCGTAGTCAAACCATATCAATAGCTTTCATTTCATTACATCAAATTTGCAGCACATTTACTGATTTAGAGTGGAACTGGACACCACCGATCAAATGTCTAACGTTGTTTGTGAATCTAATCATCTTCAAATAAGGGAACTACGGTTTCCAGCAGCCTGCTTCAAAGTGCGAGCATTTCATTTACATCTACACCTACGTGATTACTCTGCTATTCACAATAAAGTGCCCGGCAGAGGGTTGAATGAACCACCTTCAAGCTGTCCCTCTACCGTTCCACTGTCGAACGGCACGCGGGAAAAACGAGCACTTAAATTTTTCTGTGCGGGCTCTGATATCTCTTATTTTATCGTGATGATCATTTCTCCCTATGTAGGTGGGTGCCGAAAGAATGCTTTCGCAATCTAAGGAGAAAAATGGTGATTGAAATTTCAGGAAAAGATCCCGTCACAACGAAAAACTCCTTTGTTTCAGTGATAACCACTCTAATTCATGCATCATGTCTGTGACACTTTCTCCCCTATTTCGCGATAATACAAAACGAGCTGCCCTTCTTTGTACTTCGTACTTTGTCATCCGTCAGTCCCACCTCATGCGGATCCCACACCGCACGGCAATACTCCAGAACAGGGCGGACGAGCGTAGGGTAAGCAGCCAATTTTGTAGACCTGTAGCACCTTTTAAGTGTTCTGCCAATGAATCGCAGTCTTTGGTTTGCTCTACCCACAATATTATCTATGTGAAAGTTCCAATTTAGGTTATTTGTATTTGTAATCCCTAAGTATTTAGCTGAATTTACAGCCTTCAGATTTGTGTGACTTATTGCGTAATCAAAATTTAGCTAATTAATTACGTCGACCGTCATTTGAAGAAGACATTCCTGAGGTTGTATGTTTGAAGCGTAGCACTGTATGTTGGCGAAATATGTTCCGTGGGAAAACCGGAAAAGAAGAGACTCGAAGCATTTTAGGTGTGATGGAGTGATGGTACAGAAGAACGTTGAAAATTAGATGAAGAGATAAGGTAAGGAATGAGGAGTTTCTCCGCAGAATCAGTGAGGAGAGGACCATATGGAAAATACTGACAAGAAGAGGCGATACGAGAATAGGACGTTATTTAAGACATCAGGGAATAACTTCCATGGTATTAGAGGGAGCTGTAGAGAAAGACAGAGACTGGAATGCATCCATCAAATAACTGAAGACGAATGTTGCAAATGATACTCCGAGATGAGACTGGAATACGTCCAGCAAACAATTGAGGACGAGTGTTGCAAATGGTACTCCGAGATGAAGAGGTTGGCACAGGAGAGGAATTAGTGGTGGGCCGCATCGAATGAGCGCTGTGTGTACTGTTTTCAAACATACTTGTTCTGTTCACTGTTTCTGATAACAGTACTGCATAGTTTATTCTCCACCAATCAGTATATCTTGCTACCGTGTAGCGTTTCTTTTTGTGGCAGTGTTATCTGTACATTAACAGTGACAGACATCAGTAAGGATACGCTTACGAATGAAGATTTGACCAATTTGCACCTGGTATACGGGTTTATTGAAAGATTTTGAGAAGCGACGCAGTGATGCAATGTTGTGCTCTTCCGCCCGCAACACCAACCACTTGTCTGTACTTTTGCATCTGCACCATGGCATTAGAGTTGTGTGAATAGTACACTGAAGAGCGAAAGAAACTAGTACATTTGCGTGTAGGGTCCCGCGAACATGCAGAAGTGCCGCAACACGATATGACATGGACTTAACTAAAGTCTGAAGTAGTGCTTGGGGGAACTGACAATCTGAATCCTGCAGGGCTGTCCATAAATCCGTAAGAGTACGACGGGGTGGAGATCCCTTGTGAAAAGCATGTTGTAAGGCATCCAAGATATGCTGAATAATGTTCATATCTCGGGAGTCTGGTCACCAGTGGAAGTGTTTAAACTCAGAGTAGTGTTCCAGGAGTCACTCTGTAGCAATTCGGGACGTGTGGTATGTCGCATTTTCCTGCAGGAATTGCCCAAGTCCGTCGGAATTGACAATGGACATGAATGGATGCAGGTGATCAGACAGGCTGCTTACATACGTTTCACCCGTCAGAGTCGCATCTGGACGTATCAGGGGTCCCATATCACTCCAACTGCATACGCTACACACAATTGCAGAGCCTTCACCAGTTTGAACAGCTGCCTGCTCACATGCATGGTCCTTGGATTCATGAGGAAGTCTGCATACCCGTATATCTCCATCCGCTCAATACAATTTGAAACGGGACTCGTCCGAGCAGACAGCATGTTTCCAGTTATCAACAGTCCAATACCGGGTCCGACGGGACCAAGCGAAGCGTAAAGCCTTGTGCTGTGCAGTCATCAAGAGTATACCAGAGGGCTTTCGGCTGCGAAAGCCCATATTGATGCTGTTTCGTTGAATAGTTCGCACGCTGACTCTTGTTGATGGCGCAGCATTGAAATCTGCAGCAATGTAAGGAAGGGTTGCACTTCTGTCAAGTTGAAAGATTCTCTTCAGCCGTCGTAGGTCCCGTTCTTCCCAGATTTGTTTCCGGCCTCGGCGATGTCGATGATTTGATGTTTTACCGGATTCCTGATATGCACGGTACACTCGTGAAATGGTCGTACGAGGAAATCTGTACTACATCGCTACCTCCGAGATGTGTGTCCCATCGATCGTGCTTCGACTATAACACCACGTTCAGACTCACTTGAACCTTGATAACCTGCCACTGCAGCAGCAGTAACCGATCTAACAATTGCAATAGGCACTTGTTGTCTTATGTAGCCGTTGCCGACCGCAGCGCCGTAGCCTGTTTACATTACTCTGTATTTGAATACGCATGCCTATACCAGTTTCAATGGCGCTTTAGTGTATACTACAGGCTTTATCACTTTGGTGAAGGTATTTTCAGAGAAACAATGGAATCCGAGGTAGAAAACCGAATTAATCGTAATTTAGTTATTGTTCTGTAATGAGCAGTTGGGTAGAACGGGTGCCTTGCGCCAAAATCCACATAAATATTCCTGAACTACCTGGTTTGCCGGTGGAGCTGGGGCACATGATGTATTTTGAGTCATCTCCCTATCTTCGCACTAGGCCTTGATCATAACCGTGTCGTAATGTATTTATAATCGTCTCACCTCGTTCCGCACCGTCTCACTGAGGAGCTGATCTTTCCCGACCTATCGTTTACGAATCCTGCGACTTGCAAAGACATCCTGACAGTGGCAAGAAGCACAGTAGGTACTACTTGCACTTCTGAGGATGCCTGCCTATTACGAACGAAACATGAAACTCGAAAGATTTAATGTGCGAAGAACTGGGATACTGATTGAGGTTGGTTTGTAATTTTAAACAATGGAAACTCCAGGTTGGAATATCAACAATGCAAGGAGAAGGTAGATTATTATCTTAAAGATGACACGTTGATGTGCAGACAAGCACAATTAACTGACACACATTAGCTATCGGCCACAGTCTTCTTCAGAAAATGAAGAGAAACACACACACATTCTTTTACAAAAGCAAGCACGCCTAACAAAACTCATTACCGTCGTTTCTATCTACTCGGAGCTGCTGGATATGGAATCCAAGTATGAGTGACGTGTGCTTGATTGTGCGTATGAACTGGCATTCTGGTCTGACCTGCTGGAGATAGCCGTTACTTACGTGTGTGGTGCACTTACTCGTGTGAATGAACGTGTGTGTGTTTCTTTTTCTGACGAAGACTTTGGTCGAAAGCTAACGTGTGAGTGTCTTTTAATTGTGACTATCTGCATCATAACATTTCATCTTTACTGCAAATATCAATCTATCTTTTCCTGAACTGTCATTTGAAAATGTCTAAGGCTGTAGATAATCCAAATATGAATACCACTGTAGATGGTTGAATTGAAGGGGGACTGAAAATCTCTGAAAAGCGCTATCACAGAAGCTGTAGAGACAAATATGCGTACAAGAAAGGCAGTTGTAAAGAAACTTTGGGTAATGATAGAAATACTTCAAATGATCGACGAAAGAAATAAATAGAAAACAAATCAAAAGATAGGAACACAGTTACATAAATCAGTTAGAGATTGAGTGAATAGAACGTGCAGGGAATCTAAAGATGATTGGTTGCAGGGAGAGTTTCAAGGAAGTCAGACAGAAATGGGTGGCTTAAAGACAGATTCAACGTAGAAAAACGTGAAAACAACGGTCCGTGAAATTAAAGCAAAAGTGTAAACACGAAGAGTATGAGAGACACACCACTGTTAAACGTCAAAAGTTCAAATGGGTCGGAGCACTATGGGACTTAACAACTGAGGTCATCAGTCCCCTGCACTTAGAACTACGTAAACCTAACTAACATAAAGAAATCACGCACGGCCATGCCCGAGGCAGGATTCGAACCTGCGACCGTAGCAGCAGCGCGGCTCCGGACTGAAGCGCCTAGAACCGGTCGACCACAACGGCCGGCAAACGTCAAATTAAGGGCAGAGTGGTGGCAATGGTAAACTGGAGGCCGCTGTGGTGGAGAGGAACTGTGAGGTGACGTAATAGAAAAACAAATGGGTAGCGATCAGATTAGAAGAGTTTTGGAAGAGTTGAAACCAAAAAAGGCAGAAGTCCTACAAATCATTCATTCATAAATCCTATAATCACTGGGCAAAGTGGCAACCAAACGATTCTTCAAATTGATTTGTAAAAACTATGAGAATGGAGACTCACCCCCAGACTATGACATTATTTGTTACAAGGTGGCAGTGCGTGAGATGGTGGATGGGGAATCATCTGTCTGCTCGGCTTCTGGATAGTGCTGGTCGCAGACAAGCAGGGTGAACGGTGAGCGCCGGATTTTCCCCTTTGGGACCACCCAGGAATGATTGAGGCGTTTGATTAAGGAACAATGGCAAATTCTTATTTTTCTTCTTCGGCACTACAGCCCTTGGTAGGCCTTGGCCTGCTCAACAATCTTCCTCCATATCTCTTTGTTCTGAGCCTTTTTCTTCCATCCACGGATCCCTGCCTTGGCAAGATCAGCGAGCACATTGTCCACCCATCTAGCTCTGGTCTGTCCTTCCTTCTGGTGGAATACAATCTGGCGTTCATTGTTTGTTTGGGCATCCTGTCTTCCGTCATTCTCTCCATATGTTCTAACCAACGTATTCTTTGAGATCCGATAAATTTCATTACATCTTTTCCTTGTATAAACTATTGTATTTCATGATTGTATCTCACTCTCCAACTTTCTGCATCTCTCTCACGCACATAGATTTTTAGTAAGATTTTCGTTTCAAATGCCCTTAGCCTGTTACTGTCTGCTTCCGTCATTCTCCACGTTTCTGATCGATATGTGGCAACACGTTGGACAAGGGATTAATATACTCTCAGTTTCTTTGTTCTTGTAATTAGAGAGTTCTTGAGTATCTTTAGGTTTGTATAATAGTCTTTGTTTCCTGCTTGTTTGCTATATCTAATACATTGTCTCACACTAATATCATTGGGCAAGAGGACACCTAAGTAATGAAAGCATCTAACGGCTTTGAGGCATTTATCAGAGGTGTTCAGGTCCTGTGGTGTTCCTCTAGCTTCAGAATTGGACATAACCATGTATTTTGTCTCGCTTTCATTTACAGTAAGTCCAATGCTTGTTCCTTCCGGTCCCATATATCCATATATTTCTTTAAACGATGTTACATCCTTTGTCAAGATGGTAATATCTTCTGTATATGTGCATATCTGGCTGGACTTCACCACCACCGTTCCTCTTTTATCCACTTTTTGTACGGTACTATGCAGTGCCAAGTTAAACAGGACTGCAGAGAGACAATCACCCTGTTTCACTCCATCCTCAAAGTCGAACTGACTGGTCATTCTGTTACTCACTTTTACTTTTACTTTTGCGTTTCTATCCTTCATTGTTAGCTCGATTAACCTTCTGAGTTTATAACAGATGCCCAACGCTTTCAGCCCTTAATGCAATGCTGGTCTATTAATACTATCGGAACCTTATTTAAAGTCAACAAACAGGAAGTGGAGATCTATATCAAATTAATAAAAATTTTCCATTAACAAACAACTGGTCAGAAGTACTTCTGTTTGGTGGAAATCCACACTGGTGTTCTCCGAGTATCTTTTCGGGGCATTTCTTTGTTCTTTCGTTCAGCACTCCTGTGAAAATCTTATATACAGTATTCAGTAGGGTTTTGCGTCTAAAGTTTTCACAGTTGAGCTTTTCTGCTTTTCTATATATTGGGCATATTATTCCAGTATTCCAACCCTCCGGCATGCTTTCATTTACCCATATGTTCTTTATTAGTTCAAATATTTCACGTCTTAGAGGTTGGCCCCCTAATTTTATTAGTTCTGACGTGATCTCATCTTCACCGGGTGCACGTTTATTTACCACTGTTTCCACAGTGGCGACTCCATTGTGTGAAATATAATATGGATTTCGCATTTTCACGAAGTCTGATTTACAGATCTCATAAACATGATAAAAAAGACTAAAATTAAACTCCGTATGGACAGGTCTCGGAAGACATTGACGGTACCGACCTTACGCCGTGTCATCTTGAACCTACAGGTGTCACTGGATGCGGATATGAAGGGGCTTGAGGTCGGCACAAGGCTCTCCAAGCCGTCGTCAGTTTACGAGACCAGAGACGCTCCTCAATTTACCTCACAAGAGCTGAATGTATCCCGCTTACCAGCAGCGCTCGGCGGACCTGATGGTCTCAATACAAGTGCCAGCCAAGTCCGACAGCGCTTAACTGCGGTGCTCTGACGAGAACCTGTGTTACCACTGCGGCAAGGCCGTTGGCATAAACATGATACACTACAAAAATAGCTGTGATGAGAGGAGATCGTTGTAACTCTAAGCATTACCCTACAATAAGTACTAAGAAAGTCAGAATTGTTTTTAGTTATGAATATTAAGCTGGACAGTTAAAGATAACGGCAGTGAAACCATTGCAGCAATCACGTCATGTGAAGTATCACATCCAGGCTGACGGTGCCAGCATCTACATCTACATCTATATCCATACTCCGCAAGTCACCTGACGGTGTGTGACGGAGGGTACCTTGAGTACCTCTATCGATTTTCCCTTCTATTCCAGTCTCGTATAGTTCGTGGAAAGAAGGATTGTCGGTATGCCTATGTGTGTGGGCTCTAATCTCTCTGATTTCATCCTCATGGTCTCTTCGCAAGATATACGTAGGAGGGAGCAATATACTGCTTGACTCTTCGGTGAAGGTATGTTCTCGTAACTTCAACAAAAGCCCGTACCGAGCTACTGAGCGTCTCTCCTGCAGAGTCTTCCACTGGAGTTTATCTATCATCTCCGTAACACTTTGGTGATTACTAAATGATCCTGTAACGAAGCGCACTGCTCTCCGTTAGATCTTCTCTATCTCTTCTATCAACCCTATCCGGTACGAATCCCACACTGCTGAGCAGTATTCAAGCAGCGGGCTAACAAGTATACTGTAACCTACTTCCTTTGTTTTCGGATTGCATTTCCTTAGGATTCTTCCAATGAATCTCAGTCTGACATATGCTTTACTGACGATCAACTTTATATGATCATTCCATTTTATATCACTCCTAATGCGTACTCCCACATAATTTATGGCATTAACTGCTTCCAGTTGCTGACCTGTTATATTGTAGCTAAAGGATAAGGGATCTTTCTTTCTATATATTCGCAGCACATTGCACTTGTCTACATTGAGATTCAATAGCCATTCCCTGCACCATGCGTCAATTCGCTGCAGATCCTCCTGCATTTCAGTACAATTTTCCATTGTTACAACCTCTCGATACACCACAGAATTATCCGCAAAAAGCCTCAATGAACTTCCGATGTCATCTACAAGGCCAAAAAAATGGTTCTGAGCACTATGGGACTTAACATCTTAGGTCATCAGTCCCCTACAACTTAGAACTACTTAAACCTAACTAACCTAAGGACATCACACACATCCATGCCCGAGGCAGGATTCGAACCTGCGACCATAGCAGTCGCACGGTTCCGGACTGAGCGCCTAGAACCGCGAGACCACCGCGGCTGGCTCCACAAGGTCATTTATGTATATTGTGAATAGCAACTGTCCTACGACACTCCCCTGCGGCACACCTGAATTCACTCTTACTTCGGAAGACTTCTCTCCATTGAGAATGACATGCTGCGTTCTGTTATCTAGGAACTCTTCAATCCAATCACACAATTGGTCTGATAGTCCATATGCTCTTACTTTGTTCATTAAACGACTGTGGGGAACTATATCGAACGCCTTGCGGAAGTCAATAAACACGGCATCTACCTGTGAACCCGTGTCTATGGCCCTCTGAGTCTCGTGGACGAATAGCGCTACTTGGGTTTCACACGACCGTCTTTTCCCAAACCCATGCTGATTCCTACAGAGTAGATTTCTAGTCTCCAAGAAATTCATTATACTCGAACATAATAGGTGTGCCAAAATTCTACAACTAATCGACGTTAGAGATACAGGTCTATAGTTCTGCACATTTGTTCGACGTCCCTTCTTGAAAACGGGGATGACCTGTGCCCTTTTCCAATCCTTTGGAACGTTACGCTCTTCTAGAGACCTACGGTACACCGCTGCAAGAAAGGTGCAAGTTCCTTCGCGTACTCTGTGTAAAATCGAACAGGTATCCCATCAGGTCCAGCGGCCTTTCCTCTTTTGAGCAAATTTAATTGTCGCTCTATACCTCTGTCGTCTATTTCGATATCTACCATTTTGTCATCTGTGCGACAATCTAGAGAAGGAACTGCAGTGCAGTCTTGCTCTGTGAAACAGCTTTGGGAAAAGACATTTAGTATTTCGGCCTTTAGTCTGTCATTCTCTGTTTCAGTACCATTTAGGTCACAGAGTGACTGGAAATTTTGTTCTGATCCATCTACCGCTTTGACATAAGACTAAAATTTCTTAGGATTTTCTGCCAAGACAGTACATAGAACTTTACTTTCGAATTCATTGAACGCCTCTCGCATAGCCCTTCTCACACTACATTTCGCTTCGTGTAATTTTTGTTTGTCTGCAAGACTCTGGTTATGTTTGTGTTTGCTGTGAAGTTCCCTTTGCTTCCGCAGCAGTTTTCTAACTCGATTGTTGTACCACGGTGGCTCTTTCCCATCTCTTACGATCTTGCTTGGCACATACTCATCTAGCGCGTATTGTACGATGGTTTTGAACTTTGTGCACTGATCCTCAACACTATCTGTACTGGAGACAAAACTTTTGTGTTGAGCCGTCAGGTACTCTGAAATCTGCTTTTTGTCACTTTTGCTAAACAGAAATATCTTCCTACCGTTTTTAATATCTCTATTTACGGCTGAAATCATCGATGCAGTAATCGCTTTATGATAGCTGATTCCCTGTTCTGGGTTAACTGTTTCAAATAGTTCGGGTCTGTTTGTCACCAGATGGTCTAATATGTTATGGCCACGAGTCGGTTCTCTGTTTAACTGCTCAAGGTAGTTTTCAGATAAAACACTTGAAAAAGTTTCACTGGATTCTTTGTCCCTGCCACCCGTTATGAACGTTTGAGTCTCCCAGTCTATATCCGGCAAATTAAAATCTCCACCCAGAACTATAACATGCTGGGGAAATCTACTCGAAATATTTTCCAAATTATCCATCAGGTGCTCACAACAGCTGCTGAGCCAGGGGACCTATAGATACATCCAATTACCATGTCTGAGCCTGCTTTAACCGTGACCTTCACCCAAATTATTTCACATTTCGGATCTCCGTCAATTTCCTTCGCTGCTATTACACTTCTTATCGCTATAAACACGCCTCCCCCTTCACTGTCCATCCTGTTTCTGCGGCATACATTCCAATGTGAGTTTAGGATTTCATTACTGTCTACGTCTGGTTTCAGCCAACTTTCTGTCCCTAGTACTATGTGGGCATTGTGACCCTTTATTAATGAGAGCAGTTCTGGGACCTTTCTATAGACGCTCCTACGGTTTACTATTAGCACATTAATATTGTTATTCCATGTGGCATTTTGCCCACTCCTACCTTCCCGCGTCTCAGGAGGCACCTTGTCGGGCCTAGGGAGGGAATTCTCTAACCCAAGAAACCCACATGTGCACTCCACACGTGCTCCGCTACCCTTGTAGCCGCTTCCTGCGTGTAGTACACACCTGACCTTTTCAGGAGGACCCTACATTTCTCCACCCGATAGCGGAGGTCGAGAAATTTGCACCCCAGCTTGCACTATAACAGGCCACATTTCACTTCGAATAAGTGTATCCAAATTTGCAGACAATTTTATGAAAGTTGGATATGCAAATGTTTCCCAGCCAGAAGTCGTCAACATGTTACACGTAGCACGAAAGCAGCATCAGCCATTTTGGTCCTCACCTAATCATCCCAGATAGTGACTCATGCAGTCCCTCCGCTGGTGGACACATTCACCAGCTCACAGCGCCAGC
The DNA here is from genome assembly GCF_021461395.2 of Schistocerca americana. Lineage (NCBI taxonomy): Eukaryota > Metazoa > Arthropoda > Insecta > Orthoptera > Acrididae > Schistocerca > Schistocerca americana. The sequence continues at coordinate 70,409,482 of NC_060119.1, forward strand.
GGCACAGAACGAGGGGGGAAAATGGGATCCCATAGAGTGAGCACCAGAGGCGCATTCTGCAAACAGGCTGTGGGCAGCCTGCCAGATGCCCTCGCCTTGCTTAAGAATGGACACTTTGAGAAGAACCTGCCGGTGAGTGAGGAGCGTGCAGGTAGATAGGCACCCGCAGCAGGCACTGGGAGGAAGTTTGCTGGACAGTAAGAAGGTTGGTTATAAATCACGAGCGCCAGCAGATTCTTAGACGAAGCACAAACATAAGACTGCCCAGGCGTCACGCAGAGACAGTTGTTACAAAAAAGTATTGTGTGGCTCCTTTCACAGCAACTTAGGAATAGAGAAAATGGGTGGAAAAACGTGCGACGAACGCTGGGATCAGCACTGAGAGAGGACATGTGTAAAAGGTGCTACTTACAAGTCACACGTGCCAGCCGACGTAAGTTAGAAAATATCCTCACAGCACTGGGAGGCGTGGTCAGGAAACTGCAATCTTTTGGCGTCTTTAAAAACTTTGTCCGCTTGTAGCAACATCGAGAGGAGGACAAATTCCAGGAATCCGAGAGCTGAGCAGATTGAAGAGAGATGGAAGGCGGTCGGTGAGATGATGCAGAAGCAAGGGTACGTGGTGAGTATATTATGCATTGCCTGTAGTGTTGGCAGAAGAGCCAACACTGTTTTTCTAGAGGAGGCCGAAATGCACGCGTTTAATTACACGCTGACTGGCGTGAGGTCTGGAACAGGACAATATCTTGAGAATTGCAAATAAAGTACGTAGTTGATATAATACTTAACTTTAATCCACAATTGTAGAACATCGCCCTTGATGATACATGCTTCATATAATAAATATCAATTGAATACGGCGCCTTGCTAGGTCGTAGCAAATGTAGCTGAAGGCTATGCTAACTATCGTCTCGGCAAATGAGAGCGTATGTGTCAGTGAACCATTGCTATGAACGTCGGCTGTACAACTGGGGCGAGTGCTAGTAAGTCTCTCTAGACCTGCCGTGTGGTGGCGCTCGGTCTGCTATCACTGACAGTGGCGACACGTGGGTAAGACGTATATCAATGGACCGCGGCCGATTTAAAGGCTACCACCTAGCAAGTGTGGTGTCTGGCGGTGACACCACATTGCCAATGTCGGCATTCCGACACCATGACATGGCAGCTTCGGCCACGGAACTCACAACAAGCAGTCAGCATGGAGACCCTTCAGCGTCTCGCGACAAAACCGAGACATGAAGGTGAGCAGCTGACTTTCCACCGCACAGCTACGAAGCGACGCGCCTTTCCCACCCAGAGCCTGCCGCCGTCCACACCACACGACAAATGACTGTGAAGAATTGTGGGAAGATTCATGTGTTACATGACGATCGTCTTGGCTTTAGGAAAGGCAAAGGCACCAGAGAGGCAAATCTGGCGTTGCAGTTGATAACGGAGGTATGGCTAAAGAAACACCTAGACATGTTCGTACGATCTGTGGACCTGGAAAAAGCGTTCGACAATGTAAAACGATGCAAGATGTTCGAAATTCTGAGAAAAAGAGGAGTAAGCTACAGCGAAGGATTGGTAATATTCAAAGTGTACAAGAGCGAAGAAGGAACGTCCGCAGCTCGTGGTCGTGCGGTAGCGTTCTCACTTCCCACGCCCGGGTTTCCGGGTTCGATTCCCGGCGGGGACAGGGATTTTCTCTGCCTCGTGATGACTGGGTGTTGTGTGATGTCCTTAGGTTAGCTAAGTTAAAGTAGTTCTAAGTTCTAGGGGACTGATGACCATAGCTGGTAAGTCCCATAGTGCTCAGAGCCATTTGATTTGAAGAAGGAACGATAAGAGTGGACGAAAATGAACGAAATTTTTTTCTCCGGAACGCGTGTCGCTTCCCATGGGGGTGGAATCGCGAACGCTGCTTGTGGGGCTCCCTGCGTGCTAGCTGGTATAGGTGTCATGTTCTGGTGGGGTCCGTCCATTCCATCCACTGTCTTCACCGTTTTCACATTGGAGCATTCTTATATTTTTGTTATCGCTGCATCCCATGCGGTGCTAAGTTGGAAACTGCAATCTTGTTTGACAAGGGTATCATGGACTCAGATCTCCACAGCTTTTTCAAAGATGGGATCCCACAACCTTTTCGCCCTGCATGACAGCTTCGTTCGTACAAAATCAAGCATGTGGTTTTCATTGAGACTGTATGCCACTGCTGCTAATTTCTACGTTCGGCTTAGGCGAAGGCTCCTTACGTCTTCTGAGCAGCGCTGCGAGAAACTTCGCTGGTTCTGGACGATGTATTGTTTGCCTCACTCGCAGATGATGCTGCAGAGTCTGTGTGTCTGTATTCCTAGTTTCAAATCTGTTCCATTCGATTTCAGTCTCTTAAAGTCATAAAGTTTATCAATTTGATTTTACTTAATTATTGATGTCACTTCTTCATTGGCTCCCAATGTGGGACAATTACTATAACTTGCATGTTAATCTACGCAACAGATCAGTAATTCTCACTTCACTACATTTTGGCGCTCGATATGTGGCTTCGATTTGATTTCTTCCTGACGTGCTCGGTAGTGTATTTAGTGTCGGTTCCCACAGCCTCCCCTGTATTTCGTGTAGTAGTTTCCGAACTTGTAGTTTGTTGAAACATCCTGGCAGATTAAAACTGTGTGCCCGACCGAGACTCGAACTCGGGACCTTTGCCTTTCGCGGGCAAGTGCTCTACCAACTGAGCTACCGAAGCACGACTCTCGCTCGGTACTCACGGCTTTACTTCTGCCAGTACCTCGTCTCCTACCTTCCAAACTTTACAGAAGCTCTCCTGCGAACCTTGAGTACCGAGCGAGAGTCGTGCTTCGCTAGCTCAGTTGGTAGAGCACTTGCCCGCGAAAGGCAAAGGTCCCGAGTTCGAGTCTCGGTCGGGCACACAGTTTTAATCTGCCAGGAAGTTTCATATCAGCGCACACTCCACTGCACAGTGAAAATCTCATTCTGGAAACATCCCCCAGGCTGTGGCTAAGCCATGTCTCCGCAATATCCTTTCTTTCAGGAGTGCTAGTTCTGCAAGGTTCGCAGGAGAGCTTCTGTAAAGTTTGGAAGGTAGGACACGAGGTACTGGCAGAAGTAAAGCCGTGAGTACCGAGCGAGAGTCGTGCTTCGGTTGCTCAGTTGGTAGAGCACTTGCCCGCGAAAGGCAAAGGTCCCGAGTTCGAGTCTCGGTCGGGCACACAGGTTTTATCTGCCAGGAAGTTTCATATCAGCGCACACCCCGCTGCAGACTGAAAATCTCTTTTTGTAGTTTGTTGTTGTGAATATTCATTCAAGTTTCCAATGTTCTGTTTGTGGATAACGACGCTGCTATCAAATAATATGGTTCAAATGGCTCTGAGCACTATGGGACTTAACATCAGTGGTCATCAGCCCCTAGAACTTAGAACTACTTAAAATTAACTAACCTAAGGACATTACACACATCCATGCCCGAGGCAGGATTCGAACCTGCTACCGTAGCGATCAAGCGGTTCCAGAATGTAGCGCCTAGGGCCACTCGGCCACTCCGGCCGGCGACGTTGCTATCGGCGTCGAATTGTCTGTGTCGAACCTGCGACCGTAGCAGCAGCGTGGTTCTGTGGAGTACTTTATGTTTGTGGGCACGTTTTCCTATGCACCTGAGGTCTAGAACAGTAGCAAATATGGATATCGTCAGGCGAGTGGAGGAGAGTTTGGGTGTGAGTGATGTAGTGCCAGGCACGTCCATGGGGAGCACGCAAAATCAGAACGTATTAGAAACTTACAGGTCAACTTAGAAAAGTTGGAGGGAAAGGGAACATACGCCAGACACGTTTGTGGGGAGTACACAAATTCAGAGAGCACTAGAAGCCAACAGGCCATTTGAGAGATGTTCGACGGTGAGCGAGAAGGGAAGCACAAGGCAGATCCGTAGCGGATAAGCAAGGTCTGAGTCCAAATGGCTCTGAGCACTTTGCGACTTAACTTCTGAGGTCATCAGTCGCCTAGAACTTAGAACTAATTAAACCTAACTAACCTAAGGACATCACACACATCCGTGCCCGAGGCAGGATTCGAACCTGCGACCGTAGCGGCCACTCGGTTCCAGACTGAAGCGCCTTTAACCGCACGGCCACACCGGCCGGCTCTGAGTCCACTGTGTCGAACTCTCGCGATATGAGAAAACCACGTATCTCAACCGCCAAGAGGGAGGACAATAGAACACGATTTGTAAGATGGGACGTTGAGCTAAAATTCAATAATTAGGAGACTGATGGGAGAACGCTGATGTTAGGTGTGAACTGGGGACCGAAATCAAAAACTTACTGACGAAGGTTTCCAAAAGCTTGGACGAAGTTGGAAAAGTGTGTGAAAGGAAGGGTCATAACTTAGAAACACGGGTAAACACGAAGATCATTGATGTCTCTGATCATTTGGATGAGGGAAGTAGATCGTCCAAGGAAACACATATAAGAATGTCAGTCCTCGAGCAAGAAGTGTCTGCTACACAAGTTAATGTGTTTGTAATGCAGGTCGCGTCAACTACTTTGCAGGCTGCTTGCCCGATGCAAGGGTGGACATACCACTGCTAACACTCAGTATCCACCCAAAGGTATACCTAAGGAATTAACATGCGTATCTGTGTACGAAGATAGTGGCAGAATGCGATGCTTCATTTGTTGCATGACAGACGCTCGAGCAGGAGGAGGCTGCCTGGTTTGAAGCAACAATTATCGAGAACAATAGTTAGAAAGATTTCTGCACCAATTTTCTGGCAACGCACTGGCACGTGGCCACACAGCCAAGGATAAAGACGAGCATCTATGAGGGACAGTATGTCCCACAGTCATGCCAATACATGGCAACATGTGCTTCTCACTTTGTCATTCAGACAGAATACTTGGGCAACGAAATGACAGATGAGGAATGCTGCAGCGCGATGCGCTTCCGCTTCCCTGGTCACGTACAGCATACATTCATCGGGGCACTGACGAGAGAACAGTTCCTCGACATTTAATCGTCTTCGGGCGCTAATGTAAAGCAGGAGAAATAAAGGACAGCGCACGCTAACGAAATTATGGAAGAAAATAGGGTGCCACAAGAGTTTGTGCTGAGCATTGAGAGACAGAATTGGCACGTTAACGGAAGAAGAAGAGAAGAAGGGTATAGGAGAGTTATCAGGTTAGTTGTAAGATGTGACATGACCACAGTCTTGATAGGTAAAAATAAATGAATAAATGAGAAAAATGTGTTCAAATGGCTCTGAGCACTATGGGACTTAACATCTATGGTCATCAGTCCCCTAGAACTTAGAACTACTTAAACCTAACTAACCTAAGGACATCACACTACACCCAGCCATCACGAGGCAGAGAAAATCCCTGACCCCGCCGCGAATCGAACCCGGGAACCCGGGCGTGGGAAGCGAGACCGCTACCGCACGACCACGAGATGCGGGCAGAAAAATGTGTGTCCAGAACAATAACACGGACGGAACATAAATATAGTACATCATATTAAACTGGAGAACAATAGTATCTCAGCTCTTGGAAAGACGTTTGATATTCCTTACTCAATGAAATCCACTACGCATCGTTACAGTTCCAACAACCTGCTCATATAGCGGAACGCCGAACGCTCTGCCTTGTGGGACGGGGGCGTGGGCTGGACCGGCACTGAATCCACACGGTGGCTTAAGGACTGTGGCTGGTAGACTGGTCACCTCGAGTGCGGTTTCTAGGCTGTTTACAATTCTGGGATTGCCCCCAGTGTCCGCCTAAGAGAATTTTATACAAAAATTGTTAAAATGCGTTACCACAATTAAAGAAGACTGTGCACACGATTGACAGACAGCGCATTTGACCTTCAGTCCTTCGGCTAGCTTCACGGCTGTGCCATCACGAAGGGCATCCCGCAACAGAGTTAAAAATGAAAACAAAATTTTCCACATCCCGAAAAACGGGACCCTGCACTAGAGAGGATGAACGCCAGGGAAATGAAAATAAAAAGCCTGCTACTGTGTCTCACTCTTAAGAGGCACAAAACGCGTGGCTGGTTTCAGATCGTTACTAAATGCAATAAGTAGGAGGCCTAGATGATAGGAGCTGAAGGAGCCCAGGTTGCAATAATACGCGGTACGGCACACTGTTAGAGAAGTGTTTTATTATTCAAGAAGCACATAGTACAATGAAATTAGTTATCTTCAGTAGTTTGTAGGACTACAGCTGCGGCTATGAACTGACAATCTCGTAACATGGAATACCGTTACAACATATCCTCAGGGACTAAGCGTGATGGGCCCTCCTCAGAGAATCAGTACAAACATTACAGAACTGGCTGAGGGCCGATTACGGAAGTGCGTCTGCCGAGGTTGAAATCTAGCTAAGAAGTGAACGAGGCGCACTCCAGTTCCGTCGAGCTGCACAGCCCGCTTGAGTGCTCTGTGCTCGGCAGACGACGGGCTGCCAACCTTGTGTTGGCGCGGCGTTGTAGTAGTATCTGTGTCAATGATACTACACCTGCAATACAATATGTCAGCACTATTTATGTAGTTACTGCTACATTAAGCACATGAACAACGCACATTACAATGTGAACTCGCTAAATACACCTACATCTACATACCGACTCCGCGAGCCCCAGATGCAACAAAGCTTTGTGTATCACTGCTACTTCCTTGTCTTCCTGTTCCACTTCTGGTAAGAATGGCTGCTGGTACGGCCTCGTGTCGATTCGATTCACTGTAGTTTTTACCTTCGAGGTCTTTTCGTGCGTAATCGTTGGAGGAAGCATTGTATTGGTTGACTCAGGTGAAGAGAAACTGAAATGACTGCAAAATGAACCAAATATCTCTCTGTTGTAATTTCATCAAAATGGCTGAAATCGATTGAAAAACAGGACACAGACAAGACTAAAAAGTACAAAATAATTGCTTAAATAAAAAACTTATTACACGTTACTAAGCGGGGTTAAAAACTACAAAAATTATTTCTCCTAAACACACACAGATTCGGAAACCCATACTGAGAATACTGAAAGTTTGTGCTTCTGAATTTTTGACACCTATGATAATACTTGTAGAAGTTATAACGGAAAGCGAGGGGTACGTGGAATACATAACTGATGAATGAATAGGTCTCCTCGATACCATTATGTATTGCATACGTCCCACGTTTTTCTGTTTATATTTTACATCCATTTTCATAGCTGTTGAGAATTCAAGAGCAATAATTTTCGGGAAGTCTGCATGGGGTTAGCCATCTTTATGTGTCTAGGAGCAAATATCTTATAGGTTTTACTCCGTTTTAGAAACGTGATATATTAAAAAGTTTTTATTTAAATAATTATTGTGTAGTTGTTTCACTTCAGATCGCTCCTTACGCGTGCGCCGAGAAAAAGGCTATTAAAAACGTTAATAAGTAATGGGAAACGTATTTGCCAATAGAAAATTCCATCTATGGTGAGGGACTGAATAAATTGTATAAATATTTCATGGAAGCAACTGTTTTCAGCGATTTCCTGCAATCGTGTAATCATCCGGTAATGCCTCTTTCTGTCTATGTATTCGTAATACGGTTGGTTGTTTCATTTGAGGGAGGGGACCAAACAGCGAGGATATCGGTCCCATCGGATTAGAGAAGGATGAAGATGTTTGGTCTGTGAGGTGCTCAACTGCATGGCCATCAGCGCAGTCCAATTTTTTTCACAGTCCAATGCAGCCACTGTCACGAATGATGATGATGATGAAATGAAGAGGACAGGACAGACACCAAGTGCCTGGCCAGAGAAAATCCCCAACCCGGCTGGGAACCGAACCCGGGGCCCCGTAACTCAGAGGCAATAACGCTAGCCACTAGACGACGAGCTGCGGATATTAGGAAAGGATGAGGAAGGAAGTCGACCGTGTCCTTTTATGGGAACCCAACCCATTGCTTTAAAACAAACGTTCAGTGCATAGTGTTGTGGAATGGGGAAAAAAACCGCAAATTGGCGTTCATAAGAAGAAGAACAACACCAAAAATGCAACAGGAGCGTAATATGTAGGAAATTGTCCACGCAACCTGCCACTGATGATGCCTTGCAGAAAATAAAGGCGAAACGCGTATGGCACTAAAATTGTGTTTTATTCAGTTGCTGTCAGACGGTCCATAAGTAAGAATTATTAATATACCGCAATATTACACGCCACTGAGGAAGACAGGACTATAAAAGTTGAAGATATAGACACTTTTGTCAAGTATCAGAGATATATGTGAGAATAAGATTATCGTACCAATACCAGAGTAACTTCAGATTGTCAATTGTAAATAGCATCCAGAACCAAGTTAAGTAATTTTTATGCTTGCTATTATTTTAATAATTGTGCGTGAAAATTAATCAAATTCTGTTTAAAGTTGATCACCATCAATCTGCTACTCTAAGCGTGCAAGTGGCATTTGTATCATCTGACCTAACGGAAGAAGATACACACGCCACGATAAGACCACGAGACATATTCCTGACACTCGCCTACTTCGTTAGAGTGAAAACCAAATAATCTGCCGGTGTGTGTACTGAAGGTAACAGCACGCACACTACACAAACAGACCGTGACTGGAGCTGTAAAATCTTCAATATAATGATGAAGATGTGTGCCAGGGAGTTGAGAACCCAAAACATAAATTGAAATGTGGTATTACAAGTCAATCTGAAGTGTAGGGGAGACGTTCATACTTAAGACCGAGTGAAAACTGCCGAACGTTGGTACACAGAACGAAATCGTCTTACACATTTCAGTTCTGGTGATTGACACTCTTCAGGGTTGCGACAGTAGGAGTTTGACTGGTGAAGGGGAGGGGGGGGGGGTAGTTGCTTCGACCAGCGAATCTTATTTCTTTGAAGTTAGTTGATGCCAACACAAACACGCACCCACGCAAGTATCGCTAGTTATCAAGCCTTCTTGGGGCGCTGTTTGACGTTCTTGCCGGGCATAATCTCGTTAGACTCGAAGCGCGTCCATAATAAATACGCAGCCCCTGCAACTTGGCGCTGCATGCCCGAAGCCTCAACGCCTGGCTGCCTGCCCACACGCCGCTCCCCAATTACAAGCGTTGCTCGGGGCGGGGCCGGAGCCCCGCGCGAGTTTCTCCTTTATTTATTCGCAGCGTTCTGGCTCCCACGCGCCTCCTAAGCTCCCGCCGCCGCGGCGCTCGCTCTTCCTTTTTCTTCCACCCGCGCTCCTCCGGTTGTTCGATCGGAGGGGAGAGCCCGGCCCTTAAGCCGGCCCGATAATTTATTCAAAAGCGGCGAACTGCGCCCTCCGCGGCGGAACCACCTGATGTATTGTTTATTGGAAGGCGATAACGGCCGCTTCTCGCCAGACACGCACTGCGCTGCCTTGTGTTCTGCTTTACATCTCGCGTGGAGGGAGTCGGCTTCCTCACTGAGCCGGGACTGCCGCCATGGTGTTTCGTGTCTGCATTCTGTACTCGTTTCGAGGCGTAGCGCCTCGCATCCTGCCAATGCAGATGGGACATTACAGCAGTGATGAAACGTTCTGTATTGAGTTGAAAGGGTACAGTACCGCCCGACATTGAAAATAGGTACAACATTCTTCCTTATTCTTGTTAGAACAACGTATTTTTTGTAATAACAACTCAATTTCACTTAATACACCGAAGCCGGATACCACTGTAGGAAAGAAGGACAATTTATTAACTTAATTGATCACATGTGCACTCCGACAAAATAAATCCCTACACCCAATTTGATGAGATCTGTGAAATGAATGAGCTTATGGTCGTCTCCTAACCGCAGATAGTGAATGTACAATATATGATCATCTTGGAGACGGTCCTTTGGTCACCTTTCGTGGAACCAGAGACATAAAATTTACCTGAGTTTTGAGCCCCTGAAATGTGGCTGACCAATACGGTAGCAAGGCGCTCCCCCACCTTGATGGAGGTGCGAGCTGACCTGAAGAACGGTCATGTTTCTGCACTCTGCTGCTGGATCTCGTGTAGGTAAGACCTGTCTTAGGTGTGCTCCATAAAGACAAAAGAGTGGAGAGAATGGTATGCATGTGGAATACTTAAGAGTAGTTTAGAATAATAATTTCTCTTTTTCAGGGACTTTTGTGGGGAGAATTAAATGTCAGGCAGGTAATATTATGGGCATTGTAGTAATCTTCGGAAGTGGCCAACGGTCGCAATAAAACCATGTGTAGAAATACGTTGAAATACTACCGAGTGGTAGTTAAACTGAATTACTGGCGTGTGCAGGACTCGAAATTAGAGACGAGTACTTCCACGTGGTGAGTACTGTGTGAGTCTCAATCTGTGTATGAGACAAAGGATAAAGGGAAGTACTCGTCCATGGTATCAGTTGAGGACTCGCGTGTGTGATGAATATGTTCTTAATATTACTTTGTGTGTTATGTTTCCGTGTGACACTTGATTCAAACTATAATACTCTGAGAGTGAAGCAAGGTGAGTCAGCCGTCTATCCAGCAACGCCACTTGGCTTGCATTGCACAGGAAGACGTGCATATATCCTCCAGAGTTCATAATAGGAAAGAAAAGTTACGAAGTGGGGCAGTGTCGTTTGAAACTGGGATGAATACTAATTGAAGTGGGAAGGCTAAAAGTGATGTGATTATAACGTTGTGACTATTCCTAGTGTTGTATTCCATGTTGCCAGTGTGGTGTGTTTCATGTAATTTAAGTATGTGTGGTCTGAATGGGAGAGTAGCGAGATAAGTTCAGAGGCAGTGGGTTATGCATGTTCCTTCTGTACCGCTTGGTCTGGAGGAAATTTTCGTGATGATGGGTGTGAGAGTCGAAGTGTGAGATATAGTAAAAGATCCACCAACCTATCCAGAAAGTGCACTGTAGTGTTAGATAATTACGAGACCATTACATAGAGAATCACCAATGTAAAGCCACGCCCACTGGGCGGAGTTTCTCATGTGTTATTGTTGTAGAAAATGTAATGTTGTGTTTAGGCTATAGAATTTATCGGAATAAAAAAGATAGTGAAAAGAAAAAGAATGGTGGCCTTTTCCTTCGAATAGTATGTTGTCATGATATCCAGAAGTTATAATGTGTGCGCCATTCATATTCAGTGAGATGGCCACGTGTTGATCAAAGCCGTTGGGTAAGAAAGAAAATGTGGTATTGCCAGTGCGTAGAGAACAGTCAGAGTTGTGTAAATTACTAATAGTCATTTTTGCGTTATCCGTTTCCATAGCGTAATATTCAAACAGGAGAATAATTTGTAACTTAATTGTGAGTACTAGAGCTCATGTTACACGATAAATAAGAATGAATCCATTCGCTTTGCAGACCACTCATCTTGCAGGCCTGACTGCGTGATGCCACAGTATGACTAAGGCATGTGGGTGCCTCTCAGAGTCACGAGCAAGGCATGTGGCGTCAGATGGCTCGAGTGTGTGTAGTTCTAGTCGCTGCAGTCTGTAACCACGCTGCTCCTACGGTCGCAGGTTCGAATCCTGCCTCGGGTATGTGTTGGGTTAGTTAGGTTTACTTATTTCTAAGTCTAGGGCACTGATTACCTCACATGTTAAGGGGAGTAGGTCGTCATATGGGCCGACTTGGAGCAGGAGAAGCACCTTGGGACGTTTTAATTTCCACAGTCTATACTTTTAAAAATTAATTCATTAAACTTTGTTAGCATAACCGGGAAGGATTCAGAACTCACACTCATAGCTGTGGAAGTTCTAAAACATAAAGAAGTATTTTTTTACGTGTGAAATGTCATCATTTTTTTCCCTTACTAATGGCAGCATTTGTTGCTATAGGTACACACTTCTTCATAAGTTCGAGAGATTCTTCGATGAATCTCGCGCAGCATACAAACCATACTTAAAGGTGTGAAAAAATGATGAAATTTCGCACGTAATAAAATTTTCGAACTTCCACTGTAATGAGTGTGATTCCTGAATCCTTCCTGGTGATGCTGACGAAGTCTTATGAATATATTTGTAAAAGTATAGACACTGAAAATTGAAATGTCCTGAGATGCCTCTCCTGCTCCAAGTCGTCACGTTTGACGTCCTACCCCCCTTAAGTCACGTAGTGCTTACACCCATTTGAACCATTTTGTGTGTAGTTTCTATGCGAGATGATAGTGGTCACTAGCTGACGGACACTGTTTGACACGCAGTCAAACCTTTGTCACTTTTATTTCTAAGAAGATAGGTAAAGGAAAGGCAAACCTACGTTTCTAGCATTTATAGACTTAGAGAAATGTTCTGACAACGTTGATTGGGATGCTCTCTTTCAAATTCTGAAGGTGGAAGAGGTCAAATACAGGGAGCGAAAGGCTATTTACAATTTGTACAGATACCAGATGGCAGTTATAAGAGTCGAGGGATATGAAAGGGAAGCAGTGGTTGGGAAAGGACTCAGACAGGGTTGTAGACAATCCCCGATTTAATTTAATCAGTATATTGAGCAAGCAGTAAAGGAAGCAGAAGGAGAATTCGGAGAAGGTACTAAAATCCATGGAGAAGAAATAAAAACTTTGACGTTCGCCGATGACATTGTAATTCTGTCAGAGACAGCAAAGGACTTGGAAGAGCAGTTGAACGGAATGGACAATGACTTGAAAGGAGGGTATAAGATGAACATCAACAACAGCAAACTGAGGATAATGGAATGTAGTCGAATTAAGTCTGGTGATGCTGAGGAAATTAGATTACGAAATGAGACATTTAAAGTAGTAAAGGAATTTTTCTATTTGGGGAGCAAAATAACTGATGATGGTCGAAGTAGAGAGGATATAAAATGTAGACTGTTAGTGGCAAGGAAAGCGTTTATCAAGAAGAGAAATTTGTCAACATCGATTATAGATTTAAGTGTAAGTAAGTCGTTTCTGAAAGTATTTGTATGTAGTGTAGCAATGCATGGAACTGAAACATGGATGATGAATAGTTTGGACAAGAAGAGAATAGAAGCTCTCGAAGTGTGGTGCTGCAGAAGAATGCTGAAGATTAGATGGGTAGATCACACAACTAATGAAGAGGTGTTGAACAGAATTGGGGAGAAGAGGAGTTTGTGGCACAACTTGACTAGAACAAACGATCTGTTCGTAGGACATGTTCTGAGGCATCAGGGGATCACCAATTTAGTATTGGAGGGCAGCGTGGAGGGTAAAAATCGTAGATGGAGACCAAGAGATGAATTCACTAAACAGATTCAGAGGGATTTATGTTGCAGTAGGTAGTGGGAGATGAAGCAGCTTCCACAGGATAGAGTAGCATGAAGAGCTGCATCAAACCAGTCTCAGGACTGAAGACAACAACAACAATTCTTCAATAATTACTACTATTATTGTCTTTAGTTATGAGAAAGAATGAAGGTGAGAATATTAAATACTGTTTGATGTAGAGTTTTTGCACTATACAGTGACGTAACTGGTCACGTGGGTAATGTTGGAAAATGACTTGTGCGTTAGTCATTCGTACCGCGGAATTCGTTAGCAACTATTTCGTCAGTTTATGATACTGATAAAATGAGTGTATTTTATTATTGTTCTTCTTCCTTAGCGTTTGTCCCGCGTGCTGGCGGTGTCCGCTGTTTTGGCTAGTTGTCGCCACTTCTTGCGATCTTGTGCCTGATCAGGGTGAAGGCCTGAGATCTTGAAGTCTTCATCCAGGGTGTCTCGCCATCGCTGCCTTGGTCACCCTACTGGCCGTTTCCCATTGAAATTGAGGTTGAAACTGGTCTTTGTTTGTTGTCTCGTCTGCTCTAAAGCTATGCCCGTACCAACTTTCTCTCATTGTGTGTACTATTGATGCAACAACGTATAGCCTGCAAACTTCGCTATTTGTGACGTGGTCATGCAACGCTAATCCCAAAGTCCACCTAAGCAATTTCGCCTCCACAACAACAAGTCTTTGCTGTACTTCTTTTCTTAAAGGCCAGCATTCATTCCCATACAGTGCAACTCGACGGATTACCGATCGGTAGACTTGATTTGAGCCAGTTTGGAATTTTCTTGTCGCATAGTACTCCAGTAACGGAAAGCCACTTGAGATACTCGCTACTAAGGCGGTTGGAGATTTCTGCACTGAGATTTCCATCGGCAGCAATTGCTGATATGGGAGTATGATTTCCGGAAAGTCGTTAAGAGGGAGTTTATTTTATATGATCTTGCGGTGTCTGTTCTTTCGAACATACCTGGGACATAGCTGGACAGTGCGGAAGCACGAATACCACCGACCTCCAGTGGGAATCTTGGAAGAGCGAATGTGCAGGAAATGGACAGGGGCTGTGAACAAGTGGTGCCCGATGGCAGTGTGGATCGGCCGTGAGACGTGGCAGGTCGCGCAGTTGCGGTTACACTGCGTCCCGGATGGCGCCGTGGTTACCGCACCTGGCAGTCAACAGACGATCCAGGGTTCGCTTTCCTGTCCGGTACACATTTTCACTCGTCGCCGCCAAATCCGCGCAATGTAGCATGAATCTGACAGATGTGATGCGCCTTTCTTTTCTTTTCTTCCCCCTCTCCGCGTTTAATTTACATATGATTAATTTTATATTTGTAGGTTTCCTAAATTTGTTTATTGCAGCTTACTAGTATGATTCAGTGGCAAATTTTCGCTGGTACAGTATATACGCGAGACTGAGCGGGATGAATGCAGCTTTCCGATGTGCTGTGGTGTGCCTGCATATATTTTGGGAACTAGAAGCTTCTTTTGTGTAGGGAGAGCGGCGTCGTAGCTTTGATCTCATAACGACCAAACGTAGTGGCCTGTCCTCCGTTGAAAATTATTAATACTGTGGTATTTCGGTGCTAAAGTGTTTGAGAAGTGCCGTAAAGTGTGGAACCGAGTTACATTTATACCTGGGTGTGAAATTTGAACTTTTAGCGACGTTTAAAATACACTACTGTCCATAAAAATTGCTACACCACGAAGATGACGTGCTACAGACGCGAAATTTAACCGACAGGAATAAGATGCTGTGATATGCAAACGATTAGCTGTTCAGAGCATTCACACAAGGCTGGCGCCGGTGGCGACACCTACAACGTGCTGACATGAGGAAAGTTTCCAACCGATTTCTCACACACAAACAATATTTGACCGGCGCTGCCTGGTGAAACGTTGTTGTGATGCCTCGTGTGAGGAGGACAAACGCTTACCATCACGTTTCCGACTTTGATAAAGGTCGGATTGTGGCCTATCGCGATTGCGGTTTATCTTATCGCGACATTGTTCCTCGCGTTATTCGAGATCCAATGGCTATAAGCAGAATATGGAATCGGTGGGTTCAGGAGGGTAATACGGAACGCCGTGCTGGAGCCCAACGGCCTCGTTTCACTAGCAGTCGAGATGACAGGTATCTTATCCGCATGGTTGTAAAGGATCGTGCAGCCACATCTCGATCCCCGAGTCAGCAGATGAGGACGTCTGCAAGACAACAACCATCTGCACGAACAGTTCGACGACGTTTGCAGCAGCATGGATTATCAGCTCGGAGACGATGACTGCGGTTACCCTTGACGCTGCATCACAGACAGAAAGCCTGCAATGGTGTACTCAACGACGAACCTCGGTGCACGAATGGCAAAACTGCATTTTTTCGGATGAATCCAGGTTCTCTTTACACCATCATGATGATCAAATCCGTGTTTGGCGACATCGCGATGAACGCACA
The DNA here is from genome assembly GCF_021461395.2 of Schistocerca americana. NCBI lineage: Eukaryota > Metazoa > Arthropoda > Insecta > Orthoptera > Acrididae > Schistocerca > Schistocerca americana. The sequence goes on from NC_060119.1 coordinate 70,425,135, forward strand.
TTGGAAACGTGTATTCGTCATCGCCATACTGGCGTATCACCTGGCGTGCCATTGGTTGCACGTCTCGGTCACCTGTTTTCGCATTGACGGCACTCTGTACTGTGGACGTTACATTTCAGATGTGTTACGATCAGTGGCTGTACCCTTCATTCGATCCCTGCGAAACCCTACATTTCAGTAGGATAATGCACGACCGCATGTTGGAGGTCCTGTACGGGCCTTTCTGGATACAGAAAATGTTCGACTGCTGCCCTGGCCAGCACATTCTCCAGATTTGTCACCAATTCAAAACCTCTAGTCAATGGTGGCCGAGCGATTGGCACGTCACAACACGCCAGTCACTACTCCTGACGAACTGTGGTATCGTCTTGAAGCTGCATGGGCAGATGTACCTGTACACGCCATCCAAGCTCTATTTGACTCGATGCCTAGGAGTATCAAGTTCGTTATTACGACCAGAGGTGATTGTTCTGAGTACTGATTTCTCAGGATTTATGCACCCAAATTGCGTGAAAATGTAATCACATGTCATTTCTAGTTTAATGTATTTGCCAAATGAATACCCGTTTATCATCTGCATTTCTTCTTGGTGTAGCAATTTCATGGCCAGTTGTATATCTTAATACGGCGTGGCGTCTTGCTTACTAGCAAACCTGAACGATTTGTTCAAAAATGGCTCTGAGCACTATGGGACTCAGCTGTTGAGGTCATTAGTCCCCTAGAACTTAGAACTAGTTAAACCTAACTAACCTAAAGACATCACACACATCCATACCCGAGGCAGGATTCGAACCTGCGACCGTAGCGGTCTCGCGGTTCCAGACTGCAGCGCCAGAACCGCGCGGCCACTTCGGCCGGCCTGAACGATTTGTTCCGTGAGACTGATATTACCAACATTTGAGCGTGTAATTCTAAAAGAAACAATCAGTTTGTAAACTTTCGGTGAAGGACTACCATTTCTGGCTACGGATATGAATGAGCTTGTGAACTTGTCAGAGTACGTACGGTTTAGAGGAACGCTTGGTTGTGACTGGTATGGGCAAAGTTGCCGTAAAAGAGTGAAATTTTTACGTACGCAAACAATCTCATTTATCTAGTGCTGCCACCGTCAAAACGACTTTAGTGCGACTCCGAGTTACTTTGTTTATAGACTGTACCGACTGAGAACTTCATTTCAATGACTTCAAGGAGCCGTGACTGCGTTAAGAGCTTCTTCACAAATGATTGGACCTGTGGAAAGCACCGTGTCTTACGAAAATTCTGTATCAATCTATCGCTCCTAATTTGCTCTATGGTCCATTGTTAATCATATTACTTGAAAATGTCAAATTTGGAGATAAGTTATCTGCTATGTTAAAGATGTGAATTCAGTAAAAGCCTTAGTAATCAAGATCGCAAATACAATTTTCTTCTTTACTAGTATCGGCTTATCTGCAAGTCGTTTTCGCACTGTAATATAGAAAATTGCGTATAAGATATACTGATATGTAAATTGTTAATATGAAAGTTACATCACACGATACATACCATAAAAAATACGACAGCCGTTCAATTAGTAACGCAACCCCTTTTTTCTGAAAGCAAATTGATTTTTATTCAGCCATCCAGTACACTATATGATTCCCCATTCTTGTGACTAGGCGCTTCAGTCTGGAACCGCGCGACCGCTACGGTCGCAGGTTCGAATCCTGACTCGGGCATTGACTTGTGTGATGTCCTTACGTTAGTTAGGTTTAAGTGGTTCTGAGTTCTAGGGGACTGATGACCTCAGCTGTTAAGTCCCATAGTGCTCAGAGCCATTTGAACCATTTTTTTGTGACTAGGAAACATTATTTTCAACATCATCTCCGTTCGTTGCGACAGCTTTACGCCACCTTATTCTGATCGGGAGACGTTGTGTACTTGCATGGTACCGTTCAACTGATCGACGTCTGAGCCCACGTCTTGCTGCCTCAATAACCATCACATTATCCACGTATTGCTTCGCGCGGAGTGCTTCGTTTATTCGGTCAAACAGATGGAGGAGTCGACAGGTGCGAGATCCGGGCTATAGGGTGGATAAGGAAGAACAATCCAGTAAGCAGCAACGTTGACTGACCTCTTGTCGAGGAGACACTACTGATATCATCTTGTTTTACCTGGGCGATTAGTTGCTCAACAGTTGTATCTCTGTTCGTCCGTACAGCCGTTCTTTCTCCCGTGTCATCAATGGACTGTGGGGCACCACAGTTCCTTGGCGGCAGTTTTCGATAGCATCATTTAGCGGCACACGAACAGTTCACAAACTTATCCGTTTCAGAAATGCTTCCTTTCTTGGCCCAAAAGCTAATGACCATGCCGTTTTGGACGTCAGATAAATTACCCCGTTGAGGCCTTGCTTTGTCACAGAGAAGTTCGTTAGCATCTTTGTGACGGCAAGCACGCTAAAGCTGTGTCTTCAATTTTCTGAGGGTAGCACCATACCCGTCCGAGTTCATCGTTGTACCATTAGGGACGACGTCAAACAGAAAATAACCCGTTCAGACCTCTAGCCCATTTATATAGCGACTAGTTTCACTGTTATCTCTCGATCAGCTGCAACGAGATTGACCTCAAGTCGCAACACTGTAGGAGTCAGAGCTGTGTACGTCTGGCCGTCGCGAGGGAGGCTGGTTCGCACGAGTCACCACGATCTTTTTCACTGAAAAGTCTCCGTCGACATTCTGCAAGACCGTATGAATATCTGCAATGCTCTGGCTTTGCACCGAGAAAAGCTCAGTGACAGCTCTGTGCTCGGGACACACCTCCACTGCCGACGCCATTTTGGAGGCTACCACTGAAACCTATCTAAACATCATGAAACTGTAGGGGCTGAATTCTGAGCATTCAGAGATGTCCCCCAAAAAACTGTACATTTTTTCGACCGAAATTGGCCGACAAAGTATGTGCGTTGTATTACTTACCGACCGCCCCGCGCACATTGATTAGTGTACTCCTGCCAAAGAGCGGGACACGTCGTCATTATTTGTGCATGCAGGATCGTTTCTTAGAGAATCCAGTAGAATAATCATGAAAATGTAAATCGTGACAGGAATACATAATAAGGAAAATATAAACTGAGACTACATTTCTTAACCTGAATAAAAGATACCGTAACCATATGTAACGAAGACTGACAGTATCAGACAGTTTACGTATGTGGACACTGTGATCATCCTTCGCCACGTTACATTATTCTAAAGCAACGTCAGAGGCTTTTATGGACTGCATAGATCGAGATGCCTGTTCCACACTAGAAATTAGTACTACCTAACCTCCGTAAGTCAACATAGGCATCGTGTGTCGCTGGTGATAGAAGCCTCGATAAACAAAGAAGTGCCTGTGCTGCGGCAGGCGGAACACTATCTGATACCATGCGTCAAGCTTCACTAGACGATAAGTTCTGCCAGAAGGCGCTAGTAACAATTTCTTCGCTGTAATTAATCTTTCAAAACGAAAGAGCGAAATATACTTAATATTTGCTGAGTGCCATAAACAAGGTGACATGAGATTGCTAGAAGTATGAGTAAGTTTGTACAGGGTGTTTCAAAAATGACCGGTATATTTGAAACGGCAATAAAAACTAAATGAGCAGCGATAGAAATACACCGTTTGTTGCAATATGCTTGGGACAACAGTACATTTTCAGGCGGACAAACTTTCGAAATTACAGTAGTTACAATTTTCAACAACAGATGGCGCTGCAAGTGATGTGAAAGATATAGAAGACAACGCAGTCTGTGGGTGCGCCATTCTGTACGTCGTCTTTCTGCTGTAAGCGTGTGCTGTTCACAACGTGCAAGTGTGCTGTAGACAACATGGTTTATTCCTTAGAACACAATGTTGTTGCAACAAGACGAAGTTTTCAACGGAGGTTTAATGTAACCAAAGGACCGAAAAGCGATACAATAAAGGATCTGTTTGAAAAATTTCAACGGACTGGGAACGTGACGAATGAACGTGCTGGAAAGGTAGGGCGACCGCGTACGGCAACCACAGAGGGCAACGCGCAGCTAGTGCAGCAGGTGATCCAACAGCGGCCTCGGATTTCCGTTCGCCGTGTTGCAGCTGTGGTCCAAATGACGCCAACGTCCACGTATCGTCTCATGCGCCAGAGTTTACACCTCTATCCATACAAAATTCAAACGTGGCAACCCCTCAGCGCAGCTACCATTGCTGCACGAGAGACATTCGCTAACGATATAGTGCACAGGATTGATGACGGCGATATGCATGTGGGCAGCTTTTGGTTTACTGACGAAACTTATTTTTACCTGGATGGCTTCGTCAATAAACAGAACTGGCGCATATGGGGAACCGAAAAGCCCCATGTTGCAGTCCCATCGTCCCTGCATCCTCAAAAAGTACTGGTCTGAGCCGCCATTTCTTCCAAAGGAATCATTGGCCCATTTTTCAGATCCGAAACGATTACTGCATCACGCTATCTGGACATTCTTCGTGAATTTGTGACGGTACAAACTGCCTTAGACGACACTGCGAACACCTCGTGGTTTATGCAAGATGGTGCCCGGCCACATCGCACGGCCGACTTCTTTAATTTGCTGAATCAATATTTCGATGATCGTGTGATTGCTTTGGGCTATCCGAAACATACAGGAGGCGGCGTGGATTGGCCTCCCTATTCGCCAGACATGAACCCATGTGCCTTCTTTCTGTGGGGACACTTGAAAGACCAGGTGTACCGCCAGAATCCAGAAACAATTGAACAGCTGAAGCAGTACATCTCATCTGCATGTGAAGCCATTCCGCCAGACACGTCGTCAAAGGTTTCGGGTAATTTCATTCAGAGACTACGCCATATTATTGCTACGCATGGTGGATATGTGGAAAATATCGTACTATAGAGTTTCCCAGACAGCAGCGCCATCTGTTGTTGAAAATTGTAACTACTGTAATTTCGAAAGTTTGTCTGCCTGAAAATGTACTGTTGTCCCAAGCATATTGCAACAAACGGTGTATTTCTATCGCTGCTCGTTTAGTTTTTATTGCCGTTTCAAATATACCGGTCATTTTTGAAACACCCTGTATATTACATGTGTAAGATGAAGCATAATTACGTTTCACTTCAAATGTAAACAGTTACAACGCCTCGATCTCAGGTGTTGTAATATGCTAGAACAACAGAGAGATTTGATTTTGGAGAGAAGGATGACTCAGGCTTAAGCGCGCAGAGAAACCTAGGCAAGTGCGTGACAGTCTTTATTACATCGAAGGTACACAGGAGGCCCTGCGCTAAACTCGGCTATGACGCCGAGCAGCATGCATGAATCAGCACCAACGCGAACGTCGGGATGTGCAGGATCGGCGACCGGATTCCCAGCCTCGCGGACGTAGCGATCTTTTTCGCGCCACGGCTAAGTGGAAGCCTCGTACGTTAGCTGCACTTGTGGCCCAGAACACGGCTGACTGCTCCGTCAAGCTCTAGTCCTGGACACCATGTACAGCGCCTTACGGATGCAGCAGACCGCGGTCGTTGTGCTGGGTCTTAGCAGCTCAGGCCGTCCTCCCAGGGCCGCTCATAACTGGCCGCAAGCAGATCTGCGCCCGGGAGGCTGCGAGTTCACGACCCGGCCGCACCCCTGCGCACGGAAACTTGCAATCCGTCGGACGATGTCGCTTGTCGCGACGGTGCAACTCCAAGGTGCGGCGTGCCTCACCGTAGCGATGACGGGACCGGGCAGCGGAGGTCGGAGGTAGTTTCAGCTGGCTTGTTTGCCGCCGATATCCATCACCAGAAAGTCGTCGTGGTCGGCCTGCAACTTAAACTATCGTCATTCTCTCCGACTCTGGACGCAGACAAAATGGCGACACGACTGCCTGGTCTCCGCCTTTGCGCTCGCTTATTTATACATCTTTTCCCCATACCTCTGACGTAGTTTCTCTGGAGAGGATAAGCGGTGTCCTCTTTGATAATTACAACTTTGGTCAGCCCGCCTCGGCCCCTACACAAAGGTCACTATGCGCTTTTGTAATTGCAACATATGAGTTCTGCACAGCACGACAGTGACCTGTACTTCCCTGTCTGCTTCACATTTTTAGACAGTGCCCGCCAGGCCGTGTGTTCCGATGTTTTTATTCCGTGTTTGTGAGAGTGGACTACTCACTTCTATATGTCATGTTGGGTACTCACATCGTTTTATAGAACTTAAATAGAGTTTCCTTATCATTTTAGTTCTAAGTTATTTTATACGTCCAGAGATGAATAAGATAGCAGTTCTTAAGAATTTGAAAGAGTTTACTGCTTCTGTTTTCTGATAATTTATTATTATTTTCCTGGGAATACTCTCTAGGCTTCCTGAAAGCCGTAAATATTGTTTACATTGAAGTTACAAACAGTTTGTATAGAATGAGGGATAAGAGTCACGAGATATCGAAACGCACATATACATTCCGTCGTTTATGAAAATTGCTACAACTGCTGATGCTCTTTTTTCCTGGGGGGCTCAATTGTGAATCATCGTGTATTACCCTAAATTTTCAGGGCCCTTTCTCTGTTATTCAAGCAATATCTACTTTCTTTTCTGTAATCATCTTCAATAAAAATTCGATTTTGCTCGCTACATTTCTTATATACCATGTTACTATTCTATCTTTGACACCCAAACCTCTTTTACTTTATCATACTCTGTTGACACAGTATTTAAGTCATTTCATCCGAGGCTTGTCCCTGAGGGTTCTCAGTAGTAACCTCTCCCGCAGCTGCTTAAGTGTGAGACATAGGATAAGTTACGTGTTAAGGACGCAATTCCTATAATATCATACTAGACGAGGTTTTCTGTCAGAATTGTTTCTCTTAAAGCGTAGCGTTACTGTGGTCATGCACCCATCACTCCAGGGTCGTCAACCTTCCTACGCGTAACACCCTTTCCGCACCCCTCATTCCCGCAAGCTGTTGATTGCTCATCGTGTGGCTATGGGCCCCTACCAGGAACCGAAAGTGCACACCAGCACAGCTCCCTGGATCATAGCTGAGTTCACAAGCCTCTTCACTACCCCCAGGTGGCAGTCACTGAAGAGGATTCTTCAGAATGGAAAATAAATCTTAAAACAAAGACCATACACACCTTATGTATAACGAACAGGGACCTAGCATTCTTAGGGTGGCCATTAAAAATCGAAAGAAATTAGCGGAAAGAATGACTCGGGACATCCACCTAGCACAACAGTTCTGTCTAGAGAGTTAGAAATAATTGGGTACAACGGTTGAATAGCTCTTGAAAAAGCCACGCATTACTGCGTCAGTGCGAAGCAATGACTGAGGTGATGTAGAGAGCGACGGCACTGGACATTAAATGATTGGAAACGAGTGACTCGGTCTACTGAATCACGCTGTAACATTTGGAAAGCAGATGAATGGTTTGCGTGTGACGAATGTCTGGAGAACGGTACCTGCCTCGTATGTAGTGCCTTCAGTGAAGGAAGGAGGATGTGGTAATTCGGTATGGAAGTGTTTTTTGTGGTTAGGATGTTGTTCTCTTAGTGATCTTGAGGAGACACTGAGTTGAGAATGTCTTCTACCATTTTACAGCATTGTTTACTGCCTATAGTAGAGGAACACTTCTGATATGATCATTGTACGTATCAACATGAGTGCCACCAGTCATAAAGTGAAATTCGTGAGGCAGTGTTTTCTTAAAATAGATTGGCGTGCCCTGTGTCCCGAACAGAACCCAGTGGGACAAATTTGCGATGAGTTGGAACGTCAACATCTTTCCTCACCTCAGTGTCCAACATAGCTACCTTCAGCAGTTTCGGCTCTTGAGAAAAAATGCGATGACACTCCTCCACAGGCATTCAGACTCCTCACTGAAAGCGTCCCGACAGACTTCAGACTGTCACAAAGGATACAATGAATACAATCCTTGCCAATATCCGTCAATACGTGTGCGGATACTTCTAATCGCATAGCACTATCTGAACAAATATATCTGAACACTACCGTGCAGTGCGAAATTGACCACTATAAGTCGCGACAGGCAGACCCGCCGTTATAAAAGACGGCGGGGTGTATTGTGTTGCCAGCACAGAAGCACTAACAGCTGAATTGATTCGTGAGGAGAAGTGAATGACTTCGAATGTTGATTACTCATTAGTTGTCACCTGAGTAAGAAATCAGTGAGGGATATTTCGACCTTTCCAAAGCTACCGGTACACAAGTCGATTGATACTGATTGACTGTGCAGTGCAAGGGCGAAAGAACAAACACAGCTAGAAGAAGACCAGACAGTCCTCACGAACCTACAGACGGTGTCTGTCGTGTACTGCGGAAGGTGGTTGTAAAAGAGCGCATCAGAGAATCTTTCCTGGTTTACAAAGTGTTACTAGCAGAAGGAGCTATTGACGGAAGAAATCGCCAAAGAGACCAAAGATGTTATACACGCAGCACTATCATGATGTGGGGTCCACAACGTACGCGGGAATGAAGAGGACAGCTGACAGAAGAGGGGAATGGCGTACTGCAGCACAGATGAGCACTAAAGAGAGAGAGGCTAGCAATAACGCTAGCACAATGGCTGCACGTAGGAAGTTAAAAGGAATAAGGTTAGCAGTAGTCGAGTAACTCCTTATAAGCTACACATTTCTGTAGACAATGCTCACGACTATTGTTTCCAAAAACGAGAAATTCTGAAATAGTCTGCAACTCGGATCTCTGGGAGGGGGGGCACTGCTGATATTCCATGTGCCCCTCGCTTGATCTCTTTGTTAAAAATTATTCTTCTCCTTGCCGATAGTGGATTGCTTCATCAGTAATATTATTTGATATTCGGGCAGATAAAGTTCATTAAGCACCTAGATTCAAATGCCTGTGGGAGAGAAACTGGCATTCTCTGCCATGGGTGGAGAACAACAGGCAACCTGCCTCGTGACAAGAGCTCAACTAGGACTCATAATGAAATTTGACCTATAACTCTCCACCTTCCCATCGACTTCTCCCGTCCCTTCCTCCCTCCCTGAATCCCTTTTCTCACTTTCCCCTGCCCCCTTCCTATACCATCTCCACCCCCACCCCCCATTTTCCTCCTTGAGTTTTCAGAATAGGCCACTCAAAGAGCTTCTATGCCATATTTGTTACACATATTTAGCTTTACCATAAACAGTTCGGTGTTTTATTGCCATATGAGTTCACTCAATCATACACTCCTGGAAATTGAAATAAGAACACCGTGAATTCATTGTCCCAGGAAGGGGAAACTTTATTGACACATTCCTGGGGTCAGATACATCACATGATCACACTGACAGAACCACAGGCACATAGACACAGGCAACAGAGCATGCACAATGTCGGCACTAGTACAGTGTATATCCACCTTTCGCAGCAATGCAGGCTGCTATTCTCCCATGGAGACGATCGTAGAGATGCTGGATGTAGTCCTGTGGAACGGCTTGCCATGCCATTTCCACCTGGCGCCTCAGTTGGACCAGCGTTCGTGCTGGACGTGCCGACCGCGTGAGACGACGCTTCATCCAGTCCCAAATATGCTCAATGGGGGACAGATCCGGAGATCTTGCTGGCCAGGGTAGTTGACTTACACCTTCTAGAGCACGTTGGGTGGCACGGGATACATGCGGACGTGCATTGTCCTGTTGGAACAGCAAGTTCCCTTGCCGGTCTAGGAATGGTAGAACGATGGGTTCGATGACGGTTTGGATGTACCGTGCACTATTCAGTGTCCCCTCGACGATCACCAGTGGTGTACGGCCAGTGTAGGAGATCGCTCCCCACACCATGATGCTGGGTGTTGGCCCTGTGTGCCTCGGTCGTATGCAGTCCTGATTGTGGCGCTCACCTGCACGGCGCCAAACACGCATACGACCATAATTGGCACCAAGGCAGAAGCGACTCTAATCGCTGAAGACGACACGTCTCCATTCGTCCCTCCATTCACGCCTGTCGCGACACCACTGGAGGCGGGCTGCACGATGTTGGGGCGTGAGCGGAAGACGGCCTAACGGTGTGCGGGACCGTAGCCCAGCTTCATGGAGACGGTTGCGAATGGTCCTCGCCGATACCCCAGGAGCAACAGTGTCCCTAATTTGCTGGGAAGTGGCGGTGCTGTTCCCTACGGCACTGCGTAGGATCCTACAGTCTTGGCGTGCATCCGTGCGTCGCTGCGGTCCGGTCCCAGGTCGACGGGCACGTGCACCTTCCGCCGACCACTGGCGACAACATCGATGTACTGTGGAGGCCTAACGCCCCACGTGTTGAGCAATTCGGCGGTACGTCCACCCGGCCTCCCGCATGGCCACTATACGCCCTCGCTCAAAGTCCGTCAACTGCACATACGGTTCACGTCCACGCTGTCGCGGCATGCTACCAGTGTTAAAGACTGCGATGGAGCTCCGTATGCCACGGCAAACTGGCTGACACTGACGGCGGCGGTGCACAAATGCTGCGCAGCTAGCGCCATTCGACGGCCAACACCGCGGTTCCTGGTGTGTCCGCTGTGCCGTGCGTGTGATCATTGCTTGTACAGCCCTCTCGCAGTGTCCGGAGCAAGTATGGTGGGTCTGACACACCGGTGTCAATGTGTTCTTTTTTCCATTTCCAGGAGTGTATTTCTCGACTGCTTCATAAGCTATATAGCTTTCCTCTTTCCCATTTCATTTCTTGAAAATGGCCCAATCAGAGAGCTTTCCATGGCAAGGATGAGAGGGAACATCACATCATTCTCATATAATAGTGTTTGCAGTTGCATGGTATCTGTATGGCACCGGGGAAATTCGCGCCATCACTAGCGCTACGTCGTTTTGCCTACCGCGTGAGCTCATAAAGGCGAAACATTATACCGTGAGCAATGTAAAAGAATATAATGCGTTTATTTTCTTAGAGTTTCTGTTTTAACGTAGCTATTGTGAGCAGTACTCACCTACACACATTTGAGGAATATGTACCGGAAACAGATGCTAGGGTATGGCTGTAGTTGGCTTTATTTCGTATTTTAATGTTTTTCAAGAATATCCATATCAAGTTACAGCGTTTTCTACAGGTAAATGAATAACCTACTTTCGATTCTTGACGTGCAACATTTGAAAGTGAATTTTATATATTAGTGAGTAAACTGTGAAACAGCCTATTTACGTAGTGTATACCAAAGTGTTGCGCTGTTCAGTCACTGTGTTCCAAGAATAACGCACTGAGTTTTGTCTGCGATGTGGGGGTAGCATCTGTTACTAGATGTATGATTCAAGGAATGGCGGGTACATGAAATTAACTTTCATCAACTAACATTATATAAATTTTTCAAGCACTTCACGAACCATCATTGTAAGGGAGTAGACGATAATGTTCAGTGTTCTACATTAGAAAAATGTTATTAGCGTTGTTTGCTGGCCGATACAGTTTGTTAGGAAATTTTCACTACTTTCGAGTTTAGGCCTAACTGAAGTTATGTGTACCTGTGGAAGATAACATTCTTACTTGTCAACATGAAAACGGTATTGAACTAGAAATTCAGGAAGAATCTTACAAATATTGACTGTTTTATTACGGGCTATCAGTTATTTTCATCGCAGACCTAAAACAAAGAACCTCATCCAATTCGAGTATAAAAATGGTACTGGGGCCTTGAAACGCTCCTCTGACTTCTGTTAATAATGATCCGACAATCCGGACACCGGTAAAGTCCAAATAAAACCACACGATAAAATATGGATTAACCAGTTATCTCGATTCCACCCCCCCCCCGCCCCCCCCCCCCCCCCACGCCCATTAATAAAAAGTTGTACACTGCCCTCAATGACTGAGAGAGGAAAATCAGAATAATTCCATTTCAGTTCACTGTATAAAGGAAACGAGGAACTGTTGAGCGCTAAACAGAATAAATAGTGTAAAAAAGCCATACAGGCTCTACGGCTCGTAAAATTAAACATCAGTAGACCTAGAATGGCTAAATAATTGCCGCGTCAATCCAAACTAGACACAATGCGAAGACTGACGGAAACATAGTTCAATTAGTCTTCTTTGTTAAGTGAGAACGGCATGTGGCTGGTTGATGCCGCCTGTTGTATGATTTTTATGTTCATGACCACTTTCACGAAGTCAGCAACACACTGCATTTCTTGGGGAAAGAAGCAAGGTAGATATTCCGATATTATTTGACGACGATATGTAACTAATTTTTCCACAAACCATTAATAAAATTAATGTTTCCCCACTCGCCGCCCTTCTTCCGTCCTCAGCAATAATTTGGAATTTAAAGTTTCTAATTTGTATATGAAATTAACGTTTTACTAGAGAGCAAAAAAATACCTGGGTATCTGCGTGTTCTTTGGAGTTTAGTGGCGCCTGGGCCAGCAGAACGTTATTAAAGATTTGATATGTGTAATCTATTGCCGCACTCATGTCTTTTTGTGGTGGTGGATTGATATGCTTACTTCCGTTGATTTTTATTTTTAGACCCTTTTAGAGGCAGTCCATCTGTAACAAACCAAAGAGAGTTGAACTTTTATAGAGGGGACTACAATCCTTATTCGCTTAGTTTCGAAAAACGAGCTGCTGCAAATTATGTGTAACTCCTTAGAATTAATCTAACGAATGAAAGGCACACACTTCCCACTAACTGTAGAGCAGATTTTATTTTATTTCAAAGACCAATACACTTCAACCCCTCTCCATGACGCTACTACCATCATTAAATGAATTCCAAATAGCACACAGAAGAACTTATACTAATAATAACATGAATGTCTGAGCAAACTATGTTCAATTTAACAGTTCGTTCCACTCTCGATGGAAGGTCTATCAATGGGAACAGGAATCTCATATCTACTGTTAAAAATGTTCAAAAATCACACGGAAAAAGGAATATTTGTAGAAATAGTAGAGAAAAAAAACATGAAGGGTTTTTGGGGCTCACTTTAGGTAGGTGACGCCATGTTGGTTCACAGTCGAACCACAAGACCACATACACAGTTTAAAGATGCGGATATGTAACGTACACAGCGTCTTTCAATCCGCTACGGAAACAGAAACAGAAAAAACGATACACTAGCTTGACACAGAAATATCAAAGTCAAACCATAGACAGAGCTTCAGGAATTTAAGAATCGAAAAACCTGTTGACATTATAATAGACAAGAAATCACACAACACCCATTCTCAAAAAAATAGCAGCCATCAAACATACAGCATGAAATGACAGAGAATACAGCTAAACCGGATCACCAGCACAGTACAACAGAGCGGATACAACAGCTTTGTAAAACACAACCTACACAACACCATCAGAAAAGTTAGGAACAGAAGACAGAAAATATAAAACTGATCCAAATATACTAACACATAAATGTAACAAAGACTACACACTCACGCTAGGAATCATCCCACAAACACAAAATATGTTAATGTATAATGGCATTCCCTACTTGACAACTAATCTCCATCATTCTTCCAACACGCAACCGAATACTTCAGTACACTACTTGGCTATCTATCGAATACTTCCTCTGTCTCAATGCTCGATACCGATCCATATGTGTAGACTCCAGTTAAATGATCCTCGCGTCCGACCGAGCTAAAAGCTAGAAACTGTATAACTCCTTTCTTAGGCGAGAGAAGCTTAAATGCCCGTTGGCGCACCTCACGTAGGTTTCATTTGTGTTCGTATCGATCGAGATACATCAATAGTAACGCCACAAGTGACAGTTTCAGTAAAACCTGTGCCCACTGTGGAACTTCAATTAAGCTCAAAGATTCTATCCTGGCATAAAGACTCTCTTGCCTTTAACATTCTTCGCACGTATGGGCATCAGTCTCACACTTAGGCATATGGGCGGTTACTTTTCCTTCGCTCCATTTTGAAATGTGGCGGTTGCATTCTCAACTTTCACTACTTAATTAACTATTTTACTATTCAGTTATCCGCCTATCCGTTAACGCATATCTACTTCAAAAGTGAAATTCCGTATCTAGCTATCGACTGCTAGCAACGTAGTTTTTTTGGTCAGTCTGTGAGGTGTTATGGAAGTATTCTTTTCATTCCAGCTGGGCCGACGAATCGGGTCACAGCCCACCCGGTACTGAATTTTGGGTCGGCCTGACTGAAGAGGCCCTTTGTGGGCTGGCAAAACCTTGGGAGTGGTTGTCGGCTTGCAGTCATACGCTGCGATTAGATTCCATGTATTGGTACACTTAGCTGAGCACATGTGCATTACGCGGTGGTAAATGAGTCACAGAGATTCCCTTAGTTAGGATCGTGAAGTTTAAAGCTCCAGATGTCACTGAAACTTTCATGACTTAGAAGCAAACTTTCCAAGTGCAGGTCAGATCTTTGTGCCTTTGTAAGGAGAGTAGATTACGATGCTTGCAACAGAACTTGTTTTCAGTTAATTCACGAGCATTATAGCACTTTTAATTTCATCAGACACCTACCAACGGATTTCGGTGAATGGTTTGCGAAGTTTATAAACTTTACTTTCTTAGAGTTCCTCTCACGAGGGATTTCTGCATGACACATTTTTTGAACATTAATGCCACACGTGCTGTCACGGTTTATGTACTTTTGAAGACAATTGCATGGAGTTATACTTAAACGTCCTTTCAATTTAACTGTCCTTGCCTTCAGATTTTTATGTAAGCGATGTTATACCAATTTGCACGTAGCAACAGATACACCAGATCTCGATGCAGAACTTACCTTCAACCGTGACAAGCTTGTTCCACAGTTCTTACAGCCGCTAATACCATGAACTGTGTTAATCATCGTGAACATTACACTTCACGTCTCTGTGTACGGTCTTCAGCATTAAAAATAGGTGTTAGAGTTGATGCACCTGGCAGAGTTGCAGTTTATTTGTCTACTGGCAACATTATACACACCGTTGGTTGTACTGCGTTTGTCATTTTCGGTTTTTCTTTCATTTTAAGTACGATTGTCTGTATACTACGCCTCTCACGTTGTTACATGATGTTACTTGCAATGTTTTTCTTCGGCGATTGTTGTACTTATTGTATGATGTACGGTGTTTGCCCTATCATGCTTCGTCTTTTACTATAATAGCATATGCATGTTTGCCGTAATGTTTCTGTATAGTGCTGTTTGTAATTCTGCTCCATTGTCATTGTCATCATTGCTGCCAGCAGTCTGGTATTTGTCTAGTTGCCATTTTAATTCACTTTAAGAGCGCTTTTGCATACTAACTGGGTAATTTTGTGCTATTTTGCTTTTTTGCGATTATGTTTCTTTGGCACTTTATACGTTTGTTGGCTGCATGGTCCTTGTAACGAAGCCGGCCGGAGTGGCCGAGCGGTTCTAGGCGCTACAGTCTGGAACCGCGCGACCGCTCGCAGGTTAGAATCCGGCCTCGGGTATGGATATGTGTGATGTCCTTAGGTTAAATAGGTTTAAGTAGTGTTAAGTTCTAGGCGACTGATGACCTCAGCAGTTGTCTCATAGTGCTCAGAGCCAGTCTTGTAACGCAAAGCCAAAATAAAGAAATTAAAAAGAAGGTAATCCGTGTTTAAAACCTACACGGGACCTTAGAGTTTGCGAGTGGAACTGGAAAATGAATGACTATCAATGATACCCTCCGCTATACATTGCACAGTGGCTTGAGAAGTAAGCATGTAGGTATAACTGTCGTAATTTTCCGGTTATAGGCTTTCCGTGCGAACTGCTCCATTTATTACTGATGAATGGAATTAGTGCTGAAGTGACTAATCCGCTGGGCGTCCGGAGAAATGGTTCTGATATTTTCAAAGGGTGTAGTATGCAACATGGGAAGATAAAGGTTCCATAAACAATGGTCGTAAACCTCATATCTTCGGAGTTGTGGCCTACTACCACTGCTATCAATCATCATGATGTCGGTATGCCACTTTTCATGTGACCGCCATCCATTGCAATGCAGCCCTCCACATTTAGTCCCCAGGAATCATCCATTTCTTGGAACTCCTCTGATTGTTGCTGTATTGCGTCACAGGCACTGAGCATGCATTCTCGTAGTATATCCACGTTATTAATGGGGGCTGCATATAGCAAGGTCTTTGTTGTATCTGTAATAGGAGAAACAACAAAATAACGATTGGCGTGATTTCCACAGTCTGTTTATTGCCAACAGTTCCACAATACTAACACAACTTTGTGCTTGATCAAGAGCAGCGACTGGGCTACAGAGTCCTAGTCCAGTATGGTAAACAGTCGTAGCACAGTGTAGCGTCGTTCCGGGGTGCGACGTCGCCGTAGCAAGTAGGTAGCCTAACACGAGACTGGCAGGCGTGGTTTATTTTTCTTTATTGTTATTTTGAAACCTGTAGTACAGGCAGGCAGGCAGCAGCGTACTACGCCGCTCTTTGGACGCAGAGAAACACAGATATACAAGTGAAGACATTTAGAGAAAAAACACACTTTTTAAAATACAAGGTGCCGTTCACGGGCGTAGAGTCCAAGATAAAATTGTTCAGACACTTGGACACAGACAGAAACGAGAATTGTCACACGTGAACGTAGGTGCACAAAACGAATAACACTGAACCACTTGAGCACAAAACGACGGCACACACAGAACACGAGGCGTTGATCTCCGGCGCGCGAATGTTCACTAACCGTGTACGAGTCCGGGGACCTGCCAAGAGAGGAGCAGTGGGGGAGGGAGGGAGAGGGGAGAGCAGATGCCATGGGCAGGGGAGACAGGGGGAAGGAAGGAAGGGGGAGGGGAAGCCTGGGGGAAGAGGGGTGGAGGGAGGGGACGGGGGAAAGGGAAAAGGAAGGGAGGGAGGGTGCCTAAAGGAAAGGACACAGAAAGTGGGGTGGGAGGATCAAAGTTGATAGGAGGGCTAGACGGAGGGGAGGAGGACAGTATCAGGGAGGGGGAGCTGGCGGAAGCCACCTACGGAGAGGGTAAGGAGGGTGGAGAGATGGAGATCGGGTTGGACGTGGGAATACAGGCGCGGCAGCGGTCGGGGGTGGGAGAGGATGGGTGAGACAAGCAGATGAGGAGGATCGAGTTTGCGGGAGGTGTACAGGATCCGTATCCTTTCAAGGAAAGGGAGGAGGTGGGGGAAGGGGATGAGATCATACAGGATCCTCGTGGGGGAGGGGAGACAGATGCGATAGGCGAGGTGGAGAGCATGGCGTTCAAGGATTTGGAGGGATTTATAAAAGTTAGGGGGGCGGAGATCCAGGCCGGATGGGCGTAACAAAGGATAGGGTGGATGAAGGATTTATAGGTGTGGAGGATGGTGGAGGGGTTCAGACCCCACGTACGGCCGGAAAGGAGCTTGAGGAGACAGAGTCGGGGGCGTGCCTTGGCTTTGATTGTCTGGAGATGGGGAGTCCAGGAGAGGCGACGGTCGAGAGTGACGCCATGGTACTTAAGGGTGGGAGTGAGGACGATAGGACTGCCATAGATGGTGAGATAGAAATCAAGGAGGCGGAAGTAAGGGGTGGTTTTGCCTACAATGGTCGTCTGGGTTTTGGAGGGATTGACCTTGAGCAACTACTAGTTGCACCAAGTGGTGAATAGGTCAAGATGGGATTGGAGAAGGTGTTGGGAGCGCTGCAGGGTGGGGGCAATGGCATGGAAGGCGGTGTCATCGGCAAACTGGAGAAGGTGGACGGGGGGCGACGGCGGCGCCATGTCCGCTGTGTACAAAAGGTACAGAAGGGGGGAGAGGACGGAGCCTTGGGGCACACCGGCGGAGGGGAAAAGGTGTAGGAATCCGTGTTATTGATGGTGACGTAGGTAGGACGGTGGGAGAGAAAGGAACCGATCAGACAGACATAGTTAATGGGAAGGGCGAAGGTTTGGAGCTTGAAGAGAAAACCGGAATGTCATACGTGGTCATAAGCACGTTCGAGGTCCAGGGAGAGGAAGATTGCGGAGCGAAGGGAATTAAGCTGTTCGGAAAAGAGATGAGTGAAGTGAAGAAGAAGGTCGTCGGAAGAGAAGGACGGTCGAAAGCCATACTGGGTAACGGTAAAGAGGCGGTGTTGGCGGAGATGGTGGTGGATGGGTCGGGTGAAAATGGATTCCAGGACCTTGCTGAAGACAGAGGGAAGGCTGTTGGGACGGTAGGACGAGACGGCGGACGGCGGTTTGCCAGGTTTAAGGAACATCAGGATACGGGAGGTTTTCCACAAGTTGGGGTAGTAACCGGTGGACAGGACTACATTGTAGAGCCTGGCCAGAGTGGAGAGGAAAGAGACAGGAGCTGCACGAAGGTGACGGCAGGTGACACGATCGTGACCAGGAGCGGTGTTGCGTTTTGTGCGGAGTGTAGCAATGAGATCCTGTGTAGTGATAGGGGCATTGAGTTCTGTGTGTGCAATGTTGTCCAAGTACTGGAAACCAGGTGCGAGGGGAGGGAGCAGGCGTGGCGGCGTATGCGGCTATATAGGGCAAGTGGCGGAGGAGTATGCCCGCCGTACCCGAGTCCGCTTGTCGTGCTCTGTTATGATTGGCGGCGCGACCTCACGTGACTGTCTCTCGGGAGGACGCCGGCCGAGGTTGCCATGACAGTGCGGAGGCACTCAGTGTGTGAGGCCAGCGCATGCGCTGTACAGCTGTGCAGAGCTGCGCATAAGCGGGGCGTGCCGGCCATTGGCTGTATGACGTAAAGACCGCGGCCACGCAGCTGCAGGCGCCACGGTGTGGGCATTGGCTATACCACAGTCTTTACATGTCCCCAGAATCGAAACTCAAAAATTCTCAACGTTAAATTCTGTAGAACAGGTAGGCCAAGGTATTGATTTGTCCTTCCTGACCAACCCATCGCTCCTGAAACACTGATGTTGGGTGTTGTGGTGTCACCGCCAGACACCACACTTGCTAGGTGGTAGCCTTTAAATCGGCCGCGGTCCGCTAGTATACGTCAGACCCGCGTGTCGCCACTATCAGTGATTGCAGACCGAGCGCCACCACACGGCAGGTCTAGTCTAGAGAGACTCCCTAGCGCTCGCCCCAGTTGTACAGCCGACTTTGCTAGCGATGGTTCACTGACAAATTGCGCTCTCATTTGCCGAGACGATAGTTAGCATAGCCTTCAGCTACGTCATTTGCTACGACCTAGCAAGGCGCCAGTATCATTTGCTATTTATCTTGTGATGCATGTACCGTCAGACCGGTGTTCACCAATTATGAATTAAAGTTAAGTATTCCAGTAGTTACTTACGTTCTTTGCTACTATAAATTCCCTTAACTGTTCCAGACCTCACGCCAGCCTGTGTGAGCTTAACGCGTGCCTTTCTGCTACCAATCATAGTGGCTTGGCTGTCTTGCCAAGTCACAACAGGTGTCACCTCACCCGATGTGGGAAATGGGCCGGTGCTCCATCATGCATGTACCACGTTTGCTGCTGTTCATGTAATGGCACACTGGCAATTGGCTTGTAAGTGACGATACCTAGCTCCATACAGCGACTTGTGTACAATGTAGGCACCTACCAATTTGCCCCTGTGGACGCCTGCCAAAACGTTGTACTGCTGTCGCCTCTCCTAAAGTGCATGCGGTTTGATATCAGCCCATACGTGCGTGTAATGGTAATTTACGATATTGTCTCTAGTGTAGACCGAAATGCAGAACACGAGCACACGGTTGGAGAAACTACTGTCAAAGATACAATGGAGTGGTAGCATAGCCTCGACTCGCTGCACATGGTAGAGGTAGAGCAACGTTTATGGAGGACTGTCCACACAACTGACGTACCAGGGCAAATTAAAAATTATCTACACTTTTGCCATAACGTTCGTTACATTGCGAACGTTATCACCTGTACTCGCACATATCATTGTTATAGTGTTGTGGTAGTGTTGTGACAGTTTGATCTTATGTCCGCCATTGCTCTTCCTTCTGTTGCAGTTATAGCATGGCATCTCCATTAGAAATGTGCACCAAAGTGGAACAACGGACGGTGATCCGACTCCTCTGGTAAGAGAATGTGAAAGGGGCAGACATTCATCATAGACTATCATCGCAATATGGGAAAAGTGCACTATCAAGCAAAACTGTGTTTCGTGGATCGAGAAGTTTAAAAGTGGTCGAACAAGTGACACGCGTGAATACGGAGCGGGACGGCCGTCAACCTCCACTACACATGTCAACATTCAGCCAGCTCGAGAGGTAGTTCTGCCGAATAGGCGAATCACTATCACTGAGGCAGCATCCACTTTGATCATCAACCATGGTTCCGCCCATCACACCATCCACAACGATCTCGGTTTCCGTGAAGTCTGTGCACGTTGGGTACCAAGAAAGCTTACCGACTATCATAAGCTAGCCCGTGTTAGGTTCTGTCAACGCTTACTAAATCGCTTCAGCAACGAAAGTGGTGCATGTTTGAGCAGAATTTCCACCAGCGGTGAAACGTGGGTGCATCACTACGAGCCACTCAAAGCGCCAGAGTAAGCAGCGGAAACACCCTGGATCGCCGATGAGGAAAAAATTCAAGACGGGGCCATTCACAGGAAATGTTATGTTAACCGTGCTTTGGAACCCACAGGGCCCATACTGGCAGAGTTCACGGAAAAGGGAACAATTATCAACAGTGCGGGGTACAGTGAATTGTAGGAAAAGAAGCTGAAGCCAGCAATTCTCACCAAACGCCGAGGTTTGCTGTAGAAGATGGTGTTGCTGTTCAAAAATATTTCGGGCTTGCAGCCGGTCGTCGTAAACTTGATAGTACTGCTGCGCATGCGTTGCATTTGCGGAGACAGAAGGGCCATGGCGCCCAGCGGCAGTGCCCTCGCTGGTGGAACTGCAGTACTCAGCTGCCGTCGGTATTGTCGCTGGCCGCAGCTATCGAAGCCATCTGGCGTCTTCGTCTCGAGCAAATATCGGAGATGACGGGATTCCATGCGTTATTCAATTGGTAACCACTGTCACGGTTCATTAGATTTCCCGCAACGTGTATTTCAACTGATTCTCTGATAATGGAGTCCAAAAAAGTTGCTTCAGTGGCCAAAATCGAAGTTTTGTCGTACTGCATTGAATGTCCGATATAAATACAATGTTTCGCAAGTGCAGACTTACTGGGTTGTAGTAGGCGAGTGCAACGTTGATGTTCTGTGCAGCGCTCTTCCACTGTACGCGTTATCAGTCCTATATAGGCCATACGACAATGACACGGTACTTTGTAAATTCCCGCCTTCCGCAGTAACAAATCATCCTTCACCGATCCCAGCAAATCCGAAATCTTAGAAGTCGGACAAAAAACCACTTTCACATTAAAATCATTAAGAATCCTTGCTATCTTGAAAGAGATATTTCCGACAAAGAGACGAAAAACTAGGGACTTGGCTGGCCCGTCCTTCTCTTTATCCCCGGTTCCTGTCTCTAGTTGAGAAGGCTCTGTTAATTTGCCGAGTCGAGTACCCATTGTCTCTAAACACCGTCCTCAAATGTGCCATTTCCTTAGGCAAATTCTCTTTATCCGACACTGTGTGTGTCCTGTGTACAAGGGATTTAAGTACACCCATGGTCTGGGATGGGTGATGGCAGCTTGAAGAATGCAAATACAAATCAGTGTGAGTGGGCTTGCGATAGACAGAATGTCCCACAGTGCCGTCACTCTTCCATTGTTGTTGTTGCATGACAATGCACAGCCAGATACGGCCCATCACACTATTGAAACCATGAACAAGATGAAACTCGAGGTATTGGAACACCCTTCCTATACCCCAGAACTTGCCACAATTAACTTTCACATGTTTGGGACACTCAAGATTGCATTGCGTGGTCGCCGATTAGTCTGAGATGTGGACGTGCGAAATGCGGTGGAAAAGTGGCTTCACGACCTACCGAAAACCTTTTATTTGGAAGGAATACGTTAGCTCGTTGAGCGTTGGGCCAAGTGCATTGAGTAGAAGGGAGATTACGTAGGAATGTGATGTGCATTGTATACCGCTAGCTTCATGTTAAGAAACGATACAAGTGTAGATAATTTTTGACTTGCCATCGTAGTAACACCTTCCGCTGCATCTACGCTTTGGATACTTATTGCAGGGTTGTACTTCACGTGTTTTAGTACCCGTTGCTTCCTGTCAGGTGTGCAAGATGTTGGAGTTACCCTACGATCCGTTATAAGTGGTGCAGAGAATATCGTTTCCGAAAGTCGCTCGAACAGGCTACGAAACATATTTGTAGATGATGTGTGTTACCTTGGATGTTTGACAAGATTCAGGTTATATGCCCGTAGGCTGCTTCCATCTGCTTGCTCGTAGCAAAACAAGATACCTGCCATCACCTACGTTGAATAGTAGCTAGATTCCACTGGTAGCTGTATGCCCAGCGAGGATGCGGAAGTAAATTACAGTAGACAAATGTGTCACAGCGAACATTGCGTCATCAAGTATTACAGGTGGAAACACCTGATGGATACACTCAGTACTGTAGTACTCTGTGGAATACTGTCCGTGTTCTTGTATTATGTGCGTGTTTGATACCAATGCAAGAACGTTGTGCTGCATATCCGTCTAGTACGTGTACTAGTACAAATACGCTCGGTGAGCGATATATGCTCCTCGAACACACACAAGCCATAATTCTGAAGATAAGAAGTTTAGCGCCAATGTTTGTAGGAACTTTTACTCTTCTCTGTAAATAACGGAACTTTCTCTGGAAACCCTTTATACAGGTTTTAATGCGTAGATATTTTCATTGGTGAGCGACGACAGTGTACTGAACCAGATTACATCAGTATTTACTTCACTTGGAGACTAATCATTATCTTTATTAGGAGTAGCATATTTTTAGGTTGGTTGGTACCTCCAAGTACATGTAGCAATAACAAAACATTAATGTTTGTCTTCCCTTGAGCAGCAGGTCAGGTGCTGAAGTGTGGACACATATTCGAAAAACACCCTACACTGACAGGCGTGGTCCACTTACTGGTACAGATACAGCCATGCTGAACACATCAGACCATAATGTTTGTTCTGTGTTTGTGGGAAGACTGTTCACCACAGAGAAAAAACAACGAACACAGCGATGGGTTACATATAACGCACGACATACAAAAATTTCTGCACTTATTACCATTAGACGCAGTACAATTCCCGTTCAATGTCTTCAAGTTGCAAAGATGAAAAATCATTCATTGGCTTGAAAAAAGATATGACAATCACACATTGCTACGTAAACATTAACGTTCTTTAAGGGTACGTGCATCCGCAATGAGATGTGGCATACATTTAGTAAAAAGACTTTCTAAATCAATCAAACATGGCTATTGCAGGTACAAATAAAAGTACCTCGTAATACTACTCGATGCCCAAAACTGAAGGATCTCATAAGTACATTAGAGACGAAATTTGAAATGGAAATTAGCAAAACCACGTTTTTTCTAAAGAAAATACGTGTCTTGTGGTTTCATTTAATGAATTCTTCGATATAGCGTTATTTTCTGCGTTTAGATATTTTTATGATAATTAATTTCCCAACTGCAGTAGTAAAATAAGAAATGTCAGACTAAAAGCAATCGCTAACTTTCCTTTCTGAGTTTGCGTCACTGTTTCATTAAAACTGATCTGTTCTCTGTTCAATATATATATGTATGACTAAAATCCGAAAGCCATATGGCACTGTTTGGGGGAGGAAAGTGTTAGGACCACAATTATTTCAGTAGCCAAAAATACCTGGAAAGAACTGCCATCGGTAAGCCTCTTACGAGTTATAATTCTCTGAGTTTCCCGTTGTAGTCAATTCTCGAGATATACTTGCCTGGCTCATCCTCGGACGTGCGCTCTCAAAAATTTAATATTGCTAATATCTCTGACAGATGGTGACTTTCTTGTAGCCACTGGAAGTGTAATTTTTTGGAACATCTCTCTAATGCCCTCGCACGTATGAAATTAACGCATGACAACCCGCCGACCTCTCCCTTTTGATGACTATTCTTCTCTAAAATTCCTATCATGTAATCGTCGCATACTGTCATGTATATCTAGAAGATTTCTCTGCATTTCACGTTTACGTTCTTGACAGAGGCTTCATCGAGCCACTTTCGGACTATTTACCTACCATGCAGCTCCCGAATAGCACGTGGAAAAAAAAATAGCTAACCTATGTGTGCGATTTCTGATGTCTCATATTTTATTACGATTACCT
Organism: Schistocerca americana; assembly: GCF_021461395.2. NCBI lineage: Eukaryota > Metazoa > Arthropoda > Insecta > Orthoptera > Acrididae > Schistocerca > Schistocerca americana. Next base: position 70,449,219 of record NC_060119.1, read on the forward strand.
TTTCACCCTACTTAAATGGCGTTAAAAGATATTTTAGCATTCTAGTGAGAGAGTTGGGGATTGAAGTCTTGTGGAAATACTTCGCTCCAACGAAAGCCGTCTTTGTTTTTATGATTGCCAGAGCAAATAACATACCTTAACCGCGATCCTTTGTTCTCCATGTAGCAGTACTACAGAACGAGCACACCCGTTCTGGAACTTTTTCGATGTCCTGCTTCAACTGTACTCGGTAAGCAACCTATACCACACAGCAGTACTACAGAAGAGAATGGAAAAGCGTGCTGTAATCAGGTCTCCCTGGCGGACCTCTTGCATCTTCGACGTGTTCTGCCAACACAACGCAGTTTTCTGTTCGCCTTCCCCGACATATTTTCTGTTAGACCGTTCCAGTATAAGTTGTCCATAACTGTAATCCCTAGGTACTTAAATGATTTGACAACTTTTAGATTTGTGTGATTTATAGTGTAACATAAATTAACGGATTCCTTTAATACTCACGTGGATGACCTCACATTCTATTGTTTAGGGTCAATTTACACTCTTCGCAGCATATAGATATGTTGTCTAAATCATTTTGCAATTGGTTCTGATCTCCTGATGACTTTCCTGGATGTTAACCAACAGTATCATCAGCAAATAATCTAAGAGGGCCGTCCAGATTGTCTCCTAAATTGTTTGCATACCGATCAGAAGCAGATGAGTTTCCAGGAGTTACCAGGAACTGTGACCTTTCTGGTACGAAATCACAAATTCTGTAGCACAACTGAGTGGATAACCTACAACTACGCTTTAAATTAGAAGGCAGTTGAGAGAGAAAATCGACGTTAGTTGAGTGGACTAAATGTATGGTAACTGGTCCTGTTATCTGACTTAAATAAATTAGACACCCCACAAAATAATGAATTAGGGATTCAAAACTCTTAAATGAAACAAGAATCATATTTAATTCAGTTTATTAGATTAAACTGGCTGAAAAATTATTTGACAAGAAATAACACTTCTGAAATGAAACCTTGGCACATCTAATAATCTAAAATGAAACACTTTGACGAAGTTGTATCATGATTGTCATGATGTTTGTATAGCGACAGATAGCCCCAGAGAAGGGATTGGGTTGAATCTGTGGCTGGAGTTGAAATCATATTGGTCATACGAACCTTAAATTAAGCCTTCAGAGTGAAGCTTGAAGTACTATGAAAATGACTTTACTACTCGTACGGATCATCTCCCTGTCGCTGCACAATCTCACCATGTATACTGTAGGTGCAGGCCGAAGCTGCTGCAGGATAAGTTATTGGCGGCACACCAGTGGCCAGCGCCAGAGACTACCTTTAAATCAGCCTAAGATCTTTCTAAGTCGCTCAGCTACCCTGCATGCAGATGGACCCTGGAGGTGACGAAGGACGTCAGAGGAACAGTCTGACCGTGAACTCTGGCAAAGAGGACTCTCAGTGGTTCAATCTGGTGGTGAAGACAGCCATAGATAAAGAGATGTTGTATTGACCGAGTCTTAAAAAGGAGGGCTCGTAACTTTGTGTTTTGCATTCTTTACTTCGTTCGGATTAGCTGCGGGGCTGATATTCGAAGCACAGACTAAAAAAAAGGAAATCGACCCCTTAAGGAGAGCTGGTTCCCTATATCTGCATCATCTTCACTGACACTCCGCAAGCCACCGTACGGTGCGTGGCGGAGAGTACCCTTTCCCAATACTCGTAATACTCTTCTCTGTTCCACTCGGCAATAGAGAAACGGGAAAACGACTGTCAGAATGCCCGCGTATGAGCCCTAATTTCTCGAATCTTATCTTTGTGGTCCTTCTTACGCGCCATGTGTGTTGGTGGCAGCCAACATCAAATGCTGTTTCTCTAAATTTTCTCAATAGTGCTTCTCCAAAAGAACGCTGCCTTCCGTCCAGGGACTCCCATTTAGGTTTCCGAAGCATCTCTGTAACAACTGCGTGTTGTTCGAACCTATCGATTACAAATCAAGCCGCCCACCTGTGAATTGCTTCTATGTCTTCCTTCAATCCAACTTGGCACGGATCCCAAACATTCGAGCAGTACTTAAGAACAGGTCGCATCAGCGTCCTATATGCAGTCTCATTAACAGGTGAACCACTCTTTCCTAAAATTCTCCCATCACATCGAAGTCGACCATTGGCCATCACTATCACAGTTGTCGCATGCTCCTTCCATTTCTTATCGCTCTGCAACGTTAGGCACAGATATTAAAACTACTTGACTTTGTCAACCAGGAGGCTACTAATACTTCACCCGAACACTGCAGATTTTTTCTTCCTAATCATCCGCATTAATTTAAATTTTTTTCACATTTAGGGCTAGCTGGCATTCATCACACCAACTAGAAATTTTTTCTTTGTCGTCTTGTATCTTTCTACTATCACTCAATTTCGATACCTTACCGTACACCACTGCATCATCAGCAAATACCAACAGACTACTGGGCATCGTCTCCGCCAAATCATTTACGTATGCAGAGAACAACAGCGGTCCTATCACATTGCCCTGAGGTACTCCTGACGATACCCTTGTCTCTGACGTACACTCGACGTCGAGGACAACATGTTGGCTTGTAGTACTTAAGAGGTCTTGGAGCCACTCGCATATCTGGGAAATAATTTCATATACTCGTACCTTCATAAACAGCCGGCAACGGGGCACAGCGTCAAACGCTTTCGGGATATCTAGAAATATGGAATCTGCCTGTTGTCCTTCATCCATAGTTCGCAGTTTATTATGGAAGAAAAAGTAAGCTCAGTTTCGCTTCAACGATGCTTTATAAAACCACGCTCATTCATGGACATAAGTTTCTCGTTATCAAGAAAGTATGTTACCTTCGGTATGAGAATATGTTGAAGGATTCTCAAGCAAACCTAACTTATAATTATTGGTCTGTAACTCTGCGGGTCCGTTCTTCTACCCTTCTTATATAATGGAGTCAACTTACGTTTTTTCTTCCAGACACTTGGGTCTTTCTGCTGGGCGAGAGATTCACAATGAATGCAAGCTAGCTAAGGGGCCAATGCCGCAGAGAATTTATAAAACCGAATTGGAATTCTATCCGGACTCGGTTCAGGCGTTTAATCAGAAACGGGCTTTCTACTATTCCCTGCTGAAAAAAGACGTCTCATTTTCTCTCTATCTCCTTCTGTGTCCAGTGAAGTGGAAACTTGGCAGCGCAGTCTAGTTTCTCCCTTTAACTTCCGGTTTATTTACATTATCCAATCCTGGCAGTTCTTATATTGTGTAAGGATTTTCTTTTTGTGGATCCAGCACTCAGTGGCGTCACAGCCTTACAAAGTACTCCATACTGCGGGTTCACACTTCATTTCGAATTATTACCTGTGGCCTACAGTGCGTATAAAGAAAAAAAACTGTTTTCTACGTTATATTCATTACAGTTCCTTCCCGGACCTTACTAAAACCAGCATTTCTCCTCTTTCTACCTGCGTGTAGTAAAAACAGTCCCTGCATCACAGGCCGTATCTGTGTTGAAAGAGTAATCCATCTTGGCCGTAGAGTATTCTTGATTGAAAGTCACGACAGGTTTCGCGCCACTAGAAGACGCATCCTCAGGTGATCTACACAAAAAATAAGGGAAGAATCCTTAACAATGTTGTAAAGAACAAAGACATGAAAAGTGGTAGTACAGAACTGTGCTTGAAGAGTACTCACAAGGATTCATTTTAATACTTCATCGCCGAGAGGTAGCTGTCTTAGAGCCACTGCCAGTCGATGGCGTCCTATTGTAAACAAATAGCGCACGAGGAGCAGTAATCCTTATTTAAAACGAACAGGGTATAAAAATAAAATCTTGAAAAACAAAATGGGCCAAGACAAGTCGTAAACGAGTAATGTAACCAGACATTGTCAAAGGAGGTCTATGGACTATGGAAGTCCTTGACACAACAACAGAAGAGAGAATGAAATCGAAACTGAAGACACGAATGTACTCTTGACGGACTTCAAAAAAGTGATTCGAGCGTCAACCGAAAGCTCGAAGGAAGACGAAGTGGGGCAACGGTATATGCAAAACAGCGGTAGAACCTAGCATCATAAACAAGAAGGCATGGCTGCAGGACAGAATAAACGAAGAATTAAAATGGAGCTACAGGGAGACATAGAAGGAGACAAGCAAGGCACTAAGAAGGGAAAAAAACGCTTTACATGAAGCACACCGCAGAAACTATTGAGAACGACCAGGAAAAACAACATTCATAAACTATACGGCACTGTAAATAACATCATAAAGGTATGTTTACCGCTGACGGCAGCTCTTCACGTCATCGATGGAAACGTAATCGCTCCATCAGACAATATATTAAAGGTTTGGAAAGGACATTTCGATTACTCATTGAACAGCCCGGAATCAGAAAACAAGCTGAAGAAAACTTGCTCTACATCAGCTGAACCTCTCGCAAATGCTCCAACATCGGTAGAGGTTGTGAATAGCTAAAAAAGAAATTGAACAAGCACAAAACGGCGAGATGTAATGGAATACCAGGAGAACTGGGTTATAAACTCCGCTATAATTGTTTAATATTATTCATCAAATTTGGCAAGATCAAAAAATACCGGATGAATTGAGGGAATCAATCACTGTCCTTATAAACAAGAAAGGAGACAAACGAAACTATTAGCATTACAGACGAACATAGCTACTGATAACAGCATAAAGAGTGCTGTCACACACAATATGGCAAAGACTCACCCCCTATACCGAGGACATAAAGGGGGCTACCAGAATGGTTTTTGGAAAAATAGAGCAACAATAGAGAGCATATTCCGAATCAAGAGTATCAATGAGAAAATATGGGACTACAACAAGAGCATCCATTACCTGTCCATAGACTTCTAGATGTCGCACGATTCGGTGCACCGAGAAACTGTATGGAAATCATGACCGAATTCGGTCCCCCAAAAAAAATTCATCAGTTTAATCAAATACGTATAGGGAAGGTGGTAAGCAAGGCTGCATACTGTGCCTCGGTATCGGACAACATTGAGAACAAAACTGGACTAAAACAAGGTGATTCTCTATCCCTAGTTGTCTTCAACTTTGTCAAGGAAACCTGATAACGGAACCAAACGTGCAACAAATGGAAACATGAGAGACAAGCTACCAAATATACTGGACTATGCGGATGACATAGTTTTAATGTGAAATAACAATGGTTAAACTGAAACGCTGTGTAAGGAGATAAATGAAACTGCAATGAAATAGGGTTTGAAAATAGTGAAGAAGACAGAATACATGCTCGTACAAAGGGAAATCTGACTGCAGGACAATGTGATAACCGTTGTGTAGCAAGCTCGACTTTCTACAATACTCCCACCTACAAATTATTGCATAGATGACTAATCGAATACCAAACTACACTAAGGAACGCAAGCAAAATTTATTTTTCGACCCAAAACCTTCTACCTTCGAAACTCTTGAGCAGGAAAAGGAAGCTGAATCTTTACAACACTGTCATTAGATCAGTCGGTACTTCTATATGGGCCCGAGGCATGAATCATCAGCAATGAAAGAAGAGCATCAGCTCTCAGTCTTTGAAAATATTCAGAAAAAATCTTTGCTTCAGCATTTGACCAAGCAATATAGAGATGGGTTTTGAGATGCAACGAAGAACTAATTAAATTAGCCGACCAACCATCGACAGCGAACATCGCCGAAGCCAGACGCTTGCAACGGGCAGATCAATTTGTCGGAATGAACCATGGCAGAATAGTCAGTCACATATATGACAAGAAGACGGAAGACTCAAGACCCCCGGTAAAGCAAGAAACAGATGGCAAGACGAGGTGACGTAAGACTGCAGAGCGATGGGTGTCACTGAATCGGAGGAAGTGGCGCAAGACAGGAAGAACCAGAGGCAGGTAATTAGAGGGCCGCGGGATCGTCACGTCCAAAAGAATCCAATGGAGTGGATGTGAGTGAATGACTGAGTTTGCTGAAATAATAGTTTAATTCCATTTACAAAACCGTGAATAATTACTGGTTCATATCTCTTTACTACTTGGCTTTTTATACAGTTAAGTTCCATTCTTATAAAATTCTTACATCTAATCGTAAGAGTGTGCAGCTTCAAATTTATTTCATGACAATTCATCATCTACGGAAGTCTGCAGGCTTTCGTGGCCGTTGTCACTGAAGTTAAAATCTTCTGGGTTATTAGGTCGCGTCATGTTTCTTCTAAAATGATCGACGTTTCGACCCCTATGCTGGTATCTTCCTCAGGATCTTCTGGTGTCCACCACTGCTAGAACACAGTGTTCTAGTAGTAGTGGACACCAGAAGATCCTGAGGAAGATACCAGCAGAGGGGTCGAAACGTCGATCATTTTAGAAGAAACATGACGCGGCCTAATAACCCAGAAGATTGTAACTTCAATTCATCATCTCATAGAAAGTTACTTTGGTTGGGAGCTCAGCTGACATTACGTTAGTTATTACTTACTTATACGGCTATCTCCCGATTTTATGCCCTACAAGTTGTACCTGTGAGGTCTACTGATACTCAATGTCCTTGCCTCCATTCCTCACACATTGCCATACCCTATCATTCACCCCAAGTCTATTACGGCGACAATACATGCTTTATCAATCTGTATTACCATTTTTTGATATTTTTATCTTTTAGTTGATTATTTCGTTTCTGAAATTTCACTTCCCGTTAGTCCATCTTATCAGCTCATTAGCTGCAAATTTCCCTTAAAACAGTAGATTCCAACACTGTAACAGAACAACACAACGTATGCGGTGCTTTATCTCACTTTTTTCAATCGTACGTGTTGCCCTAATCCACATTTTATCGTGATTTGCGGTCTGTCTGTCTTTCTAGCTGTTCAAAGTTTCAGGTCCCTAGCACAACACAATGGTAAACTAAGTGTCCCGCGGCGCACATCAGACAATAAAATGGTTTAATTTTGCACTCTCATCCAGTTCTCAGCAGTGTTTAAAATTTCAAGTCTCTAGCTCGTCACGAAATTTGTCTGAAATCAGTTACTGTACCGAACAGACTTGCAGACATGAAAGCGATATCCATCTCCTCCTTCCCACGCTTTCTGCTGAGCCATGGACGTCCGCTCGCATACCTTCTGGATTATACCGGTTATTGGTAGCCCAGGTTGATTAATAGAGCGAGTAAATTTATTGGATTACATTGGAACGCTGAACCCCAGATTCAGCAGTTGATACGAAATTCGTGTTCTCGAATTTAGCAAAATGGTTAGTGCTACTGAATGTTTCCTGTAATGTTATACCCAGATCTAAATAAGTTGGGCAACAAAGGTAAATAAAAACTGAATATTTGGGAGATAGTAACGAAATCTGAAATTATGTATATATTCCGACTATATTCAATTGCATCTAGATGTGTATAAATGAGATGCTACTCCAGAAACAATATCAAAATATCGACTGATATTTAATGTCTCTCGAACAGTCTTAACCGAGCGTGCTTGCCCGTTGTTGTTCTGTTGCCTTACGGAAATTCCTTTGAGGGAGCATATTGACAATGTGTAATACTTCCAGGAAATTTCCGAGTTCCTTATCAAGTTATCTCAAAGATACAGAGAGAAAGAAGCTGTTACGAATATTTTACTACTGCAGCCAGGGTTTTTCAGGTTAGAATACGCTCAACTCAGAGATTACTTTACACACATAGACCAATGTACTAACTGACGAGCTGAGACTGCAAATATCGCAACCCAGTTCATCTAAATCATTCCGTATTGCTTACCACCTTCATCGGCTCAAAGTTATTGTGATCAGAGTAGTTGGCTTTCAGTTCCACTCTTTATAAAAAAAAATGGTAGCCTGTCACAACGATTAACTATTTATCGAATGACGCAACGTATCTCTCGTTCTTCTACTGAACAAACAAGTAATTCTTCGAACTCTGGAACTCTACGCACCGACGCTTTTGTTTCATACTGCACGTAAGCTACAACATGTTCGACACGGTGATCTGAATTTCTATAAACCTCACTGAAGACAACGCTAAGCTCTCCGAAGCACTTACAGCGATACATGGCAGTAAGGATGTAGAAATATGGTAGACGCGCGGTCTATGGCACTTTACCGCGGTTCGCGTGGCTTACCCACGTCGGAGGATCGAGTTGTCCCTCGTGTACGGGTGTATGTGTTGTCCTTAGCGTAAGTTAGTTTAAGATAGATTAAGTTGTGTCTGAGCCCAGGGACAGATGGCTTCAGCAATTTGGGCCCATGGGAACTTACCACAAATTTCCAAATTTCCATGGGTGGCAACACTCCCTGCGAACATCAAATTCGACTGCATGTCCATGGGCATAATGATAAATAATTGTTATCGAGGACGTGCGGTGCACGAAACACCGACACAAGCAGACGAAATTTTTCGTTTGTGGTGACGCTCATACGAAGGGAGACTGCACTACGTAAAGAGGAGAACTGGCTGGAAGAGCTGGAACAACTGAATAACGTCTTTGGCTGAACCAGGATATTGAAGGAATGATATTGTGAAGGCGCTGAAACTCCGAGATGCAGAGACAAGAGCAAGTAAAGGAAAGATGCGAGGGTCACTCCAAAAGAAAAGCACACAATTTTTGTAAAAATACAGTTTTCATTCTGCATGTGTGAAAGTTTTACAGTGAGTAGAGACATCCTTCCCGTTTGTTTTCAAACTTAGTTCAACCTGTTCCCGTGAGTGGCGCCGTCACAGCATGAGTTCAAGATGGCTGCTTCACTTGACATTCATCAGAAGCAACGTGCTGTTTTAGAATTCATGTGCTGTGAAAACGAGACGGTGGGAAACATCCACAAGAGGTTGAAAAAGGTGTATGGAGATGCTGCTGTCGATCGCAGTACAGTTTGTCGGTGGGCAAGCAGGTTACGAGATGAAAGCGGGAACAACAGTATTGAGGATTGTCCTCGCGGCGGCAGGCCTCGTACTGCACACACTCCTGACGATGCGCAGAGAGTTAACGAATTGGTGACTGCTGACAGAGCATCACAGTGAATGAATCACCCTAAGTTGGGATAGGGGAAGGAAGTGTTTGCAGAATGCTGAAAGTGTTGCCGTTAAAAAAGGTTTGTGCAAGGTGGGTTCCCAGGATGTTGACAGTGGCTCACAAAGAAACAAGAAAAACGGTATGCAGCGAACTTTTGGAACAGTGTGAGAATGGTGGAGATGAATTTCTTGGAAGAATTGTGACGGGTGATGAAATTTGGCTCCACCATTTTCCACCAGACACGAAGAGGCATTCAATGGAGTGGCATCATACGAATTCACTTAACAAAAAATAATTCAAAACCACACTTTCTGCTGCAAAAGTTATGGTTACGGTGTTATTCGATTCCGAATGACTCTTGCTTGTGGACATCATAATAAATTCTGATGCATATGTGAGGACACTGAAGAAACTTCCAGCTCGACTGAGTCGTGTTCGACCACATCGGCAAAAGCAGGATGTTTTGCTGTTGCATGACAATGCACGGCCACATGTCGGGCAAAAAACCATGGAAACGATCACAAAACTCGGATGGACAACACTGAAACACCCACCTTACAGTCCTGACCTGGCTCCATGTTACTATCATCTCTTTGGGAAACTGAAAGACCCACTTCGTGGAACAAGGTTTGAAGATGATGACTCTCTTGTGCACGCTGCCAAACAGTGGCTCCAACAGGTTGGTCCAGAATTTTACCGTGCAGGTGTACAGGCGCTGGTACCAAGATGGCGTAAGGTAGTTGAGAGGGATGTAAATTATGTGGTGAAAAGAAAATATTGTTTCTAAAGGATGTATCTACACACTGTAAAACTTTCAAACGTGTAGAATAAAAGATGGGTTTAAAAAAAATGGTGTGCATTTCTTTTGGTGTGACCCTCGTAATATCGCTTCCTAACATGTGATGGCACAGCCACTCCTGCAATCAGCAGAGCTCTGAACAAGAAAGGAATGAAGTCCATCTCCGACCACCTGCAGAAATAAAACAGCCTTTGGGCGGCGAGAAAGATACGTAACCTCGCTTTTCGAACATCTGGAGCATATCGAATTCATTGCTCGAGTAGCAAGTCGTACATAAGACAGTGACACAGTTGCACAGAATATATACATATCGTAAGACTTTCCCAGGAAGGCAAATAGGCACTGGCTGCACAACATATGATTGGAGAAACCGCATTCGATTTCTTCCTGTGACTTAAAAAATGTCAATCGTGACAGCGATTTTGAACGTCAATGTAGTTGGAACTTCAGGATTAGAATCAATAAGAAATCAGGGACTGAGCTGAGTCGGGTCTTATCAGTATTGTGCGTGTTTACATTGTTTGACTGTTTCCTAGCAACGGCTTCGTGGGTGTGGCGCGAGCGGGCGTGCACGGCGACTTCCGTTGTTTTTGCACCGTCTCCACTCCAACTAGACAAGCAGTGTGGGTACCTTCAAAGCAGCGCATGATCGAGTGCATGACGTTGTTGTCGGACTTTCCGCGAGCGTGCGGACGGATGGTGAAGTTAGCAGCTGTACACTGGGAGAAGGAATCGTCGGGTAGTGGTATGCAGTCAGAGGAAGACTGGTATACCAGTTGCCACCTGGGACAGGCGCTGTTCAACCAAAAGCAACTGAAGTAGGTGAGCATGTTTCAGAACACTGCCTGCTGCTGTGCACTTGCGCCGCAGAGCCAACTTTAACTGTACAGTCCAGTCTATGTACTGCTATTTGCCGTACATCATTCCACATTTAGCAGCAGTCACTTTCTTCTCACATGATGTTGGTTACTAGTTCTGACAGAATTGAAAATAGTTGATTATTTACTGTTTTGCGATAAATTGCTTCAACCCGTTTATTTATTCTTATAATTGCCTTAGCTTTAAATAGGTAACTTGTTAGTTTTAGTAACATGGTGGGTGGGGAGAAACGATTTGAGCGGTTCAGCTGGTCGGATCTTGCTCATTGAGTGCGTATGGTTTTAAGATCGCAATTATTCGAATTTGTCGTCCTATTCGATGCTTTACCTTTGCTTCATTCTGTTCGATTACCTTCTGTCAACACCACTGTAGACGTAGTTTGCTTGTACTATGTTTAGCAGGACTTGCTGTTCTTGCTTTTTTATTGCTCTCAGACAGAAGCACTATTACCTTCAGTTATTCTATTTTTAATTGGCTCGGTTTAGAATATTTATTAGCATCACAAAATGCCATTTAAAATATATTTATGGGCCCAAAAAATGCAGTGTGTAATTAGGAGTACTTTGAAGATCCGCCCGGTCTTATGAACTGGTTGCAGTGTGCATGTTAAATGTATTCTGTTTATGTGTTTCAGATGTGGCAGGGCCTGCGCCTTTTGGCCACGTCCTGTCGAGCGACCTTTCCAAAACTGTGAACTTCTACATCTACATCTACATGGATACTCTGCAAATCACATTTAAGAGCCTGGCAGAGGTTTCATCGAACCACCATCACAATTATCTATCATTCCAATGTCGTATAGAGCGTGGAAAGAATGACCACCTACATCTTTCCGTGCGAGCTCCAATTTCCCTTATTATATCTTAGTGATCGTTCCTCCCTATGTATGTCCATGTAAAAAAATAATTTCGCAATCGGAGCAAAAAGTTGGTGATTGGAATTTCGTGAGAAGATTCCGTCGCAACGAAAAACGCCTTTCTTTTAATGATGTCCAGCCCAAATCCTGTATCATTTCTGTGACTCCCATATTTCGCGATAATACAAAACGTGCTGCCTTTCTTTGAACTTTTTTGATGTACTCCATCTGGTAAGGATCCCACAGCGCGCAGCAGTATTCTAAACGAGAACAGACAAGTGTAGCGTAGGCAGTGTCTTTACTAGATGGGCGGCACATTGAAAGTGTCCTGCCAATAAAACGCAGTGTTTGGTTAGCATTCCCCACAACATTTTCTATGTGTTCCTTCCAATTTAAGTTGTTCGTAATTGTAATACCTAGGTATTTAGTTGAATTTACGGTTTTTAGATCAGACTGACTTATCGTGTAACCGAAGTATAACGAGTTCCTTTTAGCACTCATGTGGATGACCTCATACTTTTCGGTATTTCAGGTCAACTGCCACTTTCCGCACCATTCCGGTATTTCTTCTAAATCATTTTGCTCTTTGTTTTGATCTTCCGATGACTTTATTAGTCAATAAACGACAGCATCATCTGCAAACAAACTAACATTATTTTCCAAATCGTTTATATAGGTAAGGAACAGCAAAGAGCCTATAACACTACGTTGGGGAACGCCAGAAATCACTTCCGTTTAACTCGATGACTTTCCGTCAGTTACTACGAACTGTGACATCTCTCACAGGAAATCACAAATCCAGTCACATAACTCAGACGATATTCCATAAGCACGCAATTTCACTACGAGCCGCTAATGTTGTACAGTGTCAAAAGCATTCCGGAAATCCAGAAATACGGAATCGATCTGAAATCCCTAGTCAATAGCACTCAGCACTTCATGTGAATAAAGAGCTAGTTGTGTTTCACGAGAACGATGTTTTCTAATCCCATGTTCACTGTGTGTCAATAGACCGTTTCCTTCGAGGTAATTCATAATGTTAGAATACAATTTATGTTCTAAAATCCTGCAGCATATCGACGTTAACGATATGAGCCCGTAATTTAGTGGATTACTCCTGCTACCTTTCTTGAATGTTGGTGTGACCCTTGCAACTTTCCAGTCTTTGGGTACGGATCTTTCGTCGAGCAAACAGTTGTATATGATTGTTAAGTATGGAGCCAATGGATCAGCATACTTCGAAAGAACCTAATTGGTATACATTCTGGACCAGAAGACTTACTTTTATTAAGTGGTTTAAGTTGCTTCACTATTCCGAGGATATTTGGCTCTGAGCACTATGGGACTTAACATCTGCGATCATCAGTCCCCTAGAACTTAAGGACATCGCACACATCCATGCCCGAGGCAGGGTTCGAACCTGCGACCGTAGCGGTCGCGCGGTTCCAGACTTAAGAGCCTAGAATCGCTCAGCTACAGCGGCCGTCAACTGTGAACTGTTGTTGGATTTGAGTCCAGCGCGAATTTGGTTGATTATAAAAGGAAACTAACTGTACATCCGCTGCCATTTATAATTTTTGTTGTAAGGCTTTGGACTGTCTTCTGTATTTAGTTACTATTGAGCAAAGTGCTGATTTATTTTCATACAGCAGTTATTGCGTGAATGATGCTTATTGACGGCCTAGCCCTGCCACTCCTCAAGCACCTAATTCACTGGGCATTTCAGTGGTGGCAAAGTGTGGTTCCGTGAGAGCTGCACGACTTAAAAACTTCAGTCAGTGCTAGGAGTGACAATTTTTATCAATAACATTACATTTGTAGGCATTGTCTATCAGTTTATTGTGTGTTTCACGTGAACTATGTGACATGAAAGCAAGGGCTATAATGGGCATAACGTATTTACAGAAGCAGCAGCTTCAGTGTGAGATCCGGAAACGTGGCTAGTCGAGGCGGGAAGTCATAGCTGAGCTGACTGCGTGGGGTGGTCTTGAGTCCGCTGCAAGTCACTGCGTGCAATATTGGTGACGTGAAAGCCGCTCTGTCTGTTTTTGTCATCTCACTCTCTCGAGTGCAACGGAAAATATTCAGTTCTTGGAATGTAGTAATCCACCTCGTGTGCCGATATTTCGAGTTCTAGGGATTAATTAGCCTCTGGTGTAAACGAATTCAAGACTTGAAAGTAGTTGATACTAGTCGGGCACTGGCAGTCACGAATAATAAATTGCAGAAGAAAGTTATGAATTACAAATGAAGCTGAATCCGTTTGAATGGAACACCACTTCATTTGGCGATCAGGGGGAGGTCGCTCCCTTTCTTGGGAATAGGGGCCAGGTTAACAGTGCGCGTGAGCGGGAGTGCTGCTGAGTTTATATAGGGCACCGGTTTTCTAGGGTACCCAACCCAATACTGCTGATGATGTTTCGAGCTGCAGATAGACTCTCAATCGAGAATGTTTAATAAATAGATTTATTGTTATTTTCTGCTTCCTTGGAAAGCCAAGCCAATACTTGATATCCCTTGTCTCCTCTTTGTGAGAGCCCAATGACTAGTGTCCTTTAGTGTGATCGTGTCCGCCCTGGTAGCTGAGTGGTCAGCGTGACGGAATGTCAATCCTAAGGTCCCGGGTTCGATTCCCGGCTGGGTCGGAGATTTTCTCCGCTCAGGGACTCGGTGTTGTGTTGTCCTCATCATCATCATTTCATCCCCATCGACGCGCAGGTCGCCGAAGTGGCGTCAAATCGAAAGACCTGCACCAGGCGAACGGTCTACCCGACGGGGGGCCTTAGCCACACGACATTTCATTTCAGTGTGAGCGTGGCACATTACGAGATTTACGAGAAAGTTTTGTATGGGAGACATGACAAATTACATTTAGGAATTACCTAATCAGTCAGGATTTGTTACGAGCGCAGGGACGCAATGAGAAGTTGGCGGAGTATACACAACAAATTCGAATCGACAGTGTGGCTCTGAATGTTCAAATCGTGGATAGCGAGGTTGTAAATAACATCTTACAGATCAATGGTGGGCAAATGCTCGAGCGGCGTCCACACTGCTTGCCCGCGTACATTCTCAGCCAGCAGTCCCCCCATTAACATCTCCGCTAACTTCTTTCTTGTGTTACCAATGCGCCCGCAGCAGACGGGCCTGTAATTCGTGTTGTCAGTGTTGCCGGTGTTGAAGCCTCGTTGACGTTCGTGTCAGGACAAAATTGGTGGGAGGAAAATGGCTGAGGAGGCATTGTTGGTACTGTTGTGGTCTTCAGTGTGAAGACTGGTTTGATGTAGCTCTCCATGCTAGTCTATCCTGTGAAAGCCGCTTCATCTCCGAGTAACTACTGCATATTACATCCTTCTGGATCTGGTTACTGATCGCCCTCTACGATTTTAGCCCCGCACGCTCCCAACCAGTACTAATTTGGTGTTACCTTGATGCCTCAGAATGTGTCTTATCAGTCGAGCCCCTCTTCTAGTCAGGTTGTACCACAATTCCGTTTCTATCCTAATTTATTCAATACTTCCTCATTAGTTACGTGATCTACCAATCTAATCTTCAGCATTCTTCTGTAGCAACATATTCAAAAGCTCCTATTCTCTTCTTATCAAAACTGTCCGTATTTCACTTCCATATATGGCAACACTCCATGTAAATACTTTCAGAAAAGATTTCTTGGCACTCGATTTTAGCACATTTTTCTTCTTCAGAAACTGTTTTCTTGCCATTGCCAGTCTACATTTTATATCCCGTATATTTCCACCCCCATAATTTATTTTGCTGCCCAAATAGCAAAACTCATCTACTACTTCAAGTGTCCCTGAGCGGAGAAAATCTCCGACCCAGCCGGGAATCGAACCCGGGCCCTTTGGATTGACAGCCTGTCAGGCTGACCAAGCAACGTGTTCGAGTTCGAGGATCGAAGGATCAGGAAGAGGATGTAGTGGGTTTATCGATGTTGTTTTATTTATTTATTTCTTTAATTTTTATAACATTTTTTTGTATTATAGTTTTATTTTTGTTTCATTACAAAGAAAGATCCTACAACTGCCGTAGCCGAGCGTCCGAGTCGTCTTCTCGTCTGTTGGGAGGGGTTCCCCCCTATTCCGTCCGTAGAGGATCAATATGCTCCAGGATTCTTCTTCATATTCAGCGTCTCATACCCTGAACGCCCCAGTGAGCAGGAGGATCCGCAAATAATGAACCTAAATATTTTTGCGAAACGAGTTCCGTACTTCGGGTGGCGGCTGAAAGCTGCATGTGTCGTTATCAATAGGGACCAAAAGTCGAGAGTGCCTTTGGGAGCATCGCAAAATAGGTAGTAAACGGCCATGCCTTTTAGCCAGTTACCGGCGTTCGTTCTGGTTGATGGAAAGTATACGCCGTCGGGGCGCAATACGTCATCAGGGGAGATAGACTCCGGCAATCGCCGCAAGAGTAATGCCAGCATGCGCTGCGTCAGTAGCCAGCACTCGCTGGTCGCGGCACACGTCAGACGGTGTGCATCCGAGTCAGCGACTGAGCATGTCGGACACAAGAGGTCGTCCGTCAGATGTATGGAATGTAGCCTCTGACGAGTAGCGAACTTCCCATTCACAACCACGTACCACAATGAACGCACCGTCGTAGGTAGAAAAGGCGTGTGTACCGCTCGCCACACCGCGTTCCAGGCAACTTCAGGATGTCTGTGGGTGACCGTATTTACAGGTTGCCGCTGTTGATAGAGGCGATAATAGTCTTTAGTGCTGGGCTTCCGTGTCGTCGGAAGTTCTGACCGTAAGTAGCTGAAGTCAATAAAGCACTCTCTGATGTGGGTGAGTGCCGGTGAAATGTGTCCTACAGAAACCGGGGGATGCAGAGAGTGTGGTTCCACTTCCGCTATCAGGGTGCCCGTCAGAGTGGCGTGGGCAGAGGTCCACGTGCGACGCATAGTGTTGAGATAAAGAGATCTCGCACGGTTATATACGTGAATTAAACCGATACCGCCCGCCCGCTGCGGCAGTGTGAGGGTGGCGTATCCGACTTTAAAAACCAGACCGGTGCTTACGAAATGTCCATATGCTGCTTGAAATCTGTCGGCCATCGTAGCTGTCAAGGGAAGGATATGCGCAAAATAGTTCAGTTTTGAGACAAGGTAGGTGTTGACATAATGTGTTCTGAGGAGCATATCCAAGCGACGCAGTTTGTTGTCCTGCAGCAGAGCACGTGTCTGGTGTAGGAGCCGGCGGTACGCAGCCGCCGCCGTGCGGCGGAGATTGCTATGGAATTGCACTCCTAAACGCTAGAGTACGGGCACCTTGTCAAAGGGCACCGCCGTTGTGTGGGAAAACCCCCTCCGACATCCATGTATTTTGTCTTCTTCACGTTGATGACGCTCCCAGCGACCGCCCCGTACTGGCGTAGTCACTGTAGCGCCATATGCATTTCATCCTCTGATCTGGCCAGGAACACCACGTCATCGGCGAATGCACCACAACAAAAGGTCACGTCCCGCAAGGAGATACCAGTTAATCGCTGCCGTAGACCATGTAAAGCTGGTTCAAGCGCTGCAGCAAATAATATGCCCGACAGGGGGCACCCTTATCGCACTGACCGTCCAACAACAATGAGACCAGACTGATAACCGTTGACCATCATGCGGGAGCGCGCTCCGTGGACCAGTCGAAGGACCACCTGTGCAGACTCCGGAGAGAGGCCCATGTGTTGCAAAACTGCGCGTAAGAAGCCGTGGTCGACGCGGTCGAATGCGTGGTCAAAATCTACGGCGACAAGGGCGCCTCGTATTTTGCAGGCCGTCGTCAAAGCAATTACGTCGCGGTATGCTCCTAACGCCGTATGAATGTTGCTGACACCACCTAAACATGTCTGATCGGTGTGAATGGCTTTCCCGATGGCGGTGTGGAGACGCGCGCGGAGGATACGGGCGAAGATCTTGTAGTCGTTGTTGAGGAGTGTGAGTGGTCGAAAATCCTGCCACCTACAACCACCATTCGGTTTCGGAACTGGGATCAAGATGCCTTCTGTGAATTCTGTGGGGACAGTGAAATCAGAGCGGATCAGGTCTTGAAACATATGGAGCCACTTGTCACCCATAAGGTGGTAAAAAGTACGGTAGAATTCCAGGGGTAAACCGTCCGGTCCAGGCGACTTGTTCGGTGCTCCACGTGCCAAGGCCGATGTCAGCTCATCGGGTGTAATGGGCAACAGCAGACCGTCATCGGTTGCCACGTATCGAGGGGCGGGAAAATCGTGCAACAGCTCGTCATAATCACGTACATTTCGCAGATCTTCCATGTACAAGGTCCCATAGTGTCTGGCGAACGTGTGCGCGATGTCCGTTTGTGTCACTGCGCGCCCGCCGTCCTCCATGTTTACCGCCGTAATGAGCTGATGTTTGCGGTGGCGCCTCTCGCGCACAATGTGATACACTGACGCTGTTTCGTTGGGGATACAGTCTTGCACCCGCGCACGGATGCGGACACCGTCTAGCTGCTCTGTCCTGATGCGAAGTAGACGATCTTTGATGCGTTGTACGGACATCTGACGTTGGGGAGACGGTGGTTGCGTCGCCAGCTCACGTAACACTGTATAGCAAAATTCCGATGTTGCCCTTTGCCAGTTCGCTCTGTCACGCCCGTCGGCCATCAATGTCTTTCGGAGTGCAGGTTTGACACATTCCAGCCACCACAGCAACGTGGAAGCATACATAGGCAGGCGCCTGATACATCGACGCCACGTGTCAGTGACTGCTCGCCGACACGCTTCCTCGCGAAGGAGGGAGACGTTCAGCGTCCACGGGCCCTTGCTGCGTCTTGTCGGTTGTCTGGGCAAGGTGACAGTGCAGATGTACGCGAGATAGTCCGTGAAGGCCGTCGGCCAGAGTTCTGCATCACGGGTTGCTGTGCGAAGGGCACGCGAGACGTATATCCGGTCCAGACGACTGGCAGAATGGCTGGTAAAGTGCGTATATCCACTCTGGGTCCCATGATGTAAGAGCCATGTGTCGTGGAGCGCGAGGTCACGTATCAATGCTTGTAGAGCCGGGCATGGGACGTAATGCGGTATCTGGTCCTCGGGCCGCAGAACACTGTTAAAATCGCCGCCCACTATTTAATGGTCCATATTTCCTTGTAAAAGTGGGGCTACCTCCTCCGAATAGAAGACATGCCTGTCACCACGGTGCGAATTACCGGAGGGAGCGTAGACGTTAATGAGGCGGACTGCGCCAAGTGTGAGTGCGATGCCTCGCCCGTTAGGCAAGTACGTCGCGTCCTTCGCGTCTATGCCATCTCGAAGAAGGATGGCGGTTCCTCCTGCGCCATCACCTACGGCTAGGCTGTACGTGGTGTAGCCATATAGGTCTAAACACAGCTCGGGACGGACCTCCTGGAGAAGGGCAATGTCCAAGTCTGCCGCTCTGATCATGTCGTGTAACATGCGGGTCTTGACAGTGGAGTGGACACCATTTACATTGACTGTTCCCACGCGGTATGACTGAGACATATCAAGTGGCGGAGGCAGTGTGCCGGTGCAAGCCCACAGTGATCTCACACACCTCACAGCCATCCATCTGCATGCTGTGCATTACTGTGCCGTAGGAGTCCCTGATTGGCAGAGCCCTCCGGGCTCAATGTTGGCCATGGGCTCTGGTGGAGATATCGATGTTTGCTGTGCATCATCTGCCTCCATATCGTCTGCCCAATCACCAAGAGACGATTGTGATGTCATTGGGGGCTGGTCGCTTTCACAGGAGCCCACATTTTGGGAGTCGACGCAGTGCGCCTCGTTTTCTGGGCCTTGTCTTTAGGCACCTTCTGGTGAATGATGCCACTGGAGTCCGTTGCAATTGTGGGCGAGTCAACGATGTTGATGTCTTCCGCCGGCTTCACATCCCTGTCCTGCTCTTCAGCTGACAATCGCCTCTTCTTGTGGCGCTTGGGTGATTTTTGCTTTCGGGTCTGAGATTCGACATCCACTGAAGGGCGGGCCTCGACACAGTCTCGGTCGCTAGGAACCCCTGTGACTGATCCCGACAGTGACGGTGGCTGGGTGCCCACGACGCTGCGGTGGGCAGAGGCTGTAGTAACCTCTGCACCGTTGGGCTGCGGCGTCGTCGACGGTGCTGATTCTCCAACGGAGCTGGCAGCGGCTTGAGGAGGTAGCAGGTTTTGATCATCCATCACATCATGTCGTGCCGCCTCCACATATGTTACCGGGAGAGAGGTCAGAGAGGATCGTTGGGGAAGTTCATTGCGGGGCACCTGAACGAGGCGGCGCTGCAGACACTCAGTTCTAACATGGCCGCAGCCCGAGCAGGTCCTCGGTTGTCCATCATATATAACAATTGCGCGGCAGCCACCAACGAAAACATATGATGGAACGTGCTTCTTAAGTTCTATGCGCACTTGTCGTACCCCGTTAAGGACAGGGTACGTTTCGAATGTGTTCCATTTCTCCTCTGTGTGGCTCAGAAGTGTGCCGTATGGCCGCAGCGCAACAACGACTAGGTTGGCAGGAACTTCGAACGGTAGTTCAAAGATGCGCACGGTACGCACCCCCAGACCAGCATGGTCAACTCCTACCACGCTCACGTTACCGTCTGCGTGACAGAAGCGAAAGCCGTTTGCAGATCGTTGGAGTAATCTGTCGCAGGCCGCTTCGTCAATCAGTTTGAGGTACACTGTGCTGGTTCAATAGACAGATGAATTCCTATCAGTTCTTGTGGTTCGATGTGCATGATGTCTCGTAGAAACCGTTCAATTTCGTGGGCCTTCGGTCTCGTGTACGATGCGTTGAACGTTAGTTTAATTGTAGCTTTTCGATATGAGAACGCCATGTCGGGTCGGTACAAGTACTATATGGCAATACAATGACGCGACCGCGCGCTAGCGGGTAAACAACAACACCTGCGGAGCACTGCCCGGAGCGCCGAGCCCGTCCGCACGGTAACACGGCTGAAAGGCGACTGACCACTCAGCTACCGGGGGCGGACGCTTACCTGTTGTAGACTTGGAATATACTGAATTAGTGATATGTGCCTTGCGACAATATTTTTGGTGAGTGCGCTGAATTTCTATATTTGTTCCATTGCAAACACGTGGATTGAACATGTCCTCTCTTACTACAAGCGTAACACTGAGTTTGTCAGGAGTGGTAGTCTTGGCATTTGTGCAGTAACACCTTGGGCAAAACTTAATTCTTTTCGGCTGTGTAGCTGCCTGTTTGGCGAACTGCTTATGCGGTGTGCCACATTGTTTACTCGGCGTGGATAGCGCAAGCCCACGGTGCAGAATGGGGCGATTGCAAGCAAGTGAGTCAACCCCACAAATAGCTGGCGGCTCAAATTTATCAGCCAAAATGGTTCTAATGGCTCTGAGCACTACGGGACTTAACTGCTGTGGTCATCAGTCCCCTAAAACTTAGAACTACTTAAACCTAACTAATCTAAGGACATCACACACATCGATGCCCGCGGCAGGATTTGAACTTGCGACCTTACCGGCCACGCGGTGCCAGACTGTAGCGCCTAGAACCGCACTGCCACTCGGGCTGGTAAATTTATCAACCCCCAGGGCTCCGGAATCGCAATGATCTAATATTTGCACTACCAGCTGAAATGATGACTGTTTCAAAATGTGTTCTCTGGTTTTGATATCAGGTAACATCTGAATATAAAGCATCACAATCACGTTTGTATTTGCATTTTCTTGCCATACTGTGCAAATCTGTTACTCACTTCCGATACCTTTGTTCTCACCGTTTCTTGCAATTAAAGAATTTATACGTATCTGCTACCACATTCACGTGTTGGTCATAATAGTGAGTTAGTGATGCTACCACGTCGTCGTATGCAAGTTCACTCGGAATGGCATTAGGGAACAGTTTTTGTAGGGGCCTAAACACTGCACTTCTTACTGTTGATGTTAGATAGGGAAGTACCACAGTACCTGGTACAATGTGGGCATTGATGTGGGCTTGAAGTTGTGGTAACTAATTTAGCCATTCTTCTTCGTGTTGACAAACTATCGAAAAGGTGGTATAGCAGCTGTAGTAGGCTCTGCTTGTTCTGTCTGGCGTGCAGCGTTGGCCAGTAGCTGCTGCACCGTGTTGAGTAACGTGGAGATTTTTTGAGTCTGGAAATGAAACATCCGCATTAGCAGTGAGGCATCTATCATGTGCAGCTGAGGCGCCCACGCAGGGGGTGGGACAGGTGGGTTGGGCTTGTTGGAAGGCACAAATGTAACGAGAAAAACAATGCAAGCAAAAAATTGGTAAAGAAAATATCTGAAACGCCCACCTGAAAACACCGCTTAGCAAAAGCGACAAGAAACCGTTAAAGCAAACGGGCGCCCCCGGAAGTAAAGACAAGAGAGAATGAAGGTGCCAGCACATCCATAAAATTCCGTGTCTGTCGGGCACTGGGGTTTGGAGGATACTAGTCGACAAATGTGGAGTCCTGCCCTCTCGTCTCTTGTAGGATGCCTAAAGAATGCTGCGTTCTGGGAATGCTATTAAACAATTCAAGCAAATAACATCAATAGTTTTTATTGATATTATTAGTAGTTTTTATTGACAATACTTAACCTGGAATTTACAATGATGTCACAGGCGATGGGCGACATGCAACATAAATCCGAGTCCCTTGCTATATACAATGTTCATGCAAGTTTAACACACTGTTTATGGATCACTAATAACAGCTGTCGTAGCACTCTCTGCTAGGCCGGCCATTGTGACCGAGTGGTTCTAGGCGCTTCAGCCGGGAACAGCGCTGCTGCTACGGTCGCTGCTTCGAATCCTGCCTCGGGCATGGATGTCTGTGATGTCCTTAGGTTACTTAGGTTTAAGTAGATCTAAGTCTAGGGGACATGACCTAAGGTGTTAAGTCCCGTAGTGCTTAGATCCATTTGAATCGTTTGAACTCTCTGTTAGCCCACGCTAATACTCTGTGAATACTGCCCACTAATGTCCTAATACTGAGCCGATACTGAGCGGCCGAGACTCGCAGGAGCAGCACTTATATCTTCCTCTTGTAGAGGCCGTTCTTTGTGGTGCGGTCCTAATCAGCGCACCTTTGGCCAACGTTGGTTCACCACCTTCTCTTCTCTTACGTTCTTCATCTTCGTTCCGGCGCTTGTGGTACGCCAGAACTCACAGAAAGACGGACTGAGACCCAGCCTTCCGGAGTTGAAACAGAGGCTTTCCGCTAGGAATGAAGGGCCTGGTTAGCAATTACAAAACGGTTTGTTCTGTTAAATTACTCGTTTGATTAACAGGATAAAGATCTGTCTTCCATGGGAATTAAAGCTAACAGTCGTCAAATATTTCTACGAGCCCGTGATCAGAAGGCACTTGGGTATATATAAGACAGTTGAGAAGATAAAGGTTATGTCACTTGGCCATCGCTGAACAAAGGTATGAGGAAGTAGATGAAATAGTGTGAAGCTTCTAAGTTTGCCAAGTAGAAATTCAACAAACAAGTGTTTTATTCAGTAAATGCAAGCTGAAAGACGAATAGACAAGATTGTTATTGATTATGTGGTCTAAAGGAATCCGGCACGGTAGCTCAGCGTGTTCGGTCAGAGGGCTGCACACCCTCTGTAATACAAAGAAAAAAAAACTGAGTAAAGGAATCACCGATCAGCTTTAACGGATGTCTTGTGACGTCCGCTAAGACCAAACGCAAAGAACATTACTGAACAAAATGAAAAAAAAGAAAAAAAATTCGTAGCGTCTTTGATTCATATTGGAAACGTCTTTGATCCCGGGTTCGAATACCAAAATTGCTTAAATTTTGATAAATAATTAGCATTGGCAGCCGAAGATTTCCGGCATAAGAAGTCACCCTCACGTTGCCAACGTCCTTGTCAAAGAGGGCAGAGGAGCTGACAGAGTTTGAGGAAAGTCTCTTGTCCTAGGGGTGGGAAATTGCCCCTAAAGGCGGAAGAAATAGCAGTGATCAACGGCATGAGGCTGCAGAAGGCAATGGTAACCACTGTATTAAACACACGTAACGTATGTCCACAGGACATGTGGCCTGTAACTGAAGAAGTGCCATGATGATCTCTCCATTGGCAAAAGATTCCGGAATAGTCCACCATTCGGATCTCTGGGAGGGGACTGCAAAGTGGGAAGTTACCATGAGAAAAAGACTGAATAATCAACGGAAGGATAACATTCTACGAGCCGGTACGTGGAATGGCAGGACTTTGAGAGTGATAGGTAAAGTAGAAAATCTGAAAAGGGAAATTCAAAAGCTCAATCTAGATATAGTAGGGGTCAGTGAATTGAAGTGTAAAGAAGACAGGGATTTCTGGTCAGATGAGTATGGGATAATATCAACTGCAGCAGAAAATGGTATAACAGGGGTATCATTCATTATGAATAGTAAGCTAGGGAAGAGAGTGCGTTACTGTTAACAGTTCAGTGACGGGGTTGTTCTTATCAGAAAAAATGCTTCAAATGGCTCTGAGCACTATTGGACTTAACATCAGAGGTCCCTTTGAACTTAGAACTAATTAAATCTAACTAACATCACACATACATGCCCAAGGCAGGATTCGAACCTGCGACCGTAGCGGTCGCGCGGTTCCAGACTGTAGCGCCTAGAACCGCTTGGCCGCACGGGCCGGCGTTCTTGTCGGAATCGACAGCAAAATAACTCCGACAACGATAGTTCTGGTATACACGCCGACGTCGCAAGCTGGAGATAAAGAGGTAGAGAAAGTGTATGAAGATATTGAAAGGCTAATACAGTATGGCAATGGGGATGAAAATCTAATAGTCATGGGGGACCTAAATGCAGCTGTAGGGGAAGGAGTAAAAGAAAAGCTTACAGAAGAATATGGGCTTGGGACAAGGAATGAGAGAGGAGAAAGACTAATTGAGTTCTGTAACAAGTTTCAGCTAGTAATAGCGAATACCCCGTTCAAGAATCGAAATAGTAGGAGGTATACTTGGGAAACGCCGGGATGTACGGGAAGATTTCAGTTAGATTAAATCATGGTCAGACAAAGATTCCGAAATCAGATACTGGATTGTAAGGCGTACTCAGGAGCATATTATATGGACTCAGATCACGGTATAGTAGTGATGAAGAGTAGGCTGAATCTTAAGACATTGCCGGCCGGAGTGGCCGTGCAGTTCTAGGCGCTACAGTCTGGAGCCAAGCGACCGCTGCGGTCGCAGGTTCGAATCCTGCCTCGGGCATGGATGTGTGTGAAGTCCTTAGGTTAGTTAGGTTTAGTTAGTTCTACGTTCTAGGCGACTGATGACCTCAGAAGTGAAGTCGCATAGTGCTCAGAGCCATTTGAGCCTTAAGACATCAGTCAGGAAGAATCAGTACTCAAGGAAGTGGGATACGGAAGTACTAAGGAATGACGAGATACGCTCGAAGTTCTCTAAGGCTATAGGTACAGCAATAAAGAAAAGCTCAGTAGGCAGTACATTTGAACACGAATGGACATCTCTGAAAAGGGCCATCACAGAAGTTGAGAAGCAAAACATAGGTACAAAGAAGGTAACTGCGAAGAAACCATGGGTAACAGAAGAAATACTTCACTTGAGCGCTGAAAGTGGAAGTACAGAAATGTTCCGGGAAACTTGGGAATAGAGGATTAGAAGTTGCTCAGAAATGATATAAATAGGAAGTGCTGGGAACCTAAGACGAAATGGCCGCAGGAAAAATGTGAAGACATCGTTAAAGAAATAATTGTTGGAAGGACAGACTCAGCATATAAGGAAGTCGAAACAACCTTCAGTGACAATAAAAGCAAGAGTGGCACCATCAAGAGTGCAACGGAAATTCTACTATGTATTCCACTGTTAAATGCAGAGGAGAGAGCGGATTGGTGGAAAGAGTATATTGAAAGCCTCTATGAGGGGGAAAATTTATCTGATTTGATTGAAGAAGAAACAGGAGTCGATTTAGAAGAAATAGGGGATCCAGTATTAGAATCAGAATTTAAAGGAGCTTTGGAGGACTTAAGGTCAAATAAGGCAGGATGATAGGACGTCTAAAAAGACATGAGGGAATGATTTCCATGGTACTAGACGGAGCTGTAGAGGGAAAAAACTGTAGAAGAAGATAGAGATTGGAATACATCCAGGGAATAATTGAGGACATAGTCTGCAAGTTTAAGATGAAGAGGTTAGCACAGGAGAGGAACATCAAACAAACCAGTCAGAAGACTCATGACAAAAAAAAAGGCTGCTGCCTTTTCAGGTTCCATCCAGGTGATTTCTAATGGAGGCGTCTTACCAAAATCTCTGCCCTATTTTGGACACCAAAATCTATGGTGAGTGACAGTAAATCTGCATTTTCTTATAGATAATTTCATTATTTTTGAATTCTGAATGATATAGGTCATATATGAGAATTCCTTGTTAAGCTCACCCTTCTTACGCAGGGAGGGTGAATACTAATTTGAAGTCTGCTGTAATAATATTCCATTGCCGACCCTAGAGTTTACCACCGCCGCTCGTGTGTCCCTTAAACAGTCCAGATGACTTTAAATATAGCTTATTCTGTCGATTGGCCCTTGTTGAATCTTTGGTCATCAACGACGCCTAGCCGTATCTGGGGAAACCGAAATTCGTTCCTGATAATTGGAGGTGAGCAAAGATTAATATTGACTGTTCATGTAAAGGGGAATGGAGCGACTCAATAAGGGTAGATACCCTGCCAAACGAAATATCGGAAATGTAGCTTTCAGGTTATAGTGCCCAAGAGATGGCTTCTAAGAAATACTCGAATACGTTGTTACCCTGTTTTGTGTCATCTTGCACGACTGTAAAAATGCTCAACCCAGTTATCCTTCTGGCAGAGAACTGATCCGTGGGTAAGATGCACTGAGTACACCAGATCCATGTCAAGATTGGTCATGGTAATTATACTATGTAAATAACGACTCTGGGGTGTTTTAGTTTACAGGGAAAGGTTGGCCTGTGTCGGCTCTTATCGATATTGCGTGTGCCTACGCTCCTTGACTGTTACCCAGGAAAGGGTTGATGCTTAGCACCCGAGAGTTCATGCGTCGTGACTTTTGAAGCTCTTACAGGTGTATCGGGCACGCGTGGGGGAGTCTGTCTGGCGGTCAAGGAGGAAACTTCCAGCTAGCAATAAGAGCGCCGACGTTTCCGCTATGTTGGTCTGCGTCAACAAAATATTTTCTCATTCGGAGGAGAAAGTTGGTGTTGAATGAAATTTCTTGAGAAGATTGTACTGTAACGAAAAACGCCTTTGTTTTAATGGTGTCCATCCCAAACCCTGCACCAAGTTAGTGACACTCTCTCCTGCATAATGTCAGAGACACTCTCTCCCGTCTTTCTTGACAGTACAGCACGTGCTGCCCTTCTTTGAACTTTCTCGATATACTCTCGATGTAGTCCTATGTGGTAAGGATCCCTCACCGCGCAGCAGTACTCCAAAAGAGGACGGACAAGCGTAGGGCAGGCGGTCTTTTTAGTGGATCTGTTGCACCTTTCAAGTGTTCTGCCAATAAAACACTGTCTTTGGTTCGCCTTCCCACAACATTTTCTATCTGTTCTTCCCAATTTAAAAACTTAAAGCAGAGTTATAGATACTCAAATCAATAGAGCGTTCCCGAACTAGTCTACAGTGATATTCGTTTAATCGATGTGCAGTACCAGGGGCAGTAAAACAGGGAAGAATAAATAGTTGGTCAAGCAGCGACTGATTAATACTGGTGCATGGCAGTAGCAGACAGCGCGGGCGGGGTAGAGCGTCATGTAAGCCACTGCTGGCGTTCTAGTTATTCACAGTGTTTCGAAGTTTCCTGATAATATTTACTGATAAAACGAATCTCACGCGTGACTGATTTTGGACCACCCTATTGAATTAGTATGTAAAATTCTGCTTTAAAAATCATTATGTTTGTATAGTCGAAACAAACCGATGTTCTCCATTCAAACTGGGAGTCACATGGAAGACGTAGTGTCACCCACAGCAAACGACCAACGTTTCCTTTACTGAATAATGTCTCTAAACAAAAAAAGAAGGGACGACAGGAAAGGAACACGAATTAAGAACAACTTTTGATCGGTTGCAGAGAGGTCAATAATTGTATGAATTCTACGTTTACAGCATCTTATCATTTACAAAAGGGCTTCGAAATACGCACTTGTTGCTCGAATGCATGTAAGCGATGTGTAGTACTGACCCAAATTGCTGCGCCTGTGGCAAGGTAGTTCACCTTGTGACGTCACATGTTCAACATTTGTCATCCACTTTTGGGATATTTCCCGATATTTGCGGCCCCATATGTCGTACATTAGTTTACGTGACTCGGCATCATTTACGTCGCTTCACGGGTTTGTAAACGTTAGTAGAAATCACCCTATGGATTTTGTTAAAGCA
Organism: Schistocerca americana; assembly: GCF_021461395.2. Taxonomy (NCBI): domain Eukaryota; kingdom Metazoa; phylum Arthropoda; class Insecta; order Orthoptera; family Acrididae; genus Schistocerca; species Schistocerca americana. The sequence continues at coordinate 70,477,138 of NC_060119.1, forward strand.
TATTAATGCGTTTCTTTGACTCAGCCCTCCCCTCTCCGATGTCCTTTGTTTACCCTCGAAAAATATAAAAGGACAAAGATACTGAAGTATACTGGCTACTACTGAAATACAGAAACTAATGAACGAGCTGAGTGTTGAGACAATCCGTTTGCAAGAACCATGGCGTATAAATAGTTGGCTCCCACATTTATGTGCAGTTACTGGTCACATTGAATCAGTATCTGCCAGTTTGATTACAAGTAGCAAATTCGCCGTGATTAAGGTGGCACGACTCTGTGAGGAGCTCATGGTCACAGTACGTGCAGATAAAATGGATTTTATTAAGCATACACATGCAATATTCTCATCCCATCGTACCTGATGTAGATAAACGCAGGACGGTAGTTCTATAGGGACGAGGTACGCATCTCCTTGTGGCAACAGATGCCAATGCAAAATCCTTCCTGTGACACACTAGGCAGACTGACGAACGAGGTGAGGTACTGTTGCTGTGGTCTTCAGTCCTGAGACTGGTTTGATGCAGCTCTCCATGCTACTCTATCCTGTGCAAGCCTCTTCATCTCAGAATACCTACTGCAACCTATATCCTTCTGAATCTGCTTAACGTATTCATCTCATGGTCTCCCTCTACGATTTTTACATACCACGCTTCCCTCCAATACTAAACTGGTGATCCCTTGATGCCTCAGAATGTGTACACCCAACCCATCCCTTCTTCTAGTCAAGGTGTGCCCCAGATTCCTACTCTCCACTGTTTCATTCAGTAGCTCCTCATTAATTAAGTGATCGACCCACCTAATCTTCTACATTCTTCTGTAGCACCACATTTCGAAAGCTTCTATTCTCTTCTTGTCTAAACTTGTTTCGTCATGTTTCACTTCCATACATGGCTACAAATACTTTCAGGAAAGTGTTCCTGACACTTAAATCTATACTCGATGTTTACAAATTTCTCTTCTTCAGAAACGCTTTCCTTGTCATAGACTATCTACAATTTTTAACCACCCTACTTCGGCCATCATCAGTTATTTTGCTTTCCAAATAGCAAAACTCATTTCACACATTAAGTGCCTCATTTCGTGATCTAATTCTCTCAGCATCACCTTATTTAATTCGACTACATCACACTATTCTCGTTTTGCTTTGTTGATGTTCATCTTATTTTCCCATTTCAAGACACTGTCCATTCCGTTCATCTGCTCTTCCAGGTCCTTTGCTGTCTCAGACAGAATCACAATATCGTCGGCAAACCTGAAAATTTTTATTTCTTCTCCATCGATTTTAATTCCAATTCCTAACTTTTTTTTTTTTTGTTTAGTTTCATGCTTGCTCAGTATACAGATTAAGTAACATCTGGGATAGGCTACAACCCTGTCTCATTTCCTTCTCAACCATTGCTTCCCTTTCGTGCCTTTCGATTGTTCTATTTTACTCCTCCCACGTATAGAATTTGAAAGAGAGTATTCCAGTCAACATTGTCAAACGCTTTCCCTAAGCCTACAAATGCTAGAAACGTATATTTAGCTTTGCTTTTAAAATCTTCTAAGATACATGGTGGTATCAGTATTGCCACGAGTGTTCCCTCATTTCGACGGAATGCAAACTGATCTTCCACGGGGTCAGCTTCTACTAGTTTTTCCATTCGTCTGTAAAGAATTCTTGTCAGTATTTTGCAACCGTGACGTATTAAACTGATAGCTCGGTAATTTTCAACCTGTGAACACTTGTTGGCCTTGTAATTGGAATTGTTATATTCTTGTTGAAGTCTGAGGTGCTAGAGGATGCAATATGGAAACTGAACCAAGATGGCCAGCCGCGTACATTCGAAGCTGGAGCAGATGTAGTCACTAACATACGTAGATGTCACTTTAGCGAACCGCATGGCTGCAGCTAAGATAAATGGCTGGCCAGTGCTCCACTACCTAACATCCGGTGATCATAGCACACTTGTCATCGTAGAGGAAAGTTTGAGTAATAGATGTACACAAGCGCAGGAAAACATCATTGACTTAGACATCAGGAAAAGGAATTGCGATGACTTACTTGCCTACCTTCCTGCAGTTCTAATGGAACTGCTTCCAGTCAATATATAGTTCGGTGCGCGGCTACTAACTGAAATCTTGCAAAGAACACGGAGATTTATGTCGGTAAGAAAATCGCAAAAAGTCGGGCTACAATGCCTTCCAGCCCAGAACTTCCCAGGTTGCGAAGGGCAAAACTAAGAAGAAGAGCCTATCAACGTGCTCTAGGGCACTCAGAGCGAACTGCTGTTAAGGTGCTTTACAAAACATTGATAGTATTGAAAGAATAAAATGGGAGAAGTTTCTACAAAAGCAACTGCACTTTGACGTGTGTGGAAGCCGTAGAAACTATTGACTGGAAAGCTTAAGGAATCTTCTGTCATGTCCACAATTGGTCAATGGCTCAATGTCAGATGGCTGGAAGGATTCAGCAGAATATCCTGATGATAACACTAGCATTGGTGCCGAAATACACGCACAATTTGGTACCGAATACGACAATCACGTGTTGGTGGCAACTTTCGCTCAAGAAGAAAATGCTATCGCAATTGCCAGGTTCAAAACTGAAAACACACCTGGTCAGGATGGCGTTTATCTTGAGGTCGTGAGATTACCATAGTGCCATATTTGATAGCATTACGGAGCGAGGCGTTGCGAATAGGTAGGTGCCCGGCGATATGGAAAATAGATACAGCTGTAGCAACTGAAAGCAAAAGGATAAAGACTCGGCATCACCCAAAATCTATAGATCTAATGTGAATTTTAAAATTTTCCCGGCGAATTGACTGTTCACACAAATTTCGGGCTTGCAGCCGGTCGTCGTTCAATATTTCGCCCGATATTTCAACTGGGCACCTGCCAGTCATCTTCACGTGAGCCGTCGCAGACTGGCGATAACGTTTTTTTTTTCCTTTATTGTCCTTCAATTCCCCATCGGGGTGGGCTGGCAGCAGCATATGCGCTGCTCTTCAGCCAAAAGACATAGAACAAAACAATAGAAGACATTTAAAAACAGCAAAGGAGAGAATAAGGTGAACATAGATATAAAAAAGGGGGGAACAACATGGAAGGCAATAGACAAAAAATGGGGTGATCGTAAAATTGAGATAAAAAACTGTTTAAAAGGAGCACACACAGAAAGCCACACACTGCGACGATTAAAAGAACACAAGGCATAGTATGACTGGAGCATAAAGGTATCGACGGATGGCATAGCACATAACGTAACACTGACGGCGAACCTCAAGGCAGTAGACAATAAAAATCACACCTCTTGACGCACAGGAGAAACAGCACTAAACACAACACTGATGTGGCACACTGATGATGATCAATACAGAGGATCTGCCAGGTTCTAGGAGATGAGGGAGACCTGAAGAAGGGAGGGAGGGGAAGAGATGGGGGAGGGGAGTGGGGGGCTCGCGGAAGAGGGCCAGGTAGGGAGGGATGTGGGAAGGAGAGAGGCAAGTATGGGGTGCAGGGTCACAGGGGAGGGGGGGGATGGAGGAAAATCCGCTCTGAGAGAAGGAGGGAAGAGGAAAAATGGGGGCCCTGGGGGGGGGGGGGGGGGAACAAGGCCAGGTTATAGGTGGAAGGAAGGGTAGATGTCACGGCGAAGTTCGTCATCTGGGAGGGGGAGGGCGATAACGTCCTCCACTCCGCAGTATATAGCGTACTGTAACTATTCTGCGCATGCTTCGAAAACTTGATAGTTGAACCAACACTGCCCGCCGGCAGTGCCCTCGCTGGTGGAATAGCGGAACTCAGTCGCCTGTGCGTTGCTGTTTGCCACGGCCGTCGACACACTCTGTCTTTGCTCAAATCGAAGACGACAGAGTGCGTCGACGGCCGTGGCAAACAGCAACGCAGTGGGCGACTGAGTTCCGCTATTCCACCTGCGAGGGCGCTGCCGGTGGGCAGTGTTGGTTCAGCTACCAAGTTTTTGACGCATGCGCAGAATAGTTACAGTGCGCTATATATTGCGGAGCGGAGGACGTTATCGCCCTCCCCCTCCCAGATGACGAACTTCGCCGTGACATCTACCCTTCCTTCCACCTATAACCTGGCCTTGTTCCCCCCCCCCCCCCTCCCCAGGGCCCCCCTTTTTCCTCTTCCCTCCTTCTCTCAGAGCGGATTTTCCTCCATCCCCCCCCCTCCCCTGATTCCCTCGCTCATCTCCCCCATCTCTTCCCCTCCCTCCCTTCTTCAGGTCTCCCTCATCTCCTTGCGCCTGGCAGATCCTCTGTATTGATCATCGTCAGTGTGCCACATCAGTTTTGTGTTTAGTGCTGTTTCTCCTGTGCGTCAACAGGTGTGATTTTAATTGTGTACTGCCTTGAGGTTCGCCGTCAGTGTTACGTTATGTGCTATGCCATCTGTCGATACCTTTATGCTCCAGTCATACTGTGCCTTGTGTTCTTTTAATCGTCGCAGTGTGTAGCTTTTTGTGTGTGCTACTTTTAAACAGTTTTTTTTATCTCCTTTTTACAGTCACGCCGTTTTGTCTATTGCCTTCCATGATGCTCCCCCTTTTTTATATCTATGTTCACCTTATTCTCTCCTTTGCTTTTTTTAAATGTCTTCTATTGTTTTGTTCTATGTCTTTTGGCTGAAGAGCAGCGCATATGCTGCTGCCAGCCCGCCCCGATGGGGAATTGAAGTACAATAAAGAAAAAAAAAACGTTATCGCCAGTCTGCGACGGCTCACGTGCAGATGACTGGCAGGTGCCCAGTTGAAATATCGGGCGAAATGTCGAACGACGACCGGCTGCAAGCCCGAAATTTCTTTGAACAATCTGTAGATCAGCTTGCTTATTAAAATTCTTGGCCAGAGTTCGGGACCGTCTGTTGTGTTACCGGAAGCAGGTACCCAGGGTGCTCTTCGGTCTAATCCAGTGTCAATACCGACTGATAAAAATGGAAGTGTATACACGATGCGATTAACAGAGCTCTTCACATCGTAGAAACTTCCGCTGCGAAGTATGCATTCGCGCTCATGATTGACTTCGCAGCCGCACTCGAAACTCCTGGGCGGCCTACGAATTTTGTACGTCCCCGAGATATCGCTGTCCCCAAAATACCTGCATAAGAACTTGGTAGATTGTCGTACTGGACGTAGATTGCAGTGGATTGCGGGGCAGAGCAAGGTAACCAAAAAGGTTACAGAGGGCTATATTCAAGGATCCATAAGTGGCCAATTGCTCTGGGATCTTAGTACTGAACGCCTATTACAACTGTTACACTGGGCAAATTCTATTGAAGGTGTTGTTTCACAAGCAGATTATGTCCTAATAGTTGTGTCTGCAGACTTCAGGGCGAGCCTTGACGAAAAGGCGAATGATGTGCTTACTCAAGGGCAACAGATTGAATATAGCTGTTCGTAAAAACCACATACATACTTCTGAAGGGAAAACTTTCTGTTGCCAGAGATCCGTCCCTGACGCGTGAAGGAATCCCTGTAAAACGCGGCACTGTTTGTAGGTATTTAGGCATTCTTCTAGACGAGAAAAGAAACTTCGAAGAACATGTTAAATCTTATGCCAAAAGTATGCATAAGATTGCTCGAGCTGTCACTGTTTATTATATATTACGATTGCATGTGGTGTGGCCATATCATGAAGCTATCTTCAGCGCTATTGTGGGCTTCGCTGGCAACGTCTGGGAGCTTCGCCTTCAACTAGGCAACTACAAAACAATGCTGCGAAGAGCGCATAAGTTTCTGGCATGCAGCCGTGCAAATAAAACTTCTTCCAGTGTTATTTCAGCCGCGTATCGTTATGCTTCGACGAATTCAGCGCACGAGGCCACATGAATTCATATTACTGATAAAAGACATTTACGAGCCTGGAAGTTAGATGAATCTCAGTCTGACTGGGTCACTGAAAACACTGAAAAGCAGATTTACAGTATATTCCTAAGCGTCAGGAGCAGGCTCAAACTGCGCGACATCGCCCCTACTCGAGGTATGATGCGGCTACTAACGGGTCGCGGTCCACATCCCAGACATTCGTATTGTGAATGTGGAGAAGAAGGCTCCGCAGTTCATGCCTATTTCTCAGGTAGAGAGAGACTGTAGACAGTCTGACTGGAATCTGTAAACAGCTATAGGTGACCAGAAGTTGTGGATTTCAGGTAATATGGTTGCACATAGAATACCTAAAATGCAACTACTTAACATTAAATTTGTAAGATCAAGCAGACGCTCTGAATATCAAAATAGCATCAACATATCACATGAAGCGCTTCGCCCATTATAGATGAAGATAGGTACATACAAATTTATTTAACGGAAATTTTGAAATGCATTACGTGTAAATAAATAAGAAACATTGAAAAAAGGAAGAAAAGAAAGAAGGAACGCTATGGCCACCCACACAGGAATGCGCAGATTTGAGGATTGCCGAGGCATGCACATACCGGAGTGGGTTACGTAGAACAGTGTTATAAGAAGAGGTTTACAAGTAGGAACAGTGACAGTCAGTCGGCAAACCTCGAGTTATTTCGAAATTGCCAGTTACATATTTCGTAATAAAAGCCGGAAATTATTTAGTTCGAACATCAGTTAATTCCTTTCATTTTACATTTTTTACTGATTCTTATTTTCAGTTGCAATTAGAAATGGTTGTTGTTAACATAATTTATTACGATATAAGAATTGTAAATCATCGTATGTCATTATCATTACCGAACATGTACGATCTGTTTCGGGTTTCCAGATAACAGCTCAAAAGCTGAAATTGAAACTGAAAGTGTATACATGGTCAACCAGAGCTCCGCCGACGAACTTTGAGAGGTGGTAGTCTGAGCCAAAAAATGAAAAGTGTGTGATAAACATGGGCTCTAAAATGTAAACCTAAAGAGCTACGAACACCTGTCCATCTCGGATTCTGTGAAACCCATTTCTGCAACTGCAAGTTCTTTGCTTATTGTGTTTGGGGAGGAGTTAGTGCGTACGAAAAATTGTAAAAGTATCCTGTGAAGAAGGGCTCCAAATTTCATACATTAAGAGCGGTGAGCATTTGTTCAGTACAAAAGATGTGCTTCACAGCGGCGAAGATGAACTAGTGCTCACACCTGCTATGGATGCCCATGTTTCCTGAACACTTTTTTCATGTGTTAGTTCGTAGTGCCACCTCTGTGTGGGTGGAGTTCCCACTCCAAATATTCAGTGTGGTGAGAAACAGGTTGAAAAGCCTGTAAAGGCGATGCGGAGTAATTTGTGCTGTGAAATAATTGTTAACATAAAAATCCGATACATTGCACCGTCCCCGAATCACTTAGCACTGAAGTTTGCCAGTAAGACGGTTGCGCGTGCAAACACATGCGGCCCACCAGCTATGGTATCGCCAAACGTGCCCTTCGTTTCGTTTCCTAAATTCGAACAATAGAGCAATGCAAAAAACCGGGCGTGAGACGTTAGTATGGATAAAACCCTAGCGAAGGGCAGAGCAATCTCCTAAACTATCATCTACATTATGCGAGAAACTCATGTTAATTGTACTGGCTGGTAACTTGAATTTGCGAGCGGAACGGCCTCATTCGTCAATTTCAATGCTATTTAACTCGGAAACGGTGCTACGTATGGAGTTGTTTCCTTAAGAAATTGTTTATCGGAATGTCCAACCCTGCAAGAACCTTATAAGTCTTTCATACCACTTCTAACCGTCCTGTATATATACACTGATGTGAAAATCTTAGGGACAAAAGTAATTTTCGGATGATACGTCATTGCAAGGTAACATAGCTCGAAGAAACTTGGAGCATACACAGAACGAAGTATGAGAGTATAGTTCTGCAGGTAACTGAAAGAAATATGCCATGACACGAAGAGAAATGACAGTTATTTCAAATACAATTTTTGAGGGTCACCCAGACAATGGAAAGCCACATTCGTCCTTACACGCCAATGTTTATAGTGATGTACATGGTGTCAAATTTAAAATTTATATTAATGTTAATGTAGAAGACAGTAGTATGAATAGTCTGCAGGTGGTCACATTTTTCACTGAGCATATTTACTAAATTTTCTTCAGCTGATTCACTCGTTTCATATTAGAAAGAGCGATCGCAATTACGGTCCATAATATATCCATCGAACTAGTTTACATTTGTAAACGGTATGGCTACTAGTATTTGATTACTGGCCAGGAACCTAAGACCACTTTGCAAAACTGTTTTACACGATAAACATTCATTTCGGATAGTCTTCCTCGTCACATTCTGCTTCTTTGTTGAAGATAGCCAGTGTGTCCAAACGGACAAGGGGCATCCGACCATCTAAGTTAATGCGGAACACCTGATTTTGAAACTTGGGCGTTAATATTTGTTTGGGAGGTTGGCCACTGATTCTGCTGTGGTGTGCATACACAAACTCTGAGTTTGAGATATTATTATCCCGAGCAGTAGCGAGCGAATAGTTGTTGATAGGAGTCGAACGCGACAGACGAGGTCGCAGCCTGCCACGCCCATGTTAGTAACGCCGCAGCTGACTTTGGCATCGATTCAGGATTTTTTGAAATTTGTCTTCTTTGCTCCGCGTAGTTGTTGCTTGCTAGCGCACTGGAGGGATTTTGTCAGATATTTGCATGCACACATAGAGTAATAATCGTATCTTTGTTGTGGCCACAGACGACATTATTGATTATAGACATGAAGGAATAATTAAAGTTGTTGTTAGTCATACTGTCGAAGAAATACAGTGGTTTCTGTAAAGTTCGTCAGTGTTAAAATCTTCAATTTTGTAAATAAAGTAAATTAAAATTTTATTGCTTTCTTTTATTTTTACACTGTTAAGACTTGTTGACCAAACCACTCCCTATCATTCAATTTCTATATAAAAATGGCTATGGTTGTTCCAGTAGTTGTGACCATGCACTGCACTCGGCAAGGATCGCAATTCGTTTACTTTAGCACGTTGCCCCTCACGCAGTTGCAGCGGCAAGACGAGGGAAGCTGTCTGTTGCATAAAGGAGCATTGCAGTACAACTGCTAGGAGACGTTAGAGGATATCTTAAAACTCGCAGTCACATACTAGAGAACTGATTTATTTATATTTGTAGTAAGGGAAATTAATTTGGGGTACTGCTGAATGTTGTAGTTGTGGCCTTCTGTCAGCCTTCATTCTTCTGAATCTGGTTAATGTATTCATCCTTTGACCCCCCCCTGTGCGATCCCAGCCCGCCCCACCGCCCCCCAATACAATCCTGGCGGTTCCCCGATGCCCCAGATCATGTCCCACCAACCGAACCCCACCTCTAGTCAAGCTGTGTCACATATTTCTCTTCTCCACAGCTCCACCCAATACCCCCTCATTAGTTACGTGATCCACCCATCTCACTTTCAGCATTCCTCTGTAACACCACACATCGAAAGCTTCTATTCTCTTCTTGTCCAAACTATTCACCGTCCACCCTTCACCCCCATACGTGGATACACTCCATACAAATACTTTCAGAAACGACTTCCTAACTCTTAAATGTAAACTCGATACTATCCTGGCGATCCCTTGATGCCTCAGAACATGTCCTACCAACCGAACCCCTCCTCTAGTCAAGTTGTGTCACATATTTCTCTTCTCCCCAGTTCTACGATTCAATACCCCCTCATTAGTTATGTGTTCTACCCATCTCACTTTCAGCATTCTTCTGTAACACCACATATCGAAAGCTTCTATTCTCTTCTTGTCCAAACTATTTACCGTCCACCTTTCACTTCTATACATGGATACACTCCATACAAATACTTTCAGAAACGACTTCCTAACACTTAAATGTAAACTCGATGTTAACAAATTTCTGCCGGCCCAGGGGGCCGAGCGGTTCTAGGCGCTACAGTCTGGAACCGCGCGACCACAACGGTCGCAGGTTCGAGTCCTGCCTCAGGCATGGATGAGTGTGATGTCCTTAAGTTAGTTAGGTTTAAGTAGTTGTAAGTTCTAGGGGACTGATGAACTCAGAAGTTAAGTCCCATAGTGCTCATAGCCATTTCAACACATTTCTCTTCTTCAGAAACTCTTTCCTTGCCATTGCCAGTCTACATTTTATATCCTCTCTACTTTGACCATCATCAGTTATTTTTCTCTCCAAATTGCAAAACTCCTTTAATACTTTAAGTATTCATTTTCTAATCTAATTCCATTAGCATCACCCGACTTGATTGGATTACATACCATTATCCTCGTTTTGCCTTTGTTGATGTTCATCTTATATCATCCTTTCAAGACACTGCCCACTCCGTTCAGCTGCTTTTCCAGGTCCTTTGCTGTCTCTGACAGAATTACGTCATCGGCAAACCTCAAAGTTTTTACTTCTTCTCCATGGAATTTAATTCCTACTCCTTACTACTACTTATCACATAATATCGTCAGAGATTGATTGTCAGTCTTTCTGTACGCGTTTCACCAGAACAAATAACAACCAAAATTTTGAAATCATTTCCTTGAAAACTAACACCCTCCAATTTATGGTAACTGTAGATTCACAGTGTGGAACAGCAAAAGCTGGACGGCTGTCGATTTCGGTGTCGCGCCATTTCGACATCCGATGGCGCGATAGTTTGGCGCGTGGGAAGCGCGATGGCTGCGTGGGCGACGGCTGCTGAGCGCCGGCAATTCGCCCCTGCCAGCAGCAGCCGTTACGCAGACAGCTGTGCACATATGAAGCTGCCGCGGCCACACGCTGCACCAGCCTGCAGCCCATAGGCGACGAGAACGAGGGCGCGCCTGTTGTCGCTCTAAGGCAGACTCGCAAACGTGTGACACATAATAAGCCGGACTTTGCAGGCACAACGCGTACAGTTACTGAATATACATGCATCTTCGCGACTTCCAAAGTTCATTAACTACGTTTCACTGAAACTTCTTGAAACGTCGTTGTAGCAGACTCCTGCAAGGATACCATTGACTTTTCTGTGCAGTTTTCCTGTTTTCCGGGAGCTCTGAGTTCGGAATGTTTGAATGATTTATAGGTCTTTCGGTAGCAGTTACTTCTGTAAAATATCTGGGAGTATGCGTGCGGAACGATTTGAAGTGGAATGATCATATAAAATTATTTGTTGGTAAGGTGGGTACCAGGTTGAGATTCATTGGGAGACTCCTTAGAAAATGTAGTCCATCAACAAAGGAGGTGGCTTACAAAACACTCGTTCGACCTATACGTGAGTATTACTCAGCAGTGTGGGATCCGTACCAGATCGGGTTGACGGAAGAGATAGAGAAGATCCAAAGAAGAGCGGCGCGTTTCGTCACAGGGGTGTTTGGTAAGCGTGATAGCGTTACGGAGATGTTTAGTAAACTCCAGTGGCAGACTCTGCAAGAGAGGCGCTCTGCATCGCGGTGTAGGTTGCTGTCCAGGTTTTGAGAGGGTGCGTTTCTGGATGAGGTATCGAATATATTGCTTCCCCCTACTTGTACCTCCCGAGGAGATCACGAATGTAAAATTAGAGAGATTCGAGCGCGCACGGAGGCTTTCCGGCAGTCGTTCTTCCCGCGAACCACACGCGACTGGAACCGGAAAGGTGACAGTGGGTCGTAAAGTGCCCTCCGCCACACACCGTTGGCTGGCTTGCGGACTATAAATGTAGATGTAGATGTATTCCATCAGCACAAAAGACAAGATTTCTTGATAGTATCTTATAGCATCTTGATGATTATCAGAGAATCTATTTCGATATGACTCTAGATCCTATACAATAGCCAATTTGAGCACACTCCCGATGATTTATTACTATATTGCCCAGTTGACTTAGCGCAATCACACGCTAACAGCCTGATTAACGAACTTTTGTACTACGAACCGCTACGAGACGTGGAGTAAGAGAGTCAGTGAGTTTTTGACGGGTACCGTCATGGATGTGGAACCATGTCGACTCCCTTGCCGTGGCCAGCTGCGTTAGGTCTCCCTGATGGGGAGCAAGACGCGATAGCCGGACGGAGGAGTTTTTACAGATAGGTTTAAATCCGAAGAGTTTGGTGCTCAGGGGAGTGCCGTAAACTCATTGAGATGATGGCCAACAAAATTCTTCTGGGTTTGAGGCCGCAATGTCATCTGTAAAATTCCGACGTTTCGGCGACTGTTGCGAGCCGCCTTCCTCAGGGTGAAATTGCTAACTGCTGAGTGAGAACTAGTTTGGATACTTACATACTATAGAGGAGTGCTGTCATTGAATGTGAGGGTGAGAAGAAAAGGTAGTAGGAGCTCATTTTACGCTGCATCGCCGGCCGGAGTTGCCGAGCGGTTCTCGGCGCTACAGTCTGGAACCGCGCGGCCGCTACGGTCATAGGTTCGACTCCTGCCTCGGGCATGGATGTGCGTGATGTCCTTAGCTTAGTTACGTTTAAATAGTTCTAAGTGCTAGGGTACTGATGCCCTCAGATGTTAAGTCCCATAGTGCTCAGAGCCAATGAACCTATGATAATTCACGGGTTGAGACAGTATGTGATGTCATTTCAGTGTTTACAGCATTGAGTCAGATTTACAATGAAACTGACAGAATGAGCCTACGTATCAGTATGGCTTTGCACACACACTGGACTAGTTACACGCACTGATTTCGGTGGAGTGGATTTCTTAAGGACGGTGTATCCGTTGGCCTACAAATTTCGTAATTGGTTCTTGAAATCATTGATACTGGCACTGGGATGGATTTAACGTGCGACGTCGTCACACATATGATGAATTGATCACAGATCTGCGGTTCTTGCTGGGTACTGAAGTACCTCAACATACATATTTAAGTAAGGAATTTGGTTGCTATGAATGCTACTTTTATTTCAACTATAGGTCTACTACGCATCAAGAGACCGCCGATGAGCTCAAAGCACAACTGTAAGCACGGTGTACTAAAAACGCCCTTACATCACATGCCATGAGCGTTTATCACAGTTTTATCATGTTTTTACATTATCTGACGAGGTCAAATTTGGCTATAAATTTTATTTGCTTCTTTATTAAATTTAAGGAGACAGTTCATTTTGATGATGTCCATAACAGTCGAAACTGTTATTGAACCGAGAAAAAAGAAAATAAATAAATAATTAAAGCTTGCGATCGAAGACTGTTTTGGGTTCCTCGTACGACTGCAAGTTTTCAAACCCGCCGATAGTGTGTACCTGTGATATCGACATCGAACCATGTTTTTTGGGTGAACACTTTCTTGACAAGCATTACGTTTCGTTAATCGGTACTTCTATCACCCAACTTAATTTGTGACATTCTACCAGAGCACCACATTTCAAATGCTTCCACTTTTTTCTCGTCTGGAGCTTCGATCGTCCACCTTTCATTCCCTTACAAATGTTGCGCTCTACAGGAGCAGAGTAAGTAGTTCCTACCACGGTTCACAATCACCGTTTCGTAGGAGTAGGAGTATTTACTAAAGATAGCTTAATTTTCTGATGCCAACATTTTTCTGGTTGTCACCTTGCTTCGCCCAATCTCAAATAGGAGAATTCTTTTACTAATTGATCTCTCCAATGTTTGATGGTAAGTAAGCAGCTCTTACGTGTCTGCTTCGCTTATCACCTAGGTCATCGCTTTATTTGTCACTTACATGTATTCCAAATGTGCTGTTCATTGCCTTCTATAGGTGTGAATGTTCTCATTGTCAGTCACAGCCGGCCTGAGGTCCTTTATCGTCAGCAGACTTTTGTGTTGGAATGGTACAATGCATTCCTTTTTTTTTTTAATTTTTATGCCATTGCCTTCATTGCATGTTTGAAGTTTATGCTGAACAACAGTGGTTGTTAACTGCAACCCTGTCTTACACCATTCCTATCACGAACACATCTATTTTGTCTTTCTACTCCTATTTCTCTCACTTCGATTTTGTGGATGTTCGAAGTTATTCGTCTGTCTCCACACTTTCGCGGTAATTATATACAGAATTTTTAGTTTACATGGTTGAAGGTTTTCCTTGTTTTTGATCGAATACGTATCCTAAGGATTCTTCGAATGATTCTGATTCTGGCATCTGCCTTACTCGCGATTCCCAATCAATCCTCATGCATACTCCTAGATATTTTATGGAACTAAATACTTCCAGTAATTGTTATGAAATCGCGTGAATGTACACTATTGGGTCTTTCTCTGTATGTATTTTCCATACATTTGCTTAAATTGAGAGTCAACGGCCATTCCCGGTATCAAATGTCGATACTCTGCAGGTGTTCCAGAAAAAAATGTCTAGCATTGCAACTTCCACGTATACAACAGCATCATTTGCGAAAAGCCTCATGGGACTAATATTTCAAGCATCCATTATCAGTTTCAATTTTATATCTGTTGGTTTGAAAGCCTGTATTTCCTTGTAAATCAGTTCCTTTCATTTGGTGACAATATATGTGTTTATTAACGAACTTCTCTCGGAATTATTTCCATCCAAACTAAGTGATATCTTTGCCAGATTTTCTGATAATGTATCAACGTTACATGGCAATCGCCTTGTTGTGACTCGAGGATTCGATTCGCCTCTCATGATCAATGTGACGTAACGTATGTCACATATTGCATTTTAACTTGTTATCAGGTTACCTATGGGGGCAAGATAAGTTCACGGGTGCTGTTTCGACGATCACTAGTTGCTGATAGAGTTGCGGAATGATCTTGCATACGGAATGGTGGAAGCGATTTTCGTAATTGAAACTGGGATTTTGAAGGGCCACTTACTCTTTTGTACTTAAAGCCATTGATTACAAAAGTAAGCAGATATCGACATTGTCTTGGTTGGACGATATAAAAGAAAGCAAACAATTACTCAATCCCTGATCTCTTTGATGAATTACTATTCACTGATCGATTTTCCAGCAGTAGCTATGCCTCCCCATTTTCAGTTGCACTAGATCATTTACGTTTGTGTGTGTGTGTGTGTGTGTGTGAGAGAGAGAGAGAGCGAGTGTGTGTGTGCGCATGTGCTAGTGTGTGTGTTTGTGCCTGTCACTATTAAACAGTAAGAGACCGGTATAACATTTATACCAGATGCGTTCAGTAACCAAAGAAACCCGTTTATTCTTCACCAGTTTCGGGTTGAAAAAATGTGGAAATTGGCGTGAAATAGCGTGGATTATTTTCGCTTCATTTCCTATAGTATCATGAAGTTCAGACTAGTGGCGGCGCTATATGTACACTATGTGATCAAAAGTATCGGGACACACCCAAAAACATACGTTTTTCATATTAAGTGCATTGTGCTGTCACCTGCTGCCAGGTACTCCATATCAGCGACCTCAGTAGTCATTAGACATCGTGAGAGAGCAGAACAGGCCGCCTCGAGGAACTCACAGACTTCTAAAGTGGTCAGCTGATTGGGTGTCACTTGTGTGATACGTCTATAAGCGATATTTTCACACTCCTAAACATCCCTAGGTCCACTGTTTCCGATGTGATAGTGAAGTGGAAGTCCCTCTTTGAAGTCCAGCGTAAAGGCCTGGGACGACCAGTGAACTAACCTCGAACATTACTCCTTCTATTCTTACTTCCGATAATACTTGATTCTTTATCACTTAACTCTTGCCACTAACAGCGCCGATAAATTTAACTGTTTGCTACACTCTTTCTTTTAATTTACTGTTTGGTCATAGTTTCCCTCTGCTACAACACACAATTCGCTACCTGTATCAATAACTGCAAGTTTCATAATACCATTAATTTCCACATCTACTGTAAGATGGTATCCTCTTTACTTGTGACTTCGTCTTCCTCAAAGAGAGCTTTCCAAATATCCTTAGAATCTCCTTTTATCAACTGTGTCATTGACACTGGTCTGAATTCGTGCTTGGACCCCATATAAATGATTTTTGAGGTTTCTCTTTCGTTGCCATCACTTTTGTGACTTCTCCCTATACTGTCTCCATGATCTCCCTCGTTAGGTTCCTTATATCATCTGTTACTGTAGTCATTCATACCTTCTTAGTTCTAACCTCATCTTCTACGCCTGTTAAAACCATTGTTGTGCCTCTCGTTGTGCCTTGTCTCCATTACAATCCCACCAGTTAACGTTGACCACCAGGTCACATCTCTTCAACAGTTATTGCTTATCTCATCTCCTGATAAAGTATCTAACTGGTCTCGCGCTTGTAAAATATCTTTGGTTTCCTGTAACTCATCGGCAGTTTGACCAGCACTACGGCAATGAGGTTTTCCTCGCTTAGTGGGATGTCTAGACAAATTCTTTTCACAGAATCTTTGGAACTAATGTTTGTAACTATGACACCCACTGTCCAAGAAATTTCTTCCCTGAAAAATACTATTTCTTAAGTTACATTGTGTATTGCTAGACCAATATTTGTTTGAGAACGTTTCAATAAACTACCCATGTTGTGTCTAGACAAGACAGCCTAGACACAATGGGAGGAAGCCAAGAGGCACGCGCTAAGCCACGCAGATGGGCGTGAGGTCTGAAACAGGATACGTAATGAATGCTATAATGAAAAGCACGTAGCTTCTGGAATACTTAACTTTAATCCATCCTTTGGTACATCGTTATTGACGATATAAGTGAGAGTCCATAGATACATGCAATGTTACTAGTGGCGCCTTGCTAGGTCGTAGCCATTGACTTAGCTGAAGGCTATTCTAACTATCTGCTCTGCAAATGAGCGAGGCTTCGTCAGTTTGCATCGCTAGCTACGTCGTCCGTACAACTGGGCGAGTGCTATTCCGTATCTCGAGACCTGCCTTGTGGTGGCGCTCGGTCTGCGATCACACAGTGGCGACACGCGGGTCCGACATGTACTAATGGACCGCGGCCGATTTAAAACTACCACCTAGCAAGTGTGGTGTCTGGCGGTGACACCACAACCCATATGATTTGAAACGTTCTGGCAGGTAAAAACTATGTGTCGGACCAGAGTCGAATGCAACGGCCCCGCGTTTGATGTTCGGTCCTGCACACAGTTTTAAACTGCCACGAAGTTTCTCATCAGCGTACACTCCGCTGCAGAGTGAAATTTCATTCTGGAAACATTTCTGAAGTTCTGGTTAAGCCATGTCTCCGCAATATCTTTTCTTACATGAGTGCTAATTCTGCTAATTTCGCAGAAGGGCTTCTGTGAAGATTGGAAGGTGGGAGACGAGGTACTGGCGGAAGAAAAACTGTGAGGACGGGCCGTGAGTCGTGCTTGGATAGTTCAGTTGCTAGAGCAGTTGCCCACGAAAGGCAACGGTCCCGAATACGAGTCAAGGTCCGGCGCACAGTTTTAATCTGTCTGGAAGTTTCATAACACCTCACAATCCACTCTGTACTCATACGACTGACACGATTCCTCTGCTCTCACTCTCCATGACGTATAATTTCCTTTCATTCCACAGGTGACACGTTCTATCTTTCCCCTGTCCTTCCACTTTCGTGGTAAGCACTGCATCCTGAAACTGTTTCACATACTCCTTGTTCTGTTATCACCGTCTTGCTGCAGAATAATGGAATGTACAAAATTGTACTAGTTTTCATTGCAATAAGGTTTCTTACTTCTGAATGTAACTCCTTTTCTACCCTTTCTGCAAAGGTATCGCTGCCTCTTGCAGTAAAATCATTGACCCTCTTCTCAATACCAGCTACTCTGCCATATCTCTTTAGTATTTTTACAAAACTCTGTTCTGAATCTATTCTGTTAGACAATGCTGACACAGTTTCATCGATTATATTGATAAAATTGGAGACAGGCATCATATTTTTCAATCACATTATTGAAATTTTCATCTAAAGTAGCAATACTCTGCAGCTGTTTTATAAACGCATTTACTATGAGACTCATGGGTTCAGCAGTAGATGGTAGGAGGAGTCGGGGTAGATCAAGGAGAAGGTACCTGGATTCGGTTAAGAATAATTTTGAAGTAACAGGCTTAACATCAGAAGAGGCACCAATGTTAGCACTGAATAGGGGATCATGGAGGAATTTTATAAGGGGGAATATGCTCCAGACTGAACGCTGAAAGGCATAATCAGTCTTAAATGATGATTACGATGATGATTTACTATGATTTACTATTGTAGCTTCCCTACTAGTTATTCGCTTAGGCAAGTCTCCAGCTACTGCCCTCTGTTCGTTTATTATAATAGCTGCTCTTTCCACTATGTCTTCAAAACTTTTTTTCAGTCTCCGCGATGTATTCCTCTAATTTAGCAGTCTTCTTTTCAATTTTTTTGCTAGATTCCTGAATGGTGTTTGTTAGCTATTGGTTAGTATTCTTTGCAGTTTCTTCTGTGTTATTCTTAGTCGCATCTAGTTTATTCATCAGAACTGCAAACAAATATAAAATTTTGTGCTGTTCTACTTTGTGTCTCATCTCGTGTACTCATACACTCACTAACCTCTACGGCACAGCCAAGTTTTCTCTTGATTCTAAATCCTTAATGCAATTTTTTGCTCCTCCTTTCCTACTATATCAGTCATTCTAATTCCGTCCCTTCCTTAGATTTAGCAAGCGGCAACATATCATCATTCGCTGATAAATCTACGTTTTCCTGAGTCACATTTAGCTCTACACATTTAATTTGGTTACTCAGTATAATTTGACTTATTCAAGCGCTTCTGAACAGCAGTACATTATCATTAAGATACATTTACACACTCGAAATGATTTTTAACTCACTTTAGGTAAGTTTCAGTACTCTATAAGCAAGACATTCGTAAAAAAAAAAAGAAACGCTCTGTGCATCGAACCCCAGACATCTGCGCGTACGCCTCCAGCGTACCCCTTACCGGCCGCTGTAGTGAGCTTCTTCCCGCGCGATCCTGCCGCCCTGCGACGCTTTCTTTGCTTATGGTGAATATCCTTCCACGTTAGACGCCGTTACTTTCTGTCTTCTCCACGACAATATCTTCTAGAAGAATGTTCGTTAAATTTCACCCGTGAAATGTTCGTAATCCATGGACGCAATTTGTATTTTCCACTGTGTGGTCTTATTAGTATTCGCGACACACTTCTCTCATCCCGTGACGCTCAGAGTTTTAAACAGTGGCGGCTGTTGTGCAAGAGCGCAAAAGCACGTGAACACCCTAACTTTGACCCCTTTCGGATTCATTGGCTATT
This sequence comes from Schistocerca americana, assembly GCF_021461395.2. NCBI lineage: Eukaryota > Metazoa > Arthropoda > Insecta > Orthoptera > Acrididae > Schistocerca > Schistocerca americana. The sequence goes on from NC_060119.1 coordinate 70,496,183, forward strand.
ATTCTTTAAATGCTGTTAATCTTAACGTAGTAGCGGTAATTTGAAATACATGCCACTAAATCAACTGCGCTATGCTACATTGCCACAGACTCCCTGAAACGTGGCATCAAGATCTCCAGCGCACCTTCAGTTGTGCAAATTGAAAAGAGCTTTTCCGCATGTGCAACTGGCATGACGTAATTGCCTTACGGGCCAAACACACACGGATTTGATAAAATGGTTCAAATGGCTCTGAGCACTATGGGACTTAACATCTTAGGTCATCAGTCCCCTAGAACTTAGAACTACTTAAACCTAACTAACGTAAGGACATCACACACATCCATGCCCGAGGCAGGATTCGAACCTGCTACCGTAGCGGTCGCGACGTTCCAGACTGAAGCGTCTAGAACCGCTCGACCACACTGGCCGGCACAGATTTGATAAACAGCGTGCATATTTCACGACATGCATGGCTAGCACTTACCTCTCAACTACGTGTTTATCGCAACGCCAGGAGGTCGCAGCACACTGCAGCAGACTTTTATGCCCTTTCATCTGGCATTAATCCCACTAGCCGGTAGCACACTCCACAAATATGCGAATTTACTCGCTATATAGTAAAATTACGAGTATATCGCACAGCAGTATATGTTATAGCTATGTCGACAGAGAAACCTATTTTGTGGGATTCTGAATTAGATATATTATATTGAGTCCATATAGTATATTAAATCCATTTTAGGCGGTGAGGACCATAAAGTACATCGTCGACAGCTGTGAGACTGTGGTAATCATGCATGATTCTCTTGTCTGTTGATCTTATGGTGGGTCAGATTTATCTTTTTTGCAGGCACACGCTATACAGGGTGGTTCATTGATAGTGACCGGGCCAAATATCTCACGAAATAAGCGCCAAACGAGAAAACTACAAAGAACGAAACTTGTCTAGCTTGAAGGGGGAAACCAGATGACGCAATGGTTGGCCCGCTAGATGGAGCTGCCGCAGGTCAAACGGATATCTACTGCGTTTTTTTTTTAAATAGGAACCCCCATTTTTTATTACGTGTTCGTGTAGTACGTAAAGAAATATGAGTGTTTTAGTTGGACCACTTATTCCGCTTTGTGACAGATGGAGCTGTAATAGTCTTCAAACGTTAAGTACGTGGTATCACGTAACAGACGGCTGCGGTGGCCAAGCGGTTCTAGGCGCTTCAGTCCGGAACCACGCGACTGCTACGGTCGCAGGTTCGAATCCTGCCTCGGGCATCGATGCGTGTTAAGTCCGTAGGTTAGTTAGATTTAAGTGGTTCTAAGTTACAGGGGATTGATGACCTCAGATGTTAAGACCAATAGTGTGCAGAGCCATTTCAACCATTTTTATCACGTAACAATCCGCCAATGCGGACGGTATTTGCTTCGTGATACATTACCCGTGTTAAAATGGACCGTTTACCAATTGCGGGAAAGGTCGATATCGTGTTGATGTATGGCTATTGTGATCAAAATGCCCAACGGGCGTGTGCTATGTATGCTGCTCGGTATCCTGGACTACATCATCCAAGTATCCGGACCGTTCGCCGGATAGTTATTTAAGGAAACAGGAACTGTTCAGGCACATGTGAAACGTCAACCACGACCTGCTACGAATGATGATGGCCAAGTAGGTGTTTTAGCTGCTGTCGTGGCTAATCCGCACATCAGTAGCGGACAAATTGCTCAAGAATCGGGAATCTCAAAAACGTCGGTGTTGAGAATGATACATCAACATCGATTGCACCCGTACCATATTACTATGCACCAGGAATTGCATGGCGACGGCTTTGAACGTCGTGTACAGTTCTGCCACTGCGCACAAGAGAAATTACGGGACGATGACAGATTTTTTGCACGCGTTCTGTTAAGCGACGAAGCGTCATTCACCAACAGCGGTAACGTAAACGGCATAATATGCAGTATTAGGCAACGGAAAATCTACGATGGCTGCGACAAGTGGAACATCAGCGACCTTGACTGGTTACTGTATGGAGCGGAATTATGGGAGGAAGGATAATTTGTCCTCATTTTATCGCTGGCAATCTAAATGTTGCAATGTATGCTGATATCCTACGTAATGTTCTACCAATGTTACTACAAGGTGTTTCACTGCATGACACAGTGGCGATGTACTTCCAACATGGTGGATGTCCGGCACACAGCTAGCGTGTGGTTGAAGCGGCATTTAATAGGATTGGTCGTCGAAGCACCATACCATGGACCGTACGTCCACCGAATCTGACGTCCCCGGATTTCTTTCTATCGTGATCCACCGACAACGTCTGACAACATGCTTCAGCGCATTGTCACTGTATGTGCGAACATTACGGAAGGCGATCTATTCGCTGTTGAGAGGAATGTCGTTACACGTATTGCCCAATGCATTGAGGTTGACGGACATCATTTTGAGCATTTATAGCATTAATGTGGTATTTACAGGTAATCACGCTGTAACAGCATGCGTTCTCAGAAATGAACAAAACAATAAAATTCCCAAAAAACAATGCTCTCTTTTTCCAGACAATTTATGTTTATTATTAGTACTACTACTACTACTATTATCATTATTACTGTTGTTATTATTATTGGCAGTGGCTGCAGTTGTATAAATATGTTGTTAAGCATTACTGTTATACAGCAGATGCTATTAATTTCACACTCAAATATCTATTTAAATACAATTTTTTTTTAACCTCCAGTATGTATACCCAAGAGCCGCCACTGGTTTTAATGTTGCTACCCGCATATCACAAATTTATGTTACTTTTTTAAATTTATTCTTCACTTCTTGCTTCTTTCTCTGTTGCACTTTCTGTCGAACTGCACCTCCTATTTTTAATACAAATGTGAAAAAAAATAGTTTCTTCCGCCGCAAGTTATCAAAATGGGATCGGATTTGCCCATGCAAAGGATGCAAAATTCAAGACCTCTAAACTTCCTGAAGTGTCTCAGACTAGCTAGCGAATCCGCCGAAGATACTGTAACAGGTCTACAGTATAGCTGACCTGCTTTTTCACTCGATATTTCCGGAGATTAGGATAATCCGAGCTGTAGCCACTGCTAGCTATATTGTCTTCGTCTCTTACTATGTTATCCTTGTTTCACTCCACAGGATGATCATAGCAGTTATGTTAAGAAACTTTAATATCTGTATACTCACATGTTACATGTTTTTGTAATACCAGTATAGCCTGATGACGAGGTGCCACCTCGAAACATATCGCTAAATAAATAATTTAGTTGTCAACCAATTCTGTGACAGGCCGCGGTATTTGAAAATCTTTTCATATTTTTGAAACAGTCACGGCCTATTAATGGCTTCAAAATAATTTTCATAAAGACAGTCATTTGGCACTGATCGTAGAAGTAACTTAATGTTTTAATGATGCTTATAATAATTGTCTTTGGCAATGTTCTTGCAATTAAGTATTGACGGAATTTATATTATTAAACGGCTAAAGTGTTCGCCTGGTTCTAATTGCAGTTTGTCTGTATAATGGTTTCCAGGGCAACAAGATATTGTTTTCATAATGTAATAGAATTATTGACCAAATTTAAAAATTTAAAATGTAGTATAATTTACTCATAAAGGGATATAATCATTTGTTAAACTTTTAACACAATGAGTTAAGTATTAATCTTAGCCACAGTATGTGTGCGCCGAGGCCTCATAACCTTTGGCTCTTAGTCATGCTCATAAGTATCCGAACGACCTGAATTGCATTTCGCCTCATTCCTATGCAACCCACATAACACAGCTGTCTAGCTGGTCCTCTAATCGCTCCTTGATACAGTCGTTCGACTACTGAAATGGTTCCAACAAGTCACCACTAGAAAACACTGCTCCGTATCGCAATAACTCAAGATGTAAAGTAATACCACGATACTAAGAATATCAGGGAACACCTCATCACAGATAAGACTATCCTTATGGCTTATAAGCTCGCATTTATTGCAATAATTGACATACCTGAAATGTTAGCCCTCTCATTATTACGTCAGATAGGTAATGCACGTAGTAAGTTCTTCGTATTCATGATTTCTTCTTCAAAGTACCATACCATACTTGTTATTTAACACAAAATGTCATTAAAAATTTACGTTATTCACGAGCAGCTAGTTGAGAATATGTATGAACTTCAAATGACACGACGAACCGCCTCGTTCTGCATATGGATTCAAACCCAGGTCATGCAATCTAAGATTTCGTGACTGACGGAAATCAACAGTCATTTCTGACTAGGCATAAAGAGAGTGATATACCTCGATTTTAGACAGTATCAGATAACATATATCAACTTCAAATTACATAACGTGAACATCTTTAACGGTCGCGAATTCCTACTCAGCACCTATTGTCCCTGTTAACGATCTACGAGAGATGTTAAATACTGCTTCTTCACAAGTAACTTACTTGAAATGCAGAGAGGTAAAGCTTTTTGTTGGACAGGGATTCGAACCCAGAACCTAATCGGATTGTTATCGAAGCAAAATCAACTTTGACATATCGGATATTCTCGGCAGTAGCTACATGTATTATCTGAAATGACAAGAGGAAACATTAATTTTTTCCTTCCCAGGACTCCAACCCGGCACATATCGCCGTTATATTCTAGAGAAAAGGAACGTTAAGTATGGGTTTGTTACACCAGCAGCGACTGGTGAGCATGTTTGAACTAGAAATAATATGACAAAGAGTTCAGTGCTGACTATGAGTCGAACCCCACACATATCGTTTTGATTACAAACAAAGAGACGTCAGCTACCGAATTTTTCCCCAACAGCAGCTCGGAGTAACGTCCTAGAACTTACAGTGATCTCGCATATAGATCTGCGTCTCATGGGGAGTCAAAAACGTCAGATATCATTAGTGTTGACGACGAATGAAATTGCAATAAAAATAAAAATTATTATCCACTTGCAGATAGGTGTTCTCATGCTAGAGCTAGATAATACATAGTGAAAACTCCAGTGCTGGGCCGGGATTCCAACCCATTCATGCGCAATATGTGGAGATGTTGAGGAATCTCCTGTTTTGAACGAACAACAAGTTGTAGTCGAGCTGTAATGTCACGAAGGCCGGCCGAAGTGGCCGTGCGGTTAAAGGCGCTGCAGTCTGGAACCGCAAGACCGCTACGGTCGCAGGTTCGAATCCTGCATCGGGCATGGATGTTTGTGATGTCCTTAGGTTAGTTAGGTTTAACTAGTTCTAAGTTCTAAGGGACTAATGACCTCAGCAGTTGAGTCCCATAGTGCTCAGAGCCATTTGTCACGAAGGGATCAAATTCCGTCTTAAGGGCGGTCTCAGTTCAGAACCAATTTTATAGACATACAGAATCTGAAAGAAAAGATGGAAGTGTCCTGTGACCATACACAGCGTTTGTTTCGTCACTAGAAATAAATAACTAGCATAAGGTAGCTACATGTCGCCACTCCTTACTTTATTGTGGATCCACTAAACGTCTACTTGGTAGAGAAGGAATATCATGTTTAATGTCATTTTAAGACCACAATGCCATTATACCTTCTTCACTTGGCGTAGCCAGAAGAGAATAGAATCTGCCTCTCCGTATCAAAAAACATTGGCAGGAGCTGGAAACGAACCTAGACCATCATCATTTGAAACTATCATCAGTTAAGCAGACCACCAAACCCTGTCCTCGACGACTCATTTCTCTATCATAACACCCTTGCGGCACACAAGATGACAATTCTGACACACAGGCTCCCTGTAGTGGTTTGCAGGATGTTCAGTACATTCATTTATTTGGTTGACCGAATCGCCATGAACTAGCTGCCTTGGCTTCCCAGTGCATACATTCGACTCTGTTTTGTAATCACCGAATTAAAATAACATAACTGCCACCTACACAGAACTGCCAACAGTGTAGGATGCAGAAATTGAAATAGGAAGTGTTCCTTTCCATTTGAGCTACTTTATTGCGCTATCTGTTTGTTGAAACCATCGTGCAGTGCAAAAGAAGTGCTGTAACTGTCTGTCTCTCAGAAGTCTAGATCCGGCCATATGCATTATCTCACAGCACTGTGGAATGCGGAAGTCTGGAAGAACTGTTGTTTACTTACAGAGGTGATGTAGCAACGTCACAGCTAGCAGCGTAACGCTAAACGTCGCGCATTGTTGATAAAACGTCGCGTGTTCTATTACATTCTCTGTTACATTTTTTTGAAAACGTAATTCTGCTGTCTGATGAAGTTATCAATTTAATGGAACTTCTCTTCCCAAAATAGTCATGTGGAAAAAAAAGCTAACTTCTGCGTCATTTTGTTCTTTTCAGGTTTAATAGACGGCCAGGCAGCAAATGCGCCTCGAAGCTTTTGTATTATGTATGGGGAGAGCGCATCGTGCCAGAATAGTCAGAAAAATATTTTCAACATTAACTGTCGTCTGGTAGTGGCAGTTTATTCTCCTTCAAACCTTGTTTGACAGCTTTAACTCAGAACAAGTTCTCTACTTTCATGTGATCAATAAACTGCATGTGCATTGTCAGACTGTTATAGATAACATCAGAGAATTCGTATATATCGTTGATGATTAATTTCTCTCTCATGTTTAGTATTGTTTTAACAACACTAAAAGAAACCTTACGAAAACTGTGCTCTGCAGTGTAAGAAAGAAATAATACCATCCACGATAACCTTACGACCAAAGTCTGTTTTAACAAAACTGAGTATCTGTACACTTGCGTGCCTCTATCTGTACGAATTAGTAAAATACTACTCACTTAGATTTCGATTGGGTCTGTGTTTAAATGGTATGCTGTATCATACTCTACAGGTATGCAAATGTGGCATTTTGTAAATAAAGTTACGCGTTCCTAGAAACCCAAAATTTGCTTGTCAGCAGCGGAAAGAGGCGTTACCTGTTGTGCGGCATTGTAAGTTTTTCACCATTGCACTTTGAGCTGAAAGTATTTTCTTATGATTTGTTCATCGATGTTTGACCTGACTGCTTGCAGCTCTTACACAGAACGGATAAGAACTTTACATTCAGCGAGGCTGGAACCGCGAAACATGACAGTCGCTTTTCCACATGTCAGCACGTCAACACAGAGCTAGCGGATATATGCGGTTTGCGTCTTCCTCTTACGAGGCCAATAGTGGCTAGAATTCGTAAATAGCTATTTACAGGACGAGATTAGTTGCGATTGCCACGTTCAATGACTTTGCTTGGCTGAAAACCGTAAATTTACAATCTTCTGTTGCACCTCAAGCGATAACAAGTCAGATTATTCTTTGGAAATGACACGAGAAATCGAGTGAACATCGAGGCTTAATTCCGCGCACACCAGGAAGTAACTCGTCGATCACAGAGTTGCCAAACATACCTTGCGTTGTTGCCAGATCTCAGTTACATTACCAGCAGGAAGAAGAGGAACCGATGTGATCCTACTGCAGGCTGGGAGGTGACCATAGCTGGCGCCTCAAAGACGCGGCTGCTACGGCCTGGAATACGTAATGCGTCTGATTCGCATTTCTGTAACTAGGTTTAGGGACTGGAGCTTAGTTGCTAATAATACTCAGAACTGACTGCTTCTATGCATCATAAATCAGTAACTCTCATAGTTGTTTTTATATTTCTTTGGTAACTGTACTCAAAACTAAGAAACTCATTCACGGACGCTTTCGTGCCTCGCCGATAGTTGAGCACAACAAACAAATAAAAATAAAAAGAGAATGTGGGTGTGTGTGTGTGTGTGTGTGTGTGTGTGTGTGAGAGAGAGAGAGGGATAGAGAGAGAGAGAGAGAGAGAGACAGAGAGAAGAGAGCGAGAGAGAGAGAGAGAGAGGGAGAGAGAGAGAGAGGATAAGAATTGTTGTAAGGAAATTCAATACAGGTATGTAAAGAAATCTTTCATTAAAATGACTCGTCCCACATCATTACGAAATGTCGTATTCGTGATCAAAGGAACGAGTGTTAATCTAATCTAATCTGATCATATCATATTGCTGAGTGAAGAGTGATGAAGTACCTATATTTTCGCCTATATCAGTTACCAAATATAAACCTGAAAATAAAAGACGACAGTTTTTGTAATAAACCGGGACTCCTATCAACACCCTTTCATCCCTGTTAACTAACCACGAAAGATGTCTGACATACTTCAATTCAGAAGTAACGAGGTGTGCATGCATTTAAAGATGAAGCGCATGATGTGAAGTTCTGCGACGGACATACGAACCCAAGACGTAAATGGATTGTTAACTAAGCAAAATCAAATGTTACGTATCGGGTTTTCTTGCCAGCTGCCAGGTGCTTGAATCTAAAATAAGGACACAAATTTTTCTGCCTGAGCGACAATCGAACCGCACTTCTATCGTTCTTCTTTATTGTTCACGAATATTGCTTAAGTATCAATTGTTTACTCACCAACAGTAAGATGTGTGCGTGTTTGTCCAGAAATTGTTGGCGACATGAACAGACATTAGAAATGGACGTTAATTTTCACTAGCCGGCCGGTGTACACGTGATAGGGCTTGAAATGAAATTATGAATATTTTTGTACAGGATCAGGATTCGGACCCACATATTTACCTTTGGAGGAGACCTAGAAAAGACTGCAGTCTTTGGAAAAGGAATGAAATGATTGAACTATATTGTTCCGAGAGATTCGAATCACAGTCCAGCACCAAATTTTTCAACGCCTCTATTTCAATCAAGTACAAGTAAAATAAGAGCCCTGTTCCTTTAGACGGCTATCGGTTCATCAAATAAAATAAAACTTTCTAATGTAAGTAAGTTTACTGGCGACAGTATTTCTGTTTACCCTGACCTCCACCTACGTCATTTTCCAACGTAAACCGGCTCTGCCCAGTTTGGAATGAACCAACATGATGTTTAATGCGGATTCTGAATTATAAGAGATTTCTCTAGAAGTTACCAGAGGTGAAGTAAATCTGTTGGTGCCTCTTAAAAGTAAATGCCTGAACCCACGCATTGCACTTGTGATAGTTCGTTCCACCAGACCATTGTGGCCACATTTCCCAGCCCCAGGAGTGTGCTGTAATGGATGATGTGCTTAGTTTACAAAACTAGTCACGGTGGAAAAAAACGCGAGTCTATTAAATGGTTAAGTAGAAGCAAGCTTCTGACGTGGAGATTATGCTATTCTCGTGACAGCAGGATGTAAAGACTCTTCTAGGCGTCATAGCCTCGATTTGAAGCCATTTTGAAATTTTCACTAATTCAGGAAATTTCTTAGTTCGAGAAAATCCACTGTGAAGTGTGAAATTACAGAATAATTCGATTATCACTGTCATTACTACTGTCATTTTTTTCACACTGCTGCTGGAACACATGTGCTTGAAGATCATTTAAGTCCTTTTGGTCATTATAGAAGTAGTTGCCCAAGAACAAGTTCTTTCCCTGTCAACGGAATCCTTTTCATGTTAATATCAAACACCAGCAATTACTCGTAGATCACATTAAAACTAAAGTATCTGATGAAGACGTTACTTGATAGCGAAAACGCGCTGCCTTTCTTCATTTACTTGCGCCTAGAAATGGCTGTCGAATACTGCCAAACCAAAAGCCAAGGGATCTTACTGCCTTCCAATATGCGTCGCTGTCGGTTCTTCCATATGATTTGGTCGACGTGACCTGTTTCAAGTTGTGTATGACAGAGAATGTTTTAGAAAATCAATTGTTTTCCTTTGCAATAAACGGAAAGATTTTCATTCTAAGCTATCCAAGTCCAAAATTTTCCAATATTAGTTCAAATTTAATATTCGCTTCCATAATGTAAGGAAAGTATTTCACAGTTGCAAAACCCGCATCCGTCTCACTGTCCTTACACTTAGTCGCTGGCCATAAATTCTAGCTCAAAGTGACGCCAGTTTAAGTAACCTAATGTAGCGAAGACTGTTTGCTAGTGCTCTTTCTCACCGGAAAATATGCAATTCACTCACGGGGCTCCATAAGTACACTGTAACAGTAATTTCTGTGTGTATGCAATGAATAAGGATTGTAGAATTTAGTGGTGCTCTCTCTTCCACTTCCGTGTAAATATGCCTGACATAAACGGGCCCTTTATCATTACAGGCCCAGGGCGGTGCAACATCATACTGACAACAGTAATGTGCTTATACTGACAACCTCATTGTTCGTTTTACCCGATTTTGTAATCATTTAAGCAAAACAACATGACCGAGTGGGAGACATTTCGTCCCCCTTTTACTTCTGTGAAATTTGTCAGTAAGCTTTTTGCGTTCGAACCAGCGAAATGCGGCAGAGTACGGCTGGTAAACGATTTACAAACCACGATTTAGTGTCGTTAACACGATTTCTTTAAACACTGGCGTAGCTGAAGGAATTTAGTTTCTTCTTAAATCGTCTTATGCAGCAACGTTCACAGATACCTCAAACAGGAAAAGCTCTTCACCCAGGTACGAAGGTTGTGAAACAAACTTCCCACAGTTTATGTCAGGTTGACCTTTTCGTCTGATAGCACTGCGTAAGTATTATGTCTAAAGGTGCGTTTACACTGCGATTTGTATCGGCACATGTATGAGATACATGTATATGCGACTTTGCGACATGTATCGCGACTTGTATGAGTTGACAAGTATCAACCTCATACATGTATGAGCGTGCGTTTACACTGGTTGATATGTATCACTGTGCGATAGCTTCCGACGACGATTTGGAAGTTTTCACATTTTTATGTGCTGATACACTTGCTCTTTTGGAAGATGATAGGAAGAAAAGGCGGAGGAAGCGTAGATGGTGGCACAGAGAGTTTCTCGCGAATTAACGCTAGAGGATGGCGCATATTTTAGAAATTATGTTAGGATGAGTATGGAGGATTTCCGCGGTTTGTTATCACTTTTGGCTCCTCTTGTGTCCAAAACCAACACAAACTTTCGGGAAGCGATTCCACCAGAGGATCAGTTGGCAGTAACAATCCGTTTTTTAGCCACTGGGGATTCCTCGTAAAACGAAGATTTCATGACAAAACATTTGCATTGTCGCGCGATAGCTAATGCCAACGTCTCACACACGATTGTCGGCATCCGTTGTCAACATTATCACGCGAGGCCGCCGGAATAATAGGAAACATTGATATACGTGCCAGACGCATGAAAAAATTATATAATGTATTACATACTCTGATATATATATATATATAACTTTTACCTTCACTTCTTGGGATAAAACTTGCACAATGGCCTCGCAAACACGAAGAATAATGTTGCATATGGCACTTTTTGATATTCTATGCAGATACATTAACGTCGAGACGACAGTCGGCACTTCCAAAACTCAAACAGCCGCCAAAGAGCCTGGTACTACGTATGCGCTAATCGTCGAAATAAGCGGCAGTCGACAAGACGACAGGAAATGATAGTACTGCGCATGCGCGAGTTCTTCAAATGTCGCTCATACATGTCGCGTATTTGGCCAAAAAGCGATATACAAAATGTATACGCGACATGTATGAGCTCGAGGGTCCGCATACAAGTTCCGTGAATTTTTGTATGAGGTGATGTATCGCGACATGTCAAATTGACATGTCGCTCATACATGTCGCGATACATGTATCCCAGTGTAAACGTACCTTAAGAGGTATTAAAGTAGTGTTCCTGTAGCAGTGGCAATCATTGGTAGAAAACGAGTTTCACACCAATGGCTACAGTACTGATTATCAACCTATGTCTGCGTTCATCCATAAACTGGGGCGTATTTGTAATATTGAAGCTAGACTATGTATCCTGGTCTTCCTTGAGTGGGCACTGGAAGGCGTTTACACACACGTTTACGAGGGTAATCCCAAAGGTAAGGTCTCCTAAGGGAGACGCAAGGAGAAACCACAGTGTTGGCTGCATGGTGGCAAGGTGATATAGAGTAAGGCTATGGTTACGAATGTCTCAGGTTCGATCCCTCACCAGTCCCACTATTTTTATGTGCCGTTTTACACATATTTCCCCAGGGGCAGTGTTTGTTGATGTGAAAAATGTCGAGTTGCACTGTGGTCCGAAAGCCACGTAAAACTGTAGGTTCCCCTAGTGACTGGCTAGGTAAGTCAACTAAAAGGTCGGATGAAAGCAACAGCACACCACCTCAAACAAGACCGTGCCTATTAAAGCACTGTGGTGTTCAAACCACTCTTGCGACTGATGACTGCTTTACTTTCTATGGGTTCCGAAACTAATGATCTTTGGGTTATTAACATTTTTGTGTTTTCATGCTGTAGCTTTGATACCAGTAAACGTAAGTAACCGGCCGATCACTGTCACCGTTCGAGTTGTCAAGGTGGTAGACTACGATGCTGTCGACCCCAGTTACAATTTTGGTCATGGCTATGTTTCAGTCGAATAACTCTATGGGCCTTTCTGCGTATTTCAAGATATACTTTTATACACTTGGTACGCTTCCAAATTGATATCTGATAGAGCTGTATTTAGCAACATGAATCAGATATGTTTTACGTGCAATTTATCGGACAACACGTCAGTGCAGCGAGATTTCGTTTATGTGTTGCGCATGGTGCAAGAAATATTTGTGTTTTGCTTGCCTCTGTGATAGGTTTCACCCCACTGAATGCGAGCAAGCTCACGAATAGACTGTCAATAACTGGAATTACGCAATCACACACTTAAAAGTTGTATTTTTGCATTATATATCCCGATGAAAGTAACTATAGACACGTTCTTTGCCTACTTGCCTATTATCGCGCTTCTCGATGCTTTCCTCAAAAAATTAAAATAAAAATAAAAACAGAGAGAGAGACAGAGAGAGAAATCAGAAATGTATTTCAAATATCAGCTCAGTGACGCCACGTTCGTCTCGTGATGTAAAGCAAGGATAGTTGATAGGTAATATCTCGTTGTACTAGCGATATGTATGGCTATCGGGTTCTTTGTTTTCTCTCTGCAAACAACTAGAACAGAATTCACTAACAAAGTGGTAAGAACACCTACTCAGTGAGCCAATTAAACCCTCAGCCATCCTTGGTTATTTTGTTAATCGTCTGTAATGCAGTAAACATCCTTCATTATTGATTTGTAATTACTACCATTGTTATTGTTATTCGTCACCCCACAACAGGTTTCCTATCACTCATTGCCGCCGATGCACGTAACGAATGGACCAGGATGAATTGAATATGGGATGTTTCGTCACGGAGAATATACAGGGTGAGTCACCTAACGTTACCGCTGTACTAGTGCCGACATTGTGCATGCTCTGTTGCCTGTGTCTATGTGCCTGTGGTTCTGTCAGTGTGATCATGTGATGTATCTGACCCCAGGAATGTATCAATAAAGTTTCCCCTTCCTGGGACAATGAATTCACGGTGTTCTTGTTTCAATTTCCAGGAGTGTAGATAACATCAGAGATTTCGTATATATCGTTGATGATTAATTTCTCTCTCATGTTTAGTATTGTTTTAACAACACTAAAAGAAACCTTACGAAAACTGTGCACAGTGTTGTAAGAAATGAAATAACACTACTCGCGATAACCTTACGACGAAAGTCTGTTTAAACAAAACTGAGTATCTGTACACAAGCGTGCCTCTATCTGCACGAATTGGTAAAATACTACTCACTTAGATTTCGATTGGGTCTGTGTTTAAATGGTATGCTGTTTCATACACAACAGGTATGCAAATGTGGCATTTCATAAATAATGTTACGTATTCCTAGAAACCCCAAATTTGCTTGTCAGCAGCGGAAAGAGGCCTTAACGGTTGTGCAGCATCGTAAGTTTTTCACCATTGCACTTTGAGCTGAAAGTATTTTCTTGCGACTTGCTAGTCAGTTTATTTCCTTTATACTTATCACCCTGGCATGGGAGTCTTAAGAAAATTATTGAATTTCGTATCGTTGACGGTCGATTCGAATTTCTTCAGAGACGCTTGTATTGTATAGCAGAATGGCAGTCAGAAAGCCGAGATCTACGACCAATAACACAACTTACTGTGTCGAGCTGCCAAGAGGATTTTATGTGTAAAGATTTTCTTCTGATTTTGTTATAGAATTTTTTCCGGGAATTCGCAGCTCCATGAAATAATACACAAAAATAGCTCGCACGCGCTGCTCCTCCCACGGTTAGAACTGACGATCTTCGTAACCGTTTGAACACGAGACACGGGTGGTACTACGGGGCTTCGGACAGATTGCTACCAGCACGCCACTCTCATCATGGTATTTTTCGCTCAGCCTCATAACGCATCGTGGAAGGTATTAAAAGTTGTCACTTATTTGAAGAATAGCATTTCTTTAGCCCAAAAATTTAAATTTCTGTCTGAGGGTCTTAGATTACGTGAGGATGAAATACCACGAGTCATTCAAATGGAAAGGTAATATCAAGTGAATGTAGCGAGTCAGTTCAGTATCATACGTGGAAGTGATTGCACTGTCACAGTGTTGCCAAATGTTTGTGACGATGTTGCCAATTCACAGCTGTGGTAGAAACAAGTCTGTAGCGTTATAGGAGGAGAATCGTGTGCTCGTGTCATAGGAGGACATGGAGAGGATGCGCGGGATTTGGTAAAAATTCAGCGTTTTCTCCTACCAGCTGTGTCACACATTCAGGTGTGTAATCTTCCATCACGATTATAGTTTCCCCACAAAATATATACGAATAGCACACTTACCTTGTTACTTTGTTACAAAAGATTATTTCAGTACAATAAAAAGTCTTTGGAAATCAACTTTGCCAATCTGTCATGAAAAGTAAGATAACAAACTCTTTACACCTCGAAATCGATTGCATCTATGTGCAGTCTTACGATCATACAAGTAGAATTTCATGAATTGCACGAGAATGTAGAATAATGTTGGAGTGAATGAAAGCTGTAAGAAACACAGTTACTTAATTATTCTGTACCACGTAATAATCAATTCATTTGATAATTCAGAAGAGAAGAAATTAAAAATTATGCCCATTAAGATGGAAACTAAAGTGCAGATGCGGGCACTGTGCAGATCTGCGCTTTTTCATCTTCAGATATATACAAATAATGTATACTAACCAGCGTATTCATTGCTTGCTTTCGTAATGTTTCCCTCTTGTTTAGTCTTCTTATGAAGAACTGGATCCACACCCATTAGTCTGAATTTTTCTTTGTATCCTTCCATCTACTATCTTTGTGTGTTATTGTTCGGTGTTCAAAAAGCAAAATATTGTGCCTGCTCCCACGAGGTATTTAAATGAGGTCGCAAAAAGGCTAACGAATTATAATTAAAATACAGTGAGACGTCATTTCGTCTGTCGTCATGGTGTTAAGTAGACAGAAATAGTTGGGTGTTATTATCGTCTTCTCTTATTGAGATTTTCATATTACCCTGACAAAAGACACCAAGATAAAAGTATACAGGGTGAGTCACCTAACGTTACCGTTGGATATTTTTCGTAAACCACATCAAACACTGACGAACCGATTCCACAGACCGAACGTGAGGAGAGGGGCTAGTGTAATTGTTTAATACAAACCATACAAAAATGCACGGAAGTATGTATTTTAACACAAACCTACGTTTTTTCAAATGGAACCCCGTTAGTTTTGTTAGCACATATGAACATATAAACAAATACGTAATCAGTGCCGTTTGTTGCATTGTAAAATGTTAATTACATACGGAGATGTTGTAACCTAAAGTTAACGCTTGAGTACCACTCCTCCGCTGTTCGATAGTGTGTATCGGAGAGCACCGAATTACGTAGGGATCCAAAGGGAACGGTGATGGGCCTTAGGTACAGAAGAGACTGGAGCAGCACACTACGCCCACATGCTAACACCTTTTTATTGGTCTTTTTTACTGTACATGTACATTACCATGAGGGGTGAGGTACACGTACACACGTGGTTTCCGTTTTCAATTACGGAGTGGCATAGAGTGTGTCCCGACATGTCAGGCCAATAGATGTTCAATGTGGTGGCCATCATTTGCTGCACACAATTGCAATCTTTGGCGTAATGAACGTCGTACACGCCGCAGTTCATCTGGTGTAATGTCGCCGCAGGCTGCCACAATACGTTGTTTCACATCCTCTGGGGTTGTAGGCACATCACGGTACACATTCTCCTTTAACGTACCCTACAGAAAGAAGTCCAGAGGTGTAAGATCAGGAGAACGGCTGGCCAATTTATGCGTCCTCCACGTCCTATGAAACGCCTGTCGAACATCCTGTCAAGGGTCAGCCTAGTGTTAATTGCGGACCGTGCAGGTGCACCATCATTCTGATACCACATACGTCGACGCGTTTCCAGTGGGACATTTATGAGCAACGTTGGCAGATCATTGTGTAGAAACATGATGTATGTTGCATTGCTCTCCGATACACACGATCGAACAGCGGAGGAAGGAAAATATATTTGCTTAACAAGAGTGATAGGGCACAAATCGCAGAATATCTGAGTGACCACCATCAAACGTTCATTTCTGAGGAAGAGGATGTGGAACAAAAATGGAAAAAATTCAGAAACATCGTCCAGTACGCCTTAGATAAGTTCGTACCGACTAAGGTCCAAAGCGAGGGGAAAGATCCACCGTGGTATAACAATCATGTACGAAAGGTACTACGGAAACAAAGAAAGCTTCATCATAGGTTTAAGAGTAGTCGAATCATAGCTGATAAGGAAAAGCTGAACGAAGCGAAAAAGAGCGTAAAGAGAGCAATGAGAGAAGCATTCAACGAATTCGAACATAAAACATTGGCAAACAATCTGAACAAGAATCCTAAAAAGTTTTGGTCATATGTAAAATCGGTAAGCGGATCTAAATCCCCTATTCAGTCACTCGTTGACCACGATGGCACCGAAACAGAGGACGACCGAAGAAAGGCAGAAATACTGAATTCAGTGTTCCGAAACTGTTTCACTGCGGAAAATCGTAACACGGTCCCTGACTTCAGCCGTCGCACGGACGCCAAAATGGAAAATATTGAAATAAACGATATCGGAATTGAAAAACAACTGCTATCACTTAGTAGCGGAAAAGCATCCGGACCAGACGAGATACCCTTAAGATTCTACAGTGATTATGCTAAAGAACTTGCCCCCTTTCTATCAGCAATTTATCGTAGATCGCTGGAAGAACGTAAAGTACCTAGCGACTGGAAGAAAGCGCAGGTCGTTCCCATTTTCAAGAAGGGTCATAAATCAGATGCGAATAATTATAGGCCTATTTCGCTTACGTCAATCTGTTGTAGAATAATGGAACATGTTTTGTGTTCTCGTATTATGACGTTCTTAGATAATACAAATCTCCTTCATCATAACCAACATGGATTCCGCAAACAGAGATCATGTGAAACTCAGCTTGCCCTATTTGCCCAAGAAATTCACAGTGCCGTAGACACTGGCGAGCAGATTGATGCCGTATTCCTGGACTTCAGGAAGGCATTTGATACGGTTCCGCACTTACGTTTAGTGAAAAAAATACGAGCTTACGGAATATCGGACCAGGTTTGTGATTGGATTCAGGATTTCCTAGAAGAAAGAACACAACATGTCATTCTTAACGGTTCAAAATCTGCAGATGTAGAGGTAATTTCGGGAGTACCGCAGGGAAGCGTGATAGGACCTTTATTGTTCACAATATACATAAATGACTTAGTTGACAACATCGGTAGCTCCGTGAGGCTATTTGCAGATGACACGGTTGTCTACAAGAAAGTAGCAACATCAGAAGACTCGTACGTACTCCAGGAGGACCTGCAGAGGATTAATGCATGGTGCGACAGCTGGCAGCTTTCCCTAAACGTAGATAAATGTAATATAATGCGCATACATAGGGGCAGAAATCCATTCCAGTACGATTATGCCATAGGTGGTAAATCATCGGAAGCGGTAACGACCGTAAAATACTTAGGAGTTACTATCCGGAGCGATCTGAAGTGGAATGATCACATAAAACAAATAGTGGGAAAAGCAGGCGCCAGGTTGAGATTCATAGGAAGAATTCTAAGAAAATGTGACTCATCGACGAAAGAAGTAGCTTACAAAACGCTTGTTCGTCCGATTCTTGAGTATTGCTCATCAGTATGGGACCCTTACCAGGTTGGATTAATAGAAGAGATAGACATGATCCAGCGAAAAGCAGCGCGATTCGTCATGGGGACATTTAGTCAGCGCGAGAGCGTTACGGAGATGCTGAACAAGCTCCAGTGGCGGACACTTCAAGAAAGGCGTTACGCAATACGGAGAGGTTTATTATCGAAATTACGAGAGAGCACATTCCGGGAAGAGATGGGCTACATATTACTACCGCCCACATATATCTCGCGTAATGATCACAACGAAAAGATCCGAGAAATTAGAGCAAATACGGAGACTTACAAGCAGTCGTTCTTCCCACGCACAATTCGTGAATGGAACAGGGAAGGGGGGATCAGATAGTGGTACAATAAGTACCCTCCGCCACACACCGTAAGGTGGCTCGCGGAGTATAGATGTAGATGTAGATGTAGATGTACTCAAGGGTCAACTTTAGGTTACAATATCTCCGTATGTAATTAACATTTTGGAATGCAACAAACGGCACTGATTACGTATTTGTTTATACACTCCTGGAAATGGAAAAAAGAACACATTGACACCGGTGTGTCAGACCCACCATACTTGCTCCGGACACTGCGAGAGGGCTGTACAAGCTATGATCCCTCTTGAATATATTCTAATTGACTTTGGCATTCTTCCCTTTTGTCATTCATTACTAATTCTATTTTCCCTAACAACTGATATAGGAAATCATCATTGACAACAGTGGTTCCATTTCTTGAGCATCCAACAGCGTTGAACTAGACTTGGACAGATCAAAGCTAACAATACCACTCTCTCCTGTTAATTCGGCCGTGACATTTTCTAGCACATTGCTCTGTTCTTTTCCTGAATCATTAAGCTCTCCTTCCTCATTTACGACACTTCCATTTTGCTTTGTGTCAGTCATGTTAACATTGTTATGAACAGTAACTGTTTGTCATACGTTACTGCTTAACATTAAAATACCACGTGAGTCATTTTTGACCCACGACGAATTTTCGAGGCTCCTACCCCCCTCCATAATCATTGGAGGACCAGTCGCTCCCGTGACTTTTCATCATTCATTGTTCATAAGGTAGTACAAGTCACTAAAATATCATCCTCCTTGCCCACCTACAAATATGAAAAATTTACCATGTGTCATTTTTTACCCCTACGCGTTTTAATGAAATTTCATATCAGTAACACCGGTTTTCAGACACTAAATAATATCTGCGCGTGCCTCCACGTTATTCGCGAGTTGTTGGAGTGTATTAGAACACTTTGGGCCAATAATAACGTGAAATAAGAAGAATTCGGATGTTGCTCAATACTTCACATCAGCGCGGCTTTTCGTCTTCTTTGGATTGGCGACATGCAGATCCACGAAGTGACACTGGGAAGCCACATAACAAAATAATATACACCCCTTGTGGTGTCACCGCCAGACACCACACTTGCTAGGTGGTAGCCTTTAAATCGGCCGCGGTCCGTTAGTATACGTGGGACCCGCGTGTCGCCATTGTCAGTGACTGCAGACCGAGCGCCGCCACACGGCAGGTCTAGAGAGACTTACTAGCACTCGCCCCAGTTGTACAGCCGACTTTGCTAGCGATGGTTCACTGACAAATTACGCTCTCATTTGCCGAGACGATAGTTAGCATAGCTTTCAGGTACATCATTTGCTACGACCTAGCAAGGCGCCATTATCATTTGCTATTTAACTTGTGATGCCTGCACCGTCAGACCGATGTTCACCAATTATGAATTAAAGTTAAGTATTCCAGTAGTTACTTACGTTCTTTGCTACTATAAATTCCCATACCTGTTCCAGACCTCACGCCAGCCTGCGTGAGCTTAAACGCGTGCCTTTCGGCTGCCTCCTAGTGGCTTGGCTGTCTTGCCAAGTCACAAAACCCCTCCTTCCCCGGCCCTTCCCCGTAGCCTGCTGTCTGGAGCACTACGAATAGTTCTGGTACGCGAAAGGAGATCTCGGTTGCATAACCCTTATGTAACTAAGTTTCGTGTCAATATAACACTGTCTGTGGTCAAGCAGAGCGGGATGAAGTAGTCCTGACGACAGCGACATTAGCCTGCAGTTCATTTCTGCGAGTACTTGTCACTGAAACTACACTCCTGGAAATGGAAAAAAGAACACATTGACACCGGTGTGTCAGACCCACCATACTTGCTCCGGACACTGCGAGAGGGCTGTACAAGCAATGATCACACGCATGGCACAGCGGACACACCAGGAACCGCGGTGTTGGCCGTCGAATGGCGCTAGCTGCGCAGCATTTGTGCACCGCCGCCGTCAGTGTCAGCCAGTTTGCCGTGGCATACGGAGCTCCATCGCAGTCTTTAACACTGGTAGCATGCCGCGACAGCGTGGACGTGAACCGTATGTGCAGTTGACGGACTTTGAGCGAGGGCGTATAGTGGGCATGCGGGAGGCCGGGTGGACGTACCGCCGAATTGCTCAACACGTGGGTCGTGAGGTCTCCACAGTACATCGATGTTGTCGCCAGTGGTCGGCGGAAGGTGCACGTGTCCGTCGACCTGGGACCGGACCGCAGCGACGCACGGATGCACGCCAAGACCGTAGGATCCTACGCAGTGCCGAAGGGGACCGCACCGCCACTTCCCAGCAAATTAGGTACACTGTTGCTCCTGGGGTATCGGCGAGGACCATTCGCAACCGTCTCCATGAAGCTGGGCTACGGTCCCGCACACCGTTAGGCCGTCTTCCGCTCACGCCCCAACATCGTGCATCCCGCCTCCAGTGGTGTCGCGACAGGCGTGAATGGAGGGACGAATGGAGACGTGTCGTCTTCAGCGATGAGAGTCGCTTCTGCCTTGGTGCCAATGATGGTCGTATGCGTGTTTGGCGCCGTGCATGTGAGCGCCACAATCAGGCAGGACTGCATACGACCGAGGCACACAGGGCCAACACCCGGCATCATGGTGTGGGGAGCGATCTCCTACACTGGCCATACACCACTGGTGATCGTCGAGGGGACACTGAATAGTGCACGGTACATCCAAACCGTCATCCAACCCATCGTTCTACCATTCCTAGACCGGCAAGGGAACTTGCTGTTCCAACAGGACAATGCACGTCCGTATGTATCCCGTGCCACCCAACGTGCTCTAGAAGGTGTAAGTCAACTACCCTGGCCAGCAAGATCTCCGGATCTGTCCCCCATTGAGCATGTTTGGGACTGGATGAAGCGTCGTCTCACGCGGTCTGCACGTCCAGCACGAACGCTGGTCCAACTGAGGCGCCAGGTGGAAATGGCATGGCAAGCCGTTCCACAGGACTACATCCAGCATCTCTATGATCGTCTCCATGGGAGAATAGCAGCCTGCATTGCTGCGAAAGGTGGATATACACTGTACTAGTGCCGACATTGTGCATACTCTGTTGCCTGTGTCTATGTGCCTGTGGTTCTGTCAGTGTGATCATGTGATGTATCTGACCCCAGGAATGTGTCAATAAAGTTTCCCCTTCCTGGGACAATGAATGCACGGTGTTCGTATTTCAATTTCCAGGAGTGTATAACAGTCTGACAATGCACATGCAGTTTATTGATTACATGAATGTAGAAAACATGTTCTGAGTTAAAGCTGTCAAACAAGGTTTGAAGAAGAATAAAATGCCACTACCAGACGACAGCTAATGTAGAAAATACTTTTCTGACTATTTTGGCACGATGCGCTTTCCCCATACATAATACAAAAGCTGCCTGGCCGCCTATTAAACCTGAAAAGAACAAAATGACGCAGAAGTTAGCCTTTTTTCCACATGTGACTATTTTGGGATGACAAGTGAAGATAATTATGTTCAAAGTTCCATTAGATTACTAACTTCAGCACACAGCTGAATTGCGTTTTAAAAAAATGTAATAGCGAATGTAACAGAACATGCGACATCTTATCAACAGTGCGCGACGCTTACCGTTACGCTACTAGCTGTGACGTTGCTACAGCACCTCTGGAAGTGAACAACAGATCCTCCAGAACTTCCGCATTCCACAGTGCTGTGAGATAAGGCATATGGCCGGATCTAGACTTCTGAGAGACGGACAGTTACAGCACTTCTTTTGCACTGCACGATGGTTTCAACAAACAGATAGCGCAATAGAGTAGATCAAATGGAAAGGAACACTTCCTATTTCTATTTCTGCATCCTACACTGTTGGTAGTTCTGTGTTGGTGGCAGTTACGTTATTTTAAGTCGGTGATTACAAAACAGAGTCGAATTTATGCACTGGGAAGCCAAGGGAGCTAGTTCATGGCGATTCGGTCAACCAAGTAAATGAATGTACTGAACATCCTGCAAACCACTCCAGGGAGCCTGTGTGTCAGAATTGTCATCTTGTGTGCCGCAAGGGTGTTATGATTGAGAAATGAGTCGTAGAGAACAGGGTTTGTTGGTCTGATGTTAGTTTCATATGATGATGGTCTGGGTTCGATTCCAGCTCCTCCCAATGTTTTTTGATGGGAAGACGCAGATTCTATTCTCTTCTGGTTACGCCATGTGAAGATGGTATAATGGCATTGTGGTCTTAAAATCACATTAAACATGATATTCCTTCTCTACCAAGTAGACGTTTGGTGGAACCACAATAAAGTAAGGAGTGGCGACATGTAGAAACTGTATCACCAGTAACCTTCCTTATACTAGTTATTTGTTTCTAGTGACGAAACAAACGCTGTGTATGGTCACAGCACACTTATTCCATCCTTTATTTCAGCTTCTGTATGTCGATAAAATTGGTTCTGAACTGGGAATGCAACTCAGACCGCCCTTAACGCGGAATTTGATCCCTTCGTTACAATACAGCTCGACTACAACTAGTTGTTTGTTCAAATCTGCAGATTCCTCAACATCTCCACATATTGCGCGTGAATGGGTTGGAATCCCGGCCCAGCACTAAAGTTTTCACTATGTATTATCAAGCTCTAGCATGAGAAAACCTATCTGCTGGTGGATAATAATTTTTACTTTTAATGCATTTTCATTCGTTGTCAATACTAACGATATTTGACGTTTCTGACTCCCAGTGAGACATAACTATTTGCGAGATCACTGTAAGTTCAGGATATTATTCCGAGCTGCTGGTGGAGAAAAATTCGGTAAGTTTCGTCTCTTTGTGTGTAGTCAACAACGATACGTTAGGGGTTCGATTCTCAGTCAGCACTGAACTCTTCTTCATATTATTCTAGTTCATACATGCCCACATGTCGGTGCTAGTGTAACAAACCCATACTTAACGTTCCTTTTCCTTAGAATATAACAGCGATACGTGCCGGGTTGGAGTCCTGGGAAGGAAAAATTAATGTTTGGTCTCGTCGTTTTATTTAATACATCTAGCTACTGCCGAGAAAGTCTGATATGTCATAGTTGATTGTGCTTTGATATCAATCCGATTAGGTTCTGGGTTCGAATCCCTGTCCAACACAAAGCTTCACCTCACTGCATTTCAAGTAAGTTACTTGTGAAGAAGCAATATTTAACGTCTCTCGTGGTTTGTAAACAGGGACAAAAGATGCCGGGTAGGAATTCGCGTCCGTTAAAAATGTTACGTTCGAACCTGCGGCCATATCAGTCACGGGGTTCCGGACTGAAGAACCTAGAACCGCACGGCTACCGCGGCCTAGCCTGCATGACCTGGGTTTGAATCCACATGCAGAACGAGGCGATTCGTCGTGTCATTTGAAGATCATACATATTCTCAACTAGCTGCTCGTGACTAACGTAAATTTTTAATGACTTTTTGTGTTAAATAACAAGTATGGTGTGTTACTTTGAAGAGGACATCATGAATACGACGAACTTACAACGTGCATTACCTATCTGACGTAATAATGAAAGTGTTAACATTTCAGGTTTGTCAGTTATTGCAATGAATGTGAGCTTACAAGCCTTAAGGACAGTCTTATCTGTGACGAGGTGTTCCCTGATATTTGTAGTATCGTGGTATGACTTTCCATATTGAGTTATTGGGATACAGAGCAGTGGTCCCTAGTGCTGACTTGTTGGAACCATTTTCAATAGCCAAACGACTGTGCCAAGGAGCGATTAGAGGACCTGGTAGACAGCTGCGTTATGTAGGTTGCATGGGAATCAGGTGAAATGCAATTCAGGTCGTTCAGATACTTTTCAGCACGACTGTACATTACCCAGACTATATTAATCCAGTATTTGAAACCGAGAACACTTAGCGACGTATCACAATTTTAGCACATAAATTTCAACGTTTCGAAACGTTTCCTCGCTGAGATTACCTACAGAATGAAATAATAGCTCCTGGGTTATAATTTCGCTGGTGATGCAGCAAAAATTGAGATTCAGGCGTGGTGTAGAAATTTACTATTTCAAACTACTTCCTCCATTCGCATCACATTTTGCACACCGTATCCACATACATCACTTTTTGTATCATTGCACGATACGTAGTCCAGGAGATATAACATATTAAACATTCAAGTGATCAACAGCAGATATTTTAGACATTGTGAGACCTTAACATCTCCCGGCGTATTGAAACTTCAAATAACTTACCGGTTTGTTGCCGGGTGACGTCGTCGTCCACTGCCGATTTTTCGACAGGAACACACCCTGTCATTCTCAAGGCACAACTGCAAGGAGGATGCAATGTGCAAAGGAATTTAATACCTCGGTTCACAGAGAATAAACAAGGAAGATACCACACACAGAACAAGTGACCGTAGAATCAACACACAGCCAAAGGTAACCAACATCAGTAATATCGGTAGCGAGTATTATTCAATAGGCGAGGTAGCACTAATTCTGTTTTTCTGTATTTTGATGAGAGACAGAGCCGGATTCCAAGCAGCATTTAAACAAAATCCACCATCTCTGCTTATAAGGTTGCTTGATAGTTTGATTTCAACGGCTTCCTTAATAACACTATCCAAATAGCTGGACGTGCAAGCCAGAATCTCCGTGTTGTTGTATTCCATAGGATGACCGCTGTCAAGGCAATGTTCTGCAGTAGCGAATTTGCTAGGCTGTGGTAAGTGTGTGTGACGCTTAAGTTCAATTCACCGGTCTACCACAGTCCTGATTGTCTGACCAATATATGACATGCTACAAATGCCAGGAATACGATAGACACCAGCCTTACGCAAACCAAGATCATCTTTTACTGACGCCAACAGTGCCTAAATCTTAGAAGATGGTCGAAAAACACATGTCACGTCGTATTTCTGCGAAATACGGCCAATCCTGTAGGAAATGCTTCCTGCGTAAGGCAAAAAGGCTGTAGACGTAGGTGCCACTTCGTTGCTATCGTCACTCACCCGTTGCACAGAAGGCTGATAGCGCAACGCACCATCGGTCTGCCTCTCTTTATAACCATTCTGACGACAGGTGACTTCGAGATGTGATAGCTCATGGGCCAGACTTTCAGGGTCTGAGATAACGTGGACCTGTGAATCAAGGTGCGAAGTACTTCTTTACGCTGAGCTGGATGGCGACAACTATCAGCTCGCGGATACAAGTCAATGTGAGTAGGCTTCCTACAAACAGAATGTCCCAACGTACCATCAGTCTTCCTTCTGACCAACACATCAAGGAAGGGAAGACATCCATTCCTTTCCACAACATCGCAGGGCAATAAGATATCTGATGCTGCTTAGTAAATGGGAGTTCGTGTTTTTGTAGAAGAGGAGTGGTAGGTGGCGCTACTTGTGGAAACCTGGTCTGCAACAAGCATCATGAGCGCAAAACCTCTGTAAAAGCAACAACCGATTTTATTTGGAATGAACCGCATTAGAACGTAAATGGTAACACCTAAATACACTGGAGTGCAAAATTAAAGCAACAGACCGCATTTTCCCGACCCGTTTCTAATTCAAGATATAATTGTACAAACTGTCAACAGAGGTCCGTACGATCGTGTTCTGCACGAAGGATGGCATTTAGGTCAACGCAAAACCGCGCCAGTGATGACATCAGGGCACCTATCGATTGCTGTAGTGTTTGTTGGGTAGTCACACATCCACAATTGCTTTCTACACAGCCACAGACAGTGCAGTATGGCACAGAGGAGGAGTCTACCAAACTCTCTGCCGTGGAGGGCCATAGGAATAATGGAAGCAGAACAGTCGCTAACTGATGTGGCTCGATGACTTAATGTGAGTCGTTCTGTTCAAAAATGTTCAAATGTGTGTGAAATCTTATGGGACGTAACTGCTAAGGTCATCAGTCCCTAAGCTTACACACTACTTAACCTAAATTATCCTAAGGACAAACACACATACCCATGCCCGAGGGAGGATTCGAGCCTCCGCCGGGACCAGCCGCACAGTCCATGACTGCAGCGCCTTAGACCGCTCGAGTCATTCTGTTCTTTCTCGGGTGGGGTGACAGTTTGTAGAGATAGAAACCGTATCCCGAAGACCAAGGCAGGTCCGACCATGTGTGACATTAGAGAGAGAGTCCGTTACGTGGCTGTAATGGTACGAAGGTTTCGCCTTAGTTCTGCGCAGCAACTGACATCTGTCCACGCAGTATCCACCGAACCTGTTGTCTCGAGGCTCCGACGGAGTGGCCTAAATTATCGGGAACCTGCAATGTGCGTGACTCTGACACGTGTTCACAATAGGGAACGTCTAGAATGGAGTTGTGAACATGCGACCTGGACAGTCGAACAGTGAGCCAATGTTCTTTTCATAGATCAGTCCAGATTTGGTCAGGGTGGTCGTTTTCGACGGATTCGCATCTGAAGGGAATGTGGAATATGATTCCGAGACCGTAACATTGTAGAAAGAGACCTATATCGAGGAGGATCCCTAATGATGTGGGCAGGGATTATGTTGATCACCTGAAAATTGCTTCATGAAATTGTGTGGGTGAATCGGAAAGGTTTTAATCGTGATGAGGTCTTGGGCCTCATGTACGGTTGTTGTGAGGTACTGTACGCCCAGACTCCGTATTGATGGACGATAATGGTCGACCTCACAGAGCACGAGTTGTTGATGTTTTCTCGGAAGCAGAAGACACGGCACGCATGGAGTAGCCTCCTCGCTCTCCCGATTTGAATCCCATAGAGCCTGCCTTGCATTCGCCAGGGAGACGGGTTGAATCACGTGAGCATCTACCCATCATTCTCGATGACTTGCGAGCAGTTCGGCAGGAAGAATGGTCGTTATTGCCTCAACATGACATTGATGGCGTTAGTCACAGAATACTCCGTCAATGTCAGGCATGGATTGTTGCCAGAGCTGGTTATACCCCACAGTGAGCTCATTAACCAGTTATGTGTGGAAATCTGATCAGTTGGAAGAAACGAAGAACATTTTCGTCTACTGTTATGCGTGTTGCCGCTGTTTACATTCTGCATTCTTTACATTGTTTCTACTTCGGTAACACCTGTTTACTCTGTTTTGTGGCAAAATAAACGCAACCTTGCAAAATTTCCGTTTGTTAATAAGTTTGGACACCAGTGTATTTACCATCAATCGATCACTCAGGAACTCTCTCAGAAATGTGGGTGATGCTCCCATTGAATGTATCTCAGATATCCTTACAGGAATGAGCACGTAATACCCTTTGCTTAGATTTGTCTCAATGGAACCAATCTTCCCAGTCACATGAATATGACCACCTGTCAGGGGCATAAATAACTACCTCTTGCGGGCCGGACTGGCGCGAGACATGCAAGAAGAGAGTCAGTTGAGTTCTGGCAGATACTGACAGGAATGTGGACCCATGTCGACACCCGTGTCGTGTCCAGCTGCGCTAGGTTTCTCGGTTAAGGGTCCATGGTGCGAGCAGTCGGATCGAGGTGCTCCATCAGATTCCCCGTTTCGGTTTACATATAGGGAGTGTGGTGGCCAGGGGAGTACGGTAAACGTATCATGGTGCTTTTCGAACCTCGTACGTATACTACAAGTTGTGTGACACTTTCTACCGTCCTGCTGGTAGATGCCTTCGTGGCTAGGAGAAACAAACTGCATCTAGGGGTGGACATGGTGCAAGGGTGGATGTATATTTGTAATGAGCCTCTGCGCCTTCCAGATTGACGAGAACGCTCAGGAAAAGGACTAAATCGCTTCCCGGAACATAACGCTCCCTCCCCCGGTCTAGACCCTTCCGAAGATTATTGTAGGACGTTTGCTTTCTGTCCGATGGAGCACAAAACGTGATTCATCTGGAAAGGACACCTGACGCCACTCGGTGGACGTCCTCTTGCGATACCTCGTCACCGATGAAAGGCAGCCAGCATGGGTGTATCATCCAGGTGGCTGCTGCGGAGTCCCGTACGCATCAACATTCGTTGAACGGTCGTTGAAGAGACACTCTTGGGAGCACATTTGTCACTTGCTCAACAGTTGCACGTCTATCACGTCTGTTCGGCTGTATACAACTTCGCTGCCGCCGTTGGCCCCTGTCATTTACGGCCTGTGATGCCCCTCAGCTGCCTCGGCGCTGGTTTTGGATAGCGCCATTTTGCCATACACAGTACACTTTAGCCATGGAGCCACGCGAGCAGTTTACAGACTTAGTCGTTTCAGAAATGCTTCAACGCTTGCACTGAAAGCTACTTATCATGCCCTTTCAGATGTAAGATAAACCGCTCCATCCACGCGTTACGATAATAATTTCTCCGTTTCTCGCGTCCCCCCGACCCGCTTTATATACGCCCTCCGCTGCTACTGTTGCCACTGGATGCCTTGAAGTGGTTATTGCACTTTGACGTCGAACATAGGCAGTGCTCACGTTAATCTGAATGGACAGTGTATTACTATTGAATTATAGTCACCAGTCACTGTGGCAATACAGTGGTATTGCCGTCTTACGCTGAAACGTCCCCTTTGGAAAATTATGAATTACTGTGCTGGTAAACGTCTACGTTATTTGATTTTCAAACAGCTGAGCAAAACTGAACGTACTCAGACATTTCTCCCTTTACTTATTCTGATCATCACCAAACTGACACACAGTATTTTTAGCGCAACGCAATCTGACTTTCAATAATTCCTACAAAAGAATGGAGCTGACTAACAATAACCCGTATCTTTTATGAATCACTAACCTCACAAAAAACTTCGTTACTCGACATACTGCAATACAGCGAGCGTCAATACTGCCAGCTAAATAAAAGATTCCAACTACTGAAGGCACTAACTATTGATAGCCATAGTTAGCAAATGAAAGATTTTGATAGAGAACAAACAATGTATTTATCTTAATATTGTTCAAAAGTCGTCATATATATGATAAGTTCAATATATAAAATAAGTTGAATAATGTTCAAGTGTCATCATATATATATATATATATATATCACTTCATGACATCCAGTCTTACAAATTTCCTTTTTGTGACGGACACACGTCCAGATCGTCCGCTCTCAAAACTCTGCCATCTCTCTCCCCACATCCACCACTGCTAGCGGCTCATCTCCAACTGCGCAACGCTACGCGCTGTTCACATCCAACTGCCCAATACTACAATAGCAAATATTCCAACAATGCAAACCAGCCACAGACTGCACACAGCACAGTCAGTGATTTTCATACGGAGCGCTACCTGGCGTTACCAACCTAAGCAGCTACTTACAACGTTAACCACATCTCATCTTCTCTCATTGGTATTAAATCATGCATTAGGCACAAGTAGACCGATCGATCTGAATCCAAAAATACAGGGCGGTATAAGTAAAAATGACCCCGAAAGTATTTCGTATATCTTAAGATAAGGTGCCCAACTTATTTCATCTGTCCTGATTGCAGAAGATGTAAGTCTGGTAGCCTATCTTTAGCGGCATGACGTTTTTTCTCCGCCAGTTTTATTTCGCGGTACCAGTTCACACATTGTCATCGAGGCTGAATTTTTTGCGGTACCTTAATACCTGCAGTACTATTAGATGACCAGCACTTGCGAATATAAATATTACGAAATACTCTGGGAAACGGTTAAGTTTGCCTTGCATCCCTCAGTTCACGAGCTTATAACTGCAGAAGTTGTTCATGAATGGTCTCAACATAAATGCATGGTTAGTATATTAAATGCAGCATATTAAATGAATTCATCTACAACATTACGAGTGAAACTTTCTGGCGAAGCGAAACAGTGAGGCAGACTGGCAATAGAAACCGGAAACATACATTTCGCTTGTTAGTCTCTTACTAACTGATCTACTGAAGCTCATTTCGCTAGGTTCCCTGGTTTGTGTCAGACGGTACCTGCATCGTGAATTTCAGACGTGCTGTCTTGCTTACCTTACGGGACTAGCGCTGTTGGAAGTAAGGATTGTTTGAGAAATGGGGTAACAACAACACACAGGGCTACCTCCAACATATTACTCACTCTACAGCAGAGTCTGCGCTGTTGTGAAACCATGGAAGGCTACAACTGTCCCCCGGACCTGATCTGGAAACTATGACCACACCTGTCGCTAGAAATTCAGTTAACGACTGAGCCCTCAAAACGACTGAGCTGTCCAGGGACTGCTCATGATAATCACTCACAGACTTACTCCAAACAACCAAACAACTTATCTCGAAAATGGCCTGCACTCAGCTACTGTGTTAAAAACACTGCCTATCTAAAAAAAAAAAAAAGAAGAAGTAAAGCACGCAGAAGGGGGGAAGTAAAGGAAAGTTTACTGGTTGAAAGCGATTGTGACGTCACTTAGGACTAAATCTACATCGAACTTGGCAGTAATAGCCCACTGATTGGTTTTATGACGCTGTACCCCCTCTGACCTGGACGTACTCAGCGATTTGGTTGAGTATGACCTGATAAATCCGCTTTATTCTCTCCTGTGACAAGCTGGCACAGAGCTGATGGAACTGGTCCACTGTATTCTGGCTACTGGCACTGGGACAGAGTTAACTTCTGAGCTGGTCCCACACATGTTTTGCCGAGGTCATATCTGGAGGTCCTGCTGGCCACGGGAGAACATCAACAAACACAGACATTTCATAATCCTACGTGCAGTGTATGGACGAGATCTGTCCTGTTGAGAAATGGTATCACGATACAATGGCATGAGAGGACACAAGGTGAACGTGACGTGCGTTTGTACATTCAGAGGTCCCTTAATCACTACTGACGATGAGTTGAAGTCATACCTGGGGCCTCCCAGGAGTAACTCATCCTTGCCTGTTGCCTGTCCAGAACATTGGAAGGATGGGATACCTCACCAGGTGGCCTCCACACACACCGATGATGTGCATCCGGGGTAGCATAGAACCTTAACTAACTGCTGGGTACAGTGGGACGCCATTTATCAGCAGTCCATGTTTCCCGGTCACTGCATCACTTCATAAGCAGCCATTTGTGTTGCGGAATCAGCGGCAGGCTACGTGTGGAAAAGTAATTCCAGAGAATGCTAGTCGCCAACCAATGGATGAGGATAACAGAGTATGATGTAGGGAGTTCACGAAAGGCAGGCGTAAATTTGAAGGGGTTACTATGCGCTTCATTCACAATAGGCGATCCTCCCCTCTGGTGATCAGATGCGGTCGACCGGCAACTTGTCGATGAGCGTGGTTGTTTTCATGTTCCTAAGGCGTCCCACTTTGGGACATTGTCACACTCGAAAGCCCCATCAATCAGCGTACTGCACGATTCGAGCAGTTGGACAACTGGGGACCCACAAAGAGAACCCTCACAATCTCTGTCAGGTGCTAATAACACTGTCTCACAGGAGTACGCGGCATGTCTTGTCATTCACGGCGATTAATCAACGTCTGACGCTATTCACGCCGATTGTGTACCCTGCTAGGCCCAGTAACAACACTGGACTCGACGAAGATAGACGCACTGAAGTGTTTCAGGTTGGGCTGTAAGGTACTCGTAGTTTGTTACACTTCAAGTCCTGCACCTAAATATAAGTTGCCACCTGAGCACTCGTTTTATATACAATGAATGTCGCTTACTGAATATTCGGTCGCTGTTAAGTATTAATAATCAGGGTCCAGCTAATCTGTGCCTTGAATCCAACTTCGCTCAAACTTCGTCTCCCTACAGGTTTCAGATGAAGCAGCTGAAAATTAACTTCTCGCTCTCATTCACTCCAACACATAAACAGGAAGTGAGATTCAGTTCCCCTTACTACATTATCTTCAAAATTACAACACGATACATGATAAATAAGTACAGATACCAACTCGTATACTGCCTCGTTATTACGAACATAACAGGTCTGATATTAAAATTGATTATTAATAAGTGGAATACATATATTATCTACCACATTTCGGGGTCTTCGATTTCATGGAGCTCCTTCTTCCGCTCCGCCCGCTACGTGGAACGCCTGTGTCCACCCCAGCAGTTAGGGTCACGGTGGGGTGCTCACTACATACCGACTACTCTCAGTCACGAAAGTCTTTTCTCTGATGTATGTATTTAAGGACGTGATACCTCTCATTCAAGGAATGGGATGTATCACTACAGCACTTTGATGGCCGCTGTACCTGTCATAAGACTTTGAAATTACAATTACTTACTCACCCGCCGGTGAAGTGTAGGTGTAAGTAGTTAAAATGAGAGTCTGTCATGTCTGTTGAAAGCTTTACTTTTTTCGTGGAGCAGTGTACTTATTGAAGAAACGGTCCCAAAGGCTCCGGGTGAGCTATTTCTCTGCTATGTACTTACTACGGGAAGTGCTAATACTGCAAGCTCTGCAGGAGAGATTCCGCTTAGATTCGGAAGCAGAAAAGTGGGTAGTGACGGAAGTAAAGCTGTGAGGATGGCGGTCTTGACTTGCTGAGTTCGTACCAGATAGCTAAGTAGGGAAAAACAGTATCTGTGAAATGCAAAGTTTCGTTTCGAGTCCTGGTCCGTTACTCTGATTTGATCTATCAGGAAGTTTCATAATAGGTCTCATTACGTGTCTGGGTCAGAGTTTCGTTCCGGGATTTAGTTCCAGCCTTTGCTCCTATTTTGTATTACTTTTTTTTTTTTTCTATTTCTTTTTCTCTGGTGCCTCACAGTGATTGACAGTTGGTAATCATAAAATATTTTATTACCACTCTGAAACCACAGTCTTATAAATGTTGACGAAATGTAATGCTACGGACTGTAATATAAAGAATTATTCAGCAGACCTAGTAAAATCATAGGTCATATTTCCTAAATCTAACAATCGTGTAAATACGCTGTCCTATTGAGAACTTAGGTGACCTTACCGGTTGCCATCTTGAGAAAGCTTGCAAAATCTTATAATGACACAAACTGAACCACATTTCATCAACACAAAACAGCACGAATTTAACTTTAAGTGAAAATTCTATCTTCTTTATGGAATGAACGTGGTGTGAAAATGTAAAACAAAACTTGTGCCGCGTGGGATAGCCGTGCGGTGTAAGGGCACCTTGCCACGGTTCGGCCGGCTTGCCCCGTCGGTGTTTCATGTTTCGAGTCCTCCCTCAGTCATGGGTGTGTGTGTTGTCCTTAGTGTAATTAAGTTTAAGTCAGATTAAGTAGAGTGTAAGCCTAGGGACCGATGACCTCACCAGTTTGGTCCCATAGGAACTTAGCACCACCACCACTACCAACACCACAAAACTGGTTATTCAGTTGATAAAAGCTGCCATGTCGTGACCTTAAATGCCTCGCGGTTTGAGACGTCATGTCACGGATGCCGCGGCTCCTCCAGCCCTAAGTTCGAGTCCTCTCTCGGGCATGGGTGTGTGTTGTTCTTAGCGAAGTTAGTTTAAGTTAGCTTATGTAGTGTGTAAGTCCAGGTACCGATGACCTCAGAAGTTTGGTCCTTTAGGAATTTACATAAACTTGAACTATCTTAAGGCTAACAACAACAAATTCAATGTCAGTCACGTTTTCGCTTGTACAAAATAACAATATTTTTTCATTTACCTCAGTCCAGTCACCAAGAGTTACACGCTCGCCTTCATTCTCTAGTGGAATTTCGCAAACAGATATGTGAAATTCATTGTGACGCCATTATCATGATGCTTAGTAACTATCTATAGAAATAAAAATACGGGAAGTTGGTTCGTTGTTATCGGAACCTGTCATTATTGTCTGCAACACTCATTACCCCCTCTTTAGCTATTTCCTCTCGATAATTTCTAACATACTCTTCTGTTTTTACGGAGTAGAAGGACCCGTTTTTGCAACGAGACTTCGGTGAACTGCGTTAATGCACCCCATAAACGCAAGGAAATGCACAAAAAAATATAAAAGAACACAGAAAAATTCTACACTCAGTGCAACGATAGCGATCTAAAACTGCCCACTTTGAGACTTCACACACCACCAACTATACGAGGTTGTTGTCTTCCCCAAAGCATGCCTTAGTTGTCCACCATTGCTCGATGTCCTGGGATGTATAACTCGGCTGCAATATCGTCAGGACATGCAATATATGGAAAGAAGTACAACCATGAGAAAAAAATGTACATTTAAATATTTATATGCAATAATTGCGGGTACGTATAGCACAGTTCCGCCTTTATACAATTGACAGAGTCTGACGCACTTTCATCATCACTCACCGGATTTAAAACGGCGTTGACGGTGTCACAGATATGTATAGACTTACTGTTCCAGCTTCACGACACTGTCTATCCTAGGTAACTGTTTCATGTTAACAAGTTTACCAATAGAAATAAATGATTATACTGAAAAGAGAAAGACGTTCGTGTCAGGTCAGAATGCTTACAAAGGGGGCATTAGCAATAAGGAATGTTTGCATCAAATCTTTGAATGGGCGTAGAGAAGACTGAAACAGATACTGGGAGCATAAGAAAAATTCTGTCTCGGACTAAGATGCAGTTATCTGTGATACTGTTTTTGAACTGTTGCTGTATTTGATCTTAAACTTTATAAACAGTCACTAAAGGTGAGTAAATCCCAGTCTTTAACCTAAGGCATAAGCAAGAAACTTGGTGGAGTTATGTGCAGATGCGTGTTAAGATGAAGTCGTCATCCCTATTAGGTAAAAGACGGAAACACAGATATGCTAGACTAGAAGATATGGAGAGGCACGTGACTATTTTGCTGATAACTCTTGGGAAAGCGGCATTTCCGGTTATAGGCAAAAGGTTAGTTTTTCATGCAGCGTTGTGAAATTCAACTGACCATGTAGAATTCAATACGGCAGCCTCAATTTTTAACTCATAGATTCATCCTCATTGTCTTACTCTTTTGTAACGTTTCCGTTCGTAAACTACAGTGGGATATTCTTAACTATTAGTTTTTGCTGTAACGTAAATCGATTTGTGGAAAGTCGAGTATGTATTGTTAAAGTATCTGATTTATTCGGTAATAGTGTCGATGTTGCACAAACCTTATTGTGTGTTATAGTCTTACGTTGCAACTTATTCAACACTTAACATCGTCTGTTATAGTGGTAGCGTTTGTACTTACTGGATAGTTGTTTTTAAGTTAAAATTGGATAGAGCATTAAAATATATCAGGGCATACTATGATAAATCTCACTGGAAAATGTAACTTTCTATTCCTATTTGAAATTTATAGAAAACACATACAATGTACTTGCACTGCAAACTGTATAACGTTAATGCATTCAACCATATCGATGTTTATCTGAAACTCGAACGCTGTATTCTACAGTGTACTACATCATACATGCTGAAAACTACTGAGATCATTCGAGAGAACTGTATCTTTTTCCTTCACGAGAAAGGAATTTCTGCGCGCTGTCTAGATTACAGCAAATATCTCCTTCATTGAAATTTATCGTCAGGTAATTGAAATCGACTTTATACTGGTAGAAGAAAAATACAGGAATGGAATCAAGAAGGTGCACACATTACCAGGTGCAGATATTAATAGTGACCACAACTTACTTATGGCAGAAATATAAATAAGAATGAAAAAACTGAAAAAGGCGACAATGGTGAAGAAGTGGGATCTAGAGAAGATAAGGTCCAACAAAGAACAAATTACAGAAATGCTGTCTCGGGACTTTCTAAACACATTACGAGACAAAGAAGCACCTGATAATGCCAACGAGTACTGGAATATGCTGAAAGAAGGAATCATTAAAGCAGGACAGCAAAATATAGGATATGTAAAAGGGAAAATGTCAAAAAAAACCATGGGTCACACAAGAAATGATTTCCAAGATGGAGGAGAGAAGAAAATAGAAAAACAAGAACACTGAACATGCAAGAAAGATATACCGAAGGTTAAATAACGAACTGCGAAGAGAAACAGAGCAGGCTAGGAAAAAATGGCTAAAATAGGAATGTGATGAAATTGAAGAACTGGACAGGAAGGGAAGATACGACTTACTATACAACAGAGTAAAGACTATGACATGGGAACAAAACAGAACAGGAAGTGCTACTATGGAAATTTTGAGTAAAGACGAAGAGGTAGTGTACAAAGATCGTGACGATGTCCTCCAGTGATGGGAAGAATATATAAAAGAGCTATATGACACAAATAGCAAACCAGAAACTCTGGAACTTGAATCACACACCAGTGTAAGTGATGAAGAGAAAGGACCGACCATCATAATGGAAGAAGTAAAGTCTGCCATTGCTGCAATGAAAAATGGCAAAGCAGTAGGTACAGATACAATACCGGGAGAAATACTAAAATGCTTGAACCACAATGGAATAAGAGAAATATTGAGGTTATGTAATAAAATATATGACAGTGGTGAATGGCCTGAGGACTTTTTGACAACAGTAATGATTCCAATACCGAAAAAACAAGGAACCAAGAAATGCAGCGAGCACAGGACAATCAGCCTCATTTCACATGCAGCCAAAGTGATGTCAAGAATAATTAATAAAAGACTTGAGAAAGTAATAGAGGAGAATCTCGGCGAGAAGCAGTTTGGCTTTAGACGGAATACGCGCACCAGAGATGCAATAGGGCTCTTACGAATCTTGGGAGAAAGGTTTATTGAAAAAGGAAGAGACCTATAAATGTGCTTCATCGATTTAGAAAAGGCATTTGACAATGTGGTTTGGGATAAGCTGGTGACTATTATGAGGGAAAAGAGAGTGGACTGGAAAATCAGAAGACTTATAAACTCATTGTGAGGTGTTGGCATAAGTGCCAACACCGTTTTCCTTGAGGAGGCCGAAATGCACGCTGTTAAAGCACACGCAAACTGTCGTGAGGTCTGGAACAGGTCAGAGAAATAAGACTAGCAAAAAAAGGAGGTAACTGGTAGAATACTTAACTTTAATCCACAATTGGTGAACATCTCTCGTTACTGTACATGCTTCATTAGATGCATAGCAAAAAATAATGGCGCCTTGCTAGGTCGCAGCAAATGACGTAGCAGAAGGCTATGCTAACTATCGTCTCGGCAAATGAGAGCGTAATTGTCAGTGAACCATTGCTATTAATGTCGGCTGTACAACTGGGGCGAGTCCTAGGAAGTCTCTCTAGACCTGCCGTGTGGCGGCGCTCGGTCTGCAATTACTGACAGTGGCGACACGCGGGTCCGTCGTATACTAGCGGACCGCGGCCGATTTAAAAGGCTACCACCTAGCAAGTGTGGTGTCTGGCGGTGATACCACATTCATCCCCCGCAAATCGGTGAACGGTCGTGTTATAAGGCTTCCGCCCGCCGTGGGGGGGACCCCATGTTGACGTATGCGACGAGGTGGGGAGCCTAACAACAGGCGAGGCTGTGCCACCCGCACCCGGCCATTCGGTCCGAGGGGAGCTAGGAAACGTCTGAAAACCTAGTCCAGGGTGCACGCCAACATGCGGTGTATGCGCCCGTAAAGAGACAGGAGGGGCCGTAGGGTCGACCTCCATCGCGTCGGGGCAGCCGACGGGCAAAGACGACATCTGGTCCGGAGCGAGCAAGAGGTCCATGGCGGAGGACAGCTGGTCACGGGAAGCGATCGGCGGCGCGTGACCCAGGGAGGCGCTTGGCGGCTGCAGCGAAGCGTCCACTGCGGGCGGCGCCGGCGGGAGAACAGGCGGCAGCGGCGCGTCGCCATGGGGCAAAATGGAAGGCAGCGTCGGTAACACCTGGGGATGAGGCGAGCCAGTAGCTGGGTCCCCAGGGCGCTGACCGGACGGCACCGCCGCTGAAAGTAGACGGGGAGCGGCAGAAACAGTGCGACGACAGAGGCGCAGCTCATTGAGATGCCAACGCACCTCACCAGAGGCCGCCAAAACCAAATACATAGCGCGGCCGAGGCAGCGAAGAATGCGCCCTGCGAGCCAACGCTGTGAACCGCGATAGTTGCGATAATAGACAGCGTCGCCTGGAGTAAAAGCAGGTGTCTGCCGCTGCACAGGAACCTGATGCGGCGGATGCAGCAAAGACTTCAAGGTTCGATGAGGACGACCGTGGAGCAACGCAGCCGGCGAGCGACCATCTCGGGGCTGAGAGCGATACGAGGACAAGAAGTGCAATAACGTGTCCTCCCGAGAATGCGACCCATTCAACTTCAACATCTGTGACTTGAAAGTCCGGACCAATCGTTCAGCGGCACCGTTTTACTGAGTCGAAAACGGCGCGGATGTCAGATGGTGAATACCATTGACATTGCAGAATGACTGAAATTCTGCGGACATGAATTGTGGGCTATTGTCGGGAACAATAGTCTGTGGAAGACCTTCAATGCAAAAGATAGCGGATAACGCTTGGATGGTGGCAGATGACGTCGTGGAAGACATCCGGACAACAAAAGGAAAATTACTGAATGAATTGACGACAACCAACCATCGAGCATTCCAGAATGGACCAGCAAAATCGATGTGCAAGCGTTGCCATGGTGAAGTGGCTTTCGGCCATGGAAAGAATTTCCGCGGCGGTGCGGATTGTTGTTCGGCACACGCCATGCAAGAAGAGCACATATTCGTAATCGCAGCATCGATTCCGAACCAAGTACAGTGCTGACGAGCAAGTTGTTTCGTTCGTACTATACCCCAACGTCCTTGGTGGAAAAGCCGTAAGACAGAGGACTGTAACGAACGTGGGACCACGACTCTGGACTGATCATTATGAGAACGCAACAGGAAAACACCACGTCGAACAAAAAGTCTCTCCTTGTGAGCAAAAAATCGGCGAACCAACGGATCCTCGACCCGTGACTTTGACAAGGGCCATTGCGGAGCAATAAAACGCAAAACGGCCGCAAGGACAGGGTCAGCAGCTGTGGCGGTAGCTACACGACGAAAATCAATCGGAAACGATTCGACCACGTCATCGGTTTCCGAATCAATGAACATGCAAGCAAGTTCGGAGGAATCGAATGCTCTATCCTCAGCAACAGGCAAACGGGACAATGCATCGGCGTTTCCGTGCTTAGCAGTTGACCAGTACAAGATATCGTAGCGGTACTGCGAGAGGAAAATTGACCAGCGAATAAATTTCTGCGCTGTACGTGGAGGTACAGGCTTGTTCGGATGAAAAAGCGATGTCAAAGGTTTGTGGTCTGTGATGACGGTAAAGCGACGACCATACAAGACATCATGAAACTTAGTAACACCAAACACGAGAGCCAAAGCTTCTTTCTCGATCTGTGAATAATTTCTTTGCACAGACGAGAGCAATTTGGACGCAAAGTCAATAGGGCGATCATGCGAACCATCTTTGTGCGCAAGCACAGCACCGATCCCGAAATCCGAGGCATCCACCTTCAACAATAGGGGTTTCTGGGGATCGAAAGGCGTAAGGCAAGTATTAGAAATCAACGCCGATTTCAACTGG
Source organism: Schistocerca americana (assembly GCF_021461395.2). Taxonomy (NCBI): domain Eukaryota; kingdom Metazoa; phylum Arthropoda; class Insecta; order Orthoptera; family Acrididae; genus Schistocerca; species Schistocerca americana. The sequence continues at coordinate 70,535,852 of NC_060119.1, forward strand.
CGAAAGACGCGTTCGCATTCCGTCGTCCAGACGATCGGAAGACCTTTACGGCGTAAGCGATGAAGTGGAGCTGAAACGGAAGAGGCATGGGGAACAAAGTTGTTGTAATAATTAATTTTTCCCAACACACTCTGTAGCTGCTTCAAATTCTGCGGCGAAGGCAAGTCTTGTATGGCTTGGAGGTGCTCTGGACTGGGATGTATGCCTTTTCATTGATTACATGTCCCTAATATGGTAAGTCACGAGCAATAAACACATTTGTCCTTCCGCAAGCGAAGACCATTTTGTCGCAAGACCTGAAATAATGTTCAGAGATTGGCTAAATGTTCTTCTTCTGTCTTTCCGGAGATCACAATATCGTCCAGATAGTTTGCTGCAGCAGGGACCGACGCACAAACAGTTTGCAGATATTGCTGAAACAATGCAGGCGCGGATGCACACTCGAATGGCAGTTTTTTGAATCGATACAAACCCAGATGCGTGTTAACCACCTAAACGCGCTGGGATTCGTCGTCCACTGGTATTTGCAAGTACGCATCTGCTAGGTCCAACTTCGAAAAATATTTTCCCCGGGCACAGTTTGTCAAAATGATCTTCCAGGCGTGGTAAAGGAAAAGTTGCAGTCACTAGTAGTGGATTCACCGTTGCCTTGAAGTCCACACAATCTCCACTTTCCGGAAGGTTTTGGCAAACTTACTAAGGGTGATGCCCAGAGAGAAGCCTGCAGACGTTCAATTACACCTTGTGATTCTAAATCGTTAAATGTTCTTGCGACCTCATCACGCAATGCGTGAGGAACATTGCGTGCTCTGAAAAATTTCGGTTGCGCGTTTACTTTCAGTTCCAAATGTGCTTTATAGTTCATAGCGCTACCGAGGCCCGGTGCAAAAATGTCTGCAAACTCTTAACACAGACGAGAAACACTGGTGAAGAGACAGTCTGATTCACTGATAGGACCTAATTGACTATAGACAAGTTAAACAACTGAAATAAATCTAAACCAAACAAGTTCACTGCAGAAGAAGAACGAAGAATGTAAAACGACACAAGTTTTGTTTGTCCCTTGTATGTTGCAAGAAGGCTGCACTGTCCTAACACAGGGATATGCTGCCCTGAATAACTATGTAACTAAACATTTGCGGCATGCAATGGAGGTGTGCCCAGTTGTTTGTACGTGTCTTTATTGATCAATGAAATTGCAGCTCCGGTATCGAGCTGGAATGGGATCACGTTGCCATTAATGTCCAGGTCCACAAAAAGTTTATTGGCCCACTGACGACAAGAGCGACAGTTTTGTGCAACGTGAACAGACACTGGTACAGAATCACTTGCGACTTGACGTGATTTCCGTCGATGTCGACGTACATTTTTTGTGGGACGAACACAGTCACTGTTAGAGAGAGTGGCACTGGGCGGAGTGGAATTAACTACATGAATTTCCATGTGCGAAGGTTCATGAGCCTGAGTATTCTTGGTTCGATTCCGATTCCGGCGTGAGGCAAAGGGCCTGGAATGGTATTTAGTGTCTGATCTGAACTTTTTCCGGCAAACACTCTAAACATGTCCTTTTTTATGACAGAAAAAGCAAATAGCTTGGCGTGACGGGCAATTGTCATGCGAATGTCTAGTAGCACACCGCAGGCATGATTTCACTGCATTTGCGTGCTTGCGTGGCACACGTGGCTGCGTGGACGTGCGCGAGGGCTGTTTACCGTTCCGTGCAGCTCGCCCGGCGGGCCGGTTAATGTGACACACAGCTGGCAAAGTTTGAAATGAGTCCTGAGCAAAGTCAAGTGTGTCTTGCCTATCCAATATGTCTATCACTTGTTGAAGGGAGGGATTGACTAGTTTCAAAATTTGCTCCCATATCCGAACATCAGAAACATTCTGTGCAGTTGCATCACGCACCATAGTATCTGAATAAGGGAGTCCACATTCACACTCATAAGCACAATCCCTTGTAAGGCCTTGCAAAGTTGCAACCCACTCCCGATTAGTTTGACCTGCCGTATGTTTTGTACAAAAGATAGTATACCTTTTTGCAACTACATTGACTGATTCTTTGAAATAGGCATCTAATGCAGACAAAATTTCGTCGTAGGACAGAGTTGCTACGTCGAGCCGGGGAAATAATTTCACTATCGCACGGTAGGTGGACACACCTACTGAGGAAAGGAGATACGGCTGCCGCTCGTTACCTTGAATTCTGTAGGTGGCGAGATGAAATCCAAATTGGCGTGACCACTTCGTCCAGCTTTCCAGTGCCGCATTAAACGGACGAAAAGGTGGTGCAGCTGCGTGTTGTGGCTGCGGTAACGGTGAAGCGGCGGCTGCCGCATCGTTTTGCATTGCACGTTGACCCTGGACGAGCTGTCCAAGGGCATCCAATAAGGCCCGCGTCTGCTGCTTCTGCAAGCGATAAAATTCGGACAGTACATCTGGAGATTCTGGCGAAGTCATTACACAAGTAAATTAGGGCAAAGCAATTGGTACAAACGCGATTTAGCTCGTCGCCAATGAGGTGTTGGCATAAGTGCCAACACCGTTTTCCTTGAGGAGGCCGAAATGCACGCTGTTAAAGCTCACGCAAACTGTCGTGAGGTCTGGAACAGGTCAGAGAAATAAGACTAGCAAAAAAAGGAGGTAACTGGTAGAATACTTAACTTTAATCCACAATTGGTGAACATCTCTCGTTACTGTACATGCTTCATTAGATGCATAGCAAAAAATAATGGCGCCTTGCTAGGTCGCAGCAAATGACGTAGCTGAAGGCTATGCTAAGTATCGTCTCGGCAAATGAGAGCGTAATTGTCAGTGAACCATTGCTATTAACGTCGGCTGTACAACTGGGGCTACTCCTAGGAAGTCTCTCTAGACCTGCCGTGTGGCGGCGCTCTGTCTGCAATTACTGACAGTGGCGACACGCGGGAACGTCGTATACTAGCGGATGGAGGCCGATTTAAGAGGCTACTTCTAGCAAGTGTGGTGTCTGGCGGTGAAACCACACATTGTACCTTAATCAAAAAGTTTCAGTTAAAGTGAGAGGAGAAAGTACAAACTGGATCAGACTAGGGAAAGGAGTAAGACAAGGATGCTGTTTATCACCTACTCTTTTCAACCTGTACTTGGAAAATATGATTGACCAGTGCTCGTTAGATGAGAAAGGAGTAGAAATTGGTGGAAGAAGAGTAGGGTGCTTGAGATTTGCTGATGAGATGGTCCTTCTAGCCACAGGGGAAAAAGAATTACAGGATTTGGTGGACACCATTGTAACCAACGGAAAAAAATATGGAATGAAAATTAACACAAATAAAACAAAAGTATTGGCAATAGGAGGAAATAAGGAAATAAAAATTGTGCTGAATGGAGAAACACTAGAACAGGTGCAAAATCTTAAGTATCTTCGAAGCAGGATAGACACGGACTGGAAGTGCACCACAGAAATTAAAACAAGGATAGCAATGGCAAAAGAGGCGTTTTATAAGAAAAGGAGAATATTCTTCAGCGGTCTGGACAGAGAACTCAGAAAGAGAATCATAAAATGTCTTGTATGGAGTGTTCTTCTATATGGCGCTGAAACATGAACTATGAGGAAAATAGACAGTGAAAGGCTGGAGGCTTTTGAGATCTGGACATGGAGGAAGATGGAAAGAATATGTTGGATGGACAGAGTAAAAAATGAAGAGGTACTGAGAAGAGTGGGAGAGAAAAGACAGTTACTAGATATAATAAAGAGAAGAAAAAGAAATTGGATTGGGCATATATTAAGAAAGAATGACGGACGGATAAAAATAGATTTAGAAGGTTATGTAGAAGGGAAAAGGAAGCGAGGAAGGAAGAGATTCCAGATGCTGGATGACTTGATGGACGGCACAACATAGAGCAGCCTTAAGAAGGAAGCAATGGATCGCAGAAAATGGAGAGGCAAAGGACCTGCTAATATAGCAGATAACTGATGATGATGATGAATTGAAATCAGACTATCGTAAAGACATAAGGTGATAAACGTTTCGCAAACCGTCGGTGGGCCCGAAAAAATCACTCAATCGACTTACATCTGTTGATCGTGAGAAAATATTTCGTTGTTCGCAGCGTATTCGACAAGTAAGTCTGTGCCCACTGGTCAACTTGCACACTGTAAGCGTAGCCACTTTCCACATTTAGCAATCTGCTACTTTCTGAACTTTTATGTGGATTACAATGCTTGTTAATGTCGTAAGAGTTGGTGCCGAAATAAAATTACTGTCTTATATGTGGTGTCACTGCCAGACACCACACTTGCTAGGTGGTAGCCTTTAAATCGGCCGCGGTCCGTTAGTATACGTCGGACCCGCGTGTCGCCACTATCAGTGATTGCAGACCGAGCGCCGCCACACGGCAGGTCTAGAGAGACTTCCTAGCACTCGCCCCAGTTGTACAGCCGACTTTGGTAGCGATGGTTCACTGACAAAATACGCTCTCATTTGCCGAGACGATAGTTAGCATAGCCTTCAGCTACGTCATTTGCTACGACCTAGCAAGGCGCCATTACCAGTTACTATTCATATTAAGAGTCATGTACAGTCTAGAGCAACGTTCACCATTAATAGATTAAAGTTAAGTATTCCACAAACTACGTCCGTTTTTTTAAAGTCTAATTTCCTTGTCCTGTTCCCGACCTCACGCCAGCCTGCGTGAGCTAAATGCGTGCCTTTCGGCTTCCTCTAGAATACCGGGTTGGCTCTCCTGCCAACCCACAACATTATACTTCTTATTTTGTAAAAAATCTATCTTATTTTATGGTTTCCCAACGACAACAGAGAAACGAAAATGAATGAATAAGCAAAGTTTGTGGTATGCTGAGGCAGAACATATCATTTATCTGCTTGTTTAACACATCATTGGCAGAAGCTCTTCACTAAGGGAGCTGGGAGGTATCAGGTACTATACCACTACCAGGGAGCTGTCTGTTCTCATGCAGCGTCTGATTCTGACTCATCGTAATGCGGCTATCGCTTACTGTAACTGTATACTAATTATGCGCGTAATCAGTAGCAAGGCGGCATAATTTCGGGCGATAGGCAGATTGAGTTGAATTTGGTGGAATGTCCCTAAGCTGACGATGTCATTTTACCGAAATACCTCTCCTTAGTTGAGTATCGTATAACACGATCTCCTCGATAGCGTGTGAATTGAAGAGGTTGGCGGAAGGGAGTGCTAACTCGCAATTTCCAAGGATCTATTTTATAAATTTGCCTTCTATGTTTCCGAATGCACGATCGGGTGGAAATAAGTATTTTTCTTTGCACCCCTGAATAAACTGTACACTAAATAGTTATTTTCTACACTTATGTGATTGCTTTAGAATTTAACCAAACATACGGCACATACTAACAGAAAATAGGCTCTTGTGTGTTGGAACTTCCTACGGACAAGCTCTTCAAATGTACACATGTCAAAGTGAGATACTAGTTCAGTGGATATTTCATACACAGAATGGTAAGTCATAGTTCAAAAAGTAAATACGAAAGGTAATCTCCTATACTTCCCTTCGCCATCACCATAAACAGGAGCAGCCATTTGACACACATTATCAGATAAAGAATTTCTCTAAAATTATGCATTCATCAACAGTCTTCTTATACCCGCAACTAATGTCGCCAGTAGTATATATATTGGCAAGCCGGCTGATACTTAACTTCAGCTGTCTGCTAAAGGTCACAAAGGCCATACATGTGCCCGTCAGCTGACCCACGAACATGCCGCCAGAAGCCACGCGCATGGGAAGCCACGCCTATTCTCAATGATGTCATCAAGCCTCGCCACACATACCTCCCCATTCCCACCCCCCTCACCCTCTTTAACTCCACTTCCTTGTCATTAATCAAGGGCCCTACATTTTACCCACCATTAAAATGCAACAGAAAATCACATATCAGTAATGTATAACCCATTAAAAATTAATAGCCAGGCACAATGTGGCATGAGAAAAACCATCTTGACTGTTCTCGGAAGTACCCTGATGATTAAATTTTTGTGTCATTATCAGAAGCATTTATCTAAAAATAGCGTGAAGAGTGTAACATGCAGTATTTGCACATCTAAAATATGTCACCAACCCCCTCCCCACTCCCCTCACGCACACACACCTGTATTTCATGTGTCTCTCTCCCTGTTTTCAAATGCCAAATACAGTACACCTTCCTTATGTAATATCTCACTTACTTTCTAATCCGGGAACGTTTTTTTTATAAAAGCGTTATTTCCTCATTTGCAGATACAGACATGCACATGTGAATGAAAAGTACCTGCATTTTCACCTGAATAGTTTAAATTACCGATATTCACCACACCTGAAGCGCCATGTGCGAAAAAATATCGATCTGGGATGTTTGCTCCATGCTCCGAAAGAAAATCTAAGAGAGATACGAAGAGAGGTAGGTAGATTGACAGATAGGTAGATAGATGGATATAGAGAGAGAGTCATAGTGTGAGTTGGAATTCACATTTTTGCACACATAAACGTTTTTCCATTTTTCATGGGTGTACATTGTTAACAGTAAAAGTCTATAGTCATCATTTTCAAGCGGTCGTGTCCCCAGGGAAATGTATTCAGCTTGCAAATAAGTATACAACATTTATCATCCTCATCAGACAAACTTTCCATGTTATTAACATTAGCAACTACATGGTGCTTTGATCGAATTACCGAATTACATTGTGTACAGCTATTTTAATTTGCGAATCTAGCAGACATTTCCTATAACTCTGAATGATCATCGCATTTGCAGATGACTTATATGCAGTTTTCCCTGCGAATTATGTGTGCTGTGCACACAATTTTGTCCACAGACAACTCGATATTGGATTTGTCCTTCAATTTGTCTATCATTAGAGCAACCTAGTTTTCGATTGCTAGCGGGATACTGTATCTGTGAATTGCAGGAAACACGAAGTGTCGAATCTCATACAGACATCATTCCTAACTTCGTCAAAAATATTTCAAGTGCTAATGTGACAAATGAAGCCAACTGTGTCTGTGTAGCTCAGCTTTATATGATTTTCTGGGATCTTGTTAGTACCAATCGGTAGATTCCAGCCCACTTACTTCACGTAACAACTCTCTAACGCCCTATGTGTACAACACTTGATTGACTGACATAATCAGACTTGTCAGTGATATCATTAGCGATGTCAGCAGTCTAATCAGTGATGACATCATGCTTCTGGGAAACCACTCGCCATTTATGCAAAATATGTTTTGTACTGCTTAAGAAATTTATCTGCCTATATAGCAAGACATATGTGTTTACGCATGAAAATAGCGTGCAGTATAGTTTGCAATCATATTATCGACTCCAATATGACGTAAACATCAAACTTTTTTTTGCGTTTTTGATGAATTCTGCAGACTTGAAAACTATGCTGTGGCATTTGAAAAGCAACATAGTCGTGGAAAATAATAAGTCTTTGTTGTGTCACATACCAAGCGTGGCCATAGCTCGACCATTTAACGTTTTTAGCACTGAATCCATCTTATGGTTACACTAACCAATAGGTCAAAAATTTGTAGTTGTCTTTGGTCCGCGTTTTTCAGTGTTATCAGACAAGTATTTAAAGTAAAACGCGTGCCTGACACTAACGAGGTGCATTCAAGTTTTAAGGCCTCCGATTTTTTTTCTAGTTAACTACTCACCCGAAATCGATGAAACTGGCTTTACTTCTCGACGTAATCGCCCTGCAGACGTACACATTTTTCACAACGCTGACGCCATGATTCCATTGCAGCGGCGAAGCCTTCTTTAGGAGTCTGTTTTGACCACTGGAAAATCGCTGAGGCAATAGAAGCACGGCTGGTGAATGTGTGGTCACGGAGAGTGCCTTTCATTGTTACAAAAAGCCAAAAGTCACTAGAAGCCAGGTCAGGTGAGTAGGGAGCATGAGGAATCACTTCAAAGTTGTTATCACGAAGAAACTGTTGCGTAACGTTAGCTCGATGTGCGGGTGCGTTGTCTTGGTGAAACAGCACACGCGCAGCCCTTCCCGGACGTTTTTGTTTTGCAGTGCAAGAAGGAATTTATTCTTCAAAACATTTTCGTAGGATGCACCTGTTACTGTAGTGCCCTTTGGAACGCACTGGCGGTTACCCGAAATTTTTTTGGTGGCGGTGATTCTGTGTGCTTCCATTGAGCTGACTGGCGCTTTGTTTCTGGATTGAATAATGGCATCCACGTCTCATCCATTGTCACAACTGACGAAAAGAAAGTCCCATTCATGCTGTCACTGTGCGTCAACATTGCTTGGCAACATGCCACACGGGCAGCCATGTGATCGACCGTCAGCATTCGTGACACCCACCTGGATGACACATTTCGCATTTTCAGTTCGTCATGCAGGATTGTGTGCACAGAACCCACAGAAATGCCAACTCTGGAGGCGATCTGTTCAACAGTCATTCGGTGATCACCCAAAACAATTCTTTCCACTTTCTCGATCATGTCGTCAGACCGGCTTGTGCGAGCCTGAAGTTGTTTCGGTTTGTTGTCACACGATGTTCTGCCTTCATTAAACTGTCGCACCCACGAACGCACTTGAGACACATCCATAACTCCACCACCACATGGCTCCTTCAACTGTCGATGAATTTCAATTGGTTTCACACCACGCAAATTCAGAAAACGAATGATTGCACACTGTTCAAGTAAGGAAAACGTCGCCATTTTAAGTATTTAAAACAGCTCTCATTCTCGCCGCTGGCGGTAAAATTCCATCCGCCGTACGGTGCTGCCATCTCTGGGACGTATTGACAATGAACGCGGCCTCATTTTAAAACAGTGCACATGTTTCTATCTCGTTCCAGTCCGGAGAAAAAAAATCGGAGGCCTTGGAACTTGAATGCACCTCGTAATACAGCTAATTTCTGAATTACATTGAAAAGGCAAATGCTGATTTTAACAACATGTAGAGAGTAAGTTACAGACTCGTTCCAGTATTTCATAGCTATTCAAATATAGCTTCTGATGAAATTTACCGGTATGACTGGTGCCCTAGTCTATAAACTATTTTCAAATTCAGTAATGAAACATAGTGGACAACATTTTCCTCGTTTCTCCCAATTCTGATACTTTTTTAAGCATGAAACGTATTTTAAATCAATGCTTTTAGTACAACTAAGATGGGCTACACTCTAACTTTCACTTTCATTTTAATGACACTTAAAATACTAGACACTATTTGGAGGGGGATGTACGCAGTTGGAACATTATGCAATGCGGTGTGTGTTTATGCTCATTAACTTAAACGATATGGAAATAATGCAAATCAGTGTCATTGTTACAGATCATTTTATTATAACCCGCTGATGGGCTTTAAGGAAGAGTGAGATGGCATGTGATGTGATATAAAGCACAATTGAGCTAGTTCCTCCATCTCGGATTTCCGACTGGCTATTTCATTTCTGATAGGGACACTATGTTGGGGTCAAAGCACTACTGACCTAATGCCCCATCTTCGAATCTTTTGATTTGGTGGAGAAAGGGGCATGAGAGAGGGTTTACAAATTACCCACTAACATAACTTGATTACTTCCACAATCTTGTACCACTACATTGTGACTGATTTTATGTAATGAGAGGAGGAAGGGGGGGGGGAAGGGGCGTGGCTTACATCTGATTACCTTATCACTGATAGAGCGATTATGTCACTAATTAGGCTGATGGCGCCGCTAAGTCAGTGACCTCAGTCATGTGATGGGCACAATGGGTATGTATGTAAGAAATATGGGTTGGAACCGGCGTGCAATTTGTACTTATTGTATACAGCTTCTGATGAAATTTACTGATGCTACTGATTAGCCAGTCTATAAAAGATTTTTCAACGTCAGTAATGAAACATAGTTGACAACATGCAGTTCTGATACTTATTCAATGTAAAACGTTTTCTTTTAATCATAATCATGTTTGGGCTACACTCTAGTTGGTTGTTTCATATTAATGGTAGTTAAAATACTGGGGTTTGACTGGAGGGGGATAAGGGGATGTGGTACATTACGTAGTGTGTGTCGATGCTTGTGTACCTAAAAATTATGAAAATAATGCAGCTTGGTGTGATTTTTACAGACCATTTAATTACTACTACCTGATTGGTTGGAAAGAGGAGTAAGAGAAGGTATGGAGTGCTGTAAAGCACAATTGAGCTAGTTCCTCCATCTTGGATTTCTGATTAACTGTTTCATTTTTAATATATCACCTTGATTCTTTGGAGATAGGGGAACTATGGTGGGGCATACTGCACAACTGTACTAATTCCCCATCTCTCGAATTTTTGATTGGTTGGAAACAGGGGCGAGACAGCGTGTTTTCAACGTCCCACAAACAAAATTGATTAATTCCACAAACTTGAATTTTCTTTGATTGGCTCTGTTGTTTTTAATGTTGTATTGCGATTACTTGTAGGTAATCAGGGGAGGGAAGGAGGCGAAAGTGGCATGAGTTGCAACTAATGGAGACGATGCCATCACTGAGAAGGGTGATTACGTCACTGACAAGACTCATGGGATCACAAGGTCACTCACCTCAGTCACATACTGTAAACAAAGTGTGTTGAACAATTGTTATGTAAACAAAATGTGCTGAAATCGGCATATCATTACTGCTCATATACAAAATGCAAGATTATGAGAAAGATTTTCGAAATATCAAAAATAACCAATCTCACTGCAATTCGTTTAACAAAGGGTACATGAAGCCAGCTAAATTCATTTACAACAAAATTTCCGTTAAAAGTAGAATTCCTTTGAAAATTTGGTTCGGCAGTTAATGCAATCACTCTACATCCTCCTGTCCCCGTCGTGATTATTACAACACAATTCTTTCACAAATTTTTCACGGTTTTTCCAAACACATTATTATTCATCAGTTTAAAAATGTTTCTCAAAGTATTTTATTGCACTCATGCGTTTATGTGCATTAAACTCAATATATGGTTTCAATCAGGAGTGTACCTAAAAGATAAAATTCATTAAGACCCTTTTATTTTGCAACACTGATTCTATTTCTGTATTGAATGGCAGCTTTTCATACAAGTTCGTAATTAATTTCTTTGTTACCTTACAATGAGGTGGTGGAAATAATGGCAAATCTCAATGAATATCGTGAATACTGTTATGGTATTCGAGATTTACTTCTATTACAGACACTGAGGCTAATCGCAATGAAAGTCATTAATAACCTCAGGAAATTCGAGACCCATTTCTGAGACGTACCCTACGTCCAAATCATTTGGTACATTTGCAAAAATGAATGTTTCAACACTTTCTGGAGAAACATATACACAATCTGACACTGGAGCGTACGGTACCATTATCCATCTGTAAAGAATATTCACATCAAGACGTATGGTGTGACACATGTCAGTTTTATGAACAAGACTTGACATGAATCTGTTGTTGACAACAGCACGTACGCAAGAACAATTGACAGTCCCGCTTGTAATACTTATTTCATCAAAATAAAGTTGTTCAGTATTGGTGTTTATATGGAACTCTGTTTTTCTAATTTTCAGAACAGCATACCGTGACAAACTAAGTGAAGGAATGTAATCAGCAGGATCCAGTTTGTATGATTTAAGACACAGACCAGGAAAGCTTTTAAACATGCCAGCAACGAGTAGAACATCAATTATTAAACATATATAAGAATAATATCCAAGTGCCTCACATTTGAATACATTCTACACATCTTTAGCGTTGTTGTATTCACCTTCTGACATCGTTACAAGTGTTAATAAACTTTTAAGCTTTTCAGTCAAGAAAAGTGATCTTCCAGGAAAAACGATATATACTCCTGTGGAAAAATTCAGTTATCATTATCTTGGGTTCATCTGATTTCATGTATGATGCTCGATTTGCGCATGAGTATATAAAAAAATTTTGCTAATGCATATTCCATTCGCTCTAATTTTGAAATTCATTAGTGTTTTTAGCAAATGGTTTTTACATGTCTATCTTAGACTATTGACACTGGACATACTTGTGGTGATGGGACGTCGGACTCTGTTGCACGAAATAAAAGTATTAGTGTGTTTTGCATAATTTCTGTAAGATTCAATGCAACCTGTGATTAAGTTATAGGCAATAGGCTACAATGGAATGGAATAAATAAAATGAAATGAAATGAAGTAAAACAAAATAAATTCTGGTCCCGAGTAGCAAGTTGTTGACTTGGAGAACATCTAATTAATTATTTCGACTTTCTGAACTATTTTGGCGAGCTGTTTGAAGTACTGCATGGCAAGAAGCATTAACTGCATATCCCCCCTCTAAGTTAACTGTGTCGTGACATTCGTAAAACATATACTATTACGTGACTACAGTTTCGTGTGTGATCTTTTTACTACTTGTATAGACACACATTTGTGGTAGCTCAGCGAAATCTAGTAAGTTCAGCTTTTGATTTTGATTTGATGTACTTACGAATGTACTATCTCTTGTGTTGAGTACACTGTGTGTCGTACAGACAGCTGCACTGGTGGGAACACCAGGTAAGTTTGAGAGGTGGATGAAGTGCACCTGCCCTGCAAACACACATTACTGGTACTTGGGACAATATCAGTATGATGCCTGGAACTCCTGCAAGTGTCGTCTCCTTTAACAGAGCGATATGTCGACAGTACGTTGTTCGTCAGGGCTAGTCATTCTATACTCTGTCTAAGTCGGTTCATGGACTTTTGCTGTGTTCAGTACCAACGCAATTGCTAAATTAATAGTAGAATGTAATCTGACCACAATAGGATATCGGAAATCTTTTAGATTTATGTAGATGTGTATGACTGGAAATGAAGGAGCGTCACTGCTAAGTACTACATGTCGCAAATGATTCTAACACACATCCAATATCAGTTAGCTGAACTTTGTGAATTTTATAAACTCTCTCATACCACCAGACACTCTACTTTTGTTTGGTTTAAACTGTATGTGCAATCAACTCAATCTGCATTTAACTTTTCTTTGGAATGAAAATAACACAAACAACGCTCTGATACTGCAATATACTTAGGAGAAGGAGTATTACTACTTCACGTTAGGCGTGTCCAGTTTTTTGTGTAATAGAAATGGAATATATCCGTATTAAAATCTTCGACATCAACAGATATATGTATCTTTTATAACTGCATATTGTTATATGTAGCGGTATTATTCGAAATATTTTCTCATCCCTTTTGACTTCCATACAAATCCATTCATAATCCGAATGCTGCCTAGCGCTGACATTTAAAGAGACACCATAGTACATTTACTTGAAAGAAAAACGTGAACATGTTTCACCGCTGCAGCGAACGGTTTGTTAAGAAAGTTTAACTTCTTTGCATGTGACTACTATTTAGACACACATTGTGCATCCTTATTTACAGAGTATGAACCTGTCAGAATTCAATCAGGCGTCGTCTTTTGACTGAACATTTATTACTGATATTTTATTTAACATAAATTTGGACTGAGTGTTTAGTTTAGTCCCGCATAAGATCCTTTATTGTAACTTACGTTAACACACTGTTGAACTGTTTATTTATTATCTTCAAAAGTCTCAGGTATCTCCAACAGCTTACAAGCAACATTACCTGAGTATCAGCAATCACTAATTTTGGATGGAATTAAAATCGTACTGTTTGTATTGCGGCGGATTTTTTTTTCACCTGACAGTGGGCAAGAGGAACTTGCACACTAGCAAATGATTTTACGATGTTAGCTACATAGACTAACTCTGTTCTCAACAGCGTGCAAACAGACTTCCAAGAAAGGTATTCAATTGGTGAGAGATCTGGAGAATTTGCTGACCAGGGCAGCAGTCGAACATTTTCTGTATCCAGAAAGGCCCGTGCAGTACCTGCAACATGCGGTCGTGCATTATCCTGCTACAGTGTAGAGTTTCGCGGGAATCGAACAAAGAGTGGAGGTACGGGTCGTAACACATCTGAAATGTGACGTTCACTGTTCAAAGTGCCGTCAATGCGAACAAGAGGTGACCGAGACGTGTAATCAAAGGCACCCTATACCATCACGCCGGGTTATGCGCCAGTATGGCGATGACGAATGCACGCTTCCAATGTGCGTTCAGCGCTATGTTGCCAACCACGGATACGACCATCATGATGCTGTAAACAGAACCTGGATTCATCCGAAAAAATGACTTTTTGCCATTCGTGCATCCAGGTTCGTCGTTGAATAGACCATCGCAGGCGTTCCTGTGTGTGATGCAGCGTCAAGGGTAACCGCAGCCATGGTCTCCGAACTGATAGTCAATGCTGCTGCTAACGTCGTCGAACTGTTCGTGCAGATGGTTATTGTCTTGCAAACGTCACCATCTGTTGACTCAGGGATCGAGACGTGGCGGCACGATCCGTTACAGTCATGCGGATAGGATGCCTATCATCTCGACTGCTAGTCATACGAGGCCGTTGGGATCCAGCACGGCATTCCGTATTACCCTCCTGAACCCACCGATTCCATATCCTCCTAACAGTCATTGGATCTCGAACAATGCGTGCAGCAATGTCGAGATTCGATAATGCGCAATCGCGATAGACTACAATCCGACCTTTATCAAAGTCGGAAACGTGATGTTATGCATTTCTCCTCCTTACACGAGGCATCACAACAACATTTCACCAAGCAACGCCGGACAACTGCTGTTCATCTATGAGAAATCGGTTGGAAACTTTCCTCATGTGAGCACGTTGTAGGTAACGCCACCGGTGCCAACCTTGTGTGAACGCTCTGAAAAGCTAATCATTTGCGTATCACAGCATCTTCTTCCTGTCGGTTAAATTTCGCGTCTGTAGCAAGTCATCATCGTGGTGTAGCAATTGTAATGGCCAGTAGTGTAATTCACACGTCCAACGTCAAAGATAGCTAACGCCCGTCCGCTAGTGCGTGTATGTAAAGCAAAAATGATAAGCATCTCTACAGTGGCGATACTGCCGCCACTGTTATGTGGCTGGTGCGGAATCTGAACAGACAGCATCTTTAGGATATAGAAACATGCCTATCAATTTTCGTTAATGTCGCACAGATCCTTCCTGTAATTCCTTTTTTTTTCTTTTTTTTTTTTTTTACCCTCGATCTCGTCACTCTGATGATTCGTAGTCACAACTGGATGAGCTGACTTAAGTGACCCCAGTGATGGGATGTCAGACGCAGAGTTCCCCCCTCAATGGAGTCCTGGTGGCGTTTCGCCCCCGTTCCGTTTCCGGCAGCCCATTGCCTTCGCTTGCCTCGCCTTGCCGTCTAGACGTCAGCCGCGGGCGCGGGACTGCATCTCGGTGCGACCCTTCCGGCCGCGGACTACGAGAGCCGCCCAGAAAATGGAGCGTCTGCGGGATTTGCATCCCATCTGCATAAAATGTCAGCGGCGCCGCCCGCGCGCCTGTTTAGAACGCGGATCTGCCGCCCGCCACACAGGCGCAGCGCAGCCACTGTGCTGCGGGTCTTGGCTGCCAGCCGCGCCTCCTCCAGCCGTGGCCTCGCTTCTTCCTCCGATTTAGATGCGATCCCCCCGTGTCTCCGCTGATTTACACGGTGCTCTTTTCTGTGTCCTCAGTCTCGTGTCTTCCTAAGACACCGCTGTTCCTCGTGACTGATTGAAGGTGTGAAGTTCTCCGGTGCGCTCAAACGGAGCTCTATGCGCTCCGACACTTCAGCACTCTACAGATAAACAATGGTTGCTAAGTTTTTATCTTCCTACTGAGTATACATTTACTGTTTACCTTATGAAATATACAGTATACAACGGACACTTTAAAAATCATTTAGAAAAAAAGAATAGTGGGTGAGATAATTTTGTACACATCGTTTCCCTTATTTCTTAAAAATATTAGTTTTTTTAATTTATACGTTTACACGTGCGCTCTAACCAAAGCTGGAATTTTTATCCCAATCTGGCTCTGATACCCCAAAATCGGGGTTTTCGATTAATAGAACAGTTCCATGAGATGACAAAAATCGCTAACCATACTTATTTTCTTTATCATGAGAAACAAGTAGGTGCAATGTCTTCGTCAGTTTTTCCTGGTATCATAATTGACTAGCAGTAAGCAAATCGTTGTATACCACTTCTATCCTCACTGGTGCACTTCCGTATTTTTTGACACATCTTGAAGTAGACAAGCAGTTTCTTGCTGTTTAGGTTCAAATGGCTCATAGCACTATAGGACTTAATATCTGAGGTCATCAGTCCCCTAGAACTTAGAATTACTTAAACCCAACTAACCTAAGGACATCACACACATTCATGCCCGGGGCAGGATTCGAACCTGCGACCACAGCGGTCGCACCGTTGGATATCCGTGATGTACGATGACGACAGGAGTAACACCTCTGTGACACTAGAAACTCTGCGACGTCGGTAATCACGTGTAGTGAACAACAGCAGTTCATAGTCTAGCACTATTCGGCACTGTCTGACAGCAGCCCATGCTTCCTCGTCAAGGAGCCCTTGGTTTCGGGATGACATGGAATGTTGCAAGGAGGTCATTACTTCTTCTTGCGGCCACAGGCGCAGATGTGAAGGCGTTACAAAGTGCACAGTACTTCATTCTTCCGTTCTTGTGGCCAGACGTTGTCGACCAGAACATTAACGACGGGTAGGCCCACATCTCATGTTGCTACGCAGTCAAAAGTGGGGCCACAGTCTCCTCTGAATGCCCCACAATTGTTGCCACTGCGCCACTCGATATGCAGGCCAAATGGAAACGCACAATGAGGCCACATTAAAAAAATGCATTACCACGGGTCATCTCTGTACCCTTTACTGTGACCACTCATCATCTGAAGCAGTTCCCACCGTCATATACCTTACCAGGTCTGGCATCAACAGTTAAACCTAAAAAACACAAATACACTCAGGTGGCCGTTCCACCTAGTGCGGAGAATTACAACTCTAATTGTGCAGAATCCAGCCTCTCGTATACACTTGTTACATTGACATCTTCAAATGTCGTCTGCGTGCTTCACGTTTTTCTGAGGCGGTGTACAGGACGACAATTACTGAACTATATGAAATAAAATCGTCATAACTTCTAGTTTGCTTTAGGACGTTGAAACTGTACTGTCGGCAGCGGGGCATGATGGGCATTAGTATTCCTCGAAGCCTAGTTTCATATGGATGGGTTAGTCAGTAAGCAAAATCGGAGCATTTGAGGGACTAAGAGCCTACATTTCGCGATCGAGGAGTCTCTTCACCCTCAACGGGTGACTTTGTGGTGCGCAATGTCCAGGCACTGAATAATCGGTGCGGTATTCCTTGATGGCACGCTGACTACCGAACGGTGCGTGATGGTCTTGGAATATGATTTCAACCCCATAATCCAAAGTGACCCTTATTTCGAGAAGATGTGGTTCATGCAAGGCGAAGCTCGACCCCATCGAAGCAGCAGAGTGTTTGATGTCTTGGAGGAGCACATTGGGGAGCGTATTCTGACTCTGGGGGACCCAGAGGCCACTGCCATTGGCCGCCATATTCTCCGGATCTGAACACATGCGACTCTTTCTGTGTGGATATATTGTAGACAAATTGTACGGCAATAATCCCAAAATAATTGCTGAGCTGAAAACAGCCATTCACGAGATCTTCGACAGCATAGATAATCTGACACTTCAGCGGGTGACGCAAAATTTCGTTATTCGTCTGCGCCACATCATCGCTAATTATTGCAGGCATAAGAAACATGTCATAAGCAAAATCCGAATATTGATAGTGACATTAACATGTTGAATAACGTGTGTGCGCACCGTAGTTTGTAACAAATTTTAATTTTCTTTCATGTAGATCAGTAATTGTCACCCTATGTTTTCTAAAGGTGACTAGTTGCCAAAAGGGAGTAGAGCGATCAGAGATGTTATTTCAGTTGCTTACACATTTTCTAAAAATAAGACAATAAAAACTTTCACATGCAATTTCCATATTTTTGCAACATTCTATCCTTAAACGTTCTCTGTAAACGAACTATCCGCCATTCTCTAGGTGCCGTCCTTTTAAATCAGATGTAAAATTTTAAACCACTAATAACGGTTCTAGGCCCTTCAGTCCGGAACCGCGGGACTGCTACGGTCACAGTTTTGAACCCTGCCTCGGGCATGGATGTGTGTGATGTCCTTAAGTTAGTTACGTTTAAGTAGTTCTACGTTCTAGGGGACTGATGACCTAAGGTGTTAAGTCCCATAGTGCTCAGAGCCATTTCAACCACTAATAACGTGACATTGCAAAACGATCCGCGATCCCCAGGTCAGATTATTTTCAAAACAATGGCTATAAACACGCTTGAAGTGGGAAGTTCATGGGTCTAGCTTGTAATAACAAATCAAACATTTATTATAAAATAACAAACAATTTGCTGAACAGATTTAAAAAAATGGTAAAACTGTAATCTGTCACAAATTTGTATTGAACGGGACAGTATGTTACTAGAGAAGGGCCTGTTGGAGCTGGTAGGCCGTTGTATTTTTGAATTTACTTGCATAATTACTAAGAGGGTGACCTAAAGTTTAATAAAATTTAACGTGAACAGAAAGCCATATTACAATTCTGCACTTTTCACTTTAACGAATGTTGATAGAAAGAAAGGAAACGACATGTGATACATAAAATACGAGGGTGAGTCAAATGAAATCCTTAAATTTGTAATTACAAGTCGAAATTTCGCGCCGTTATCCTGTAAGACGGTAAGCGTGCTACAAACAGCATGTAGAATGGCCTGTAGGTGGCAGCATAGTGCAGATGCTCACATACCGTCGCAGTATCAGAATAAAGATGTCCGCCCCACTTGCGACATGTACCAGGGAAGAACAACATTCTGTTATTCGGTTTTTGCGTAGTGAAAGTGTGAAACCTATTGAAATTCATCGACGAATGAAGGTTCAGTACGGTCATGCATGTTTGGCACAGCAGCAAGTCTATGAATGGAGTAGGAAGTTCGCAAATGGTGTGACTTCAGTGGAAGTTGTTCCTCGTCCAGGTCACCCACGACGAGTTGTGACTCCACAGAACATTGCAGCAGTTGAAGCCATAGTGAAGGAAAACCGCCGAGTGACACTGAATGACATTGCTGCATGTTTACAGATTAGCCATGGGTCAGCACACCACTTTGTGCATGATGTGCTCCACTTTCACAAAGTGTTGCAACAATCACAGACCTGAATTTTGAGTGTCGTCCTCATCCACCATACTCTCCAGACCTTGCCCCAAGTGATTTCCATACGTTTGGACCAATCAAAGACGCAGTGGGAGGAAATAAGTTCCGTTCTCATGAAAAGGTACGCCACGTGGTGCGTGAGTGGTTGCGCGGACTACCAAAAGAATTATTTTCTAAAGGAATTTATACACTTTGTAAGCGCTGGAGGACTTGCATTAAGCGTGGGGGAGATTATGTTGGAAAGTGATACAGCTTTGTACCACTTCTGCACAGTAAATAATATTTAAAAAATAATATTTAAAGGTTTCATTTGACTTACCCTCGTATTAGAACAGACCGTGTGTCGATCGTGAGACTTCTGTGTCACTAGTTAGGCACTTCGGCACTGAGCCTCGCCGCTGTAATTTGGACAGCTTTAATACATATTTAATTAATGGGACGTTCACTACACATTTCTTGAATATCGGAATGATTTGATGTTAATTTTCACACGGTCAGAAGTGCACCCCAAGCAATATACGTAGAAACGGATCTCCATCATTAGATGCATGATTTTAAGATATCCTCTCTGCATCCATTACCGTTGCAGGGGCCTATAATCTTACTTTTGTGGCGCCCAGGTAGCACGTCCACTGCTCACAGTTTGTGAAACTCTGGTCTAGAGGATTAGATACAAGATACACTACTGGCCATTTAAAATGCTACACCAAGAAGAAATGCAGGTGATAAACGGGTATTAGTTGAAGAAATTTATTATACTAGAACTGAAATGTGGTTACATTTTCACGCAATTTGGGTTCATAGATCCTGAAAAATCAGTATCCAGAACAACAACCTCTGGCCGTAATAACGGCCTTGATACGCCTGGGCATTGAGTCAAACACAGCTAGGATGGCGTGTAAAGGTAAGCTGCCCATGCAGCTTCGACACGATTCCACAGTTCATCAAGAGTAGTGACTGGCGTATTGTGACGAGCCAGTTGCTCGGTCACCATTGACCAGACGTTTTCAGTTGGTGAGAGATCTGAAGACTGTTATATCCTAGCCAGTAATGCCACCCGAGCCCGCTGCCAAAAGGTTGGCAGCATCAAAGTCCGGACGCCGTCCGCATAAGCAGCGCCAGCGAGACTGGAAATCGCCGCAAGTCTGCGCGCGCCACCGCTGGCTTCTGGTTTCTTAAGCGCTGGAGTCGCGAGCGCTAGGACAGTTCTGCATTCGCCGCTCAGTTGTATACTCGCCACCGAATTGTGTACTTGCTAGTCAGTTGTGTGTTCATCGCAGCAGAGTTGTTGTTTGTCGTCAGCCGACGCTGACCTAGCCGCTCCGACTCGAACTAGACAGATTTCTGTAGACACCGAGTTCACTACTGTGTTTCTGTATCTTCGTTAATAAAGATAAGTTCCGACTTTTATTTAATCAGAGTGTTTGGGTTTTCATCTTTCTATTCACTGTTCCAGCGGACCGGTCGGCCCGCTATTAAAAGTGTGGCGGTGACTTCGTAAGCCGTTTCTACAGCGAAATTGCTTGACGCTACGAACGCCGCCACAAAACTGGCGACGAGGACTTCCGAACTCGTGTGCAGGGCTGGTTCAACTTGTTTCTTGTCATACGAATTATAGAGATAAAATTTTGGGGGCTGGTTTAATTTGTGTTCACTATGTCTGCCGAATTACAACAGTTGATCTTGTTACAGAGTCAGCAAATACAAAGTCTGGTGGACGCAATCGCCAAACAAGCGGCTAATCCTCCACCACAAAAGGAACAAGCACAGGCAGCACTACCTTTCCGTGCTTTTGATGCATCGCGAGAAGAATGGCGAGAATATATCGCGCAGTTGCAAGCGCACATGACAGTCTACAAAATGACAGGTACTGAGCGGCAGCTTTATTTCATTTCCACTGCAGGCGTGGAAGTCTATCGACTACTTTGTAAGTTGTTCCCGGAATCCAAGCCAGAAGCTTTAGACTATGACGTTGTTGTTAACAAGCTTGCTGAGTATTTCGAGTCGCGAGTTCATGTGGCAGCAGCCAGATTCAAGTTCTTCAGATTAAAGTAACTGCCACATCAATCTAATAAACAGTGGTTAACAGATTTACGGGGCCTCACCCGTCAGTGCCGATTTAATTGTGTGTGTGGAGCTTCCTACAGTGATGTCATGTTACGAGACGCTATTACTCAAAACATTGCAGATTCTCGTATTCGTGCTGCTATCTTAAAGTTGCCTGACCCGTCATTAGAGACTGTGATGAACATCATTGAAGCCCAAGATACTTTTGACTATGCTGAGTGTGAGTTAGATCAGCCATGTATTTCTCAAATTGCCTGTGCTAAGCAAGTTATGTCACGCCCGCGGCCCCACCGGCAGAGTCAGACTGTAAACACTAGCCGGCCGCGTCATGTTAAACACATTCGTCAGCCGCGTGTGCAAAATGATAGAGTTAAGTCTTGCCCTAAGTGTGTTCTTGCTCATCCTCGTGAACGTTGCCCGTTAAGAAACGCGGTTTGTCACTTTTGTCAAAGTAAAGGACACATCCAGACTGTTTGTCTGCGTAAACGCAAGAACAATTCTAGTGCTGCCCAGCCCATGGATATTCATGTTCTTCAAAGCCAGCCCGCCCAGAAGGTCGCGTTTAAAGACCCTTCCACGGTTCGTGTGGGTAATAAACTTGTTCGCAATAAGCCACCCACCCAGCCCTCTGTTATGCGACCCAAGCGTAATTCAAACGCTGTAAAAAGTAATGTACAGACTGCAAGTGAAGCGGGAGTTGTTGTTCACCCGCCCAACCCACGAGTTGTCGTAAGCAGCGAACACGCGCTAAACGCGCTGATTTTGTGTCTTCCGCCTCCACTGCACCGATCCAGAGACAATGTAATAAACTATTTGTGAAGCTACGCATCCAGGATAAGACCTTCAATTTTCAATTAGACACTGGTGCGTCTGTGACTCTCATAAATAGTGCTACGTATGCGGCTATCGGCCGCCCTAAACTTTCAGCGGCAAAACATTCTTTGGCTACTTATAGTGGAGAACAAATTCCTGTGTTAGGTGTATGTAGCGTGCCAGCCACATTCCGTGGCAATACCAAAACAGTTTCATTCACAGTGCTCCGCGCTACAGACAGTGTAAACATTTTCGGATTAGACTGTTTTGACTTGTTTGGCCTGTCTATCCAAGACAATGTGTTGCAAATTAATTCTGTTGTTGTTCCTCAAGACAGCATAACCGATTTGTGTAAACGATACAGTGACATATTTAAAGACGTACTAGGTTGTGCTGCGAACTTTGCCGCTCATATTACGTTAAAAGATAATGCTCAGCCTCGATTTTGTCGTGCTCGTCCAGTGCCTCACGCCCTCCGGGCACCTGTAGAAGATGAACTTCGTCGTTGGCAATACAACGGTGTTATTCAACCCGTTTCAGCGAGCCAGCGGGCTTCTCCCTTAGTTATTATAAAGAAACCGTCTGGCAAGTTACGTTTGTGTGCTGATTTTAAGTCGACAGTTAATCCTCAGACTGTCATTGATTCTTTTCCTTTGCCTAGACCGGACGAGCTGATGGATAAGTTAGGGGAAGCTCGTTTCTTTTCCAAAATTGATCTCCGTGAAGCATATTTGCAATTGCCCCTCGACGAGCAATCACAACAGTATTTTGTCATAAACACGTCGTTGGGGTTGTTCCGTTTTCTGCGTTTGCCTTTTGGTTGTGCGTCAGCTCCAGCTGTTTTTCAGCGTTTTTTGTCACAACTTCTGGCTAATGTGCCATCGTGTTGCAACTATTTAGACGATATTGTTGTGTCCGGTCGGACGCCTGCTGAACATTTCCGTAATTTGAATTGTTTGTTAACAGTGTTGTCTCAGGCAGGCCTACGTTGCAACATCGATAAATGTTCATTTTTCCTTACGGAGATGGAGTATCTGGGACATGTTATTAATGCTCAAGGCATTCATCCCTCCCAGTCACATTTAGCAGCTATTCGTGATTTGCCCGCCCCTCGCAATCTGCATGAATTGCAAGCAGTTCTTGGCAAATTGACGTATTATATTAGGTTTATACCTAATGCATCACAGATTGCTGCACCGTTGCATCGTCTCCGCCGTAAGAATGTTCCGTTTGTGTGGTCAGCTGATTGCCAATCAGCCTTTCAGCAGCTTAAAGAGGCTTTATTGAATGATCGTTGTCTGGTCCATTACGACCCTAACAAGCCTCTGGTGTTAGCTTGTGATGCCTCTTCTTTCGGCCTCGGTGCTGTGTTGTCTCACCGAGTCGGTAACACCGAACGTCCTATTGCGTTCGCATCTAAATTGCTAAACAAAGCTCAGTGTAATTATAGCCAATTGGACAAGGAAGCGTTGGCTATTGTGTTCGGTGTCACAAAATTCCATCACTACCTCTATGGTAGACCATTCTATTTAGTAACAGATCACAAGCCCCTGACGTCACTGTTTCATCCGTCTAAACCAGTTCCTCAGCGGACAACTCAGAGACTACAACGTTGGGCTCTTTTGTTATCACAATACCAGTATGAGATACTGTATCGCCCTACAGCTCAGCATGCAAACGCTGACGCGCTTTCTAGATTGCCGATTGCTGCGGATGATGTCTTCGATTCCTCTGACGACTCTTGCCATCAGATTGACGCCGATGAGCATCAATCCCTCCGGTATTATCCGATTGATTATCGTCAGGTGGCACGTGAGACAGCTACGGATCCTCATCTGAGTTTACTATTACGTTTTGTTCAACGTGGTTGGCCGTCCAAGGCGAAGGACATATCGGATCCTGTGGTTCGTCGCTATTATCCGCAACGTCATCTGTTGTCTGTTTCGCATGGAGTTTTGCTGTTACGCACAGAGAATGACCAGCTTCGTGTAGTGGTTCCCCAAGTGCTCCAATCCGAGGTCCTCGACTTGTTGCATCAAGGTCATTGGGGAGTGGTCCGCACCAAGCAGCTTGCCCGCCGTCATTGTACGTGGATCGGCATTGATAAGCAGATTACGCAGATGTCTACAGATTGTTCGACGTGTGCCGAACACCAAGCTGCTCCGCCTCAACGCTATTTTGAGTGGGCACGCCCTGCCGGTCCCTGGCAGCGAGTCCATATTGATTTCGCTGGTCCATATTGGAATTCTCGTTGGCTCATCGTGATAGATGCATTTAGTAATTTTCCGTTTGTTGTGCCCATGCAGTCTACAACGTCTGCACAAACTATACAGGCGTTGACTTCAATTTTTTGTATTGAGGATCTTCCAGAAGTTTTAGTGTCTGACAATGGTCCACAATTTACCTCTGCTGAATTTGAAAGTTTTTGTTCTACCAATGGCATTCGCCATGTTCTTACTCCGCCGTTCCACCCTCAATCGAATGGTGCAGCGGAACGTTTTGTACGTACATTCAAGGATCATATGGACCGCCTTCGTGCTACGCACTCTCGTCAGCAGGCCCTCATCACGTTCCTGTCGTCGTACCGGACCACGCCACGCGACGGCCCTTCGCCTGCGGAGCTTCTCCACGGCCGTCGTCATCGCACCCTATTACGGTTGTTGCACCCCCCGGATCGACCCGCCGCTTCTGAGCATCGCACGCGTTTTCAGCGCAACGACGCCGTTTTTTTCAGAGTTTATCACGGTCGCCGTCGTTGGGAACGTGGTACCGTGATAAGTGTCCAGGGTCGCGGGTTTAATACTGTTCAAGGTGCTACTGGGGTGCACAGGAGGCATCAGAACCAGTTGCGCCGCGCTGGCCGCCCGGATTCTGCCGCTCGTTCCTTGTCCACAGATTTGGTCCGCGGCGGGTTCCAGCCGCGCCTTCCGACTTCGCTGCCGCCCCCGGGGCAGCAGCAGCAGCCGTCGCCGCTGCCACGCCGACAGCCCGTCCCGTTGATGCCTCCCGCGCAGCTTCATCCGGGAGCGCCCCAGGTGGTCGCTCCGGCGCCTGCGGTCCCTCTTCAGTCGCCACCGCCTTCGGAGCTGATGGACGTCGACCCCTCAGCCGGGCCGTCTTCCCAAGCGGTGGCTGTGCAGCCTGTCCTGCAGCCGCTTTCCTTGGGCACCCCCAAGGAGTCTGACACCGCAGCGCCTTGTCCGGCGCCCACTCAGCAGCCGTCGACGCAGCGTCAGGAGACGCTGCCTCTCTTCGTGGGTCCCGACGCCCCGTCGCGTCCAGTACCAGAAGCTGCGCCCGTGGTCACAGGCGTGCACCCTGACCTCGGTTTTCAGTCGGTGTTTCCCGAGGCCCCGCGCAGCCAATGCTGTGGTGCGGACCGGGGACTGCCACCGACAACAGTCTCCGCCCCGGTCTCTTCTGCTACGCCTGCGGCCAGACCCCTCCCCCGCCGTCGACGCTCGCCACGTCATTATTGAACGACGGTGCGGCGATTTGGGAGGGAGGAGTGTTATATCCTAGCCAGTAATGCCACCCGAGCCCGCTGCCAAAAGGTTGGCAGCATCAAAGTCCGGACGCCGTCCGCATAAGCAGCGCCAGCGAGACTGGATATCGCCGCAAGTCTGCGTGCGCCACCGCTGGCTTCTGGTTTCTTAAGCGCTGGAATCGCGAGCGCTAGGACAGTTCTGCATTCGCCGCTCAGTTGTATACTCGCCACCGAATTGTGTACTTGCTAGTCAGTTGTGTGTTCATCGCAGCAGAGTTGTTGTTTGTCGTCAGCCGACGCTGACCTAGCCGCTCCGACTCGAACTAGACAGATTTCTGTAGACACCGAGTTCACTACTGTGTTTCTGTATCTTCGTTAATAAAGATAAGTTCCGACTTTTATTTAATCAGAGTGTTTGGGTTTTCATCTTTCTATTCACTGTTCCAGCGGACCGGTCGGCCCGCTATTAAAAGTGTGGCGGTGACTTCGTAAGCCGTTTCTACAGCGAAATTGCTTGACGCTACGAACGCCGCCACAAAAAAGACTGTGCTGGCCAGGGCAGCAGTCAAACATTTTCTGTATCCAGAAAGGCCCGTGCAGGACCTGCAACATGCGGTCGTGCATCATCCTGCTGAAATGTAGGTTTTCGCAGAGATCGAATGAAGAGCGGAGCCTCGGGTCGGAACACATCTGAAATGTAACGTCCACAGTTCAATGTGCCGTCAATGAGAATAAGAGGTGACCAAGACGTGTAACCAATGGCACCCCATACCATCACGCCGGGCGATACACCAGTATGGCGATGACGAATACACGCTTCCAATGAGCGTTTACCGCGCTGTCACCAAACACGGATGCGGCCGATGCTGTAAACAGAACCTGGATTCATCCGAAAAAATGACGTTTTGCCATTGGTGCACCCAGGTTCGTCGTTGGGTACACCATCGCAGGCACTCCTGTCTGTGTTGCAGCCATGGTCTCCGAGCCGATAGTCCATGCTGCTGCAAACGTCGTCGAACTGTTCGTGCAGATGGTTGTTGTCTTGCAAACATCCCCATCTGTTGACTCAGGGATCGAGACGTGGCTGCGCGATCCGTTACAGCCATGCGGATAAGATGCCTGTCATCTCGACTGCTAGTGATACGAGGCCGTTGGGATCCAGCACGGCGTTCCATATCACCCTCCTCAACCCAACGATTCCATATTCTGCCAACAGTCATTGGATCTCGACCAACGCAAGGAGTAGCGTCGCGATACGACAAACCGCAATCGCGATAGGCTAATATCTGACCTTTATCAAAGTCGGAAACGTGATGGTACGCATTTCTCCTCCTTACACGATGCATCAAAACATCGTTTCACCAGGCAACGCTGGTCAGCTGCTGTTTGTGTATGAGAAATCGGTTGGAAACTTTCCTCATGTCAGCACGTTGTAGGTGTCTCCACCGGCGCCAACCTTGTGTGAATGCTCTGAAAAGCTAATCATTTGCATATCACAGCAATTTCTTCCTGTCGGTTAAATTTCGCGTCCGTAGGACGTTATCTTCGTGGTGTATCAATTGTAATGGCCAGTAGTGTAGTCCACGACAAGTACGCTGATAACGAGTTTTATTTTCGTTCTGAGACTGCAAAGCTTCGTTGCTTCCGCTGATCTGTAGCTCATCCTCAAGAGCAGTCGTATTATCATCCACCAATACGGTGGAACTCACTCGAGTATAGGGTGTGTCATAATTAATTGGATAAACGCATACAGTTGAATCTACACGATATTGGAAGCAAAAAGTCTCAGTAATGACAGGTAGGAAATCACATACCTTAAGAACTATGAGCACCGTCTCCGCCCGCCCCTAGTAGCTCAGTGGTCAGGGCGACAGAATGTCATACCTAACGGCCCGGGTTCAATTGCTGGCTGGGTCGGAGATTTTCTCCGCTCTGGGACTGGGTGTTGTGCTGTCCTTATCATCGTCATTTCATCCTCATAGGCACACAAGTTGCCGAAGTGGCGTCAACTCGAAAGACTTCCACCAGGCGAACGGTCTACCCGACGGGAGATCCTAGCAACACGGCATTTACAGTTTACTTCTTCTCCAAGCCTTTGAAGAAAATTCCTTCTCTTGCGAGCTCTCTGCTTTCCGTACATTGGCAGGTGGCATTATAGAAAAAAAAGAAAGCAAGAAAAATTTGCAGTAAACAAGGGATTTAAAAATCATACCGTAAGCAGCTATGAGCACTTTTTCATCTTCGCTACTGCGAAACACATCTCCCTTACTGAGCAAGTGGTCGTAGCTCCTAAGGTATGTATTTTAGAGTCCATATGTACTGAGTAACTTTTGCTTGTCGTATCGTGTCCTTTCAACTGTATGCGTTTACACCATTCGTTAGTTCTATTATCTGTATCAGAGTCTTCCCCGAATTCTAAATCTTCTGTGTGTTCTTCTGTAACCTCTTCCTAGCACATCATTATACGATCAACCAGAACTTCATCTGCCATGCAGCTATGCTACTTTTATGAAGTCATTCTCAATTTTCTAAAATAAATATTCCCGAATGACACACAATGTTCCCTCTGACAATAGAAATTGACCGAAATGAGTAAACAATAAGCCAGCCACATTCAGCTGGATGCATAAGCCGTTTTCTTCAAGTTGCAAATTTCGAGTAGTCATTCTACTGCTGCTGTGTACGCGGAAACAATTTTCTCGTATATTATCTCAGCGCCTAACATTTTCGAGGTAATTTGTGAAACAAAATTATCTGCGATGTTCATTATACATGGGAAACGTCTTCCTGGAGCTCTAGTGGCGATATTTGTGGACGCTACTCAGTGCGCGGTAAGAGCTGTGTAGCAGCAATGGGTGAGGCAACGTTGCATCCATTAGCATTTCTTTCCAAGAATCTCTCTCCACAACAGACCAGCTGCAACGCTTTTAACAGGGAGTTACTAGCTACTTAGCTCTCATTGAAACATCTCCGCCATTCCAGAATGAGATTTTCACTCTGCAGCGGAGTGTGCGCTGCTATGAAACTACCTGGCAGATTAAAACTGTGTGTCGGACCAAGACTCGAACTTGGGAACTTTGCCTTCCGCGGGCAAGTGCTCTACCAACTGAGCTACCCAAGCACGACTCACGCCCCGTCCCCACAGTTTCCCTTCTGCCAGTACCACGTCTCCTGCCTTCCAAACTTAGCAGAAGCTCTTCGGCAAATCTTGCAGAACCAGCACTTCTGAAAGAAAGGATACTGCGGAGACATGGCTTAGCGACAGCCTGGGGGATGTTTCCAGAATGAGATCTTCACTCTGCAGCGGAGTGTACGCTGATACGAAACATCAGGGCAGATTAACACTGTGTGCCGGACCGAGACTAGAAATCGGGACCTTTGCCATCCGCGGACACGGGGACGGGGCGTGAGTCGTGATTGGGTAGCTAAGTTGGTAGAGCACTTGCCTGCAATAGGCAAAGGTCCCGAGTTCGAGTCTCGGTCCGGCACACAGTTTTAATCTGCCAGGAAGTTTCATATCACTGCTCTCTCTACTGCAGAGTGAAAATCTCATTCTGGAAACATCCCCCAGGCTGTGGCTAAGCCATGTCTCTGCAATATCCTTTCTTCCAGAAGTGCTAGTTCTGGAAGGTTCGCAGGAGATCTTCTGTAAAGTTTGGAAGGTAGGAGACGAGGTACTGGCAGAAGTGAAACTGTGAGGAATGTGCGTTAGTCGTGCTTGGATCGCTCAGTTTGTAGAGCACTTGCCCGGGAAGCAAAGGTCCCGAGTTCGAGTCTCGGTCCGGCACACAGTTCTAATTGCCCAGGAAGTTTCATCTCCGCCATTATCTAGAGGGCCTGGAGTTCAAGAGTTGTTCGGACCATAAACCTTTAAATTTGATATTCTACAGCGTCCGAGATAAAATCTCTTTGCCAAGTATGGCATGCGGAATACATTACTCAATTGATATAGACAATGGTGCTCCATTACAAAACGTCGTTGCTAACTAATTGTCACATAACTTGGCGGCCATCATGACAACTGATCTGGAGGCATTGGCCGCAGATTATGAAATCGGACCAATGCTTGTGAAAGGCCGCGCAGACCCTGGTTCTACTGGATACGACTTCAACGGGTGTCGAAGCTGTACGCAACTTCAGTTTTCGTATGGTGCGACATGGCAAGTTTAACGGGCGACAATTCATCTCAGTGTGTTGGGGACGGGTGGTTTTTCAACACTTTCCACGAATTGGCGCATCCTGGAATCAACGCATCTGCTAAAGTAGTTTCGGACAAAGTTGTGCGGCCGGGCATCAACCAACGGTGTCGACGCTAGGCCTATTGTTGCATGCAATGCCAGAGTTGCAAAAGCAGTCGCCATAGATCGGCTGCCATGGATGCGTACCACTCTCCGTCCAGTACATCTGCACTTACGCATGTAGGCATTATGGATCCCTTTGCTTTATTTCATGTTCCGATACGTATATAATCTGTAAAATTAAAGGCAGATAGAAAATAATCGTTCCTCATACTACTTCACTGCTACAAAACCCTAGCAATCATTGTTGTGGTAAGGGAGGAAACATTCTGACACTGACCCATTACGATACATTGTAAATAATACGTTATGGAATGGACTTCTGTTGGCTGTACAGCTTGCTACAAGTCGTATATAATAATGGGAGTCTATACTGGAAAAATACTACGATGTTTTCTGCGTAACACCCACCAATACCTCATACACAAGTTACGTTTATCCAGCAGGCGTGGTGGGTAGCTTTTTGTGCCTCGCCGAAGTTAGCCGGGCACATGGCGCCCGTTCTGAGAGCGAAACTCGGTTAAGCTCAAACGCCCAGTGGCGTGCTGAGCCAGTGTCCGGAATACTAACTAGGGAGTGCGATTTGTGGCGAGAACTGTTGACTCCTGTTTTGCGTGGAGCCGAATGCAATTACCGTAGTTTGCATCGCCTGATTAAATTTCTTGGCCCTCCGTCGGTTTGATTTCATTCCAAACCAGAAGCAAACAAGCCGGCTCTGAGCAGTCGAAAGGTTTTCTGAACAAAATGCTAAAGTGCAGAGAAGCGTCACGTAAAGCTCAACAGTATAAATGTCTGACTTCAGAACAGCCACATAATTAGAGAAAGAATTTAGCGAATGTGATTTTGTAACCCTATCCGAAAGAGATGAGAAGACACTACGTAAACATTTAGTACATTACTATGTTTGCAGTATCAATCGTAAGAAGATTTCCTCTATAGAATTCAAACTCCGTTTTGTCTCCAATAGGTGTATCACAATACGACATTATATAGAGTACGCCAGAAAAATGTATACACACTTTAAGGAACGAAATATATCACTCATGTTTTTAAACTAAAACTAATCTCCGAAAAGGCCTTGGAAGGCCCAACGGTACCGATCGGCCGCCGTGTCATCCTCAGCCCACAGGCGTCACTCGATGCTGATATGGAGAGGCATGTTGTCAGCACACCACTCTCCCGGCTGTATATCAGTTTACTAGACCGGAGCCGCCACTTCTCAATCAAGTAGCACCTCAGTTTGACTCACAAGGGCTGAGTGCACCCCGCTTGCCAACAGCGCTCGGCAGACCGGTCCAAGTGCTAGCCCAGCCCGACAGCGCTTAACTTGGGTGATCTGACGGGAACCGGTGTTACCACTGCGGCGAGGCCGTTGGCACGCTTATGTGTTTATTTTACATTTAATAATGGATCATACATGCTGTACAACCTTCAGTTTAGCACATGGTTAATTTAAATGTTTAAAATGTTCACCTTACACGGCTATACACATAACATAACAACGAGCGGACGCCGCAACTACGTAAGTCAGTGTCACAGTGGACATCGCTGCACGTGTCGCTCCAATCTCCTGGCGAAGTTCCTCCAGTGTGCGTGGCTTACGTCGATAGACGTTATCTTTCACAGTTCCCCACAAGTAAAAGTCCGTAGGTGTTGTATTTGGCGACCGTGGAGGGAACTCAATCGGCCCTCTTCGTCTAATCCAATACCCCGGAAAATTGACATCCAGGAAAGTTCGTACAGCCAGGTGGTAGTGTGATGGCACCCCGTCCTATTGGCAGAAGACCTCTTCATCGGCTCCATAAAGAACACGTGTGTCTGGTAAAATTGATGTACGTAACCTTTCCAGGTACACTTCCCCAGTGACAGTAGCATCAAAGAAAAAGGGTCCTACTAAGCTCCTACATGATAGTCCACACCATACATGAACCCCTGGTAGAATGACCGCTTTATCCACATAATCATGCGGATTTTCCGGTGCTCAGTACACACTGTCTTGTCGATTCACGGCTCCATTAACTTAAAATTTTGCCATGTCACTCCACACTAGCTTCGTCACAAATTGTTCGTCATCAGTTACCATTTGCTGATACCATTCGCAAAATTTCATTCCGCGATCATGATAATCATCATTATTCGCGTGCAGTAATCGTAAACATTCCACTTTGCAGCTTTCAGAATTCTTCATACACCTGTACCTTGTACTGGGAGCCCTGTTAGTCATAAAGGGGCTCTGCACCCCTGGACATCAAAATTAGAGAACAGGCTGCGTGGTTCTGGGCTAAATAAGGGAATAACGCGAAGATAGAAGACATAATAGGCATTGTGGTCGAGGATAATGGTGAGATAAGGCGAAGAGGCAACCAGTTAAGGCAGGAATTGTGGTAAGCACAAGATACAAGTTGCAGAACATTTGAACTTCTTCCGGATGTCCGGGAACGACTGCGCATGAAGTACTTTGTACATACCCGAGGATTGTTCCACTTCCTCACTGGTCATGGGCCCTACCCGACATATTTATGTCGGTTTGGGAAGAGGGCTACGCCCGCGTGTGAGTGTGGTGTATCAGAGGGTACTCCCGATCATGTGGTCTACAAGTGCCTCTTTTCAATGATGTAGCATCTACATTACAAGACCCGACCATGACACCTACCACTTGCTTAGACGAGAAGACACTTTTCAAACTCTCAACAAATTTTCTAACGAGGTATCACGAAAAGTGTTAAAAGAATTCCTGAGGGACATTGATTAACTAACAACCTGAGACATACCTGATACTAGCTGAATCCAGTGCCCTACTCCCATACCGCCTGTGCGTGGACAGGCCGGCTTTCCTCCCAGTCTGGAATCCGCCGCGTACCGGACTCGGGGGAGTGGGGTACAACGCCACCTATATAGGACAAGCCCCGGATACGACTTAGAATAGAATTAGTTGCTAGGACTTAGAATTAGGAAATTTAGTTAGGAACCTGCAGCGAATAACATCCTTGCCTTGCCCGGTGTCAGGGGAACGCTCATCGGGATTAGCACGATGAGCAAGGCTCTATAAGTAGGTTTGTAAACTACTGACACACCTGTGACGCTGCAGGCAGTAGAGATTAGTTATGTGTAGGTCTTATTAAGTAAATATTAATAATAAATTAGTTGCCCATTGTTAACCTAGTTATGGCTGTAGCTCAGTTATTAAATTTGTAATTAGCTACAGTTAATGTTGTATAAAATTGAGACCTACTAATTACATCAGGTAGTGGGTTGAGATTGTATAATTATTATTAAGTTGTAAATAAAGAATTTTCTTTTGTACCTTGTACTGCTGACCCCCATTTCACGTGCAGGTTGCGTAGCACACTTCTGTCGAGAATTAACAAACGAGCCGGCTGCAGTGGCCGAGCGGTTCTAGGCGCTTCAGTCCGGAAACGCGCGGCTGCTACGGTCACAGGTTCGAATCCCGCCTCGGCCGTGGATTTGTGTGATGTCCTTAGGTAAGTTAGGTATAAGTAGTTTTAGGTTCTAGGCGACTGATGATCTCAGATGTTAAGTCCCATAGTGCTCAGAGCTATTTGAACCATTTGAGCCCTTAACAAACGTTTCCAACACGAGAGCCGGCGAAGGAGGACCTGTAGCTGTACGCTGTCTTCCTGATCTTCCTTTCTGAATATCAGAAATCGTTCCACGCAATTCAAACTTGTCAATGGTGTGTTTAATTGTTAGGCGGGTTGGCGGTTGTGTTTCAAACTGCCGTCTCCTCTGACGTTTCACTTCAACGGCATTATCAAACATGGAAATCCACATCACAATACATTTTCGTAGTTCGAACGTAAAGCATTCTCCAGCCATCTCGTTGTCCCGTGCTGCAGGAAGTGAATCAGAAGGGGCCATCTTGGTCAAAGAAGGATGTCAGCATAACCTCCCCGCACTCGTCAACTCGTGTGGATGGCCTTTGCTTTTTTGATGGTGGTGACCTTGGATGCTTCCACTGGAGACTTTGTCGTTTTGATTCTGGTTCGAAGTGAAGGCACCATGAGTCATCTCCAGCGACCACTCGTGCCAGGAACGCATTCCCTTCCCGAGAAGAGCGCTGCAGATGAACCAGACAGTGGGCCGTTCGACATGCTTCCTGGTGTGATTGAAGACTGTGGTGTAACAGTTCTGTCACTAAATGGAACTGGGTTTTCTCTTTTGATGCTAGTCAATTGTCAGGATGAGCATTACTGCCAAGGGCATTTGATTCTAAAGCATTATGTTAGGATGAAAATACTAAATAAATTAATTTTTCTCTCTTAACAACATGTGGGCAGGGTGGGTTCTTCCTTGGCTCGGGTATGAGGTAGAATGAAACAGCATTGTTACATAGGATAACTTTTATTGCAAGTTTCGTACAACTGTTTCCTTACTCGATGTTCTGGCTCGGAAAACGGCTGCTGTGTCGTTTGTGAAGCCTTCTGCTGCGGCAGCGGCGGCGTCTGATTATGCGTGGCAGCCGTACATTACAAGTTTGGTGTTCCTACTCATCCGCAAAAACGTACAAATTTCCACATTTAGGGCTAACTGTCATTCATCACACAAACTGGAAATTTTGTCTAAGTCCACGTGTATCTCCCTACACCTTACCGTACACCACGGCATCATTAACAAACAACTGCATATTGCTGCCCACATTGTCTGACAAATCATTTGTGTGTACAGAGAACAAGAGCCGTCGTATCACAGTTGTCTGCCGCATTCCTGTCGATATCCTTGTCTCTGATGAACACTCGCCGTCGAGGACAACATACTTGGTTCCAGGCAGATGATAAGGTGTGGCTCATGTCGGCTCCAGCGACGCCTGTCGCATGAGTTCTGAGGCGATCACCAGTTCCTACGAGCGGCTGGCGGCAGGTGGTGAAGACTGCTGGCCTCGGGCGCGGGGTGCAAGGAGAGCTCGTAATTTGCAGAGTTGACCGGGGTCCTTTGGTTTGGAGCCCAGTGGAAGGTCTCAACCAAAGGCTTCGTCGACTTAGTGACTGTCGTCGCAGCAGATCTATGGACCTGCGTTATCGTTATGGGGCTTGTAGGGCTGCCCTTGATGGGTCAGGTGTGCACCATACAAAGGAAACAGCTACTCAGGTAGCAGAGTGCTTGTGGGGTGCACATGAGGGTTTTTTAGGCTAGGCAGCAGGTTGAGGTGTTATGATCAACACTCACCAGCTACCCTTATCATCTGTCACTACATCAGACACCGGAGGACGTGGTTCCGAAAATCATATTGAACTTTATTGGTTTTCTCTGCGGCAACTGGGGAACGACACTACCTTTTTTCCCCGTGTGTTCTTTGCTGAAGAAGCAACGTTTACGAACCACGGTAATGTGTATTACTGGTCATTAAAACTGCTACAGCAAGAAGAAATGCAGATGATAAACGGATATTCATTGGACAAATATATTATAGTAGAACTGACATGTGATTACATTTTCACGCAATTTGGGTGCATAGGTCCTGAGAAATCAGTAGCCAGAACAACCATCTCTGGCCGTAATAACGGCCTTGATACGCCTGGGCATTGAGTCAAACAGAGCTTGGATGTCGTGTACAAGTACAGCTGCCCATGCAGCTTCAACAAGATACGACAGTTCATCAAGAGTTGCGACTGGCGTATTGTGGCGAGCCAGTTGCTCGGCCACCATTGACCAGACGTTTTCAATTGGTGAGAGATCTGGACAATGTGCTGGCCAGGGCAGCAGTCGAACATTTTCTGTATCCAAAATGGCCCGTACAGGACCTGCAACATGCGGTCATGCATTATCCTGCTGAAATATAGGGTTTCGCCGGGAGCGAATGAAGGGTAGAGCCACGGGTCGTAACACATCTGAAATGTAACGTCCACTGTTCAAAGTGCCGTCAATGCGATCAAGATTTGATCGAGACCTGTAACCAGTGACACCCCATACCATCACGCCAGGTGATACGCCAGTATGGCGATGACGAATACACGCTTCCAACGTGCGTTCACCACGATGTCCCCAAACACGCATGCGACCCTCATGATGCTGTAAACAGAACCTCGATTCATCCGAAAAAATGACGTTTTGCCATTCGTGCACCCAGGTTCGTCGTTAAGTACACCATCTCAGGCGCTCTTGTCTGTGATGCAGCATCAAGGGTAACTGCAGTTATCGTCTCCGAGATGATAGTCCATGCTGCTGCAAACGTCGTCGAACTGTTCTTGCAGATGGTTGTCGTTTGCAAATGTCCCCATCTGTTGACTCATAGCTCGAGATGTGGCTGCACGATCCGTTACAGCCATGCGGATAAGATGCCTGTCATCTCGACTGCTAGTGATACGAGGCCGTTGGGATCCAGCACGGCGTTCTGTATTACCCTCCTGAACCCAACGATTCCATATTCTGCTAACAGTCATTGGATCTCGACCAACGCGATCAGCAATGTCGCGATACGATAAACCGCAATCGCGAGAGGCTACAATCCGACCTTTATCAAAGTCGGAAACGTGATGGTACTCATTTCTCCTCCTTACACGAGGCAACACAACAACGTTTCACCTGGCAACGCCGGACAACTGTTGTTTGTGTATGAGGAATCGGTTGGAAACATTCCTCAGCGCGTAATAAGTGTCGCCACTGGCGCCAACCTTGTGTGATTGCTCTGAAAAGCTAATCATTTGCAAATCTCAGCATCTTCTTCCTGTCGGTTAAATTTCGCGTCTGTAGCACGTCATCTTCGTGGTGTCGCAATTATAATGGCCAGTAGTGTAAATCTAACATGCAATGCTGAGCGGCTGAAAATCCACTCTGTCTTCTCCAGTCACAACAACAACGATACTGAAGCGTAAAGGTAGGGTGCAGCATCATAGCAAACTTCATTGTGGGACTTCACTTAATTCCAGGTATGTAGAATGAAAATACTTAGGCAGACTTTCATACAAATATTCTATCTGTTCACCTAGAAGAGGTGCCACAGGTAATGGACAGTGTATGTGGTTTCAACATGACGACAGCCCAACTCACTGTTTCTCTGTTGCAACGCAAATACTGATATGACGGAATGGTGCAGTACGGTATCTGTGCTGATCTCTTAATTTGACTCCTCTACGTTTCATTCTATGGGGAACACTGAAAGATGCAGTCTATCTTTAAGCCCCAATTACTCCAGACGATGTTCGCTGTCCAGTCGCCACAGCATGCTACGGCAAATCATCCAATGTACTTTCATCTGTTCACATAGCTCTCGGACAGGGATTTAAAATGTGCTTCATAGTCGATGGCAAGCAATTTGACCACATACTGAGGTGAAGTGCAATACAACCCGTGCTTTTCGGTAAGAAAAGTATTTATGGTTCAAATGGCTCTGAGCACTATGGGACTCAACTTCCGAGGTCATTAGTCCCCTAGAACTTAGAACTAGTTAAACCTAACTAACTTATGGACATCACACACATCCATGCCCGCGGCAGGATTCGAACCTGCGACCGTAGCGGTCTCGCGGTTCCAGACTGCGGCGCCTAGAACCGCACGGCCACTTCGGCCGGCAAAAGTATTTATGATGTGGGTGTCATTCCGTTATTCATTTTCAATAAACTCTCTATTTAATGCGCGTTCTGTCTCATTAAAATTGCAGTAGTAATTATTGACTTATTTGTCCACAGCAGCTGGTTCAGTTTAAGAAGCATTCAGGCGTCTCCAGGCATACACAGGTCGGGTAGTTTGTTTTTCATCAAATCTAATAAAGTTCATACAGTAGTTTCGTTTTTCCTTGAATTGAAGTATTTAGCATTATAATGTGTAAATCACCGCGTTTCTGTTTCGATTTTGACTAGTAAGTGGTAACGGGAATCGTTTGGATGGAATACTGCCTCATTAAATTATATTATTCTCTGCAAAAACATGGAAAAGTATCCACATTTGAAGTAGTCTTCCTACCCCCCATGTAATGCACCAGAATCTAGCATACGCTGTAGCTCCAAATACAAAACCCGTATCTGAGCCTCTATCTATGCCATATTGGAAAAGAGGTTTTATGTTAGTAGACAAGGTCTATCTTGCTACGTATAACGACGGTGCTTCGCATTAGGGCTCAGCTTTGTGGTATTTACACCGCAATGTCTGGCTTTGGCCACATTGATTTCGGATTTTAGTACATTTCTCGGATTATTTTCGGAAGAGTATAAAACCGCAACATAATCATAATGTCACTGTACCCTTCTTTTCAGTTGCTTTCAGATGCTATTATGAAAAGTAGGCCTATGTCATTGTACTTAAAAATTCATATTTGCTTCTATAACTCGATGCATGAAAGAGCTAAAACACGTTATTACATACCTGTATCCATATCCTTAGCGTACTATAATTTGCCGAAAACTTCGTTTCGATACGTGGAATACTTCACGCTATAAAATGTGAAATAAAATGTGCTACACCTGATGAAAGAGTACAATGTCTTTTGCATACTATCGTTGGATCGATTATGCGCAGCCAACAGAGAGCAGAGTTTCAATTTTGTGGAGCGACCGAGTTTGGAGGTAGTAGCTTTCAGACAGATTTGATGGTCGCTCACTAGCAGGAGTACTGTACGGGTAGTGCTGGCAGTCTTTCACGCATACGGCTACTCCGTAACGGCACACAATCTGTTTGAAGTGTTCTTTAACTCTGTCTGTTCATTTCAATGTCTATGTGTTTAACGAAATAAATGTTATTGCAGTATAATCAGCGAATTGCTAATTTGAACAGTATATCGCCCAGCATCAGTTACAATAGTGAGTAAAGTTGATGGCAGGAAAGCAGAATTTACAATCTAAACCAATTAATTGCACGCCACTCGTTGACAAGTGGGAGTGTACGCGGTGCGCAGACGCCGGAAGGAGCCTTGCATATGGCGACGCGTGTTCGGACTTCGATTCCAACATAACTCCGGTTACGACGGAGAAAACATCACAGTAACTGGTGAGTCCGCAGCAATTCAGCACAGCAGCGCTTCCAGTGGAATTCGATTCAACTTTGTGTAGGAGTGCCTACGAAAGAACGGTAACAGTGTTAATAACATTTAAATACCTGTAAAACCCTTTTAAAAATGCTTAACACAACAAGTACCGGACTTCGCCGTGTCCCTAGTACTACCATGTGAGTCATGACACGTAGTAGGAAACCACAGTTTTAATCCTATTTTGGTGACGTTTTGAATGTCGCCATGATGACAATACGTATAACAAGACTTAAGTGAAACAAAAATGTAATCTTATCTCTGAAATGAATAGTACTCTGTTACACACACACACACACACACACACACACATACATATATATATAGCTTTTTTTATTTTAAATTTTACAGAAGAGATTCTACACTCTTTTACCACTCACTGTTAAAACAAGTATGTAAAACAATGGCTCTGAGCACTATGGGACTCAACTGCTGTGGTCATAAGTCCC
This sequence comes from Schistocerca americana, assembly GCF_021461395.2. Lineage (NCBI taxonomy): Eukaryota > Metazoa > Arthropoda > Insecta > Orthoptera > Acrididae > Schistocerca > Schistocerca americana. The sequence continues at coordinate 70,575,104 of NC_060119.1, forward strand.
CTAGAAGTTAGAATTACTTAAACCTAACTAACCTAAGGACATCACACACATCCATGCCCGAGGCGGGATTCGAACCTGCGACCGCAGCGGTCGTGCGGTTCCACACTGTAGCGCCTTTAACCGCTCGGCCACTCCAGCCGGCAAGTAAAACAATGTTACATTGATTTTCTTTATGAAAAGATTGAAACAGAGTCAAAACACCTTGTTTATATGAGTACAAATAGTATTCTTGCTTTTACAGACAAATAAGCGAAGTACCGAGTGTTTGTGGAAGATTCCAAAACGCAGTAAATGACTAAAATGCTCTGTGTGTTTTCTTGCTTATTGCAGACGAGGAACTAAAACGTAACAATAAACAACTTCAGTCTATAATTCTAAATATTTCAGACAATCGACATGAGTTTCTGATTGGCAGCCTTTGCACTCATACTTGTTGCACTTGAAGCATACGTTTGATGTTTTATTCCCATTTTTGTATGGATACAGCTGCTCGTCGACAGCAACGACCTCGCCTGACATACAGCACGTAGTGAAGCTGTCAGTAAGTAGATTCCATGTTCCTGAATCAAAACAAAATTTATCAGTTTCTTCACGTTCTTTGTGATGACATAGAATCAAGCCTAATGTGACTGCGTATTTCTGCAGTTCTGTTCCTTGGCACGGTGCTTTGAAAGAGAGGAGGTCTCCACTTACTTGTCCATAAGTCTCTGTATGAAATACCCATAGTGCCATATAGTACACTGGCGTTGAGTAATCCAATGAAAGCATCAAGTTCCTCCAGGCTTAGGGACCACGCATCATTAGCAACTGTGCCGTAAGCCTTTTTTTCAGTGTACTTTTATATCAGATCGGGTCTCCGATATATAGCCGCAAGACAGTGAGTGGCGAGTCGTCTACAACATATCATCTGATGTGTCCAGTCGGCCCGGATATCACCTGCAGCACATTCTGGGCGCTGCGTTTACCTGCTGTGCGACCTGGCTTAATCCGTGTCTATTTGGTGCCATTGGAACTCTCCATTTCCACTCCAGGAAGTGGATGCCGCACGGCGTTTCCTGTTCCTCGTCCACAATGTCCTGCTGCACCTCATCTGTCCTGCTGCTCCGTCAACTTCATCGATCGCCACGCCGTCGCGGTCTTGTAAGTCGTACACAGCAATTGGATCATCGCCACTGTCAGCTGAAAATTGAATCGTATGTCATCATTCTTTATCGCTTGTGAGAGATAGGGAATGACAGCAAAAGACCGGCCATGGCGCAATTTGACTTACGCGTTTACATAATATGATCAGTGATATTGCGTTTGAGTTCTGAATAAAGATTTTTTTATCAGTGACCATAGGGTAGCTGACCTATAACTCCTCCACCCAATCGTCCTCGTCCTCATTGAAGGCTCCGTCCTGCATTGCACACACGTTTGGGTCATCCTTGGGAGGGAGGTCAACGGCCTTGTGTAGAATCCGTAAATCCGCCACGAAATGAATAGAAGAAAGTATCATAAACAGTGAACTGCACAGTCATTGGTTCAGAATCTTATGTAGAGTGGTTAATGCTAAAGTTGTACAAGAGGGAGGTCATTGTTAGATGGATCATATTCTGCTTGTTGTTTGATGCGTCTGTATCACTCCTCCTCCGCATTCCTCTTACTACCGGATCCATCACTCGTTTGCTTCCGTGAATGTTCTCCAGGTAAAAGAATATCTCGGCCTCCGTCAGACCAAGTCCTCTTCTCATTATACACACCTGGAAATTGAAATAAGAACACCGCGAATTCATTGTCCCAGGAAGGGGAAACTTTATTGACACATTCCTGGGGTCAGATACATCACATGATCACACTGACAGAACCACAGGCACATAGACACAGGCAACAGAGCATGCACAATGTCGGCACTAGTACAGTGTATATCCACCTTTCGCAGCAATGCAGGCTGCTATTCTCCCATGGAGAAGATCGTAGAGATACTGGATGTAGTCCTGTGGAACGGCTTGCCATGCCATTTCCACCTGGCGCCTCAGTTGGACCAGCGTTCGTGCTGGACGTGCAGACCGCGTGAGACGACGCTTCATCCAGTCCCAAACATGCTCAATGGGGGACAGATCCGGAGATCTTGCTGGCCAGGGTAGTTGACTTACACCTTCTAGAGCACGTTGGGTGGCACGGGATACATGCGGACGTGCATTGTCCTGTTGGAACAGCAAGTTCCCTTGCCGGTCTAGGAATGGTAGAACGATGGGTTCGATGACGGTTAGGATGTACCGTGCACTATTCAGTGTCCCCTCGACGATTACCAGTGGTGTACGGCCAGTGTAGGAGATCGCTCCCCACACCATGATGCCGGGTGTTGGCCCTGTGTGCCTCGGTCGTATGCAGTCCTGATTGTGGCGGTCACCTGCACGGCGCCAAACACGCATACGACCATCATTGGCACCAAGGCAGAAGCGACTCCCATCGCTGAAGACGACACGTCTACATTTGTCCCTCCATTCACGCCTGCCGCGACACCACTGGAGGCGGGCTGCACAATGTTGGGGCGTGAGCGGAAGACGGCTTAACGGTGTGCGGGACCGTAGCCCAGCTTCATGGAGACGGTTGCGAATGGTCCTCGCCGATACCCCAGGAGCAACAGTGTCCCTAATTTGCTGGGAAGTGGCGGTGCGGTCCCCTACGACACTGCGTAGGATCCTACAGTCTTGGCGTGCATCCGTGGGTCGCTGCGGTCCGGTCCCAGGTCGACGGGCACGTGCACCTTCCGCCGACCACTGGCGACAACATCGATGTACTGTGGAGACCTCAGGCCCACGTGTTGAGCAATTCGGCGGTACGTCCACCCGGCCTCCCGCATGCCCACTATACGCCCTCGCTCAAAGTCCGTCAACTGCACATACGGTTCACGTCCACGCTGTCGCGGCATGCTACCAGTGTTAAAGACTGCGATGGAGCTCCGTATGCCACGGCAAACTGGCTGACACTGACGGCGGCGGTGCACAAATGCTGCGCAGCTAGCGCCATTCGACGGCCAACACCGCGGTTCCTGGTGTGTCCGCTGTGCCGTGCGTGTGATCATTGCTTGTACAGCCCTCTCGCAGTGTCCGGAGCAAGTATGGTGGGTCTGACGCACCGGTGTCATTGTGTTCTTTTTTCCATTTCCAGGAGTGTAGTTTCAGTGACAAGTACTCGCAGAAATGAACTGCAGGCTAACGTCGCTGTCGTCAGGACTACTTCATCCCGCTCTGCTTGACCACAGACAGTGCGATATTGACACGAAACTTAGTTACATAAGGGTTATGCAACCGAGATCTCCTTTCGCGTACCAGAACTATTCGTAGTGCTCCAGACGGCAGGCTACGGGGAAGGGCCGGGGAATGGAGGGGTTTTGTGACTTGGCAAGACAGCCAAGCCACTAGGAGGCACCCGAAAGGCACGCGTTTAAGCTCACGCAGGCTGGCGTGAGGTCTGGAACAGGTAAGGGAATTTATAGTAGCAAAGAACGTAAGTAACTACTGGAATACTTAACTTTAATTCATAATTGGTGAACATCGGTCTGACGGTGCAGGCATCACAAGTTAAATAGCAAATGATAATGGCGCCTTGCTAGGTCGTAGCAAATGACGTACCTGAAAGCTATGCTAACTATCGTCTCGGCAAATGAGAGCGTAATTTGTCAGTGAACCATCGCTAGCAAAGTCGGCTGTACAACTGGGGCGAGTGCTAGTAAGTCTCTCAAGACCTGCCGTGTGGCGGCGCTCGGTCTGCAGTCACTGACAATGGCGACACGCGGGTCCGACGTATACTAACGGACCGCGGCCGATTTAAAGGCTACCACCTAGCAAGTGTGGTGTCTGGCGGTGACACCACAAGGGGTATATATTATTTTGTTATGTGGCTTCCCAGTGTCACTTCGTGGATCTGCATGTCGCCAATCCAAAGAAGACGAAAAGCCGCCCTGATGTGAAGTATTGAGCAACATCCGAATTCTTCTTATTTCACGTTATTATTGGCCCAAAGTGTTCTAATACACTCCAACAACTCGCGAATAACGTGGAGGCACGCACAGATATTATTAAGTGTCTGAAAACCGGTGTTACTGATATGAAATTGCATTAAAACGCGTAGGGGTAAAAAATGACACATGGTAAATTTTTCATATTTGTAGGTGGGCAAGGAGGAAGATATTTTAGTGACTTGTACTACCTTATGAATAATGAATGATGAAAAGTCACGGGAGCGACTGGTCCTCCAATGATTATGGAGGGGGGTAGGAGCCTCGAAAATTCGTCGTGGGTCAAAAATGACCCACGTGGTATTTTAATGTTAAGCAGTAACGTATGACAAACAGTTACTGTTCATAACAATGTTAACATGACCGACACATAGCAAAATGGAAGTGTCGTAAATGAGGAAGGAGAGCTTAATGATTCAGGAAAAGAACAGAGCAATGTGCTAGAAAATGTCACGGCCGAATTAACAGGAGAGAGTGGTATTGTTAGCTTTGATCTGCCCAAGTCTAGTTCAACGCTGTTGGCTGCTCAACAAATGGGAACCACTGTTGTCAATAATGATTTCCTGTATCAGTTGTTAGGGAAAATAGAATTAGTAATGAATGACAAAAGGGAAGAATGCCAAAGTCAATTAGAATCTATTCAAGAGGGAAATAAAGAAATGCTGGAGGAAAACAAATTCAGGAGACAATCAAAACTAAATTGAAGACATTAACAGATAATTTGCAAATAGAGTTTACTAAGAAGTTTGACAAGAAACCTGATCAACTCAGAGAGGAATGTAAAGACAAATACCAAGAAATCGAAACGGAGGTCCAAGAATTACGGATCGACTTTGACGAAAAACGCAGGCAAACAAGGAACCGAATTGGTTAGTAATACCCATGAAGAAATACGAGCGCAAAATGACGAAATCAGTAAAATCAAGAAACATGCGTTTGATGAATGAGATTTTCAGTACTGAGAACGCTTAAGACAAAGGTATATAGACTCGGATCACAATTTTGTAAGAATACATCTGCTACGAATGATATACTGAAGAATGATGAAATGCGTTTGAAGTTCTCTGAAGCTATAGGTACTACAATAATGAATCACACAGTAGTCATTTTCGTTGAAGAGGAATGGACCCTACGAAAGGTGCAATGACAAATGTTGGGCAGACAAACACGGAACAAGAAAGGTATCTGCGACGAAATCTTGGTGTGCAAAATGTAAGGAGGAAGGATATTGTTGTATGAAGTAGATTAGCTCGATGAAACTTGGTAAGTATATAGAAAGAAGTGCTACAAGAGAGCACAAGAGGTAACAGAGAGGCCTCGGCAAAGAGACTGATATATACAACACTTTCATCCGAAGATATATATTACATTGAAGTCACCGCGAGCTATGATCGTCCCACGGACAGTACAAAACGCGAGACATAATTCTTATCATGGGGTGTGATAGCCACGGACCGCAACGTGGTGCCATGCTGGCCACAAGGTTGATAAGACTTCTTCTGGTAGGACGTCCCATTCTTTCACCAATGCGTTTGACAACTGCTGCAACATGTGGAAGTACTGCAATACGTTCCCTCTCCGCCCCACCCCCCCCCCCCCCACCCCTATGCCTCCAGTCATTGGACTGGTTTCATGGGGCCTGACATAACTTTCCCTTCTGCGCCAACCTTTTTATCACAGAGTAGCACTTGCAGCCTACGTCCTCAGTTATTTGCTAGATGTTTTCCAGTCCCAGTCGTCCTCTCCAGTTTTTGTCTTCTACAGCTCCCAGTACCATGGAAGTCATTCCCTTATGTCTTAACAGATGTCCTATCATCCTGTGTGTTCACCTTATCAGTGTTTTCCACATATTCCTTTCCTCTCCGATCCTGCGCAGAACTTCCTCATTCCTTACCTTATCAGTCCATCTAATTTTTATTCTTCTATAGCATCACATTTCCAATCCTTCGATTCTCTTCTGTTCCGGGTTTACCACTGTCTATGTTTCACAAATATACAATGCTGTACTCCAGACGCACATTCTCAGAAATTTCTTCCTCAAATTTAGGCCTATTTTTGATACTAGTACACTTCTCTTGGTCAGGAATGCCCTTTTTGCCTTTGCTGGTTTGCTTATGATGTCTTCCTTGCTCCGTCCGTCATTGGTTGTTTTACTGCGTAGCTACCAGAATACCCTAACCTCATCTACTTCGTGACCATCAATCCTGATGTTAAGTTTCTCGCTGTTCTCATTTCTGCTACTTCTCATTACTTTCGTCTTTCTTTGATTTACTCTCAATCCATATTCTGTACTCATTAAACTTTCCATATTTTTCAGCAGATCATGTAATACTTCTCCACTTTCACTCAGGGTAGCAATATCATCAGCGAATCTTATCAGCGATATCGTTTCACATTAAATTTTAACTCCACTCCTGAATCTTTCTTTTATTCCCATCACTGCTTCCTCGATGTACAGATTGAACAGTAGGGGTGAAAGACTGTATCGCTGTCATACACCCTTTTCAATCCGAGCACTTCGTTCTTGCTCGTCTACTCTTATTATTCCCTCTTGGCTCTCGTACACATTGTATATTACCCCTCTCTCCCTCTGGCTTACTCACATTTTTCTCAGAATTTCGAACATCTTGCACCATTTTATATTATAGAACACTCTTTCCTGGTCGACAAATCCTATGTATATATCTTGATTTTTCTTTAGTCTTGTTTCTATAATCAACTGCAACGTCAGAATTGCCTCTCTGTGCCTTCACCTTTTCTAAAGCCAAACATATCGTCATTTAACACATCTTCAATTTTCTTTCCCACTTTTCTGTATATTATTCTTGCAGCAACTTGGACGTATAAACTGTTAAGCTAATTGTGCCATAATTCTCGCACTTGTCAGTTCTTGCAGTCTTTGAATTGTGTGGATGATATTTCTCCGAAACTCAGATGGTATGTTGCAAGACTCATAAATTGTACACACCAACGTGAATAGTCGTTCCGTTGCCACTCCCCCCAGTGATTTACGAAATTCTGATTGAATGTTATCTTTCCCTTCTGCATTGTTCGATCTTAAGTCCTCCAAAGCTCTTTTAAATTCTAATTCTAGTACGGGATCCAATATCTCTTCTTATTCTTCTTCTTCAATCACATCAGACAAACCTCCCCCTCCCCCTCCCCCTCTCCCCGTGGCTTCGAATGAATTATTTCCACCTATCCGTTCTCTGTCGGCCGGATAGGCCGTGCGGTACTAGGCGCTACAGTCTGGAACCGCGAGACAGCTACGGTCGCAGGTTCGAATGCTGCCTCGGGTATGGGTGTGTGTGATGTCCTTAGGTTAGTTAGGTTTAAGTAGTTCTAAGTTCTAGGTGACCGATGACCTCATAAGTTGAGTCCCATAGTGCTCAGAGCCATTTGAACCATTTTTTTAATCCGTTCTCTCCTCTGCATTTAAATGTGGAATACACGTTGCACTCCTGCTTTTGACTTCGCCAACGGCCTTGCCACTGTGGTAACACTGGTTCCCGTCAGATCACCGAAGTTAAGCACTGTCGGGCTGGGCTTGCACTTGGATGGGTGCCCATCCGGTCTGCCAATCGCTGTTTGCAAACGGGGTGCACTCAGCCAAACTGAGGAGCTGCTGAGAAGTAGCGTCTCTGGTCTCGGAAACTGACATACGGCCGGGAGAGCGGTGTACAGACCACCTGCGCCTCCATATCAGCAGTCGAGTGACGCCTATGGGCTGAAGATGACACGGCGGCCGGTACGTTCCCATGGGCCTTCATGGCCTGTTCTGGAGGAGTTTAGTTTTTAGTTACTTTTAATTTCACAGAATTTTGTTCTTTCTTATATGCTGAGTGAGTTCTTCCGATAATCATTTCTTTTTCGGTTTCTTCACATTTTTCATGCAGTCATTTCGTCTTAGCTTCCCTGAACTTGCTATTTATTTCACTCCTTAGCGACTTGTATTGCTGTATTCCTGAGTTTCCCGGAACATTTTTGTACTTGCTCCTTTTGTCGATCAGCTGAAGTATTTCTTTTGTAACCCTTCGTTTCCTCGCAGCTACCTTCATTGTACCTATGTTTTTCTTTCAAACTTCTGTGATCGACCATTTTAGGGATGTCCATTCCTCTTCAACTGTACTGCCTACTGAGCTATTCCTTATTGCTTTATCGCCGGCCAGTGTGGCCGAGCGGTTCTACGCGCTTCAGTCTGGAACCACGCGACCGCTACGGTCGCAGGTTCGAATCCTGCCTCGGGCATGGATGCGTGTGATGTCCTTAGGTTAGTTAGGTTTAAGTAGTTCTAAGTTCTGGGGGACTGATGACCTCAGATGTTAAGTCCCATAGTGCTCAGAGCCATTTGAACCTTATTGCTTTATCTATAGCATTAGAGAACTTCAAGCGTAGCTCGTCATTCCTTAGTACTTCCGTATCCAACTTCTTTGTATCTTGATACTCCCTGACTAATCTCTTAAACCTTAGCCCACTCTTCATCACTACTATATTGCTGTCTGAGTCTGTATCTGCTCTGGGTACTCCTTACAATTCAGAATCTGATTTTGGAATCTCTGTCTCACCGTGGTTTAATCCAACTGAAATCTTCACGTACCATCAGGTTTTTTCCAAGTATATCGCCTCTTCTTGTGATTCTTGAGCAGAGTATTCTCTATTACTAGCTGAAATTTGTTACAGAACTAAATTACTCTTTCGCATCTCTCATTCCATGTCCCAAGCCCATATTCTCCTGTAACATTTTCCTTCTAGTACTTTCCATGCAACTGCATTCCAGTCCCCCATGACTATTAAATTTTCATCTCCCCTTAAGTACTGTATTACCCTTTCGACATCCTCATATACTTTCTCTGTCTCTTCATCTTCAGCTTGCAATGTCAGCATGTATACCTGAACTATCGTCGTCGGTGTTGGTTTGCTGTCGACTCTGATAAGAACAACCCCATCACTGAACCTGGTCATAGTAACACACTCTCTGCCCTACCTTGCTATTTACAACGAATCCTACTTCTGGTATACCATTTTCTGGTGCTGTTGATATTATCCTATGCTCATTTGACTAGAAATCCTTATCTTCTTTCCATTTTTCTTCAATGATCCCTACCATTTCTAGATTGAGCCTTTACTTTTCCCCTTTCAGATTTTCTAGTCTCCCTTCCTCGCTGAAGCTTCTGACATTCCACTCCCCGTCTCGTAGAACGTTATCCTCTCGTTGATTATTCAATCTTTCTCTCATGGTCATCTCCCCCTTAGCAGTCGCCTCCCGGAGATCCGAATAGGGGACTATTAGGGAATCTTTCGCCAATGGAGAGATCATCATGTCACTTTTTCAATTAAAGACCACATGTCCTGTGGATGCACATTACGTGACTTTAATCCAGCAGTTTCCATTGCCTTCCGCATCCTAATGGCGTTGATCATTGCTGATTATTCCGGCTTTAGGTATAGTTTCCCACTCCTAGGATAAGAGAGTGCCCTGAACCTCTGTTCACTCCTCTGCCCTCTTTGACAATGGTGTCGACAGAATGGGAGTGACTATTTATGTCGTAAGACTTCGGCCGCCAATGCTGATCATTAATCAAAATTTAAGCAGTGACGGGATTTGAATCTTTTTCAGAATGCAGTGGTAATCTTCTGCTGTTGTTCACTGGGATGGACCACATCTTCTTCTTCAGGCAGCAGTGCCTATGGTTTGGAACTCACTACATGTGCGTGGAACATGGCTTTCACCTGGGTTACAATCGTCACACTTTGTCCTCCTTCCAGTTTGTCGATGGATCTTCCCCGTGTGAAGTCACCCAAATGTTGGCTCCTGGTCATGTTGTAGCGAAGAGCACCACCATAGTGCATGACTTTGAGACCTCTGACAACATACTGCAGCACATTCATCATTCATTTCCCCCGAGTAATTAATATATGTTACTAACTCGTTCTTAGGTTTTGCATACCAGTGTACTTCAGTTGATCAACTAATGAAGGAAATACAAATGTGGACAGGGCTACTGAGGAACATATATATATATGACTGTTAGCCATCCATTTCCGTGGGTAAACGAATCATTGTGTCGATACTGAAGATACAGTCGCCGTCGTCGTGCAAGACAGACTATATATAAAGCAATTGAAAACGTTGAAATGACCACATCTGCCGCCGACAAGAAAAAGAATACGATCAAATCTGTCGCAGCACACGCTCTACTGGACGGACCTGCAGTCTTTTGTGGATGCAGACTGAACTTCAGTATCGACATCAATGATTCGTTTACCCACGGAAATGGATGGCTAACAGTCGTTGTTGTACGCGGTGGAACAGGTGTACCCAATGTATCCGGACTGGAAAGCTTTGTTGATCGTGACATCATAGCATACCGAACATATCATGTTACTGAAAAGGCTAATAAAGACTTTGGCAAATCAACATATATGTCACCCTCACCCTTTTCCTTGTACACACGTAATAGACGTAAATTATCTGTTAATGAAACTGTTTTTATATGGATTAAAGGTAAAGGTACTTGTGAATATGTTAAATTTGTAGGAGATTGTACATTGTATTTTCACAAATAAATATGTTTATATGTAGCGTAGCCCTAAATTCTGTAGCGTAGCTGAGAAATGTGACATAGAAAAGTTGAAACAAACCTCAGTAGAAGTAAGAGTAAGAGCGTCAACGTTAAGAGTGCCATGGGAATTACACTATTAACAACTTAACAACAGAGGAGAGAGAGGATTGTCGGAAAGAGTACGACGAAGGACTCTTGTCCGATGTGATTGACGAAGAAATAGAGTCGATATTGAATACAAAGGGGATTTAGTAATACATTCAGTGTTTAACAGAGCTTGGGAATACTTGAGATCAAATAAGTCAGGCGGGATCGACAAAATCTCATTCGGAATTTCTGACATCTTTGGGTTGTGGTGACGGGTGGGGCGGTGTGGTGTGGGCATGGGTGGGGGGGGGGGGGGGCAACGAGGCGACTATTCGAACTGGTGTGGAGAATGTATGAGGCGTGAAACACACCATCAGACTTCATGGAAATTCACTTTTACGGCTCATGTAGCCATGCTGCTCTAAAACTGTTAGGTAGCAGAATGGAAAGGAAAATCTAGTACCTGTCAGATGATTATCATTTTTCATAACACTGTAGCGCTTCTTGTTGAATAAAACAAAAGGAACCGTAAGAGATAAATTCATAAACATAACCAACCTAAGGACATCAGCAGAGGATCAAGTAGGTAAAAAGGCGAGGGCTAATAGAAATCCTTGGGTAAAAGAAGAAATATTGAATTTAATTGATGAAAGGAGAAAATATAAAAATGCAGTAAATGAAGCAGGCAAAAAGGAATACAAACGTCTCAAAAATGAGATCGACAGGAAGTGCAAAATGGCTAAGCAGGGGTGGCTAGAGGACAAATGTAAGGATGTAGAGGCTTGTCTCACTAGGGGTAAGATAGATACTGCCTACAGGAAAATTAAAGAGACCTTTGGAGAGAAGAGAACCACTTGTATGAATATCAAGAGCTCAGATGGCAACCCAGTTCTAAGCAAAGAAGGGAAGGCAGAAAGGTGGAAGGAGTATATAGAAGGTTTATACAAGGGCGATGTACTTGAGGACAATATTATGGAAATGGAAGAGGATGTAGATGAAGATGAAATGGGAGATAAGATACTGCGTGAAGAGTTTGACAGAGCACTGAAAGACCTGAGTCGAAACAAGGCCCCGGGAGTAGACAACATTCCATTAGAACTACTGATGGCCTTGGGAGAGCCAGTCATGACAAAACTCTACCGTCTGGTGAGCAAGATGTATGAGACAGGCGAAATACCCACAGACTTCAAGAAGAATATAATAATTCCAATCCCAAAGAAAGCAGGTGTTGGCAGATGTGAAAATTCCCGAACTATCAGTTTAATAAGTCACAGCTGCAAATTACTAACGCGAATTCTTTACAGACGAATGGAAAAACTGGTAGAAGCGAACCTCGGCGAAGATCAGTTTGGATTCCGCAGAAATGTTGGAACACATGAGGCAATACTAACCCTACGACGTATCTTAGAAGAATGATTAAGAAAAGGCAAACCTACGTTCCTAGCATTTGTAGACTTAGAGAAAGCTTTTGACAACGTTAACTGGAATACTCTCTTTCAAATTCTGAAGGTGGCAGGGGTAAAATACAGGGAGCGAAAGGCTATTTACAATTTGTACAGAAACCAGATGGCAGTTATAAGAATCGAGGGGCATGAAAGGGAAGCAGTGGTTGGGAAAGGAGTGGGACAGGGTTGTAGCCTCTCCCCGATGTTATTCAATCTGTATATTGAGCAAGCAGTAAAGGAAACAAAAGAAAAATTCGGAGTAGGTATTAAAATTCATAGAGAAGAAGTAAAAACTTTGAGGTTCGCCGATGACATTGTAATTCCGTCAGAGACAGCAAAGGACTTGGAAGAGCAGTTGAACGGAATGGACAGTGTCTTGAAAGGAGGATATAAGATGAACATCAACAAAACCAAAACGAGGATAATGGAATGTAGTCAAATTAAATCGGGTGATGCTGAGGGAATTAGATTAGGAACTGAGACACTTAAAGTAGTAAAGGAGTTTTGCTATTTGGGGAGTAAAATAACTGATGATGGTCGAAGTAGAGAGGATGTACAATGTAGACTGGCAATGGCAAGGAATTCGTTTCTAAAGAAGAGAAATTTGTTAACATCGAGTATAGATTTAAGTGTCAGGAAGTCATTTCTGAAGGTATTTGTATGGAGTGTAGCCATGTATGGAAGTGAAACATGGACGATAACCAGTTTGGACAAGAAGAGAATAGAAGATTTCGAAATGTGGTGCTACAGAAGAATGCTGAAGATAAGGTGGGTAGATCACGTAACTAATGAGGAGGTATTGAATAGGATTGGGGAGAAGAGAAGTTTGTGGCACAACTTGACTAGAAGAAGGGATCGGTTGGTAGGACATGTTTTGAGGCATCAAGGGATCACAAATTTAGCATTGGAGGGCAACGTGGAGGGTAAAAATGGTAGAGGGAGACCAAGAGATGAATACACTAAGCAGATTCAGAAGGATGTAGGTTGCAGTAGGTACTGGGAGATGAAGAAGCTTGCACAGGATAGAGTAGCATGGAGAGCTGCATCAAACCAGTCTCAGGACTGAAGACCACAACAACAACAACAACCAACCTAAGGACATCACACACATCCATGCCCGAGGCAGGATTCGGACCTGCGACCGTAGCGGTCGCGCGGTTCCAGACTCAATCGCCTAGAAACGCTGGGCCACATCGGCCGCCACACTTCTAGGAAACTGTTCGTGCTACACAACAGTCATTTAGTGCCACCAGATGCAAGGTATTACCTCCTGTAGTCACACACTACTCTTTGTTTGATAAGATATCTCGCAATATGTCTCACTAATTAATATCTTTTTAATGTAGTTTGCGTAAAGGGATCACACCCCGTAACGATACTGTATTGCACTGCTCGGTGAGCTAATGATGACGTTGAAGTAAAAATGTGGATGTAATCACCACTTTAATTTCTGATGCTTTGAATCACCATGCCTTACTCCTGCAACCACCTTTCTAGCTACGCCGTTAGTTGAATTTTTTACGAGAAGTTTAAATAGCCGCATGTATAACTTTTGTCAGTTATAGTGTACACTGACGTGGAATGTCGTGATAAGACGTTCTTCGTTAAAAGCTTGTTATCTTCTTGAATAGCGGATAGTTCACGACAGAACTATCATACTTGAAACGAGAATATCTTTTTATGAGATGATCTCGACGATGGCACTCTCCCCAGAGAGTGCACAGAAGTTTCTAGCTGCACCCACTGCATTCACAGCCGCTGCACGTCATAGGTACAAACTGCTAAGTATCATGATCACATGAGCCGGCACTTGCGCGCAGCCGATGCGTCACACTGAAATGGTTCTGACCTGTGCAAAAAGCCAAAAGTTGTTTCTCGAAATTGTTTCTGGCAGTTTTACTACTAAGGGCGAGTTCGAGAATGATGTAAATTGTCTTTGATGTTCCATCAGAATTGACTTTTAGCAGACAGACCGTATGTAATATATATATATATATATATATATATATATATATATATATATATATATATATATATATATATATATATGAAATAAGAACACCGTGAATTCATTGTCCCAGGAAGGGGAAACTTTATTGACACATTCCTGGGGTCAGATACATCACATGATCACACTGACAGAACCACAGGCACATAGACACAGGCAACAGAGCATGCACAATGTCGGCACTAGTACAGTGTATATCCACCTTTCGCAACAATGCAGCCTGCTATTCTCCCATGGAGACGATCGTAGTGATGCTGGCTGTAGTCCTGTGGAACGGCTTGCCATGCCATTTCCACCTGGCGCCTCAGTTGGACCAGCGTTCGTGCTGGACGTGCAGACCGCGTGAGACGACGCTTCATCCAGTCCCAAACATGCTCAATGGGGGACAGATCCGGAGATCTTGCTGGCCAGGGTAGTTGACTTACACCTTCTAGAGCACGTTGGGTGGCACGGAATACATGCGGACGTGCATTGTCCTGTTGGAACAGCAAGTTCCCTTGCCGGTCTAGGAATGGTAGAACGATGGGTTCGATGACGGTTTGGATGTACCGTGCACTATTCAGTGTCCCCTCGACGATCACCAGTGGTGTACGGCCAGTGTAGGAGATCGCTCCCCACACCATGATGCCGGGTGTTGGCCCTGTGTGCCTCGGTCGTATGCAGTCCTGATTGTGGCGCTCACTTGCACGGCGCCAAACACGCATACGACCATCATTGGCACCAAGGCAGAAGAGACTCTCATCGCTGAAGACGACACGTCTCCATTCGTCCCTCCATTCACGCCTGTCGCGACACCACTGGAGGCGGGCTGCACGATGTTGGGGCGTGAGCGGAAGACGGCCTAACGGTTGTGCGGGACCGTAGCCTAGCTTCATGGAGACGGTTGCGAATGGTCCTCGCCGATACCCCAGGAGCAACAGCGTCCCTAATTTGCTGGGAAGTGGCGGTGCGGTCCCCTACGGCACTGCGTAGGATCCTACGGTCTTGGCGTGCATCCGTGCGTCGCTGCGGTCCGGTCCCAGGTCGACGGGCACGTGCACCTTCCGCCGACCACTGGCAACAACATCGATGTACTGTGGAGACCTCACGCGCCACGTGTTGAGCAATTCGGCGGTACGTCCACCCGGCCTCCCGCATGCCCACTATACGCCCTCGCTCAAAGTCCGCCAACTGCACATACGGTTCACGTCCACGCTGTCGCGGTATGCTACCAGTGTTAAAGACTGCGATGGAGCTCCGTATGCCACGGCAAACTGGCTGACACTGACGGCGGCGGAGCACAAATGCTGCGCAGCTAGCGCCATTCGACGGCCAACACCGCGGTTCCTGGTGTGTCCGCTGTGCCGTGCGTGTGATCATTGCTTGTACAGCCCTCTCGCAGTGTCCGGAGCAAGTATGGTGGGTCTGACACACCGGTGTCAATGTGTTCTTTTTTCCATTTCCAGGAGTATATATATATATATATATATATATATATATATATATATATATATATATAAACCGATGGGTCGTCTCTAGATGTTCAATTTTTGTATTCGCTGCTTGAGCAAGCAATATGCACTGCTTGGCAAGCAATATGCACTGAGGTGACTACAGTCATGGGATACCTCCTGACATCGTGTTTGATCTCCTATTGTCCAGCGTAAGCAGCAACTCGACGTGGCATGGACTCAACACGTCGTTGGAAGTCCTTGCAGAAATATTGAGCCTGGGCGCACATATAACCACCCATAATTGCAAAAATGTTGCCGTTACAGGAATTTGTGCACAAATTGGCCTCTCCTTTATGTCCCACATATGTTCGATAGTGTTCACGATGGGCGATGATGGTAGCCGTATGATTCATTCGAACCGTGCAGAATATTCTTCAAACCAATCGTTAACAATTGTGGCCCTGTGACATGCCTCAATATCATCCTTAAAACTTTCCATCACTCTTTGGGAAAATTAAGTCCATGAATAGCTGCCAATGGACTCCAAGTAGCCGAACATAATCATTCCCAGTCAGTGATCGATTCATTCCATGTCAAGACAGGCTACACCATTATTCAGCCACCATCAGTTTCACAGTGCCTTGTTGACAATTTGGGTTCATGGCTTCGTGAGGTCCGCACCACACTCGAACCCTACCGTCAGTTATTACCACCGGAAATCGGCACTCATATGAACAGACCACGGTTTTCCTGTCGTCTAGGGTCCAACCGATACGGTCATGAGCGCAGGACGGGCGCTGCAGATGGAGCTGTGTTGTTATTAAAGGCACTCGCGTCGATTGCTTGTAGTCATAGCCCACTAACACCAAATTTCACAGCACTGTACGAACGGATACGTTCGTGGTACATCCCACGCTGATTTCTGCGGCTTATTTCAAGCAGTGTCGCTTGTCTGTTAGCACTGACAATTGACGCTGCTGCTGTCGAGTTGTTAAGTGGAGCCTGTCGGGCACTGCGTTGTCCGTGGTGAGAAATAATGCCTGAAATTTGGTATTCTCGGCACACTCTTGACACTGAATTTCGGATTATTGGACTCCGTAATGATTTTCGAAATCGAATGACCCGTGCGTCTTGGTCGAACTGTCATTCCGCGTCCAAAGTCTGTTAATTCCCGCCTTGACTGGTATCCGTCTCCAAGCGTTCCCTCTTCGGTCCGCGCCCGTTGACGTTGCTCTCCGCGGTGGCAGCCGTAGCAAGGCGTTTCGTATTAGGTCCACGGCGGTCAAGCGCATTCCTATCACTAATGCGTCGCTGTAAACGTCTCTTATACTGTTCCTGACCGGGATTTTTCTCGTCACCATGGCATATGATTTCACGGAGCATACTTCGCCATGTCAACTGCATGATATAGTGTCGTACAGTAGGTAGTTTATCAGTAAATATGAAAAGTAGCAGATATTGATGTTAAAGTGCAGTAGCATGGCGCTGATCTATATGATGCTGTTCTTCCTTTTACCATGTTATTTATACAGGGGCCTTATCAGAATTATCTATCTCTAAGCGTTGGAATTTGTTGATAATATCTGTTAATATTCCTCCCCATATACTATTTTCTTATACATTGTCCATCACGCTCTATTGGCCTTATGTAAAGCTTTGTATAGGCCATGCAGTCCCTTTTTTGTAAAAGCTCTAGTACTATGCATGAATGAAACTCTTATCTTCATCAAAGCGCGTGCTTCGTAATGAATCCTTAGGTAGCTATTTGCCCTGTCGGCGACAGTGCCTGCCACAAGACGTCACGGAAGCGGCCGATCATTGAACTTAAATTCTTCCGTTTCTAACAGGTTCAATGTCCTTACTTGCGTAAACGTTTAAGAATGTCCATCACGGTTTCATTTTCTGAAAACAAGTATTCAATTACAGCACGATGATTGTAACAACTATCTTGCGCAGATGCCATTTTCATTGTGCCCTACAGCTTTGCCATATTTTGAAATTCTTCCAAGAATCATGACAACTGAAGCACCCACGTGGATGTTTTACTGTACATATTGTCAGTTGTAAACAAATTTGGGCATTATTTATTGAACGAAGCTTGGACATGTATTTAACATACAGACATCTACAAAGATTTCCATCACATCTTTAGTTAGAAATTCATGGCACAAGAAACAAAAACTGACTCTGAGCCGTGCGTATATATTAATTTCCAAAGAGTCCAGAGCACCAGATCAAACAACCAGTCACCTGTGTCGCCACAAAATCGTCTGTTTTCCGTGGTATTTTTTACAGCACTCCTGAGGAACTACAGTACGTGGCGGATCGTAGCCATCGATGCAATTTATCGAGCAAGCCCTGGCCCAAATTTTACTACTCTTCAGTGGCTATTCTGTATAAGTCGCGCAGAGTACAGGGTAGCTATCGACGTTCAAGAACAGCTCGCTCCACCGAACACTACAGTTGGATTGGGTTCATATCCCGGTAATGGGCAGGCAACTCCATTGAGGTGATCCTAGAATGCTGAAGTGGCGTGTTCACGAGAACAGCAAGATACGCTTGCCAGTTATCTTCCTTCAAGTTGAAATTTTCACCAGTAAGTGGGCGATACTGCACCGCTATTTGTTCCTGAATCTCGTCCGAGTAGCAGAGAGCAGTGAAATTGCCCTCAGCTAACCCGAGATATGTACGGCGGCCCGATGTAGTGCCACCAAGGAACATCACTTCCGTAACACGTAGTTGCACTTGCCGGGCACATTGTTGGAGGTATTAAAATATTACCGGGTTGCCTCCAAACACGTTGTCTGCGATCATCAGGGCGCAAACACATCCGAGTTTTGTCCGTATGCAACACTCGATGCCACCCTGGAGCGCCCAGTCTGCATGGCGCCTTATCTATCTGTAAAGGAGTCCATGGTGTTCTGCTGTACAACGTGGTGCTTGCCATGATCGTCGGGAACGGCGATTCGCATCATGCAATCGTCACCTAATGTGTCGATGCTAAACCTGACGTCCTGGTGCCTCTTCGAACGCCGATTTCAGTACGGGAGCCCTCAGCTCACAGTTTATTAGACCAAAGAGCCGTCGACATCTATAATCCTGTGCAACTGTCGAACGTGGACGCCTTGTGCGGTTTAAGTCCTCAATAATACCTGTCAAGTTGAACAGATTCCTTGCTCACTCCATATCACTTTGTTTCCGATCCACGTGTCGTCTAGCTCACCTAATTGGCAGGTCTGCAGTGCGTAACGGGATCATGCGGACCCGGTTATTGGTCGAAATTGCCTTTCGTGGCGTGCTGCATGTTCGCTCTACTGTTCCACAGACGTCTCTAACGCGTCCCTAGTGATGCTCAATTTTCAACAGAAATACTGCAATCCATTCGAGACCGCCGGCCAGAGTGGCCGAGCAGTTCTAGGCACTACAGCCTGGAACCGGGCGACCGTTAAGGTCGCAGGTTCGAATCCTGCTTCGGGCATGGATTTGTATGATGTCCTTAAGTTAGTTAGGTTTAAGTAGTTCTAGGTCCTAGGGGACTGATGACCTCAGGCGTTAAATTCCATAGTGCTCAGAGCCATTCGAGTGCTACGCTCTACCAGTAAGTAGATACTCATGGTAAATGTGTGTATGTTAGCAAACAACGTGACGAGTGACATACCGATCGATACAGCAACAGTCACAAAGCAACGTACCTCCACTATGTATCTTGCTGTTGCAAAACTGTCGTTGGTATGAGTAATACAGCAATCACGGATACGTGATATGCAACATTTTGAGTTATAAAGGAGGTACTTAACGATACAGAACGATTGTAATTTTACGTATGCCCTCTTCCTTACAATAATTTATGCTCATATTATGCATTATGTCCAAGTATAGCAGACTATGATGAAAAGTAGAAACCTCTTGCTGGAAAAAAGGAATTGTGCACTGGCAGCTTTTGGCGGTGGACAATTAAGTCTTATACTGTAACCATGGAGCAAAGCTTATAGAAGATGCAGCCCAGATTAACATGGTGTCGGTTTTAACCTGCCGCTTAATGTGGTCGACTGTAGTGGTCTCCTTGATGCATTTAGCTACTTGGCTCACAGCTCGTTCATTACCCAATGTGTATAGAGTGGATGTGCCGGAAACAGCGCAACCAGAGGCATATTGTGATCACCGTTTCTACAGCGGCGCCGGCCGCTGTGGCCGTGCGGTTCTAGGCGCGTCAGCCTGGAACCGCGTGACCGCTACGGTCGCAGGTTCGAATCCTGCCTCGGGCATGGACGTGTGTGATGTCCTTAGGTTAGTTAGGTTTAAGTAGTTCTAAGTTCTAGGGGACTGATGACCACGGATGATTAGTCCCATAGTGGTCAGAGCCATTTGAACCATTTCTACAGCGGCTGGCTGATGTTGAGGTTAGGGCAGTGCTCTTCTCACAGGTAGGGGGCGTATCAATGTCGCATTCCACGAACTGGCCCTCAAGGGAGCTTCATCCCATGGAATGCGATTTACATTTTGGGGTGGAAGTATAAGTGACAGAGTACGTGCCATGCTTTCGACAAAAATTGCGTGATCTGTGTCGGTGCGTAGCAGCAGCAGTGACCATTGTTACTCTAGACAAGTAGATGCAAGGAAAGAGTTTGATTATCGCTCGCAAGTTTTCGTTCACATAAGAGTTTGTGAGGGTATCTAAAAACCTTAATCTTAAATTTAACAGCAGTAATAAGAAGTATGTCGAAGTTGAATGCAGAAGCATTTAAAAGATAGAGGAGACCGAGAAAAGTTGACGAGCTGGGAAGGTGACCAGTCACACAGTGTACAGGCTATACTCCTGGAAAGCATGACCTTGTAGTTACTGCTAACGCTTCACAAGATGATGCACTACTAACTGGCACAGCGAAGCCTCTGCCGTCAGTTCAGCTATAGTTAGATAATTGTTCTACACATTCCTTGGTGTGTTATAATATTCACGACAGTCAAAGTAAACTCTTGTGGTATTACTGCTGAGACATTTAGGTCTTCTTTGCAACACATGACTAAGGTAGACACTATTTATTCACGACCTGCTCTTGTTAAACTTACTCGAGAACCCACTTTTAACGTAGTCACTGTGACAACTTGACGACCTTGCTACGTTTTCCAAAGCAGTTTTAGTTGATGTGTCAGTGAATGTGGGATCGAAATGCATGATGGCCCTGTGTTTAACGGGTATTATTTTACCGTTGCTAAACCCATGGATTGTGGATTTGCTGAGGGTCACGTCTAAGCTGAAAATGTTCCTGCTCAGGCAGCAGGAACTAAGGGCTAATCTACTGAAACTCGTAACTAATCTTTTGATTAACGACAAGTTTGGCGTGATTAACAATCAAGAATATCGGAACTATCACTTCCATTAAGATAAAATGATGTAGAAGTTTCGATTTTCAACGATTGCCTAAAGAACGACCATGGATGAAAACACGGAAAGAGCCTCGCAATGGAAAGTTCAGTTGGTTTACTTAGCTCGTCTGTAGAATGGAAGAACATGAGAGTGAACGAGATCATTTAAATAACATAGGAGTACACCTGAAGAACGTATGGTGCATGTGATGAGGTCTTCAATGACCCTCCACCAGAAGATTGGACAGAATGGCACACACACGAGTTCCTTATCGACTGCTCGAACTTTGAAGTAGGAAATTTTTTTCTGATTTTTGTTAATGAAATAGACTGATTAATAATCATTTCACTGCATGATTTGCAATAAGAAATAATGAGAAACATTATTTAATTAATTGAGCTGCTGTCTTATACTTTCGAAGAACAAAATAATATTTAAATTTATTTGTATTTTGACCTACCGCGTGATCCATAGTCTTGCAGCCAGGTATTACTTAACATTACTTTTTATAATTTCTAATCTAATTTATTCATATAAATCATATCAATTTTTGAAATGGGTTTGAATCATTTTAAGACATTGAGCTTTTTGCTCTCTTCTGACTGTTTAATTAAGCTAACGTATTTGTTCTGTTCTTTTAAACAGTATATTTGTATTTCAGTACGTTGTACCACTCACACTAGTACACTATACCTGTAGTATATACTTGTCCTTTACAAAGACGTATTCAACCGTGCGCGGCTCGCATTTATCACATTTATAGTTTCTCATTTTCTATTACGGTACCTCGCTTTCTTTGCCATTTACTGGCGTCACTAACTCCCTGCACTACTTGCCTATGAACGGCAGCAGCAGGGCGTATCGATAAGTGCACTGTCGTACCATCTCTGGAGCGACCGCTAATATTTCCGGGTCATCGTGTGTCTGGAAGTCAACTCTGGACGGACCAGCAGTGCAGTCGGGGCGCAGCAGCAGTGAAGTCGGAGGCGGAACGCCGGTGAGGCGCCGACAGCCAGTACTCGCCGACCGCTGGCGAAACACATTAACTGTCTGACAGAGTGAAGTTGGAATGGGACGACCGTTGGTTGGTCGTTCGGTTGGTCGTCTCATCGGCCGACGTATATTTGGTCCTTTCACCATTTCCGGGCCTGGGCAGTTGGTCGGTTGGCGTGGAGCAGCGAGGAAATTCCCGCGGCACGTATTTGGCAGGGCCCGCTGGTGGCCTCTATACAGAGTCGGAGTGTGGTGCTGTTCCCATTGCTATGAGGTTCGTGGCTCACCGATCCCGCACATGAAATTTGAGTTTTGACTTAATCTAAAAGCAAGCCACTGCTGTTCACAATGTGTCGTTTGGAATTCGTTGTTGGCTGTCGGATATTCCCGCGAGCAACAACGTGTGTTTTCAAGTTGGCAAATTTTAGCCACCCTCCGGTGGAGTTTAACTGCACTTGGTTATTTGAATAGAAGTGCACCAGCGGAATCCTCTGTCTTGTGGCCGTTAATGTTCCGGTTACTTGACCTGGCCATTGACGTAAATTCAGGCAGTGTATTTTCCTCATCGTCTTGTCGCTGTCCAGCACGGTGTGTGGTTTGACATCTCAATTTATAATTGGTTGTGGGCGCCTATACCTTCTATATTGTTCCATTGAACTCCCTGTTGTTTGCTGGTTGGGTGAAGCGGAGGTTATCTTGTCGGTGAGTCCGTTGACTGTCTGTGGGTTGGGTTGTCGTCAGATCGACAATAGCGGGATCGACTGCCTGTCTGATCTAAGCGAGCTTTAGTGTTTGAATTCTACGCCGACCCTCAGAACTTCTGAGCAACCTTGGGTGTACTTCCTTTACATGTTTTTTCTTGTTATTTGTGCTTATATGGCTTCAAGCCGATTTTTAAATGAAGGTGGTTTAGCCCTTAAGGCGTTTTTAAAATTAATGTTATTGAGTCTTAAGGGTTGGCCCTCCAGCCGATTTTGAATTTAATTTGTTTTGCTCTTTAAGTGTCTGATTCTTTGGTCCTTGAGCCTATTTTGAATTAAAGTAGTTCTGCTTTTATGCTGTCAGATGATTTGGGCCTTCAGCCTAATTAAGGAACTGTTTTATGAAAAGGCTTTGTTTTTTAAATTTCTGACTTTGGTTGAGCTTTAAGTTATTGACTTTCAGGCATTTTTAAATTAATGTGGTCTTGCCCTTAAGGCATGAGATTGTATGGCGCGTTCAGCCGCTAATTAAGTTCCAAAACTAAAGCTGTGGTTCTTTTTTTTTTAATTTTTCTTGGGTCTTGTAATGTTTGATCAAATAAAAGGTTGTGTGTTCCAGTATAACTGACAGCTGCTTATTTTCGCCCGTTTCCACAACTTAAACTACATATTCCGTCCTGCGGGTTTAGCAGGACGCCTCACATATACCTCGTTATTCATAAAGGAAGAACACATTCCAGTTGTTTATTGCAAAGTCTAAAAGGCAGATACACATTCCTCATGACGCTGGATAGAGGAGGGTTCTAAGCTGTGAAACTGCTCCGCTGTTAATTGTAGCAAGATGACGACTACTCCACAAGAGAAATCTCTTTATTTCTTAGCATTTGCGTCAATTTAATCCATTGCCCAAGTACAGCGTGCATCCCGCCGTCGATTCAGCCAGAAGCCGCCTCAGCACAAGCAGATTTATGACTGGCATACAAAATTCTTCGTAGTTGGTTGCACATACAAGGAAGGAGCAGTCATCGGTCAGCCATGAGCATATGTTGAAAGTGTAGGACGTAACCGAGACGTGTTCACACGGAGCTCTCGGTAGTCCACAAGGCGAGCAGGGCACGAACTTAACCTTCCACAAACAACGATCTGTCGTTTTCTGAAACGTTGCCTGCATTTGAAGCCTTACAAGTCGCTGTTACTGCAGCAATTGCGTCCCGACGACTACAATAGAAGGTACGAATTTTGCATATCACTTCTCCAGGATGTTCCAGAGGACACTTTTTCCGAAGGCCTCATCTTTTCCGACGTATCGACCTTTCGTCTACCGGGCAAAGTAAATCGCGATAAAGTAAAAATTTTGTTGACGCAATATCACGGGGTCGTCGGCGAAAATGAAAAAGGCTCCCCGAATCTGAATGCGATTTCTGCCGTCTCTGTTCGCATAGTTTATGTGCTTTTTTGTGTGAAGGAAATTGTGACAGTATTGTCATACCTGGACATGCTGTAAATCCTCAGTATCACGGAGATTCCAATGATTTCATTTTTATTCATGACTGTGCCCTGCCTCACATTCACCTTCAGATACGGCGTAATTTTAACAACACCATCCTTCGACGTTGGGTTGGAAGAGATGGACAAAACGATCTTGTTCATTGCTTTTGGCCTCCGAGGTCAGGATTGCACAACTTGCGTTTTTTTTCCGTGGGGGTCCACAAAAGACGATTTTCTGTCCCACATATGGCAGTTACTCATCAAGAGATGAGAAATCGAATTGTTGAAGCTGTTGATTCAGTAAAGAGGGACCTGTTAATTCGTATGTGGAATGAAATGGACTACCGTTTCGAAGTTCCTCCAGCAACCCATGGTGTTCACGTTGAGTGTACAGTACAGTACCTCTAAGAAGATAAAACTCTGAGTCTTCCTATATCTAGTGACACACGAAATGTGTTTCTATCTTTCATAGTTTCTCTGTAATAAGCTAATGACACTAGTTCTTAATTTTACAACTATCAAGTTTACACTCATTTAAACCTGCTGTGGTAGTGATTTTTATGACCTAAAGCTACGATTTTTGGAAATCATTAGTTAAGTGAATGATAGAGTGTACAACAGTTTCGGTAATCATCTGTCATGCTCCGAAGAAATATCGCAACTCTTATAGACAGCTATGATTTTATTTTGACAATGCGTCGATGCAGCACATTGGTGCTACTTGCTCTCATGTTGCAGAACTGCAAGTTTCACACTTACTTGCATTAAATTTATTAATGAATTAATAAGTTTATATGCATGTGTTTGTAGTACATTACAAAAAATAGGATTCGTTATTACGAGAATGAAGTAACAAGAAAATCTGAGTCTCTCCTCTGGAACGTGCAGTGAAAAGAGACGAGAGTCGAGGCTTACTAATGCTTTTGCATTTCCCCCACGGCGTAACTGCGTCACTAATTTCCATTAAAGACATCCTTTGCATCTCTCAGAAGCCCTTATATTAATTTATGTCGCCGAGAATGGAGCAGCCTCGCAACAGGGATTGCAGAATATCGCCTGGTAGCAGCTGCATAGAGTCTGCAGCAACAGTTTTTTGTTTTGCTCTACGCGCCTTCGTTATGTTATCTCGAGAACAGGAGCAGTTATAATATGTCGTTAAAACATAAGGTGCCACCGTTTCAGAGTATATGCAGCGTCATCAGCACTGAAGTATTGCTTCTTTTTGCCGATAACACAGAAGTGCGAAGCGGAAAATTAAAGTAATTCTTTTCTGAGAGATAGTTACGCCAGTGCATGTACATCAAAAGCGACTGCAGTTAATAAAGATAATTGATACACACAGCAAAGGGATAATTTTATACTGTTGTATGGGACGCTCGATTATCGGAAACTAACAAATTCTTTTTTGAAAAAGATATTTCATTGTATATCAGTCGTGTGTCTCATAAATTTGCACATGTCCCATGTTTCCACGCTCACAGTTCTGTTCAATCTTTTTTGACAAAGATGAGAATTAGTTTTCTATGTATCTTTGTCAATTCAGTTCATATGCATCGACCATTAAACTGTATACTTTTGTGCTTTTGCGTGGCCATTCAGATCCACCAGTAAGATCAAGTATGTATCCAATGTATTCTGCAGTTGTGCATAGAACTATATACAGGATGATTATAATTAAACTTAAACTATCAAAATGCTGTAGAAATACCACCACTGGTCAGAAATTCGGAGGTGGTGGGGTTATGGTGTGGTCGTGTTTTTCGTGGAGGGGTATTGCAACCCATGTTGTGTTGCGTGGCACTATCACAGCATAAGCCTACATTGATGTTTTAAGCACCTTCTTGCTTCCACTGTTGAAAAACAATTCGGGGTTGGCGATCGCATCTTTCTACACGATCGAGCACCTGTTCATAAAGCACGGCCTGTGGCGGAGCAGTTACACGAAGATAACAACCCTGTAATGGCCTGGCCTGCACAGAGTCCTGACATGAATCCTGTAGAATCCTTGGGATGTTTCGGAACGCCGACTTAATGCCAGGCCTCACCGACCGCCATCGATACCCCTTCTCAGTGCAGTACTCCGTGAATATTGGCCTGCCATTCCTCAAGAAACCTTTCAGCACCTAATTGAACGTATGCCTGCGAGAGTGGAAGCGGTCATCAAGGCTAAGGGTGAGCCAACACCATACTGAATTACAGCAATACCGATGGAGGGGGCCACGAACTAGTAAGTCAATTTCAGCCAGGTGTCCGGATTCTTTTGATCACATAGTGTATATACCTCAGCGATAGAGCACATGAGGTCACTTCTAAGACGACCCATCCAAGAGCTTGTCGAAATAAAGTGTCCCTCTACATCTACATCTACATCTACATTTGTACTCCGCAAGCCACCCAACGGTGTGTGGTGGAGGGCACTTTACGTGCCACTGTCATTACCTCCCTATCCTGTTCCAGTCGCGTATGGTTCGCGGGAAGAACGACTGTTTGAAAGCCTCCGTGCGCGCTCTAATCTCTCTAATCTTACATTCGTGATCTCCTCGGGAGGTATAAGTAGGGGGAAGCAATATATTCGATACCTCATCCAGAAACGCACCCTCTCGAAACCTGGCGAGCAAGCTACACCGCGATGCAGAGCGCCTCTGTTGCAGAGTCTGCCACTTGAGTTTATTAAACATCTCCGTTACGCTATCACGGTTACCAAATAACCCTGTGACGAAACGCGCCGCTCTTCTTTGGATCTTCTCTATGTCCTCCGTTTGTGCTGTTATGGCAATAAGCACCAATCATTCAAAATGTTATTTACTTCCGTCCAGTGACGCGAAACTACAATATTAAATAATTTTCCACCACGGAGTATATCAAGTCTGGGGTGAATTACGGCACACTTTCCTCTCAAAGTTGTAGTAAATCCCGTCTGACGTCAATAGACGATTGGGAATCGGAGCATTTTTACACGACGCAGAATTTTCAATAAGTTAAGTGAACGCGACAGTGGGTCAGGTGCCGTTTACAAAGCTGTATGAGTGAACTCTTCAAGAATAGTGAGTTATCTCCAGATTTTATCAGGTGAGGGCCACCTCTAAGAATCAAACCCCCTAAACAGACATCGGACAGGACTGCGCGCCACAACACCGGATGTCCCATCCTTCTATGAGTGGTATGAAAGTCCGCAAACCTCACTCGAATGGTTCTACCACCCTTGTAAACAAGGGACTTAATCCTCTGAGGGGAGCAGGGTGTCCCGTTACTCCCAGCGATGTGTGCATCTGTTTCACAACTCTTTGGCAATCGGACTGCATTTTCCCTTTAAACTTTTATCAAATACAATTCCCATAATCCAGTTACTAAATGAACCTGTCACGAAACTCGCTGCTTCTCTTACAATCTTCTGTGTCCTACATAAACTTATCTTGTACAGATGCCATACTAACGAACAATATACAGGAACTGGTCGAACGAGCGCTTCGTACGCTACTTGCTTTGTGGGTGGACTAGACGTCCCGAAGATTCTTCCAATGATTTTCCGACCTGCGCCAGCCTTATCTGCGATACGTTTCATGTGGCCGTTCCACTGTTGATCGCTCCTTACACATATTCATAAATACGCTGTGGATGTGACTGCTTCCAGTGATTTTCCAGCCGTCGTGGAATTACATAATAATCGATCTTTCTGTCTATTTATGCTCAATACGATACATTTGTTTAGGTTTAGCCTCAGCTTCCAATCCCTGCACCAATCATCAGCCCTCTGCAGGTCATCCTACATTTCGCTACAATTTTCTATCGTTACCGGCTTTTTTGTGTCAACAGCGTCACCCGCTAGAAGCCTCGTGTTACTTACAACTTTATCCACCAGGCCATTAATTCGTATTGTACAAAGCAATGGTCCCACAACGCTCTCTTTGAGTATGCCCGAACTTCCTTTTACGTCTGATGTTTTCTCTCTGTTGACAATGCTATGCTGTGTCCTCTTGGCTTGAAACTCTTCGGCCGAATCACACAGTTGGACCAGACGTACATTCTCAGAGATTTATTTCTCGCATTAAGGCCATTATTTAATACCAGTAAACTTCTTCTAGCGTGAAATGTCGTCTTTGCGTATGCTAGTGTACTTCACATTATCTTCTCGCTTCGTCCGTCATGCTTTATTGTGAGACCAAGGTACTACGCGTAGTCAAATTTTATGATTAATTTTGTCTCTAACCTCATTTCTATTACTCCACATCACTTCGTCTTTCTTTGGTTTACTTGCAGTTCATAATATACGCTGTTTATAGTGTTCGTTATATTCAGCAGGAACTGTAGTTTTTCCTTGCATTAACAAAGGATAGTAAGGTCAACAGTGAATGCTTTAACTGAAGTACTTTCATCCTGAATTTTAAACCTACTCCACAATGTTTCTTTAATTGTTGCGTTAATGTACAGGATGAACTGTAAGAGAGTATGACCGAAGTCTTACCTCACGCTGATTTCAAATCGAATACTTTCTTCTTCGCCATCCATTATTATAGTTTCCCCTTGGTTCTAGTACTTGCTGTATATCAGCGTATGGTCTACACCTATTTTTCTGGGAAGGTGTCAACAGGCAGTTACCCGAACCCCCCTACCCACGCCTCGCCCCCTCCGCAGAGATCTTAACGTACTCTTTACACCTATTCGCAGTCTCCTGTGAGTTTAATAGTGCTATTACTTTATCTCTCTTGATACTGACGAACGTACATTTAATTTCATCCTATTGTTTTTCGGCTGTTCTGTATGATGAATGTGTCTTTTCGATGACCATTTCTTTTTAACTATATTATATATCAAATTTGTAAGCATAGAGCTTTACAATTATAATATGTGTAAATTTAACACAAAAGTAGCTTATTATTCAACGTCCCGTGGAGAACATGGTCATTATAGACAGACTCGTATGCTCAAGAGTGATGAAAAACTATTACCATACTTCAAAGTAGATCTGACAGAATTTCAAGGAAAATATGCTTATAACGATGGCCAAGCACAGATAATACTCATTTTATAAATGATTTTTTAAAGTTATTCCATAGCTAGTGATTTACTGATACAAGCTTTGGTGTGTAAACATTACCTGCAAAAAAGCTCTTAACAGACCCCGAAACGTATTTTTGGGATTTGCATACTAGGAATAAAAGGAACAGAGAGGTATTAAAGTACAGAATTTAATGCTCGTCGGTAGTGGGAGCGATATTTTGGCGAATTAAATGCAGAATAACTCCTTAATATTTATAAATATAGTATCACAAATTCTGAGAATCAAAATAAAATTATTTCATGGCACAACATATGTTCATATACCGAATAAATAGACTGATATAACGTTGCATCTTGGCCAAATTCTAATGTGGTAAATTAAACAGATTTTTACTACATTTTTACAAAACAAAAACATCCGCTTTCTGTTTTAGTTTTAAACGTGGCAGCCAATCCCCACTTTATCGGCGAATGTTTGCAAGGGCCAGTTTTGTTAATGGCACTCGTGATGGGATTTATGTAATCACAGGACGCAATACCGAGAGAGGGCCGATTCTTGATTTAACCTGTGAGATCGCCCCATGGTGTTCTGCAAGAGGAACTTATCCCAGTTGTAGTTATCCTCTCGATTTTTACACCATGTTACTTACAATAAAACTCTGAAACTTCCGACACCAAGCCCGTCATCGTCAACCGCATCAATAAAAACTGACGGGACGATGTTCCGCTTAAATAAGCGCGCCAACAGCGTCTGGAATCTTCCTGAGAGGGCAACAGTGACGCATCGGCGGGATCAGGACATTGTCAGTTCATAGCAGCTCTGTCCCTCAGTATTATCGAGTGACGTTACGTGGTGTGATGGACTGAACCCGCATTCGAAACTGCCGTTCTCGCCGTCCTACAAGTGTCAATCAGTCGGCAGTATGCAGAGCCTCACCCCATGCCCTACTAGTTATGTACCCCTGCACTCGGTTAAAACTGTCGTGATCAGCAACAGAAATCAGGACATGGTAGCGGATACTTTTCTTGAACGAAAGCAACGAGGACTGCTTGACGCTTGTAAGAAAGCAGGGGTGGCAGATTCAAACGTGGCGCCGACCAATCCTACCACATGACGTCATTCGGTATAACGGCTGGCCGGAGCTGCTATCAGCTGCCCAAATCGCATTCACGCGCTTCTGTCACTGCAGCCCTCTCTGGTAAGTTACAGAAGATGCTATCGAGCTTATTTAACCGGAAAGTTGTGCCAGCCCTGGTAA
Organism: Schistocerca americana; assembly: GCF_021461395.2. Lineage (NCBI taxonomy): Eukaryota > Metazoa > Arthropoda > Insecta > Orthoptera > Acrididae > Schistocerca > Schistocerca americana. Next base: position 70,605,447 of record NC_060119.1, read on the forward strand.
TCAGCGGTTTTATTTCTCCTAATGAGGATGGCGGAGACTCATGTCGAATGCTCAATATATATATATATATATATATATATATATATATATATATATATATATATATATATATATATATATATACCGAAGAGCCGGGCCCCTTCGAGCACGCAGAAGTACCGCAACACAACGTCACATTCGCATGGACTCAACTAATGTCTGAAGTAGTGCTGGAGGAAACACCATGAACCCTGCGGGGCTGCCCATAAATCCGTAAGAGTACGATGGGGTGGGGATCTCTTCTGAACAGCACGTTGCGAAGTATCCAAGATATGCTCAGTAATGTTCACGTCTGTAGAGTTTACAAACCACTGGAAGTGCTCAAACTCAGAAGAGTGTTCCTGAATTCAATCTGTAGCAGATCTGGAAGTGTGGGGGGTCGAAGTGTCCTGACGGAATTGCCGAAGTCCGTCGGAATGCACAATGGACATGAATGGTGATCAGACGGGATGCCTAAGTACATGTCACCTGTCAGCGTGATATCTAGTCGTATCAGGCGTCCCGTATCACTCCAACTGCACCCGCCTCTCACGATTACAGAGCCTCCACCAGTGTGCACAGTTCCCTGCTGACCTGCAGGATACATGAATTCATGAAGTTGTCTCCATACCCGTACAGTCTATCCGCTCGATACGATTTGAAATGAGACTCGTTCGACCAGCAACATGTTTCCAGTCATCAGCAGTACAATATCGGTGCTGACCGGCCCAGGCGAGGCGTAAAGTTTTGTTTCGTGCAGTTATCAAAGGTACACGAGTGGATCTTCTGCTTCCGAAAACCCATATTGATGATGTTTCGATGAATGTTTCGCAGGGTGACAATTGTTGATGGCTCAGCGGTTAAATCATCAGCAATTTGCGGAAGGGTTGCACCTCTGTCATGTTGAACAATTATCGTCAGACGTCGTTGGTCCCGTTCTTGTAGTATATTTCACGGCCGCAGCGATGTTGGAGTTTTAACGTGTTAACTTATTCCTGATATTCATGGTACATTTGTGAAATGGTCGTACTGGAAAACCCCACTTTATCTCTACTGTGGAGATGCCGTGTCCCATGGCTCGTGCACCGACTGTGACACCACGTTCAAGCGCATTTAAATCTTGATAACCTGCAATTGCAGCAGTAACCGATCTGACAACTGCGCCAGACACTTGTCTCATATAGGCGTTGTTGACTGCAGCTACGTATTCTACCTGTTTGCACATCTCTACATTTGAATACGTCTGCCCATACCAGTTTCTTTCTTCGAAGTGACCATGTTTGAAGGACAGTTTTGTTCCGACACGCTCCGCGAAAGATTCCGAGATTAGTGGTTGGTTGGTTGGTTGTTTGGGCAAGGATACCAGACTGTGTGGTCATCGGTCTCATCGGTTTAGGGAGGGATGTGGAAGGAAGTCGGCCGTGCCCTTTCAGAGGAACCATCCAGACATTTGCCTGGAGTGATTTAGGGAAATCACGGAAAACCTAAATCAGGATGGTCGGACGCGGGATTGAACCGTCGTCCTCCCGAATGCGAGTCCAGTGTCTAACCACTGCGCCACCTCGCTCGGTCCGAGATTAGTGATCTGCATTAACTTACAATATGTGATTCTACTTTATCTGTGTTTTTTACGAATAGTAAGTTAATTCTTTATTGACGTCTCACGTGAACTGGAGATTGGTGATTTTCGAATGGATTTGAGCCTCGTGTGCGTGTAGACGAGGATACCCAATCAATCGTTCATCAGTCGTTCCCATAGCTCTATCTCTCAGCCGGTAAAAAGGCACTTAATTACTGTGAATGCTACGGCGCATTACCTTCGACTGTAAAAAATTTTGTTATTGGATGTCTCTACTCCTCTGTGGAACTGAAGGCTACAGATATAAACAGTGGATACAATTATTTCCTGGTCCCTTGCAGTTACATGAATTACGTACGTTGTCAACGAAAACTATACTCTCATATTTTCTCGTCTATTATTTGTTTTGACAAAGTAATCTCTTCGCAGGTCTTCCCGATATGACATTTTTTTATTATAGAAACTTATCTGCATATAGAGAATCTAAAACAAATCTTTTCCAGGTCTGATATGACACACTTGCAGTGTAAAATGTGCCAAGCTAAAACAGACCTCGACCGGCTGTGAGTGATGTTGCTGAGGTTTACTTCCGTCTTTCTCACTGATATCCTGTCGCAGGCCTGGGCAGGACTGTAACTGGCGATGTTACGCATACACTCATTTTTAACTCCATGCTGCTCTCGTCATTTCTTGAACTAGTAGCGGTGTAGCTAATTATTTTGAATACCCGTAACTTACCGTGACACACATTAAGTCTGCGAACAGTGCATCCAAGACCAGTAAAATCAAATCTCTTGTCAACAAATGCTGAATTATTATGCTTATGTCAGTTTGTCAGAAGCATAACACCTTTTTTGTTTTCTTTTCGAAACGTTCATATACAGGGAATAACGGGTACAAGCGCAGATATTCTTGTATGTTGTACGTTAATACGTAGACACACAAATGTGTTGGTTGCTCTTTCTCAAAGTCGTATAGTCTTCCCACAGCCACGTAACAAACCTTATGACATAATATTTTCTAAGAGAACGTACCTGGACCGCATAAGTAGACTGCACCTGTGAGTATAGACTTTTGCATCCAAGTGTCCACCCTTCACTACTTGCCCCGCCGCCCAGAAGAATGGAAGCTCAATAGCTTGCCGCTGGTATATGGAGGCACTAGCCAACGCAGAAACATACTACTCAAAATAGCTGTAATTATTACTTTGCAACTGTAGTAAATAGTGATGTAAAAAATTTAGTAAATTGACCTCAGTCACAAATAGAAATTTTTGCAAAAAAAATGGCTCTGAGCACTATGGGACTTAACTGCTGTGGTCATCAGTCCCCTAGAACTTAGAACTATTTAAACCTAGGCGTAGCGTCTTTGATTCATAATCAAAACGTCTTCGGTCCCGGGTTCGATCCCCGCCACTGCCTAAATTTTGATTAATAATCAGCATTGGCGGCCGAAGACTTCCGGCATAAGAAGTCAGCCTCATTCTGCCAACGGCCTTGTCAAAGAGGGCGGAGGAGCGGATAGAGGTTCAGGGCACTCTCTTGTCCTAGGGGTGGGAAACTGCCCCTAAAGGCGGAAGAATCAGCAATGATCAACGACAGGAGGATGCAGAAGGCAATGGAAACCACTGCATTAAAGACACGTAACGTGTATCCACAGGACATGTGGCCTGTAATTGAAGAAGTGTCATGATGATCTCTCCATTGGCAAAAGATTCCGGAATAGTCCTCCATTCGGATCTCCGGGAGGGGACTGCCAAGGGGGAGTCTACCATGAGAAAAAGATCGAATAACCAACGAAAGGATAACGTTCTACGAGTCGGGGCGTGGTATGTCAGAAGCTTGAACGTGGTAGGGAAACTATAAAATCTGAAAAGGTAAATGCAAAGGCTCAATCTAGATATAGTAGGGGTCAGTGAAGTGAAGTGGAAGGAAGACAAGGATTTCTGGTCAGATGAGTATCGGGTAATATCAACAGCAGCAGAAAATGGTATAACAGGTGTAAGATTCGTTATAAATAGGAAAATAGGGCAGAGGGTGTGTTACTGTGAACAGTTCAGTGACCGGGTTGTTCTAATTAGAATCGACAGCAGACCAACACCGACAACAACAGTTCAGATATACATGCCGACGTCGTAAGCTGAGGATGAACAGATAAAAAAAGTGTATGATGATATTGAAAGGGTAATGCAGTATGTAAAGGGGGACGAAAATCTAATAGTCATGGGCGACTGGAATGCGGTTGTAGGGGAAGGAGTAGAAGAAAAGGTTACAGGAGAATATGGACTTGGGACAAGGAATGAAAGAGGAGAAAGACTAATTGAGTTCTGTAACAAGTTTCAGCTAGTAATAGCGAATACCCTGTTCAAGAATCGCAAGAGGAGGAGGTATACTTGGAAAAGGCCGGGAGATACGGGAAGATTTCAATTAGATTGCATCATGGTCAGACAGAGATTCCGAAATCAGATACTGGATTGTAAGGCGTACCCAGGAGCAGATATAGACTCAGATCATAATATAGTAGTGATGAAGAGTAGGCTGAAGTTCAAGACATCAGTCAGGAAGAATCAATACGCAAAGAAGTGGGATACGGAAGTACTAAGGAATGACGAGATACGTTTGAAGTTCTCTAACGCTATAGATACAGCAATAAGGAATAGCGCTGTAGGCAGTACAGTTGAAGAGGAATGGACATCTCTAAATAGGGCCATCACAGAAGTTGGGAAGGAAAACGTAGGGACAAAGATGGTAGCTGCGAAGAAACCATGGGTAGCAGAAGAAATACTTCAGTTGATTGATGAAAGGTGGAAGTACAAACATGATCCGGGAAAATCAGGAATACAGAAATACAAGTCGCTGAGGAATGAAATAAACAGGAAGTGTAGGGAAGCTAAGACAAAATGGCTGCAGGAAAAATGTGAAGACATCGAAAAAGATATGATTGTCGGAAGGACAGACTTAGCATACAGGAAAGTCAAAACAACATTTGGTGACATTAAAAGCAACGGTGGTAACATTAAGAGTGCAACGGGAGTTCCACTGTTAAATGCAGAGGAGGGAGTAGATAGGTGGAAAGAATACATTGAAAGCCTTTATGAGGGTGAAGATTTGTCTGATGTGATAGAAGAAGAAACAGGAGTCGATTTAGAAGAGATAGGGGATCCAGTATTAGAATTGGAATTTAAAAGAGCTTTGGAGGACTTACGGTCAAATAAGGCAGAAGGGATAGATAACATTACATCAGAATTTCTAAAATCATTGGGGGAAGTGGCAACAAAACGACTATTCACGTTGGTGTGTAGAATATATGAGTCTGGCGAAATACCATCTGACTTTCGGAAAAGCATCATCCACACAATTCCGAAGACGGGAAGAGCTGACAAGTGGGAGAATTATCGCACAATCAGCTTAACAGCTCATGCATCGAAGCTGCTTACAAGAATAATATACAGAAGAATGGAAAAAAAAATTGAGAATGCGCTAGGTGACGATCGGTTTGGCTTTAGGAAAAGTAAAGGGACGAGAGAGGCAATTCTGACAATACGCCTAATAATGGAAGCAAGGCTAAGGAAAAATCAAGATACTTTCATAGGATTTGTCGACCTGGAAAAAGCGTTCGACAATATAAAATGGTGCAAGCTGTTCGAGATTCTGAAAAAAGTAGGAGTAAGCTATAGGGAGAGACGGGTCATATACAATAGGTACAACAACCAAGAGGGAATAATAAGAGTTGACGATCAAGAACGATGTGCTCGTATTAAGAAGGGTGTAAGACAAGGCTGTAGCCTATCGCCCCTACTCCTCAATCTGTACATCGAGGAAGCAATGATGAAAATAAAAGAAAGGTTCAGGAGTGGAATTAAAATACAAGGTGACAGGATATCAATGATACGATTCGCTGATGACATTGCTATCCTGAGTGAAAGTGAAGAAGAATTAAATGATCTGCTGAACGGAATGAACAGTCTAATGAGTACACAGTATGGTTTGAGAGTAAATCGGAGAAAGACGAAAGTGATGAGAAGTAGTAGAAATGAAAACAGCGAGAAACTTAACATCAGAATTGATGGTCACGAAGTCAATGAAGATAAGGAATTCTGCTACCTAGGCAGTAAAATAACCAATGGCGGACGGAGCGAGGAGGACACCAAAAGCAGACTCGCTATGGCAAAAAAAGCATTTCTGGGTAAGAGAAGTCTACTAATATCAAATACCGGCCTTAATTTGAGGAAGAAATTTCTGAGGATGTACGTCTGGAGTACAGCATTGTATGGTAGTGAAACATGGACTGTGGGAAAACCGGAACAGAAGAGAATCGAAGCATTTGAGATGTGGTGCTATAGACGAATCTTGAAACTTAGGTGGACTGATAAGGTAAGGAATGAGGAGGTTCTACGCAGAATCGGAGAGATAATGAATATGTGGAAAACACTGATAAGGAGAAGGGACAGGATGATAGGACATCTGCTAAGACATGAGGGAATGACTTCCATGGTACTAGAGGGAGCTGTAGAGGGCAAAAACTGTAGAGGAAGACAGAGATTGGAATACGTCAAGCAAATAATTGAGGACGTAGGTTGCAAGTGCTACTCTGAAATTCGTGGCGGGCCGCATCAAACCAGTCAGTAGACTGATGACAAAAAAGAAAAAACCCTAAGGACATCACACACATCCATGCCCGAGGCAGGATTCGAACCTGGTCAGTAGCGGTGGCGCGGTTCCAGACCGTAGCGCCCACAACCGCTCGGCCACTCTGGCCGTCTAAATCTTTGCACTTACACCTGTTACACCCTATATTTTTCGACATTATAAGATGGCAAACACACGTGTATTGCACGTCTGACTCTCATAGGTAAGAGCAAGTTACAATAGAGGTCACAGTTTTTCTGTTAAACATGTTCAGGAATTAACCATCCGTAGATGTATGTGACACAGGTTCACTTGTCGTGCGACATAAGATGAGGTACTATCACAAAAGGGTATTCTGTTGTTATTCTCCTCGCGAAAGGTAGTTATCAATAGTGAAGTAGAGTCAGATGTGTAGTACCAGAGATTCAGCCTGCCTTGAAGGTCTTTCCGGCAACAAGTAGCAAAAAATTGTAGCCAAGGGCACATAAAAGCTCTCAAAATTTACTTCTTGAACGGTCACAATACTTTTCCCAACATATGGGATGATATAAGTGACGACCAAGGTGAGCGCTTTCATCAAGACATGAGTAGACGGTGTGAAGGCATTTGGAATACGAAGAGACTTATCTTTATCACTTCAACTACAACACGCAAATTAAATGGAGAAAAAGCTATGCCATATGTTTTAAGAAGAAGACAGAAATAAAATCCTAGCCAATGAACACAAAACGTCTATGAAATAATGTAGTTTCCTTAACATTTATACCGCGCTATAATCTTAGCTCATACTCAGAAATTAAATTACTTTTCAGTATTGAGTTTCCCGGTGTCCAACAGAATTTTCTGCATGAGGCTGAACACCGGGAAACTTCCTTTTAATCAGTCACGCTAAAAAAATTAGCCAGAGCGAGAGCACCAGCAGCAGCGAGTACTGTTTGTATAAAGCGTTTATTTTGCATTTTGTTTACGACCTTCCACTAAGGAAGGGATTCTATTTGTGTTTATCTGCTCTGCATAGTAACTAACAGTTCTTGATAAAACTTTACGTAGTTTTCGTGTTAGATTTCTTAGTGTTTTCTTGATCGTTTAGAACAGAAAGCGCCCTAAAACCGTCTTTTGTTTGTCTCGCGGCCGTTAGCCACTAGTCACTTGAATCAGCAGTTGTCTTGTGACAGCCAGAGCGAGAGCACCAGCAGCAGCGAGTACTGTTTGTATAAAGCGTTTTTGTACTTATTTGCTGCGCTTAGCTTTTAAATAGTTTTTCTGGGAAAACCTAGCGTAGTTTTCGCGTCTCGTATTTCAGTGAGTGTTTCTTGATTATCAGAGTAGCTCATCAGAAGATTATCTTGGGAATTTGTCACCGTATAGAGTAGGGTAAACATAGTCATGTGTAGGGACTGTGGTTGTTGTGAGCGGACGCAAGGAGAATTGGCCACTCTTCGGGGGCAGGTGGAGGCTTTGTCTGTTAGGCTCATCGAGCTCGAGGCGCAGGCGTCGGCTCGTAGTGGCGTTGGGGCAACTGTGGTGAGACCTATGCCTACTTCGGTGGCCTTGGAATCACATGGAACCCCTGATGTCGCTGCGTCTTCCGGCAGTGAGCATCTTACCGGTCCGCCATCACTCCAGGGTGAATGGCGGACAGTGGTGGGCTCGCGCGTGCCTGGCCGAAAGGCGAAGGTGGGATCTGGCCGCGTGGCAGCTGCCTTACCCCTTTCCAACAGGTACGGGGTGCTTCCTAGTGGTGATGACATCGTTTCCGAGCCACCACAGGATGCCTCGCCTGTTGGGCCAGTGGCCGATTCTCCGGCAAGGTCCCGACAGTCACAGAGGGCGGGCCTATTAGTTATAGGGAGCTCCAACGTTAGGCGGGTTATGGAGCCCCTCAGGAAAATAGCGGGTAGGTCGGGGAAGAATGCCAGTGTGCACTCGGTGTGCTTGCCGGGGGGTCTCGTCCGTAATGTGGAGGAGGCCCTTCCGGCAGCTATTGAACGCACTGGGTGTGACCGGCTGCAGATAGTAGCACATGTCGGAACGAATGACGCCTGCCGCTTGGGTTCTGAGGCCATCCTTGGTTCCTTCCGGCGGCTGGCTGATTTGGTGAAGACAACCAGCATCGCACGCGGAGTGCAAGCTGAGCTTAATATCTGCAGCATAGTGCCCAGAGTCGATCGCGGTCCTCTGGTTTGGAGCCGTGTTGAGGGTCTAAACCAGAGGCTCAGACGACTCTGCGACTATAATGGTTGCAAATTCATCGACCTCCGTTATTGGGTGGAGAACTGTAGGGCCCCCCTAGACAGGTCAGGCGTGCACTACACACCGGAAGCAGCTACTAGGGTAGCAGAGTACGTGTGGCGTGCACACGGGGGTTTTTTAGGTTAGAGGGACCCCCCCTTGGGCGAAACGATAAAATACCTGACGGCTTACCAGAGAGGACATTATCATCGTTGATAAAGAACGTCCGTCCTCAGAGACCAAAAACAGGAAAAGTTAACGTAATATTGGTAAACTGCAGGAGTATCAAGGGCAAGGTTCCTGAATTAGTATCTCTTATTGAAGGAAATAGTGCGCATATAGTATTGGGAACGGAAAGTTGGTTAAAACCGGAAGTGAACAGTAACGAAATCCTAGACACAGAATGGAATATATACCGCAAGGATAGGATAAACGCCAATGGTGGAGGAGTATTTATAGCAGTAAAGAATTCAATAATATCCAGTGAAGTTATTAGCGAATGCGAATGTGAAATAATCTGGGTTAAGTTAAGTATCAAAGGTGGGTCAGATATGATAGTCGGATGCTTCTATAGACCACCTGCATCAGCAACCGTAGTAGTTGAGCGCCTCAGAGAGAACCTGCAGAACGTCGTGAAGAAGTTTCGTGATCATACTATTGCAATAGGGGGAGACTTCAATCTACCAGGTATAGAATGGGATAGTCACACAATCAGAACTGGAGCCAGGGACAGAGACTCTTGTGACATTATCCTGACTGCCTTGTCCGAGAATTACTTCGAGCAGATAGTTAGAGAACCAACTCGTGAAGCTAACGTTTTAGACCTCATAGCAACAAATAGACCGGAACTTTTCGACTCCGTGAATGTAGAAGAGGGTATCAGTGATCATAAGTCAGTGGTTGCATCAATGACTACATGTGTAATAAGAAATGCCAAGAAAGGAAGGAAAATATATTTGCTTAACAAGAGTGATAGGGCACAAATCGCAGAATATCTGAGTGACCACCATCAAACGTTCATTTCTGAGGAAGAGGATGTGGAACAAAAATGGAATAAAATTCAGAAACATCGTCCAGTACGCCTTAGATAAGTTCGTACCGACTAAGGTCCAAAGCGAGGGGAAAGATCCACCGTGGTATAACAATCATGTACGAAAGGTACTACGGAAACAAAGAAAGCTTCATCATAGGTTTAAGAGTAGTCGAATCATAGCTGATAAGGAAAAGCTGAACGAAGCGAAAAAGAGCGTAAAGAGAGCAATGAGAGAAGCATTCAACGAATTCGAACATAAAACATTGGCAAACAATCTAAACAAGAACCCTAAAAAGTTTTGGTCATATGTAAAATCGGTAGGCGGATCTAAATCCCCTATTCAGTCACTCGTTGACCACGATGGCACCGAAACAGAGGACGACCGAAGAAAGGCAGAAATACTGAATTCAGTGTTCCGAAACTGTTTCACTGCGGAAAATCGTAACACGGTCCCTGACTTCAGCCGTCGCACGGACGCCAAAATGGAAAATATTGAAATAAACGATATCGGAATTGAAAAACAACTGCTATCACTTAGTAGCGGAAAAGCATCCGGACCAGACGAGATACCCTTAAGATTCTACAGTGATTATGCTAAAGAACTTGCCCCCTTTCTATCAGCAATTTATCGTAGATCGCTGGAAGAACGTAAAGTACCTAGCGACTGGAAGAAAGCGCAGGTCGTTCCCATTTTCAAGAAGGGTCATAAATCAGATGCGAATAATTATAGGCCTTTTTCGCTTACGTCAATCTGTTGTAGAATAATGGAACATGTTTTGTGTTCTCGTATTATGACGTTCTTAGATAATACAAATCTCCTTCATCATAACCAACATGGATTCCGCAAACAGAGATCATGTGAAACTCAGCTCGCCCTATTTGCCCAAGAAATTCACAGTGCCGTAGACACTGGCGAGCAGATTGATGCCGTATTCCTGGACTTCAGGAAGGCATTTGATACGGTTCCGCACTTACGTTTAGTGAAAGAAATACGAGCTTACGGAATATCGGACCAGGTTTGTGATTGGATTCAGGATTTCCTAGAAGATAGAACACAACATGTCATTCTTAACGGTTCAAAATCTGCGGATGTAGAGGTAATTTCGGGAGTACCGCAGGGAAGCGTGATAAGACCTTTATTGTTTACAATATACATAAATGACTTAGTTGACAACATCGGTAGCTCCGTGAGGCTATTTGCAGATGGCACGGTTGTCTACAAGAAAGTAGCAACATCAGAAGACTCGTACGTACTCCAGGAGGACCTGCAGAGGATTAATGCATGGTGCGACAGCTGGCAGCTTTCCCTAAACATAGATAAATGTAATATAATGCGCATACATAGGGGCAGAAATCCATTCCAGTACGATTATGCCATAGGTGGTAAATCATTGGAAGCGGTAACGACCGTAAAATACTTAGGAGTTACTATCCGGAGCGATCTGATGTGGAATGATCACATAAAACAAATAGTGGGAAAAGCAGGCGCCAGGTTGAGATTCATAGGAAGAATTCTAAGAAAATGTGACTCATCGACGAAAGAAGTAGCTTACAAAACGCTTGTTTGTCCGATTCTTGAGTAATGCTCATCAGTATGGGACCCTTACCAGGTTGGATTAATAGAAGAGATAGACATGATCCAGCGAAAAGCAGCGCGATTCGTCATGGGGACATTTAGTCAGCGCGAGAGCGTTACGGAGATGCTGAACAAGCTCCAGTGGCGGACACTTCAAGAAAGGCGTTACGCAATACGGAGAGGTTTATTATCGAAATTACGAGAGAGCACATTCCGGGAAGAGATGGGCAACATATTACTACCGCCCACATATATCTCGCGTAATGATCACAACGAAAAGATCCGAGAAATTAGAGCAAATACGGAGACTTACAAGCAGTCGTTCTTCCCACGCACAATTCGTGAATGGAACAGGGAAGGGGGGATCAGATAGTGGTACAATAAGTACCCCCCGCCACACACCGTAAGGTGGCTCGCGGAGTATAGATGTAGATTTAGATGTAGAGCTCAAGTTATTTTCCTTTCCAGTTACACGTGTTTGGCAAATTTCCTAGATTGAAAGAAGACTTTGGTTCAATATGTATTTAGTGCCTAAAAAATAGCAAAAATTTTATTACCTAAAAAGCAGTTAAAATAGTTTTCCGTTATTCTATGAAATGTTCACCCAATAATAGGAGCAGAAATTCCCTACAGGAGCCGGAAACGTCCACCAATCGAAAGTAGAAAACACCGTTTATGAAGGCAAGAGGTTAACAGAATCAATTATTTAACTGTTTCCACGACTTCAGTGTTTTTCCTAGAACCATGTAGTATATAGAACACAAATTCTCTGGTAAAACTGCTAAACTCCGTGTATGTGACGAAATATTACATGACCTGCTCAATGGAGTGAACAGTGTAGCTAGTACGGAAAATACTGTTTGAGAGTAAACCGAAGAAAGACGAATGTAATGGGGACTAGCAGAAGTCAGATTAGCGAATAAGTTAATACGAAAACTGATGACCTCGAAATAGAGCAATTCTGTCAACATGATAGCAAAATAAAAAAGGAGGGACACGGCAAAGAGCGCATAAAAAGCATAGTAGCGCAGGGATATAGGACATTCCTGGCTAAAATAAGTCCACTAGTATCAAGAGTAGAATATATTTTAGAGCATAGCGTTGTATGGTAGTAAATCATGGATTGTGGGAAAATAGGAAAAAATGAGAGAATCTGTAGGTTTGGGATATGGTGGTAAAGAAGGATTTTAAAAATTAAGTGGACTGATGAGATAACTAATGACCAGTTTCTCCACAGAGCAGGCGAAGAGGAGAACGTATGGAAAACACGGAATAGAAGAGGATCCACGGTGACAAGATATTGGTTGACACACCAGTTAATAACTTCTCGGAACTAGAGGCATCTATAGAATGTAAAAACTGTAGCGAAAGACAGAATTTGGAATATATCCAACTCAAAATTGAAGATGTAGAGTGTAAGTGACATTCTGACATGACGTAGGCACAAGAAAGTAATCCGTCGCGGAGCGCATCAAACTAGTCAGTAGGCTGACGACAGAAAAAAGGGTAACAAACGGAGTGCCATTTTTCTTCGTAGTTAGCAGTGCCTAACCATCGTTTAATCTGTGAACTAAACACTAACTTGTTTTCAAGAACTGGCTCCTATTATCTGCTGGCCAAACGTGTCCATTATTGAGTTTGACTATCCGTTGATCGGACAAATATTCTTATAATCTCATGACTGCCATCCCGTTCAACTAACAGCTCTGGGCCGCAAGAACTGGAAGTGACGTCATTAATCACAGTCCGGGCAGACAGCCGATAATCCAGTTGGAGTGAATTTGTACGAGATTTAACGAAATTGATTACATTGAGTATGCGGCGACAGTTATGACAAGCCGACATTAGATGACGTGCTCTGCGAATCTCTGTTCATCAAACAGAGGAGCTGAGATTAACCACATTTGATCATTAGAAAACGTTACTGACGAATATTAATTGTTAATTATCAAATACCACTTCCCACATTATTCACTCGTAGCCAGAAACTCCGTGTTTCTCTAGACGACCTAGCGGGGACATACTTGTGTGTGTACTGCTGTGATATTTTAGCAAAAGCTAGCTAACTGTTCCAAATATCGCAGAAATCTACAACTATCAGCAGTTAACAGATACACATATTCAGTGTAAAGAAAATCACCCCGTGTTGCCTTGTTGCTGGAGAGTTGTATTGTCACACACAAAATGGAGTGGAGCAGTTTTCGTTATAAATACGTAGTTAAAAAGTCAAACGCACTTTGTTAAACTAAAACGAAACACTTCTTACGCTAAAATTTCCGTAACGATTTTTGGTGAGTTTCCTGTGCAAAGAAGACGGAAAATGGTTAAATAGATAATATGAATTTTTGGGTAAGAAGCGTCTTTGCATGATGCCAGTTTCAATGTAATTCCTCTCAAATTACTTTCTGCTAGATGGCAATAAGTGTTAAACATGAGCCGACCGTTGTGACCGAGCGGTTCTAGGCGTTTCAGTCCGGAACCGCGCTGCTACCATCACAGGTTCGAATCATGCCTCGGGAATCGATGTGTGTGGTGTCCTTAGGTTAGTTAGGTTTCAGTAGTTCTAAGTCTAGGGGACTGATGACCTCAGATGTTAAGTCCCATAGTGCTTAGAGCCATTTGAAACATTTTTGTTAAACATGTTCGTTGTATGAAGGACGTTATTTCTGCTGGGAGATAGTTGGCACGATTGACGAGCCACGAAATAGCAACCTAACAGGGCTATAGAATACTTTCGAAAATATCCCGCACAAGTGACTATTTTGTTGGGAGGCCCGTTTCAGTTGGCAGCATAAAATACATAAACCATGATATTTCACGTCACCGCTGACATAGTGATACTCTTACGTACTGCGCCCTACCATCGCAAACTAGGAGAGACAGTGTTAAAATGGCTTCGCGACACTCTAAACGAGTTTCTGTGAACTCTGGACTCACGCACTTGCACAGAAACACCAAGCGAACACGGTTTCTAGTTGCACATGTGATGTATGAAATTACTGCTGCCCTTAATACCCGTTCATACATCCGATTACGAGTGTTCAATTTGTTACTACCTTAAGCACAGCCCATCCGTACTACGTCATTGAGACGTCGGATTTCATCCGACTGTTCTTGATCCATCGGTCTAGAGGGGCATAGTGATGAAAAGTTTATCGAAGTTCCCAGTCGCAACTGAAAATTCTTTTAAATTTCTGTTTACTTGACACATTAACTGAAGGATCTATATTTTTTTTAAAATGAAATGCATAACACTTAAGATTCATTGCTAACTATAAACATGGTTTAGATGTACGGGAATGAACTAAATACGGCGTATAAGCGCCGCGCGGGATTAGCCGAGCAGTCTTAGGCGCTGCTGTCATGGACTGTACCGCTGGTCCCGGCGGAGGTTCGAATCCTCCCTCGGGCATGGGTGTGTGTGTTTGTCCTTAGGATAATTTAGGTTAAATAGTGTGTAAGATTAGGGACTGATGACCTTAACAGTTAAGTCCCGTAATATTTCACACACATTTGAACATTTGCCTAGAAGTCATACGTTTTCAACCAATTTAACGGTTTTATTTCTGTTCGCATTCCACTTTTTAGTATTTTCAAGAGGCTATTTATATTTATATAAGCCGATATTTGTTCTAGAACCAACGAATGCCACTTTCTTGTCATAAATTCTTGCGTAAAACTGAAAACTTCGCTTCAGAATTAAATGATTCTCTCTTAGCTATTGTTGACTGCTGACTATTATCTACAGGTCCTCGTCTGCGCTGTTTCGTGATATTGCTCACAGTACGCAACCACACCCTTCGGCAACCCTTACCCACACCGTTACGTGTCAAAGAAAAAAATTCTTTTCTTCCTCTTCTTCTTCCCAACAAGGATTAGAACTTAGTGACCTCCTCCGGCTTCATGAGACTTATTTCCATCTTTTCTTTGGTTATCACGCTTCTTCTTGCGACTAGCTTGTGTCTAATTGCTGCTTTTCGTAGCACAATTTCACTTACATATGGTCTTTCAGTTTCTTTTTATGTTGTTGTATTTTATCGTTTAGGTTATATGTTTGAAACTCTAATCATTTCATTTTTAAATCGATCTCGCTGAGAACATCCTTTTGAAAGACGTTAAAAATTTCATTTCCACCCTTTGTACGTGGATTTTATGTCTCTCTGTCACTAACTATATATAAAGAAAAGGTTAGAATTTTATAATATTCTACGACATCACCTGTAAATCATTCCTGTTACATCAGAAAATATACGGAAGGAAGCAAGAAAGACAGAAAGAAGATTACACTGGGTCCAGGTATGTAAGGTCGTAGTATGACCTGTCAGACAGTATGCTATTTTCAAACTGCGTAAACGTCTTCAAACTGGATGTTGCAGGCTCACTCTGACCCCGTTTGTCGCTGTTCTGGAGAAGTATCGGCTGTTCGGAATCCACCTCGACAGGCACATGGATAGTCGTCATGTTGGTGACCGACTAGAACGGCTAGTTAATCCACTCAGAAGCCTCGTTAAGAGCAAGAGCAAGAGCGAAGTAAAAAGTTCGTGAAACGTAAATTACATAAAGGATGAACAAACGGCCAGTACAGTGCAGCTTAAAGTCGACATTATTGCCCCTTACATTTACATCTATATCGCCATTTGTACCCTACATGTACATCTACACTGAACAGTCAGAACATTAATACCACTGCTCACTCCGACGCTGGATGTCGCCTGGTGGCATTTCGGGCACGTGACGCGGTAACAAAAGCACTTAAGACGGACAGAAACGGTCGGGGGATCACCCTAGCGAAGGTGTAGGCTTCACATGGGAACATGCATTGAGATACATGCCTTTTACGAAAGGCAGATTATCAATATGTAGAGCCTCTGAATGACTATCTTGAAAACGGCGAAGCTCGTCGAATGTTCGCGTGTTACTGTCGTGAGCATCTACGGACAAAAGTTACGAAGAGAAACTACAACTTGGCGCTAAGTGGTTGGACTTCCACGACTATTTACAGGAGATAGGGTTAGGAAGCTTGTCTTCTCTGTAGAGTAGGATAGATGGCGATCTGTGCCATTTCTGACAAAAGAGCACTGTGCAGGTGCACCCACAAGTGTTTAGGAGCACACTATTCCTTATGATTTGGCGCTGTTGATTCTTTTTTTAAAGTAGACGCTAATTTTTTTTAACAGAGTACCAGGTTGTGGTCATACGTAACTCCATGAGCTTTGTACGTTAAAGACTTCGAAATAATATGCGTCTGAGATGGAAACTACATTCATTCAGCTAAAGACGTGTGTATCGACAAAAGGAAGCAGAGAAGGCAACAGAGGAAGAGGTAGGCCAATAAGCAAATCACTTACACAAAAACTTGGATGACCAAGGAAATAGTAATTTTAAATTCTTCCATTGTGTGACCATGATGTTCCTACTTGATTAGCAATCACTTGAGGTGTTTCTAATCGGTCTATACTACTAAAAAAACTATGTTTTTATTGTGCATTATTAGTTTCGATAAAAGCGACTCAATTCATCCAGTAGTGCGCACGAAATAACTTTTCTTTGCTGTTAAATTTTGTAATTAATTTTTACGTATGTCGAATGTGTACAGAAAATCTTTATGCATGTCGAGCTGCTCTGTAACCTTGATTACTGCTGCCTTTACTTCACAGCTTATTTTATGCTCCTGTGGCCATGTATATTTCAGAACAACGAGAAGAAACTGCTGTTGAAATTGCCCGTGAATATTTTATAAACATTTAGTCTTCAGTTACTTATCCTAAAGTTTATCTGTGTTAATAGTAGCTGTAAAAGTAACTTATTAGTGGATTTTCATTAGTCTCAGCATTTCTTCCCGTGTTATTGACTCGAGCGGTCTGATATTCGTCAGTGTGCTTACGTCCTTCGTCCAAGACTCACGCCTCAGTAGTGTGTTTACATTTTGCGGCATGCAGTTGCAGCTGCAGTGACAAAGTTATTTGTGCGCTGTTGTACAGTTATTAAATTTAATAGTTTTCGGCGGTGTTTCGTGCTGTCTGTGGCGAAATAACGATTTAATAAACTTTTTGAAACGTTAGCTCGCTGTGTTTTTCAGTATTTTCTGTGCGTTGAAGTTGTTTAGTAAATTTCGTGCTTTAGTTTCAGCTGATGTTTCTTATTGTTCCTGGTGAAATCTTTCAGTAAAATTTTCATTCAGTGTTTTAACTTCGTTGAATGTTCTAGTGGCCGCTTGTATTTTTGGTTTTAGCTAATATCTTTGTGAAGTTTTGTTGGTATTGATATTAGTTATGGTGTAGTACTATTAGTTGATTTCTTAGTAGACAGGGAATTTCGAGACAGCTATTTTTAGTTCTATAAATAGTTCTACTGGTGTAACTGAACTTAGGTAACGTAGACGTATAATTTTTTATCAGTAACCTTAAAACTTTACTTTGAGTGGGAATTGTGAGCTCTGTCATAGGTTTGTGAGTGGTGGGTTATGGTGTGGGATTTGTTCAAAGTATTTTCCTTGGGGGGGAATGCAGTGGGGAAGCCAATGGGCATTCTTGCAACATACTCTCCTATGAATGCAGAATGTGTAGTAGAAATAAATTGATAAAGGAGCAGAAGCGGAAGATTTGGCCCTTAATATGCAGTTACAACGCGCAAAAGAGGAACTAGATAGGTTAAGGAGGGTGAAGGGTGGTGGGGAATGGGAACTGGCAGCTGGTAAGAATGCAGCCAGGAGGAGGAGGTATTCAGACAGTTATACTTTGCGTAGATGCAATAGATTTGACCAAGTGGCAGAGTTGAGAGGAGAGAAGCATTTTGTAGATGTAGATGTAGGGAACATGCTGCAGTCCTCAGCGGTTAGGAAGCCTAGGTCAGCTGCAAAGTGTAACAGAAAGAAGAAGGTTCTGCTGTTACGTAGTTCGCACGGTAGAGGTGTAGGCCAGCAGTTGCAGGAAGTGTTGGGGAGTGAGCACCAGGAAACGAGCATTGTGAAGCCTAGTGCAGGGTTGGCTCAGGTAACTGATGGCATAGGAGAGTTATGTAGGAATTTTACGAAGGAGGATTAGGTAGTGATACTGGTTGGAGCAGGGAACAGTCTTGACCGGGACGGGGATCATGATATAGATGTTGACCTGGTAAAGACAGCTACTAACACTGGTGGTACTAATGTGCATTTAACTTTGTAGAAAGTACCGGAAATTAATTATATGTGGTGACTTTAGCATGAATTTTGCATATGATTGGACAAGAAAAAGAATGTAGGTAGACGGTGTTTCTGCCAAGTAGGGTGCACAGGAACACTAGCACTGCCATAGACAACATTTTTTTGTTTACTCTTCATCACTACTAGTTCTGTTAGTAAAAGGGTGAATGGCCTTTCAGGCCTTGCTGCACAAAGTTTAACACTAAAAGGCATTTGTACTCAAACGAATGTCACATGTAATTACAAACTATGTAGAATAGTTAATCAAACAGCCATAGAGAATATTTAAAACCTTGACGACGAACAAGAGTGGCAGGATGTTACATAGATGATAGATATGCTTTCCTTAACACATTTTTCATGCTCTTTTTGACAGTTGCTTCCGATTGGAACGTTGTAAATTGGGTATTAGCAGTAATAGGCAGCTCAGGTAGATAACTAGTGGGATAAGGATAGCATGTAGAACAATTAGCAATAGGTGAACGTCTGGAGCGACCCTTGTTGGTTTCTTCAGCGCCCTATGGCTGGTTTTCGGGAGGCCCTATGGAGGCTGAGCCGGTTACTGCGGAAACCTGAACACATCTGATGATAACTCGCTATGAACAGGTTGACGGCGTCGAAGGCTAAGCCGCGAGCCACGCCAGAGAGTGTACTTCAGTAGTGGTAGACACATTATTGGTATTAATAAACATTTATACGACAGCTACGGATACCACATACGCACAAATAAACGTTTTGAGGCATTGTCTTATTTTCCATAGTGTTTACCCCGTCTAGTGCGGCAGTTTCGTTTTATGTACAGTAGCAGCCAGATGTCGTCTCTGTTCCTGCAGTCCTCAAGGTAAACTGAGGGAGGAAAATACTGTGCGTCACTTGCCTGGGGACTTCTGATTGTTATCGTTCTTCACTTGTCTGTGTATAATATTTTCTGAAACAGATCCTGGGAAACAGCGCAACATTTGACTAAACAAGCCTGGGAAACCGCCATAGGTGCCACTCAAGTTGACCGTTGCAGCAGCTATGGTCGTAAATTCGTCGTGTCTTTTTTTGCCCACACTCCTTTCTCACTAGGTAGCATGCTGTGCGGTACGCTATGCGAACAGGTATAGAATTCGACGCAAATTATTCTTGAAGATATGATTTAATGTTTCCATGTCACTCCAACCTCATTCAGCGGAGTAGAAGGAAACACACTTAAAATTATATGTGTGTTTTATATGTGACAGATGTTGCCAAACTTTCTACTGCATACAGGATTCACTTGATCGAAATATGTTCTCTTGACATACACTTTGCAGTACGTTTGCCATATACATTGCCACATATACATTTAGTCAGAGACCCGTGAACAAAAGTGTGTGAGTTGTTGTGGTTTTCAGTTCAAAGACGGATTTGAACCAGCTCCCCACACACTAGTCTATTCTGTGCAAGCCTCTATATATCCGTACAATTGCACTCAAACCTGAGTCCCCATCTACAGTCCCCGCCATCCTGCATTACCACCTACTACTAAAGTAACTGCTCCATAGTGCTTCAAGACATGCCCTATACCGATCTGTTAAATCACACCGTGCCATAAGTTTCTTTTCCTCCAAAAAGGAGAAAATTTTAATTTTTCCATTTACCCATCTAACCTTCGGCATTCGTTTGTAGCACAGTTTTAAAATCCTCCTCTTCTTCTCACTCTATATTTCACTTCTTTACAGGGCAGCACTCCATAAAGATACCGCCAGAAAAGGCTTCTTAACACATAAATTTATATTAGTTGAGTAACTCTGTGTGTCCAGGTATGTATTTATTCTAATCTTCTACTACTCCATCTCCTTCTAACACCACTCTCTGTCCGTCTCCTCCTTCACCACCTCCTTGCAGATGTACTCTACCAACGTCTGTGTCCACGTCCTGCACCCCCGCACTCTCTTACAGTCTCCTCCTGTCACTCTTTCTGTCATCTCCTCCACCCCCTATCTTAGCCTGCGTCTGGCTCCACCTATCAATCTGGTGTTGGCTCCCACTCCCTGGCCATCTGCTCCTCTCCCTCTCTCTGTCTATCTCCTCCTACCCTCAATCGTTCCCAATCTGCTCCTACCCCCATCTGTCCGTCTGCTCCTTCCTCTCTGCCCATCTCTTCCTCCCCCAGTCTCTTTCATTCTCATCCTCTTTCCTTCCTCTGTCCATATCCTCGACTCCCTTCTCGTCGTACATTTCTCGTAGAGATCGTGTTAGTTTTGAAGAACACCACAATGAAAATAACATGAAGAAGCATGAAAAAGGAACAAGTATGATGGAATATAATATTCTCTAGGACTGAGACTGACTGAAAGTGTAACACGCCACAGAAATGGTTAGGCCAGAACAGCGAATTCGTAGGACGCCGTCCTGTACCTTATGATAAATTCACTGATACAGCAAAGAAATTATGACATCTGCCCATCGCGACGTTCATTATTTCCTGGTCTCACTGCGGGCATGTGACGCGGTAACAAAAGTATGTAAAGGGAGGAGAAACTCACGGCAGATCACTTCGGCCAAGATATGGAATGACTGCTGTGGGAACGGGACCATTGGGATTTGACTGTCGATCAGAGAAAACGTGTAGTCCCTACGGGTGAATCACATTTTTACTACACTGGGTCACCCCTGAGGTAGCTTAGTCTTATGATCTTAAACTATGCATCAAAACAACAAACATATATCAGTGATATAATAATGAAGAGTTTATCTATTCTTCATGTCACCCCAACAAATCATCATCATTAAACACAGAAAGACAAACAAAATACTTTATAAAAGTCACCTGAAACGACGTCATGTGGGTGGACGGCTGCTTTAAATGTGCAGTGCTCCACTAACACAGGCTCACGGGAGCAGTGTTGTGCTATGGGAGACAATCTCCTACGCTTGTATGGGACCTGTGGTAGTAATCGAAGACACATTGACAGCTGCGAACCCCCGGCATCCCTTTACGCTTGATATCTTCCCCGACGGCGATGTATCTTTCCTCTGGATAACTGTGCGTGTAACGGATCCAGAATGCTGCTGCAGTCGTTTGAGAAGCGTTATAATGAACTCACGTTGATGCCTGAGTGACCAAATTCTCCTGATGTAAATTCAGTGGAACCCATCTGGCTCGCTATCGGGCTCCATCACCGCATACGCAAATCAGCAGCCTGTTATTCCCACGTGACCTGTGCGTACACTCCTATAGCCACATACCTCCAGAAACCTAACAACCAAATGTCGGTTGCCTGATACGCAGAATCAGTGGTGTATTTCGTTCGCAAGACGGACAAACTAGCTATTAAGCAGGTGGTCACAATGTTTTGCCTCGTCAATGTATATGTCCCACATTAACAGGGTGGTAGCGTTCCTCTGCGTCGCAGTGAGCAGTGACAATCCGCTGTGACACGTGGCGACACATTGCGTCATTCCTGCGCCTGCCGGGAAGAAGGACCCCGAGGTGCGGCCGGAAGCGCTGGCCGTAATTATCCAGTGGCCCGCGGGAGCTACCGCGCATGCGCGGGCTGAAACTCGCGCAGCACAGGAAGCGCGCTAAATGCAGACTCGCGAATAATGCACGCGGTCGGCGGAAACGAGGGCGAGCGCTGTCGGAAAGCATCATGATGAGCGCATCTCAGAGCTCTTAGGCACACAATCATCACCAGCGTCTCGTCGCTGCTATCACACAATCTCTCTGTCCTGCAGCCCACTTTTTGGTAATTTTTGCATTTCGTTACCGGCAACGATTTTTCATTCTGCCCAGTTCACAATCGTTTGCCTTCTCTAAGGCTATATTTTCAGCTTCTCTATCTACTTCCTGTCTGTCTTTCACAGCCATAGAAGAGCACACTTCAGAAGAACGTTTGACAACGTTTCTCTTTCGCGCCTGCTTCCACCTGTGATTACGGAACGTAAATATCGAAATGTATAAACTTTGGAAGAGCAGTTGAACGGAATGGACAGTGTCTTGAAAGGAGGATATAAGATCAACAAAAGCAATACGAGGAAAATGGAATGTAGTCGAATTAAGTCGGGTGATGCTGAGGGAATTAGATTAGGAAATGAGACACTTAAAGTAGTAAAGGAGTTATGCTGTTTGGGGAGAAAAATAACTGATGATGGTCGAAGTAGAGAGGATATAAAATGTAGACTGGCAATGGCAAGGTAAGCATTTCTGAAGAAGAGAAATTTCTTAATATCGTGTATAGATTTAAGTGTCAGGAAGTCTTTTCTGAAAGTATTTGTATGGAGTGTAGCCACGTATGGAACTGATACGTGGACAATAAATACTTTGGACAAGAAGAAAATAGAATATTTCGAAATGTGGTGCTACAGAAGAATGCTGAAGATTAGATGCGTAGATCACATAACTAATGAGGAGGTATTGAATAGAATTGGGAAGAAGAGGAGTTTGTGGCACAACGTGAAGAAGGGACCGGTTGGTAGGACACGTTCTGAGGCATCGAGGGATCACAAATTTAGCATTGGAGGGCAGCGTGGAGGGTAAAAATCGTAGAGGGAGACCAAAAGATGAATACACTAAGCAGATTCAGAAGGATGTAGGAAGCATCAAGTACTGGGAGATGAAGAAGCTAGCACAGGACAGGGTAGCATGGAGAGCTGCATCAAACCAGTCTCAGTAATGAAGACCACAACAACAGCAACAACTTTTAATGTTCCATTTCTTCCCGTTATAATCTTCGATTGTTTGGTAGATCTGTCATTTCCGTAATTGCTGGAAGTTCGCAATCTGTACTATGCATATATTTTACACTATCAACTATTAGTTCATATTGTCTCGAAATTCCATTCGCAAATCGGAATTCCATTCACTTTACTTTAAAATTGCACACAAACAATCATGACCGCAAAAACAGATATTTTGATGGTGACCAGTTTCGGTCAGTCTTGACCATCCTCATACCCTAACACAAAGATGATAGGCGGTGGTGGTGAATGAGTCGGGAGTTGTAACTGCATGAGCAACATCTGCTCCATTTATCAACTCCGTCCACCACAGGCTATATGGGTCTGACGATAAAAAAACTGATTGAAATTGTTTACCATCAAAACAAATGGTTTCTTTGGTAGAGACTTTTTGGATAACAACAAGCCATGTCACCGACTTAAATCTGGAAGTTGTAAAATTGTACACAACACGACGTCAAGCACACGGCGATAAACCAGGCCAGAATTGGCGCAAGGAAAAAACTACCATCTCCGAGAGTGGTCCATAACAAGGGACGAACTTCCTGCCGGCCGGTGTGGCCGTGCGGTTCTAGGCGCTGCAGTCTGGAACCGTGTGACCGCTTCGGTCGCAGGTTCGAATACTGCCTCGGGCATGGATATGTGTGATGTCCTTAGGTTAGTAGGGTTTAAGTAGTTCTGAGTTCTAGGGGACTGATGACCACAGATGTTAAGTCCCATAGTGCTCAGAGCCATTTGAGCCATTGTTTTGAAGAACTTCCTCATGGATACATACAGGAGATGGAGATACTGTAGCGTTCCAAGGGACTACATTCCGGAGCTATAAGTTTCAAAAGCAACATGAATAGGAGGCAATTATCAGACGAACCGGAGGTGTGCGTTTGTGAACAAGAACAGACAGCTACCTACCTTACGCAGTGAGGATTATGATGAAGCACATGCACTGTTAACGAGCTCCTAGAGGCATCCCCGGATGGACTACTCGTCATCATATTTCGGACCAAAATTTATTAGCTCTATAATATTAGATGTTGCATCTACAGCCAGCCGAAGTGGTCGTGCGGTTAAAGGCGCCGCAGTCTGGAACCGCAAGACCGCTACGGTCGCAGGTTCGAATCCTGCCTAGGGCATGGATGTTTGTGATGTCCTTAGGTTAGTTAGGTTTAACTAGTTCTAAGTTCTAGGGGACTAATGACCTAAGCAGTTGAGTCCCATAGTTCTCCGAACCATTTGAACCATTTTTTTTGTTGCATCTATATTTCTACACAGTTTTTAGTTCAACAAAATTTGTCTTTACAAATTTTTATCCATTGATTCTTGTTACATACAGCGTTTGACTCTTCTGCCATGATTAAAAAAGTAAATAAATGCCTGTAAATTTTAACTGTCATCATTTTGTATTGTAATCAACACATTCTTCAAATTGTAAGCCTATGGTGGTTAGTTATCCGTGGTTGGCTCGCGTAAATGCCGTTTTTTCTTTTGGGAATTTCGTCACCATCGAGTGGCGTCTTATTCCTCCCTCAGTTACTATCAGAAATAGTTGCTCACTTGCCTCCGTCAATGGCAGCAGCAGCGTTTACTGATACTGGTACTGTTGCAACTTCTTTGGTGTGGCAGTTATATTTCCATGTCATGGTGTGTGTGTCAGTCGGTTCGTTGCGGCAGAGCAGCGAGGAAGTCTCTGCATTGTGTGGTCAGGCCGGGGCCGCTGGCAGCAAGCATGCGCAGTCGGAGTTGCGAGCTGCGAGAACTGCTAATCTCGTCCCCCACCGCACCTGCATAGTGGAGTTGAGTAATCAGTGAACCTGTCATGAAAGCTCAACCGCTGTGACATCTCTTCGTTAATTGCTGGTTGTTGCATCCTGTATGGTGTTTAACCTTTGAAATGATTATAATTTATTAGTGAAGTGCACCAGTAGTATCTTCTGCCTTGTGGGCATTAACGTTCAGGTTACCTGCCTTGGTCGTTAGTGCAGTTTTGCGGCATTGTGTTTCCCTCGCTGTGTTGATGCTGTCCGGCATGGCGGTAGTTTGAAAGCTTGGTTTTGTTCTCTTTTTCTCGTTGAGTGTTTATTCTTCCTTGAGAGTGATTATTCGTCAATTATTAAGACATAATCGTGCTACGATCCTCGTCTTTGCTGGTACTTTTGGTAGGCATGCTTTTTTTCGGGTGGAAGGGAACTGATTAGGCGGTTCGTTGGTTCGTCAGCCGTCCATAGGTCGCGCTGCAACACGGTTGTTGAGTGTTAAGCTTGGCTGTCTGTCTCACCTAAACTCTGCTTAGAGTTTCCTCCCCAGGTTCACCCTTGGAACACTTCTGTGCACCACTGTTTGTTGTTTGTGATAGTCATTTTATTTGGTCCCTGGTACTGTTCAGGTCTTCAGCCGTGTATTAATATTGTCTGTTTTATGTTGAGAATATGGCCTTTAGCCAAACTTCATAACATCTTTAAGATTAGGCCTTCAGCCTTGTTTCATTTCAATTCTTGTTGCTCTGTATTTATGCTTCCAGCCGCGTCTCTTTCAGAACATGTTGGCTTTAATATGTAAATACTTGTCTATAAGGTTTCTCTTTAATTATTTTGAATTCTTGAAACAGCCTTCAGACGTGTTCTGTTATTGTTTATCTTAAGGTTTTCTTTAATTATTCTTGAGTAATTGCTTGGGCCTTCAGCTGACAAGATACTTTAAGTTTTCTTAAGATGTTTTTCTGTTGTACTGTATAAAGGCTCACAAAGTTTCTCTGTTATTATGTAAAGAATTTTTTTTAATTGGGGTTTCAGCCGAAGAATTAACTTGAGTTTTCCTTAGTATGGCCTTCAGACGGAATGCTTGGCTTTTAAAGAATATCATTAGCTAATCTGAAATATTATTTCGGCATTTATCCGAGAAGATATTCTAATTTTACTTAATTAAAGTCTTCAGCCGTTACTCTAAATCCTGCTGTTTTAAAAGCAATCATTTAAACTTATACTGGAGAAGTTACTTGGGCCCTCAGCCGTGAATTTATCTTTGTTGTTTTAAAGAGAAAACTGTGCATTTGTTTAAGGAATAAAGTTGTGTGTGTTCTTGTATAACTAACAGTATTTGACCTTGGCCCCTCTCCACAACCTGATCCACACTGCCCTAAGAAACCAGATTTCATTTAGTAGTATTGTTTGTACCAGTATTGGTCTTCATGTTGCATCGTCTCTACGCTCTCTTTTAGCAACAGAAATAATTAGTAGCGAGACAGACGCCAAGAAGTACTGCATTAGCACTCTGATGCCAGCAGCCACAGTGTGGTGACATATGGGTTAGAGTAAAATGCACATTAGGGGAAACAGTAGCAGGTGGGTCGATGTCACCACACGAGAGAAAAACTATTCTTACTGGAAACATGATCAGATGCCAGGTTTTAGTGATACAAATGCAGAGCGATATTAATACACACAACAAAAAATGTTTTGCATCACCTCGGTTCCGAGAGTTCCGCAACCTGTACCGATAATTGGAATAGAGATCAACATAAGCATCATTTCCGCCCATTTTATTGCTCATGAAAACCATCCATTGTACGTTGTTCCGCCCTACAGCTAGACCTACAGACGTGGTGGTCCAGATTGCTGTACAAACTCGTACCTCGAATACCCAGTAGCAAGTCCTCTTGCACTGATGGACGCATCTATTCATAGTGGCATACTGTCCAAAAGTTCATCAAGGCACTGCTGGTACATATTGTTCCACTCCTCAACGGATATTCAACGTAGAACACTCACAGTGGTTGGTAGGTAACGTCGTACTTAAACAGCCCTTTTCAATATATCACAGACATATTTGATACGGTTCATGTCTAGAGAAAAAACTGGCCACTTAAGTCGAGCGGTGTCGTTATCCTGAAGGAAGTCATTCCCAAGATGTGCACCAAGGGGGCACGAACTTTCGTCCATGAAGACTAATGCCTTGTAATACGCTGCCGATGTGGTTGCACTATTGGTCGGATGATGCAATTCACTTATCGTACAGTCGTTATGGTGCCTTCCATGACCACCAGCGGCGTACGTCGGCCCCACGTAATGCCACCCGAAAACAGCAGGGAACCTCCACCTTTCTGCACTCGTCGAACGGTGTGTCAAACGCGTTCACCCTGAACGGGTTGCCTCCAGACACGTCACCGGCGATGGTCTGGTTGAACGCATATGCGACACTCATCGGTAAGAGAACGCGAAGCCAATCCTGAGCTGTCCATTCGGCATGTTGTTGGGCCTATCTGCACCGCGCTGCGTGGTGTCATGGTTGCAGAGATGGACCTCGCCATGGACGCAGGGAGCGGAGTTGCGCAGCATGCAGCCTATTGCGCACAGTTTGACTCGTAACACGACCTCCTGTGACTGCACAAAAAGCATTATTCAATATGGTGACGTTGCTGTCAGGGTTCCTCCGAGCCATAATCGTAGGTAGCGGTCTTCCACTGCAGTAGTAGCCCTTGGGCGGCCTGCGCGAGGCATGTCATCGACACTTCCTGTCTCTCTGTATCTCCTCCATGTCCGAACAACGTCGCTTTGGTTCACTCCGAGACGCCTGGACTTGTCCGTTGTTCAGAGCCCTTCCTGGCACAAAGTAACAATGCGGACGCGATCGAACCGCGGTATTGACC
This sequence comes from Schistocerca americana, assembly GCF_021461395.2. Taxonomy (NCBI): domain Eukaryota; kingdom Metazoa; phylum Arthropoda; class Insecta; order Orthoptera; family Acrididae; genus Schistocerca; species Schistocerca americana. The sequence goes on from NC_060119.1 coordinate 70,633,039, forward strand.
GTCTTAGGCATGGTTGAACTATAGACAACACCAACCCTGTACCTCCTTCCTTGTGGAACGACTGGAACTGATCGGCTGTTGGTCCCCCTCCGTCTATGAGGCGCTGCTCATGCACTGTTGTTAACATATTTGGGCGGAGGCATGCCGTTCACCAGAGTCCAGGAGCACCACTATGACGCCAGGGCCCGGCCGAACCGTGAGGCGACTTGTTACTGCAAGCAGGACTCACGGCCTCGAAACTTTGTTGATCCTGTTGCTGTCAGCACTGAGGTCTTAGTGGGAATTAGTGCCACAGCACCGATAACCTGCGGTCAGTGCCTGTTGTCTACTCCACTTTGTTATCTGTAGATGTTAGTACCTCACTTCTGCCAGACGGCAAGAGGTCAGAGTTCACACACAGCGGTGACCACAGTAATGTATTCGTGACCCAGGGGCCGCTCCAGGCGCCATCACCAGACACAGGTATAGCACATTTATGACGTCACAGCAATCCCTACAGAAGCTTCAAGCCAGCCACAGGCCTGCTGTCGGCAGTGCAGTATCCTTTCAAGAGTGAGGAAGCCGCCGCCTGTACTTCAGCACTAGCTAGAGTTGACCTGAGTTTAGTGTGTTCTCCCTCGCTGAGCCATGACAAAGCAGGTACTGAACCTGAATAAAGCATTCTTTGCTGTCAGCGGTTTTTTCCTCTGGGCCATTTGGCACGTCACCGCCACCACTCACCCCACCGATTGAAACCACATTCTTTATTGAAAAACAAAGTCATGTACAATTAATAAGGTAGTTTTAAGTACCTTTCCAAAATTGTAGTAACTTTACAACTCGTTTGGTCAAAAGATAAGAAGACTATTACAGAGGGTTAAATAAATTTGGGAGGACCAGTAGCAGGTTGTCAGAGATTCTTGACAGACTGTGCACAATTACAGATGAAAACTGCGTTGGCCTCTGTGTCGACTCGCATACTCACCCGTCGAGAGTGGAAGTTATATCTGGAGCAGGCAGTTGGAGTGGGCGGACGAGCGATCTGGATATGGGTCAGAGACGAGAAGATGGCGCCGTGGATGACTGAGGCAGATGAGAACCAAAGTGTCTCCATAAGATGTGAAGCACACCACCTTTACTGGTACTAAACGCCAAATGCAAAGCGTTTCGCACACCTGTGGTGGCTGTGGCGTGTGGAGTGCGGTGTTTGGTACCTGCAATCCACGAAACCCTAAGTCACCAACTAGTCAGTCTTTGTCCGTCTCTCCATGACGTACCTCGTATCACAATGGCTCGGATGAGTAAGACGTTTCTGTGTTTAATAAATGTTGAATATATTAAGATATTCTGCGTATCTATTGCTCAGCAGTCGTTATTCGTAGCAGGTAAGATTTTAAACTTAAACTGACAGTTACATTCATCTGCAACTTTTCTAAAGGAATTCAATAATTAGTTTTTAAGATGAACTTAGAGAGTAATCATCTTATAGCAAACACGAAACAATATTTGTGTAACTCCAGAAATTAACTGATGGTGTACTCATATTGCCTGGAACGACTAGTGTCCAAACAATAAAGGGAGTCTAGAAATTAATAAAAGTGTAACGCCCTTTAAATTTTAGGCAATGGCAATATAAGCTAATCAGAAATTATTTGACTAGCCAGATAAGGAATCTGATGTAGGATGGCAATAGAGAAAAGATCTGCAGAACTCCAGAGCCGTCTACAGCAGGACATTTTGCAGATAGGCTTGATTTAACGCCCTTCAACGGCTATGCGGATGTCGTCCATGACTTGTATACGGAAGAGATATCCGTGAGTTAGTCTCTGGCACTATAGTCATTCGTCTGATGTATCATCCTATACAGCAGAACTAGTGCCACACTCATTATCTCCTGTCATATACACATCAACAAACACTATCAGTCATCATCCTTTCACAGACCAACGCTGCCCTCCTGTAAATCTCCCACATACAAATATTCGATTTTTCTACAAGGGAAAATATAACGACTTATGATTGATGACACCATGAACATACTATTACTTTTTTGCGGTTGGTGTGATGCAGCGTGTTAATTGTATCAGACTATATTTATTAATACACAGTGTGGAAACAAAGATAATCACAATTAAGTGTGGACAGATGGAGGATGTGTATTACATGTAGATTATGTAATAGTGAATAGAAGAGTTCGAGATCAAGTAAAAGAAACAAAAGTAGTCTGAAGTTTTTATATTGGGAATAATCACTATGCTGTAGTGTGTGACATAGGCTCTTTTGCTAAATGGGAGCAGAACAAATTTTTACTACATAGATGCAAGAAGAGGTATATAGGTATGTTTACTTCATGATGAAATTATTAAGTGTCTAATTTCAGAACAGAAAAGATTTAGAACAGTTAGGTACCCTGAAGACCACTGAAGAATATCAATAAATTAGCGACGAAAGAGGCATTAGGAAAGAAGAGATGTAGATTAAAACTCAGGCCAACAGAAATGGTCAATGTAATATAAGACCAACAAGCAGCATATAAATGTGTTTTTCGCAACTTACCTTGTAAACTAAGCAAACCCCTTCCCACAAAAGGAATTATATAAACGAATAGAGAATACAGCCCACCAGTTAGTCTTTAAGAGATACTATAGTAATACAAAACACTATATTGAGGACTGTCAGCAGTAGCATATAAAGTATTGGAAACATACAAAAAAGATACAATTCTTCTGAATCATATTACAAAAGAAAAATGTATCAGATATTTGAAAACTTGTGGTATAATACTAACGTGGAGGAGATGGTAGAAAGAAATCCAGAAATAGAAGTATAAGGACTAAAGGACATTATAATAATAAAACTCACAGGTGCTTTCAAAACCACAAAAAAACAGAAAAGCAACAGATTTATATGCAGTTAGTGTGGATGTAATTAAATATGTAGGATTATGCGTTAAGTTGCTTCATTTGTTTAACTAGTGCTTGAAGCAAAAAATGCATAACGAAATTGGAAGAAATAGAAGGTAATATAGATACACAATTAAGGGGAAAATATATATATGAAAGCTACAGAGGATTAGGCTTACACGACACAACATATAAACTCTATGTCACAATTTTAAAGATAAATAAGCAATAACAGAATATTTCCTACTGGAGAACAGGGTGAACTGAGAAAGGGACTCTCATCACCAGATGCAGCTTTTATTTTAAAACAGATAATTGAAAAGCAGAGAGAATTTAACAAAAAGAGGGAAAAACTGCTGTTGTAGAGTGTGCCATAAGTTTCGATAATCTGTTTAGAAAAAGTCACTAAACTTAGATGCAGAAGGCATGTACACAGAGGATATCAATAAATAATGGTATGAGATGAGGCTTTAGTTTATACCTCACAATGTTCGATAGCTACATTGAGAATGCAGTTCACAAATGGAATTCTAGGATAAACATTGGAGTAGTTCGGTAAAGCTAAATCACTCCTATATGCTGATGACCTTACATTGACATTTTCAAGGGACAATGATTTAATAAAGGCAGTTTACAACAAAATAATGTATATATCCGTAATGCAGTATAAGGACATCTTCCAATAAACCTAAGTCAGTTCCATTTTGTAGAAAATGTTCAGTGAGAATTAAGATGCTGGCATGTAAAAGATCAGTTGAACATGGAAACTATTTTCAAATTTCTCGGATGCAAAATATCGTACGAACACGAAGAAAATGTGTATAGTAGTTAGAACAGAATACAACAAGAAAGAAACATGACAAATTTTATAAAACAGTCATATTATCCATCGTATTATGCGGAAGAAAACCGCTGGTACTGAATAACAGACAAGTAAAAGAACTACAAGGTGCCGAAATGATATTTATTAGAGCAATGAGGGGGTGTGAAAATATACCTATATAAAACACGAAATGAAATATTTGGAAATAGTTGAATATTTGGAGTGTGGAAGACAAACGGGATGAAAAGAAAAAGAAATCGAACGCGTATTTTCGAAGACAGGATCCAGAGATATTGTCAAGTCAGGTGAAGAACAGACTAAAATGGAGAAAAGATCATAGGAGACAGAGAAAAGAAATGCACAGAAAGAGAAAGAAGAGGAAACAGTGTATATTATGACCAACAGAATCCAAAGCTGTGGAAGGCAATTTATCGCCACTTGAAACTTCTAGGAAGATTAAATCTTTTTTCCTGGGAGGTACTCGAACCTGGCACCTTATTTATCAACTGAAGTATCTAGACACGACTCACGACCCGGCCTCATAGTTATTGCTTCTCTGCTTGCTCCTCTGTCGATCTAACGAAGCCTCACGGAAGCTATCCGGATTCATTCTGGAAGCAGTCGCTTAAGGTGTACCTAAACCATATCTCTGTAACATCATTTCCTCCAGGGATGTAAATTCTGCAGGTATGGGAACAAAGTATCTTTCAAGTTTGGGAAACAGGAGAGCGTCACTCTTAGAACCGAAACTAAGGTAACTTAGTGAGTAGGAACACTGACCGTGAAAGGTGTTAAATTTGACCGTGAAAGGTGTTATATTCCCGGTGCGACACACATCAATAGTCTTAATAATTTCAAAACAGTGCTCACTCATCTGCGCAGTGAACCAATTCTGGCCATTTCCAGAGCCTGCCATATAACAAGTACACTAAATTAAATGACTGCATAACGTTCGGTCTAGTTAATTAAACACTGTATGAACGTAATCAGAATACAGAATACAAGGTCACATCACGTGAACTGTTATAATGGAAGCAAGACGAGGAAACAGCAGCTGCGCTAGAAGAAGGTGCGCTTGTAGTCACAGATTTGACCTCCCACAACGTAAGGCCGGCACTTCGGCGACAAAGCCGCAACAGCTTATACTTTCTTTTTTTTTCTCTCAGGTCGCCGTAACTCTTGCCCGCTGCGGCTTCGGCTGGGAGGGAAACGCCTTAACCTTAGGTGGGCGGCCGCAGCTGCTCGCCGGGTTGCAGCGCTCTCAGGCGCCGAGCCTGGCATCCACTGTGCAGGGCGCAGGGTGCTGCGAGACTGCTTGCTGTGAGTTACGTCACTGCTGCTCGGCGCGCCTGAGCTCCGGAATCCCGGCGAGGCCTCTCCAGCGCTCAGCAAACTTCCTCCAGCAGGGGCCGCCCCATGGATCCGCCGTGTGCAGCGGGAGGAGCTACCCGCCCTTTACTTACTGGAACTCTTGACTACGGGCTGCTACTCCGGAACCTTGTCTCAGCTGCGGATCTGGCGTTGTGATATAACTTCATAATCCGCTGTGCTGTGTTACAGCGAATACTGGTATGTAAAATGGATCAGACTAGGAAATTCTTGTCCATAAGCAACCTCGCCCCCTCCACCTTACCTGACTCCGCAAGTCTACAAATTCATAGTTCGCGAGTTTAATCGTAATCGTTTTAGGCGAGACAGTGTTTGTTGGTATGATAAGTTCATAAATGGTAATGGTTCCCCTCTATCACATACGATGTTTTCACTAAGTAATAATGAAGATTATGAAAATTCATACAAAACTTACAGCCTGAAAAGAACTTTATCGAAAAAACTAAGTAAACTAAGGCACTCCTGAAATATAATGAACTGTTACCGTATGTCCGTCGGGAATAATGCAAAGGAGTAAATATTAATGAGGCATATTTGTACTCTCAAATCTCTGTTGTGTTTTCCTCTGCGCACTGACTGAGTACCCGCCCCGTGCAGCACCCAGGAGTAATCGGCTATCGTTTTGACATTACATCGATCCTGGGACCCCCGTTCCAATTTTTTAAAATTCTGATGGGACCTATGTCCATATTCCTCGTCTAAAAGTTCTAGAAAATTGCTGACATAGCAGTCGAGCATGTGCTGCTTCAAGCTTACTGAGGCATGCAAAACTCAGAAGTTATCCAGCTTGTTTCTTATATATTCTCTTAATCAGTGTTTTAGCACTTGTCAAGAAACATTTTGACAACTCGTTTAAAGGATATAAAAGATGAATTTTAAGGTTACTTCGTTTTGTCTTCCCCTGTTTAATCTTTCAATAGTTTCCGGACGTCAGGGCTGGCGACATCCGCTTCTTTCAACTATTTATCGCTGCTTATCATAGCAATGATAACTTACTTACCCATGCTTGAAAACATCACCATTATGGTACTGATTTAATGAATTGTTTCAAAACGTCGAGTTTTGTGTTAAGGGGAGTTGAAACGCCCTATCCCGGCAATGTTAAATTTAGTGACTTTGATTCCCTGTACTTCAGGAACCACTATAGCCATTGACATGAAACCTTTAAAGGAAATTAAACTATGTATGTTCTGAGTCTCCTGAACTACAATAATTGCATTTCAGCCGCTGATTTTGGAAAGAAATTTTTTTAATTACGCAGTTAAAATAATGTGTACTTTTTTGTACGTTATCCTAAATAATTTTAATTATACATAACATTACGTTCTTCTTTTATTTCAGTAGACTCAGGATATGTATGTTATTACTCCCTGAAAATTTTAATACTCTACTCGAATAGGTTTCTGAGATTTAGGGAAAAATGCTTTTCTTCTTTCTGGACTCCTTTGTGGCCAACTGTGCTGCATACGCAGCTTTATCAATGCTAACCTTGTCCATCCGCTCAAGTTCTCTGATGCAGTTTGCTTCAGCATTAATTCCCACATGCTGTAGTACTTTCACCCTACCAATTTTACAATCATTAAAAGCAATAATAGCATCACTGCCCCCTCACTTCAGTTTCATCATTCCAACAAAAGCATTTTTTGGCAAGCGAATCCATATAAGATTATTGAACGACCTACTGAGATTTTGAGTCTGACCATGCAGACATTTCTTCAGTAATTCAGGATTTGGCAGGTCTCTGTAAATAGATTTTATGATATCCATGACTGCTACTGGGATGGAATGTTTATGGCTGTATGAACTGTTTGAGCATTGGGCATTGCAGTAATTGCCCCATGAATCAGGTCCAAGAGGACAAAAGTGGTGTACTGGTTATTCATCAGTTGACAGTCTGTAGAAGAAGTTAGCCCATACTGCCCGCTTCGTTTTCAAGAAATCGTCAGTAATATTTCTAATGGTCATCCCATAATACTGCTGTAGACCATCAATCATTTTGTCTGTCAGCCTGCCTCTTATGGTTTTACCATCAGAAAGTTTCTTTTCTCTCAAAATTCATTTGAAACTCTTCAACCTGGTGTCCACCCTCTTCTGGACATGACCAACACATTCCAGTTTTGTGTTAATCTTCTCACCATAAGGCAGATCGGCTACTACACTGTTATATGCTTTTGAGTCTCCATCACCTATGAACTTAGGGTAACATAGTCCCCTTTCTGTCACAGATCGACTAAAAATTTCATTAACTGCAGAGGCCTCCATACCATCACTTGTTCCTTCATAATTTCTGTCACAGATACGCCCGTCTTCATTCCCGGATTTACGCTTATAACAATATTTGGTTAAGATCTGGAAATCTACTACCTTTCCAGTATCCACACTGGTCACCATAGCAACAGAATTCTTAGAACTGTAGACTCGCTCCTGTCAACTGCAATCAAAGACTACTCGTATGTCAGTTATACCATCATTTATTTCATCAGCTTCGTTTGCAGCACCCTTCATTAAGTCACATGCAACAGATTCCACAGTGGCTTCAACAAATTCTGCATACTTGTCGATTTTACAAGGTGGGCGTGTCATATTCATCACGGCACACATAGTTTCTGCTGCAGCGTGTCCTTTGCCAATAGCTCTCAATCCATAGAACCACCTAACATTTACTTCAAAATAATTATCTCTCCACTTATCAGAATTCCAAAATGAATGGGTGTACTTGCAACTGGCGAAATTAATAATAAGTTTTCTGGCTAGTCCGTTTGATATCTCACTGTCTACATGTAAACTAACAGGCCCACCACATATTTTACATCACGCACATTCACCTAACACTCTTCTTAGGATGTGTCAATCTATCAGAATATAACCTAACCTACCATTTACATCACTTCCCTTTCGAAAAAATTGTGTATCACAACGTTTTATTTTAATCTTTGAAGCACTAGTGGGTGTTTCTCTATATACTGGCTAGTTTGCCTGTATTTCATTGTCTGTACACGCCCTTTAATCGAAAATCTATTACCATGATAACCACGTATCTTACAAACACTTCGTTTTGGCGTCATACTTAACTTTTTGGGAGCTTTACCAGTCTATTCATCACTTTTCCTCATAAAAACGTTAGCACTTCGACATACAGCGTGTGTTTATACTTTGAAACGATACGATACTGTTTTTGACAGTACTAACAAAAAAAAACACGTAATGTAATCTTTATGTCACTTCAATCCACAGCCTCCTATATAAAACATTACCGATTTTATTAGATCTTGAAGTAATGCACATAAAAATTTTAAAATTTTCAACCGATGTAAATGATATTTAAAAAAATAAAATAAAATACTTCCCCTGTGAGTTTATAAGTGATATGTATATTATTTTATGGGGAAAATTGTAAATTTTGTAATGAGATAAAAATCCGAAAATGTGAAAACAATTTTTCTGTTCTAACTCCGTTTAAATAGAAGCAGATTTTTTGGTACCACTTTCGTTTCGAATAGTACTTTTTGCTTCCAACGTTTGGCATTCTAATTGACAAGAAAAGTGCTTGTTTTTTGCGCAATCGTCTCACTTGCAATAGGAAGCAAAGGTCTTTCCTCACATCTTAAACAATCTGATTGTAGGACACATGAGTTGTCCTGATGCCAAACGATTACCCCGAAGTACATATAAACACACTTCTCTGAGAAAGTTTGAGATTGTCCCCTGCGTCTCTCTCAGTATACGTTTGTCACAGATGCGTAACACGTGTTTAGGAATATTAATATAACCTCTTGCCAAGTCATTCGCATAAGAGGTACCCGTCAAGCTCTCAGCCAGTCCTGAAGTTTGCATAAAAAGCGCTATATAAAACAAACAAATGCGCCTCAGCATTACAATATTATCGAAATACGTATGTATTTTATGCTACAAAATTAACTATCCTTCCTACACATTACATTGTAAAACTTCAGATATCAATACTAGCATTATTATAACGATTGAGTATCTGTAACTTAGCGTACCACACAGAATTCAAAAACGTATGTGAAAAATCAATGTTACTGAACTTTCTGAGTATTTTAACCGAAATCAGTACAAAAAACACACCATAAAACCCTTTCCCTATAAGAAAAAGTATTCAATTATCACCCAGCGTTATTTAAAAATCAAGTTCTGATACATGAAACAGCTTCAAACGTGTGTTTACTTTACAAAGAGTAACGCTGTTAAATTTTTAACGTTAAGCTTTTAATACCTTTAAAAGGAAAGGTTTAACATTATGCCTAAGGTTTATTGGCAGCCGCTGAGTCCTGTCATTATCAGATTCTTGAGTAGAAAACTATAATCCAAATTCATCCTCTGAAATAATATCATTAAAATATAAATAGGAATGTGCAGTATTCCATATTTGAAACAATATCACAGATTACCAAACTCTAAGAGCATGTTCGGAATCGCCACTAAACCCTATGTGAGATGGGATATTTTGTACATAAACTCTTAGTAATTTCACGTTTTATGAAAATTTTTGTTACTTTATTTTGCAAAAGTGGCAGTGTACCAGAATATAATAATGGGTACTTTTTTCTAGCAAGATAATACCCGTTCAGAGAGAATTCAGATGCAGCAGAAAAAATCGGGTGTTTTGTTCGACTTCGTACACATTCGTAAGGAGAGGTGGGCTTCAGAGATGTGTGACAACATATGAAGGTGGACAGGAGCAGAAATGACTAACGATCAAGCCAACACAGTAAACAGAAGATTTACTTATATTTCGCGAAGAGTGTGAAGACTCCTTACAAATGATACAGCACGAAACAGAGCCCAGCTCTCAAAGTCCCTGCACTACAGCATGAACAATGGTGTCAGAGCCATGAGCAGGTGGTGTCTTCACAGTATCCTGTAGCGAAGAGACTCAAAGCAAGAGTGAGCAGTGGACTGTCTCTGCTATCCTACGTCACGGTGGCAGAGGACGCTCATAGTCCATTGCCGCTGGAGGCCTTCTCAGCGGGCACTCACCATTGTATCCACCAGGTCCTGTGCGACTGCTATGAGCGTCTGTCAGAATCAAGCAATGCTATTGCGATCCTAAGAACGGTAGTAGGGTCTTATAGATTCATGATGCTACATCATGGAAATTCATTCAAAATAAAACAAGTAAGTACTGGGTTTCTTGTAGCACATTTCTGTTTTTCTATATGTTTTTTCACTTAATTTTCTGACGTCAAATCTTTTGGTACGGAGGTGGGGAGGCTGATTTTAAATACGTTTTTTGTACACGCCAAGTGTCACTTGTGGTACGCCACATAAGCGCTCAGTACATTTATTTTCATGAGATCCAACCCTTTGTATGTTGGCAAACACTGAGTAAACCCGTCACATGGAAATCATATGCGACTTCGATCAGCTGTTTAGAACGTAAATAACGAAATTTATAGACATGTTTCATGTATTAATATTTGCAGATAACTACAATAACTGATGGTGCAAGTGAAATTTGGGACGAAAGATATGGGATCACTTGCAATCTCCAAAGTCATCACATTAAAACGATGAAATCCCCAAGTTACACTTGCGTGGGTTGTCCCATAAACACATTACATAAATTCTAATGATAGTGAGCTCGCGTCGACCATCACATATCAGCGCAGGGATGGCAATCTGAAATTATGGGCTGGGACCATCTAAAATCTCTAGTGTTCTGTGTATATTGGAGAAAACCTCATCCACTAAGGCAACAGAGCATCGCTTTCATAGTCCTTTCTATGCAGCAGCTAGCTGCATCTTCTCCACTATCGATCGTGGCAATGAATCTTGACCACTGAATAATATTACAAGATATTTTGCCTACGGTCCGTCAGTGTAGAAAGTCACTTACGCTGTAGAAGGGGTGTCCTAGTGGCAGGTATCGGAGCTGGAGCTTGAAATTTCAAAGCTCTGTAGCGTTGTTGGATGACGTTTACGATTTGTTCCTCAAGACACTCTCTACAACCCATCGAAGTTCATCGCAACGCCTTGGTCCACCTGTATATGGGGACTTCCGGAACTGTTTAGAACATAGTAATTCTATTTTAACTGGCGTTCTGCCGATCGGAGCGTGGAATGTCAGATCCCATATTCGGGCAGGTAGGTTAGAAAACTTAAAAAGGGATATGGATAGGTTAAAGTTAGATATAGTGGCAATTAGTGAAGTTCGGTGGCAGGAGGAACAAGATTATTGGTCAGGTGAATACCGGGCTATAAATACAAAATCAAATAGGGGTAATGCAGGAGTAGGTTTAATAATGAATGAAAAATAGGAGTGCGGGTAAACTACTACAAACAGCATAGTGAACGCATTATTGTGGCCAAGATAGACACGAAGCTCACGTCTACTACAGTAGTACAAGTTTATATGCCAACTAGCTCTGCAGATGATGAAGAAATTGATGATATCTATGAGGAGATAAAAGAAATTATTCAGGTAGTGAAGGGAGTCGAAATTTTAATAGTCATGGGCGACTGCATTTCTAGAGTAAGAAAAGGGAGAGAAGGAAACATAGTAGGTGAATATGGATTGGGGTTAAGAAACGAAAGAGGCAGCCGCATGGTAGAATTTTGCGCCAGAGCGTAACTTAATCATAATTGCCACTTGGTTCAAGAATCATAAAAGAAGGTTGTACACGTGGAAGAATCCTGGAAATACTAGAAGGTATCAGATAGATTATATAATGGTAAGACAGAGATTTAGGAGCCAGGTATTAAATTGTAAGACATTTCCAGGGGCAGATGTGGACTCTGACCACAATCTATTGGTTATGAGCTGTGGATTAAAACTGAAGAAACTGCAAAAAGGTGGGAATTTAAGGAGATGGGATCCGGAGAAAATGATTAAACCAGAGGTTGTACAGAGTTTCAGGGAGAGCATAAGGGAACAACTGTCACTAATGGGGGAAACAAATACAGTAGAAGAAGAATGGGTAGCTCTGAGGGATGAAGTAGTGAAGGCAGCAGAGGATCAAGTAGGTAAATAGACGAGGGCTAGTAGAAATCCTTGGATAACAGAAGAAATACTGAATTTAATTGATAAAAGGAGAAATATAAAAATGCAGTAAATGAAGCAGGCAAAAAGGAATACAAACGTCAAAAAATTTGATCGACAGGAAGTGCAAATTGGCTAAGCAGGGATGGCTAGAGGACAAATGTAAGGATGTAGAGGCTTATCTCACTAGGGGTAAGATAGATACTGCTTACAGGAAAATTAAAGAGACCTTTGGAGAAAAGAGAACCACTTGTATGAATATCAAGAGCTCAGATGGAAACCCAGTTCTAAGCAAAGAAGGGAAAGCAGTAAGGTGGAAGGTGTATATAGAGGGTCCATACAAGGGCTACGTACTTGAGGACAATATTCTGGAAGTGAAAGAGGATGTAGATGAAGACGAAATGGGAAATACAATAGTGCGTGAAGAGTTTGACAGAGCACTGAAAGACCTGAGTCGAAACAAGGCCCCGGGAGTAGACAACATTCCATTAGAACTACTGACGGCCTTGGGAGAGCCAGTCCTGACAAAACTCTACCATCTGGTGAGCAAGATGTATGAGACAGGCGAAGTACCCTCCGACATCAAGAAGAATATAATGATTCCAATCCCAAAGAAAGCAAGTGTTGACAGAAGTGAAAAATGCCGAACTATCTGTTTAATAAGCCACAGCTGCTAAATACTAACGCGAATTCTTTACAGACGAATGGAAAAACTAGTAGAAGCCAACCTTGGGGAAGATTAGTTGGGATTCCGTAGAACTATTGGAACACGTGAGGCAATACTGACCTTACACCTTATCCTAGAAGCTAGATTAACGAAAGGCTAATCTACGTTTCTAGCTTTTGTAGACTTAGAGAACGCTTTTGACAATGTTGACTGGAATACACTCTTTCAAATTTTAAAGGTGGCAGGGGTAAAATACATGGAGGGAACAGCTATTTACAACTTGTACAGAAACCAGATGGCAGTTTTGAGAGTCGAGGGACATTAAAGGGAAGCAGCGGTTGGGAAGGGAGTGAGACAGGGTTGTAGCCTCTCTCCAGTGTTATTCAATCTGTATATTGAGCATGCAGTAAAGGAAACAATAGAAAAATGGGGTAGGTATTACAATCCATGGAGAAGAAATAAAAACTGTGAGGTCCGCCGATGACATTGTAATTGTGTCAGAGACAGCAAAGGACTTTGAAGAACAGTTGAACGGAATGGACACTGTCTTGAAAGGAAGATATAGAATGAACATCAGCAAAAGCAAAACGAGGGTATTGCAATGTAGTCGAAATAAGTCCAGTGATGCTGAGGGAATTAGATTAGGAAATGAGACACTGAAAGTAGTAAAGGAGTTTTGCTATTTGGGGAGCAAAATAACTGATGATGGTCGAAGTAGAGAGGATATAAAATGTAGATTGGCAATCGCAAGAAAAGCGTTTCTGAAGAAGAGAAATTTGTTAACATGGAGTATAGATTTAAGTGTCAGGAAGTCGTTTCTGAAAGTATTTGCATGGAGTGTAGCCATGTATGGAAGTGAAACATGGCCGATAAATAGTTTGGACAAGAAGAGAATAGAAGCTTTCGAAATGTGGTGCTTCAGAAGGATGCTGAAGATTAGATGGGTAGAATACATAACTAATGAGGAGGTATTGAATAGAATTGGGGGAGAAGAGGAGTTTGTAGCACAACTTGACAAGAAGAAGGGACCGGTTGGTAGGACATGTTCTGAGGCATCAAGGGATCACAAATTTAGCATTGGAGGGCAGTGTGGAGTTTAAAAATCATAGAGGGAGACAAAGAGATAAATAAACTAAGCAGATTCAGAAGGACGTAGGTTGCAGTAAGTACTGGGATATGAAGAAACTTGCACAGGACAGGGCAGCAAGGAGAGCTGCATCAAACCAGTCTCAGGACTGAAGACCACAACAACAACAACAATTCTATTTTCACGCAGATCTTTGTGAAAAAGACCTCAATAAATGAAATATATTAGCTTTTCATTGTTATTTTAATTACAGAGATACTATAGCACTTTCTGCTGCTAATATCGTATTTGTCAAACAGGCCATCAAACTGCACTTCACGCTTCACATTCCATTCCGTAGTTGGGAGAAACTGTAATATTTACAACTTAAGACATACGTTTCCTATGTGAAACTTTTTGTTGTCTTTTGCAGACGTTCGTGATTTTATACTCGAATAATAAAATCCGTTTCGTAGGATTGTGAGGAAAGGAGTTCCCCTCCAGCTATATCGGTATAAAAGGTGTATATAGTAAATGTAGCTATGTCCTGTTCACATATTGGTTTTATTTGTATTTTCCTTACAACTAAATATGTTGATGCATGGTACACTGCAGTGTACCATGAACTACCGTTGACCTCTGTACACCAAAACGCCAGTTCGAAATGATGTCTGGCACATATTTCCTTGAATCTTACTGGCCAGAGTAGAATTGTGTTCAGTAATGCGTCACGCTTCTGTCCGAGCCCTGATGACCATCGAAGACTTGTCTGGAGACGCTCCAGACAACAGTGGGATATCAGCCTAAATGTCGCTCACCATAGAGCCCTACAATGACGACTGATAGCCTGGGCTGCCACTTCAGCGCTCCGTTTTGTTGCTCTTAATGGCATTCCATTATGGGTTACATTTCAGCAAGATAATGCCCGCCCGCTCGGTGCGAGGGTTTTTAGTGCCTTTCGTCGTGCTTAGCAAACCCTTCGTTGGCCAGCGAGGTCGACAGGTCTCTCTCCAGTCGACAAAGTTTGGTAGACTATGGGCAGTGCTCTCCTGTTACCTTGGGAGTTTGACGACGTAACACACCAACTGGACAGAATGTGGCAAGATATCCCTCACAAACAAATCTATTAGACAATGTCTGTTGGTTATGCTTAACGATTCAGTATAGTTTCCTTTTTTTATTTAGAGTTTTTGGCAACGGGGAGTGTGGGACAGGAACCATAAACCATTTTTTAGCTTTTGTCTTTGGTTTCTGAAGCGGCAGTGTACTAACAGTGTATTAACAGTGTAATTCTAATATTATTTATACTTGTTTGTGGTTTTACATGTCAGTTAGGATAGAAGCCCCTCACGTCCAAATTTATTACTTAACTTCATGCAGAAACGTTTCAGTATGGGTTTAAGTAAAGATCTTGAGTGTAGCCGTTATTAGTATAAGTTAAGGGCAGATTTGCTTTCCATAGTTACTCGTGTTTGCGTTACTGATAACTGCTGCTACACACTGATCAGAGAGCCCTATGTCAGTTTGTATTCTGTGCGCTTTTCAAAGGGAAATATTAATGAAAGTAACTTTAATGACCATTATCCACTTTTCATAAAGATATCTTTCCAAATTAATGTGCCCAATTGGGCTGGCGACAGTACATTTCTTCATTCACATATGAATTTTATTCCCAAGTTAAAAGTCTGTTTAGTTTTTTCTGTTAATTTCACCATATTTAAAATAATAGCTGAATACTTTTGTCCATAAGACATACGTGCGGTCAAAATTTAAAATCCTGCAGAGGGTAAGATTAGTTTCTTCCAGAGCAGGCTAGTGTTATACACAGAATACTGTTTTAGTTTCGTATGTTCCTACACCAAATGAATCAGTCAATTTGCTGCCTACTCTACACCAAAATATGATGAAATTGAGCATGAGCACAAAAAACCAGAAATAATAACGTTCTACAACTCAACAAATTCAGGAATTGATACAATTGATATGAGGGCTAGATATTATCCAGTGAAACGTGGAACAAGAAGGTGGCCCTTGTTGTATTTTGATGTTCTAGATTTAGTTTCTCTCAATGCTTACGTTCTGAACTGTACATTTTTATATGATATAAGAGGTAAAAATGCAGGAAGAAAATTCCTCTCAGAATTATGAAAAGCACTGGTCAAACCTCACATTGAACGACGAGTCCTGTCGCTCCAGTGCAGAACACAACGCAATGGTTCAGCAATAATATCTTCAGGCTTAAGGATCTTTTTAAAGGAATAACAATGTGATAAACAGGAAGCCGTGGTTCCAAATCTGAAAAGAAAACGGCGTGATTCCTGCGCAAGGTCAAGGACAAGAAAGTGAATCAACAATGTGATGGGTGTCACAAGTTTGTCTGTAGAGAACATTCTAGGATAAGTGTCCTGTGTAATGATTGTTCGTCACACGACACGCAGGGCAAGTAGGAGTGTATTTCATATAAAATTTCTTGTAAGTGATATCACACATAGTATTAATAAATTACACTATTGTTACATGGTGTGTGGGTTACGACGGTTCTGTGTTAAAATAATTTTTGGAACCAAACAAAACACCTTTTCATATTTCAGACAAATGTAGTAAACAATTACTACTTATATGTAACTTACTTATATTAAGAAACTGTGGAGTTGTAATATTAACATAGTGCATATGTTACCCAATAAATTATAATTACTTTCTTGAACATACTCGTATTTCACATTTTATAGCCATAAAGTTGACTGGATCACTTTGGGATCAGAAAAGACCGCATTCATACATCATGTTTTTTTTCCAGAGCTGATACTATGCGAGGGATAAGTTTCATACAGCGGTTACAATTGATCTTCAACAAAACATTGGAAGTTACGTACACAGCAATGGAAGTACAATTGTTATCATTAGTCAGGTTTTAAAGAAGCTTTTTGCGCGTCGTGGACGCGAATTTTTTCGCATCACAGCTTCTACTTGGTCACAAATTAGTTTTCTATGTACCCTCCCCCATTGGTCCTATAGAAATTATCTTCAAATCGCGTTGGTAGTGCTACTGACGAGGTAAGGACCTAACGAAATATAATGGATCTGAGCGTAGCAACTTTCATAGTCGGTATTAATCGATGAAACCATTGAGGAACGGTACAAATAAAACAAGTTTAGAATCTAGTAAATGCAGTGATGCGAGACAGCTCACGTATTCTACAACAAGCTGACCAATGAAAGCGATTCTATTTTCATTACTGTGCTCGTTGTACCTAACTGCAAATGTTTTGTAGGAGGCCCATTTTACTCGCTTCATTACTATTAAGACACCAGATACCGTACCATGTACACTAGTCTTAGCAAATAAAAACGTAAGCCTCAAAGCAGAGTCGACCCCTCGACCTCCTGCGTGGTAACCCTGAACGCTATCCACTGCACCATGTACTCAGCACTAGTCGTGCACTCAGCCAGAGGTAGTTACCATCAACGTGATTACAGAGTTGCCTGATTGCCAGTCTTTAACGTCCATTTACCGCCTGGAATGTGCCCAGGATGAAAGTTTGTGACAGAAATTTTTGTATTGCTAGTACGTGAGGAATCGCGCTGTGAAGTCCGAGTGCACAGATTTTTCTTCACCCTGTATATTACATACAATCAAATTTTTATATATACTAAATAAAGAGGTTATGAAACTGCCGGTTGTGAAAGTTGCATTGAACATGCAAAGAACCATAAGTTTATACTCTGAGAACAGTTAGAAACAGAAAGAGAGCGGGTGTGCACAGTGAAAAAAGCCGAACAACAACTTAATACTGAGCCAGAAGCGATAGAACTGCTACACGTCAGGAGTGACTACGTTTAAGAGAACGAGACCAACTGTTGTGGATTGGGAAGAGGGCCAACCCATTAATGTAAGAGGAAGCCGAAAGGCACGTGTTTTAGCTCACGCAGGCTGGCGTGAGGTCTGGAACAGGAAAAGGAAGCTAGACTAGAAAAAAAGGATGTAGCTGGTGGAATACTTAACTTTAATCCATTAATGTTGAACGTAGCTCTTGTCTGTACATTCTTTACAATATCAATAGCAACTGATAATAGCGCCTTGCTAGGACGTAGCAAATAACGTAGCTGAAGGCTATGCTAATTATCGTCTCGGCAAATGAGAACGTACTTTGTCAGTGAACCATCGCTAGCAAAGTCGGCTGTACAACTGGGGCGAGTGCTAGGAAGTCTCTCTAGACCTGCCGTGTGGCGGCGCTCGGTCTGCAATCACTGATAGTGGCGTCACGCAGGTCCGGCGTATACTACTGGACCGCGGCCGATTTAAAGGCTACCACCTAGCAAGTGTGTTGTCTGGTGGTGACACCACATTCCTCCACCGCAAATCGACGTACGGTTGTGTTATAAGGCTTCCGCCCGCCGTGGGGAGGACCACACGTATGCGACGAGGTGGGGAGCCTAACAACAGGCGAGGCTGTGCCACGCGCACCCTGCCATTCCGTCCGGGGGGAGCTAGGAAACGCCTGAAAACCTGCTCCAGGGTGCACGCCAACATGTGGTGTATGTGCCCGCAGAGAGACAGGAGGGGCCGAAGGGTCGACCTCCATCGGGCCGGGGCACCCGACGGGCGAAGACGACATATGGTCCGGAGCGGGCAAGAGTTCCATGTCGGAGGACAACTGGTCACGGGAAGCGATCGGCGGCGCGTGACCCAGGGAGGCGCCCGGCGGCTGCAGCGAAGCATCCACTGCGGGCGTCGCCGGCGGGAGGACAGGCGGCGGCGGTGGCGCGTCGCCATGGGGCAAAATGCAAGGCAGCGTCGGTAACACCTGGGGCTGAGGCGAGCCAGTAGATGGGTCCCCAGGGAGCTGACCGGACGGCACCGTCGCTGAAAGCAGACGGCGAGCGGCAGATCCCGTGCGACGACCGAGGCGCAGCTGATTGAGATGCCGGCGCACCTCACCAGAGGCCCCCAAAACCCGATACATAAAGCGGCCGAGGCATCGGAGAATGCGCTCTGCGAGCCAACGCCGTGAACCTCGATAGTTGCGGTAGTAGACAACGTCGCCCGGACCAAAAGCAGGCGTCTGCCGCTGCACAGGAACCTGATGCGGCGGATGTAGCAAAGACATCAAGGTGCGATGAGGGCGATCGTGCAGCAACTCAGCCGGCGAGCGACCATCGAGGGGCTCAGAGCGATACAAAAAGATCAATAACTCGTCCTCCCGAGAATGCGACTCTTTTAACTTCAACATCTGTGACTTGAAAGTCCTCACCAATCGTTCAGCAGCACCGTTTGAGTGAGGCGAAAACGGCGCGGATGTCAGATGTTGAATACCATTGGCCTTGCAGAATGACTGAAATTCTGCGGAAATGAATGGTGGGCCATTGTCGGAAACAATAGTCTGTGGAAGACCTTCAATGCAAAAGATAGCAGATAACGCTTGGATGGTGGCAGATGACGTCGTGGAAGACATCCGGACAACAAAAGGAAAATTACTGAATTAATCGACCGGAACCAACCATCGAGCATTCCAGAATGGACCAGCAAAATCGATGTGTAAGCGTTGTCACGGGGAAGTGGCTGTTGGCCACGCAAAGAATTTCCACGGCGGTGCGGATGGTTGTTCGGCACACGCCAAGCAAGATGAGCACATATTCATAATCGCGGCATCGATTCCGAACCAAGTACAGTACTGACGAGCAAGTTGTTTCATTCTCACTATACCCCAATGTCCTTGGTGAAGAAGCCGTAAGACAGAGGACTGTAACGAGCGTGGGACCACGATCCTGGACTGATCATTATCAGAACGCAACAGCAAAACACCACGTCGTACAAAAAGTCTCTCCTTGCGAGCAAAAAATCGGCGAACCAACGGATCCCCGATCCGTGACTTTGACAAGGGCCATTGCGTAGCAACAGAACGCAGAACGGTAGCAAGGACAAGGTCGGCAGCTGTGGCTGTAGCTACACGACGAAAATCAATCGGAAACGATTCGACCACGTCATCGGTTTCCGCATCAATGAACATGCAAGCAAGTTCGGAGGAATCGAATGCCCTATCCTCAGTAACAGGCAAACGGGACAATGCATCGGCGTTTCCGTGGTTAGCAGTGGACCGATACAAGACATCGTAGCGGTACTGCGAGAGGAAAATAGACCAGCGAATGAATTTCTGCGCTGTACATGGAGGTACAGGTTTGTTCGGATGGAAAACCGATGTCAAAGGTTTGTGGTCTGTGATGATGGTAGAGTGACGACCATACAAGAAATCATGAAACTTAGTAACTCCAAATATGAGAGCCAATGCTTCTTTCTCGATCTGTGAATAATTTCTTTGCGCAGACAAGAGCAATTTGGACGAAAAGGCAATAGGGCGATCGTGCGATCCATCTGTGTGCGCAAGCACAGCACCGATCCCGAAATCCGATGCATCCACCAACAACAAAAGGGGCTTCTGGGGATCGAACGGCGTAAGGCAAGTATTGGAAAGCAACGCCGATTTCCACTGGCGAAAGGCGCGTTCGCATTCCGTCGTCCAGACGAACGGAACACCTTTACGGCGTAAGCGATGAAGCGGAGCTGAAATGGAAGAGGCGTGCGGGACATAGCGATGATAATAATTGATTTTTCCCAGCACTCTCTGTAGCTGCTTCAAATTCTGCGGCAAAGGCAACTCTTGTAAGGCACGGAGGTGCTCGGGACTGGGATGTGTGCCTTGGGCATTGAGTACATGTCCCGGGTAGGGTAAGTCACGAGCAAAAAATACACATTTCTCCTTCCGCAAGCGAAGACCATTTTGTCGCAAGACCTGAAATAATGTTCTGAGATTGGCTAAATGTTCTTCTTCCGTCTTTCCGGAGATCACAATATCGTCCAGATAGTTTGCTGCAGTAGGGACCGACGCACGAACAGTTTGCAGGTATTGCTGAAACAATGCAGGGCGGATGCACACTCGAATGGCAGTCGTTTGAATCGATACAAACCAAGATGCATGTTAACCACCAAAACGCGCTGAGATTCTTCGTCCACCGGTATTTGCAAGTACGCATCTGCTAGGTCCAACTTCAAAAAATATTTTCCTGGGCACAGTTTGTCAAAAAGATCTTCCGGGCAGGGTAAAGGAAAAGTTGCAATCACTAGTAGTGGATTCACTGTTGTCTTGAAGTCCACACAAAGTCTCAATTTTCCAGAAGGTTTTGGCAAAATTACTAACGGTGATGCCCAGAGAGAAGCCTGCACACGTTCAACCACACCTTGTGATTCCAAATCGTTTAATGTCCTTGCTACCTCATCACGCAATGCGTGGGGAACATTGCATGCTCTGAAAAATTTCGGTTGCTCGTTTACTTTCAGTTCCAAATATGCTTTATAGTTCTTAGCGCAACCAAGGCCTGGTGAAAAAATGTCGGCAAACTCTTCACATAGACCAGAAACACTGTCTGAAGGGACAGTCTGGTTCACTGATAGGACCTGATTTACTATAGACAAGTTAAACAACTGAAATAAATCGAAACCAAACAAGTTCACTGCAGAAGAAGAATGAAGGACGTACAATGACACAAGATTTGTTTGTCCCTTGTATGTTGCAAGAAGGCTGCACTGTCCTAACACAGGGAGCCCGTGACCTGATTATGCAGTTAGCTTAACATTGGCGGCATGCAAACGGAGGTGTGCCCAGCTGTTTGTATGTGTCTTGATTGATCAGTAAAACTGCAGCACCGGTATCGAGCTGGAATGGTATCACTTTGCCATTAATGTCCAAGTCTACAAAAAGTTTAATGTCCTGCTGACGAGAAGAGTGACTGTCTCGTGTAACGTGAACTG
This sequence comes from Schistocerca americana, assembly GCF_021461395.2. NCBI lineage: Eukaryota > Metazoa > Arthropoda > Insecta > Orthoptera > Acrididae > Schistocerca > Schistocerca americana. The sequence goes on from NC_060119.1 coordinate 70,654,676, forward strand.
ACACTGGTACAAAATCACTTGAGACTTGACAGGATTTCCGGCGATGTCGACGCACACTATTTGTGGGACGAACACAGTCACTGTTAGAGAGAGTGGCACTGGGCGGAGTGGAATGAACTACATGAATTTCCATAGGCGAAGTTTCACGAGCCTGAGTATTCTTGGTTCGATTCCGATTCCGGCGTGAAGCAAAGGGCCTAGAATGGTTGTGAATGTCTGATCTGAGCTTTTTCTAGCAAACACTCTGAACATGTCCTTTTTTATTACGGAAAAAGCAATTAGCTTGGCGTGAGAGGCAATTCTCACGCGAATGTCTAGTAGCACACCGCGGGCATGATTTTAGCACTGCATTTGCTTGCCTGCACGGCACACGTGGCTGAGAGCCTGGCGGCAGCTGCGCGGACGTGCGCGAGGGCTGCAGCGCGCCTGGCTGGCCGGTTAATGTGACACTCGGCTGGTGAAGTTTCAAATTATTCCTGAGCAAAGTCAAGTGTCTTCTGCCGATCCAATATGTCCATCACCTGTTGAAGGGAAGGATTGACTAGTTTCAAAATCTGTTCCCTTATACGAACATCAGAAACATTCTGTGCAATTGCATCACGTACCATAGTTTCAGAATAAGGGAGTCCACATTGACACTCAAAAGCACAATCCCTAGTAAGGCCTTGCAAGGTTCCAACCCACTCCCAATTAGTTTGACCGGCCGTACGTTTTGTACAAAAGAAGGTATATCTTTTTGCAACTACATTGACTGATTCTTTGACATATGCATCTAATGCAGACAAAATTTCGTCGTAGGACAGAGTTGCTATTTCGCGTCGGGGAAATAATTTCACTATCACACGGTACGTTTGGACGCCTACGGAGGAAAGGAGAAAAGGCTGCCGCTCATTACCTTGAATCCTGTAGGCGGCGAGATGGAATCCAAATTGGCGTGACCACTCCGTCCAGCTTTGCCGTGCAGCATCAAAAGGACGAAAAGTTGGTGCAACAGCGTGTTGTGGCTGCCGTAGCGGTGGAGCGGCGGCCGCCGCATCGTTTTGCATTGCTCGTTGACGCTGGACGAGCTGTCCAAGGGCATCCAGTAAGGCCTGCGTCTGCTGATTCTGTAAGCGATAAAATTCGGACAGTACATCTGGAGATTGTGGCGAAGCCATTACACAAGTAAATCAGGGCAATATTGGTAAGAACGAAGAAAACCTCGTCGCCAAAATGTTGTGGATTGGCGAGAGGACCAACCCACTAATGTAAGAGGAAGCCGAAAGGCGCGCGTTTTAGCTCACGCAGTCTGGCGTGAGGTCTGGAACAGGACAAGGAAGTTAGACTAGAAAAAAAAGATGTAGCTGGTGGAATACTTAACTTTAATCCATTAATGTTGAACGTAGCTCTTGTCTGTACATTCTTTACAATATCAATAGCAACTGATAATGGCGCCTTGCTATGTCGTAGCAATTGATGTAGCTGAAGGCTACGCTAACTATCGTCTCGGCAAATGAGAGCGTATTTTGTCAGTGAACCATTGGTAGCAAAGTTGGCTGTACAACTGGGGCGAGTGCTAGGAAGTCTCTTTAGACCTGCCGTGTGGCGGCGCTCGGTCTGCAATCACTGATAGTGGCGACACGCGGGTCCGGCGTATACTACCGGACCGCGGCCGATTTAAAGGTTACCACCTAGCAAGTGTGGTGTCTGGCGGTGACACAACACAAACCGAATGTGACTGGCTGTGACCGAAGTGTATGGTGAACGACCGTTCCAGGACCGACACAGACCACGGCAGTCGTGAATGGTGAACGAACGATCCTGGAGCGATACCGACCACGACAATCGTGAACTGTGAACGACCGTTCCAGGCGTGAGATCAACCATGACAGGCGTGAATGGTGAGCGACTCTTCCAGGAACGAGACCGACCACGACAAGAGTGAATGGTGAACGAACGATCCAGGAGCCATACCGACCACGACAGTCGTGCACCGTGATCGACAGTTCCAGGTGTGAGATCAACCATGACCGGCGTGAATGGTGAGCGACTCTTCCAGGAACGAGACCGACCACGACAAGCGTGAACGATGAACGACCGTTCCAGGAGTGAGACCTGCCACAACAGGTGTGAACAGTGAACGACAGGTCATTAGAAGTCCTTTCTTGGTCCTTCTGGTCGCCTTACTGAACCATTTTCTTGGACCTGTTCGTTCCCAAATGTCCCACGTTTAGTATCGAATGGTGCTTAGTTTGGAAACTACAAACAAACAGAAGCTATAGGGCGAGGCAAACAAGAGTGGCCCAGGGAACAGATGTCCAAGGTACTCGCACAAAGTGACACAGCATAGGAAACACAATACTAACCTGACTACAGAACATACTGAATGTGACCACCATTCATTTATTGGCGCTTTTGTGCCGTGGTCAGCGAGATGATGAAGAAAGGATGCTTGATTGCTGGAAATGCTGCAGTCTCATTCGAAATGTTCTGCTGAACTCCTTGACGACTATGAAGGTTGTTGCGATACACCTGAGAGTTGACGGCTCCCTACACAAAGTAGCACTTACTGGTCGATCAGGTGATCTGGATGACTAGCTAGGACCACCACCAGACTGAACACTGCTAACAGCTCTGCATGGGAGAAGATTGGTAAATGAGCTCCTATATTAGGCGGGTTATATGGGCATTTGCTCCATCCCGTTGGAAGTAACTCTTGGTTTGTTCATCCTCCATTCACGTGCAATCCTATCCACTCGACTGGGCCACTTTCACTTGCCCTACCCTGTATACACGCTACCTCTTTAGAGCGAAGCAGAAGGAACACGAAGAGAACATATGACCTATATGTACAAAGGTATACAAATATAAGGCGTGAAAGAAGAATGGCAGTTCAGCGAAAAAACATATTAGAAGGTCACTGGAAAACTATGAAGAGCGTAAGTACGAAACTTGCAACGAGAGCAGCAACCGATATGGATGTCTTCGCACCTGCGGCTCGTAATTCATACAGGGTAATTAAGGGTGCCTATAATTGACTGTAATTGAACTCAGCGTTGTCAGCATTTCGCTTGCTATCAGTTTCCATTTGTATTATGAGTCACTCAACCATCAGATTATCCTGCGAGACTGCAAAAGACGCGTGGGGTACTATCGCTCATTTCTGACTGTAAGGCTCTGTGATCGGTGTCCTTACCAACATCCTGCTTAGCAGCATGCTGGGTGACAACCCTTAGATTCGAGTATTTTCTGTTATTTCGTGCGGACATGTTGCCGAAAATGCTAGGCAGTAGCGACCATGCGAGATGAAAATGAAGTGATGATACAGTAACTGTGTGGATTACAAAATCATCAATGGTTGTAGAGACCTGTCCTTTGGGGAAGATGTTATGATTAATGAAGAGCTTATGATGATTCAGAGGAGACAGAAGAAACACAAGAGGATGTGATTCAGGAGTATTAAAATGTATAGTCTTGAAGGTATAAGACACTTTATTGTTGGGGGTTTGAGCGGCCTTAGTGGCTAAACACCATGTAAACATACGGTTCGAGAAGTCAAACGTCATGAATTACAGTCTGGCAACATTTTCGCGTAGAGTTAACATGAAAAAAGGAGGTGTCGCAATATATGTAAAATTTGGACATGAAGTCAAAAAAATTCAAACTAACCGATTTAGTGTACATCAGAAACTAGAAGCACGTGGTTGTGAGTTGCTACTGAAGACTACTTCTCTGGTGATTATCTCTTCTAGGAAACTCATAAGAGTTGATGAGTAATTTATATGCATATCTGAGTTACCTGTCATGCAAGAAGAAATAATAATTTGTTGAGATTTCTATTTAGATTTCTTAAAAGATACAGACAGGAAAAATCAACCATTACCTCGGTATTTCAATCTAATTTCAGCTGTTAATTTTCCAGCTTGTGAACAGCAATGTAGAAGGACTCTCATTGATAACACTTTAACATAGACAATGATCAGGCTGAAACAGTAAATGCGCACCAAGTTGTTAACGAACTACCTTTCCATGATGCACAGTTCATGAAAATAAACAATATAACATCTTACCAACCTGGGGCAGTTATATAAAAGGCATTCAGGCTTGTTAATGGCTCAGTTTACACCATAGGAAAATGGTGTAAATACTAGAAAGCTTTCTAGGAGATCCATTAAATATTCTTGATGCCATAGATGAGTAATGCAAATAAAATCTTATCTAAGAAGAATAGAGAAATTTATAAAGTGCCAAAATAAATTAAAACCTGTAATATCTTTGAAAGCCATTAATATATCGAGAAGTATATGTGTCCTAAGAGAAATAAATAATGCTGATAACAAGAACGGAACCGTGTCGGGATACTGCGAATGGGAGACAGAGCAGCGAGTCAGTGTACAAGATACCATAACAAAGTAACTAAATGAAGATGTTCTGACTGATTATAGTAAAGTTACGAGTACTTTTAACAATCGTTATCTAAATGTCGCAGCAAATATTGGTTTAAATGGCTCAGTCGAAATAGTGAGTGCATATAATAAAAATCTCATTCTACAAAAACTTAAGCAAATGGCTGTAAGACTAAGAAACCTCACTGAAATTATAAAAATTCTGGAAAACGAAAGGTTACATGATGTTGTTGTAATTTGAAACAGACGTCACAAACGTTTTTCTAACTTCATTAGTAATGTCCTTAATGATAATTGTAAAAGCATGACTGACACAAGGAATTTTTCTACACAGTTTAAAGTATGCGTTTGTTATACGTCTTTATCAGAAATGGGGCAGGAAGGACTTACTTACTGAAATCTTGCTTCTAAATATGTAATGTAATGAAGAGTTCTCTCACAGTTAGTCAGGAATGCATAAGGTGGCATATGAAACGTTGGAATTCTAGAAGAATTCATGAACTAGGAATGCTTATTATACACTGTCCCACAAAATATTAGAAGACTTCGATCGTTAAATATCACATATTAGTGTTTTTTGTGATATTTCCAGGGCATTTGTTTGTGTAAGTAACGTCACACTACAAGAAAAACGTAAGTTTTATGGAATTTGTGACTTTAACCACAACTGATTTGAAATATACTCACCACACAGGAAGCAAAAAGTTGTGTAACATAATTCAAGCAGAACTGAAAGGTGTATGTCTGTGAAGGTCACGTCACTTTAAATAATACAAATCAATGACTGAGCCATCTGTGCCCAGCACTGTAACAGCTCGCAGATGTGTGTGAGAAATAGCAATAGCTGCGCTAACGACATGTGGTAGGACAACTACAAATTTATTTACCGGTAGCCACCACTAGATATTAGTGGGCAATAAGATCCACAACAAGAAATAACAATCGTTCTCAAAGATGTGTGGATAAGATGTACTGCTATTAATTCTATTTAACACGTTCTCTGATGTCATCACGGAAATTTGTTTGGAAAAACATTATTAATTCTCAAAAAATGTGTTCACATCGTTTGTAATTTGGGAGAGAGTATTATGCAGGGATCTATGTATAAATATTACCAGTTTGTTTTTGAACAGATGGAAAGACAGTCGACAACAGTTAAGTTAAAATATGACTTTGAGCTACGATTTTTGACGTATAGAAGCAGTTTGATAGCTCCAGGGGCTATGTGGCGTGTTAATGTTTGGTGATGCGTATTACTAAATTACACAGAGTGGAATAACATGACTTTGGCCGACTTAAGTGTGAATATTGTAGCGCGCTATTGCCGTTGAAACACAGCGTTGTGAAATGGCAATGTTTAAAGGCTGTGTGGAGTGCAGCAAGGTTATTATGTGTCTTGCAATAACGGAATGTTACAGAAAGTATGGCTTATCTTTGTGTGAGTTGGTATGTATTTTTTTGCTGCTGCAATATAGCTGACTGAAGTTCGTGAAGCGGGTAAAACCAAACTTCCAGACAGTGTTCTCTTCTCCACTTGTACTACAGTGGGATATTCTCCACTTTTGATGAAAACGTTTAGTGTAGGTAATTCAGTCAAATCTTCTCTCTCAAAGTACGAGCAAACAAGTGTGAATTAAAAATTTATAATACAAAGTGAATGTTAGTTACTGTTTCAACTTTGCACTTGTGCAAACATATTTCAGCTCTCGCTAAGCATTTAGAAGAGCTAATTTTATTCCGTGTTACAAAGCCGTTGCTCCAAATAGAATAGAAGTCCTAGTTAAATAATCAAACTATTGTCAGGCTGGAATATAGCCAAGGGTGTACTTCAAGTAACTGCAAGTTAATGTTTCTTCAAAGTGGATTTGGTGATAGGATACTAGTGTTCACAGATCTGAGACTAATGCTTATTTTACGTACACGCTATTTACACTCACATTTCAAGGTGTTACACATGCATTATTTTAGAGATATAATGCTGCCGGTTCATAATTCAAGAGTAGTCAGAGTTTAATTTAATGGTCCTTGTCCATTACATTAATTGACACTCGTATTCCCAAATTTCAAATTTGTTGCCATATGTAGACGTACTGCTGTTGTGCTAATCAGAAAGAGAACCAACAAATAATTAAGTATTCATATAGCATTTTATACAATAGTTTTGATTAGGAAATACATCAGTGGATAGGTCCGACTAATTTTAATAATTGAACTGTATGACTTTTGTGGGTGAAGGGATAATTATTGGTTTTTGGTTATAGGCATTTGTGTAGTTTTTCTGGGATTAATGTAGAGGTTTTACAGCTAAGGGTAGCTGCACCTAACTCAATAGTTATCTCAATACTTCTGAAAGTCAATTAAGGCTTCACACTAGTGGTTACCATTCAGTTTCTCGTTGGTGTCAATAACCATTTCCATGTTGGATGTAAAGGAAAAATCCTGCCTGTACCTCAGATGTAGGTGGTCTGTAGATGTGACACAACTAAATTTTCCATGAGACAGAACTGTCTCGAGAACAAAGAGCTCTGGGTTCAAGTCACGGGCATGCCACACATTTTAATTCATTTCTTGAGCTCCCTTCATTGTCGTAAAGGAGTATCAGACTCAAAATGTCTGAGGAAATTTTAATTATACCATTTTCATTGTAGTGAGTAGTATTTATACGATATTTAAGTCCAAATGCCTTAGGGCTTACCGGGCGAGGTGGCGCAATGGTTAGCACACTGAACTCGCATTCGGGAGGACGACGGTTCAATCACGCGTCCCGCCATCCTAACTTAGGTTTTCCGTGATTTCCCTAAATCGTTTCTGGCAAATGCCAGGATGGTTCCTTTGAAAGGGCACAGCCTACTTCGTTCCCCATCCTTACTTAATTCGATGAGACCAATGACCTCGCTGTTTGGTCTCTTCCCCCAAACAACACAACCTCCCTTACGGCTTGCTCTGTTTACTTTACATAGGCAAACTGAATTATATTTATCAAAACGATATAACAAGGACCTCTCTTTGAGAAAATAGCTCTTGCAATATTGTGTGCTTGATACGTAAATTTGACAGTACTACACTACAATAAGGATTTTAATGAAGCTGTCAGATTTAGGGGAAGAATAATCAGAATGAAGGATGAGATATTTATAAAACAGGAAGTTGAGCAAGGCAGTGATAAGGCATATGACAGAACATAAACAGAAGCAAGAACAATAGTAGAGAGTATAACATACATAAGCACTACAGAAATCAAAGGAGAAAATACTGCTACAACAACCCAGATCAAAGATAGATTAAAGTTACTATTGTCATGGCAGAATTAACTCAGAACAGAGCACAGTGAGTTGTCACACGAAGTAGAATCAGAAAAATATGGGAACAGGACAAACGTGTTTAGAGGTACTGGTAACGGATCTCGAAACTGGCAGAAAAATTTAGAAAAATGTAAAGAGACTTAAAGCAATAATTTCAGCAAAATCTGAAGCAAATGAGGGATAAATTACCATCAGCAAAGAAGGATTGGAGTTTAAGGTCTTTGGACAGTTAGAATCCTGCGAAACATTAAGTGAAGTACCAGTCTGCAGTCTGCAGGAAGGGAAAGAAGAAAGTTAAGAAACTTTCAGATGAATTTATCAAGGAACACACTTGCTCAAGTGGGGATGCTGAAAAGAGGTCAACGAATTGCAACAAATCAGTAATGAAAGAAAAGACAGGGAGCACAATTCGGAAACAATAATACAAGAAGAAGTTAACAAAAAAGGCCAAAGAATTCTGCAAGTACAAACGAAAATTTTAACCATCTCGCTTTTGATGCCAAACGCAATATACGTGCTGTAACTTCTGTAAGTGACGTACGGGATATATTTTCCACGGAATGGACTGAAAGAGACGAAATAATGAATGCAGTAATTTTACTGAAAGTCTATAGAACAGAATGAGGATACAATATACAGAAAAATATAATCAATCAGGTAAAGAATCGAGCAAATTGGTGAAGTATGGGATCTAATCGAAACAAAACTAAGAATGGAACGACAAATAAACACTAATTTCCAGACTAAAATAATCTATGTGCCATCGGTGGATACCCAGGCATGTCATAGGCTTAAGAACTTAAAATGAATGCCTAAATGCCGTAGAATGCCAATATGTGAATATCAAAAGTTGCGTATTAATTAGTGAGCAGCTCGCTGCATGTTATGGATGCTTAGCAGGATGGGTTAACCAACGGTGGCGCAAAGCGCAGTGAGATTCCTCAGTGCACCTATTCGTAAATTTAACAAAATAGTTCAAGATATGTCAAATATAATGAATACAACTGATTAGGAATACAAGACTATGAATGCAGATAGTGCAACACAACGCATGACGTAGAGTACATCATCGTGGTGCACAAAATCTCCTGTAACAGGGAACTCAGCGTGACTGGTAAACACCAAAAAGTACTGAATGTATACGTAGCTGCAGAGCTACAAGTACAAAGTGCAGGAACAGTATATTATGTACAAACTGACTAAAATTTAAACTGAACATAGCTCTGAAAACATTTGAGACGTCTCCGAGTCGATATAATGTGCAAAAAGTGGTTCAAATGGCTCTGAGCACTATGGTGCTTAACACCTGAGGTTATCAGTCCCCTAGAATTTAGAACTACTTAAACCTAACTAACCTAAGGACATCACACTCATCCATACCCGAGGCAGGATGCGAATCTGTGAACGTAGAGGTCGCGCGGTTCCAGACTGAAGCGCCTAGAACCGCTCGGTCATGACGGCTGGCTATAAGATGCAAAATGATGCAGATACAACTTATGCAAGATGATCAAATACAACGTCCTATGGCGGAGACTGCTGTAGATACTGTAAATAGTTGCTGAGAATTCCTATATGCTTAAGTTCAATTCGCTCATTAAAGGTGTTGTCTAGGTGTTGTACATACAAAGGACACACATATTTGAAGACAACGCACACTGATCTGTATCTGCACGCAGACAGCTGCCACCGCCCTTCACAGAGGAATGGGGTACTTAAAACTCTGGTACATAGGGCGCGCACTATCTCTGACGCAGAGAGTCTACCCCAGGAATTGGAACATCTGAGAACTGTATTCCGAAAAAATGGGTACTCAGAGTGGCAGATTCAACGTGCTCTCCGCCCAACCACTGCAGCACAACCTGTTGAGATAGATGAAGTCACGAGAGAGGAGGTAGGCACTGCATTTATTCCATACACAGGCGCACTCTCGGGGAAAATCGCCCCCATTCTGAAGAAACACCGGGTCGGAACTGTGTTTTTTCCTCCAAATAAAACTCGTGCACTGGTGGGGAGTGCCAAAGATGACCTCGGTTTCAGGAAGGCCGGCGTGTACCAGATTCCGTGTCAAAGTGGGAAGTCGTATATTGGTCAGACGATGCGTACCGTCGAGTATCGATGCCGTGAACACCAGAGGCACACTCGACTGATGTATCCGAGCAAGCCGGCGGTCGCTGAACATTGTTTGTCGGAAAATCACGCCATGGAGTATGACCGCACGAGGATTCTGGTACAGACGTCGAGATACTGGGACAGCGTTGTTAGAGAGGCCATCGAAATTCGCACCAATGACGACCTCATAAACCGTGACTGTGGCCATAATTTTAGCAAGGCTTGGGAACCAGCGATTGGGTTAATCAAGAGAAAATCGAGCAAACGTATTGTTGTGACGACCACGGCGGACAGAGCCCTCACACCGACGTCATGTCAGACGCCGTCGCAATCTGTTCCACCGCGCGACCGTGGCGCGGGGCGCGGATGGCGGAGGGAGCGCGCCGCGGGCGGAGAGTATTTTAATCGTCCGCAGCCGCGACCGAAACCAGTTCCCTCTGAGCAGCCATAGCGTACGGATCTCCGTGCCGGCATGTTCGCAGGAGCTCAGTCCGTCAGTTCACCTGATGATGGCGACATGTATGATCGCCGAAATTTTGTGCCCGTTGGACACTATAGACCGGCAGCACACCCGTGGATATTTTCATTATCAAATACACTCCTGGAAATTGAAATAAGAACACCGTGAATTCATTGTCCCAGGAAGGGGAAACTTTATTGACACATTCCTGGGGTCAGATACATCACATGATCACACTGACAGAACCACAGGCACATAGACACAGGCAACAGAGCATGCACAATGTCGGCACTAGTACAGTGTATATCCACCTTTCGCAGCAATGCAGGCTGCTATTCTCCCATGGAGACGATCGTAGAGATCCTGGATGTAGTCCTGTGGAACGGCTTGCCATGCCATTTCCACCTGGCGCCTCAGTTGGACCAGCGTTCGTGCTGGACGTGCAGACCGCGTGAGACGACGCTTCATCCAGTCCCAAACATGCTCAATGGGGGACAGATCCGGAGATCTTGCTGGCCAGGGTAGTTGACTTACACCTTCTAGAGCACGTTGGGTGGCACGGGATACATGCGGACGTGCATTGTCCTGTTAGAACAGCAAGTTCCCTTGCCGGTCTAGGAATGGTAGAACGATGGGTTCGATGACGGTTTGGATGTACCGTGCACTATTCAGTGTCCCCTCGACGATCACCAGTGGTGTACGGCCAGTGTAGGAGATCGCTCCCCACACTATGATGCCGGGTGTTGGCCCTGTGTGCTTCGGTCGTATGCAGTCCTGATTGTGGCGCTCACCTGCACGGCGCCAAACACGCATACGACCATCATTGGCACCAAGGCGGAAGCGACTCTCATCGCTGAAGACGACACGTCTCCATTCGTCCCTCCATTCACGCCTGTCGCGACACCACTGGAGGCGGGCTGCACGATGTTGGGGCGTGAGCGGAAGACGGCCTAACGGTGTGCGGGACCGTAGCCCAGCTTCCTGGAGACGGTTGCGAATGGTCCTCGCCGATACCCCAGGAGCAACAGTGTCCCTAATTTGCTGGGAAGTGGCGGTGCGGTCCCCTACGGCACTGCGTAGGATCCTACGGTCTTGGCGTGCATCCGTGCGTCGCTGCGGTCCGGTCCCAGGTCGACGGGCACGTGCACCTTCCGCCGACCACTGGCGACAACATCGATGTACTGTGGAGACCTCACGCCCCACGTGTTGAGCAATTCGGCGGTACGTCCACCCGGCCTCCCGCATGCCCACTATACGCCCTCGCTCAAAGTCCGTCAACTGCACATACGGTTCACGTCCACGCTGTCGCGGCATGCTACCAGTGTTAAAGACTGCGATGGAGCTCCGTATGCCACGGCAAACTGGCTGACACTGACGGCGGCGGTGCACAAATGCTGCGCAGCTGGAGCCATTCGACGGCCAACACCGCGGTTCCTGGTGTGTCCGCTGTGCCGTGCGTGTGATCATTGCTTGTACAGCCCCCTCGCAGTGTCCGGAGCAAGTATGGTGGGCCTGACACACCGGTGTCAATGTGTTCTTTTTTCCATTTCCAGGAGTGTACACCGGGAGAAACTCAAGAATCATAATTTCTCTGTATGTTGGTACAACATGCAATGTGTGGTTTTCATGAGCAATAAAAAGGGTGGAAATTATGTTTATGATGCTGTCTATTACAGTTATCTGTACAGCTTCCGGAAGTCGCTGAATCGATGTGATGCAAAACGTTTTTGATGTTTGAACTAATGAACGATTTACTTGTTGTTGTACTAGTGACATGTAAAACAAGAGCATTAAACCATTTCATTTTAACTTAAAGTAATAATTTTGTCACTAACTAACATTCCACTGCGAGAATCACGTGTTCTCATTGACATCTTACTATTAGTTGTACTTTGTAGGGGGTTAAATGAGTTAATTGTCTCACATTAACACCGGCGGAATGACTTTCTGGCGATGTAACGTTTTTTGGGGTACCAAACATGTTTAAACCCTTTGAAAAATCGAACGCACATGAATGACATTGCGTCTTAACTCAATCTTCCTTGAAGAGAGGCGTACACTTCCGTGTGGCGGACCATTCAGCGAACGCAACAACAGCACAAAAAACCCTACAATCGATGTATTTTAGCTCTGTGTGTTCTTGTTTGATGCACAAAAGAGTTACGATATTGAATTTGTCTCGTATAGATCTGCTACTCCGGTGCCAAAAATGGCATAATCCTATTAAAAAAAGCGTAAAATACTGTCATTCGGTTATGAATAAAATTGCGAGATCACACTGAAAGTTACTTCATGGTAAAGTTGACTGACGATTTAAGTTTATGTGTAAGGCGCAAAACTGGTATGACATCACTGCCCACTAAAAGCTGAAATCTGCTCTCTGGTAGCACTCTGACATTCAGCTTCTACTTCACATGCACATAACATTAATGTAGCATTCACATGAAGCAGATATTTCTCTCGGACACAAAAGGTCTACAAACTGCAAACTGTTGACGCATTCATAACTGTACCTCAGTGTTACCACTCGGAAATAACCTGTAGATTGCTTAGCTGGCTGCTTCAGGATCCACATGGAGAGGAATGTTCCGCGGTTATCACCGGCTACTAATTAATCACGTAATAACAGCCTGACAACTCCTGCTTCCTACTGGCTTATTTGGGAGGAATTCTGTTCCTCTACACGTCGTAGATTAAAAGTATAAAGGAAAGCATAAAGTAAAGAAAAACCGCTTCATTGAGTAACTACCAGTTACCTCCTGAGAGTAATTCCTTTGACTCATTTATAAACTCGCTAAAAGGAATGACGTACAGAAGTACTAGCCACATCAATGGATTTGACTTTTCAGAGGTTTTAAACACGTCTAGTACCAAGAACAAGTTACTTAGCCAGAAAACTATTACGCCGGCGTTACGGTGACACAATTAATTTTTTTACCTCCCAAATCGTTCAAAGAATGGTCGGATGTCAATGAGAACATGTGATACTTGCAGTGGAATGTTACTTAGCGACAAAAATATTTACTACTTTAAGTGAAAATTAAATTATTTCTTCCTCTTGTTTACACATGCTTCGTCACTTGTGAAATATTATATAAAAAAACTGCACTGAAGGCAGTTATCAAAAGGTGCAAAGAAGTATACATTCATGATAATCAAAATTAGTTTACGAAACAGCATATAAACTCCAGCAAGGGTGATTGATTTACTACGACCATCTAAAGAAGTGGACATTCATGTGTTGTATGGATAATAAAAGCAGACTGAACATAGCATGAAAGCCAGCAACGCAGCTCAAAAAAAAGGGTCAATGCTTCCTACAGGGAACCAGAGCTTTTCAGTGAGAAAAATGAGAAAATTTCCACTGAAATATTCAATGGCATGTAATGCGCGTGACTACAAGCAGACGCGAATGTTTGGCATACAATGATTTCTAGGAATTCCTTGACCGCAAATAAAGAGTTGAAATGTGAAAAATGTGAAACGATGTGTGAACTGTTAGACTTCACACAAAGAAGTGAAGCACGAGTACACGAATTACTTGGAACTATTTAACAGGTGTCTTGGAGAGAATGGTCCCCTAAATGAGCAACGTAGTGTTTAAAACATTCATGGCATAATTTTATGAATTACACTGAATTTACTCATTAGTAGTTGAAGTACGAAATAGTAAATTTGTTACTGATTAACTATTTCGATAGATTTTTTAACGTCATAAATATTAGATAATTCGTTACTCATAAGTACAAAGCTAGATGAACACTGAAGAGTAAAAATACACAGTTTCTTGGCGCACAGGTATCATACAATATGTAATACGAAGGACACCCCAGGGATATGGCGTTCGGGTATGTGATGCTACACTGCAGCGAAATATTGGAATATTTTGTAAGTACGGGGTGAGAAAATGAGACGATTTTCCTTCTGATAAATGGGTGTTACGGTTGCAATCAAAGCGTTTCAATAGTTTGAAAGTTGACGTTGTGAAGACCTTTGCTATAATCTTGATCAGCTCATGATCATAAACTTTTCATTCGTTTAACAACTATTGATACATTTGGCAACATTTGTAAACCGACAATTAATTTTGCTAAACTCCTTTACGTTACTGTTTTATGACTGTTTTGACTGTAGTTACTACTAACTGCAGTAGAATACTTTCAGCGTAAACAGAACTAAATACATAAAGGCTCTTGACAGAACTGTTGTTTTAGTAATTGGTCTGAAGAATGACTTGATACTTAATTAACTATTACTTCATACTTTAGTCCGTGTTCTATAAACCGATTTCTTCTTTCGGTCAGTTCGTCCCAACTGCATTCAGTACCTCCTGATTAGTTACTCGATTAACCCATCAAATCTTCAACATCTTTGCGTAATATTTCCTTGTAGAAGTTTCCGTTGACATTTTTTCTTTAATGTTTAGCATCCACATTTCATATCCTTCTAAATTTAGACAAACAATTCTAACACTTCAGTTTATATTCGGTATTAACATATTTCAGTTTTCGGAAGCGTTTGTCTTGCCGATGAAAGCGTGAATTCTGTTTCCTCCGTACTCATTCTTTCGCCTGATATCTTGCTGCTTACGCAGTCAAGATAATTCTCTTAATAAGGCCTAAACTACACTGGCATGATTCCACTATCTTTGTTTTACTTTTGCTGTTTGTCTTATAATCTCTTTGCAAGACACTATGGATTCCCTCTAGCTTGTCATACTTGTTCTTCGCCGTCTCTGGGTTAATTACAAAGTCATCTACAAACATCGTACTTGTGAAAATCGATAATGCAATAATGACAATATTTCAAAAAGAAATACTGTTACTCACCATACAGTGAAGAGTGGGGCCTCGAGAACCGGCGTCATTGGCCATGTGTGCACGAGTTTCGCTTGCGTAAATGTGTGTGTGTATGTTCATGAGAAGCCCTTCTGGCCGAAAGCTTACTTGTTTAGCAGTCTTTTCGTTATGCCTGTCTGCGATTCGGTAACTCCACTGTATGGTGAGTAGCAGCCTTATCCTATCTTAATATTAACATTAAACTTCTCAAATATTTTTCCTTTTGAAAGTAGCTTCTTAGTGTCCTATACTGCTCACTTTATACATACATTGACTAATTTTGGGGACACTCTGGAAACATTAGTCACGCCAGTCACAGCTACTCCTTCACTTCCATTCACTTATTCTTTTTTAGCGGTGACCTCATTACTGCACTCTCCCGTAAATAATCTGCGATAACTCCAGAGTTTCTTAGTGTTTACTCCAGGCGAACACTGTCTCTAGGTCGACATATCCTATATCCAGAGAAGAGTATTTCGAGAAATCCCTCGAGGTGTGATTAATTTCTCAAAGGTAGAATCCACAACTTCATGACCTGTACTATTTTCATTTCTTTTCAACAGTTCCGGTAAGAAATTATAAGAACTTGTTGCCTACATAAGTAAACAGTTCTATTCGTCAGTCATTGGCAACTCAGTCAAAGCAGCTGAAACTAGATAAATGAAATCATTGTTTTTGAAAATATGTAACAGAGCAAGCAATGGAAGCCATATGGCTGTTTACGAAATAGAACAAATCAGATTCCTCAGACTATAGACAGCAGTGACACTGTTTATTTATTTATTTATTTACATGTCAAGTTTCGTAGGACCAAATTGAGGAGAAAATCTCCAATGTCATGGAACGTGTCATTACATGAACTTACAACATAAAAGTAATAACAGATAAAAATAAATGTTCATGAACCTGAAAGAAAATCAGTACATAAGTTTAAGCAAACGCTATCAGCATTACAATGAGAATCAGCTTAATTTTTCAAGGAACTCCTCGACAGAGTAGAAGGGGTGACCCGTAAGGCAACTCTTCAGTTTCCATTTGAAAGCGCGTGGATTACTTCTAAGATTTTTGAATTCGAGTGGTAGCTTATTGAAAATGGACGCGCAGTATACTGCACAACTTATTGCACAAGAGTTAAGGAAGTCCGATCGAAATGGAGGTTTGATTTCAGCCGAGTATTAACCGAGTGAAAGCTGCTTATTGTTGGAAATAAACTAATATTGGTAACAAGAAACAACAATAAGGAATATACATATTGAGAGGCCAATGTCAAAACACCCAGACTCGTGAACAAAGGTCGACAAGAGGTTCGTGAACTCACACCACTTATTGCCCGAACCGCCCGTTTCTAAGCCAAAAATATCCTTCTAGAATGGGAAGAGTTACCCCAAAACATAATACCATACGACATAAGTGAATGAAAATATGCAAAGTAGACTAATTTACATGTCGAAGTATCACTCACTTTCGATACCGTCCGAATAGTGAAAATGGCAGTGTTAAGTCTTTGAACAAGATCCTGAATGTGGGCTTTCCACGACAGCTTACTATATATCTGAACACCTAGGAATTTAAACTGTTCAGTTTCACTAATCATATGCCCGTTCTGTGAGATTAAATCGTCGGGTTTTGTTGAATTGCGTGTTAGAAACTGTAAAAACTGAGTCTTACTGTGATTTAATGTTAGTTTATTTTCTACAAGCCATGAACTGAGGTCATGTACTGCACTACTTGAAACCGAGTCAATGTTGCACACAACAGCCTTTACTACCAAGCTAGTGTCATCAGCAAACAGAAATATTTTAGAGCAACCCATAATACTAGAGGGCATATCATTTATATAAATAAGGAACAGGAGCGTCCCCAACACTGATCCCTGGTGCACCCCCAACTTGACAGTACCCCACTCAGATCCCACATCACAGCCGTTATCAACATTGTGAATAATGACCTTTTGCTGCCTGTTGCTAAAGTAAGAGGTGAACCAATTGTGATCTACTCCCCATATTCCGTAATGATCCAACTTCTGGAGCAATATTGTGCGATCAACACAGTCAAATGCCTTTGTCAAATCAAAAAATACGCCAGGCGTTCAAAATTTTTTGTTTAGCCCAGTACCTCACAGAGAAAAGAGAATATAGCATTTTTGGTTGTCAAACGACTTCTAAAGCCGAACTGTACATTTGATAGCAAATCGTGTGATATAAAATGATCAATTAACCTTACATACACCGCCTTTTCGATAACTTTTGCAAATACTGTTGGCATAGAAATAGGTCTAAAATTATCTACATTATCACTTTCTCCCTATTTATAAAGTGCATTTACTACTGAGTACTTTAATCGCTTAGGAAACTGACCATTCCTAAAGGAAAAATCGCAAATAAGGCTAAATACAGGGCTAACATGTGCAGCACAGTATTTTAGTATTCTACTAGACACTCCATCATAACCATGAGAGTCCTTCGTCTTCAGTGGTTTCATTATTGACTCAAACTCCATCTTGTCTGTATCGCAGAGGAGTATTTCAGACGTCAATCTCGGAAAGCCATTTGCTAAGAAATTTATATGATTTCCTGTAGAAACAAAATTTTTATTTAGTTCACCAGCAATTCTCAGAAAATGGTTATTAAATACTGTACATATATCTGATTTATCAGTAACAGAAATATTATTACTGCGAACTGACTTCATATCATCAACCTTGTGCTGCTGGCCAGACACTTCCTTCACAACTGACCATATGGCTTTGATTTTATCCTGTGAATTAGCTATTGTATTTGCATACCACATACTTTTTGCCTTGCTAATAACATTTTTAAGCACCTTACAATACTGTTTGTAATGGGCCACCGTGACTACTTCTAACATTTTGATATAATTCCCGCTTTGTTCTCCATGATATCCTTATCCCACTAGTCAGCCAACCGGGCTGCCCATTACTGCTAGTACCCCGTTTAGAATGTTCTAATGGGATGCAACTCTCAAAGAGCATGAGAAATGTGTTATGGAAAGCATTGTATTTATCATCTATATTATCGGCACTATAAACGTCTTGCCACTCTTGTTCCTTGACAAGTTTTGAAAAACTCTCTATTGCTGTTGGATTAACTTTCCTACGTAGTTTGTAATTAAATACGACGTTGGTTTGAGTACAAAAACCTTTTAATGTTAAAATTTGTGCATCATGGTCTGAAAGGCCATTGACCCTTTTACTAACAGAATGCCCATCTAGTAATGAAGAATGAATAAAAATATTGTCTATGACTGTGCTACTATTCCCCTGCACCCTAGTTGGAAAAAACACAGTTTGCATCAGATCATATGAATTTAGGAGATCTACCAACATCTTTTTCCTTGCACAATCATGTACAAAATTAATATTGAAGTCACCACATATAACTACCTTCTGGTACTTCCTACAAAGTGAATCAAGAACCCTCTCTAGCTTAAGCAAAAATGCTCCGAAGTCGAAGTTAGGGGACCTATAAACAACAGCAATTATAAGTTTAGTTTCACTAAATTCAACTAATGCTGCACAACTTTCAAATATCTGTTCAGTGCAGTGTCGTGATACGTCTATGTACTCAAATGGAATACTGTTTTTAACGTACAGTGCCACTCCCCCACACCGCAAGGAACTCCTTGACAAATAGCCAGCTAATCTGTAGCCTGGTACAGGAAGCCTCTGAATTATCAAATTATTTAAGTGGTGCTCCGATATACCAATAATTTCAGAGTTAACATCTATTAGCAGTTCACTAACTTTATCTCTAATACCTCCTATATTTTGATGAAATATGCTAATTCCTTCTCTACTTGGAATCATTACATCCTCTGAAGGTGAGCCCTCAGTTAGAGGCACTTCCTTTAAGCAGATATACCTATCAGCAGACTTCAGTCTAAAAAAGGTGCAGCTCTAACACCAACTACTACAGGAATTTTTCCATGAGTGATACCACTACCACCACCACCACCACCCACTACACTGTCACCTATAGGCTTAGCCAGCCTCCCCTTCCCACACCTATTGAGGTGCAGGCCATGCCTAGTGAAACACCATCTACTGATAGACCCAACTGGCACCACTGAGATTGTGATCCATGCCCTCCGCCATCAGTGCCCTCCCCAGCCCCACATTAACGCACCTAACAGCTGCATTAAGGTGAGGCCGATCATGACGCTGAAAAAGTTGCACGAAATGCACATTAGTGCCACCAGTTTGAGTAGTTATCTTAACCAAGTCACCACTGACATCATATTCCACGTCCCTATCGAGACCGTTCCCTGCTCCACCCACTATCACTACCTGATCCTCTTTCGTAAAATTCTTACTTAACTCCCCTATGCTTTCAGTCACCTGAGCCAATCCTGCACTAGGGTTCACAATGCTGGAGACCTGGTACTCACTCCCCAACACTTCCTGCAACTACTGGCCCACACCTGTACAGTGCGAACTACCAAGCATCAGAACCTACTTTCTGCTAGACTTTGCAACTAACCTAGACCTCCTAATTGCTGAGGACTGCTACGAGTTACCTACATCTACGGCTACACGAGGCTCCTCTCCACTCAACTCTGACAGTTGGTCGCATCTATTGCATGCATGCAAAGTAAAACTGTCTGAATACCTCCTCTTCCTAGCTACCTTCTTGCCAACTGCCAGTTCCCATTCACCACCACCCTTCACCCTCCTCAACCTATCTAGTTCCTCCTTTGCGCATTGTAACTGCACCTGAAGAGCACAGATCTTGCGCTCCTGCTCCTCTATTAATTTGTTTCTACTACAGACTCAACATTCCCAGGAGAGGATCTCCCTAAAATGACCACTGGCTTCCCCACTGCATTCCCCCCAATTAAAATACTTTGAACAAATCCCACACCGTAATCCACTACTCACAAACCTACGACTGAGCCCACAATTTTCACTCATGGTAAAAGTTTTACAGTTACTCAAAAAAACTGTGCGTCTACGTTGCCAAAATTAGTTACACCAGTAGAACTACTTAAGAACTAACAATAATGGTCTCGATATTCTCTGCCTACGAAGAAAGCAGCTACTTGTATTAAGGGGCTCCGGAACGCCCTATACTTGCAATGTTAAAATAGCGCTTATAAATTACATCTTTCCTCACAAAGTATTTGAGGTAGGAAGTTGAACTTTTTACAGATTATTTATTGGAATATGGGCTACAACTTAACACAGGGATTTTACAAAATTTTAGTTCAGTTATTAAAGATGATTTTCTTTCAATTGTAATGAAAATTCACAACATTTTTTTGCAATTTTTTATTTATATATTCAAAAATATACAGTTTTTTGGAAAAAGGCTGTGTTCAATTATGCAGAAGGTACTGTGTAACATTTACTGAAAGTTTGAAACAAATATGTTTGGAAGATCCTTAGAAAACATGTAATTAGTATGAGAAAATGAAAGTTTTGGGAACCGAGCGACAAAGATTGGATTAACATTTTAGTGCATTCCAGGTCCATAGGATCGATTATCTTCATCCTCTGCAAACTCCTCCTCCAGCTTCCTCTTGTTCCTCCTCCTGTTTACTCTTGCTTGTATTTCTAGACTCTTTACAGCCCTGTCTGCAGCCCGAAGGCGTTCCTTGTCTAAAGCAAGCATCGCTCGTTGTTGTGTTCGTAGATTTTGCTACCATTTTCTTCAGTTGCAGTTACTGCAACACTGTTCCAAAAGGTGGTCATGTATGAACACTTATCACATTTCAGTTGTATTGCACTAGCAAGTCCTACGTGCTTTATTATGGAGAGTTCCAGACCAACTTCACTACAATGAATACATCATACACAGTTTGAAAAAATTCCTTTGAGAACCGACATATCAAATATTTCATTCACATCCGATTCGCCCATAAAACATTCATAGTTTTCACTCATTGAACCAAGATTCTTCTGTGAAGTATTTTTTTTTCCAACTTTGACTGCTATGGGCAGGTGTGCTTGAGAGGTTAGGTTCACTCACTTGGTTATCGTCTTTATTGTTTACAGTAATAACACATACCTTTGGCTTTCCAACATTTCTCCTTTTATTAAAAGCCTTCAGAGGATTTCTAATAACTTTACTTTTACTCATTATTATACTTCAACAAAACAGAGACTCAAGAAACAGAATTAATTACGAATATTTTCGAGATAACGACAGAGTAAATAAACATGAAACAATCGACAATCACACCAGCGATATATATTGAACCATCACAGGTTAGCCACAACACATACTTTATCTCACATCACTAAAATGTACCTGATGAACACGGACGTTAATAATAACACCATTGGACAGCAGTTTAACAGCGTCACAGTGGGTCACGCCCATGTAGAACACATTTAAAAAAAAATTTAAAAATAGTTGTAGTCTTCGGAATTGAATAAATTATATATCTATTAAAAGGTAATAGTCTGCAGATTCAGAAAACGCAAAAAGTAAAAATTGAACTTTTCATGATTTTGAGCCTTTCCGGAGCCTCTTAATACTACTACAACACAGCTGATAACATACCAGCAAAACTTCACAAAATTATTAGCTAAAAGCAAAAAATAAAAACGACCTCTGTAACACTAAGCGAAGTTAAAACACTGAATGAAAATTTTACTGAAATATTTCACTAGAAAGAATAATAAACGTCAGTTGAAAACTAAAGCACGAAATTTACTAACGACTTCAACACACTGAAAACTATAAAAGACAGCGAGCGAACGATTAAAAATGTTTATTAAGTCATTATTTCGCCACAAACGGTACGCAACACCGCTGAAATCTATTAAATTTAATAACTGTACTACAGAGCACAAATAAGTTTGTCAGTACTTAGCCTATATCCGCTACAGCTGCAGTGCACGCCGCAAAATGTAAACACACTTCTGTTCACAGGCAGAATCTCGTCGTTACTGACGAAAGGCATAGAAATCATCGGACTATACGTCGCAGTGCAAAACGAACAACATTAGAAAAAACAATATAGAGAACTATATAAAGAAAGAGATGGGAGCGTCCAACGCTGAGCTATCCAGTCTCATGTACCTGCTTGTGCCATGGCGGCTCGCTCAGAGTCGACTTCCACAGAAAGGAGAATCTAAGATCAGCCGATAAACGAAATGTTTGGTCCGCCGCCGTGCGAGGAAGGCGGTTGACGCTCGGGCAGCGAGGTGATGTGATTCGAGAGAAGCAAGTTAGACGTGGTCGTTGGAACGGAGCAGGGTTCTGGCAAGAGAGTTCCTGTGCTGCAACGTCCAGCTCAGCGGGTGTCTGTTCTAGGGCTGGCTGCCATTAACCTGCTGTCGTCATCACCCTTGAGATGGGGCCGTGGATTTGTCGCACGTTGCCTTACATGCAAGATTTTACGTTGTAGAATCAAAGAAACTGCCACACCTGCCTAATATCGAGCACGCAGAAGTGCCGCAACACGACGTGGCATGGACTCGACTAACCTCTGAAGTAGTGCTGAAGAGAACTGACACCTTGAATCTAGAATCCGTAAGAGTACGAAGGGGTGGAGATCCCTTCTGAACAAGACGTTGCAAGACATCCGAGATACGATCAATAATGTTCATGTCTGGGGAATGTTTAAGGTTCAAAGAGCGTTCCTGGAGCCACTCTGCAAAATTCTGGACGTGTGGGGACTGAACCGTTCTGCTGGAATTGCACAAGTCTGTCGGGATGTAGCCGGCCGATGTGGCCCAGCGGTTCTAGGCGCTACAGTTAGGAAACGCGCGACCGCTAGGGTCGCAGGGTCGAATCCTGCCTCGGGCGTGGATGTGTCTGATGTCCTTAGGTTAGTTAGGTTTAAGTAGTTCTAAGTTCTAGGGCCGGCCGAAGTGGCCGTGCGGTTAAAGGCGCTGCAGTTCGGAACCGCAAGACCGCTCCGGTCGCAGGTTCGAATCCTGCCTCGGGCGTGGATGTTTGTGATGTCCTTACGTTTGTTAGGTTTAACTAGTTCTCAGTTCTAGGGGACTAATGACCTCAGCAGTTGAGTCCCATAGTGCTCAGAGCCATTCTAAGTTGTATGGGATTGATGACCTCAGAAGTTGAGTGGCATAGTGCCCAGAGCCATTTGAACCATTTGTCGGGATGCACAAGGAACATGAATGGATGCAACTGATCAGATAGAATGCTAACGTACATGTCACCTGTCAGAGTCGTATCTAGACATATCAGGCGTCCCATACCACTCCAACTGCACACGCCCTCGATCATTGCAGAGCCTGGTGTGCTTGAACAGTCTCCTGCGGACACCCATGGTCAGTGGATTCGTTAGGTTGTCTCAATACCCGTACAAGTCCATCCACTCGATACAACCTGTAACGAGACTCGTCCAACCAGGCACTTTGTTTCCAGTTATCAACGATCCTGTGGCGGTGTTGACGGGGTCAGGAGAGGCGTCAAGGGTACAGAAGTGAACCTTAGGCTCCTAAAGTCCATATCGATGATGTTTCATTGAATGGTTCACACGAT
This sequence comes from Schistocerca americana, assembly GCF_021461395.2. Taxonomy (NCBI): domain Eukaryota; kingdom Metazoa; phylum Arthropoda; class Insecta; order Orthoptera; family Acrididae; genus Schistocerca; species Schistocerca americana. The sequence continues at coordinate 70,678,247 of NC_060119.1, forward strand.
GGCACTTGTTGATGTCCCAACAATGAATTGTGCAACAGTTTGCGGAATGGTAGCACTTCTGTCATGTTGAACGATTCTATTCAGTCGTAGTTGCTGCCGTTCTTGCAAGGCCTCTTTCTGGCCTCAGCGATGTCGGTGATTTGATGATTTACCGGATTCCTAATATTCATGGAACACTCTCGACGCAGTCATACGGGATAATCCCCACTTCATCGCTACCTCGTAGATGCTGTGTACCGTCTCCCATGCGACGGCTGTAACACCACTTTCAAACTCACTTAAATCTTGATAAACTGCCACTGCAGCACCAGTAACGGATCTGACAACTGCGCCAGACGCTTGTCTTATATAGGCGTTGCCGACCGCAGTGCCATATTCTGCCTGTATACATGTCCCAGTATTTGAAAACGCATGCCTCTAGTGTTTCTTTGGAGCGTCAGTATATTTTCTGAGGCACTAACATTTTTTCATTTAGAGCAGAACTTGAAACGAGCAAAGATTATTATTTTGGAAGCTGTCATCGTACTCCCATGCCTTGAGACCGCCTTTTCCTGGTATTTCGCTTCTTGGCGGTGTGAGGGGACGATAGCCTTTCAGTTACGATTACAGTCTTTCTGCCTCCTCGAAACTGTGATATCTGTATGAACGTTGTGCATGTGAGCGGCTTTTATTTAATCGTTAGAGCCCTTTGATTGCATTATGAATTTATGTGTACTTCTGTATGAGTGTTGTTCACAAATCCCGCTAAGTGTAAGGTGTCTCCTACGCTACCGTGCTCTTGTGGCGCTTGCTGTCCATGGTGTGTTGTTTACCTATCTTCTTCCTAGCGGGAGAGACGCTAGCTGTAACCTAGTAGAGACTTTCAGTTCTCTCGCCTTCTAAATTTTACTGCATGCCTGTCAGTGGAGCACGACCCTCAAGACACTGAGTTGTTTGTAGTATTCCATTTAAGGAGAGTGACTGAATATTTTTATTGCAGTGGAATACGTTTGTATTTACTCATATTTGCAGTGTTCCCTAGGGCGAAATGTTTTATAGTCTTCCTGCCTTACATTTGTTAGGCGACACTTACTAGTAAGGTGACTGAAGTGGAGGCGCCCTTGTAGGAGTATTTCGGGAGGTAATTTTTCGACTTGTTCAGTCTTAAATATAAATATTAAGCACGAAGACTTGACTCAACATTATTGTACCAAGGCTGCAGGTCAAAAAAAAAAAAAAAAATGGCTCTGAGCACTATGGGACTTAACATCTCAGCTCAATAGTCCCCTAGAACTTAGAACTACCTAAACCTAACTAACATAAGGACATCACACAAATCCATTCCCGAGGCAGGATTCGAACCTGCGACCGTAGCGGTCTCGTGGTTCCAGACTGAAGCGCCTAGAACTGCTCGCCCACCCCGGCCGGCGCTGTAGTTCAGTAGCTTGTTTTACATTCTGTTTGGGTCTCGTGAAGATATGGTATCTGTATGATAACTAATAAGATTTTCTGTGCACCTGCCATATTTGTAATTTAAGTTCGGCTGGGACGTTTTTGCTGCGGGGTCAATCTGGGGCCCTTCAGAGCGTTCGGTCGGTTCCACCGGCCTCCTGGTTTCCCCAAAGGAAACATACACAGCGGAAATTGTAACCGGTGTGTGTAACGGAGGAAAGGGGTTCTCATTCTGTACATACAGCCTGCCTCTCTCAATGTGCCGGCCCCGTGGACAAGTTACGTTCACCTTGTATTATTATTGTGTATACTTTTGAGATTTGATCTAATAGTTGCACCTGCTATCTTGTCAGATTATGATACGTGCTCTGTTACAGTGTATCAGCGAAAGAAGTTGTTCAGATTGTCAGTTTCCTTAAAAGTGAAATTTTGCTACTGAATGTTGGCATACTTGTGTCAGTTAAGTGTTATGACTCATTTGCATTTTCTCTAATTAATAAACTGCTTGTTTTTGTGCGGGACGTTTATTTCCTGAAGTAATACTGAATGCTTAAGAAGTTGTGGAAGTGAATGCTTTCCACGTTAATGCCGTGACTGTGGCAGTAATTGAATGAATGTTACACTATTTATTAGTTCTAAAGTCTTTGGAGACTTGTTGAGCCATAATTAGAAATTCATCTGACTTGTTTCTTGTTTGTTTTGTTGAAAACACAATATTGTGTGGCTTTAAATATTCTTCTTGTTGTTAGATCAGCGTCAGTTAACAATTTTAGTGGGCCTTTTCATATAATCAGTTGCTCTTGTTAATTGCTGGCAATTGTTATTTATGTAATGAAGATATATTTATATTTTTATCAAACGGTGAATTTTGTAGAAGAGAAAAAACCTGGTGTCCAGTCCTTCCATTTGGAACCTTTCCTGAAAATCCTACAATCACCGTACCGCTACTGGCGTGGGAATCAATGATCACTGAAGCCAGACGAACAATCATTAAATTTTAGGCAACTCAATCACGACTGACCGGACACACACGCAGGAAACTTCCGAGAAGAGATCATGATGACAGTCCATGGTTTCGACAACATTATTTGCTACATCGCAACAAGCCATCAACCGGAAGCTACACGTGACTGTAAACTGTGTTGTCAAATGTGGAAACTTTGCAATTGTAACATAGCTGGAATGGGCTACACACTCTGAATCTAGCAATACCTCGGCAACTTTGATTCAACCAGACATTACGAAATTTCATCAATCACTGTATCTGCTAGTGGTAAACATCTTTCGGTGTTATTTCCCTATGTATTTGTCTCAGCACTAACGCTAGTGTTATTGAGAAGCCATATTTCAGTAATTTTCGATCAAGCAGTTAGTATAATCCCGAAATTAATCTATTGTGGAAACATTTGGTCATTGTTACCACTTAATCGTTGGCGAAATTTAATGCTAAATCATTCCCGCAATAAAAAGCTATTGCTCACAAGAATATGTCATGTATCTCGAATTATTTCAAGCATTCTCTTAGACGCTGTAAATTAGCAGCTGAAAGTATTAGAGCTTAATGCAACTTGATACAATTTCACGTAACGTATTTGTACATCTGATGATAATATTGGCATAGGGAATTGGTAACATAATTACTTTATTAGTATTCTTTATTTAGATAAATTCGTAAGTTTTTGGTTATATGTTCAGAAAAGACATGTCGGCAATAATTAAATATTATGTAATCTATAGTTTAAATGTTACAAATTTGATGCAACAGAAGCCACGCTGTCTCAGTCATTAGCATGCTCTTGTGACATCTGTGTCATTCAAATGTATAAATTTCAGCTTTTCTGAATACATGAAACGGTTGTACAGAACTTCTGCGTTACATATCTTATTTTAGTTAGAATCTACACCAGATGCCTCCAGATTGTTAAGGACCTGAAGGCAAAGTTAAATAAAAACTTTAATCTAAATCATCAAGTGCTCCAAATCCATCAACAAAGGATCAGAGCTTTTAAAAATAAGTGCTTAGGAGGTACATTTCACCATATTGAATTCAGCGCTAAAAGAACAGGGCCAAAGGGCGACCATGTGAACCACATTATATAAAATCTCTACTGTCTTGTATTATAAGGCACAGGGCTGAAATTTCGTCACCTTAATACGTTAGAATGTGTCCTGAAAAGTTACGGATAAGAATACAAATTGCTACATCTATTATTGAATCTATGGTCCCTTTGATGGCAAGCTACAATTTAACTATTGTTAGATACTACAGCCTGTATTTGACATAAACTTTAACACTGAAGAAACAGAAATACAAAAATGTATTCGTAATTTCGTTCCCCATAAAAATTCCCTAAAGTGAAATTAATTTAAATGTTCTTTTAATCCTTTCTAACTTTGCCAGGCAGTTTCACTGCTACAGAACCCTTGAATGTCACGCGTATGCCTTCTTTTCAAGTTTTTTCAGCGTTACAAATACGTGTGTTATATGAATTTCATATCTGCGCAGATAAAGTGCATGTTTCGTGAACATAACTAAGCATTTCGTGCAGCGATACCATTTCTATCCCCTTGCGTTTTCATTTATACAAAAAATTAATCTTTCTAAATAGCAAATAAAATCAGTGTTTAATAACAGTTCCCAGTTTCGTTGGTGGTAGGAAAACAGGAACTGCACGGGGGACGAAATAACGTATATCCCCAGATTCATTATGATGGGCGCACCAGTAACATGGGACCAACCCTTGGCTATGAGAATTGCACACTAGAAACTGCAACACACTAGTAAAATACAGCCCAATAGTTGAACGCAAAACAGTGCTCACGCTATAAACTGCCGGCTGTTAATTTAGCTGATACATTAACTCATCTCAGTATTAAAAGATCCTTCCTTCACACAAGCTACACGTGCTCCACACAAAAAACCTTCTCAACAGTACATTAGGCAGAGCTACCAACTGTGGAAACAGAAAGTTCATAGAGGGACGAGATTAGGATTGAGAACGTTATTAAGGCCCACTGCCTTAGATCTGTGCCTTGAACTTGGATGCCTGCAATATATTTTTGCGGACTCTGTCGTATGCCGAAATGAGGACGTTTCCAATGCTAGATGCGGTGTTACAAACTATCAATGTGCTGTAACTAGCCCTTTCTCCTTTATGGTTTATTCTTCCTAATTACGTCCTATTACCTGAAAAGATAAAATACACCATACAGATCGCGTTTTCTTTGGTAGTAACAAATTTATATATTAACTACTTATTCCTTCTGCTACTACCAAATTACAAGAAACACTTAACCAGTCACTCAGCTACTAGCTAATACTATTTGAAGACCACTAGTATCCTTTCTCTGTTTGTTCATTTATTTTGGTGCGTTCACTTACAGATAGTAATTTCCGTCACTATTCCACACTCACACTACTCAAGTCAACAGCCATCGTTTGCTGGACTCCTTCGGCGTTGGGCAGCACGTCAGCAGCGTTTCTGCTATAGCATGCTATAGCAAGCAGTTCCATCCATCGCTGATACGTCTTAAAGTTCACACTTCCGTGATGACTTGCACCAGCGCAATGAACTTTCTTCAATAACTATTTCATACTGTGGTGACCGACCTCAGTTGTCTTCTCTCCATCAGCTGAGTATGTTGTCTATCTGGGATGGCAGCATGCTGACATGGGGTTGAATGCCTCATGAAGTCGTCCTTGGCCTCCCTGGATACTGCGGCTGCAACATCGTCCAAGATACGACAGGTCGATTCTCCCCTTAGTACCGCTTTGGGATCCAACATCCTCAATGCCGCACCGAGCGAGGTGGCGCAGTGGTTAGACACTGGACTCGCATTCGGGAGGACGACGGTTCAATCCCGCGTCCGGCCATCCTCATTTAGGTTTTCCGTGATTTCCCTAAATCACTCCAGGCAAATGTTGGGATGGTTCCTCTGAAAGGGCACGGCCGACTTCCTTCCCAATCCTTCCCTAATCCGATGAGCACGCTGTCTGGTCTCCTTCCCCAAAAACAACCAACCATCCATAATGCCAGACGGCCTTTACCCGACGCATCTTCGTTTACTGTGCCGTTCCTCTTGATATGTTCTGGTGCTCCCGCCCTGCCGCAGGCAAAGGCATCATCCATCTGTCTTTTGATTTTGTGTAGATATGTAGTATATAGACCATGGCCAGTCAGGTAATGTCTCAGTCCACTAGCCGGTTTAAGATATCTCAATTTTAATCTAATGTTAGGGAGGTTTTCGTATGTTCTTCAGCCTGTTCGGGAAGTGTCCCATTCATTTCACCACAGTTGTAATATGCGATCTCTTATTCCCTTTTTCGGTTGGCCTGAGATCCAAGAACCCTTCGTACTTCCATTAGATTACCTTTCTTTAACCAGTAGAAGGCTCCCCTATTCCTAATTCCCATGTCGGTGGGCGTATTCCTAGAATTACTAAGAAAGCATCATTCGGGGTTATGCAGTTGTCGCCCATTTATCTTAGTAGGAGGCCTCGAAGTGTCACCTTACTACTTCATTAACTGCAATCTATGAGCCCAAACGCTCGCACCATATCCTACGACACATGCTAATGTAGTTTGCTGGTACAATCTGATTATCTGCTAGGAAAGCAGATGGTTATAATTTTATTCATCAGGTTTGTACCTTTTCTACCTGCTTCCTCTACATGATGTGAAAAGTTACGAAACATTTCTCGATACCTCTTTACTGCGCTTCTCCAAATCGTTACATCCTTTAATTTCATTTTAGGCTTTCTTATTAGGTTCCCTTTCAGCAGGAGGTACGTTATTTTGTGAAGTACTAGTGACAATTTAACACTTCAACTTCAGCTGTCAAGGCCGTGGGGGGCCGCATTACATTAGTGTCCCTTAATTCTTCCGGAGTTACCACTCACAACGAACAGCACGTAATCTGCAAATGCCACCATTCAGCTTACGTTAACGCTCTCATGTGACTTCTGTAGTGTGGGCTCCAGTGCTACATCACAAAACTGCGGATCACACACTGACCCCTATGGACAGCCTTTGTTATTGTCTTCGTTATTTTCTTTCATGGGTATGTTAAAGAAGTATGTCACCCGTGACAGCAATGTCTTAGGCAATTATATATCACTTTTGGACACTCCAGATACCTAAGGCGACAAAAGAAAGACGGCTACCATGGGTTACCAAAAATGCCAGCAATATAAATCATCACCGCTACAGTGTACGTATCCGTCGCTAGAAAGATCACATTGTTGAATGCATCTTCAGTTGACTTGACTCTTCTAAACCCGTACTGGTGTGGGCTCATCCCATACAGCAGTCTGTGCTCTTGCATAATAGTTTTTCAGGTATCTTGCCAAGAACCTTCAAAAGGCAACTGGTCTGTAGGATTCCGGTATCATTGGATCCTTTTCTTGCCCTTCCCTAATTATTACCACTTCAGCGTTCTTCTAGACGCTCCTATAAATCACACAAATAACTATGTAATTGGTAATATGTTGTTATTGTTGTGGTCTTCAGTCCTGAGTCTGGTTTGATGCAGCTCTCCATGCTGCCCTATCCTGTGCAAGCTTCTTCTTCTCCCAGTACTTACTGCAACCTACATCCTTCTGAATCTGCTTAGTGTATTCATCTCTTGGTCTCCCTCTACGATTTATACCCTCAACGCTGCCCTCCAATGCTAAATTTGTGATCCCTTGATGGCTCAGAACATGTCCTACCAACCGGTCCCTTCTTCTTGTCAAGTTGTGCCACAAACTCCTCTTCTCCCCAATTCTATTCCATACCTCCTCATTAGCTATGTGATCTACCCATCTTATCTTCAGCATTCTTCTGTAGCACCACATTTCGAAAGCTTCTATTTTCTTCTTGTCCAAACAATTTATCGTCCATGTTTCACTTGCATACATGGCTACACTCCATACGAATACTTTCAGAAATTGCTTCCTTACACTTAAATCTATACTCGATGTTAACAGATTTCTCTTCTTCAGAGACGCTTTCCTTGCCATTGTCGGTCTACATTTTATATCCTCTCTACTTCGACCATCATCAGTTATGTTGTTCCCCAAATAGCAAAACTCCTTTACTACTTTAAGTGTCTCGTTTTCTAATCTAATTCCCTCAGCGTCACCCGACTTAATTCGACTCCATTCGTACATAAGCCTTGTATTACTTCGGAAGGGATCCTGTCTGATCCTTCAAATTTTCTCTTTCTCAATCTTAAAATTATTTGCCTAAATTCATCTTGTGCGAAGGGGTGTGAAAGTTTATTGTTTCTATTGTTTTGCTGTAACATTTCCCATAACCTATCGTGATCATCTATCTCGCATTCTTCTCCATCGTCAGGAAGTAGTGTTTCCATTATCAGGGTTGCTGACTGTTCCCAGCTTTCTGTTGCCGCCCCATCAGTCCCATCATTCCTTTCGAGCGTTGACAGGAATGCTGAACTCGGGTCGAGGCAACATGATCGTTGAGATTTTAATGGCTCATCGCCGATACGGTCCGTACAAAAAAATTTACGAGACGAGCCGCGTGGAGAACACCACGAGACAGAGAGAGAGAGAGACCTTCCAGGGGTGCGTGCCTGGCCTCCAGTGCGGGGCCACCCTGCTGCACGCCACGCGTGGCCGGCGAGTACGGTCGGGGTAGCTCCCCTCGGTGCGCGTCAGCGGGTGTGCCACACTAAATCAGGAGCAGGCTCGGCGACACGATTGGCCGTTAACGCCGCGGCCATTAAACTTTATTGCCCGTAAATTACGCCTTTCAGTGGCGGCGCTAGCTGCGGCTCCACGGGGCCGCGGCGCGCTCTGTCCCGTCCAGACCGCGCCGCTGGAGCTGGCTCCAGGGACCCGCGGGCTCATTATAACTCCCGCATATCCAGCTGCAGCCGGCACTACGCTGACGGCTCTGTCCGATGGCGTCTCACGGCCACCGCACTAGCGGCGCCCCAATTACGCTACTGGCCATTAAAATAGCAGCACCAGCAAGGATAGCAAATAACCGAATCTGCGAATACAGTACGGTTGCAAGATTTGCAGCTGATTTCAGGGTATGTAAGGTGCGAAACTCACTACAAAAAGTAGTCGCCTCTGGCGGCAACCAATTTTTTTGCCCAGTGACGTGTAGTGTAGAACCGATCATGGGTGACAGGTGCTCTTTCAATGTGTGATTCGAGAGAAGAGGTGTTCATGCCTCTTGCCGATCCATGACTCAATCAATGCGTGATAGTTTTCCAGAACGAAATGACGATCAGTCTGCCGTTCGAGAAGGTAAGGGCACCAGCGAGGAAGCTCTGACATTCCTGTTGGAAACGGAAGCAAGACTGGAGGAAAATCAAAACACTTTCACAGTGTTCATCAACCTTCAAAAACTTTCGGCAGTGGAACATAGGGCAAGATGTTGGAAATCCCGAGAAAAATACAATTAAGCTATAGAGAAAGACAGATAACACACAATACGTACAGAGTGACAGTTACTGAACTATATGAAATAAAACCGTCAGAATTTCTGACCAGTTTGCGTTAGACCGTTTAAACTCTACGGTTGGTCGCGGGGCATGGTCGGAAACAGTATGCGCAGGCGACCGCGAGGGCCACTTTCAATTGGCTGGGCAGGTCAATAAGGAAAATTGGCGCATTTGGGGGACTTGGAACCACATGTCGCGGTTGAGAAGTCTCTTCACCCTCAACGGTTGACTGTGTATAGTGTCCAGCCACAGAATAATCGGTGCGATATTCCTTGATGGAACGGTGACTACCGGAGGGTACATGAAGGTTTTGTAAGTTGATTTGATCCCCATTATCCAAAGTATCCTGACGTCGACAAGGCGTGGTTCAGGCAAAATTGAGCTCGACCCCATCCAATCAGGAGTTTGATGTCCTGGAGCAGCACTTTGGAGACGGCATCCTGGCTCTGGGTTAACCAAAGGCCATTAGCATGGGTCTCTATTGGCCGCCATTTTCTCCGGGTCTGAACACATGCGACTTCTTTTTGTGGGACTACGTTAGAGACGAGTTGTACATCAATAGCACCAAAACCCTTGCTGAGCTGAAGGTCAGCCGTTCAGAAGGTCAGCGACAGCATCGATGTTCTGACACTTCTGTGTGTCATGCAGAGTTGCGCTATTCGCCTGTTCCACATCATCGCCAATGATTTAAATCTACATCTACATCTACATGGATAATCTGCAAATCACATTTAAGTGCCTAGCAGAGGGTTCATCCAACCACCTTCACAATTCTCTATTATTCCAATGCCGACCGAGAGGTTTTAGGCGCTTCAGTCTGGAACCGCGCAACCACTACGGTCTCAGGTTCGAATCCTGCCTCGGGCATGGATGTGTGTGATGTCCTTAGGTTAGTTAGGTTTAAGTAGTTCTAAGTTCTAGGGGACTGATGACCTCAGATGTTAAGTCCCATATTGCTCAGAGCCATTTGTTATTCCAGTCTCGTACAGCGCGCGGAAACAATGAACACCTATACCTTTCTGCACGAGCTCTGATTTCGCTTATTTTATCGTGGTGATCGTTTCTCCCTATGTAGGTCGGTATCAACAAAATATTTTCGCATTCGGAGGAGAAAGTTGGCGATTGGAATTTCGTGAGAAGATTCCGTCACTACGAAAAACGCCATTTCTTTAATGATTTCCAGCGTATGGAGTCTCCCTATAGTAGCAGCAAACTGGTTTCGACATTTTCTGTGTGTCAGAGTATAGATAGAGACAAGCGCTATCCCGCACTTGTCTCCCAATATGAAAGATTCCGACCAATAGTTGATATTTTCTGTTCGTCCGAATAGGCTATGTGAAGAAATAACTACTGCCTCTCACTTGTTGTCATTATGGTTAATGTATGTTGCAAGCAGAACACTCATCTCTGATATGTAAAGGTAGAACTCGCTGCTAGCTGCCGACCGTGCAGCGCCGAAGCTTACGGGTGGAAGACGCGGACCGTTGGAAACAGTTGTGGACGGGAAGGGGTACGGGCTGGTTTACTATCGAGCAGATTGCAGTGCTTCGTCGAAGCTGAGTTTACGGCAGGTGTGGTGCCAGAGTATACTTTCAAACTTGTTGTACACAGCGGTGGACGCCGAGCAATGTAGCGACGTGTTGTAAGCCGTCATGTAGTGGCTAACATGGGGATGCGGCGTTAGGCGTGAAGGAAGTTGCAGCGGCCGGAGTTGGCCGTTGTAAACGTACTGGGCAGCGACAGTTTAGAGGCTCGCTGCAAGCGGAGAACGATGAATGCTAAGCGCCTTCAGTTGCTGTCACGTTGGGAGGCGCTGTGAGCTGACGGAAGGCTATTCTGTGCTGTTGGACAGTAGAACAGAACTGAGCGTTTTGCTTCGGCGTCCTACGGTTGAGCATTTGTAAGTCTGTAAAACTTCGTTAATTTCCCGTGCAGTACAGAAATTATTTGGTGTGTTTTACTCTACTCCTAACGGCACTAAGCTTTATTAGACTTATCTTCATTTGGCATATCAATGCGCTCATTGCTTTTCGAAAAAGGTGTCTCGTTTTCTTTTGTGTGTTAAGTTTCTTTTAACATGTAGTATGATTTGCGATTTATTGAGACACCTTAAGAGGGCCGAGTTTGTCGAAAATACACTCCAGTTTAATAACATTAATTTTCACTCACTGGCTTATTAGTTTATCACAGAAATCGCTCAATAATTGTTTTCTGTTGGAGGGGTCTTGGTAAAATCAGTTGCCTTTTCTATTGAAATAACTGCTGAGTATTGTCGAAGTGCCATCACCTGACGTCATGTATACTTTATTCACATTTGGGTTTTAAGGTTTTCTTATTTGCGAAACTACTTTATTACATATAGGTGCTGACACTGCGTTTACAGTCCTGAGTTTGGGATAGGTTGGGGCCTTGTGAAATCATTATATTTCCTGTTACATCGTTGCTCGAATTAGAAGTTTCTTGTACCAACCTGTACTCAGAACGTTCACGAAACGGCAGGCGGTTACTGCTGGCATAATGTGGGGCCTGGGACGGCATTGGGATGGGGTTAGGATTGTCTGGGGGAGGATGCTGTGCCGGGCTGAAATTAATTAATTAGTAATTAATAGGGTTATTTCGTTACAGCTGTTCATTTGATGTGTGGTATTGTAATAAAATGTTATGAATTTAATATGGTTGCTTCTTGGTTGTGTACCTACACACTCCCGAATTTGACTGTACTGATGTGCTTTCCCTTGTGTTATATATATATATATATAGTGAGTCACCTAACATTACCGCTGGATATATTTCGTAAACCACATCAAATACTGACGAATCGATTCCACAGACCGAACTTCAGGAGAGGGGCTGTTGTAATTGGTTAATACAAACCATTAAAAAATGCACGGAAGTATGTTTTTTAACACAAACCTACGTTTTTTTTTTAAATGGAACCCCGTTAGTTTTGTTAGCACATCTGAACGTATAAACAAATACGTAATCAGTGCCCTTTGTTGCATTGTGAAATGTTAATTACATCCGGAGGTATTGTAGCCTAAAGTTGACGCTTGAGTACCACTCCTCCGCTGTTCGATCGTGTGTATCGGAGAGCACCGAATTACGTTGGGATCCCAAGGGAACGGTGATGGACCTTAGGTACAGAAGAGACTGGAACAGCACATTACGTCCACATGCTAACACCTTTTTATTGGTCTTTTTCACTGACGCACATGTACATTACCATGAGGGGTGAGGTACACGTTCGACGGGCTCTTCATAGGACGTGGAGGACGCATAAATTGTCCAGCCCGTTCTCCTGATCTTACACCTCTGGACTTCTTTTTGTGGGGTACGTTAAAAGGAGAATGTATACCGTGATGTGCCTACAACCCCAGAGGATGTGAAACAACGTATTGTGGCAGCCTGCGGCGAAATTACACCAGATGTACTGCGGCGTGTACGACATTTATTACGCCAGAGATTGCAATTGTGTGCAGCAAATGATGGCCACCAAATTGAACATCTATTGGCCTGCCATGTCGGGACACACTCTATTCCATTCCGTAATTGAAAACGGAAACCACGTATGTATGTGTACCTCACCCCTCATGGTAATGTACACGTGCGTCAGTGAAAAAGACCAATAAAAAGGTGTTAGCATGTGGACGTAATGTGCTGTTTCAGTCTCTTCTGTACCTAAGGTCCATCACCGTTCCCTTTGGATCCCTACGTAATTCGGTGTTCTCCGATACACACGATCGAACAGCGGAGGAGTGGTACTCAAGCGTCAACTTTAGGTTACAATATCTCCGGATGTAATTAACATTTTACAATGCAACAAACGGCACTGATTACGTATTTGTTTGTATGATCAGATGTGCTAACAAAACTAACGGGGCTCCATTTTAAAAAAACGTAGGTTTGTGTTAAAACATACTTCCGTACATTTTTTTTGGTTTGTGTTAACCAGTTACACTAGCCCCTCTCCTCACGTTCGGTCTGTGTAATCGATTCGTCAATGTTTGATGTGGTTTACGAAATATATCCAGCGGTTACGTTAGGTGACTCACCCTGTATATAATGTGCGATCAGACCCTGTTGGATCAAGCAAGGCTTCTTGATTCTTTCTCCTTTTTTCCACACTGCTTTCATTTGTTTCTGCATGGGCTCCCTTCCTTTCCTCTGTCCATTTTGTTCCTACGTTCTTCGGAGTTTCGTTCTCTGATTTAACTCCCCATCTGTCAACTTTCTGCTTAAATACCTTTCTGTCCCGAATATCTGAATAATTTATCTGAACTTTTTGTGTGTCCTTGTATCCAGCGCATAGTTTTAAGATCTTCTACGCATTTAAGAATTTTGTCAGTAAGTCTTGTTTTGGGAAGCCTAGAGACGTGCCCACAAAATTTTAATCGCCATTTTCTAATATCTGCTGCAAAGTCCGACAATTTCTCAGTTGTTTGACGAGATTCTAGTCTATAGTTCTCATCTGTTTTCTTTGGTCTTAGTATCTTTCTGATGATTTTACGTTGTTCCTTTAAGAAGTTTTCTAGGTCACTTCTTATAAGGTCTGTCAGCGTTTCGCTGGAATACAGGACTTCAGTTTTTAATACTGAATTATAGTGCCTAATTTTAGTGTTTTTGGACAAGTGTCTTTAATTGTACACCTTGTAGGTTCTTCCATAGCCTCTCTTCAGTTTTCGGAGGCGAATGTTTTGTGCTACTTTCTCTCGCCCCGAAGGTTCAAGGACTTCATCTAAGTACTTAAAATATGGGACGCTATCTTGGAGTCTAGTATTGGGTGTCAGTTTTTGTGTCAATGAACTCAGACATTTAGAAAGATATTTGCAGACCAACTTTCTGTGCACATTCCATAAAGGTTTGATCCAATTCGATTGCTGTTATCTCATCATCCGCTACTAAGGCTACGTCGTCAGCATAAACAAAATGTGAAATTTTTGTATCATCCTTAACTCGACCCATCTGTACAGGTTTCGAGCTGTTTTATTGTTCAATTCCGGTTCCCATTCGCGGATGTCCTCGTCCAGCACACGAATGAATTTTAGAGGAGACAGACAGTAACATTTTCGGACGCCAGTTTTGATCAGGAAGGGCTTGGATATATCACCCACGAATTTCGCCTTGGAGGTAGTAAACGTCAATGTGTCTTTGATGAGGTTAAGGGTTTTGGGATCGAACCCTTGTTCTTCAAGGATATCAAAAAGTGCTTGTCGGTCAACTGAATCCAATGCCTTTTTAAAGTCAACAAACGTGCTAATATTGGGCTGTTTCTGACTGCTTTGTATTTTAGCACGGTCTTTAGATGGAAAATTTGTTGTGTGTGTTATCTACTGGGGCGAAAGTCACCTTGGTATTCACCAATTTTTTATCAAGTTGCCCTTGTGCTCTTTGAAAAAGACATGCTGGTAGAACTTTGTATGCGTCTTGGAGTAGGGTATGCATCGGTAATTATTTACATTGTATTTCTGTTCTTTTTTGCGTAACGGGTGAATAAGCGCACTTTTCCATTCCAGGGGTAATTTTTCTGTCTCCCAAATATTTACAAAGATTTACGTTAACTCTCTGAGATAGTTTGGTATTAGAGTTTTCAGTAGATCATCAGTAATCCCATCTTCACCAGATGTTCTATTGTTTTTTTTTTTAATTTAATAATGTGTTTGTGAATTTCTTCTTGTGTTGGTCGGAATGATTCAGGATGCATGTAAGTAGGTCTTTCTTTAGTGAATCTCTAAGGTGGCTCAGGACAATTAGGGAGTGTTGAAAAATAATGTTCCTTGCAGTTTTCCTGGTTAGTGAGTGCAAGTTTTCCGTCAGATTTCTCGAAACATATTTTTGGTAGGCTGTATCCGCGATTTTTTTCTGCAGAAGTCCTGTAAAATCTCGTGCATCATAGTTGCGAAAGTTTTCTTAGATTAAATTCAATTGGTTTTTCAGGTATTTGCTTTTGGTCTGCCTAATGATTTTCACCACTTTTGTCCTAGTTTCATAAAATTATTGATGATTTTCATGCGTTCTCCTTCTGTTGTAGTTAAGAAAAGCCTTTTTTTCTTTTTTCCAAACCTTTATCAAACTGTGTATCCCACCATGGATTTTTTGTGTTTTTCTTCAGGAGGACTAAATCTTTAGCCGTCTGAATTATTTTACTGTGAAATTTTTCCCAAGTATCTGCCTAGACTTTTTCCAGTTCTTCACCAGTATTAGTTTCTTTGATTCTTCTGGTATCAGATTTCTGCTACTGCACTTTCTTGCGGTGAACCCTCTTTAGGGTAAATTTCATTTTCATCCGTGTTAGATCTATGTTTGCGCCTCTGCAGACTTGTGTGTCATGAACTTCTTTCTGTAAAGGATCTGATATTCGCCGATCTCTTATATGGGGGATCTCTAGGTGTTTTGTTTTTGGGGATTCTACCTCAGTGATGTTGATATGATTTTAAGGTTGTTATGTTTCCATAGTTCGATAAGCCTTTTTCCGTTTTTGTTGGTCAATTTATGGGCGAAATATTTTGCTACAGTTTTCTAGTATTGTTTTTCTTTGCCTGTCTGAGCATTGAAATAACTCAAAGAGATTTTGATGTCCAACTTTTAAATTTTAGCCAATACATTCTCAAAATCGGTTCAGAATTTCTCCATAGTCTTTGGATTATGTCTGTTTTAAAGTTGGTGGTAGCACGAACATTAATGAAGGTGTATTTATTGTTAGCGGACTGCATCCGCATTGTTATAAGAAGGTTGCTTATGGGCCACACATCTCTCATGGAGTCTGTTATACCTTTATGTATGACAAAAGCCATTCCCAGGAGCGGAGCACCTTTAGCAATACGTTTTTCTGTTTTACACTTAAATATGCGGTAATTTCCGTAATCTACTGTGGCTTCATCTGTGAATAGTATTTCTTGAAGGGCTAAAATTTGATTTTTTTGTCGATCTAACTCCTGTCCTAGGTTGTGTAGTTTTCCCGGTTGAATTAGAGTGTTGATATTAAATGTGCCTATACAAGTGATCGTTTTGGATGGAAGTCTGCCACAGATCCCGACTTTCTCTGTGTTCGTTACCGCCCAGGCCCCCCCGACTCGGAAGACCTTGTAGCCGCCGGTTGGCGGGAGGATTGAGTGTCACCTGTGGTAATATTGTTATTACTTTCACGAATCGTGATAGCTTATACTTGTTTAACCAATGTCTCCGCCCTGTGTATATATACTGAAGCGCCAAAGAAAATGGTACAGGCATACTATTCAAATATTCAAATACAGAGATATATAAACAGGCAGAATACGGCGCTGCGGTCGCCCACTCCTATGTAGGATAACAAGTGTCTCGCGCAGTTCTTACGTCGGCTACTGCAGCTATTATGACAATTTGTGAAGATTTAAGTGAGTTTTAATATGGTATTATAGTCGGCGATGGGAGGAAGGGATAATGTGGAGATCTTCCTGTACGACCATTTCACGAGTGCACCGTGAGTATCAGGAATGCCATAAAACATCAAATCTCCGACATCGCTGCAGCCGAAAAAAGATCCTGCAAGAACGCGACCAACGACGACTGAAGAGAATCGTCCAAAGTCACAGAAGAGCAACCATTCCAGAAATTCCTGCACATTTCAATGCTGGGCCGTCAACAAGTGTCAGCTTGCGTACCATTCAACGAAACATTATCAATGTGCGCTTTCGCCGGCCGAAGTGGCCGTGCGGTTAAAGGCGCTGCAGTCTGGAACCGCAAGACCGCTACGGTCGCAGGTTCGAATCCTGCCTCGGGCATGGATGTTTGTGATGTCCTTAGGTTAGTTAGGTATAACTCGTTCTAAGTTCTAGGGGACTAATGACCTCAGCAGTTGAGTCCCATAGTGCTCAGAGCCATTTGTGCGCTTTCGGAGCCGATGGACCACTCTTGTACCCTTGACACGACACAAAGCGTTACCTTGCACGACACAAAGTTTTACGCATCGCCTAGGCGCGTCAACACTGACATTGGACTGTTGATGGCTGGATACATGTTGCCTGGTCGGACGAGTCTTGTTTCAGACTGTATCGAGCTGATGGGCGTGTGTGAGTATGGAGACAACTTCATGTATCCATGAATCGTGCATGTCAGCAGAGGACTGTGTGGGGCGTGTGCAGGTGATACGTCTAGGTTCGATTCTGGCAGGTGACACGTACGTAGTATGTGAATTTGTGTGAATTTTTAAGGGACCGAACTGCTTAGGTCATCGGTCCTTAGACTTACACACTTCTTAAACTAACTTACACTAACTTATGCTAAGAACGCCACGCACACACATGCCTGCGGAAGGACTCGAACCTCTGGCGGGAGGGGCCGCGAAATCCGTGACATGGCGCCTCTAACAGCGCCGCCACTCTGCGCGGCACACGTACGTAACCTATACCCATTGATATCCATTGTGCATTATGACGTACTTCGGCAATTCCAGCAGGACAATGCGACGCACTACACGTTCAGAACCGCTACAGTGTGGCTCCAGGAACAATGTTCTGAGTTTAAACACTTCTGCTGCCCACCATACTCCCCAGACATGAACATTATTGAGCACATCTGGGATGGTTTGAAATATATTGTTCAGGAGGGATCTCCACCCCCTCGTACTCTTACGGATTTATAGACAGCCCTGCAGGATTCACAGTGTCACGATAGTAGCCAGTTGTGCAAGTTACTTTCTCTCTTCATTATATATATATATATATATGCAGTTTCATATTTCCATATTCTGTGTTGTCTTTGGAACAGGGAGATAAGTCAGTAGTTCAATATCCAACACACCATGAACCCACGATCTGTCTAGCTTGCAGTCAGGAGGAGCTCAAAGAGAGGAAAGACAGTAGGACACGCTGCTGCTCCAGCATTCCTTCTTAAGAAAAATACAACTGAGAAAAGTATCCAGAATATTTTCAACTACATTTACATTGAATCATGTCATCTCATGGATCTGGGAAGTTGACAATCTTTCCATGTATGCTTTGTTATAAGCATGATCAAATTCTTACTCTATAACGATGCCTTTTTAATAATTGAAATCTTCACTGATATCATTCGGGCCTAGAATAGTCTGGAAACGTCGCACCTAGGCTAATACTTTCCTGTTTCGGCCACTGTTCCACATGGATCTGTTATTCAATGGCAGTAGTCTTGACTGGCAAACACCTTTACGCTTCTGAGTGTGATAACAGCTTCGTTTGCCCACTTCTCAGCTGCACTCATTGAATCTTCCCATTCTTGACAGCCATAACAATGCGAGGCTAGGGAAGAATATTTAAAATTAAATGAAGTAGTAAGACAAGCAGTGAAGAGATCTCCTCAGAATCGGTGAAGGCCTGAAGTTGCGGTAGAAACTGACGAGGGTAAGCTCATGTTAAGTGAGCAGGGAAAACTTCCTATGTACTAGAAAACGCTGTGAAGGATGAAACCTGGAGTGGAACACAGAGACTGGATTAAACTAAACAAATAGTTGTGGATGATGGGCGCAAGTGCTATCGTTAGGTGATGATGTTGACACAGAAGAGGAATTTATGCTGGCGTACATCGAACCAGTCAGAAGACTTACGACAAAAAAATACTGGGGCAACAGTCGACCAGGCTTCGTGCCAGGGTAGGTCAGGTCAGCTTGTAAAGCAAGGTGTTGTCATGTTGAGAGATAAGTTTATGGAGACGTTGAAGGTAGGGGACAGCCACAGGCATTATCAGAAATGTATCGTCTGCTGCAAAAATGACCGGTTGTCAGAATTAGAGGTGATGAAGTCATGTACCCAATGCCATCCCATACGATTATCCGGGTACAGGACACCTTATGACAATGATGAACGTAACCTGCCTAAATTCATTCACGTCGTGGCCCCACATGAATAAATGTCTTTGGTTAGGGCCTCCCGTCGGGTACACTGGTCGCCTGCTGAAAGTATTTTGAGCTGACGCCACTTCAGCGACTTGCTTGTCGATAGGGATGATATGGTGATGATGATATGACAACACAACATACAGTCCCTGAGCGGAGAAAGCCTCCGATTCAGCCGGGAATCGAACCCAGGCCCCTTTGCATGGCATTCTACCGCGTTGACCATTCAACTATCGAAGCCGACGGGGGCTCCACACATGGCTCTGTTCATCAAATTCTGTATAACCTGAGGAGAGATTCATCTGAAATGATGACGTGCTACTTCTCCTGTCTCGTTTTGTCATGCGGCATTGCACTGTAGGCCTGACGCTCCCAGGTTTTACAAGAAGAGAAGCCTAATGGTTGTCTTGCAGGAAACTCAAGGGGTTCTGGCCGACGGGACCCTGGTTCTCTAGCAGCATATCAGTACATTCTCTTGTTCGAGGTATGTGACAAGACTGTATGAACCCATGGGGGCAGCCAAACTGTATATCCTATTGGGCACTATTCACTTGGGACCACTGAGATCTTGCATTGCGTCTAGCATGGCCTTCCTAAAGCCATCGATTCCATATTCGCAAGCACTGAGACCATGACCAACATGAGCAGCGGTATTGCGGAAGGCTACGTGGGATTCTCAGTAGTGATAATCCCTCTGCGGCTAACACAAGACATAACAAGTAAAAATCCTTCAAATACTACTTATGAATAGGAAACCGCTGCGTTATGTTTCCTTATATGCTGACTGTACTCCTACCTAGCTTCCGCAATTGTACTGAAGTACCAATCACTTACATTTCCAATCATGAGCGAGTCACCTAGGTGTGACATTCCTGAAGAAATTAGCGTTCTCTCTTCCTCGTTGAAGTTGTAAGATGGCAAGATCTATGCCCCTTACATGAAGTCATTAAAGATCGCCTAACTCACGTTGAGCGAATAGTAGGGCTGAACAAAAATGACTGACTAGGCACAATGCATCTTGTAGAGGGTATAGTATGGACGTATTGGAATGATTAATGTCAGGTGATGGTTTTAAAGTAATTCACACGACATGAAAACTTTGTGGAAACGCGTCGATTTACTGGAGGCTAGTTTACCCCAGGGAAGTATTCGAGTTGACCACCGTGGCCGGCGGGGGAGCGGCGAAAGGAAGCAACAATCAGCAGCTTAGGGCGGCTCAAGCTCTGAGAAAGTGGTAACGGTGCGCGGCCTCCAGCCACCCGACTCAATGCTGGTGTACCGGGATACAGACAGAGAACTTGTACGCCTGATGATAAATGTCCGTTGTCCCGTTTCCTGTGAAACATGCAAGAAAGCCGCGCAAAGCTACGGTGGAGCGGTCAACAGAGATCAAAATATGCGTGTTCGTGACTATAGCAACTTCACGCTGAATTCACGGCCCGCAGAGCCGGAAATAAATCAGGTGAAAAGCAACAGCATGAAATACGCCGGCCTCCGATGGGAATGTAGGACCAAGGATTTTGAAGTACTCTCCTGGGAGTCAGAATTCCGGAAAACTTGGTGTTTGTGTAGACGCTAACCTTGATGGGTGGCCTGGGGGGAGCTAAATGGAAGAAGTTGAGGGGAAGGGAAATTTTGTGGGAATTTGTTCACTTCCCAGAGCAGGCATTGGTCGGCGCTGGGAAGCGACGAATTATTAACGCAACTTGCGCTGCAATTGTCGTAAGAGATTTTGCAGGAGGGGAAACCGAGGCGAAGTGCGAACTGGTAGAAGTTTCAGTAGAGGACTTCCGTTCCCAGCTTGCCTAGCGTACGGACGTGGCTTTTTTTACTGAGCTTGCCTGAGAAAGAGTGAGCATCTCTGCAGTTTAGGACTTAGGAAATGGATTTATTGAGTTTGGAGAGAGAAAGTTTTGGTTCAGCTATGTACTGAGCAAGATAGCTAGGAGTGAATAGACGAGCGCAGCCTTGCAGCACCACGAGGTCGGCCGACGTCCACACAACGACGCCGCTCCGCCACCCTGTATTCGGTGATATTGCGCCCGCTGCGGCCACTGATAAATTTGTTGGATCACGTTGGCAAAGTTTCCACGAGGGTTTCATGGACCGTGTATTGTAGAATTCTTCTCGCACTTCGCATTACCCCTGGGTCAGTCGATAGGAATTACTTTTGAGTTACCGCGCTTTACTCCACACAAACGCAATTTATTACCATTGCCTGATAGGAGAGTCTTGTAATGTGATGATTGAAGTTTGGGAGTTAAAATAAATTTGTGCTAATCGACTGCATCTGTTTTCGATCGAGTAGTTGAAATCCCAAGTCACTTTCTTAATTCATTTTATGTTAAACATTTGCATCTGGTGTTCCATAGCTGAATATAACATCAATTTGGAACCCTTTTTAATTAAATGTGATCAGTTCTGAATAAATTAATGTCAACACTGCCACCGCAGTTCAATCAGGAGTCACAGGGCCCTATTGCTTTTTTGCGTTATCTGTTATCGCGGCAGTTTTACACTCTCTGTTGATCTGTTAGTCAATTAGTTGGGGTGAACACACGCCAAAACCAGCTAAGTGACGGGTGGGGTGTTACATATGGCTGACCCATGCCAGGATACGATACTTCGGGATTTGCTAGGAAGTAGTCATAAAAAAGGAAATTATTCCACGTGATCCATTGTTTAGCCATTTTTAATTGAAGAATGGGTAGCATTAGTTGCAGTAAGTTACATTGTCTTTTTCATGTGCTGTCCTTTCAAATTGACATTTATAGGTGCCTCTGAATGGTATCTGTGAGTTGTTGGAGTATTTATGATGAGCAGTGCCGTAATCAGCCGATACTGAGCACACACAACACAATCATTGGTACTAGCCCTTTCGGGGGAATGCTTCATGAACTATTTGTCGGGTCACTGCTCACACCCAGTGTATCAATTTGTGTCCTGATATATGTTTTGCGTTATCTAATTATTGAGTCTAAGGGGTACTTGGGTTTTGAGTTTTCGTGTAACATAAAAGTGCAAATCATAACGAGGGGAAAAGCCAAGACAACCACAGAATATAAGGAGACGGTTTCTCGGGAGAACATGGGTGACAGTAGGGAAAGATCTACCGATGAGCATGACGAACGCGAGTTGCAACTTCCTGAAACTGCGTCTCACGACTGGTTTAGTCCGCTGAATAGCAAGGACGTTGATTCAGGCAGTGATACTGAGAGCTCGGGGGCCGCAGGGAGTGCAGGATTAATCCATAAGTATGTAAGATCGAGCTTAAGAAGCCAGAGTGTGTTGGAACAAAACGATGTCCAACGATTATCAAACGATTCATTCGCAATTGATCCGACGGGGGCGCGGAGACGGTACTTTTCTAGATATCGAAGGGTTCCTCAGAACAGACGAGAAGAGTCGCATTTTCAACCACAAAAGGACGAGGATCAAAATGCGGCTACTCTCAAAAACATTACGGACCTGTTGCAACAGATGCAAACGGTGAACTTAGAGCAGAGCGCCAACCTTAATGCCGAAATTAAAAAGGCGAATTCGGAGCTGAAAGAGCAGAGCGCCAACCTTAATGCCGAAATTAAAAAGGCGAATTCGGAGCTGAACTTTAGGCAGTTCATAGGGTAGTAAAAGAGGAGGTAAAGAATCTCAACGTCAAAATAGAGGAAGAGTACGAGGCTCCTTGGCCGTAACGATGCCTTCCACGAGGTCCACTGTACCGATGTGTGCGCATATGAATGTTCCTCAATGGATGATTGAGCCACCGCCTGCTTGTCTCCGTCCCGCAGAACAAGTGTCAAAGAGCTGCTCCTCTGGAAGATGGTAGATTTGCGAACTCACATCGGTGTGATGGAGTAGGTACTGGGATTACTTAGATGTAGCAGCGCTCTGCCACGCCTCCAACGTCCAGTGGTAATGGTCACGTGCCAATTTCAGTCGTAGTCGCAGATGAACACCCGACAAGTCCGCAGTTTCCGAAATGCTGGTACTGAGCCCCCGGCGAGCACAATTTACCCCCAGTGAAATTCAGGTACATAGTGCACCTTCCCCATTCTACTCAAAGATAGCACGCTCACTGATAACTACAAGCACCGTGCGTATGTTTGACTTGCTGTCATTTATCGTCAGGTGACTCTGCTGTTGCCTGGACGGGTTTATATCGATAACAGATCAATGGTCACAATATTCTGTCGGTTCAGTGTATGTCACAGGCTTGTGTAATCGTATTTACCTTTTTAATACTTTTCTGCTCTGGTAATATCCTATGCATCTCTGTACTGCTTCTACTATTAACCCAATGTTATAGGTTACCGAATTCCGTAATGGAAAGGCTCTCTAACTTTCATTCGCATTGAAGAGTATTTCGAAATTATGTTAAAATTCTACTAACAGTTCCTCGTGTGTAACTGTCCCACCCATTTCAGTATACGCAACCAAGAGAGGGGACACAGTAGTCACCACATTGGACTCACGTTTGGGCGAAAACAAAGTTTCAGATCCCCATTCGGCCACTCAGATTTTGCACTTTAGTTTTTTCTCGAACTCACACCAAATAAATGCCGAGCACTTCCGATTACCTTTCGCATCCTTTCAGCAACGAGCTTGTGCTCTTTCTATAGTGACTGAACTGTCAACGGGACGTGACACTCTATACCTCCTTCCCATTTCCTTCATTACATGAGTACATCACGTTTCGTCAGGAACTTCTACAGTGTTTTGTCAGCTACTGTGGGAATCACCACCGACACAAAAAAGAAGGAGAGAAGTTGCAGTGACCAGTTGCAAACATCCAAAGTGGTCTGTGCACTGAACTTTAAGATTAGTATAACACTTTATTTCTAAAAATAAGACAACTTTTAGTGCCTCCTATGTGAAAGTTCATTGACACTCTAATACTATTCGCAGAAAGCAGTCTACGTATCATCTCCCTATTACACAGTACTGATGTTCTCGAAGTCCCTGACCGAACTGGGGCTGATCAGCGATAGGCGACTGATTAAATTGGCCTGGGCGGGGGGAGGGAGGGAGGTGGGGGGGTTCAAATGGTTGAAATGGCTCTGAGCACTATTGGACTTAACATCTATGGTCATCAGTCCCCTATAACATAGAACTACTTACACCTAACTAACCTAAGGACATCACACAATACCCAGTCGGGGGGGGGGGGGGGGGGGCGCTGAAATTCTGTCTTCGTGGAGGTGTGGTGTGGCCCACCATTTCCATTGGCTCGCGAGTCAGTGTCATCTTGATGACGCTTCGAATCGCTGTGCTGTTCAGTGTGCTGTTGATGCTTTAGGACCGCATATGCAGTACGACAAGAAGTCCGCTGATGCTTCTTCCATGGTGACAGGAGAACCTTCTTCGGGATAATAAATTAACTTCCACCGAGAAGGGAAGGAAGCGACAGTCAGTTACGGAAAGACCTTAGCCAAGATCTAAGTGTACCGAAAACATTATAAACTAACGCATTAGATTGGGATTCAAAAGTGTTTCGACCTTCTATGAATTATATCGTGACATTAATTATAAACAAATGTACAAACATCCTCCTACTAAATAGACACCAAAATCACATGGTAAGCACATAACATGGGTATTCAAAGACACATACTTAGTATACAACACACACACACACACACACACACACACACACACACACAAACACACAAAATTAATAGTTGATACGATAACAATAGAAATCATAGCAATCACAGTCAACCCGCACTGATTCCTTAAAAAATAGAACTCCGATGTATAAAACAACATCGCTAATTTGATTACTTTACAAATGAGTTAATGTACTTTTTCACACGCTCAGTCTTTATGAAGTCGTATCTCCTTCACTATGTGTCGTTAAATGATATAATTTTGAAGGTTCATTCAGTGGTGGAGGTGGATACTATCGGCAATATGTCTTGAGAATAGGGTTACTGGTAATGAAGTAATAAATTAAAACGTCATACATGATGCTGCGGTTTTACTGCACGAACAGCGAAAACACACACATCAAAAAAAGTTTTGTATCGTCGTGGTCTCCAGAACTCCTAAAGACAAACGTTGACTGTGGCTGTTGTATCACAGACAGTCCTTTTGACTGTGCAGAGATGTCACTAAACCCGTGACATGTAAAAAACCTTGCATGAGCAGCGCCTATTAGCCGATCAGTTCCAGTCATTCCATCAGGAAGGAGGGACACGGCTCGTGTTGTCTGTAGTTAAACCATGTCTAGACGGACAATACCGCGGTTAGATCGCGTCCGCATTGTTACTTTCTGCCAGGAAGGGCTCTCAACAAGGCAAGTGTCCAGGCGTCTCGGAGTGAACCAAAGCGGTGTTGTTCGGACATGGAGGAGATACAGAGAGACAGGAACTGTCGATGAGATGCCTCGCTCAGGCCGCCCAAGGGCTACTACTGCAGTGGATGACCTCTACCTACGGATTATGGCTCGGAGGAACCCTGAAAGCAACGCCACCATGTTCAATAATACTTTTCGTGCAGCCACAGGACGTCGTGTTATGGCTCAAACGGTGCAGACTAGGCTGTATGATGCGCAACTTCACTCCCGACGTCCATGCCGAGGTCCATCTTTGCAACCACGACACCATGCACCGCGGTACAGATGGGCCCAACAACAATCCCAAAGGACCGCTCAGCATTGGATTAACGTTCTCTTCAGTGATGAGTGTCGCAAATGCCTTCAACCAGACAATCGTCGGAGACGTGTTTACAGGCTACCCGGTCTGGGTGAACGCCTTAGACATACTGTCCAACGAGTGCAGCAAGGTGGAGGTTCCCTAATGTTTAGGGGTGGCATTATGTGGGGTCGACGAACGCCACTGATGGTCATGGAAAGGGCAGTAACGGCTGTACGATCCGTGAATGCCATCCTCCGACCGATAGTGCAACCTTATCGGCAGCATACTGGCGAGACATTCGTCTTCATGGACTACAATTCGCGCCTCCATCGCACACATCTTGTGAATGACTGCCTTCAGGATAAGGACATCGCTCGAATAGAGCGGCCAGCATGTTCTCCACACATGAACCCTACCGACAATGCCTGGGATAGATTGAAAATGGCTATTATGGACGACGTGGCCCACCAACCACTCCGAGGCATCCACGCCGAATCGCCGTTGAGGAATAGGACAATCTGGACCAACAGTGTCTTGCTGAACTTGTCGATAGTATGTCACGACGAATACTGGCATGCATCAATGCAAGAGGACGTGCTGCTGGGAATTAGAGGTACCGTTGTGTACAGCAATCTGGACCACCACCTTTGAAGGTCCCACTGTATGGTGGTAAAACATGCAGTGGATGGTTATCATGAGGAATAAAAAGAGCGGAAATGATGTTTATGTTGACCTCTATTCCAATTTTCTGTGCAGGTTGCGGAACTCTCGGAACCGAGTTGAGGCAAAACTTTTTTTATGTGTGTATAATTGATGAAACCATCGTTTTCTTTCCATAATTTTATGGGTTAAGTCAGCGAGAATGAGTGTTATAAAGGTTTAAAATTATGTGCAAGTTTTGTCGGAAGTCGCTAAATGCTGTCTTTCTCAAATAAAGGATGAATGAAGTGTGGGTAAATGGCGTGCCACGTGTATGATATATATGAAATTTCTAACTTCAATGCTTGATACATTGTGTTGACCATTTAACTTTGCTCTGAGGGACTGTGCATTTGTTTGCAGCGTACGGGCTTGGCAACCCCTGGGTTCCTGAGAAGTGGTCTGTTAAGCTCTTTCACCGTAAGCTCTGGACATGCTTAAGCGACTACCTTGCTGCAGGGCGGTGGAGCGTCCTGTGTTACAGGGAACGGGGATATCGGCTGACCGCCCGGATCACAAGTATGATAGTAACTGAAGTGTTGGCAGAAGTGCCAACACCGTGTTGCTAGAGGAGGCCGAAATGCACGCTTTAAGCTCACGCAGAATGGCGTGAGGTCTGGAATATTACAAGGAAATGAGAACTTAGAAAAACGGACGCAGTTGCTGTAAAACTTAACTTTAATCCATAATTGTAGAACGTCGCTCTTGTTGATACGTCAATAATAGTCTCAATATAAACGGGTAATGGCGCCTTGCTAGGTCGTAGCAAATGACGTAGCTGAAGGCTATGCTAACTATTGTCTCGGCAGATGAGAGCGTATTTGTCAGTGAACCATTCCTAGCTATGTCGGCTGTACAACTGGAGCGAGTGCTAGTAAGTCTCTCTAGACCTGCCGTGTGGTGGCGCTCGGTCTGCAGTCACTGACAGTGGCGACACGCGGGTCCGACGTATACTAACGGACCGCGGCCGATTTAAAGGCTACCACCTAGCAATTGCGGTGTCTGGCGGTGACACCACAGTAACCACTATAAATAAATATGTCAACGTCAAGATGTGCTGCGCACTGATGACATGCATGGCTGTTGGGGTGGAAGAGTCGTTGGCGGGCAACCTCCAGGTAACCTGCCGCACCTCAGTTGTATAAGGTTTACCTAGCCACGGTGGACTCTGCTCCAGTTAAAGGGCTTTTGCAGTTCACGGCTAGACTTTCGTCGCACATTGTACAGGTCAGTGAAGCCTTTTTATCTGAATATTATTGACCCTCTCCACCACTATGATGATGATGATGATGATGATGGTGATGATGATGTTTGGTTTGTGGGGCCCTCAACTGCGCGGTCATCAGTGCCCATACAAAGACCTAATTTTTACGTACACCAATTTTTACACAGTAAAATTTAGTGAATGATGATGATGAAATGATGAGGACATCACAGACACCCCGTCCTGGGGCAGAGAAAACTCCGTCCTAGCCGGGAATCAAATCTGGGACCCTGTGACAGCTAAGCTAGTCAACAGACAACGAACTGCGAACTGTCCACCACTAGGGTATTAGGCTGGGCACAGGTGCTTAGAGGTCCAGCCCCATATCTAGTCTGTGTGCTGAAGCAGGGGAACAGTCACTATCCATCCGGTGGCAGCTCCTCTTGGTGTGTCAGGCATGTAAGTTTCTCGCAGCTCCGAATGCACCTGCATACCATAGTGTTGCTCGTCCTGCTGTGGAACGCCGATTCTTCATTCATGCACAAGTAGCAATGCTATTTCCGCTTCACAAGCAGAGTGCGCTGGAGTCACTTGGAGCGAAAAAGTATGAGCCCAAACACAGGATTTTAACTGCCTGCCGCCATGGTTACTGCATAGGCCCAGGGTAATTTGGGATTTAGTACATACGAGAGAGATTTACATTCCTGCACATTTTGTCAGTGCTTTATTTCCCGCCATTTTCACTGAAGACGACAACTCTATATCTGTCTCTACGGATGGGTCGAAACAGTGTGAATCCCTTGGTTTCTCTTCTCTTTCTCCATTACGTGCTCAAGATCCGACTGAATCGAGACTTTACTGTCTTCGATGCGGAAATATGTGCGATCTTGCGACCTCTGTGTGCTAAATTCCTTGTTTGTTCCGATTCTCTCAATACAATACATGTACCCAGCGAATCAGGTAGCCCCGAACATCCAGGACGCCCTCCGTCAACGACAACGCCTGAGAAAGTAGGTGACTTTCTGCTTGGTACCAGGACATTTGGGCATTGTGGAGAATGAAACGGTGAATGTAGCAGCCAAGAAGGCGTGTAATGATTCTCTGGTATTTCAGTGTGTTTTCCCCCTGCATGCTTTCACTTTGCTGTTGAGGTACAGAGTCATGCGTCGATGGAAAGATGAGTGGCTGTAAGCAACTGGTAATAAGCTGCGTATAGTAAATCCCAATACGCTCGCGTGACATACCCCTTTCGGTCGAGAAGACGGGATTAGGTCCAGCTGATTTGTCTTCGCATAGCCCTCAGTCCTCTGCCGCATGTGTCCTTACTCCAGCGAGAGGATCGTCCAATGTGTGGTGCTTGTGGCGTACGGGTAATACTGCGTCACATTTTACCAGACAGTTTTATTTTCGGACCAGATGGTAGCGTCACATTTGTTGGCAGATCTGTCGTCTATTTTAAGTGACACTGAAACAAATACGTTGAGAAGTTTAAGACTATGCAATGTGTCCAGCTCGTCTCCAAAAATTTTAGGAAGATATTCTCAGTTTGTAAGTGGTCAATTCGTGTTTTTTTTTTTTTTTTTTTTTTTTTTTTTTTTTTTTTTTTTTAAATAGTCAGCCTGTCAGCCTTTCACATTCCCTCGCGCTATTCTTTTAGATCTTCTGTGGTTTTACGTCTGATTTAATCCAAGATGCAGTATCACCATTCTCTGCTGTATTGTCCTATGAGATAGAGCGCATATGTGTCAACTCCTAGTGGGTGAATGAGTGTGGTTTCATAGGTTCCCTGCTCACTGTGTGACGGTTTTAGACATTTTTTTCACATTCTACTCTTTTAAAATTTGTAAGGCTCTGATAACATCGGCGTTGAGCGCCCATAAGCTACACACACACACATACAAATATTTAACTCAAGACTATGGTTCTTGATGAGTAGATTATAACACGGTTTTCAATTTTTAAATTGGATGAATAACATATGAATGATCGAAAAACAAATTTTTACTGTCCCAAGAATCAATTAAGTAGGTAACCTGCAACTAGGGTCCGTTTAGTAAAATAGATCCTGAAAACACAACACAGCCACCAACAACAAGACAAACTTCATAATGAGAAACCATAAATCATGTACTTCGTCAACCGGAAAAGTTTGGCGAATGGATTAATCAAACACAGAGATGTAGTTTTGCTGCAAGTGATCTACGCAGTCACTCCGCCGACTTGAGGTCAAAGCACAGAACATTCATACAACCACGTGAAACTGTCACAAAAGTCCTTACTTGGAATGTTCTTCTACACACGCGTTATATTGGCTTGAATCTGTTGTGTCGTAAGAGCATTGACCCTTCATGTGAATTTCTTCACTTAGTCGTTTTGTGATGGGTTAGTATTGATAACACCGAGTCTTGTCACTCGTGATGATTTTTTCCAAAATATTATTGTCCACATTTTGCATTTCAATGGACTCCTGCAGGCATCTACAACTCCTTTTTATGGAGTCTAGGTCTGTGGGATAACCTTAGCAGACACCTATCATTCCTTCAAAACATTCAACTGAATGTCTTAAATATATGATTCAGTTCATTGCTCCCCTGCGCATTGGACTCGCAAACAGGAAGACGACAGTTCAAACCGGCGTCCGGCATCTAAATTTAGGGTCTCCATGATTTCCCCAAGTCACTGCAGGCAAATGCCGGGATAGTTCATTTGAAATGGCACGGCCGATTTCGTCTCCCATGCTCTACACACACCGAGCTGGTTTGCCGTCTCTAATGACCTCAATATCGACGCAACGTTAAAACAAGTCTTCCTTCCTTCTTCCTTTACTCCAATTTGGTATGTGACAACAACGTCGATACGCTACAGTCGTAGGTCCACTACTTAAAAGTGGTCGAATTAGTACCTGTTTTTCAGTGTTCTTCATTGAAAGTGGTACGGTAGTTACTACACTGTCGTCGCTGATAAACCAGGAATAAAATCAATATCGGATGATTTTCTACGGCCAGTGTTTTCGGTCGAGAGTCGTTTGTAATACATTTACATGCGGAAATTGTGCAGCATCCATGTCAGAGAGCAAGAACATTTACTATCGACACTTTTCGTAGCACACTGATAATTAAAGGGGAGTTCAATAACTAATGCAACACATTTTTTTCTGAATGCGGCTTGGTTTTAGTCAGGATTCCAATACACCCTTTTGTTCCCCACAATTTGGCCACAAAACATTATTTTTCAAAGTAACCTCCGTTCAATGGAACGGCCTTACGCCATCTTACTGGCAGGGTTGGTACGTCCTTATGGTAACACGCTATTGGTCGACGTCGGAGCCAACGTCTTGCGGCGTCTGTAACCTCCCAATAAACCACGTACTGCTCCCCGCGGAGTGCATCCTTCGTTGGGCCAAACAGATGGAAGTCCGAAGGTGCGACATCAGCGCTATAGGGTGGATGAGGAAAAACAGTCCAGTGTAGTTTTGTGAGCTCCTCTCGGGTTCGCAGACTTGTGTGATACCTTGCGTTGTTATGGAGAAACAAACGTTAGTTTACGTTTCTTGGCGACGAACGCGCTGAAGTCGTTTCTTCAATTTCTTGGTGGGTAGCTTCCGAGCAGGTCGTTGCACAATGAGGGTGCACATCAAACACAGTAACACCCTCAGAGCACCAGAAGGCTTTAGCCATGACTGTTTACACGTGTGGTTTTGAACTTTCTCTTCAGGAGGAGAGGTGGTGTGGCGACAAATCATGCTCTAGTGTTTCCGATTCGATGTTAAAAAATTATATTTCATCTCTTTGATGGTGTTCGACAAAAATTTTGTCACGCTCTGTCTCGTGAGGCGAAAGCAATTCCATGCAGATGGTCCTTCGTTGCTCTTTATATTCTTCTGTTAGGCGGCGAGGAACCTGGCGTGCACACATCTTTGAGTACTGCAACTGGCGAAGGACGGTATCAGCACTAGAAACAGAGACGACCAGTTGAGCAGCGAAATGTTTGACTGTGGTCCGTCGATCACCTCGAATGAATCTTTCGGCACATTCTAACACTGCGGGAGTCACAGATGTGCACGGCCAGATTTGAGGACCCTCTTGTGATGATGGCGGACACCTCGCCAAACGACTCACCCAGCATTTGTTCACTGCCCGCTCTTCGTAGACGCTCTCAAAGGGCCTACAAATGTCTCCGATGTTGACGTTTTCCGTCAAATGAAAGAAAATGACAGCTCCCTGCGTGGAAAGTACATCCATTGCAGACGCCAATTTCAAAATTACGTATAGCGCCGCCGCCTATAGGAGGTTCATGAAATTATAGAGGCTGACGCGAAAATACTCCGCGATGTCACACAATCCCACAGCAAATTCCGAATTTTGTCAACCGAAATTGGCAGAGAAGGAA
Source organism: Schistocerca americana (assembly GCF_021461395.2). Classification (NCBI taxonomy): domain Eukaryota; kingdom Metazoa; phylum Arthropoda; class Insecta; order Orthoptera; family Acrididae; genus Schistocerca; species Schistocerca americana. The sequence continues at coordinate 70,709,906 of NC_060119.1, forward strand.
AATGTCTGTCATTACTCACTGAACGTCTCTCGTACGTGTAAGGTTGGGGAGTATATCACGGTAGTATTTATTACTACCTTTGGCTAAATGTGTGGGTAACTGAATCCATGCCAACAGATAACACAATTTTTTTGTTTTATTTGCCTGAACGTCAAGTACATTCGGTTCGGATAACGGCAGAGATGTATACCATGGACCACACGCAGTGCACCAGAAGAGTTACCGAGCGGTCTCAGGCGCTGCAGTCATGCACTGTGCGGCTGGTCCCGGCGGAGGTTTGAGTCCTCCCTCGGGCATAGGTGCGTGCGTTTGTCCTTAGGATAATTTAGGTTAAGCAGTGTGTAAGCTTGGGGACTGATGACCTTAGCAGTTAAGTCCCATAAGATTTCACACACACACACACACACACACACACACACACACACACACACACACACACACACACACCAGACGAGTTAGGCTGCAGTCCTACCCATGAACCATAAATGTCTTGAAGTCAGGGGTGGAGTTAGAGCCTGCTCCAAAGTCGAGCACTACCGTCTTGACTGACCTGTACTTCTCTCTATAGTACCATGTGCTTTGAGTACACATCGAACGATTCAGCCAGGATTAGGGATGGCTGATACGCAGTCTTATAAAAAATAAGGTTGCCAGCGAGTTTGTGTTCACAATTATACGTATTGAATAAACAACGCAAGTTGTACTGTCAGCTGTCGTAACAGTTTTCACATGTGAATGTGATGTATCGTGACATATGTTCATTGACATTCTCAGACCCTCCTAGCAATCTGTACTGTACCAATGTGAGTCGTGACTTCCATTTGGGTACGCCTGAAACTTTTCCTATTATCTGATCTATGACAGGCAGCGGTTTCTTGTGTGTGTGTGTGTGTGTGTGTGTGTGTGTGTGTTTGGGGGGGGGGATGCTGCAGTGTATGGCGAGGAGGCCGTTCTGTACGATGTGGCTACTTACCAGTTTAAATTGTCCACCATTCAGTTGTTGAGAAAATGTCTTTACAGTGGTGTGTCATGAACACGTTTTCCATATAAGTAGACTCTGCCAACGACTGTCTTCCCTGAATCGAAGTTCTAACAGTAATATCAACTAGAAGAAATGGTGTTGTTGTTGTGGTCTTCAGTCTGAAGGTTGTTTTGGTGCAACTCCCCTTGCTCGTCTACTGAGTGCGACCCTGTTCATCTCTGAATAACTGCTACGAGCTACATCCATTCCAAGCCTAGGTCACACTCTTGGATGTGTACCTCCCATTACTTCTCTCCATTACCACGATGTGCCCTATCATACAATCCCTTCCCTCATCAAGTTGTGCCATCAATTTCTTTGTTCAACAGTCAGAATCAGGACCTTGTGATTAAGCCCGACTGACTAGCCGCGTAGTCTAATGCGCTGCTTCCCAAGCGGGAAGGCATGCCCGTCCCCGGTACGAATCCGCCCAGAAAATTAGTGTGGAGGTCCGATGTACCGGCCAGCCTGGGGATCGTGTTTCAGGCGGTTTTCCATCTGTCTCGGTGAATGCGGGCTGGTTCCACTTATTCCGCCTCAGTTACACTGCGTCGGCGATTGATGCGCAAACCGTCTCCACTTACGCATACAACATAATTGCTCTACCACATAATCATTTCGTACTACATTCGTCTGGTATGAGACGATACCGGGGGATGGGGGGGGGGGGGGGGGGAGGGGAGTTTGGAGGCGGGTTGGGGGGGTTTGGGAGTGGGATTTGCGGGAGGGGTCCACTGGGGGCCGAACCACACAATAGCCCTGGGTTCGGTGTGGAGCGGCTGTGGGGTGGGTGGACTACTGTGGCCTGTTGTGGACTTGTGAACCACTGAGGGCTACGGTGGGACGAAGCCTCTGTGTCATTTCTATGTCCCTGGTTTCAATACACATACAATACACACCTTCGGATTAGTTATTCGATCTACTGATATAACATTCAACATTATTCTGTAGCACGACATTTCAAATGATTTTATTCTCTTCATGTATTAACAGTTTAACGTCGGGGTTTCACTTCGTAAGAGGCTACACTCCAGGAAAATACGTTCAGAAAATGTTTTCTAACACTTACATTTATAACAAATTCCTGTTGTTCAGAAATTCTTCTTGTGTTATTGCATCTGTTTTCATATGCTCTTTTCTTCAGCAGTCATGAGTTATTTTTGTGCTGGTATTTCAAAACCCATCTATGACATTTAATGTCTCATTACCTAATCTAATTCCTTCGGCATGGCCTGATTGACCTCGACTACAGTGCATTATATGTGTTTTTCATATGACGATGTTCATCATGTTATTTATTTTCAGGCACTATCCAATCCGTTCACTTACTCTTCCAAGGCTCAGAGGTTCCCTGCACTCTTTTGCATATCGTCTCTCATTTTCATCAATTCTGTTAACGTTTCATGTCATTGAATGGTGATAACAGCCCGAATAAGGGTATTACAATGAGAGTGTTTGTTCTGGGAGCTCCAAATGCTTGTCACTTGGTTCCTATGATTGTGGGGTTGCTTCCCTGGGTGGCCAGTGCGAGGCTAGCGCCGGTGGACGGGGCACACTACAATTCCGGTTGGGGGCTTCACTTCGGCCGGTACTAAGAGTGTCGGACAGCAATGGGCTTAAGCGCCTGGCGGAACGACTGATATCGGTCGACTTTCGCCTATTGTATGTAGGGCAAAATGACCTGCGAGACGTCTGTGTGTAGCCACAGTTTATGTGTTTACTGTTCCGGCGCGTCCGGAACGAAGACTGCTAGCGACGACTAACCGCATCGCCCTCATGATTCTGAGAATACTTGTGGACCATGCTACGCTGCGCGCGACTGTCTGGTGCCGGATGGTCGGTGGTCTAGGCATGTTGTTTTCATAGCCGGTCAAACGACAAGTTCAGTGCCCTCAGCTGCATAGCAGATGCGTGATTGGTCAACCTAAACTGAGGCTAGTTGACGTCATAAAGCCCTAATCACAATTGGAGGGAGCTGTCGCTATTGGCGCCAATGATGTCCTGAGACAGTGTGGAAGAATTTTAGAATCAGCACTGAATGCTGATTCGCGGTTGTCGATGATGCTAGGGAGTTGAGCAATGTTGGCTTCGCTCTTGCCTTGCGCTGCCGCAGGGCATTCGGGATTGATCTTCGTCGGAGTCGGACGGTCTAGCGACTTTGTCGCACTTTTTCGGCAGAACTTAGAATTCTCAGACACCCATCGGCGCCAGGGGTTGGAACAGAGTTGCTGCACAGCAGATGTCGGCGCTCACGTCATCAGAACGCTGCCTACCGACGACATGCTACAGATTTAAGTAGTGGCATAGAATTTTGCGGCTCCGGCGTTGTAGTAACTACTAGTTTTATACCGAAGTCCTGAACAGCACTCGCGCTCGCTTTGCTACAAGTCCCCTTTGCTTGTTTCTCCATGTGATCCAATTTGTGCTCTCGCTACTAATCGCGATACGGCAATATAGTCGGGAGAATAATATTTGATTCATTAGGACCTCCAGTGATTATCGTCAGTCTATTGCATCACAGAGAGTAAGAGTCCCTTCTTGTCGAGCCAACTCTTATTATCATAACAGTTCAGTATACCCTATCTTTAAACTACTGTTTGTGTTGATGATCACGTGCCTTAATGTTCTGATGTGTAATAAATCTCATTGCAATATTTAATCATCATATCATTTCATAGATATATGCAGGATCCCATTTCCTGTTGTGTATTATGATTGAGTTCTCATTTTCTCTTCTCAGAGTTGATTACGATTTTTTGCACGATAAATGGAATACTCAGCTTATGGTTGGTTCACTATAGGATCCCAATAATTATGAGGGAATGTCGTCTAGACTAAGGGCCTTGGTTCCAGTTAATTCTTTCAGGGATCTTTGAAACTGTTCTTTCAGTATCACATCTCTTATCTGATTTTCACCTACTTATTGTTCTCTTTTTATAACATTGTCCTCAAGTTTGTTTCTCCCTATACAAAGTTTACCTGTTATAACTGTAGGTATTCATATTTATGGCTGAGAACAATGTAATGAAAACATGACATCAGTATATACTTCGTTTGCAAATTGTTACCCATATTAGGTGCAGTATGAGGTTGGTTAGTACCTCCAAGTACATGTGGCAAGAGTAAGCCCTTAATGCTTATTTTCTCCTGGGCTGTAGGTCAGGTGTTGGATTGTGGATTCGTGGACGCAATACCGTTAGCCTATTCTGACAGGCAAAGTCCAGTTGGTGGTGCAGTTACGACCGTGCAGAAGACAACAGGCTCTAAATTATGTGATGTATTTGTGGAAAATCTGTTCAAAGCAGAGAAAAACAACCAGCACGATGTTTGTACATATTAAGGTACAACATATAAAAATATTCACACTTATATCTGTTACATCCTCTATAGATCCTCCTTACGTTCTTTCCCATTTTCCGCTTTCCCTTTTTTCCCTAGTATTACGTTTCTGTCAGTGCTTTTGACATTCGTACAACTCCTTTTGTTGTGTCCAGACTCCTCTCAGATTTTCCTTTTGTGGCATTTATCTTTCGGTGAGGCATTCATGCTTCTACAACATAGAATTTGACGTTTCGCCTTTGCTTCTTAGTGATTATATATTTACTGTTATTTACCCTTATACCTGCTTCATCTGCTGCTGTTTTATATTCCTCCTCTCATAGGCTAAATACATTATTTCCTTTGTTGTCCAGATATTTCTGGAAAGTCTTGTCCATTTTAGTTACGTCATCCTGCGCTTCCTTCAATACTTCGTCTCCGTAAGCTACCTAATCGTCTTCTATTGTCTTCCTTTAGTCCTGTTTCAATCCAGATTTATATAATGCTCTCTCTAAAACCAAAACAGTCTCAGCTGTTTCCTTTTGTTCATGTCTCATTTGCATAAATTATGTTTGCAGTTCCTTCCATTTTAATCTGCAGCCCATAATTAGTGAAATCCACATCTACCCTTGGAAACGTATTACGGTTAAAATAAGGTTAATAAATGTCAGTGATACCGTTATACAATAAATCGACAACATTCAAGGATTCCCAGGTTCTTGCCATGTGTACAAGGTCTTATCAAGATTCTTAAACCAAATGTTAGAGATGATAAATTATGCTACGTGTTAAATTTTACCGTGTGGCTCTATCATTCCTTTCCCTTAGTCTGTGTTCTCCTACAACTTTTTCTTCTTGTTCTGTTGCTAGTATCAAATTCTCATTGTCCATCGCAATTAAATTTTCGACTCCTTTAACTATATGAATGCCAACAGCCTTGCCACACTAGTAACACCGGTTCCCATCAGATCACTGGAGTTAGGTGCTGTTGGGCTGGGCTACCACGTGCAGGATGCACTCAACGCTTGTGAGGCAAACTGAGGAGCTACTTGATGGAGGAGTAGTGGCTCCAGTCTCGAAATTGACGTATGGCTGGGAGAGCGGTGTGCTGACCATGTGCCCCTCCATACTCACATCCAGTGACGCCTGTGGGCTGAGGATGACACAGCGGCCTGGCGGTATCATTGGGCCATCATGGCCTGCTCGGATAAAGTGCAGTTTTAACTTTATGAATAATTTACTTTACCCCAGAAAACATTCTTTCAATGTCTTCATCACCTGTTGGACTAGTTGGCATTTTAACTTCTACTACTGTGGTGGCTATGACAATGCATGCAGTTTGCTGTTCATAATAGCTTACACGCGTTCCTACTATCTTATGCATTATTGGGCCGACTCCTGTACTACCCTATTTGATTGTGTGTTAACAACCCCGTAATGCCCTGACTTTCTACCGAATTTCAGGAACTGTCGCTTTATCTAACGTCGACGTATCCATTACACTTATTAAATTTCCTAACCCACCTACCCAATTTAAGGGTCATACAATTCACTCTACAGTCTGTAGAATTTCAGTTTCTTTTTTCCTGATATCAGCTCCCTTGTGAGTAGTACTCACCCATACATCCGAACGATAATCTAATTTATTCACGGAAAATTAACTCAAGAGTATACCGTCATCATTAAGCCATTCATTAACGTCCCCAGAAAACATTAAGGCTGTAGTTGCCTGTTATTTTCATCTGCTCGTAATACCAACGTGGCAAGGTCATGTTGGCTAATGTTACAAACCCACATTAACCGCTCATCCAGACTGATGCCCATTCAACTACTGAAAAGGCTGCTGTCCCTCTTTACGAACCACAGGTTAACCAACCTCCACTTATAGGCTATATGTATCATTGACATATCGAAGCCACCACACGCATGGTAGGTCAATGGTTCAGGGAGGGCAAGAATAATTGAAATTACATAATTAATTATTCAACATGAATTAATAATGCTACGTAATTAATATTTGGCTTCTTTACAGGCACATATTTGCACTGTAGGTGCATACGAAAATCCTCTGCATTGGCGCTGTTTTGTTTCGGCTACGGGAAATGTCCAGTAAGCTTCTGGTGATCATATGCAGCACACACACCTGCCCTGGAGAAAACATAAATTTTCCTCCGTTAGATAAGTACCAAAAGCGTGCATAAATGTTTTTATAGTACCACGTTTTATTAGTTACTGAAGGGAAGATATTCGTTAGCTGGAATTTCGATGCATTGTCACTTCTGGGGTATGACATAACTGAAAAAACAATCTAATTTGAAGTTATAATGTCGACTTTCACACGTTAACACAGTCACTCTCAAAAGCCAGTTCGAGGTATATACCCTAACCTGTTATCGGGAAATTTACGAACAGATTAACTGTGAAACAGAATGCTCGCTCAGTACATCACAAGTCGGTCACTTTGAACAATCAGTTCCCGATGACCGCACGCACAATACACTACGCGTATTTCAGTTATTCTAACGATAACAGTTCACACAAAATATACGTAGTCTGCACACTCAGATTCATCGTATACCATTTAGCATTTTTCGGCACTCCATCGTCATTCTAAATTCAGAAATATTAAAACTTCTTTTCAAAGCTCAAGAGGAACGCTTCCTGTCTTCATGATGCCTCAACTCTGAATCTGCTTCTAGATTCCACGAAGAAATTCTGTAGCCCCCAAATGCGTACGACCTTTCTCACTTGTAGCTGGCGGTGGCACATCGTCGTAAAACAGCTTTCAGTTGCAAACCTCGCTATTCCTCGTCTTTTACTTTGCATCAATCACAGCATTAATATCTTTTAAAGTTTCAGAAAATGCACAAAGATCAGAATAATCCATTTCTAGCATAACTGAATTGTCGGAATATGTTTCTCATTTACGAGCACTATAACTTGCCAAATTAATTATTATAAATTTCTCTTTAATATGATGCACTCACACTATCCAGATGCAATCCTTCACGATATACTCAGTTAACAGACATGCAAGTAGTCACATATCGCACTATCTCACCTTTATGGCTTCAGTCACTCTAACATCAAACACATAAAATTAGCAACAATTAATAGAACCATACTTACTAACAATACTTTGTTTTACGAACGTCCAGCGTGCTGCAATAGATGTGGGTCAGCTACTTATGTTAATCATTACAACAAAAACCAGCCGAATTTGCAAAAATAACAGATAACTGTTATCTGTCAGCGCTGTAGCTGTTCCGTTGCACATTTTTGAAATGGTTTCTGCATTTTTGAAAATACTATTTTTGACTATGTTATAATGATTTAATAATGGGTCCCGGCCCGAAACTAGCCATCGAGTGAATAAAAGAAGTGACATTTGCAACTTTGTCTGGTTTTTAGTTGAACTGATACTTTGTTTTGACTGGTTAGGGTTTCATCGCCTCTACGGCAGCAACACTCCTAGCCCGGAGCCGTGAGTCAACGCCTGTATGAAGCAACCGGCTATCGCCAGACATCAATAGGAGCAATGTATGGCGTAACACCACATCCCATTGATTATTGTTCGACGGGTTATCGAAGGATCGGCTTGATCTTCGAATACTTCCATGATTCTATTTGTCTATTTCACAATTTACGACGATCTTTAGTGGACTGGAATTGTGAACTGTAAGTGTACCCATAGTTTCCGTGTCATGAAGAACGTATTTCACGAAAGTTGGGGTAATATGCACCGCCTCTTCAAGGACGTAAAAAAGTGACCAGATTGTTGTAGTTTATCGAATGGCATCACCGAGAAAGATGGTGAAACGGCGAGGCAGAATTTGTGCTCCGTCTTTCACGTAGACGGGATGTATGACCCTAACCAGCCTCTTTTTAGAAAATCGTGTGGAACTGCCCACTAGGATTTTTCGCTGCTAATTAAGAGGTCAGGGTGAAAAATTTACAGAATGATCACAGTGCTTGAGGCCATCCGGTAAATATCTTACTAGGCTAAGTTATACTATACCGAAATATTTGGCTGTGTAATATGCAGTATTGTAGAGGCATTTGTGAACACGTCCGGCAGTGTGGGAAGGAGTTCTATATTGCTGAGAGTCTTGTACTCATAACATCATTGGTCTATGCTGATCAATAGCCGTAGAGAATGCACGTACACTCTGTCAGGTAGATTACGTAACCCCTGTAGCTTGTGTACTTGTAACAATTATTTTGCACTGCAGTGTTACATTCCGCACTTATCAATGTCATGGTGCTGCGAACCCGTCCTATTAAGCAGAATACCTTTTTATACCTGACCGTAATATTGTTTTAGTCACTGGATACAATTCTCATTATACGTTTCAGGTGGTTGAAAATCATTTTCAGATCTAAAATAATCCAAGAAAGAAAACTGTAGTTGTGATCGTAGATATAAATAATTTGTTTCTCTTGTATAATCACTCTTAATTCTTCTGTAGTCAGTATATCCTTTGGCTTAATTTAGACTAATGGCATTAATTTACTTTTCTGTCTAGTTTTTTGGATCTGTGGATGACTCCATCGTAATGAATACTGGCAATCGGGATTGCATCTTGCGATCAAGAAAAATTAAAACTTCAGTAATCACGAACCACACAGATTGAGAATACTGTTGGAGGTTGCTACTGAATTATGTTTGACTCTTAGTCCAGTAAATAGGTGTTCAAAACAGACTTTTTCCTATGAAATTTGTGGCAGTTCTTCCTCACCGGCCCTATATGTTTCTTGGGGATTCTGAATTTAAATTTTACGTGTTATGCTTTGTACGAGGTCGGGTTCACAACGAAATACCGTAAAATTTTCCCATTTTTTTCAGTTTTTCACATATACCTTGAAAGCTACACTACTGGCCATTAAAATTGCTACTCCAAGAAGAAATGCAGATGATAAACGGGTATTCATTGGACAAATATACTAGAAATCACATGTGATTACATTTTTACGCAATTTGGGTGCATCCTGAGAAATCAGTACCCAGTAAAACCACCTCTGACCGTAATAACGGGCATGATACGCCTGGGCATTGAGTCAAACAGAGCTTGGATGGCGTGTACAGGTACAGCTGCCCATGCAGCTTCAACACGATACCACAGTTCATCAAGAGTAGTGACTGGCGTATTGTAACGAGCCACTTGCTCGGCCACCATTTACCAGACGTTTTCAATTGTTGAGAGATCTGGAGAATGTGCTGGCCAGGGCAGCAGTCGACAATTACTGTATCCAAAAATGCCCGTACAGGACTTGTAACACGCGGTAGTGCATTATCCTGCTGAAATGTAGGGTTTCGCAGGGATCAAATGAAAGGTAGAGCCACGGGTCGTAACACATCTGAAATGTAACGTCCACTATTCGAAGTGCCGTCAGTGCGAACAAGAGGTGACCGAGATGTGTAACCAAAGGCACCCCACACGGTCACGCCGGGTGATACGCCAGTATGGCGATGACGAATACACGATTCCAATGTGCGTTCACCGCGATGTCGCCAAACACAGATGCGACCATCATGATGCTGTAAACAGAACCTGGATCCTTCTGAAAAAGTGACGTTGTGCAATTCGTCAACCCAGGTTGGTCGTCGAGTACACCATCGCAGGCGCTCCTGTCTGTGATGCAGCGTCAAGGGTAACCTCAGCCATCTACATCTACATCTACATCTATACTCCGCGAGCCACCTTACGGTGTGTGGCGGAGGGTACTTATTGTACCACTATCTGATCCCCCCTTCCCTGTTCCATTCACAAATTGTGCGTGGGAAGAACGACTGCTTGTAAGTCTCCGTATTTGCTCTAATTTCTCGGATCTTTTGGTTGTGATCATTACGCGAGATATATGTGGGCGGTAGTAATATGTTGCCCATCTCTTCCCGGAATGTACTCTCTCGTAATTTCAATAATAAACCTCTCCGTATTGCGTAACGCCTTTCTTGAAGTGTCCGCCATGGTCTACGAGCTGATAGTCCATTCTGCTGCAAACGTCGTCGAACTGTTCGTGCAAATGGTTGTTGTCTTGCAAACGTCCTCATCTGTTGAGTCATGGTTCGAGACGTGGCTGCACGACCCGTTACATTCATGCGGGTAAGATGCCTGTCATCTCGACTGCTACTGATACGAGGCCGTTGGGATCCAGCACGGCGTTCCGTATTACCCTCCCGAACCGACCGATTCCAATAGCTGCTAACAGTCACAGGATCTCGACCAACGCGAGCAGCAATGTAGCGATACGATAAACCGCAATTTGCGATAGACTTCAATCCGGCCTTTATCAAAGTCGTAAACGTGATGGTACGCATTTCTCCTCCTTACACGAGGCATCACAACCACGTTTCACCAGGCAACGCCGGTCAACTGCTGTTTGTGTATGAGAAATCGGTTGGAAACTTCCCCCATGTCAGCACGTTGTAGGTGTCCCCACCGGCGCCAACCTTGTGTGAATGGTCTGAAAAGCTAATCACTTGCATATGACAGCATCTTCTTCCGGTCGGTCAAATTTCGCGTTTGTAGCACGTCATCTCCGTGGAGTAGCCCTTGTAAAGGCCAGTGGTGTATATATTTCTCGAGGGTGACCACTCTTAACACAATTTAAGGGGATAAAATTTCCCATAAGATGCAGTAATCAGGTTCGCTTTCTGACAAACTGCCGCAGCGCCAGAGCCCGCTGAATGCCACATTTTTTTAACTGTTCTGGAAAACGTCTAAAACGAACATTCCCAGCCTCTACAACTCGAAAGTTGTACATGTAGTCATTGAAAACGTCTACACCACGGGACAGCACATTACGTATCCTGCAAGAGATGTCAGTAGCATTTAATATTTCTCCCACTTGTCTGTTTCTCATCGGTGTTAGATTTTCAGGGTAAACAGCAACCCGCACTACTCTTTGTCCAAGTAGTACAATATATATGATTTGGGCGCGGTTTGTTGTACAGTCGAGTGTCATAATTTGGTAGGAAATTTCCACTCCGATATCCTTACTGAACAGAGTAGTACAGTGAACTTCAACAGTTATGTTCGACACTGGTAACCAGGCGGGTAGAGGAGTACCATGGAGGAATTTAGGAGGTCGACTAAACAGCAGCCCGTGGAGTAGCAATTCAGCAGCAGCAAGTAAATTTTCTTTCGAATGCGGAACCAAGAGTACAATATTCACTACGCTGACTACAAAATTCAAAGAAGATGGAATCGCCTCCAAGCAGGCAGCTGATATGCGGACACAGCGGTAGCGCAGATAGCAGGATCCTTTCGGCGCACAGTGAGTGTCGCAATTGTGGGGGAAGATGTTGATCTTCTAGTCATAATGATGACCTATAAACTCTCTCCGCTGTATATTTCCTCAAGTCTGGGAGAGGTATAGCCCTGCAGCTTCTGTACCATCGGGAAACAGCACTGCCAACCACATGTTCTTTCTTCACGCAAGGAGATGTTCCAATTTTGCGTCCACGATATTCAGCCAAGGTAAGGATAAGTTTTTCAACAAGTTCTCCAAATCCTGGGATATTGCATCATGCTTTATTAAATTCGCTGATCATTCAGCCCATCCAAAAGAAATAACAGCTTTTGGTATGAAATTTATGACTGCTCTTGATGGCGATAGTCACCCAACAACAGTCACATATACTGTGCTTCTTGCATCCAGAGCAGTGGGTCTGAAAGCTGACGAAGCATGGGCTGGCTCGAATAAACACGTTGAAACTCCAGTTCCAGAGATGCTTCTTCAGCTTATATCTTGCAGAAGCCGGACATATTGCCGAGGTCGGTGTGGGTGTAGGCTAGGAGGACCGTTCTACAGGAAACTGTGTCAGCGATGTGAAGGGTCATACTGCTACATCAACGACGAGTTTGATACGACTTGACGAGCCCTTTGCAGTACTACTATCTGAAGTAGCTGAAGTGACGGAAGCCATTAATCATGTAAGATTATTTACTTCTATGAGCGTTTACTAAGAAATTTTTCCCTATGATAACATTAAATATTCAGCCACAATTTTTTATTTGAAGAACAGCTGTAATAAACTTTTCAGCCTGGATCTGTCATAGTCTACACCTTCCATTAGCCAAGACCGTTCACCTTGACGTTCCAGTAACCAAGAAACATTGCCTAGGCACCCAACAGCCAAACGCAGACAAGTGGAAAAATTGCACACATGACATCATTAAAGGTATTTCTTAATTTATCGATAATTCACTCCACAACCTATATGTCTTCTGTACCATCATTCTGTCACTAAATGCCTTCTTTCTTTTCACGTTCTTTCTTTTGCACTTGGAGAACCTACTCGAAGTAATGACCTAATCCTGTGTCGACGTCCCTTATTTCGTGACACATGGCCAGCTCTATACATATTTTATATTCGTCTTTCTGTTCTGTAAATATAATTTGTTAATGTTTTTATCAAATAGTATTTCCTAAAAATTCATTCAAAACAACCTCTCCTAATTATAATACACCGCAAATGCCACGCCAGTAAGAGAGATAAGGTGAGAGGGGTCATTTTGCTGTAAAATGTAGAAGGGACTCTTCGTAATTTTCGATTTCTCCTCTCCACTGTTACGAGGTAATTGAATGCTACAGACAACTCTTGTAAGAAATCTAATGTACTGTAACGTGGTGTAGGTGTTTATGTTGACACCAAGTATGATTTTGGAGTTGTAGGGGTTGGGAGTGGGCGTTTTAGACGTTTTAGAGAATGGATAAGATAATCGCTGCATTTAAGCGGCCTCTAGCGCTGAATCCGTTGGTCAGATATGAAACCTGATTTGTGCATTTCATTTAAAATTTTTCTTTTTTAAGTTCGTGAGAAGTGGTCACATTCTAAAAAACGCACAGTTTTGTAGACATATGCGAAAAACTGAAAGAGAATGAGAATTTTGAGATTTTTTGCATTTTTCTTTGCGAAGACGACCTCGTACAAGGTAGCAAAATTGAAACTCGGATTCAGCTCAGCAAAAAACACATAGAACCGCTGACAGGAAGTCTTTCGCGGCAGTTTGGCGTTGACGTGGCAATCAGCCTACTCTTTCGGAGTCCCTTACGTAGTGGTTTCTGCTGAGATACTTACAATGTCCGATTATTCCCTCGTTTATTTAGACACTGCACTGTTCACCTGCAGCATTCAATTCACGCATTGTGGTAGTTGTCGTATACGTTGTGTATGGTTTGCAGTCAAGTCTCAAGTGCCAGTAACTATTTCTTTCATTCAATAATCATTACAACCTTTACTTGCAAAGCAGCCAGTTTTTAAGGGCCAGGTAGATCGTTTCTGTTAGCCATGGCTACACGAGCTAAACTGCATAAGTCACATATTCCGTCCCTTTATCTAGGTTGAAGATATTTCAGAAGGCATGAGCTATGAATTACGCTTTTACATAGAGCATCTGTGGTCGTACCAACATGGTTCAACAATATACATTCAGAACGAAAAGAACGCAGTCAGTTTGTTACTCGATGGTTAAGCATCAAAAATAGTGCCAGCTGAAGTCTACAAGTCACTAAGCGTGTACTCTTTTCCACAAAAAGACTGTACCCAGTTTTTGGAAGGAATCACCGATCATAAGTGTACACCAGAAGTACAGCAAAATTGACCACAAAACCAATACCCATTATTATTGACATTAATCTGTTGCACAGTCTTAGAACACATATTTGAGGTGAGTTAGCTAGAACAGAAAGACTTCCTCCATGCGAACCAGCATGGAATCAAAAACATTGCTCATGCGAAACCAAACTCGCAATTTTCTTGCTCAAGTTTCTGAAGACAGTGGTTCAAGACAGTCCGATACATACCATACATCTTGCTTCAATAATGTATGTAACACCAAACGACAGCAGTGGTTATTAACAAAACTGTGATCTTAAAGGGTATCATATGAAATTTGTGACTGGAACAGTTATTTTTTGGAGAGAGAGAGTCATCGACAGACGAGTCCCAAGGAAATGTGTCGAGATCCATGCCGTATACAATGTGTATGTATGACCAGGTGGATGCTGACATTAACCTAAATTTTTTTTCCAGATAATGCAGTTACACATACAGAAAGACTATCTGTAAAATTTTATTACGTTGTAATGTGTCGAAGTGTAGAACAGAATGGCATCTTGCTTTCAATATTTAGAAAAGCTGAAATGCGTACGTCACATAATTTGAAAATGTAATATTCTGTGTCGAATATAGTAGGCAGCTACATTTCTAGTTAATTGACTCTTACAAATATACTACTGGCTGTAGGTGGTACTGGTTGTAGGTGTCGCCACCGGATTGTAGTCTATCGCGATTGCGGTTTATCGTATCGCGACATTGCTGCTCGCGTTGGTCGAGATCCAATGACAGTTAGCACCTAATGGAATCTGTCGGTTCAGGAGGGTAATACGGAACGCCGTGCTGGATCCCAACGGCATCGTATCACTAGCAGTCGAGATAACAAGCATCTTATCCCCATAGATGTAACGGATCATGTAGCCACTTCTAGATCCCTGAGTGGGGACGTTTGCAAGACAACAACCATTTGCACGAACAATTCGACGACGTTTGCAGCAGAATGGACTATCAGCTCGGAGACCATGGCTGCGGTTACCCTTCCGCTGCATCACAGACAGGAGTGCCTGCGATGGTGTTCTCAACGACGAACCTGGGTGCACGAAAGGCATAACGTCACGTTTCCGGATGAATCGAGGTTCTGTTTATAGCATCATGTTGATCGCATCCGTGTTTCTCGACATCGCGGTGTACGCACATTGGAATTGTGTATTCGTCATCGCCATACTGGCGTATCACCCGGCGTGACGGTATGGGGTGCCATTGGTTACACGCCTCGGTCACCTCTTGTTCGCACTGATGGCACTTTGAAAAGTGGACGTTACATTTGGAGGTGTTACGACCTATGACTCTACCCTTCATTCGATCCCTGCGAAACCCTACATTTCAGCAGGATAATGCATGACCGCATGTTGCAGGTCCTGTACGGGCCTTTCTGGATACAGAAATTGTTCGACTGCTCCCCTGGCCAGCACATGCTCCAGATCTCTCACCAATTGAAAACGTCTGGTCAATGGTGGCCGAGCAACTGGCTCGTCACAATACGCCAGTGACTACTCTTGATGAACTGTGGTATCGTGTTGAAGCTGCATGGGGAGCTGTACCTGTACACGCCATCCAAGCTCTGTTTGACTCAATGCCCAGGCGTATCAAGCCTGTTATTACGGCCAGAGGTGGTTGTTCTGGGTACCGATTTCTCAGGATCTATGCACCCAAACTGCGTAAAAATGTGATCACATGTGAGTTCTAGTTTAATATATTCGTCCAATGAATACCCCTTTATCATCTGCATTTCTTCTTGGTGTAGCAATTTTAATAGCCAGTAGTGTACCTGCATACAATAATCTATAATGTTATGAAATGACAGAGTCATATCCACTCGTATGCAGTGTAAATGCATAGAACATAACCAGCGCTCAGTGTCATAGAATGAGCACAGAATACCAAGCATTGTCCATCCTGCAGCAGCGAAACGCTTTCGCGCAATCCACTTCCCGGGAGGCGACTGCTGAATCTGACCATTCTGGAGGAAACTTCCGTGTTACGATCCACTAACGTATGGCGACAGCCGAACGCTAGGCCTGCGCCTAGTAAGAGACATTTCCATGTGACAATTTGAGTCAGACGCATTTAATCCCCCTTGGACCAGCCCATCACCAGGCGCAAAAATTGGGCTATACTCAGCCGCTCGGTCTGTCTCAGTTGCCTCTGTACTGGTACAGCCAATTCTACAAGTTCCTGCCACCAGCCAGGTAACTTTCGTAATGGGATTCGCTCGAGACTAGTTTTAAGTGTTTAGTACAATGTACCCTATTCTTCACCTAACGCTCTGTCTGCGTACAGTTATTTTTTGCAACACGGTGACATGTGGCAATTGTCCACTATGTCCTACCAAAATAGAGTAGTAAATTAGCCACAATACTTCATTTTAAAAACTAGCTTGTACAGTTATGCATTAGGTGCATCTCGTTTGCTTCTACAAAACTCTATCGTCACAGCTGAGTTTTCCTTGCTTCAGAAACTGCTGACAGTTCACGTCACCGCCTTGAACTTTACACCTTACTTCTGCATTTACTGCAATGAGTTCTACGTCGCATATTTTGTGATTTAGTCCATCTGCATTACCACGAGGTTCACCTGAATGATGTACAACTTCAAATTCGCTTAACCATAAATTTCAGAAATTCAAACAACTAGTTGGACCTTTAAGTACCAAAAGCCTTTTCGGTTTAGAACGATGTGTTGGACTTCCAAACGTCACCCATAAGGATAACAATAGCATACGGGATGCCAAAAATTAGCGTGTGCATTTCTTTTTCGGTAGTTGAATAGTTCTTATCAACCTTTTTGATCCATCAAGACGGGTTTTCTTTCTAACTACCTCTTGGCTAAAAACACAGTCTAGAGCCTGGCTGCTTGAATCTCATGACAACATACATTAAATACCTTTAGCTTTCTTCGGAAGTAAGGATTGGACCAGCAGCAAGTAATCCTTTTGTCGCCCAAGGGTTGCTTCTCATTCTAGTATTCAGTGAGATTTTACAACCTTCTTTAATAAAAATATAATGCGTTTTCCTATAAATTCAAATTCTCGAACAAATTTTCTATAAAAATTAGTAATCCCAAGAAGTAACTTAATTACTCTACTGTGATAGACACTGGGATATTCCTTAAGGTCTGAACAAGTCACACGCTGGTTCATACACCAGCAACATAGCCTAAATACCATTCTCCTGTAACATTGTATGACATTTTCGTAAACTAAGTTACCTCTTGCTGCATACAACTGACCAAAGACCTCCCAGAAACACACCATACGCATGTGCACCTGAATGTCCTTGGAGAATAAAATGATACCGTCTACGTTGACCTTACATCGTTTTAGCAGCCGACCTCATTGCACCATGTATAACTAAGATGGCAAAATTATCAGTGCGTTTTTCAAAGCGAATGACATCCTGCAATAACAGTAGTGACCAAATTGAACCATAAACGCTGTTTTGGGTGCGTCCTTCAGTGCTACCTCAGGTTGCTGGTATCTACCCCTTACATCCCAAAATAACGGCACTGCTTCCAGATTCTCCAAGGTATCTGCGGAGTTAGGCACAGGCTACGCGCTGTTAACTATCTGTTGGTTTAAGAATCTATAGAAGCAGAATATACAATTCTTACCATCTGCGGCGATTTTGAGAACAATGACTGCAGGTGCTCTCATATACAAATCCCTGCCAGTGCAGTTGATCAATAAACTCAACGACTACTTTTGCGCTAAAACAGTTGTCAGACTCTCATTCAGTGCTAGGACGTTAGAAAAATTTGGTCAATCTCTAAAGAAAATTCTTTCAAAACACTCGAGTTAACCATCCTACCCTATTGCTCTGTAGCGTGAGACTCATAACAAAAAGGAAATTTGTTCCAGGCTATATGAGAGAATAAGATCTCCATTAACAACAGTTTGTTGTAGCGTGATGGCTGAACAAAGTTTACCATTTTACTGCAAATAATTCTTGTGGTGTCACCGCCAGACACCACACTTGCTAGGTGGTAGCCTTCAAATCGGCCGCTGTCCGTTAGTATATGTCAGACCCGCGTGTCGCCACTATCAGTGATTGCAGACCGAACGCCGGAACACGGCAGGTCTAGAGAGACTTCCTAGTACTCGCCCAGTTATACAACCGACTTTGCTAGCGATGGTTCACTGCCAAAATACGCTCTCATTTGCCGAGACGATAGTTTAACATAGCCTTCAGCAGAGTCATTTGCTACGACCTAGCAAGGCGCCATTATTAGTTACCATTGATAGTGTGAATCATGTACCGGCAAGACCGACGTTCTTCATTAATGGATTAAAGTTAAGTATTCCACCAGCTACGTCCGTTTTTCTAAATTCTAATTTCCTTGTCCTGTTCCAGACCTCACACCAGCCGGCGTGAGCTAAAACGCGTGCCTTTCAGCCTCCTTCTAGTAACCCGGTGTTGGCTCTCCTGCCAACCAAAACATTAGCGACGAGGCAAACCCGCGTTCTTATCGATATTGCCCTGATTTACTTGTGTAATGGCTTCGTCACAATCTCCAGATGTACTGTCAGAATTTTATCGCTGACAGAATCGGCAGACGCAGGTCTTACTGGATGCCCTTGGACAGCTCGTCCAGGGTCTATGGGCAATGCAAAACGATGTGGCAGCCGCCGCTCCACCGCTAACGCAGCCACAACACGCTGTTGCACCAAGTTTTCGACCTTTTGATGCTACACTGGAAAGCTGGACGGAGTGGTCACGCCAATTTGGATTCCATCACGCCGCCTACAGAAGTCAAGGTAACGAGCAGCAGCCTATCTCATTATCGTGCGTTGGAGTGTCCACGTACCGTGTGATGGTCAAATTATTTCCATGACCAGACATAGCAACTCTGTCCTATGACGAAATTTTGTCTGCATTAGATGCGTATTTCAAAAATAATCAGTCAATGTAGTTGCGAAGAGGTATACCTTCTTTCGTACAAAATGTACGGCAGGTCAGACTAATCGGGAGTGGGTTGCAACCTTGCAAGGTCTTACTAGGGGTTGTGCTTTTGAGTGTCAATGTGGACTCCCTTATTCAGATACTATGGTACGTGATGCAATTGCACAGAACGTTTCTGATGTTCGTATAAGGGAACAAATTTTGAAACTAGTCAATCCCTCCCTGCAACAAGTGGTGGACATATTGGATGGGCAGGACACATTTGACTTTGCTCAAGAATCATTTGAAACTTCAACAGCCGTGTGTCAGGTTAACTGGCCCACCGGGCGAGCTGCACGGAACAGTAAACAGCCCATGCGCCTGGCCGCGCCGCTGCCGCCCGGCTCTCAGCCACGCCCACCGCGCTGGCAAGCAAATGCAGTGCTAAAATCATGCCGGCGGTGTGCTACTACTTATTTGCGTGAGAAATGCCAGTCACGCCAGGCTATTTGCTTTTTCTTCAATAAAAAAGCCATGTTCAGAGTGTTTGCCAGAAAAAGCTCCGATCGGAAACTCACAACCATTCCAGGCCCTTTGCTTCCTGCCGAATTCGAACCAAGGATACTCAGGCTCGTGACACTTCGCCCATGGATATTCATGTTGTTCATTCCACTCCGTCCAGTGCCACTCTCTCTAAGAGTGACTGTGTTTGTCCCACAAATTGTGTGTGTAGACATCGCCGGAAATCCCGTCAAGTCGCAAGTGATTTTGTACCAGTGTCAGTTCACGTTACACGAGACAGTCGCTCTTGTCATCAGCAGGACAATAAACTTTTTGTAGACTTGGTCATTAACAGCCGAATGATACCATTCCAGCTCGATACCGGATTTGCAGTTTCACTGATCAATCAAGACACGAACAAACAGCTGGGCACACCTCCGTTGTGTGCTGCAAATGTTAAGTTAACTAGTTATTCAGGTCAAGATATCCCCGTATTAGGACAATGCAGCCTTCTTGCAACATACAAAGGACAAACAAAACTTGTGTCATTTTACGTCCTTCGTTCTTCTTCTGCGGTAGACTTGTTTGGTTTCGATTTATTTCAGTTGTTTAACTTGTCTATAGTAAATCAGGTCCTATCAGGGAACCAGACTGTGCCTTCAGACAGTGTTTCTCGTCTATGTGAGGAATTTGCAGACATTTTTGCACCGAGCCTTGGTTGTGCTAAAAACTATAAAGCAAATTTGGAACTGAAAGTAAATGCGCAACCGAAATTTTTCAGAGCGTGCAATGTTCCCCATGCATTGTGTGATGAGGTCGCAAAAACATTACATGATTTGGAATCACAAGGTGTAATAGAACATGTGCAGGCTTCTCTCTGGGCATCACCCTTAGTAATTTTGCCAAAACCTTTGGGATAATTGAGACTTTGTGTGGACATCAAGGCAACAGTGAATCCACAACTAGTGATTGCAACTTTTCCTTTACCCTGCCCGGAAGATCTTTTTGACAAACTGTGTTCGGATAAATATTTTTCGAAGTTAGACCTAGCAGATGCGTACTTGCAAATACCAGTGGACGAAGAATCCAAGCGGGTTTTGGTGGTTATCACGCATCTTGGTTTGTATCTTTTCCAACGGCCGCCATTCTGGTGTGCATGCGCCCCTGCATTGTTTCAGCAATATCTACAACCTGTTTGTGCGTGGTCCCTACTGCATCCAACTATCTGGGCGATATTGTGATCTCCGGAAAGATGGAAGAAGAACATTTAGCCAATCTCAGAACATTATTTCAGGCCTTGTGCACAAAGATGGATCGCACGATCGCCCTATTGCCTTTGCTTCCAAATTGCTCTCGTCTGCCCAAAGAAATTATTCACAGATCGAGAAAGAAGCATTGGATCTCGTATTTGGTGTTACAAAGTTTCATGATTTCTTGCATGGTCGTCACCTTACCGTCATCACAGACCACAAATCTTTGACATCGGTTTTTCATCCGGACACGCCTGTACCTCCAGGTACAGTGCAGAAATTAATTCGCTGGTCTATTTTCCTCTCACAGTACCACTACGATATCTTGTATCGGTCCACTGCTAAGCACGGAAACGCCGATGCGTTGTCCTGTTTGCCTGTTGCTGAGGATAGAACATTCGATTCCTCCGAACTTGCTTGCATGTTCATTGATTCGGCAACCGATGTCGTGGTCGAATCCTTTCGATTGATTTTCGTCGCGTAGCTACAGCCACAGCTACTGACCCTGTCCTTGCTACCTTTCTGCGTTTTGTTGCTACACAATGGCCCTTGTCGAAGTCACGGATTGGGGATCCGTTGGTTCGTCAATTTTTTGCTCACGAGGAGAGACTTTTTGTTCGACGTGGTGTTTCACTGTTGCGTTCTGATAATGATCAGTCCTGGGTCGCGGTCCCACGTTCGTTACAGTTCTCTGTCTTACAGCTTCTCCATCAAGGACATTGGGGTATAGTGAGAACGAAACGACCTGCTCGTCAGCACTGTACTTGGTTCGGAATCGATGCCGCGATTACGAATATGTGCTCTTCTTGTATGGTGTGTGCCGTACAACAATCAGCCCCACCGCAGAAATTCTTTGAATGGCCAAAAGCCACTTCCCCTTGGCAACGCTTACACATCGATTTTGCTGGTCCACTCTGGAATGCTCGATGGTTGGTTGTGGTAGATTCATTCAGGAATTTTCCTTTCGTTGTCCGGATGTCTTCCACGACGTCATCTGCCACCAACCAAGCGTTATCTGCTATGTTTTGCATTGAAGGTCTTCCACAGACTATTGTTTCCGACATAGGCCCAAAATTCATGTCCGCAGAATTTCAGTCATTCTGCAAGGCCAATGGTACCCAACATCTGATGTCCGCGCTGTTTTCGCCACAGTCAAATGGTGCCACTAAACGATTGGTCAGGACTTTCAAGTTGCAGATGTTGAAGTTAAAAGAGTCGCACTCTCGGGAGGACGCGTTATTGCTCTTTTTGTCCTCGTATCGCTCTCAGCCCAGAGATGGTCGCTCGCCGGCTGACTTATTCCACGGTCGTCATCATCGAACCTTGATGTCTTTGCTACATCTCAACCAGCTGCGCCTCTGTCGTCCCACGGGATCTGGCGCTCGCCGTCTACTTTCAGCGACGGTGCCATCCGGTGTTACCGACGCTGCCTTCCATTTTGCCCCATGGCGACGCGCCGCGACCGCCACCGCCGCATGTTATTCCGCCGGCGACGCCCGCAGTGGACGCGGCGCTGCAATCGCCGGGCGCCTCCCTGGGTCACGCGCTGCTGATCGCTTCCGGTGACCGGATGTCCTCCGACACGGAACTCTTGCCTAATCCGGACCATATGTCGTCTTCGACCGTCGGGTGCCCAGACCCGATGGAGGTCGACCCTTCGGTCCCCCCCCCTGTCCCATCTGCGGGCGCATACAGCGCATGTTGGCGTGCACCCTGGAGCAGGATTTCACGCGCTTCCTAGCTCCCCGCGGTCCGAATGGCAGGGTGTGGGTGGCACAGCTTCGCCTGTTGTTAGGCTCCCTAACTCGTCGCATACGTCAACATGGGTCCTCCCCACAGCGGGCGGAAGCCTTATGCCACAACCGTACGCCGATTTGCGGGGGAGGAATGTGGTGTCACCACCAGACATCACACTTGCTAGGTGGTAGCCTTTAAATCGGCCGCGGTCCGTTAGTATACTTCGGACCCGCGTGTCGCCACTATCAGTGATTGCAGAACGAGCGCGGCCACACGGCAGGTCTAGAGAGACTTCCTAGCACTCGCCCAGTTGTACAACCGACTTTGCTAGCGATGGTTCACTGACAAAATACGCTCTCATTTGCCAAGACGATAGTTTAACATAGCCTTCAGCTAAGTCATTTGCTACGACCTAGCAAGGCGCCATTATTAGTTACCATTGGTAGTGTGAATCATGTACCGGCAAGACCGACGTTCTTCATTAACGGATTAAAGTTAAACATTCCACCAGCTACGTCCGTTTTTCTAAATTCTAATTTCCTTGTCCTGTTCCAGACCTCACGCCAGCCTGCGTGAGCTAAAACGCGTGCCTTTCGGCCTCCTTCTAGTAACACGGTGTTGGCTCTCCTGCCAACCAAAACAATTCTCCTTCTGAGGATTTCCTGAACACAGACTTTTTCAGAAAAAAAAATTTCCAGTAGTGACTCTTCTTGCATGCAGGGTTTTAACAAAGGTATCGCTGTTGCAGGTGGCTGATAGACAATGTTAGTGCTCTCCTAGAAAGTTATAATTTCAGTTTAAATGTCAACATAGACTCAGTATCAAATTGAATCAGGTTGTCGACTAGACGTAAATACATGCCTTCAACAATATATTGGAAATGCATTATGTGTGGGAACAACAGGAGGACATTTTCTGTGTATCCTATATTTCTGTGAGTTAATGGCATCAAGCACAATTGCTGTGAGATTACGACAGCAAACAGCAAACTAATTGAACAATTTACAGAAGATGGGGAGGCTAGTGCTTTGAGAGTGTTTCGTCTTCACCTGCATTTACGTACATACTCCTCAAACTACTGTACGGTGCATGGCACAGAATACCTTGTACCACTAATAGTCATTTCCTTTCCTGCTCCGTTTGTGATTAGGGCGACGAACAAACTATTGTCTACATGCCTCCATACGAACTCTATTTTCTTTTACCTTATCCTCATGGTCCTTTTCTGACACGCAGTTGCTAAATTTTTTCAACAGTGCCTCCTCCAGGGATTCCCCTTTATGTTCCATTAGTTTCTTCACAATTCTCACTCGCTGATCAAATCGCACAGCAACAAATCCAGCATCCCGCTTCGGAATTGCATCTATACCTACGTTTAATCAGACGTGTGGGAATCCCGAACACTCGAGCAGGACTCAAAAATGGTTCATAGAAGTGTGGTCTGCCTTGCAGAAGAATCTCACTTCCCAAAAATTCCCCCGATCAACTGAAGTTTACGATTCATCTTCTCTACTGCTGCTCTTCCTATTTCATATCGCTTTCCAACATTACGCCTAGATATTTAACAGACGCAATATTACAGGATTTTCTCTTCTACTTATCTCCGTTATCCTAAGTTTTTTTAGGGCAAGTACCTTTCATAACATCACCTAGAAATTTGGTCTAAGTCACCTACCATCCTCCCGCAGTCACCCAGCAACGACACCATCCCCTGCACCACAGCGTCATCAGCAAATAATCGCAGACTGTTGCTCGTCATATCTGTCAGGTTATTTAGGTATACAGAACCCTCTGCTTCGCTTGCGTAAAATGTAAACTCTGCCTGAAATTTTTTTTTGTTTTTCTGTAATAAAATTGTTACATTGTTCACTCACTGCAACACCTGAGCTTTTCACGCTAGTTAATGCAATGGAATCCGAAAGTAATTTTGACCAAAAAACGCTCTCGTAGCTGGGGTCGAAGGTTTTTGTGGAAGATGCTTACTGTATTCTTGTGCTGATATTTACATAGGAACTTTCATCCCCTAACACATATTTCTTTATATCCAACCGAAAAGTGAACTATCAATTTTCATAGCCTTAGCTTTTAAAGTGTTTTAATTAAACAATATTTCATTAATAATTTTCACTCCATATTTCACCACTTTAGAAGTTTAATTTCCGTAAAGTGAAAGACGTATTCCTCAAGTTTTAACAGAGAAGTGAAATACAAACTAAAAACCTTTTCATAATGAAATAATGTCATAAGAATTTCCATCCCCTATTTCACTTCCTTGGGGACTAAATTTCCTAAAGCACTGAAACATGTCTTTTTTTTAATTTTTAACCGAGAAGTCAAATACCAATTTTCACAGATGTAGCTTCAAAAATGCTTCAGCGGTTCTTTAGTAATGATATGTTTCCAAAGGAAAGTTACACTCACTCTTTTACTCTCTTAGTTCTTGAATTTCCAAGAAAGCTTCAATATGTATTTTTTTTTTCATTTCTGGCTGCCAATTTTCGTAGTTCTGTCTTCAAAATTGACTTAACAGCAACATATTTTCGAAAATCTTTTCATCCCTCTTTCACCCCCTTCATAAATAGAATTTCGAGCACACTCTTATTATATGACACGCGCAGTATGGGATCCACACCCTCACAAAAATTTCAGGTTTCTATCCATAGTGGTTTCGGCTTGGGCAGTGATGAGTCTGTGAATCAGAGTGGTCCTGTTTCACCCTTTAGATTTCCAAAAACAGTAAAAGACTTATATCTTTCGTTTCTAACCGAAAAGCCAAAAACCACTTATAATGATTCTTCCACAATGAAACATTTTCATAAAACATTTCACAGCTTCTTTCAGTCCTTTAAGGGCTGAATCTTCAAAATAAGTGTCATGCATTTTTTTTTGTATTTTTAACAGGGAAGACGAATTAAAATTTTCTTAGATATAGCTTCAAAGATCCTTGCAAGATGAAATATTTCAACAAAGAGTTTCATCCCCTATTTCACCCCATAGGGGTTTCATTTCCAAAAGCAGTGAGACACGTAATTTTCATGTCTTACCGAGAATGCAAAGTTCTATATGCTTAGATCTGGAAATGCGTTCATAACGAAACATTTCACAAAACATCTCATATACTATATCACCCCTCACGGGTTGAATTTCCAAAAACACCGGAACACATTATTTATTATCTGTAACCGAGAAGTCAAATGCCAATTTTCACAGATTTAATATGTTAGTAGCTCTTTAACGACGATTTATTTTCAAAATAATGTCACCAACTGTTTCACTCCCATAGGTGTTAAATTACCAAACATGCTCTACCAAGTATTTCTTTATTTCTAACGAAGGAATTAAATATCAATTTCCGTAGGCTTAGCTTCAAAATTGCATTAATAGCGACATATTTTCGAAAACCTCCCATGCCCTATTTGAGGCCCTTTCGTTGTATCTTAAAAAAAATCCCTTCTTAAACGGCGCCTACAATATAAGATCACCACCTTCTCCGAATTTCTAGTTCCGAGTCTTAACAGTTTGGTCCACGTGACAATGAGTAAGTGAGTGAATGAGTCAGCCAGTCAGAACACGGCCCTTTATACAGTACATCCACAAAGTCTCTCCTCAATATCACAATACGTGCTGGAGTGTTTTCCTGTTTCTTGAAGGCGTAATTCAACACGCTTACATTACTGAACTCCTTTACCAATGTTTCACGTAATACAGATAATAAATAATCGCTGTCTTCAAATCCTCTATTATATTTCCGTTATTTCGCTACACAAATATTTTAGTAAAGGAAAGAGTCTAACAGAGACACATCCGGTAAGCGCGGGGGTCACAGATATGCCGTCTGAGAAGTAGCGTTGTCTTCGTCGAAAAATGAATTACTCATCTCATTTTCGTTTAGTAGGAAAATAGCTGGACAAATTATCTGGGAATAATAGACATCGGAAGGGACGGCAGTATTGAAATAGATCAAACCTATAATTCGCGCTCGCGTTATGGCAGCCCGCACTCCGAATTTCTTTGCGTACAACGGCGTTTCCATTACGGTTTGTTGATTTCCTGATGACCAATTTGTGAATTTTAGGATTAATGTTGCCAGACAGTTGAAGCCAACCCTCATCAGTGAAAAAAGGATCAATCTAACACACCAAGTCGACGTCGGGTAACAAATAACTGAAACTATTCGCAGTAAGCGTACTCGCCAGACAGTTGAAGCCAACCCTCATCAGTGAAAAAAGGATCAATCTAACACACCAAGTCGACGTCGGGTAACAAATAACTGAAACTATTCGCAGTAAGCGTATTCGTTTCACATGGGCCATATAATGTAAATGTTGCACAGCGGTAACTTCATTCTGTTACACTATGTGATCAAAAGTATCCGGACACCCACTAAAACATACGTTTTTCATTAATTCCAGGTACTCCATATCAGAGACCTTAGTAGTCATCAGACATCGTGAGACAGCAGAATGGGGCCCTCCGCGGAACTCTCCGACTTCGAACGTGGTCAGGTGATAGGGTGCCACTTGTGTCGTACGTCTGTACTCGAGATTTCCACACTCCTAAACATCCCGAGGTCCTCTGTTTCCAATGTGATAGTGAAGTGTAAACGTCAAGGGACGCGTACAACACAAAAGCGTAAAGGCCGACCTCGTCTGTTGACTGACAGAGACCTCCGACAGTTGAAGAGGGTTGTAATGTATAATAGAAAGACATCTATCGAGACCATCACACAGGAATTCCTAACTGCATCGGGATCTACTGTAAGTACTATGACAGTTAAGCGGGAGGAGAGAAAACAGGGATTTCGTGGTCGAGCGGCTGCTCGCAAGCCACACATCACGACGGTAAAAGCCAAACGACGCCTCGCTTCGTGTAAGGAGCGTAAACACTGGACGACTGAACACTGTAAAAACGTTGTGTGGAGGGACGAATCACGGTACACAATGTGGCGATCCGATGGCAGGAGGTGGATATGGCGAAATCCCGGTGAATGTAATCTGCCAGCGTGTGTATTACCAACAGCAAAATTCGGAGGCGATGCTATTATGGTGTGGTCGTGTTTTTCGTGGAGGGGGCTTGCAGCCCTTGTTGTTTTGCGAGGCATTATCACAGCAGAGGGGTACATTGATGTTTTGAGCACCTACTTGCTTCCCACTGTTGAAGAGCAATTGGAGGATGGCAATGACATCTATCAACATGATCGAGCACCTTTTCACAATGCACGGCGTGGCGGAGTGGTTACACGACATTAACATCCCTGTAATGTACTGGCTTGCTCAAAGTCCGGACCTGAATCCTATAGAAAACTTTTGCGATGTTTTGGAGGGCCGACGTCGTGCCACGCCTCGCCGACTGACATCGATGCCTCTTCTCAGTGCAGCACTCCATGAAGAATTGGCAGCTATTCCCCAAGAAACCCTCCAGCACCTGACTGAACGTATACTTGCGGCAGTGGAAGCTGTGATGAAGGCTAAGAAGGGTGGGCCAACACCACACTGAATTCCATCGTTACCGATGGATGACGCCACTAACTTGTAAGTCATTTCAGCCAGGTGTCCCGATACATTTGATCACTTAGTGTACGTCCCTCGTTCCTTGGTTACGGCCTTTTGTGCTGTTGAAAGAGAGACTTTGGCTCCTTGCGATAATCTCCTCACTGAGTTTGTTTGACTCCGCAACATGAGGTTCGAAATGTGGGCAAACCTCCGTTCTGTTAAAATTGTGGGCCTATGAGTTGGTGGTTCATCATTACCTTAACCCCTTGTGTGGAATTTGCGAATGAAATCGCCGGACGGAGTGGCCGTGCGGTTCTAGGCGCTACAGTCTGGAGCCGAGCGACCACTACGGTCGCAGGTTCGAATCCTGCCGCGGGCATGGATGTGTGTGATGTCCTTAGGTTAGTTAGGTTTAAGAAGTTCTAAGTTCTAGGGGACTGATGACCTCAGATCTTAAGTCCCATAGTGCTCAGAGCCACTTTCACCATATGCCCTTCATATGTGATTCACAGGATAATGTGCGAGAAAAGAGCAAGCTGAGTTTCTCATAATCGATGCTTTCTAAGTCCGTGTCCTGATTTGTGGACAGAAGCTTCTTGAACCATGAATTTACTTTCAAAGCCTTTTCTTAAGAATTTACTTTATTTACTAGCGATTCATCAAGAACATTAACACTTTTAATCACACTATGAGAGCGTGGAAGTAGTTGCCAATGGGTAGCTGAAGAAATAAATACATTTTTTTCTATAAATGCAATTTTTTTAAACAAATTTGAGATATTAATCAGAAAGGACGTTTATATATATATATATATATATATATATATATATATATATATATATAATAAATACATATACATATATATATATATATATATATAGTATGAGCTTTTGGGCTAAGGACCTTGCCGATCCCTTTTAACACGGCCGTAGCCACGACCGCTCAGCACAACCTCTGAAAGTCTACACTGGTGCAAATCAGCAACACACCAGATTCCTTTAAACTAAAAATTTTAGCAACTCACACAATCACATAAACTATGCGCCCCGTAAGAGGGATGGAAATGTTACAAACACATTAAAAATTATGTGCATCCGAATGTGAAACTTGTTTTTAAAGGAAAACTCTTACGGTGGAAGGGTGGCAACTTTATATACTAAAATGACCATTTAAATAAAAACACATTAATGTAGTCTTATATGAAATGTAGAAACATGCTCTTCATTACACATATACCGCCTCTCAAGATGATAGGCAAGATAAAAACATATTTCAGGAATTCGGCCTTTACACCTTAAGCTATAAATTCGTTAACACTGAATCCGACAAACATGACAGAGCCAGCTACACTAGTGGCCATTAGAATTACTACACCACGAAGATTACGTGCTACAGACGCGAAATTTAACAGACAGGAAGAAGATGCTGTGATGTGCAAATTATTAGCTTTTCAGAGCATTCACATACGGTTGGCGCCGGTGGCGACACCTACAACGTGCTGACATGAGGAAAGTTTCCAACTGATTTCTCATACACAAACAGCAGTTGACCGGAGTTGCCCGGTGAAACGTTCTTGTGATGCCTCGTGTAAGGAGGAGAAATGCGTACCATCACGTTTCCGACTTTGATAAAGATCAGATTGTAGCCTATCGCGATTGCGGTTTATCGTATCGCGACATTGCTGCTCGCATTCGTCGAGATCCAATGACTGTTAACAGAATATGGAATCGGCCGGTTCAGGAGGATAATATGGAACGCCGTGCTGGCTCGCAACGGCCTCGTATCACTAGCAGTCGAGTTGACAGGCATCTTATCCGCATGGCTGTAACGGATCGTTCAGCCACGTCTCGATCCCTGAGTCAACAGATGGGGACGTTTGCAAGACAACAACTTTCTGCACGAACAGCCGATGACGTTTGCAGCAACATGGACTATCAGCTCGGAGACCATGGCTACGGTTACCCTTGACGCTGCATCACAGACAGGAGCGGCTGCGATGGTGTACTCAACGAAGAACCTGGGTGCACAAATGGCAAACGTCATTTTTTTCGGATCAATCCAGGTTCTGTTTACAGCATCAAGATAGTCGCATCTGTGTTTGCGACATCGCGGTGAACGCACATTGGAAGCGTGTATTCGTCATCGCCATACTGGTGTACCATCCGGCGTGATGGTATGTGGTGCCATTGGTTACACGTCTCGATCACCTCTTGATCTTATTGACGGCACTTTGAGCAGTGGACGTTACATTTCAGAAGTGCTACGACCCGTGGCTCTACCCTTCATTCGATCCATGCCAAACCCTACATTTCAGTAGGATAGTGCACGACCGCATGTTGCAGGTCCTCTACAGGCCTTTCAAAATGCAGCAAATGTTCGACTGCTGCCCTGGCCAGCACATTCTGCAGATCTCTCACCAATTGAAAACGTCTGGTCAATGGTGACCGAGCAACTGGCTCGTCACAATACACCAGCCACTACTCTTGATGAACTGTGGTATCGTGTTGAAGCTGCATGGGCAGCTGTACCTGTACACGCCATCCTAGCTCTGTTTGACTCAATGCCCAGGCGTATCAAGGCCGTTATTACGGCCAGTGGTGGTTGTTCTGTGTACTGATTTCTCAGGATCTATGCTCCCAAAATGCGTGAAAATGTAATCACATGTCAGTCCAAGTATAATATATTTGTCCAATGAATAACCGTTTATCATCTGCATTTCTTCTTGGTGTATCAATTTTAATGGCCAGTAGTGTATTATCGTATGGCAGACAGACACTAACTGCCTAACAATTGCGGACGAGAGATAAACGAGCAATCTGGGGACGAGAGACTGACCAAGCAAACAAGTATAATTTAACAAATAACTGAAACAATATATCACGAATCACTTAACTTCTACTAACTGCGATTTCTGGCGAAGGCCTGGCGCAGCACCCCCCAAAACGCTCTCCCGAACCGTCCGCTGCCAGACGCTTCAGCGGAAACAGGAAGGCGCGCCGATCTCCCGCCTCACGGCATCGCAGCTCGCGCCGGCCTCACCGATGTCGTGGGTTGACTCCTGTTGCTCTTGTGACGGCCGCGAAGCCTCTACCGCTCGCTATACTGCACGGGCCAGACAGACCTAGCGACCTCATATGCGCCGACGCTCAAGACGGACAAGTCATCTTGTGTCCCACTGCGCGACCGACCAACCGACTGATCCAACCGCCAATGCCCATTGCCTAAACAAACTCGAACAGACTGGCGGCGTAACACATACTAGCACACCGGACGACAGACAGACACTCACTGCCGCACAAATGCGAACGAGAGACAGACCAACAACTGGTGACGCGAGACTGACCCAGCCTCACTCCGACTAACTGATCAGACTCCCGGAACTGACAGACTGCCGCCGCTGCCGAGCTCATAGAGTCTCTTGAATGCACGTGAGCAGCCCACCATTCCCCTTTCGCACCAGAGGGAGACACCAAAGCTGCGATTGCCACAGCGGCGCCACCGCCAGAAACGGACGGTGACTGCTTCACACAAAGCGCTGCGGCGCGCTCTTCAAAACAGTAGTTTTTACTACGGATCACTTCTCCATACCATGAAATTCTTTGTATTATACCTGAGAGTATTTTCATGAATACCGAAGTTAAGGAAATATGTCTGTATGATTTTTTTCAGTCGTTTGGGAGACTGCCCTAAGTGAGAGATTCGCGATAGAAGATATCTAAGGGGTCAGTGTCGTAAAATCCTCTCTTTAACCGAAATGAGATTCCATTCGGATCTTGTGACTTACCTGTTTTCAGCTTTTTCAGTTGCTTCTCTACTGCAAGGATGCGTATTACTTTGTCCTGCAAAAAAAAAAAAAAAAAAAAAAAAAAAAAAGGACATCACACACATCCATGACCGAGACAGGATTCGAGCCTGCGACCTTAGCGGTCGCGCGGTTCCAGAGTAACGCCTAGAATCGCTCTGCCACTCCGGCCGGCTCTTTGTCCTGCATACAGGAGCCTGTGCGGCGATCAAATGACGGTATGTTGTCATGAGCTTCTGCATTTGTGATTCCATAAATGCGGAATTTGAAACTTCAGACTTCCTCTTGCTGTCTTCAGTAGTCACACAAGACTGGTCAATGAGTGAATGGATAGAGACCTCAGGCCTGCTTAGTGATTTTACACAGGACAAGAATATTCTCGGGTTCTCGGCATAATCTTTCGTTTAAGTATGACGGTTGTAGTAGACGCATGCCTCATGCGTTGATGTTTTACAGACGCGCGAATTCCTACCAACTTCTGTTTCATGTGCGCGTTCTTTTCTGAACGGAGGGTACAGAAGTCCATGCTACCTAAACATGTGACGTAACGCGCTCTTCCGCACATCGGAACATGAATTGTCCACCTACTTTGATCCTGCTGCAGATCTGCACACGTAAATCCTGACTGCGGCTGCTTAAGAGATCTCAGAGAAGCAATGTTGAAAAAGCTGAAAATAGTCTTGTGAACTCTAAAGAATAAATTGGAAATGGGTTGCTGTTCAAATGTCTAAGTTCAATGGTGCTTTTAAACTTGCATTAGGATTTTTTTTATTGCTATTAAGCAAGATGTGTTCAAATCATTAAAGTTCCTATTCACAGTCCTCGTCACACTCAAACAGCCAGAACTTTTCCTATCCAATTCCGAAATCACAGTAACACAGTCAATAAACTGCTATTTACTTCTGCACTCGGCATTCAGTGGTTGTCTTTAAATAAAGTTTTTACTCGCCATAAATACTCAGTAAAAAAAAAAATACTTAGTACCGCCAAGCTTTTAGTTCAAAGTTTACACACGCAATTTTCTCCAGAAAAAAAATCTCTCGACTCTTAAAATTTCACAAATAGTTAATGGTATACACCAGCTACCTTTATCACTGTACCGAAACGCTGAAGTTACAATACCACTTCGTTTTACACATAATGCGTTCGGACACTTTCAGCATGACCGGCTCCTTCGAAAGCTAGTCCACCACCTCCTTCTTCTCTCTGCCTCTACAATCCTCTCTATCTCATGCGTTAGGTGGCAAACCGTCTCACTTCTCATTGGCTGTACAGAATTACGACCAATCAGAACTGACTTTCAGGGCGTGACTCGCACCAAAATGTAGCAAGACCCAACCACTGCTCTCAGCTCACTGACGTCATTAAAATAAGCAACTCAAAACTCTCTTGTTAAACAAATAAAATAAAATAAACTTTAAGCTGTACTTCACGTCTGGAATTTAACTGTACAGTCGCGAACTTTCTAGCTGTCTCTTACATATTCATTGGACATCCATCATCCACTAGTAGGGGAACCACTGGTGGATTCGTTCCCTCGATACAAAGCTGGAACACTTGCAAGTTCCTATAGAGAACTACAAACTGAAAATTTAATATTGGTGAATGTCCCACATACACCCACACAAGTACTCTCTTTCACAGTCATCCTAACACAAAACATAAATATATACTTGAAATTCTTAAAGTTATTACTACAGCAAAATTACGAAAGGTTTTCTAAAATGAGAACTTTCCTAATTTGAATCTGAACACTGAAGGTGTCATCATATCTTTTCAAATAGTCACAGTTGGTGAAGTATTAACATATATTAGTTTTTTGAGTGTCGGATAATTACGTTTTCTACTGAGTTTTCTTTTTTTTGTAACTTCCAAATTTTGACAGTTATTAACTTCAGATTTTGACAGATTGTTCCTTCGCACAACAGGACGTTATGTACTATATATGAAGTTCCTCAGACAATTTCTAGATCAATTATTAATTTTTGTAGTTTCAGAGAATGTAACTACTCTGTAAACGCCTCTCCGCTACTTTCACACGCTGCAGTCATACCATATGGTCATGACACACGTCTGCAGGACGCAACTCGTCCGTTGCAGATCGCATACGATACTGACTGCTTACACTGGAGCCCACATACATTCATACAAGAAAGCTTCAATAGACAAATTGGTGATCGCGCCCTAGCTGTGACGCCTCAGACATTGTCCGTATTCTGTTATTAAACCACCGTTGGCAATAATTACTCTACGCCATCATTTTAGAACTAAACGATGTCCATGCTAATAACTGCTTATCTGTTCCTATTAGCAAAAATCCTGTGCTTGGCATCTTAGTGAATTTATTAATTTTTGTAAGCGTGCTTGTTACAGTGAAAATATCATCACTAATACCTGTCTCTATTCTGACACTAAGATCAGGCCTGTTTGGAACCGCAAGGTCTAAAGTAGTTCTACTGCGTGAAGGCTGTTGAACTGGCTGGTCAAGACAGTTTTTGGAAAATGTGTTCAGATGTATTTCGCAAGAGTGCCTGGCGTGCTATCAGCAACAAATCCACAGACGTCTCAGTCTATACTCCATAGTTTAGAGCTGTCTCCAACTTATATAGTATGATCTCGGTATTTCTCCAGTACTGGTGTTGGACAGTTTTTGAATAATTGTTGGAATGTTGACGGTAGGAAAATCCATTAATTAAGTTGAGCTCACCTACAACAATCACAGGCCCCCGGATAATTTCACAGTCAGACTTCATTTCGACCACGATAGGCACACTGGTTTTCATTTTCGACTCCAATGAACGCTTCCCTTCCTATGGCGTCTAGTTTGTATTTTAGACATATATTCCGTGTCTCGTTAAATATGAACTTCAGATCTCTCTCTTTGCATTTGATATATGGGGAAATTCACGTGATTGGCAATGAACCACTAAAACACCTTAAATTCCTAATTAAAGGTCAGTTATCACTGTTAGTGTAGAAGCTTTGCATACTTTTACACAGAATTCATATACAGCTTATTCTATCTGGCATACTGCAGAGCCACATATTCGATATATTTGCCGTAAATTAAGGGTCTCTGCACATTCAATATACATTGAAGTTCCTCCCTCACTAGTTACTATCTTAGTTTGTACTTGACCCTTTAGAGCACTGCGGCCCATATTATTCGCAAATTAGAAATTATATCACTGCTGAAAATCTAATTCTGTTAATTTTCGTATTATCGCAGATGACTATCTAGTTATGACCGACATCGAACAAACACCTGAAGTGAGTAATCCGTTTTCAGTTCTCTGAACGAAACGTTGCCCTCAATTTGTTTGCAAATTGGAATTGAGTGGTGCATTTTCATATCAAAATATAATACCCACCTTAAGCATCATAACGTTATTTTTTA
The DNA here is from genome assembly GCF_021461395.2 of Schistocerca americana. NCBI lineage: Eukaryota > Metazoa > Arthropoda > Insecta > Orthoptera > Acrididae > Schistocerca > Schistocerca americana. Next base: position 70,744,923 of record NC_060119.1, read on the forward strand.
CTGTCATATGATGGACTGTCATCAGTTCATTTTATACTTTTTGTATTTATTAACGCCGCATATGCGAGGAGCAATGGAAGCAAGAAGTTCTAGAAGACATGAGAGGCAGCATATGAGTGAGCGCACGGTCGATTCTGCACCATGAAGCACTGGAAGAATGCGTGTTGGCGAAAGAACACTTGACCTCTTGAACTTTGACCTTTCCTTCAGCGTAATGAATGCGTTCATATTCCGTCGCTTCCACCGAATTCAGACGAATAGACCCATTGACTGGTGACAGACTTCAAGCACTCGTTCACCGACCATTACATACTGTTGGAAATGAGTTCTTTTAAATTTGATACCTTTTAACTCCTAGACGGGTTTTATACATCTTGTACTCATGCTTCATCTAACATTCCGTTGTCAGAAGTGGTTCACACACCCGTTGTAATGACTTGCATGGATTAAGATTAAAAGAAAGTTATCGTCAGATAATCAAAGGACCGAAATATAGAAAATTAAATCATTAAAGGGATTGGCGATTGCCGCATCTCGTGGTCGTGCGGTAGCGTTCTCGCTTCCCACGCCCGGGTTCCCGGGTTCGATTCCCGGCGGGGCCAGGGATTTTCTCTGCCTCGTGATGGCTGGGTGTTGTGTGCTGTCCGTAGGTTAGTTGGGTTTAAGTAGTTCTAAGTTCTAGGGGACTGATGACCATAGATGTTAAGTCCCATAGTGCTCAGAGCCATTTTTTTTGATTGGCGATTATCTGTGGCACTTGCAGTCGGAATTATTTTCTTAATCATCATTATTTTATTTTCGAATTATTTTTTCTTCCCCTTGATTATCACATATATATATACAAGAGGCATACATAGGAGAGACATATTCGACTTTGTTCACTTCAGAATGGTAATAGACATCATAAGAGGATAAACAGAGAAACAAATATACATTTAACGTATATCAGCAGAACACACTATACAGTACACAAATAACTGTCTATCTTTGGCAAACCCACCGTGCAGCATCTTCACGTTCTCACGGTGCGTTGACTTACCCATCAGATCACAGGCGTACGCAACACCAGCTGAATAAACTGAATATCAGCGGCTGCACGTTAAAATGTAATGAATCCAAAAGTCTCCTGAAATCCGCAAACCATAAGATTAATTACAAATAATGCTGTTGTTGTTTTTGTGGACTTCAGTCCAGAGACTGGTTTGACGCAACTCTCCATGCCACTATATCCTGTTCAGGCTTCTTCAACTCCCAGTACCTACTGCAACCTACATCTTTTTGAATCTGCTTAGTGTACTCATCTCTTGGTCTCTCTCTACATTTTTTACCCTCCACGCTGCCCTCCAATGCTAAATTTATGATGCCCTGATGCCTCAGAATATGGCCTACCAACGGATCCCTTCTTCTAGTCAAGTTATGCCACAAACTTCTCTTCTCACCAATTCCATTCAAAACCTCCTCATTAGTTATGTGATCTACCCATCTAATCTTCAGCATTCTTCTGTAGCCCCACATTTCGAAAGCTTCTATTCTCTTCTTGTCTAAACTATTTATCGTCCACGTTTCACTTCCATACATGGCTACACACCATAAAAGTACTTTCAGCAACAACTTCCTGACTCTTAAATCTATACTTGATGTTAACAAATTTATCTTCTTCAGAATCGCTTTCCTTGCCATTGGCAGTCTACATTTTATATCCTCTCTACTTCGACCATCATCCGTTATTTTGCTCCCCAAATAGCAAAATTCATTTACTACTTTAAGCGTCTCATTTCCTAATCTAACTCCCGAAGCATCACCCGATTCAATTCGACTACGTTCCATTATCCTCGTTTTGATTTTGTTGATGTTCATCTTATATCCTCCTTTCAAGACACTGTCCATTCCGTTCAACTGCTCTTCCAGGTCCTTTGCTGTCTCCGGCAGAATTACAATGTCATCGGCGAACGTTAAGGTTTTTATTTCTTCTCCGTGGATTTTAATTCCTACTCGGAATTTTTCTTTTATTTCCTTTAGTGCTTGCTCAATATAGAGATTGAATAACATCAGGGAGAGGCTACAACCCTGTCTCACTCCCTTCCCAACCACTGCTTCCCTTTCATGCCCCTCGACTCTTATAACTGCCATCTGGTTTCTGTAAAAATTGTAAATAATGTTAATAAGATTAATTACAAAGTAATAAGTTTCATTAAAAACTTTAGTGACATAAATGTAGGCCTACTTCACGGTACAGGGAACAACGACCCTCCGTTAGACGGAGTACTAGTAGCAAAACGTAATCTTACAGTGAGGTGACAAGTCTCATGAGATATCTCCTAGTACCGTGTCGGACCTCCTTTTGCCCAGCGTAGTTCCGTAACTCATTGTGGCTTAGACTCAACAAGTCATTGGAAGTCCCCTGCAAAAATTTTGCGCCTTGCTGCTGCTGCTGCTGTATCATGTCTCCGAAAGTGTTGCCAGTGCGAAATTTTGAATACGAATTAGCGACTCGATTATGTGTCACATGTATTCGATGGGATACATGTCGGGCGATCTGCGTCTCCAAATAATTCGCTCGATTTGTCCTGAATGTTTTGCAAAACAATCGCGAACAGTTAAGGTCCGGTGAAAAAATGGCTCTGAGCACTATGGGACTCAACTGCTGAGGTCATTAGTCCCCTAGAACTTAGAACTAGTTAAACCTAACTAACCTAAGGACATCACAAACATCCATGCCCGAGGCAGGATTCGAACCTGCGACCGTAGTAAGGTCCGGTGACATGGCGCAATGTCATTCATTGAAATTCCATTATTTTTTGGAACATGAAGTCCATCAATGGTTGCAAATTGTCTCCAAGTAGCGGCGGAGGTTCGAAATCTCCCTCAGGCATGGGTGTGTGTGCATTTGTCCTTAGGATAATTTAGGTTAAGTAGAGTGTAAGCTTATCAGTTAAGTCCCATAAGATTTCACACACATTTGTTTCTCCAAGTAGCCTAGCGCAACCGTTCTCAGTCAGTGATCGGTTCAATTGGATCAGAGGAGCCAGTCCGTCCTATGTATCCGTATCTCACAAAATTATGGAGCCACTGTCAGCTTGCAGAGTACCTTGTAGGCAAAGCTTCATAGGGTCTGCGCCACACTTGAACCGTACCATCAGCAATTTCCAACAGAGTTCGGGACTCATCTGGCAGCGCCACGGTTCACAAGCAGTCTAGGGTGCAACCGATATGGTCACGAGCCCAGAAGAGTGGTACACGTGACATCGTGCTGTTAGCTGTGGCACTTGCGTCGGTCGTGTGCTGCCATTGCCCATTAACGCCAGATTTCGCCGCTCTGTCCTAACAGATACAGCCAACATTGATTTCTGCGGTTACCTCACGCACTGTTACTTGTCTGTTAGTAGTGGCAACGCTACGCAGACGCCGCTGCTCTCGTCCGTCAAGTGAAGGTCGCCGGCCACTGCGTTGTCTATGGGGAGAGGTAACGCCTGAAATTTGGTATTCTCGCCACACTCTTGTCGAACTCGGAGTATTGAATTCCCTAACGACATGTCCTATGCGTCTTGCTCCAACGACCATTTCTCGTCCGAAGTCTGTTAATTTGCGTCGTGCGGGTATAATCACGTCTGAAACCTTTTTTCATGAATCACCTGAGTACAAATAACAGCTCCGGCAATGCTTTGCCCTTTTACACCTTGTGTACACCAAACTACTGCCATGTTTATATGTGCATATCGCTAGCCCATGCCTTTTGTCACGTCAGCATATTACAGTAGTACAATGTCGCATGTAAAACAACTGATTATTAATTTTCTCAAATTAAGGAATGCAGGCCACTCGTCATATTCTGTTTTTCCTCTTCGACAGTGAGGGATGTATTTTTAAAAGTACAAAAACTGATAACGTTCTACAGTTCTAATACGTTCAATGAACAAGAGACGCCGCGCGGAATTAGCCGAGCGTCTGAGGCGCTGCAGTCGAGGAATGGGCGGCTGGTCCCAGCGGAAGTTCGAGCCCTCCCTCGGGCATGGGTGTGTGTGTTTGTCCTTAGGGTAATATAGGTTAAGTAGTGTGTAACCTTAGAGACTGATGACCTTAGCAGTTAAGTCCCATAAGATTTCACACACGTTTGAAGTCCGCCCCGGTAAGTGAGTGGTTAGCGTGACAGGCTGCCAATCCTAAGGGCCCGGGTTCGATTCCCGGCTGGGTCGGAGATTTTCTCCGCTCAGGGATTGGGTGTTGTGTTGTCCTAATCATCATCATTTCATCCCCATCGACGCGCAGGTCGCCGAAGTGGCGTCAAATCGAAAGACCTGCACCAGGCGAACGGTCTATCCGACGGGAGGCCCTAGCCACACGACTTTTCCATTTTACACACGTTTGAACACTCGAACAAGATGAAGCACGTAAGTTGCTCTGAAGCGCTGTAAATGTTGTACAACTGGTCGCAGGCTGTCATATGATCAGCACTGACGGAAGTAATAGCCATTGAGTGGTGTGCATGTCCCTGTCAGTTGTACGGAATCAGCGCAGTTTGATGTGTCGACTTGGATATGTCACGGAATGGCAGGAAGCAGCTTTCGTGTTAGAGCTTGCCCGTGTACACTACTCAAATTAATTTGCCAGAATCGTTGCTGTATCAACTAGAACTGCCCATCGTGTCTAAATGGAGTGATGTAACACTGGTAGCCTTATAAAAGGGCATAGGAGCACAGATCCCATAAAGATCCTGAGCAGCAGGCCACCGAAACGAATCCCAAACCTTTTCGACTACAATCGCTTTCATGTCCGAAAGAAATTACTGCTTCTAATGAGTGCAAGATGGGTTCGACTAACATTCTAACGCACAGCGCGAAGGGAACTGTACGCAGTGAACATGTGGAACGAGGTAAGTCGGAAAAAAACCTGCGTTCACACTGAAACTTTTAGATGCATGTCTGCAATATATCAAAAACTCATAAAATGACAGTAACTGTGTAGTGCAATCCTACGAGACAAGATATTGCCTCATTTCAGAATAATGCATTGCATCGAGTACTTCGACGTGATGCGGCGATGAATATGTAGTGCGGGGGGAGGGGGAGGGCGGTGTATACCTAAACCCAGAGGGGCTTGTGTTACGTTACGTGGAAGTTTTCCGGAACATTACATGGACACACTCAATCAGGGGATTGTAAACGTGATCGTGGATAGTAATTGCAACATTATCGGTGGAATCTTCCTGATGCGAACGCTTTGGACGGCCGTCTTCCAAGGCGACAATAGCAGCGTTCACAGAGCTGCAGGCTTATGTTTGTGACTGGACTAACGCTCGGGTACATTAACGTGCCCCGCACGGCTCGCCCTGCGGGACCATTTCTGAAAAAGACTGAAACGTAGCGATCATCGTTCCCGCAGTTTGACACTTCTGTAGTTGTGAATGAGTAGCTTCAGTTGCATAAGGCGCATGTTACGGAGTCTGTCAGCGCTCTTCCTCGCCTAGTTTAGGCCATTATCTAGGCTTCTTGAGGTGACAAATTTTTCATCGAGGTTGCGTAATACGTAGACTATCTGTACCCTAAACAACGGAGAACTGAAGAATGGATGAATAAAACATCCTTAAGTGTCATTTCTTCACAAAACTCTTTTTCGGTGCTGTAGTGTTCTCGACATTCTGTTGCCTATCCCTAGACATGCTCCAAGTCTTAAAATCGTGGACACAATGTTTCAAACATTCATTACTAGATGGAGGATGGTAGAAGAAAAGTGAGCAAGGGCTTTGTGTCGCAAGATTTGTACAAGATGGGTGTATCACCTAAGGTTATGAACCCATTCCATGCAATGCCAGTGCATCCAGTACACTTATTGAATTTTAAAGATGCTGCTGAAACAGTGTCATCGATTGAGACGTTTAAGATCTCTAACTGTAGTTCAAAGTGTCTCATATTCATCCATCTCAAATAATTAGACGTTGTTACCCTGAAACCGAGGAACGGACTAATTTCAATATCTGAATAAGAGGAAATGTCATAGCTGATATACGTCGTGCCATTCTTCAACTGGAAGACCCATCTTGCTATTCAGTTGCAAAACCGAAAGCCCTGTTGACGAAGTTGTCATTTTTTTTCTCAACAATATTGGTAGTTCTACTGTAATCTTTGCAACCTCTGGACCCAAGAATAGATTATGTGAGAAACAGAAGACAGTAGTGAAGGATTTTTTTTTTCCTTGACTATAATTCTGTTAATTTCTTGATTTTCTTGGGAAAAAAACTTAAAAGATGTGAAGAAACAGTTGAACTAGTTAAAGCTCACTGCTGTATTTATGTCTTTGTATTGTCACAGTAATGTTCTTAATAATTTACTTGTTTTCTAATGTGTCTCATTATTCTGCGCAGTGGTGAGCATAGCAGCATAATTGCGTTACATCAGGGTACCTTCTCTGATTTTTGGATGCACATAAATCATACATAAGCAGAGATACGTTCTTTTTTGTTCTCCTGACAAATGTCTCATTCAACAAGATCCAGTATTGATGTAGCCTACAAATCAGCTAAATATAGAAAAAAATATGACGGTATTCCTCTGATGAATGCTATGCAGTTGTGATTAGTGCGATCAGAAAATGGAAAGGCGCCAAATGTGAAGCTCTCCTAGCTATGTTTTTGTTATCAGCAAGACATATATGAGTACTACTTCCATGGAATGTGTCGGTATCTGTTGTCTGCTTCCATGCACTGATGAGTTCGTAAGTTGTATCTCTATTTAAGTCGTTCACAGAGAGTCAAATTTTCACAGTCTCTTTTTGACTGCGTCTGCATTTCAAAAGTCTGTTGGGAACATCAAGTACAGAAATACAGGGATATTTGCTGCTGTCGAACACTATATTATGGAAACTCACAAGTTCGCGTTTGAAATTGTCAGTGGTGAGTAAAAGAGGTGTCTTGCCCATTGAAAGGGCTCGGGAATGGCAGGGCATCCCCTTTCACACATAACGTGAATTTTGTTCACAACTACCCTATTAGAGTGACTTTCCCTTATCTAGAAGGGAGGACTGGGGTTGAATTTCATACAGATCACCATATGTAAGGGTAGTCGGCGCATCAGAAAGAATCAGACTGCATAAAATAATATCCACCACGATCAAACAAAAACTACTCATTGCATTTACAATTAATTTTATCATATGATGAGGAGCATTTTCAGTACGGATCTTTGCAGTCTTGCAGTGCTAGTATTTCCTTGATACCTTTATAAATTGGGTGAACACTTTTCATCGAAAGTCGGATTAAAACAACAATTTACTATAAATCGAAATTAAAGTTGTACAAAGCAAGCATAATTATTTAGTACACATTTACCTATGGATGTTAATAAAAGACTGGGGGATATAGAGGGATACGGCCTAAATTCAGCAGTCACCCACAATACCAGCGTTCTAAATGGAAAAGCTGACCATACTGAAAAGAATTTACTCTAATAAGTAGTGAAAGGTAAGAGACGGGATCCAATAGCTGATACGTAAATATGTTGAAAAGACAATTAAAGCGGCCTCCCGTCCGTAAACTAATAAAATTCATAAACTCGTTCTGCAACACCTTGATTTACAAATACGAATAAGAAGATACGTGCGTCATGCCAATCCTGGTTCAATTTAGATATCGTGTGCAGAGCTACTCGCCACGTGTTCACACGTGGGCGGCAAAGAAGGGAAAACCTAACATACAAAGGCCGTTATGAAATGTATACTATATGGGAAAAGGAAAGACATTCGCTGAAGGTGAAGTAGTTACAAAGAGGACTGAATTATGAAACTTCCTGGCAGATTAATACTGTGTGTCGGACCGATACTCAAAGTCGGGACCTTTGCCTTTTGCGGGCAAGTGCTCTACCAACTGAGCTACCTATTGACGACTCATGCCCCGTCCTCAAAGCTTTACTTCTGCCAGTACCTCGTCTTCTACCTTCCAAACTTTACAGAAGCTCTCCTGCGAGAGTACTTGCACGTGAAAGGCAAAGTTCCCGATTTCGAGTCTCGGTCCGGCACACAGTTTTAATCTGCTAGGAAGTTTCATATCAGCGCACACACCGCTGCAGTGTGAAAATCTCATTATGGAGGACTGAATTATACCGTACGTGGTGACTGAGAGTCCCACGTATATTACGCATACTGCAACCGACCCTGCTCTGACACCAGGTACAAAAACAAAATTGCAAAATGAGGAAGAAATAAAAGCAATGAGGCACAAATCCTCCAGAAATTAAAGATCACCAAACACTTTGTGTTCGCGACTCAATCCACTTCTGAACCTAGCAAGAGCACGCATGCTTACCAGCTTGCAACCGTCGTCTTCTGGATCTCGCCACCGACTCTCCACGACTGCTAACCGCCTACCGGCCGTAGGTCCAGCAGAGCCGGGCCTTGTAGGGGTGGGAATTCGCGCACTTTTCACCGACCAATCAGGCGGAACAATTCTGTCGCCGATCTAGCTGCCGTTCAAGGAGACATTCCTGACTTTTCAGAATGACTCGTGATAGGATAGATTTTATTCAGGGAGTCGTCATTGAGGCCTCTTTACAGAGCCAAACGTGCAGGAGAAATTGAGTTTTAGGTTGGTACTACTAATTAGAAGAATAAGAAGAAGGAACCTAACTAACCTAATGACATCACACACATCCATGCCCGAGGCAGGATTCGAACCCGCGACCTTAGCAGCAGCGCGGATCCGGGCGGAGACTACTGAACATGTAAATAAAATAAAAGCACCTTGCTCCAATCCTCTCTCCAGTTTCATTATGCTGTCAATACTGAAACGTTCTGCAGAATAGCAGGCATGCTACAACCATATTAGTAATGATAATAATATTACAATATCGTAAATCGTAAATAAGTGAAAGAAGTGCAAGGTAGATGCACGTCTTTCAAGAGATATACTCCATCTTTTGAAAAAAAAAAAAAGACAACAGAACTTTGTGTAGAAAGAATGAACAGTAAAAAAATCATTCAGTACTTGTATTCCAATGATGGTATACAACGATGAGTCAAAACATAATGACCACCTATTTAATAGCGCCTTGGTCCACTTTTCAAACACAATAGAGCAGCTATTTTGTTTGACACTGCTTCTACAAATGCCTGATAGGTTTCCAGAAGCATATGTCCTCAGTTTCCTACTCACAGGTCACTAAATCGCGGCAAATTACGGGACGATGGTTTGTGGGCATGCAGCTAGCGCCTGATGTGATTTCCAATGGGTACAGATCAGGGGCATTTGCTGGCTAAGACGTCAATGTGAGTTCACTAACACGCCCCTCAAACCGCTACAGCGCGATTCTGGCCTTGTGTCGTGTAGAGTTATCCTGCTGGAAGATGTCATCGCCATTAGAGGAAACTTCAACCGTGGAGCGATGCAGATAGTCCGCAATAAGGTTTAAGTACGAGTACTTCACTGCTGTCACCGTGTCTTCTAGTTACACTACCATAGTTCCAGCAGAATCCCAACTCAGTATACCCCACAGCGTAATTCAAGCACCAATTCGCCTGGATGCCGGCGTTTAAGGACCCAAACATGGTGTAAAATTAAATGCAATTCATTCGACAGGCGACATATTTCTATGAACCCACGGTGAAAACTATGTGATGCTGTGCCCACTGCAATTGTAACTGTCGATGTCGTTGGGTCAACACAGGAAAAAGTGTGATGTGGAGCTCCACGTTCAACAATGGCCTCTGAACGGTGTGCTCCGAAACACTTGTGCCTGTACCTGCACTGTACTCTGCCCATCCTGGATTACTCAGTGGGTTATCCTTCTCCGCTTTCTGCTGAGATGTGGGCGTCCAGTGCCATAAGGTCTACGTGGTATTTGACCATATTTCAACCACTTTCCATACATGCTCACGACACTAGCACGCAAACAGCCGACCAGCTTCGCCGTTTGAAGGATTCCCGTAGCTCCACAACAATATGGCCTTTGTCAAAACAGCTCATATCAGTGGATTTCCGCTTGTGCATCTCATAAGTTCGCTATTGTGGCTTCCCATTCGTCTCTCTCCTGCTTAAATTCTTTCCTTACTGCGTCACGCGCCCGCAACACCACCAGGGAGCATTCAACTTATTGGTGGGCAGTGGTCATACCGTTTTGGCTCATCAGTGCACGTACCAATCTAAAATGTTTTTCTGTGTGTCACACTCATAACACATAGTCATATCTCTCAGAGCTATGTGTGTCCTAGCTAAATAAAAAATCTTTAAATAAGAGAGGCAGTTGGTTAAGTAAATTGACAACATTCATCAATTTACATAACCTACTAAGATTTTTGTTTAACGAGTCTTTTATTGACAACATTAAGCAACAACGATTTTCACTTCAGAATTTTTTTATTTAACTAGGGAGACGTAGCTCTAAGAAGTAGGACGATGTGTAATGAGTGTCAGATACTGAACGACATTTGAGACTGGCATATATTGCAGAATGTAAATTCAAGTATTCAATGCATTTTTTATAGTTCACTTATTATCCGCAATTTTCTGTGTTTTTAGATACGAGTATGGATAAGTGATGAGCCGAAACCGGTGATCAGTAAAGGAAATTTGAGAACCTGACGTAGGATCTCTATCGACACATGTTATACTACCACATACAGGGACCAATAAATCATTTATATATGGTCTGCAGAGTATATTACATGCTACGGAGTCTTCATATTATTCTGTTTCTTTTACCAAAGTTGAAACGGTGTAGAGTTTTGTAGACGTTGACAACGAGAACTCTTTAATTAAATTAGATAAAAACATTCACTATATCAGCGTCTTCTCTGTTACTGAAGGCTGATAAGGAAATTTTAAACTTAATTCTGTGGATTATAATCATCGTCGTCATTATCACTCCTGTGTACGCATTGCTATGGCCATTTAGGTTTCTGTATTAGATAAGCAGCGTAGATACCATCCAATAAGACGGCTACAGTAAACTATCGGCAGACGCTGCACATATTGATTCTATTCCGAAATACAAATTCCCAGTTTCTATGTTTTTCATGCCATATGTTCATCTTCATTGTGCCTCGTATCTAATTGAGTGGAGATTATACGAATTTTGAAAGATCATTATTGTTTACATTTTATCTTTCTCACTCGAAGTGGGTATAACAGTTAATGGATGCATGATAGCATTAAGGACTGTTAATTTGTCATTTCCATTTTCTGACATAGTGCAATTCCTCCATAGCTTCATAACCCATAGCATACTGAATACAATTAGAAGATATTGCGATACGACTATTTTATCCACCTTTGTCGCACAGAAACGTTTGTTGTGTTAGCTCTAAATTTTGCTAACAAGGCACAGAAATTTTAAATTCCTTTGTATTTTCACATGTAAAGATATATCATTATTATTCCATGATCAATAGGGTTTTTGCAAAGTAACAACTTTCATTCACAACTGAACTAATTTACCCATAAAGTTCTGGCAACATGGTTCCTTGGAGAGAATAATTGTAAATAGAGTAAAGTGGTTCCACCGTGTTTCAGGAAATGTATACTACATCCGCTGCTTGTGAGGAACATTCTGTTCTCCGACGGAGGGAACTTGTTCCTTGTCTTTAAAGTGCCATAAATCGTGGAAGCTATACCCTGATCTATGTAGCGATAGCAGAAAGTCTATTTTCCTGAATGACTGTAGCACCGCGGGAGTAGTATAAATGATGGGAGAATCTCCGTAATAAAGTAGAAAAGAAACGGATATTACCGTCGTAAATCTGCTGGAGAACTGGAGCGGAAAGGAGGGATTGTGGCCGCGAAACCGAGGAGTAAATGAGAAAATACTGGAGAAGGAATTAACACCTGCTATGTAGTTTTCAGTTATTTCTCTCAGCAACGGTAAGCTAAGGAATGACTTTGCGCGGAAATGATGATAAAGGAAAGAGAGGTATTAGTGGATGTAACAATGTGTTGAGGAAATATAATTATTGGTGTGTATTATTGACATAAAGAAGTTATCATCATAATTTCTCGAATAATCTGAAGTGTGTACCAAATGTATGACTAGAAGACTCTAAATGCAACAATTACTGGCTGACAGTGTTACACACACTTTATCGTCAAAATGCGGCAGTTGGACTAGTTTTTTTTATTAATGTCACTAGTCTGTCATAGTATCCATGTTGCAGTTATGTGCTACTAGCGATCGGCAAATAATGTAATTACGATTTATGTGGTTCGTTACCGAAGTCTACATTGTTTTCATCAAAGTACCTTCACAACGAAGAAGCCTGTAATATCTAACAACGAAATGTACAACACACTGTACAGAGTAACACTACAAATATGAGACAAAACACGTATAGTTTTTCCACTCTGTTTTCAGTCTACTCTCTCCGTATACAGTATTGCACGTAAAGGAAATAGAACTATTCCCTCATTGGTGCTGTTGAAAATTTAGACCACTATGATCACATCGATGCTCCACCATCTGTAAAACACTTTTATATGGTTTGACTACAGTATTTATTCATTTGCTACCTTACGCGTTTCGGCTTTCGCCATTTTTAAAGCTTACAAAATCACAGCAACTGGTACCAGTGAAGGAACATTACAGTAACAGCATAAGATCTACTTTAAACACCGAAATTAGGCACTCATCAAAAATATGTAAACACATTCGTGCGTAATAAGCCAATTGGATTTATCCAATAAGGATACAAAGTTTCTAATCAACCTTTGGTGATGACAGCGAGTGGAAACCGATATTTCAGTATAGTGATAACGTGAACTGAAGATATCTGGTAGGTGAAATTAAAGTCATGGAGATTATGAAACATCACAATTTTCAGTATTCAGAACTAATGTACGATTAATGAAAATTGCAAGCATTAACAGCTAATAATTTTCATTTGTTTGTCTATTAAATAATACGATTAGTTTTATACAAAGCGTTACTGATACTTCTTATTTTCGGCCTTAATTTGTCTTATTTTCTATGTGCAATTATCTCTGTCTTAGATCTTTATACTTTGGCCTCTATACTAATTAGTATATTCCAACCTTTAATCCTTTGTAGAAGAGAGTTAATTGGCTGATCAAAACTCATAACTGCAAGTTATATTATAGACTTCTGAAATTCATGCATACATTTTTCTGTTACAGCATACACGTCCTGCAAAATTCTTATCTGCTTGATCTTAAAAAGTGAATAAAATATTTTACAGTTTTTTCAGTTGTATAGGAAATAAAATTAAATATTTTGACGTGGATGCTTTCCATCACTACTGATTGTGAGCAGGAATGAATATCTAAATACACAAACTTCCTTGTATATGTACTTGCTGCTGTTTTATCATTGTTTTAAGTTTTTCTATTACAGCTTTAGTTTAATTTATTACTATTATATTTTTCATACATGTACATTTCATTTAATACTTTTATACTCCTTGATTGGCGTGTAATGTTGTAATTTGTCATATATTGGTCTATTTGTTCACAGAAGTGATTTCATCCTTAATATAACTGCATTCTTAGACACTGGCTTACAAATCGTTCACAGTTTATAATTCTCTAACAGTAGTACATTGTTACATACATTGTCACACACTAGCACTTGCTAATTTTCGATATGTATGCTGAACAACTACAGTTGGTTTATATAATTTAAAATTAACTACACTATGGAACAGATGAACGGAAGAAAATTCTTGTCTGTAGGAGTTTAGTATTTTCGTTACTTGTACATTATTTTTGTATATATTCTGCTTCACACGTAGATGTCTACATATATTTCACCACATAGTGTACAATGTTCAGATCACGTTCATCCGCTGCGGAGAGAGGGGCAGCAGGAAGGGGGAGGGGCGACCAATGAATACAGCTTTGAATCCCACAGCACATGTATTAATGACACTCACACAAAATCATTCGTGTAATCTACATAGACATTTGATATAGTATCCACATGTTGGGTGAAGCCAAGGGGAAGTCAGCTTTGGTAGGTCTTCCAAATGTAGCAGGATTTATGTTGATTCCCAGAGGATAAAATAAAATAAATACTACTACTCTCTACATTATATTGGAGAATAACGTTCGTATCCCCTGGTATCTCTATCTTCTGCCATATCGCAAACAGAGATTGTGCACCATGTAACAGTCCAGCTAAATGTTTACTACCTCAGACCCAACGGCCAACAGAAAAATGAAGCCACTGTCACCTGATTAGTTCGACTTCATTGTGAAAGTTGTGGAGAGCTGTGTGGAAACCATTCAACATCGGGTCTGTGGAACAAACTTTCTAGTAGCCATATGTCTGTGACATTTTTCTTGTAAGATATGTAAACTAGCGTTCTTCAACATAAAATACTGAAAATAGGAAACCTGTTACTGTTAACAACATTTCTAAGTGTTATCACTCATCATTTTGAAAGTAACCAGTCGTATCTCAGATTTGATGTGAGTCTGGAAATCCTGGATCCCACACATTTTTCATAATCTCTTTGATATCTTCATCTTATTTTACCCTATGATGAACGATAAATATGTTTCTCAGTGCTGCTCTCCAGAGTACAAGTTAACAGATCCTGATTATCTTACATATTATCCACTAACATTCTGTACATAACAATCTGTCTGTGAATATTATATAGATAACTAATATTCAGCATATAAGTCAATAACACTAATCTACATTTTATGTCTTTATTGTTTAAAATTAAAGGCTCTATTTTACTGGAAACAGAATTTTTCCTGAGCATAGTGAGGGAAAGTATATGGAACATGCCAGAAAAGAGAACATACATTAGTCAAATGTATCAATTAACTTATAAGCTATTCTTCCTTTTGCATACCATTTTTGTATGTTTTCAAATGTCAAATTTTTATTGTGGGAAACCATAATGTTATTCTGGAATTGCAAAGAGTGTTGAAGTTTTAAAAATGAGAAGGCTAAAATTTGTGTTTATTAATTTAAAAGCTATAGTTTTTTGCAAAGTATTACAATCAGATTTTAGGATCTTCAGTAATTTGGACAGTAATATTCCAATATTATCTTTCATATCAATATATAAGTTAACATCACTGTCAATAAACACTTCAATTAATATATTTCTCCTTTAAAATCATTGTTTCGCCTTTTCATGTGAATGAAGTTATTTCAACTTCTTATTTATATTGACCAATAGGAATTATTTAAGTTTCTCTCTCATAAAATAGTTTATTATTTTGTGAATAAATATTTGGAGTTAGAGAAGTTGTATGACAAACAACCATTGCACCCTTTTTGTAACTGTCTTTTAGGGGTACAGATAATGTACCTTTTAGAACCGATCCCTTATTTTTTGAATGAAATATGCAATGCATTTAATATTAACAAAAACAGGTGAATGAAATGTAAACCAAAACTGATTGGGAACCAAAAATATGAATTCCATAAAAGAAAAAAAAAACATTCGAAACTTTTACCTAATTCTATTTCATGTTTTATAACTTTACCAAGCTTATGCGGTATAGCAACATCAATGATCCGGAATTATATTTTAGCTACAGGGTGGTTAATCTGTAATATATCTAGCCTGAAAATTTAGATGAACAAACATACTTGGAAATCTGGAGAAAATAATGCTCCCTCTATTGAAAATGATGCTGAAATTACAGAATTAGATGATTGGGAAGAAAATCTGATGGTTTGAATAGACACCATATCACAGATGTAGAAGCACAACTGTAAACTTTCGTTTATGTTGCATAACTCCTTCTTGGTGTTGCATTTTTTTTTTCGTCTGTGTGTTAATAACACCTCAATGAAATAGATTTTATAATGTGCTTAATATGTAATAGGGAGAGAGCGTCAACGGAATTTTAAACTGATTCATAGATCTCTTCTGTTTTGCATTTATCCATTATAGATCCACAATTATGGCTAACCATTGACAATGCTGTATCTTCATATACCATGTGAAATCTCTGGAATATTTTGGAAAAATTGTAGGTTCAGTGCAGCAAGTTGGAGCAGGTTGTCCACAGAAAATACCAGCATCTTGAAAGATAGCTCGTATGCTATTAGATGTGATCTATCTTACCACTACATAAATGCAGCACATAAACCACCAGGTGGTAGTCTTAACAAGCATAGGACAGAAGCATTTGTGGCCTATTTTAAGGGAAGAATTTTACATTGTGTCTGATTACGTTTATTGAATTTCATTTCATGACTTTTTGGAATTTTTAATGGCTCGTGTGTGAAGAGTGGAACACAGCCAGATGATGGGAGCTTTAATCCAGAAATGCGTAGCAAGGATAATGTTTCCCATATTATATATGGGACTACACTTCCTTGAGGTCTTATATAATACACATACAGCAGGGATGAAATCAGGAATGAAAATCCGAGACCCCTGAATAACTGGTACAAAGAGCGCGAAATGTCGCCACAGACCTAGAATGAGGTAAGAATATTCTAGCTCAATGACCTGAGTTGTGCTAAACTAATGCAAAAAAGTCTATCGTAAAGAGTGTGTGAAGTGTTCCTGCCTCAGTCTCATAGTTGAAAATATTACTATAGTAGATAAGATAAATTATATGTTCTGCACAAGATCATGTATGGAGCATGTTGTCTGCACTAAGACCTGTGGTTTTGATATAATGAACTCCAATGGCAATAAAAATTACCTTCTGTAAGAGATTTGTAGTCCCAGTGGTACGCTCTACGTTTTGTTGCAATTAAGCAACAGTCTGTTACCTGTAAGCCACAAGCTAATATTATTGACAACTTATTTGATGACTCATATATTTAGAGTCGTGAGGGTCCGTGGTGAAACACTGTATCACAAAGCAACATCCAGTCTAAGCTGTAGTCCAGCAACACAAAAGCCATGTGACATGCACACAACGCCAGAAGCAAACATTGTATTTTGTCTCTAACACTCTTCGTATTTTTCGCGTAGTATTCCAGCCATGAGGAATCCAGATGGAACAGAGAAATCATTTGGATGGCTATGGTCTTTGACCAGATCTTCCCTTGATCCATAGACGCTGCCGTGATGGGTGGTGCGCGTTCCTCTATGATGCTGACAGACGCTGGTTAGTGAAAATAGGAAGGAGCATTTACAGTATATGCAGGGGCACCGATCTGGATTAATGAGCTATCTGGCCTTCTAACGTATACGATCATGTCCTCGCTTGTTGGTACTGCAAATGGTTGAAAGCAAGTGTAAACTACAGTCGTTACAATTCACGACGACGTGCTGCTCCACTGTATAGTTGTGTGATGACGTCATGGGTGAAAAATTCCATAGGCAAAATTGTTCCTCGTTCGGATCTCGGGGTGGTGACTTTGCTTTCTGAGGCTGGGAGAACATAATATTGGATCCCATAAATGCGTTGACTAGTTTACAATCTTAAAAGGGAACCTATAAGTTGAATTGAGATATGGGATGGGGTGGGGGATTAGCGATGTGTGATAGCAGCAAGAACAAAACTTCTACTCAGGTTAATATAGTATTATACATACAAAATCAGGTAGAGGTAATGAAGGAACTGGTCCAATAATGAGTAGTAAGTTCTAAAGAGCTTGAGCTGCAGTGAACATCACAGTGAACGAATTATAATAGTTCACATAGACATAAGCCCAATTACAATAGTTTGGGTTTATATACCTCTTAGTTCTGCAGATGATAAAGGGGTTGAAAGAACACGAACGGAAGAAAAGTAATTATTTTTTTAAGTTAAGGGACTGAAACACCAGAGTAAGAAAATGGCGAAAAGGGAAAATACTAGAAGAATATTGACTGGGGGACAGCAATCAAGTGTAACTTCATTTTAGTATTTCACACCGAGCACAATATGATGATTCGTAAAACATGGCTTAATAGTCGTGAAAGCAGAATATATAGTCGGAAAAGACTTTCAGATAACCGAAGGTTTCAGATAGATTACACAATGGCAAGAGAACGATATCGAAACTAGATTTTGAACCCAAAATACTTCCATCACCTGGACTTTGACCATAGTCTAATGGTTATGAGCTGTAGATTTAAATTTAAGATATAAGAGAAAGAAAGAAACTTAAGGCAATTGTAGCTGATTAATTGAAAGATATTTTATTTTATTCGATCAGCCACTCAAGCAGAGACGCACAATTGAGTCCGTTTCAAACTCTATCAGATGCTGATAACGTCCCACAACAGTATGCGATATCTTTCTCATAGTTGTCGCTCATATGACGCTATTCCTATCTCTTGCATCCGCTGCCTAGCGTGGTAACAATACTAAATGCTTGCAACAGAAATGCACTCGGTGTTAGTTCTGCCAGGCACAGAGAATTGCAGCTCTAGTGATGCACATACCTGACGCTGGTGTGTACCTATACGGTGGGGAAGGTGACTGGTCGACATCGGTTTATTGGGAGAATTTAAGGAAAGAGCGGTCCACCTGTATAGGAGACGACATATAGGATGCTGCTGCGACCTGTTCTTGAGTACTGCTCGAGTGTTTGAAATCCGTAGCAGGTCAAATTGAAGTAATTCAGACGTGGGCTGCTTGATTTGTTACCGATAGATTGGAACAATAGTTTAATGTTGCGGAGGTGTTTCATGAACTCAAATGGGAATCTATAGAAAGAAGGCTACTTTCTATTCTAGACACAGTAGTGAGAACATTTAGAGAACCGGCATTTGAAGCTGACTGCCAAATGATTCTCCTGCCGTCAACGTACATTAATTGTAAGGATCACGAAGATTTGAGAAACTAGGGCTCATACACCGACATACAGATAGTCATTTTCACTCCCTCTGTTTTCGAGTGGAACAGGAAAGGAAATGTCTAGTAATTCTACAGGGTTCACACCACCAAGCACAGAATGATGGTTTACAGAACATCTACGTAGATGTAGAGGTAACGTTGACATCTGACAATGTCTTCTGTTTTTTTTTGTGTGGGGGGGGGGGGGGGTGCGGGTGGGAGGAGGGGGCAGGCAGTATACTTTCTCACCTAAATGCTGATACCTCAATTATAACTCTTGATTTTCATTACCCTTCAGTCATATTCAGTGATTTAGAGATGAATGACCTCTGTGGGTAGCAGAAAAAATTTCTCCGAATTATAAATCCATATTTATTCAGTCTCATCAGTTCCAACTGTGGTATTTCCTATACACATGCTGATATTTTAGGGTAATACTGGAGAGAGAAGAATGTAGATGTCTCTAGCCTGATAAAGAAAGGTCGGAATTCCACATGATATTCCTTCAACCATACGTCTGAAGTAGACAGAGTAAAACGCAAATGGTATGAGGATAACAACACAGAAGTCAAGAAACAGCGAATAGGAATTAAATTATGCTGTAGCTACGTAAAATTTTTATTTGAGTACGAGTTTGTACACAAAGGTAAGGAGAGGTGGGCGAAGAGTGGTGTGGCGGCTGTCGTTATATACAATGGCGAACAAGTTAACAGAGTAGACAGAAATTTTGCTTAACTTGTATTTCTCCAAGTGTAGGAAGACTCGTGGCAAATAATGCAGCAAGAAATAGAGAGTAGCAGTATCAGTGCGAACAAGAATGACGCTCACTGCAGTAAGATGGACAGATAAAGTTGTCACTGGGCGATGTGTGCGTAATCTCACATAGTAAAGAGGCTCATACTGCGAGTGGGTTGAATGGCTGCCGGTGGCCATCCTGTAATGTGGTGGCTGGGAATGCTCGTGGTACTGAGCCGCTGGAGGCGTGCAACATTCGTCCGCCGGAGCTCGAACTACCGCTACCAGCATCTGGAGGGGAATTGCAGTTATGTTGCTAACTTTGACGCCCGTCGGGTTGTATCGATACGTGACATCACATATATCCTACCAGATCAACTCCCCATCGTCATGTGGCATAGATGAGCGAAGGATGATGGTGGGTTGGGGAGGAGCGATAGATGCTGGCAATAAGGAGACGGGAGCCGAAACTGAGCCCGGGACCAAGATTGCGCCCTAGCATACGTCTTGAGAATACTCGGCAGCACCAGCCGAAAAACCATCTAGAGAGCACCCACCCACATCCAGTGGCGGAGCAGCAAATGAAAACGGAGGCACTTCGATGACTGCAGAGGGACCTAAGGCAGTACGTTGGACAGCCACTGGGACGACGATGACGACGGCCGTGATGGAGCGTCGACTTCCATCAGCTCTGGGACCGACGCCGACGATGGGGTCCCCAAGGAACTGGATGCAACGATAGCTGCTGCGTTCAGGCCAGCATGGAATCTGAAAGCACAAAGCCTGTGGCATGATCACGCAGATCCCATGGACGAACTTGATTCTCGTGGCGTCTCAGCAATCCTCTTGGTCCTAGCAGGACAAACACAGAACGTGCAGGAAAACGTACAATGTTCCTTTCATTCCAGTTCGTTCTGTCCGCCATACAATCTGTAAAAGATCGAGTCCTTGGTGTGATACTTTGTCTATCCAGGCGGAATGGGTGCCACCAGCCGTGGTAGGTGCAGTGGCGTGGCTGGAAGGCAAGAAAAGCAACAGAGCTCGAGCCCATGTGTGACAGTTTGTTCATGTCTCTCTTAAATGTTTGTACAAGGAATTAAGTTTCGCTGCTGGATTACGGGAGGAATGGTGTACTCGTGATGTGTTTGAAGCCGGAGGTGGCGCAAGCTGTTCAAACTTGGTGCCAACAAATAGAAGTCCATTGTCTCTCACAATCGCTTCAGGCAATTTCTCGAGGTAGTACATCGATGACAAGACCTGGATTGTACAACGAACCATAACTGAGTGCATGGGAACACTGAAGAGAAATTTGCTAAGTGCGTCAACGACGATGAGCCAATGTATATTACAGTAAGAACCCGAGAGATCCAAGTGCAAACGATGCTTGATGTTTCGTCCATTCAAAGAGCCGCTGAGTTGGGACCGAGTGATATTCAACAAAGGCGTGGCACCGAGAAGTCAACTGTTCAGTTTCTGCACCCAGACTGCGCGAAGTGCAATGACGTCACACCAACCGCTTCGTACAATCAACACTCCATCGATCTTGTTGTGCCGGCCACGGTGGTCTAGCGGTTTAGGCGCTCAGTCCGGAACCGCGAGACTGCTACGGTCGCAGGTTCGAATCCTGCCTCGGGCATGGATGTGTGTGATGTCCTTAGGTTGGTTAGGTTTAAGTAGTTCTAAGTTGTAGGGGACTGATGACCACAGATGTTAAGTCCCATAGTGCTCAGAGCCATTTGAACCATTTGATCTTGTTGTAGCAAATGATGTGGGTCAAGCTGCAGAGTCTGTGCTACCACAACATGCAACTGGTCATTATTGTTGAAAAGCAAAATTTGACTTCGGTGAATTCCAAGGTTGTGCCGACGGGCAAAGTATCGGCGGACGTCAGAGATATGAACCTTTATAGCAGAACACGGACTGCCAGTGCAGATTAAATGCAACAGAATCTGCTAATCAGGATCCAATGCTATGGCTTGGCCAATTTCTCGGTTTTAAGTTGTGCAAAAAGCTAAAGCTATGCAAAACGTTTTGGTTTTGTGCATCAACAGAGCAGGAATTCGATTGTGGGGTAGCTACGAAAAACTTCTGTTTATGTTGTTTACGACTTCCTACACAATGGCAAGGAGAGGTGGGCTGCAGAGTGGAGTAGCAACTGGCATTGTTGGAAAGCTGGACAAAAGCATAAAGGATTAGCGAACGAGTTAACACAGTAAATAGTAAATTTACTTAACTTCTACTTCTCCAAGTGTTCTAAGATTCATTACTGATAATGCAGCATGAAATAAAGTCCAGCAACCTCATTCACAACAATAATGAGGCTTCCTGAAGTAAGCATGATTACTGGTGTCGTAGCCATGACTAGGCAGCATCTGGGTAGCTTCACGAAGCGAAAAGGCTCCAAAGGGGTTGAGTGGCTGCCACACGCCATCCTATATTGGGGTGGCAGGGTTCGTGGTACAGAGCTGCTGGACGTGTGGCTCAGCGAGCGTGCATCCTTGGGTTTATTGGATCCTGCATGACCAGTATTAGCATCTGACAGGAACTTGCAATTTCGTTGCCAACACTGATGCCTGTGGGATAGTGTCGATACATGATACCACAATTCACTGTATTAAGTAAAGTGAATGAAGTGGTCCTCAACTATATGGTTGGTTTGAACATGCGCATTCTTGCAGGTGTTGATAAACATGGTATGCCATTTCCTTCATTCCATTTCAAACTGGTTTACACATCCATGGCACGACACTGCATTTTTAACATTCACATGTCATTGACAAAAGGGAAATAATTGATATGTGACCCAATCTTTGGACCCACTTGATATTTTATCAACGACTTCGACAATCCTTAATAAAATCATAAAAATCCTTAATGAAATACTTAATAAAATCATAAAAATAAAATTAATAGCCGTAACCTTTCCGAATATTGTGTGATGTACGTACTTCAGAGGTTCTGCATGAACTACATTAGCAACTAGTAACACCTCTGCAGCATAAAACACGCCACTGGAGCAATGGAAAGGCTTTCGCCCCTGGCACCTGGTGTTTGACACATAATATTTGTTATTGCGCCATAATGCACTCTGCGGTATGCCATTTGCCACATTATGTGTCAAACTGTGGTACTATCACATCGAAGCAGCGTATTAGTTCCGGACGTTTTCATACAAATTCTGCCCCCGGTTTACTGCATGCATGTAAGCTGTTTGCGGAATTTCTAGGGGTATTACGTCACCTAGAAAAGTCGTTAAACAGTATCAGTGGTTTAATACAACACGTTAAATCCAGTTGTATGCGCTCTGTATATTTTTCCTTGCTTTCTGAATTTAATTTGAGAAGTTTAATACATTTGTAAGGTGGATCTGAAAAATGATTATCGAAACCTCTACTTATATTTGCTTCTTCACCTTTCGCCGTAAGTATAGTTTGCGTATGAAGCGTTTTGTGCGTCCTTATAAACAGTTTAGGATGCGTGGATGTTAATCCACCGTGCCCCTGCACATCTTTATTCTTCTGCAAATAAGGATTACAAATGAGATAGAGAACAGGAATCAGACAAGAAAAATGTATTCATCTGAATGAAGGAGAAATAAATGAATAATTAGGATAGATGTGTCAAAGATCAAATGATAGTCATACATACAATTAGAGTATGAATCACCCACCCTGTCAACCATCAGAAGACTTCCGAAAGTTCCGGCGTTGCTGCTTTAGATCGTGTGGATCGTGCATTGCCTGATTAAAATCATCGGACCACCTCTACGATACGCCGAAGCATCCATTACATATCACGACAAGCAGACCCGCCTGTATAAGGGGAGACAGGTGGTACTGTGTTGTCAGCAGAGAAGCAGTACCAACAGACTGGGTTAATCAGGGTGAGTCAATGACATGGAACGCGGACTAGTCACTGGATGTTCCAACAGTAAATAACAAATCAGTCAGAAACATTCCAGTGCTTCCAAAGCTGCTCACATCTACTGCTGGTGATGTGATTGTGAAGCGGAAATGCGGAGGAACTGCCACAGATAAACAAAGACAAGGCATAGCACATGTGCTCATGCACAGGGACCATCGAGCATTACGGAGGTTGGTAGTAAGACATCACCTTAAATCAGCGGAAGGAACCGCCAGTAAGTTACAAAGTGCTGCCAGCGGTCCAGGTAGTGCACGCTGTCCATAGGGAGTCGAAAGCACAAATTTTCTGTATTCAGAAGTAAGCTGCACTTGAAGCGGTGTAAACGGAGATGCCACTGGGCACTGGATGCTTGTACCCTAGGGATTTGGAGTGATGAATCACATTGCAACCAGTGGCAGTCCGACAAAATGTTTGTAATTGTCGAATGCCTGGGGAACGTTACCTGTCACAATTTGTACTGCAGAAAATGAAGTAGAGCGGAGGTATAGCTGCGTTTCTCCAGGGTAGGTTCTGGTCCCCTCGTTGCCCTTAAAAGACGGCTAAATGTGGAAGGATATATACACATTTTACAGCATTACACCGCTTAGGATCGCTGGAGAGGCCAAGGCGGTGGGCGGCAATAAATCCTTAGGACAATTTTGGTGTGACAAGGTCATTTGTTGGCAGAGAATTCATTCAAATGGGCCACATGAGTCAGGCCTAGGGATACGAGGGTGAGCCAGAACGTAGTGGTAGGCGATGCACAGTTCGCATCAAACCTGGGCGAAGTTAATGAATAGTGGCGTCTGCCATTCTGACAAGTCCGAATGGCGTGGTGGCTACAGTGACAAAGTCAATGGCTCCGCAGCACCGGGAGAGGCAGGTGGTATTCACAGCTACAGGATGGGTGGCAGAGAGAGAGCCTCACCGATGGGCGATAGGGTACATCCAGCACAGCCACAAGGCTTCCTCCACCCTGGTTGGTCAGAATCCGAGAACCCCACGGGGGCAGCATGGAAAGTTCCCAAGTAGGCCTGCTCAGCATCACCTAGGCGGCATTACCTTGTCAGCACACAAGGGAGGTGCGTGATAGAGGTTGCCCACTTTAGTGCTCACTTGCTTTTGCCAGACCGTGGGACGAGAAGATTACAGGCGCCAAAGCTGCCGGATAATGCTTCACCATATTCAGAGAATGAAATTGACCTATCGACATAAATTAACTATAGAATCCCCAAGTATCTAGCTCAACCTTAGAGCATGTTCTGAACAGTGAAAGAACAGTTCGGAGACCACCATGATTTGTATCAACACGAAAAAGCACCATGTCATAAAGCAGCGGCTTGTGGGCAGTAACAATCCTAACATGGATTTGTCTGACTGAACCCAGTGGAATAGCTGTGGGATGAATTATAACGTAGACTTCACTCCAGACTTTTCCGTTCATTACTCCCTTGTCTGGTTTCGCCTGTTGAGGAATAATGGGCTGCCATTCCTCCATACACATTTAGAGACCTCACTGAAGGTGACTCCAGCAGGGTTAAGATCTCAATAGAGGCGAAGGATGGACACATCTCATATTGATGTCAGTTCATACACGTCCAGATATTACTCATCAGATTGTGTACGGCCCGCTGGGGCACACATAAGCTGCTAAAATATCAGCCACAATTGAGTTTACAGTATAGGCGCTTACGAATTTGCCACCTCTATTCTATGTACTTTCCCCTATGCATCGTGTTATCGCATCGATTTATACATAATGTCGTCCATCAATGTACATAAACATAGTCATAGGAGTACCGATCAGCAATTAATCATATAAAATGAAGGAAATTACTGAGAGTCGATCCTGAGCAGAAAAGAAGCTGACCCGCCTGATCGAAGCCAAAAACTATTGTAAATGTATGGCGCATGCTCACCGTTATGAGTATTAACCACAATGCTGCGTTATCAAGTTAATGAGTGGGGACTAGTAAGTCGCACGTGATTGATGATTTTGGGATTAAAGTAATATATTTATCGCTACACAAGACTCATTCTGTTGTAACTACAACCGTGCGTGGCAAAAAACGGAGAGAAGTTCATTTTATGCACTATCGATGGTTTATACCGTTGGAAAGAGTGCACAATCTTTGATGTATCATGAATTTCCTGGTCCGCGTAATCTAAATACCGTTTTTCGGCCAAGAACATTCGCAAGCCCTTGGAGAAAGAAGGAATTTACTAAATACCATGTAGTTGTTGCAATATATAGCACTTATACACTCAAGAGCCAAAGAAACTGGTACACCTACCTAATATTGTGTAGGACCCCTGCGAGCACGCAGACGTCCCGCAACACGACGTAGTATTGACTCGGCTATTGCCTGAATTAGTGCTGGAGGGAACTGACACCGTGAATCCTGCAGGGCTGTCCATGAATCCATAAGAGTACGAGAGAGAGATTTCTTCTGAACAACACGTTGCAAGGCATCCGAGATATGATCAATAATGTTCATGTTTGGGGAGTTTGATGGCCAGCTTGATTGTTTAAATGCAGACGAGTGCTCATGGAGCCACTCTTTAGCAGTTATGGACGTGTGGGGAGTCGCATTGCCCTGCTGGAATTGCCCAAGTCAGTCAAAACGCACAGTGGACATGAATGGCTGCAGTGATCAGACAGGGTGCTAACGTACGTGTCACCTGTCAGAGTCGCATCTAGGCGTATCTGGGGTTCCATTATCATTCCACCTGCACACGCCCCACACCATTACAGAGACTACACCGGCTTGAACAGTACCCTGCTGACATGCTGACATACAGGGTCCATGGATTAATGAGATTGTCTCCATACTCGTGAACGTCCATCCTCTCGATACAATCTGAAACGAGACTCGTCCGACTAGACAACATGTTTCCAGTCATCAACAGTCCTATGTTGTAAACCGATGATTACTAAGTCCAGAGTGAGCCAGTTGTGACTCGGAATTCACAGATACTACAATCCACCTTGATGACATCCTCCGCAGATGAGAAGAAACGTTCGGTTTCTCTAAGAAACTGATTGGGCCACAGTACAGAAACCTAAAAAATACGTTCGTATGTAACATTTCCTGCCGCGGAAGTTTTGGTTTTGTAACATTGGGGTTTAGTGTGTCCCGCAGTTTCCTCTTTTTTTTTTTTTTTTTTTTTTTTTTTTTTTTTGTTGAGATTTAGGCTTGCAGCTTGCAGAAGATACTGTGATATTGGTAAAGATGTCAACATACGTTCAGAGGAGTGGTCTGTTCCGTCTACTTTCAAGTTTGGAAAAATGCAGTAGGAGTTCATCTTTAGAATAATCTATACAAATAAAAATCAGTTGCCGCGTGTATTAAAGATCGTCACCTGAGAACGGTTGACCGATCTGGTAGATTTTTTTTCTTGGGTTCACTATTGTCAGGACAAGGTTGTGTGAATGAAAATTTCGGGAAAGTCCACCGGAAATTTCAGAAATTAAAATCGATCACCACTTCAGAGTGACCTGGCTGATTTGGATGATTTTCTTTTGTGTTTGCAGTTGTGGATGGTAACGGTATTTTTGGTTTGGAAAAGGAAACAAACAAAATGAGTTCAGTTTGAGAATACTGTCACAGCTCTTCAGAACAACGAAAATCAGTTTTATAATTCTTGACGAATTTGCTAGTAATTTTTGCATCACATTGTAATGTCGTTGGGACCGACAAAGGCTACATATTTTTGTGATATATATATTGTATCCCTATTTCTGTAATATATAATGAGAACCATAGTTGCCTTGCGCTGTAGCCGCCCATTTTAGGGCGCCTTGGGACGGTTCACGCGGCTCCCCATGTCGGACGTTCGAGTCCTCCCCCGGGCATGGGTGTGTATGTTGTCCTTAGCCTAAGTCACTTTAAGTTATAGTAAGTAGTGTGTAAGCCTAGCGACCGATGACCTCACCGCAGCAGTTTGGTACCATAGAAACTTACCACCACCACAAAAAGAGTCATAGTTACTACAAATCTCGAAAAGTTCTTCGCTGACTTACTTCCAATGTTTACACGGTACTCAAATGGTCATTTGGATAGACGTAAGTTACATATTTTGTAATATATTACAAATATAATGATATATGTACTATATAAAGGGGAAAAATTGTTACCAAAAGCCTCGAAAACATTTTGATGGATTTCTTTAAATTTTTACGCTATACGCTACTCAACATGTAGATGGAAATGGGAAATGGACAATAGTGAAGGGGGAGGAGGCTATTCACAGAGAGATGGTGGGAAGAGGAGATATATATATAAACACTGAACACTAAGACGGAAATGAAAATAGACAGTGGAGAGGATTGAATGGGCAGAGAAACAGGGGGAAGGAGGTTATGAACAGAGGGGTGGAGGTAGAAGAAGATACATGGAGAGAGTGAGAGAGAGAGAGAGGGAATGACAATATGGACAGAGAGAGGGTGGGGAGGTAGGAATTTATGATGTGTATGCAGTTCCGATACATATTTAGCAATGGTGAAGCATTACCAGGTTCGTTAGCATTTTTCTACAAATACACCTGTTCAACGATTTCAGAAATGTGCTCTCATCAGCATGACTTAGAATTTATATATACAGTTTTGCATCATCCTGGTTCCCAGAACTCCTGAAGACAGACGTTGACTGAGGATACTGTATCACAGACACCGTCCCTTTGACTGTTCACAGATGTTACCAAACCCGCCCAAAGATGTAAATAACCATCCACGATCAGCACCTATTAGAAGGAGGGGTCCGCTAACCGGTCAGTTCCAGTCATTCCATCAGGAAGGAGGTACACGGCTCGTGTTGTCTGTAGTTCAATCATGCTTAAACTATCAATACGACTGTTCGATCGCGTCCGCATTGTTACTTTGTGCCAGGAAAGGCTATCAACAAGGTTAGTGTCCAGACGTCTCGAAGTGAATCAAAGCGATGTTGGTTGGAAATGGAGGAGATACAGAGAGACACGAAGTATCGATGACGTGCCTCGCTCAGGCTGCCCAAGTGCTGCTGCTGCAGTGGATGACTTCTTCCTACGGATTATGCCTCGGAGAAACCCTGACTACAGCGCCACCATGTTGCCAACCCAGGAGATGGTGTTACGACTCAAACCGTGCGCAATAGGCTACATAATGGGCAACTTCACTTCCGACGTCCATGGCGAGGTCCATCTTTGCAACCACGATAACATGCAGCGCGGTACAGCTGGGCCCAACAACATGCCGAATGGACCACTCAGGATTGGCATTACGTTCTCTTCACCGGTAAGTGTCGCATATGCCCTCAACCAGACAATCGTCGGAGACGTGTTTGGAGGCTACCCGGTCAGGCTGAACGCCTTAGAGACACTCTCCGGCGAGTGCAGGAAGGTGGAGGTTCCTTGATGTTTTGGGGTGGAATTATGTGGGGTCACGTACGCCGCTGGTGGTTATGGAAGTCGCCGTAATGGCTGTACGACATGTGAATGCCATCCTCCGACCGATAGTACAACCATATCGCAGCATTTTGGCTGAATATTCGCGGTCCCATCGCGCACATCTTGTGAATGACTTCCTTCAGGATAACTACATTGTTCGACTAGAGTGAGCTGCATTTTCTCCAGACATGAACCCTATCGAACATGACTGCGATAGAATGAAAAGGGCTGTTTATGGACGACGTGACCCACCAACCACTCAAGGATCTACGCAGATTCTCCGTTAAGGAGTGGGCCAATATGGACCAGCAATGCCTTGATGAACTTGTGGATAGTATGCCACGACGAATACAGGCATGCATCAATGCAATTGGATGTGCTACTGGATATTAGAGGTACAGCGATCTGGACCATCACCTCTGAATGTCTCTCTGTATGGTGAGGCAACATGCAATGTATGGTTTTCATGAGCGATAAGAAGGGCGGAAATGATGTTTATGTGTATCTTTATTCCAATTTTCTGTACAGGTTACGGAACTATCAGACCGATGTGATGCAAAACTTTTTTTGATGAGTATCAAAATTTCGAAAATGGTTCAAATGGCTCTGGGAACTACGAGACTCAACTTCTGAGGTCATTGGTCCGCTATAACTTTGAACTAGTTAAACCTAACTAACCTAAGGACATCACACACATCCATGCTCGAGGGAGGATTCTAACCTGCGACCGTAGCAGTCTCGCGGTTCCAGACTGCGGCGCCTAGAATCGCACGGCCACTTCGGCCGGCTCGAAGTTTCGTTTTCTTGTGTTCGTTCAATATGTTTTGTAGTCGTCTGATAACTTTCTTTGACTCTTTGGCTCTTACTTTACTAGTTACTCTTATTTCTCATTGCAGTTCACGCTAACAGTACGGTATTTTTTATGCCAAGTGCTCACGTATTTACGACAGAACTCCGAAGGCTGTGTATTTTACTGATACGTTAACTACTTAAAATAAGAAAACTTATATCAACAAGCAGATGATATTTAACTCCTCTCATTTCATTTGAATTGCACTGGATAGCATTATGTTATTAAATCATATTTGAAAATCTTTATTCAGTATTTCATTCCGTATCGTAGTTAACTACCCCTATTTGATAAAAACAAATAAGTTAATTTTTCATTTTATTTTTCGTCTTACATCTAATTTTTCTATCTTCCTTTATTTTGGTTTCAGGTCCCATCATTCTCCAGGTACTCGTTCCTCTTTGGAAGCTGTAGACCATCTGCTATTGTACCTAATTTATTATTCTGTTTGTACATTAAGTACGATTTTCGTATTGCCTGGACTACTTCTATACACTTTAT
This sequence comes from Schistocerca americana, assembly GCF_021461395.2. Taxonomy (NCBI): domain Eukaryota; kingdom Metazoa; phylum Arthropoda; class Insecta; order Orthoptera; family Acrididae; genus Schistocerca; species Schistocerca americana. The sequence goes on from NC_060119.1 coordinate 70,775,021, forward strand.
GTGATCCATTAAACACAACACGTTTATTTGCGAACGATCCAATAGGCAATTATTCCTACAGTTATTAATGTCATAGAATTTTCTACCACCGGTCATAACCGAGACGACATATCGTAATTTCCTATTGGGACATCGCGTTTTATCGATTGGAGTTTTCATGAATTCTCTCAGTACAGTAGTCTATTGTTTTCGTGCTATAAGGTAAGGAATATCATTCCCATTTCCTTCTGCGAATGAGTTAACACTCGCCCTGTAATCATCTGATGTTGGAGCATTGCATTTTTGTAAAGAAAATCTATGAGTTTGTGCACTAATTTATTTATTGGAGCTGGTCGTCAATCGTAAATACAATCAGTCATCTGTCAGAAATTTCTAGAAAACAGAGAAAGGCAATATGAAGGCCATAACGAAGATCGAGGATATTTATGTTTGATAAAAATTCGTACGAAATAAAACAGAGATTGTTCTTCCTGTTTTTCCTTCATTAGAAACTATTTGATATTGAAGAACAAAAATCGCTGTGTCACCGGTTAATGCGTCACTGCCCACATTCCGTTTCACGCTATAATACGATATAAGGAGATGAACCTGGCAGTGAAGGTACAATTTCATTAAAATTATTATTGCTACATTTGAAAAGAGTTTCGAATTCAGCCTTATGCTAAGTAGAAGCAGCTAGCTGTAAGCAGCGAGAACGTTCAGTAATTCACTGACACATGGCAAGAATGAGAGCAAAGGTAATGGCTTGCTTCCTCTTTCCGACTCTTTGTCTCGTTGGAAGCAATTATCTGCAGTTTTCACACAAGCGCTTCGGAGACCCGTACAGCCGATCGGTAAATATGCCGATCCACTGGAGCCAGGACCGATAATGAAACAAATACCGCTCCAAAGCAAGCAACATAGGCAGCAATCCGATAACCAAACAGCAAACACGGCACGCAGGGGCCCTTCGAAAAACATGCCCCAACCCCTCCCGAATCAGAGAGGTTGTTTGGTTTTATTTATAAAGGCTTCTTGATCAGCAGAAAACACGCAGACGAAATGCACGCTGTTCATAACTCGTATAATACGTTGCAAGTGTTTCCTCAACGTCAGATATGTCACAGCTATTGCAGTGTAAAACGTGTTTTCTAATCTTTTCTATGGGACCGATGACCTCGCTGTTTGGTCGCCTCTTCCGAATCAACCATCCAAGACACTTAATCTTCTCCAACCATTAATGTCTTCAAATTAAAGCAACTCACCCCTGTATCCAACTTGACTAAACCTTACCGTGTGATGCCGCTGGACTCTGGTGCAGCCTGATCGAAACCGGGTATTTGAAGATGATTTTCTTGTATAGTTGTTGATCGTCATACCTCGCGTCAGTGTCCTTGATTAAATTCCAGAACTTTCCACAGCGACGCATGGAATGAGGGCATGTGACGTACAGTATAGCACAGTGAATATGGTCGACATAAATTTAAAAAGTGAAAATGGCAGTGTAATCAAGTAGTTACCTAATCGCGTTAATTAGCGTAAGCGTGTTACTTAATAGTGATGAACTCCACGTTTGGGATTCTGAGCCAAAGGAATTAAATTAAATTTTCTGTTGAACTCAAGAGGAATAATGTTTTCGTCATATTCCCCTGCATCCATGCCAAGAAAACTGAGTAGGAACAATGCTCTGACACGAAATGTATATCCCTCAAGTACATGTGCCATTGTTCTTGAATAATAGGTGTACATGCACCCTGAATTGGCCTCACACGAAATACACTGATGCTCCACAAGCCACGGTACTCGCCTAACATTAACTATCCATTATAGACGAACCATCTCCGAACACATGTACACAAGATATGAAATAACAATCTAGCTCGGAATTCGGTTCTTGGCCAACCACGCTCAAGCAGACTGATGACTGATTCGAGAGCACTCCTTACAATGGGAGGCTGAAATCTGCTTATCTTGCTAAGTTGTTTACTACGAGAGGAACCATAATGTGCCAAAAATGTCAAATGCACTGAACGGAAGGGAGCAGATGTGACTATCGTTTTTACTGAATAGTAGAATTTGTTTTAGGTAGAGCCGTGCAGCAAACTCTATATTTATATGCTGATACTTCTGCATTCATGATATTGTCGTAGGTCGACTAATATTAGACGTGGAACAATACTTTGTTTATGAAGTGAAAAGAGTTACCGTATTAATTTGACAATTGAGAGCCAGATTTTTTGTAGGAATTCTTTTCGAAAGTCTTCGCTTTTGCAGCACATCATATCGTTGCAGGATTACTAGCTTTGCGGTGATGACTCTCGATAGCCATCCACACCTCACTATCATGAGTACCACCTGCTCTGTCTCTCCAAAACATTGGAAGAACGGGACATTTCCCCGAGTATATGTCCGAAAGAACAGATACCATCTGCGAATGAAATGATAATTAAATCAAGACCCTAAGCTGTCGACAGGCGTTGATATACATCAACGGGGATAGTTAAAAATGTGTGCCCCGACCATGACTCGAACCCGGGATTTGCCGCTTCATTTATCAAACGGTCTAACATTCTGAGCCACCGAGGGCACAGAGGGTAGTGCGACTGCTGGGATTTATCCCTTACATGCTCCCCGTGTGACCCACATTCCCATCTGAATGTTCATGCACTACTTTTGTAGTGCCCTTACACATTACACACATTACACGCAGCAGGCTATCTTACCAAGACCCGTAAGAGTTCGGGCAATGCATGTGCACAGAAGAAGAAGGTCAATGGTCGGTTAGCCTTAACTACATATGAAGATGGTATCTGTTCTTTCGGACATGTGCTGGATGCTCACGCATTGCCCGAAATCTTGCGGGACTCGGTAAGATTGTCTGCTGCGAGTAATGACTGTAATGGTCAGGGACACAACGAATGTTGTGTGTGGATATTAAGATGGGAATGTGGGTCTCACGGTGAGCGTGCAAGGGATAAATCCCTGCAGTCCCACTATCCTACTATGGTAGAGTTTAAAAAGGAGAAGTTAGATATGACTGATCTATCAGAAGCTTCATTTAGTTTTGATGATACTGGTGTTGGAGCTAGTTTTTCGTCACCGGAGTGTGATAAAAAACCCGGCTAGTGAGCAACCCAAAGATACTGGGGCTATTGATTTAAATGTTATATTACAAGCAATAGCTACCAGTAATGCTGAATTAAAGTCTGAAATAACTGAGGTCAAAAGCAGTAATGCAAAAATGTCAGCCAATAATGCTAGAATGACAACTGAGTTAAAATCTGATATAATTGAGGTAAATAACAGGATTGTGGCCAGCCAAACAAATTTTAATGAACAGTCTGAGGCAATGGACAATAAGTTAGAATCCAATGAAGCTGAATTAGAAACTTCCTTCAAGACTGGCTGCAATAATTTGAAAGAGAATCTGGATAGTTTAAATTATAAAATTGATTACAACCATGAGGATATTAACAAAAAGGTTACTCAACAGTTATCTGAGATGTGTAAAACAGTAAAATCCGAAGTTTCTGAGGTTCGCAAACACTTCCAAATGGAAGATGCGAAGCTGGAGCACAAGTTAACAGAAAAGATTGAGGCGGAATCTGAACTGTGCTCAGATAGGTTTGAAGATGTTAATATAATAGTAAACATATGTCAAGCAGAAGTAGACGCAATCAAAACTAATACTACTCATATTGTGCAAAGAGTAGATAATGTTGAAATGAGAGTAGAAAATATTTGTACTAACATTGCTAACATTGAGAGTAAAGTAGCTGCAGTAACTTCTGGTAATGGTAGTATACAACAAGTTGTAGCTGCAAACGCCGCTTTTATCGGGTGTCGGCAGTTCTTGCGGTTCGATCCAGATAAAAATATCCACCAGCTAGATTTCTGGAAAGATTTTGAAGATGTGATTCCACCAACCTGGTCTGAACGAGAGAAAATCTCATTTATTAGAGGCCATTTAGCAGGTGAAGTGTTGAGAGAATTTTGGAGTGGAAAACGCTTCAATGCAGGGAAGGAATCTATTAAGGAGTTTGCTAGGTCATTGATCTCACGTTTGTCACATTTGGCCGAAAAGCTAAAACCTGAAATGATAATACTAGGTCTTGAAGCCAAACTGCCATGGTATTGGCCAACTAGAATTATATCAGCCCCTAGAGACCATCTTGATCGTTTCATTGAATATTTGGAACGTGTAGAGCGTGTTGCTGCCAATGAGGAGCAAGCACGTAATAACAGAAATGCTAATAACACTAGTAGTAATTTGAAGAACGAGCAGAATGGCATTGTAAACATCAGAACAGTAGGTGTTCGCCATCCTAAGAGAGGTAGGAATTCGAGAAATAATTACCAGAACCAACAATGGCATCCAAATGATAGTAATTTTGTTCTGAACAAAATTATGCAGGTTAACAACAGTGCGGAAAGCAATGTTGTGCCAGTTAGCTATAATGGAAATAAAGGAAACAGTAGTAGGCCGAGGCAGGGAAACTAGTTCCCGTCTATGAGGACACTGGCGCTCACCAGGCGGTTATTTTTCCTAAGCCAGTAGTTACAGTAATTGGTAAGACAGACCAGAATACTCAGACTGAACATGTGGATGAGGGGTCGGTAGCATCTAATGATACAGCAGAAATATTAGATCACTCACAGTATTTGATACATACCTTGTTAGAGACGCTTTCTAAGTGGGAAGAGAAAGAGAAAGCGCAGCAGTGTAACGGCAGGGAAGAGCTACAAAATACTGAGTTGTCAGGTGAAGAAGCAGAAGAAATTCATGCTTATATTTACGATGAAGATGATTTGCTCTTATCTAAAGTGCCTGTGCAGGATGTTGACACTGTGCTAATAGATTTAGGACAGGAGTTAAGTGAGAAGGTAGAGGATAGCCTGTTGGGGGACGATGAACCCAGTAGCTGTGACCAGTTGTCACTTGAGAAGGAACCCGACGATAATGGTAAAAGTGGTTTAGCTGTAACTAGTGTTATGCCCGGTCTGGAGGCGCAGAATCGCTTAGACTACAGTAATTTGGGTCACGTTCAGCAAACTAAATGTAATGAAGTCGTGCGGTGTTTCGGTTTGAAATTAATTGACCGACTGGAAAAGGCAGCTGATAATGTAATTCAGGAAACCGCTACGCACTTTGACCTAAATGTAATGAAGACAGATGTCGATCACTTTAGTTGGAGACAAATCCAAAAGGAACTGTCGGATGAGATTGAGGAACCACCTGTACAAACTAGAATAAGCCACCCTATAATAATAGTGAGTATGTTGGATATCAATGTACGTTGTCTCTTAGAGAGTGGAAGTGAGGTGAGTGCGATATCTCAGTCCTTCTTTGATGCATTACCTGGTAAAGACAAGCTTACAGTAATGAGGGTGTCAGGACTAAGAATAATTGGTGCTACTGGCAAAGTGTCAAAAAACGGTAAAACAAGAAGCTTTGCTGCCCTTTAACATTAATGGTAATTTAATTGATCATCCAAGCTTAATTATAAATAATCTCAGTATTGAAGTTTTAATTGGAATAGATTTCTTGTCAAAATATCAGAGTGTTGTTGACTTTGAAAGAAGCCAGTTAATAATGGTCTTGCCGATAACCGGAGTAATTACGGTACCTTTTACTGATAAACATATTGTAACTAATGATGAAACTTGTGAGCTGCCTATACGAGTAGGAAATATTGGGACGAAAGTGTTAATCTTAGTAAAAGTAAGCTAAACACAGAAGAAGAAGAAGCAATTATTTTGGACAAAATAGAAGCTAAATTGCAGGAAATCGATAAAATTTCAGGTAATCAGAAGGAAGAACTGAGACAGGTTTTAAAAAGGCATCATAAGGTATTTTCAAATCGACCTTGCTTGGTCAAAGATTATGAGTGTCAATTAAAGGTGAAACCTGGCCAAGTGTTTTTCAGGAAGCCATACCAATACATGTAGCTAGGAAGGAGGCGGTTCGAAAGGAGGTACAGAGAATGCTAGAGTGGGGTGTGATTGAAAAACCGGTCAGTGAGTAGAATAATCCTCTTGTTGTTGTACCAAAAAGAGACGGGAGTGTCAGATTCGTCTTGGATGCTCGCTGGTTGAATGAAATAGGGGTTAGGGAAAGTGATAGACCGCAGAACATGGACGAGTTATTGCAAAAGTTCTGGGGAGTAAAATTCTTAACTTCTATGGACATCACGTGTGGATATGGGAATTTGCCACTGGCGGAAAGTTCAAGGAAGTACACAACTTTCTTGTACGAAGGAGTTTGTTACCAATACCGTGTGGTAGCTTTCGGACTTAATATCTCTGCTTGTACCTTCGTACGTATGATGTGCCGTGTTTTAGGACCATCCTTAATTAATAAAATCACAATCTACGTAGATGATCTGTTAATAGCAACTCCTACCTGGGAAGAACACATACTTTTATTAGAGGAAGTGATAGAGGCTATTGAGAAAGGTGGCATGAAACTAAAGATTGAAAAGACAGAGTGCGTTAAAGAGGAAATAGGTTTCCTGGGATATATGATAAGTGGAAAAGGTATTCTGCCTGACCCTGGCAAGGTAGCAGTCATTGAAAAATTTGAGGCTCCCAGAAACAAGAAGCAGTTGAGATCGATGTTCGGTCTTTTCGGCTTCTATAGGCGTTTTTTTTAGTGATCAGGCTTTTAATGCGCCCTGTCTTCACCTCGTGCTGAAAAAGAATACCCCTTGGGTTTGGACAGCAGAATGTCAACAGGCGTTCTAGGTGCTTAAACAATCTTTAATTAATAGTCCTATTTTACATCATCCTGATTTTGAAAAAACATTCTGTATGTCTGTTGATGCTAGTGGCTATGGTATAGCTGTGGAGGTATTCCAAGTAGAAATAGAGAACGAACAAGAAGTGCACAAGACTATAGCTTTCTCAAGTCGATCTTTACAGGCAGCAGAGGGAAATTATGGCATCTCAGAACTGGAAGCATTGGCAATTGTACACTTCTGGAAATTGAAATAAGAACAACGTGAATTCATTGTCCCAGGAAGGGGAAACTTTATTGACACATTCCTGGGGTCAGATACATCACATGATCACACTGACAGAACCACAGGCACATAGAGACAGGCAACAGAGCATGCACAATGTCGGCACTAGTACAGTGTATATCCACCTTTCGCAGCAATGCAGGCTGCTATTCTCCCATGGAGACGATCGTAGAGATGCTGGATGTAGTCCTGTGGAACGGCTTGCCATGCCATTTCCACCTGTCGCCTCAGTTGGACCAGCGTTCGTGCTGGACGTGCAGACCGCGTGAGACGACGCTTCATCCAGTCCCAAACATGCTCAATGGGGGACAGATCCGGAGATCTTTCTGGCAAGGGTAGTTGACTTACACCTTCTAGAGCACGTTGGGTGGCACGGGATACATGCGAACGTGCATTGTCCTGTTGGAACAGCACGTTCCCTTGCCGGTCTAGGAATGGTAGAACGATGGGTTCGATGACGGTTTGGATGTACCGTGCACTATTCAGTGTCCCCTCGACGATCACCAGTGGTGTACGACCAGTGTAGGAGATCGCTCCCCACACCATGATGCCGGGTGTTGGCCCTGTGTGCCTCGGTCGTATGCAGTCCTGATTGTGGCGCTCACCTGCACGGCGCCAAACACGCATACGACCATCATTGGCACCAAGGCAGAAGCGACTCTCATCGCTGAAGACGACACGTCTCCATTCGTCCCTCCAATCACGCCTGTCGCGACACCACTGGAGGCGGGCTGCACGATGTTGGGGCGTGAGCGGAAGACGGCCTAACGGTGTGCGGGACCGTAGTCCAGCTTCATGGAGACGGTTGCGAATGGTCCTCGCCGATACCCCAGGAGCAACAGTGTCCCTAATTTGCTGGGAAGTGGCGGTGCGGTCCCCTACGGCACTGCGTAGGATCCTCCGGTCTTGGCGTGCATCCGTGCGTCGCTGCGGTCCGGTCCCAGGTCGACGGGCACGTGCACCTTCCGCCGACCACTGGCGACAACATCGATGTACTGTGGAGACCTCACGCCCCACGTGTTGAGCAATTCGGCGGTACGTCCACCCGGCCTCCTGCATGCCCACTATACGCCCTCGCTCAAAGTCCGTCAACTGCACATACGGTTCACGTCCACGCTGTCGCGGCATGCTACCAGTGTTATAGACTGCGATGGAGCTCCGTATGCCACGGCAAACTGGCTGACACTGACGGCGGCGGTGCACAAATGCTGCGCAGCTAGCGCCATTCGACGGCCAACACCGCGGTTCCTAGTGTGTCCGCTGTGCCGCGCGTGTGATCATTGCTTGTACAGCCCTCTCGCAGTGTCCGGAGCAAGTATGGTGTGTCTGACACACCGGTGTCAATGTGTTCTTTTTTCCATTTCCAGGAGTGTATTTGTGGTACAGAAATTTAAGCAGTATCTATTAGGTCACAAGGTAATTGTTTACAGTGACCATAAGACGTTGACCTTTTTAAAGACCTGTAAGTTGAGGAATGCTCGTTTGGTAAGATGGTCATTGTATCTCCAGCAGTTTGACCTTGAGGTTCGATATATTCAACGGAAAGATAATTTGGTAGCTGGTTGGTTATCTAGAAGTGCGGGGCTCTGTGATGACGCGGGAATTACAGCAACAGACCTAAGTGAAGTACAAATGTTTGCGTTGCACGAAGTAATGGAAGAAAGTGCATTAAAGAGGGTGATGAAGAACTTGAGACGTGAGCAGAATGCAGATGACCAGCTGAAATTAGTAAAGAGCTATTTGGGAGATGCGAACTATGATAAGGTTTCGCAATACTACTGTCTGCATAAAGGTATTCTGTTTAGGAGGAAAAAGGTAGTTGTTTCTGAGTGAAAGCTGTGCTTTCCCTCACAACATGTAAACTTACTAATCAACTATGTACACCTGAGGCATGGGCACACTGGTGCAAAGAAGTGCATTACAAAATTAAAAGAGAAGGTTGTGTTTGACAACATGTACCGCCGTGTTGCCAAGCGTCTAGCATCTTGTGTAGTGTGCCAGAAAGTCAGTGCTGCTAACACCAGAATACAAGGGGATATGCATTCAGTAGAGACAACTGAAACGCTAGAATTACTGGCTTGTGATTTGTTTGGCCCTCTTCCTGCTTCGAGAGGTGGGTGCACCCATGTTTTTGTTGTTGTGGATGGATTCAGTAAATATGTTAAGCTATACCCAATTAAAAGAGCAAATACAAAAACGTTGGTAGAAAAGTTGGAAAAAGATTTCTTCGTGAACGTTGGGGTTCCGAAGAATTTGCTGTCAGACAGTTGTCTGATCTTCAATTTACTTCTGATAGATTTAAAGAATGTCTGGATAAGGCCAGAGTGAAACATCTGAAAATATCTGCGTATTTCCCCCAAGGAAATATGAGTCAACGTATTATGAGAGAATTGAATTGGCTTTGCAGGACTTAATTGTGCTCGGAAACACTCAAGTTGGGCAGAGCACATGAAGTATTTTGAGAATGTAATTTACAACCTAAGGCATGATGCAACTGGTTTTGCGCCTTGAAAATTGATGTTTGGCCAAGAACCGCACAATGTGATTGCAGATATGGTAGGATTCCCTATTCTAACGCAAATATCCACAGATGAGAAGAAGTTAAAGGTTAGGGCAAATATAAGAAAAAGAGCATTGGAAAGGAAGAAGAGTCATGACGCAAAAAAAAAAAAAATGCTGTACACACCAGTTTTGAAATAGGTCAGTTAGTCCTTGTCAAAACCAAGGAAAAATTAAAGAAAATAAATGCAGAAACAAAGAAATTCATGTTCGTATACCAAGGACCTTTCAGGATCATAGGAAAACCACATGCCAATGGATATAGGCTAGAGTACCCTAAGAGTAAAAATCTATTAGGTCTCAGCAACGTGTTCGACCAAAAGAAATTCATAGTTAGTGAATGAATTCTGTAGGGAGGAGGTTGTTCTGTAACGTCTACACAGTGTGGCAGCTGTGCAGTCCCAGCTGTGTGAGATTTTCTTTCCTTTTCAGGTCTCACTCACTCTTCATCTTTCCTATCCACCTAAAATTTCGACCTCTTCTTTCCAACACATTAAATTTTCCGTTATGGTTATCAAGCCAATAATAAACTAATGAATTCTGTAGGGAGGAGGTTGTTCTGTAACCTCTATACAGTGTGGCAGCTGTTCAGTCCCAGCTGTGTGAGATCTTCTTTCCTTTTCAGGTCTCACTCACTCTTGATCTTTTCTATCAACCAAAGTTTCGACTCCTTCTTTGCAATACAAATATTTTCCGTCATGACTATCAAGCCATAAGTTCTGTAACCATTCTATCCACGGTTTAGTGAAGAAAATACCCAATGTGACAAACCTGACAGTGACATGAACAACAGAGAAGTATGATGTAATTAAGACACAAATGTATTTGAGTAACAAGTATGTATAGAACCCTGGTAATATTATAAGTACAAAGTTGTTGTTTTATTGGAAATGGTCCAACAACAGTAATTTAAAAGATATACAATTTCGTGTACAAGCAGGATCTGAAGTGGCAGTGAAACCTATTGTATGCTGTAGAGCTAATTAATTAATGGTAAAAGAGATTGCTTAGTGTTACGAAAAATATGCAGATAAGTTGTAAGAAGGAACTCACCTTGTGTAGCAAGGAATGGCAGTGTAATAGAATTGAACAGTGTTTGTGGTTCAGACGTGAAGGACAGGCCCTTGAAATACTTATAAGGTTGGAGCTGGCCGTTATTTGGTGTAGTGTGTGCGGTGACACACCTACATGTATTGAGGTCATGAGTTGGTGTTGTAAATGCGACTAAAAGTACCTTTATGTTGGATGAGACAGAGCAGCTCATGGTGTCCTATAGGTTTAAGGAACTTAGCATTACGCTGGTCCATAATTACGTAATGCACTTTAGTGGTAGGTCGAGAGAGACTTCCTGTGGTTTCAGCGTCCGATCGAGTAGAAATGGATTGCCACGTGAGCAAACTGATCAGCTGCAATACACTATAGATATGAAATAAATGTGCTAACCTATGCGCTACATGTTAATAGAGTGAGTGTTAAATAAGTACATACACTAGCAACATAATTGAGTAACATAATGGCAGACGTGAAACATTATTTATAGCTCAGCATAAATACACTTCGATGAATTAAAAACATAATTGCAGATGTGGAACTGACACAGCAGCAGAGGACCAATAAGTGGATTTAGTAGTCAACTAAACGTAGTGTGTTTTGAACACTCAGAACTGTATTATTACCACAAGTTACTCACATGTACAAAGAAGCTGAGAAGACAAGTACTAATCAAATGTACTCATCCTATCTCTAACAATAAGGTAATCAAGGATGTGTCAGTTAAGTAAATAAAATACAAATGTATCAAGAATGTACCGAGCATTGGTTCAGTGTTCTGGCCCAGAAATAATAAATTGAGATTAAATAGGATTTATGATTGTATGCCTTGAGCATAAATTTTCACTAGTACGTGACTAACGGCCTTTTTGAGCCACTTGTTTATCGATTTTATGACAGTTAAGTAACTGCGAGAGTAAAATTGAAAAAGTTATGTTAACTTTGTTCCAATAACATATTGAAAGATAAAATGTATGTATCCCCATTTCATTGTAACCCACCCTTAGATATTAAGTGAACAGAGTCTGAGGCACACTTTTTGTTTGTTCTACAGGACAAACCAGATAATGGCAGCCTGGTAGCTGCGTGAAAGCGTGGAGTGACTTAACACAACTCACAGTAACCCCTCCCCTTTCCCCATGTAATTTAGAGTGAACGTGAAGGACGCACACCATAGCAACTTCCCCTCCTCTACCCTTGTGAATGGAAGTGTAGAACGCCAGCCAAAGCGGCCACAACCATGTGTGTAAAAATGAAATGGTCATGATTTGTGTAATTTTCTTTCAGGTTTAGAAAAGACTGCTAAGATATAATTAGCTGTTTGTGTATCATGAATGACTGTGTTATTTTCTTTGAATTTGTGTAAGTAACACTGTATTTAATGGATTTAAGATTTTCATAATTTTACATATTTTTTGTGTTTGTCTGTCTAAGGCAATATGTATGCAAAAGTGTTTCATTGATTTTGCTTAAATTTTAAGTAATAATGTTGTTTATTAAGCAGTGAACATCCCAGCAATTTAAATAATTGAAATAAGTAATAAGTTTGCTTTTAATATTTCTATATGTTTACATTTCAATTTTAATTTTTCATAGGGAGTTAAGCTGTACTCTTGCTTCCATTTTTGTAATTAATTTTTTTCCATTTACATTCAAAAACAAAAAATAAGTAGAGGGTGATGTAGGGAAGCAGTCTACTCACGCCATATGAAATTCACATCAGTCTTTCCATTGTGTGCCAGCCAGTCCGCTGTAACTAGCTCTGACATCATAAATGTTGCACAATAATTTAAAAATCAAGTAAATAACCTGAATCGTTTCTAGCATGTCAGCAGTAATACTAGATCAATATGTGTTGGATATCAGTTCAATGACTTTAACCATTTTCGAAATTAGGACGTTTTTCTGTAAAAATCATTGGCGCAACAGAAAAGAGCTAGAAACTTATAAATTTATATTTAGATTCCTTTTTCATAATAATTTAGTAGATACAGTATTCTGGATCTCACAAATTAACATTTTAGTTGAAATTTATGATTCTCTGGTTTTGTCTTAAAAATTAAGGAAGCAAGATGGCTTAAGTAGGCGAAAAAATAAAGCTAGGATGTTTAAGTAGAAGGGCGATCCGCTATAATCATAGAGATGTGAGAAGTTTCAACTGAATAACTATAAAACTATAGCGATAGCGTATATCCAAAGGGCAAGTTCAAAGCTCGTCTACTGCGTGTCGTGTAATTAAATTAATTTTCTCGGCCAAAATATTTGATTTAGCCACGTCAGACTTTTATTATGATTACTTACCTGTGTGCTGATTGCATATTTAAATTGAGAGTTCCATCGGCCATCAGCAAAGGAAGCAATGATTTATTCGATAACTTAAAGTGTTGCATTACTGGCCCAGTGGCTAGTCGGGAGAGCGGATTTGATCAGGCGTTCCCTTAGCCATCCGCACCGCGGCTTTATATATAAGAACGCTGCGCGGGAGGGGAAGGCCCCAGTTCTCTCCAGACGCTGATTAGCGCACCACCTGTGCCTGGAGTCGCATCGCGTTGGTATCATTGCTATAAACAGCCTCTGATGCCGTAATAAGTTACTCGGGATGCGCATAACCATGAAATCGTTTTCGAGTAAAGTGTTAATTCTGGGGTGACTTTAATGATCTATCTTCAGTTTGTGCATGTCGCATTTTCACGTGCCGTCACGAGACCGACATTCTACCATTATTTAGCGTGGCGTTTGATGAACATTATCATCAAATTATAGCGACGATTCACTTAAACATTTAATTTGAACAGTTATAGTTGCATCAGCGCATTAGACTCTGAACTGCTCTGGTAGTTGTATTGTGTGGATTTTGTTTGGTCTGTGACTTTCAGAATATAGTGAACATTTTAGAGAGAATCGTTTTTGATTATGAATCCCAGAAAATCTCCTAATTCCTCAGAGCTATAATCTGTAGCTATAAATCTATTTCTCAGATGAAGTGGGCACTAGGAATTCTAATTACAGGCTTCACGTTTTGCTAATCACTTTCTGGTTGCCAATATTGTAGACAGACAGTTATGAGAACGGCAAACACCAGCATTAAATAAATTATAGGAACATTTATAACAATTTATTCCACCCGCCGCCCCACATATGGTGCATATCGGCCGGGAATGCATATTTTCTACGTTACATTCTAAATTTATAACAATTTATTCCACCCGCCGCCCCAGGCTCTGTGCCCTCGGTGGCTCAGATGGTTAACTGAGTGAACGGATCAACGAAGAATCTGAACGGGTGTCATCGGACGTCCGCCGAAAAAACTTAATGAACAATGTCTGCCATGGAAGCAGGATATCATGCCTTCGATTACCGGTCGGAGCACACATTTTCAACTGTCTCTGTTGATGTACATCAACGCCTGTCGACAGCTTAGGGTCTTGATTTAATTATCATTTTATTTCTGCTAATTTCCACTACACCCACTGACAAAGGTCGTTTGCGGTAGCGGAGTACCGCGATTCATTCACAGTGCGACACCATTCATCAGCTGTCCTTGCTTCCCGGTCAATGCTCCGCTCTAAACCTTATCGCATGTGTCATGGCGTTAACGACAGATAACGTACAGGTCGGTAATTCCCTACTATGGCTTCTATTAGTCGCCGCCCAAGGGAGCAGGATGATAAAGACCTTTGCAGAGAGTCTTGGACGGCAGGTGCAGATGAGGAGCGGTTACTATGTGTTTGCCGCAGTGATAACACCGGTTCCCGACAGATCACCCAAGTTAAGCCCTGTCGAACTGTGCTACCACTTGGGTGGGTGACCAACCCGTCAGCAGAAGGCTGTTGACCAGCGGAGTGCACTCGGCCCTTGTGAGGCAAACTGAGGACCTACTTGATTGAGAATTTGCGGCTCGGCTCTCGTAAACTGACATACAGCCTGAAGGGCGGTGTGCTGACCACATGCCCCTCCGTATCCGCATCTAGTGACGCCTGTGGGCTTGGGATGATACGGTGCAGTTGGGCCTTCATGGCCTCTTCGAACATAGTTTAGTTTTGTACTACATGTTTGCCTGATGGCCGTAATATCGACCAGGACTTTTACAAACGTATGCCTGCCCTCCTTTTATCATGCTTACAAATATAAGGCCGCATTCATAACCGAATACCACAAGAAGTCTGGATACTGTGCATTTCGACCAGCCGGCCAAATGGAGACCGATAACATGGCCACTTTTCCAACAACCTCTTGTGCTAATAACGCTGTGTCATACGAGTAGAAGGCATCCCTGTATCCCGCACAGCGATAACATCAGACGAGTTATCACCTCTTTTATACCGTGTCATGTCTGGTTACAACATTAAACACGGAAAACGCCTATGGTATCTAGTGGCCGTTCCACCAGTCGGAGAGAATTGTAACTCCAGTCATTTATGTACCCGCCGATGGTGTGCACATGTCCGAAGTATCACTGACATCCGACCATGGGTGATTCACTTTGTTTTTCGAGGTCACCAAAGGCTTCAGTGACGTAGAAACAGAAAGATATCAGTCTAACACTTCGTGAACTATTTTGACTAAAGGTAAGAAACAAAGCAAATAAGAGAAACATTTGACGCTCTTTAGAATGATACTCCAAACGAAGTCACAGCAGTTCGGACACGGAAACAAAACTTTCGTTCACATTGTTTTGTGAAATCCAGTATATTAACATTTAAAATCATGAACAAAGAAAAGTAGCAGCTGAAGCGCTCAAACGTTATGTACGTAGGCAATGCACTAAGCAGAATTTGCAGGTCGCTTGGAATTGCAGATGATTTAAAAAAATGTTCAAATGTTTGTGAAATCTTATGGGACTTAGCTGCTAAGGTCTCTAATCCCTAAGCTTACATACTACTTAACCTAAATTATTCTAAGGACAAACACACACACCCATGCCCGAGGGAGGGCTTGAACCTCCGATGGGGCCAGCCGCACAGTCCATGACTGGATGCAGCTGATTTACTTTTCCAGTTTACTATAGATTTTACATTCATTTTTCTTGATCAGGAAAGGTGAGTGAGCAAGAACAAAGATGCAAACAGAAACTTTCGAAGGAGACAGTACTTCTTGCACCATCCACATTCTCTGTCCAGTTGTTTGCAGAATTGTCTGTTGAAAAATTTTTTAGACTGAAACACTGTTGAAACTTAATTGCGCATTCGGGCAACTTAATTTTTTTTTTTTTTTGGTCATCTGTCTTCAGACTGGTTTGATGCGGCGGCCCGAATTCCTTTCTTGTGCCAAACTCTTCAGCTCAGAGTAGGGCTTCAAACCTACGTCCTCATTTTTTGCTCTATGTATTCAATCTCAGTCTTCCTCTACAGTTTTTGCCCTCTACAGCTCCCTCTAGTACCATGGAAGTCATTCCCTGATACCTTAACTGATGCCCTGTCATCCTGTCCCTTCTCCCTGTCTGTATTTCCCACATATTTCTTCGATTCTGCGCGAAACCTCTTCATTCCTTAACACGTAAGTCCACCTAATTTTAAGTTTTCGCCTGTACCACAACATCTGAAATGCTTCGATTCTCTTCTGTTCCGGGTTTTGTACTACCATACAATGCTATGGTCCAGAGGTTCATTCACAGGAACTTCGTCCTCAAATTAACGCCTGTGTTTGGTACGTATAGACTTGGCGAGAAATGCTCTTTTTGCCAGGGCTAGTCTGCTTTTGATGTCCCCCTGCTCCGGGCGTCATTGGCTATTTTGCTGTCCAGGTAGCAGAATTCCTTAATTTCATCTACTTTATGAACTTCAGCCCTGATGCTAAGTTTCTCTCTGTTCTCATTTCTGCTGCTTCTAATTACTTTCGTTTTCCTTCGATTTGCTATCAATCCCTATTCTGTACTCATTAGATAGTTCATTCCATTCAGCATATCGTATAGTTCTTCTTTACTTTCACTCAGAACAACAATGTCATCAGCGAATCGTACCGTATTGATATCGTTTCACCTTAAATTTTAATTTCTCTCCTGAACCATTCTTCGATGTACAGATTGAACAGTAGGGGCAAAGACTAGATCCCTGTCTTATACTCTTTTTAATCCGAGCATTTATTTCTTGGTCGTCCACCCTTATTATTCCTTCTAGGCTCTTGTACATATCGTATATTACCTGTCTCTCCCTATAGCGTATCCCTATTTTTTTTTTTAATTTCGAATATCTTGCACCATTTGTCAGTGTCGAACGCTTTTCCAGGTTGACAAATACTATGAATGTGTCTTCATTTTTCTTTAGTCTTCCTTCTGTTATCAACCGGGACGTCAAAACTGCCTCTCCCGTGCTTTTACCTTTTCTAAAGCCAAACTGATCGTCATCTAACATATCCTCGATTTTCTTTTCCGTTCATTTGTGTATTATTCTTGTCAGCAACTTAGATGGATGAGCTGTTAAGCTGATTGTGCGATAATTCTCGCTCTTGTAAGCCTTTGCAATTTTCGGAATCGTGTGGATGATATTTTTCCGAAAGTCAGATGGTATGTCCCCACATTTATACATTCTACATTCCAACTTGATTAGTCCTTTTGTTTCCACTTCTCCCAATGGTTTTAGAAATCCTGATGAAATGTTATCTGTCCCTTCTGCGTTATTTGATCTTAAGTCTTCGAAAGCTCATTTAAATTCTGATTCTAATACTGCATATCCTATCTCTTGTAACTGTACTCCTGTTTCTTCTTCTATGACATCTGATAAATCTTCTCCCTCATAAAGGCCTTCAATGTACTCTTTCCAGCCATCCGCTCTCTCCTCTGCATTTAACAGTGTAATTCCAGTTGCATTCTTAATATTACCACCCTTGCTTTTTATGCCACCGAAGACTGTTTTGACTTTCCTGTATTCTGAGTCAGTCCTTCAGGCAATCATTTCTTTTTTAGGTTTCTTCACGTTTTTCGTGCAGCCACTTCGTCTTTGCTTCCCTGCACTTCCTGTATATTTCCTTCCTCAGTGACTTGTGTTGCTTTGTTCCTGAATTTCCCTGAACATTTTTGTACTTCCTTCTTTCATCGATCAACTGAAGTAATTCTTCTATTACCTAGAGCTTCTTTGTAGTTTCCTTCTTTGCACGTATGCTTTTCTTTCAAACTTCAGTGATTGCCCTATTTTGAGATGTCCATTCCTCTTGAACTGTACTTCCTACTTCCTCAACTACACGTATTGTAACTGACTGATTAGCAACATGCTAAGAATTAATTGTAACGAACCTCGTCCATCGTATTTGCTAAAAATCAGTTGTTATGCTAATTACAGTATTGCTTTTGTAAAGCGCCATCTGTTGGTCATTTTTTGAACTTTCTCTTAGCTTCAATAAACTCCCACGTCAATAAAATGGGTCAAATGGCTCTGAGCACTAGGGGACTTAACATCTGACGTCATCAGTCCCCTAGAACGTAGAACTATTTAAACCTAACTAACCTAAGGACATCGCACACAACCATGCCCGAGGCTGGATTCGAACCTGCGACCGTAGCGGTCGTGCGGTTCCAGCCTGAAGCGTCTAGAACTGCTTCGCCACAACGGCCGGCCTCCCACGTCATTTCAAGGATGTGTGTCAGTTTTTACCTCTGTACTTGCATTATTCCGGGAAATATTGGCTTTTTAAGCATTAACGTAATTTTGGGTCATTCTGTATTCTGAAACATGGTGCTACTGAACTTGGGATTTTTTTCATTATTACAGATGATACAAGCTGTAAGTAACAGAAAAAAAGTCGAAGGACGAACGCGGTTCGACACACGTTTCTGAACGAACCCTTAGTAAGTTGTCTGTCAAACAGAAACTGCACCGAGCAAGAAAACAAGTTCTAGTTGCAGAGTTCTATAGAACAGTAAACAAAGAAAATGCAGTGAAATCTACGTTATCCCTTATTTAAGTTACGAATAATTTATTCTTGAAGAAATTTGTTTGAATGATTTACTTATTTACACAATTATCTAGATACGAGTTTTCTTTTTTTCTTTTTTTTTCAAATAATGCCCATCTCTGCATACCATTAAATCTTGAGTTTCCTTACTCGTTCTGGTCGGATCAGTTCATATTATCAACCCTAACGAACCTCATTATATCATTTGCTCGATTTAGACTCGAGAACAAGCCTACAGTGAAGTATATCTATAAGTCAGTATTTTTGTCTTTTTTTCTTGTGCTGGTAAAATTATTTTTGCTGACTATAAAGAACTAATTTTGCCCTGAGCCATTAAGGACAAAAATCGACATGTATTTACGAAATATCAATACATAGTGTCTCGAAATCTAGAGGAAGGGGTACAAATTACGATATCTTTGTGATTTGACCTCTGTCTTTCGTCTGTGTCTCTTCTCCATTTCGTTCGATACCTCTCCTTCTTGTGGCCTTGTACTGTTACAAAGGGCATATTAACCTAATTTTCTTTAAGTGAAAATGATATCTCAATTTTTTCCAAACACTATACTATGGTTTCTCGTTGATACTTACGCACTCTTTATACGAACATGCTATTAACAGGTTTTGTAACCATATCCGGAGTCCCTCTATATGAAGAGTAAAAACCTGCATTGGCGAAGTGCTCTTTTAGCTGCTGACTAAATACTAGCTATTCAATCATGCAATTTTAGTTTCACAACTACATCAGTGACTTTCGACAACATTCGGTAGTAGTTACTACTTTAATTTTCATTATACATAGTCTCAATCCCTGTGGACATCAGTCAACAGATACACCATGGTAGGCTGTTACAGCAACCGGTTAATAAGAGTTTCAGAACAAAGACAGTCTCGGTTGTGAAATTATTTAATGTCAATGACGCTTTCACCTTCTTGGGACATAATTAGATTGTCTCTTGAATTTAATTCTCTGAAAGGAAGCCGCCGCCATCTTGGTTGCCCGAAAAGTCAAATCCATGTAAATATCTTTTCTCTCCCATTTCCATTCACAGCCTGCCAGGATGGAATGAGAAAATTTCTCAATGAATTTCCCTTATCGGGCAACCAAGATGGTTGTGGACTCCTTTCAGAAGACTAAATCCAAGAGACAATCTGACGACGTCCCCAATGGGTAAAACGCGTCATTAACAGTAAATAACTTCGTAACCGTGACTGTTTCTGTTCTGAGCTACAAAGCAATTCCAATTCTAAATGCATTACAGCGGTTGCCGCGTGAATTAGTGCGTTGCGCTGAAGCAAGCTACCAAGCTGTACAGAGTCCATGTTTCCTCAGGACAGTCATAGTGCCACTCACTGAGAGCTCGCCTGGTAATGCCGAGCGCGGAAACTGCCACCATCTGTCACTGATGTCTCCACTTGGATTCAGTGCTACACTATCCACCTTATCTGTCAGATTTCTTACGTCTACTGAGATCCGGAGCGACCACATCTCACTTTTCACCTGACAGTACCTTTGTTTCCGACGGACGTTTACCGTTCAGAACAACATAGTGGGCTCTATCTACTGCTTCAAAGGTCTTCAAGCAACTCACATGTCTGAGAACGTAGCTTCGTCAATAGTCTGCGCTGAAGCTTCCTGGAAATCTAGAAATGATCCGAGCGTGATTTCTCTCATGATGATAATACCGCTATTTCCAATTGAAGTCATAGACTGTGCTTTTATCTACAACCCATAGACATTCCAGGTCTGTCTGATTGTCAATTACAGATCAATTTACAAATTTGCTAAAGACAAAATTGCGGGGTTTTACACTATATGGGGCTTTAACCCCACCGGCCCTGCATGTTGTCAATATCCTGTTCAGCAGTGATTGCGCTCAACGTACAAAACCATGAGGTTATGTCGCTAACTTCAGTATGTTATTGAATTTTGCAACATGTTTTTCGTGTGTACGGCATATCAGTGGTTAGCGACATAACCTCATGGTTTTGGTATACACAAGCAGCTAATCGGCTTCGCACTGACTGATAGTTGTCCTCCTGAGGGATATCGTTCCAAATTCTGTAAAACTGCAGCGTTAGATCGACAAAATCCCGATCTGGTTGGAGGGCGCTGCCCATAATGCTCCAAATGTGAACTGTTTGTTTGTGATCCGGTGATCTCGCTGGCTACGGTAGGTCTTGGCAAGCTCCAAGACAAGCAGCAGACAGTGTCACCGTGTGCCGGCGGGCATTACACGACATTTCAACAGACTTTCGCACGATAACCCTCAGGAGGCCGCCCAACAACTCACTCATCAACGCCAAGCCGAATAACTGCTTGCATTAGGGTAGACCTTCGCGTTACTGACTATTTCAGTTTGTGAAGCTCTTTTTCTTGAATAAACCACCCTGCGCCGTGGCGGCTTTAGTTTTGGAGGGAATGGCGCTCCACTGGTGCCACTGACTACTTGGGTTGCCGATATCGATTTGATCATACGTCGGGAGCTAGGGTCTTTGGTCGATTCGTGTGTTATTGGTTTCGCGGCCTCTGAGACTGACAGATGCAGGGCACGTGGCCGGCAAGTGGTTGGTGTTGGGAGACTCCCACTGGACGGTACGGGCCTGGTAAGTCGCGAGTGATTAAATCGATTGGAGGCAAGCCTTGCAGCGTGGATTAAGTATTGATAGCTAGGATTTGCGGGAAGAGCGGTGGACGGGGTGCATCCTGGTCGGTAAGTTCCCGGCTTGAAAGCCTGAAGTCACGGCTCCTTCACATCTGAATGGAGTTAAGTGTTGTTTGTTTATTGGTGCTTATTATCGTAAGGCCACGTCTGTTTTAATATGGAATTACACTTACTACATTGTAACGTTCCTTAGAGTATTTTGTGTATGGTCGTCGGTAATGATTGATATAATTTATTGTTGCAGGCCATATTCCGTGCACGTGTACGAGTATTCTCTGATATAAATTGAGTTGATCAAATTGAAATTATAACATAGTTTGTCTAAGGCAGCAAATCCTTTGTAGATGAGTGGTGCTGATATTGCAACCTTTTAATTTTCAAGTAATTTTAAGGAGTGTTAAACTTGTAACTTGTATGTGTAGTCGCTTCCGCAATAAGTTAATATCAGCTACAGCATAGACATTCTCGCCTGAGCTTTCGTCTGTTCCCTTATTTGGATAGATTGCTGTTTCCTTCTCATGTGTGTTGGCAGGGTTGTTTTGCCAGAGGACGACGCGTTCCTGTTTCCTGGATCCACAGTAGAGACGTATTTTCCTTCTGCTGAGCTCGACGTCTAGGTTTGCCCGCAATCTGGTTCCTCTACAAACTGCCTAGTGTTGGCTCTAGTTCAGTAAAGTTGATCATTTGACACGTGCCACGGTGGAGTGCCTCCAACTAATCAGGAACTCATAAGCTATAGTTTGTGAATTCTGTAAGCACTTAAGCTTTGAAACGTGTTCTGCAAGCATGAACTTCCTCTTCACTATACCTGCTCCTTATCGACTCGTTTAAACGCTGCACCCTTATTGCTACTTCTGGAGCGTGTTATGTTTTGAGGCCCTTTAGTTATGAACATTAACAGTTGAATTTTCCTTTTATCCACAGCCACTAGCTAACTCCAATCACTGTAAAACTTGCCTGCTTGTGGCCTGTTGGCTGCGATAGTCTCCTGCTGTATTTGCCATCTTATCTCGTATTTTGAGGCGTTGTGTATTTATTTAAGAGTCATTGTCAATGTTTCTGCGTGGGTGCCAGTTGGAGCCACATTTAAACTGCGAGACTTCCCTGCTTATCTTGTATTTGGGGTGACTGCATATTTATTTAGGGGTCATTCCTAATGTTTCTGTTGGTGTCTACCAGCAAGGAGTCATATTTAAATTGTGTGCCTTCCCAGCTTTGCTTGTATATGAAGGGATTGTGTATTTTACTGCTTGATATATTTTATTACGGCTCATGCATTACTAAGGGTTTACCTACAGCTGAAGTCAGCTGCGTGACTTGTTACCCATTCTGTTTTTCGGATGGACGTTATCCATTTGTTTAACGTGTTATCTATGCTTGGGAATTGTTAGTACGCTTACTGACAGTTGATTGTAATCCATTTGTTGAACAAGCGCGTCGCCACACTTAGTAGGCGTGACTTCTCACTTGAATTTGGGGACTGCGTATTTTAAGCCCTGTTATTAATGGTATAAATTGTTAAAGATTAGAATGAAAGTTTCACTCTACAGCGGAGTGTGCGCTGGTATGAAACTTCCTGGTAGATTAAAACTGTGTGCCGGACCGAGACTCGAACTCGGGAAGTTTGGAAGTTTGGAAGGTAGGAGACGAGGTACTCGCGGAATTAAAGCTGTGAGGACGGGGCGTGAGTCGTGCTCGTGTTGCTCAGTTGGTAGAGCACTTTCCCGCGAAACGCAAAAGTCCCGAGTTAGAGTCTCGATCCGGCACACAGTATTATTCTACCAGGATGTTTCATTGTTAAAGATTGGTATTAATGAATTAAATCTGTTCAAGTTCTTTAAACTATTGTGAGCTTATTTATTCTTTTAACATGGTTTTTAAACTGTAATTCCAAGAATTGTTGTGAAGCAATACAGTCTATTCCACAACAAATGACGAAATATGTGGGGGTCCACCTTTCATGTGTTATTCCTCAAAATCAGTCCAACCCTTGTTGTGGGATATCACATCCATTTTTTCCTCAAATTCTAACCACTCGTTTGTCTGTACATATACACCACATCTTGCGATCTTCGTTCAGCTAATTCCTTCGTGCTGTGTCGTTTATTTTGTGTTAGAATATATATAATTGATCTAAAACGTCGGAATTTCCATGATAATTTTCGCGGGTGATGCTGTTCTTTGTAGAGAATTCACGACGCTAAAAAACTGTAGCGAAATGCAGGAAGACCAGCAGTCTATGGACGCTTTGTGCAGAGACTGACGGTTGACCATCAACATTAGCAGATATAACGTATTGTGCATAAATATGTAGAAATACCCATCATTTTATGATAAGACGATTGCAGAACAGTCATTGAAAGGAGTCACATCCAAAAAGATATCTAGGATTATGCGCAAGGCGCGATTTAGAGAGGAACAAGCACATAAAACTAATTGCAGGTAAGGCAGATCACAGAGATTTGTTGGAAAAATACTCAGAAATACAGTCAACCCTCAAAGGACTTAGCTTTAAAAAATCATCGTTTGAGCATCAGGTGAATCTTGTTTGATAGTCTGGAACACCTACCACATAGGCTGATAGAGGACGAAGGGAAGTTCTAATGAAGAGCAGTGCGTTTCCTCAGAGTTTCATTTAGTAATCTCGGAGGTGATATGGTTGTTAAGCTAATAGTCCTGCATGACCGAGTAAGCGAGCACAAAATGCAATTTGGGGCGAGCACAGCCTAACTTGATGGGTTGCCCACACCAGTTACTGTGGCTGCGCACGGAAGCCATAACTGAATCGTAGATAATGTCTGGCTCGAAATACTACAAAGGTGTCTTTGTCCGTGCGCAACTACTGCCTGTGCCGGCTTCTCATTCTTGGTGCGCCTATCTGTACTCAGACAGCGGTAAGACTGCAGTATGACTACAGTGCAGTAGGAATCAAAATGCTGCGTAGACACGGAAGAAACTTAAGGATTTAAAAAGCTAAGCACGAAATATATTGTTGTTGCATACTGAAGGAAACAGCAAGTCCATTGTTTACTTATCGTGCATAAACTGCTCTACACTGCTATGTTTCAAGTCTGGAGGGACTCATTGAAAGAGAGACAGTTGTAAGAAATCCTACACTAACACATTTCCTTTAGGGAACCGGCAGTAATAAAAAGTGCGTAGTACAACAGCAAATTGCGTTGCAATGTGTGCCAAAGATATGGGACGTCCTGATCCTGTTTATGGTGAAGGTTTCACAAAACTAGCCAAAACGAATGAGATGCACATAGTGGAGAAGTCACGGTTTCACATGTCGTACTCTACAAGAAACAGACGTGTCAGAGAACAGGGCGATGCAGTTTAAAACAGTAGAGTGTCTTTTGTTACAAGAAAGTTATTGATAAATTGTATGCTGTGACAGTTGATACGTGGACTGATACAATCAATCAAGGGCATTATTTCACGCTTTCAGCATAATACGTAAACATGGAGTGTTCTTGTCTGTATAATGTTTTATTTACAACTTAATTCGCGGACGTTTAGAACATGGGAGTAAACATTAAAAAAGAAATACAAGGGAGTAGAGCTGATTGCAACATTTTGCCACACATCTTCATAAATTTTGTTGGTCTGCGACAAGGTACTAATATAATAAAAAGTATTGGAAAATGACGAAAGGCTTCTTTGTGCTGCTCGTTATATTAACTCATTGCTTACCCAGACATTCGAAGACGATAGCTTCTTTTTAAAAGATGCCTCGAAGATTACAGCAACAATAAATACTGCTGAATGCATTGTACGGCACATGAAGAACATTGGTCCCTGCTTATCTTTCATATCATCATTGAAACAAGATGTTATTACACAACGGAACAGCTTGTACGCTGTGCTGGCGTCCTTAAACTCCAAATAAAACAAAGCTACTTCAGGGATGGAAAAAAATCGCTCGAATGTCACAGGTATATGATAATGAGCTTACAGGAGGAACAGTCACTTTCCTGTAATCATTTAAAGAGGGGCCTAATGAATTCAGCGAAAGAACCCACAACTTGAATGAAATTTTCATTCTGCAGCGGATTGTGTGCTGATATGAAACTTCCTGGTAGATTAAAGCTGTGTGCTAGACCCGGACTCGAACTTGGGACCTTTGCCTTTCGCGGGCAAGGGCTCTACCATCGTATTTTTTTAAACTGGTATTTAAGGAACAATGTTACACATTCCGAATACATACTAAGAACATGAAATGATTTAAACAAAAACTGTTTGATCATTGCAATTATGCTGATATTAAGGAAATACTACAGAAGATCGTGTACATAATACACTCCTGGAAATGGAAAAAAGAACACATTGACACCGGTGTGTCAGACCCACCATACTTGCTCCGGACACTGAGAGAGGGCTGTACAAGCAATGATCACACGCACGGCACAGCGGACACACCAGGAACCGCGGTGTTGGCCGTCGAATGGCGCTAGCTGCGCAGCATTTGTGCACCGCCGCCGTCAGTGTCAGCCAGTTTGCCGTGGCATACGGAGCTCCATCGCAGTCTTTAACACTGGTAGCATGCCGCGACAGCGTGGACGTGAACCGTATGTGCAGTTGACGGACTTTGAGCGAGGGCGTATAGTGGGCATGCGGGAGGCCGGGTGGATGTACCGCCGAATTGCTCAACACGTGAAGCGTGAGGTCTCCACAGTACGTCGATGTTGTCGATAGAGTTCGGCGGAAGGTGCACGTGCCCGTCGACCTGGGAGCGGACCGCAGCGACGCACGGATGCACGCCAAGACCGTAGGATCCTACGCAGTGCCGTAGGGGACCGCACCGCCACTTCCCAGCAAATTAGGTACACTGTTGCTCCTGGGGTATCGGCGAGGACCATTCGCAACCGTCTCCATGAAGCTGGGCTACGGTCCCGCACACCGTTAGGCCGTCTTCCGCTCACGCCCCAACATCGTGCAGCCCGCCTCCAGTGGTGTCGCGACAGGCGTGAATGGAGGGACGAATGGAGACGTGTCGTCTTCAGCGATGAGAGTCGCTTCTGCCTTGGTGCCAATGAAGGTCGTATGGGTGTTTGGCGCCGTGCAGGTGGGCGCCACAATCAGGACTGCATACGACCGAGGCACACAGGGCCAACACCAGGCATCATGGTGTGGGGAGCGATATCCTACACTGGCCGTACACCACTGGTGATCGTCGAGGGGACACTGAATAGTGCACGGTACATCCAAACCGTCATCGAACCCATCGTTCTACCATTCCTAGACCGGCAAGGGAACTTGCTGTTCCAACAGGACAATGCACGTCCGCATGTATCCCGTGCCACCCAACGTGCTCTAGAAGGTGTAAGTCAACTACCCTGGCCACCAAGATCTCCGGATCTGTCCCCCATTGAGCATGTTTGGGACTGGATGAAGCGTCGTCTCACGCGGTCTGCACGTCCAGCACGAACGCTTTTCCAACTGAGGCGAGAGGTGGAAATGGCATGGCAAGCCGTTCCACAGGACTACATCCAGCATCTCTACGATCGTCTCCATGGGAGAATAGCAGCCTGCATTGCTGCGAAAGGTGGATATACACTGTACTAGTGCCGACATTGTGAATGCTCTGTTGCCTGTGTCTATGTGCCTGTGGTTCTGTCAGTGTGATCATGTGATGTATCTGACCCCAGGAATGTGTCAATAAAGTTTCCCCTGCCTGGGACAATGAATTCACGGTGTTCTTATTTCAATTTCCAGGAGTGTATATTAACAGAAAGAATTAATTTGAACATCAAGAAAAGTTTTTAAAAACATTTAAACTTCTTAAAACATGAATAAATAAAAAACTGCACATTGAATTACATGTGGTCCAATCTTAACAGAAGCATAAATAGCACTTTATGGAGGATATCAGCAAGTCTTAGGATAATTTTTAATATATTAATGAACACAAGGACATCGTCTCCGTGAGAGATAGGTTAAGGGTAGAAACTGATCTTTATCCTTCTCAGCTCAGTCAGACTAGTTATGAGCATTTCACGGAATGATATGGAAGTTACCAAACTTTATACATAATATGGAAGATTTATACCCATGGCACAAAAAACAATTTAATAATCATATTAGACAATCTCTTAAATACTTGAGAACGACCGAAAAGAGATATTATAAACCTGACTAGCCTTTCGACTACACTTTCTGGACATTAATAGGATGTAATTTATCTGAAGTGATCACACCTATATTACAGCTCTTTCATTGGAAAACTGACTTACCCATCACAGTGCAAAAATGAACAGGGTAATTTGCCAGCCATCGAATATTACATTGTATCAAATACAATCTTAAGGTTTTAGCCAATCGATAAGGACATTTCCATAAAAACTGTCAATTTTCATGCTTACAGTATAAACCAAAAATGCAGCTTTAATGTTTTATGTTTTGACACTATTAGACCCACAATCTGAGTGTCACATAAGTTCTGTACATTAGCTTATAAAAGTTCAAGAACTACTTTCTGAGTAGAAAAAGCACAAACCAAAAATTTAAAGTTAACATTTAAATAATATCCTTAATGTAACTACAACCATCTGAGCTACCCAAGCGTTACCCACCAGCCGTCCTCACAGCTGTACTTCCACCGGTACCTCGCCTCCTACCTTACAAATTTCGCAGAGGTTCTCGTGCGAAACTTGCACAACTAGCACTCCTGGAAGAAAGGATATTGCCGCGACTTGGCTTTGCCGCAGACTAAGGGATGTTTCCTGAATAAAATTTTCACTCTGCAAGAGAGTTGCCCTTATATGAAACTCCCTGGCAGATTAAAACTGTGTGCCGGATCGAGACTCGAACTCGCACGCTCGGCAGCAGAGTGAAAATTTCATGCTGGAAACATCCCCCCCGGCTGTGGCGAAGCCATGTCTCCTCAATATCCTTTCGTCCAGGAGTGCTGGTTCGGAAAGTTTCGCAGGAGAGCTTCTGCGAAGTTTGGAGGGTAGGAGACGAGGTACTGGCGGAAGTAAAGCTGTGAGGACGGGTCGTGCGTCGTGCTTGGGTAGCTCAGATGGCCAGTTCTGCTCTTGCAGCCAACCGCAAGACTGAGGCCGTTTCCACTGACTCCTACCTTGCAGAACAGACGGAGAAACATTCAGCGCTCGACTACCAGCCCCTTGAAATAAGCAGTGAACAGCAGGCAGCGAAGTCACCCGGTCCCGTACTATCAAACATTCCGAGCCTATGGAACATGAACAGACATCCACGCTGGCTTCGTGGGCCGAGGACGTCGAGACACAAGATCCCGATCCGTGGCCAGCTGCGGCGCCGCCGGATCATGCCGCATAAGCAGTACAAGAAGGACCGCGTTCGGCGGGGGGTGACATCACTTCCGACGTTCGCTTCTCCCAAACTTCAACATGGATAACCTCGCACAAACAATGCGTTGCCAGGCTTACCGCCTGGTGACAATGAACATCAATATGACAAGTTTTCCTGTCAAGATCCAACTTTTGAAAGAAACAATACGAGTCATGGGAGTTCACTTTGCTTTCCTGCAAAAGTAAAAACGACCGCACTCCTGAACTTTTATGGTTACGCCACATATGTGACGCCCGGTGGCCCAGCAGACACCGGAGTGGCCATACCAGTGTGTGATGGTATTTAAGTTACCGACGTCACGTATCTTCCCTCTGCCCGAGGAATCGCACTTACGGTGCTCAACTCCCGATTCATTAACGTTTACGCGACAACGGGTACCACCAGACGTCACGACCGCGCCAGATTCTACTCCACGGATGTCGCCCCCTCTTTCCTCGGACGGTACGAAAACAGCGTCTTCGCCGGCGATTTTAATTGCGTACTTCACCCCAAGGACTAAATCCCACACTACATGCCCTGTCAGGAACTGGGTGCGATGATCCAAGAACTTTACTTGTGCGACACGTGAGAAAAAGTCCATGGTAATCGCATTGGCCGTACTCATCTTACCAGTCATTCGACCAGCCGACTAGATAGCAATTACGTGTCGCAAGGCCTCACACAAGGAGTGGTGGCCGCCGAACTATGGCCTCAGGATTATTCAGATCAGAGTGCGTATATCTGCACTGTACATCTCCTCCCTAAACAAGTCTGGCGCAGCAATGGCTTTTGGAAGCTTAATATAACTCACCTCCACGATCTCGATTGCCATCGGCAAGTTGAAGTAACGTGGACTGACTGTGAACGCAGTCACCCCCGATACACCTGAACTCAGGAGTGGTGGCTTCTCTGTGTCAAACCAGCAATCCGCAGGACACGTATGCAGTTTGGCAAGGACGTGGCTGCGTGGCATCAGCGGGCCCAAGATTTATATTATGCTGCACTCAAGGACATCGACTCCTTATCCCAATCCCCTGAGAGACAACATGACCAAGGCAGAATCAAGGCTCACATACCATCATTGAAGAAGCGCCGACTAGAAGGCGCCGCAGTCCGCTCGCGACGGCACGACCGAACGGCCACAGAGGAATCCACTATGCACCACGTTGTGGCGGATAGGCGTCGACATCGCCCTCACTTAATCACACCACTCAGAACACAAGGTAGCTTCTGTACGACCCAAGGAACCATAGTAAAGGTGGTGGATGATCATTTTCGTCATCTTTACCAAAAAAGAACAGTAGATGACGAGGCCACTACTGAAGTGTTACAGCAGGTAACACGTACTATCGACAAGGCTACCGTGAATGCACTAACGGAGGAAGTCCTACTCGAGGAAGGTGAAGACGCCCTGGACGAAGGTGCGGCCAATAAGTTTCCTGGGCCTGGTGGATTGCCCTCCGGATTCTACGCCACCTCCCGTGACATCATGATGCCACGCTGGATTATAATGTTCCGCTGACTTATGTCTCCAGACTGTGTTGTGCCGCCACCATTTGTAGAATGTCTTCTCATGCCGGTACACAAGCCTGGTGGAGGGCGATCAACTAACGACTATCGGCCGCTCGCAATGTTGACCGCCGTTACAAGATTTTCGTCAGGGTTATGGCAGGCCATATTAAGACGACATTGCCGATGATCACTTCCAATTACAAAATGATCTAGAGAGAATTTCTGTATGATGCGAAATGTGGAAATTAACACTAAACAAAGAAAAGTGCGAGGTCATTCACATGGATACAAAAAGATATCCGAAAAATTATGGGTATACGATAAATCGCACAAATCTAAGGGCTGTCAATTCGACTAAATACCTAGGAATTACAATTACGAGCAACTTAAACTGGAAAGACCAAATAGATAATATTGTGCGCTTTGTTGACAGAACACGTAGAAGATGCGACAAACCCACTAAAGAGACAGCCTACATTACGCTTGTCCATCCTCTGCTGAAATATAGCAGCGCGGTATGGGATCCTTATCAGGTAGGATAGACGGAGGACATCGAAAAAGGGCAAAGAAAGGCTGCTCGTTTCGTGTTATCGAGCAACAGGGATGAGAGTGTCACTGACATGAAATGCGAGTTTCTTTGCGACGGTATCTATTTACGAACTGTCAATCACCTATTGTCTCTTCAGAATGCTAAAATATTTTGTTGTCACCCGCCTACGGAGGGAGAAATGGTCATCATAAAAAAATAAGAGAGATCAGAGCTCGAACGGAAAAATGTAGGTGCTCCGTTTTCCCACGCGCCATTCGAGAGTGGATGGTAGAGAAGTAGTATGAAAATGGTTCGATGAACCCTCTTCCAGACACTTAATTGCAGAGTAACCATGTAGATGTAGATATAGATGATTCTTGCCCCAGAACAGACGTCACACGGGGGAGAATCCAACATACATTTGGCCACCGGTGACTGCAGGGGCTTAATAGCGATCGCCTCTTCCTGCCGTCTGAGAGCGGCGATCGTCTCCATCGATTTCAATCGCGCATTTGAGAGAGCGCACCACAACTTCCTCCTACGACTGATGGACAGTATGGGACTTCCCCCGGGCCCAACGGCGTCTTTGGACCACAGCTAACTCACACGTCCAGGTGAACGGAAGGACGGTAGGACCAGAACCCATTATGAGGTCTCTACGACAGGGTTGTCCCCTTTCTACCTACCTTTATGCAATCGCACTCGAGCCACTCCTAGGGGGCCTTAACCACCGCCTATCTGGCATCACGCTGCGGCACGTCACCTTTCGCTATAGGACATACGCTGACGACCTGCTACTGCTGGTTCGTTCCAACGACGAAGTTCAAAGCGTACTAACCTGGATTGAGCGATACGGACAGGCCGCAGGCAGTCTTCTGAACATCAACAAGTCGGCGGCGTTGGATATTGGGCGTGGTCTCGGACCGGAAGCCCTCGCTCCCCTGCCACCAGTTTCTGATCTGCGATTTTGGGAATCACGTTCAAGAAAGATGTACGTAAAACACCTGCAGTAAACTACCGACGGTTACGACAGATCATACGCGCAATGGTGCGCCAGAACCTGCTCCGGGACTTGAATCAGCTACAACGTGTTGAATACTTGAACGTCTACTTCACATCAAATTTCAACCACGTGGCACAAGTCCTCCCACTACCGCTGCAGATAGGTCGCCGGCTTCAGGCAGGCTTCAGGTACTTCGTTTCCGCAGGTCATATACTTAAAATACGATACGACACTCTTACCCTCCCAGTGCACAAAAGTGGGCTAGGATTGGTCAACGTCAGGGCGAGGGCGAGAGCAGCCGCCCTTTACATGAGCGACATGTGGAGACGATGGAGAAGTCAACATACCTCTCTCACGGGACGTTTACTACAGGTCCTGATGCCAGTCTCTGACGTCCCGCGGTGTTGGTTGCCCACGTCGCACCACAGCTGTCTTATGTGTCGACCTTCTTTCTTGATTACAGCTATGTCAGCTCGAATCTCCCAGCCACACGTCCAGCTAAGGCAAAAGATTTTTATACCAACCTTCTGCGGGTTGTTCCCCATAACGTGGTGGAAAACAAGTACCCTACGGGTCACTGGCCAAGAGTGTGGAAAACGATACACCTCAACTTTTTTTCATCCACGGTGCGTTCGAAGTGGTATCAGATCGCCAACAAAAGATATGCGACACGACAGCGGCTTCACGCTATAGGACTGACAGACTCACCTTATTGCTCAGTTTGTCACCTCTTGGATACCGATGAACATCGTTTTGCATGCGTATCGTCGTCCGGAGTTAGGCGACTAACACAGAAGATGTTGGCTTGTTACCTCCGGGTCACACCTGATGTCACTGACACTCAGACACTCCTCTGTACAGATGAATCTTACTTTCCCGCCGCCAAATATCATGTGCTTACATGGTTCAAAGGAATTACCGCCGCCTATATCTTAAGGCACGGAGCAGCTTGATTACTGGTGGTTCCTACAAAATGCTCACGATGAACTCGAACGCACACCGAGATACCATACGCTCTTCGCAAATTATTTACGCTGACTTTTCGTTAACCCTCCACTCAGTTGGGGGGTACCAAGCTGCGGTTAATGTCCTGTGCCGCATCACACTTACGGCTGAACGTCCTGCCTTGTCAGCGATGAGAGATGGAAGAGACAGGCCACTTCAATGATTGCTGTTTTCCCTGAGGCACTAGCGAACCAGAATGCCTCCCTTCAAAGGGGCTGATGAAGATATCAGATAACGCTGGCGAAGTACCAGCTGGAATCGCGTTAGTGGTTTACACTTTTATTTTTTTATTTACTTTTTGAATGCAACCTTTATTGTTGTAACACTCAGTTTCTAGAATTATCATTAGTACACGTTTCCTTAAAAAAAGATGGTAGAGCACTTGCCCACGAAAGGCAAAGTTCTCGAGTTCGAGTCTCGGTCCAGCACACATGTTTAATTTTCGAGGAAGTTTCCACCTGAAACCTAATTAGTTCATTAATGGTTTCAGAACCAGTGTCAGACTTAGTTACATTACGTGTATTACAAGTACTATTTCCCTGTGATACGAGGAAAGGATGGAATTAAAGTTAACTAGGGTAATTAATGCATACCGATAGATAAGTATTTTTTAATATGGGGTATGTTATGGTGTAAAGTCAAGCGCCGGCACGCCATTCGGGAACAACAGAGAAGAAGTGGCTGTGAGAAGACTTCAGTCAATCGCACACTGACCGACCCATTTCCAGGACGACAACGCGACAACAGTGGCACCTATGTGGAGAGGACGCTACCACCGCGACCGACTGGTGATGGCACAGTTCTGTAGTAGCGCCAACGCTAGATTGCTCAGATTGTACTCTGTATGCAGCACAGATTTGGGATAGTCTATATTTAAGATGATTGCTTATTTTGTACCTCACCCTTTGCTTGCGATACATCTGTGTAATTGCAAAAGTTAAGTATCGTAACCCCCCCTCCCCCCCTGAACCATGGACCTTGCCGTTGGTGGGGAGGCTTGCGTGACTCAACGATACAGATAGCCGTACCGTAGGTGCGACCACAAAGGAGTGTTGAGAGGCCAAACAAACGTGTGGTTCCTGAAGAGGGGCAGCAGCCTTTTGAGTAGTTTCAGGGGCAACAGCCTGGATGATTGACTGATCTGGCCTTGTAACACTAACCAAAATGGCCTTGGTGTTCTGGTACTGCAAACGGGTGAAAGCAAGGTAAAACTACAGCCGTAATTTTTCCCGAGGGCATGCAGCTTTACTATATGATTAAATTATGATGGCGTCCTCTTTGGTAAAATATTCCGGAGGTGAAATAGTCCCCATTCGGATCTCCGGGCGGGGACTACTCAAGAGGACGTCGTTATCAGGAGAAAGAAAACTGGCGTTCTACGGATCGGAGCGTGGAATGTCCGATCCCTTAATCGGGCACGTAGGTTAGAAGATTTAAAAAGGGAAATGGATAGGTTAAAGTTATATATAGTGGAAATTAATGAAGTTCGGTGGCAGGAGGAACAAAACTTTTGGTCAGGTGAATACAGGGCTATAAATACAAAATCAAATAGGGTAATGCAGGAGTAGGTTTAATAATGAATAAAAAAAATAGGAGTGCGGGTAAGCTACTACAAACAGCATAGTGAACGCATTATTGTGGCCAAGATAGACACGAAGCCCACGCCTACTACAGTAGTACAAGTTTATATGCCAACTAGCTCTGCAGATGACGAGGAAATTCATGAAATGTATGATGAGATAAAAGAAATTATTCAGGTAGTGAAGAGAAAATTTAAAGTCATGTGCGACTGAAATTGGAGAGTAGGAAAAGGGAGAGTAAGAAACATAGTAGGTGAATATGGATTGGGGCTAAGAAATGAAAGAGGAAGCCACCTGGTAGAATTTTGCGCAGAGCATAACATAATAATAGCTACCACTTGGTTCAAGAATCATGAAAGAAGGTTGTATACATGGAAGAACCGTGGAGATACTAAAAGGTATTAGATAGATTATATAATGGCAAGACAGAGATTTAGGAACCAGGTTTTAAATTGTTAGACATTTCCAGGGGCAGATGTGGACTGTTAACCACAATCTATTGGTTATGAACTGTAGATTAAAACTGAAGAAACTGCAAAAAGGTGGGAAATTAAGGAGATGGGACCCGGATAAACTGAAAGAACCAGAGGTTGGACAGAGTTTCAGGGAGACCATAAGGGAACAGTTGACAAGAATGGGGGAAAGAAATAAAGTAGAAGAAGATTGGGTAGCTTTGAGGGATGAAATAGTGAAGGCAGCAGAAGATCAAATAGGTAAAAAGACGAGGGCTAGTAGAAACCCTTGGGTAACAGAAGACGTATTGAATTTAATTGATGAAAGGAGAAAATATAAAAGAGCAGAAGATGAAGCAGCCACAAAGCAATACAAACGTCTCAAAAATGATATCGGCAGGAAGCGCAAAATGGCTAAACAGGGATGGCTAGAGGACAAAAGTAAGAATGTAGAGGCTTATCTCACGAGAGGGAAGATAGATACTGCCTATAGGAAAATTAAAGAAACCTTTGGAGAAAGGAGAACCACTTGCATGAATAGCTTCGATGAAAACCCAGTTGTAAGCAAAGAAGGGAAAGCAGAAAGGTGGAAGGAGTATGTAGAGGTTCTATACAAGGGTGATGTACTTGAGGACAATATTATGGAAATGGAAGAGGATGTAGATGAAGATAAAATGGGGGATATGATACTGCTTGAAGAGTTTGACAGAGCACTGAAAGACCTGAGTCGAAACAAGGCCCCTGGAGTAGACAAGATTCCATTAGAACTACTGACAGCCTTGGGAGGGACAGTACTGACAAAACTCTGGTGAGGAAGATGTATGAGACAGGCGAAATACCCCCAGACTTCAAGAAAAATATAATAATTCCAATCCCAAAGCAAGCAGGTGTTGACAGATGTGAAAATTACCGAACTATCAGTTTAATAAGTCACAGCTGCAAAATACTAACGCGAATTCTTTACAGACGAATGGAAAAACTGATAGATGCCGGCCTCGGGGAAGATCAGTTTGGATTCCGTAGAAATGTTGGGACACGTGAGGCAATACTGACCCTACGACTTGAAAGGAGGGTATAAGATGAACATCAACGAAAGAAAAACGAGGATAATGGGATGTAGTCGAATTAAGTCGGGTGATGCTGAGGAAATTAGATTAGGAAATGAGACACTTAAAGTTGTAAAGGGGTTTTGCTATTTGGGTAGCAAAATAACTGATGATGGTCAAAGTAGAGAGGATATAAAATGTAGACTGGCAATGACAAGGAAAGCGTTTCTGAAGAAGAAAAATTTGTAAACATCGAGTTTAGATCTAAATGTCAGGAAGTCGTTTCTGAAAGTATTTGTGTGGAGTGTAGCCATGTATGGAAGTGAAGAGAATAGAAGAGACAAGAAGAGAATAGAAGCTTTCAAAATGTGGTGCTACAGAAGAATGCTAAAGATTAGATGGGTAGATCACGTAACTAATGAGGAGGTATTGAATAGAATTGGGGAGCAGAGGAGCTTGTGTGTATAATAAGGGATCGGTTGGTAGGACACGTTCTGAGACATCGAGGGTTCACCAATTTAGTATTGGAGGGCAGCGTGGAGGGTAAAAATCGTAGAGGGAGACCAAGAGATGAATACACTAAGCAGATTCAGAAGAATGTAGGCTGCAGTAGGTACTGGGAGATGAAGAAGCTTGCACAGGATAGAGTAGCATGGAGAGCTGCATCAAACCGATCTCAGGACTGAAGACAACAACAAAAACAACAAGTATTGTAAGTTTAATTTTGTCATAAAACCCATTAATACCATTTTTTGTATGTTTGTCTATAGCACCGAGTATGCAGGTTCCCCAGAAACCACAAGGTACAACGGATTATAGATCACGCCTTGATTTTAGTACTAGAGAAAGTCATAATTACATCTAACCATAAAAGTGCTACGTTGCTTTGTTCGTCTTTCCGTGATGTCAGTATGCTTGACATAAATCAAAAGCTGGAAATCCTTAGCAGTATGCGGCTCCATACCATGTTCAGGACACGAGTCGTAACCGGTCAAACATACGGCGTTGCACCACTCTGTGGGCCAACTCCAGTGGCATAAACTGCAGGAGAGGAGCTGTGTATCAGGATGTGATTCACTGTGAAAATTCCGAGAGCATGCGTTCCTGGATGAGTCAGTGAATGTATTGCATCCTCCTACAAATATCTCATGAAAAGACCGTAGAGGTTAGAGATTCGAGCTCGCAGAGAGGCTTAATCTTTCTCCGCAAGAACCATTAGCGATTTGAATAGTAGTGATATTGGCACACAAAGTACCCTAATTCACGTAGTGCAAGGTGGTCTGCGGAGAATAAATATAGCTGCAGATGAAGATAATGCGGTATGTGACGACAAACCAAATTCCTAATGTTGGGCGTCATGCGAGGAGTTAATGTCGTCGGTATCAGGGCGAGAAAGCCCATAACGACTGTCCAGCCGGCGACGCCGACACCGCCGCCGACAAACAGCCGCTTTCCGCTAATCCCGCCGACGCGGTCGGAGGCTCGCGTTCCGGCGGCTTCCGGCAGGTGGCAGCAGCGGCGGTCTGGAGGCTGCGCGCGGCGCGCAGTTGGCGGACCGCGCAGTGTTGGCTGGGCAGGCGGAGCGCGCGGTCGTGGATTTGCAGACGCGCGTCTCGCGGCGCGCCTACCCTGGCAGCGGCAGGCAACCCGCGCAGCCCACAGTAGCAGGTGAGCCGCCGGTCGGCGGAGTGCCCACCGCGGCGGGCGGCAGGTGTCTCCAAGGAAACCACGACCGCCGCACAGTGCCCGCGCAAGATCCTCTATGAGCCGCCGAAAGACTTCGTGGAGAAACGTACCGCTGAACGCGCTATTCTAAAACGGTAATACTTCAAAAACGTTAGCTGCTTTTTTAATTCGCCCTTCTGTTTCGCGCAGCCATAATGAAACGCTTTCTTAGCTCTCCTTCATTCGTCAGACGGCCACTCCCCCTTTGATCAAGAGCTCCTTCTGTCCCGGAAGAGCTCAAATACTGCTGACAGCTCCTGCTTGGACAGCAACTGATCCCAGCGGTTCTAATGTACTCTAACCACACTATCATCTGTTACAGAGCGGGTCGACGTTCTGTGGCCTGTACACAGAGAAAAATATTTTTTTCATTCCACATTTATAGCAAATATTACATGTAAGACCTTATGAAAATGGTTCAAATGGCTCTGAGCGCTATGGGACTCAACTGCTGAGGTCATTAGTCCCCTAGAACTTAGAACTAGTTAAACCTAACTAACCTAAGGACATCACAAACATACATGCCCGAGGCAGGATTCGAACCTGCGACCGTAGCGGTCTTGCGGTTCCAGACTGCAGCGCCTCTAACCGCACGGCCACTTCGGCCGGCAGACCTTATGAAGCTTTCACAACCAACACGCATGTAAAAT
Source organism: Schistocerca americana (assembly GCF_021461395.2). Taxonomy (NCBI): domain Eukaryota; kingdom Metazoa; phylum Arthropoda; class Insecta; order Orthoptera; family Acrididae; genus Schistocerca; species Schistocerca americana. Next base: position 70,813,000 of record NC_060119.1, read on the forward strand.
GTGTGCAGCCTTCAATATATAGTTGACTGATTAATATCTGTACTTTTTGAATGCAATCCAAACATTATACTTAAGGAATAAACATGGTTGATTTAAAGACTCTATTAACATACTCCATGCGTACGTATCAAGAGAACCTTTGTGAATAGCGTAAAACATAAGTAATATTCACGAGGTACATTATTATTTTTGCCATCTGGGCATCCTAACCGTGGTTTTACCGATGTGACAGTACACTCCATAACTTCGTAAACAGAATCCTTTCCCATACATGTTAAATTTGATCTTCCGTTCTGTCTCTGATGACATGAATGGGAGTAACAGTTCCTAACTTTTTTTCTGCTAAAGATACAAACGAATCTGACGGAAGGGTATTGAGCAGTTAAGGACCGAGAGATTGGCAAGTGAGCTCTCAAATGGATACGCTCCAAAGCAACGAGCGCAAATTTTTTTTCCTTTTACCATCCAGTCGATACACTTGCCAAAAATAACAGCACAAGCATTGATAAGAGGATGGTAAAAATTTTCGCGTCATCGATATCAGTGTTTTTGAGACGAAGGAAAGGCTCTCATTCGACGCAGGGGGCGAGGGTAACCAGTCTCGCTCTTATTCTTTTGAGGAGTCACAAAGGCATTTGGCTAAATGGAAGAGGGTAAAACTTGATTCTTGATGCACAGGCCATGAAATGAACGATGATCGACCCGGATATTAATCCAGGGCGTCACCGTCACGCCATGATTCTAGGTCTGCGTTCTACGACACTTATCGTCATTGAGTACTTTGGCGTGGATGACGTACACGTTAAAGTCCATATGCGCCTTAACATCACACATACTGACGTACTTTACTGAGTCGTTAGTGCACCATTCGCGAATGCAGATGCCTCAGTCCAAGCTATGTATCAGTTCACCGTTCGTCCGCTAATGGGTAACTGGCACGGCTGTGGATGTTTGGCCAACACGGCAGCCGCAATCGATTGACAACTTAAGAGTCAAGTGATAAGAAATAAACTTTCGAAATACAAAGAGATGTAGTGCTTTTACTTATTCGCAAATGGAAATCTGAAAAGCGGATTTCGTCATTCACAGATTAAGTCGGTATTAAGAATTTTACGATACAGCTTATCTGTTCAAACGATCAATATAGTTTGAGTGTGGAGTAATTTGAAGAATTGTAGAGAGTAAGTCTAACTTGGCGTGCTTAGGTAAAGACAATGGCCGTCTCCTACAACCTTATTCCTAAATTAACACATTTCAGGCTCAGGCCACAGAAATGATATCATCAGCAATTCGTACTTGCTAAATCGCCATTAGAAGATGTATTCAAAAACAGAAAAAAAGAGGATTAGTAAAAAACTAGGTAACTAAGTTACAAATTAAAGATTTTTACAGATTTATGTGTCCCTGAATACATTTCACTCGTTACTAGGTACCGTAGTCAGGTGCAAATATTTATATATAGAAGTTCAGTTTATAATTAATTTGGCTAGCCCTTTACTATCGTACTGGTGTTTTCTTCTTAAATAAATTGTCTGATAATGCACTTGTAGTAAGTCGAAGCAGCTAATAATATCATATCTGGTGCCCGAGCTTGAAATATTGTGGAGGATCATTAATGCTGGGCGTTTGTTAGCCTCTATTGTATTCTAGGTCCTACCTCTTCTCCATGCTGGAAGTGTCCCGTAATTGAGAACATGCAGTACGCAAAGGCGAATCTCATGGACAGGATAGGAAGAAATATAATCCAATTTACTGTCGAAATGTCTGTCTCCGTTTACAATCGAATGAACTGCATATTTTTATAATTTTTAGCTTTTAGATAAAGTGACTATCAGCAGAGTGCTTCTTATACTTTTCACCATGAATTTATAAGCAATCTTTCCGACCGTGAAACTAAACCTCTTTGATCAGACTTCTGGGAGGTTCAACGCGGCGCGCAGGCTGCCACGATTTCCTCTCCTTCCTGTGTCTACCTCTTCATCTCAGAGTAGCACTTACATGACAGCTCCTCAATATTTGTGGGAATTTACCCCTCTTACAACTTATTCTATTACCTTTGAAGACACTGCATTGTCTCTTACTACAAGCCCTTTCATCCTGTCGCATTTTCACGTCAGATGTTCCCACATATACCTTTCCACGCCGATTCTGTGGACGACTTACTCATTTCTTATCATATCAGTTCCCGAAATTTTCTACATCCTTCTATCCCATACCATCTCCAACATTTCGATTCTCTTTATTATTATTATTCTGGATTTACAATGTGAGTACATTTTTCCAGCACCTATTCTAGATTACAGTAAGTCACTAATTATTGTTCTCCACTCTTCTCTATTTGTCCATAAATCTTCAGGAATGTTGTTCTTCCTCATTGCTGACTGAACTCCCTGTATCCATGTATCAGGTGGTCGTCCCCTTTTTCTTCTTCCAATTGGTACCCAGTCGATTATGCATTTTGGTAGCCTTTCCTGTTCCATTCGTCTGATGTGTCCATACCATTTAAGTTGTTTGTGCTCGATGAAATCCATAATTGAATTTTTACATTTCATCTTGTCTCTGATTACTTCATTTCTTATTCTTTCTCGTCTTGATATTCTTACTGAACGTCTCCAGAAATCCATTTCTGTGGCTAATAATTTTGATTTCAGTTGCCATTTTGTTGTCCACACTTCTGAACCATATGTAATAATGCTCCTAATTATTGTTTTAAAAATCCTTATTTTGTTATCAGTTGTTATGTGTTTGTCCCAGAGAATTCCATTCAATAAAGAGATTGTCGTCTTTCCAGAATTTATTCTTGATCTAATTTCTTTGTCCTGTTTCCCATCATTTGTAATTTTCACACCTAAATATTTATATTCCTCAGTAGCTGTTATTGTTCCCATCCCTTCTTCTAATATTAAGTCTCCATTCACTCCACCAATTACCATGTACTTTGTTTTATTCATGTTTACAATTAGACCTGATTTTTAATATTCTTGAATCAATTTTCTGGTCATATACTCTATGTCCTCATAGTCTTGGGCTATAATCAGTTGGTCATCTGCAAATTGTAACGAGTTTATTGTTCTATCATTTATTGGTATTCCCATAGCGTGACATTTTTTCTTCCAATTCTGTAAAGTTACTTCTGTATATATTTTATACAATGTAGGTGAGATGCTACATCCTTGACGTAATCCTTTTGTGACTTGGAATCCATGTGATAAATATTTACCAATTTTTATTTTTGAAATAGAATTTTTATATAAATTTTGAATTGCTTTAATTATTCTTGGATTTATTCCTATTGATATTAAAGCTTTCTATAAACTGGATAAGGGCACACTATCATAGGCTTTTTCTATATCTATGAATACTAAATGTATAGGTTGTGCCCGAACCATTTTTTTTTCAATAATTTGTTGTAGGCAAAAGATATGATCAATTGTTGATCTTCCAGCTCTAAAACCTGCTTGTTCTTCAGCCTCCTTTTCTTTGTATTCTTGTTCTAACAAATATATAATAATTCTTCCATATAATCTACTGAAGGTATTGGTCACTGTTATTCCCCTATAATTTTTACACTCATCTTTCGCTCCTTTTTTATGTATCACTGAAATATATCCTACTTTCAAATCATTTGGGACATCTTCCCCATTTAAACATCTTTCGAAAAGGTTCCTGAACAATTCCATTAATTTCTTTGTTCCTAATTTTAATAATTCTGCAGGAATATCTCCAATGCCTGTAGCCCTTCCATTCTTTAAAGATTTTATTGCAGTTTTTACTGTCTCTATTTCCAAACGGATGTAATTTTCTGCTTGTAGATCTATCATTTCATTATATTCAGGGTTTCCCAAGTATTCTTCCCTGTTTTCTGTTAATAAACTTTTAAAATATTTTCCTTAAGAGTCATGAGTAATATATTTAATATGTGTTGTTTCTTTGGAATTCCTTCTTAAATTTTTTATAGTTTTCCATGCTTCTGTGTTTCTTTTACCACCAATATTTCGATTCTCTTCTTTTCCTGTATTCCCACAGCTCGTGATTCGCTTCCAGAATCACCATCAGAATTTTTTTCCTCTAATTCATGTCTGTGTTTTATACCTGAAAACTTATTTTAGCGATCAGTGGTCTCTTTGACTGTGCTGGTCTGCTTCTTGCATCTCACATGCTTAGTCCGCTAGGCGTTGATTAGCCTCCAAGATAGAAAGAAAAATTTGTTCACTTCATCTTCATAGTGGTCGCCAGTTGTTTGTTACATGTATCACTAATGTCACTTCTCAGACTCTTAATTACCACTGTAACTACAAGAATAAATACGCGCAGGTATACGTCTTAACCAACGCTCACCACTGCTGCTGGATTTGAGTTTGTCGCTCGATTGCGGCCCAACACCGTTGGCACAAAATTAAATATTGAGGTCAGAGCAGTAGTCGTACATGATATGATGAATCGACGTAGCTTGTGTTCTAATATTGGTAAAGCAGCGAGTTGCGGTGACTGCTGCGATACGATTTTCGTTCTCCGAGTACTGACACTCCTGTGGCTGTTGAACGTGAGGACGGGAACAGCGCGTTGCCGCCGCTGCGGGTAGTTATCTGACGGACACGGCCACAGGCTGTGCGTTAACTGACGCCTAGCGCGCCACCCGTTTCTGCTTAATGAACCGCGAACGCTGCCTACTCTCTCCCTCTCTCTCCGTCCCTCTCTCTAACGCACACACACACACACACCGCTTGCTTTTCGAGTCGAAAAGTTAGTATCACGACGGGGATAAAACTTTGGCGCTCCTCCACCGACCATAGAAAGCCAACGGTTCTAGTCGCCGCTCTAAATAGCAGTCCTATTTATTCCCCGTTTCGCGGTTGCCGAGAATGAAATGTCTTCATTAAAAACGGTAAAACGCCTTGAAGGAGGTCATCTACATTTACATTCATACTCCGCAAGCCAACGCAAGGTATATGTCGGAGCGTGCCATCTATCACGACTGGTAATTTCCTTTCATAAAAGAACAACCGTCTATATACCGCCGTACGAGCCATTTCTGTTATCTCGCCTTCGCGGTTCTTACGCGAAATGTCCATTGCAGGCCGTAGAATCGTTCTGCAGTCGACTACCAATGCCTGCTCTCTAGAGCCAGCCGATGCGGCCGAGCGGTTCTAGGCGCTTTAGTCTGGAACCCCGCGACCGCTACGGTCGCAGGTTCGAATCCTGCCTTGGATGTGTGTGATGTCCTTACGTTAGTTAGGTTTAAGCAGTTCTAAGTTCTAGGGGACTGATGACCGCAGATGTTAAATGTGCTCAGAGCCATTTTTTTTTTCTCTAGACGTTCTCCTCAGCGTTTCACGAAAATAACGCCTCCAGGGACTAGCATTTGGGTTCACTGAGCATCTCAGTAGCACTCGAGTGTTGATCGAACTTACCGCTAACTAATCTGTCAGCATGCATCTGAAATGCTTCGATTTCTTGCTTTACTCCGATCTGGTGCGGATCCCAGACACGGAAGAATGGGTCACTCAAGCGTCCTCTACAAAGACCCTTTTGTAGATGAGCCACAGTTCCCTAAGACTCTCCCAAAAACCCGAAGTCGACTATTCGCCGTTCTCATTACCATGCTTACCTCCCTGTTCCATTTCAAATCACTTTCACACGTTACGCCTACATAGTTAATCGACGTGTGTCAAACACCACTCTACTAATGCTGTATTCGAACATTACAGGAATGTTATTCCTTCTCATGAGTATTAGCTTTCAATTTCTGGTCGTATATTTGGAGTAAGCTGCCATTCATCACATGAAATGGAATATTAAGTCATCTCGTATCCTCTCCTGCAATTACTCTAAAACCACACCTTCCCATACACCACAACTTCGTCAGCAAACAGACGCAGGTTACCGCTCACCATACCCGTCAGATCATGTACGTGTATAGAAAATAAAAGCAGTCCTGACCAACGTCCCTTGGACACTCCTGACGATATCCTTGTCTCTCACGAACATTCGCTATCGGCGACAACGTACTGGGGAACCTATACTGTATTCTCGGACCTTCTTTAAAAGTCTGCAGTGATGCATCATCTCAATCGCTTTCGGGAAATCTAGGAATATGGCATCTGCTTGATCCCCATCGTCCTTTGCTCATAAGATATCGTTCGAGAAGACGGCACGCATGAATGATGCCTTGTAAATCCGTACTGATTTGTCGAATATATATTATCTCTGCCATGGAAATTTATTAAAATCGAACTTACGTGCCGTCAATCATGATAGATCATATAAACGTGGAAATCAAACTTTACTGACGTAAACTGAAAATGAAGCCTTTCTGAAAACTGTCATCATCAGGTACTACGTCAATAATGCATTGTAAAGGAACTAATCTAAATACTTACGTAAGCCCCAGCCAACAGCAACGGTCGATGTAAGACTGCAGGTGATCCTCTCGCGGAGTACATCAACGGAAATGCTCGTTTCAGTATGCAGATCCAACTCCACAGCGTGGGATAAAACCTGAATATAGACAGCGTACTGACGTTATTTAACTATGTTAATGCACTGGCTATCCACGCGGCAAGACCTTTATTGCCCGAGTAAGCCAAGGTCCCAGGTTGGAGTCCCGTCCGAGTACACCGTTGTAATCTGCCAAAGAGATAGAGGACAGTGTACATTCCGTTCCAGAAACAAATATTCATTTTACGTTAACACATATTACTACTAACGGCAGTTTCATCTGCCCTGAAAGTTTTATTATTTTATTATTTGATGTTTTACACTACTGTGACGGCGAACCATACAAGCTGATGTAATTCATTTCGTATTATTTCGCGATGGTCAGTTGAACAAAGCTGACAGTAAATAAAGGTTTAATTTTTCGGCAACTCATCGTGACTGTGAAAAATTACTTTCTTCGGATATTTACGAGCTGTGAGGCCCGACTTGAACGTTGTATACTGACGCTTGTCAGTTTATTTATTACATGGAGGGAAATAAGGAAGACAACCGCGTGGAAACAATATTGTCTTCGCATTTTGTGTTTACGAGGAAAAATAAAGAAAAACTGATGCAATAAAGCAAAAATGAAAACAATTCTGTGGGTCAGAAATGCTAAGTTTATTCCACTACGTGTTTTCGTGGCGTACCCATCTCAGGCGTGTCAATGAATGACATTAGCATTTCTTTTCCTCGGTGGTACATTTTGTCTGCCTTTCACTTCATTTCTATATAAATTAGGTATTATTCTTACCTTGTTACCACAATATAGCTCTGAAGTCTTGCGTTACATGCGAATATACGGCAAACTTAATTGATTTAACAACCGTACTGTGATGACAAGTGCCCAGAAATAATTTATTTTGTGACGAAATCAAGTGTACAGCAACCAGCTGCCTACATCGAGAAAAGAAATACTGTTGTAAGCCACTGACTGATCCACCTGAAGTTAAGGTAACGCGTCGCGGAGGAAACTCACACAGGCATATAATTAGCTTTTGTTTTATGCACATTCGCGTTTTCCTAACCACAGTTGAACCTGGTCGAAAATAAGTTACAAAATAAAGACACTCCAAACAGTCGCCATGAATTATTGCATTTCATGACTGAGATCTGCAAGGGTACGGCCGATTCATACGTCGGGCTTGCAGGAGCCTGCACCCGTGATGTAAATCTAGTTTCAAAAAGGAAGGAATTTGACGTTAGAGTGTCCGAAATTATAATGAACTTTGGGAATAATATCGTAAATCTAGTTTCAAAAAGGAAGTAATTTGACGTTAGCGTGTCCACAATTATAATGAACTTTGGGAATAATATCGTGTAGAGTGATAAATGATTTTATTACTTACAATTACCTCTTTTGGCTATTGCCATTATCAGACCAAAGCTTAGGACTCCCTAAATGAAGTTAAGTGCTAATTTGTAACGAACTCCATGTCGAGACAAAGAGGTAACACATTTTATGACCAAATGATACTAAACAAGTGAATGTAGTGGCAAACTATGAAACATTATGTGACATTATTTGTAGACATGAAGTGATATGAGCTGTGCTAGAATGTCTGCACCTTTCACCATTTGTGTCCTACGTGATCTTAACATGTGCCGTCTATTAAATGAGTGTGATTTCTCGGTGGAAACCCACGTCTGGTGGATTTTTAACGAGATAGTGGTCATTTGACTCAATGGTGTCATCGGATTAGTTGAGGGCCGCGACTGGAATAGACCCTTCCGTATTTTCTAGATCTGTAAGTGGTACACCAAAGCTCCAGGAATGTCCGATCGCCATGGTCCGACGTGGCTTTCAGTCTAGCTTCCCTAAAACACATCATTAATGAAACTTACTGGAAGATTAAAACTGTGTACCGGACCGAAACTCGAACTCGGAACCTTTCCCGAGATCGAATCTCGGTCCGGCACACAGTTTTAATTTGCCACGAAGTTTCATATCAGCGCACACTCCGCTGCAGAGTGAAAATCTCATTCCACTTTTAATTTGCCAGGAAGTTTCATATCAGCGCACACTCCACTGCAGAGTGAAAATCTCATTCTGGACACATCATTAATGTTCTACGGCAACTTTTTTGCGTATAACTGTGGAATACGTGACAGAGTGTACAGATGATTGCACCGCACATTGGCATCACTTCCCATTCGATTCACGGATGCCGCGTCGAAAGGATGACCGATTTTTACTTTTCTGTAGGAGATGTTCATTGCTTTATCTTACGTGGACGGTCTCCAAAATAAGCTTAAAACATGCGAAAATGCTTTTTAAAAATTTTAATTGACCTTATCGCAATTACTTTACATTTGATTATTAATTTCGCTTACAAGGCAACCATCTTCCGATCATTGTGCTACATTTTCTGTGTTTTTATGTACACTGTAGATTACAACGTCATCGTTGGAAAGTGTTTCTCGGAACACGCTCATGAGAGAGCTTAGCGTTAATGAAACTGTTAGTTACGCAAACGAGGTGAGAAAGTGCAATTACGTTCCACACTGGTTAACGGGTTTACATGAGTACAATGTTGATGTAGCCTCGTCACGAAGAGTGACACGTCAGTAATTAAAAGTTTAAAGTTAGTCAAAGCCTGCATGTCGCGAAATTGATTTTATATCTCGTGACTACGATATGTTGACATTGTACTCCAAAAGCATCTCTTAATATGCGTGCTACAGAATTTCACTTTGTAAATTAGTTGAAGTAACGAATAGCTTATTGCAAGCTTGGCTCACTGATGACCATGTTCCGAGAATCACTTTCAGTGAACAGCGTTGCGGCCTGCAGTGTACGCAAACACTGAACGTCTGGCATGAGTGGTCTAAAGATGATTGTCTAGCGACCGAAAAAAGTAATCACCTGTAAAGTAATGTGCTATTGCGGTAAAAGTAATGAAATTGTTTTATAATTTTGTTATTCTTTTATTCTTCTTCTACTTTTTCTTCTTTTGCTTGTGCCATAGCCCCGCATCGAAGCAGGATCAGAATTGTAATTTGCGGACTTTTTAACTGGTGGCCAGATTCCGTTCCGATCTCCTCCGCGGAAGCCGCTGGGATGGAATACGCGCACACCGACTGCCTGCGTGTAGTGTCGTTGATGTGAAAGTGAGCGCAAGTTTTCGAAATGTTTTCGAATCGTGCAACTGAGGCGAGACTTGGGTGCCAGCCCGGTATTTACCTCGTGGAATGTGGAAAACATCCTAAAAACTACATCCAGGCTGGCCCAACACCGACCTTGTCCCTTAATCCGCCGGGATCATTCGATCCGAGGCCGGCGCATCTCTCCTCTCGGAAGCGATGCCGTAACACACACGCATATCCAAGAGGATATATATATACGACTGATGGAACTTAAATAGTGGCAACTATTTATTCACAACCGATTCAAAAGAGCTACATGTTTGCACCTGTTACTGTCCTTCAAAGGAGTCACCAGCGTTCTGTAGAGCCCGTTACCAGCGATGTGGAAGGCGTAGTATACCGTTAGCAGAGCCTGTCCTGTTGATGGTGCTAATGGAGCGGTCTACTGCCTGTCGAATCTCTTGAACAGTTCTGAAGCGAATGCCATGAAGTGGTTCCTTCAACTTCGGAAACAAATCAAAATCACAAGGGCTTAAGTGCGGGGATAACTGGATGGTACAGTACTTACAAGTCCCATCGACGGAACAAAGTAGCCACAGAATTCACTGTATGCGCCCGCGCATTGTCGTGTAAATGATGAGTGGGTTGGGCAGAAAGTATCGCCGCTTCTTTCGCAAAGCTGGTCGCAGGTGATGCTCCACAAACGAACAGTAATACTGTGCATTGACGGCCTGCCGTGAAGGAACGTAACGCGTTACGATAACACCATCACAGTCGTACACGAGAATCACCGTAACTTCAGACCGCTCCATTAGCACCATCAACAGAACATGCTGTGCTAACGGTATACTACGCCTTCCACTTCGCTATCAACGGGTTCTACACAACGCTGGTGACTACTTTGAAGAACGGTAACAGGTGCAAACATATAACTCTTTTGTATCGGTTGTGAATAAATGGTTGCCACTATTTAAGTTCCAACCCTCGTATGTAGCGCTGATCTCCGTCACCTGGCGATGTCCGTTCTTACTCCAAGGAACAGATACGTAGTGGGGCAGGGGCCTGCCCTGAACTGCTTTTCATGGAGTCTTCTAAACAAGTTTCTCACGAGGAGTGGGCCGACTGTAGGCCAGTTTATGGTCTGTTAACATATCTTTTAATTCCTGCCACCAGCTACGCTCGCTGTTCTCGGTTGTTCCGACCGCATATGGGTCGAAGTATGAGCAGTAGAACTGATTTCCATACAATATGTTTTAGATCCAGACTTTAATTTTACAGTATACTAGAATCGTACACAGCCATTTCTTGTACCTGTAAGTGAGACTTTACGTTGTTTCTGTTTCATATTTCTACCCATAGTTACTCTGAAACATATGCGTCGATTTACTGATTCTATTTGTGACTCATTAATCAGCTATTAAGCAATATCCAAACTTTTACTTTACGTGTGGTGCACTATTTTAGATTTCTGTATAATGAGAGCTAGTTAATAGTTTTTACACCAGGCTGTTTTCTAGGGGTGTAACCGTATACTAATACAATTTTTAGTACGTAGCGTTCTCTTGTAGATAATAGTTCAAAAACCTCATACTCCTGAAAGCAAAGTTGAAGATGAATAGCGACAGCCTGGTTTCTCTGTCCTAGGGCACGTCAGGTACTACGTCGGTGTCTGTACTGCGCCCTGCCTGTTAGTAAATTTTCGATCCAGTGGGAAACCTCGTTATATGTCTCACGGGAAGTAACTGCTTCAGACTTTGAATAATTATGAGTACATTTGCAAAAAAAAAAAAAAAAAAAAAAAAAAAAATGCATATCTTTCGGAATATCCTCTGTTTTCACTAAAATGTTTACACCGAAAAAATATCATCGCTCTATTCACGTCATAGAATAGTATAAGTCCTTATTTTTGCTGTTGCAAGAAATTACCTCATGCGGGCCCGGGTTGCATTCCCGGTCGGGTTGGACATTTTTTCCGCTCGTAGACTGGATGTAGTGTTGTCCTCATCATCATTTTATCATCACCAGCGCGCAACTCCCGCAGTGTGGCATCGACTCCAATAAGACTTGCACTTGGCGGCCGAACTTCCCCAGATGTGGCCTCCTGGCCAACAATGCCATACGCTCATTTCATTTCATTTCAAAATTTTTCGGCAGTTTAAACTGAAATCATCTCTTAACCCAGTAAGATTTTTCCCATCAAATAACGTTGTTGTTGGCTCAGGGAACTTGTAAATTTGGAAATAAAAGTTGGAATATAAGACGCTAAGTAATCTCACAACCATATTGACATATTTTTTCAATTCACCAGCAAAAGAAATTAATCGCACGATTCACTTCATTGGTGGGTGCTCACCTCTCTTGCGCACTCGACAATTTCTGAGCTCATTTATACGTAATTTGTAATATATTGTAACAAGTTTGTCTCGTGTGCAGACCGTTCAATTCGACGCCAGTTCGGCGTCTTCCGTGTCCCTAGTTGTGCAGCGGTGGAAGGTGACCTACTGTTTAAAGCGGAATCCGAACCACTTGCTGTTTCTGGCGACTGATCGCATCGCTAAGAACGCTAGATTAGAGTCGGACTGTAAATTTCCGTGGTCCTGCCGGAATTAAATTCCGCGATTTCTTCGTTTCCGGACACACACTTTACCGCTGGATCAGCAGGCCTGACAGCAGTCAGTTGAGATACGTGTGTTAAAAGTAGAGGGCTAGATATGTTGTGAGAACAACACTCAGACAAACAGTGAGACAAATTTGCTGTACAGCTGAGAGTCCTGTCTGCCAAGTGCAAATTGTGAAACGACTCCGTATGTTACACATGAGTTCAGGAGGACAAGATTAAAAAAGGGTCCCCCTGAGTATGGCAGAACGGATTGCATTCTGAACGTCGATCAAAAAAGTTATACTTTTATATAGTCACAGAACGATGAGAATATTAGGATTCATCGGATATTCTAGACAGCCCTTGAAAGCCTAGTTTGTTTGGTAGTACGAGACTTGAAAGGGATGTTATTCATAAACCTGACATCCTAAACCAGGGTGGTAGTAGGTTATCGTAGGTTATCAGCTATAGTTAACCGTCGAGGTCACAACATTGATATGAGAAATACAGGAATGCCTCTTGAACAGCTAAAATTTTGTGGGGACGTAGAAACACCCCCGTTGGAAATCAGAGACAATGTTTCATTTTATGGAAGACGCAATATTCCAAGATAATTTCAGTTAAATGTTTGTATGAGCATACGTGACCTTGTTTCCGAGGGAGCACTCGAAACTTCATTAGTATTTTTACAGCGTATGAAATCGTGGAATCTGGTCATTACCACTGTGTAAAGGGTCAGCATAAATAATGCAAAAGTGAAACTAGTAACTTTATCTGTTCATTATCGTATCATAAGTTATCAAGCGAAATTTGTGGCTGGACGGAGGATTTCCCTGCATAAGGGTGCAACATTTATCTGCGATGTCGAGTCGTCGACTAACGTAGACATAGCGTAAAATACATAGCGAGGCGGCGCAGTAGTCAGTGCAATGGACTCACATTCTGAAGGACGACGGTTCACACCCGCTTCCGGCCCTCCAGATTTAGGTTTTCAGTGATCTTCCTAAATTTCTCCACTCAAATTCCGGGGTAGTTCCATAGGAAACGGGGCGGCCAATTACCGTTTTCCCATCCTATGGTACCGCGCATGTATTACGTCTCTGATGGTTACGCTGTCGACAGCACGTTAAATCCTGATCTTCCTTATTTTCTTTAATTTCAAACGTGCTCCTTGTTGTATATTAATAACCTTGTAAACACTATTAATAGTAAGCGCAGATTTTTCGCAGGTGATGCAGTTAGTTAAAATGAATTACTGTGTGGGAAAAAACAAAAATTGTACAGGTACTTGGTCTGATCTTGATAGGACTTCATAGTGACGCTACTTCCTTCAAATGTTAAGAAATGCAAAATGATGTAGTTCTCAAAAAGAAGGAACCCAGTAGCCTATGACTACATATCAACGAGCCAAACTGGAATCGCTCATCCCATACAGATACCCGGTAAAAACTTCGCAGGTGAATGAAGTGGAAACCATCACATGGGGTCAGTTGTAGGTAAAGCGGGTGGCAGGCCGGTAGGATACCACGGAAATACAATAAGCCTACCTTATAACATTTAAGTGAAGATCTGCGCAAACTGTCCTCGAGCAAGCTTGCTTACTAAGTCTGGAGAACCAGCATTTAATAATGAATCTAAGAATAAACTAAAAGTCGGTACGCATCGCTCTCCTAGATATCGCGAGGACAAGGTTAGACTAATTACAGTGAGCACTGAGACGTTTATACAGTTATTCCTTCCGTGATCTGTAAGTGATTGGAACGGGCACAAGCTGCAATAACTGGTAAAATTCGAGGTCCTCTTTGCCATACCCTTAACAGTGGTTTTCCAGAGTATGCCTGTAGATGTAAGTGTAGATGCCGGTCACCATTGTCAAAGGAATCGCATTCAAAAGGACACTAAATGCCGTTCCATAACAGGAACGTAATCTGACGTTCGACTTAAAGACTGACATACGGCTAAGGAACACAGTTTATCATTTGTCAATTTTTTTTAGTAATTTATTTGTTTCAGTAGACTGTTGGCGACAGTGCTACGATAAAATGTTAACCTACGTATGCAATTATGAATATGACACAAATAAGTAACGTTGAAAATTGGAGTCACTTAAAATATAAACCGAATTTCTTAGTCGATCACAGTCCATGAGGATATTACTTAACGGTCCATTTTACGTACTGATTCACAGGCAACGCGATCTTTTCTCTATCCTGTTAGATATTTGTCAGATAAATGTTTCCACACGTCTTTATATACAAAAGTTACTGATAATTCCCCTCATCCTAACGCCGAACACATTTGCAATCGACCATAGCGAGCAGGTTCAGGGCAGAACGTCCAAAAGGAAAAAAACCGTCATGCAGGCTGTGTTCCCGTCGTCTGCTACTAGACTATTCCCGCAGTATGAACACGACTGAAAAACTATACAGTCGCAATGATTTTCTGATTAGCACGTAATAGGACTGAGTGAGTTTCTTCGAAAGCTCTCTGTAGTGGAGCTAAGCATAAATCAAGGGGGATGAAACATCTGTACTTACGATGAGTTTCTCTTGCTTTAAATACTCACGAGTGGTGCGACCGCGCTCGTTTGTGTGTCTTCATATGTGTGCGTGCGTAGAGCGCTCGTTGAGGCAAGCTCTATCCTTTTACAGAATATGCCTTTAGTGAAGCAGTTTGTAGGCGGGGAGGCAGGAAACTAGAATTTATTTTCCGCTGCTACGGTAACGTCGTTAAAGACGTGAACACTGGCCCGCGCAGGCAGCGGTAATACGATCGCCCACCTACTGGCCTGAAAATAGCCAGAACAAAAAAATCTGAAAAACCGAGTGAAGAATTAAGTGAATTAAGTGCACTAAAATGAAGCGAATGGCTCTAAAGTGACGGATGGAAATATTTGCGACAGTAGCAGTCTGATTCAGACCTCGAAGCGTGGTAAGATTGCTTAATGGTTGTGGTAGCTGGTCACGTAAAGGATGAAACGCGTGTTCGAGTCTTTCTCAGTCGATGGAAATACACCTCACAACTATACTCACCGATTCAAACTGAAACAACTTGTACTTCCTTAATGCCATTGTTAGTATCAAACTCGACCTATGAGACAATTACGTATTTACTCAAGACTGCGACTGCGACAGTACCTTAAAATATATATCCCAGCAAGCGTCTTATACAGATTTGATAATGCAATAAATGCCATTGCATATAAAGCATTAACAGGCCTATAAATAGCGGTGTATCAGACATCGATGCTTTGTTCAGCGACTGTTATTACAATTCAGCTTTAATTGATTTGATTTCTAGTTTGACAGGTCTCCTACATGGCCAAAATTAATGAACTAGACTGAGTTTTTTGTCACAAATGGGATTTTTAGAGGCTCTCACCGGTTTGAGACGTCGTCGTCACCGTCATTTCACACAGTACCGGCGTACGAAAGCGATGCCCCCGGTTTCAATGCCAATGTGATCGTTCTCTATTTGGAGGTTGCCATTCCCTGTGTTGAAAAGAAATTTCAGTCACTAGTATTTGTCTTATAAGAAGACGGAACTAGGTATGTATCGACTGCGTGCAATACTTTCAAGTGCTAACTTCTGTGCAGCCTGTCGTGTAGTGAGTTGATTATCTTGATTCCCTCATCCGATAAGGGCAGTAAACCACGTGGACCGCTAGGGCACTAATTTTCAATCCTTCAACCTATTGTCATTAATATAAACCGTAACATATATTAAATACAGATAAGAGGCAGGCGGAGTGGCGTGATATGAGACGGATTTCGTCAGACCTCGTGACCTCTAATACTGTCAGCAGTATTGTAATCATTACTATTACTTAATGTTTGGTCATTCCAGCAGGATATTGCCGGGCACTCGTGAGCCCCGGCACCTAAATACACAAAATTCCTCTGTGCGTCACTGCGACCTTAAGTTATCAGTTGACTGTTTCGTGGTCCTTCTGTTTCAAAGTTTGGCTTCTGTTGTCACGAGCGTAACAGCACAAAAGAAGAATATTCCTACCTGACAACCATTTTGCAACTTACTTTCCATTACACATCATCTCCCAGTTATATCACATTTTATGAGTGTATCGAGTACAGTTTTATGCATCACGAGAGAGACCAGCGGAAAATCGTCAAAAAAAAATTAATAAAAATAAAAAAAGGAAATATGACACTGTAAACAGAAATTTAATATTTTCTGGAGAAAAATCATAGCTATTTGGAACGTAACTATTTTTTATTTGTCACCCAGCTCACGGTCTTCGCTTGGCATGATTAGAGTTATACTTAATTTTCCGATCCTAATGTTTCTTGTGGACACTTTTAGAGACTATTTTGCAAAAGATAAAAATTTAAAAGACAAAAATTGTTCCACTCACCAGAAATCGTGTATCAGTGATCTTTGCATAAAACTACATTTCCGTAAAAAATTAAATGGTATATTTCACATCAACAAATGTAGGGAAGAGTGTTGTGCATAGACGATAATGAACACAACGTTTTTGGTCGGTACGTCAGTTTAATGACTGACTTCAAAATCACGTGAGGGAATGCTCGCGTTCTACCCATTTAAGGTCTGTATAATATATTAAAATTTTCTGGAACACACTGTTAGTTCTTCCGTTATGAATTATGTGGCAAGTAATATGCCATGTATTTTTAACACAAGTTATATAACATTTGAACGGTGAAGCCAGCTTTCGTAGGAGATGCGCCATCTTGTACCATGAAGCAGACGAAGGTCTTTCACGATGGAACATCGGTTATTTGCTAATGAACGTAGTGTCGTTAATGACTTAACAATTTTACCTTTACTGAAACTGGAAAATTTTTGTTCGGTTCCAGTTGCTTCAATTTCAGTATGTGTCTAATAAGTTTTTATTTTTTCATAGTATGTCTGGTTCATTTGATTTTACCTATACGTTATTATTGGTGTTACTAATGGCGTATAGCAGAGTAATAATGCAACGGACAGATGACTAAACATGCTGTTGAAAAATTTTTTCGCCTGCAACGCTTTTACATTTCAATAGAATGTTTGTTCCTGGAGAGATGATCACCTTGTACTTTGGAACATGTTTTCACACGTGAAAAAACCATAATTTTCCGGAGTAATTTTTGTAATTTCATAAAAAGTCAGCGACACGTAAGACGTAAATGCCAACAGTTAAAATCGGAATAAGAAACTATATTAAACTTCAGTTACAAAGCTGGCTAGAGGCGAAAGTCAGAAAATTGTCCCAATATATAAGTTCCCCTACTTCTCACCAATATTATCGACGGTCTGTTGCTTTGCATTCACTTGTTAAATGTGGGAAAACTGACTGTCTGTATGCTTCTGTCGGCGCCCTACTCCCTCCCATCTTACTCTCATGATCCCTACTCGAGGTGGACGATGTTGCCAAAGTAATGATCGCACATTTTCGAAACCACGTTCCATAAATCAAACCAGTCGACTTTCGCGGCAACTACGTTGTGTACTTTTCACGGATTACCATTAGAATTCTTCGAGCGTTTCTGGTACACTTTCGTATTGAGTACACTGCTCTGTTACAATCCTAGCACCGCACCTTTACGTTCGATGACTCTTCTCATGCCTTCTTGATAAGAGACTCCAAAAGCTGCATATGCGATTTTCTTTCCTTATGCAGTGCACACTCCCTCAACCCTTCCAATAAATTTGAGTCTTATGGTCGTGTCCTCATTTTACGCAGTCGTCGCGTTTCAGACTGTATCTTTTCATTACCCGTAAATACTACACGACTTGAAGTTCTCAAGATTTCCACTAACAGTCTTGTGGTCGAATGCTATTGGAGTCTTTGCCATGTAATAAGCATTATCTTACAATTATTCACATTTAAAGACAGCTGCCATTTATTCCAGCAAGTGTAAATTATTCCCAAGTAATTTTGCATCTGTTTACGATCATCTAACGACGCTATTTTCGTGTACATAACTGCATCCTTACCGAACAATGTTATAGTAATGCTGATTGTGCCTGATATATCATTTTTTGTATATTCACAACTTTAGAGGTGCTACTACGCTTCCTTCAGACCCACTCCATATTTCATTATTTTCTGCAGAATATTGGCCAATTGGATTTGGACGTATATGCGTTGTCGTGAATATGCGGTAGCTGTTTAATACTCTTTCACCTGTACAATCAACTCAAAGTATACCTGAATTTTAATGTCTTTCAGAAGATGTCATACCAGTAGTTTATGTTAGTTCAAGGGTTTCCTCTATCGCTTATGTCAAAGCAATTTTCTTATATTTATCGGTGATCTACCTTTAACAACAAGATGAATGTGAACGGCTTCCTTGTCACAAATGAAAGTGCTGTCTTTGTGACATATTATTTGATTGCCCATTTTTACAGATGTTCTTACGTTAATTAACATCGTATCCTACCATTGTTAACTAGATTCTTGTAGCTGTTTTCTGTTCCGAACATGTGATAGGAGACAAACTACCGGAGACAGATGATATTTCCTCTATCTGGAGAAATACGTTGATTGCCCCAATTTTTCTAACTTGATATTCGACGCTCGTTGTTATCATTAGTAAACAAATTATAGTTACTAAATATTACGCTTACGTTTCTGCCCCATTACGATTTAATGGACACAGTAGCACCTAAATCAGACATCAGCAACCGAGTAATTGTGCTCTTAACAGATAAATACAATTTATTCGCATAATATACCAATATACGTTCTCATGATTGCCTTCGGTGTTTAATGCACCGGTTGAAGACGAAATTCCATTCAATAACCTGTTATAATCGAAGTAAGTCGTATTTTACAGTAAGAAACGTTAATTCAGTAAGCAGTGTGCGAGTCAACACACATTTCGAAAAAGTAGTCGATACCTGTATCATTAAGTTAGCCGTATTTACAGCGATAAATTTGAACATTTCCCTTACCACATAAATGCATACATTTTCACAATCATCTCAACGAGAGACATTATTTCATTGCATGTGATTCATTATTTTCCTCTGATAAATAATAGCGTGTCCTCCAGAGGTAATTTATTTATTGCGTACAGAAAACGTGTTATCGACAGATGTTCATGCTCTTTCTGATTTCTTTTAGTAGGGACATCACCACTTTTGTTTAAAGACACTGAATTTAGACTATTCATGATTTTACCAGAGCCTTTTTCATGTTAAGTTACTCTTTTAATACCTTCGTATATCCGTGACCCACTTCCACACTGCGTTACCCAGACTATCACGTTTCCGAGAACAACCCATAATAGGATGAAGACGACACGGTCACCTTGAACTGTAAAATTAGGGTCAACCCGATGGCTTTTCATTAGTGTCACAGAGCTCCTCTTAATCCGGTGGCCTTTGCGCTTTTTCGCCGAGGGATGGTCTCTTTGACGCTAATCACGTCCATTCATCTTCTTTCATGGTTGCCGACGCCGTTCCCGTGCTCTGTGATCATTAATAAATTGTCGAAAGGGCTACACTGGTCTCGATGAGTAACAGTTTCCCAGAAAGCTTAATAAAAAGAAAAGGGGGCTGTAGACTTGTTGCCTTAACTGGCTGGCACCGGAATTCGGCTAAAATTAAATGCTACAAATTCACCCAGCGAAGTTTTGATAGAAACTACCAGAGATTAATTTCACGGTTTGCCATGTTGTACTGTGGCGCTTATATCCATCGCGGTGGCTGTAACGTCTCATATGCACTGCGCCTTCCATTGTGGGCAGGAATGAGTGTAATTTTTCATAAAATGTCAAACATCGGCGTGAGGTAGTGTCAGCCAATAACAGTGCGTGCGTTGACGCCTACCGTCTTACGTTCTCTCTTGGGTTATTATTATGCAGTAATTTTCCTACTGGCATGTCCGTGCCTTCGTACGGGCAATTTCTGACGCCAGTGTTCCTGTCTTCAGCTTCTTCCTTCAGTCTGCTGTACCTCTCATCTTTCACTCACCCAGATCCGTTCCTCTTCTTCCTCATCCTGTAGTTCCTGCGATCTTCCCTTTGATGACGACATGTTTGAGACGTTCGTGTCTCTGTTCGATGCAGTCGACCTTCCTCAGAAAAATTAAATGCCAAACTCTTTTCTTCCCTCCTACTCTCCCCATTACATCGTCCACTGTCATCCGACCGGTACACTTGATCTTTTATAGTCTTCTCCAGCACCACATTTCAAAACTTCCCAGGTACTTTTTCTCAATTTTTCTTACGATCTACGTCTCTAAAAATGGTTCAAATGGCTCTGAGCACTATGAGACTTAACATGTAAGTCATCAGTTCCCTAGAACTTAGAACTACTTAAACGTAACAAACCCAAGGACATCACACACATCCATGCCGGAGGCAGGATTCGAACGTGCGACCATAGCGGTCGGGCGGTTCTAAGCTGAAGCGCCTAGAACCGATCGGCCACAGCGGCCGGTCAACGTCTCTGTTCCGTACAGTGCAAGACTTCAGGTGCAATGTCTTCCTTAATACCAGGCTCAACTTACCGGTCAGCAGAGCACCCTTCTTGTACAAAGCGGCTATCGCCCTGTCTAATGCAGCGCGTGGTAGCCGTGCGGTCTAGGACGTCTTGTCACGGTTTGCGCGGCTCCTCCCGTCGTAGGTTCGAGTCTTCCCTCGGGCATGGGTGTATGTGTTGTCCTTAGTGTAAGTTATTTTTAGTTAAATTATGTAGTGCGTAAGCCTAGGGACCTATCACCTCCGTAATTTGGTCCCATAGTCCTTACCACAAATTTCCAGTTTTTCCCTGGCTATTGTTGATCGAATTTCATCTGTGCAGTGGGTATACTTTGTTAACAAGCTTCCCAGGTGTGGATAGATGAAGGGAAAAAATATTAATAGTCCGACTTGCACCGTCCGTCTTCGTGAACGGTTTGTAGAAATCGAGAGTGTATGTGAGTACTGATCCGCCATTAGCCAAAGCATAAGCTAATGATCGTAGGACACTGTTATTTAAAAAGCGATTGGAGTGGCTACTGTTGTGGACTGGCAAGACAGCCAATCCACTAGGACGAAGCCGAAAGCCACGCGTTTAAGCTCACGCAGGCTGGCGTGAGGTCTGGAACAGTTCAAGGAGTTGAGTCTAGTAAAAAAAGTACGGAGGCTCTGGAATACTTAACTTTAATCCATAATTGGTGAACATCGCTCTTGACGGTACATGTTTTATAGCATCAATAGTGACTGCTAATGGCGCCTTGCTAGGTCGTAGCAAATGACGTAGCTGAATGCTATGCTAACTATCGTCTCGGCAAATGAGAGCGTAATTTGTCAGTGAACCATCGCTAGCAAAGTCGGCTGTACAACTGGGGCGAGTGCTAGGACGTCTCTCTAGACCTGCCGTGTGGCGGCGCTCGGTCTGCAATCACTGATAGTGGCGACACGCGGGTCCGACGTATATAGCGGACCGCGGCCGATTTAAAGGTTACCACCTAGCAAGTGTGGTGTCTGGCGGCGACACCACAGCTACAATATGATAAAAAGTTTTACACAACACACAGTTGGCCATCTCGTTCGAAGTTGAAAGAAGTATTACTAGTTAGAGAATATTTAGTATGTTATTATTATTTCTTATCAAAAATTAATACAACTGTAATTGTGTTTCCAGATACTGCTTCCTGACTCTCCTTTGACTTCCCAAATTTTTTTATAAGATCTGCTCTACATTTCATTGCGTTTACATACCCCAAGTTGTAACATAGAAAAGGAAAGGTGGATCTTATGTGACGTAACTGACGAGGATCTAGTTTCGAATTCCGGTGCACTGAGGATTAAATCTCCTTCTGAAAAATTCCTTTAATGTTTCCAGTTAACGGCAGAAAAAAACTGTGCAGTGGTTGTTTCCTATGTAGTTAGTCAATGAAGTTATCAATGAATGGTATAATTGCAATGTTATTTCACCTCTTATACAAATCTGTATCGGAAATTACCGCCATAGTATACTGACGACTTTCTGTCCAGTCATTTACGAACACGCTTCAAAAAGTCGACAGATATTTTGCGTATCGTATTCTGTCATGAACAGCTCAAGCAATGAACTGTGGATTCTTATATCACAATCATCTTTCTGTCGCCACTGGAATGGTCTCTACGGAATTATCATAGTAATCACAGATATGAAATACATGTGAGACTTCATTCACCTGTTTCTGGCAACAAAGTATTGGTCCGTGTTTTTTATTTTCATTCTAGATACGAAATTGTAACAAAGGAACCATAAGACGTTATTGCAACTGTTTACGTACAAATCAGATTTTCACTAACAGTTTCTGGCTACGAGTGTTTGGCCGTATATATATATATATATATATATATATATATATATACTGTTGCATGATCACTTAGTTTTCACCATTTCGACAAGGATTCTTGCAGATTGTCCAGTAAGGTATGTCATTTGTAGATTGAGGTTATAATTTATCTTCATTATCGTATTGTATTAATAAGGGTGTCTGTATTTTCCCAAATTATTTCCTTTTAATGCGATTTTCCTCTACATACTCCTCCTAAATCAACTGGAGAAGCACCAAGAGCCATATTTGTGTAGTACTCAGTTACTGGCTATATGGGACACTTTGCACAGACTCTTTAATGAATGTTGTATGCTTTCTCAGATTGCTACCAAAAAACTTCAAGCGTTCGCTTCCTCTGTCTTTTAATCTATCTAATTTGCTTTCAGTGCTTCTTAAGTTTCCGCAGGGGCACCTTTACATATATTTCGTTAATTAGCTATAATAATACGATGCTTTTTACTTTCTCAAATCGTCTAGATCCCAACAACAAATCAGTACGCAAATTGGACACAATGTTCAATGTTTCCTCTCCTCAAATTACTTCTAAAGCGATCATGCTTTTATTTACACAGCATTCTCAGAGAAACTTCTGAAGGGTACTCTCTACTTGATATTTTATACATAAACTTCAGAATTACGAGTCTGTCAAATGCACTTAACGGTACTTTCATTTCTTTTGAGCTCTAGACGTTAAAGATTAGTCAGATTTAAGCCATGCCTGTATCAAATGACGTGACAGTGTCTTCACTTTTATTACTGCGGTGCCAATTCATTACTTCTATGCATTACAGTCTGTTTATGAAAATGTCTCCTACATCTTGCGTTACCAAGTTAAGTTATGGCGATAGTAATACTAATGATTAATCACTTTGCAATGGTCTGCCACGGACATTCTTCCGTAACTTTTCTTTCTGATACGTCCTTATTCCGAGTTATACCTATCCATTTGAAACTAGTAGCCGTTCTGCAGCGTGCTGTACCAAGTCGCTCCCACATTATTCGAAGTTCATATTCCTCCTGCACACGATTATGTCCTATACACTTTCACTAACATGGTCAAGATTTCCATTTACATGGGAAATATGTTCTGTTTTTAGTTTTACGTTACTTCATTGTGGTACTTTTTATTTTCATAGTCGTGTATCTGCTTTTGAAAATTCCGTTGTGCGATGCATGTCTTTCATGGAAATAAGGAATACTGTAACTGTTAAAACAGGTTTGATTTTCCTGCATAGATTACGGCGAATGCTGGGATGACCCGTCTACAAAGAATACTGCAGGTATCCTTCAACAATCTTCTTCAATTTAAGTTTGTACTCTGGTCCTTATTGATCTCCTCATCGAACACAGGTTCAAATCTAATGTTCCGTCCTTCCTTTGAGTTCGTCTTTCTGCGCTGCCTCCGAATTTGCCAAACTATTATTATCGACTTTTCAAACAAATAATAGGGTAATAAAATCTGTATGGGGAAGGACGTTTTACTTAGAGAATAGGGTACCTAGGAGCACATCATGATTCCAAGTCGGTGTTACGTTCTACAGATTGATTCTAGAATCACACGAGGGAATGAACATTAGAAACCACCATAACCAGTTTCCGGCATTAACACTACTTTTACTGTAGCGAAAGCTGAGGTTGAGTTTCGTGCACCGTTTCTAAATATTACGAGTTCTACATACTAAAGTTCCACCCAGAACATTAGAGGTATTAGCAATTCCTCAGTTACAGTGTCTGATTGTGAATAAAATTCTGTGTATTTTTAAGACTTGGTACATATCGTGTGGATTGTTACGCAATACTTCGTCGGTCGTCGAAGCGGAAGACAGTCTCCCGCAAATGAAAACGTGGTGTTCGCGTTGTTATAATATCTTACCAATTTTCCCTGTTCTGGAAATGAAAATATTTATTAATTTCCAATAGCTTCTATTAGTAAGTGTTTTTTAAATTGAGTGGCTTGTGATAATACTGGGTGTATCCGAAAGAATCATCCGATTCAAAAAAATCATAACTATTATTTAATGGAAATATGTTCACGAACCACGTGCTGTTGGAAAGAGCAAACTCTCGAATTTTAAGTGATTCCACTAGATAGCAGCCGTGTGCGCCCACTTCAGTTCGAGTATAAATGATGTCGGGAGAACACAAAACGTTTAGTGTTATACGTTTTGCGCAGGGCGGGTCAGTAATAACAGTTCAGCGTGACTTTCGTACTGAGTATGGTGTGGATCATCTTACAGCACACAGCATTAGACGATGGCATGAACAATTTCGAGAAACAGGTTGTTTGTGTAAAGGCAAATCGCCGGGCCGTCTCCCCGTGTCTGCCATAGTCGTCGAACGCATCCGCCGTAGTTTCACAAGGAGTCCGCAGAAATCCGTTCTCCGTGCAGTTTGGCAGCTCAACAGACACCCGACGTCAGTCTGGTGTGTGTTGCGTCGACGTTTACACGTGAAACGATAGAAATTTCAGCTACAGCAAGCTCTTCGTGAAGGTGACAACCAACAACGTGTGGAGTTCTGCAAATGCTTTCTTGTCAATATGTAGAATGACCTGACTGTATGTAATCATTTCTTGTGGAGGGTTTATAAAACAATCTGTTTATGTGCCTCAGTTACCAACAACAATGAATGAACACAGACATCGCATAACAGAAGCTGTGAAAGCTGTAACTCAAGACATGCTCGCTACACTGTGGGATCCATTTTAATACCGCATTGACATATGCCGTTTATCTCAAGGGCGGCATATTGAACACCTATGAAAAGGTATGAAAAAAAAGCTTTTTGAGCTTTCCGTTCATCAAAAACGAAATTCATTGTACTTGTTTATTAGTTTCAGAAATATTGACGTGCCAAACCGGGTGATTCTTTTTGATATAACCTGTACTTTATTTTATTGTTTGTGTACAGTAGGTTAATAATGTAACACGTACACTATTGAATATAGTATTGACAATATTTTGTGGGTTGCAACCATATTTCATTGGAATAGAGTATTTTTTCCTAGGTACATAACAATGCTGTATCTTGGAACAGATTTCCACAGTTGGAAAAACCTAACTTTTGTAATTTCAGAAAAGGACTGCACCCGAAATAAGTGAACGCAAACATTTTTAAATGGAATAAGAAAATATATAAAGCATTTATTAGAAAGCTTGCTAGAGGTAAAAGTCTGAATAGCGTCCCCCCCCCTCTCCTCACTATTGGAATGTTATCTCTGCCTTGAACCAGTGTACGAGCTTTTACAGAAAATTATTCACAGAATATCGTTACGAAATACAAGAGTGTAAATCAAAACCCTAGGAGCAGGCTCCGTTAGCGCACGCACTCTGGCTACCGCATGAGCTGTGGCTCTTACCTCGGTTGAGGAGAGTGCCTTACTGGCTTCAACCGAACTAAACGAGTTTCTGCTTGGTGTCATGAATGTTAGCTTGCTGAAAATGTAGAAAAATTAAAATTAGTGCAGATGAACAGGAGAAACAATCCTGTAATTTTCGAATACAGTATAATTGGTGTGTTACTTGATATAATGACGTCTATCAAATATATAGGCGTAACGATGTAAAGCGACATGTAATGGAATGAGCACGTACGTTGGGTCGTACAGAGAGGAAATATTCGACTCCTGTTTATTGAGATAACACTCGAAAAGTATATCTCATCTGTAATGGATGCAGCGTATAGAACACTAGTGAGTCACATTGTCGATTCCTGCTCAAGTGTTTACGATCCCCATCAGATCGGCTTAAAGCAAGACTTATAAACAGTTCAGGAAATTGCTGCTACATTTGTTATCAGGAGGTTCGATCAGCATAGGGGTATTACGGAGATGCTACGTGCACTCAAATGGGAATCCCTGGATGCATGATGATGTTGTTTCTGCGAAATCCTATTGAGAAAATTACGGAGTCGTCTACTGAATGACTCTACTGCCGTCGAAGTGCCGGAGTCGTCTACTGAATGACTCTACTGCCGTCGAAGTGCATTTCGCGTGAAGATTGCGAAGACAAGAGAAATTAGTCATATAGACAGTCGTTGTTCCCTCGCTCCATTTTCGAATGAAACAGAAAAGGGAACTGCTAGTAGTGAAACAAGGTACCCTCCGACTTGTACCGTATGACGGCCTACAGAGTTTGCATGTGCACTGATCAGCCAAAACATTGTGAACACTGCCCACCGCGAAGTTGTATGCTGCCTGGTGACACTAAGGATACATGACGCGGTAAGAGAAGTATATGAGGGAAGCAGAAACGAATGGGGAAATATTCTAGCGAAGTTAAGTGGCACAAAAGCGGAAACCCGTCGATTTAAGCGACTCTGACAAAAGATTGTTGTGGCCCAGTGCCTGGGAGCGAGCATCTCGAAGTTCTGTATATCTTCTTCAAGCCCACTTTTTGAGTGCCATGGCTTCTTGTGCAGTGTAACTGTCGTGCTGTACGTTTCTTTATGCAATATCGAATTTAAGTTTTCTTACACCGGACAAAGTCCGACGTCATCTCATGAAATGTAAGATTAAGCTGTCATAATTCGTTTTCATCTTCGTTGGAAAACACTTTACTGCGACGAACAACTTTTATATCCCAGTTTGCAATTTCGTTTTTACAATTTTGGTAAACATTTTTGGAAAGCAGTGATCAATTAATTGTTATATTTTGACTAAAGTTCAGTCTTGATCACGTCATGTATGTTTTAAGGATACAGGTAACCGGTTTCGGTTCTTTCTACAAAACCATCATCAGACCCATGGCTCCCTTAGGATGGTAGGCGGAGCTCTCCTCGCTGCTACGCAGTATGATCAGTTGACTGCGTAGCAGCGAGGAGAGCTCCGCCTACCATCCTAAGGGAGACATGGGTCTGATGATGGTTTTGTAGAAAGAACCGAAACCGGTTACCTGTATCCTTAAAACATACATGACGTGATCAAGACTGAACTTTAGTCAAAATATAATTTCGTTTTTATTTACGGCATGTGTCTTAATTGTTTGCTTGTGCACGGTTTATACGCGTGGGCATTCACTTCATCCATGATCTCCATTTCGATATAACGTTACATCTAAATGCAATTCATTATACTGATACACCAAAATGCAGTTCATCTGCACCCCACTTTCCATAACATTTTTTTGATATTGTAATACTAATCAGTTACATAATTAATAACTTCAGAAAATCAAGATATCAGAAAAGTCACATCATTTCTAAACGTAACATTGCACTAATAATGCTACACGAGTTTTTTAAAGCTCAAAATACGTGGAAGTTGCTCATTTTATACTAGTACAATATCGAAGCTTATTGCGGTAAATTACAGACATCATACCTGTTTTCTCTTTATCAGTTTACTACAAACAAACCACAACGAATACTTGACTGTCAGAAATATAAGATTATTTCATGAATATTCACTCGTAAATGACTTATTACGTTGTTATTATCTGTTGACGGTAATTCTCTAAACCAGGTACACAAAAACTAAGATAAAAATGACAACAAAATCAACAGTTTCTTCATATAATCTGTTCCCCAGCACACCACAACGAATACACTTCTTGACTGTCAGAAAAATAAGATTATTTCATGTATATTCACTCATGACCTCACCTCTTGACGGTAATTCTCTACGCCAGATAGATAAAAACTTAGATAAAAATGACAACATATCCAACACTGTCTTCATATGTTCTGTTCCGCAGCACACATATTTCATAGTTTGTTATATGATTCCCACAGGTACGTAGTTCACGCTGACGTTACTAAATGCAGAATACAACAAGAGGTACTATTTTTGTATCAGTGGCACAAGTTACGAACCTTTACAGTACAGCCAACTGTCTCCTACATGCAATTTTTTGCATGGAGTTCTGTTTTTCCAATGTTGCCTGTATGCTTTTGAACTGTTTCACCGGTTACGGATGTTTATTTTCAATAATTACTTCATCGTGGACTATGTCGCTGTCAGTGAGTGACCGACGTTGAAACAAAATGCTCTTGGAAAATAATTAAAATGTTCAGTTAAGTTATTCTTGTTACGAATCATATTATGGCATACCTATAAGTGCTCGTCATTAATTACCTGCATTCAAAAGGAGCCAGTTGTTTGTAGAGATGCCGAAGAAATTTCTAGCACAATGTCTGAAAATTATGTAACATTCTGAAAACGAGTATTTCACTCAGCAGAGTGGTTTGCGCTATTCTGAAACATTCTCGCAGATTAAAGTAATTTGTCGAAATGGGTCGGCTCATGAGTCGTTACTGGATAGCTCGGTTTGTACTGGGGAAGGTTAAAGGTTAGAGACCCGCTCTGACGCACACGTGTAACATGCCAGGATGTATTAAGCAATGTTTTGAAGAGAACTGAAGTTAACTTTTTTCTGTTATTATTGTCACGCAGTACAAGGTCGGGTTGGTCTTATGAATGTGGCTGGTAACAGTAATACAAAATATCTTTTAACTTAGCGTACAGAGTGGCTCTACACGGCGGATACTTCTCATTCAACCAGATTTTGCAAGTGCTTACGGTGTCATCCTGTTCACACCGCAGTGCTATGTCCCGTTACTGAATGTGAAGTAGAGTTGCGGTGCGCGGTCCTGAAATCAGCGCAGTGGACGTCACGCTACTTCACGCTGCCACGCCCTCTTCCGCCCCGGCACTCCACCGTGAGTGACGTGGGCGTGTGCTGCGGGTGGCGCACCGGCAGGCGCTCTCCAGCTCACAGTATTTAGCCGGCCACCGGCCAGTGCGTGGGGCTCCCAGACTACTTGGCCGTCCGGCTGCCTCCGCAACGGTAATTACAGCGGCTCCCGCTAATTGGCTGCGTCCAGAACCGCCGCTGGCGCCGGCCGCCCTACTCTGTAAGCCGACGCTCCATCTGCCGTTCCGGTGACGTGCACGTAATAACCGCCCGCTATCGGGCGAGCGGTTGATCGGTCTTGCGCTCGCAGCTGCTCGCAGTGTGGCAGCCGTAGCTTTGAGAGGGCTTAACTCGCCATCCGCTGCGCTCTTTGCCTGTCAGGTCACTCGCATACGTAGTTTCGACACTTTTAACTTCGGGTAAACCTATTGCCATGAAAGCTCGCCCGGTGTATTTGAAACTCGACTCAAGTGTCTCAGTTCAGTCGGGAATCCGAAAAAAGTGATGTAGCTGACACACGGTATACTGATCAAGCCTTCCTGCTAGAGACCGCGCTATGTACGGTGATTATTTCCTGGATTACCTCAGTGAATCGGCGTGTAGGGTTTCCGTTTACCTGTACTCTGTAAAGCTCTCGTAGATGAAGTCCCCAAACAGCACACATGGTAATGAAATAGATCCTTCAGAAGACGAAACCAGGTGACCTGTGATTGTAATTAGTGATGTGAGTAGCTACTTTCTTTGAAATGCGTCCCAGGATGCAATTACGTAGCGTTAATTTACGAACACCGTAAAAGAGTGACAGTTTAGCATCACGAAACTATTCCTTTCACAAAGTTAATAACTTCAGAGAGCGTGATAAAGCCTGATGATATAAATGAACGGTATCTGAAGACACTACACCGCTGATGACCTCGACGTTGAGCGCCCATAAGCCCCCCCCCCAACCTCACCCCACCATTCCACCCCCCGACACTACACCACTAACACTCACATCTGAAAAGCCTCAGGATATGTCCCGTCGTACGGTGATGAGCTTGGCATGCAGCAGAAACCTCTTGCTTCCTTCGCAGCGCTTCGTCCATCTTCGGTAACTTAAGAATAATTGTTTGTTTACTGAATTTTCTATTTTAGTACACAGCATCGTTGTTGTAGTGGAGCTGTGAAGACGTCTCCTCCCCCCCCCCCCCCCCCCGTGTTTTAATCAATAATACAATAATAGTCAACAAAGTCAAATCGGAGCTTCGTGCCAGAATACTAGTCCCTCCCTCACGTCTTTACTGTCGAGTAGCATCCGTTATCAAGCATCACGTTGTCCACTTCACTCTTTCGATTCATCGTCGTGCCGTATGGTCCGACTGTACCCCTGTCACAGTGCGACATTGATTCCTCCTCATTGCCAGCTTATTCCGCAGGACTGCTTAATACGGTGAATTGACTTTGGCTATCTATCGAATTTTAAAAAATTTAAATTCGGAAAAACAAATACCCCTCAAAACAAGGGACTCCTCACAACCTCTAAAACCTGTGCTCTCGATGTACCAATTGGTAAAAAAGGTACAGCTGGTATGAATCCTTTCTCAGGCAAGGGAGTGGATGCAAATGTGCCACTACTGTATTTGTGTGTGTGTGTGTGTGTGTGTGTGTGTGTGTGTGTGTGGAGCTATAAAGTTATAAATAAAGAAAAAGATAAAGATTTTCTCGTAGGTGGCATGACGTCCTATACCCATGACTATTTACAAATTTAAATCTGACGGTCTCTTCTAGTCTTACATGCACAGATGAGTAGATAAGTTATCGTAATTAAAAGTAATTAAAAGAATGAGATGTAGCATATTCCAAATACGCCGTCATTCTAACTGAACATCAATCGTATTACGAACAGTAATGCAACGTCACTGGGCTACCAACTGTTACAAAACGACTACGGTGCACTGATACGCTGTCCTGCCAGAAAAAAGTGAAGAAGCGTTAAATTGTTAGTATAGAATCTCACGTTTCCGCTCTCTCACTACTAGCTTTACTATGCATAATTTGGCTATTAATGTGCATCATGTTAGTATTGGACGAAGAAAACTAACTTTACTCCTTCTGCTAATAATCTCAGTGCTATTGTACAAAACTGGTGTGGCAGTTGGCTTTCCCGGCCCGTTTTCTCTGTTTAGTACAAATATAGTTAAGTGTCAAGACTGAAACACGTTTTTCTTTACCTTCGTGTAGCGGTTTTCGCCAAAATGTTGCAATAGCCCACAAAATTCAGGCTACCGCACTGTATTATTTCATCCTTAAATGTTTACGAAGGACTGCATTCATCAAAATTGTGACACTAGGAATAATGAAAAATGTAACCAGATTTTAATTATTGTGCTTATACTGTACTGTAGGAAGAACACATGGTTAAATATGTACATGATACTGAGGGATACAGTATGTGACATTTAGACCACCGTGAAATCGGTGATAGTTTTAATCGCGATGGACACCTAGTTGAATTGAGCTTTGGTAAGTTTACTTCTTTCTATACAGCTCTGACTTCATGCCCAAGTTAAAAAACCATACTATCTGGCGAACAGTGATCTTGTCACTTCGTGGGTAATCCATGATCAAATATTTTCAGTGGTTGAGATATCTGGAGAACAACACTGTAACGGTCAAGTGCCACCGTATCGAGCTAGCTCAGGACAACACGGGAATATACAGTCTTGTGTTATCTTGCTGAGAGACAACATGAAGAAGGACTCGAAGGTAAGGATTTGGCAAATGAAGTATTCTTTCCAAAACCATCGGTTGATCGTGCTGTGTGCCGAGTGGATACACATACCGTCATACCAGGTGCTCGGCTCATACGATGATGTTGGTTCATGCCAGAGCCTCCATACTAGGATCTGTTCATAGTGATGATGGTCACAGAAACGGGACTAGTTTGGAAAACGATACAGTGCCACTTGTGTGTGGCATGTAGTCATTGGGAGCAACAACCTTTTCTCTTCTCCTGTACTGTGTCAAGGGGCACCACAAAATTGTGCTTCGTTTTGTTGTCTGTGATGCTCAACACTTAGTCGTACTGACTGAACACTTACGCTGCTGCAAGCCAGCCCTCTTTCTGTCTGAAAATACGTGACGTGGCTGCACCATCGTGTATAGCTGAGCAAAGTGTCTGTCCTCCCGAGAGCTAATTATGTAGTGCTGTTGAAACCATGGATAATGATGAGTGTTGCATTCATGAGCCCATCGATTAGATATTTTCATAACATTTAAAGAGCAATTCTCCCGTGAGTAGCAGTATTGTCGGTGGACATCGGTAGGTCGGGATCCACCACAGTCAAATCTGAAAATTTTCTAGTAAAAGTTCCTTCTTCCTACACAAGAAATACCACGATCTTTCGACTAACAACCAACATTCGAATGACATTTCTGAATGGGAAACCCGCTATGAAATCTTTACTTCTAGACAGAACGTAGAAGAAGTTAATTACGTTTTGAGCTACACTGAAATGCCAGTTCATTGCATATCCAAACATGTGGTACTCTGCGTGCCTATATGACGTTCGTTGCTTGTAGACTTAACGGTACAGCAGTCTCAAACAGGAGCAGTGTATTTCTTTAGGCTGTTCAAGTTCTCATCAATAGAATCATTAATATTGGAGGGCATTAGCAATAAAACAATAGTTCGCGTTGAGTAAAGGTTTTACAGAAAAACCGGCATAGCCGTCTAGTAAAAAAAAAAAAAAAAAAAAAAAAAAAAAAAAAAAAAAAAAAAAAAAAAAAAAAAAGATTAAAATTATGTATGAAAATCACAAGCAAACCAAGGTAAAGTTCACTCCGAGTGGACCAACGTCTATTAAAGGTTAACCGCGCTAACGTCGGCATTTAACACCGTTCAACACAGAAGTCTGGTACACCCATCTCGATTAAAGATAAGCGAGGGAGTTGACCGCGGTTAAAGTTTACTGTTGCTCGCGCCCGGTTTTCTCGGATGACCATAGTTTTATACTGTACGGTATTAGGACAGAGGATGACAGCGGCACTTTTCATTGTACTGAGACAGACTCAAGGCAGTGTATACCATACCTTACACTTCAGATGAACCGAGGAGGAATAGAGTTATGCTGTGACTCCGTATGTGACTACACTGCCTGTTTTTCTCCAGAAAGGGGAAACCACGACCGTTGGATTTTTATAGTTTCTTATATTTATGATACGTGAAGTTCAAAACTCAAATATTCGACTCTCAAAGCATTCCATGAAACTCTCTGAAACTCTCGACACATTCGACTTGTAAGTTTACCAACCACATGAAATACGTATACTAAAATAACGTACACTTTTTTTGGAAGGGCAATATGCCTTTATGGTAGCGTTCTTGCTACCTGATTAGAGGGGGGCGCCGGTCCGATTCCTGGTGGATTCAAATTTTTAAATAAAGGTCCAGTTCCTACGAACATTTACATGAAACGTAAAATAGAAAACAAGAGAAAACTTTAATCTGTTGTCTCTATAACTATGCAATCTTGATAGATTATCTTTTATAAATGATGGCTAACTTAGAATTTTAGTTTTCAAAGAAAACTGGAGTTCTGTGTGCAGTATATAGATAGAAACAAGAAATCGTACATTTTCAGAAAAATGACTATCAGTTTAACAATTTGACGAATTTTATCTTTAAATTGCGTAGGTATTCGATCTAAAATGAAAATAAGGAAAAATAATAATGATCGAAATTACTCATTTCTTCGTGAGTTCCTTTATTTTGAAGAATTGATGCATTCTCACTGACCAATTCGAGTATTATATCCATCTACTATTGCAAAAAAGTGCTGTCCTTTTTCCATTTCACCAAATACCATCAAACGGACTAGTAGCGAGCTAAAGACACACTTCTGCTTGTTGACAAAACTGACAGCATGTGACAACGACGTCACAAATTAGCGCTTGTCAACAATATTTTTTTATATAGGCGGTCGTGTGCAAATTCCCTTCTCTATTACTATCTTAGGGCACCTTCCACTGTAATACACGGAGTTGACGACGCTCATATGCACGGTTACCTGAAGACAATTTGCTGACTGGCGATGCAAGTGGATGCACCGCAGAGACGTTATATAAACGGTTTATTTCAAATGTAATCAAGGGACCTTGTATACCTCGCTATTTAACCGAGGCTGATGCACTCGGCTTCAGTGTAGTATGAAAGATAAATATATATGTTCTTAAACACAGTTATCCACTGCGTGCTTGATGTCAGATAATTCTACGCAGTTCAGTGGGTTCATCTAGAATAAGATAAGTGATTTGTGTGGGATCACGTTTGGTACGACAGAAAAATGCAGTACTCACTGGCGTAGAGCTCAGAGTTGGCTTCGTTAACAAATATACGGCAGTCATTCAACGCCAGAAGTAATAAATTGATTATAATCTACGTTCGTTTGGAATATTTATATTTCATTTCATTCCCTGTCGTCACCTACGGTATGAATACATATAAATGGCAGCATATGATCCAAAGTAACTCAGCTCGCAGTTGTTTACGACAATATTTTAACAAAGCACTAAATGACTGTAACTATATTTAGTAGCAGCAGAGCTACAAATCACGATGAAACGAGTAAAGGAATAAAAGATATTGAAATAAACAAACATTACTGTTCCAAACGAATCAAACTTCATCTATTTTTACATTTATTCAGCATTTCTCTTCATCAGACCATGCTGCAGATAATAGAGACGTACTGAGGCGTCCAGAAGTGTGAAATATTAATATTTTTCTCAATGCTATATTGCATATCCTTCATTTTTCAATCTACGGAGTGAGCCTGATCATATAAAACGTAATAACAGCCTTTAATACAAGAAGGTAGCAATTCTCTAATTTAAACGTTGTTTTTATTATTTGCAAATTTTTTATCTGTGCGTAGTGGTACCTCCATTCTTTACAGTTACAGAACAGTTATAACAGACTTTAAGCCAAATTTTAGGAAT
This sequence comes from Schistocerca americana, assembly GCF_021461395.2. NCBI lineage: Eukaryota > Metazoa > Arthropoda > Insecta > Orthoptera > Acrididae > Schistocerca > Schistocerca americana. The sequence goes on from NC_060119.1 coordinate 70,848,059, forward strand.
TATGTAAAACTAGCACAGAAATGACAGTACGTTATTCCTCTTATGTTAATTTTAAAAATGTACTTGGCCGTTAAGAATCACTCCTTTTTCTTTATTTGCACAACACTTCTCTACGGTCTACTTTTGATTACCAGCATTTCTTTCTCCGTTTTCAGTTATACGTACTGCTCCGAAACAAAAAATCTGCAAATCCGCCCATTATATTTTAAGTATGCTCCATATTCTGTTATACTCCGTCATCATGTTTCCCATGTTCCATTTGCGAATTGAGCTGGGAGTAGCAGAAACACAGTGGTCTCAGAAGTAACTTTGGCTTGCAGAATACAAATGTACGTATAGATATTCGTGTGGGTCATTCAGAGCACAAGTGAATCAAGTTTATTGTTCTCATTTTGGTCTTCTTTAACTTTTAAGTACTATTAATGAAGCTGCTGTCAGAGCATAAAACATTCTTGTCCAAATATTGCAAGTCCAGAACCGCGGGACTGCTACGGTCGCAGGTTCGAATCCTGCCTCGGGCATGGGTGTGTGTGATGTCCTTAGGTTAGTTAGGTTTAAGTAGTTCTAAGTTCTAGGGGACTTATGACCTAAGATGTTGAGTCCCATAGTGCTCAGAGCCATTTGAGCGAAATATTGTAAATAACTTCTCAAGGGTTGGCAGCACTGGAGGGAAGCAGTCGTTTGTTCGGACCATAATGAGAAACTGTCCAATTTCACAGCATACATGGTTTGTTTTGTCAGTATGTGAGCTAAAGCGGCATGACAATCATGAGTGATTTTTCTGAATATATCGAATATAGCTGATCGTAATATTAGCGGTCTAGTTGAGGTAAGCTAGTAATATCATTTTAATCTTAGTAGGTGAGATTTTATTAACGAGTTAGTAGCGAGACTGTTGTGCGGTAAAAATATTTTATGTTCCTTTCACAGTTATAGTATGCTATATTAGCCCATTTTCATATAATGCAGGAGTGGAAGACAAGTATTGTGGAACGGCTGAGGAACTGTGGTTCAAGTGGCTCTGACCACTATGGAACTGAGGTCATCAGTCCCCTAGAGCTTAGAACTATTTAAACCTAACTATCCTAAGGGCATCACACACATCCATGCCCGAGGTAGGATTCGAAACTGCGACCGCAACGGTCACTCGGTTCCAGAACCGCTCGGCCATAAAGGCTGGCGGCTGCGGAACTGTGGGCCGGAGTGTATTACAAGGGCAGATGAAAGAATTGCAGCTAAAAGCCTTCCTGATAACGCCCGCTGCTGTAGGCTGCAATGCCACACTCAATTTAAAGAAGAAGAGAGAGAAAACTTATTTCATTCATTATGGAAACTTTGTGACTATAGGCAGCAAAATATGTATCGTTGAGGACTTGTTGAATCATTTTCCAGTATGAGTCTTAGAAAAGGGTTGATTCCGGAAACACTAAAGACGGCAGCTTGTTATATTTCTTAGACTGGAGTGAGATCTGTAATCTCCAGACATAATAAAATAATTTTATATTCGGAGTCTTCGGAGCCAAAATGGATCATTAAAATGTTATTGTCTCTCAATAAGAAATGTCAAGATCGGAGCGTGAAGTCTGAGCCACTGGCACAAATTCTTGGTAGTAGGACATTCTTACATATCTAATGATAGTTACTTTGGTTTAGTGGAGAAAGCCAGTGGGAAAATTTTACACATTTACGCACCAAACTGTTGGATGGACATTCTTAGACAAGCAAAGAAAAAGTCGTCAAGATGTCACTGAAATAAAGTTCTCAGCCTTCATATCCTCCAGAAACATGGAGAATTCGAAAAGTAACGAACAAAAAAGGGAAAAAAAGGTTGATGTTTATGTGTTTATGAGAACAACTGACTATGAGATGGTTACTTTATGAAACAGAATATCCTTTTGCTCTTGTTTTTAAGAAGATTCTGAACGATGATGTGCAGTTTGACGAAACTGTCTTAAGGAAGTGGCCCAGCCATTCCATTACAACATTTTGTAACATCTGGCATCTCTTTATAAGTAACGTCGACCACTGCTAAAGCGGAAAAAAGGACGTGGAGTCTTTACTGCTATACATTCCAACTGCGCCATTGTTTCAAGAATCTACTGTGTGACTCTACCACACAGCTTCCTCTGATACGCTCGACCAATTACACGAAAGAGAATGCATTTTTCTTTTAATCTGAACGGCATAATTTCCGGATTCGAAATATTTGTTATAAACTGACACAGGGAACAATTATATACTCAAGAAGCGTTATTTCCATAGTAAAACCTGGATACTAAAATAAGGAAGAGAATACGATATATACCCTGCACATAAGGATCAAGTCGAGAATTTAACCTTTCTATTCAGGGTAAATTATAATAGCACTTAAATTCAATCTTCTTCATTAATAAAATACAGTACAAAAAATCTTCTATCACTCAAACATTTAAAAATGGTATAAACGAATTTCTGTAATTAATTATTCAGCGAAATCTTAATGCCTATTTTCTCAAAATTTTCTTGTTTTGGCTTTATTCCCTTGTGCACTGAACATCCCACATTTCTGGCCCTTTTTAGTTAAATATATATTTTACTGTCTTGCAGATAATCTACTGCCTCGAACGAAGATTATTGCATACTGAATGAAAACCTATGTCGCGTATATGATTACAATTGTAGCCAAGTTTCTACCAAAGATTGAGCTTTCTTATTTCTAGTAACCATACAATTTTGGCAGTTAATGCCAAAGGCGCGATTGTTTTTTACCCTTCATTTCCAAAGAAAGCTTGTGTTGATCATTGTACGCTCATAAAAGGAACATAGCATGGTGGGATTTCTGACAGCTGGGAAACAAAATTTTCAACGGATGCACTGTTCATAAAGGCTGTCCCCAAAATAGCCTAAGTTTCATATTGCCTTGAATCTATAACCATCTTCAGATGTGAGTCATACGTAAAAAAAATGTACACGTTTATATCATGATTAATGTCAATGTCAAACTTTCTAACTGCCTTTTTTTCACGAATGCGTTTTATTGCTGTTGTATTCCCGTTAGTCTGTTTGCACGGCCGTTGCAAATGCCAAATCACGGGATAAAGTGTTTCAAACACTCGTTACTAGTCTGCGCATGGTCTTTGTGTGAAGCAGTGTTTCCCTTTGGAGTTGAAACTTCCATTCAGTAGGGTAGTAGTTGCATGCTTTGTGTTGTAAGCACATTGCATGTAGGCTTTTATCCATTTCAATATAACATCAAGGTATTGGATGGAGATAATTTGGGTTACAAAAATAAAAATAGTTGCGAAGATAAAAAAAAACAACATATACCAAGAAAGCTGAAGATATGAAGCTATTCCATGTACTTCTAATGCATAATCAACTACTTTGATTTAGAAGACGCTGCAGAATCACCCCCCCCCCCCCCCACACACACACACACACACACACACACATAGGTAGCTTATCGGAATACGGAAGTATAATTACATATCTCTGATCAAGAGCAAAATTTGAAACTTTTAACGAAATTAAAATTGTATTATTTTTTTGGGAGACTGTGAGCAACAACCACACGTGGCACTGTTATTATAAATGAATTGTTTCAAAAGATTTTTAAAACAGTACACATGATTTGCTTATCGACACTGCTGGTAAAACTTAGGTGTCTATCAACAATTGTAGAAGACCGAAGTGTGCAAACACAATATTCTTGCACTTTAACTTAAATTAGATATTTAAATAGTCTGTCTTACTTATTGCTTTATCCAATAGTATATGTGAGTAACTGCGGTCATTTGAAACTTTTCTGTTGCAAGACGATGTGACTTGTCAGAACTAGTAGGAAGTAGTCGGAACTGCTCATATCTGTTTGCAACTTGCTGAGTGATGTAAGAAAGCCTATGCTAAAATTTGTGCATGTGCTTTTCTTGGGTAGTGGTAGCCGCCTTGCAAATGGGCCACGATTTTCCCCATCATAAAAAATCGATTGCGTTAACTATCAGGGCCTTGCCTGCTTAGAATTATCGGCGTAAGATGACGAACGTTTTGTACTGTCAGATAAAACTAATGCTCTATCATGTAGTCTTAGATAACTTCAAAAACGTAGCAGCCGCCGTTTCTGACACACATCAATGTGCACCGCTAATGGTCATTATGCTACGTATTTCACTGAAGTGTCCTAGCTGTGCTGGTGTCACAGGCTTCCACTTACTGTTTTGATTCAGCACCTCCACTGCTGAGCTGGTCGTCTCATTTTGCCAGACGCTACTCACAGTGTGTTGATGTGCCAAACATTCAAACATGCCCACATTGTCCGACGCCAGCATGCCCCTTAGGAGGTATTGGCCACCTCTCAGGACGGTCACAACTGTTTTAGTTTATTATGGAATAACGCGATTGCTTAACAATAGTATGTTTATGACTGTATAATGGACAACCACCTGACATTTATCACCACACCACTGCAAGAAGCTCAGTGTGGTGAAATAAAGGCCATCCCAACCACTTGCAGCACAGCTCTACCACCCACCAGAGTGGTCACCCACATCTGATCTTTACAGGAAACGCAATTTGTAAACGTTTTATGGAGCGTAGGCGTCATAATTCCAGCTGTTTTGTACATATCCTCCAAAAAGTCTCTTTCACAGGCAAATTAAAATTACGGTATTATGTTATTGTTAATACTGATTATATTTTGTAGAGCAGAGCATAATGCTTTATCTCTATCCTCGGTAAAATGTTAAAGGTCCGGATGATGCAAGTTTGTTTTAAAATCCACCAATAACGTATTGTCAAATTGAAATATCAATAGACTTTACGTATTTCAGGCATGTAGATACCATCTAAGTGTTGAAAAGATACCTGCATAGGATGTTATATTTTATCTTCATGTGTTTTATTACTATTGGGTTGTTGCATAAGTTCGTAGCGTTCTTCTCTTGAATGTTGGTATTCCGGTTTCTATGAATTTATTTATCGACTGACATTTTTTATTCGTAGTTCATGGTTAATATTTGAGTTTACACATTGTCATTATGTCATTTGGAGAATGGAATGTCAAGATATCGGAACATTTCTGGCATGTTCTTCTGTTTGAGTTCAACAGAAGGGCGACAGCAGCGGAGGCATCCAGAAACGTTTGCGGCGTGTATGAGGATAGCGCCACTGGGCAACTCAATCGGTTCCCTGGTGTGGCACCTACAGCGTCTGTGAAGACCAGACGAAACTACGAGCGTCTGGACTTAAAAGATGATTCTTTGATTGCTCTGGAGATGGCTCAATGAACATTACCATATCAAATATTTATATATGACGGTAGTATCTGTTCCCGAAAGAACAGTTACTGTGGATGACCATGCAGCTTTGCTAGAAATGAAATGATAATTAAATGGACACCCTAGCTGCAAACAGGCGTTTATGTACCTCATTGGGGACATGTTGAAAATGTGTGCCCCGACCGGGACTCGAACCCGGGATCTCCTCCTTACATGGTAGACGCTCTATCCATCTGAGCCACCGCGGGCACAGAGGATAGTGCGTCTGCAGGGACTTATCCCCTGCACGCTCCCCCTGAGATCCACATTCCCAACATGTCCACACCACTACGAATGTAAGCAGGAGATCCCGGGTTCGAGTCCCGGTTGGGGCACACATTTTCAACATGTTCCCAATGAAGTACATCAACGCCTATTTGCAGCTAGGGTGTCCATTTAATTATCATTTCATATCAAATATTTGTGAACCATGGTACTACTCAGTTCCTTAGAAAATCAAAAATTACGGTCTCACCACAGTTATTTGAAGGAAATAGGAAGCCCAGGATCACTGGTGATGGACAAGCTTGTGATTGTTTTATAATTTTAATTTGACTCAAATCAGACTTTATTATAAACTTCAATTCTGACATTTGCCCTCTTACTGGTGCAACACACATATCTTCACTTTAATTGAATTACCTAAACACGAATAAGAATTATATTTTGCGTCCGCAACCAAAATCATAGATAGTAGTCACGGTAAATAACCAATCATAAACAATCGCTCATGTTTAACCATATCTCAAAAGACTAGTAACACTATAAACTTCCAACACAAAGTTACACTGCCACATAATACCACAACTTCATTAAAAAACAAAGATTTTAAAGCTTAATGCAACCGAAGAGCCTACATAAAGATCCACAGTTGTAGTGGGTTGGGAAGACAGCCAAGCCACTCTGAGGTACCCTAAAGTCACGCGTTAAGCTCATGCAGACTGGCGTGAAGTTTGGAACATTTAAGGGAATTAATAGTAGCAAATAAAGTACGTAGTTGATGTAATACTTAACTTTAATCCATAATTTGTGTACATCGCTCTTGTTTATATATGTTTTATAATCTCAATATCAAATGCTATGGCGCCTTGCTAGGTCGTAGCAAATGACGTAGCTGAAGGCTATGCTAACTATCGTCTCGGCAAATGAGAGCGTATCGGTCAGTGTAGCTTCGCTAGCAAAGTCGGCTGTACAACTGGGGCGAGTGCTAGTAAGTCTCTCTAGACCTGCCGTGTGGCGGCGCTCGGTCTGCAATCACTGACAGTGGCGACACGCGGGTCCGACGTATACTAACGGACCGCGGCCGATTTAAAGGCTACAACCTAGCAAGTGTGGTGTATGGCGGTGACACCACATTCCTCCCCCGCAAATCGGCTTACGGTTGTGTTATAAGGCTTCCGCCCGCCGTGGGGAGGACCCCATGTTGACGTATGCGACGAGGTGGGGAGCCTAACAACAGGCGAGGCTGTGCCACCCGCCCCCCGCCATTCGGTCCGAGGGGAGCTAGGAAACGCCTGAAAACCTAGTCCAGGGTGCACGTCAACATGCGGTGCATGCGCCCTTAGAGATATAGGAGGGGCCGAAGGGTCGGCCTCCATTGCGTCGGAGCACCCGACGGGCGAAGACGACATCTGGTCCGCAGCGGGCAAGAGTTCCATGGCGGAGGACATCAGGTCACGGGAAGCGATCGGCGGCGCGGGACCCAGGGAGGCGCCAGGCGGGTTCAGCGACGCGTCCACCGAGGGCGGCGTCGGCGGGAGAACAGGCGGCGGCGGCGGCGCGTCGCCATGGGGCAAAATGGAAGGCAGCGTCGGTAACACTTGGGGATGAGGCGAGCCAGTTGATGGGTCCCCAGGGCGCTGACCGGACGGCAGCGTCGCTGAAAGCAGACGGGGAGTGGCAGAACCCGTGCGACTACAGAGGCGCAGCTGATTGAGATGGCGACGCACCTCACCAGAGGCCCCCAAAACCATATACATAGCGCGGCCGAGGCAACGAAGAATGCGCCCTGCGAGCCAACGCTGTAAACCTCGATAGTTGCGATAGTATACAACGTCGCTTGGAGCAAAAGCAGGTGGCTGCCGCTGCACGGGAACCTGATGCGGCGGATGCAGCAAAGACATCAAGGTTCGATGAGGACGGCCGTGGAGTAACTCAGCCGGCGAGCGACCATCTCGGGGCTGAGAGCGATACGAAGACAAAAAGAGCAACAATGCGTCCTCTCGAGAATGCGACTCTTTCAACTTCAACATCTGTGACTGGAAAGTCCGGACAAATCGTTCAGCGGCACCGTTTGACTGAGGCGAAAACGGCGCGGATGTCAGATGTTGAATACCATTGGTCTTGCAGAATGACTGAAATTCTGCGGACATGAATTGTGGGCCATTGTCGGAAACAATAGTCTGTGGAAGACCTTCAATGCAAAAGATAGCGGATAACGCTTGGATGGTGGCAGATGACGTCGTGGAAGACATCCTGACAAAAGAAGGAAAATTACTGAATGAATCTACCACAACCAACCATCGAGCATTCCAGAATGAACCAGCAAATTCGATGTGTAAGCGTTGGCAAGCGGAAGTGGCTTTCGGCCATGCAAAGAATTTCCGCGGTGGTGCTGATTGTTGTTCGGCACACGCCATGCATGAAGAACACATATTCGTAATCGCAGCATCGATTCCGAACCAAGTATAGTACTGACGAGCAAGTTGTTTCGTTCGCGCTATACACCAATGTCGTTCGTGGAGAAGCCGTAAGACAGAGGACTGTAACGAACGTGGGACTACGACCCTGGACTGATCATTATCAGAACGTAACAGCAAAACACCACGTCGTACAAAAAGTCTCTCCTTGTGAGCAAAAATCCGGCGAACCAACGGATCCACGATCCGTTACTTTGACAAGGGCCATTGCGTAGCAACAAAACGCAAAACGGTAGCAAGGACAGGGTCAGCAGCTGTGGCTGTAGCTACACGACGAAAATCATTCGGAAACGATTCGACCACTTCATCGGTTTCCGCATCAATGAACATGCTAGCAAGTTCGGAAGAATCGAATGCTCTATCCTCAGCAACAGGCAAACGGGACAACGCATCGGCGTTTCCGTGCCTAGCAGTGGACCGATACAAGATATCGTAGCGGTACTGCGAGAGGAAAATAGACCAGCGAATGAATTTCTGCGCTGTACGTGGGGGTACAGGCTTGTTCGGATGAAAAAGCAATGTCAAAGGTTTGTGGTCTGTGATGATGGTAAAGGGACGACCATACAAGAAATTATGAAACTTAGTAACACTAAATACGAGAGCCAAAGCTTCTTTCTCTATCTGGGAATAATTTCTTAGCGCAGACGAGAGCAATTTGGACGCAAAGGCAATTGGGCGATCGTGTGATCCATCTTTGTGCGCAAGCACAGCACCGATACCGAAATCCGATGCATCTACCATCAACAAAAGGGGTTTCTGGGGATCGAATGGCGTAAGGCAAGTATGAGAAAGCAACGCCGATTTCAACTGGCGAAAGGCGCGTTCGCATTCCGTCGCCCAGAGGAACGGAACACCTTTACGGCGTAAGCGATGAAGCGGAGCTGAAATGGAAGAGGCATGCGCGATATATTTATGATAATAGTTGATTTTTCCCAGCACACTCTATAGCTGCCTCAAATTCTGCGGCGAAGGCAAGTCTTGTATGGCACGCAGGAGCTCTGGACTGGGATGTATGCCTTGGGCATTGATTACATGTCCCAGATAAGGTAAGTCACGAGCAAAAAACACACAATTGTCCTTCCGCAAGCGAAGACCATTTTGTCGCAAGACCTGAAATAATGTTCTGAGATTGTCTAAATGTTCTTCTGCTGTCTTTCCGGAGATCACAATTTCGTCCAGATAGTTTGCTGCAGTAGGGACCTACGCACAAACAGTTTTGAGATATCGCTGAAACAACGCAGGGGCGGATGCACACCCGAATGGCAGTCTTTTGAATCGATACAAACCAAGATGCGTGTTAACCACCAAAACGCGCTGGGATTCTTCGTCCACCGGTATTTGCAAGTACGCATCTGCTAGGTCCAACTTCGAAAAATATTTACCCAGGCACAATTTGTCAAAAAGATCTTCCAGGCGCGGTAAAGGAAAAGTTGCAATCACTAGTTGTGGATTCACCGTAGCCTTGAAGTCCACACAAAGTCTCAATTTTCCGGAAGGCTTTGGCAAAATTACTAAGGGTGATGCCCAGAGAGAAGCCCGCACACGTTCAATCACACCTTGCGATTCCAAATTGTGTAACGTTCTTGCGACCTCATCACGCCCTGCATGGGGAACATAGCGCGATCTGAAAAATTTCGGTTGCGCGTTTACTTTTAGTTCAGAATGTGCTTTAAAATTCGTAGCGCAACCGAGGCCCGGTGCAAAAATGTCTGCAAATTCTTCACATAGACTAGAAACACCGGTTGAAGGCACAGTCTGGTTCACTGATAGGACCTGATTGACTATAGACAAGTTAAACAACTGAAATAAATCTAATCTAAACAAGTTCACTGCAGAAGAAGAACGAAGAACGTAAAATGACACAAGTTTTGTTTGTCCCTTGTATGTTGCAAGAAGGCTGCACTGTCCTAACACAGGGATATTCTGACCGGAATAACTATGTAACTTAACATTTGGGGCACGCAACGGAGGTGTGCCCAGTTGTTTGTACGTGTCGTTATTGATCAATGAAACTGCAGCTCCGGTATCGAGCTGGAATGGGATCACGTTGCCTTGAATGTGCAAGTCTACAAAATGTTTATTGTCCTGCTGACGACAAGAGCGACTGTCTCGTGCAACGTGAACAGACACTGGTACAGAAGCACTTGCGACCTGACGCGATTTCCGGCGATGTCGACGCACACTGTTTGTGGGATGAACACAGTCACTGTTAGAATGAGTGGCACTGGGCGGAGTGGAATGAACTACATGAATGTCCATGGGCGATGGTTCGCGAGCCTGAGTATTCTTGGTTCGATTCCGCCGCGAAGCAAAGGGCCTGGAATCGTTGTGAGTGTCCGATCTGAGCTTTTTCTGGCAAACACTCTGAACATGTCCTTTTTTATCGTGGAAAAAGCAAATAGCTTGGCGTGACGAGCAATTCTCACGCGAATGTCTAGTAGCACACCGCGGGCATGATTTTAGCACTGCATTTGCGTGCTTGCGCGGCACACGTAGCGGAGGGCTTGGCTGCAGCTGCAAGGGTCAGGCGCGAGGGCTGTTTACTGTTCCGTGCAGCGCGTCTGGCGGGCCGGTTAATGTGACACACAGCTGGCGAAGTTGCAAATGATTCCTGAGCAAAGTCAAGAGTGTCTTGCTGATCCAATATGTCTATCACTTGGTGAAGGGAGGAATTGACTAGTTTCAAAATTTGCTCCCATATACGTACATCAGAAACGCTCTGTGCAATTGCATCACGTACCATAGTATCTGAATAAGGGAGTCCGCATTCACACTCAAAAGCACAATCCCTAGTAAGGCCTTGCAAGGTTGCAAACCACTCCCTATTAGTTTGACCGGCCGTACGTTTGGTACGAAAGAACGTTTACCTTTTTGCAACGACATTGACTGATTCCTTGAAATATGCATCTAATGCCGACAAAATTTTTTCGTAGGACAGAGTTGCTACGTCGCGTCGGGGAAATAATTTCACTATCACACGGTACGTGTGCACCCCGACGGATGCCAACGAAAAAGGCTGCCGCTCGTTACCTTGAATTCTGTAGGCGGCGAGATGGAATCCAAATTGGCGTGACCACTCTGTCCAGCTTTCCAGTGCCGCATCAAAATGATGAAAAGGTGGTGCAACTGCGTGTTGTGGCTGCGGTAGCGGTGGAGCGGCGGATGCCGCATCGTTTTGCAGTGCACGTTGACCCTGTATGAGCTGTCCAAGGGCATCCAATAAGGCCTGCGTCTGCTGATTCTGCAAGCGATAAAATTCGGACAGTACATCTGGAGATTATGGCGAAGCCATGACACAAGTAAATTAAGGCAAGATCAATTGGTACAAACGCGATTTAGCTCGTCGCCAACTGTAGTGGCGTGACAAGACAGCCAAGCCACTCGGAGGTAGCCGAAAGGCACGCGTTAAGCTCACGCAGACTGGCGTGAAGTCTGGAACATTTAAGGGAATTAATAGTAGCAAATAAAGTACGTAGTTGATGTAATACTTAACTTTTATCCATAATTGGTGTACATCGCTCTTGTTTATATATGTTTTATAATCTCAATATCAAATGTCATGGCGCGTAGCTAGGTCGTAGCAAATGACGTAGCTGAAGGCAATGCTAACTATCGTCTCGGCAAATGAGAGCGTATCGGTCAGTGTAGCTTCGCTAGCAAAGTCGGCTGCACAACTGGGGCGAGTGCTAGTAAGTCTCTCTAGACCTGCCGTGTGGTGGCGCTCGGTCTGCAATCACAGACAGTGGCGACACGCGGGTCCGACGTATACTAACGGACCGCGGCCGATTTAAAGGCTACCACCTAGCAAGTGTGGTGTCTGGCGGTGACACCAACCAAGGTCCCAAAACTGGTACATGAGAAAAATAAGAAGTTGCATATTCATTAAAGATACACAAATGATTAAGATAAGTGTTAAATAAAAACGGTTAGTAATCACTCAACCAGTAAAAGGACAAACAGAAACGCCAACATTAACAATGTGGTTTCACTTAAATAATGGCCATAATGACTGAGAATGATTCCCAAATTGCACTTAACCACAGATAACAGCGTTAAGGCCCACAACAGTATTTGGAAGTAATAATGCTACGGCCGGCAGGCAATACGGGCGTTCACTCCCCACGGCTTGTGCATAGGCTCACTAGCAGGCGGTATATATTTATATATAGTCCGACCGGCCTCACAATGGGCGGTCCTGACAAGCATCCATAGCCGCACCGACGCCAGGAAACGAGCAGATTTAACAAATGGCTTGCAGCACAAATAGATTGCTATGAAAACAAGGTCAAATCGCAGCCACACTGGAATATATAATAAGCGTGCCCCCAAATCCTTATGGAGCAATATTCCAACATTACTCGTCTCCCAGTAAATTAGCAGGAAACTTTGAGATCACTTCCAGTTCCCGCAAGGCACTTTCAGCATTAAATATACATACCAAATCCTGCCGTGACAAATGATGAAACCATTAATTCTACGGCTGCCGGGAGCGTACACCACCGCTACCAGTCCCAAAACTGTCAATATGTCCTAAATCAAGTTAAAATTTGCAAAGTAACCACTTAAAACACACACACTCCACAGATGATGAGAATCGAAGAGAGGAACATCACCCTCCTTAAAATAGCCACTGTGGAAACAAATTCAGAACCATCTCCGGCAGCTACCCATACCACAATAAGTTTCAACAATCTTCTTGGTTAAACACAGAATAAAAGTCATACGTAACTTGGAGGCTGCAAATTACGAACTGGGAAGCTGTTCAGCGTGAGACGACGAATCCACCACAATTTTGCACATCAAGGCGCCCAATGTTGATCACCGCACAACCGGCGCGACGAAAGACAAGGGCGGCGAGCACGGCGAGGCCCATGCACCACGGTTAGGGACGCGGTCTTGTTTCCAACACAAGTTGGCTCGTTGAACGCCGACCGGAAACTCTCTCGTCACACGTTCACCCAGAAAACCGCCGGGGGAGCAGTCAAAGATAGAGAGGTAGCTGAATATTGATATCAGCGATGCATGTAGAACACTCTAGCGCCAGCCGCCACGGCTCAATTAGTCCACCTTTGCCATAAAAGTGTTTAATAATTTATAACATTCACTGATTATTAAAGTATTACCTGATGCCTACAATTACAACTCTTGTCTTGAAGTACAATGTTCAACATTTACAAAAGCACTCGTACACATCCGTCTGCGACTTGAACATCTCTTTGTCCTACTCTATATTGTTGACTAATGAGGTTACGAACTGGGGCAGAGCGATTCTATGCTTGGCCCTATATTGACCTCCATGTGAGGCCGCTGCCGTATTGAGAGAGGGGTTTGTCTTCTTAGGCTTCTTCCGTTCGTCATGACAAACTGCAGCGAGACATTCATAATGTCTGTGGTATTATACGTGTTGTCAGCTGTGGTGTAGCACCGCGATCGTTAGACGATACCATGACATTCTTAATAAATTATTCATTTTTTAATTGTTCTCAGTTTTTGCAATGATAAACTGAGCAACATAATTCTTTAGTATCAGAATAACTTCCTAAACTTTTGGGTACAAAGAAATCATGCAAACATAATAGATGCGTTGTTTCCTCATCAACCTGCCAAATGTGAGATATGGGATTTAGAATGCTTGACATTTCTGCTATTGGTACATATTTCCGCAGAAAAAAAAAATGTAGCCGCTCCAGAAAGGGCAAATGTGAGGATGCACAGTGCTGCTTCTCTTTAATCAGGGATCACGAGACGGGAAGCCGTGATTTTATTGATGCAGCAGCGCGCCAACCCTGTGCGACTGGACGGACCTGTAGCTGAAGCTTTCAGCGTGATTTCCCGCGAGACAGCTTCGTGCCGCGTGCAACCAGGAAAAGCGCCGTGCGTGCCCGCTCATGATTCAGCCAAGTACAGACAGAGCCCGCCCCGAGGGGTCTCCACCAGCCGGCGTGCCTGCCTGTAGGAGGTTCCCTCCTGCCGCCACACCTGCTGCTAACACCTGCCGTAACAATACGGGTGTTATAAGTTCCGTGCAGAGGCTGCACTTCGATATTTAGCAATTTCCGTCGCACTTCAATTAACCGCAATAATACATTCAAACGCAGATGCTCCTCTTGGTTTCCGCACCGGCGGAGGCCGCTAATCTTTTACCAATGTGGTCAGTTCTCGAGCGTTAGGATCCTGCATTTACACCTCAGAATACATGCTTTTTTGGCATTTCTATTAAGACACGAGTTGCGACAACCGTTGAGATACACCTCAGCTGTAGTCGTCTTCAGTCTGACCACTGGTTTGATACAGCTCTCCACGCTACTGTATTCTGCACAAGCATCTTCAATTCTACGTAACTACTGCAGCCTTTATCCATGTCAACTTGCTCACTGTACTGAAGCTTTGTTACCTCTACAATCTTTACCCTCCATACTTCATTCTATTAATAAATTGACTATTCCTTAATGCCTCATGATGTCTTCTGCCAACCAATCCGTTCTTTTAGTGAAATTTTCTCGAAATTTCTTTTTATTCCAATTCGATTCAACACCACCTCATTAGTTAATCTTCAGCACCACGTATCCAAAGCTACTCTTCTTGTGTGAACGGTTTAGCGCTCACGCTTCAATTCTGGATAAGGCTATACTGGCAATACCTTCCATAAAGACTTCTGAAAACTTAAAATTATATTAGTGGTCATTAATCTCTCACTTTCAGAAATGCTTTTCTTGCGATTCAGCATTTTACACCGTCTCTACTACGGCAATTGTCAGCCATTTTGCTGCCAAAATAGCAAAATTTAGCGCTTACAACCGTCTCATTTCCAATTCTCATTGTGTCAGAATCACTTGATTTAATACGACAATACTCCTTTACTCTTTTTTGCGTTTTTTATGTACATTGTTTAACTCCTTTGCACTGCACTAACAATTCCGTTCAACTGGTCTAGCAAGTTGTTTGCAGTCTCTAACAGAGTTACTCTATCATCAGTAAACTTCAAAATTTTTATTTGTGCGTCAGGTAGTAGCAGTGGAAATTATCTTAAATACAGGCGTTTTATAAACTGCTGTCCAAACTCGTGTATGCTCCAGTAATTCGCAAGAAAATAAAACTTATAATATTTTTGGGAAAGCATCCTAATAAAATGAAAACAACACTTTTTTAAGAAACAAAGCCCGTAAGCAAGAAATAAATGTTACAGCAACTGAAAGTAACGACAGAGGTTACGTGCAGAGAATTACGTAGTGCACTCTAGTGAGACATTTAAAAATATATCGTGCCTTACAGCAGTGCTCAGAACTGCAAAAGAGAGAAAGCAAGTCTACGTTCAGTGCTATCAATTATCAAGGTGTAATAGACTAATACAGAGACAGGGAATCGAGAGTAAACGTTGAACCACTCTGTTGTTTTAAGCAGCAGAGTATCAAAATCATGAGTAGTTTTGTTGCGCTCTGCTCAGGATGGGATACTTAAATCCATAAGCACAGCACTCTGTGGGAGGCACGATCAAAAACCTGTACTACATGGAACTAATCGCCGTTTCTATCTACTACCTCAATACGAGTTACTACATATTTCAAAATAATTATTATCTTAAATATTTAAGGAAAACAAGCGAAAAGGTAATGTTAATTTAAATACGGTACTGAATGATTGTAGCCGGCCGCGGTGGTCTCGCGGTTCTAGGCGCACAGTCAGAAACCGTGCGACTGCTACGGTCGCAGGTTCGAATCCTGCCACGGGCATGGATGTGTGTGATGTCCTTAGGTTAGTTAGGTTTAAGTAGTTCTAAGTTCTAGGGGACTGATGACCACAGCTGTTAAGTCCCATAGTGCTCAGAGCCATTTTTTTTGAATGATTGTAAAATATGTATTTGTGTACATTTGTCGGCGGCCCCGTCTCAAGCCTTTACCTACGAGCCATATCTATTCAGAAGTGTACTAGGATGGATTGGAAATTGTTACGTAATTTGTGTTCGACCAACGATGTAATGAATATGCGTCACAGTGGGTGGGTAACCAACAGGGCGAATTAAATACTATACGATTGACAATACATTGAGGAGTGAATTTCATCACGTGTACACTGTACACAGAAGAAACACGCATGAGTCAGAACTAAAAGCTCAGAAACAGATAAATAAACATTAGCAAAGTACAAATTTATCGGTATAACAAGTATTCTAAAAAACGATTACAGTAGAAGACCACCAAGGAACACTCACGAAAAAATGTATGCCTTAAATCAGTAAATAATAGGACCGTGAAATAAACTATAGGGCCGTAGCTCAAGTGGAATGTACAACACATATTTATGAATATACTATGCAACTTAAAATAATCGTTATGGCAGGAAAAAATGTAATTATAACAGGGTAAAGAGTAGGAGTCGTGTATCGTAGGCAGAGCTTTATAAACACGGAAAACTTATTAAGTAAAATATGCCGTAAATCAAAAAATAAACTTTATCTATGTTAATCAATTGGAGTGTTCTCTGTTACGAATATATACCTGTATTATGAGTAAACCAAAAATTGTATACTATACTATACAAATTTTCGGCCAAGCGGATCATCGGATCGATTCCATATTTCGTAATATAAAACACTAACACTGTCCCACATAAACATAGTTCTTGCCGAAATGGTGTGGTTTACGAGCCTCAACGGTACAGACCTGCAGTCACAACAGAGTGGCATCTGTCAAGAGACCAGACAAACATGTGGATCCTGAAGGGGGCATCAGCCTTGTCACTAGTTGCAGGGACAGCAGTCAGGATGATTGACTTATCTGGCCTTGTGACATCGATCAACATGGCCTTGTTGTGCTGGTGAGGCGATCGGTAAGGGAAACTGAGGCCGTTGTTTTTCCCGAGAGCATGCAGCTCTACTTCATGGTTACATAGTGATGGCGCCTCTTGGATAGACTATTGCTGAGATAAAATTGTCCGTCATTCGCATATCACGACGATATCGTCATCAGTAGAAAGAAAACTTATTTTCTACGGCTCGGAACATGGAATGATAGAACCTGCAATTGGTTACGTAAATTATCAAAGTTAAAACAGAAGTGGGTAGGTTTAAATTATATGTATTGAGAATTAGATATGTTCGGCGGCAGGATGACCAGGACTTCTTGTCTTGTGAGTTCAGTATTAGACAAACGGACTGAAATGAGAATGATGCCGGAGTAAGTTTAATAATGAATTAGAAAACAGAAATGAGGGTAAAGCACTATAAACAGCACAGTGAACAAAATATTGTTGTCGAGATAGACACGAAGCCCATACCAACACGCACACCAGTGGTACAAGTTTATATGACAACTGTTCCACAGATTAAAGAAATGTACAACGAGAGTTTAGGAAGAGGAAAACTGATTGACAGGAGGAAAAGGAAGAAATGGAAAAATAGGAGAATACGGATTGCCGAAAGTGGAGAAAAATGATATTGCCTGATTTTGCACAGACCACAACTTAATAATAGCTTATAAAGATGGTAGAAATCTAAGGTACTGTAAGGTTTCAGACTGATTATATGTGGCAAGACAGATATTGCGGGACCAAATTCTAAATTGTAAGTTATTTCCAGGCAAACATGCGGATTCTGACTCTCGTTTGTTGGTTACCAAATTAATCAACAAATATATTACTTCCTGCCAGGTATATCTTTCGAAATGACCGTGAAAGTATGAAGTTAGAGTGTTTGGAGCTCACACAGAGGCTTATCACAATCGTTCTCCCCACCAGTCATTTGCGACTCGAACAAGATGTGGCAGTGGTACACGAAGTATCCACCACATCACACCACACAAGAAAGCGGATTAGTGCTTCATTATCAGCCAGTTCTCACCTATGTTTAAAACTTCAGGTCTCTGGGTCGTCGGGAAATTACTTTAAAGTCAATTGCACAATTTTTACCGAACAGACAGACATACAAGAAAGCGATATCCGTCTTCTCCCCCCCCCCCCCCCCCCCCCCAA
Source organism: Schistocerca americana (assembly GCF_021461395.2). Lineage (NCBI taxonomy): Eukaryota > Metazoa > Arthropoda > Insecta > Orthoptera > Acrididae > Schistocerca > Schistocerca americana. The sequence continues at coordinate 70,866,015 of NC_060119.1, forward strand.
CACCCACTACCTCTCCCTCTCTCTCTCTCTCTCTCTGTAGTTTGGAGTGCCCTTCCGCTCGCATAACGCAGGGAATGTATTTCCATACTACCAATGAGCATGAGTAGCTAAATCAATCCTGTAATATCCGAATACATCATTAGTAGCTCCCTGCTTGATACTGTCACATCGACTAATACCTAGGCATTATACTGCAGAGGGATATGAAATGGTACGAGCACGTAACGACAGTAACAGATAACGCGAATGGTTGAGCAATAGAAAACTGTAGCTGATCCATAAAGTTGATTGCATACAGAACATTATTGCAGTCTGTTCATTAGCACTGCTGAAGTGTTTCGCATCTCCATCAGATCGGGTTTTGCGTATGACGAAAGAATTTCAAAGTATAATTGAAAATGATGGACAGAATGATACGTCCGAAGTGCTCAGTATGCTAAAAGAACTCGAATCCCATGAATGTGATGAAGAGGAAGTTCAAACTGGGTGGGTGTCGACTGATATTGAGTCTTAGGATAGGGATACGCAATCAAAAGGATTGGAAGCGCAATAAAACTGTCACCTTCGACCATAATTTGTCTTGTTAAATAAAAATATAAGAAGCAAAGAAATGGAAACGTGAGAATATAACAATGCCTCGAAGTTATGTCGTTGTGGTAACAGTGCGTAGCATATACGCTTTGGCAAAAGAAATGACCTAACACACCTCACCATTATTCAAGATTGCTTGGTAAAATAAGAATCTTGGATTCCGGTTGATCTAGAGGCAGGTTAAGAGAAGCGTTCTAATTCCATATTTAAGTGGACTATACCGCTTGAAAACTGCAGCTAAAGAAGTATAATTTCTTTTGGGAGAGAGAGTTGAATCGTTTCCCGTCACATGCCAAAAATATCTCACGTCGCTGAATAAAACATACTGTAGCCTGAATCCTAGGAAACGTCTACCGTATTTCCAGTCCGCCATGAGAACGACAGAAAGCTCTTTTAAAAAACCAGTCGTAGCTTTAGGCTGCGAAGTTTGGCAAGGAAAATGTCGAATTTGACTGTGTGAAAGGTTTTACTGAAGTCTAAGAATCACATGATAATCGCCTGTTGTGCATCCATGGCAAATTTAATGTTATCTGATACCTTTATTAAGGCAGATGTTGTGCAGCAATGTTTACGGAATTGTGATTCGTATTCTTCCAGTACACTGTTTGTAGTTTGGCTGTTCGTTTGCTGTTCTTGGACTGTGTATTCTAATACCTTGGTGCCTGTCACATGATACAAGTTAATGGCAGGACCACCCCAAAACTGAAAGTTACAATTTAAAGAGTAGTTCTAAATTTGTTCTGTATTCAGAACTTCTCACAAAATATGACATTGTTCTGCATTCCGAACTTCTGACATAATATGACAGATGTGAATACATCATCCTCGTAAGTAATACGACACGGAAATCACGTTTCATGTATAGTAAAACATAGCATGCTCTTCACAGCCGTTTGTTGTTCTACCATATGTGTACAAATATGCTAGCATACCTCTGGATGATGTGTAAATAATTGTATACGTCTAATTTTCAGATACCTTTTCCAAGACAATACAAAACGTATATGAAGTAACTATCGTAAAAGCAGGCAACTCAAAAACATGAAATGTAATAAGTGTATTCCCTTAGATCTTGTATCAGGGACCCGTTTTCTTTCTGTATTGTCCAAGCTCTTAAAATACATAGTCCAAGAATAATTAACAAACTACCAAACGACAAACAACGCACTAGACGAATACCAATCAGATTTCGCAAACATTGCTGCACAATATCTGCATTAATAAAGGTATCAGATAATGAAGTTTGCCATGGATGCGCAACAGGCGAGTAACATGCGCTTCTTAGATTTCAGAAAAGCCTCTGACACAGCTTCGACAATTTACTTGCGAAGATTATCAGCCTAAATTTCTCGCAAAGTGCGATGGAATGTTTTCGTCATACCTGACGTCTCACCAGCACTGTGTCTTGTCCGGTACCATAAAATCACAATTGAGGCAGGAAGTACCAGGCTCCCCCAGTGTTCGTTAATAGCTCCTACACTGTTCCCATTGTACGTAAATTATTAGTCATTAGTTTTGTCCTGGTCGAAATACCATATGTACGCTGAGGAGCTCCATTTGTATCTAAGTGTCAAAGCACTAAATTTGAAGACATCTGTCGAGAATGTCAAAATCGACCACTTTGCAGTATCAAAATGAACGCCAGAGATAGTGTTACCCCTTAACTCACGAGATGTGGTCACCCAGACCGCGACAGAAAGTTTCAAGTCACTCTAGTAGGTTTATTATGATGGAATGTTTTTACACTCCACCTACCCTCTTTTATCACCAACCCTAGAAATTTTTATTGTCATTGGCGTCATCGCCTTATTTGATTGTTGTTGACATGTGTTGTTGACATGTGATGGGGTCTCCTGGACCGCAGCTCGGAAACTACGCACCTGCTTTCGTCAGTTCAGTACAAAATGAGTTGGCAAGAATGTGTTCGGTGAAATTTATGATCAGTGTATGGGGAATGATGTCAATGATATCGAACAAGTAGACGAAGAAGACAACGATTTTCCTATAGCCAATGATCGCGATTCTCCTAGTGAACAAGAGGACCATTCAGAGGAAGAACTTCAGGACAGTGGTGAAGAGGACCTTTCTGTTTCTCTAACTAAATACTTGGTATTAGTTAAAATTAAATATATTCTGAGCGGTGGTAAAGAAGGACGTACATCTCAGTACTGAATTTTAATTTTGCAGCCTATCTTTCTCTGGCTATCGAGTTCAGTTTTTATATGCAAGTTTCAAACCCGGGAATTAGTTTTATGCGAGAATTTGCATTCTACAGAGATACCACAACTTTTCAGAACGTAAAATTCGGCTTTCTAAGAGTTCTTTTTGTGTACTATGAAAAATCTTCACAATAGTAAATGATTCTTGCTTGATACAAAATGAAAGTACTGTTGGCTTTATTTAGTGCAATAAAATCAAAAGGAGCTTTTAAACAACACTTATGTAGTTGTTACTATAAATGTTATGTAACAAAATTAAAATTTGCACATAATTTACACCTTAAATCATGGTTTAATAATAGGGGTCTCAGAGACCACCCCTCATAGTATACGTTACAGTACAGTCACCTCGAGAGTTAAGGGTTAAAGCTCAACGCATGTAATACCCAAGCGGTTACTGGTTGCCCATTCTAGGCTCATTATCCGTAAATATAGGGTATTTATATAATGTTTAAACTCTCCCTCAACGAAGAACCCAAGCCGGCCGCTGTGGGCGAGTGGTTCTAGGTGCTTCAGTCTGGAACCACGCGAACGCTACGGTCACAGGTTCGAATCCTGCCTCGGGCATGGATGTGTGTGGTGTCCTTAGGTTAGTTAGGTTTAAGTCGTTCTAAGTTCTAGGGGAGTGATGACCTCATATGTTAAGTCCCATTGTGCTCATAGCCATTTGAACCACTTGAACCATTAGCAAAGAGCCCAGGAGTAAGACGAAAACATAAGTTGGATGAGCTTGTAACTGCAATATGAAGAAGGCGTCAGCATCTGCCCATGCCCTACAAAAGCTCGTCTCCCGTCTTTTCCTGTATAAGAAAGTTGTACCCTCACTTATACTTCCTGTTGTTGATTACAGCGATATTATCCTGCAGTGTCCTTCCGAGCAAATCTCGCAGCGCCAGGACCTGGTTATGAATGCCTGTTTTCCTTATATCTGTGATGTTCGACTCTTTGATCATATTACACCACCATATGCACATCTATCCTGGCTGTGTGCAGACAAGTGCAAGTATTTCCATACCTTCCGTCTACTGTGATGACTTATCAACATACACTGTCCGCCACATCCATCCTAGACCTTAACGCTTGTGCCTGAACAACATAGCAGAAACACACGTTCGCTTCAGACCACACTCCTTTCTGCCACACTCCATGGTTCAGCCACTTTCTCGAAATCTCTGTCAGTAGCAGGAACTCGAGTACATCTCCAGCTTCAAAAGACAGTTAATGACATGTCTGCTAAGGCAACAATAATGATTACTGTTTTCCTGTACGCACTCTTTACCCTTTTATGTCCTTCATTACACCCAGATCTTCCTCTTTTCCCTATATTCTCAGCTGGTGCAAATCCTGTAAATTTCCTTTCCTGAGAACTCGCTATAGCAGAAAACTTCTGTTCTGTACATCTATAAATTCTCTTAGTATCTACCACTATCGCTATAGTGGTTATTGTCATTGTTATAGTATTATAATTATTATTGTTGTCACTATTATTACAATCAATGGCAGCAGCAGAAGCAGTCTTAATTTTATTAGTTCATGGTATCCTTTACTCACATTGTCACCATAGACACTGTAATACTACTTTTAACATTAAAGTTGTTATTTATTAGGTAACTACGATGTAATAAAGGTACTGCAAGAGTATGAAACCTTGTACAATGTAAGAGAATATCTTACTGGCCATAATCAGATCAAGTTGAATAAATGAATAAAATAATAAATAAAGGCGTTAGGCAAGGTTGTAGCTTGTTATCGACGCTCTTTGCGGTATATAAACAACAGCTTTCCCACGTTTGATGCTCCAGTTCTCACTCAGTCACCAGATGTTAAGCAACGTTGCGCCCGGCTAATACCAGGGTGTAGGACAGCCTGGCAAGTCGTCACAGTGGCTTTAATTCGACATTACTGTTACCGCACATCTGTGTTGATGATATCATGAGAAAGTCAATTAATGAAGTATTTGACGATACACAGCTGAAAAGAAGCTATCATGTGAACGGTACGCTATATGTAGCAATACAGAATAACTAAACCAAGTTGTTGCTGTGTACGACTCCTTACACATCAGCATGAAGTGGCGGCTAGAGAGTGGTACGGCAACTGGCGTCGTAGGAAGGTGGACAGGAGCAGAAACTCAACAAACACAAAATTTACATAATTTCGCTTTCTCCAAGCGAACGAAGTCTCATAAGCAGCAAGAATTACAGCCCAGTACATCCAACAGCAACTAGGATGAGACTTGCTGTCCTAGCCACGAACAGAGGTGTCGTAGTATAGTGGTTACAAATGCTGTGCTGAGTTGCAACCGCTGGCCATGCTACATCGTGGTGGAAGAGGGCGCTCGTAATACAGAGATACTGGATGTGTAGCTTAGCGGACGCGCACCACTGGGTGCGTCCGATGTTACACGTCTGCTATCTGTGCCAGACGGAAACTTGCCACTTCCTTACAAAACCTTACACACCATTGAGTGCTGTCGATACTGGACAACAAACTATTAACGTGGACTAGGCAGGCAATGCTACAATCCAGCCCTTAAACTAAAGATATGATTCACTATGGAAAATACCCAGTGCGATGAAAAATTATGAAGGCACGCCACCAGAATATGTCACTAATTGTAGATATTTTACTTGTGATATGAACTTGATGATGATTATGATGTTCAGAATAAAACTATAAATAAAACGTTAGAGGATAAAACGGGGAAAGGTACAAAAGTAAAGTTTTCCAAAACAATAGCTGTGCCTGTCTTGCTCAGTGATGGTGAATCTCTGACTGAAATAATAAAGAAAGACAAAACTAGCATACAGTCGGGTGAAATGATATTCTTAAGATTTGTCCTAGGTTGCTCAAGAAGGGACCTCATAAGGAATGAGAAAATTTAGAAACATTTATGTTAAGCAACAAAATGGGAGAATATAGGGAGAAACGGAGGTAACAGTTTAAAGGTATGGAGGGAAGATTTAATTCCAGTCACTGTAAACGAGTCCAAGCCCTAGGGACAAGAGAATCTGGAAGACCGAGAGAAAGATGGCCTTAAAATATGAAGGCATATTACCTAAAACTCGAAGAAAAAGCAAAAGAAGAAATAAGGACACCCCGAAGTCGTGGACACTGACGACAGAGCTATGAGGGACCATATTTGGGACGTAATGTATGTTTTACACTACTGACGAGGATGATGTGTCCTCGTCTATTGTGCATATGAAAACGATAAGGCCCGGGTACAGGTCTTACTAGTGGAAGCCACCTCGGCAGTTTTCGTGTCGCTCTCCTAAAACAGTTATCGAATCGGTGAAAGGGACCTACGGTTTATCGTAGGACCCGTAGCGTACGTCGTTACTGGCGCGAGCTTACATTGTCGAGAGACGAAACATAAAGGCGAGTGGAAACTTACGTGGACCTGCCGGAATTCGTTCCCGCAACATCCCAGTTTCCAAGCACGCTGTTTGCCGCTAGACCACCAGCCCCGAAAGTTGGAAACGGTACCCTCGAATCTAGCTAACTAGCAGTGTTGAATAAAATGCCAATTTAAGTCAACAACTGCCGGCCGGTGTGGCCGAGTGGTTCTACGTGCTTCAGTGTGGAATCGCGCGACCGATAAGGTCGCAGGTTCGAATCCTGCCTCAGGCATGGATGTGTGTGATGTCCTTAGGTTAGTTAGGTTTAAGTAGTGCTGAGTTCTAGGGGACTGATGACCTCAGATGTTAAGTCCCATAGTGCTCAGAGCCATTTGAACCATACATCAACAACCTGGTTGGGAACAATGATGTTCTTCAAAGTTATTAAATCTGTGGCTCCCATTTCAACGAAACTTGAAAGATGATCTATCTTTGTTTCCCAGTCACACATGGAACACTTACGCATCAACGTTGTGACGAATATTAATGTTGTGCAGACACCCCCTTTGTCTGTGTGACCCCGGAAACTAAACCCATGCTCATAAATTAAGGATAATGCTGATATATGTTGAAACAACGCTCTGGTGGGTGAATTGCGGGTTTAAATCACCTCGGGGTGTGACCATGCGGTGCATTTGACCTGCAGTCGTCGTACAGTGGCGCTGGCAGCAGTCCACATATGCAGAGGTGTGTTAGTGCATTTCAGAGTATGGTGCAGCGAGTAAGTGTGCAGACGTTTTCAGACCTGATAATCAGGACTGTGTGTTGAAAATGACTCAAAGAACACATATTGATGATGTTATGAGGGATAGAATACTAGGGCGACTGGGGGATGGTCAAACACATCAGGTCGAAGCATGGTCCCTCGGTTTGCCACAAAGTGTGATCTCAAGATTATGACAACGATTCCAGCAAACAGGAAACGTGTGCAGGCGATACAGTACGGGACGTCCACAGTGTACAACACCACAAGAAGACCGATATATCATGATCAGTGCCCGCAGACTTCCACGGAGTACTGCAGAAAGCCTTCCTTGGTACCTTACCGTAGCCACTGGAACACTTGTTTCCAGACACACAGTCTACAGACGACTGAACAGACATGGTTTATTCGCCTGGAGACCTGCAAGGTGCATTCCACTGACCCCTGGTCCCAGGAGAGCCCGTAAAGTCTAGTGTCAAGAACACAGTACATTGTCAGCGTACCAGTGGTCCCCGGTTATGTTCATGGACGTGTCCAGATATAGTCTGAACAGTGATTCTCGCTGGGTTTTCAACTGGCGTGAACCAGGAACCCGATAGCAACCTCTGAATTTCCTTGAAAGAGACCTGTGTGGAGGTCATGGTTTGATGGGGTGGGATTATGATTGGTGCACGTACACGCCTACATGTCTTTGACAGAGGAACTGTAACAGGTCAAGTGTATCGGGATTTCATTTTGCACCAGTATATCCGCCTTTTCACGGTTGCAGTGGGTCCCAACGTTTTCCTGATTGACGATACCGCACGGCCCCACCGAGCTGCCGTCGTGGAAGAGTACCTTTAAGATATCAGGCGAATGGCGTCGCCTGCCCGTTCTCCAAACCTTAACCCCATAGAACACGTCTGGGATGCTCTCGGTCGACATATCGCTGCACGTCTTCAAACCCCAAGGATACTTCAGGAGTTGCGACAGGCACTGGTGCTAGAATGGGAGGCTACACCCTAGCAGCTGCTCGACTACCTGATCCAGAGTATGCCAACCCGTTGTGCGGCCTGTGTACGTGTGCATGGAAACCATATCCCATATTGATGTCGGGGTACACGCTTTTTGTAGCACACGTGTTTCGGGACGGTTATCTCAACTTATCACCGATACCGTCCATTTACAGATCTGTGCCGTGTGTCTTCCGTATGTGCCTATGCTACTAGCGCCATTTTGTTTAGTGTCACGTTGTGTGGCATCACATTCTGAAATATCCTTAATTTATGAGCATGAGTGTAGTTAAACACATAATTCTAGTATAATATATTTGTCCAATGAATACCCGTTTATCATCTGCTTTTCTTCTTGGTGTAGCAGTTTCAATGGTCGCTAGTAGATATCCAGGAAATAATTATTGAGAAAGTAGGTTGCAAATGGTACTCTGAGATGAAGAAATTGGAAGAGGAGGAGAATTCGTCTGGGCCGTATCAAACCAGAGCCAGGAGAATGACGACTCAAAAAAAAAAAAAAAAAAAGAAAAAAAAGAACAACTAATTAGCGATGTTGCCCTCCCGTCGTAATAAAGTTCGAAACGTTATTTGTAGGATTGTTGACTCAGTATTGATGGCCAAAGGTCTGTTTGAAATAAATGTTGCTCTAATAATTGTAAAAAAAAAAACGATTATGAAAGAGAAGTTAATTAATTGGCTCAAATTGCATTTCCTAGCGACAGAGATTGGTAAATATTTCTATCACTGTGACTTGGAATTTCATTATAATGTGATGGGATTAAAGACGGCCTTCTCTTTTACCCACTTTATGAAACATAATTTGATTATATTATATTTGATTGGCCTTAATTATGGCAGACAATAGCTTTTAGACGACGTAATGAATTTCAAACACAATTTCTATTAGAGTGATTGCTTCACACGGAATAGTGAACATGTAATTTGTCAGATGTTGCTTCAAAGCTCATCATTTATTAAACCAAAACGTGATTATTACAGTTGTCATCCGCAAATTCAGCGTTGCATATCTTTGACGATGTTCTGTATCTGCGATATCACTGCATGTGACAGAGAAAATTACGCAGTAAAAGATTAAGGTTTAATTTTTTTCGGGCATGTTGTGTGTAGACTTAATTGAAGCCACCATTTCTACATGTATACACATGCGCAACTTTCTGGATCTTCGTTCCTTGTGTTACGCAGCGGACAGGATCTCTACTATTTCGTTTACCTGAACAGCAATTGAGAGACAGTAAAACAGATAGTCAAATGGCAAATTTTCGGAGGGACTACGGTAATCGCCGTCGACAGTAATATCTGTTCAGTTTTCTAATAATGCCTTATTATTCGCTAGTCATTATTTACGGCTTGTTCTCACTTCCTCACTTTTCACCTGAATACCTAACATGAATTCCCCTGCATCCTTACTCGTCTCTACTGCTAACTATGAGCTCTTATAAGAGACAAAAGTTCTAAGTGATATGTAATAAGATAATTGGAAAACCCATTTCTTGGATGTTGAAAAAAAAAACATGTTGTAAATGGAATTTATTTGATTTAAAGATTATCTTCTCTTATTTTTTTAAGACAAAATTATAAAATATTTCAAATTGCAACAACTAGTTTCGGCCCATCAGTGTCCATTTTCAGAGAAAAACACATATTGAGAGCAATGACGTAAATTTCCCCTTGCATGTTCAGCACAAGTACTCTGGTTGGAAACGCAGTGTGAACGTTACGCCACCATGTGCTTTTACTCTTACGAAGAACTGTCTGGGCGAAACTAGTTACTGCCTTGTAAAATTATTTCGTTATTGTATCACAATAAAAGAGAGATGACTTTTCAGATTGTTTCAGTAGGCATTGTCTCACACAAAATCTTTTCGTTTCACCTAACACTTTGTTCTTGCATCCACACCAGTTTTTTTAATGGTTTGTGAAATTTTCTCGCTGGTGGAATGGTCTAGGGACGTACAAGCAACCCACTCCAGATTCTCTAAGGGTCTCTTTACAAAAGTTCTAGTGAAATGCTTCACTTGGTGCTGAAGTTTTACCGCATGAACAACAAACATTTAGTGCATGATAACCCATATTCCTTGCCCTATTTAGTGTGGTTGTAAACAACGTGGGCATTCGCAAATTATGCGATAGTTATAACTATTTACCATTTTTCTCTTTAAATTTTAAATTTTTTAAAGTTTTCCTTCTTCAAGTTTTAATGTTTTATTTATTTGTGTTATATTTTTCTGTACAGCCTTCGGAAGAAGGGCGCTAGTTGCCAGAATTCGGTTAAGGTAATAAAATATCCTTCATGCAAAAGGTTGCTGGATATTTCAGTAAATAACGCTATACCTGTTAATGAGTACATAACGACAGTGTTTTAATTTTCTTTTGTTCGATTAGTAATTATATGAAATACTGAAAAATCTAATTTTTGTTGTCCATGGAAGCTTAGACAGCCACCCTGGATGTGGCAAACGGTGACCGCGTGAGGATTTTAGGCGTTTGGTAATTATAATATGAGAGGTAACAGCACATGGTGTCAGCTCGCGATGTGCTTGTGGATACAGCATAATGTACAAAACGTAACCCAAAACATTTTGCTATTCGAGCAAGCTTCACTACCTAGGAATAGTTCTTGACGACTTCAGCGAACTTTCGAGAGGTGACGTATTATGCAAAGCAACGCTTTGTCTGCGGTGTTTCGGTGCATCCAGCGGGTTCCTCCAATCACGGAGCGCATTCAGACGGTAGTCCCCTCCAACCGCCCCCTCCCACGCCCCAGCTGGTGGGCGCCGCGTTCGCCGCATATTTTCGATGCCTGGCTGGGAGGCTGCGGTGATCACACAGCTGAGCGAGTCGCAGTCGTGGCGTTCCGCCTGATCGCTTCGCCCTCCTTTCCTCCGGCGAAATACAGGGATCCCGCCTTACTTGTGTTTCACTGCTTGCGGGGCTACGCGAGGAGATGGCAGACGTCCAAGCGGTATGGAACTAGTATGAAGCAACTGAAGAGGATGGTAGTGGTGGTAAGGGGTTGGGAGGACTGGGGGGGGGGGGTTGCTTGGGAGGAGTGCCAGATATGCAGATTTTAATGCGCAATTCCGCGGGGAGGAATTGTCTACCGACTGGTGTTTTCCGCGTCTGTGCGAAATTAAAGAGGAGCAATAACTTTGTTGAAATAGAAAATTACTTGCTGCTGCTAGTGGATGGCAATGCATCGGACAGTTTCATCATAGCGTTTCAACTACTCACTTCTTGAACCTTCTGTCTGCGCCCAAAATTTGAAACACCAGACGTTAACAGTATGTGTAGTTTGCACTGATTTCTAAGTAGAACATCACCAACAATTCAGTAATCGTTATGCAAGCTTCCGACTTCGCGCTATTCGCATTGCACGAAGACCTGTCTTCTATCTCACTTCGTCGTGTACCATTGGGCCTCTTTAACCCTGCAGGACCCTGGAGAGAGTTGCTTAATTTTCTTTTGCGTTTTTCACTGATTACACTGACGTTATCTGTTCATGGCCAGAGCAGTATAGTGTGCCTTGTATCCTTTGATCTTCCAGTGACTCGAATGGACGATTCCAAAACTAAGTGTTTCCAGACAACACAAACTCAGCCTTCCCAGTCTCAAAAACTCTGTGTGAAATCTTATGGGACTTAACTGCTAAGGTCATCAGTCCCTACTTAACCTAAATTATCCTAAGGACAAACACACGCAGCTATGCACGAGGGAGGACTCGAACCTCCACCTGGATCAGCCGCACAGTCCATGACTGCAGCGCCTCAGATTGCTCGGCTAATCCCGCGTGCCCTTCCCAATCTCAGCTCAGATAACAACTGAACCAGGCCTTCAAGAGGTATGAAGGTAACAATGTAAAGTAATTGAAAAGAGCGATAATGACCTGTTGGCAATACAAGTAGACACTAATGGCTGTACACTAAACAACATACAGTCTGTAAAATTCCTATGAGTCCAGTTGGATAACAGTCCACTCATAGATAAACAAGTCAAGAAAGTTTAGCCTGTTGTGCTCTTACAGGGATCTCTCACAACATTGGACTAATGTCAAGAATGTTGTCATATTTCGCACGTTTTCACTCCCTGTTTTCCGATGTAACTATACTATGGACATCTGCACCCAAAATAAGTAAATGTTTTGCTATCAGAAGACAGTAGTACCGAATTTTACGGATTTTTTCCTCCGAAAAATTGCCTCCAAAATTCAGGAGCGTCTTATACTCGAGATTAATACAAAAAGTCCAGTGTTTAATTTGAAATTCCGACCAGTCTTAAAAATGGCCATATATTCGACACCGCGGGTCACCTATCTCTGTCTGGCAACACTAGATTCAACTGCCAGCAGCAGTGCACCGATGCTGTAACATGAACTGCGGGGAATCAAAAGGTTGCTGACACTGTCTCCCGCCCCACCATTACAAACACAGGACACTGTCTAGCCTATGATGCGCCACTGCCGTCTACGTTGCCAACGAACTTCAATTTAAAATGATTCGTATTATAGGTAACAGAGAAATGCTTTTGTTACTAGCTAGTTTCGTAATGGAAAAAAAAGAAAAGGTATTCGTATTATACCCGCTGTAAGCTGAAACTAACAGTATATGCTGAAGAGCGCGGAAACAGAGCAGCTGAGTGGCTTTTCGGCCCTACACTAACAGATAAAAACCATTCGCGATTGGCGGGCTGGTAAGCAAGAACTGAAAAAAATGAGGAAGACTAAATGTGCAAATAGAAGACTGCATGTAAAATGGCTTGAACTAGAAGATGACGTATTGAAATGGATTCAAGTACAGCGGGAAAATGTCATTTGAATTAATGCAAAAATGATTCAAATACAAGCTCGTAAGCTAGCGCTACAGTGGAAATTAGCAGACTTCAAGTGTGGAGTTTGTTGGTGTTAGAGGTTTGTGAAGCGTCATGGTCTTAGCATGTGAACCAAAGCCAAAATAGCTCAGAAAATACCACAAGTGCGTGAAGGGAAAATTTTATCTTCTATCACGTTATTATTCAACATCGAAACGAAACCAGTGTGGAACTAAGCCAAATAGCGAATAAGTATGAAATCCTCTGACGATTGGCGTACCGAGTAACAGAACTGTTGTCATAAAAGGTGCTAAAATTGTAACTATGAAAACAACTGTATGTGAAAAAATGCACCACACTGTTCTTTCATGTTGATCTGACGATACTAAATTTAATCCAGCGATAATTTTCAAGCGGAAAACAATGTCGAAATACGACCAGGTGTTGCTGTTCACGTACATGACAAGGCTTCGATGGACGAGGTTCGTATGAAATTATGCATTAACGGAGTGTGGGAGAGAAGGAAAGATGCTTTGTTGAAAAAGAGCTCTGTTTTTGTTCTACATCAGTCTAGTAGTCATTTCAAAAGTTCTGTGAAAGCGGAATTCAGACAGGGACATACAGAGATTGCTGTTATTCCTGGAGGATGATTCAAATGGCCCTAAGCACTAAGGGACTTGACATCTGAGGTCATCAGTCCCTTAGACTTAGAAATACTTAAACCTAACTAACCTAGGGACATCACACACATCCATGCCCAAGGCAGGATTCGAACTTGCGATCGTAGAAGCAGAGCGGTTCCGGACTAAAACGCCTAGAGCCGCTCGGCCACAGCAGCCAGACTATTTCTGGATGACTTATTTCCCAATTGCAACCTCTTGGTGTCTCGATAAATTAACAGTTTAAAGAGTAGGTGAGAGAGGCTTGGAACAAAGGGATAATGGGTGAGATACAACATGAATTCACGACGAAGGAAGCTTTAAAACGATCTACAATCAAACAAGTATCCCAGTGGATGAAACAATCGTAATCTAGAGAGAGAGAAGTCATTACTGTTAAATCTTTTAAGAAGTGCGCCAGAAGTAACGGTCTCGATGGCAGTGAACACCATCTTATATATGAAATAGACAATGATGACGACGAAGATGGAAGAAGAACAAGAAATTTCAGATAACTATTGTCAGGTGTTGTAAAGCTCAGTTCGGCTTTGTAAACTGAGATTTTTTTAGTCTGGCCTTGCAGTCTAATATTAAAAATGGTAAAAACGTTCTGTTTTGAAAAGTTATTTAAAAGTCAAGAAAGCCCTTATTATCCATAGCGTCTTATAGGTTTCAAACTAGAGTAAACATATTGTGTAAATTACGTAAATTAGCGTAATGTTCTGCTACGTTAGCTCAGTGACACACTGGCAGTACGCCATAGTGGTCGGTCAGGGAGTTGGCCACTCTCTGCAATAAAAGTAACTGCTTGGAGATCTCATCTACTGAATGTGAAAGATGCCATGCTGCGTCAACACAGAACAACTGACGAAAGACGACGAAGAAATAGATAAAAAATGATGGCGTCACAGTTTCAATTTTAGTTCATTTATCTGTCACTTACCACCTTCTTCACCTTGGGCAAACTTTTTTTATGTTAAAAATGCCAAGCTGCATCATGTCTTGGAGTCCACGTTAAACTGTAGGTCGTCCTATAAGTCAGTTCATAGGATGGAGGAAGCCAACGGCACATCATTTCCAAAGCCCGAGCCTAGTAAAGAACTGTGGTATTCGAAATAGTCTTGAGATTCACATCATAACTAGAGATTTTGTTTCTTTTCTTAGGTAGCTATATATCTTGCAGGAAATTTATTACGGATTTGGTGGGTAGGGGGAGGGGAGGGGGAGAATTCTCACACTCACTTTTCAAAACATTTGCTTTTTTAATTATTTTTTTGCTGATGATTAAAATAAGTTACAACTGCACTCAGTTTTGCGCAATCACAATGTAAATACGAAAATTATTTTCTTGTAGACTTTGCCTCCTTGTCTAAGACACGGAATGGAGTCATGTTCTCTATTGCCAAGATATTCAGCATACACCCGGAACAACATAACATAAATCTGGTATCCCTACAAATTCAAAATAAAACTATAAAAGCATATTAGTAATCGGTTTTCCTGCAAATTACCAAAATACGTAGATTGAAGGAGTGAGAAGATCTGTTAGATACATAGACTGAAGGATGATCGTTGTGAAGGTAAATGACAAGTGCTAATGTACGGTAAATATAATTTCGTTATGTAAAGATGTGAGTAACAATACCAAAGCAATCAATTATCTCTTAATCCGCTACCTGCACATAACAGCAGGTAACTGAGCTGGAAGATTTTCTTCATAGTAGCAGTTTCCTATCGAATTTCCTAGATTAAATTAAGCTTTCATGAGCTTGAGTAACGTTGACAAGAAAAGTGGTAGCTTCTTATAAGTTTCTGTGTTTTCCTTCTCGTGCATAATGTATACGTTCACTCGTTCCTCATCATAAAAATTTCTCCTTCTTGGTAGAATCTACGGAACAAGTTAATTTAATGAATAAATATTTGTCTGTTAACTAACTTAACGTTCTTTGGATTCACATACAATCTTTTTCAGGTAAATAATCTGAAGTGTAATCAGGAAGTAGACCCTTTTTAACCGTTTGTAAATGTGCGACAAAACTGAAAATGTGTATCACAGGGCTCAGTCGGTAGAGTGAACAACTATTTCAAGATGTGACATTATGTCCGTGAGTTAAATTTTAAAAAGCCAACATTGAATACTGTATTCTTGGTAAAAAATTTAAAGATATTTGAAGTAGATAACATTGAGTGTAATAATAGAACCGTGAGTGATGCCAATCATAATATCATCCTTAGTGGTTCTGTTCAGTAACAAAATTCTACATCAGAACTGTAACTGAACTGCATCAGAACTGTAACTGACATTCGTCACTGAAGTGAAACCCTACATGTGTGCAGCAATGTAGATGTAATGCTCTGATTAGAAAGTGTGATTACTTCTCACTAACTGACAAAATATTTCCAATGGAATTTATGACTCCCGCTATTGCAGTTTTCTTAGGTATAGAATTTAACAAATTAATAATCCATAGGTGATTAATAACTCTTTACACATAGGTAAAGCGTCTACGCTGTGATATAGAGTTAACGGATCACTGTTTCATAACCCTGTAATTGTCTCCCGTTGCAACCTAGAAGTTTATAATTTGCCTCAGAGATGCCCACAACCTTCATCCGTAATGGTGCAGAATCACTGTGCCCTGCGACGAGACCCTCCGGCTCGGCGGCGCTTCAAATATCGACAAATGCGAAGACATTCTAGATTTCAGATGTTCCTGTGTGTTGTAAGGTGGGTTAATGATGTCACATTGCCACCAGATTTCATCACAATTCTATCCAACGCCAGTGTGGACGTGTTAAGCACCTCCTGTTGCTCACATTTCATCTCTTCTTTTGACGCGTCTGTGATGGAGGTGAGACTTGCGACGGACAGCTCTGATATCGCTTGTTTTTCTTAAGGGTGTCGGAGGAAAATATTTAAGACACACCTCCGCTAAGATTCATGGCGAAAAGACCTCAGGGTGTGGCATAAAATACGTCAAGAAACCGCCCCTCTCTTCGGGGCGTTGATTCCCACACATTTCGCGGTCGAAAACGACAGGTCGTACTGCCATGAGAAACAAGAGAAATTCTTGACAACGTTGGGCACTGTTGACATCTCTGAACTCATTCAACCGTTTGCTAAGGACATCACATTGCTTGAACGACATAGAACCTAACCTCACCCCTTTGGAGTGTATTGTGTTAACTGGTTTTCCTTGGTGTACACGGTGGCACCATTAAGCACTGTTGAAAACCATTCTTCAAAATTTGAACTTGGTCCCTCCTTTGGCATGAGTCCGGTTCGGAAACACCCTTGGTTCCGCTTCGCCACAACCCCTCCCTATCTTTACTGAACACTTCAAAAATTTAAATGTGCGGTTACAGCTTTTGGAAGACTTAGGCGCCTGTAGGCAGGCAACCTGGTGACACGTAGCCGATTACCGAGAAAGGTGGTGCAGTGGCTAGCACACTATACTCGCTTTCGGGTGGACGAATGTTCAGTCCCGCACCCGGCCATCCTGATTTAGGTTTTCCGTGATTTCCCTAAATCGATCCAGGCAAATGCCGGGATGGTTCCTTTGAAAGGGCACGGTCGGCTTCCTTCCCCGTCCTTCCCTAAACAGATGAAACCGATGACCTCGCTGTCTGGTCTCGTAGCCCAAGACAACCCAACCCAACCCAACCCAGCCGATTCCATATGCCCCCTAACAGGGACTTGCATAGCCTGCCTAAAGGCTCCTATAGCTCTATCACGAGTTGTCTCTGTACAGGTACATTTTTAAAGTGCTCAACAAGATGTGCTGATGGCATCGAGAGTACTGACTATCAGGGTGGTCTTAGAAGGACCGTTCGCCGTTTTATTCACGTATGTGTCATTCTCTCACGCCACCATGATGGCGATATAGGAGGGTGCGAAGAGGATAAAAACAATAAAAAAGACCGTTTCAGTGTGACTGAGGCAAGGCGTTGTTCTTAGAAAAGTGTTTATTGGACGGGAATGTTACCAGTGTCAAAATTTGTCAAGAACATCGTCGTGTTGCTCATGTCACCTTTCAGTCATAAATTTCTACGTCGCAATGTAAGACAATTAGGCGCTTCGAGAAAGCCATCGTTCAATTTCTTTACTGAGTGAAGTTGTGCCATTGTATCAATATTTGCTGATGTTCTACCCGACGAAGTCAACGGGGCAGTCAAAAGACTGATAGTGCATGTTTCTACGGTTTATGTGGCCGAGTTGGAAAATTTGGCTCCATCATTGAACAGGATACATGATACATCTGAAGTATCCTCTCTTAATGCCCATGCACAAAAGTTAACACGATTTTCATAATTGTTTCCGTGCTCTCTTGATGGAGAGGGATTTGACAGGGCTGGAATCTATGTCGACGGAGAAAGCGTAAGGCACTTTCCTGAATCATGCTACGCTGGAGATACGTGAGGGTCAACTGCAATAGCAGCAATAACATTCATTTCTCCCCCCCCCCCCCCCCCCCCCCTTCCTTCTGTTGTCGCTTGTTTCCTTCTGTTACGTCGTCTAGGTGTTACAATACCACTTTCAGGTAACTGTCTGAAGAAGTTGATAAATACTTGGTGAGACGGTTGTGTCTATTGGTATATCTTGCCACGTACTCCGTACAAGAACTAACCACATTATTCTTTACACTGCCCATTCACCATGAGCATGTCGGCTTTCTTTGAATTTGTAAATCACATCGCCCAATCACGGCTGTGACGCACTTACTAGTAAGTCTGAGTGCACTCAAGGAACAAAAAAAGCACAACGTAACCGAACATAACAACAATGTACCTAGCAACCACGCAGGTTGAATGGCAGAAACAAACGCCATTGTGGAGATTTTTAAAAATACGATATCTTGTAAAGGCCTCGCACCAGAATCCTGCACCAAAGTACCACTGACGTTCTAATTTACCAAACTTTTAGCCTCTGGATGTCAGTATTATTACAGTTTATTTTTCTTTATTTTAACCCCCGACTACCATTCATTCCGTGAAAAACAGACATCAGTAGCACTTTCCATTTCCGAAATATTTGTGCTGCAAGTTTTAGATGATTGACACTTTACAGAGTAGGACATGAACTACTCTAATGCTGATCAAACGACACATCGATAAATCGTTAGCATTCCATTCCGCCTATTCCAGTTTGCGTGCACGTCATGTAGAATTTCCCTTCGTGCCAACTGCTACCGTTATTGCTCTGGAATGGCGCCTAAAGTTCCAGTTGTGGCAGATCGTGCTTCTGTTGTGCCGTTCGCAACGCCGTCTAATCGTAAGGGCGTTGTTGTTAATGTTTCTGACAAACTTCAAATAATAGACCAGTTGACGGATAATGAATCAGTTTTAGGTTGGAAATGTAAAGTTGGAATTGCATCCGTATTGGAAACAAGTAAGAGCGGTGGTGCCATTACTCTCTTCAATAGAGTCTTTCACTGCACGTGAAGAAACTTCAACAGCAAAGGAGTATCCAAACTGCTTGGGACCGCGCGGAGTGGCTATGCGGTTCGAGGCGCCATGTCACAGATTGCGCGGCCCTCCCGCCGGAGATTTGAATCTTCCCTCGGGCATGGGTGTGTGTGTTGTTCTTAGCATAAGTTAGTTTAAGTAGTGCATAAGTTTAGGGACCGATGACCTAAGAAGTTTGGTCCCTTACGAATTCACTCACAACTGAACTCACAAACTGCTTGGGATGTTTAAAGATGCTTCAGCGTTTGGACAACTAGACCATAAAAATATTCGGTACTAACTCGAATGTGATGTAGATAACACGTGCCGTCACGTGATGTCGGACGAGGAAACACTTTCATGTCATCTTCGACCAAGCCTCTTGCGACCATGGGCCGTGAGACAACTGCGCTGAAAGAGGGTCGTCCGGTGACTTGAGGTGGCTATCAAGTGGTTAGAAGAGTATGAAAAATGAATTGGTGTCCATTTGCTGCCCTTAGATCGTTCGCGAAAAGGGCTGGAGCAAAAACAAGTTGTTAACTACTTTTCCTAAGCCGTAGGTTTTTAACGACCATTTTGAAATTTTGTAAATGGGCAGTGTAGCCGTTTTTGTGTGTTGTTTGTAAGACTTGTGCAGCAAAGAGTGTGTGTACTGTTTTGTGTTTCATTCAGTGTTTCTTTGCTTCATATTTGGTATAACACTATAGCCTTAATCGGATGGAACTACATCGTTCCAGACACCTTTCGGGTCTCGAACGTCTATGATGCCTGCAGACATACATCTACAATGGAGCAACATGTATCCTTAAATGATATATTTTTGAGAAATATTGTTATCTCTAACTTACAGCGTGCCCTTCCCCACCCAGCACGCTTGTACACGCACACACACACACACACACGCGCGCGCGCACGCACACCGTCTGGCCACAATTGCTTCGGATAATCCACCCCTCTTCCGTATTTTATTAATTGGATGACTTATGTAAGCAGCGTTGGTAACGTCGTACGAACGATGCCATACAAAATGTTTCTATAAATCACTGTTATTTAGCGTCTAAACACTCATTTATTTTGCGGAAGCAGTGGAGAGGTTCTGCCGTGTCACTTTTCTGCGGCATTCAGAGAAGTCCTCCCATTGTGTGGTGTACAGTTTATGGCGCAACTTAAGCGTTGTGCTGCCCTAAATCAAAGCCTCTCATCTGAATTAAGTAAAGCGTTTCGTGTTCTTTCCGTTCTCCGTAACACGAAGCAGTTTCTTATTTAAAATATTCATGAGGTCGCCATGAGAGAGGAGTTTTGTTTAACTTTTTTACAGCAAACCCAACAGAACGACTTTCGCATTCTGCTTGCAGCCTCGTTCCACTGCAAAGTGTACTCCAAGTAATAATTTACGGATTTCTTTCACAGTTGCCGCTGGAGGTGCTGAATTTTCTAACAAACGCTACCTACAACGGAAATGCCTACAACAAAGGATATTCCACAACAGAGCTCGATATTTATGCCGGTGTATTTACCTCCCTGTTCATGGCAGAAGCAACGTCAAGTCGAAAATAAATAATTTTCTAACTGACGTTTTTGGCTGTGTTTTGAGAGACGCTCCTAAGTAGTGTGGAAGAGTTTGCTTCACGTTATCGGCAGCAGATATTGTGTTAGGGAAAACATTCCTTCCATCCGAGATGGAATTCTTAACTACCGAATTAAATGCATTGTCGACATATTTTAAGCTTGAGTACCGGTATACAAAGAATACAGTAATTCAGTAATCAATTTGTCCTCTTTATTGCTCTCTTTGCGTGATCTGATAGCCTCATAGTAAGGCAACCGGTCGCGATAACCGGGAAATCTAGGGTGGAGTCCAGATCCGGCACAAATTTTCATCGTCATCATTTCATTATACAGCTGATGGCTGTCCACATTCGCCTGTTTGCATTTCCTAAGGAACATTCTATCGTGCCTCTGAGCAAAACAACTGCAATGTCGTATTTATCCGCTGCCAACAGGCAAGCAACTTTCAATTAAAATGGCTCCCTTGTACGGCAATATACACAATGGACGCAAAAGCGCAGGAGTAGACACGTGGCTGACAACATACGTACGTTTGGGGCTGTTCGTGAAGCGTTCTCGGATAGCATAACGGTGAGGCGATCGACCCCATTAGCAGAATATTCCGGTTCGAATCAAGGCCCGGCACAAATTGCCGTTGTCGGGACTCCATTATACAATTGATTTTGTCTACTTTCGCAATTGTAATCACATTTCAAATATCTATAATAAATATATTTAACTATACACAGTAGCTTATTCCGTTTGAAACGTTCATAATCTTAATTTCAATTTAAAGGTTATGTTCAGTTCAAACGTTACATAATGCTTGAGAGCATCTAAAGCAAAAGTTTCAATCTACTTCTTATTTAGTTTATAGTTGTATTTGTTTATAGGTGTATTTCTGTCTTGTAACTAACGGAGGAAATAAATAAAAGCATGAGGTATCATGAAGGTTTCAGACATTACTAACAGGTGCCAGAAGCATCAAACCATTCTAAGGTTTAAAATGCCGTGTAAATGTAGTTTTGTCTTGATATAAATTTAACATCCTAACCTAATCGCCCACTATTGACTTTACAAAATCTGTGTTATGCATTCATCTAACATCGAAACTCTGTCCTTCCAATTTTATCATGTAATAGCTCACTTATACGATGTTGCACAGAAGACAGCTTGTAATTCAGAGGAAAATGAGGCGCAGTACTCGAGCACCATGCAACTCTATCTTTAATAACACAGGTGGAAATCAGTAACAAGGAATAGTTTTTAACCAAGGTGAAAGACAAGGCCATGGACTATCTCCTCCTGTTTCTTGTATTTGCATTGATATCAGGCTTCGTAAATGGAAATGAGAAACAAAAGATAAATAGTTAAGGTACTGAATGATGGTTACTAAGGAGTGATTTTGTTTTCGATTACATCGATATTATTCAATTATGACTCCATAGATCAGTACACCATCTGAACGACGTACACAGGGAATACTAGTAAGTAAGGGTTCTTAAATTCAAAATAAAACGCTCAAATATCCGTAGTACAAAGTATAACAAGAGAATACCATGAATATTTTTTTTAAGAGTGACGGCAGCTCCTGTCTTATCCTATCGAAGCGAAGCAAAAGCTTGGTTCAACAAAATAAATAAATAAATAAACAGGAGAGGCGGACGAAGGATTGTACAAGAAGAGGCACGATAAAAAATTAACATGAATGATTA
Organism: Schistocerca americana; assembly: GCF_021461395.2. Classification (NCBI taxonomy): domain Eukaryota; kingdom Metazoa; phylum Arthropoda; class Insecta; order Orthoptera; family Acrididae; genus Schistocerca; species Schistocerca americana. The sequence continues at coordinate 70,888,112 of NC_060119.1, forward strand.
GGTTTAAAAGTACCGCGAAAATTAGGAACAACTCCTCATGACAATTGCAGGGCAGAGAATTCCCCAGAAGTTCTTCAGTTATAAGCCGAATAGGAAAAGAGATACTGCAAGTGCGGTGAAAGACAGAACTGTTTTTTTTTGTGAGATAGCTACAGATAACGCCCTCATCCTTGAAAGGAAGTCGATTACGCTGACGACTACCTCTCCACTTCGAATACGTATGACGTTATGTGTTGCCTACCGCTTCTAGTGAGGCTTGTTCAGTAATATCACAGGAAACAAGAGTAAAGTATTGACACAAATGTGCTGCTGTGCTGTATTAATTTAGATTGTCGCACCAACAAAAGAGCTCATTCCATGAGGGCAAATGGTGATGTAACAAAGTGAATTATCAGCGTGTACATTACTCGCCATTGACACATAGATAGTCATCACTCCTATGATCAGGCAAGTGCCAAGTATAATAATTTCTCGCCTAATATACACTACTATTTACAATTCAAAAGGAATGATATTTCTTATCAATTTGGAAGACATTTTATATATTTTTTTCTGTTTAGAAAGAACTTAATCTATACTACCAACAGTACAGAGATATAGATCGCACTGTCTCTCAATAACATTTATTTAGACGTGTAGTATGCTTCCAACTATCCAGAATCCAGCACTCCTTTCAATGATCTTTACCAACATGCCATTACTACCATCATACTCTTAAAAACAGAGCAGCTCAAATATGATTCTGTCTAACATCGTACGAAAACATGAAAAACGAGACACAACGTGTACATATGTGTGTTTTTGTGTGGTCGTGTGAGTGTGACATCTTAATATGTACACGTATCAGTATGATGGCTTTTTTTTCTCTGCGTCGAGCAGTGTTCCCACAAACACGTCACATGGTTTTTTCACGAACATAATGCACCATTAAGTGGACTACGTGTGTCAGTATACACTATTCGTTTTGCGTCCACGTATCCTCACAGAAACACCTGACCTGGTCCTCAGGTAAAAATAAGCAATAACGGCTTGCTCTTGCCACATTACTTGGAGAACCTAACCAACCTAAAAACATACCACTTGTATTGGTTATAATTTATTATTTGTGTCTGCAAATGATGTAAATAATGGTGTAGTGTTGCTCAGTACAACGAACTGAGTCACCAACAGAAGTATCTGCACCTGTGAAAACTCGTAATTCCAGCAATGAAAGGGAGATAGCTGCATGGTAAAGCACGTGTTACACAGCTGTCTCTGCAACAATGCATGGCTGAATAAATGGTCTCCATCATGAAAATCCGGCATTCCCAGACACAAATTCATTGCACCTTTTTTGTTCCGTATTCTCTCATCGATCAGTCCCTAGAGTTTGTACACGGTGGAAGAAATCGCCCTGTAATTCAGGATGAAATGATATCAATGAGAAGATTGCCTGATGCCACTGGGGTCCTAGGTGAAAGTGAAGCCGAATTACAGGACCCGGGGAAAGTGTAGGAAAAGAAATCATGGAAGAAAACTGCAGCGAGCAGGTGGCTGGACCAAATCTAGAACTTCAGTTTACAGCTTCAGCAGGATCTAAAGTAGTTCGTAACCATCCGCGAAGGGAAAGGTAGGTACATGGTGTCATGACGCTCAGCAGTGAGTGCAACGGGAGTGGGATGAACACTCTAATCAATACAGATCATAGATTGAGAGTAACCCGAAAGAAGACGAAAGTAGCGAGGAGTACCAGAAATGAGCTTCGCGATAGACGTAACATCATCTGATCCAGACCAAAAGGTAGACGATGCGTAGGAATTATGCTGCTTTGGTGAAAAATTTAAACATGAGGGAAAAAGTTAGGACATAAGAGGCATATGAAAAGAGAAGTCTACTAAAATGAAACTTCGGCCTTTGTTTGAGCCAAAAAAACCAAATTTAGACAACACACCTTTGCAGCACATCATTGTACGGTAGTGAAGCATAGACAGTACGAAAAGCGGATATGAAGGGAATCGAGGCGTTCCAGAAGTCGTGTCACAGAACGACGTAGATAACGTTAAGGACTGTTGACTAATGAGGAGATTGTCTGCAGAGTCGGTGAAAGACGACGAGATGGAGGCAAAAGATAATTGTATGTGTTAAGAGAACAGAGTATACTCTTTGCGGTACTCGAGGGAGTAGTGGATAATAAGTCCATAGAGTCAGCAGAGACTGGAATACAGCCAACTAATAACTGAGGACGTAGGGTACAATTGCTAACCTTAGATGAAGAGGTTGGCACCGTAGGGTACAATTGCTACCCTTAGATGAAGTAGTTGGCACAGGACAGTAATCCACAGAGGGCTACAAAACAGTCAGAATGAGGACTGAAAAGATATTCAGTATAGTACAGAGTGGTTATAATTAAACTGATGATGTTCCTAGTGCTGCAATACGGCCTGTATACATCGCAGGACACTGAAACGTCGTTGGTACGCTGAAAAAAAATAATAGTTCCACTTCCTGCCAAGAGGTGAATAAGGCACTATAAGTAGTCAGAATGTCACATGTTTCCTGTTTAGACATCAGTATGCCATTTGTCACTTCGCGACCCATGTTCATTTCTTTTGTGAAGTGACTCCGTGCAAAGAGTTAAGTAGGCTGAGGTTTTCCGTACGAAACACAATGGCTATTGAGAAGAAAGGCGTGCACTCCTGGTATAGTTGTTTTATCAGAATGCCGGGAATAGCAGTGCAACCCTCCAGGAATATTTCCGACAGTAAGATTTGCCAACAGTTCCCATGCCAATACATGGGGTAAAGTATATGATGAAGATATTTAAAGAGACAGGTGAATTAGGTAGTGTAAGAGAGAGAAGGAGGTGGCCCGTTCCAGTGGCAGTTGTTGATGAACTTGCTGTAGCCACAAGAGTCAGAATGTGCACTAAATGGAGCCCAAAGACAGGCTACAACGCTTTAACCTTGCCATTCGTTTTTGGCACGCATGAAAGTGAACGACATGTGAATGCGGAATATTATTTCGATGGAATAGGCCTCGCAGGCCTTTTTAGGTGTGCAGTGAAATTTGCACGCTATGAGGACGTCTATGCGCGATACGTGATACTAGCTTTGCAAGAGCGCAGATGTGTCCACAACACTATTTTCATGCGAAACCTTGCTTTGAGAAACCTTCGGTAACGACTACATAATCTCTAGGCAGCTTCAAAAGACGTGTTGGCTTCCTGTTCCCCCTACCTAAATACATGTGACTTATAATTCTGTGCTATCTGAAAGACCATGTCCATCAGACGTGCATCCGGACTCCTCCTGATCTGGAAGACAGCATTCACAAACTTATCAAAACGGATGCGCTGCGAGCAACTGCCGACAATGCCGTGTAACGGATGCAGCACTTTGGTAAGTAGAGAGACCATACACATGTTATGAAACTTGTGACCATACCCCGCCAGCACCACTGTTGGTGAACATGCCTGCAATGCCTCAGCGTCCTGCGATGCATACAGCCGGCACTACAGCGCTCAGAAGATTTTCAGTTTAATTATAACCATCAGGAATGCACGAACTTCATACTGTCACACAGATAACGCTATGTTGGTAGTACTCCATGTGTGGATAAATATTCTGGTGAGACTGCTGCCTGGACGTTCTTTGCCTTGATACACTAACATGCACGTGTAAATTGCTGTTGTCCATTGTTTCAAAAACGATGAGAATTACAAGAAAATGTTTTTCACATTTTAATCATCTTGTTTCATTTTTCTCAAAAAGAATACTGAAATATTTATTACTGTAAATATCTTTTTTTCTTGAACATCGGTATTACCTTTTGATTCAATCTTGGAAGCAACTTTTCTCTTTCGTTATGTATTCTGAACACAGTATGTCACATTACTTAAACGTCCGTGTTCAAATTTTTGGCAACTATACAAAACTGTCAATACCTGATTAGACTGAGTATACTTTTAACTGTAAAACTGTTGTCAGTACGGTAACCGAAAAGAAAGTATTATCAGATTAAGGATAATGAATGCCTACCACACACTGAACACTTGACACACACATGTATGTCGTGCATACATACATACTTACATTCACCCATCTTCCGTCTCACTCACTCTCATTATCCTGGCATTTATTGCTTTGTGCCGAGCCATCTGTTTTATTAAACTGGCGAATTTATAATTTTATTTCCTGGGAGGATGCTCTTCCACCCAAAACTATCATTAGGTAACAAATGTGAGGAAGTCTTATGCGCCCTCAGTCTGTGAACTGTGTGAATTTTGAAAAAGGAAGGAGGATTTGACTTAAATGTCCAGTCCCCATCGGGGTCAGTGGAGACGGCGCGAGAGCTTGGATTGATTCGAGGATATGGAAGGAAAACGTCCGTGGCCTGTCACAGAAACCATCCCCGCATTTTCCTCGTGCGGTTTCGGCAACTCACGGAAAACTTGAACCAGGATAACCGGGCGCAGGTTTGAACCGTCGTCCTCTCGATGGCGAGTCCAGTGTTCTAACCTCTGCGCTACCTTGCGCTGTGTGTGATCTTCGTTCTGTGCATTTTGGTTGTCATTTTACTTCTCTTTGTCGTAGCTACTGACGCGGTTATGTGGGACTATCCTACCAATTTCATGATGTCGTGGAAACCAGCATAAACAGGCTGGCCAGAGTAACGGAACGAAGGGCGTGAATCCGCTGCACTGACGCCATCTGCGTCTGTTTACCAGGATTACTTAAAAACTGGTGACCTGCACTTTAAGCTATATAAGGGATCGAGCATTTAGCATTTCCACTGACACAAATGAGCAGTGTCACTGGTCATGTCCTTATACAGAACGAACAGCAGCTGACTCATTGCCAGGGGATAACGACAATGTTGAGCGTAGTTGTGAGGCCATTATGTCGGAGGTGAGTGAATTCGAACATGGGGAATTGTCGGTGTTCGCATGTTGTGTGCTTAAGTAATCAAAGTAGCCGAAGTGTTTGGAGTTTCAAGAGGCACCACATCGAAAATTTACACCGCATGCAGGGAAAGCGTGAAAACATCATCCGACAAATCTCTACGCGGACCAGAGTGCGTGAATTTGACACTGACGGTCACCGAAGAGGACTGTGACCAAAAATAAGAACACGAGAGGGGCAAAGGTGACTGTAGAACTGAATATAATACTCGCGAACCGTGTAAACACTATAACAACACTCTGCAAGGTCGCGGGCAGGTCGTTACTTCCACCTCACAGAATGTATAGTTCTGGCTGACTTCATATTAATAGTAAAAGATTAATATTATTGCATTCATCAAGCCCATCGACTTCAGAACTATAGAACAGTACGTACCTCAAGGCTGATTAGGCAGTGTTTTTTGTGTCCGCTCAGTACGCTGGATCGTTCGACACAATTCTTTTATTCAGGTAAATAGTACTTTCGTCATGCCATACTCGCTCCCACGATCACCGGAGCGTCTCATTAAGTTATTCTTTCTCGAAATGAATTTTTACTGACGCATTGTGGGTACATGTGTGTGTGTGTGTGTGTGTGTGTGTTTGTGTGTGTGTTAGTGTGAGTGTGTGTGTGTGTATTTATGGTACGTTTACACAACTTTTGCGTGGTTGCCATGTGACTGTGACTCCCTAACCCACAGAAAGACGCATGCAAGAATTTGTACGCGTCTCTCTCAACATGCGGCCATGGGTGATTCCATTCAGACCAGCAAGGATTGGACGTAAATAGGGAAACACCGCGAGAAAAGTAAGCTTGAACATAAACGCTAGCCAGTTTGCAAGCTGCACTGTTCTATTTGACCACGTTGCACGTTGCAAGTGTCAGCCGGGAGCAGAACGTTGTTCAATGTAGTCGTGGGCAGTTCTATTGGGGCTTAGTAAATTCGATAGTGGGAAGATGGTTTGTGCTCGTATGTTCGGTACTTGGGTGATCGAGGTAGTTGGTATGTTTGGAGTTTGCAGAGGGACAGCACTGAAAATTTACACTGCATACATGAAAAGCGGGAAATCATTGTCTACTAAGTCGCAATGGGGGAGACAAATCGTCACAGCCACTGTTTCTATGCTACTCGACGACTTGCAGACTTCAAGACACGACGAACCTCCTGCAGAATACGCTAGCAAGACTCGGCCTGAGTCACAGATACCGAATGAGAACGTCTGCTTGTGCACGGTTACTCAAGCGCACGTGTCTCTTCCTGTTGGTGCTGCCGCTACAGGGGTCGTGATTTTCGCGGGCAGCGCAAATATAGTCTATTGAAAATTACAGCTGCGACGGAAGTGGCAGGGAGAAGGCTGCGCCGGAGGCACGGCTCGGATTCAGCCAATCCCGTGATGGCTGTAGCCGCAGCCCAGTGATCACGTGCACCCTGAGTTGCCAAATCTCAGTCCACAACACTCCGGCTTGCGCCGCGATTTAGTTGCAGTGAGTGAGTCTGTACGATCGCTGCGCGTTGTTTTTGTTTCGTTGTAGTTTATGAGTTACCGTATTGTTTCTGTGACAGTTATTTGTTGCGTCTTATTCAACATGACAGAAGTAAGTATATCGAAAGTCAGAAGTGGAAAAGTTCGACGTCGTTCTCGTGGTCAGGGGATTGCTTTATGAGGACAGTGTAGAAAAATTGTTTGTTACTTTGAGAGTGAATGCTTAATGGTAGCCCACTACTTTCCGTTAGCAAGGTAGCAGATAGCACGGCAGCAGCCCTGAATATCAACAAAAACACTGTCGTGAAAATTGGGAAGGATTGTTTGAGACAGAAAAGGAAGTTGGAGAACCATCAAAACTTGGTACTCCCGGGAAGCAACGTTCTATGGATAAGCGTGTTACGAATTTAGATTCATTTGCCAAGGATGAGATTCGTCGACATGTTCACGATTATTATCGCAGAAATAAACATCCCACACTCTCAAAGTTATTGGTGACATTCAAAGAATCAGGAATTTTTCAGGGCAGTCGAACATCGTTTTTCACAGTACGATTTCACTACAGACAATTTTGCGGCCGTAAGCTATTGATGGAATGGGAGGATATTGCTGCATGACGATGCCGAGTTTTGAGACAAATATTTAACATAAATGTTAATGAAGTGGTTTGGCGCGATGAAACGCGAATTAATTCTGGTCACGTAGTTAATCAGGGGAGGACAGACAACACGATTACAGGAACAATGCAGATGCCGTCTGGTGAGAGGGACAGATTGATTCTACTGCATTCAGGCACCTCGCAAGGTTTCGCACCAAACTGTCTCCTTCTCCTTAAATCGAAGAAGACACGACATTATCATTAAGATATGAACCACATTACATTCACAAAGTGGTTCGTAGAAGCTCTATGACCCAATCTAAATAAACCGTCAACAATTGTTTTAGACAATGCTCCACATCATTCAGTTGTTGTTGATAAAGCACCTACCATGGCAAAGCGAAAGGAGGAAACGATTAATTTGCTCGAGCGTCGTAACGTAAATGTATCTGATGATCTCAAGAAAGTCGAGGTTATGGAAAAAATAAATTTCCGTAAACCGCCATTTCCAAAATATGAAATCGACGAACTGCATACGATCTTCAGGCTGCCACAATACCACTGGCACTTCAACCCTACAGAGTTAATATGGGCCCAAATTAAAGGTCACGTTGCCAGGAACAACTAAAAATTTGCACTTTCCGTCTTGTAAGCACGCACTAAGAAAGATATTACTCACCTTACCGCTGAAGACTGGAAGAAAACCGTCAACAACATACACAACATTATGGAAAGAGCATGGCAGAATGAAGGTGATTTGGAGACTTCAGTGGAAGAGATGATTATGTCTTTGAATCACATTAGTGACAGCTAAACTTCAAGTGTCTGTAATAGCGACGATAGTGACTTCAGTGGAGTTTTACCATTATCCACATGGAGATTGTGAAAGGAGACGAAAATTTAATAGTCATGGGTGACTGGAATTCGAGTGTAGGAAAAGGAAGAGAAGGAAACATAGTAGGTGAATATGGATTGGGGCTAAGAAATGAAAGAGGAAGCCGCCTGGTAGAATTTTGCACAGAGCACAACATAATCATAGCTAACACTTGGTTTGAGAATCATGAAAGAAGATTGCATACATGGAAGAACCCTGGAGATACTAAAAGGTATCAGATAGGTTATATAATGGTAAGACAGAGATTTAGGAACCAGGTTTTAAATTGTAAGACATTTCCAGGGGCAGATGTGGACTCTGACCACAATCTATTGGTTATGACCTGTAGATTAAAACTGAAGAAACTGCAAAAAGGTGGGAATTTAAGGAGATGGGACCTGGATAAACTGAAAGAACGAGAGGTTGTAGAGAGTTTCAGGGAGAGCATAAGGGAACTAATGACAGGAATGGGGGAAAGAAATACAGTAGAAGAAGAATGGGTGGCTTTGAGGGATGAAGTAGCGAAGGCAGCAGAGGATCAAGTTGGTAAAAAGACGAGGGCTAGTAGAAATCCTTGGGTAACAGAAGAAATATGGAATTTAATTGAGGAAAGGAGAAAATATAAAAATGCAGTAAATGAAGCAGGCAAAAAGGAATACAAACGTCTCAAAAATGAGATCGACAGGAAGTGCAAAATGGCTAAGCAGGGATAGCTAGAGGACAAATGTGAGGATGTAGAGCCCTATCTCACTAGGGGTAAGATAGATACTGCCTACAGGAAAATTAAAGAGACCTTTGGAGAGAAGAGAACCACTTGTATGAATATCAAGAGCTCAGATGGAAACCCAGTTCTAAGCAAAGAAGGGAAAGCAGAAAGGTGGAAGGAGTATATAGAGGGTCTATACAAGGGCGATGTACTTGAGGACAATATTATGGAAATGGAAGAGGATGTAGATGAAGATGAAATGGGAGATATGATACTGCGTGAAGAGTTTGACAGAGCACTGAAAGACTTGAGTCGAAACAAGGCCCCTGGAGTGGACAACATTCCATTGGAACTACTGATGGCCTTGGGAGAGCCAGTCCTGACAAAACTCTGCCATCTGGTGAGCAAGATGTCCGAGACAGGCGAAATACCCTCAGACTTCAAGAAGAATATAATAATTCCAATCCCAAAGAAAGCAGGTGTTGACAGATGTGAAAATTACCGAACTATCAGTTTAATAAGTCACAGCTGCAAAATACTAACACGAATTCTTTACAGACGTATGGAAAAACTAGTAGAAGCCAACCTTTGGGAAGATCAGTTGGGATTCCGTAGAAACACTGGAACACGTGAGGCAATACTGACCTTACGACTTATCTTAGAAGAAAGATTAAGGAAAGGCAAACCTACGTTTCTAGCATTTGTAGACTTAGAGAAAGCTTTTGACAATGTCGACTGGAATAATCTCTTTCAAATTCTAAAGGTGGCAGGGGTAAAATACAGGGAGCGAAAGGCTCTTTACAATTTGTACAGAAACCTGATGGCAGTTATAAGAGTCGAGGGACATGAAAGGGAAGCAGTGGTTGGGAAGGGAGTAAGACAGGGTTGTAGCCTCTCCCCGATGTTATTCAATCTGTATATTGAGCAAGCAATAAAGGAAACAAAAGAAAAATTCGGAGTAGGTATTAAAATTCATGGAGAAGAAATAAAAACTTTGAGGTTCGCCGATGACATTGTAATTCTGTCAGAGACAGAAAAGGACTTGGAAAAGCAGTTGAATGGAATGGACAGTGTCTTGAAAGGAGGATATAAGATGAACATCAACAAAAGCAAAACAAGGATAATGGAATGTAGTCGAATTAAGTCGGGAGATGCTGAGGGAATTAGATTAGGAAATGTGACACTTAAAGTAGTGAAGGACCTTTGCTATTTAGGGAGCAAAATAACTGATGATGGTCGAAGTAGAGAGGATATAAAATGTAGACTGGCAATGGCAAGGAGAGCATTTCCGAAGAAGAGAAATTTGTTAACATCGAGTGTAGATTTAAGTGTCAGGAAGTCATTTCTGAAAGTATTTGTATGGAGTGTAGCCATGTATGGAAGTGAAACATGGACGATAAATAGTTTGGACAAGAAGGGAATAGAAGCTTTCGAAATGTGGTGCTACAGAAGAATGGTGAAGATTAGATGGGTAAATCACATAACTAATGAGGAAGTATTGAATAGGATTGGGGAGAAGTTTGTGGCACAACTTGACCAGAAGAAGGGATCGGTTGGTAGGACATGTTTTGAGGCATCAAGGGATCACCAATTTAGTATTGGAGGGCAGCGTGGAGGGTAAAAATCGTAGAGGGAGACCAAGAGATTAATACACTAAGGAGATTTTGAAGGATGTAGGTTGCAGTACGTACTGGGAGATGAAAAAGCTTCCACAGGATAGAGTAGCATGGAGAGCTGCATCAAACCAGTCTCAGGACTGAAGACCACAACAACAACAACACATGGAGATGCAACACAAACGGATTCAGCTACACGTTTGGAGTGCGCGGTTTCCACTTGTGAGTACTGGAATAACAAAATTAATTCACACTAAAGTTTGAAATTTTAGTATGGCGGAATTATCAGATTTTAATTCCAAAGAAAGTACTTTACTGGAATTCAGTCTGTGCATTCACATCACAGTATACAAAATAGCATGGAGAGCTGCATCAAACCAGTCTCAGGACTGAAGACCACAACAACAACAACACATGGAGATGCAACACAAACGGATTCAGCTACACGTTTGGAGTGCGCAGTTTCCACTTGTAAGTACTGGAATAACAAAATTAATTCACACTAAAGTTTGAAATTTTAGTATGGCGGAATTATCAGATATTAATTCCAAAGAAAGTACTTTACTGGAATTCAGTCTGTGCATTCACATCACAGTATACAAAATAATGTCTACAAAACAATGGCCGTTTTTGTATTGTTCTTGTTTCTCAGAATAAATGTTGCTCAATTTAAGATAACAAACAAGCATTATTTAGTTTTTTGTCGGAAATAAGGATGCATATTATAAATATATCAGATCTTTACAAATATAAAGATCTGTTGTCTATCGTTACTGTACGCGAGCAGACGATTGCGCGTCATATTCTTTAGTCCTGTATCTCGCGTTATAGATCTTCGACACAGCTAAGTATTGAAACAGATGAAAATTTGATGTTTCTTGACATTTCATTCCCATAATGTGTACACCTAACTTCAATAACAAAAAACTTTCTCGCATCGTAAATTTGATAATGTCGTCGGAAAGATGCTTCTTGAAAACTGTCGTTTTACTGTCTATATAAACATTTTTAAAGAAAATAAAAATGAAACCATACCATAGTGAAACTATTTCACAACGATGTACAGTCGGCTCCACATTCAAAGATTTGATAGTTAGCGTGTGTGAGCGAGTTGAATGAAACATGAGATTACGCGCGAGTTCCATGCAGGACTACCGGGCGAGGTGGGGTGGCGCAGTGGCTAGCACACTGGACTCGCATTCGTGAGGACGACGGTTCAATCACGAGCCCGGCCATCCTGATGTAGGTTTTCCGTGATTTCCCTAAATCGCTCAAGGCAAATGATGGAATGGTTCCAGTGGTGTCACCGCCAGAAACCACACTTGCTAGGTGGTAGCCTTTAAATCGGCCGCGGTCCGTTAGTATACGTCGGACCCGCGTGTCACCACTATCAATGATTGCAGACCGAGCACCGCTACACGGCAGGTCTAGAGAGACTCCCTAGCACTCGCCCCAGTTGTATAGCCGACTTTGCTAGCGGTGGTTCACTGCCTACATACTCTCTCATTTGCAGAGACGATAGTTTCGCATAGCCTTCAGCTACGTCTTTTGCTACGACCTAGCAAGGCGCCATATTCGGTTACTATACCTTCAGAACAGATAATATTGTGACTCATGTACCGTCAAGAGCGACGTTCATCATTAATGGATTAAAGTTAAGTATCAGACTAATTCCGTCCGCTTTCTGAATTCTAATTCCTTGTCAAGTTCCAGACCTCACGTCAGTATAGTCCTTCTGCTAACACAACAGTTCCTTTGAAAGGGCACGGCCGACTTCCTTCCCTATCCCAGTACGCCCTATTTCTGGTCCCACATCACTTCAATCGCACGCTGTGACACACCTTCTGTTGTTCTTGTAGAGGAAGACCGGCGGCTATAGGACAAAGGGAACGTATATTTTCTAATTACGCAGTGTTCGTAGCCTGGGATAATATATCTGACAATGATATTTTTCAAATCACATCATATTGTGCTGGATACGATTTATAGTTTTCGTGAATCTCCTCTGATGTGAACGGAAGCATCAGGTGTTGGCGGAGTGTGTCCGCGCGCGGCCGGAGGCAGTGTTTGGTGTACAGAGGCGGCTGGACGACACCCGCAGAGCGAGTACAGCAGCCGGCACTTAGGCCCTCGTGTCGCAGCGCGCTAATCCCGCTCACCCAGCTACCCGCCACCTGCGCTGCGCTGCGGTGTTCCGTTGTCGTCGATGTCGTCGCCGCAGCGCGGACAACGTGCTTTCGCTGTGACGTCACGCCAAGTGGACGCGAACTGTACTCTCTGCTCCAGCGGCCGCTGTCTGCGGAATTTTTGCAAAGGTGTCATAAAGGCCTAGATGCCGTCTGCCACCTGTTCCAGTACTGTAGTAAATTGACAGATAGTACTGAGACTGAATTCTTCAAGCTGATTATCCTCCTTCAGAACACAGCGCAGCGAAGCAATGGCGGATAACCTAATGCCTGTGATGCCTGCCGGCAGCTTTGACCTGTGACGTAGTATCAAAGCCCAAGATGCTACACATACATGATTACAAAGCAGTGACCAATAACATTAACAATAACATTCCCGTGGAGTGTAAGTACAAAAGTCTAATACTGAGTTGTGTAAATACGAGGGCAGTTCAATGAGTAATGCTACACATTTTTTTTCCCGGCCAATTTTGGTTGAAAAAACCTGAATTTTCTTGTGGAATATTTTCAAACATTCCCGCTTCGTCTCGGATAGTTTCATTGACTTCCGACAGGTGGCAGCGCTGTACGGAGCTGTTAAAATGGCGTCTGTAACGGATGTGCATTGCAAACAACGGGCAGTGATCGAGTTTCTTTTGGCGAAAATCGAGGGCATCTCAGATATACATAGGCGCTTGCAGAATGTCAACGGTGATCTGGCAGTGGAAAAAAGCACGGTGAGTCGTTGGGCAAAGCGTGTGTCATCATCGCCGCAAGGTCAAGCAAGACTGTCTGATCTCCCGCGTGCGGGCCGGCCGTGCACACTGTGACTCCTGCAGTGGCGGAGCATGCGAACACACTCGTTCGAGATGATCGACGGATCACCATCAAACATCTCAGTGCTCAACTTGACATCTCTGTTGGTAATGCTGTCACAATTGTTCACCAGTTGGGATATTCAAAGGTTTGTTCCCGCTGGGTCCCTCGTTGTCTAACCGAACACCATAAAGAGCAAAGGAGAACCATCTGTGCGGAATTGCTTGCTCGTCATGTGGCTGAGGGTGACAATTTCTTGTCAAAGATAGTTACAGGTGATGAAAAATGGGTTCATCACTTCGAACCTGAAACAAAATGGCAATCAATGGAGTGGCGCCACACCCACTCCCCTACCAAGAAAAAGTTTAAAGCCATACCCTCAGCCAGTAAAGTCATGGTTACAGTCTTCTGGGACGCTGAAGGGGTTATTCTGTTCGATGTCCTTCCCCATGGTCAAACGATCAACTCTGAAATATATTGTGCTACTCTTCAGAAATTGAAGAAACGACTTCAGCGTGTTCGTAGGCACAAAAATCTGAACGAACTTCTCCTTCTTCATGACAACGCAAGACCTCACACAAGTCTTCCCACCCGAGAGGAGCTCACAAAACTTCAGTGGACTGTTCTTCCTCATGCACCCTACAGCCCCGATCTCGCACCGTCGGATTTCCATATGTTTGGCCCAATGAAGGACGCAATCCGTGGGAGGCACTACGCGGATGATGAAGAAGTCATTGATGCAGTACGACGCTGGCTCCGACATCGACCAGTGGAATGCTACCGTGCAGGCATACCGGCCCTCATTTCAAGGTGGCGTAGGGCCGTAGCATTGAATGGAGATTACGTTGAAAAATAGTGTTGTGTAGCTAAAAGATTGGGGAATAACCTGGTGTATTTCAATGCTGAATAAAACAACCCCTGTTTCAGAAAAAAATGTGTTGCATTACTTATTGAACTGCCCTCGTATTACTAATAAATGTTGAACCTAATGGAATAACCGCAGGGAAATGGGGGTTTTGAAAGGGGATACACTGAAATCTTAAATATCAACCTCAAAATGACGTTTCCAGGTAGCCTGATGAATGTCTACTAGCCGTAAATGCAGAGAAATGTAAGTTAATGCGCATGAGTAGGAAGACCAAACGTGCAATGTTCGGGTACAGTATAACAAGTGTCCTGCTTGACACAGTCAGGTCGTTTAAATATCTTGGCGTAACATGGCAAAGCGATATGAGGTGCAACGAGCATGTGAGAACTGTGGAAGGGAAGGCGAATGCTCGACTTCGGTTTATTTGGAAGAATTTTAGGAAATGTGGTTCACCTGTTAAGGAGACCACATGTAGGACGCTGGTGCTACCCATTCTTAAGTACTACTCGAATATTTCGGATCCGTACTAGGTTGGATTGAAGGAAGACACCGAATCAATTTAGAGACGAGCTGCTATATGTGTTACCGGTAGGTTAGAACAACAAGTAAATCTTACGAAGGTGCCACGGGAACTCAAATAAAAATCCATGGAGGGAAGGGGACGTTCTTTTCGGAAAACGCTACTGAGAAAATCGGCATTTGAAGCTGACTGCCAACCGATTCTTCTGCCGCCAACATACATTGCGCGTAAGGAACACGAAGATACGAGAAATTAGGTCTCATATGGAGGCACATAGACAGTCGTTTTTCCCTTTCTCTGTTTTCGAGTGGAACAGCAAAGGAAATGAGAAGTGGTAGTACAGGGTACCCTCCGCCACGTACCATACGCTGGCTTCTGGAGTACGAAACCATGTGACAAACACGAACTTTCGTTTCAGAGTAGCAAGAAAAAAAAAAAAAAGAAAAAAAAATCACGAAATTTGGGCACACTAACACTGATATTGAAAACATCACTTCACGTATTCATCTCAGGGCGATACCTATAATAAAAGCCAGAAACGGATACCAATACAGATGGGTAAAAGGTGACGCCAGTACGTACAGCCAAAAATCGCGAAAAGCAGTGAAAGGTAGTATCTAAACAACAATTGAGCTGTGTAGCTGAATTTCAAACGCTGACGCCAATACCGGAAGTGAAACGTGCATGCAGTAATCCAAAAGGGAATAAAAGGTCTTAAAGCCAAAAATCGCGAGAAATAACGGCGGATATATTTCGCAAAAACTGCTGCATGAAATCAGGAACGAACAAAACAAAATACTGAAACATGTGTTATAAAACAAAGAAATAAATCATCATCATCAATATGTACAGTCTCGAGTTATACTTCTTCGCCTGTCCCCAAACTAAGCCATTTAAAGCCGATCGCACCATTCTCATCGTATACATCCTGTCGCTCTTGTACCATGGGTCTTTCGTCACAGATTTTCCTTGGTATCCGTCACTGATATACGCGTAGTAGATATTTACGCCATTCCTTTCTATATGTTTGGATCTTTTCTACTATTCTCAGTAGACGGAGATCCTCTCTTACACTATTCCCCTTACTATGTTCTAATTTACATCCTGCCGAAACTTTCAGATATCTCATTTCTGCGACTTCAGTTCTCTGCAATTGTCTGGTCGTTAAAGTAGCTTCAGCTTCAGCAGCGGGCTAAAGACGTCTTTTTTCAGCAGCCTTAATCGGACAGAACTGCCTCGGTTCTGTCACGTAGGCACAGCCGAAGTTATTCTGGGTGGGAGTTAAGACTAAACTGTGGCCTTTGAAATATATGTATTCCTTCAATGGCTGCAACCTTGTACAGCAATAAGCATAAGAGATGTCACAACTGAGATGGCTGACTACACGGACTTCTTACAATATCTGATTCTCGATTCTGATGTTAGCTTATAAGATGTTCTTCACACAAAAGGCGAAGAGAATACATTTCTTTGTGGATATAGTTAAATTATATTGTTTTGTCATATAGCTCGTTGTAGTTTGTCTTCTGGACATGCCAGTATACGTGGTCATCTGTCTGTATTGTTGTGTAGGTATCTGTCATTTT
Organism: Schistocerca americana; assembly: GCF_021461395.2. Classification (NCBI taxonomy): domain Eukaryota; kingdom Metazoa; phylum Arthropoda; class Insecta; order Orthoptera; family Acrididae; genus Schistocerca; species Schistocerca americana. The sequence goes on from NC_060119.1 coordinate 70,904,264, forward strand.
CTTTTGACATTCGTTGAGAATGTCAGTTATGTGTGTACGGTAATGTGAGCGATAAAGGACACCGCTGACTATCTCCATGAGTGATTATTCTTATTCCTAAGCTGATGGTTGAGCCAGCGCGTATCTTATATTGTTCTCAGTGCACGAATTGTATCGTTATTAAATACTGAATAATCCTATACTTCCCTAAAATTTGTCAATATTATAGACCTCATCACCTACCGAAGTCCCTTTATAGTCTACAAAAGCTATGTACGTTGCCTGACAAAAAAGCAGAAAACTGAGTAAGGTAAAGGAAGCCGACTTGAATCTTCACGTATTTGGTGTTATTTCAGTGATTACAAAATCGACTCAAATTTACAAAGAACTTGCCAGGAAGAGTCCAGTTATAAGTATGAAGTAGCATTCCCTCTGGCCTAGATACATGCACATACGGTTGCGAAGGGTATGACACTGGCGTTGTATCCTTTCGCACCACTAGATGGCCTAAAATCGTTGCAGCTGGTCCCTGATATCCTTGATACCAGCATTCGGAGAGCTAGTCCCGAAAACGTTCTATTGGGATCCTATCTATGGATCTTGTTAGCCATGACGGTACCTCAGAGTCCCGCAGATACAGACACATACCATTGTGCTGTTGAAAAATGCCATCATGACACTGTCACATGAGAAGGATCACGTGAGTATGCACGAAGCCTGTGACGTACCATTGTACTACCAGGGTTCCCATTACAGCACCACTCCAAAGCAACCGTTTGGTAGTAGAGCTAACAGACCTGAAGTCATACGGCATCCCACAAGCAAGTAGTAACACCGCTGTGGCTCTCCAAAACATTGAAAGGGGGGTATCTTTCCCCTGGCCACTGCTATACTCGCCTACTCTAGTTACCTGAGATAATGTGGACCCGTGATGTCATTCATCAGCAGTGCAGACTTCCCATTACAGCACCACTCCAAAGCTACCGTTTGGTAGTAGACCTAACAGCAGTGTACGCATAAGACGGTTGTCCCCTGATGCGGCTGTTGCTACTCTCCGACCACTGGCGCGGAATGTTGCAGGCAGTCCATCACTTGTTCTCGGATGGAAGACGTAGGCGTGAGTGAGTTACGATGTGACTGGCCCACTATACGGCTATCCTCCCTTGTGCTGTTCAGGACATATCCGATCGCTATGTTTTCAAAAATCTTACAAATTTTGTCGTTGCACGATACGACCAGCCAACCAAGAGGAGAACTACAATGAGACCCCTCACAACTTCTGACTGTTGCTAACAGCATCGGCTGCCATATAGGTGGGCGACGTGATAAACTCCATGCTTCCGGAGTCTTAAGCCGTCGGCACACGGACCGTGCACCCGAACTTTGAGCGTTGAGCGTGCCAAGTTTCTGAAGTCATAGCGTTAACAGCACGTTCGGGAGTCTTTCCGAACGTGCAGAGCAATATCTGACATGTCAGATATTCTGAGCGTTGACCAATAAGGTGGTACAACGCCAACTACGTCACACGCACGCCGTCTCTCTACAGTACAGGGTTTTGAGGCGCCATATTGGCATTCATTTCAAGCCTATATGTATATATGACGTTTCTGAGCACCAGCAAATTGAGAATCACTGGCCAACCCATTTTTAATTGTGTGATTCGTTCCAATGAAATAATGAGAAACATCATATCGCAAAAGAAGGGTTGTATACATGGAAAAATGCTGCAGAAACTAGAAGGTATCAGATTATATAATGGTAAGACAGAGATTTTGGAACATTTCCAGGGGCATATGTGGACTCTGACCACAACCTATTGGTTATGAACTGTAGATTAAAACTAAAGAAACTGCAAGAAGGTGGGAATTTATGAAGATGGAACCTGGATAAACTGAAAAAACCAGAGGTTATACAGAGTTTCAGGGAGGGCATAAGGGAACTATTGACAGGAATGGGGGAAAGAAATACAGTAGAAGAAGAATGGGTAGCTCTGAGGGATGAAGTAGTGAAGGCAGCAGAGGATCAAGTAGGTAAAAAGACAAGCGATAGTAGAAAACCTTGGGTAAGAGAATAAATATTGAATTTAATTGATGAAAGGAGAAAATATGAAAATGCAGTAAATGAAGCTGGCAAAAAGGAATACCAACGTCTCAAAAATTGAGATCGATAGGAAGTGCAAAATGGCTAAGCAGGAATGGTAGAGGACAAAAGTAAGGATGTAGAGGCTTATCTCACTAGGGGTAAGATAGATACTGCCTACAGGAAAATTAAAGAGACCTTTGGAGATAAGAGAACCACTTGTATGAATATAGAGAGCTCAGATGGAAACCCAGTTCTAAGCAAGGAAGGGAAAGCAGAAAGGGGGATGGAGTGTATAGAGGGTCTATACAAGGGCGATGTACTTGAGGACAATATTATGGAAATGGAAGAGGATGTAGCTGAAGATGAAATGGGAGATACGATACTGCATGAAGAGTTTGACAGAGCACTGAAAGACCTGAGTCGAAACAAGGCCCCAGGAGTAGACAACATTCCATTAGAACTGCTGACGGCCTTGGGAGAGCCATTCCTGTCAAAACTCTACCATCTGCTGAGCAATATGTATGAGACAGGCGAAATACCCTCAGACTTCAAGAACAGTAATTCCAATTCCACAGAAAGCAGGTGTTGACAGATCTGAAAATTACCGAACTATCAGTTTAATAAGTCACAGCTGCAAAACACTAAAGCGAATTCTTTACAGACGAATGGAAAAACTGGTAGAAGCCGACCTCGGGAAAGATCAGTTTGGATTCCGCAGAAATGTTGGAACACGTGAGGCAATACTGACCCTACGACGTATCTTAGAAAATAGATTAAGGAAAGGCAAACCTACATTTCTGGCATTTGTAGACCTAGAGAAAGCTATCCACAATGTTGACTGGAATACTCTCTTTCAATTTCTAAAGGCGACAGGGGTAAAATACAGGGAGCGAAAGGCCATTTACAATTTGTACAGAAACCAGATGGCAGTTATAAGAGTCGAGGGGCCTGAAAGGGAAGCAGCGGTTGGGAAGGGAGTGAGACAGGGTTGTAGCCTGTCCCCGATGTTATTCAATCTGTATATTGAGCAAGCAGTAAAGGAAACAAAAGAAAAATTTGCAGTAGGTATTAAAATCCACGGAGAACAAATAAAGACATTGAGGTTCGCCGATGACAATGTGATTCTGTCAGAGACAGCAAAGGACTTGGAAGAGCAGTTGAACGGAATGGACAGTGTCTTGAAAGGAGGATATAAGATGAACATCAACAAAATCAAAACAAGGGTAATTGAATGTAGTCGAATTAAGTCGGGTGATGTTGAGGGAATTAGATTATGAAATGGGACACTTAAAGCGGTAAAGGAGTTTTGCTATTTGGGGAGCAAAATAACTGATGATGGTCGAAGTAGAGAGGATATAAAATGTAGACTGGCAATGGCAAGGAAAGCATTTCTGAAGAAGAGAAATTTGTTAACATCGAGTATAGATTTAAGTGTCAGGAAGTCGTTTCTGGAAGTATTTGTATGGAGTGTAGCCATGTATGGAAGTGAAACATGGACGATAAATAGTTTAGACAAGAAGAGAATAGAAGCTTTTGAAATGTGATGCTACAGTAGAATGCTGAAGATTAGATGGGTAGATCACATAAATAATGAGGAGGTATTGAACAGAATTGGGGAGGAGTTCGTGGCACAAATTAACAAGAACAAGGGACCGGTTGGTAGGACATGTTCTGAGGCATCGATGGCTCACAAATTTAGCATTGGAGGGCAGCGTGGAGGATAAAAATCGTAGAGGGAGGCCAAGAGATGAATACACTAAGCAGATTCAGAAGGATGTAGGTTGCAGTAAGTACTGGGAGATGAACAAGCTTGCAGAGGATAGAGTAGCATGGAGAGCTGCATCAAACCAGTCTCAGAACTAAAGACAACAATAACAACAACATCATTTTCGTGACAAAAGAATTATTGTAACTTCATATTATGAGAGTAGGCTATTTGAAGGCAGCGACACACTGAAGATCCACCCAAAACGCATTGTTCTTGATCCAATTTGTTACAATTAAATTTCAATTAGTAACATATCTAAGAAAAGGTTTTCAGCAAGCCCTAAGATAACGTGATTAGAGGCAAAGGGTGTGGTGTTGGTTTAGCGTAACGTCACTGTACTCTATTGAGTTGTTGGGTGAGGCGGCGCTTCGCGTCTTGGCTCTTCCAAACATTCGCGTTTTTATTAAGTTCTGATACTTTATTATTAGTTAGTTAAATATAAGTATATACTATAATAGTTGATGTTATGTAAATATAAGTTCACTTTTTTTCAGGGGTAACTTTGTTCGATTGGCTTAATCTACAGGACAGCTTGCGCTACTTGTATAAAGATATTTTGCTCCTTTTCTTTTACGCTTCATAATTCACACGTTGCAAAGATCCTGCGACTGGGTAGGAACAGTGATCAAGTAAGACTGGCCTTGGGGTTTTACCAAAATGTGGGAATGATGAAATAATGTTTATCTTATGCCGAGAAGTATTCCAAATTAGTACCGCACTGTTTGTAATTGAACTTTTATAAGTCTGTGTCCTTATTGATTGGAGATAGTACTTTCCTTTTCGTGGATGATGAAGGAAATGGGCGTTTTAATAGAGGTAACGTGGGAATTTTACGCGCGTCCGTTGAGAAAACAGTGTGATTTACGAACTAGGATCGTCCTTCAACTGCTGCTGGAGTGCTTTGCGATCGCGTATACCACGTTGCGGCCCACGTACCGTATGCTCATGTCGCATCGTTCCTGAGCATTCAGCAGCACGCTGAACTTGGCACGCTCAACGTTAACGTTCGACAGCATGGTCCGTGTACCGACGGCTTTACGTCACCTTTGACAGGCTCCAACGAAGCTTTCGTCTTGGATGGTGAGCGGAAATCCCTCTTTACGTTATCTTTCCGGAGTATTCTTCCGACTTTTGCTGATGTGTTCCCTACCGATGGAGTAAAAGCGGTCGCAAGAGATTTCCGTATGTTACCAGCAGCATGTAGCCTGTCCCTCGTCGGTATTATGGCACATTGTCTCTGATGGTTGTTGTGACCGTTCGTACAGAACGCGGTATGTAGGTGCTGCAATTAGGATGCTGGACTAGCTTGGTATGAGATTTCGTTTGTTCTGCACGTTAGAGTCCTTAAGATACTTTCTCGTTGCTAAGGGCATGGCATGCAAGTACAAATCCGTATGCGTCTGCTTACGGTAGTAAACGCTCTGTCCTAGTGTGCCGTCTGCTCTTCGCCTAGAGGAGCGCATCCAGAAATATAAGCTGATTTTTTTTCTGTTCCCCATCATAAATTCATTGTTTTGTTGCAGTGAATTCACGTGCTGCGACAAATTTTGTAAATGATTATCCCTGTACGGTTAGGTTATGAACGTCTTATCTACAAATCGAGAAAAGAACCTGAAGATGGCAAAAGGTCGACTGAATTCCCCAGAAATATTTAAAATCCTTGCGAATGTCTCATAACCACGGTTTAGTAGACGTACACAGATAGAGTCGTTGCAGTCACTCCTCTCTGCGTTTTTAAATTTGGGTAAAACTACTGAATTCTTCTAAGCTTCTGGAACATGGGCACTCTTCCACCATAGAGTCATAGAGTTTAGAAGCCTAATGTTAAGATTTTTATAGGTACATTAAATAACTATAGATTTATTTTTTCTTCTCCTGGAGACTTTCTGTTTCTCATGCACCTAATTTCAGAATCCAGTTCTTCAGAGCAGGTTGGCTCTGCATTCATATGTCATATTTTCTTCTTTCTCTGGCAGTAGGTATTGGAAGTAATTTAGGCATGTTTCACGGAGAAATTATTCCACTGTACGATATCTTGCACGTCTCTTTTGAGAGATTTTGTTATCTTCTAAGCTCTTACTTGTTTTCCATGGAAATTATATTCTAAATTTCCAAGAAATGCCACCCCCCCATCACCTCTACCTTTTCACTTTATCTGCTTCTCTTTTCACTCATCCAATTTCATTTTGTATTCATTATTGTCTAATACCTTTCTTGTACTTAGATGTTTTAAGGATATATCTCTCTTTCCCCTAACCATCTTTGCTAAATCTTCATTCCAGTCGGGGACCTTCTTTTATTTTTATATTCCTTCCTGTTTCCTTCCTATTATTATAACACTAATTTCACTCCAGTCTTCATTTCTATTTACTTTCTTTTTGAAACATTTACCATTTCATTCGTTCCCCCTTGGAATGTGTGTCTTACATTGGAATATTCCAGGAGGTGAATTTTGATACTCTCTTTTGCCTATGTATGACATTTAAACTCAACACTGAAATTTTCGCATTTGTAATTTAGATAACATCAGAAAGCAAACCAAATAAATATCGTACCCTGTTTCTACTGTGGTATCTTGCACTAAATGTGTGGTTTTGTAATTTTTTACGATATAATCAATGACCTTCATCCTCTTGCACGGCAGGTAAATATATGTACAATTATACGTCACTGAAACCTATTTGTTATTCTCAGATTTTTAAATATTGTGAAGTCTCTGAGCTGTTCACTATTATATTTCTTATAATCTTGTGCATTAGTTCAAACTACCTCCTTTAAAGGCGTAGCTCCTAAAATGCCCAGCGATTTTGGGATGTCTAGGTAGCTTATCCCCCACAGACTGTAGGAAGTGATAAATCAGAGGATTAATACATTACAGCACTCCAACACGCAAACTGAGGTTCGATCATTCAAAAGAGTTAGCAAGCAGGCCAAAAATTTTATATTCAAAAGGATGATTTATTCAGAAATTATTCAGTGTGACGCATATTGAATTTTCTTTTAAATTGGGCCTTCAAAAAATGTACTTCATTTTCCAAAGGTAACGTTTGAACTCTGAGCTATTACGAGCATCAGATTGTTAGTTAATGACACTACCCATCATCTTACGGCTCAAAGCTGGTGGGTGGAACTTAATGTTCAAGTTGAATCGGAGTGTTAGTTAGCTCGGCGCCATTTCCGTGACTTGCCGTCAAGGTAACGTAGATTCGCGAGGATCTTATAACACTCTCCCCAGGTGACCTAAAATTACAAATTTGAGAAAGAAAACTGTTCCATCGGTAATAGGGAGTATCTAAGGGTGTCCTCATTTTCAGGGTTAATTAGCCCAAAATATTAACTTATCGTTAATCAGATTTCAGGTGTTATATGAGGGGGAGGAGGAAACAAGAGGATGATACAAATCCCTGATCAGAATCAGTACACACCCATATAACTTAATAAACCCAAAACTGAATTGTAGTTAAGAGTACAGGAAAAGTGCCTGAAACGTTATCAGTACCAAAGAAAAACAGCGATTAATAATTTCTTAATTCTTTGACTTTTTTGATCTGTTGAATTAAATGAACTGTCTAATGAACACAGGATACGAACTGAGAGTAAACCAAAGCGTCTACAGTACAGTATAGGGCACGATAACTAATCCAACCAAAGTGGGTTAAATGTTCTTAACACTCACATAATATGGCGACAGCAAAAATGAAGTTGAAACAGGTTAGCGTTACGTGACAGAAAAAACGTAATACAGTTCAGTAAATGTAGAGACCCAGTAAAAATATGGACATAAGAGTGATCAGATAAAGGTGCATCATGTGCTGCAGGAAAACAGGAAAGAAGAGAAGCCAGTCGTATGAACTTTGTGCTACAGAAGGATGTTGAAAATCAAATGGACTATCTGAATAAGAATGAAGGAGTATCTCCAAAGAAAAGGAGATAAATGTGTGGAAGAAACTGACTGGAAGAATGGAATTGGGTGATAGAACATGTATTACAACGTCGGAGAATAACATCCATGGCTTTCAGATGGATCCATAGAGAGGGAAAGCTATAAGAATAATTCAAGTCGTGTGGTGTAAGTGTTACTTAGAAACAAAGAGCATGGCACTGCAGAGGAGGCGCATAGGGCCGGTTTAAATGTGTCAGATTTCAGATGGCCCAAAAAATGTTGCTATATCTTTTATTTTGTACATGGTCCTTCTAGTTTCACTAATCGCTTGGCTCTATTCTTCTATTTCATCACACGACATTTTGCAGGGCTGAAGCTGTTCCACGGTGTAACTTACGAAATTTCCGATTTTACACGTGAATCAGGTTTTTTTTTGCCATTACTGCGCTAAAAGTTACAATACCGTAATTTCAGCTGTCAAGGATCTAAATTGTTGATAGATTTCCAGGCAAAAGAGAATTTAATACTAATTACCAGATATCACTGCATATTCTGATGAAACTAGCCTCTATCCATCTTGTCACTTCCAACGCTGAATACCACTGACGAGTTAATTAATTACTTTAATGAAAATAAACCACATGATTCCTGCACACGCCGCAATATAGGACACAAACTGCGCTGTAAAGTTTCGTCAACATGCAGCTGTTTTGGAACGAATCAGCTGTTTTGTTTCGTGTTACTATATGATGACAAGATTTGTATTATGGGTTGAGACAATTTTTAATCGAGGCAATTTAGCTGATCCTGCTATGTTCTCTCCTCTCATACTGGAATAGTGGTAAAATGCATAATTAATTAACGTAATCACTGCTTGCTGAATGACGTATACTCCCACATGCAGCTGTTTTGGAACGAATCAGCTGTTTTGTTTCATGTTACTATATGATGACAAGATTTGTATTATGGGTTGAGACAATTTTTAATCGAGGCAATTTAGCTGATCCTGCTATGTTCTCTCCTCTCATACTGGAATAGTGGTAAAATGCATAATTAATTAACGTAATCACTGCTTGCTGAATGACGTATACTCCCTAAATGACATTAGTACCAAATAATAATTCCTTGTGATACACATATTAAGTATGTAATAATGGACTGCGCCATCGCTGCTTGTTGAATCAATATCAATTTCAAGTACCGTACATGCACACTGGGCGTTTAATTATAATTACATTTCGTTTACCCGATTGCAGGTTTAAACTGTCGTCAACAGGCATTAAGCCTACTGTCGTCTCAGCGGACTGTAACATAGAGGGAGAAACTTGCAAATGGCGATGCTACAATAAAAGAGAAATCGGAAACAAGCCGCAAATACTGCCTGCCTCTTCCTACTCGTTCGTTTTGCACTGTTACTTAATGTACATACATACTTAATACAAGACAGTTATATATTTATGGCTAATCTTCGTGATTCAAAAGTCTTTCGTGATATTTTGCCTTCAGATATCGCACTAGGAAGCAAATTTCGCTTTAGATATGACACAGAATGTAGTCTATAATGATATTAGCCTTAATTGTACAGTAAGTTACATTTGTCTCAATGTCTAGGTGTATTTTATTGTAGCTATGATTACAAGATGAAGAGTGCCATTTTTGCAGTTGTCCTATCAACAGTTACACTTATTTATTCAAGCTTTTCACATGCATAGCATGGGCTACTATGGAGACGAATTTTCGAAACGACAGAGATACATGGGAATGCCGACTTTCTCGGCGAACCTGGACGATGAAGCTTTCTCGGGTTATCAGGCGAGACCAGGCGATGTTCTGCATCAGCGTTTCGACAAGTTTCCTGCTCGTCATCTTCAGGCGAAGCGTCAGGTACATGTCCATCACTTGTCTTTATAGCCGCTGGATCACATTTTCCTCTGACTGCAACGCAGTGTCAATGGCGCACCTCCATAAGGGGTGTAGCAAACGATGGTGGAGAGAGCGACGGTTGTTGGTGAGGGCTGAGGGGTGGGGAACTTAGCTCGCAGGAGGGCCCGGGCGTCGCATCCTAGCGCTGCCTGTCTATTCCATATGCTGCCTTCCTCGCCTTCACATCATGGTGTATTCTTGCAGCTGCCACATTCCATACGGAGCTGAGTTGGCAACCGCTATTTCCGTCGAAAAGATCACCGTGCTCTTATTACCTCTTTGATGATCGAGTCCGTGAACCCGTTCGCCTGGCACAACACCTTCGTCTGTTCAAAGTTAAACGTATGAGCTTCGTTGGGGCTCTGCTCTTTGACTGCAGAATTGACCATTTAAGTAAGGTGGAAGCTTCTCACATACACATAGTCTTGTAACAGGATGCACGAGAATATAATGTTCACTGTGGAGGTAGAACAAAATGGATGCCTGCCTATCTTCGATATCATGAGAATAAAGAAAACTGACGAAGTGCTGGGACATCTTGTATACAGACAAAAGATCCACATCAACCTGCACACGAAATCCAATACCTGCCACCAACCAGCACATGGAAATCCGAGCTCAACACATTAGTAAGCAGAGCACGAGACATATGCTAAAAGGAGAGTCTACCCACCACTTTGGAGCGTTTTCGGGAAACCCTTCGCAGGAACGGCTACTCGGAGACATAGATAAGACGTGCTCATCAGTCGAACCAAGAGAAGAAAGAAGACAACCCAGAAGAAAACACAAAGCACCTATCTTCAACTCCCACGGCCTAGATTGTCAGGATTTTTGAGAAAGATATCATCACAAATACTTTCCGTTCATAAGCTATAATCAAAAATATGCTTGGCTCATCGAAAGACAAATCAGGACTATGAAGTGTATAGCGTGAGTTGTAAAACTTGGCGAACAGTACATTGGCCTGATAAAGCCGTGTATTTTGCAGCGCAGAACATCTGAGAAGTGTTCGCCTCGGGCAAGCGGACAAGTCTGCAGTCGCAGAGCGCAGTCTCAATGAAGATTGTAAGTTTAAATTCGAACAGACCAAAGTGCTGCGTCGGCCGAACGGGTTTTGGAACTCGATCATAAAATAGGCAGTGCAGATACGGATACACGTTGATCTTGTCAACTGGGATAGCAGCTTCCAGCTGCACCCCGCATGGGATGTAGTGGCTGCAAGAATACGCTGAGAGCGCTCCGATATGTAGGTAACGGAGGCAGCAGATGGAAAAGACAGGCAGCGGTAAGACGCGATGTTCGAACTCTCCTGCGCGTCTCTGAGATCCACCCCGTCCTCTCCCGAGCCGCCTACGTCCGCCACTCACATGCACGACTGTTCGTGACACCCCTTCCGGGGGCGCGCGATTGACACTGCCGTTGCCGACAACGCAGAGGAGCCTGTGACCCAGCGGTTACAAACGCACCCAATGGACGTGAACCAGACACTTCACCTGAGTATGAAGAGAAGGAAACTTGTAGAGACGTTGCCACGGAATGACGCCTGGACTCGGCTGAGAAAACTTCATCGACACCCACTATTCACAGGGTTAACTATCAACAATACGTGATTAAAAAGATGCTTAATAGAACCAATACAGTAAACTATACACTTTCTTTAGATCAATTGTTGTTTTTGTTCCATTGGTCCATAAAGGGAAAAGATTCATGTACGTAGAAGTTATTATAAAAAGAAAGAAGTATGTAAAAAGGAAAGGAGATGTGGTAAAGCACGTTCCAGAGATCTCAAGTGATATTGTCCTCATGGATAGCAAATAAGCCAAAAAATCATTAGCATATTTTCATTTAAAAGTAATAAGAAATTTCTCACAAACCACGTCGATGTACAATGCACTGACGAGACTGCGGTAACTCTCAGACCACTGTAGCCATGTATTGTCACATTGACAGTGAGTTTAGAGCATTCCTTGACTTCCACAAGCTGCGACATGGTCGCGAATGGGACAGTGACCATAAGATGTAGAATAAATTTCTTTTATTTCACATCTATGGTCACAAAGTTGAAAATCCTCAGACTACCGGTTTCGGTCAGCAATGACCATCTTCAGATCTGCAGCAAAATGTGGCAAAAAAATAGAATTATCAGATTGTCTACAGCTTAAAACAATAAAACAGATCACGATGAAAAGTATTACTTCAGATCTGCAGCAAAATGTGGCAAAAAAAATAGAATTAACAGATTGTCTACAGCTTAAAACAATAAAACAGATCACGATGAAAAGTATTACTGACATACATTGAATATGGTGAGGCATACCTGTATATGTCCTAATATACTGAAGCCATAGTGGCATCGTCAAGAATCATCTCGCGGCAACTGTACGGCAGTTTGTTTTGAAGAGTAGTGCTGCAGACAATATGACCCTTGTGCAGACTGTTATTTATATATGTGTAACGTTCCTGATGCTGATTTTGTGTTTAGCTTTTGACGGTGGCGCTAAGTATATTGGGATATGTTTTTATAAAATAGATACGCCTCATCATATTTAAAGCTCATTACTTTTCGTATCTATATCAGCATTACTTTTCATCACGGACTCTTTTGTTGTTTCCAGCTGTAGACAATTTGCTATTTTTAATTTTTCTTGTTTTTTACTGCAGATCTGAAGATGGTCATTGGCGACCGAAACTGGTATCTAAGGACCTGCAAGTTTGTGACCATAGACGTGAAATAAAAGAAATTTATTTTTCATTATTTTGATCACAGTACTGCTGTAAGATGTTCGTATGTGATTGTGTTACTATTTAGTTCTTGTGTAAGATGTATATAGGGAGAATGCCTCCCGTTGAAAAGGAGCGTTTTTCGCGGAAGAGGTTTTTCGAGCAGGTGGAAACTTTACCGAGTATGTGAGGTTGCAATTTAGGTTGAGGTTTCCTGCATCCAGGTGCCCAAATCGTGACTCTGAACGTGACTTAATTCGCAAATACCATACAGCAGGTCCAGTTCATTGTGCACCGCCAACTGGCAGGCTCACACTTTTAACCGAACGTAACGCTGTCACACTGGCTTACACGTCATCTATGTATCCTTCATAGTGTTCACTCAGCGTGTACCGCTGTCCACGTCTGTTATATATTGTACTAAGTCTGGTAACATCATTAAACACGTCCGACATGAATTTAATCTGATGGCCGTTCTACGTTTAACGAAAACTTGCAATTCTAATTAGTTAGTTATTCGCCGATAATTTACACATGTACGAAGCTATATTGACATCCGATAATGTCTTCTGGGGGTTTCAGATTCCTTTTTCAAGCAGTATAGTTTTTACTGACAATTTATTTCCTTTCCAAAATATTGTTTCAGACACAAGTAAGGAACTACAAAGAAGTTATTTAGAACTTCCACTAAAGTGAGTATGTACAAGTTATCGTCTAATACCCATTACTTCAACCAAAATAAAATTACAATGTCTCTTTTCCCTGAGAGGAGAACTACTATTATTAATCGAAAATTACTCCTTGTGTGGAGAGTACGTCTCACTTGTGGAGAGTACGTCTCACTTGTAAAAATGGCCAACAAATCTCTGACCACAGTAAACAACCATTTTATGATACAGTATGTTCTTACGAACAGAGTTTTTGTTCCATTTGAGGTGCTCTCCAATTTCCTAGAGACGGACGCATTCTGAAAGTCCTGAATAGAACACAAAAATATTTTCCATAGTGCTAAAAATATTCTTCCGTAATTTTTACGTGCATAAACGTTCACGTTTGAGAGTTACTTTTAAAGTAAAGAGTGAATTCATCGACTCTAACAGCAAGTTATAGACAGTCTGATACATTCCGTTTGCTTTTTTTGCAAGCAGATTTTATAAAGTACCCATTTCGAGCGAATGTTACATCTTGATAGCAGCCATTAACACAAATAGGCTGCCAAGAACCTTTAGCAAGCGACTATCCGACCAGTTTTAGTCGGCCTTGTCATACTGCAGAACCTCTGAAGCCCTTGAGCCTTTCGGATTGTTGTCGGCAAGCTCAGCACGTGTAGCCTGCCGGATGAGGGGTGCGCTAGAGCGCTCTTAACACGGGCACGCCATATCCCTGCGCAGTCCCAAGGGCTTCGAGACAGCGTTGGACCGGACATCACCCACAAGCATTTGCAAACACTGTTGTAACTGCTTATTCGTAGTTCCAGGACATTCATATGGACCTCTCGATCCAGAGATGGCATACTCTGTCACGTAGAGGCGTTTCGAGCATTTGGCGTTGTACAATCAATGTATTTCGAGTGCGAAACTCTGTATGAGAGTTACAAAGTCAGCTTAAAATCACTGCCTGCAGGTAATTGTTGAGCATTCATTATTTTAATATTTCCAGTACGAACCCGTACTTTTTAAACGATGAATTCTGTGCTTGATAACCGGCTTAACAACGCAGTCAAGTAGAACCAGTATGTGAGCTGTTGTATTTAGAGTAACTGAACATAATGTCTCATTAGGCGCTAGGAAAAAGGAACAGAAGAGTGATAATGGTAAACTAAAGGATGGCCATAATTAAACTTTCGCTACTTGAGAGAGCCCGCATAGAAAACCAGTGATCTTGGTACTATGAAAGTTATTGGAAACACTTGCAAGGACATGTGCAAGAGAAATAAGGAATACGCCAGTGAAAGAAAGACATTTTAATTTCCGCACGAAAGGGTAACATTTGTTAATTGCGTAACACGTGTACGTTGGAGGTAACAGACGTCGCTCGCTGTGATCAGTTCTTGAGTAATGTGAAGTTTGTACGGATAGCATTTCACAACAGTATCGTCTTTAAATGACGAAGTTCATAAAACATACCATCAGCGTCAACATGAGATTTCAGCCTGCCGTAAAAAAGTGATGTGTATGTTGTAGCACTTTGTTGGAAATTTGACGTCATTTTGACTATTTTTTTGACCGTGACAGCCTCAATAAATATGTAAAGGTTTTTTAATTACCGCTACCAGACACAAAATTTGTTGACTATGTATGATTTACTTATTGTACGTCATATTTCAGGGGAATACCTGATCATCAGGCTATGTGGCAATACAAAAAGAATTTCACAATAAGATCGTACAGATGTTAAACAGCCTTTTTTATAAATGCTTTGGTCATCCTGTGGAAGAAGAGAAAGCCTAGTTAGAGGCGATGTCACTCTGTAAGCTGGACTGAAGTTTGCATGAAAATGTTTTGCAAAAGTCACTTACTTTGTTCTTATGGCGTGGCAGTCTCGTTGTGATAAGATGAGGTGTTTCCATTTCTGTGGCTTTCTTGGCTTTCTTGATCATTGCTCACAAATTTTCACAAACGTACCAGACACTTGGAAACTCTTTTACAAAAACAAATCTGTAGTGCAGTGGACAAGATGACCGTCAAAATACAGCTGGTTTCGATATAACTATCCATCTGTTGATCTATGTGGGGTCTGTTTACAAGACCAGGATGATTATAACTAAACTGACGCTTTTAAAGAGGTCTTCCAAGGAAAACGGCTGATCGTAGAGAAATGAAACTTTATGGGAACATTTGTAAGAACATGCGGAAGAGAAATAACGGATAAGACATTGAATGAAACACATTTAAGTTTCCTCATGAGAAGGTAACACTGATTCCTTGCCACGTTTACGTTGTAGCTTATAATAGTTGCCCAGTGTTACGACCGTCTGCATTCACGACATTCAGGACCCGCACTAGTGCTACGATTTCACAACTGTTCGCAGAAAGGTGGACCACGGAATGTTCAACTGTCGTGATACAGATCGTCCACTGCTCGAAGTTCGTACATTACGTTCAGCATTTTCAGCCATGGCAATAGTAACTTCTTGAACAATTTGTGGCACAGTTGACCGTCGAGCTCTCCCAGGAGCAATTTACAAATCGCCAGTTAATTCGAACTTCCGAATCATGTTCTTCACTCCCAGTGCGGAAAGAGGACCTCACGGCATTCCTTTAATACGAGTACATCGATACTCTCGACACTCGCTTTACCTGTAGAGCGGTGCTTACATTTTTCTGACCCTTGTTGACTGTTTACAGCTGTAATGCGCAGTGGTGCTTGTGTTTCAACACCAGGTCACCGTATCAATACCGGCGCCTAACGTCAAATCTTGGTATTGCAACATTACTAACAATATGATTCCTACAGCTCACAATCTGAACACCATTCCCATAAAGTAGGATACCTATACGGTAAATAGTTCTCCGTCTAAAGTCATTCAAGTAGTGAAAGTTTAATTATAACTACACTACATATGTAGGTTCGAGCAAACAGTACAATAAGAAGTGCTGGAGCAAATATACCAAACGGCAAATATGTTGCTGATATCTTCTGGATTTGATGTTTCACTTAACAGCTCGTAACTGAAATAAGTTTCTGCCTTGAGTAAACTCAACTATCTTCTTTAACTGCCAGACGTGTTCCGGTGAAGTTTCATCGTCAGTGAATTCTAATTATTTTCGAAATTAACTGGTGAAAAATGAAATCGGGAAGTTTTACTAAAATATGTCTGTGTGTTAAAGGTGAAAATTGTGGTTGTTCAAGGCAGAACCCTGTTTCCATAATTGTCTATTCAAAAGCAAACATGAACTTCAATCATAAGATGATAAACAAATCTTTTTCCATCAGACACACACCGAGTGAGGTGGCGCAGTGGTTAGACACTGGACTCGCATTCGGGAGAACGACGGTTCAATCCCGCGTCCGGCCATCCTGATTTAGGTTTTCCGTGATTTTCCTAAATGCCGGGATGGTTCCTCTGAAAGGGCACGGCCAACTTCCTTCCCCATCCTTCCCTAATCCGATGAGACCGATGATCACGCTGTCTGGTCTCTTTCCCCAAACAACCAAACCAGCCAAACCAAACCATCAGACACGGCTCACGCTTCATGATCAACCAGTTTGCCAACTTTAATTTTATTTTTATTTTTTTATTTGTATTTTTTTACCAGTACATTCATCTACATTCATCTGAGACTCTACTTTCTTCAGCTAGGCAGGTGACGTTCTCCAAGCAATGTCTGCTTCATCCCAAATATAATTGTCTTATTACAAACTGGTTTCTATTTTCGTCCAAGGGACAACGAAGTAACATGTGGTTCCCACCAAGCACTTACCGTCAATTGCAATTTTTCTTCCTTTACAAAATATAAAATATTTCTCTGGTCGCTTTTAATGGGTGACACGATCACGTTTTCCGAATATAGGCACTTAAATTTTGTGGGATATGAGCAGTATTTCAGCATTATGGTCTTCAATGCCGCATTTACTGCATTTTGCCGAAATGTATCACCATATGAAGTACGAGAGAATGTAATTCGAATGCTAACCGTGAGTAGTGCGTTCGAGCAATAAAGTTATTGACCGTTACGACAGTGGTGCTGAATACGACGGCTTTAATTTTATTTTTATTTTTTTTTTTTTCATTTCGGTCAGACTGGGTGCTCTAATTCGACCTCCATAAATCGGTTTCTGACTGTCACAAACGTCAACTATCTAAACGAACCGACACAAATTGGTGAAATATGGCTGTGTTAATTCGCTGGCTCTGCGTCTATTGCATGTTATAAAAGCCTTTCTCGTTTCGGACGTCATGTCACAAAATCCGCAACGTCACAGATTTCCCCTGTATTGGGAAATGTTGTCTTCAATAGGTAAATTACTTCCCTATTGTGTGTTTTTCATCTCCATCGCATACATACGAATACTACTGCAACTGGAAACTTTGCTTTAACTGTCGAATGGGGCGGAAAATGCCACTGTGGATCTGATATACTGAGCCACACCTAAACATTAAATGGGCAGACAGTGTACGAAATGAAACATTGTTGGCCAGTAGAGTGAACGGCAAAGTTCTTCTGACCTTTTTTCTAGAAGAAAGGGAAGAACGACCGAAGGAAGGTTGGATTTTAAATCCCGACGATATCGAGGACATTACAGACGGAACAGGATCTCGGATTGTGTCGACGATTGGTCAGGAAACCGGCTGATCCCTTTCAAAGGAACCATACCGGCGTTTGCCTAGAGCGATTTAGGAAATCATGGAAAACCTGAATCTGGATGGCTGGAAGCTAGTTTGAACCGTCATCTTTCCGAATACTGGTCCAGTAAGCTAACCGCTGTGCCACCTCGCTAGGCTAGAAAAAAAAAAAAAAGATGAGTTCCACTGTTATCTTTATAAAGGTTAACATTCGAGAAAGACTGAATTAGACAGTGGAAAACATAAAATGTGCAGCAGGTAACTGTTATGAGAATGCCTTATATTCAGGTGGTTGCAGAACACTGGAGTAAAACTAAAACCAGAAGAAAAAAACCGCTCCCTGAAATAATAGATTTGTGAGAAGTATTAATTTATGACATTAATTTTGCCGGCTATCATGATTATGTTCTTTTTCAGTTTGTGTATAATTTCATTAACCTGTTCAGAGATACAGCCGCTCATTAAAGCAAAGTAGTCAATCGACCACAGAGAAGTATGAAAGGCAGATTCTCATAGCGAAATAGATACTAGGTGATGTACCATGAAATGAAAAGCTGCGCGTCTGTGATCGAGAATCTGGTGAAACCTTTCAGGGATCACAATGTCATCAAAAGTTATTTTTGTTTAATTGATGTACGAGATTTCTTTGTGAGGTAATTGAACCGTGAATTTACTTTCAAACCTTTTCATAAGAATTTACTTTATTTACTAGCGATTCATCAAGAACAATAACGCATTTAATCACACCATGTGAGCGTGGAAGTGGTTACCAGTGGGTAACTGATGAAAACCAATCATATTTCTTTCAACAAATGGAAATTTTATTCCTAAAAACCCTTTTTTTAGAAACAGATTTAAAATTATAATCAGAAAGCACCCTCTCAATATAAAGTTACAGTTTATTCAGAGGCAGAAAGAACCAATTTTTGACTGTATGAGCTTTCAGGCTGAGAAACTTGCTGCTCCCTTTTGACACGGACGAAGTCACGACCGCTCACAACAACCTCTGAAAGACTACACTGGTGCAAATCTGCAGCACAGCAGATTACTTTAAACTAAATATTTTAACAACTCACACAAGCACATATACCATGCACCCCGTAGGAGGGATGGAAGTGGTACAAAACACTAACATTAAAAGATTAACTTGTCACTGAAGGTGCAACTTGATTTCTTAAAAAGAAAGTGTTATGGTGGAAGGGTGCCAACTTTATATACTAAAATGACCATTTAAATAAAAACCCGTGAAATGCAGTCTTACATAAAATGTACAAGGATGGACAAACAGGCTCTACATTACACATATACCGCCACTCAAGATGATAGGCAAAATAAAAACATATTTCAGGAATTTGGCCGTTACACTTCAAGCAATAAATTCGTTAACACCGAATCCGACAAACATGACAGAGGCAGCTACTAACATACGGCAGACCGACAAATAGAGAGACAGACACTTACTGCCTAACAAATGCGGACGAGAGACAGACGAGCAAGCTGGGGACGAGAGACTGACCAAGAAAACAAGTAGAATTTAACATGTAAATGAAACAACATATCACGAATCACGTAACTTCTAATAAACTGCGATGTCTGGCGAAGACCTGGCACAGCACCCCCAAAACGCTCTCCCGAACCGTCCGCTGCCAGCCGCTTCAACGGACGCAGGAAGGCGCGCCGATCTCCCATCTCACGGCGTTGCAGCTCGCACCGGCCAGAGCAATATCGTGGGTTGACTCCTGTTGCTCTCTTGTCGGCCGCGAAGCCACTACCCCTCGCTATACGACGCGGCCCACTGGACTGATGTGGCGACATCACATGCACCGACGCTCAAGACGGACAAGTCATCTTGTGTCTCAGTGCGTGACTGACCAACCGATCGATCCAACCTCCAATGACCTGAACAAACTCGAGCAGACTGGCGGTCTAACACATACTAGCACTCCGGACGACAGACAGACACTGACTGCCCCACACTGACCCGGCTGACCAACTGACCAGACTCGCCGCTTAGAGAGCTCATAGAGGCCCTTAAATGCACGTGAGCAGGCTACGTTTCCCCTTTCCCACCAGAGGGAGACACCAAAGCAGCGATTGCCACAGCGGCGCCACCACCAGAAACGGAGGGCGATTGCCTCACACTACGCGCTGTGGCGCGCTCTTAAAAATAGCAAATTTTACCATGGCTCAGTAATATTTAATTTAAGGTCCTAGAAAATTATACAAGAACCTCTAAGCTCCAAATTGAGTTTCATATTATGCTGAGGGGATTAAAAAGTGAAATAATATAACTGTTGATCTGGACGAGACCAAAGTCTCAGAATATCATCCACATATGTGACCCAATATTTAATCTTGCAACTGAGCAGCACTTTGTGTAACAAAATGAGTTCAAAATTGCCCATAAATGTTTCGGATGGCGTGAAACGGAGAGGGCACCTCATATTCAGGCCGTTTATGAAAAGTGTCCCGTAAGTGGAAATACTTCTGTATGATACAAGTGTGACTACTAGACATGATGTCGTTCAATTCTACATAGCTCAGGTAGCTCACGGGTTCCCTTTGATACTTATCTGAAAATTTTAGGCGTACACATTTCCAGTTCTGTTATATTCATGACATTCTTGTTGCCATGACCGTCAACTTATTTTCGTTTCCGGAAAGAGCAAAATACATGTACATATCGCCTATGTGGAAGAACTCTAAAACTTCTAGTAGCCATGAGAATTTTCCATTAACCTACTCATAAATGTTTATTATTTCAAAATACATCTTCTAATGACTCATCTCAATATATCTCCTAATTTTAAAGAGAATGGTTGGGATCATTGTCATGTTTGAAGTTCGTCGGTATTTTATGCGTGGTCCGTTACTAATCGCTACTATTCTCTTCTTACTGTTTCGTTTGCCATCCTCTTAACTTGTACTCTGTTTGACTCTGCATTGTAAGGTACTCTGTAAATCGACTCCATAGACAGCTTCTTTTTCCTAATAACGTCAGCTTTATATTGTTTAAAACTCAACCAATTTGAGGCAACTATGGTAATGTAGCTGCACATATCGACAAAAATGTATATAAAGTGCCGGAGGCTCGTGGCCTTTCCTTGTTATATTTTCACTGTAACATCATTACTGACTGAACGCCGTGTTCACATGAGCGTGATGGCGATGATGTGGGAATTTATTTCATTGGTGTATGTCGAGCTACCTTTACGCTACCACCCCACGCATATCAATTCGTCGCGCAGTCCTTGTTCGGCGCTGACGCATTTATTTTCGCTGTTGGCGCATGTTACGTAATTACAGAACGCTCGCTGTAGGCAAAAGGCAAATTAGCGCAGCTGCGCTTGCTAATAACAAACATAAAACGTGTTACATAGAAATCACATAAAAATTCTCGTCTGGTGTCTGTCGATACATGATTTAGAGGATTAATTACTTTCCAGTTTTTGAGACACGTCTGATAGTTAATTTAAATACATGTTAGAGAGAAAAATCTGCGTCAGAGATTTTGGTGACAAGATAACTTGTAACATACCACGACGGTGATAGGGCTGGTGGGATAAGGCAAGGCAATTTCCAATTTCTGTAGTACTGTGGTCATTGAGAAGTAGATTTTCCGCTATTTCAAACTGGAGTAATATACAAATGCTGTCTGATTATTAATTACAGAATAATTTTACAATTTAGCTAAAACAAAAATTGCGAGCTTTTACCCCTACAAAATGGGTGTAAAGCTCTGCAGTGCTGGTCTTTTCCACATTTGAGATAAACATGATTAAAAATAGATGAATGCATAATAAAACCACTACAAATAACCCTTTGTAACATCGCTGCGTTGTAGCCAAGCTACCCAACACAATGTTGGACTGAAATGTCTCGTAAATTTGAAGGTAATCCTCAAAAATCGTAATACTACTTCTCCACGGAAGGAAGGGCAGTAGCGTAACCTGAAAGAGTTCACTTTTGAGGCTAAGCTATCCATGTATCTGGCAAATAGCACATTTTGTTAGGACCTCTAATTCTTTCCAACATCTTGCTCTTCTGTTTCTTCAGATACTTCTTCGCCAATTAATGAGTCTATATGCATATCGGAGCTACTGTCATGGTGTAAGAAGTCTGAAACTGACTCTGAAGAATAATCAACTAGTTGTTTGAGCTGTTTTCTTCTTATTTTGAAATTGATGTCATGAAACCTAGTTCATCTACATCTACATCTACATCTATACTCCACAAGCCACCTGACGGTGTGTGGAGGAGGGTACCTTGAGTACCTCTATCGGTTCTCCTTTCCATTCCAGTCTCGTATTGTTCGTGGAAAGAAAGATTGTCGGTAAGTCTCCGTGTGGGGTCTAATCTCTATGATTTTATCATCAAGGTCTCTTCGCGAGATATACGTATGAGGGAGCAATATACTGCTTCACTCCTCGGTGAAGGTATGTACTCGAAACTTCAACAAATGCCCGTACTGAGCTACTGAGCGTCTCTCTTGCAGAGTCTTCCACTGGAGTCTACCTATCATCTCCGTAACGCTTTCGCGATTACTAAATGATTCTGTAACGAAGCGTGCTCCTCTCAGTTGGATCTTCTCTATCTCTTCTATCAACCTTATCTGGTACGGATCCCACACAGGTGAGCAGCATTCACGCAGTGGGAGAACAGGAGGACTGTAACCTACTTCCTCTGTTTTCGGACTGTGTTTCCTTAGGATTCTTCCAATGAATCTCAGTCTGGCATCTGCTTTACCAATGATTAATTTTATATGGTCATTCAATTTTGAATCACTCCTAATGCCTACTCCCGGATAATTTATGGAATTAACTGCTTCCAGTTGCTGACCTGCTATATTTTAGCTAAATGATAAAGGATTTTTATTTCTATGTATTTGCAGCACACTGCACTTGTCTACATTGAGATTCAATTGCCATTCCCTGCACCATGCGTCAATTCGTTGCAGATCCGCCTGTATTTCAGTACAATTTTCCATTGATACCACCTCTCGATATACTACAGCATCATCCGCAAAAAACCTCAGTGAACTTCAGATGTTATCCACAAGGTCATTTATATATATTGTGAGCAGCAACGGTCCTACGACACTACCCTGCGGCACACCTGAAATCACTCTCCGTCGGTAGACTTCTCTCCATTGAGAATGACATGCTACGTTATCTAGAAAGTCTTCGATCCAATCACACAATAGGTCTGATTGCCCATATGCTCTTACTTTGTTCATTAAACAACTGTCGGGAACTGTATCAAACGCCCAGCGGAAGTCAAGAGACACGGAATTCGCCTGGGAACTCGTGTCTCGGCTCTCTGAGTCACGTGGACGAATAGCGCGAGCTGGGTTTCAGACGACCGTCTTTTTCGAAACCCACGCTGATCCCTACAGAGTAGATTTCTAGTCATTAGTAAAGTCATTATACTCGAACATAATACGTATTCCAGAATTCTACAACTGATCGACGCTAGAGATATAGGTCTAAAGTTCTTCACATCTGTTCGACTTCCCTTCTTGAAAACGGGGATGACCTATGCCCTTTTCCAATCGTTGGGAACGCTACGCTCTTCTAGAGACCTACGGTACACCGCTGCAAAATGGGGGGCAAGTTCCTTCGCGTGCTCTGTGTAAAATCGAAGTGGTATCCCATCAGGTCCAGCGGCATTTCCTCTTTTGAGCGATTTTAATTGTTTTCCTATCTCTCTCTCATCTATTTCGATATCTACAATTTTGTCATCTGTGCGACAATCTAGAAAAGGACCTACAGTGCAGTCTTCATCTGTGAAACAGCTTTGGAAAAATACATTTAGTATTTCGGCCTTTAGTCTGTCATCCTCTGTTTCAGTACAATTTTGGTCACAGAGTGTCTGGACATTTTGTTTTGATCCACCTACTGCTTTGACATCAGACCAAAATTTCTCAGGATTTTCTGCCAAGTCAGTATATAGAACTTTTCTTTCGAATTCATTGAACTTCTCTCTCATAGCCCTCCTCACACTACATTTCGCTTCGTGTAATTTTTGTTTGTCTGCAAGGCTTTGGATATGTTTATGATTGCTGTGAACTTCCCTTTGCTTCCGTAGCAGTTTTCCAACTCGGTTGTTGTACCACCGTGGCTTGTTTACGACGTTTGGTTTATACAGCAAGCTCTTTTCATTCTTTGCCATATCTTTCCTCTCGGTAGCAAGCTCTTCTTTTCCCGTGCATTCTTTTTCCACTCGTTTTTTATTAAGTGTCGACGTTAGAAGCACTATTTTTGATGCTTTGCCCGAAAGATTCCCCAAAATCTTTTCTTTATGCAACGGAATTGATTGTTCAGGTGACCTAATCTCACGAAGTGTGAGTTGAATGTTATCTTCTGCGGAGGTTATAAGTAAAGAATCGTCGTCACATTGCTCAAGTAGCGGGAATTTACCCGTAACCACCTGCGGCGATCTGCCGCATTTCGACAAATTCTGACAAATGCGCCATTGCTGGATTTGGGGGCCATCTAGATCTATTATTCACGCGCGAAAGTGAATCTTAAATGCTGTGATGTAAAAGAGTGATTCATAGATTCTTTTTTTCGCACTCTATTGTACAATTCTCAAATAAATCAACAGAAAAGTTACATGTAAATAGTAAAAAACACAGACTTACATAATTTTCTCACCTCTGAAGCGACCTGCCGGGATGAACTTCCACGCAACAAACCTGTCGCCTGGTGGTCAACACTTGAAGTGATGACATTCAGTTCAAAAACTCGGTGAATTACTACGTAAGTACGTTCTATAATCTGTTTAATGAATCAGTTTTGATTTGTAATACATTAAGATGGTATAAATGAATGCACTTTTCTGCTTTGACTCTCCTACATTTTTGTGTCAGAAGAAATCTCTGTTCCTGTGGAGATTACTGGAATTAACTAGAATTTTAGGTTGCAGAATGACATCTACTGACAAATTTTTTCGTCATTACGATGTATACCCTAACTGCTCCCTGTACTGAAGTGGAATCAGTACGTCACATAATTGCTAGCAACTGTTTTAGACATATACAACTGAAATAATAAAATTTAGAGATTCACTGATGGCGTTTCCTTCATTTGAAGCTTCTGGCTCGAGGGGTCGTGATCGTTGTACACAGACCTTTACTGGCATTTCGACCACATACATCTAAGTCAGACATATTTGCAGGTGCCATTTATTTTCCGTAGATGTCTCCGACAGACGAGAACGAAACGCCAGTATATAAACCATGGCCTCTCGGTCAGGAAGTTTTAGCGGAAGGAAACTAAACTGAAATATTCCATTTAGCGCAGTTAGTAACTGTATATGAGCTTCGAACGGTGAAAAAGACAGCCGAATTTCTATCTAGGTCTGAAATTATATAACTGAGCCATACACCCCAGGTTTCATAAACTAAAGAAGTTATTCAGACTTCATGTATTTCAGGTTGATCACCTGTATATGTGACAAATTGTGATTTGGCATCACATCTGTATGTCACTTTATGAAAAACGTCATTACGATCGGACCACAGGTCATCATCTGCTATAAAACTGAAATGGTTACAGAAAATGAAACCAGCTTTACATATGTATTGAGATGAACGTTTCTTTTAACCACATCAGACTTACAGAATGCAGGAAAATACCGAATTCATACAATACGCAATGTTGATTGGGAAATGTATATGGATATGTGTAGTTTTCTGCATTCTACAAGTTTGATGCTACAAGTTTATAACTTGATATAGATACAAATAATCATGATCGGGCAAATTTACTGTTATTAACACAGTTTTTACATATAACGGCGGCCTGTTTTCAAACGAAACAGCCAAAATTTTTAACTTTTGTTTTCTTGTCGTCCTTCAGTTGAGTATAGTACTGTTATTGTTTATTGTTTGAGAATAAGCCAGCTAGGACTACGCAAAGTACTTAGAGGTGGACATTTGCTTTCTTTCTATCCATATTATTTATTCTCGTCTTCTGGGTTTCCTTTGTCTCTTCAGACAGTGTTGCTGTAATCTTCATCTATGGCTTTTCCCGTTTTTCCTCGTCTTCAACTTGCCGTTTTAAATTTTCGACCTGAAGATTTCTCTGCTTTGGACATCTTCTGACCAATTTCAGATCAATTTTGATCTCGCCGATCCATTTCATCGTGTCTGTTGGAGCTTCGCCCGTGTTGTCAGAGATACAGCTACTCGTTTTGTACGTCTGTCTTAGTTCATCCGTTTAACATGTCAATGGAATTTTAAACTGATTTCTAGTGTCACTAAGGATTTTTGTGAATTACTTGTTTGCACCATCCATGCCTCAGGGTCAGTAACAAGCGAATTCGGTGATTTTCGTGTCATACCTCCTGACTTTTTTTTGTGCTGATATGATTTTAAGGTTGAATATCCCCCAAATTTCTCGTACCTTCTACCATTTTGGTTGGTTCATGTATGTACTTGGGTTTCCCAATTGTTTTCCTGTAATTTCATTCAATGCCTAGCTTTGCATTAAGGTTTGGCAAGTTTGTGGAATATCTGATACTGTTGCTTTTGACGTTTCGCAAGATTTGTCTACCTTTTTGCAGTTGGTCCTATTTTCAACATTGATTGGCTTGGGTGCATTGATTAGTCTCCATGGTTTACTTTCACACTTTGGGTCGCCTGCCGTTTGCCTATTGTCCACAGGCTTCAAATTTGTAATGGAGCTCATTCTGTCCTTTCTGGATGGAAAAGTGACGCCTATAAAGTGGTGAGTTTTTCAGTATTCGTTTGTCCGTTTTACATTTTAAATTCCATAGTTCACAAAATCTTCTGCATTATAGTTATTTTACCTTATTTATTGGATGGCCAGCGTTTGTATTTCTTGTTCGTTTACGGTTTGCTATGTAACATACAACTTTACTGCTTGTAGTAAAGTAATTATATATTGTACGCTGAAAAGGTGTTTGTCGAAATTGACAAGAAGTTTCCGATTCCCCTTGTTTCGTGTTGCCAATCCAGATGATCCATACACTGATATTGTGGTTGCAATTTTGTTGATAGCAACGGATTGGTAACCACATTGAAAAAAAGTTAATTTCCAGCCATGCCTCATGGTACTTCATTATTTTACGTTTTGGAGTGAAGTCAAGAGTTTTACGTTTGTAGTTTTGGCTCCACAACAAAAATTGTTTTCAATAATTTTCAATTTGGATCTGTCTTACTCTAACTGAATGAAACTATTTTTTGCACCATAGGCGTTTTGACTTTCCTAATTGAAAGTGATGTCCAGAGACCTGATATATATACATATTTCACAATGACGCATTTCTTTCATATTTTCATGTAGCATTTGACCCCTATTTCACCCCCTTGGAGGTTGAATTTCCCAAAGCACTGAGACGTGAACTTTTAAATTTGTAACAGAGAAGCCAAATACCAATTTTCATAGCTGTAGCTTTAAAATAATTCAGGAGTTCTTTAATAACGATTTATTTTAAAAAAAAGGCTTTCACCCACTATTTCATTCCCATAGGGATTAAATTTCAAAAAAATACTCAAAAACGTATTTCCTTATTTCTGAAAGAGAAAACAAATACCAGTTGTTGTACGTCCACATTCAAAGTTACTTTAATAACGACACATTTTCAAAAAAACTATCATCCCCTGTTTCATCACCTTAGGGTGGAATTTCCAAAAAAAGTCTTCTTAAACCGCTCCTACAGTATAAGACAGACACCAACTACAAATTTCAAATTTGTGTCCTTAGTGATTTGGGCTGGGCGATGATGCGTCAGTGGGTGAATGTACCAGTCACTCGCCGGCCGCGGTGGTCTAGCGGTTCTGGGCGCTCAGTCCGGAGCCGCGCGACTACTACGGACGCAGGTTCGAATCCTGCCTCGGGCATGGATGTGTGTGATGTCCTTAGGTTAGTTAGGTTTAAGTAGTTCTAAGTTCTAGGGGACTGATGACAATAGATGTTAAGTCCCATAGTGCTCGGAGCCATTTGAACCATTAGATTTGAACCAGTCACTCAGTCCGGGCATTTCCTTTTATGCGCTGAAGAACCAAAGAAATTGGTACACTTGCCTAATACCGCGTAGGGCCGCCACAAGCACGCAGAAGTACTGCAGCACAACGAGGCACAGACTCGACTTATGTCTGATGTAGTGCCGGGGGGAACTTATACCATGAATCCTGCAGGGATGTCCGTAAACCAGTGAGTGTGCGAGGGGGTGCAAGATATCTTCTGCACAACAGGTTGCAAAGCATCCCGGACATGCTCAATAATGTTCATGTCTGGGGAGGTTGGTTGCCAGCGGAAGAGTATAAACTTGAGTGTTCCTGGAGCTACACTGTAGTAATTCTCGACGTGTGGGGAGTCGCATTGTCCTGCTTGTAGTATCCCAATCCTTCGAATGCAGAAAGGACATGAATGGATGTAGGTGATCATACAGGATGCTTACGTATGTGTCATCTGTGAGAGTCGTGTAAAGACATAGCAGAGATCTCATACCACTCCAACTGCACACACTCCATACCATTACAGAGCCTCCTCCAACTTTAACAGTGCCCTGCGGAAATGCAGGGTCCACGATTTCATGAGGTAGTCTCTACACCCGTAAACGTCCATCCGCTCCATACAATTTGAAACGAGACTCGTCCGACCAGGCAACACGTTTCGAGTCATCAACAATCCTATGCCGGTGTTGACGGGCCCAGGCGAGGCGTAAAGCTTCGTGTCGTGCAGTCATCAAGGGTACATGATTGGGCCCTCGGCTCCGAGTATCGACGATGTTTCTTTGAGTGGTTCTCACGCTGAGACCCTTTGATGGCTCAACATTGAAATCTGCAGCAATTTCCGGAAGGGTTGCACGCTGAATACTCTTTAGTCGTCATTAGTCCCGTTCTTGCAGGATCTTTTTCGGCCGCAGCGATGTCGAAGATCTGATGTTTTACCGGATTCCTGATATTCACGGTCCAACCGTGAAACAGTCGTACGAGAATGTGGTGTCACCGCCAGGCACCACACTTGCTAGGTGGTAGCCTTTAAATCGGCCGCGGTCCGTTAGTATACGCCGGACCCGCGTGTCGCCACCATCAGTGATTGCAGACCGAGCGCCGCCACACGGCAGGTCTAGAGAGACTTCCTAGCACTCGCCCCAGTTGTACAGCCGACTTTGCTAGCGATGGTTCACTGACAAATTACGCTCTCATTTGCCGAGACGATAGTTAGCATAGCCTTCAGCTCCGTCATTTGCTACGACCTAGCAAGGCGCCATTATCATGTGCTATTTATTTTGTAATGCATGTACCGTCAGACCGATGTTCACCAATTATGGATTAAAGTTAAGTATTCCAGAAGCTACGTACCATTTTTGCTAGTCTCAATTCCTTGTCCTGTTCCAGACCTCACGCCAGCCTGCGTGAGCTTAAACGGGTGCCTTTCGGCTTCCTCCTCATAGTGGCTTGGCTGTCTTGCCAGGCCACAGCAGAGAAAATCCCCACTTCAGCGCTATCTCGGAGGTGCTGTGTCCCATCGCTCGTGCACCGACTATAACACCACGTTCAATCACATAAATCTTGATTACCTGCTATTGTAGTAACAGTAACCGACCTTACAACAGCGCCAGACCCTTGTTTTCTTGTATAGGCGTTTCTGACCGCGGCGGCGTATTCTGCCTGTTTACATAGCTATGTATTTTAATACGCATGCCTAAACCAGTTTTTTTGGCGCTTCAGTGTATACAGAGATTACATCTCGTGCAAATTTAAACTAAATGATAGGTTTACAGAACTAATAAAAATACATAGTGGAAATTGCTTTTGCCAAAGTGATGAAACTTTGCTTTTCGCTCGTAACAGACTCTTTGAAGCGACAAGCTTATGTTAAGAGTTATCGATCCTAATGAGCTTTGTTCATGACGTTGATTTGGTGTTCTTTTGGAATCTAGATAACGTATGGAGGGCAGTATCAGGGATGGAATTACTTCTCCTGCCGTGTTCGGTCGTCAGCAAAGTTTCTTAGTGGAGTCTTGGAGTGCTTCTTAGCTTCAGGTATGAGCGAAGTATTGAGCGTCCAGGATGAAGGAGCATAAAACTTTTAACGTGGCAGAAACGCATGGAGGAACGAGAGACTCATTTCCCCAACCGAGATATTAACCAAGTCTGCAAACTTTCTATTCGGAGTTCGCAGATTAAAAATTCCTCTGCCCTAATCTAATGTTAGAGGGCCGTTTTATTAAAATGTCATTTGCCAGGTATTCGTGCGATAAACTGATTATTGCAGCTATCTCAAACTCCAAACAATGGCACAGAATTTTTAGCTGCTTCTGGGTGCTTGATACAGTAGCGATAGCTTTCACATTAAGAATTACTTGTTTGAGTCTGCGTCTGCAGAAGAACGAGGTAACGAATAGGGCAGAAAGTGAATAATGCGATAAAAACTCTGCTGATTTGGAAGGTACGTGAAAGCATTGACAGTTATTCCAAATCTGACTTACAAACTTATTCCACTGCCTTATGTACTTCATTTTGTAATAATTATTTCATGTACTTTCTCTCACTATATTACTGTACACGTTTTCATCTGTTCAGGCTTTCTTTCCTTCCCTTTACACGCCCATAGCTCATATTAAATTCGTAAAAACACGACTTTGGCGTTACCGTGCCCCAAAATGAAAGATCCAAATTTATATTGTTATTACTTTCGGGGAAACAAGGCTTTGTCCAGCTGTTTACTAGTAGTTTTGAATCCAGGCACGAACCACGCACAGTGAGGCCTTGTGCTTAACGATTATGACGCCATATCTTCTGAAATATGCTTCTTACTAAGGTATAATTTTCTAGGTTCATTTAGTGGCATATGAGGACACTGCCTGTCAAACGTGTCGTGAATAAATTTAATAGTAAAGAAGTAATAGATTGTAACGTCTTGAATCATACAGTACTTTTAGTGGAAGAACAGCGGATATTTGAAATTACGTGTTAAAATTATTGCACGTCGCTAACATGTCAGTCTCAAATACGGGATGAACAAAGTCAGGGAAATCAGAATTCGCGGTTTTACGCTCCTTCCTCGCGTCGACCTGAGAGTAAGATGAGAATGGCTGGAAGTTTGACAGCCAAAACATTCTAACATTAATAAAAATGTTCGCGGTGCACCTACGAAATTCATTGGAATATTCTACACGTTGATAATATCTCAAGAAACACCATGCCAGAACTGTTTATGACCTCTGTTTCCAATATAAAAGATAAACTAAATCTCAGAAAACTGGTCTGTGGTGGAATGAAAGCCCATTCTTCAAGAGCCAAAACCAGGAAAGCCAGTGCACAGTGCTGTAACGTGTGTACGTATCCTTCGGCCTTTAGTGTTTTCTTGAGCACAGTAACAGTACAATGCCCTAACTACGAAAAATACCCTAACTGCCTAAGAACGTGGTTAACCTTTAACGCGACGCTGGATGGCAGGTAATGTTCTCTCCGCCTAAACTAAACCCTTCCATCGGAATGCGACGCGTTATATCGTGACTGATTATTGCAACACACATCTCTCCAGTCATCCACCAGTTGTCATTCCTTACATAAACTCATGCGTTTCTTCGCATTGGCTGTAGAATTGTGTGGGTTACACTCGAACTTGTACCCCATTCTTATTAGCTTCCTACTTACGTTTGTGCTAACTATACTGCTGGCAACACTTTGGAAGTCAAGAGTAATTCCCTTCGCTGACTTCATGAGACTCCGTCAGCACATGTGGTTTTTGGTTACTTGTGGTAGTTCCTTCTCCTTTCCATCCACAGTATCACGTCGACTTGGGCCACTTTAGAAGGGAGCAGACGTCACTGACTGATCTGTTACTCAAGTAACATCCAATGACAAATCCATGTCCGAAATCACTCAGCTCAACTGACCGATCCACTCTTGCGTTTACTGAGAATATTCCTCACCTGCTATACAGGCGGCTCCGCCTCACGTCATGTATTTTGGTCCATTCTGCGTTACATACGGGTGTCCCTATTCTTTTAACCAGATTTGTATCGATCTTTTCTGTTTCAGGTATTCCACCCACTGCTCGTCCACGTTTACCCTATCCTCCCTAAGGAGAAATTGTACTACTTTCTGTGTCGACGATCACGCTACAAATATCAAACTATTACGCTTGTGAACGAGGTAATAGGTAGCACAACAGTTATATTGCTAACTAAGATTAGAGCTACTCTGCGAAATGTGTGCTGCAGTTCTTCTGATACCGCTCACGAGCACACACACACACACACACACACACATATGCAGGCACCCACGCGCTCATATGAATACATTATGGCCACACTGGGAAGCGTCCGCTCCTGCACTACCCATAACAGTGTTATGAGGCACCCCGTATTCCTCTCGCGGGACCCATTATCGTTAATTAACTTCATGATTAATATTTAGCGACCCGCAGGCAGTGCCAGCCAGAATGATAGATTGGCTATTACGTGCTGGATCCACATTGACCAATCATCACTTTAACACTCGAACGAGGAAATTGCAGAAAGAAAATGTTATTTGTCACTGTAATGTCTGTGGTACGGAAGTTGTGTAACGTTCACCCCTGTAACATATGGACTGTTAAGGCAATTTTTTACCCGTCTTCCTCACCCTATTCGCCGAGAGAATAATGATAAAACTCGAATACTGCCCTTAAGGCCGTAGCCCAGCATACATCACGCGAAACGATAGATTTGTTCCTTTCAACAGAATGCGAGATTAGATTGCTTCCCGCTTATTTTCCAAGGAAGCGAATAAATAATTCTGATAACAGTTACGATGGAAATAACTGGAAACTTATTTACTGTCAGAGTCTCTCACGAAAGGCAACTGCCGTAAATTCCAAAAATGAATATCCCTTGACATCAAAACAGCGCAAAGAATGCAGGTCATTTCCTGAGGGCAAAGAGAAAATGTAAAATGTCGGCTTCTTACAGATTATTTTCTCAGTGATCTTCCTTGTAGTGCAAAACTCTGTAAGGGAATTAGGTGCCATAAGGTAAATATTTCCGAAGTATCGAACACAACAGGAAATCAGTTTTGGAAAGGAGAAGAATTACTAGAATCTTACAAATAATGATTCTTAGTCACCTATTTATTTTTTATGCTGCTAAAATTGTTCCTGGATTGGGTACAAACACAGTCTTGTGACCTCAAGGCTCACGAAACTCTTATGTTTATCGAACTGACAAGATTCTTTCATGTCAAATACGATTTTTGTAGTTTGGTTGGTCATTTAGGACTATGCCAGAAGGAGAATCGGAAAAGATTGCGTTCATATCATTGCTGCACTCTCGAATGATCTGTGTACATGTTGATGCTGCGCTAAGGTAGTTTTCAGACGAATCTGATACTGTTAAAGCCACGTTGTAATATTCTTAGTGTCGTAACACCTGTTCTGTTTCTGTATGTTGTAACAATGTTATACAGTGTTCGTAGATACTGTGCCCGGTAATCTTCTGCCTCCTGTTGATAGAATAGATTTGTACTTTACTTAAAAGAGAGAAAGAGTGGAAAACTAGATGCACATCAGCATATGAAGCGATAACCTGGATTAAAATATATTTAATACTTATTCGATTTTTTGTACGTAGTACTGAATCTTCAGCTTGGGTGTACACGTTGATAACGATTTAAACTGAAAGAACAACAAAAGGGTCCATAAATAACCACACTCGTAAGGAATGAGATTTTCCTCAGAATCGGAAGGAAAACTGAAACGTGGAAATCGTTAAGTAGGAGAACGTACTTGAGTATAGTGCACTTGTTGATACACCACAGTACAGCTTAATCTGCACGTGAAGGAGACGTCGAGTTCAAATATGGCTACTTGCCAGTTTAGGGTGAAGAGATTAAAACGAGAGAAAAAATACAGGGGAGCACCACCAAACGAGGCAGAAGACATGACTCTTCCTTCTTTTCGTTAGCGTTTATCTCCTTTTACCTACGCATTTCGCTGAATTCAGATTATGGGGATCTCATCGCCTGTAGCTCTGGGCCCATATGCACCTCCTTTCGCCACAGTGGTCAGTTATCCAACACGTGGAAGTCCTCAAACTCGGCCACCTGATCCGTCTCATATTTGGTTGGTGGCTTGCGTACAACAGAAAATGAAAGACTCTGAGATTCTTTGGCCCAACAACTCCCGTTTTCGAAGAAGCTATCCGTATGGTTCATTACGCTCAGTCGACTCAGAATTGACCGGATAGATAGATAAGTGAAAACTGAGCTTTTTCAATAAACATACATGAGATCCGCATACGCATATTTTCCTATAAACATTTGCGACTGTCACATATGTACTCATAAGATACGCACTGCTAAACAAAGCGCCTCTGGCGTAAACCAGTCTTTCGGAAACAGAGAAGCTGTGTTCGACTCCCGGATGCATTTTGCATTCGCTTTCATTTGAATTTTCTTACATAGAGAACCTGGTAGGAGTAGGAGGTTCAAATGGCTCTGAGCACTATGGGACTCAACTGCCGAGGTCATTAGTCCCCTAGAACTTAGAACTAGTTAAAAATAACTAACCTAACGACATCACAAACATCCATGCCCGAGGCAGGATTCGAACCTGCGACCGTAGCGGTCTTGCGGTTCCAGAATGCAGCGCCTTTAACTGCACGGCCACTTCGGCCGGCTAGGAGTAGGAGGATTAATAAGGTAAGTAAAGCAATATGGAATAATAACAACATAGGCAAGTTAAGTTCTCCAACTACTTGGATTTATAAGCAATTAAAAATCAAATACCGGTCGCTTTACAATGGCTCTTTTAGTCACTCTCTCCCATGATCCCAATTTGCTTCGAGCAATTAGATGGTTGGCATTTTTCATATGAACACTCAAAGTATATATATTCTCAGTGTCAAGTACGTCTAACGGATGTAGTCTTCGCGCAACTACATCGCTGCTTCGGAAGATTCGGAGGAAAACAAACTTGGTTCGCTTTGAAAAACATTTCTTTTTTTGGGAATTAATTATGATGCATACCGCGTACAATATAACATTGTCTGAAAAATCGGTGCTGAAATTTGATCATCAGCTGTTCTATGAATCGTTATTGTATGCGCTCGCTTGTGCGTTTTCTGCTGGGTTTCCAAACGCTGACTTTAGTTTTGAAACCTAAAGTTAAAGTTTTTAACTTGGCTGTAAAAGTAAAAATCACGTTGCTGTCACACTGATGTACATCTCGCCGATAAATGCGAAACGACGCCTCTCTTTTTCTAAGGAGCGTCAACATTGAGCGACTGAACAGTGGAAAAACGTTGTGTGGAGTGACGAATCACGGTACACAGTGTGGCGATCCTATGGAAGGGTGTGAGTATGGCGAATGCCCGGTGAACGTCATATGCCAACAGTAAGATTCGGGGGGGGGGGGGGGGGGGTGGTGTTATGGTGTGGTCGTGTTTTTCATGAAGGAGACCTTTGTTGTTTTGCGTGGCACTATCACACCACAGGCCTACATCTACATCTACATCTGCATGGATACTCTGCAAATCACATTTAAGTGCCTGGCAAAAATCACGTGGCTGTCACACCGATGTACATCTCGCCGATAAATGCCAAACGACGTCTCTCTTTTGCTAAGGAGCGTCAACATTGGACGACCGAACAGTGGAAAAACGTTGTGTGGAGTGACGAATCGCGGTACACAGTGTGGCGATCCGATGGAAGGGTGTGGGTATGGCGAATGCCTGGTGAACGTCATATGCCAACAGTAAGATTCGGAGGGGGTGGTGTTATGGTGTGGTCGTGTTTTTCCTGAAGGACGCCGTTGTTGTTTTGCGTGGCACTATCACACCACAGGCCTACATCTACATCTACATCTGCATGGATACTCTGCAAATCACATTTAAGTGCCTGGAAAAAATCACGTGGCTGTCACACCGATGTACATCTCGCCGATAAATGCCAAACGACGCCTCTCTATTTCTAAGGAGCGTCAACTTTGGACGACCGAACAGTGGAAAAACGTTGTGTGGAGTGACGAATCGCGGTACACAGTGTGGCGATCCGATGGAAGGGTGTGGGTATGGCGAATGCCTGGTGAACGTCATATGCCAACAGTAAGATTCGGAGGGGGTGGTGTTATGGTGTGGTCGTGTTTTTCCTGAAGGACGCCGTTGTTGTTTTGCGTGGCACTATCACACCACAGGCCTACATCTACATCTACATCTGCATGGATACTCTGCAAATCACATTTAAGTGCCTGGCAAAAATCACGTGGCTGTCACACCGATGTACATCTCGCCGATAAATGCCAAACGACGCCTCTCTTTTTCTAAGGAGCGTCAACTTTGGACGACCGAACAGTGGAAAAACGTTGAGTGGAGTGACGAATCACGGTACACAGTGTGGCGATCCTATGGAAGGGTGTCAGTATGGCGAATGCCCGGTGAACGTCATATGCCAACAGTAAGATTCGGAGGGTTTGGTGTTATGGTGTGGTCGTGTTTTTTATGAAGGAGACCGTTGTTGTTTTGCGTGGGACTATCACACCACTGGCCTACATCAACATCTACATCTGCATCGATACTCTGCAAATCACAATTAAGTGCCTGGCAGAGCGTTCATCGAACCACCTTCACAATTCTTCATTATTCCAATCTCGTATAGCGCATGGAATGAATGGACTCCTATATCTTTTCGCACGAGCTCTGATTTCCCTTATTTTATCGTGGTGATCGTTACTCCCTACGTAGGTCAGTGTCATAAGAATATTTTTACATTCGGAGGAGAAAGTAGGGGATAGGAATTTCGTGCGAAGATTCTACCGCAACGAAAAACGCCTACACTTATGTTTTAAGCACCTTGTTGCTTCCCACTGTTGAAAAGCAACCCCGGTATGGCGAGTGCATCTTTCAAGAAGATCGAGTACCTTTTGATAATACACGGCCAGTGGTGGAGTGGTTACACGACAATAACATCCCTGTAATGGATTTGCCTGCACATATTTCTGATCTGAATCCTATAGAACACCTTTTGTATGTTTTGGAACCCCGGCTTCGTGCCAGGGCTCACCGACCGATATCGATACCTCTTCTCAGTGCAGCGCTTCATGGAGAATGGGTTGCCATCCCCAAAGAAACCTTCCAGCAGTTGATTAAACACATGCCTGCGCGAGTGGAAGCTGTCCTCAAGGCTAAAGGTGGACAACTCAATATTGAATTTCAGCATTACCGATGACTGTGCCACGAACTTGTAAGTCATTTTCAGCCTGTTGTCCCGATACTTTTGATCACATAGCGTACAGTTGTACCTAGTTCGTCCACCGCAGGGATCCAGTATCAAACATAACTTGTTATCAACAACGTATGGTTTTAAAATGTTCTCCGAATATGTTCTGTAAATAGAGTTCTTCTATTTGGAGCGGGTGAAGTAAACATTGTTTCACGAGTCGGTTAAACTACTGACCTGTTCTACAGGGTGTCCCAGAAATGTTGAGCCAAAGTTCTAGAGGAAGTGGGGCACATGATAAGGATTGAGAACTGCATAGCAACCCATGCCCGCAAAAGTCAGTTACATTTGGTAGCAGAGGTCCTTCGTTGGAAAGGAAACAAGACAATGTTCCATTTGAAACATTTATTGAACGTTTGCATACAACATGAATACAGTTCTAATGTTACAATAGGTGTTCTGAGTTCTCACCATCAGACACCACGCATGCCTGGCACTCGACGGAGCACTGAATGGCGGATACGCTCGAACTAACAGGAAGCTCCTTTGATCGTAGCAGCTGCGCAGACGATTCTTGCGTCGAGACCATTTCAGACTCCACAGGATTGGGATACATGTAATATTTTATGGTTCTCCATAGAAGGAAATCGAGGCTACATGAATACCCTGAGTGTAAGGGCCAGGGAACCGGTCCACCACGGCCAATCGATGGAATGACCTGTCCTAATGCTTGCGAAGAGTCAGTCCAAAATTTGTAGGCACCCTATCAAGTTGGAGCCACATGCTGAGCCTGTCATTTGCTGAAACATCTTTATGCCAATCGGGAAGAATCAGTTTGTGGCGCTCAAGTGGAATGTAAAAGGTACGGCCAGACTAAGTAATCACCGACAACCACCCGGCCGGCCGGGGTGGCCGAGTGGTTCTAGGCGCTACACTCTGGAACCGCGCGACCGCTACGGTCACAGGTTCGAATCCTGCCTCGGGCATGAGTCTGTGTGATGACCATAGGTTACTTAGGTTTAAATAGTTCTAAGTTCTAGGGGACTGATGACCTCAGAAGTTAAGTCCCATAGTGCTCAGAGCCATTTGAACCATTTCAACAACCACCCGCCACCGCTTACATACACACACACACATATACGAGGGCAGTCCAATAAGTAATGCTACACATTTTTTTTCTCGGCCAATTTTGGTTGAAAAAACCGGAAATTTTTTGTGGAATATTTTCAAACATTCCCGCTTCGTCTCGTATAGTTTCATTGACTTCCGACAGGTGGCAGCGCTGTACGGAGCTGTTAAAATGGCGTCTGTAACGGATGTGCGTTGCAAACAACGGGCAGTGATCGAGTTTCTTTTGGCGGAAAACGAGGGCATCTCATCTATGCATGGGCGCTTGCAGATTGTCTACGGTGATCTGGCAGTGGACAAAAGCACGGTGAGTCGTTGGACAAAGCGTGTGTCATCATCGCCGCAAGGTCCAGCAAGACTGTCTGATCTCCCGCGTGCGGGCCGGCCGCGCACAGCTGTGACTCCTGCAATGGCGGAGCGTGCGAACACACTCGTTCGAGATGATCGACGGATCACCATCAAACAACTCAGTGCTCAACTTGACATCTCTGTTGGTAGTGCTGTCACAATTGTTCACCAGTTGGGATATTCGAAGGTTTGTTCCCGCTGCGTCCCTCGTTGTCTAACCGAACACCATAAAGAGCAAAGGAGAACCATCTGTGCGGAATTGCTTGCTCGTCATGTGGCTGAGGGTGACAATTTCTTGTCAAAGATTGTTACAGGCGATGAAACATGGGTTCATCACTTCGAACCTGAAACAAAACGGCAATCAATGGAGTGGCGCCACACCCACTCCCCGACCAAGAAAAAGTTTAAAGCCATACCCTCAGCCGGTAAAGTCATGGTTACAGTCTTCAGTCTTCTGGGACGCTGAAGGGGTTATTCTGTTCGATGTCCTTCCCCATGGTCAAACGATCAACTCTGAAGTGTATTGTGCTACTCTTCAGAAATTGAAGAAACGGCTTCAGCGTGTTCGTAGGCACAAAAATCTGAACGAACTTCTCCTTCTTCATGACAACGCAAGACCTCACACAAGTCTTCGCACCCGAGAGGAGCTCGCAAAACTTCAGTGGACTGTTCTTCCTCATGCACCCTACAGCCCCGATCTCGCACCGTCGGATTTCCATATGTTTGGCCCAATGAAGGACGCAATCCGTGGGAGGCACTACGCGGATGATGGAGAAGTTATTGATGCAGTACGACGTTGGCTCCGACATCGACCAGTGGAATGGTACCGTGCAGGCATACAGGCCCTCATATCAAGGTGGCGTAAGGCCGTAGCATTGAATGGAGCTTACGTTGAAAAATAGTGTTGTGTAGCTAAAAGATTGGGGAATAACCTGGTGTATTGCAATGCTGAATAAAACAACCCTTGTTTCAGAAAAAAAAAGTGTTGCATTACTTATTGAACTGCCCTCGTATTAATTGTGAAGCGATGTTGTAGCCTACAGCATTGTGCAGCATACCTTGGGGCATTTCTGTTGCCCACAACGGCTCATGGTGGTGACTGAATACACCTTCTTTAGTGAATGTGGCTTCATCAGTGAACAAGACATAATCTGGCAAATGCAGAAACCACTATGTGAAACGCAGACGTGCAGCATGGTCGTCGAGCTGCAATAGGCAATAGCTGCACCGTTTGGAGAAGGAAAAGGAAGTCGCTTAAGGACGTGGGGCTCGGTATACGTTGGTCACTGCTACATGGCGTCCTTGAGTCCGAGACAACGGCAAAGTTGCTGGTGTTTGTTGGATTAGTCTGCGTGGCATCCACCACACTTTCGTCCCTGGCGACCGACCGCGCCATGTAGATCGTGGCCTGCCCTCATTAGCCCTGCCACTTCTTACTGACCCGTACTCCCAAAAATTTCGATGCAGACGTGCATGAAAAAAAAAAACAACTGTGATGCAGTTGATGTTTGTCTGGGGAGCGTTCTCGATAAATGTGTCTAGCGGTTTGTCGTTACATTCAGCTGTTCCATACTTTTAAGTGCATTTCTGCAAACTCAACATTCTTATACCTCTCCCCGCTCCTCGCGTGTTTCCCTCCCCCCCCCCCCCCCCCCCCCCCAATTACTCTCGTGTAGAGCGCCAAGTAGCAGCTTTCCCATCCGGTTCGCTTTCATAGGCGGCGTAAATGCGGAACAGCAACAACTAGCGGGGTTCGCCTCCGGTACCTTCGTGTACATCAGTACGTAGTGGCGATCCCGTCCAGTACTCTTGTGTACACCATTAACTAGTGGCACTCACTTCCGGTGCTATGGTGTACAGCACCATCTAGTGGCGTTCCCATGTTCCTAATGAAATGAGCCAAATGGTTCAAATGGTCATCAGTCCCCTAGAACTTAGAACTACTTAAACCTAACTAACCTAAGGACATCACACACATCCATGCCCGAGGCAGGATTCGAACTTACGACCGTAGCAGTCGCGCGGTTCTGGACTGCGCGCCTAGAACCGCGAGACCACCGCGGCCGGCGAAATGAGTCAACTTACAGATGAACACATTACAGAACGAGTATTTATGAACAGATCCGACAATACATATCGACGCTTGGGTTATTTCATTATTGAAATTGTAACTATTTTCATGAAATTATTCTTGTCAAATGTTAAATTTTGCGTACTATCTAAATTCTTCACTTGACGTTTTTCAAAGAGCAGTTTTTCATTTTGAAAACCAATTGTATTCTGATTCTCATTCAAAAAATAAAGATGTATATATGCTTGACTAAAAACGGGTTTTCCATTAGAAATAATTTAAGAAACAATAACGCCGCAAATTTCACACAGAAGTTTATTATTCGTCTGTCATTTCTGTGAAATAATAAAACAGTAGCTATGGTAACAGTAATAAATTAAAAACTTAACAGTTCATTCATAAATTTCAATAAAAGTAGAAAGTAACTGAACTTCTGCCTGTTTCAACATTAAAGGCCTTAGTCCGCTTGTAGTCCTTCCACAACATAACACGAATAAGATGGTTAAAATAGTCGTATAATCTCCGAGTACAACATGATTTTTGAACAGAAGTATAAAAAATTGGAATGAGTACGAGGACACTGGTGAATTTTTTGTAGTGTTCAAACTCATCATTACTTTCTGAGAGAAGCAGCGAACTAAGGATAGACAAACATTTTAGTTATTTATCTACTTTCTTTCATATCTCTGTATATTGAAATGTGTAATCTAGAAGCTAAAGAGCCTTGTAATTTTTCAATTTTTCTTTACGTCTACCTTCAGTGCTGAAAATAAAAGCAATAAAAAAACCGAAAATCGGTTATTTCACAAACTGGTTCTTTCGAGCGGTTTTAGCAATCAGTTTAAGCTGGAGATGAGATAAACCTGTACCACCGTAAACCGTTTATTTGAGTGGGTACTGCACTTCCTAGTTGCGGCCATTGTTTGTTACACAACTCTCAATTCTTGTGATGATCCATATGATATAGCCCATCTCTCTTAGAAGTTTGTAGCAACGTTTGTCTAGTACATCTAGTGTATTCTGAGGACCAAATTAATCATTACTTTCATATAAGCGCGGGGAAATTGTAGGCAACAATTTTTCAACCGCTGTGGTGGTATACACTGTTCAGTTAGAACATTATGACCAACGACCTGCTATCGACATAAACTCGTGCAAGATATAGTAGCGTCACCTGGCGAGGAATCACCTCTAGTCAAACACACGCACGGTGTATGTAAGCATTAGTCAGCGTGCTGGCCGTGTGTAGCATGGAGAAGGCGCGCAATCTATCTGAATCTGACCGAGGGCAGATTCTGATGGCCCGGAGGCTCTTAGGAAATTTCACGAATTGTCAAGTGTTCGAGGCGTGCCGAAACCAAGGTGGAAACATGTACAGACATCGCGAGATTTGCAAGCCACCCCTCATTACAAATATCGGCCGTCGTAGTACGGGCACACCGGCAAAACAGGACAGATATGTTGCGAAACAAACATCAGATTTTAATGCTTAGCAGAATACTTGCGTGTCTGAACACGCAATCCTAACGATGGGTCCCCGCAGCCAATTTTAACACTACTGAAATGGGTACGTGTCCATCGGTACTGGACGTTGGCGCAGTGGCAGAGCTTTGCATGGTCCGTGATGAATACCGATTCCTTCTCCATCATGTCGATAGGACCTTGCGAATCCGACCTCTTGCAGGGGAACAGCTGGGGGCAGTTGTCTTACGGGACGGAGAGAAGGTGGCGGCGGGTCGTTTATGCTTTGCGAAACGTGGACGTGGGCATTCATGTGTCGAGAGGGGGTCGCGCAAAGCACCATGACGACCAAGAAATATCGTACACTGGTTGAAGACCCCATGCACCCCTCCATAACGGTCATGTTTCCTGCCGGCAGTGGCACTTTTTTCAGCAAGATAATGCGCTATGTCACAAGGGCAGGAGCGTTATGGAGTGGTTCAAATAATGCAGTGGAAAGTTCCGATTGATGTACAACCCCCCGCACCTCCCCCAACCCGCCAGATCTCAAACTGATCGCGCATATGTGGGATACGATTGAACGTGGCGTTAGACATCATCGCGCCCGCCTCCGGAATTTACGGGAATTATGAGACTTCTGCGTGCAGGTGTGGTTCCAAATCACTCCAGCGTCCTATCAAGGCCTCATTGCTCCCACATCACGACGCGTCGCAGCTGTTTTCCATGTCTAAGGTGGACATATGATCTGTTAAGTAGGTGGTCATAATATTTTGGTTGATCCGTGTATTGGCGCAGTTATATTATCTACCATATCAACTACGTCTAGGGGTTTTTCCTACCTTACGCAGTAACTTAATCATAGCTAGCACTTGGTTCAAGAACCATAAAAGAGGGTTGTATACATGGAAGAATTCTGGAGATACTAGAAGGTATCAGATAGATTATATAATGGTAAGACAGAGATTTAAGAACCAAGTTTTAAATTGTAAGATATTTCCAGGGGCAGATGTGGACTCTCACCACAATCTATTGGTTATGAGCTGTAGATTAAAACTGAAGAAACTGCAAAGTGGTGGGAATTTAAGGAAATGGGGCCAGGATAAACAGACTAAACCAGAGATAGTACAGAGTTTCAGGGAGAGCATAAGGGAACAATTGACAGGGATGGGGGAAAGTAGTACAGCAGAAGAAGAATGGGTAACTCTTAGGGATGAAGTAGTGAAGACAGCAGAGGATCAAGTAGGTAAAAAGACGGGGGCTAGTAGAAATCCTTGGGTAATAGAAGAAATATTGAATTTAATTGATGAAAGGAGAAAATATAAAAATGCAGTAAATGAAGCAGGCAAATAGGAATACAAACGTCTCAAAAATGAGATCGACAGGAAGTGCAAAATGTCTAAACAGGGATGGCTAGAGGACAAATGTAAGGATATAGAGGCTTATCTCACTAGGGGTAAGATAGATACTGCCTACAGGAAAATTAAAGAGGCCTTTGGAGAGAAGAGAACCACTTGTAAGAATATCAAGAGCTCAGATGGAAACCCAGTTCCAAGCAGAGAAGGGAAAGCAGAACGGTGGATGGAGTATATAGATGTTCTAGACAAGGGCGATGTACTTGAAGACAATATTATGGAAATGGAAGAGGATGTAGATGAAGATGAACTGGGAGATACGATACTGCGTGAAGAGTTTCACAGAGCACTGAAAGACCCGAGTCGAAACAATGCCCCGAGAGTAGATAACATTCCATTAGAACTACTGACGGCCTTGGGAGAGCCAGTCCTGACAAAACTCTACCGTCTGGTGAGCAAGATGTATGAGACAGGCGGAATACCCTCAGACTTCAAGAAGAATATAATAATTCCAATCCCAAAGAAAACTGGTGTTCACAGCTGCAAAATACTAAAACGCAGAAGCCAACCTCGGGGAAGATCAGTTTGGATTCCGTTGAAATACTGGAACACCTGAGGCAATACTGACCTTACTACTTTTCTTAGCAGAAAGATTATGGAAAGGCAAGCCTACGTTTCTAGCATTTGACAATGTTGACTGGAATACTCTCTTTTA
The DNA here is from genome assembly GCF_021461395.2 of Schistocerca americana. Lineage (NCBI taxonomy): Eukaryota > Metazoa > Arthropoda > Insecta > Orthoptera > Acrididae > Schistocerca > Schistocerca americana. Next base: position 70,948,156 of record NC_060119.1, read on the forward strand.
AATTCTAAAGGTGGCAGGGGTAAAATACAGGGAGCGAAAGGCTATTTTAAATTTGTACAGAAACCAGATGGCAGTTACAAGAGTCGAGGGGCATAATAGGAAAGCAGTGGTTGGGAAGAGTGTGAGACAGGGTTGTAGCCTCTCCCCGATGTTATTCATTCTGTATATTGAGCAAGCAGTAAAGGAAATAAAAGAAAAATTCGGAGTAGGCATTAAAATCCATGGAGAAGAAATAAAAACTTTTAGGTTCGCCAATGACATTGTAATTCTGTCAGAGACAGCAAAGGACTTGGAAGAACAGTCGAACGGAATGGACAGTGTCTTGAAAGGAGGATATAAGATGAACATCAACAAAAGCAAATTGAGAATAATGGAAAATAGTCGAATGAACTCGGGTGATGCTAAGGGAATTAGAATAGGAAATGAGATACTTAAAGTATTAAAGGAGTTATGCTATTTGGGGAGCAAATTCACTGATGATGGTCGGAGTTGAGAAGATATAATATGTAGACTGGCAATGGCAAGGAAAGCGTTTCTAAAGAAGAGAAATTTGTTATCATCGAGTATAGATTTAAGTGTCAGGAAGTCGTTTCTGAAAGTATTTGTATGGAGTGTGACCATGTATGGAAATGAAACACGGACGATAAATAGTTTGGACAAGAAGAGAATAGAAGCCTACGAAATGTGGTGCTACAGAAGAATGCTGAAGATTAGATGAGTAGATCACATAACTAATGAGTAGGCATTGAATAGAATTGGGGAGAAGAGGAGTTTGTGGCACAGCTTGACAAGAAGAAGGGACCGGTTGCCAGGACATGTTCTCAGGCATCAAGGGATCACAAATTTAGCATTGGAGGGCAGCGTTGAGGGTAAAAATCGTAGAGGGAGACCAACAGATAAATACACTAAACTGATTCAGAAGGATGTAGGTTGCCGTAGGTACTAGAAGAAGCTTGCACAGGATAGGGTAGCATGGAGAGCTGCATCAAACCAGTCTCAGGACAGAAGACCGCAACAACAAACAATGCAATAGCGTGCGATGAATGCTCGCCTTCGCAGCACTTATTTTCATACGACGAGCCTTAAAATTTTAATTGATTACTAAACCAATTATTTTGAAATTTATTTCCTGTTTCTTCTTCTTAGTATCGTCTCACTGGAGCAGACCAATGTAGGCTATTTCTTACGGTCGAGCGCTTCCTGTGGATTTAGGCTTCCTGATCTTAGATTTCCGTTTGTAGTACCGAGCCACCGAAATTTAGCTCTTCCACGTCGTCTCTGGGCTTCGACAGCGAGATGACAACCTGAGCTGATGACTGAAGTAGATGGTGCCCTTACGAAATGTTCGTACCACCGAAGTCTCCATTCCTACATGTTTTCACTGGCTACAACCACTCCATATAACCGTCGGACTTGTCGAGTTGTTGATGTGCTCTAGCAGGCAAATGACCTATTATCTTGTCAGTATCTGCGTCTCCATGACGTGAAGTGTGTGCTCAGCGGTGGGGGTGGCCCGACATTCGTACCACATATTGCAGCTGGCCTCACCATTGTGCGGCAAATGGAGCTCCTGTTCCTACCAGTTTCGATGCGGAAGAAAATATAAATAAAAAAAAGAGTGCATAATGCAACTTTGAATCGAACAGAGGTTTGCTGTTTCCAAGCCACATCCTTTGAACGCTACGCCATCGGAGCTTTCGTTTCATAGCGCATACATTGTGGATACGTAAGAAGCAACCGAAAAAGTTTCTTTTCTCGATTTCTGGGAAGATATTCGTTTGCGACCCCACATATGCTGATGAAAAATGCTCAGTTTTCAATTATCTATACATCCTCAATTCTGAGTCGGTATGTGTCATGAACTTTAGGGTTAGTTCCCTAAAATGGGGGCATGTTGAACCAAAATGTTTTATAGTCCTTAATTTTACTGTAAGTACTTCTTTATGCAAGTTGGTGCCGGAACGCAGCTATTCAATGCAAACTGCCAAAATCGAAACGCCTTCAGCCATCTAAATTAACAATTTTATTTTATTTGTGCAACCAGTTTCAGCGTTGCATTACATCTTCATGCCCTCTGACTGTCGTATAGGAAGCATCCCACCTTTTGTCGAGCTGAAATAGAGGCCAGCACACAGTCACTGGTATTCGTTAATTTCTTCTCAAAAACGGCGTTGTGTCTCATTTTTACATTTAATGGTGAGTGTACAGCAACAAATTAACTGTTCACAGGTTTCACTTTTTACGTACACACCGTACTAAATCTGCAATTCCATTCGCAGTCCACATCAGAAAATGGAGCAGCAGGTAGTTGGCTTATCACCATCGTTTCTTTCCTACCGTGTTCCGCTCGTGAAAGGTGGACAGGTAGACAGACTACTGGTAAAACTCCGTGTGGTATCTAATTCCTCGTGGTGAGTTTCTGGGGTATAAAACGACATTTTACCAGTCCTTCTTGCAACATAAAGTCTCGGAATTACAGGTTAACAGTACCCTTAATCGCCCAGCAGTGATACACTACTCTCAATAGCATTTCTCTGACGCTAACCGCTCTTACTATATCAACCCGCGACGAATCACACTAAAATCCTTTAGATTTTTTGTCTTTTCCACGAAAAACAGGGGACGTTTGACTTGCAGTCATTGTCACGAAGAGTAAGTAGTTGTGTCTTCAGCTACATTAATCGAGAAGTGGTTACAAATTGTTTTGGCATTGATAATTGCCGATTACCTTGAAGTATTATACTCCAGATGTTATTTCAGTACTACTGAAAGAACCCGTAGAGCAATGTGCTGTACATATGTGGATATTCTCTGTCTCCTCTATGAATCGTACCTTGTATACGGCTGTAGTTTTTACCCGTTATCACACGTCTTTTGAATGGAACTGTAAAAATCAGAAGCACATTGCTCCAGATATACGTATATGACTGAAGTTCTACCAGCTTTGTCTGTTCCGAAATATTAGTTTTCTACGTGTTCCTTAACCATCGTTTTCAACAATAACTCGGACGTTTATTTAGTAACTTTAACCCTTCGGTGGGCGCGCCTGCAGCAGATAGCCGCAAGGTTTAGTTTTCTGTTAGTATCTCAGATAGCGTTTCAGTTGCCTCGACGTCCAGATACGTATTTATTGTTCTCAACGGATGTCACCACTTACTACATTTGCGCTATTCATGCTTTCAGCAGTTTGGTCGCTATTGTTGTTTGAAATGTGAGTGTTGCGTTTGTGGCGTGTTTGTGATCTAAGTGCTTTCTATACTTGTATTTTTCTTTCGCCTCAAGGGAAGCTTTCTTTTATATTAGTATATAATGGATATTCGAATCGAATCAAAGTTCCCATATGCAATTTTCATTACTTTTTACAGTCTTGGATATTGATTCGCTACAATACGTTACTTTTACAAAAACATGTGTTTCATTAGGTCTGATAAAAGCGTGGATATGGAGAAAAACAAGGCGTTTGACAGGCACCGTCTAACTGTACTCCGAGAATTGTCAGAAGAAGAATTACAAGAATTGTCAGATTCATGTGAATCTGAGTCGGAAGATGAAATCATTGAAAAAGAAAACCGCAGCAGTGACTCCGAACAATCAACAGAGAAAACAGATGACCACCTGGTTGAAGAAGGGAGACAACAAACAAAGGATTACCGATTTTACGTAGGAAAATATAAAGAAACTATTTGAGTAAGTAAACCGCTTCCTTCTTATCTTAAAACCAAGGCCAAGAACATCCTAAGAGTTTTGCCAGGTCTAAAAGCAAGTGCTGAAATTACGGAAAAAGGAATTTGATGCATTTTACCTATTTATTACTGATGGGACTATTATTTTTCCTCATCATCATCATCATCATCATCATCATTTAAGACTGATTATGCCTTTCAGCGTTCGGTCTAGAGCATAGCCCCCCTTATACAGTTCCTCCATGATCCCCTATTCAGTGCTAACATTGGTGCCTCTTCTGATGTTAAACCTATTACTTCAAAATCATTCTTAACCGAATCCAGGTCCTTCTCCTCGGTCTGCCCCGACTCCTCCTACCCTCTACAGCTGAATCCATGAGTCTCTTGGGTAACCTTGCTTCTCCCATGCGTGTAACATGATCCCACCATCTAAGCCTATTCGCCCTGACTGCTACATCTATAGAGTTCATTCCCAGTTTTTCTTTGATTCCCTCATTGTGGACACCCTCCTGCCATTGTTCCCATCTACTAGTACCTGCAATCATCCTAGCTACTTTCATATCCATAACCTCAGCCTTGTTGATAAGATAACCTGAATCCACCCACCTTTCGCTCCCATACAACAAAGTTGGTCGAAAGATTGAACGGTGCACAGATAACTTAGTCTTGGTACTGACTTCCTTCTTGCAGAAGAGAGTAGATCGTAGCTGAGCGCTCACTGCATTAGCTTTGCTACACCTCACTTCCAGTTCTTTCACTATGTTGGCGTCCTGTGAGAATATGCATCCTAAGTACTTGAAACCGTCCACGTGTTCTAACTTTGTTCCTCCTATTTGGCACTCAATCCGTTTATATTTCTTTCCAACTGACATTACTATCGTTTTGGAGATGCTAATCTTCATACCATAGTCCTTACATTTCTGATCCAGCTCTGAAATATTACTTTGCAAACTTTCAATCGAATCTGCCATCACAACTAAGTCATCCGCATATGCAAGACTGCTTATTTTGTGTTCACATATCTTAATCTCACCCAGCCAATCTATTGTTTTCAACATATGATCCATAAATAATATGAACAACAGTGGAGACAGGTTGCAGCCTTGTCTTACCCTTATTTTGTCTTACCCTTATTTTTACTCAGGTTAAAAATGTAAAACTAATTGCGGTGCAAAAGCCGCAAGTGCCCACTCGTGGAAGTATGAAAGCCGTGCCCACCTAAGGGTTAATGACATTACATTGCAAGAAGAGAATCCGAAATGTAAGGAAACAGTTCCGGGTTCGAATCACGTTCCGGCACACAGCCTACAAGGAGGCTTTAAATCATCACAAAATCTGGTCCAGAATGTACAGGGTGACAATTACTGAGCTATATGAGAAAAACACAAATTAGTTAGAAACAACGTCGTGCACAAACTTTATTCAACATGTTAACGGAAATATTCAGAGGTAGGTTATGACATGTTTGATATGCCTGCCATCAATGGTGATGATATGGCGCAGACTGATAGCGAAATTGTGAATGATTTGCTGAAGTGTCGGAACATCGATGCTGACTGGCTGTTTTCGGCTTAGAAATGGTTTTGGGACTATTGCTGTACACCTTGTCTTTAATATAGCCCCACATAAAGGAAACGCATGTGCTCAGACCCGAAGAATACTGTAGCCAATCGAGGACCATGCCAGTGACTTCTCGGTACCCCAGAGCCAGAATGCGGTCCCTAAAGTGCTCATCCAGGACATCAAATACTGTCTTGTTTCGATGGGATCTAGCTCCGTCTTGCACTTAGCACTTCTCGTCGAAATCACAGTCACTATGGATAATGGGGATGAAATCACCTTACAAAACCTTCACGTACCGTTCGGTAGTCACCGTACCATCGAGGAATATTGCACTGATTATTCCGTGACTGGACATTGCACTCCACACAGTCACCCATTGAGGGTGCAGAGACTTCTCGATCGCGAAATGAGCATTCTCAGTACCGAAAATGCGCCAATTTAGCCATTCAAATGAAAGTGGGCTTCGTCGCTAAACCAAATCGTACAGGCGCATACTAATTTCCATCATGCTCAGCGACAAACCGTGCAGTTTGAACGTCCTAACGCAAACCATTCAGAACTTATGACGATTTTATTTCATAAAGTTGAATAACTATCACCCTGTAAATGCCCTGTGGATCCGAAATATATTCAGGTACCTTAGTAACCGCCCATCACGTCGTCCAGCTGAAAAGAATGCACCGCCGAACGTGATGGCATGGCAGCAAATGCAGAGCTGAAAGAGGACGCAACGTTTAAATACATGCCGCGTAAAGTTTATTGTTTATTTTCACAAGACTGTTTGATTACCCATACTAACCACTTGTATCTCTCAATTAACCTATTAACTTCTGTTTTCATTAATTACTTGCTTGTATATTTTGCCATTTGGAGCGTTTTTAGTCATTACTCTGCCGCGTCTCTCTCTGTCTCTCTATTGGCATTATCCGCAGATAAATATCCGACGTGTATGGTCGGCTCCAAACTGATGTTTCATCCAACAATTAGCGCGCACTGGCCCCGTTTATTGCATTATATTCAACTGTCGATATGCACTGCTGTAGTCGAATTTGTTTATTTTCCATCAGCTTTTCGAAGAGATGTACAGTCACACAGCATTTCAGAACACAGTTCCAGCAATGTCAAGTGTAGGTCGGGATACATGAGCAGCCATCTACAAGCAGCCACTATGGTGATTCTTATTTCTGAAATTTGTTGCGGAACAGATGAAAAATCGTAGTGCGACTTTGACTTTAGTTGCAGAGACTCATAATAAAAATTAGCCGGTTTTTGTACATCTATATACGGATGTGTCCTGCTTCAATAGTTATTTTCTTAATTATTTCATGAGAGTTGCACTTAATTCTAAGCTATGTCAGGGTACCATTCTTAGGCTTATAGATCACGAAGTTAGTTAATTCAAGACCTCCATGACAAAAAAGCCAAAGATAACAGAAAAATAATGACCTACAGTCAAGCGAAGCCCGTATTTAAAGGCTCTGAGGCTGAGCCGCACCAAAATATATAGGGTGACACACGGGAGACGGACGGTTTTTGATGAAATAATAGCCAACTTTAAAATCAATGCATGTTTACTTAAACAAAATCAAAGCTCATTATTTGCCATTTTAGCTGCAAAATTTACTAGTGAAAAATAATGTCATCAAGGTTATGTCCATCATTTCGAATGCAGGACTCAACTGTCTTCTCAAAATCCTCCATCACACAAAAATCTCTGCAGGGATGGCAGCAAATTCTTGAATGATTGCATTCGTCAACTCGTCCAAATTTCGTGGTTTGTGGTTATACACATAGTTCTTAAGGTACCCCCACAGAAAAAAGTCCTACACTGACAAGTCGGGAGACCTGGGAGGCTAAGGAACATTGCCGAAACGTGAGATAATCCGACCAGGAAACATGCGTCTAAGAATTGTCATTGAAGTGTTTGCGGTGAGTGATGTTGCTCCAACCTGCTGGAATCAAGCGCGTTTTAAAGGGATTCTTAGTTCTGGTTTCAAGAATGTTTCAAGCATACGAATGTAACGAACGAATTAACAGGAACTGTGGTCCCGTTCTCTTCATAAAAATAAGATCCAATAATGCCAACAGAGCCAAGAGCACACCAGACTGTTACTTTTTCTGAGTGTAGAGGACGCTGGTGGATAAGGTGTGGATGCTCTGGAGCCCAGTAACGTAGATTTTGCTTATTCACAATCCCGTTTAAATGAAAATGAGCTTCATCGCTCATCAATGAAATTTCATTTTCATTCTATCCCAAAATCACTTGCATTCTGTAAGCGAAGTCTTCTCGTACAGCAAAATCAGTTTCCTTAAGTTGTTGGACAATTATCATTTTGTAGGGATAGAATTTTAATTCTTTATGCAAAATTCGTCTAACCGATTCACGATTGATTCGTAACTCACTAGCATGACGTCTCGCTGACCATCCTGGGCTTCTGACTGCCGCTTGCTCTACCGTTTCAACATTTTCTGGTGTCGTTACTCTGCGTCTCGGGCCAGGTTGCTTCTTGTCCACTATGTTTCCAGTTGATCTGAAGTTTTCCACCCACCACCACCTAGCAAGTGTTCCATGAATGATTAGTGGAAAAATGGCGCGCAAAATATCTCCTGCGCGAAACATGCCGCGTCCCTTTAGTTTCCTTGCTTGCTGACTGCGGTAAAGGGTGTTGTTATCAAGTTACCTCATCGGAGTATATTAGCTACGCATGAGTTTACTGAGTTTTAATTTCTTGCGAATCAGAGCAGCACACCACGATTTCTAAAACAAAACAATATGAATTCAGTGTGCAGTTAATCAGGTAAAATTTTGGAACATGCTGTTAGGATGAAGTGAAGGAACTTGGTACGCCAAGACCTTATGTAAACATGAACAAGGAAGAAAAAACAGAGTAAATCTAGGCAAGGTATACACGCAGTTTCAACAGAGCATGTACAATGCAGCTGAATGGTTGTGTGCGCTAAGTCACTTACAATGTATCAATACGGTGTGTGAATTACTGTGCCGGTTGCTCGGGTTGCTCATGTCGGACAATCACAGCATAAGGCAAATGGCGTCATGGAAACGTAACTGTTTGGTCATGCGAACACATAAACGCCGCGGTTTGAAGTTTGGAAATGGAAATACCAAAAACATTAAGCATACAGCGAAGCCAACATACACCGGACATTAAAGGCCTCTCCAAAACGCGTCTTTTTCCGATTCGTGGTAAACTGTCAGGAAACGTGACGTTGGTGAAATAAATAAGCTACCTATAGATTTCATCTTGGAGTTAGCTTTAGATGTTATTTAGTAGTTGATTATGAAACGGAAAGAAGATACAGTATGTAAACATTTGGTGGCTTGGTGGCTAGTGCGTGATGTTACCAAAGCTAGTGCCATCAGTTCCGTAGTGTATTTTTCTACCTCTAACATGAAAATGATGAAGGAATACGCTTTATTGGATCATACAGGAACTCTCCGTTGGCGTCTTACGTAGTGCAGCATATTTGCTTCCATGCTTCTAACGCAAACGTACTTCCACAGCAAATGGAAGAACGTCTTACAGCAAGTCAGAAAATGTTTGTAAGGAAGCAATAAACTAATGAAACGAACATAGTAAAAGTTAATCGTGAAAACAGAGATTCAGTTTACGGGATTTTCTGTTTTGGGCAAATGAAGGCGACTGTCTGGATGCAAATTGAAACTAATAGTTAACGTGATCAGGAGTGCTTTTAGTAAAATCAACGATGATTTTAATGTATCTGAAACAGAAAGGCTTACGGTTGGTAAATATGACGTATTTCGACTTCTTTATGTAAGATATAATGTGAAAAAATTAAAAATATTCGCAATTAATTGTGGATACAGAAACAAGTAAAGCTCAGTGAAGAAGATGGATTGTAGGTTGCAGTTATGACTGCATAATTGTGAATTATAGGTGGGCAGAACTTTTAGCCGATATTATGGATGATACATGGTTCAACAAATCTGTCTGGAGCATTACAAGGGACACAAAGAGATGTAGAGTATAGCCATATAGAACATCGCGAGCTGAAATCACAAAACGTACCGAAAGAGCAAGAACGCATAATATACATGACCTTGACCCGTGGAAACGTCTAGATAAGTCCTGTATCAAACGTTTGATTGATGCAGCTGTTCATAACGACGACAACGATGTTCAGTTTCATAATTATTACGTTTTATCCTCTCTCCTTACATCACCGCTTCCATCCTTCCATTATGTTCGAATGGAAATTCGGTAAATTTCTACCTCTGTAAGATTGTATCAAGCGTATAGCTGCCTTACTGTGTTTGCTACGAGAGAGGAGTTGGAGGTGACGTTATCTTTGTCACGCTTTACCTCCTGTGCGCTCTAAAGATAGGTTGGCATGTTGTCATTGTTTGACAGAGTTCGATGGGGCCCGAGAACCCAGCATGGAGAGCCGTAGGGTGGTTTAACCGGCATAAATTCCACTGAAGGCAGATTCTCCTTTTTTTGAAGGCAGCTCCATTTTTAACCTTATCTGGTATAAGGTCAGTAATCTATACCACTATCAGTTGATTTCGTCTGTTTTCTAGCGTGTACTCATATGCGTAAATGTAGACCGCCATACTCTAATGGTACATAAAAACTTAAATCTCCCATTTTAATACAGTATGTTACAACTGTGATAGTAAATACCACCGATAACAACACTGCATATTCGTCAACGTTTCAAAATAAAGTTACTGCCATAGTGGGCTACAATGTAAACATTAACATCATAATATATCGCATAGGAAGTTACTGTACGAAGGCTGAAGAGAAAATGTGCAGTTTACAGTATAAAGGTATTCCGAGTCGTACCGATAAACAGTCACCATTGCCCAACTGATGGCACTACCGGTAGGATAGCTATGAGGCATCTGGCACACGGTAAGTAGGCCTTACGGTTAGTGCCATACCCCGCTTACGTTAGTACTAGTCGTGTGACGTAGAACGTCCCAGTTGCCTTAAGTGCAAGTTGAGTTACGTGCACACACATACAACAAACACACGCACACACACACAAGTCTGAGCGTAGGATTTTCCAGCCGTTAATAAGAAAACAGTGAAGCTGATGTGTTGGCAGAAGAGCCAACACCGTGTAGCTAGAGGAGGCTGAAATGCACGCGTTTAAGCTCACGCAAACTGGCGTGAGGTCTGGAACAGGCCAATGTAATTAATATAGCCAATAAGGTACGTTGCTTCTGGAATACTTAACTTTAATCCATAATTGGTGTACATCGCTCTTGACGGTACATGTTTTGCAATCTCAATATAAACTGGTAGTGGCGCCTTGCTAGGTCGTAGCAAATGACGTAGCTGAAGGCTATGCTAACTATCGTCTCGGCAAATGAGAGCGTATTTGTCAGTGTAGCATCGCTAGCAAAGTCGGGTGTACAACTGGGACGAGTGCTAGGACGTCTCTCTAGACCTACCGTGTGGCGGCGCTCGGTCTGCAATCACTGACAGTGGCGAGACGCGGGTCCGACGTATACTAACGGACCGCGGCCGATTTAAAGGCTACACCTAGCATGTGTGGTGTCTGGCGGTGACACCACAGAAGCAGTATGTACTACCTAGAGCTTGTTTGTTGTAACCTAATTAGCACCCAAATTAATTTCTGAAATTTTATTTCCACGTCGAAATTATGAGAATTACTGTTCTAAAACATTGAATAACACATGTGACTCACTTTATTGACACTAGTGGTGCAACTTGCAGTAGAAGGTACTCCTGACGATGAATATGGTTCGATGTTGGCACCCAATTTGACCCAAGGCTTATGGAGCGTCAAATTAACTGCCACACATTGTTTCTGCGTCTAAATCGTTTACGTTATGTGACAAAATGAGTAAATATTTGTTCTATAACAGTAGAAAAGATACTTAACTCACAGTATTGACACAACTGCTTTAACCAACGAACACGTAATTATATCTCTCAGCTTCAGCCAAGTATTTTAAAGGCCAGAAGAAACGAAGCAAACAATTATGTTGTACCCCATAGTCGGTCGTCTTCTTCCCTGTACCCTACTTAGCGCATAAACGCGAATACAGTTTTATCTTTGCACCCAACTTTGTGAGAGGCGAAATTCAGCACAGATCTTGTTCTCTCATCGGTTGACAGAAGCAAACTGAGCAGCTTTTGAGTTGATCTAAGTACCCACGAAACGATCTTGTTAGATTCGACGATTCTGGTAATTTATCTTGCGAATTACGAAAATATGCCGTTTAAATCATACACTAGATTATAGATGTCTCCACAACGTTTCATTATATTGCCCTTTGTTGTGCTAAAGTTGTGCGGATAACTGTGTAGATCTTGGAGCCAGCTGTTGGTATATTTAGTACTTGGTTATGAAAATGAAAGGACATACATTTGGTAATCTTTTTGGAGAGCCCTAGTGCCCTATATACAACCAATAAAATTCAGACCCATCCTATCTCCGTAGCATCAGCAACGTAAGTCCTGGTGACCTATGTCAAAAAGAAATAAAAAGCAATATTATTTGGCCAGTAATGTCAATTACGTTTTTGTACTGTACAACGTGATAAATTATCGTAATTGTGTTTAATAACGTCCCACCTGCCCCCAGTGAACTTTCTGGCTTACGCCACAGCTAATTTTGTAGATCTCAGATCTTGCCAAGTGTTCCACTTTATTATTTGTGTGGTACGTCAACATGTCCAATACGCATTCTGTACAGAAGCTGACATTGAGATTTAAATGTTTCTTCCTGCGAGCTTTTACCCATGTACAACACCGAGTTCTAATTGATAATTCTCCTTACTTCATCTCCTTTAGCAAGTATCATCTGCAGTTCTACTTTTCTTTCATTTATCAACGTACTTTCTATTATTTGTGGACTGAAAGCTTTGTTGTTGTGCTACAGTCTGGAACGGAGTGGCAGTGCGGTTCTAGGCGCTACAGTCTGGGGCCGAGCGACCGCTACGGCCGCAGGTTCAAATCCTGCCTCGGGCATGGATGTGTGTGCTGTCCTTAGGTTAGTTAGGTTTACGTAGTTCTAAGTTTTATTAGACTGATGACCACAGCAGTTAAGTTCTATAGTGATCAGAGCCATTTTTGAAAGCTTTGTTTTGAGCTACCTGTCGCCTGATTCGAATTTCATTACCTACCTCATGGCATTCTAGTGAAATGCTAAAGGGCACTCCACCGTACATTGTACCTATTATCCATGAACTGAAATCATTATTTAGAACTACCTGCCGCCAAGTTCTTTATCTCGTAGCTTTCTAATGAAATATTAATAACTCGACGTAGCCTGGAGTGAATACGTGCATTTTTGTGTATGTTTGGGTGACCTGAGTTATTACATGCTATGAAATTCCTTGTGGTATCATTACTTTACATCCAGAGTTTATGCTGTTGCGTAACATTCGATGTTTTAACTATTAGGAAGCTGATACCTTCGGTGGGTCTCATTTTACGCTGTAAATTTCATTCTGTTATGTAAGCTACTAACCTGCCTGTCCCGATAGCCGGGAGTGTTAGAGCCTCTGCTTGTGGAACGGCGAGGTGAGCCTGCCCCAGATCGAATCTGCCCTGCAGATTAACGGCGCTGGTGTACGCCGGACAGTCTGTATGTGGATTTTCAGGTGGTTTCGCACATACTAAAAGGTAAATACTTATTCGCAAACATTTAGAAAATTTTCGCTCTCTTTCCCACGAACACTACACGCAGATATTTGGGCTATATTTATTCCTTACCGGAGGGGTGGGGTGGGGTGTGGGGGTAGGGGGGAGGGGTGTAACGGTGTGACAGGAGAACACCTGATCACACTTAAATCAACAATGGCACATTCGTCAGTAGCCACAGCGGCCATGCGCCGATGCAGAATAAAGGCAAATGGAAAAGAAGAAGCTATTGACCTGGGTATACATGGTGTCTCCATGCAGTTATAACAGCGTCTCATTTACATAATGGTGGTAATGTACTATTTTATCAGACATCTCACTGTAGTTTTTTTCATTTTGCTGATTTTAATCGTTCATATTGTAGTATCGCCTTCATTCAGGCGATTTGACGAGTACTAAAACATGTTAAATCAAACATTCACGAACTACATGTATGGTAACTCCGGTGTGCCATGACCACGTAGACTCAGTCAGGGGCAAATCCAGTATCGTGTTCTTCAGGACTTAAGCATTCTCTTATACAGGTGACATGACATATTTTGATGTTGTATAGGTGCTTTACATCACTTTTGTAGAATCTTTTGTATTTTTGCTTGGTAGTACTATTTCTTCAGACTGATACAGCACGTGGCATGGGCTGTGTGATTTTTCGGATGATATTTGACCAGCATCTGCCTTTTTAAGAATTATAATTGTACCTTTGCTTTTAAATGTTACGAAATATATCTAGAGTGGACTTTTGCTTGACCTTCTTTTATTGTTAAACACTGAATATTTACCAGTCAAAATTTAAACCATTTGAAATGTTTCTATTGCCTTCAACTACCCACTTCAAACTAATAATATTGCAAGGCAGCGAACCAATTTGCCTATGTGCATTAAGACAGTTGCAGCAGATGGTTCCACATATCAAGGTACAGAGACTGATAAAAGCACCACATGAACTGCCTAAACTAATTGAAACTGTATGTGCCAAGGTCAACTTTATAAGATTTCAGTCACTCTCACTTAAAATTACTTATCAGCGGCAAGTACATCCATAATAATGTCTTTATTTTATTCACTTTCCCCAACTAAGGACAGAGCTTGAACTTATTTAGCACTCTTTTTCCTCTCAGAGTCTCATAATTCGTTCACTGTTTCTTTTTGTTTCCTTCTGTCCACCCTGGATTTTGTAGAGCTGACTTCTAAGAGTATTTCATGTTCTGTAGATTAAAGTTCTGAATTTACATCTAACATGAATAATTTCTTCATAAACTCCATGTTTTGTAGATCCTCATTAACTTCGATTATCTAGTTGTGGTCTTCCGCCGATGAGGTTACATTCTGAATTTATTTTGTGACGCTGTTATTCTGCGTTCTACAAGGAAGACCTAACCTTTAACCGCAGTTTTCTGATGAGTTTGTGGTGCCTCGAGTAACATAATTCCCTGCGATTTCTTTTTCATTTAAGTGTCACCTTCGTATATTGGCCCAGACATACCGGAAAAACTGCTTTTCATGATTTGATGTTCATATTTTATTTGGGACAACGCTCCAGTTACTGTTGTTCCACATCCGTACAGGGCTTTTGTTTTAATAACTCTTTTAAAATTCCGTAATTTAGTGATACAGATCTTAGGCTGTATTTGTTCCAGGTGAGTCCCCATGCTCAGTCTAACTTTGCAACGCTTTCTTTACCAGCTTTCAGATTTATCACCGCCGGTTCACTACTTTCCCTGGGTACCAGAAATTGCACTTGGGCGAGGATTCCAAGTACGACGATTAAACAATAATAGTTGACCTTTGGTCTCTTCCCTTCCCTATACAGCGTTCTCGTATGAATTTTTCAGGCCAGTTTATGCCACTATTTCGTCGAGTTCTCCACAGGCTGGCTAATTCTGCACTTTTACTGGATAGTACTACAATGTATTCTACTGTGTTTCTGTAAAAAAAACGTATTTCTGTGACAACATTCAGATTTGATTTCATTACTGTAAAGGTACTTCGACATGTATATATTGCAATGATATTACTCTTATGTGTATTCTTTCTTTTGTCACTATGATCTTTGACGAACTTGTAACTCTGATGTTTGGGTGCGTAAGCGGTTATTAGAGAGTGTAGTTTTGGTCGTCATGTTTTAAAAGACGCAAATTGTAGTCAGTTTATGAAATGTGAACTTTAACAATGAGGAAGATATTTTCAAGTATGTTTTATATTGTGAAGTGATGTTTTGGAACGAGTTACGTGATATTGCAACAAAAGTAATAAAAAAGAAGTGTAAGTTAAATTCGGAGTGCTTATTACTTTTTTACATCACCATTGTCCTAACTTGCAAATGTTTAATCTTTAAGGATGGTTTATGAAACACATCTATAAAACTTTTGATTATCGCAGAATAACACCTAGGTCTCTTTGTATCTGAGCTTGGAATCATCACTACCTAGATTTTCGACGATTGAGCCATGAGTTCACAACGAGACCAGCGTGGGAAACACGAAAAAATGAGTGCCTAGTTTATCCATTATTTCAAGAAACGACTTTGTTAACTGTACTCTAATGACACCTGGCACATAATATAACTTTGTTGTTGCCCGAAATTGCAATATTTAGCAGCGTGAGCAACGCTACAATCATAATTAATTTTTGACCTTTGTTGTGGTAGGGTTGTTAGACCATTAAGCCATCAGTTCCTATTCCTTAAATAATCGAACCCCAGTGATTGTGATATCTCCAGAAAATGTTTCGTACAATGATATAATTTTGCATGTATATTAGTGGTATATGTGGATACTACCAGCGAATAGAGTCAGTACAAAATACGTAATAAATTAGAACTTCATGTCTCACACTAGAGTTTTACTGCACGATCTGTGTATATATATTAAGCCACAAACTTTTTTTTTGTGGAAACTGTCATGGAGCCAAGTTTTAAAATGGTTTGAAATTATAAGAAAAGGTTGTTGAAAGTCGCTAAGTTCTCTTATTCCCAAATACTGGATCAATACAGTCTGAGAAATTTGCGTATCATGAATTACGCCCAAGAAATGAAGTACAAAGAGAATGTTGAATCCTATTTAGTGTCACCCACCCCCAAAAAAAGTTTAGAATATCTAAAATAATGTGTGTGATACCTAATCTGTTCTCAGTATAGAGAGTTGCATGACTGCATCCAGCATCTGCTACGAGCCATGCATGAAGCTGACTGGTTCCGACGTCAGCAACACAGTAACAATGCTTTCTTTCTGTTGGTCGGTCTTGCTCCATTACTCTCGTCTACTATGGTTTCATTACCACTTTGTGCATTATTCGCTCCTTTTGTAGATGATTTTTATGGCTTGAGTGCAAATCTGTCCAATGAAGTTGAAGGAGCCAGTATTTGAAAGTTACTCTGCTGTAAATGTCTGTCACCTTTACTTCAACCTCTTCCAGACTCTGTTTAATCTCTCGCATCACACGTGGTCTTGCTTATTTGTGCGAGACGTACTGCGGTATCACATGCATTTATTTGACCTCGCCGGTTATAAGGAAGTGTCTTCGAAGACCACAGAGGTTCTGTCCGAGTTTTCTCTTCTTATCTTCTACAGAAACCATGTCCTGTCGCTTGCAGTATCTGCACTGTCATTCTACTCGCACTGGTCGTGGCCGTAGGATGAACTGTACTACTCAGTCTCTAGACGGCACAGTTCTCTTCCCTCGCATCAGGGTCTAACGTCGTCAGTTCATTTGAGCTCTTGCAGTATAAACATGGCTGCGCCAATGACGAACAGCGTTGTCGTCTTCAGGTGTGCCAAGAGCTGAAATCCATAGAAGACTATCAGCACAATACGGGATCAATATTTTGGCACGGCAAAGTGCTTACCTCTGGATTCAATAATTCCAAAGCCATCGAATGAGCTTAAGGATAATGCAATGATGTCAACAATGACTTTACTTTGATGAACCGACGTGTGACTGTTAATGAAGTTGTAAATCAATTTCACATTAACTATGGCTCCCTATAGAACATCACAAGCATAACAGGCTCAGATTCCTTAAATACCTATAATGGGTCCCAAAAACAAGCGCAATATTTGTGAAAATCTGTTTGCAGCAAAAGCACCGTCGTGCTACTGGCGATGAAATGGTTTTGAAACGAAACGCCACCAGCAATGAAACGTGGGTTCGTCAATTTAAACCGCAGGGAAAACACCAGAGCGTGGAACAATAACTCCCTGTATCTTCAGTGAAATTTAAATAAAGTGCTGTGTCTCTGCAGGTAGAATAATGCTCATAGTTTTCTGGGAACGCAGAAGCTCCGATTTTGGTAGCTGGAAAAGCGTTCAACAGTAATAGTCAACGTTACGGTGATGTATTTCCCAACAAGTTGAATTCTACAATGTAGACAAACATGGAGACATATTGTCACTGTTATTCCCTCAGATGACATTGTGTGTCCACATATCGCCGCCCACGCCAGAAAGATTTTCCTGAATACGTTTTTCTAGGTACTGGAATATCTAGAATAGCCTTGATCGCAACCCGTCGGATTGTTTTTCAAGGTGGTTTAAGGTACTTTAATAGGCCACTGATTTACCCGATGAAATAGAGAAGGATACGGTGTCTACTTGGCTTGTTACTGGATATAAAATCCATTTCTTCCGAGACTAGTGAAAACGTTGTGCACCGATGAACCACGTAGGTTGAAATTCAGGGTAACAATGTCGAGAAACAATGTCACTGCTAGTTTGTACTGTATTGGCGGAACTCTTTTTTGGATATTAGATACCAGCAAGCTTCCTTCCCAGCCAGATTCTTTAAATAATCGTGCTGCGTTGTATAAAACAGCTGCGTATTTTGCGCTGGTGCTTAAGAAATAGTAGCGTTTCACACATTTCAATGCTTATGACGTCAGTCTCCTGAACTATATGTCGTACAACAATGGAATTTTGCTGGTGCACTTAGTGAGTACTGTCTACATAGTGTGTTGGGAACAGAGGTAAGTGTAAAGAGGTAATAAAACGTCATTCCTGCTGCTGAAGTTTTACCGCATGAACAGAGAAAATGAAATACACGATGAAACTTTTTCTTCTAACCTCCGATTATCATCCCTCATTTCCCAGGTCACTGTTATTGACTTCGGTGTCAAATTTCATTCCTAATTTCCCACATCTCTGCTGCTAATTTCAATGTTCACCAATGGCTCGTAAGTAAGGGATACGAGTGCTTAAAGAACAACACACCAGATTCCAACGGTTGAACGACAGCTAACCGATCTCCTCCACTTTCGATAAAGTATGACCAAACTATGACCGTTCTCATCGTCCATGATGTTCTCAGGAAGTCGTCACCTGAGGAAAGGACCTCTTCATTATCGCCTCCCTCCTTCCGAAATGAGTAAATAACGGCATGTAGAAACAACAAAGAATGGCAAGCAACGGACAACAGCTCTATAACAATAAGTAGACGTGACAGTGACATGAAAACATTAAATCCGTCCGAAAACAACACAACGCGAAATTCCATAAAGCAAATATCACGAATAAATGTAACTCCAACATGAGTCTAACAATATAACTAATTACGTGACCTCAGAGCATGAAGTATGTTTTGAGCCTTGCACACAGTAACCACTAGAGTTGTATTCTTGCTACCTAAAGCTCATTTGCGTACCGGTCAATCGAAGCCAACTGTCGTACCGCATCCGCCGTACCCTTGAAAGGTTTAATCCGACTGTCGCGCATAACAAACGTTTTGGAAGAAATCTGTACGTCAGTGCTAACTGGTGTGGTCATTTCCACGAGATGATACGCCTTTCCCTTTGGTGAACAGGAGTTAGTCCCTAATACCCAATACCGTATACGATACTCTGGTAGTCTTCCCATGTGTCTGTTCTACTGTTCCTGGCGTTTCATAACCTTTATGTTCGCCTTTTCAGTATTTTGTGCCTACTATCAGTGAGATCTGCTTAAAAATGGTTTGAAATTATGCGTATTGTTAGTTCGAAGGTACTAAGCTCAGTCATTTTCAGACACCGGATGAATATTATCTGAAGAATTTACGAACTATATACACAGTTTCTTTAATTATCTCTGCTTATCGTGTTAAATGTTTAACGTGAAATTATACCTCTTAATGAGTGCATTATGGCAGCATATTAATTGGAATTCAGTGATAACGTTGTGAAATACTGTAAGTCATTTTCTTTTCATTTTTCTCTAGGAAGCCGTTGGAGTGAATGAATCGCGGTAAACATTAGTTGTTCAGTAGTGTAGACAAATTTGAGACAAACTGAAAATTATTGTTGGCCATAGGTGACTACTGTGGTGCATTTTAAGAAAGCTATGTGTTCTGGAGCAACCCAAATCATTCTGCAGTAAAAATAGCCGCTCTCAGTACTTTTAAATATTAATTTAGGAACGGAAACAGCATCTTGGAATCGATTCTGGTATGTGGACATCTCGAGCCAGAAACTAACTATTGGAATTCACTCAACGAAACATTAGCACAACAATAAATCCAACTTTTTTAGCAGCAGCTACTGCTGTCAAGCCGTAACACAGCACGCCACACGGAAAAAAATATGGTACTGACTATTTCTCACGTTTTTCCTAGCTTTGTAATATAACATTTTAACGCAGTGGAATACGCAAATAGAATTGTTTGGAAGGAGAAAGTTTTTCCTGCTGCGAGCTGCATTTACGCGAAGGGAAATCGACCATGAAAGAGAAAAAGAGTCCTGGAGGACAGCGTATAGGGAAAGGACGGGGGGTTGGTTGGTCGGTCGCCGGTGAGGGGGGAGGGGAGGGGGAGCGGTGGCTGGCTCTCACGGGAGAGTGCTCACACGCCTTGGGGGCGCACAGGTCTGCGGGAGTGAATCTGAATACCTGAATGCATGAATGACAAGGGGAGGCGCTTCGAGCTGAAACCTGTCTCCCTGGGAGAGGGGGAAGGAGGAGGCACGGCGGCCCCCACCTTTCTGCCACTCCCTCCCCCAACCCACCGACCATCCTTCAACAGCCCTTTCCAATACAGGAGGTAGCGCGCTTTTTTGTCGTACCTGGATCGGCACCGTCTCAAGAGAAAACACCGTCCCTGTTGGCGGGAGCATAGCCTGTCTGCCTATAATGCCGGCTTGTGCAGCGCTCAAGCGTACCGGAACTCTACCTAGTACAGGGTATCCCGACACTGTCCGGGCCTTGTTCATGTTACAGTATGTCTGGGATAATAACTAATATGTCTGTATTACTAGTGAACTAAGTACCTCTGCGATGCCAAAGATAGAGCTTTCCCAGCGACACTGATGCAAATTGGTCACAGATGGCTCCACTCCAGGGGTTGGGTGTGATACGGGGTCGTATCTTTAATGACCAAAGGACTTGTGGACAATCCGTTTTCTTATCTGGAGAAATGTTAATCGAAACTGACGCATCCAAACACGACTGCGTGACATCTTAAATACAGTGTCATCGTTTGAAAAGCGTATGTGCCAAAGCTAGGTTGTTTCCTCGCAACGGAAAGACCAGAAATGATAGTCGCTGCCAGCCACATAGACGAATGAGCGACACCGGCGTAGCCACAGCTACAAATGTGTAGCTACGCCACCTCAACGGCTCTTCTACTTCAGACCGAGCACACTACCGCTCAGCCCACTCCGTCATCATCGACTTCGACAACACCATCGTCTTACTGTAGGCTCTGGAGGTCGCCGCATCAAACCTGCGTCCGGCCGTCCTGATTTAGGTTTTCCGTGATTTCCGTAAATCGCTTCAGGTCAATGCCGATGTGGTTCCTTTGACAGGGCACGGCCGATTTCCTTCCCATTTCTTCACCAACCCCAGCTTATGCTCCGTATGTAATGACCTCGTTGTCGATGGGATGTTAAATACTAATCTCCTCCTCCCCCTCCTTACAGCAGCCCAGCTGTGCGATCGATGTGTCAGGTAGAACACTTCGTGAAAGTTATTGTTAAATTTATTTTGTCTGTATCAAATGATATGTTAATGTTAAGAAACCATTTTAAATGCTCATGAGATTCCTGTGGAAATGGATCGTACAATGTTATGCAATTCTTCTTATGTTTGTTTTAACAAAGTGGAATAATAGTTTATATGTTACAGTATTCACTTGGTCTCCTTCCAGAGCAACGTGATGAATCCACCGTTATACCGACGAGTGTATTTTCTTCCAGTACAGCAATAAGTAAATGTACAAAAATAACCATAAGAAAATTTTGTCTCATGCATATTGGTAGGAAAGGACGTCGAAGATATGCAATTTGGCCACGCTACAGTCCCATGTACAACAAGTACTTCCATTCAATAGTGTGGTACTGTGCTGCCCATTTGGTGCAATGGGTGGAAAAATGGCTCTGAGTGCTATGGGACTTAACATCTATGGTCTTCAGTCCCCTAGAACTTAGAACTACTTAAACCTAACTAACCTAAGGACATCACACAACGCCCAGTCATCACGAGGCAGAGAAGATCCCTGACCTCACTGTGAATCGAACCCGGGAACCCGGGCGCTGGAAGCGAGAACTAAACCGCACGACCACGAGCTGCGGACCAATGGGTGGAGCTTTGTATTAGAATACTCTAGTTCGGGAGTTCTATTCTGAATATAGTAGTAGTTTTTTTACTACCTACCATTCCCCTATTTGATATAGCGTCTGATTCCTTAAACATTATACAGCAGCAGGTCTTGTACAAAAGAAGTGCAATAACTTAGTACTGACGCAGCAGCGAGAGCACATTGTTTCTCATTATTCCACATTTGACGAGCTATCCACCACTGAGGTTGTGTTTTATGACATCGGAGTTCACATAACTTCAATTGACTAGATTTATAGGGACAATTGAAGGAGCACTTTTAATCAACTCCGCTGATGACTGTGCAAGAACTTGCAACGCCCTCCATGCTGCTGTGTTACCTGTGGATTTTGCTATGCTGTGAAGTGTTTTGACCAGAATGATCCAGAGAGTCGCTAAATGTTTGCAGATCCTTGGTTGCTCTGAATACTAGGTATTAGGTTTCGAGTAAGACATGCTGTCACTGGTAGTATATTTATAATACTGCAACTGACCACGGTCACTTAATGTTGCATTTGCCTTTAACTTGGGCTCATTGACACGTATTGTAGTTGTTTCCATCATAGGGTTGGTAATTTATTTTTAATTAATGTTTACCACCGTGAATATTTCTGACGTGTCTGGCGTATAATTATGTTAAACGTCAAAAACAGGGTAGTTCTAGAAATAGTATCGCTTAAGAAACGGTGTATACTGTAAAATTAAGAGCTTTATCAAAATTATAAAATAAAATACGAGAAATAAAACTCTCTAAATTGAGTTTTCTGGTACACACCATCAAAATAACGAATGCAGATACCTCTCGTATATGTTGTTATAGGGTTGCCATATTATTTTTGTTTAACGTCCGTTTTCAGTTGCCAAAGTGCCTTTCCTCGTTCCATTCTCTACCAAAAAAAAATTGGACGGCCATGTTAAACCGTGGGTAGATAGCTCTGGCAAATCCTGAGGTCTTGAAAGAGAGAGGAAAAAACTGATCTGTAGGAATCAACAAAAAATTCCGCCAGCAAGAACCTCGAGAACCTCAGCAACTTGATAACTACCAGGAGGCAGTATTTAACGGGTCTCATATACACGTCATGTTCATTTGATATCTTGTTGCGACTCGTCACATTTCTCACAAACTTCTACGAGCTTATGTAATACGATATGAGCTTTATCATCGCATTCAAGAATTCCCAGCAAACTCGAATGAAAACTGTTTTCTGTGTTAAAGGAGACAATCGTCATATGTGGAAGGAATTTCTGGTATGTAACTATTCTGTTACACTTCTCTGTGTGGACTGTTCGGAAATATGCGTTACAAACGTCTAGGACCTGTAGAGTGAATTGAGTACATAATATTTTGATTACGAACCCACGTCCGGAAACTTACCGTTTCCGTTCTACAACGGTTTCAGTTCAGATATTTAAGAGGTCTTCTTCTTCTCCTTTAGGAACTGAATTCGGCGTAATGTAATACAGTTATTAGGTAACAATTAGAAAGGAAACAAAACGAAGCATCCATTTATCACTTAAGCACATTTCTTTCTATTAACACTTAAACATTATTTTTACATTATTAAAAAAAAAAAAAAAAAAAAAAAAACATTTTACGTGCGGAACATTACTGATGTATTACATCAGTGGCTCGATGTGGTGACCACCCATTTTGATACAGACTTTGTACCTACGAAGCATGTTCTGGTAACCGTTCTCGAGCCCACCTGGTGTCTCTTCAGTTTCTAGTGCAACGGCCAGAACTCGTACCATCAGATTGTTCCTCTGACTCTACAGTAGTCTCGTATATTAAACTTATCTTGCGACAGTATAAAAAGTAGTCCATAGGAGTTAAGGCCGGCGATGACGGCGGAGACACAGTTCGACCACCTCGGCCTATCAATCTTTCACCATATCGTCTGTTGAGACGCCTCCGAAACACACGTGAGAAAGAAAGTGGTGCAGCATCATGCTGAAACCACATTTCCTGACGAACATCCAGTGCCACAGCTTCCAAGAACGGGTCCACTAGAATTTAGAAGGAGATGAATGATCCTTGTGTTCTTCCATCTTTCCATGGCACGTTTCCTGAGCGTGGTGTGGAGCCAATATTTTTTGTAATCGACAGTGTTTGGGCGCGATGGGACTCTAGCATCTCGTTGCTGTCTTTTATTGCTTCGCTTCCATTTCGTTTTTCCGCGGTTGTTTAGGGTTGGTCTTTTATAAAGCTCTTTCGTTTCAACTCCCGCCCGTAGTGTACCCACTATCGATTGCGAGTTCTGTCTTTGGTGTACTTGGAAACCGTAGGATGGTAACACGACCGACTCACGTGTATACTGCAGTAGACTCTTTGGCCTGTACTATTTATAGGCGAGCGCGGTGACTCTGGAGGAGGTTGTCGCGCAGCGGCCATCGTGTCTGCCCTGGTGACGTCGATATCCTGCCTTCGGCGTGCGGGTGTTGTTATCTAACCCGCACTTCTACCCATGGAGGAACGCCGGCCTGGTTGGGCCCCTCTGTCCATTCTTCACTGGTTGTCCGCGGGAGGCGGATGGCAGTCTAATCATCGCCTGCGTCGACGAAGGCCAACAAACAGTAACCATCGTGGGGTGGAGGAGCCGCCGTTCGGCGAGGGTTTGCGTCCGGGAGCAGTTCGGCTGGGTCGGTGTCTGCCGGGACGACTGGGGACGGCTCAGAATTGTGCATAGCAGTCCCGGACAAACGGCGAAATGCGCCGAGGGAAAGAAGAAAAGAAATTAAGTGTGAATGTTTCAAGTTGATCGTCCTTTGGGATTGAGTTCATCCAGTCGTCTTTCCCACCTTGTGGCCACCGCTGTGGCAATCCTGTACACTGGTGCAATTGTGACAGTGCAGATTCCTCCACGCATCGTTGCTAACCGGTGTAGTGGTGTATTTTGGTAGTTATTGGTGTACGTTTGCACTTCTATGTTTTGGTTGTTCATCCTCCCGCACTGTGGTTGCAGAATTTCGGGTAAGGAGTTAGTTCCTTGTCTCCAAAGATCTAGTGCTGTATTATTAAGGTTAATTCTAGTTCAGTCTAGTGTTCTGTTAATTCCTGGGGATATGTGTCCGTCATACTATTTGCGCTGTATTTATTCTAAGTGAGTTGCACTGACAGTAGTTGGGGAATCGAGTCCCGTCACGGAGCTGATAAGGGGTCACATTGGTTTCGGCTTGTCAGTTGGAGGGTGTTGCCTTAGAGGTTTGTTAACATTGGCATGTTAGCGTTGTCCAGCGCTACCGGTACCTAAAGAAGAACATTGTGCTGATTAGGGAATGTTGTTACATGTTCTTGTTTTCATTTCGATACTTGTATTTGTGAAGGCAACCGCATGAAGTAAGATCAGTTCTGAAGCTATGCTGGATCTTGCGCTCGTGGTGTTTTTGGTTTTGTTTTGATCCCGACTATTTGGGTGTCAGGAATATGGAACTTTGTTAATCTTTGGCTTGAACAGCGGATACGCGGCTAGTTTAGTACGTGTGTAGTGCCATGGCGTCCTCGTGGAGGCGTGCCCGCAAGATTGCTATTGCGTCTACTCAAAGTGTAATTTCCACCTTACTAAAAGCCCCTTGATAAAAGGGAGCAAGAAAAAAAGACTTTAGAAATACCTTCTATTTGCATTAACTATCTTACCTGTCGCTTAAGTAAATATCTGCCCAGTGATTAAGCTAATGGGAGCATCTATCCTAAAAGCAACTAGCGCACTTCTGTTATGGTGGCCCCCGTGCCTCTTTTGCTCCGAAAGATTGTATAAACAGGCTTACATGCTGCGTATCGAACTTCTGATGTTGTTTTTTTGAGTGATTGTGGATTATTAATATTGATTATAGTGCAAACGTTTGTGTTTTACCAACCGTGCTTATAAGTTATTAATGTGATTGGCTGGAATGTAGTACGTAAGTTTTAGGACCATAGGTTGTCCAAGTAGAAATTTTGAAGCCATGCTGTGTTGTGAATTCATGTATTTATGTTTTAAATTGCAATGAGAATTTAAATGTGATAAACCCACGCTTTGTGATTAATAATTAAAGATTTAAGAGTGCGTTCACTTAGCGCTTACTTATGTGTTGTGTTATTATTATTTTAAAAAATTATAAAATGGTTCAAATGGCTCTGAGAACTATGCGACTTAACTGCTGAGGTCATCAGTCGCCTAGAACTTAGAACTAATTAAACCTAACTAACCTAAGGACATCACACACATCCATGCCCGAGGCAGGATTCGAACCGGCGACCGTATTTAAAAATTATAATAGGCGTTTTAGTTTCTTAAATTAAAGCCTTTCCTGTTCGAAAGTGGTGGCCCTCCCATTTTGAGCAATTTTAAGCATCGAAGCAGGATTTACGTAGTTGGTGTTATGTATTGTATGTTACGAATAAATTATTTATGTGTTAAATCATGTCTGATATGTCAATTCCTTGGCCCCGTCCACGCCTTGGTCGTAGTCTTTTAATATTAAATGATCAGACCACCGTTCCAATCAAGTATGGGGTACGTGGTACCTTGAGTGAAAGTAGGTATGGGCCAATCACATGAGCGTCCAGAATACCTGCTCACACGTTAATACCGAACCGGTGCTGAAGTCACTGAACATGTGTGGCACACGGGATTTCATTTGCCCAGACTCGGCTGCTTCGCGAGTTCAGACCACGTCGTGGTAACAGGGGTGTGTCGCTACTGCGATAAAGGAACCAGGTGCATTAGACAAAGCGTTGTGGAGAATCGGTTGTATCCATAGCGTGTACCCTTTGTAAGTGGTACGGATATAATTGTTGCTTACTCAGACGATAGTATGACTAACGCCCATTGGAAGCACAGTTGTTCGACTAATCGTCGACGTGTTCTCTCCAGCGCGATGCAGTTTATCCTCAAATTCGGACGTGCAGCATTGGCACGGAGCACCTCAGTCCTGCCTCCTCACGGTGACGCTACCTGTTTCTCGGAGCCACGGCGTAACTTGTGCACAAAGATTTTGCGATGGACTGCTACGTTGAGGGGAACGTGCGTGATACAGCCGCCTAGCAGCTCTTCCGGTACCTCTTCGTCATACACAGGGAGCACTCCTCTGTGTTACAGAGATGTATACCGAACAATGATTACTGTATTGGAGACGCGCATGCACTGAATAGGTCTCGCAACAGGGCAAACGTTAAAGGACACCAGGTGGCTGCCTGACGCAGTACACGTCATCTGGTCTACCTTACTGCATACCACGACAAACAACTCCTCTTTACGTCAACAAAGGTGGATGTATTACATATCTGAACTGACACCTTTGTGGAACAAATGGCTCTGAGCACTATGGGACTTAACTTCTGAGGTCATCAGTCCCCTAGAACTTAGAACTACTTAAACCTAACTAACCTAAGGACATCACACACATCCATGCCCAAGGCAGGATTCGAACCTGCGACTATAGCGGTCGCGCGGTTCCAGACTGTAGCGCCTAGAACCGCTCGGCCACTCCGGCCGGCTTTGTGGAACAGAAACTGTATATTTTCGGTCATGTATTCCTATCAAAATATTATGTACTCGCTTCCCTCTACAAGTCCTAGAAGTTTGTAACGGGAATTTCCGAACATAGTGTATAAATGATGCGGTCGATATCTTTGGTAGAACCGTGAGGAATTTCGCGGACGATGCTGTTTTCGGTACGAAAGTTGCAACCTCATCATGCTGTATCGAAGTCAAGCGTCCTGTTCACGATCGACGGTTGCTGCAGGAAATCTAAGATACGCTCAGAAGAAATATAGGTAGAAAAACTGCGCAGTAATCGGTGGAAACTGCGATTTTTGTTCGATTACCCGATTAGAGATTAAGCACTGAGAATATTAACAACCAAGAATTGTGTGTCATTTGAGTGTGCGTCCGCTGTCACAAACTGAAACAACCATATGGATTTAGCAGAATGAAATGCAGATGTAACACTTCGTTGAATGAATTATGAGGGAACGTAATTTACCAGTTTCAGTGCTATGTTACTATATCACTTCTGATTTATTCTGCAGTACTGCTCGCCAACCGGAACCCTTACCAGGTACAATCAAGAGGAGGCAGACAACATCCAAAGAAGAGCAGCATGTTTTGTCACTGGTTACAAGAATTGTAAACATGGGTATGTTGCGTGGATACTCTTCAAATTACAGCAGGATGCTGACGATCGCGCACAGGTTTTCGATTAAAAAATTCGAGATTATATGTTCCAAGAAGAGTAAGGCATCACATTAACCCATAAACAAAGCTCGAAATGTTAATGATACAAAGGTTGCCGATACTTTGGCTCATACGGTACCGATAAACTCTTTTCGAGCTCCATATACTAATGTAACAGAAAGTGAGAGAATTTGTAGTGGTACGCTTTCTCACACACAGTAAATTGCCATGTGTTGCGGTCTTCAGTCCGAACACTGGATTGATGCAATTCTCCAAGCTAGATTATTCTCTGCTTTTCTATTCATTTCTGCATAACGATATTAACCTACATCCACTTCGACTTTCTGACTGTGTTCGAGATTTGCTTTCCCTCTTCAATATCTGTTTCGCCCCCCCTCCCCCCCCCCCCTTCATTTCTTTTTCCATTACCAAGAAACGGGTCATTCGTTGATTCCTTAGGATGTGCCTCATCAACCCATTCCTTCCTTTAAGTGGTGGCATTAATATCTTTTTGCTCTATTCGATTCAGAACCTCCTCTTTTACTGTTCTATCTAGTCATCTAAGCTTCAGCATTATTCTGTAGCAACACATTTCGAGTGCATCTCCTCTGCGTATAGACCGCGTTTTAGTTTCATACAAAGCTTACTCCAGACAAATTCCATCGGAAAAGAGTTATTGACATTAGAAGTTAAGAAATTACACCTTTTTCAGAAATACAATATAGTCATTGCCAGAGCGCATTTCATATCGTATGTATTTTAGCCATCATCAGTTATTTTACTGTCCCAATAGTAAAACTCATCACTAACCTATAGCGCCTAATTTCCCACTTTTGTTCTGTCACGATCGCCAGGGACGAAATTTCATTTTCCTCGTTTTACTTCTGTCGATGCCCACCTTATAATCTCTGTTCAAGTCACTGTCCATTCGGTTTCACTGACTCTGACAGAGGTAGAATTATATCGGCAGAGATCATTGTTTATATTTGTTCTTCCTGAAGTTTAATACCCTTTACAAATATCTCGTTGGATTCTTTCACAACTTGTTGAAGGTTACATTGAATAATATCTGGGACTGGATATACTCTCTCATTCCTTTCTTCTGTTTCATGTTCATCAGCATTTGCAACTGCAGTCCGATTTCTGCGCCAAATATGACCATCGTTTTGATGAAATGTTCACACACGTTTCCCGTTTCCCATCTTCTGATGGTAAACAGAATGAAAGTTGTCGAACATTGTATCAGAAACAAGATATCACTTCCCTAACTTGGGACGTTTCGTCTTTCAACGTCGCTGAGAAAGACAACCTGCTGAATTTACAACTCATGACCACCTCATATCTGAATGATTACTGAAAAACACATACATCGTTAGGCTACTCAGATACTTTTCAGTGCGGAATAACTGTACTCAGACACAATCATGTACTTAGTTATCTACGATTAGATTCCCCCGTTCAGAAAAGAGGTTCCCACACATCAGCTGCGACGAGTAGAAGGGGAGAATGCCTCCCACATGGGCGGTCTTGGAGCCTCAGCAACAGCTGCGTAGGCGGGCTGAGTCGGCATCTCCGTTAGGAACCCCTCTGTTTGCCTTCCATTCACTCTCGCTGAGGACTCAGCGTTTTTTAATTGGCTCCTCGGAGGTACGAAGGAGGGGGCGGCTGGGAAGCTCGGAATATTTACAGCCACTGGTATTTCTCTGCAAGTGAGACTCGCCGCTCCTACTGACTTAATTTACAGCCTGCCTGACCACGGGCGTATTACTATCCTAACGCCGTGTGATATCCTCATAAATCCAAGGTAAGCAAAATAAGATTACCTGGAAAATATTTCGCACACGTTAAGACAGAGACCCAAGCATACTTCGTCCACATCTAGGCGAGAGGATTAAATTAAGCCGCCTACAATGAGGCATATGAAATATTTTCTGGGCAAATATAATGTATCGTACCCTGTACTTCCTGATACTAATCCAGTACTACGAATAGTATTAGCCATAGTTGCTAGTATTCACACAATTAGTCACTCTATTGCTTCTAGCAGACAAAAAATAACGAATTGTCTGGAATTCTGGAAGAACTACCGAATGTCACTAGCTCTCTGCTACGATAATTCAGGACAACGTCATCTATTGTCCCTCAGGTTTGAGAAGTGTTTCTTAGTGAATAAATGTATCTCGATTTTTCTTGCCTCCTGAGATCCTCTACAGTGCTCAACCTTTCAACGACTTCCTGCGTATTCGTCACAAACGTCTTACCCGTAGGCTGTGTGGTACTTTCATATGTAAAGTAGTTGCGAAATTACAGCATGGAGACGTCACGAAGTCATGCACGTCCATATTCTACCAGAGATTATGACTGTGATGAAGGAACATTATAAATGATGCTGTTTCCTTTAGATGGCAGGTAATACAGTTTACCTCTTTCTACTCTTGCATCACTGTGCGCTCGTTTCCTTACACGTCTAAATGTGTAGCCGCTTCACTGTTAAAGCTCTTGTAGAACACTATGGTCTAAAATGTTCCTTTGAACGTGGTGTTCCATAACAGTTGTACGAACATCCTGTAACTGCTAATGTGGTTCATCTCTCAGGCACATGCTCGCGAATAAGCAGAAAAATGGACGCAAAGATTTGACTTGGAATGTTCTGACTATCACAAGGGGCTCAGTAAATCTGTTCGCGCTCTCGACTGCTTACACATGCGTGAATGGTGACGAAAACCATTACGGCTAGCTCCTGGAATGAGTATCAGAGCGTCGTTCTGTGACATAGCCGAAATTACACAGTCTGAAGCCCAGAAAACCATCCCAGTCTACATTTAGAGATACTCGTTAATTGAATAACAGGTTTATCCCATGCAATCTGGAGTTAATGTAACAACACCAGTTGCTTTATATCTCACCCGCTGTGCATTTCGAGACACATGTTATGAACTTCTAGTTAGTCTTCCTTCCAGGAATCATCTCCCCTTACTGCCATCACCGTGTGATGTTTTGTCACTATTTTATGTCGTTTTAGTGTACCACACGCTCTATTGATTGCAAAACGTTGGAATTCGCATGGTGGCGTCAAGTAAATTGTGCTGTCAACACTCAACCGTACTCATTGGAGTTAAAATACAAATCAGCCTCGCACGAATGTGATATTTACATTTTAATATTGCGTCAAGCGCGAGGGTGTTGCTATTGTTGGGTGCGCTGGCTTCCACGCCGATATTCAGTTAACATAAAAGTTCAGAGAGATACCGTCAGATGGACAACTTTTATGGTCTTTAGTGACGCAGCCCCTTTTCTTGTTCTGTTACAGGTACACCAGAGAAGGAATGTGAGCCCAGGCGAGATGCTGCTGCAGATTATGGTGTGCTGCCTACTGCAGGGACACTCCGAGACGCGCGACAGTGAGTACTACATTGTGTGTGTGTGTGTGCGTGAGAGAGAGAGAGAGAGAGAGAGAGAGAGAGAGAGACAGACAGACAGACAGACAGAGAGAGAGACAAAGAGCTGGAGAGAGCGAGTCTGTGTGTGCCTATGAAAAGTTTCACGGGTTCTCCCAGCAGATAATAGGGTCTAAACTATAAAGATTGTCCAGCGAGTACGGAAACAACTACTTGGTGATTTATGGCCCGTTATGTGCTGTGATAGCCATATGTGTCTTGACTTTGCTGGAAATGCTCAGTGTGTGCCTACCTCTCTCTCTGTACACCTCATTCCTCTCCCCTTGTCTATCCATCTCTTCCATCCTCCTTTCTGTCCATCTCCTATCCTCCTCACCCTCTCCATCTCCTCCTCATTCCTTTCTCTGTCTATCACCTCCACTCCCTTCTCTCTCTCCGTCTAATCCTCGTCCTTCCGTCTGTTCATTTCGTTTTCCTCCTCTGTCTGCGCATACCTTCTCCTTCTCTCTCTGCCTCCGTCTCCCTCCACCTCTTCTTCTTTATCTCTGCGTCTTTCCCCCTGCGCTCCATGGATCCATTTCCCGCTCCACCCCTCTGTGCCCATCTCCTCATCCCCCATATCTGTGTTCACCTCCTCTTCCTCCTAGCTGTCTATCTTTCTGCTCCTCCTCCTCTTTCCCACTTCTTTCTCTACGTTATCACTCTCCCGGTATTTCTTGCCTGATTTCAACTAGTATGTGTACCAAATTTATTTGGAATCGTTCGAGGGATTTAGGGTGAATTTTTTACCCCTGACCTTGCCCGTGTAATCACATTTGAAAATTTTTTCGCATATACGAGCGGCGTTCAGAAAGTAAGCTCCGATCGGTCGCGAAATGGAAACGACTATGAAAATCCGATAAAGCTTTGCACAGATGTGTTGGGTAGTGTCTCTAGTATAACCCCAGTTAGCATCACGTCGCTCTTCTCATTTCTGAGCTCGCAGTGAGTGCGTAAAAATGTCTAGAAAATAGTGTCTGCCGCCAAGTACGAGGGCCTGGTGAGAAATTTCGCCTGAAGCTATGCAGCTAACATTACATAACTGTCGTGCTGTTTCTTCTTCAAGACAATTCTCAGCCGCATTCTGCAGGGGCAATGAAGATGCTCCTGCGTCGTTTTCAAATGGAAATGTGAGATTACCCACAACACAGTCCGCAATTGTCTCCCCCTGAGTTTCATCTCTGGTCACATGAACCGCTGTCTTTGAAGACAACATTTTGACACAGACAACGAGGTGTAGGCCAGCGTGGAGAATTGGCGGAAAGCACTGGCGGCTGCCTTCTATGATGAGGCTATTGAAAAGTTGGTACAACGCTATGACAAAAGTCTAAGTCAGAACGGCGACTACGTAGAGAAGTAGCTGAAAGGTGTAGCTAATTGTTACAAGTAAAGCATTTCTGATGTTCACTGTGGTTTCAATTTGGCAATCAATCGGAGCTTACTTTCTGAACAGGCCTCGTATTTAACATATTACACACTTAACTGCACAGATACTTCTATTTCACTTGTATCTACAGCGAATTTCGCCCTGCAGTTTCATTTTAGCACTGTTTAATGTTAATGATTTCATATCTCCAGAACTATGTGCTGTAGATGATACAGTTTTTGAGATGCAGTCACTGGTACATTCAGCTAATGTAGGTGAAATGTGTTGTGAATACAGTAAGTGCCAAAGAAGTAGTGAATCTAAACGTGGTGCTTGATTGGCAGTTTTTCACCCATCTCATTGTTTATGGCGTCATACATCCTCCAATATACGTCGTAAACTAATATTTTTTTACGTACATTTAGTGGCATGTGAACACCGCCTTCAAAATATGTCATCAATAAGAGTAGCATTAAAGATGAAACAAATGAAAGCATCATACTTCATGCTCCAGTTTTACTGCATGATAAGTGAAAAAGCAGTAAGCGACAAACTTTTTACCGTTCATCATTTTGTGTGGGTTTTCAATGTGAAAAAGTTTCGTAAATGTTTGAAAGTATGCGTTACGTTATTGGAAAGTAACTAAGTGCTCTTATTCTGAAATACCGGATAACTGAGGTATGGCTGTATGCGCGTTATGGGCTACACTGCTTTCTATCCCCCACCTCGTTAATACACTTCTGGAAATGGAAAAAAGAACACATTGACACCGGTGTGTGAGACCCACCATACTTGCTCCGGACACTGCGAGAGGGCTGTACAAGCAATGATCACACGCACGGCACACCGGACACACCAGGAACCGCGGTGTTGGCCGTCGAATGGCGCTAGCTGCGCAGCATTTGTGCACTGCCGCCGTCAGTGTCAGCCAGTTTGCCGTGGCATACGGAGACCCATCGCAGTCTTTAACACTGGTAGCATGCCGCGACAGCGTGGACGTGAACCGTATGTGCAGCTGACGGACTTTGAGCGAGGGCGTATAGTGGGCATGCGGGAGGCCGGGTGGACGTACCGCCGAATTGCTCAACACGTGGGGCGTGAGGTCTCCACAGTACATCGATGTTGTCGCCAGTGGTCGGCGGAAGGTGCACGTGCCCGTCGACATGGGACCGGACCGCAGCGACGCACGGATGCACGCCAAGACCGTAGGATCCTACGCAGTGCCGTAGGGGACCGCACCGCCACTTCCCAGCAAATTAGGGACACTGTTGCTCCTGGGGTATCGGCTAGGACCATTCGCAACCGTCTCCATGAAGCTGGGCTACGGTCCCGCACACCGTTAGGCCGTCTTCCGCTCACGCTCCAACATCGTGCAGCCCGCCTCCAGTGGTGTCGCGACAGGCGTGAATGGAGGGACAAATGGAGACGTGTCGTCTTCAGCGATGAGAGTCGCTTCTGCCTTGGTGCCAATGATGATCGTATGCGTGTTTGGCGCCGTGCAGGTCAGCGCCACAATCAGGACTGCATACGACCGAGGCACACAGGGCCAACACCCGGCATCATAGTGTGGGGAGCGACCTCCTACACTGGCCGTACACCACTGGTGATCGTCGAGGGGACACTGAATAGTGCACGGTACATCCAAACCGTCATCGAACCCATCGTTCTACCATTCCTAGACCGGCAAGGGAACTTGCTGTTCCAGCAGGACAGTGCACGTCCGCATGTATCCCGTGCCACCCAACGTGCTCTAGAAGGTGTAAGTCAACTACCCTGGCCAGCAAGATCTCCGGATCTGTCCCCCATTGAGCATGTTTGGGACTGGATGAAGCGTCGTCTCACGCCGTCTGCACGTCCAGCTCGAACGCTGGTCCAACTGAGGCGCCAGGTGGAAATGGCATGGCAAGCCGTTCCACAGGACTACATCCAGCATCTCTACGATCGTCTCCATGGGAGAATAGCAGCCTGCATTGCTGCGAAAGGTGGATATACACTGTACTAGTGCCGACATTGTGCATGCTCTGTTGCCTGTGTCTATGTGCCTGTGGTTCTGTCAGTGTGATCATGTGATGTATCTGACCCCAGGAATGTGTCAATAAAGTTTCCCCTTCCTGGGACAATGAATTCACGGTGTTCTTATTTCAATTTCCAGGATTGTACATAGGCAGTGATAGGTGGCTACACTGAGTCACAGCGCCAGAGATTGCGCCAAAGAGTTTTATTCCGCCGCCTCCACTGGCAGTTGTGGTAGTTAGTGCTTTGCTGAGAGGATGTCGATAGCTGTACTAGTTGAGGCCATGTCGTGTGCAGTTGTTTTGATGGGCTAGACAGCAGATGTTGTTCGAATGGAGATGTTGTAATGATCAGAATGTATTTTTAGTCAATACATGTGAAGGTAAAAAACATTTTTCTATTTTTTTTTTTAATTTCCTAACTAACAATGCCTCTTGGTCACATGTTCAGTCAACAAAGCATCTGGCTTGTGTTCATGTATTAGACTGTAATTCGGGTTTCTATGCGCAATTATAGTATTTCAGTTTAATTTAATTAATTCAGTGTAAATGGCATTTAAAATATCTTGTCTTATTGAGGAAGAACCGTGCGAGATGTGTTCGTCGAATCACACTTCCACACACAGAACAGTTACACTTGTGCTTTGTTGTTCCGTAGTTTTTGTATCGTAGCTTTTCTAGTTGCTGGCGACTTAATTAATTAATTGTGGTAACGGAAATTTCGTTTAATTCTTTTTTGTTATTCTATGCAGTCAGATTGCGGACTAATACTAGTCAGGGCCAACTGGTTACGAGACTTCGTAGCCGGACATACGGGGACTAAAATTAAAAAAATATTTGCATTATATTTAATTAAGCCGCCATGCAGCAGTTCTCACTCCCCACAGCGATTCCTTCCAGGCAATAAGTGAAATCCGTACCTATATATACCTATATATACCTATATATACCTATATATACCTATATATACCTATATATATATACGGCTGGGCTCAAAAGTCCGTGAACATTTGTAAGTTCAATACTTCTCGGAATAATATATGTAGAGAGGTAAAACTTGACACACGTGCTTGAAATAACATGGGATTTTTACTGAAATCAAAAAAGTGTACAAAATGATCAACAGAATGCCCCTCATACCATGCGAAAGAAGAAAATAGCAAAACAACTGTCTTTTAGCAATGACTACGTTCTTTGCAACAAATCCTCAACTTGTCGGTCGTGATTCATCAACAATACTTGTTTCGAGGAACGATGTTATGAACAGCACTGTACAGCATATCAGTAGGTATGGTGAGAAACAGCCGTAGGATGTTGCATATCTGATGAGATCAGACGACCCTGGTAGACGTGCTGCTTCAGGTAACGTCACAAACAATAATCAGACGGATTGAGGTCTGTGGAGCAGGGAGGTCAAGCATGATGGACGTGTGCTCAGCATGCGATCCTCACGATACCCGTGTATTCTCATGTTGTGGAGCGCCATCCTGCGTGAAAGCCGTACCTTGCAGCAGGAGTGTATTAGCCAGACTGGGTATTATCTGACTCCGTCTCTCACTACAGCTTATTTTATGCAAGATTCTCATGCGGCGTAACTGACGTGTGCCATTTGTTGGCCAGTTTTTGCAATGGTTTTTGGTTTCAATAATACACATGCAATTTGAGGGAGATGTGTGAATTTTTACGTGCCTACGTACATTATTCCGTGAAAAAGAACATTTTCAAATATTAACGGGCTTTTGGGACACCTCGTACATATGATGGCAGTTCAATAAGTAATGCAACACATTTTTTTTTCTCAGCCAATTTTGGTTGAAAAAACCGGAAATTTCTTGTGGAATATTTTCAAACATTCCCACTTCGTCTCGTATAGTTTCATTGACTTCCGACAGGTGGCAGCGCTGTACGGAGCTGTTAAAATGGCGTCTGTAACGGATGTGCGTTGCAAACAACGGGCAGTGATCGAGTTTCCTTTGGCGGAAAACCAGCGCATCTCAGATATTCATAGGGGCTTGCAGAATGTCTACGGTGATCTGGCAGTGGACAAAAGCACGGTGAGTCGTTGGGCAAAGCGTGTCATCATCGCCGCAAGGTCAAGCAAGACTGTCTGATCTCCCGCGTGCGGGCCGGTCGTGCACAGCTGTGACTCCTGCAATGGCGGAGCGTGCGAACACACTCGTTCGAGATGATCGGCGGATCACCATCAAACAACTCAGTGCTCAACTTGACATCTCTGTTTGTAGTGCTGTCACAATTGTTCACCAGTTGGGATATTCGAAGGTTTGTTCCCGCTGGGTCCCTCGTTGTCTAACTGAACACCATAAAGAACAAAGGAGAACCATCTGTGCGGAATTGCTTGCTCGTCATGTGGCTGAGGGTGACAATTTCTTGTCAAAGATTGTTACAGGCGATGAAACATGGGTTCATCACTTCGAACCTGAAACAAAACGGCAATCAATGGAGTGGCGCCACACCCACTCCCCTACCAAGAAAAAGTTTAAAGCCATACCCTCAGCCAGTAAAGTCATGGTTACAGTCTTCTGGGGCGCTGAAGGGGTTATTCTGTTCGATGTCCTTCCCCACGGTCAAACGATCAACTCTCAAGTGTATTGTGCTACTCTTCAGAAATTGAAGAAACGACTTCAGCGTGTTCGTACGCACAAAAATCTGAACGAACTTCTCCTTCATCATGACAACGCAAGACCTCACACAAGTCTTCGCACCCGAGAGGAGCTCACAAAACTTCAGTGGACTGTTCTTCCTCATGCACCCTACAGCCCCGATCTCGCACCGTCGGATTTCCGTATGTTTGGCCCAATGAAGGACGCAATCTGTGGGAGGCACTACGCGGATGATGAAGAAGTTATTGATGCAGTACGACGTTGGCTCCGACATTGACCAGTGGAATGGTACCATGCAGGCATACAGGCCCTCATTTCAAGGTGGCGTAAGGCCGTAGCATTGAATGGAGATTACGTTGAAAAATAGTGTTGTGTAGCTAAAAAATTGGGGAATAACCTGGTGTATTTCAATGCTGAATAAAACAACCCCTGTTTCAGAAAAAAAATGTGTTGCATTACTTATTGAACCGCCCTCGTACATACATATCTTTCCTTTTTGTGGAAAATTCCAGTGTAGTCATTTCAGGATTACGTTTACTGGATACAGGACAAAGGGTGGAATCACTGTTCTATACAGGTAAAATTGTCATTTAAATATCACTTTTATTGGGCCACACGCCACTACTGTCAATTCTGCACAAATTAACATTCGCTAATCTACAACGACATGATCCACACTCCCCCTAATCTAAGTAGTCTCTGAATTCAGTGATATACAAGCAATACAGCGGAATGTTACGTCGCCCTTGGGATTACCGATTTCGTACGACACTCTGATACCCATACCACATATGGACTGAGTAACAACTACTATTCTAAAATCATCTATTCACAACGAGTTTCAAGGTCCCCCTCTGATTCTGGCGGGAACAACATAGCAAACTAGTACACGATATTATAGTGGCGGGTAGGGTTGTACTCAAGCAGACACGAATAAACACAATAAGGACACAAAAATGAGATACATCCTACAAATTCCGTCACACGAACACTGGCAAAAATTTCACACGATTTCTACAGAAACGATCGTATCCAATGACTAACCGACCACAACATTTCATTAACATCTTGTCATTGCAAATAAATGCAGTCACCTTCTTTGATCGTTCTTGGATATTTTCAAATCTTCACTCGAAAAGCACACAGTCCTACTCTTTGTTTCCACAAGGACGATTGTCAGCTCATTCTTTGTGCAATCAAGTCCACGTTGGATCTTGCGAATCAATGACTCGAAATTACTCACCATCTGTGAGTTTTCTTGGATTTTATCTCACAAAGTCACACGCAAAACCTAACTGAATTTAATTTAGAATACTGGTGGCTATTTCTCCGAACTGTATGGAACACGTGACAGCTTGGAGTTAAAGACCAACAAAGAAGAATTTAATCAAATTAACTAACTTCGTATCCAAAATTCGTTAAATATTACACACTATATAGTTAAGTCGAAGAGGAACTAGATGACGGAGACATGGAGATGCGATACGAGAGAGGCATGTGTTCCGTCAGCCATTGAAGCTAATGGTAAACACTGCGCCCCGCGTAAATGCTGACGTTCGATAGCTGTAGTGTCATCCTCGATGCAGAATTAACGTGTGCGTTCTCTCGCACAACGCAGACGCAGCGAATGCGTTCCACTTCCCTGGACAAAGGGTGCCGATACCTCGCTAGTCGGCTCGTGCGGGACGGCCTAATACTAGCACGTCTATTGTAAACGCTGCAGAGATAACGAAAACAGTATTTGTGTGGCGCGCACCTGTGATCAAACAACTCAATTGTCTCTCTGATCGCGTTGCCTAATACGATGCAGCACGCGTTTAGCAAACCATGACAGAGCGGCATAGTGGTGTCAAAGACGTCCCCATGATTGCCTTGTTCTGACACCAGCAGAAAATCAGAGAAATGCACTGAAGTGGCCAAGAAACTGGTATACCTGTATAATATCCTGTAGGGTCCCCGCGAGCACGCAGAGGGGCCGCAACACGTCGTTGCATGGACTCGACTAATGTCTGAAGTAGTGCTGGAGGGATGTCCATAAATCCGTAAGAGTGGGTAGAGATCTCTTCTGAACAGCAAGTTGCAGCGCATCGAATATATGCTCAATAAAATTAATGTCAGGGGAGTTTAGTGGACAGTGGAAGTGTTTAAACTCTGAACAGTATTCCCCGAGCCGCTCTGTAGCAATCCTCGACGTGTGAGGTGTCGCATTGTCCTGCTGGAATTCCCAAGTTTGTTGGAATACACAATGGACAGGTGATCAGACAGGATCCTTATGTACGTGTCCCCTTTCAGAGTCGTATATAGACGTATCAGTGGTCCCACATCACTCAAACAGCACACGCCCGACATCATTACTGAGCTTCCAGCAGCTTCAACAGCCTCCTGCAGATATGGAAGGTCCATGGATTCATGAGGTTTTCTCCATACCCGTACACGTCCACCAGCTCGATACGATTTTAAATGAGACCTGTCCAACCAGGCAACACGCTTCCAATCATCAACAATCCAAGGTCGGTATGACGGACCCAGGCGAAGCGTAAAGCTTTGTGTCGTGAAGTCATTAAGGATAAACGAGCGGGCTTTCGGTTTTCAAAGCCCATATCGATGATGTTTCGTTGAATGACTCGCACGCCGACACTTGGCCCAGCCTTGAAATCTGCAGCAAATTGGGTAGCACTTCCGTCATGTTGAACGATTCTCTTCAGTTCCTACAGTATCTTTTCCCGGCCGCAGCAATGTCTGAGATCTGATGTTTTACCGGATTCCTGACATTCACGGTACACTCGTGAAGTGGTCGTACGGGAAATTATCCACTTCATCGATGCCTCGGAGATACTGTGAGCCATCGCGCGTGCGCCGACCATAACACCACGTTCAAACTCACTTAAATCTCGATAACATGCTATTGTAGCAGCAATAAGCGATGTAACAGTAGCGCCAGACGCTTGTTGTCTTGTGTAGGCATTGCCGACCGCAGCGTTGCATTCTGCCTGTTTACATATATCTGTTTTTGAACACGCATGCCTATACCAGTTTCTTTGTAGATTCAATGTATTACGGAATAATTGTTCCAGGTGGTAGTTTTAAGTCAAATATCTGGAAACAGCATTGCAGACAGATTACCAAGAAAAGAGACAAACACATCCAGTAAGGTATGAGCGACAAACGTCAACAGGAAGAGAGCCCATCACACTGCCCATGCTCGATGCAAGTAGTATTCCCTGTACACTAACATGTATATATATTCCTTGACATGTTTTCTGAGGATATTCTTCTAGTTTTCACTAATACTATACCCTTCAGGACTATAGAACACATTTGGTTTTAAACATTCTGGATGCTTATATCAGTTTCCAAACTGAAGACAAACTTCTCTTTTGCAACGTATTCTTTTGGCGGAGCATTAATTGCACTTATTCTCTAGAATCCGTTGCTATAAACTGTTGCCACTACACTTGTGAGATTAGCGTTTGATGTAGAAGATAATGTATACAATGCTACTACCGTTTCTGAATTATACTTTAATGTAATGCCAGAAGTCGCACAGTGGCGCAGGCAGTTAAGTGTCAAATTAGTGATCCATACGTAGCAGTTGCGACCTACAATTTATTAATTATGTCTGTAGAAAGAATTTTCACTCTGCATTGTAGTCTACGCTGATATGAAACTCTCTGGCAGATGAAAACTCTTTGCCGGACGGCGACTCGAACCCGATACCTTTGCCTTTCACTGGCAAGTTGTCTTCAAACTGAGATATCGAGCACGATTCGCAACTGGTGTGATAGGAGATGAGGTGCTGACGTAAGTGAAGCTGGGAGGACGGCTTCACAGTCGTGCTCTGGTAGCTCAGCTGGTAGAGCACTTGACCACGAAAGGCAAAGCTGCCAAATTCGAGTTGCAGTCTGGCAAACGATTCTAATCTGTCAGAAAGTTTCAAGTAATTGTTAGTTGTACAAATTTTCCTTCAGAATATTGAAGAAGCGAATGGAGAACCAAATTCGGGAAAGTGACAGTTGATTCGCCGAGCACGTATTTCTGGACTCGAAACATCTGCCGGCTGCCACCAGTACCTACGTACTGTGTCATACTCTTCTGGATCATCGCAACATATCTACAAGGATTATATATTACGGTACAATATTGCAAGTAGTAACACAGAACTTAGAAATTGATTTCGAAGCGAAAAACATTCTACACGTTCGGTATCTAGTTCTACTAAAGAGCACATTTTTATTTATTCTTTTAACTTTATATTCCCCGGTGTTGGCTGAAAGACTGTTATTATATTTCTTCATTTTTAATTTTCGCTGTTATTGCATAATATCTCAGTTTCTTTAAACTTGTGCTTCAACTAAATGTTTCTTGCGTTGTTGAACACTGTTACAGGACAAAGCAAACCTTTAAGGTAATCTGAGAATACATAAAGTTTTACATGGCTTGAGCAGAAGGTGAAGGCTATGGATGCATGGATGATTATGATGCAGATAGTCACACACGTAGGATGATTATCTAAAGTAAAAAGGGGAGCAGTGCACAAATATCGAGACATCAGTTGCAAGCCAGTGTGAGATTAGAGTTGTTTCTGTGTGTCTTTCTTACTTGTGGACAACTCAAGTGTAATTATTTCAGGATTGCATTTACTGGGTACGGGGTAGTGGATGGAATTGCTGTTTTGTAGACGTGAAATTGTCATTTAAATATCACTTTTATAGGGCCTCATGCCCCTACTCTTAGTTATGCACAAATTAACATTCATTAAGATACAAGGACATGATGCACACTCCGTCCAATCTAAATTTTCTCTGAATTCATTGATATGCAGGGAATGGGACGGAATGCTACGTTGCTCTTGGGATTGCAGTTCTCATACGACACTCTCATACCCTTGTCAAAGATGGACTGAATATCAACCACTATTTTAACATAATCTATTCAAAACGAATTTCGGGATCCCCCTCTGATTTTGGCGAGAACAAAATAGTAAACTAGGAGGCGAACTTATAGCGTGGGTTGGGGGAGGGGGGGGGGGGGGGGGTTGAGCTATACGCAAGCAAACACAAAAATTGTATACATCCTTCTACGTCCGTCACACGAACACTCGCAAAAACTACAATGAATTTCTGCAACAACGATTCTATCCAGTGAGGAACCGACCATAAGATTTCATTAATGTCTTATAATTGCAAATAAATTTACTCACAATCTTTGACCGTTCTTGGATAGTACCAAATCTTCACTCGAAACGCACGTAATTCCTACTCTGTGTTTCCACAAGAACGATTGTTATCTCATCGATTGTGCAGCCCAGTCCACGTGGGATTTCTCCAAACTACTTACCATCTTTCATCGTCCTTGGATTTTATTTTGCAATTTGACACGCAAAACGTAACTGAATTAAATTTAGGATGCTACTGATCGTTTCTACGAGCAGTAGTGCACACGTGATAGCGTAGAGACGAAGACCAACGAAGAAAAAATAAATCAAATTAACTAGCTTCATCTACGAATTTCGTTAAATATTTCACAATATTCACACGTCCAATTCCTA
The DNA here is from genome assembly GCF_021461395.2 of Schistocerca americana. Taxonomy (NCBI): domain Eukaryota; kingdom Metazoa; phylum Arthropoda; class Insecta; order Orthoptera; family Acrididae; genus Schistocerca; species Schistocerca americana. The sequence continues at coordinate 70,990,757 of NC_060119.1, forward strand.
AGCTGAAAATACAGTGAGGAAATGATTATTCTTTGTCACATAGTTACCACCACTTGATTGAAGGTTGCACAAAGGGATAAACAATTACTACCAATAAAAATCTTACAGATTCTGGAAGTCGATAAAAATGAAATAATTAAACGCTCTCTGAGGAATCTACTGAAAAACCATAGTGGACGTTGAAAGCACCACAAGAGTTACGACTTAAGACTGGATTGCAAAGGTGTCCGTGCTCACGTTGGAATTGTGAATTCTAACTATCCAATGTACTCAGGAAACTATGAAGGAAAATAGAAGGTGAGTGTAATGTAAGCTTAACTGTTATGATGCTGGAAAAGAGCGGATTAGTGACCTAGTGTACGATATACCTCATCCGTTTGTTAAATTAACAAACTGCTTGACGGACTGACGAAAATAGCGGAGCAACCTTAATGGTCACTCAGCTCATCCCTGAAGGGGAAGGAAGACTTGCAACCAATCCCTGCATACTATCCTAGTACTGGCGCAGAGTTAGCCTAACACCAAACCAAACCAAACATGCATCCCTGCATTACAGCTCTCCTAATAACAGAATCACAAATGGGTGAAGTCATTCTAACATTTAGGAGGAATGTAAACAGGAACAGGTAGAGGATGTATGTTAATACGTAATCAGACAAACGAAATGGTGTACACATCTTAACCAGATCTTCTCTTTCCAAAGACCAATCTGTCATTACTAATAAAGTAATTCTGGACACCTTGAGATAACGTAATGGGACGGAACAGCCAGTACCGTCTCACCAATATTAAGTATAGACGGAAAGACTAAAAGGCGAAGGTAACAGACAGAAATAAAAAGTAACTCGAAGAGGAGATAGATGACGAAGATACGGGGGATGCGATAAGAGAGAGGCATGTGTTCCATCATTAATTCCTGCTACAACGCTGCGCCTCTCGTAAATGCCGAGGTTCGATTGCCCTCGTGTCGTTCTCAATGCAGAATTCAAGTGTGCACTCTACCGCACAGGTCAGACGCGTCGAATGCGTTCCACTTCCCTGGACAAAGGGGGCTCATACCCAGCTGGTCGGCTCGTGTGGGACGGCCTAGTATACGCACATCCATTGTGAATGCTGCAGAGAAAACGAAAACACGTTGCGTGTGCCGCGCACCGGTGATCACACAACTCTATTGTCTCTTTGATGACGTCCCCTAATACGATGCAGCATCCGTTTAGCAAACCATGAGACAACTGCATACTGGTGTCAAAGACGACCACAGGATTACCGTCGTAGCAAAGTCAGTTAGTGAAAACCGTAATCATCAATGCTAATTTGTGTGATACCTTTAATTAGTCTTCGCAGTGGTATTTACACCGATCGTGTAGTACACGTTAAGGACTTGAACTTAATATTGCACGGCGTTCTTTACGCTGACGGTTGAAGTACCTAACAGGATGCTCAGTGAGGCCTAACATATAACTGGGTTCTGAAACATTGTAGTTGCTGCACCCAACGGCATGCAAATTACTGGCATTTAGCTATCTAAATTCTCTAAATTTATGGTTCGTATACCCATTGACATGCACATTAGGGGAATCTATTTGAGTTCTTTGCCGCTGTGGTTGAGGTACCCAACGGTACACACAACACGGGGCGTCTCGCTATGTGGGTTGTTCACTTTTATGGTTGGAGTACCCAGCGACAAGCTCTACATGGCCGTCTGAACCAAATCACATGCTGTCTTACGTCCACTACTGTGTGGAACTAACATCAATATCGTGTACGGTTTGGCTGTTTCATTGGTTCTTGGTAAAATACTTCATACATTATGAATGAAAATGCACGCAACACTAGTGAAATATTCTGCAATATTTATTATTAGGCCGGCCGGAGTGGCCGAGCGGTTCTCGGCGCTACAGTCTGGAACCGCGCGACCGCTACGGTCGCAGGTTCGAATCCGGCCTTGGGCATGGATGTGTGTGATGTCCTTAGGTTAGTTAGGTTTAAGTAGTTCTAAGTTCTAGGGGACTGATGACCTCAGAAGTTGAGTCCCATAGTGCTCAGAGCCATTTGAACCATTTATTATTAATTTCACAAGCAGGTTTTTGGCTGTTACGCCATCACTAGATATAATTATATCCTTTTACCATATGATGGTGCAACAGCCGAAAACCGATTTCTGAAATAAATAATAAATACTATAAAATATTTCACCAGAATTGTGTGGGTTTTGAGTCATAATTAACATCGAGTGTTGTAAATTGAGAAATAGAGAGAGAGAGAGCTGCATCTGCTTCATCTTTTGAAACGGTGTAAGGTTTCGAATGAGGGATTAATGGGAACAAGAAGCTAAATATCCACAGACATGCCCAGCGATGTACATCATAAAACAGAGAATTAGAAATGCAGATAAGGAATTGACTTAATTTTATGCTTTGTCTGCGGTGTTTCCTCCGTGACTGTGTTACTTTCGTAATAATAAAGAACAACTGCCTCGAGCCACAAACCGTGATTTTCTTGAAATGCGCCTGAAGATGGACCCCCAGTGCTGGAAATGCATCGTGCACGTAAATAAAACCACGGTTTGCGGCTGAAGGCGGTTGTTCATTATTAGTAAGCAATTAACGTTCCACTTGTGACGAAGAAGAGAAATTTTGAATGATATAAATAATACGTAACCCTGAATTGAAACGCAACACTTCGTGGTTTCGATTACAGTGCCATAAACGCTGCGAAATCTCGCAGGGATGGGGACCAGAATTAACAAGGGAGTTAGAGAGAGTGAGTGAGAGAGAGAGAGAGAGAGAGAGAGAGAGAGAGAGAGAGAGAGAGGTGAGAGAGAGAGATGGAGAGAAAGAGATCGGGAAAACTTTGTGCAATCGTTTCTCATTTTTTCCTTTAAACACCGCATCAATCAAATTAATTTTGAAGTTTCAGTTACTCTTTATCATCTACAGAGACACCTAATATACACTCCTGGAAATGGAAAAAAGAACACATTGACGCCGGTGTGTCAGACCCACCATACTTGCTCCGGACACTGCGAGAGGGCTGTACAAGCAATGATCACACCCACGGCACAGTGGACACATCAGGAACCGCCGTGTTGGCCGTCGAATGGCGCTAGCTGCGCAGCATTTGTGCATCGCCGCCGTCAGTGTCAGCCAGTTTGCCGTGGCATACGGAGCTCCATCGCAGTCTTTAACGCTGGTAGCATGCCGCGACAGCGTGGACGTGAACCGTATGTGCAGTTGACGGACTTTGAGCGAGGGCGTATAGTGGGCATGCGGGAGGCCGGGTGGACGTACCGCCGAGTTGCTCAACACGTGGGGCGTGAGGTCTCCACAGTACATCGATGTTGTCGCCAGTGGTCGGCGGAAGGTGCACGTGCCCGACGACCTGGGACCGGACCGCAGCGACGCACAGATGCACGCCAAGACCGTAGGATCCTACGCAGTGCCGTAGGGGTCCGCACCACCACTTCTCAGCAAATTAGGGACACTGTTGCTCCTGGGGTATCGGCGAGGACCATTCGCAACCGTCTCCATGAAGCTGGGCTACGGTCCCGCACACCGTTAGGCCGTCTTCCGCTCACGCCCCAACATCGTGCAGCCCGCCGCCAGTGGTGTCGCGACAGGCGTGAATGGAGGGACGAATGGAGACGTGTCGTCTTCAGCGATGAGAGTCGCTTCTGCCTTGGGGCCAATGATGGTCGTATGCGTGTTTGGCACCGTGCAGGTGAGCGCCACAATCAGGACTGCATATGACCGAGGCACACAGGGCCAACATCCGGCATCATGGTGTGGGGAGCGATCTCCTACACTGGCCGTACACCACTGGTGATCGTCGAGGGGACACTGAATAGTGCACGGTACATCCAAAGCGTCATCGAATCCATCGTTCTACCATTCCTAGACCGGCAAGGGAACTTGCTGTTCCAACAGGACAATGCACGTCCGCATGTGTCCCGTGCCACCCAACGTGCTCTAGAAGGTGTAAGTCAACTACCCTGGCCAGCAAGATCTCCGGATCTGTCCCCCATTGAGCATGTTTGGGACTGGATGAAGCGTCGTCTCACGCGGTCTGCACGTCCAGCACGAACGCTGGTCCAACTGAGGCGCCAGGTGGAAATGGCATGGCAAGCCGTTCCACAGGACTACATCCAGCATCTCTACGATCGTCTCCATGGGAGAATAGCAGCCTGCATTGCTGCGAAAGGTAGATATACACTGTACTAGTGCCTGACATTGTGCATGCTCTGTTGCCTGTGTCTATGTGCCTGTGGTTCTGTCAGTGGGATCATGTGATGTATCTGACCCCAGGAATGTGCCAATAAAGTTTCCCCTTCCTGGGACAATGAATTCACGGTGTTCTTATTTCAATTTCCAGGAGTGTATTTGATTGCATACTTGAACGTCTTTAACGCGATCTCTTCTCGTCCAACCTCCGTCCTTCGAATAGAATCGTGTGGGATCCAGCCCACTCGTGTCTTATACGGTTACTAGGTAACTGTTTTCTCGGATAGCTAGAGAACATACAAGCAAATCATGTTAATGAAGTTCATTACAGCAACTGAACTGACAATTCTTAACCCTCCCGTTACCAAGCATTTTCTCACCTCTACTTTACAAAGCGGGGTATTTGGACTACCCCAAAAGAGTTTTGTGTTTTAATGTAATATTTGTTCTCAGATTTTGTTATTTCCATTGAATGGGTTTATTTAGTATTGAAAAACTGCTTTTAAGGTTATTACAAGTATTTAATCAGATCACAGATACAAAGTACAAAAATTTTTTATATCTTTCACTAAATTCAGTACACAACAAACAGAGAATTAATACTCTATGTGTCTCTACAGTCGTTGCAGTAAAATAAGACAAGACTTTTTTCAACTTTTCAGGCAAGTACATTTTTGCACTGCATGCACTTCACAGTAACAGTTTCTTCTCTGTGTGTATTACAAATAGGTATCTTGCACGTTACACAACAGAATCTTGTTTTCCGATCTTCGTTTCTCTTGCAATCTTGACATCGTTGTGGCGTTGGTAACTTGGTCTGGATCACTGCTGTATGAATTGCAGTACCACAAGCTTTCAGTACATCTTGTACATCTTCATGAAGACCGTTGATATTTTTGGCTCTTTGTTCAATGTTGCCTTTGCTGAGTCAAAATGCCAGTTCAGTCATGAAGAGATTACGTCGGCTTGGGTTATTCTTCTGCCATCCAGGAAATCTTTGAGTCTTCAGAATGTATGCATTCAGTGTTGCAATAGCTATCATTTCCATGAAGATTGTTAGTGGCCACCGCTTCGTTCCTCTAACAGAACTGTATTCTCTTGTCATTTTGTCCCCATTATCTACAGCACCTTTGGTTTTGTTGTAGTGCAGTATGATTTCGGGTATGTGTTCACTTTCATCACCACTCACTAGTCTCTCATTATGCTGAGTAGAGAGTAGTATTACTGCCTTTCCCTTCTTTGGAACATAGGAAACTAGGGTCAAATCATTTGTGAAACCAGACATTGAAGAGTGAACTTCTCTCTTTCTGTTAGGCAAGAATTCCTTCTGAATCTCTTATTGGAACGCAAGGTACCAACCAATGTCGTGTTTCATTTTAGTAGTTCAGCAGCCAATGGAAAACTTGACGGTTATTCAGAGATGGTTCCATCAGATCCAAAACAACTCTCTGTCCTTGATTCACTTCCCGAGTATTGACCACCATTCCTGTGTAAATTTGGATCCGTAATAAGTAAGATATCTTTACATCAGCACAAACCAAAATTTTAATGTCATACTTGCCAGGATTGCTCTTCATATAAACGATAAAAGGGCCGTTTCTTTGGTACGCTGCTAATCGTTGATCAAAAGTCACGTATTCCTAAGGATAGAAGTTCTTGCACAAGTTAGATTGAAATTTGTCGAACACTACCCTGATGGCTTGTAGCTTGTCCTTGGTTTTTTCAGTCCTCTATGCTCTTTTGTCTTTGTTGTCAAATCACAAGAGTTTCATTGCAGACAAAAATCGGTTTCTTGACATGGCAGCAGAAAAGAATGGTTGCCGAAAGGCAACATTACCTCCACACATTTTGGAAGCACTTGTGCGATGTCCATGAGTTCGACCAGCTCCTATTAGAACTGCTAATACAGTGCACACTTCAGTTATATTTATATCTCTCCATGTCGTTTTGTTCGAATAACGAGCTGCTTTCCTCAAAGAAATTACTCGTTTGGCTTCCCTGTTCGTTTCTTCTACAATGATCTCACGATTTCCGGTGAGATAAATGATAAGAATGACTGTTATTGTTTTAATTGCTTTTCCATCTTTCACTGGCCCAGGTGTTACGTTCAGAATGTTACGACGTCGACGCCGTCCACCTTTGGATAGTTCACTAGAAAATTGTAGTCCACTTCTAGAAACAAACAAATATCCAGTGTCTTCGACTTCTTCTTCTTCATCATCATAATTTTCTTCCTCTTCTACTACTTGTTAACGTGAATGTGTAGTGTCTTCTGATATTTCATCATCAGCTTCATATGATGCTATGATATGGTCTTTGTCAAGAGGTTCCATATGTTCATTCAGTTCATTATCAATGTCCCATTCATTTTCATCGTCACTAACATCAGAATTGTATAGAATTCCCATGATTTCTTCGCTAGAAAGTCCTTTGGACATCCTTACTTGCAGATGAATACTGACTGCTGTAATGTCAGCTCAACAGTGAAAGTTAAATTCAACTCAACAGCAGTAACCAGCAACAATAACAAACATTCGATGTATGGAAAAATTCAATAAAGAAGATGAATGATAGATATATTTCCCAAAATCTTCTTTTTCTACAAATAAGAAAGTAGGACGTTTCATACCAAGTGGGGTAGTCTCACAATCCCACCAATAAATGACTTGGAGAACAATGATAAAGCCAAAAAAATTAGACAGTCGTCAGTGTGAATTCAACGTCAATCATTTTAGTACAAAGTCATGAAACCACAGGCATGTGGCCCTGCAGATAACATTATTATAGGGAAAAAATCAACCTGGAGTAGTCAGAATACCCCACTTGGTAATGCGAGGGTTACCTTTCGTTTCTACATGATGAGTAGCAAGTAGCTGATGACATGCAAATAATCAATGTCCTTTGATATTAATTTCCTTGCAAGCTAAATCACACACGTTCATAAGTCACTGCTGTCGTTAATATAACTGCGGCTCTTGTAGTGCGGCTCCTCTAGTGCCAGTCTTCTAGTCCTCTCCTCTAGTGCGACTCTTTTACTGCGTCCGAGGCTAGGCGGCGCTTCGCTTTTGTTCTCTTCCTGCAGAGGCCGGTCCGGTCGTGGTGACGTCCCAGCTAACGTGGCATTGGCTGACGCCGTCTCACAGCCCGCTCTGCGGTATCGTTCTTGATCTTCTTTCCGGCGCCTGTCGTTACGCCGGAACAAGTCGCATTGTTGATTTAGGACTTCAAGGTCAGTACCCAAATCGGGAGCAATAATGTTGCCTGATTGACACACCTGCTCTAGCAGTCCCTCCCACGAAATTTCAGAGAGACAGAATAACCTGCGACTATCGTGAACCACGAGTGATGCATTCCACCGTGATTGATATGTCCAAAATAAGAAAATCTACATCTACATCTACATACATACTCCGCAATCCACCGTACGGTGCGTGGCGGAGGGTACCTCGTACCACAACTATCATCTTCTCTTCCTGTTCTACTCCCAAACAGAACGAGGGATAAATGACTGCCTATATGCCTCTGTACGAGCTTTAATCTCTCTTATCTTACCTTTGTGGTCTTTCCGCGAAATGTAAGTTGACGGCAGTAAAATTTTACTGCAGTCAGCCTCAAATGCTGGTTCTCTAAATTTCCTCAGTAGCGATTCACGAAAAGAACGCCTCCTTTCCTCTAGAGACTCCCACCCGAGTTCCTGAAGCATTTCCGTAACACTCGCGTGATGATCAAACCTACCAGAAACAAATCTAGCCGCCCGCCTCTGAATTGCTTCTACGTCCTCCCTCAATCTGACCTCATAGGGATCCCAAACGATCGAGCAGTAGTCAAGAATAGGTCGTATTAGTGTTTTATAAGCGGTCTCCTTTACAGATGAACCATATCTTCCCAAAATTCTACCAATGAACCGAGGAGGACTATCCGCCTTCCCCACAACTGCCATTACATGCTTGTCCCACTTCATATCGCTCTGTAATGTTACGCCCAAATATTTAATCGACGTGACTGTGTCAAGCGCTACACTACTAATGGAGTATTCAGCCAGTACGGGATTCTTTTTCCTATTCATCTGCATTGATTTACATTTATCTATATTTAGAGTTAGCTGCCATTCTTTACACCAATCACAAATCCTGTCCAAGTCATCTTGTATCCTCCTACAGTCACTCAACGACGACACCTTCCCGTACACTACAGCATCATCGGCAAACAGCCGCACATTGCTATCCACCCTATCCAAAAGGTCATTTATGTAGATAGAAAACAACAGCGGACCTACCACACTTCACTGGGGCACTCTAGATGGTACCCTCACCTCCGATGAACACTCACTATCGAGGACAACGTACTGGGTTCTATTACTTAAGAAGTCTTCGAGCCACTCACATATATGGGAACCAATCCTATATGCTCGTACCTTAGTTAGGAGTCCGCAGTGGGGCACCGAGTCAAACGCTTTCCGGAAGCCAAGGAATATGGGATCCGTCTGATACCCTTCATCCATGGTTCGCAAGATATCATGTGAAAAAAGGGCCAGTTGCGTTTCGCAGGAGCTATGATTTCTAAAGCCGTGCTGATGCATGGACAGCAACTTCTCTGTCTCAAGGAAATTCATTATATTCGAACTGGGAATGTGCTCGAGAATCCTGCAACAAACCGATGTTAAGGATATTGGTCTGTAACTTTGAGGATCCGTCCTTCTACCCTTCTTACATACAGGCGTCGCTTGCGCTTTTTTTCCAGTCGCTCGGCACTTTACGTTGGGCAAGAGATTCGCGATAAATGCAAGCTAACTAAGGAGCCAATGCAGTAGAGTACTCTCTGTAAAACCGAATTGGAATCCCAACAGGACCTGGCGATTTATTTTTGCAACCCAATCAGCTGCTTCACAGCCCCATGGATGTCTATCACTATGTCCTCCATACTGGAATCTGCCCGAGACTCAAACGGCGGTATGTCTGTACGATCCTCCTGCGTGAAAGATTTCTCAAATCTGATGAAGAGCGTAGCTGCAACACGAGCATTATGAAGTCTGGTTCGCAGTCGAAGAACGAGGACCACACAACTCGCAGAAAAGTGCGCCGTGATATTCTCCCACTGTTCCCACCCCTTTCTGTGCAGCCTGGAGGACCGCGGGGTCCCCACCTGCGACCCGCCGACACCGTCGCAGTGACCTGGAACCACCTCAACTGCAAACGACAGCAGAAAGCGAGGTGCGGCGCACACGGCCATCCAGAGCGCTTCCCTGCTGCTGCTGTGTGCGCGTGCAAGTTGCCCCCAATTCACGGCATCTTCAGGCACTACTCGCTAACTTCTGGCGCAATACAGAACTTCAGCAGGTGGAACTTTGGTTGGGTGCTGCTGCCGATCGTGCATCTATGTCAAAATACCGGCAGCCGGATGGAACTTTCTGCAATCCCACCTCCCCCCCTTCGCGCCTTTCACCGATCACCACCACAGCCAGTGCTGTCAGCGCCCCGCCGTGCAAATTCTGTTACGCCTCACGATTACAGAGAGGTCATAGGTGCGTGCTTGTTGTTAATAAATTTCTGCATATAACTTGAAAAAATATATATAAATTCAAGAGTCATTTAGAACTGAATGAAAAATACGGGATTTCAACAAAAAGCTAACTTTAAAGATTACATTATGCCTTCAAAGTCACTGGTCGTTGGGGCTCAGTTCGAAACGCGATTCATCGCTGAAGACAATTCTGCATCAGCCAATGAGATTGCAGGCAGAAGACGTGTCTGGAGATGCCTGGACAACAGATAGCGGTGGGACAATAACCTGACCGTCTCCCGCCATACAGCCCGATAAGGGCGGGTGATGTCTGGGATGACACTTCCTTTTATAGCAGGACGCCTTTGGTTGCCATCAGCGACGGTCTTACAGTACAGCGGTACGTCGACGATACTCTACACCGGGTTTTTTTTCTCCCCTACGTTAGAAGCCATCCTGTGATTACATTTCAGCAAGATAATGCCCGCCCGCACACGGAGAAAGTTTCTATTGCTTGTCTTCTTGCTTGCGAAACCTTACCTTGGCCAGAAAGGTGGCCGGATCTCTCCTCAGTTGAAAACTGTTGAAAGCTGTTCAAAAAGTAAAACTTCGTAATCAGGCGTGTAGCATTAATTTATAACTTCTTTAATAGTAGTTCCATTTGCATGACATTTGACAGACAGTAACCACATAAACCGCTGAATGTACCTGCAAACTTATTTTTTTGTGTCATACATAGTTCAGAAGATATGTCATAAAAGATGTAACAATCAGATTGATTTAACTGGTTTATTGCCGACGTTCTACGCTTTAATTGTTTAGCTCTGCCGGAAAGTACTTTTAATCAACAGCAGGGATCAAACCAAGAAAGTAGCCAGTCCTCCCAGACCCTGTAAATAACCAAAAACTAATACATCAAACGTAATCGGAGTTTTCCGTCTTCAACCATTAAAGATTTACATGATGAAGGTAAAATATTTAACATAATCACTGATTTGTAATTAGATATTTGAAGAGTTTTTTTACATGGACGCTAGATTCTTCAAAGAGCCGTTACGAAAGGCTTCCTCTTCACCCCAAGAACTTATTCGTTACGTCCACAGCAGACCGATCCTTATCTTAGTATGACGTATCTCCACTCTCAAGGCATGATCCAGGATTTAATATGGGGGTCGATCATAAAGTTTGCGTTCGAGGGCGTTGCTGCAGCGTATAGAAAACGCAGAACTATCCCGATGATGGCATATAATCTCCGACTTATAGCCCAGGTGTTATTGTGGTCTTCGAACGGAAAATTTTATGGTTGCTCCTTATCATTTACAGACAACAGTCATGCACAAAAGCTATCACTCATATAATTAAGCCGCCATCATCTAAATTCTTTAAGTGAAGCTAGAAGTCTGCCGTCGGGCATAACTCCTCGCTGCTCAACCGTACGTGTCTCGTGGTAGTGCTCATACGCTCCTCCATCAACTGGGGTACTCAAAAGTTTCTGTCGGCCTGTTCTTCCTCATCCACCCTACAACCTGGATCTCGCACCTTCCGAATCGCATCTGTTTGGCCCAATGGGAGAAACATTCCGCGCGCAGCAGTACTTTGATTAGAGTGGTCACTGATGCAGAAGGACGTTGGCTCCGACATCCACCAGTACCACGCGGGAATGCAAGACCTGTCAGTAAGGTGTTGTAAGGCAGTCGCATTGAACGAAAATTAAGTTGATTTATAAGCTTTTGTCGCCAAAAGACTTGGAATAATATGGTGTACCGGTATGCTCAATAAAAGCAACTTGCTTTCAGAAAAAAAATATATGTTGCCTTACTTATTCAATGCCGCTCGTACAATAGGCATTAGAATCGGGAATAAACTATCACAATGAAAGTCCTAGAGCGAACTGTCGAATTGAAAAGTGTGTAAGAAAGGGACGAAACCTTTCTCCCCTACTGTTCAATGTTATCGTATGTGTAGCAGTCACGGAAATAAAAGATAGGTTCAGGAGCGGAATGAAAATTCAGAGTGATAGGTTATCAACTGTAAGATTCGCTGGTGGTATTATTATTAGTAGTAAAAGCGAAAAGAATTAGAGGCTATGCTGCACGAAATGAATAGTATACTGTGTAAGGAACATGGGCTGAGAAGAAAAGAGAGAATGATGAAGAGAAATTAGATTAGTTATAAAATTAGCATCAAATTTGGGGACTTAAAAGTAGACAAAGTGAAGGACTTCTACTATCGAGGAAGCAAAATAAAATAAGACAGCCGAAGCAAGAGGAAGATAAAATGCAGAGGGGTGCAGGCAAAGAGGGCGTTGCTAGCCGGAAAAGGTCTACTACTCTTAAACATTGATATTAATTTAAGGGGGATATTTCTACGAATCTACGTCTGGTCCACAACATTTTATGGAAGTGAATCTTGAATAGTGGGGTAAGCGGAGAAGAGAATGCAGGATATCTGATGTGGTGCTTTAGAAGGATGCAAAAAATTGGAATATCTGAAATAAGTAATGAAAAATTTCTGCATAGATTCGCTGCTAAAGCAACATACGGAAAACTCTGACAAAGAGAAGGGACGGAATGATGGAATATGGGTTAAGACATCAGGACCAACGACGTGCTACTAAAGAGCGCTGCAGAGGGTAAAAACTTTATGGGGTAACAGAGGACTAGAATATACATATACTGATAACGCCCGGAGCAAGTGCTACTCTGAGATGGAATGGTGGGTACAAGAGAGGAATTCGTATCGGGCCACATCAAACCAGTAGGAGTCTGATGACAAAATAAATAAAAATGGTTGTACTCATTTTTATCGTCTACCCATGCAACGTAATACCATATACGAGGTCTATTCAAAAAATTACGGAATATTTTTTAATTTAGTGTCGGTATTATGTTGGAGCGAAACGCGATTGACATCCCTGCACGCCCGTGTGTTTAATGTGTAACCGCCGGAAGTTTCTTTGTTGTATGTGTGTTAGTTGTTGTTCAGTGCTCTATCGAGTAGCATTTCACGATGGCACAGGAGCAACGCGCCTGCATTATAATTTGCGTGAAACTCAAGAAAAACATTACAGATGCAGGAAGCGAACGGTGATGAGTTCATAAGCCGTACTCGGTGTTAGGATTCGTTCACACGGCTTAAAATTGGCAGGACAGGAGTTAAAGATAACCGTCGTTCAGGACGCCCTTCGACGTCTACCGATGACCCTTATGTCGGGAACGTCAACGAAGGTGTGCGTGCCAATCGATGACTGACTGTCCGAGAGAGTGGAGAAGAATATAAGATTTCTGTTGGATCATGTCATGAAATCCTGACACAGCATCTTGGAGTGCATCGTATTGCAGCCACGTTCGTCCCATGGCTCATGAGTCAAGACGAGAAAGACCAGTGAAGAGCTTTTGGATCGCGCAAATGAGATGTTCCTTAAGTGGTGATGAGATGTGGGTCTACGATTACGGTGTTTGGACTAAAGCTCAATCTTCACAATGGATTGGGAAATGTTCTCTAAGACCAAAAAAAGCTCGTCATATCAGGTCAAATGTCAAAGCCATGTTGATAGTTTTCTTTGACTTTTAATGATTAGTTCGTCCTGATTCGCTGCCACAGGGAGAAACTGTTAATGGATGGTACTATCTGGAGGTGTTGAGTTGCCTGAGGGAACATGTGAGAAGGAAACGGCCTGAAATGTGGTGAGATAATTCGTGGCTCTTGCATCACGATGACACACCTGCACATTCAAATCTGTTGATGCGTGGCTATTGTCAAAAAGCGAAATCACTGTGCTGCCTCCGTGCTCTGCAGACCTGGCCACTGCGGACTACTTTTATTTCCTGCTGTGGCCTTCACCACCAGACATCACGGCGTCTAGAGTATCAACAACCAAACTGACAGCCTGCAGCCGCGGGTTGCCCACTTCGCAGGCACACTGAAGCACTACACAACCGACAGGCAATATTGATGAACGGCCACAACAACAACAACAACACAGCAAAAACACCAGCGGCCACCAGGGGCCACTACCGGCCCAAATAAACATATGCAAATACCGGAACTGTTTTCACATGTCAAACCACGTGATGGAAAATAGTTCCGAGGTACTCATCCGCCGAAGCGAAGCGCTATAAAGGCCGGCGCTCGGCCGCACATCGGGAGTTCATCGACCGCTAGCACACGTGGATAGCTGCCGCCTTGGCAGCCTGGCTTGGATCTGCTCGCTGATCTCTGGGATAGGCTTGGTATATCGGAGAAGTCTCTGGCGGAGACTTGTAGGAAATTATTTCAGTTTTGTGTTGGTGTTGGAGAATTTGTTTTGGTCAACTGAACAGTCCAATAAATTGTTTTAGGACTCTGATCGTTACTTTCTTCTGCTTACGCAGACATATTATTTCCAATGCCGAATACCCCACTGAAAGGACAAAGATTTGCAACGATAGACGAGATACAAGACAATTCGCTGACGGCGCTTCTGGTGATCCTGAAAAGGCGTACCGAGAATGTTACGGTGGAAGTTGAAACGGCATTGGGAGCCGTGTTACCAACTGCGGAGCAGGGTATTTCGAAGGAGACAATGCATAGCAAGTAAAAGGTAAGAGTAGGAAAATTTTGTGGCCAAAGTTCAGGAATATTTCGCTCTTCCTTTGTTGCCCCAAATTGTGACATCCCTCTGTTAGATGAACGTGTAGCCATTCCTCTTATTTGGAAACAGTGTCTGGATGTTGACAGCTGTATTATTCATTTGCGAACATAAATCAAATGGCGCCACTGGCCTTACCTTCCTATGACAGTCTCTCTCTCTCTCTCTCTCTCTCTCTCTCTCTCTCTCTCTCTCACACACACACACACACACACACACACACACACACACACACATTCACGTACTCTGAGCACATACAGCGCGACGCGGCACAGTGCAGGAGCGCCCGCGCGCGCGCAGAGGCGGTGAGTCATTACCCGGCTCACAGCAAGCGCTCCGATGTCAACAGCCCCATCAGCAGCAAGTGTCTCGTCCGGTGGACGAATGCGAGCTCGTCTGTTTGCGTCCGAGCGGACGCCGTCCCATTCTTCGCCGCTGTCAGTGATACGGCGGCCTACAGCCAGGGCGTTTATTCGCGTGTATCCTGATTGGGTAATGCCGTTAATTATTCCGCCTCTAAAATATCAGCCAACATATGTGCCCGGTGCAAACAGTCGCCTCGTTAACATCGATTTCAAAGCAGCAAACCTGATGTCTGTATTCGTGCGCTGCGAACCACAACAGTAAAAGAGAACTGTATGAGCCGGCGAGCACCATCACAATTAAGGAAACGAGTAATTAGTGTCAGACATACACACGCATCACGCACAAACACACATAAACACACACACACACACACACACAGACCTCCCTACTTTGTTTACGATGAGCTTCCAGCTGGTCGCACGTTACACCACAAATAAAGCAGAACGGTTCTGGTCGCCACATGCGATCGCGCAAGTGTAGGTATTGCCGTTGACACTATGTAATGACATTCCCGAAATCATTGTGCACGTGATGTAATGGTAGCGATCGGAGCAAACCGATCGTATTAGCGAAATCACGGTCTTTCTTTTCCTGTGCTGCTGTTTTAGCTCTTTCGCGCTATCCAGACAGAGTCCAATCCTTACAAAGTACTACAAAAACTGATGCAGTGAAATTTAAGGTTTTTATCAATTAAAATAAAAAATTTCATTCACTGTATTAAAAATGTAGCTG
This sequence comes from Schistocerca americana, assembly GCF_021461395.2. Taxonomy (NCBI): domain Eukaryota; kingdom Metazoa; phylum Arthropoda; class Insecta; order Orthoptera; family Acrididae; genus Schistocerca; species Schistocerca americana. The sequence continues at coordinate 71,006,204 of NC_060119.1, forward strand.
TTTACATATTTTTTCTTGTACCTAAAGACATAGACTGACAGGTTAAGAAATGAGAGGATGAGGGGGTTAATGAAGGTGGAACCATTACAGGAGGAGATAGAGAAATAAATTCTGAGATGGTACGGACATGTTAAGAGAATGGAGGAGAAGAGGACACCCAGGAAGATACATGAGATGAAACTGGAAGGAGAGAGACCAAGAGGGAGATCGAGAAACAGATGGCTGAAAGTAGTAGAGGATTGTGTCCAGAAGATAGTAGAAGAATGGTTCAAATGGCTCTGAGCACTATGGGACTTAACATCTATGGTCATCAGTCCCCTAGAACTTAGAACTACTTAAACCTAACTAACCTAAGGACATCACACGTCACCCAGTCATCACGAGGCAGAGAAAATCCCTGACCCCGCCGGGAATCGAACCCGGGAACCCGGGCGCGGAAAGCGAGAACGCTACCGCACGACCACGAGCTGCGGACGATAGTAGAAGACTGGACCAAGGTAAAGACAGGGAGATGGTGCCAATACAGAAGCACAATGTGATGAAACCAGCCTGTGTAAACTAAGAAAGGAAAACGAGCATGCAAGACAAAGACCAGCCAATAAAAGGCGAGATAACTTGCAGCGCTCCAAGTGGCCTGGCAGCGAACCAAGGTCGTGTTGCAGGAAGTCTGTACATGAGTTTCACCCCCGTAAGATTTCCAGAATTGTAATTCGAGGGGAATTTGCTGACATAAACTACAATGCTTCTTACTGTAACTGGAAAGTCTGAAAGAAAAAACAACTCTCTCACCACCAAATGTTTACAGTGCTCCGAAAGCGAGTTCACTATGTTGTCGTAAGTACTTAATGACTTCGTGTTCGTGCATACCGTGGTGGTAACAACACATTCCTGACCGGATTCAACTTTCACGCTCCTCTGACAGACTCAGCTCAACACCCAAATCCTCATATCTAAATAAATATCTTTCCACTTATACCTGACCAAAGTGATCAACACAACACACTCACGCACACGCACTCAGATTCAAAACTATACGTACATAGATATAAATGTACATATTCCAGAAGTTGTATTGTAATGTTGATAACTGACAAGTGTTTGTTGTTGCAAGGACAAGTATCTCAACTGTGTTTGACGCAATTGTTGTGCAAAGAACTACTGAAATACTGCTCTACTGACGTTTATTTGATGTTCCGCGTTGAGAAAGATGTTTAGATCGAATGTAATAATAACAAAATGTTTACTGAAATAAATATGGAGAGCTTATGCGTGTGTGAAGCCTAACAACTCTTACTTATCGTGGTACAAAAGGCAGTACAATGAAATAATGAAATTTAACATCAAAGATAGAGTCAATTGACTGTAGTCTTACCTTAGGTTTCACACAAATTCCTATCTTTAATCTCGCTTCGTCAAAACAATTTTTGTTAATTCACATGTGATCGCGCAGTTCAAATTATAATCTTCGATTACAGACACTACTGCGAGAGAGAAATCTGCTTCTGTTAGTGTAACTGATATGCTGTAGAACGCTATTAACCATTTCCTTAAGGAAATGCCAACAGTACTGCCCCGCCTTTTTCACTTTAATGCTTTATCAAATTTCCATTTCTCACATGATGTACAGCGACGAAATTGGCTAAATGATACGAGCTGAATTGCACATGTTGCCCACCTGGAGATGTGCTGCAGTGGAAAAAGTTCTTTGCTGCCATCACACTATTGTTGTTTCTTGAAAGTAGTTGGAACACAAGAAAAATGACGCTGGCTAGCACTTCAATTGGAAAATTAATATAAAAATTCTAATAAAGGTGCAGGGGCTGCTCCTGCCCATATTCTGTGATCAAATGCACACTGAGGTCACCTATTCTTTGTCTGTATGTAACAGCGTTCTCCATCTCAGTACACTCCCTGAGCTCTCCCAGTCTTGTCTTACTTCGACTAGTATTAAAATTTTTCTTCTCTCTATAAACTAATTAGTATCCCGTAAGTTTTCTCCGTGCTGGCACCCAATCATTAGGTATCTTCAAGAACCACCTTGAATTACTCGCTCAGAAACGTTCACTTCTTCAGTCACTAGATTTACATTGATATCATGTTTTCCTTAGATGGCCAAAGTTTCCAAAACTACACAGGTGTTACACTGAAATTCATGCACAATTTTACAGTACATTCCTACGAAATATTAAATTACTGCGAAGGCTGTTACGCAATCATTGAAGACGCTAAATTATGCTCATTGCAGTAAACGGATATGGTAAACCGCAGGGGTTCACAAACTTTTCCTCTGACGGAGCATATTTTCATTCCTGGTACTTTGATGGAATACCTTGATTACCTTGAAAGTTAATAAAAATTTTTAAAATACTGTGAGCAACTTGTTTTATTCAGTGATTACCTTAATTTTAAATCATAGCAAATAATACAAAACTGGTAATAATTTTTTAAGGGAATTTATGTTGTAAAAGTGTAAAAAAAGCAACATATTATTAAGCCTTTTTCGTAGAGCACTACAGTGAGAAGGTGTAGCTCTGCTGTGTGGTAGGACAGACTGAGGAGGGTTGAAACTGATGCAGTGGGTAAATATTGTGGCTGATTTTATCGTCTGAGAATTGATGTCGGTTGAAATTGCTGCGGGTGAAGGTTTGGTTAGTGTATGGGGCAGGGATGGTGGGATGCGTCGGTATAGGTGCAACAGCATAGCGGGTTTGGAAACTGGAGGGGAAACGATGTTTCAGTGTCAACTTTTCGGAAGTGTAATGCACATTGCAGTACAGGAGCGCTAAATCTGTGCATGTTGAGGATGGAATCACAGTTATCTTTGAAATTTGGAAATTCATAGCTACAACATGTGTTATGATGTGCCAACTTCCACTATACTACATTTAGAATTATAAATAGTACATAATGTTATCGACAAACACTAGTACCCTAAGTAGTGTCCATTACACTGTTTGCTTAACGCCAACCATGAACTTACTGTAGATGTGTCCATTTAGTGCAACTTTTTAAAATTAAATATTTATTAGAACAGTTTCATTTGCAATTAATCACGCTTCATAAATAATCTCCATCGCATTTAACGATCGTCTTCGGATCTAGTAAGCCACGAGTGTGAGAAGTCACATTTCTTTAAAAATAACATAGACATAAGTATTAAGGCAAAGGGAACTGCGTTTTAGTACACTTGTGTTCACACTCAGTGGTATCCACCAGTTTACTAAACCCACTTTGCAACCTGGAGACCTATATGCCATGGATGATTGGTTGTATGCAAAAAGGGTACCATACCTCAAAATATTAAGAGCCAGGACACCAACATAAATTCATTTCCACCTCGTCCGCCAATGCCATACAGTAGAAGCACAAAAACCTTCATAGTGCTGCTAAACAGCTTATTAAATGAAGTGTTTCAAATCAGATTTGAATACATCACATACTACTTTAGTTCTCATATCTGTAATATTCTTTAGCTGATTTGTCTTCTGGTTGTGAGTCTTGTCGGAGTCTACACAGCAATGACCGTACGTGACAATTTCAAATTGTGTGGATACCTTAGCAATCTCTGCATCCATAGATGACTCAGTTTTGTGTAAGAAAGTCAGTTACAAACGTAGAAAAGGTAGCGAAATAGACGTTTATATGCAAAAGTTCTCGGCTTGGTGCAAGAACTGGACGTTCACATTCAAATTAAGTCTTACATTTTGTGCATGAATGAATAGTAAGACCCAGTGTTGTTCCGCTGTTGATGACAGCAACTGCAAAGAGTGCTGTGTTAAACTATCCTGACATATTACAACTGTTTGCATGTATGGATACGGTTGAAAAAGCCATCTACCCGCACAAACAATCAAATAAATAATCGCGGAAAATACACATACACCGCATGTAATCTATGCGCAACGGTAACAAATTTGCATAGCTACGTGCTCGAACACCCAGCAACAGATAATAACTCGTTACACCCTGCCCAAGAGAAATACTGTGTTTACCTTCCCAAAATCTGCACCATGAGGATGCTTCGCCATATCTGTAGTCACTGAATATATGCACCAAAAATGCCGATAAGACATAGGACGTAAGGCATACTAGCAACAAACCATTTAATGAAATAAAGGAATGACTTAGGCGAAATAGTAAACAGAAATGTCACAAGTTGGTGATGTATTGTTCTCAAAGCTATACACATAAATCAGACGACACGGGCTCTTAGTACATGTGACATTAACATAAATTGTAGGCCGGACGGAGTGGCCGTGCGGTTTTAGGCGCTCCAGTCTGGAACCGAACGACCGCTACGGTCGCAGGTTCGAATCCTGCTTCGGGCATGGATGTGTGTGATGTCCTTAGGTTAGTTTGGTTTAATTAGTTCTAAGTTCTAGGCGACCGATGACCTCAGAAGTTAAGTCGCATAGTGCTCAGAGTCATTTGAACCATTTTGAACCATACATTGTAGGGAAAGACGCAAAACTACATCTTTTCGAGTCACTTCTTCGACAAGACTATAAACAGTATATATAAATTGCAGGAGAGGACGATAAGATTGAATGTTTAATGGAACGGACTGAGCAGATATTACTCGAGTGAGTGAGTCTTTATTTAGCCACACAAAATGTTATCACAGCAGGTCACAAAGGTCTACAATTTATCTATGCGGAACGGTTGCAAAAGAATTGTGCGAATATTTTCATTATACTTCTGGGATAACCTACACAGCTACTCGTATCCACCATGGCAAGTAACGATAAAAATCTCACCCAAAGCCTCCGACACTGCAGGACTCCTAGCCACATCAAGGCAACCAAGCAGGAGACCGGAAGCGGCACGGGGAAGCCGGAAACAGAATGCCGAGTGTCCATTGGAGTATACTCGGCCTCGTGACCAGAGAGACGCGAACGTTTCTCATTGGCTAAGGAACTGAGCTGCACCAAAGATGCAAACATGCGCCAATGGTGCCACAAAGGGATAACCTGAAGTGTATGGCTCGTTTAATTGAAGGTGACCGTAGGATGATCTTGAAGAATACTTCAATGATAAATCTGCAATTTTAGAAAGGAAAAATATTGTGGACAAAAACGAAAGTTGTAGTTGAACAGATGTCTTTAAACAGTAACAAACGTATAATAGGCGGAATCACAAAAGTGGAACTGCCGAATTTATCTGGTCATAGAAAATTATATACTGGGTTTACATTAACTGGAAGAGCCATATGAGTAAGACTCTAATGCTAAGATCGAAACAAAGGTGTACCACGATGGAATTATCAGAATAGAAGGGAAGTCGGTAGATGTGATGATGTGCACATACAAATAAATAATTACAGTTACACAGAAATTGGTCCGCATCTCGTGGTCGTGCGGTTGCGTTCTCGCTTCCCACGCCCGGGTTCCCGGGTTCGATTCCCGGCGGGGTCAGGGATTTTCTCTGCTTCGGGATGACTGGGTGTTGTGTGCTGTCCTTAGGTTAGTTAGGTTTAAGTAGTTCTAAGTTCTAGGGGACTGATGACCATAGATGTTAAGTCCCATAGTGCTCAGAGCCATTTGAACCATTTGAACACAGAAATTGAATGATTTAGTCAAGAGTAAGAGCTTGATAAACTGAGCAAGTCATTAACGCGTTGGTCCACTTCTGGTCCTTATGCAAGCAGTCATTCGGCTTGGCATTGATTAATAGAGTTGATGGATGTCCTACTGAGTGACATTGTACGAAATTCTGACCAACTGGCCCCTTAGATCGCCAAAATCCCGAGCTGGTTGGAATTTCCTGCCCTTAATGCTCCCAATGTACTGAACTGGAGAGGGAGCCGGTAGCCATGCTCCCCAAGGTATGGCCTGGCAAGCAAAGAGATAGGCACTAGAAACTCTCGTAGTAGGCGGGCAGCCATTATCGTGCTGAAACTTAAGCCCCGCATGACTTGCCACGAAGGGGAACAAAACTGGGCGTAGAATACTGTCGACATAGCACTGTGCTTTAGGGGTGCCACGAATGACACCAAAGGGTTCTGGTATGAAGTGAAATAATATCCGAAACCATCAGCCATGGCTGTCGGGCCATAAGGAGGGTGACAATCGTATTGGTACCCCACTGCTGCCCGGAGCGTCTCAGATCACGTAGTCGCTGGTCATCGGGGCTGATTTCTGACCTGAACACATCACTGTAGGCATTTATACTCCAGCCAATGAGATTCCAGATCGAAGACGCGTCTGGAGAAGCCCCGGACAGCGGTGGAATACCAACATGACTTGCCTGCCACACGACTCGGCAACCACGACAGATGATCGGGGATGACACTTCTTGTCACAGCAGGACCCCTTTGGTCGTCTACGGCGGCACCCACAGCACAGCAATACGTCGACGACATTCTATGCCCAATTTCCTTGTGATTCATGGCAAGCCATTTTGGGCTTATATTTCAGCGAGACAATGCCCGCCAGCAGTTTCTGCTGCTTGTTTTCGTGCTTGGCAAACCCTACCTTGACCAGAGAGGTCGCTGCTCTCCAACCACCTGGCAATGGTGACTATCTATCCCTCCAATTGGCCAGATTGTGAGACGCTGTCCCTCAAGAGGACAACCAACACACAGCCCGCATCTCGTGGTCGTGCGGTAGCGTTCTCGCTTCCCACGCCCGGGTTCCCGGGTTCGATTCCCGGCGGGGTCAGGGATTTTCTCTGCCTCGTGATGGCTGAGTGTTGTGTGATGTCGTTAGGTTAGTTAGGTTTGAGTAGTTCTAAGTTCTAGGGGACTGATGACCATAGATGTTAAGTCCCATGGTGCTCAGAGCAATTTGAACCATTTTTTGAACATCCATTAATCAACGCCTCGCCGAATAATGGACGCGCTACTGACCTGCTTAACTTGTGAACCTCTTTCTCTTGACTAAGTAATCCCCTGTTTCTGGAATTTTAATTATTTTGTCAGTCTGTACATTTATATCACATTTACCGATTTCCGTTCCATTCGGATGATTCCATAGTTAAGCATATTTTTTTTTCTTTTGGAGTGTATTTAAATCTATATTTTAACTAAACACGTTTTGATGTTGCTGAACAACTCTCATACAATGGTTTTAATGTAAAACACCGCCCATTCGACTGTTTTATTGTTTATTTAAGTACAACCCTGGTTTCGGCCTTTTATGCCATTTTTATTTGATGTTACAGGCATAAAATCAAATACTTGAAAATGGCGTAAAACGCCGAAACCTGTATTGAATAAACAATAAAACAGTGAAATAGGCGGTGTGTTCCTTTAATTATTCCAACCTGAAAATAATCCTTCTTTAACTTTTTATAGCAATAAAATCAACGGATGTATTACCTATTTATACATTACATTTGTTACAATTGAAGTCCAGAGTACAATCTACCATTCTACAACTTGGCCTATTCTAAAACAAATAAAACATTGCCACGGCCACTTTAATCTCGTCCATTCTAAAATTATAGCAAATTTCAACATCTTGAGGCGTTGCCTTTTTCTTTACTAATGTCCCCGATGACTTAATACAGCACCCTCTGGTAAATGGTTCCAGATTCCCACTCAAGCGACATAAAACGCTATTCTCCGGTGCTCTGTGGTTTCTTAGATAAAACGATAGGCTGACAAATTCGTCTCTGAGATCTCATATTATAGAATCCTCGAATTTAACTCACCCCTTAGTTGTTCGTAGCTTATATCAGGTATGGTTCTGTATCTCAACAACGATAGTTTTAGAGTCTAATGATGAACTTCAGTGCTCGCAGTTTCGAGCTCTAACGCTTTGGTGTCATTTGTCACCGACAAAAGACTGACATACTTAACACTTGCCGCAACAGTTAAGATTTTGTAGGAGGCTTTCGTGCCATTCCGGACGGCGAGCTGTGCCACTACAAGCGAGTGTTCTTCTCCTGGCTGTTGCTCGTCTGTTTCTCGCCTCGAGTCACTTTCTCTTTCTAACACATATACCCCACGTTTTGTTTTCATGTTTGCATATAAAAAAGAAATAACTGTATAACTATATGGTAAAAATGGTTATCACTTACTACGAGTTGGTAACGTGGTTATACGATTACCTGTATCGTGATGATACTCAGACCCCTAAGCTATGCGGTCCGTCACCAGGGGCGACAAAAACTTGATATCCACCATTCCGTATAATTGTTAATCGAATCCAAATTTTTAGATGTACTCATTATTTAATTATTATAAGGTGAACTTTTACCTTAAATGTTTAACACAATAGGGCAAACATTCAATTGGAAACTGTGTATAGGCCTATTTCTTCAGGCAGCGTAACTCGAGGCGCGCATATTTCCTGGGCTATAATCATCCAGTAGTTGAGAATGAGAGCACTCAGCAACATTCAACAAACTTCATACAAAATATTAATCCTTATTTAAACTTTTAATCGCTGGCACCTCACGCAAAATAATGAATCGAAGAACTGTTCATCGCTTATTAGTTTCCCTATTTCTACAGCAAAACTTCAGTATCACACATGACGTGTTAATGCGTAACCTCTTCACAGCAATTTCAGTTTGGTACAGGTAATTGAAAAATAGGAGTATATGTAAAGCTTTCAAATGCTACTCACGGCAATGTTTCCGTTGCAGATAATTGTTCTTTCTTCTTAACAAGTTCTATCTATACGCCAGAGGAACTGTTTAACCGAATTATTTAGTTGAACACGAACGTCTAAGTGGCTGGCGTGTATGGATCTACGTCAGCGTCTACACGTATACTCCGCATTTTACTGTGAAAATCATCCCAGGCGGTGAATCAGAACTATTTTACAGATTTTTGTCACTCATTCCTGTTATCCCTTAGCAAGGGCTTCGTCAAGCGGTTACTCTCTGGAACATTTTCTTCAGGCTAGTGTCAACAGAGCAAAAACGTGTCACAAAATTCGTAACGCGAAGCTGTATTTCGTTCATTCCTCTTTTTCCATTCTCTTAGTATGTACGTTTCTTTGGAGTTTTGTACTAGATGATGGTTGGTAACCGAAACCTTTAGTACGGTAAAAGAACTAAATACAGCTTTGTATTATGAATTTTGATACTATCGCAGCAGTGCGCCTCGGAATTCGTTCGTTGCCTGGTGTCATCGGCAGTTGTCTGGCTCTTCTGCACCTAAAAGTAGCGCAGTGACTTTGCAGTACCTGGTATGTTAGACGTAACGCCGTTTCACTATCGGAATTGCTACTAAACTAAGCATTGCACTTCACTGTAGCAAAAAAATGGTTCAAATGGCTCTGAGCACTATGGGACTCAACTTCTGAGGTCATTAGTCCCCTAGAACTTAGAACTACTTAAACCTAAGGACATCACAAACATCCATGCCCGAGGCAGGATTCGAACCTGCGACCGTAGCAGTCACGCGCTTCCTGACTGAAGCGCCTAGAACCACTCGGCCACAGAGGCCGGCAGGCATAAAACATTTGGAGCGTAAGGTTATCTAAATTTGGTAAAGAAATCAGACTGAAACTGAGGCATGGTTTGGCACTGAGAGAGACGGAGCTGTAGACTGATCAGTTGAACGGAATTGATAGTACTGTATGTCAAAACGATTTTATACAGTGGTCATCTATGAAAGTGAACCAAGGTAAAAGATTTCCGTGTAATTAATTCAGGTAATGCAGAGGGGACTATACTGGGAAACGGGACACTGAAAGTAGTCAATGAATTTTGTTCTTCCGTTAGCAAAATAATTAACGCTAGCCGAAGTAGAAAGCATAGGAAATGCAGATTCGGAACAGTAAGAAAGGAGTTTAGTACAAGAAAAATTTGATGACGTCAAATATAAATTTGAATATTACGGAGAGTTTTGTGAAACTATTTGGATTTTAGGCTTCTACGCAGGTGAGACGTTGGCGAGATAAGCAATTCAGACAAGAAGAGAATGAAAGCTCTCCAAATATGGTATTAATTTTGAGTATAGCTTTGTACAGATGTGAAACACGGACGATGCACAGTTCAGACAAGAAGACGATAAATGATTTTGAAATATGGAGGGAAAAGACTGCAGCGCCTTTAACCGCACGGCCACTTCGGCCGGCCCACTTCACTGTAGCCCGATGAGTTAACTATAATGTACCACACTCTTTTATCGCTCTTGCCATTGAATTGCGGGTACAAAATCATTTTCATTTTAGGCTTATGAAGTTCAAAATGGTGGACTAGTAAGATTCCGCTGCTGTATGTGAACCAGAGATTCGACAATCCAGCAGCGCAGCAACTTCCATTAACCCCTGACAAACGAACGACGTATTTTCAATTGAATTGACTGCTATTCGAAAAGTAGTCGTAGGCTGCAGAACTTCCATTATTAACTTAAAAACTACGTGTTTCGCCCGGATAGGGCATCATCAGGTTATGTTAAAATATCACAAATTTTCTGCCAAAAATCGTCCGTCAAGAAGGCATGATGCCGCTTAAAAGGTATTAATAAACAACTTCATGCAGGCGACGGCAGACACAGCAGCGCAGTGCAGAACGTGACTTCGCACGAAAACTGAACAGCCGTAAACTACAACGGCCGCAGGGGTCCGTCCGTATTCACAGTGTGCATGCATATTCATATGTGCGCTCGAGATGCTGTCCTGTTCTGCGCTGCTATGCCTGTCATCGCCTCCATGAGTGTGCTTTTCATGCCGTATCATGACTTCTTCACGTATGAATTTTGGCAGAAAATTTCTGAATCTTTGTAACATAACCTGATGGTGCCCTATACGGGCGAAACGTGTCGTTCTTAAGTTAATAAAGAACATTCTGCAACCTACAACCCTTTTTTAGCTAGCAGCCATAGAAGGCTGCTGTTCCACCACGCCACGATGAAATTGAATAATTTTTATTGACACTGACATTGATTTTTAAAGTTTGTGCCCACTATAATCACTTTCTGGATAACGCTTTCCTTCCTCTTTCAGAATACTGCTGCACGGTGTGGGATCCTTAACAGATAGGACTGACGAAGTACGTTGACAAAATTCAAAGAAGGGCAGCACGTTCTGTGTTATCGCGAAATAGGTGAGAGGGTGTCACTGAAACGGTACAGCATTTGGGATGGACATCATTAAAACAAAGGCGTTGTTCTTTGTGGCGGAATCTCCTCGCGAAATTTCAATCACCAACTTTGTCCTCCGAATGCGAAAATATTTTGTTGATGCCGGCCTACATAGGGAGAAACGATTGCCATAAATAATAAGTGAAGTCAGAGCTTGCACGGAAATATATAGGTGTTCGTTTTTTCTGCGCGCTGTACGGCGTTGGAATAATAGAGAATTATTGTGAAGGTGGTTCCATGAACCTTCTGCCAGGCACTTGAATGTGATTTGCAGAGTATCCATGTACATCTGGAATTAGCTTTCAGCTGATAAACAACTTAAAAATCATTTCTTTTGAGAAAATGTGCAACAATTTGTTGTAAATTCCATTAGTTGTAACATTTCATATCTGCTTCAGTTTTGCTTCGTATTTAAATCAGATTTTACAATTTCCCGAAGCACAAGTCCAGAAGACAATTTTCAGATTAAGTTAATGTAAGTATATTTATAATAAAACAACAAACTGACACAATTACATCTTGAAATAGCAACTTCAGGTTGGTTTATTTTTCACCACTGGCCTGCAACATATACTACGTTTTAAGAATTTCATCTACATCTACTTCTACATAGCTACTCCGCATGCCACAGTGCAGCACGTGGTCTGGTCATTTCCTCTCCTGTTCGACTCGAAAACAGAGTGATGCAAAAACGACTATCTATACGCCTCCGAATGAAACCTAATTATCTTATCTTTGTGGTCCATACAAGCAATGTAAGTTGGCGGCAGTAGAATCTTTCATTAATCAGCTTCAATTGCCTGTTCTCTAAATTTTCTTAATAGTGTCCCTCGAAAAGAACATCGCCTTCCCTCCAGGAATTCCCCTTTGTGTTCCCGAAGCATCTCAGTAACACGTGTTGTTCACACTTACCGGAAACAAATCTAATAGCCGGCCTCTGAAATCTTTCGATTTCTTCCTTTAATTCGACCTGGTACGGATCCAAAACACTGGAGCAGTACCTACTCATCAGTAGGTTGCACAGCTTTACTTCCGCCAGTCTCCTACCTTCCAAACCTTACAGCACCTCTCGCGGGAGGTACAGACAAAGTACTGGCGGAAGTAAAGCTGTGCGGAGGGGGCGTGAGTCGTGCTCGGGTAGCTCAGTTCGTAGAGCACTTGCCCGCGAAAGGCAAAGGTCCCGAGTTCGAGTCTCGGTCGGGCAAACAGTTTTAATCTGCCAGGAAGTATCATATCAGCGCACACTACGCTGCTGAGTGAAAATCTCATTCTGCACACTTTCCTAAAATTCTCTCAATAAACCGAAATCGATCATTCACTTTCCCTACCGCAGCTATCACATGACCCTTCCATTTCATGCCACTTTCCAACGTTACACCCTGATATTTAAATGAGGTGATTGTGTCAAGCAGGACACTACTAATGCCATATTCGAACATTATGCGTTCGATTTTCCTACTAGTCTGATTGACAGAGAACCGTAGATTGCCGCTCACACTGTCCGCCAGTTGATTTACGTATACAGAGAACAGTAGCGGTCCTCCCGCATTTCCCTGGGGCGCTCCTTACGATACCCTTGTCTATGATAAACACTCGCTGTCGAGGATCACATACTGGGTTCTACACTGAAGAGCCAAAGAAACTCGTACACCTTCCCAATATCGTGTGGAGCCCCGCGAGCACGCAGAGGTACCGCAACACAAAGTGGCACTACCTCGACTAATGTCAGAAGTAGTGCTAAGGGGAACTGACACTATGAATCATGCAGGGAAGTCCACAAATCCATAAGAGTACGAGGGAATGGAGATCTCATCTGAACAGCACATTGCAAGGCATCCCAGATATGCCCAATAATATTTATGTCTGGTAAGTTTTGTGGCCAACTCAGAAGAGTGTGCCCGGAGCCACTCTGTAGCAATTCTCGACGTTTTGGGTGTCGCACTGTGCTGCCGGAACTTCCAAAATCCATCGGTATGCACATTGGACTTGTATGGATGCGGGTAATAAGACAGAATGCTTACTTACGTGTCACCTGTCCGAGTGGTATCTAGACGTATCATGTGTCCCATATTACTCCAACTGCACACGCCCCATTACCGAGCCTCCGCCAGCTGATATATAGTGTCCATGGATTCACGAGGTTGTCTCCATACTCGTACACGTCCAACCGCTAAATACAATTTGAAACGAAACTCGTGGAGCCATGCAACTTGTTTCCAGTCATCAGCAGACCAATGTCGGTGTTGACGGACGCAGGCGTGAGGTGGAGCTTTTTGTAGTGCAGTCAGTAAGGGTGCACGAGTGAACCTTCATCTCCGAAAGCGCACATCGATGATTTCTCGTTGAATGGTTCGGACCCTGACACTTGTTGATGCCCAGAATTGAAACCTACACCAATCTGCCGAATGTTGCACTTCTGTCACGTTGAACGATTCTCTTCAGTCGTTGTTGGTCCCGTTCTTACAGGATCTTTTTCCGGCCGCAGCGATGTCGGAGATTTGATGTTTTACCGTATTAGTGACATTGACTGTACGCCCTTGAAATCATCGTACGGGAAAATCCCCTCTTCAACCCTACCTCGGAAATGCTATATACCATCGCTCGTGCGCCGGCTATAGCACTACGTTGAAATTAACTTAAATCTTGATAGTCTACCATTAGCAGCAGTAACCGATTTAACAACTGCGTTAGGCACCAGTTGTGTTACAGGCGTTGCCGACCCCAGCGCCGTATTATGCCTGTTTACACATCTCTGTATTTGAATACAGACGACCGTACCAGTTTATTTGGTCAGTAACTTGAAAGTCTTCGAGCCACTCCCGTGTCTCAGAACCTATTACACGTGCTCGTATATTCGTTAACAGCCTGTAGTGGGGTACCCTGTCAAATACTTTCCGGAAGTCTAGAAGTATGGAATCCTTTTCATTCAGAGTTCGCACTATATCATGTTAGCAAAAGCGAAGCTGAGTTTTAGATGAGCGATGCTTTCTAAAACCATGCTGATTCGTGGACATAAGCTTCTCGGTCTCAAGAAAATTTACTGTATTCGAACTGAGAATAACTTCAAGGATTTTGCAACCAATCGAATTTAGGGATATCGGTCTGTAATTTTGTTGCTCTATTCTTTTACTCTTCTTATACCCTGGAGTCACCTGTTTTTTTTTTTCCAGGCGCTTGGGACGTTGCAGTGAGCGGGAGATTCACGATTAACGCATGTGAGGTAAGGCGTCAATGGCGTAGTGCACTCTTCGTTAAACCTAATGGGGCTTCGATCCGGACCTGGTGACTTAAATGCTTTCAAATCTTTCAGTTGTTTCTCTACGCCAGAGTTGCTTATTACTATGTCGTCCATACGGGAATCTGTCCGACGGTCAAATGACGGTATGTTTGTACGATTTTACTTAGCGATTTTACGCAGGACCAGAATTTTCTCGGTTGCTTTGCCACGTCCTTTGCTAGGGCATGCCTGTGGTTGCTGTATGTTTCGAGCATAGATCTTTTCATTAGACGCACGACTCTCTACTAACCTTTGCTTGTCGTCTTTTGTGCGTTCTCTTTTGAACCGAGAGTGCAACAGCCTCTACCTCCTCCGGTCTCGGAAACTGACAACGGCCGGGGTAACGGTGTGCTGACTACACGCCCCAAGGTATGCGCATTGGTCTGAGGATGGCACGGTGGTCGGTCACTCCTGTTAGGCTCTTTGGAGGCCTGTTCGGACGAGTTTAATTAAACAGCGGTGGGTATTTTACTTCCTTAATCCACTTACAAGCATAACTTGTAAAATTCAAGTGGAAGCAAACGTTGCTAAATATGAACGTAACTGATGTAAGTCTCAAGAATAACTGACCAATTATTTTTACAGTGTATCACGTATTCATTGTTTATAATAATTACCAGCGGGGTCTCAAGCTGATGAAGGCATCCTCCTGCGGCATATGACTATCAGCTCGGCCGCAAGATGGTCCGGTATCACCCTGTCAGCCAGAAGACCACTCCACTGCCAGTACAGCTGCCCCTGATACAAACCAAAAAAATACACGTTTTGCAACATATACGCAATACGCTCGATCTGCAATAGAATCATTAGTGAATGGCCAGAATGTAAGCAAGCACGACGTATTTTGAGAGCAACGAAATTCGTGGTGAACCAGCTCCCAAACTGAAACGTTAGATAATCCTTCTTTGTAAAGACCCCACACACTGCAATAATCCATACCTATTATAAAAGTGTATCTTCCACATCTCCTCTTAAGCCATTGGAGCGTTTTCAACCTCACGTAGTACTCGTACCTCTTACTGCCAGCCAACAATACCCGTGGGTGTAAGAACCACGAACCTATTATAGTCATGTAGATATGATGTCATGGACGACGTTTAAATGCATTACTTCTTCACTACTAACAATATTTCCAATAAATTTCCAAGCAGCATCCACATAGGCCGCTAAGTACTAAACACAGTTCAGGAGATGTGTGAGAAACTGAGTCAGAATGCATGGCGTTTAAATTTATTTCTTCTCTGCTACTGAATCAATTGGCTACACATTTCTCTGTCAGTATGCACATATGCTGCCGAACGCAGCTCTGCAAATGTAGCATTGTACGACACAAAGTTCATAAATCCGTCGTCATAAATACTGAGCTACGTGAAAAAAGCCACACCATGCATGAACTTCAAATAAATTTATTTTTTACTACTGACAAGACGCTCCTACAGGCGAGTCAACTTCAGGAAATACGTGACACCTGGCAACGCTTTAGTCAGCTTTAATTGCGAAGCGGAAACTGCTTTAGGCGAAAATAGTTGGCGTCTACAGGTCTATGAAGAGGCGCTTCCATGCAGACGTTTACAAAATTACATTATAGACATGCGAAACAGCTGCACCCAGCAAGCAGAAACTGTCCGGGATCATGTTTTTTAATTTGGATACTGTGCCTATAAATTGATACATTATGCGTATTTCATTGAACGACTCAGTGATAATTTTGAAAAGATGTTTTCACAAATACACTGAAATGGAATTTATTTCATTCTGTAGCACAAATGCACTTCCTTTGTTTTAAGTTTCTAATAGAAAATTGACAAAATGAATACTTGGGCAACGGGGCGTTTGGCAGCTAGTTGTGTGCAGTTCTCTTTTCAGAAGCTCTGCACTTTCCGAGAACCCTTGCAACAAATTTACGTCTTCCCTTCGCCTCCCCTAATACTGATTTTACGTGTTCACCCCATTTCATACTCTTCGTATTACACAGAAGTCTTCGATGTGACATACTCTAGGTGTTCACCACTACAAGTTTTTTCTCTACCACTACGGGTCTTTTCACTTAAAGATATTATCACGCACTTATTCACATCCAAGGTGGACATTTTGTCCAAGTCTCAGTGCATTGCCCTGCTGTCGTGCTTCTCTATCGGCATTAGCCTCGTCGGCAACAATTCTATTGCTGATCCTATTCACTCTATCGCTAATGCCTATGGAAAAAATTACAGGCCTCATAGTGGTTGCCGAACTTTCGTTGTTGTAGAGCATTCAGCGTCCAGTATAAAGGACTGGATTGTCTGTGTAAGTCAAATGTTGATCAGCCAATCATGTATTTGTAAAGATAGTCCGTGTGATCAGATCTCGCTGAGTGGTTCACCTGTGGCCTTATTTAGCAAGATTATTCTGAATGAAGTAAGATGTCTACCATACTATGGTTTTTCTTGAGTTTGTGCTGTGTCTTAGAGAGATTTTGCGCTCCTTGCTAAACTCACAAATTGGCATACCATAAAGTCTATCATAAAAGAGATGTACTGCATAGGATGTAACGAGCTTGTTTTCGAAGATAGCTTTCATCACGAGCCAGTGTTGGAAGCATTTACGGTGATGTAGAATGGCTTCACACTTCAAGCTCAAAGCAACTTCGGTGACACGACCGTGAATAAGTTGATAAATGGAGACGACAGATTTACATTATTAGCGAAAAGATTACTCACCCACATTACAATGCAGTCTAAATAAAGTAATGCGAAACACAAGGTGCGGTTGATAGCAATTCGTAATGTGAGGGTTTGGCTCCACCACAGAATTAGCTGTAGGTCACCTCCTCATCCTCTTTAACAAATTAATCGATGGCGCAGCGTCAGCAAATGTGTAGTTTGTTTGGACGTAACCACTCGTCATATTTTCCTGTCTACCCCTCGATAACTGTGGTCGCAATTTGCACGTATTATTTTGATTAATTACTATTTTCATACTGATAAATAATTAGCTATAGTCTGTAGCGGGCAGCAGACGATACAGCAACAATAAACAAACAGTAATTGTGCTTCACAGGCAAGCACTCAAGTACAAGTGCCGCTTATTCAGAGACTCGTCACACGTCTACGACGTAATTCTGCTTATCTGTAGCAAGCCTTAAAGTAACTGCACTGCATAACAAAAAAAATTAAACATCCAGAAGGGGTGAAAGAAACGAAGTGAAACTTCGCGAGTGGATAGTGAATGTGAATTTATTTCAGCCATTACCAAATAGACTCACATTTATAAATAAACTTGCAGTGTCAGCCCTCTTATCAATATGACGTTGCGCGCTCTCTGGCTTGGATGCATCCATTGATTCGGTTGCGTAAGGGTGTCATAGGGATGCTGCAACTTCTCCGGAGGCAAGTTGACCCACAAATGAGCTGCTGAGAGTCAAACTGATACAACTCAGTTTCTCCCACATCTGAGAAATGAATGGTTCGGCGGTTTGTTTAATGTAAGGCATGCTTTACAATAATTAGTGACTCATTTGATAGTACAAATGAAATATTATAGTCATGTTTACTACAGACATTTTACTTATTTGTACATTAAATTCCCTTTTATAATCCCTAAAAGTTTGTGTACCATTTTTTCCTCTCAGAAATTTACACAGAGTGAAAGGCAAAGTGGTAAAAATCGAGAGTTGTACCACTCTTCTTATAAACGTTTTCATTAAGTTGAATATCTGAGAAGGAATAGGTTCTCTTTTAATCTCAATAACTGCAATTTATTTATAAAACATAAATATAATGTAATACAGTGAATCAGAGTTTGCACTTATTACTCCCATTATGCACTTTACTCTCACAAATTAAATTAACTGCATTATTGTTGTTAATTATTAGAATGCTATCTAGTGAACCTGTATAATAGTTCAACAGTGAGTTCATCTATGGACTATAAATAACATGTTCCTTCTAAATGTCAAAATTTCTTAAAATTTAATTCTTGGCATTCTGATATTTCAAGAGGCTTTATGATGGAGCATGTCTATTTACTGTGTTTCACCGTCCAGATCATCTTCCTCTGCGAAAGGGTCATTTTGTCCAGGTCCAAGCTTCCTGAGCCGAACTTGCGGTTGTCAGTTGGTCGAGAAAAGCGTGGTGCACTGGAGAGATGTATGGAAGAAGTGTCATCGTGTCTTTACGCACAGCGTCGTTGAGAAGATGAGTTTTATGTTTATGTATTTAATGTGAGACATCACTGCTTGATTCGTGTAGGCTTGGGCCTAGACATCATCATGGAGTGCAGACTTCCCTTATAAAGAGAATTTATGCTTTAATAGCAACTGGATATTACAAATCTAAAAAAGGAAAACAATGCTTACACTTACTAGCTTCATTACAATGCTGCCTTTTTGGTTTTAGAGCGTAAATTAATAGCCAAAACAACACAGAACAACAAGACCACGTGGCCTTGCCACTTGACTTTTACCACTATTCCCGCGAAAGCACTTCATTCTGGAGTGAGAGGAAAAATGCAATTCTCAAGTGGCTCCTGTGGGAGTTATCCTTATACCACTTCTCCACACCAAATTTCCCATTGCGTAAGGTAAGATGAACATCAACGCCCATAGAGAGTCAACATTCGGTGCGGTATTTTAGGTATGCAGGTAAATGACTCATACTTCATACAAGTTAATCTGACTGGTCATATGTACAGCGACATTGTGGATAATGTTTTACTCATACCAATGCACGATTTTCCACTTCAAACGAGACTGAATATGTGGTTTCAGCACGTTTGACGCCCAACGCTTTATTCACGACTCAAGACATGTGCGTAAACCGAGTATTATAACTCAGATCTAAAATATCTTTACTTGGACCACGTTCATTCTCAGCGGCTCAAATATTATAACTGGTGCTTGATATTCCAGACATTGGTACTGGGCTGTAGTTGATATTCGAGGTGGTCCCTCTCATGTCGTATGGCCGAATGATCAGGAGACCCAGTTGTCCACGGGCTGGCCGGTGTGGCCGAGCGTTTCTAGGCGCTTCAGTCTGACACCGCGCAGTTGCTACGGTCGCAGTTTCGAGTCCTGCCTCGGGCATGGATGTGTGTGATATCCTTAGGTTAGTTAGCTTTAAGTCGTCCTAAGTTCTAGGGGACCGATGACCTCAGATGTTAAGTCCCATAGTGCCAGAGCCATTTCAACCATTCTGAGTACCTCAGAATCACGCAGGTGGTTGACGGACATAGGTGTAAAGTGTGAACGAGCATTCTCCTGTGGATTAATGGCGCTGCCGCATGAGGGGCAAAGCATGAGAGCGCAGAATGCCTGTGACGTTCGGTACTCGCGTCGAAGTACCCCCAATCACAATCTGCCATGCGTTGAATTCGTAGCCGGTAGCTCCTAAAAGCATGAAACCAAGAGTAATACCGCTCTCTCTCCGAAATTTTGGCCGAATGGGAGCTCGCTACAGGCTGCCGCCATACTGGCCGACGATGGTAATCCAGGCAAGTAGAGAACAGCGATTAGTTGCTGGGGAACACAATGCGACGCCTTTCATCTGTAGTCCGTGGTTATCGATCACGGAACGTTACAAAGCCAGCCGTTTGTGACGTGCTGCTAACGGCTGTAATTCCCCGGTATAGCTGTTGCTGGTCCCCGACCAGCAGTGCAGTATGACACACTCTGTAACAAGTGGTACATCACTGGTTATCGTATGGCGGGGACAGATGTGAAGGGGTTACGATGTACTTGGTGCACAGCCACTTCGATCCTCGTTTAGGTCAGACGTCGTCAGGTGCAATCTTAACACCTACCGTCACGTTCCGACGCAGTCAGACATTTGGTCTCTGTCGCATCCGAATGCCGCAAAAATGTGCAAATGCACAATTCATCAGCCAGCCAAATGGAGAAACGCAATGAGGCCGCATTCTAACTCTCTATCAGGTGCTGATAACACTGTCCTACACGTGTACATTGCATCGCTGTGTCCCTCACAGTAATCGCACAACATCTGACGCTGTTTAAGCTCCTTATATCCCCCATCAAGCTTATAAACAACGCTAAACACGAATAACACTACTGCACTTTGGTGGCCGTTCAACCTGTCACAGAGAACTGCCACACTTACATACGATCATGTGTACGTGCACAAAGTAACACTGACTTCTGGGCGTTTCACTGTTTTTTGTCACACAGTGCAGTTCGAACCCCTAGTGTGTCCACGACGGCATGGTAGGCCGAGAAAGAACAGATGTCGGCCTACAATACATGGCCATTGTATCGCGTCTCTTAATAACCTTTTTTCCGCGGCCTACACTACACTAGCAAGATGTGGACAAATTGAGAATCTTGGTCTGACGGGAGTCATGGTAAGATTGTTTGTGCAGTTGCTATTACTACCGTGACTGGATACCGAAGTAGTCAGCGCATTACCCCAGTAAGCATGAGATCCTAGTTACAACCCGATCCAGTACAAATTTTCAGCTTTCCCCATAGATTTAAACAAGTGTCCACTGACAGCTAATCTCATCAATTCCTTTCTGTCTTTGTAGTTCAACCGAGTTAAATTTCAGGGCAAAATTATCGTTACTCGTCTCTCCTAGTGAGGCATTAAGTTTCAGTTGTATCTTGCACTGTATTAGGTTTTACTTCCACACTTTCTCTCACTTCCCTCTCTGTCCACACCGTCAGTAACGTTAAACATGATGAGATGTCTCATATGGACGTGTCGAAAACGTGAGTAAGACTCCTTCCATCCGGTCCGCCCCCTTCTCTGACGCTGCAGTTAATGCAGCTCACCCTGCCGTAACTGAGACACTATATTACACGTCTACTGGGTCCCAGTGGTTTAAGACGGCAGTTTGGTTTTCCGCTAGCCTGGCAAGCTTTAAGGGTCCCGTTCAAGTTGCTACACGTGACAACGGGTTGCGCCACCAATCCAACGTGACCAGTCGGTTATACGTTTACGTAGATACTTGTTAAAAATTAGGTGGACTGATAAGTTAAGGAATGAGGAGGTTCTGCGCAGTATCATAGAGGAAAGGAATATTTGGAAAGCACTGACAATGAAAAGGGACAGGGTGATAGGACATCTGTTAAGACATGAGGGAATAACTTCCATGGTACTAGAGGGAGCTGTAGAAGGTAGAAACTGTAGAGGAAGACAGAGATTGGAATACATCCAGCAAATAATTGAGGACTTTTGATTCCAAGTGCTCCTCTGAGGTGAAGAGGTTGGCACAGGAAGGGAATTCCTGGTGGTCCGCATCAAACCAGTCAGAAGACTGATGACTCAAAAAGAAGTTAGTTTCTCTGCAGCTCATTTATCATAATGGCGAGAGCAGCAAAATGGACAAATTAAACACACAGGACAAAATTAGAATGGTGAATGTATCTCAGTCAGAGAACAGAGTCCAAGTCCGGCATGAAAAAGGTTCTCGTGTATTTATGAGGCAGCGTCAAATAAATCGGTACATGTGTCGCGATGCAAACTATGTAAAACGTTATTAAAACTTCATTCGAGGACCTCGAATATGTTAGGATTTGTTTGTAAATTTGACACACTGTGTGCTAAGTCTTGAGACCATTTAGCGGTATACAGACATTTTAAATGTAGGGCTAACATTGACTGAAGTAGGGAAAAAAATTTGACACAGTGGATATTAAAAACTACACTCTCATGGTGTGCAACGTAAAGCGGAGAAAGTTTGGTATGGAAGAACTTGTTTCAGAAATATATTTAATAGACTACCATAGTATGAATAACGAACTTCGAGTTTGCTAAAATGCATTTAGGGAATCTAGAAAGAACTATTTTGGCCACTTAGAATGAAGTCAGCAAACCCACAATACAAATCCTTGAAAAAGTAATTAAAATTGATGTCACTGTGGTGACATGTGGCTGAAACGCATTAAAGTCACAGAAACTAACTTCGAAAATTTTACTTTAATTGCCGTTTCATTACAACAGAAATCTTCGCGTTCTTAGGCACAAAGGACTTCGACTTTCAGATACGGTTCTGCTTACTGCAGAAAACACATTAGAGGTGACCAGATGGTGTTTCGAACTGAGTTTAGACAGAACTATTCAAAAATGGTTCAAATGGCTCTGAGCACTATGGGACTTAACATTTGAGGTCATCAATGCCCTACAACTTAGAACTACTGAAGCCTAACTAACCTAATGACATCACATAATTCCATGCCCGAGGCAGGATTCGAACCTGCGACCGTAGCAGTCGTGCGGTTCCGAACTGAAGCGCCTAGAACAGCTCGGCCACCGCTGAACTAGTTGAAATAGGGTGAAATTGCCGCGATAGATATCGATATAAATAAATATGCCAGATATACGCCATGATGATAGGATATATAATTAATCCGTCGTGAAGTTTCTAAACCATGCAGTTGACCTTGAGAGCACCGACAGACTCAGCCTTGGCAGTACAACATACGGCTACCTTTACAAAACTGCGGTAAGAGCCGCAGACGGCACAATGTACCCGGTAGCCCTGGTGTCTATATTACATTGTATATGGTTCTATGTCTGATGAGTCTCGTATCCGGCTATTTTTACACAATCTGATGGTGCCCCAAAAGGATGAAACGCGTCACTGACACAAAATAATTTCGTAACTGTTTTTGTTTTGAAACTTTTCATCAACTTCTGAACATGTTCACAGCACTACAGGGAAAGCGTACAGAAGAAGCTGCTACGTAGCAGGCAAGCATAATTGCTTTAGCTTGGGCATACCTTGGGTTGTATGTGAGGAGAGCAGCATGCCCATTCTGTTGCTAACGTGCGGCAGCTTTCCTGCTTGGCTAACAAGCAAGCATGGGCGGGTTAAAGGGAGATTGTGCTGTTGGAACTGGATAGTGGTCTGGGTCAACAGATGTTTCAAAACTCGACGCACTTGCCAGCGAGTGGTGTGTGTTGCGTTTGCCGCAGTGTCGCTGCCGGCGAGCTTCTGGCACGAGCTGTCGCCGGGCCCGGGCGCCACGGAGCCGTCCTACGACGACGGGTCCCTGCTGACACTGAGCTCGACGCCCAGCGAGCCGCCGCCGCCCTTCTTCGAGCCGCCCGACGTCAACTGCACCGCCGTCACAGCACAGCTCGGCGCCGAGGTCTTCCTGCCCTGCAGAGTCCGCGGTTTGCGTCCCGGCCTTACCGTAAGTACAGTAGAGCGTCGCCACACCCAGCCGCAGCTACGCAAGGTGGACTTGTTAGTAGCGTACGGCAAAGGGCCACGCGCTAAGGATTCACGTTGGCGTCGATGGCCCCACTATCTAATCATAACGAAACGTGGTCAGCGAAATTTCATAATCATCGGTTAAGTATTACGTGTGTTCCCTCTTTATCAATGGCCCACGCGATTTTGTTTTGACGCATCTAGCAGCAAGCTGCGGCACAGTGCGAGGAAATGTCAGTGCCCACCAAGACTGGAAATATTTGTACCCAATCAGTTAAACAAATACACTAAAACGTCAAAAGCATCCAAACAGACCTACACTGGTGTACAAAATTAAAACAAGAAATCTGAAAGGTGGCGTTTATTTTGCCACAAAAGAGTATAAGGAGCCGACAACAAAGCAGAAATAGTGTAATGAATACAGAACGTAATCAACTGCAACATGCATAACGGTTGACAAAAATGTTCTTCGTTTTTCTCCAACATCTTGTTAATGTGCTCAGAATGGGGCGTGACCACTCTGGCACCAATACAGTCCTGTCAACGACGGGTCATCAATCTCATGTTGAGGCAAAACGCCCATTCTTCTTGCATAGCGGCTTACAAGTCTTGGAGAGTGGTTGATGGATGCTGACGTGATGCAATCATCTCTCACTAGTGCACCCCAGACAAGCTCTATGGGATTCCAATCGGGAGAGAGAGCAGGCCACGCCATGCGTGCAATATCTTCCGCTTAAAAAAAAAATTACCCGTGCTGTATGGGGTCAAGCATCATCGTCCACCAATACGAAGTCTGGGCCCACAGCACCTCGCAACAACTGCGCGTGAGATCCCAGGATCTCCGCACGGCACCTTACAGAACATTTACAATTTCATGAAGAGGTGTAGTGGTCAACGTAATCCCTCCCCATACCCTTAGGGATCCTCCAAGATATCGGT
The DNA here is from genome assembly GCF_021461395.2 of Schistocerca americana. Taxonomy (NCBI): domain Eukaryota; kingdom Metazoa; phylum Arthropoda; class Insecta; order Orthoptera; family Acrididae; genus Schistocerca; species Schistocerca americana. The sequence continues at coordinate 71,030,611 of NC_060119.1, forward strand.
CTCTTTCCGCAATCTTTGGGTCCCGAAATCGCGTTCGAAGTGCACTTTAGAAACTAATCCGTCTTGAATCACTGTCCAGACCAAATGGGGACTCACCTGTGGAAAGAACATTGGCAAACCGCTCGATCTTCCTGGTGACTTGTTGACGGATCCACTACGGATGTTCCCTTCTGTGAAAACACGCCAGAGGTAAACAGACAGTAGGTCTCCAACAATAAAGGCCACTCTGGTGAAGCCTTCTGAACAAGGACGCTGCGAGGTAAGTTGCCAGTTGCAGTGCAGTAGTAAGGCGGTACCGCCGTGTCCTTAGAGCCAAATAACGAGCGGTCCACTCTTTCTGATGTCACACGTGGTCGGCCCTGTCCTGGTCTCCAGGATACGGGGTCCTTTCCTATAAACTGTCATCTTACCCGAGAAACAACTGAACAAAAGCCATCGGGCTACATTAGTTTGCGACTCTCCTGTTTCCATTCTTCCTATGACCATCTACAGCAGCGAGTCTCTATTAGCCTTCTCTGAGCCATACTGCACTTTCTGCGTTCGCGCACATAGCGAATGTAGATGTGGGACTACCGTGCAAACACCACCCAGCTTGAATTGTGTCCTGACGCCACTGATGGCGTCATTGTCCCATTATCGGACTGCCATCTTCCGCGTAGCACACGATCGTAACGACACCTGCTGACGGTTTGTATAATTACTTCGTAAATTAGACACAGGAAAATAGGAATTTTATGTTTTACTTTTTCACAAGATTGTGTGTGGCGTGGAACGGACCACTACATATCACTAGAGGCGGCCCCGCCAGTATGAAATGAGGTGGTAAGTATTTTGCTGACAGTTGAGAAGAAGTAACGGCAGACTGGGATGGTCAAGAGGGCTCAGTGACTTCGAACGTGCAACAATTACTGGATTTCGCCCGAGCAACACATGCATTGGGATCATTTCAACCCTTCTAAAGCTGCACAGTTCGACTGTTTGTGATTTGACTGTGAAGTGTAAACGCGAATGAACAACCTCAGTTTAACCATCACTCGGCATACCTCATGTACCGGCTGACAGGTATCGTCGAGGGATTAACTCCTGACTTCCAAAGTACTGTCAGCACTCCGTCTAGTGCAGTGGCTGCGCATAGGCTGTTAAAAGGATCGTTGTAACGCGGAAGTCGCTCACAGAATCTGACCAGGTCTTGGCACTCGGTTCCTGTTTGAATTTGGAACACAGGGTGAAAAATTTTAGATTTATCCGGGTTAAGCGGCCATTTGTACAACCATTCGGTCATCTGTCCTACTATAGCTATTTTACAAAGTATTACGCGGGGTTTGAACGACAAACTGGAGCTGGCGTCCTTGCAAATTGTGCAAACCGATTAATTCATTTCGTAAAATATTTTAATTGGCCTGAAATTAATGCTCTGCTAATAGCATCATTTGCATGTGCACCAGTCGTGTATCAAGTGCAAAAAAAGTCAACCTCGTTCTGATCTTACGTATAAAAACAGTCACCCTTAATTAACTCCGGACTGGAGCGTGACTGATGGTTCTCATTTGGTCAATCGGTGTATCAGGAATTGGTCTAAGATAAATATTAGGCGTTTGGAAAGATTTTGATTCCTTTGGATTTTACTAGCGAAAATGTCATGTTCCTTTGGGAGGCTTCTAAGGCGTTCAACTTCTCTATTCCAAAGTTGTTCCAATCGGTTCGAACTTTGCACGAAATTAGATAAATGGATAAAGCCAAAACCAAATTTTTTTTATTCGATAATCTTCATCCGTTGTCGAGATACGATGGTTTATATTAAAGCCAAATGTAGCACGTAACATTCGTTCTTACTTGTATTCTATGTGCCGAAACGGTTTGAAGTGAATCAGATACATAAAAAATGCATTCTTACGATGAAACTAATAACTCGCTTTCAAAAATCTATGTTCTTATGGATTTTACGTACAAAAAACCACCTTATTTGTGATTTGTTTACAAGCGAAATTTTCAGACTTGTGTGAATCGGTTCAAATTTTGTAAGAAGGTAGACAAATAGATGTAATTTATGGTCTTCTGAGCAGGTAATAAAAAATACCTCTACAGGATCATTCTACGCCAGAGTCAACTGTATACCCTGGGCAACGTTAGGGATGTAAAACGAGGGAAATAGCAATTGGCAGCTCTAAAGCATTTAAATCAAAATATCTTGACATATTCGCGCTGTTTTACGAATTAACCCCATTTCGCCTCGCATTGAGCTCTTAGCTGCAAAGTGTTGGCACACCTCCTTCTTGCAGTTTATCGGCTAAAGTTCTTGATCCTCTGCCCAAAATCCACAGAATTCGCTACGCATAGTGAACAATGTGTAATGTCGTATAGCTCATAGGTAAACAAATTTCTTAGGGAAAAAGCTTCTGTGCTGAATGCATAGTATCATACGACAAGTGTACTAATAAATAAAAAAAAGGCGAATATATGATGACGCTTTTATTTAAATGTCTTTAATCTGCCAGATAAGTCGAAAAGCGACACTAACTCTTCTTTTACATCCTTAGCTCTGCTCAAGATGTATTTGCCTTTTTGTGCGACGATAGGAGCATTTTTCATTTTGATCCGGTAAATGGTCGGGCCATACATACCTGCAGTCAGTGTTAAGCGATTGTTGTGGAGCTATAAAGAGCAACGCCACAAGACAGTGATTGATTTGAAACGAGTGATTTACAGTGATGAACTGCGCTGTACCTTGTGGCAATACCATGGTAAGTTTTGGATTTGCCTAATACCTGGAGAAAATGGTTCAAATGGCTCTGAGCACTATGGGACTTAACATCTGAGGTCATCAGTCCCCTAGAACTTAGAACTACTTAAACCTAACTAACCTAAGGACATCACACACATCCATGCCCGAGGCAGGATTCGAACCTGCGACCGTAGCGGTCGCGCGGTTCCAGACTGAAGCGCCTAGAACCGCTCGGCCACACGGGCCGGCCCTTGGAGAACGTTACCTCACATCAGGTTTAGTGGCAACATTGAAGTATAGAGGGGTTGGTATTAAGGTATCAGGGTGGTTTCCGTGATTAGGGTGTGTAGCCCCTCACTGCGCTAATGAAAACGCTAATTTGACAGCAAATGAACTTACACCTCTTGACAGTTTCTAAGGAACTGAGACATCATTGGACAGGAATAATAATAGGCAATGATGGACGACGTGAACAAAGTAGTAGAGGTAGGGTGGAATATTTATAACAAAAAGTGGTACACATTTCACCACGTGGGACAAAACTCAAATGGCTCCGAGTACTATGGGACTTAACAGCGGAGGTCATCAGTCCCCCAGAACTTAGAACTACTTAAGCCTAACTAACCTAAGGACATCACACACATCCATGCCCGAGGCTAGATTCGAACCTGCGACCGTAGCGGTCGCGCGATTCCAGACCGCACGTGGGACAGCATGATAACAGGCATATATGACTTTCGTGTTTGCCACGGGCCAGATTGCCAACATAAAGATCGATTCAAATGTCCCAGTAGGGAATGTGCTCGCCCCAACACTAATGCACATTTTGTACCTGTTATTCACGTCGTTACTGAAATGTTGACGTCATTGCGGGATTGTCCCATTGCCCTCTCGTCGGTTTTCAGTTGTTCCACGTTCGTGGAGTGTTTGTTGAGAAACAGTGTCCCGAAAGACATGCTCTATAGGATTTGGGCCCAGTGAGTAAGCAGGCCGTTTCATATGTTCGATATCTTCACTTTCCAGAGTGTGCAACAACTCAGTGGCCGTTGTGTAAGGTAACCGACGAACATTAACAAAAAAGTCGGGATCCATCGTACCCATAAACAGAGAGACATGATCCAGAACAACGTCCCTGCAATACCGCTGTGCTGTAGTGGTATCTTTGCTCACATTTATGCAGCGTTGTTCGACGATTGTGCATAATACGTGCCAACATCGGAACGCCTAGGCCATACCAACTACCTTCATGAACATTCTGTGTTACGCAACGTGTTCCCCTATCTCTCCTCGCACCAACTGTTGGCAAAATCACTTGTCACTATGAGAACACCAACCTGGACCACTGTTGCTGATCCCAAGCAGCATGCTACCTACACTAACTAAATCTCTCTCGAAGATTGGAAATTCGAAGTGGGCTGCGGTTAAAAGGCTTCCAAACATACTAACAAACCTCATTTAATCGCTGCGAAATGGATCCGACAGAGACAAGCATAAAGGTGGAGGTTGAAAGACCTGCAGCGCTCTGCCTAGGAGTGAAATGTCTGTTCCTTTTCGCCACTAGCGGTATGTACCGATTCTCTTGTGGTATAGAGGTCCGTCTAAGTACCAGCATGTTTTCGCCTAGCGTCTCTACTTACAGTGGCTTCTTTTAATCGCGAGATGACACTTTTCGACACACTCATTACTACGGCTACAATAGTGCCACTTTGACGTACTTGGAGTCGTATAACTGCTCGTCCACGGTATAAGGCGTCAAATGATGACTTGCAGACATGTTTCCGTGCCACACATAATGTCGCACTTATCAATTCCAGAACAAACTTAATTAAAAGCTGTACTGCATAAATTGTCGAATGCATATATACTTTTCGCACACAGGCTTCTCTGCAGCTAACACGTCCCACCACATTCATTTCCTTTTATTACCATTGGTTTGGTTTTCCACAACGATTTTTGGTTGCTTGGTAGCATCTAGCAGTTGTTCCTTAGCAAATATCAGTTGTTTGTTTGCAGTTATCAGGTAGTGTATTTTACAACATTGCCTGCTGCGTGCACAATGGGAACAGTTCGGCGACTATGAATTTTTGCATCACCATTACAATGGATCTCCATCTATGGGATGACATCGAAAGGCGGCTTCGCTCCAGACCCAAGCGGGCAGATTCTTTACCTTCCGTGGTTTCTGCTACCATTCCTCCACAGACATTCAGCAGACACTTTACTGAAAGTGTCCCCAGCAGAGTTGAAGTCGTCACGAAGGCGAAGGATATACATACCCCACATTTATTTCCACTAATAGTCGTCCGGATAATGTAATTAGACTAGCTCTGCGTACTGGCCCTGAGAGGCGATTCGGAACCGACGGACCGCCATGTCATCCTCTCGCAATGACAGCTTTCCAGTTCAACAAGTTGGAGAAAAAGACAACAGAAGAATTCGAAATGGGGTGCTACAGCAACACAGTTGGAAATTAGGTCCAATGAGAAGATAAGAAATGAGGAGGTTTCCCAAAAAATCGTCGAAAAGGGAAATATGTGGAAAGTATTTGACAAGAAGAAGAGGCAGGATGATGGGATGAGAGCCATCACAGAAGTACTTTCCGTGCTATCTGAGTGAGTTGTACAGAGATGAATACTGTAGGACAGATATTGTGTTGTACGTAACAAACAACTGAAGATTTCGGATGTCAGTGCTACCCTGAGATTAAGAGGTTGGCAAAGCAAAAGAGGTCGTGCCGAGCGGCCTCAAACCACTCGTAAGACCGATGGCACGAAAAGAATTGGAGAGGAATCGCCTCAGTACGCTTTCCCTCTAGTTATCAGTTTTCCGTCTTTTCACACAAGGTAGCTTGTTACGTGATATAACAGAGGCTAAGTGAACTCTCTTTTATTATTCAGTCTCCCATAAATAAATTAAAATGTTCTCCGTCGCTCTCATAATCAATAGATCATTTTCGTGCACAAAATGAGGCACTACACAACGAAGTTGAAAGTTAGGTCGAATGAGAAGATAAGAAATGCGGAGGTTGTCTGAAAAATCGACGAAAAGCTAAAAGGTAGAAAATAGTTGACATCAAGAAGCGACAGGATGACGACATGTGTGTTGACTCATCAAATAAGTACTTTCGGTGCTACTTACCCTGACGGTACCAGGAACTGAACCTGGGTCATCCTCATCTCACCAGGCCGCAAGTGTTCGTGATTGATATCAAGAACATTCTGGACATTTCGGGCGAATGATTTGACCACCCAGATCGGCCGATTTAAATCGAATGGGACATAATCGAGAGGTCAGTTCCTGCACAAAATCGTGCACTGTGAACGCTTTCGTAACTGTGCACGACTAAAAAGGTGGCATGTGTCAGTATTTCTGCAGAGACAGACACTTGTTGACTCGACGCCACGTCGAGTTGCAGCACTACCCCGGGGGAGAGAAGGCCCGACAGGTTGTTAAGAAGTATCCCATGACTTTTGTCACCTCATCACAGTGTACAAAGAGCGAAGAAGACCAGAGTTTCATTTATATTTATTTCATTTACTTGCAAGTTTACATTACGTGTTGCGATTACGGCCAAAAGTCTCTCTGTTATATGTAATTAGCCATTCTTCATAATGTGCCAGTGGTATTTGTTCGCTTAGTGGATTGGACACTTGCGAATGTGCATCGTTGAACGTAGTCATCCTACACACGAATCGGCTAATAATTATGGCAGTGAAATTTCCTGGCGGACTAAAACTATGTGCCGGACCGAGACTCGAACTAGGGACCTTTGCCTTTCGCGGGCAAATGATCTTCCTACTGAGCTACCCAAGCATGACCCACGACCCATCCTCACAGCTTCAGTTCTGCCAGCACCTCGTCTCCTACCTTCCAAACGTCATGGAAGCTCTTCTGCCAATGGCAAAGGTCCGGAGTTTCAGTCTCAATCCGGCATACTGTTTTAGTGTGCCAGGAAGTTTAGTATCACCGCACACTTCGCTGCAGAGTGAAAATCTCATTCTCTATTTACAGCAGTGTTACAAAATACAGTTCACCGAAGCCGACAAAGTTAACTTACGGAGACGACGGTAGGCGTAATACTCGAAAATATACCACGAATCTCACCCTGGATACACAAGTAACCTCAGTGTAGTATCGCACTCTAATTGTGACCATCACTGCTGGCTGACGCCATATTGCAATCGGCTGCCAGTTAACGGGGTCACTAGAGTGCGAGTTCATGTGTAGAGACAATACCCAGATCTGAAACAGGATCAAGAAAAGAAATCCGATTAGTAACAGACTTACGTGTGGCCCATATAAATGTGTTGAAAGTACTTAAAACCTAAACCTAATTGGTAACCATAAACAGCAACTACAGTGGCTACATGTGGTTCTTAGAGCACTTTTCATACTATGACGTCACAATTAAAACGTAATTGCTGCGAGACTGTGTACCATACCTCACAGAACAGCATTACAGAGTACGATGTAACGAAGCGCTAATTTATTTTTTATCTCTGTTTGTGGATGAATAATTTAAGTCTACAGCGACCGTTTCACTGTGGAGAAAGTATTTTAGTTTCCAAAAAAATTCACTTCTGAAGAACCATAATATATCAAGAAAACTTTAATATTACACTAATAAAACCACCATTCCAGGACGAAACAGGAATTTAATATTCCTGAGCAATCTTAATATTAGAATCGCGTGGTGATTGTTGTTAATAATTTAATAGTACTGTGGCGATTTTCTCATCAGTCTACCATTGAAATAAATGTATATTTCTGGGATTTTGAAGGTGAGACGTACTTCGATTTTGTTGTCACACAAAGGCTCTGGCTGGATATTTTCATATAACGTCGATGTTTGTAGTCTTCTTATAACTATACTTAAGTTTCACTAGTTCTCCATACAGCCTATGAAAAGACAACAATAGTGCTCTAGATCTTGGTATGAAAGTTACTCCTCCATTTTATCTCTTTCGCACTGTAACAACCATCGCTCCTGTGGTGAATGTTTAACTGTCTCTTTTCCCAAGACTATTGCTGTTGAAACTAACTGTGTGTGTGTGTGTGTGTGTGTGTGTGTGTTAGGAAACGTGTGAAACGGGCGACTAATTTAATTTACTCCGCACGAGTGCTGTAGGCATCGCAAATGACACAGGTGTAACACGGCGCTAATGGAACCGCGGTCGATGTACAATTTATAAAACTGCTAATGTCCACGTCGTTGCCCTATTGTCCGTCAAATCATGAACTGATTACGAAACACTCAAAGTGGCATATATTATGTAATCCTCCAATGAAACTGTTCATTACACAATGCAAGCGTAACGCAAGCCATTTAGGGCACATTCGGTGTTCACAGGTGTCGCGCCATCAGACAAAATGACATGTCGTTTCCTAGTAAAAGCTTTTAGATTTTGAGGCGGCGGAACAACATTCTTTTGTGGCGTTGGATACGTAACTGCATTAACTGATGGGCTGAAAGTGGTCTGTCACAGGTGTTCCCTGTGTGATTACACGGAGATTCTAGGGTGTGTTTGTTACACTGCAAATGCCGAAAGTTTGAATATAGGTAAAGTGATGAAACTAATGAAGATCTGCTTGGAATTCCTGAATATGCAATGTAGCCTTGTTTTGTTCTTTCTTGTATTCTACTACGCGCTATGCGGCAGCTTATTACTTTCGCAGCAGTAAACTGCCTTAGGTCTATTCTAGTTGGATTGTATACTGGAAATCGTGTTACTCCACACAGTATTCACAAACAAGGAAATCTTCCTGTTTCGGTACTAGGAACGCGCATACATAAAACAGTGTCACAATCGAAACCGCTACGTCTTTAAGAATGAAGTGTTATAGATAGGACGGTGACAAACAAAGATATACATGTGAAGCTTAAGTTTCCCACAGCGTATGAATGCTAAGATAACTGATGGAAACGCAGAAAGCTGAGGTCATCGACAACAGACGATATCTCGGCAGGTGAACATCCTGTAACTTTCAGGGCATAAATGTAACGAGAAAACGCTGTACAATGATTTTAAAACCTCAGTACGTAGAGCATATGTAGATAAAACACACACACACGCACACACACATTGTAAACACTGCCGCCATCACACAACCAAAGATAACAAACAGCAGAAGTTGCTGATAATGAATATTAATTATCATGAACGAGAAACCCTTACTCTGTCTTGTTAGACCAGGAGGAGAACAACATTCCATGCAGAACTTGAGAAAAAACTTCCATTCCTATTTACAAGACCACTTAATCTCAACTATTTCCTTAATAACACTAGCTTAATAGCTGGAAGTACATGCCAGAATCTCCTTGTTATTACATTCCTTAGATTGACCGGTACCAAGTCAATATTCTGCAATAGCGGAGTTGCTCAGATGTTGAAAACATTTGTGATGCTTATGCTCAGTACACTGGTCCTGATGGTATGACTATTCTACAACATGGCACACTACAAGGAATATAATACACACCCGCATTACGCAACCCCAGATCATCCTTTACAGATCCTAAAAGGATCCTAATCTTAGGTGGTGGTCTGAAAACAATTTTGACATCTTATTTAGGTAGAATGCAACCACTCCTCTTTCGATTAAGTCGAAACGGGCGTAGATTCTGGTGCCTCCTCGATCTTTTTACCACTCACATGACTTACTCTTGCCCGATAGCGCAATCTGTCTCTCAATAGCAGGCCGTAGGTGGCCGAGCGGTTCTAAGCGCTTCAGTCTTGAACCGCGCGAACGCTAGGGTCGCAGGTTCGAATCCTGCCTCGGGCACGGATGTGTGTGGTGTCCTTAGGTTAGTTAGGTTTAAGTAGTTCTAAGTTCTAGGGGACTGATGACCTGAGATATTAAGTCCCATAGTGCTCAGAACCATTTTGTCTCTCAATATAGTATTCTGACTACTTATTACCTAGGAATGGGATAAATCAGCTCACAGACTTTCAGAGTCTGGGATGACGTTGGATCTGTTCACCAAGGTACATTGTACTCCTTTACACTGAGCAGGATGTCTGCAGCTACCAGCCCGCAGATACGACTGATCGTGAGTTTCCTTCCTCAGAAGTGACATGCCCTAACGTAACATCAACTTTCCTCCTTACCAACACCGGAAGAGAAGGAAAATCGTCCTTTACCACGCCCAACGTAAAACGTATGTTCGGGTCGACTGAATTCAAATGTTCTAAGAAGCCGTTTAAAATTTCATTTCCATGAGATCAAACTACAAAAGGATTGTCTATATTTCTAAGAAATCATGCACGCTTCCGTGGCGCCTTATCCAAGGTACACTCCTCAAAAGTTTTCATAAACAAACCAGCTTCCATAGCTGACCACAGGTTCTCAGTTGCAACTCCATATCTCTGTTCATACTACTGATCATTGAATAAAAAGTAAATGTATGCTAGAACATGTTTAAATAAGTTTGTTAACTCAACACCAAATCTAACCGCAAATAACCATAACTAATCAGAAGTAGGAACATGAGGAAGAGAGAGACCACATCAAAGCTTACTGAAAACCACAGTCTTTAAAAAGCAGTCCCTCTGAAAGACTTAAGAAATCCGCCGATTTCTTACCGTAACGCGCATACCAACCTACTAATGGTCTCAACACAGTAACAAAGTGTTTTGATATATGTTGTGTCAGAGCACCAATGTGACTTACAGTAGGATCTTTTAAAGGCCATATAATCCAGGTGGAAACAGCACAAAAACATTTAAGTATCTTGGTAGTCTCTTGCAACTAGGAAATTGTCTTTAGGTGTGTGTTACTTTTTTCCTCAACACTTTTTGTAGGGCCAGGGCTCAGATGGCTGCTTTGTGTTTACTTAGGTTGGGTCCTGCTGTTGCTATCTTAACTGCGAAAAATGGTAATACTACAGCTTTGTTCGAGAAATTTCGGAATATCGCAGGATCAATATGTTCGCCCATTATAGTTCTAAATTTCAGGTGTAATATTTCCTGAAACATGGATCAATGGTACTTCTAGGAAGCCCCAGGAAGTTAATTCCACTATATTATAAAAAATGTGTCATTCGCAAAATTAAACGCTATAGTGCAAATCCTCCACATATGTGACTTGCATGAGGAGGCCATATTGAGTCAGATGTCTCCCTCTTTAATTGTAAGTGGCTGGAAAATAATGTTTTTTTTTTTCCAGATTTATTTGACTTTGGCACAGTACTCAAGCCATAGTCGCAGTACATTCGAACAGTGTACAGGACTAGTTCCGTTGAAGCTCAGCCACCGTTATCAAATGTAACATGTATGAAATAAGTCTGCTTTTAATTACGAGAACCTGAAATATAAGTAATATCCAACCACAAATCATTTGTTGTAGGAACTAATATTGTGACTTTATCATGTTAAATTAAACACAGTATTGTGGCGTATGACAAAGCTGTTGTAATTATATGTTACTTATATTTCAGGTTCTCATAATCAATAACACATTTCATACTTGTTACATTTGATAATGGTAACTGAGCTTCACCGAAACCAGTCATGTAAACTTCCTGTAAGTTCATCAGCTTACCTTCCATTCAGAAAGCGATCGCACTCAGCGACTGTTATATTGACTTGTAAATTATAGATTGAAGCAATCAGTCACCCTTTTTAAATTTTATTATGCAGATTCTGTAATTTACTGTGACTATGGCTTGACTATTGTCCTGAAGTCAAATAAATTTGAAAAACTTACGTTTTGTCGCACTCCGTAAGTCAATCCTGTTGCTGTTGTTGTGGTCTTCAGTTCGAGGACTGGTCTGCGTAGCGCTCTTTGGTAGCATATTCTATGCAAGCTTCTTCATCTGTGAATGATTACTGTGACCTATATCCATTCTGAATCTGCGTACTACATTCGTGCCTTGGTCACCCTCTGCAAGTTTCGAACCCTGATTGTCGATACCATTACCAAATTACAGATTCTGTGATGCCTCGAGAATTCGTTCTAAGAAATGACCCTTTCTTTCAGTTTGCCATAAACATTCTAATTAGATTCAGTACCTGCTTATTAGTTGTTCGATCGATACACCTAATTTTCAGCATTCACCTTTTCCCTCCATATTTCAAAATCATTTATCGTCTTCTTGTCTGAACTGTGTATCGTCCGTGTTTCACATCTGTATAAAGCTATACTCAAAATTATTACCATATTTGGAAAGCTTTCATTCTCTTCTTGTCTGAATTGCTTATCTCGCCAACGTCTCACCTGCGTAGAAGCCTAAAATCCAAATAGTTTCACAAAACTCTCCGTAATATTCAAATTTAAATTTGACGTCATCAAATTTTTCTTGTACTAAACTCCTTTCTTACTGTTCCGAATCCGCATTTTCTATGCTCTCTACTTCGGCTAGCGTTAATTATTTTGCTAACGGAAGAACAAAATTCATTGACTACTTTCAGTGTCCCGTTTCCCAGTATAGTTCCCTCTGCATTACCTGAATTAATTATACGGAAATCGTTTACCTTGGTTCACTTTCATGGATGACCACTGTATAAAATCGTTTTGACATACAGTACTATCAATTCCGTTCAACTTATCAGGCTACAGCTCCGTCTCACTCAGTGCCAAACCATGCCTCAGTTTCAGTCTGATTTCTTTACCAAATTTAGATAACCTTACGCTCCAAATGTTTTATCCCTGCTGGCCTCTGTGGCCGAGTGGTTCTAGGCCCTTCAGTCAGGAACCGCGTGACTGCTACGATCGCAGGTTCGAATCCTGCCTCGGGCATGTTTGAGTGTGATGTCCTTAGGTTAGTTAGTTTGAAGCAGTTCTAAGTTCTAGGGGACTGATGACCTCAGATGTTAAGTCTCATAGTGCTCACAGCCATTTGAACCATTTTTACCCTGCTATAATTCGAAAATATACAATCCAGCCCATAATATCAAAAGCTTTTCCAAAGCTAAATATGTTATAAACATAGGTTTGCTTTCTTGAGTCATTCTTCTGAGGTACGAAGTTGAATCATTGCCGTATCGCTTGTCCCCCTGAAAATAACACTTCAGCGGTGATCATTTCGTCTCATCCCATCAGCAACGCCGCCACGTAAGCACTAACTAAGGGACTAAACCTTGCCGTCACATCTGAGCTGATCCCTACAGAAGAAATCGAAGCCGGCACACATCTGCTATAGAATATGAGAAAATTTGACAGGAAACTTTTCGTGTTCTACTACGCGAAACACAACCTTAGCCGAGAGGATAGGGCAGTTATCAAGGAAGTGAAGAACAACGACGAAATTGTGATATTAACAGCAGACAAAGGCAATGCTACTCTCATCTTAGACACCGTGCAGTATGAAGACAAGATGAAAGAATTATTAAATGCTCCCAACTACAAAGAACTAAGGTCGGACCCCATAGCTATGATAATTCGAAAGACGCAGGTCTCGAATAAGGACTCGAGAATTGACGCTGACACAGACAAAGGTCTTATTAGCAGAGTACCAGTCACCCCTAAATTTACGGTGGTCCAAAGATACATAAAGAAAGTTTTCCTTTGAGGCCAACAGTGAATGGTATCAATTTGCCTACTTACAGTTTGGCAAAGTAGCCTGCAAATTTAGACGTCTAGTTGACAAGACGGACTCTTATATGATGAAATCGAGGCACTTCATTGAACACTTAAAGGGAGAAACAACTTTACTTACGGACATCATGGTCAGATTTGACGTGAAGTCACTATTTACGAACGTGCCAAGTAGACGAAACTATCCGTATCCTTCAGGAGCATGTCCCGCCAGACATAAGGGACCGAGTTTAGTTGCACCTGACTTCAACGTACTTCAAATGCCAAGGAAAATACTACGAGCAAACAGACGGCGTAGTAATGGGGTCTCCCTATCTCCGCTGGCAGCCGACATATTAGTAGAAACCTTTGAAGCCGCGCGTCTAGCCGCGCGGTTTGAGGCGCCTTGCCACGGCTTGTGCGGCTCCCTCCGTAGGAGGTTCGAGTCGTCCCTCGGGCATGGGTGTGTATTGTCCTTAGCGTAAGTTAGTTTAAGTTAGATTAAGTAGTGCGTAAGCCTAGGGTCCGATGATCTCAACAGCTTGGTCCCATTGGAACTTACTACAAATTTCCAAAGCCTTTGAAGCAACGGCCCTCTGTTCACCTCCTTTACGTCCGCGTTGCTGTTTCAGATACGTGGACGACACGTTCGCTATATGGGCTCATGATGGAACGGAGCTACACAAGTTTCACGAATATTTAAACAAACACAGTTCACGATCGATGTAGAGAAGAATGGTGCAATTCCATTTGTAGACGTCTAAGTACACAGGACCACAGGACAACGGAGGGCGCACTGGTTGCACACAGTACGTCGCAAGCATACACATACAGACAGTTATCTGCACGCTCAATCCTACCACCACCCACCGTAGAAGCACTCGGCTATCCGTTCTTTGGCAATCCGTGGGCGGGGGTCAGGGATTTTCTCTGCCTCGTGATGACTGGGTATTGTGTGATGTCCTTAGGTTAGTTAGGTTTAAGTAGCTCTAAGCTCTAGGGGACTGATGACCATAGATGTCAAGTCCCATAGTGCTCAGAGCCATTTTTTGAATCCGTGGGCAGCGCCTAAGTGATGCTCAAAATATAACACCTGAGCTTAAAAGGCTACGCAAAACGTTTCTTGCCAATGGCCACAGCCGTAAGTCGATCCACACAGCCTTGTCAACGAATGCAAGGTAGCAAGAAAAGCTATAAATAAACTGCAGCCTGCACTGCGCTTACATTATGTGAAAAATGTTACTGACCGAATAGGCAAACACCTTCGCCGGGTTTGGGTGAACCTATCTTCATAAGTGGTCTTAGTATCCAGGACGTGCTAGGCTCCACTAAGGACAGAGGGGATTCATTCCACAATTCTGGCCTGTAAAATATGGAATACGAATTTTAAGAGGCATACATCGGCGAGACTGGAAGGCCAAAAGCATTCGGGAACACGAGCGGTGTATTCGTCTCCTGTGGTAGATCATCAGCAAGTTTGCGGAAAAAATTAGAATTCAGCGAAGCCTGCGTGTTGGCCAAGTAATGTCAGAGAGGCCATCGAAATACCTAAACACCATAAGAACGTGAATAGAGAGGATGCCCAATCTTGGCTGCCACCAGTCAGAGCTCAACAGACCGCGTTGTCAACACGACGGGCGAGCACTGTAAAGGAGAGTAACTGCGGCCGCGCCACCGACGTCCAGCACTTGGTACACAACAGCCAACTTCTCATTCGCCGGTGACTATCAGTCATGGCAGATAGTACGAGAGCCAACAGACAGCAGAGATTACGCTCTCCCTCCACCGCAGTATAGCATTAAAATATATCCCTCTTCTTCTTCCTTAAGTGACCAATGAAATGAACTATGTTTCTTAAAATTATGACGTAATGGCCTGAGCTGTGAACAGTAATAACAAAAAATAATGGACACTGCATAGCTGAAACGCACCAGTAGACCCAGAAGAAGGCCGCTGCAACCGTGGCCGAAACATTAGTTTTCTCCAGCAGTAGTTTTATACAATACGACGCGGTACCATATCCAGTCGATCGTTTCTCTTGTTATACCTCCCAGTCGTCCTCTTGCATACCTTGGAAATTCTGCTATTTTTATAGCGATTTTCTTAAATAATTTGTTGGTATCTGAATGAACAGTGTTAATAAGAGAAATTAGCTTTTAACTACTTATTAATATACTAATGCTTTAGTATGGTTACTTTGTGAAATACTATTGACTAATTATCAGTTGCCTTCGAAAAAGGTAAATAAATTACAAAAAATATGCTCGGGTAATGCGGCTACTTGAACATTTTACTCCATCAGGTGACCACTCACCACGCCTGACTGGACCCCATTACGCAAAATTCTATCAGAATACGAAATTGCATTACCTAGACAATCCATAAATACATGGTTTCGAAGGTTAAAATATAGCGGTTATCTGTCACATTAGCACCAGACGTATGAAAAACGCGAAATACTTAACACGACACGAGCACGTGCAAATATCTGCATCAACTCCTCTGACAATGCCAAAGAAAACTCTTTGAATAGTGTTATGTACTCGCCACTAGGTTGTAGCACACTCGCCGGCCGCGGTGGCCGCCCGGTTCTGGCGCTGCAGTCCGGAACCGCGGGACTGCTACGGTCGCTGGTTCGAATCCTGCCTCGGGCATGGGTGTGTGTGATGTCCTTAGGTTAGTTAGGTTTAAGTAGTTCTAAGTTCTAGGGGACTTATGACCTAAGATGTTGAGTCCCATAGTGCTCAGAGCCATTTGAACCATTTTTTTGTAGCACACTCCAAGAAAATAAAACGAAGTGGCCACGTTACCTACTCAGGCCTTTCACGATATCTTGCGTAGAACATGGAATATTATTCTCTTTTTTTTGCAAGAAAATATGGTATTCTCCAGGTTCCTTTTCCGACTTAAATGTTTCAGTGCTGTGTCAGATTCTTTTCACGGTAGCATATCTCCTATCTCATCTGGACCAATTTCTTCTTCTGAAACAATGTCTTTCCCTATGTCCACAACCTCAACACATTCCTTTCACACTTCAGAGTTCCATTCTTTAACTAATAAAGATTTGCCATCTTAGCCCTTAATACCCACACAGGTTCTCTTTCCTACAAAGGTCTATTCTCGTTCCCTTTTTTTCCTATAGACAGTATCAATCTCTCCCCCAGCCATGCATGATTCTACAGATTGGCATTTCTTCTCTAGGCATTCCTACTTTGAAACTTTGTATTTTCAGTCAGTCTTATTTCATACACAAGTGTTTTCTTTTTGCCTGCTTCTTTTGTTATATTTTATCTTTACTTACTTTGTCAATTATATCCGGTATCCCGTGCGTTTTCCGGGGATTTCTACTGAATCTTCTTTCTTTGCCTATAGTGTCCTGTGTTTCATTCCTTATTTAATGTGCACTATTCTTTGGCTTTCTGCAGTTTCACTTAATCGTTGCTTAATTCTCCATATGGAACTCTCAGCAAGATTTGCTTTCCAGTTTGTCTAGGTTGCATCTTCTCAATTTCCTGTCCCTCTGGACTTTTTTAAACATAAATATGCCGCTTACAATCAAAAATTTGAAGTGCACATTTAGCTCTGTAAAAACTTTTTCCGTTTAGAGTCTAGTTCAGAAATCTCAAAAATCGTTGAAATGGCTCTAAGCACTATGAGACTTAACATCTGAGGTTATCAGTCCCCTAGACTTAGAACTACCTAAACCTAAATAACCTAAGGACATCACACACATCCATGCCCAAGGAAGGATTCGAACCTGCGACTATAGCAGCAGCGCGATTCCGGACTGAAATGCATAGAACCGTTCGGTCGCAGCGGCCGGCTAGAAATCTCAGTCTTACCGTTATGTATTCTACCAGAAAACTTGTGGTATCGCCATGTGTCTCCAACGTATAAAATCTTCTTAAACGTATTGCTTTCGTAGTATGTCACACACAAATCAGGGCATTTCAACTAATCACTGCTTTGTGTGGTCGATCTATTCAGTGACAGAACAAAGATACGTTAGTCGGATTCAGTGATCAATTTGTACAGAACACCTATTACATACAGTTTGGAGTCAGAAAGGGCTTAGCACTACAAATACGAGTAAAAACAGAAGACTCATTGATTCAATGTTCGTTAAAATTGTTGAGACTCTTCTACAAATAAATTTTACAAGTTAGGATGCTCATGGTATTGGAGAAGTTGTTTTAATGTGTAAGAAGAAAGAGACTGCAGCGAAGTTAATGCATACCTTGGAGGTATGAATTAAACAACGCCCTCAGTCACAACTTTTTCGTGTTTTATTAACTACACGATGCATTTCGAATCCTGTGGGTCCATTGTCATGTGTTTGTGTATTTAATTTTACCTTATGGATGAGTAGGTTTCCTATCTTATTATTGATTGAGAATGCAACTGTTACATTTCCTTTTCTAAAAGGGTTGGCGATTTTTTGTGATATGGAGCTAAGGTATGGGATACTGGTGAATATTTTCTCTTCTTTCATAGTGTGTCCATTCGTTGTCTTGCTTTTGTGTATATTTATGTTTAAATCGTCAATTATTTTGGCTGTGTAGCCATTGGTTATGGCAATGCTCTTTATTGTATCTATCTGATTCTTGACAGTGGTTTCTTCTAAATCAAGGGGGTGCACTTTGTGTTGCATGGACCTAAATGCAGCATGTTTCTGTGTGGTCGGATGGCATGATGAGTTGTCCAGTGTTATGTCTGTGTATGTGCGTTTTCTGTTTATGCTGATCTTGTGTTTTTGTTGGCGGTTGGTCATTTTAAGATCCAGGAAGTTTATGTTCTTGTTATCCTCATGTTCAATAATGAATTTTATGTTCTTGTGGAATGAATCGAATACTGCTAGTAATTCTTGGAGCTCATCCTTTGTTCCATCAAATAGCTGCAAGGTGTCATCAACATATCTTCAGTAATATACTATTTTACTTTTGGGTCTATTGTTTTGATTAAAGAACTTACTTTACAGATGATTGAGAAATATGTCTGCCAGAAAGTTTAAAATGTTACTTCCCATGGCAAGACCCTCATTCTGTTGGTAAACTTTCCCATCAAATGTAAAGTAATTGTGAGAAAAAAATTAGTTGTAACATGTCCTTGTGATATTTCTGAATTCACTATTGTTTATGTTTTATTAAGTTTTCAAAGATTATGTCTTTTGTTTCTTCAGTTGGCACATTTACAAATAGGTTAGCTTCATTAAAGAGGCAAACCTGGTTCCTGCAAGAATATTTATGTCCTTAATTGTAGTTGCTACTTCAGTTGTGTTCTTAACTGAGTATGATTTGTCAAATGTATAGTACTATTTTACAATTTCATTCAGTAATTGGGAGACTTTGGAGGCTGGCGTATTTGTAGAATTAACAATGGGTCTTAATGGAACATGTGGTTTATGGGTCTTGGGTTCAGCTCTTAGTTATGGGTATGTCGGGTTCATTAAATGCATGTTTTTGTTTATTGTTCTCTGAAAATGAAAATGCATTAATTGAACATTGTTCTGATTATGTTTTGAAATTTTATCATTGGATCTTGTTTGAGTTCTGTTATGTTGTTTTCAGAAATGAAAGTGCTTTAGTGATGTACTCATCTTTATACATAATTACTACAGAATTGCTTTAGTCAGCTTTCAGTATCATGGCATTGTTACTATTGAGTTTCAAGTTTATGCTTTTTACTAGCTTCCTCTCTTGATAAACTGCTTTGGAGTTTTAATTTTGGTTACTTATCCCTTTACGAATAATTTTATTTATGTTGTGTGCTAAGACAGTCTGTTAAGTGTAATGTAGGTCAGGTAAATCACCTGCTTCTTTTAGTCTGTATGATGAGATTTTTTTGGTTATTGTTGATTCTTCTGGGTTTTACATTGTGTTTTAGCCCCTTCCTGAGTAGATGTTGTTCCTTTCCACCGAAGTTGATGGCAGTTTGGTTAACGACTCTTTCGTAAAACTGTGTTTTGTACAATAGCTGGTGGTTCTATTGCTGATGCAGTGTTACTTACATGGCTTCTAATTTCTCTTGCTGCCTGTGTGTGATTTCAGTTTGCATTTTGTTTACAAGACTTTCAACATACTGTGCAGCAGCTTTTAGTTTCAATGGATGTAGTGTAATAGCTAATTGTACATATGTGTTATAACAGCACTTAATGTTATAATATACTGAGATTTAACTTCAGACGTCATCCACACTATCTCATATTTCCTTTTTGCAATCTGGGCAATAGCAGTCTTGTTTTTGATCTTTACCTTGACATAAATAGGATGAAAATCACATGCTAGACATTCTTTGGTGAACTTACTACTAACACTGGTAGTCACGATTTTTATTTTGTAGTTCCTGTATGAGTATACTGCTTTCGATGCCTGGCTGGGCAAATTCAATTTAATTTTATCCATATTTTGCAGCTTAAAACTTGACTGTATTAAAAACATTGGAGGCATTAATTAACCAATGCCTTCAGTCACCACTTTTTCGTGTTGTATTAACTACACTATGCATGTCAGGCCCTGTGGGTCCATCGTCAGGTGTAATTTGTCTTAATACATGTTTTATTTCTTCTCCTGAATGTGGTGAAATGTATATTCCTGTCACGGAAAGCATCATTAGGTTATGAATTTCATAAGACGAACGCGGAAAATACGTGCAAAACAGTGGAAAATAAACAGTATAAATTTAACACATAACCCAACAAAAGCGTTTTTAACGTTTTAGTACCGGCAAACATACTTTTCTCCGTCGTTTCAGTGCATGTCACTTCATTCAGGATGTACATTTGCACACCATGTTTATAAACTCTTCACAGATGGTTTTGTACATGGTATTGTCAAAGATGATGTTTTTCGTAGTGCTAAAGATATAACTATTAAAACAATTGACATAATCAAGGAATAACTTTAGAATAGGTCTTTAAAATTACTGAAATAACTATGGCTTGCGAAATATGTTTGTCCATTTAATATAGATTCTGTTTTATTTTTATTTTGTGGAAGTATATCTGCAGTTGTTCTAACAGACTTAGGGTCTTACCATAAGGTTCGTTATGTAGTATTACCAAATTGTTTCCTAGACTGTTGATGACATGTTTCGTTTCCAACATATGTTGTGGAATGACTGATTTTTTGAAATTCATGAGCCTGATAGCATTTACCTATTCTCAAAAACGGGTCTTGAAGTTTCTGCCTGTTTTCCCCACATAGTATGCAGGACAAATGTGCCATGATACTTTTTACACTCCGCTGTTGTTGCATGTTTGTGTATTTGATTTTACATTATGGATGAGTAGGTTTCCTAACTTATTATTTGTTGAGAATGCAACTGTTACATTTGTTTTTCTAAAAAGGTTGACGATTTTTTTGTGATATGGGGCCCAGATATGGGATAGTGGTGAATATTTTCTCTTCTTTCATAGTGTATCCATTCGTTGTCTTGCTTTTGTGTATTTGTCTGCTTAAAATATCAATTGTTTCGGCTGTGTACCCATTCCTTACGGAATGCGCTTTATTGTACTTATCTCATTCTTGACAGTGTTTTCTTCTAAATCAAGGGAGTGTACTCTGTGTATCATGCACCAAAATGCAGCATGTTTCTGTGTGGTGGGATGGCATGATGAGTTGTCCAGTGTTATGTCTGTGTATGTGCGTTTTCTGTGTATGATGAACTTGTGTTTTTGTTAGTGGTTGGAGAATTTAAGATCCAGGATGTTTATGATTTTTTTGTCAGTTGGTGATTTTAAGATCTAGAAAGTTTATGCCTTTGTTGTTCTCATGTTCTAATTTCAATTTTACGTCCATGTGGAAAGAATTGAATACTGCTAGTAGGACTTCGAGATCAGATTTTGTTCCATCAAATAGCAGAAAGGTGTCATCAACATATCTCCAATAATATACAATTTTACTTTTGAGTCTATTGTCTTCATTAAAGAACTTAGTTTCCAGATGACTGGGAAATACGTCTGCCAGAAAACGTGAAATGCAACTGCCCATGGCAAGATCATCATTGTGTTGGTAAACTTTACCATAAAATGTAAAGTAATTATGAGAAAACATTAGCTGCAACATTTCCTTGACTTCTGATATTTCTGCTGTTGACTATTTTTTATATTTTATTAAGTTTTCAAAGATTATGTCTATTGTTTCTTCCGTTTCTACATAATGTTTGAAATTTTAATAAAAACATAAAAAATTGTCAATTTATGAAAATGCTTTCAGGTTCAAGAATTTCGAAATATCAGTCATTGCACAACATATGTTGGAAACGAAACATGTCATCAAGAGTCTAGAAAACAATTTGGTAATACTACAGAACGAAACTAATGTTAAGACACTAAGTCCGTTAGAACAACTGCAGATATACCTCTAAAAAATCGAAAACCAGAAGCTATGTTAAATGGAGGAACAGATTTCGCAAACTATAGCTATTTCCGTAATTTTGAAGACCTATTCTAAAGTTATTTCTTGCATATGTCAATTGTTTAATAGTTATATCTATAGCACAACGAAAAATTTCATCTTTGACAACACCATGTACAAAAACATCTGTGAAGAGTTTATAGACATGTGTGTGTACACGTACATCCTGGATGAAGTGACATATACTACAACGACGGAGAAAGGAATGTTTGCCGGTGCTAAAACGTTAAAAATGCATATGTTGGATTATGTGGCAAGTTTATACTGTTCATTTTCCACTATTTTGCACATATTTTCCACGTTCGACTTACGAAATTCATAACCTAACATTAAACCTTTTCGTGACAGGAATATGTATTTCACCTAATTCAGTAGAAGGAATAATACAGGTATTAAGACAAATTACACGTGACGATGTACTCACAGGGCCCGAAATGCATCGTGTAGTTAATAAAACAAGAAAAAGTGGTGACTGAATGCGTTTAATTCATACCTCCTATGTTTTGAATACAGTCACGATTTAAGGTGCAAAATATGGATAAAATTAATTTCTATACATTGCTCCAGGGAACCATGATACGACCTGTCGAGCAAAAACGCTCATAAATCTCTTCGACGGGGCTGTCGAGTTGGTGACGATTTTGTCACTTGAGTAGAAACTCAGAAACTGAACGCTAATCTTGGTCACCGTCTAACAAACAGCTTCTGGATTACAAACAGTGAACGCAACTATTCAAATACAAAAAGTTCAGTTTACTTCAGTGTGACCATAACTTGAAATCACCAGAAAATACTCTGAAATAGTGCACTCGATCTGTCGTAAACACTTAATCTATTTCATTTACTCTTGTTATGATTGTTACTGGTGTTTAAGAGATTTGTCTCCTCATATCGTAAATCTGAACATCTGTGACATAATGTTGAAAAGTTGAGGCATTTTTTCGGTATCTAAAACCCACCATATGGCGTACAACATTGGTAGGGAAATGCAAATAATTTTTACTAGCAAATAAACTTCTTTTCTGGCAAATAACAAAGATAAAGCAACAAAGGTGACAAAAAAGCTTTATTGCAGTGATTTGCAATGATCTGAATGAAATCTGTTATGTATCGCTTAAGACGTTTTTCAAATGTGTCTGCGCTGTTTCCAGTTAAATTAGACAATGAGGGTTACAAATTTGCGTTTCATAGTAGATGTATGAATATGTATAAACATGTGATACGCTGTAATAGTCCCAGTTGCAATTTGTCGCACATGATAATTAGTTTCGATGACGTGATGCGAAACGTCAATTTTTTTAATCAAAGAACACGCTCGCAAAATGTAAAATAAATGGAACAGCATTATAATAGATATGTAAGAACATTCAGTAGAATCCAGAATTTTACTAAAAAATGTGGTATGCGACACTGCAGTAGATTTGTAGCAACATTCAATGATTTAGTATTTTACTCAGAAATGTTGGATACCACTGAATGCCGTTAAAAGTTTGCTATAGTGTTGTAAAGTACATTTTCGAGTAAAATGCTGGATACTAACGAATATTTTTCTCTTTATTTTACATTTTGTGAGCATGTCCCTTTATAAAAAATTTTGGGTTTTCAAAATTCGTGATAAACCGAATTTGAAGATGATTATTAAGTGATCGAAACTAGTCATCATTCGTGATTATTTTGAACTTACGCTGTTATAATACATGTTTAGAAACATTTTACGTTCGACATTGTCATATCCAATTCTGCAGCTTTTAAATATCATGAGCATTCTTCTGAAATCGGAATATTCCTGATCTGTAACAAGTCTGGGAAATGAGAACGCTTCAGCTACCTATGAAAACTGATCCCTTTTAAGCGTTAATGGGATGCTGAGAAATAAAGTAAAAAAAAAAGAAACGCGAGAAAATGTAACACAAAGCGTTGATGCATGATAGCGGTGATTTTGAAAAGATTGAGAGTGCGGTGCACAAAGGAGATTTCTGTGTGGCTGTAGTTATTACAAAAATTGAACGCTTTCAAACAAAATCTGCGGATACAGCCGAAATGTGTCGTATTGCTACGAAAAACTCAATTCGGCTCCTGTCTTGTACTGCTGGTCGTCAGTAAGACGAAAAGGATCACGCGCGTTGTAAGCATGTAGACTGAATTCAATGCTGGGTTCCCTTCACCTTTATCGCTTTCCAGGTACGACGGACTCGTGCCATTTGACGTGTGTAGATGGGGGAGAACGTGTCCCCAGCGTGTTATGAGCTGTCACACGTATATGGAACCTGCAGTTGTCGTCACGGGTATAACACATTTGTGCTTTCTGAGTCGATGACTACAGCACTCAGTGCACGTAGAATCGAAATATATCCAGTTAATGTCGATATGACGAGGATGAAGGCGCGGCACCTCCGGCAGTGGTATATTTCGTTGTGTTGACTGGGTACCTGGGCGAGAAGGAGAGACATAGATCAGTCTTTCTGATTGCTCAGCATCAGATACCGGTCCATCGGGTCTGATGGGACTGCGAAGTGTCCTTGTGAGACTCTGGGAGAATCTGCATCAGAGGAGGAGCAGGGGATCGCTCTGTAGAATGTGTGGAGTGGGAGCACTTTCTACAGTGGTCCCGCACTCGATAACTGCTGTTATGGTGATGGCCGGTGTAAAGAATAGCGAGGTGTTAGCAGTCGCATTCGTAGTCTCAGCCGTCGGTTTTAGGTGACGGTTGATCAAGACCGAAGCCAGCACTGCAGCTAGCTTGTAACGGCAACTGCGCTGTGGCCTGTGATGATAGCGAGAATCCATCTTAGTGACCCTACGAATGTACAACCCCATTTTGCACACCTGTTATGGAAGCTACATCGGCATGGCTGAGGCTGTAGGTCTTCAGGCCAGTGGTGTTGCTGAATGGTTAAAGGTTTCCTACTCTGCTGAAGTTCTGCTAGGTTCTAATCTGTCTGTATGTCCTCGAAACGTTGTTAACAGTGTATTTTCTAGAATTAGTCTGAATCGGCGTCCTAATCTTTCCCTTGAATGTGGGAACAGACGATCTCGCTGTCTGATATGGAATGATACCGAATAGCGAAGAGACTCAGTATGTCATGTTGAACGAAAACATCATAAAGGGACAGAGGCGCTCTGGAGGCCAATCACCATACCGATCTACTTCTACATACATTCTCCGCAATCCACCATACTCAGCATGGCGGAGGGTACCTCGTACCACAACTAGCATCTTCTCTCCCTGTTCCAATCCCAAACAGAACGAGGGAAAAATGACTGCCAATATGCCTCTGTACGAGCCCTAATCTGTCTTATCTTATCTTTGTGATTTTGCCGCGAAATGTAAGTTGGCGGCAGTAAAATTGTACTGTAGTCAGCCTCAAATGCTGGTTCTCTAAATTTCCTCAGTAGCGATTCACGAAAAGAACGCCTCCTTTCCTCTAGAGACTCTCACCCGAGTTCCAGAAGCATTTCCGTAACACTCGCATGATGATCAAACCTACCAGTAACAAATCTAGCAGCCCGCCTCTGAATTGCTTCTATGTCCTCCCTCAATCCAACTTGATAGGGATCCCAAACGCTCGAGCAGTACTCAAGAATAGGTCGTATTAGTGTTTTAAAAGCGGTCTCCTTTACAGACGAGCCACATCTTCCCAAAATTCTACCAATGAATCGAAGACGACTATCCGCCTTCCCCACAACTGCCATTACATGCTTGTTCCATTTCATATCGCTCTGCAATGTTACGCCCAAATATTTAATCGACGTGACTGTGTCAAGCGCTACACTACTAATGGAGTAGTGAAACATTACGGGATGCTTTTTCCTATTCATCTGCATTAATTTACATTCATCTATATTTAGAGTTACCTTCCATTCTTCACACCAATCACAAATCCTGTCCAAGTCATCTTGTATCCTGCTACAGTCACTCAACGACGACACCTTCCCGTACACTACAGCATCACCAGCAAACAGCCGCACATTGCTATCCACCCTATCCAAAAGGTCATTTATGTAGATTGAAAACAACAGCGGACCTACCACACTTCCCTGGGGCACTCTAGATGGTACTCTCACCTCCGATGAACAGTCACCATCGAGGACAACGTACTGGGTTCTATTACTTAAGAAGTCTTCGAGCCACTCACATACTTGGGAACCAATCCCATATGCTCGTGCCTTAGTTAGGAGTCTGCAGTGGGGCACCGAGTTAAACGCTTTCCGGAAGTCAAGGAATATGGCATCCGTCTGATACCCTTCATCCATGGTTCGCAAGATATCATGTGAAAAAAGGGCCAGTTGCGTTTCGCAGGTGCTATGCTTTCTAAAGCCGTGCTGATGCATGGACAGCAACTCCTTTGTCTCAAGGAAATTCATTACATTCGAACTGAGAATATGTTCGTGAATCCTGCAACAAACCGATGTTAAGGATATTGGTCTGTAATTTTGAGGATCCGTCCTTCTAACCTTCTTATATGCAAGCGTCACCTGTGCTTTTTTCCAGTCGCTCGGGACTTTACGTTGCGCAAGAGATTCGCGATGAATGCAATCTAAGTAAAGAGCCAATGCAGT
This sequence comes from Schistocerca americana, assembly GCF_021461395.2. Taxonomy (NCBI): domain Eukaryota; kingdom Metazoa; phylum Arthropoda; class Insecta; order Orthoptera; family Acrididae; genus Schistocerca; species Schistocerca americana. The sequence continues at coordinate 71,056,822 of NC_060119.1, forward strand.
AGAGTACTCTCTGTAAAACCGGATTGGAATTCCATCGGGACCTGGCGATTTATTTATTTTCAACCCATTCAGCTGCTTCACGACCCCAGGGATGTCTATATTTATGTCCTCCATACGGGAATCTGTACGAAACTCAAACGGCGGTATGTCTGTACGATCCTCCTGCGTGAAAGATTTCTCAAACGCTAAATTTAAAATTTCTGCTTTCGTTTTGCTGTCTTCCGTTGCCAGGCCAGACTGATCCGTGAGTGACTGGATGGAAACCTTCGACTCGCTTACCGATTTTACGTAAGACCAGAATTTCCTTGGGTTTTCAGCAATATCTTTTGCTAAGGTATGACGGTGTAGTGCTTGAATGCTTCGCGCATCGCTCTTTTTACAGCAGCACGAATCTCTACTAACTTTTGCCTGTCCTCATTCTCCCGATCTTTCTTGTACCGCGAGTGCAACTATCCTTTGCTTCCTGAGCATTCTCCGAATTGCGCTGTTAAACCACGGTGAGTATTTTACATCCGTAACCCACTTTTTCGGCACATACTTGTCCAATGCATGATTTACAAAGTGTTTAAAATTTGCCTTTCTTCCACGTCCATCGTACCGGAAGTAAATGAAGTCGATTCGTTTACTAAGTGGGATGCTAACAACTGATTATCTGCTCTTTCTAGTAAGAATACTCCCCCATCCTTCATAACCGCCTTTTTAACTTGCGTAACCATAGTCGTAACAACAAAATCATGATCACTAATCCCTGTCTCAACACTGACACCTTCGATGACGCCTGGTCTGTTCGTGGCTACCAGATCTAAAATATTTTCACTACGCGTTGGCTGTCGATTTAACTGCTCAAGATAGTTTCCGGATAATGTGTTCAAAAGTAATTCACACGACGGCTTGTCTGTACCACCCGTAATGAATCCATACAGAGTCTATAGTAGGTAGGTTGAAGTCGCCTCCGACTAATATAGCATGATCCGGGTACTTCTGCGACACAGAATGTAGACTCCCTTTGAATGATTCTAGAACTGTTACGGTGGAACCTGGTGGCTGGTAATAACACCCCACAATTAACTTTATTTCCCCTAGCCCTGTTAAACGTGTCCAGATCACACTCTGCTTCGACCTCAGTAGACACAATATTTTTGTCGACTGCAATGAAGACACCACCTCCTGCGGTGTCTAATCTGTCTTTCCGACACACGTTCCAACCCTCACTAAATATTTCAGAAATTCCTATCTCAGGGTTCAGCCAGGTCTCAGTCCCAAGAATAATTTGCGCGCCACACGCTTCCTGGAGGACTGTAAAATCAGGAACTTTATTCCGAACACTGAAAATTTACTGCTAATATCTTGATAGCTGAAGTGTCTTTACACTGAGCGCGTCCTGATTTCCCTGCCTACACGTCGACTGGTGAGTGTTCATCACCCCCATGTGCACGCCACAAGTACTCTGCTACCCGAGTAGCCGCTTCCTTTGTGTAGTGCACCCCTGACCTATCTAGGGGCCTCCCACAATTCCCCACCCAATAGCGCAAGTCTAGAAATCTGCAGCCAAGACCGTCACAGAGTCGACGAAGTCTCTGGTTGAGACCCTCCACTCGGCTCCAAACCAAAGGACCCCGATCCACTCTGGGAACGATGCTGCAAATAGAGATCTCTGCTTGCACCCCGCCTTCGAGGCCAGCGGTCTACACCAATCCGCCAGCCACCTTTACGAACTGAGGATCGCCTCAGAACCCAACCGACAGGCATCATTGGTGCCGACGTGAGCAACTACTTGCAGACGACTGCACCCCATACGCTCGATAGCCGCAGGCAATGCCGCCTTTCATCTCGGATGAGGCAGACAAACCGAGTGCGCGTTGGATTTCTTTCCAGCCCTGTAGGCTATTTCTCCATCACCCACCTAACGTTGGAGCTCCCAATAACCAGCAAGCCTTTGCCCCCATGTGCCTGCTCGGGCCCTGCTGAAGGAGCGGCCACCTGCCCACTAACAGGACGAACGGGCGAGGCCAGCCGGACACATTGACCCTCCGCCTCGAGCGAAGCGAACGCGTTGCAGTCCGCCACTCACCCTGAGGTGAGGGCGGCCCCAACGCGCCGGGTACACTAGAAGGTGCCTCGGCGGCTGAGTCAGCGGACGCAGCAAGCGACACCTGGGGTGTCTCAAGCGACGCGCCAGACCCTCCGCCGTCGCAGGGTGGTCTTCGATCGTGAACGCCAGCGTGTCTGCTTGAGTCACTTCGCTCTTGTAATACGTTCTTGTTATACACGGAATTTTTGAAAGATCCCACAGATGTTTGCCACTCTGAGTCGAGAAAACGGCCGTGAAATCATCATAAATTCGGTCCAGGTGAGGAGCTAGGCTCAGGATGAAGATACGTTCGGTGGTGTTATCTGTTCTAGCTGAGCTGAGGGGCCAGAACACTGCAATGAAAAAGTGACCAATAGTGCTTGAAGCACATGTTCACTAAAATTGAAACAAGCATATCTTCCAGTAGACCGGATGGCGTGTTCTCTAAGAAAGGTTTGGAGGTTGTGCACTGAACGTGGGTGTTGTTATTTTACGGATCCACATTATACAGGGTGTTTTCTTCCTGTTCTTCACGTTGATGAAAGTGATCTGAAAATTTTGCCATATCTTCTTGTGACATGCAGTGTGCAGCAAGGTCTGTGTGCATATACAGTGGTGCTATAATTCCATTTGAATGCAAATGTGTTCCTTCGTAAAATAATTCCGCTGGCTTTATACAATGATGAGCGAAAACACTGTGACTACTGCACACGAGGACATTGGGTGCCGCCTGGTGGCGTTGATGGCTGGTGACGCGTGACAAAAGGATGTTAGCAGAGCAGATAACTGGTTCACCCTAGCGAAGATATGGGCCGCTAATGGGGAAATCCATAGAGATAAGCGACTCTGTCAAACGGCAGTTAGTATTACGCAGAACCTGTAAACGAGTGTCTCTTAAACGACAAAGCTAGTCGAATGTTCACGTGCTACTGTCGTGAGCATCTACAGAAAGAGGTAGAAGGACGGTGAAAGTAGCGCTAGGCGCTAACTGGTTCCACGTCCCCGATTCGTCACAGAATATGTATGTCTGAGGCTTGTCTGCTGTGTAAAGTAGAAAAGATGGTGATCTCTGGCATCTCTGCCGAAAGAATAGAATGCTGGTGCACGCATAAGTGTCTCGGGGCACACCGTCCATAGAACGTTGTTGAACATTGAGCTCCGCCGCAGACGGCCCTATTGGTTCACATGTTGACCCAACGACATCATCACTTACGATTGCAGTGTGCACGGGACCATCGGGATTCGACCATCGATCGATGGAAACGTGTCGGCTCTTCGGGTGTATTATATTTTTGCTACACTAGGTCGATGGTCGTCTCCACAAACGCCCTCATCGATGTGAACTGCGACGCAAACAAGCAGCGCGCCACAGGCACAAGCGAGTGGGAGCAGTATTACGCTGTGCGAGACATTCTCCTGCACTTTCATGGGAACTGTGGTAGTAGCTGTAGACACGCTGAGAGGTGCAAACCACCGGCATCCCTTCACGCTAGGTGTCTTCCCCAACTGCGATGTCATCTTTAAGTAGTATAAATGTGCGTGTCTCGGATGCAGAACAGTGCTACAGTGGCCTTAGGAGCGTTATAGTAAACTCACGTTCATGTCGCTGTGACCAAATTCGTCTGATATAAATCCAAAGAAACCCGTGTAGGTCTCTATAGGGTGCCATCACCACAGACGCTAATCAGCGTCCCATCATTTACGCGAATTACATGACCTCAGTGTAGACGTCTAACACCACATACCTCCAGAAACCCACCAGCAAAGTGTCGGAACCCTGATGCACCGGACCGGTGATGTATTTCGTTCCAAAGACGGACTAACAAGCTATTAAGCAAGTGGTCATAACATTTTTGCTCATCAATGATCATGAGGATCACTTCCCACATTGAACGAAATGTTGATACTTCATTTTACAAAATGACTTAGTGTACAACTCAAAAGTCCCTAAATGTGTTCCCTCTACCAGGAAAGGAGAACGTTTTATTCAATTACATCTGTTAAGGATTTCCTCAGATCAATTTGCACATGACGATCGATGCTGAAATTTGAATCGTTCATTCGTAGGCACTCCTCTTTTATGACATTTATGCTGTTCCAAGGCTGGTTTCATAGAGCCGTGCGTGCTAGTCTATTCCGTGAAAGGCATCATGACTACGTCATACATCCGTTTGTACGTGCGTAATGTAGTCGTGTCTCGGTCTCCCTCTACAATTTCCCCCTCCACCGCTCCCCCCTCTCCGTCGATTTTTTCCAAATATTCTCGTCCTCTACCAGTGTGACGGTACCCCTTTCATGTGTACGGAAGATAACTGTAAGCAAGACTTTCTCAAAGTTATTTACTCCCTCTGCGGAGACGAGGGTCGTCAGTAGGAATCCCACAATTATCCTTCGAATCACGTACTCTCTTGCGGTGCAGCTCGACCAAACCAGTGATATCCTTATGACTGAGGCGATACCTGAAGCTTGGCCAAGGCACATTTCCTTGCTAATGGGATTCTTTCTCAGCACAAGAAAATTAATGAGGCAGAACGTGCATATTCAGGGTGAGTCTTATGGATTTTTAGGAAACCCCGAAACGACGTAGATGACACTGAGACAAGTAATTTAATGTAAAACATATTATGCCACAGATGTCGGTAAGTACCCCATGGGTGAACAACAGATATTGGACGCTGACGTCACCAGATGTCGTACCTCACCGCAAGTGTAGCGATTTTGCTTGTCGATCCTACCCTCGCCGGTAAATAACTGTGCTAAACATTGCTCCGCTAGACTCCTCTATTTTCCAACACCTACTGTACCTGTCATCTGTTGTAATCGTAGAAGATACAAAATTGTTTTCCTCGCTGTAACCAAACAAAATCTGTTCTAATTTTGTGTTTCTCTCCTTTAGTCCCTTCTTTAGTCAGGAATACGAAGGTTATTTACTTGCTAGCGATGCAGTTCGGACGTTATTTACGTGTGACGCAATACGCAAGATTTTTTCTGCATTACACGGGGCAATTAATCAGCTGAGATCGCGAGCCCGGTAAATAAAATATTAACACGTGATTATCCAACGCAAAGCAAAAACAATGCTGCCTGCCAGTTACACCACTCGAACCCTGATCCTCATTTGTTAAGGCCCAGCACGTAGATCTGGAGCCACCCCGCCGACTTGGGTCGGGATCAGCAGCTTCGACAGACCGATAGGATCCACCGCTGCACGTGCTGCGAGATATGTGATGTGGAGGCGTCCCATCTTTGGGGTGTTTCGTGATATTGGGGCCCCACTTGTGTTATGTTAAATTACCTGTCCCAGTGTAATCTATGTCGCTTCTGGTTTGTTAAACGTTAAAAAAGAATCGCCTTGTATTTACCGTTCCATTTATCGTTTACAGCGGCTACGTAACTGGCGTGATGTGTTGTCCTTGGAACCACAAGACAGCACATTACAGCGCCTGCAGACACGTCGCTTCGTGTGGTTTGTTAACCGGACAGTAGAACACACTAAAAAGTTGGCATTGCATTGGAGGTTAGATGTTAGATATTAGTGTGTTGCTCTAGAAATGAGAAAGGGCGATATATTATTTTAGAGAGCTTCGGAGTGGATGAAGATAAGTCGCCAGCTCTGCTCCGAGCGTCTTTTCGCGGAATGCGTTTGTACAGCCCTGTGCCCTCTGGCTGTTTACGCAAACTTAATTAAATGTAAACAACGCCCACCGCAGCGCTAATTCACCCTCGGTGCGCAAGTCGCCAGCGGCGTCTCCCGTACAGCCGCGGCTCTCCCCACACACTCCTTCCTACTTCTCCCTCACCCCCCCACACTGTTTACTTCTTTTTCACTTATTCGCAGAATTCTCGGTTCCACACGCGCCGCGGGCGACATTCGCGCCGGGTCGATGCGGATCCCCGCTGGCACATTTCTTTGACCCTCGGCACCGCTGTCGGCACAGCCGGGGGAGGAGAAAATCGCGTTATCATTCGGCCCGGGGCGGTATATAACGAGGGAGGACATCCGCGCGCGCAATAATTCAGTCGGCTAAATTAATGGTCGCCCAGAGCTGCAGCGGCGGAGGCGGCGGAAAGGACGGATGCGGTCTCGGGTGGTGTTGGGCAAGGGGGAGGGTGGGGCGGGGGGGCGGGGTGGCAGAGGCTCGTAATCGCCTCGTCGCCCCTAATGAAGCACGTCGGCGACTGCGCGCGCACCGCCGTGTCTGGGCACTTGGGGAGGCGAGCGTTGCGCTGGCCTTTCATTGCTCGCCGAGCCGGCTCAGCCGCGGCAGATATTTCATTAGGGCCACGGACGCTCCTTGTTTACTGGCGCCTTTTCCTCCGGCGGGACACAAAACACGGCCGCCGGGGGCAAGGACGAGACGTGACTCGCTTTTGCATTGCCTCGAGCCTGCCTCTTCGTCGCTCCCTAATGCACCTACAACGACGCGCTGCGCCGTACATGCAACCGTGTAGTCTCTAGACTCTAGAGGACACTTGCTACGCATTTCGCAGTGTCTCGCGCACGTGCGTCTCCTCCATGTACTGAGCGCTATGTATCCACTCATAAGGCTGCAGGTCTTGTACACTGCAGCGATTCCTGAGAAACAGCGACACTGTTGGACGGGAATAACCACAGGCAGTGATGAACGTCATGAAACACAGTGCATATGAAATAAATATGGAGCGGTATGTTTATAACGAAAAGTCATACAGATTTCACCACATGGGAAAGCAGAATAACAGGTGTAAATAACTTACATACACTATTGGCCATTAAAATTGTTACACCAAGAGGAAATGGAGAGGACAAACAGGTATTCATTGGACAAATATACTATACTAGAACTGACATGTGATTACATTTTGACGCAATTTGGGTGCATAGATCCTGAGAAATCAGTACCCAGAACCACCACCTCCGGCCGTAATGACAGCCTTGATTGCGCCTGGGCATTGAGTCAAACAGAGATTGGATGGCGTGTACAGATACAGCTGCCCATGCAGCTTCAACACGATACCACAGTTCTTCAAGAGTAGTGACTGGCGTATTGTGACGAGCCAGTTAGTCGGCCACCATTGACCAGACGTTTTCAGTTGATGAGAGATCTGGAGAACGTGCTGGCCAGGGCAGCAGTCGAACATTTTCTGTATCCAGAAAGGCTCGTACAGGACCTTCAACATGCGGTCGTGCATTATGATGCTGAAATGTAGGGTTTCGCAGGGTTCGAATAAAGAGTAGAGCGACGGGTCGTAAAACATCTGAAATTTAACGTCCACTGTTCAAATTTTCGTCAGTGCGAATAAGAGGTGACCGAGACGTGAAACCAATGGCACCCCATACCATCACGCCAGGTGATACACCAGTATGGCGATGACGAGTACACGCTTCCAATGTGCGTTCAGTACGATGTCGCCAAACACGGATGCGACCATCATGATACTGTAAACAGAACCTGGATTCATCCGAAATAATGATGTTTTGCCATTCGTGCACTCGCGTTCGTCGTTGAGTACACCATCGCAGGCGCTCCTGTCTGTGATGCAGCGTCAAGGGTAACCGCAGCCATGGTCACCGAGCTGATAATCCATGCTGCTGCAAACGTCGTCGAACTGTTCGTACTGATGGTAGTTCTCTTGCAAACTTCCCCATCTGTTGACTCAGGGATCGAGACGTTGCTGCACGATCCGTTACTGCCACGCGGACAAGATGCCTGTGATCTCGATTGTTAGAGATACGAGGCCGTTGGGATCCAGCACGGCGTTTCGTCTTACCCTCCTATACACACCGATTCCATATTCTGCTAACGGTCATTGGATCTCGACCAACACGAGCAACAATGTCTTGATACGATAAACAGCAATCGCGATAGGCTACAATCCGACCTTCATCAATGTCGGAAATGTGACGGTTCGCATTTCTCCACCTTACACGAGGCATCACGACAACGTTTTACCAGGCAACGCCGGTCAACTGCTGTTTGTGTATGAGAAATCGGTTGGAAACTTTCCACAGGTCATCATGTTGTAGGTGTCGCCAACGGCGCCATCCTCGTGTGAATGCTCTGAGAAGCTAATCATTTGGATATCACAGCATCTTCTTCCTCTCAGTGAAATTTCGTGTCTGTAGCACGTCATTTTCGTGGTGTAGAAATTTTAGAGGCCAGTAGTGAATTTGGCGTAACATTTAGTCCGAAATGGGATTCTCAGTTAGGTATATACCCTACTTCGTCACTAATGGAGCTTTTGCACCTGTTGTTCATGCTGCCTAACACTCCATGGAGGCGTCTTTGGGGAATATTGCCACACTACTCTTTCAACTCGGTTTCCATTTCTTAGCGGGTTCGGGGAGGTAGTGTTCGTTAAGAAACACTTCTACCAGGAACATCACAGGTATACCTTGTAGGTTTTAGGTCCGGGGAGTTCCCAGATTATTCGACATGTTCAATATCCTCACCATCCAGTTTGTCTGACGCCTCTACGGTTCTGTGTCAGCGGACACTGTTGTCCATAAACAGAAAGTCGGGACTTTCTTTTTTTATTTGACCCATAAGTCTTCTGACTGGTCTGATGTGGCCCGCCACGAGTTCCTCTCCTGTGCCAGCCTCTGGATCTCAGAGTGGCACTTGCAACCTGCGTCCTCAATTATTTGCTGGATGTATTCCAGTTTCTGTCTTCCCCTAAAGCTTTTGCCCTCAACAGCTCCCTCTAGTACCATAGAAGTAATTCCCGGATGTGTTAACTGATGTTCTACCATCCTATTCCTTCATCTTGTCAGTGTTTTCCACATATTCTTTTCCTCTCCAATTCTGCACAGAACCTTCTCATTCCTTAGCCTATCATTTCAATTAATTATTAACATTCGTCGGTGGCACCACACCTCAAATGCTTCGATTCTCTTTTTCTCTTGTTTTCCCACAGTCCATGTTTCACTAACATACAGTGCTGTACTCCAGACGTACATTCTTAGAAATTTCTTCCTCAAATTAAGGTCTATGTTTGATAGTAGTAGACTTCTCTTGGCCAGAAATTACCTTCTTGCCACTGCTAGCCTGCTTTTGATGTCCTCCTTGCTCCGTCCGTCATTGCTTACTTTGCTGCGCAGTTAGTCAATTTCCTTACCTTCATCTACTTCATGACCATCAATCGTGCTCTCGCTGTTCTCGTCTTTCTTCAATTTACTCTCAATCTATATTCTGTGCTCATTAGAATGTTCATTCCATTCAGCAGGGCATCTAATTCTTCTTCAATTTTACTCAGGGTAGCAATGTCATCAGCGAATCATATCATTGATGTCCTTCCACCTTGAATTCTCATACCCTTCCTGAACCTTTCTTTTGTTTCCATCGTTGCTTCTTCGATGTTCATATTGAAGAGTGGGGGTGAAGGACTGCATCCCTGTCTTACTCACTTTTTAATCCGAGCACTTCGTTCTTAGTTGTCCATTCTTATTATTCCCTCTTGGCTCTTGTACGTATCTCCGTATAGCTTACCCTCATTTTTCTCAGAATCTCTATCTTGCAACACTTTACATTGTCGAACTTTTTTTCCAGGCCGAATACTTTTTGTCAGGTCGACAAATCCTATGAATATGTCTTTATTTTTCCTAAGTCTTGCTTCCATTATCAACCGCAACGTCAGAATTGCCTCTCTGGTGTCTTTACCTTTCCGAAAGCCAAACCGATTTTCATCTAACACATCTTCAATTTTCTTTTCAATTCTTTCGCTAAGCAGACGGACATGATCCACAATTATCTCCCTACAATGCCGCAATGCAGTAACAGTAGCCTGCGCAAAGGATGCAGCGGTGCTCAGTGCTTTTGCATAACGACTTCCCACACGCCTAGGCCATACCTATTAAGTTCATTAACTTCTTATGTTGTCCAACGTGTTCCTCGCTCTTTCCTCACTAACTGATGGCAAGAATCACTTGCCACAGTGAAGTGAGAATCGTCAGAGATCATCATTCTTGATCAATGTTGCTGATCCCATGTAACATGCTTCCTACACCAAGGAACACTTTGGCGGCGATGAGTGATTCAAGTGAGATGGATTTAACAGGCTTCCGAACTTACATACTGGCCTGACTTAATGGCCGCGAAATGACTCCTCCAGAGGCACTTGTGGAGGTAATGGTTGCATCGTCTGCAGCTGCCTCCTTAGAAGTGAGTGGCTGTTCGTTTCCACCACTAGGGCTACGTATAGATATTCTTTTGATGTGGTGATCCGTCCACGACTTGTGGAGGTAATGGTTGCAACGTCTGCAGCTGCCTCCTTAGAAGTGAGTGGCTGCTCGTTTCCACCACTAGGGATACGTATAGATATTCTTTTGATGTGATGATCCGTCCACGACCGCACTCATGCTTTCGGATAGCATTTTCACACTCAGAGGCCTTTTTTAATCGAAGATAAGCTTTTGGACACCCTTCGCTGTCGCCACTGTAGTGACACTTTTACCGGCTTCGAGCCGTCCAGCAGCTCGTCCCCGATGGTAAGCACTATAATAATGTCTTGCACAGATGTGGAATACTGCACTAATCAATTTCACAACCTTTGTCAAACACCGTGTGGCATGAATTGTCGAATGGGTACACAGTTTTCGTGCACCGAATTCCCTAGTGCTAGCAAGTTCCGCCGTCTTACTGTCTTTTACCATTACTGGTTGAGTGTTCTGCAGCTTCTGTCGGTTGTTTCGTTGCAAATGGCAGTTGTTCTCTACCAAAATCAGTTCCTTAGCGATTGCCAAGCAGCGTACAATATGCACAGTCAGCAAAAGTGAACAGCAGCAGCGAAAATTGTAACGTAACTAACAACACATCTAAAGAGACGTAACTAAAAACACATCTAAAGAGACTACAAGTTTAGTGTCAGATGGCGTGGTTAAACTGAAAAATTACCACAAGGTACCAGGCTAGAAAGGCTGGGCTCCGCTGAAAACTGCGCCCGTCAATCGCAGCCCCGTATTTAAATTTTGTGTGTCAGGTTCAGAAAAAGATTGCTTCGAAACTTTTGAGACTGTGGAGGCGGAGGGGATTAGTGTTTAACGTCCCGTCGACAACGAGGTCGTTAGAGACGGAGCACAAATTGTCCAAAGGGCTCTGAGTACTGTGGAACATCTGAGGTCATCAGTCTCCTGTAATTTAGAACTACTTAAACCTAACTAACCTAAGGACATCACACATATCCATGCCCTAGGCAGGATTCGAGCCTACGACCGTAGCGGTCGCGCAGTTCCGGACTGAACCGCCTAGAACCGCTCGGCCACACCGGCCGGCCAGACGGAGTACAACCTCGGATTAGGGAAGGATGGGGGAGGACATCGGCCACGCCCTTTCAAAGGAACCATCCCAACATTTGTCTAAAGCAATGCAGGGAATAACGGAAAACCTAAATCAAGATGTCCAGACGCGGGTTTGAACCGTCGTCTTTTCAAATGCGAGTCCAGTGTGCTAACGACTGCGCCATCTCGCTCGGTTGTGAGACTGCGATACCTATCACAACAATGGACCTACACAGACTCCGTCACACTCGCCTTAAGAGTTCATGTTAACGGTACATTAGGCAACGGAATCTCTCTTGAAATGCCCTAATATGGAATCATAAGGTGAGAAATTGCAATACTCCTACTATACAACTATCCATTCGATCTTTCATCAGTGAACTGAAGGGAACTGCGTCCTCCTTCAAATAAAAATGCAAATGAAAAGTAACCAATTCATATTGCTTTGTTTCCCGCCTGGAAGGCGGCGGGTGGGTCTGCTCCTGTAAACTGAAGAGTAGGAAGTGAGTAGGAGCAGGCAAAGGTGAAATGCTTCGGTACTGCGTTTAACTTTACAGAACATTTAATAGGGAATAGTAGTCAAAGGCATACGTAACTTAGCACTGAAGAGCACGTAGGTGAGAAGCTGGAAAGGCATCAACGCTAATAGCCACCAATAGTAGGACAAACTACCATTGAAGTAACTAAGTCTGTAATGGCTAGCCCCCTAGGAAGTAGAAGCTAAGCTGCTTGGTCGTCGACTCGGAATCGAATGCTAAGGTCATCAGTCCCCTAGAACTTAGAACTACTGAAACCTAACTAACCTAAGGACATCACACACATCTATGCTAAGGCAGGATTGGAACCTGCGACCGTAGTGGTCGCGCGGTTCCTGACTGTAGCGCCTAGAACCGCTCGGCCACCCAGACCGACCGAAAAAAACTATGTTAATAGCTGACGACTACTAACAAGACAGGCAAGCGGAGTGACAGCCTCCCTATCCTAACTACACATTAATTCATTAATCCAATACGATTTAACGATTAATTTAGAAACTCCAGTGGTTGGTTGAATACCATATTAAACCATACTAAGGCATGAATCTCATTTAGCATAACTGTGGCAACAGTACGCTTCCTAGCTAAACAGCCGGCCGCGGTGGTCTAGCGGTTCTAGGCGCTCAGTCCGGAACCGCACGACCGCTACGGTCGCAGGTTCGAATCCTGCCTCGGGCATGGATGTGTGTGATGTCCTTAGGTTAGTTAGGTTTAAGTAGTTCTAAGTTCTAGGGGACTGATGACCACAGATGTTAGGTCCCATAGTGCTCAGAGCCATTTGAACCATCCTAGCTAAACATTAACCCGTATCTAGTGAGCCATGCTGCTGTATACTCTCGCCAGTCTGCTGTGGCGGAAGTCGGAGGGCCGTGGTAGTAGTAGAGAATCAGAATCTCGCTCTTCAGGATCCTGACACTTCCAAGCACCACGAAGTCCCGAACCAGCGACCTGTCTCTATGCACAATGAAACCAAGAGCGTCCCATTTTTCTTCCACCAGCCCCGGACTCGGCAGTTTACACCGATCTGGCCGCAAACGCCAGTCGAAAAAAATGTTTCTCTTTTCCACCAGTAGTGTGTCAGTGCCACACTTAATGAATCCCCACCTCGAAATGTCATCATTCACTGGCCAGTCGTAGCACATCTTCCTCGCTAGTTTGTCGTAGAAATACCTGTCCGACATCAGCCGGCGATGGGCGAATCAGAACATAGTTTAACACTTCTGAATTTTCCGAGGCCAAACCACAGTCCACAACTTCTACTTTTCCGCCATAATTTGTGGTGTCCCAGCAAGCACTTGAAACTGTTGCCCTCGGCCTTCTGAAGAGGCGAGTTCTTCTACAGACCGTTAACCCCGAATTAGTGAAAAGGCCCGTTGGATTCCAGGCGCTTTTGTCGGTGGCCACTTGGCACCCGCAAGCCATCACAAAGCTTTGAGTGCCCACGACACCCCCTCCGCATTCAGAGCAGTGTGCGGGCTGTGCATTTCTCACGTATTCACAGACTAGAAATACTAGACCCTTTACCGGCGACCACTAACGTTTTATAAAATACAGGCACCCGTAATAAATCAACGTAATGAGACTTTAAGTGTCCTGCCTGTCGCCAGTTGTGACAATGGGCAGAAAAATGGAAGGAGGCAACCCAGACGGCTTGTAACCATCCACCACTTATAGACAATGGTATTGTATTTGACACTTATGGAAAAGACTGATGACCTCAGATGTTAAGTCCCATAGTGCTCAGAACCATCTGAGAGCCACTTATGGAAAACGTAGCACAAGTGATTCACTCATGCAAGTCTCCACATGTGACTTCGAACAACATAAATAAAGTTTTCTCAAATCTAGACCAAGCGAGTTGGCGCAGGGGTTAACATATTGGACTTTCTTTCGGGAGGACGACGGTTCAAATCCGCATCTGGTCATCCTGATTTAGGTTTTCCGGGGTTTCCCTAAATCGTTTCAGGAAAATGCGAGGATGGTTCCTTTGAAAGGACATGGCCGACTGCCTACCCTACCCTTCCATAACCCAATGGGTCGGATGACCCCGCTATTTGACCCCCTCCCTCAAAACTATGTTTTACTACGTTTGTAATATATCTCTAGGTTCGACAGCTATCGACCTGGAGCTGCGTAACATGAAGCATGTGGTTCACAATAGTAGGCAAGTTGTTTAAAGAAAATATGGTAACAATAATTAATCAGTTAGTAGTAAACACTGTAGCACCAGAGCCAAAGTCCACAGTACTTTCATTTCTGAGGAACGTCTCTTATCAGTTACCGAAAACATTGATGTTAGAATACCATTCACAACTAACAATAAAATCCAACACAGCTACATAAACATGGAAAGCGGTACAGGCCTGGATATGCTATCACTGTTATGTGTAAACTGTGAGGACATAAATGCCCAGACGCCTTCTTATACAGACAAGCAGAATGTTTAAAGCTAGATGCCATGAACGTATGCTTACTAAGTTTTGGGAGATCAAGCTATGTTCTGCATCTGGAGAACAAAGACGCACATACACATAAAGAGTTAGTCCTTAGCGACTAACCATTACCAGAAACCAAACGAATTACGACTCAGTGTCGTCAGTTTTTAAAATTTTCATCTGAGCAGCACCCTGTTTGAAGTACACGTAGTATGCACTACACACGTAACGTAAGAACAACGCAAAAACCAAATATTTTATACTTCTTAACCATGTTCCCACTACTGAGTTGCAAATATCCTAATTTTTTGTACCCTGTAAGAATTTACAGAAGAAAACTGTAACGTTATTGTAGGCAAGAGCTCTTAAATACCTCATGCAGCAATGTAGTGTGCGATACACAGTTTTTATGGACGTGCCCATACAGCCACCTAAACTGCTGAATGTCAGTTATAATGGTACGAACCTAAGTACAATATGACACTCAGCCCTCGAGTGGTGAAAATCTGCGACCCGGCCGGGAATTGAACCCAAGCCTCGTCGTTTAGCAATATACGCCGCTCTGACCGAGTAGCTACAGAAACGGACAGCAGTCTACTTTAGCACATGGTCAGCAGAGAGAGCAGCATTGCCTGCCCTAAGTACCACATGTCTGCGTAAAGTGCCATATCCACATTAATATTATAATATTATTACTAAAACCAGATTTCAAACCAATAGTGAATAACTGTGGCCCGATGACAAGACATAGTTGTTTAGGAACATGATGTCCATCAATGGCTGCAAATTGTCTCCAAGTAGCCTAAAGTGACCATATCTAATCAATGATCGGTTCAGTTGGAGCAGAAAACCCAGTCCATTGCATTTAAACACAGCCAGCACCATTACGAAGCCACAACCAGCTTGCCCAGTGCCTTGTTGACAACTGGAGTCCACGACTTCATGGGGTCTGCACCATACCAGATCGCTTCCGACAGTTCTTAACATCTAAAATCGAGACTCATCTGACCACGCCACGGTTAAACAATCGTCTAGGGTCCAACCGATACGGTCACGAGCCCAAGAGAGGTGCTGAAGGCGATGACGTGCTGTTAGCAAAGGCACCCGCATCGGTCGTCTGCATCCATAGCCCAATTACGGCAAATATCGCCGCATTGTCGTAACGGATGTCCGTGGTGCCTGAAATTTAGTGTTCTCCGCACACTTTTGACACTGAGAATTATGGAATATTGAATTCTGTAACGATATCCGAAATACGCACGGTCCCTTTCTACCTTATCTACGTGATACGGCGCCATTTGTTGATGCGAATATCGCTGTCCCTTGAGTTTGTCACCACAGTGTATTTATATTATTACATGCGAAAGTGAATCTGCCCGATACATTTTCGTGACTAACCCGTCGAAAATAATTCCGGTAAATCCGATATGCAGTTCTATCTCAAACCCTGAGGAAGAAAATAAACTACACTAAAAAAAAAAACCTTGAAGTAAGGTAAATTAGAATGTCAGAGATGATTGTTGCAATGCGAGCCGATTACGAGAAATCGTATTTTGAAAATTTCTCACTCCGACAGTTTTTTGTGTCATTCAGCTTGCGCAGTTTCTATGTACTAAGTTGTTATCTTTGCCCACTGTGTGCTTTTATATTCCTTGAGTGCATTGCGACTTGCTACTCATTTTGCGTGCGGCAATCAAAACAGTGGATCGTATTAGACGATGGGATTTACCAGTGCAGAAAAACGCCGACGTGTCATTGTGTATGGAGAGTGTAGGATGAATGAGGTTCATTCTTGTGCGGTGTATGTGGCAAGATATCCCAATAGACATTAACTTCCTGGGCATTTATTTGTAAACCGCCTCAACCACTTACGTGAAAGCTGTTCTGTAACACGTAGACAACATAACATAAAGAAACAAGTCGCGACAGAAGAGAAGGGAATTAATGTTCTTGGTGGTGTTACAGTTGATTCGCACGTCAGCTCCCGTGCAATTGCGCGAGGAAGACCCATGAGTCACGCAAGTGCCCCATGCATTCTCTATCAACATAGGATCAATGCTTATAATATCATGTCGTATCAAGCGCGACATGGAAACGATTATGAGAATCGTGTTAAATTATGTTCAGGGACATTAAAAGTGGATACCCCAGATGTATTATGTGTTTTGTTTAGTTATGAAGCCACATTTACCAGTCATTTCAAAGCAAACCGCCGAAACATGCACTATCGGTCTGTTGAGAGTCCACGTTGGCTTCGTCATGTGGAACGCCAGAGTCCATGAAGTATAAATGTGTGGTGGTGAATAGTGAACCATCAGCTCATAGGCCATTTTTCGTGGACGGAACACTGAACGCTCACAAGTATTGCAGCCTCTTAACAGACCATTTTCCACGGTTGCTCGAGGACTAGGATGCCTAGGAGGAACCAGTAATACCAACATAATGGCTTTCCAGCTTATAGTGTACGAAGTACTGCAGCATGACTTCATGAATTGTTTCTAAATGAATGGATGCAAAGGCTCAATCTAGATATAGTAGGGGTCAGTGAAGTGAAGTGGAAGGAAGACAAGGATTTCTGGTCAGATGAGTATCGGGTAATATCAACAGCAGCAGAAAATGGTGTAACAGGTGTACGATTCGTTATGAATAGGAAGGTAGGGCAGAGTGTGTGTTACTGTGAACAGTTCAGTGACCGGGTTGTTCTAATCAGAATCGACAGCAGACCAACACCGACAGCGATAGTTCAGGTATACATGCCGACGTCGCAAGCTGAAGATGAACAGATAGAGAAAGTGTACGAGAATATTGAAAGGGTAATGCAGCATGTAAAGGGGGACGAAAATCTAATACTCATGGGCGACTCAAAAGCAGTTGTAGGGGAAGGAGTAGAAGAAAAGGTTACAGGAGAATATGGGCTTGGGACAAGGAATGAAAGAGGAGAAAGACTAATTGAGTTCTGTAACAAGATTCAGCTAGTAATAGCGAATACCCTGTTCAAGATTCACAAGAGGAGGAGGTATACTTGGAAAAGGCCGGAAGATACGGGAAGATCTCAATTACATTACATAATGGTCAGACAGAGATTCCGAAATCAGATATTGGACTGTAAGGCGTACCCAGGAGAAGATATAGCCTCAGATCACAATACAGTAGTGATGAAGAGTAGGCTGAAGTTCAAGACATTAGTCAGGTAGAATCAATACGCAAAGAAGTGGTATACGGAAGTACTAAGGAATGACGAGATACGTTTGAAGTTCTCTAACGCTATAGATAAAGCAATACGGAATAGCGCAGTAGGCGGTACAGTTGAAGGGGAATGGACATCTCTAAAAAGGGCCATCACAGAAGTTGGGAAGGAAAACATACGTACAAAGAAGGTAGCTGCGAAGAAACCATGGGTAACAGAAGAAATACTTCAGTTGATTGATGAAAGGAGGAAGTACAAACATGTTCCGGGAAAATGAGGAATACAGAAATACAAGTCGCTGAGGAATGAAATAAATAGGAAGTGCAGGGAAGCTAAGACGAAATGGCTGCAGGAAAAATGTGAAGACATCGAAAAAGATATGATTGTCGGAAGGACAGACTGAGCATACAGGAAAGTCAAAACAACCTTTGGTGACATTAAAAACACATTAAGAGTGCAACAGGAATTCCACTGTTAAATGCAGAGGAGAGAGCAAATAGGTGGAAGGAATACATAGAAAGCCTCTATGTCCGCAGCTCGTGGTCGTGCGGTAGCGTTCTCGCTTCCCAGGCCCGGGTTCCCGGGTTAGATTCCCGGCGGGATCAGGGATTTTTCTGCCTCGTGATGACTGGGTGTTGTGTGCTGTCCTTAGGTTAGTTAGGTTTAAGTAGTTCTAAGTTCTAGGGGACTGATGACCATAGATGTTAAGTCCCATAGTGCTCAGAGGCATTTGAATTTAGCGATTTGAAAGCCTCTATGAGGGTGAAGATTTGTCTGATGTGATCGAAGAAGAAACAGGAGTCGATTTAGAAGAGATAGGGGATCCAGTATTAGAACCGGAATTAATACGAGCTTTGGAGGACTTACGGACAAATAAGGCAGAAGGGATAGATAACATTCCATCAGAATTTCTAAAATCTTTGTGGGAAGTGGCAACAAAACGACTAATCACGTTGGTATGTAGAATGTATCAGTCTGGCAACATACCAACTGACTTTTGGAAAAGCATCATCCACACAATTCCGAAGACGGCAAGAGCTGACAAGTGCGAGAATTATGGCACAATCAGCTGAACAGCTCATGCATCGAAGCTGCTTACAAGAATAATATACAGAAGAATGGAAAAGAAAATTGAGAATGCGCTAGGTGACGATCAGTTTGGCTTTAGGAAAAGTAAAGGGACGAGAGAGGCAATTCTGACGTTACGGCTAATAATGGAAGAAAGGCTAAAGAAAAATCAAGACACTTTCATAGGATTTGTCGACCTGGAAAAAGCGATCGACAATATAAAATGGTGCAAGCTGTTCGAGATTCTGAAAAAAGTTGGGGTAAGCTATAGGGAGAGATGGGTCATATACAATATGTACAACAACCAAGAGGGAATAATAAGAGTGGACGATCAAGAACGAAGTGCTCGTATTAAGAAGGGTGTAAGACAGGGCTCTAGCCTTTCGTCCCTACTCTTCAATCTGTACATCGAGGAAGCAATGATGGAAATAAAAGAAAGGTTCAGGATTGGAATTAAAATACAAGGTGAAAGGATATCAATGATGCGAATCGCTGATGACATTGCTATTCTGAGTGAAAGTGAAGAAGAATTAAATGATCTGCTGAACGGAATGAACAGTCTAATGAGTACACAGTATGGTTTGTGAGTAAATCGGAGAAAGGTGAAGGTAATGAGAAGTAGTAGAAATGAGAACAGCGAGAAACTTAGCATCAGGATTGATGGTCACGATGTCAATGAAGTTAAGGAATTCTGCTACCTAGGCAGTAAAATAACCAATGACGGACGGAGCAAGGACGACATCAAAAGGAGACTCGCTGTGGCAAAAAAGGCATTTCTGGCCCAGAGAAGTCTACTAATATCAAATACCGGCCTTAATTTGAGGAAAAAATTTCTGAGGATGTACGTCTGGAGTACAGCATTGTATGGTAGTGAAACAAGGACTGTGGGAAAACGGGAACAGAAGAGAATCGAAGCATTTAAGATGTGGTGCTATAGACGAATGTTGAAAATTAGGTGGACTGATAAGGTAAGGAATGAGGAGGTTCAATGCAGAATCGGAGAGGAAAGGAATATGTGGAAAACACTGATAAGGAGAAGGGACAGGATGATAGGACATCTACTAAGACATGGGGGAATGACTTCCATGGTACTAGAGGGAGCTGTAGAGGGCAAAAACTGTAGAGGAAGACAGAGATTGGAATATGTCAAGCAAATAATTGAGGACGTAGGTTGCAAGTGCTACTCTGAGATGAAGAGGTTAGCACAGGAAAGGAATTCGTGGCGGGCCGCATCAAACCAGTCAGTAGACTGATGACCAAAAAAAGAAAAAAAAATCGTTGATAATTTCTGCCAACTGTTGCGCACTGCATGTTTCTCCCAATATTTTGTATAAACAAATACGTTCTGATAGTAATTCTGCCGTGTTCTAAATAATTTACAGTTTCCTTACAGAGAACATAATCTACACTAATGAGTTCAGGTTAATACTTTACTAAGGACATCAAATAAAGTTTACACAATTTAATACAAGTCATTGATGTTTGGAGCAGTTGGAATTACATAGACAGAGGTCAACAACCAATGTCAGACCTGAGTTTCTCCTGGCGTATAAAATGTTCAGATAATTTTCGGGAATGCAGACGGATGTTGTCGTCGACAAACATCGATGTTTCGACAGGTAATGGCAGTGTCATTTTCAAGGAAAAAGTGCTGCTACTTTTGAAATATCGACGGTTGTCGACGACGTTGCCCGGCTGCATTCCTGAATATTATTTGAACATGAACAACCAATAATGACGGAAGTTTAATAAATAAATTAAAATTTAAACCACTGCGGGGCTTGAGTCCAGATCGTCTTTCTTATTAGGCAGGTCTACTAGCCATTACACCACCGTAGCAGTACAAGGAGCACGCCGCAACGGGCAACCCTACTCCACTACCTTCCTTAAAACAAACTGCAGTTCACATCTTCAGCTTATTTTCCCCTTCGAAAAGAAAATTTAATTATATCAGATCTATAGATCAATAATGAGCTTGGTACATAGCGCCAACTGTCTGTGGAGCCGTTTACTTGTCAAGGTTAGATTATTAAGAAGTGTACTCGATCACCTAGAGAAGTAACAGAAATTCAGTCATGCAAATATCCAACACTAACATTCACTCGTATAAATTTCAGGGCTCAGAGGTGCCCGCTTACCCAAATACTGTCACCGTTGGACTTAATCATAACACGATAATCACAAAGAGCAGTTGGAGAATTTTTTGGTGACAAACTAGACCGTTACAAATATTCTTAACCATTTACAGAATCAGGACGGACCACGGTGGTGGGTAAAAGCACAATAAGCGAAGTCTCTGTTGTCAACAGATCTAGGAGAAGGAAATCCGTCTGATCTCCCACGGACTAGGCAGCCGCGCACACAGCTACGGCGTTTGCATTGTGGCACATGCGGTCGTTCTTGTTTGAGGAGACCAACGTACAACAATCAAGCCTACGAGCGCTCAATCTACCATCTCTGAGGTAGTGCTGCGCATTTCTCCAGCATTTAGTGCGTTGAAAGATTTGCTTCTGCTGGATTCCTTGAAGCCAAACAGAAGGACAGGAAAAGGGAAGAAATAGCATCTTTGCCGAAATACTTTCTTGTTATGGGGCTGATGGTGAGGACTTCTCGTCAAACATCGTCACAGGCGATGAAACGTGGTCTTCCCACTTACAGCCTGAAACAAATCGGCAGTCCATGTAGAGCAGCCTTACAACGTTGCTTATGAAGAAGCATTCTCAGCTGTTAATCTCAGTATTCTGGCACTCTCCCGTACGGTTGAATGATTAATTCCGAATCTATAGTGAGACTCTCAGGAAAATGAAGAAACGATTAATTTTTGTATTGGTGGCCATAAAAATGTGGATGCATTTCTCCACGATAATGGAACGCGATATCAGCACCAGAGAGGAGATCACACGCATTCGGCATATACTATTTTTCCTCATTCGCCCTACAGTCTCGTTCTGGCACCATAAGACGTCCATCTCTTTGGCACACTGAGGATGGATTCTGAGGAAAGGACTACAGAAATCATAGGGAAGTTAGATGCTGTAAGAACTCGTTTAGTTGCATGCCAGTATACGTCAAGTTGAAAAAGAGAGAGTTGTAGAGAAGTGATACATACGTCTGTATGATAAACATCTTCCCTCAAAAATGTTTCTCTTTTTCGTACCTCCTCTGTGTTACCACAGATGACGTATCACTGATTCATTTGCACTACGATTGCAGTACACTCGAGGTGCTTATTTGCTACCTCCGCCCTGACTGGAATCCGTAAGTTGTAACAAATGTTCACCATCTGCAGTCTTACACACTCGTTGTCCCCTACGCAGAAAGCAGCACGTAGGTCGTGAATCCGGTATCTGAAGGCTGTAAGCTACTCTTCTCGAGGAACTGTTGTTTTAGAAATGATTAAATTTCCAATCAATTGGTTTATGCGGGATGCCACTCGCTTTTTATTAGCAGAACGCGAGAAACTGCACAATTACATTCCACTTTAGAGTCACAAATGATTTCTACTCTTCAACGAACTAATGAACTGCATATTAATGATCTGCAATTAGTATCACACTCTTCTCAACTGTATGCACATTGCTAACAAAGTCTTCACTAACACCGACGGCGGCAGCCAACATGTCTGTCCTCTGCCACTGCCGAAACAGTTCCGATCTTACAGCCGAACCACTTTGCTCGCCATCCAAGTTAGGTGCGATCCGAAGATCACCGAAGTCCTTCGTCTGGCTTTTCGTTTTGCACTTGTTTATTATTCTGCCGGTTATTAATACTTGTGAAATATCGGAATGATAGCACGCTATTGAGTGTTGCTTTAAATACAACATACAAGTAAATACCCTGTTTAGCTTGTCTAATATTAATAAGATTGTCATTTTGGCGCGCAACTTCCGAATGAAGCAGACAATCGCGGAGAAGGACCACAATTTAGGGTCTTTTTCTCGATACCCGTACCGAACAAACCATCTGTCATCGGTACCTCACGCCACATTATGTCACCTTTCCGCAGCTGCCTTCTCAAGTGCTTTAAAAAGAGCTTCTTGTAGCCAAATATGATGGCTCCAAGCCAGAAATATGACAAGCAGACGTCATACATGACACTATGGTGGCGTAAGACCATAGACTTGAAAGGAGACTGCGTAGGAAAATCGAGTTTTATAGCCAAATAACTGGTGTACAGTGTAATGTATTCAAATCAAGAATAAAACCAAATTGGTTGAAAAGAATCTCAAAGAAGAAAGTTGTTTTGTAGGAATATCAAGAAAAAAAGAAAATGTAGAAACAAATAAAACAAAGCAAAAATTGAAAATTTTGTGAGTTGTTTGGAAAATAATCCCAAGTACTCAGTCACAGTTATTAATCTCGCAAAAGAGTGCGCGCCTCTTCGAGTACTGTGTTTTGTCGTCCAGACCACTCACCTCAGATGGATTATGGCGGGATACTATGTCGTTTCCCATTGAATATGTAAGTATTACTTTGGTTTATTAAACACGCATCTCACAAGTGACTGCTGCTAAAAATAGAGAAGCATAAAGTTGCCGCAATGCGCAGTGATACGGAATGAATAGCGTGTAAAGGGTCCATTTATTAAGCTCGTGGTAAAGTGGAAATCAAAATAGACCAACAAACCGCGAATGAACCTGTGACATTAATCTCGAGAATGTTATCACGTGCTCTATCAAAACTTATCTGATTTCTCTCCGCGTCACAAAGGAAATGTATTTTCTGCAGCACACACAGGTGGTCCGACTGTTGGAGAGAGGGAGAAAAAAATTAATGGCATACCGCAGGATTAATATACACTACCACAGAGCTGTAGCGTTTGAAACACCTCTCGGTACTGAAGATAGCATCTACCAATGGTCCGAAATGCCTCCTATGTCCAGTTGCGTCCGTTGTGGGCGTTGCGTGCGTCAGACGAAGAATGCCTCAGCTGTCGAATAAATGGCGTTTCCAGAGATAGTGTTTACAACCAGCGGTGGGTCCTGACGAAGTGGATGAGTCGCTAGATGATAGAACTGCACGCCATCCTGCAGGGAGGTTGTAAGTTGGCGAGGGTTCGTTACGCCCACACAGGTCGCGAGGAGCTTTCACAGGAGCTTTCAGACAGCTCCGAATATAAAGTACTTGTGTTTCTCGCTCGCGCAACTAATCGCCTTGCCCTTTAGGAGAAATGAAAAATTACTCTTAATAGAATATCGGAAGGAGCATCAAACTAAAACTCGTAAAATCCCTTAGGAGACGAAGCAGCCACTGCCAGTACGGCTCCACCTTCGTGACAAAGCAGACACAAATAAATGCAGTGCAAAGCAGAAAACGTGCACAAGGTGCCCTACATCAGCTTTGCGAAAAGTAATTTATTATCCTTTGAGGTTCCAACACTGGAGAAGTGAAAGTTTACGCCTGCGTACAGGGATTTCGACAGAATAACAGCCAAGAATGTTCACTTTGAAAACTTCTCTCTCGTGGCGTCTTTTATCATGTGATGCAACTTGTACTTATCTTTTTCTATGCAACACTGCTACTCCGATATTATTTGCATCGCCACTATTACATCACGTTTTCGTATTACCACGTGGCACTTTGTATGGAATGATTGTAGGAAGTAGATCAGTACATCTTTAGCTTTACATTCTGTTATAACAGAATGTATTTTTCCCGACATCGGTAGTAAACCAATAAAGGCATAACATCGGTGGAACTCTCCACGGATAACGACCGTGCAGATTTATAATCTATGCAACTAGCTTAAGTTTCTCTCCACTTTTCGTAAACAAACACGAATGGAATGTATATAGTTCAAGTTTAAATACGCAGTCATTAGACTGACGTAAGTTTATGTCAGTGGGAAGTGCATTCTGTGTTAATACAGTTTCTTAGCTACTGCCTCATCATGTCGTTGCTTCAGTCTGCGAATTGCTCGGTAAAAAAAATACAAGACGAATGAAACATTTGGAGAAGTTTGTATGTACTTCCAGAGTTGCTGAAAGTTCTACTGCAACTTTTGCACATTAATTTTTCGGTAATTGCTTTCATTAAAAAGAAACCGATGAAAGCTTTATTTTCCTCATGTAGTACCCCATTCAGGAGCAATTTCTGTTCCTTACAGACTTGCCGAACCCCGTACATCAAATACATGCGTATCACACTAATTCCACAAGACCCCTGGGTCAGCCGGCCGGAGTGGCCGAGCGGTTCTGGGCGCTACAGTATGAAACCGCACAACCGCTACGGTCACAGGTTCGAATCCTGCCTCGGGCATGGATTTGTGTGATGTCCTTAGGTTGGTTAGATTTGAGTAGTTCTAAGTTCTAGCTGACTTATGACCTCAGAAGTTTAGTCGCATAGTGCTTAGAGCCGTTTGAGCCCCTGGGTCATCGATGAAGCGGACCAGCAGGTAGGAATGTATACTCGGAAATTTATTGTTATTATGTGACTTCTACGTTCCTCTAAATACACACAATATTGATAACTGGAACGAAACGAGCATCTTTTTAGGCAGCTGAGGTGATGAAATGGATGACGAATCGGTGTATATGATATGCTATCAACTTATGAAACATCATTACCTGCGAATCGTCTTACTGCAGTAGACACATTTCACACTCCGATGTAAAGCGGGATTTGTCCCTCAATTTCGCTTACATTGTAGTCTCTACGCAGCCGGTGTAAATGTGCGCCTGCTACTCTACACTGAGAATACAGTTAACTGAGAAAATACTATGAACTGAAATTCATCTGCATCTACATCCACATTGCGTAGATACGACGCAAGCCACCGTACGGTACGTGGCGCAGAGTACCCTGTACCACTACTTGTCATTTCCTCTCGTGTTCCACTTGCAACCAGAGCGAGTATAATCGAGTGTCTGAGCCCTAATTTCTCATGTCTAATCTTCGTGGTCCTTAGAGCGATGTAAGTTGGCGGTGGTTGAATCATTCGACAGTGATTGTCACAGAACGATGTTCGTATCACAGTCATAAATTTTACAACGTCTACTGTGTTATTCCGAAAGTTATTCTTTAATGAGCAACACAAAACTTAATTTTCTTAGGTTCGAAGTAGAGCTTTTGTAAGAATCATTGCCAGGAGTGAAACCATAGACCGAATCCGATCTGTTCCTCGAAACTTTTGGTTACGCCACAGGTAAGTGGTAAGGTTATCTAACGGTTTCACTCTGAATACATATATTTAACCAAGTTCCTAATAACGTTTCACACATCGTTGAGAATGCTTATCAATATGTGTATTATGACCAACGTATTCATAGAAATTACTATTGATACACAATTATTGCCGCAACTTTGAAGCCGTTCAATTGGACTAGGTTTGCTGTTACAGACACTAGTGTGGAAAACATATGGATGAAAGTAATTTACGCCTCAACTGCCACTGCCAAGGAAGATGGCTCCATGAAACTTACTCATAAGAAAGAACTGCTACAGTGTAGACAGAATGTAACCGAAAGAATTACGCAATGAGACGAATATAAATGACAATTGTATTCAAAAATACGTATTGCAGTGAATTCATCGCAATTTGTGATAGTCCCCTGAACATTACAAGGGGCAGGTCATGGTTGTTAATATGATGTGTGATGACAATGGACGGCACTGCATGCTCTGCCACGTCCTTCCATGCTGGCCACAAATTTTGGAAGGAGATCTCGTGGTAGGGGTTCCATCCCTACACCGCCCTGGTTCATAACAGTTGGATGATCGTTCGTGCATGCAGAGGTGCTCCAAAGTGTGTCCCAAACGCATCCCATACGTTCCGGATGCGATTTAAGTTGGGGGGGGGGCGGGGGTCCATTCGCCGAATATCCAACATTTCCAAATGTTCCTCCAACCGCGCAGTTCGATGCACTTGCGCACTTTCATCCATAAAAAAACAAGTCAGGACAAATGCACCCCAGAAAAGACGTACGTGGTGAAGAAGTACAGTGTCACAATAACGTTGTCCAGTAAGTGTAAAGTGTTAAAAGATTTGGGTATCAGTAAGCTCACGCAACGTAATACCTTCCGAAACAACAGCACCAGAGAGCCGGCCGGTGTGGCCGTACGGTCCTAGGCTCTACAGTGTAAAACCGAGCGACCGCTGTAGCTGCCTCGGGCATGGATGTGTGTGATCCTGCCTCGGGCATCCTGCCTCGGGCATGGATGTGTGTGATGTCCTTAGTTAGGTTTAATTAGTTCTGAGTTCTAGGCGACTGATGACCTCAGAAGTTATGTCGCATAGTGCTCAGAGCCATTTGAACCATAGCACCAGAACGATGATGCTAGACAATGCTTCTGGGTGCATTAAGCGTTCCCACCTCTCGCTATAGGAGTGTGCATCCTGAATCACTATTCAGGCTGAATCTGGCCTCATCCTCGTGGGGCCAGTACCTATAATCTGGAATCACCGCAAACGGTGCCGATGATGTTAGGCTGACTTAATATCTCGGGCCACTCGTTTATTCACACAAGTAGCATGCTTCACAAACGTGGTGCTTCAGATTTTTCGTTATTACTACACTACTGGCTGGCAACGTCCTTGTCGCAGTGGATCCAACGGTTCCCGTCAGAAGTTAATCGCTGTCGGGCGTGGCCGGCACTTGGATGGGTCACCGCCTGGGCCGCCATTGGCTGTTGTCATTTTTCGGGGTGCACTCAGCCTCGTGATGCCAATTGAGAAGCTACTCGACCGAACAGTCGCCACCACGGTAGCTCAGCGTGTTCAGTCAGAGGGTTAGGTGCCCTCAGTAATGAAAAACCTGAGTTAATCGATTAACAACGAACTGAAACGGATATCTTACCAGGTCCTCCCCGAGCAGATGCAAGGAAGAGAAGGAAACAAAATGATATTGAAAAAAACAGTAGCGGCTCTGGTCAAAGAACACCATCATAACGACATGGAGAGTGGTGTGCTGACCTCACTCCCTACCCACCCACGTCCTCATCTGACGATGACATGGAGGTCGGATGGACCACGGAGGACCACTTGCCGCCTGAAGACGGAGTGTTTACGCTATTGGCTAGGCTTTAATGCGCACAAAATGCCACACGACATCGTCCTATCGTAACCTGGCAATATTACTTTGTTAGTGTGTTGCTGTGGCAAGACATTCCTGGGAAAAGTGGGAACAACTTGTTTTATACGAATTCACTGAGCCTTAAGAGTTAATCTATGAGAGTATTGATAATAATGGACTGTTACAGAACACAGACACTTGAAACACTGACTTTAGGAAAATTGTCAGTAGAAACCACAGGAGTTTGGAAAGTAAGAAGTTGTGAGGTGTACCATAATATACGGAAAATATGACAAGTAATACAAATAATAGAAGAATGAAGGTTAATATTCCTTGAATACCTATACCGAATGAAAGAGAACAGGCTAACGAAATAAATTTCCCGTATTTATGGAAAAGGAACTCAATGCTCGCGTGGATTGTAGAAATAAAAAAGTAGAACTAAACTAGAAAGAACCAGTATGTAAGTACTGGAAATAAGAGGAAGAAACTTTCAAAAAAGATACACTAAAATTATAAATCAGGAACAACATGTGCAGAAGCAGGTGTAGGCAGTATGGAGATGAGATGAAGGAGTACTGGAGATGTAAGAGACAACAAAAAAGCAAGAAGAGGAATTGAGGTCACTACTTTATTCTAGTTTATGTATAACAGGATAATACGAAACAAAATAAATAAAACTCTTAGGATGGTCGACCTATTGTGACTGCGTTTCCTGTTATATGCAGAAGTGATTGGTTTTACTTCCCGATACATGTAACAAGAGACATAGAATTACTTTGAAATCAGAAAACGGGTCAAAGTTTTTATATTAACTGATTTCATTTTTATACACTAGTCTGTTAATATCTTCATCACGTGCGAGCAGAGATTTGGGTTACGTTTTGGCTGACTCGACATTCTCTCAGGTGCTCTGCACAAATACAGTGTTTCAGTGACCCATTCGTTAATTCATAGGTCCTGTGCCACCTTCCTGGCACGGAAAAGAATATGGAAGAAAGGGGACCGAGTTAGCGACCTACAAGGATGAAATAGCTGTCAAAATCTACAGCTAAAAGCTGGCTCAATAACTTAGTATTTTTAATTAGCTGTAAACTGCTTCCTCGGACATGGATGTGTGTGATGTCCTTAGGTTAGTTAGGTTTAAGTAGTTCGAAGTCTAGGGGACTGATGACCTCAGATGTTAAGTCCCATAGTGCTCAGTGCCATTTGAACCATTTCTGTAAACTGCTTCTACCGAAGGTAATTGTCAGTGAACGTAACAAAGTTATTGGAACAGCAAGCGGCTACTTTTATCTAATGGTTAATTTTGTATGCTTGCTAATTGTTTAGATTAGTGTAATGATCAAATGATCATTGTGAAGAAAACCGTTACCTGCACGTGACAATTTTTTGAGTCATTTACGGACTGCTTTGTTACCTGTCATCTAAGTAACACAGATAGCTAGAAACTGATAGGATTAATAAAAACTTTAGTCCTGCATTCATTCCGTGAAATTAAAGACGAACGCCAACAAAAGTTTTTGAGCAGATAATATGGTAGAGGCACTAACTAAGAGTAAATCTTTCAATATATTAAGAAACTGCAATTATTTCCATTATATCTCCTTTAGCCTGTATTGGCCTACTTACATATTCTCTAAAGGATGACCACACAATGTTTTAGGAAAATATCATACCAAACTTCAGCAGAGAACACAAAACGATTTACGTATAGAACTTTCTGAGGCTTTGCAACCATACCTGAAACCAACAGTTGTTTAACTCTCGTTTCGAAGATTTATTAGTAACGTTAGAAAAAAAAACAAATAATCGCATTGCCTTTAATTGTATTGGAACAGACCTGCATAACAACCCCTGAATTACCATTTTTACGTTTAGCCGTTGTGCGTCGAGAAGCGGGGAAATAATAACTTTCCGGGAGATGATGGTACACAGCGGCGCTTGCTGTTGCCATTCAAACATTCCTCAGCTCCCACTCTGTCGCTTGCTTTTAATTACGCACTTCTCTTTCAAAGCAAAAAGCGAAGTACTTTCTCCGATAATGAGTCACGTGTTCTGCAGATAGAAATTCTGTCTCGTCTGGTGGCCTTCTTAGCTGCTGAGGAAGAGGATAAATTAAATAAATAAAATAAACGTGCAATTATGCATGGAATTCCAACTGCCCCTTTAGATATACACAAATTTCGAGTTATTTTACCTACTCAGACGTTTTACACAGCATTTTCTACAAAAGAAAATCGAATGTTTCTGGTACACAAAAAATATCATACAAAGGATCAAAATTCATTAATTAATAATCTTTGCAGATATGGTATCATATAGTGGCGCTTTTCTTGCCTAGGAGTGTTACAAATTTCTTCTTTATATTATTACATTCATTGTATTTAATTTGAGACAGAAGGAGGCGCCTGAAGAGAAGTACTGAACTCGATGTTTTCATTTTTTTTGTGGGAAATCGTTGTTTGGTGTTTTGTCCTTCATCTGATGTATGTTTTGTTGATTTTGGATGACTGTAAGTATTTTAAATGTATTTTAAAATAATTTAACTGGGTAATTAATTTCTACGGGTTCCAAGAAAGCTTGCTCAGTTACACGATATCTCGGGAACTATTTTCTCTGCAAGGCGGTCAGTTGCGTTGATTGGTAGTAAGCATACTGCTGCATAGGTTGTCTACTTTGGTTGCTATGATATCACTTCCTGTTTGTGGAATGGTGCATGGTATCTTCCATGTTTTGTAAGGCGGATTATATCTTTCGTCGTGTATATTTGAACTTGTTGCTCATTGAGGTGTGTTTCGCTCTTTAATATGATACCACGGTTGAGAATTTTTAAGAAAGAAGGAATAAAGGGAAAAGATTCTAGAGTAGATGTCCTGTTGGAGGTTTACGTCCAGAGAATGAGGTTAAGGGCAAGCAGCAATGAGCAAAGCTTTGGACCACCAAGTGCTTCGAAGAAGAATGATGTTAGGAAGAACGCTTACAGCTGGTAAAATTATTGCTTAATAAAACACAACAGATTTCGCGACTTAGAGCCGCATCATCAGGTGCAACCCAGACGATAAAAAGCAAATTAAATTACGCCATGTTTTGTGGATATTAAATTTAATAAAGGAATGTCTAAAAAATACTCGCAGTGTTAAAAGATCGTAGGCATACCCATCACTCCTAGTCAAAATTTACTATTCGGTGAATTTCTTCAATAGTACGTGGAGCGGAAGGCAAAGAAGGCGTGCTTCATTCTTGAAAATCTCCCTGCATCTAAAAACCGAAAACAGAAAATATTTTATAGTGAGTGGACGCTAAAGAGTTGTATAAAGGGGCCGGATTGTCGACTGTATGACTGCAGGGCATCTCGGTGCAGGGCAAGGTAAAAGCGGCCCGCACGAACGACGAAGAGAGACTAGCTGGCTGGCTGGCGAAACGGAAGCTGCCCCTGTGGACATCGTGACGTCATACACTCATAATTAAGCGCTCGAGCGGGCTACTTTCGCCTTGCCCTACACCGAGATGCCCTGCTGTCGCACTGATAAGACACTGCCACCCGATACTTTACACATAGTAATTTGCATAGTGCCGCGACTATCTTGTTAGCAATGACAATTCTTTTGTCGCCAATGCGGCACCTTTTTAAAAGCTTTTAACGTTCGCTTACCACAAAATATTTTCTTTTTTTTTTAAATGCAGGCAAATTTTAAAGAACTGAGCACGTCTCCTTTGCCTTCCGCTCGACGTAGTACTACCGATATTCTCTTAGTAGGAAATTTTGACTCGGGAGCCATGGGTATGCATGTGATCTTTCAACGCTGTGAGCATGTTTTAGACATTCTTTGATTAATTTTAATTTCTACAAAGTGTGGTGACACTGTACTTTGCTTTTTGGCATGTAGGTTGCACTTGATGAGCCGGCTTTAAGCTGCGAAACCGGTTGTGTTATAATAAACAACAATTTCACCAGCTGCAAGCGGAGTTCTTCCTAACGTCATGCATTTCGACAGCTGCGGCATGTATAAAACAGTTTCAAGAAATAGTCTGTGAACGGTAATGAAGTGTTCAGTGAAACCAATACCAACGCTACCAGTTACATTTATAGGCGTAAGTTTACTAGACACATTGTGTACTCGGACTGCAAGCTGTAATTTGTGAGTTACGGAGATGACAATTTCTGCAAATGTCTTCAAAAGAAACAGTTTATGTCCATAGTTTGGAAGTCTTCCTTGATCTCAGTCTGGCTGGTTAGCCGTGGATGTTTACTGGGCGCAATGCTACTCTTTGTGTTGGCTTGCTGCTTCCCTGTGTCTGTACGGCACCGAGCCATATTGTGGATTTCAGATATCCCTGCTCCCTGCTGCCTCGGATGGTGAACGTGGCCACATACACCATCCTTTATTGTCCTGATCCTGATGCAGGAACAAACAAGTGTTACGTCTTGTTTCCTGTTTCTGGCAACAATTCTAGTTTTCTTCTAATATTTTTTTAAGTAACTGTGTGCTTTTCTTTGTATTATCAAAATGTGTGAACTGTTTCTCAGGTATGAGAAAAATGATAAATCTGTCGTATAAGGTGCCAGGATTTTGGCACTTACACGTTCGCTTGACAGCATTAGTAATAATAATAAAGGTACTGGCACGAGCATCAGGTCATGACTTTATTCACTTACGACGAATGTGAGGCACTCACGAGTAGTATTCCCTGCATGTCTGCATGATTAAGGTACTGACTTAAAGCGTTGGTGAAAAGTGTGGAACTTGAGAGTTGTAGAATATGAAGCTTGCGGCTGGCCGTAGCTAGCCGGGCCGCCGTGGCCGGCAGGTAGCGGTCACCGGATACGCGGGACAATACGGCGCCTTTGCGGGAAGCCCGGCCTCCGGAGCCACCCGTGTTGGGCAGCACGTTGCGAAGACGGGAATCTCGTTTGCTTAGTAGCAATATGACCGACACGGTAACTGCATAGACTCTCAAAAATGGTGATGGGGGTATTTCGGCCATGTTAGAGCTTTCGACATTGGCCGAAACTGAGTATTCTTCCGCCGCGTTTTCGAACGCGTGAAAGACGGGAGAATCGTGGAGAAAGACGACTTTGCATTCGGCCATCGAGCGGTACGGACTTGGAGACGGCATCTTGGCCATCGTCTTCGCAGAGACTGGACTTTGACTTGGACGTCGGCGAGTTAGGACTCATACCGCGAGACCTAAGACGCGAATTGTTCCTCTGTGCAGAATAATGCAAGAAGGATTTTTCTGGTTATCAAGTTACGGTTTTTGTCAAAAGAAAGTTGGCATCTGATTTCTACTTGCAGGATTTGTACTGTCCTGTGGGGTGGAAGTTTGAGAAGCGACTTTCAATCGAGGTTACCTCAGACTGGGAGTGCTGTAATTGGGAGACGACAGAGCCATGCGAATGATCGGTATCTTCAACATAGGGCCAGTTTGAGGGATTGCCTGCACTATAGGTGTAGGATTGCGCACATTTTTAGGTTCAGTGCGGGAGATAAACGTTCTGTTTCGCAGCACTGCACCAACGCGCATTCCATGCAGAGTTCTGCGCTTAGCGCTCTTTGTGTGCTCAGCAGCGAGATTTTCACCAACGCGTAACTACTTCCAACAACTTATCTAGTATTCTGGATCTCGTAGTTATCCTTGAGACGTCCAGAGTATTCATCAACCTAGCTACGGGTAATTGGGGCGCATAATTGAAAATTAGTGTGGGTGGTCAAAAAATATTCACATTTTTGTAATTTTTGTCAGTTATGGGAAATATCAAAATTAAATGCCAGTATTACAATCGAATTATCGACTTGATTGTAGCTAGTATTTAAGCTGTCCCAGCAAGCTTTACATGTACCCTAGTCACTGCACAGCTTGTCCAGACAGGAAGGAAAGAAGGTTAGCGATCTTGTATGTCAGCGACGGACAAACAAGCTGTTATGTTTACTGATGAAAGTACATAATTTCCTTATTCATTCAAAAACACAAAGGATGCTTTGCAACTAGAACACCATAAACTGCAAGTTATCTTACAATCGAGTAAATGCTTAACTCGCGGTCATTCCTATTGCCGAGATGCTGATCCGCATTAAGGGCTTTCACCAAACTAAGCCATTTCATTTTACAACACAAACATCAAACTAAGTTCAGTAGCAAAGCTCAGGTGTTCTCAGGAATCACGGCAGATACTTAATTTTAGGGTGTTCACCACTGTTCCAGCGTCAGGCCCAGAAGCCTGTAGCCACTTTCACCATCCAGGACAGCAGGGAACAGGGCTCGGTACCTCACAGACATAAGGAAGCAGCAAGTCAACAGCAAGAGTGGGTATGGGCCTAGCATATATGGCGGGCAAACGTCCACGAATAACCAGATCAGGTCGTCATGGAGGAAGACTCCTTCCGAGCCGCTCAACAGTTTGCAGACAGACCTCGGTGTCAGCAGTGCATGGTTAAGATCTGCTAAAGATGCCGCAAAGGTGCCACTTCATGAGATGCCAGAGAAAGGGTACCTAGGCAATGAAATCCAAAGAGGTTCCGATGTGTGCGCACGCACGGATCGCTACCGTCAGCACTCAACACGATACATTTATCACAAAAACTAGTAAAAGGACACATAAAATAGTAATTACAGTGCTATGTTTCCAAAACAGAGTGACCTCAACAAAGACTGCATCCTTTCAACCACTTTTCCGCAAAAGGGAAAGCTGTTTTTGGAAAAAAAACACGTTTTGTCAATGGAGTGAGTGATTGATTATTTTGTAAAAACATTTTGTTTATTTATAGACGCAATCTCATTCTTATGACATAGTCACAACCGGTTTCGGCCATACAATGACCATCTTCAGATTCTAAAACAATACAAGAGAAAATTTATATTAAAACCTAAAAATAAGTGCCATATTTAACCAGGCTTATTAGTAATCTAACTGAATTTATGGGGTATATGTATGGTTTATACCTAAGGGCGACATACACTAAACGTAGGTTCAATCGTTGTCAAACTAGCTATAAAATGTGAAACACCGGTCTTATATAGATACAAAAATTAGTCAGATTTTGTTCACCCTCTTTGCGCTAGTATGTATGTTACATTTTCTATGTGTCCTGCCAACGTATTTAGTTGAATTTATGGCTTTTAGATTAGACTGATTCATCGTGTAACCGAAGTTTAACGAGTTCCTTTTAGTACTCATGTGGATGACCTTACACTTTTTGATATTTAGGGTCAACTGCCATTTTTGGCGCCATTCAGATATCTTTTCTAAATCATTTCGCAGTTTGTTTTGACCTTCTGAAGACTTTATTAGTCGATAAACGACAGCGTCATCTGCAAACAACCGAAGACGGCTGCTCAGATTGTCTCCCAAATCGTTTATATAGATAAGGAACAGCAAACGGCCTATAACACTACCTTGGGGAACACCAGAAATCACTTGTCATATGCAGATTTGTGGATACCAGGAACATATAACACGCACAGCACAAGAAGGGACCTGTTTTATGCATAATGAGAGTGGACACTAGCGAGGTGCCGGGGTGGAGAAGAGTTTATACCTCTTTAATGCTGACGTATTTTGCATGAGAATGGGACATGCACTCAACCCCCTCCTTACCTACCACCTAATTAATTATGCGCACAACGGTAACGAAGGGAAATGATGGCGGACCCTGCTAGTTGTTAAAATAAGGAATACACACTCACAATAATTTAATAAAAATCATTATGTACTCAGAGAGACAGAAAAAAAGAGAAGTTTATCATAATAAACAACAGGAAACGGGATTCTGCATATATCTACGAAATGATATGCGGCTTCAATATTACAATGCGATTTATTATAAATCATAACATAAAGGCACATAATCATCACCGGCTGGAGTGGCCGAGCGGTTCTAGTCGCTTCAGTCTGGGACCGCGCGACGGCTACTGTCGCAGATTCGAATCCTACCTCTGGCATGAATGTCTGTCATGTCCTTAGGTTAGTTAGGTTAAAGTAGTTCTACGTTCTAGGGGACTGATGACCGCAGATGCTAAGTCCCATAGTGCTCAGAGCCATTTAAACCACATGATTATCGATGCAGACAGTAGGTTAACGGATAGGATATTCTGAACTATTTTGAGAATAAGAGTTGGCTCGAAAACAAGGGCTCCTACTCTCTGTGATGTAATAGCTTGACAATAATGACTGGAGGTCCTAATCAATCAAATACTACTCTCTCGACTATGCTGCAGTATCGCGATTACTAGTGAGACCTCACATGGTATCACATGGAGTAATAAGCAAGGTGAACTTGGGGCAAAGAAAGCGCGCGTGCTGCTGAGGACTTCAGAATAAAATTGATAGGTCCTAAAATGCCGGAGCCGCAAAATACTTTACCAATCCGGAAATTTGTAGCAGGTCGTTGGTAGGCAGCTTTCGGATGATGTAGGCGCCGACTTCTGGTGTGCAGCAACTCTGTTTCAACTCCTGGTCGCGAAGGCTGTCCGAGAATTCTAAGTTCTGTCGAAAAAAAAAGCGACTAAGTCGCTAGACCGTCCGACTCCGACGAAGATCTGATCCCGAATCCTTACGCCCGCGCAACGCAAGAACAAAGCCAACATTGCTCAACTCCCTTCTCTCCTCGAAAACCGCGAATCAGCATTCAGTGCTGATTCCAAAATTCCCCCACACTGTCTAAGAACATCTTTCGCGCCAGTAGCGACCATTCCCTCCAATTTCGAGCAGGGTCTTATGACGTCAACTAGCCTCAGTTTAAGTTCACCAATCATGCCTCTGCTATTCAGCTGAGGGCACTGAACTTGCCGTTTGACCAGCAACGAAACAATCTGCGTAGACCCCCGGCCATTTGGCGCGAGACAGACGCAACCAGCAGCGCACGGTCCACAAGTATTCTCAGAATCAAGAGGACAATGCAGTAAGTCGTTGCCACGAGTCTTCATTCTGGACGCGCCGGAACGGTAAACACATAAATTGCGGTGACTTTCAGACGACTCACAGGTCGTTTTGCCCTGCATATAATAGGCAAAACTCCACCGACGTAACCGGCCGAAGTGGCCGCGCGGTTCTGGCGCTGCAGTCTGGAACCTCGAGACCGCTACGGTCGCAGGTTCGAATCCTGCCTCGGGCATGGATGTGTGTGATGTCCTTGGGTTAGTTAGGTTTAACTAGTTCTAAGTTCTAGGGGACTAATGACCTCAGCAGTTGAGTCCCATAGTGCTCAGAGCCCTTTCCACCGACGTCAGTCGTCCCACCAGACGCTTAAGGCGCCTCAGAATTCGGGGAAGTGCAGCCCCCAACCGGAAACGCAATGTGCCGCATCGTCCGATGCTCTCCTCGTACAGGCCACCCGGGGAAGTCACCCAACACGCGTAGGAATCAAGTGAAAAGTATTTTTGAACTCTCAATACAAATACTCTCGTTACAATAACCTTATGCGGCCTTTTACCACCGTGCAATGACACAGAACATCAATAAAATTAATGAAAATGAGAGGCGACAAGCAAAAGTGGGCATGGAATCTCTCACACTTCCGCACAAATTGTCCATCTCGTGTCACTGTCTTAAAATCCAGTTATGAAGAACGTAAAGCAAACTTTAGCGGAGGTGGTTCCCCAAGTGACAGCAACTGTGTCTAATCAAGTTTCTTAGTGGCTCGTGAGCCACTGCGTGATGGTCCTAGAGCATTTCCACCGTTAGCCTCGTGTAGTAACATTGCCACTGTAGCTTCAGCGCCGCCACCGTCTGTACTTCAAAACAAGGGTAGACAGACGCAAGATTGTGAAGATTCAGACGATTCTTCTTCCATTCTCAGCTCTATTTAAGAGATTTCGTCGGAGGACGGAACTATCGTTTCAGAGTTCAGACTGGATGGTAACATGTTCGCTGTTGTTCAATATCCGAAAGCCTCTAGTAACTCATCCGAAACGTCTCCCGATATCGAGACCACTTCTTCGGAATCACATGAGGATAGACCTGTTCCGGAGCGCCATACGATATCGACGGACTTGCGAGACATCACAGAGTCTATAACGCCTTCCAACCATTTTTCTGTGCCCCAGATGGGGAAAGCATACCACAGGGCGCTGCTGATCAGAACCGGATCGGCACATGTGTGCCAGTGGAGCATGAGTGACGGCAAAAGACATGACGTCAGTTTTCGTTTCCGTTAATTCACAGGAGCAGTACAGTCCACGTGTGGAAGAGTGGGGTGTATCCTCTGTGCCGTAGGAAGGGGTTGAAAAGAGGGATCGACCTCTTTACATTCGGATTCATCCGTTGACTCTGCCATGGGCTGGGATACATGACTTTAAAGGCCACTAGTATGTAATCAGCTGCATAGTTTTGGTAATAAGTAGATGCAGGCATATATATTTCTCACCTTCAATGTGAGCAGAACTAGTCTCGAGATTAGACTTGCGGCGTTGCGACAGTTTATTTACGATTAGATTGCGGATGTGTTATGTTTGCGGAAAGTGTTATTTGACCATTTTCCTATTCCCCGCTTTTCTAGTTTTTTTAATGTGGCCCCAGTCTGGCACAAATATTGACTGTTGTCTTGTCATTGACCCGTTAATTAGGGCGGTTCACAAACGGCAACTCAAGTACACATGTTATTCCAGAAACGTTATCGTGGAAGTAGGGGCCAGGAGGTGCTGGTGGAATAACACACACTACTAAGGCTATCTTCTTATTTTAGAAGGCTTTCTCAATAATAAATTTTTAAGTATGTCGTTTAAAAATACAAAAAGAAAAAACACTTTCGAATAGCAGGCAAATTTTCTCTATGCTAAGGATATTGCAAAGTATGACGTTAACAACTTCCCAATTACAAGATTTTAAACTTATTTTGTCTATAAGAGCACAATTCATTTAAAAAAACACCTGTAAGTAGTTAGTTTGTACTAAAGCTAAAATAGTTGTCTCTTGCCAGTTAAATCACTTATATTACTCCTGTCAGTTGTTACAAGATACACGTGAATAAGCCAGCACACAAACCTTCACATTAAAGGCAGTTCCCAAAAAAATTTTCCTTACCTCGGTGAGGGAGTGCCAGTGTTAAGGGGTCCAAATCGCAATAGGCGGAATGGTTATTGGTGGTCTACAGGGCCACAGCAGATCAGCCCCAAAACTTCCATTACAAGCCACCGCCTCCCCGAGTTACCCAAAACCAGAAGATGTAGCAAGAGCGGTGCCTGCACAGACTCCGAACCACAGAGACACGCGACACCGACCCTAAATCACTAAACCACCCAATCGAGGTGTGAATGAAACGGCCCGACCAAGAAGCAGTTACCATATTCTCGCGGACAGGCAAACTAAAACTGTGGTTTGAAGACCCCCGATAAAACCACTGGTGAAGAAACTCATACACTTCACTAGAACTTGAAAAACCCCTTTATATATATATATATGTATATATATATATATATATATATATATATATATATATATATATATGTGTGTGTGTGTGTGTGTGTGTTACATAAAAACAATACTCAATTTCTCACACTCCACCACAGCGCCGGGAACACGTTGCACTTCCAAATGCTCGTCAAAGCCAACCGCTGCCGGTGGTTTCGACGGCCGGTAAGAAGACATACGGTCCCATGCGCTGATCTCCTGCACCACGGCTTCTAAGCTTCATAAGTCACGTACACGCGGGTAAGGCAGACTTAGCCCCTGACAGCCAAGGGGTCGGGCAAAGCAGATGACCCGAAACAACAGGGCCCCGCTCGCGCCACCACCTCTCTCGGTCAGCGCCCAGTACGTACTGCCCAGATCGTCACGCGACCCTACACTTGCTCCACCTCCTGCCAGAGGGCGGTAGCGATCCAAACAGGGCACCAAACCGAAAGCGCCACCGCAAACACGAAGGGAAAGCACTCCGCCTGGTGCGCTTTTCGAAGAACCGGACACAGCCATTGTAAGGTTTAAGTTTGTCTGTATCCGAAACTGAGGATACATTTCATGTATTTCATGATGGTTTCAGTCACCGTAGTGCCTGTTCGTTCTGACAAGCATGCATGTCCGAAGGAACCCCGCATCGTACTTCTGAACAAAAAAGTATCGCATTAAAATAGCTAAGTCGGTACAATCTTGGTGTTGCCAGTGTTGTTTAGAGTACGCTATACAGGTTTCGCTGGGAGGCCTTTAGACAGTCCCGATCTCACCCCATGCTATCTACATAGATGTGGAGCCCTGATGAAAGGCATTTGCGTCGTCGATTTGCTTCGGACATAGAGGTGTATGTTCCGAGGGTAACTGCAATCATTTTTCCGTGTCTCCCAGAGAAATAAATGTATTACCAGGTATTGCAAGTATTTTTGAAATAATAAACAGTTTACTACCTTTTTTCCTAGCTTATAAATAAGACAATAAGGACAATAAAACAAGCAGAACTAACGATACCATGATATTGAAGTCATGCGGTGTTAATACGACAATGTGCGAGTAAACAATAGCAGCCGCGCGGAATTAGCCGAGCGGTATAAGGCGCTGCCGTCATGGACTTTGCGGCTGCTCCCGGCGGAGGTTCGAGACCTCCCTCGGGCATAGATGCGTGTGTTTGTCATTAGGTTATTTTGGGTTCAGTAATGTGTAAGCTTAGGGACTGATGACCTTAGCAGTAAAGTCCCATAAGATTTCATACACATTTGAAACAATAGCAAAAACAGCCATCTTGCTGCACAATAGTGGACATTGGGCATGAATCGCTATTATAGTTACAGACTTGTTGCTTTGTATTCGCACATATCTTGTCGTATTTTACGCTATGGACTATAAGACACACATTAATTTTAAACAGTTTTTAAACGCATAACATTTTCACCATTTTAATAATTAGACTGCAAATCCAGACTAAAAAAAGAAAAACTGAATTGGCCTTTCAAATTCCTTAAAATCGTCATCTGAACACTCTTCTTCTTCGTCTTCTTCTTTCTCTTCGTCGTAATCATTGTCCTGAAAAGAACAATGATTGCGACGAAGAGAAAGAAGAAGATGGTCTTTGTTCTGACTGATAATTCGCAATTTTTCATTAACACAAATTTTATTGAGGTAAGTTCACAAGGTTGATGACTGAACAACAAACGAAAAGGTAACAATAACGATGCCAGTAAATGTCTCCTTACTAAGGCAAACAAAAGTTCACTTCTAATTTTCCACAAAGGTTCGTGGTAACACACACACTATTAAGAGTCCAATTCAGAGACGAAGACGTAATCTTCAGCGGTCGAAGTACACGAGATCGGCATCCAGAGCGAACTGAAATTCGGGGCTGGTTCTAGCTCCTAAATAGCTGTCTGAACCGAATCAGGTTTTGGCGTAGTGATATTTCCTGTAGGCCATGGCTCGAGCTCCTATGCAGGAAGTACACTCCTGGAAATTGAAATAAGAACACCGTGAATTCATTGTCCCAGGAAGGGGAAACTTTATTGACACATTCCTGGGGTCAGATACATCACATGATCACACTGACAGAACCACAGGCACATAGACACAGGCAACAGAGCATGCACAATGTCGGCACTAGTACAGTGTATATCCACCTTTCGCAGCAATGCAGGCTGCTATTCTCCCATGGAGACGATCGTAGAGATGCTGTATGTAGTCCTGTGGAACGGCTTGCCATGCCATTTCCACCTGGCGCCTCAGTTGGACCAGCGTTCGTGCTGGACGTGCAGACCGCGTGAGACGACGCTTCATCCAGTCCCAAACATGCTCAATGGGGGACAGATCCGGAGATCTTGCTGGCCAGCGTAGTTGACTTACACCTTCTAGAGCACGTTGGGTGGCACGGGATACATGCGGACGTGCATTGTCCTGTTGGAACAGCAAGTTCCCTTGCCGGTCTAGGAATGGTAGAACGATGGGTTCGATGACGGTTTGGATGTACCGTGCACTACTCAGTGTCCCCTCGACGATCACCAGTGGTGTACGGCCAGTGTAGGAGATCGCTCCCCACACCATGATGCCGGGTGTTGGCCCTGTGTGCCTCGGTCGTATGCAGTCTTGATTGTGGCGCTCACCTGCACGGCGCCAAACACGCATACGACCATCATTGGCACCAAGGCAGAAGCGACTCTCATCGCTGAAGACGACACGTCTCCATTCGTCCCTCCATTCACGCCTGTCGCGACACCACTGGAGGCGGGCTGCACGATGTTGGGGCGTGAGCGGAAGACGGCCTAACGGTGTGCGGGACCGTAGCCCAGCTTCATGGAGACGGTTGCGAATGGTCCTCGCCGATACCCCAGGAGCAACAGTGTCCCTAATTTGCTGGGAAGTGGCGGTGCGGTCCCCTACGGCACTGCGTAGGATCCTACGGTCTTGGCGTGCATCCGTGCGTCGCTGCGGTCCGGTCCCAGGTCGACGGGCACGTGCACCTTGCGCCGACCACTGGCGACAACATCGATGTACTGTGGAGACCTCACGCCCCACGTGTTGAGCAATTCGGCGGTACGTCCACCCGGCCACCCGCATGCCCACTATACGCCCTCGCTCAAAGTCCGTCAACTGCACATACGGTTCACGTCCACGCTGTCGCGGCATGCTACCAGTGTTAAAGACTGCGATGGAGCTCCGTATGCCACGGCAAACTGGCTGACACTGACGGCGGCGGTGCACAAATGCTGCGCAGCTAGCGCCATTCGACGGCCAACACCGCGGTTCCTGGTGTGTCCGCTGTGCCGTGCGTGTGATCATTGCTTGTACAGCCCTCTCGCAGTGCCCGGAGCAAGTATGGTGGGTCTGACACACCGGTGTCAATGTGTTCTTTTTTCCATTTCCAGGAGTGTAGTTCTCGGGAGTTGTTTCCATTATCTTGTGTGTAAATAGCCTGTGTTTACCAGGGTGCTTTTGGTACGCCTTGGGCATAGACAACCTCATCCTCTGTGGTGTAATATGGGTTGCCAGCTCTCAGGGGCTACCTTGGCTTCGGCATAGCAGTCTTCACTACCATCGAGAGCGTTACATGCGCCGAAATTCTTGGAAATTTTACAACACTGTGTTCTTTCACTCTAGACCACGACTATTTTCTACACTGACACATTTGCTTGATTGCAGATTATTTTAAAGTTCCTTCGGCGTGATTTCACGTTGGGTTTAATCCATCTTCCATTTGTTCCATTCCTCTCTCATATGAACTTTATGTGGTTTATTTATTGAGACATCAAGAGGTTGCAATTGTCAAGTAAGTGCTCCTGGAGAAACAGGAAGCACGTATTTTTCAGTCTCAGTTTCTATTCCATAGAATTTTGT
The DNA here is from genome assembly GCF_021461395.2 of Schistocerca americana. NCBI lineage: Eukaryota > Metazoa > Arthropoda > Insecta > Orthoptera > Acrididae > Schistocerca > Schistocerca americana. The sequence goes on from NC_060119.1 coordinate 71,099,633, forward strand.
AAATGACTACTAAGCTGATCTAGCGCAAGAAGAGAACTCTTCTTCAATAAAGCACCTTTTCTTTCCTCCCACATTCTGTTAATGCATACCGCTGGGGTGGTCGAGCGGTTCTATGCGCTACAGTGTGGAACCTCGCGACCGCTACGGTCGCGGGTTCGAATCCAACCTCGGGCATAGATGTGTGTGATGTCCTTAGGTTGGTTAGGTTTAAGTAGTTCTAAGTTCTGTGGGACTGATGACCTCAGAAGTTAAGTCTTATAGTGCTCAGAACCATTTGAACCATTTGTTAATGATTCTCGTACATCCAACCCTTGTTCATGTACATGAACAACTGCAACTGGCGGTATTTCAGAAGGTTTTGGCATTGTTTTGCACCAGAAAATGATCATTGGAATAAGTTTAGTACCATCAGCACAACATGAAAAGATAACAGTTTATTGTGTTTTCTTTATGTCTACTTGTTTTTATAGTTACAGTTTAAGCACCTCTCATGCAACAGTTCTGTTACTCGGCACGTCAAATGTCTGAGGAATTTCGTCCATATTCGCTATTTGTCTTAGTTCCACACTGGATTACTTTCAATGTTGAATAGTAAAGTGATGGAAAATAATACTTTTTCTTCATACTCTTGTGTCATTTTCTGAGATATTTTGGTTTTGGATCGCATGCTAAGTCCATGACGCTTGGTAATCCTGTAGCACTTACCAACTCCACCCTTTTAGTCTGCCAAGTTCCACTGTAGCGGTTGCTTACGTCCGTGCGTTTGACTCGTATTTGTATTAATTCCAGTGCCATTTTGACGGTGTCCTTAAATCCACTTCAATACGTCATTTTCTATTTTAGGCCACTTTGCATTCAGTCCTTTATCTGCACATTTAGATTTCCTTTTTCTTTAGTTCGTCTTTACTAGCCTTCCAATCGCGAATAATTTTTTCTGTTGGTGGAGGGCCGAAAGCCGCTCAGCTGCTCTGTTTACACGTTCTTCTGCATATGATCTTACTTTCAATTTATAGCCCGCATCATGTGAATAACTTTTATTTTTTCCATTTCCAAACTAGCTAGTAACAAAACTGTTGTGCTGTTGCCAATAACACAAATTACTTTCAATTCAAGTTCACTGGCACCGTAGACCCTGATGACACACCACAGGCTAGACACTGAAATTAAAAGCCTATCGTGCGACTGTGGTGCCAGTGTTGACATTTGGGAATCACGAAAAGAGAGTTCATTATTGTATCTGGCTCTTAACATAAGTTGTTATATCTCTATAAGCCCATCTTTTTAGAGATGGTTGCGGGACTCAGCTGTTCGATCACCTGCTGCCAGATAGATAAACAGTTTTGCACTGATTTTTTATCTGACAGTCGGCAGATTATGGCTGAAGCGATCACTATAGCACAAATCTACTAATACCAGTATTTCTGGCCCCTGTTTTGATCACAACCGAGGTAGATTATTGCTACACGTCGGTCGGGAACCTGAAGATGGCATGATGAATCGCTGAAACTGGTTGCCAAATAAATTAAGTTTGGAAACTTGACAAATGTAATGTGTTTAATTTGAGATCCACTAAACTGCTATTGGTTTATTGGACCCATGGCTTTACTTAATTTCATATGACGCTTTTGTCACTTGATGTTAACTACCATAATTGCAGATATTGGCTGCAGGAGAACCCATGTATTCTGCATGAAGAAACTCTCCACTCAGAGAGGATAGGTGCTTGGTGTGCATTGTCTGGCTTGCGCATTACCGACCCCATATTTTTCAATTACGCCTTAAACAACGTCAGATATCTAGAGATCTTTGACTCTTTTATGCACACTTAACAGATGCACAGAAGCTGTATGCAGTATTCCAACATGATGGAGCAACCGCTCACACATCCAACCAGAGTACGGCCCGCATCAGCATTATGCTTCCTGAAGACAGACTCGTCGGTAGAGGTCTCTGACCGCCTTGGTCCCCGGACATAGCATCGTATGATTTTCCTATACGTTGCACACAAAACAGTAATGTGTATTCTGACAACCCTCGCACAGTAGACGATCTTGAACGGAACATTACTAGAAATAACAACGTCACGCCTGCAGAATTACAGCGTGTTGCTGGTAACGTCGTCACACGAAGTCAGCAATGCCTGGATGCCCATGCCCACCACATCCGTCATCTCCCCTAACATTGCTGTTAGCTATTCCTTTTTAATTAATTCATTGTTACTTGAATCTCGGGCGTGACGCGTACGGGTTTTATATGGGACACTCAGTAAAAATTTTTGTCGCGCATTCATCACTTATTCGTGGTCGGAGCGCAAACATAGAACTTCAACAGACTGAGCGTAACACAGTAGATCAGAAAATCTCATAATGAAGTTAGAGATAATATGACATCTATGGCTTTTGTTATGTAAATAAAGCAGTGGGGCTACAACGAAAATGATATAACAATTTACTCTATAGCGTGTGCCTAGTGTTACTTTCCAAATACAGCATATATAATTCACACGAGCTCTGACGTGTTGATTACAGATCGTACCTCATTTTTCAAGTGATAAACGTATCATCATCAGCATCGGCCGTACGACTATACTGAAGGAAAACTTGTGGGAAATATGTTCGAGAGGATGAGCGGAGATACAGCCAAAATCGGCTAGGAGAAGAAATTAAAAAGTGTGAAAGTATGTGAAGAAGCCAGTAATATACGCAGTTGAATTATACAGGAATTTACCTTACGAATGATCTCTGGAGACACTATAACCGCAAAAGTAGGCGGTGTAATACTATGACAGCTTGTCAGCCAGGAACTTTAACACATTACGAAAGCGTATATGGTAAATTGGGAAGCTAACCAATATCCCTCCATCTACGATGCTTTATAGAACCGAACTTATTCATATGAAGAAGTTTCAAACGTGTGATCACATTACAAATGACTTAATGTATTAAATATTTGACGTTAACAAAGTAAGCTACCAAAATTTTAGAAAAGATTGAAAATTATGACTGGAAGTCTCTAAACGTTGTGATTGTGAAATATGGGATGAGTATAGTCTTGGTAATTTTCGTATCGGTTTAAGAAAAGCCAGTTTCTCACAAATCTTAACTTTTATGACGTTGTATCTCCTGAATTGTGTGACATGCATTGACATAATTTTGCGGGTACATTTTGTGGTATGTATGGATCCTGTCTTCAAAATGTGTTGCGTATACAGTTAGTAGTAAGGAATTAATAAGCAAAAACGTCATAACTTATACTGAAGTTTTACTGTATAAACAACAAACATGTGGTCAGCGACAAACTTTTTTACTTACCTCTTTTTGTGGCCGGTGTAGAGAAAAATTTTTTGAAAAGGTTTGAAATTATGTTTATGCTTTGTTGGAGGTTGATCTGTCTCTCATTAACAAATAGTAGATGAGTGTTTAAGAAAAACAGTTTATCATGGACCTCAATATTTATGATGTCATCCTCCCTGAATTACGCGTTGAACAGTTATACAGTTTCGCAGGTTCAGTCAGTAGTATATGCAGATGTTGTTGAGAAATGTGTTGCGAATAGATTACGTTTGAAGTCAATGGCCAATGAAGCGAGAATAATGTTGAATGAAAAAGATATTATCAGGCTCTAGTTCCATCTAGAGGAAAGAGCGATGGTTTAAATTATTACTGAGAAATAATTCTACAGAAAAGTTAGGTCCCAAGCTAAAGAGCAAAACAACATATAGGAAAAGATTAGTGTCCTCGTTCACCGATTACGATTTATCTCGATGAATATTTATTCTTTGTTAGACATCTGGAAATGATTCGCGCCAACCATAACATTCTAATGTGATACGTGTATGCAAATTTCTTTAAGCTGGACTTACTGGTTATTACGAATCTGTGGGCTGGTCAACGACATTTAAAATACCAGGTTCTGTTGTGAAATTAGTTCCACCTTACATTTCTTCGAATATTTTATCAATGAACTTAATGATAATTACTTGCCAATTTTCTCAAGCGACTGCAAATTCATGTAGTTGCTGTTTGGCCCATGTAATTTCCATCGACCTGCCTCTCTGGTAAGCACAAAGGTTGATACATAGTAATTGAGGTGTGCTTTCCGCGCATATGTCGGTTTTCAGGCGTCGACAAGAAACTTCGTTAATGGTGCTGAATACAGCTAGTTCGTCCAGTAGGAGGTGACTACGGGTGCCATTAAATTGGCTACATTGTCTTCGTGAAACGTGCCATCAGCACTGAGGAACGGAGGTTAGTAAGGTTCAGGTCAGCGGCCGCCCGAGATAAGACAAGAGCACCCTTGTACAAAGGGGCGTGTCGGGCTTAAAGGAGATCGTTTTGACGAGCCAAAGGGGCGAAGGTTTTCAGAGAGACGGCAGGGATAACGCTACATCGGGACTCACTGCTCACTGGTGATGCGAATATCTATATCGTGCACAGGAAGCAGAGTGCAGTTCTAAGAGTTATACATGGAAATGATGCAGTGACTGAAAAGGGAATGAGGCAACGGTTATAACTTATCTGTCGTGTTATTCAGTATGCACATGAGCAAGCAGTAATACAAAATTAGGAGTAATGTGGAGGGGAATAGCGTTCAACACGTAGAAACAACAGATTTAACATTAATCAATGAATTTTTAGTTTAAGGGATGGATAGTGCCTTCAAAGTAGACTATATAGTGAGGGTAAATGTGCAGCAGCACAGTGGAGTGTAGCAGAAATCAGCTAGGCGATGGCGGAGAAATTATAAAGGATGATTCAAAAGTAACTGTACATGCTTTGGGGTTGTATGCACAAAATAAAACTAAAATGTTAAATAGAATTTGGTCTGAAATTGCTTTATTTCCGAGTAACGATCCACAACGACATTTGTGATAGGCGTTACACCGTGGGTGTTGTGAACATCAAGGAAATGGAAGATGAAGATTCGACCATAAGTACCCGCCGTATAAATTCCACTGCAGAGGTTCCTCAAACAACTGTAATGGCGCCAGCTTCCGAGACAGAAATCCCACCTGTAGACTACCGTTGACGTCAGAATTTCTGCCAGTAGTTACTCGAGCGCCATGCTGCTGATCCATTATTCGGTCGTCCGGTAGTGTTTACTGATGAGAGACTCTTTACCTTTGTGGTTATTGTGAGCGTTCATAAGATGCACATGTCGGTGTACGAGAATCCTGGCGTAACTGCAGTAAGAAGATATCAACCACGTTCTGCAGTGAACATTTGGTGTCGTATAGTGGACAGTCAGTTACTCGTACTGCCTGTTATTCCACAGCGCCTGACTGGCGGACTGCATCGACAGTTTTAGGAACAAGGATTGGGTGGTCTGCTCCACGATTTCCCAATCGCTACACGAACCAACTTGTGGTTTATGAACGACGGTGCCCCTGCACATTTCAGTCAGGAGGTAAGAGAGGGTCTGAGTCTTGTTTATCCTGATTAGTGGATAGGTCGTGCTGGACCAGTTGCTTTGCCGCCAGATTTTCAGAATCAACCCCCTAGACTTCTATCTTTGAGGCTGCCTCAACGAATTCGTTTATGGTGTTGCATCTGAGAGTGTATCACAACTACAACAGCGAACTGAAAATGGCGGTACAACTGTGCAGAATGAGGTGAACCGAGTCCGCAACATCCCGAGTGTGGTAAAACGTTGAGGATACCACTGTCTTCCTCAACACGGGCATGTTCTGTGGTAAATCTACAGTACGTAGTCGTGAAGAATTTCGACTCCCTTCGAGTCGTTATTTTCTTAAAGAATTAAATTTGTGTTGTTTGAGCAGCACTTGTGATCCCTATTCTCCTGCATACCTCGTAAACACTAAATTTCAGACAAAACTTTATATAAAGTTGTGGTCTCACATTAATACATACATCACACATGAAGTGCGTACACTTACATTTGAATCACCTAATATTAAGAAATGAGACGCTGAATACAGCAACCTCGTTTAACACAGATACGAAGTGAGAGATCATTTCTCTGCAATTGCCTGAGAGCCATTTTGTTGGCAAAATATTTCATGGCGTCGTTGAAGAGTAGAATAGCTCGGAAAGAAAGTCTGGTGCAGCTTCTAACGGTTCAAACGTTTCTTATATGATGGCGAGGATGCTGTGATATGCAAATGATTAGCTTTTCAGAGCATTCACACAATGTTGACGCCGGTGGTGACACCTACAACGTGCTGACACGAGGAAAGTTTCCAACCGATTTCTCATACACAAACAGCAGTTGACCGGCGTTGCCTAGTGATACGTTGTTGTGACGTCTCGTGTAAGAAGGAGAAATACATACCATCACGTTTCCGACTTTGATAAAGGTCGGATTGTAGCCTATCGCGACTGCGGTTCATCGTATCACGACATTGCTGCTCGCGTTGGTCAAGATCAAATGACTGTTAGCAGAATATGGAATCGGTGCGTTCAGGAGAATAATACAGAACGCCGTGCTGGATCCCAACGGCCTCGTATTACTAGCTGTCGAGATGACTGGCGTCTTATCAGCATGGCTGTAGCGGATCGTGCAGCCACGTCTCGATCCCTGACTCAACATATGGCAAAACGTCATTTTTTTCGGGTGAATCCAGGTTCAGTTTACAGCATCATGATGGCCGCATCCGTGTTTGGTGACATCGCGGTGAACGCACATTGGAAGCGTGTATTCGTCATCGCCATACTGGCGTATTAGCCGGCGTGATGGAATGGGCTGCCATTAGCTACATGTCTCGGTCGCCTCTTGTTCGCATTGACGGCACTTTGAACAGTGGACGTTACATTTCAGATGCGTTACGACCCGTGGTGCTACCCTTCATTCGATCCCTGCGAAACCCTACATTTCAGCAGGATAATGCACGACCGCATGTTGCAGGAACTGTACGGGCCTTTCTGGATACAGAAAATGTTCGACTGCTGCCCTGGCCAGCATGTTCTCCAGATCTCTCACGAACTGAAACCGTCTCGTCAGTGGTGGCCGAGCAACTGGCTCGTCACAATACGCCAGTCACTACTCTTGATGAACTGTGGTATCGTGTTGAAGGTGCAGAGGCAGCTGTACCTGTACACGCCAGCCATGCTCTGTTTGACTCAATTCCCAGGCGTATCAAGGCCGTTATTACGGCCAGAGGAGGTTGTTTTGGGTACTGATTTATCAGGATCTATGCACCCAAATTGCGTGAAAATGTAATCACATGTCAGTTCTAGTATAATATATTTGTCCAATGAATACCCGTTTATAATCTGCATTTCCTCTTGGTGTTGCAATTTAAAGGCCAGTAGTGTAATTAAAACAAATGGGATTGCGAGTGGCTGCTGTGTGCCTCTCCTTCCTTGCAATCTAAGGTTGTTCTGCACAATGGTTCCTGATGGAATCAAAGTTGGGTGAAGAATGGCTGTATTTATTGCTGTTCCGAAAATACACTTATCGGTTAAATTAAGGCACAACGCAACATGAGAAAACTAGAGTGTGGAGACCAGTTGGTGCAATACCGACCATGAGACTCAATTGTTTTGCACCAAAACTCGATATCGGATGGGAAATTGGACAATATTATTTCAGAGAAACAATGTCTTCTATGCTCAGTAGAATGTTCACTTCGTTCAGTATGTCCTGTTATTGTCCTCACTTCCACTGCTGGGAGCAACATCTTCTACATCTACATTCATACTCCGCAAGCCACCTGACATTGTGTGGTGGAGGGTACCTTGAGTACCTCTATCGGTTCTCCCTTGTATTTCAATCTCGTATTGTTCGTGTAAAGAAAGATTTTCGGTATGGCTCTGTGTGGGATCTAATCTCTCTGATTTAATCCTCATGGTCTCTTCGCGAGATATACGTAGTAGGGAGCAATAAACTGCTTGACTCCTCGGTGAAGGTATGACCTAGAAACTTCAACAAAAGCCCGTACCGAGCTACTGAGCGTCTCTCTTGAAGAGTCTTCCACTGGAGTTTATCTATCATCTCCGTAACGCTTTCGCGATTACTAAATGATCCTATAACGAAGCGCGCTGCTCTCCGTTGGATCTTCTCTATCTCCCCTATCAACCCCACCTGGTACGGATCCCACACTGGTGAGCAATATCCAAACATTGGGCGAACAAGTGTACTGTAACCCACTTCCTTTGTTTTCGGATTGCATTTCCTTAGGATTCTTCCAATGAATCTGAGTCTGGCATCTATTCTACCGACGATCAACTTCATATGATCATTCCATTTTAAATCACTCCTAATGCCTACTCCCAGATAATTTATGGAATTAACTGCTTCCAGTTGCTGACATGCTATATTGTATCTAAATGATAATGGATCTTTCTTCAGTGTATTCGCAGCACATTACACTTGTCTACATTGAGATTCAATTGCCGTTTCCTGCACCATGCGTCAATCCGTTGCAGATCCTCCTGCATTTCAGTACAGTTTTCGTTTGTTACAACCTCTACGTATACTACAGCATCATCCGGAAAAAGCCTCAGTGAACTTCCGATGTTATCCACAAGTTCATTTCTTTGTTGTCCATCAAGTGTTTGATACCATAAATAGATGACAGGTTGGCTCAAGGAGCAGGGTGTGGCTCCAAACTGCCTGTGGAATTAGTTTGGCGGACGTTGACTCGCGTGATCTGAATCGGTGCACTGATACAGTTTGAAATAAAATGGCTCGGAATTTCTTTTGTCAGTTCCTCCGCTGGTATCTCAGTTGATACATTGTTTGGAAATCTGCGGTTAGGACCATGGGACCAAACTTCTAACGTCATCGGTCCCAAGGCTTACTTAATTAATAATTAATCTAACACACGCCAATCCCATTTTGAGGAATCTAACCTAAAGACACCACACAACGCCCAGTCATCACGAGGCAGAGAAAATCCCAGACCCCGCCGGGAATCGAACCCGGGACCCGCCAGTCTCAACGCTGGAGAAAGGACGTAATCGTGGATGAGACACGCACACCTCGTCTCTGGCTATAGTCAACCGATTTCTCATACCAGCGTGATTTCTAGTTTTCCTGGTGATGGAGCTGTTGTAACAAACCATTACATAACCTGCAAAGCCTCAGTGAAAATTTTGATATTGTAGCGGACTGTAGAAAATTCCCCCAAAATACACGGATCCTTGCCAAGGAAACCCACTATTTACAAAAAGTTTGTGGATTCATAAATCCATGGAGGAATTACTTTGCCAATTGCACAGTGGAGTTGCACAGTGTTCGTATTTACCCCGTAACAGTACTATCAGAGGTAACCTATGTTAAAAATACGCTCTAAGATAAAAGGCGTCAGCTGTGGCCGAGCGGTTCTAGGCGCTTCAGTCCGGAAACGCGCGCCTGCTACGGTAGCAGGTTCGAATCCTGCCTCAGGCATGGATGTGCGTGATGTCCTTAGGTTACTTAGGTTTAAGTATTTCTAAGGCTAGGGGCTGATGACCTCAGATGTTAAATCCCATAGTGCTTAGAGCCATTTGAACCATCAGACAAAAAGCGACACACCACCAAGTAAATATCCATATGAGACGGGAATCTGTAGATATGATGTACATGTGCAGACAAACAACCGATTACAATTTTATAAAAATTAGATGATTCATCCAAGAGAAAGAGCTTCACAAATGGAGCAAGTCAATAACGCAATGGTCCACTTCTGTCCCTTATGGAAATATTTATTGGGCTTGACATTGAATTATAAAGTTATTAGATGTCTTCCTGAGGCATATCGTGTCAAATTCTGTCCAATTGGCCAATTAGTGCGTTAAAGTCTACAGCTGCTTGGAGGGACGTTTCAATAATCATCGAAACGTTCTCAATTGGAGAGAGATCCGGGAGCTTCCTTGCAAAGATGGAGTGTGGCAAGCACGAAGACGAGCAGTAGAACCTCTTGCTAAGTGTGGTGGGGCATTATGTTACTGAAATACAAGCCAAGAATGGCTTGCCATGAAGATCAACAAGACGGGGCGTAGGATATCGGCGGTATACCGCTGTACTGTAACGTTACCGTGGATGACGACCAGAGGGTTCCTGCTATGTATAAAATCGTTCTGTCTTCAATATCTCGATCGATGCAAGATCGAAAACTATTTTTTTTTTGGTCATTAGTCTACAGACTGGTTTGGTGCGGCCCGCTACGAATTCCTTTCCTGTGCTAACCTCTTCATCTCAGAGTAGCACTTGCAACCTACGTCCTCAATTATTTGCTTGACGTATTCCAATCTCTGTCTTCCTCTACATTTTTGCCCTCTACAGCTCCCTCTAGTACCATGGAAGTCATTCCCACATGTCTTAGCAGATGTCCTATCATCCTGTTCCTTCTCCTTATCAGTGTTTTCCACATATTCCTTTCCTCTCCGATTCTGCGTAGGACCTTCTCGTTCCTTACCTTATCAGTTCACCAAATTTTCGAAATTCGTCTATAGCACCACATCTCAAATGCTTCGATTCTCTTCTGTTCCGGTTTTCCCACAGTCCATGTTTCACTACCATACAATGCTGTACTCCAGACGTACATCGTCAGAAATTTTTTCCTCAAATTAAGGCAAGTATTTGATATTAGTATACTTCTCTTGGCCAGAAATGCCTTTTTTGCCATAGCGAGTCTGCTTTTGATGTCCTCCTTGCTCCGTCCGTCATTGGTTATTTTACTGCCTAGGTAGCAGAATTCCTTAACTTCATTGACTTTGCGACCATCAATCCTGATGTTAAGTTTCTCGCTGTTTTCATTTCTACTACTTCTCATTACCTTCGTCTTTCTCCGATTTACTCTCAAACCATACTGTGTACTCATTAGACTGTTCATTCCGTTCAGCAGATCATTTAATTCCTCTTCACTTTCACTCCGGATAGCAATGTCATCAGCGAATCGTATCATTGATATCCTTTCACCATGTATTTTAATTCCACTCCTGAACGTTTCTTTTATTTCCATCATTGCTTCCTCGATGTACAGATTGAAGAGTAGCGGCGAAAGGCTACAGCCTTGTCTTACACCCTTCTTAATACGAGCACTTCGTTCTTGATCATCCACTCTTATTATTCCCTCTTGGTTGTTGTACATATTGTATATGACCCGTCTCTCCCTATAGCTTACCCCTACTTCTTTCAGAACCTCGAACAGCTTGCAACATTCTATATTGTCGAACGCTTTTTCCAGGTCGACAGATCCTATGAAAGTGTCTTTATTTTTCTTTAGCCTGGCTTCCATTATTAGCCGTAACGTCAGAATTGCCTCTCTAGTCCCTTTACTTTTCCTAAAGCCAAACTGATCGTCACCTAGCGCATTCTCAATTTTCTTTTCCATTCTTCTGTATATTATTCTTGTAAGCAGCTTCAATGCATGAGCTGTTAAGCTGATTGTGCGATAATTCTCGCACTTGTCAGCTCTTGCCGTCTTCGTAATTGGGTGGATGATGCTTTTCCGAAAGTGAGATGGTATATCGCCAGACTCATATATTCTACACGCCAACGTGAATAGTCGTTTTGTTGCCACTTCTCCCAATGATTTTAGAAATTCTGATGGAATGTTATCTATCCCTTCTGACTTATTTGACCGTAAGGCCTCCAATGCTGTTTTAAATTCCGATGCTAATACTGGATCCCCTAACTCTTCTAAATCGACTCCGGTTTCTTCTTCTATCACATCAGACAAATCTTCACCCTCATAGAGGCTTTCACTGTATTCTTTCCACCTATCTGCTCTCTCATCTCCATTTAACAATGAAATTCCCTTTGCACTCTTAAAGTTACCACAGTTGCTTTTAATGTCACCAAAGGTTGTTTTGACTTTCCTGTATGCTGACTCTGTCCTTCCGACAATCATATCGTTTTCGATGACTTCACATTTTTCCTGTAGCCATTTCGTCTTAGCTTCCCTGCACTTCCTATTTATTTCATTCCTCAGTGACTTGTATTTCTGTATTCCAGATTTTCCCGGAACATGTTTGTACTTCCTCCTTTCATCAATCAACTGAAGTATTTCTTCTGTTACCCATGGTTTCTTCGCAGCTACCTTCTTTGTACCTGTGTTTTCCTTCCCAACTTCTGTGATGGCCCTTTTTAGATACGTCCATTCCTCTTCAACTGTACTGCCTACTGCGCTATTCCTTATTGCTGTGTCTATAGCGTTAGAGAACTTCAAACGTATCTCGTCATTCCTTAGTACTTCCGTATCCCACTTCTTTGCGTATTGATTCTTCCTGACTAATGTCTTGAACTTCAGCCTACTCTTCATCACTACTATATTGTGATCTGAGTCTATATCTTCTCCTGGGTACGCCTTACAATCCAGTATCTGATTTCGGAATCTCTGTCTGACTATGACGTAATCTAATTGAAATCTTCCCGTATCTCCCGGCCTTCTCCAAGTATACCTCCTCCTCTTGTGATTCTTGAACAGGGTTTTCGCTGTTACTAGCTGAAACTTGTTACAGAACTCAGTTAGTCTTTCTCCTCTTTCATTCCTTGTCCCAAGCCCATATTCTCCTGTAACCTTTTCTTCTACTCTTTCCCCTACAACTGCATTCCAGTCGCCCATGACTATTATATTTTCGTCCCCCTTTACATACTGCATCACCTTTTCAATATCCTTATACACTTTCTCTATCTGTTCATCTTCAGCTTGCGACGTCGGGATGTATACCTGAACTATCGTTGTCGGTGTTGTTCTGCTGTCGATTCCGATTAGAACAACCCGGTCACTGAACTGTTCACAGGAACACACCCTCTGCCCTACATTCCTATTCATAACGAATCCTACACCTGTTATACCATTTTCTGCTGCTGTTGATATTAGCCGATACTCATCTGACCAGAAATCCTTGTCCTCCTTCCACTTCACTTCACTGACCCCTACTACATCTAGATTGAGCCTTTGCATTTCCCTTTTCAGATTTTCTAGTTTCGCTACCACGTTCTAGCTGCTGACATTCTACGCCCCGACTCGTAGAACGTTATCCTTTCGTTAATTATTCAATCTTTTTCTCATGGTAACCTCCCCCTTGGCAGTCCCCTCCCGGAGATCCGAATGGGGGACTATTCCGGAATCTTTTGCCAATGGAGAGATCATCATGACACTTCTTCAATTACAGGCCACATGTCCTATGGATACACGTTACGTGTGTTTAATGCAGTGGTATCCATTGCCTTCTGCATCTTCATGTCGTTGATCATTGCTGATTCTTCCGCCTTTAGGGGAAATTTCCCACCCCTAGGACAAGAGAGTGCCCTGAACCTCTATCCGCTCCTCCGCCCTCTTTGACAAGGCCGTTGGCAGAATGAGGCTGACTTCTTATGCCGGAAGTCTTCGGCCGCCAATGCTGATTATTTATCAAAATTTAGGCAGTGGCTGGGACCGAAACCGGGTCCGAAGACGTTTTGATTATGTGTAAAAGACGCTACCCCTAGACTCTTTATCTCATAACAAACCAGATGCCCGTTAGCAACCATGATTTGGTGCAAACATCGTTATGATATCTGAAACCTTTCAGGCAGTTACGTCTCACGTGGTTCCTGGTTGTCGGGCTGTATGGTGGACGACAGTCAGGTTTGTACACCCCCCCCCCCACTCCTCCCCCCCCCCCCCCCCACCGCCCTGCTGTCTAGGACCCCTCCAGACATGTCTTCGCTGATCGTTCGGTCTCAATTCGAAGCAGGACGGATGACGGAAGACACTTCTACTCCATCCAACAGCATTTCAGGCCGTAGACGTGTCTGGAGGCGCCCCAGTCAGCGGTTGAGGTAACACTGTGAATGTCGCCGGCCATAAGGCCCAACAACCAGGTGGTCTGGAGTGCCATTTCATTTCAAAACAGGACCGTTTTAGTTATCATTCGCGGCACCCTTGTACCACAGCAGACCGTCGACGAGATTCCTCGTCCCGTCTTCTTGCCTTCATGGAAAGTCAGTCTGGCCTCATATTTCAGCCAGATAATGCCCACCCGTATAGAGCCAGAGTTTCTGCTACGTGTCTTCGTGAGTGCCAAACCGTAACTTACACAGATGAGGACGTGTGGAGCATTATGGGCAGGACCCTCAGATCATCTCAAGATTTTGACGATTTAACGCATCAACTGGACAGCATTTCGTACGATATCTACCAGGGGGCATCCAGTAACTGTATGAAAAAGTTGCAAGCCAAATAACGGCTTGCTTGAGATCCAGAGGTGGACTAACGCGTTATTGACTTGCTCAATTTGTGAACGTCTATCTCTTAAATAAATCTTCCAAATTTTCTAAAATTCTAATCGTTTCTTTGTATTGACAGGGACATCACATCCACGAATGCCCGTCCTATTCGGATAATTCCATCATGATGCGTCATTTTTTTTCTAGAGCGTATTAAGAGGTAATCTAGACGAGCAACCTAAATGTTCTCTTTTGTAACTTTCCCGTATAAATAAAAAAAATATAATAATTAAATTTCGATAATTATGTTCTAAAGTACGAAAACTGATAAATATAAACTCATGAAAAACTGATAAATTTCGACGCAAACAGCGCTACACCATGGCGCTGTGAAGTCAATCTGAATCTACCCGTGAGAAATGAACTGATAAAATTATTACCTAGTTATGGTGTTGCCGGATAACGCTGTCTATATATCTGCTCGTAAATGGCACAGCTTAGTGCAATGGTGGCCTATCTACTAATATAGGACAATGTTTGTCTGAGATCTGAATTACGAGAAAACTTGACTTTACTTAGTGACACAGCTGCACAGCTGGTCGTCTGATTACTAAAGAACTCTCACAAAAATTCTGGAATATTTTAATTTAGGTAAATGTCTGGATCGGGACTGACAGTGACTTAAGGGGAAATTATACTTTTATAATTGATTGGTAAAAATAATTATATTCTGAAAATTTATTACGTTATTGATAAAGATCTACAGTCCATTACACGGGAAAATTGAATATACGAGGTACAAATCTGGGTCAACTGGTGCTGACGAATCACAAACATTGAAACAAATTCCTAATAACATCTAAGACAAAAAACTACGCGCATGCCAACAAAAATAATAAATTTTGCCTTGCAATAGATGGTGACTTAATTACACTGTTGATTTTTAATTATATTATCAATTATTAATTTGTTCACCATCATTTCATTTCATAGTATCATTTAGCTCTGCGACTGATCACAATTATTACTCAGTTCCATATAATAAAATTGTACAGTTTGTCCTGCACTGTGACTTTAGCAACTGCTAAGTGTAAACTGCGCTGTACCAGCGACAGACTACGACTACACTGTAGCAAAGAGCGATTGCAACTGTCGCAGAGACTGCTCTGACCTGCGACTCTATTGCAGCTCTCTTTTGACAGGGGCAAAGATATTTTATGTCTGAGGCAGCACCTGTGACCTGTCGTTTGAGCAAGCGAGCAATGCATCGAGATTACATTTGCTCTAACAGTGTGGTCAAACCCTTACACTATCTGATCAAAAGTATCCCAAAACAGCTACATAAAGCGGAACTGACGACTAGATGTCGCGAATGGCGGACCTGCCAGCATAAACTGAGGCGGGGAGTGATGTGTTGTCAGTAGACAACAACTAACAGCGGGATGGGCCGTTCAAAAGAACTGGTTGATTACGAACGTTAATCCACCACTGTATGTCCACCAGAGTAGTAAATGCATCTGGGACGTTTCAGCTCTTTTAAAGCTGCCCAGATGGTTTGTTTGTGACCTGACTGTGGATTAGAAAGACGAAGGAACAACGACAGCTAAACCAAGAGGAGGCAGACCTCACGTAATGGCGGAAACGAACCGTCGAGCATTGCGGAGGGTGATTATAGATATCGCATAATCAGCGGAAGGGATCACTCCTCAGTTTGAAAGGGCTACCTGAACTCCAAATAACACAAAGACTGTGCGTAGAGGGTTAGAAAAAATTCGATTCAGTGGTCCAGAAGCTTCTCTTAAGGATCATTTTTATATAGTCTCTGCTAAGCGACCCTTGAGGTTGTGTAATGACCGATGCCACTGAAAAGTGGATTACTGGAACGAATGATGCGACTCAGGAATCACTTTATACCGTGCGGCAATCCGATGTTAGGGTTTCGCCTTAGCGAATATCTGACAACGTGTATAGTGCCAACAATAAGGTCAAGAGGAGATGGTATTGTAGTATGGGGGTGTCTGTTGCGATTAGGTTGTGCTCCCACTATTGAGCTTAGAAACACGCTAAATGCGGAAGCATATGAACACATTTTCGAGCATTGTGTACTGCGTACACTGGAGGAACACGTCGGAGACGATGATTGTATCAGCATATCAATGGATATGGACTGGCCAGTCCAGAGTCCTTACCTGAGCTCAGTGGAACAGCTTCGGGATGAGTTAGAACGTCGATTTTGCCCAAGGCCATAAAGTCCTGAGTCACTACCTTCTCTCTCATCGTTTGTTATGGAAGAATCAGCTCCCAGGCCTCCTCAGATGTTAAGACATTCATAGTGTATTAATTTTAATTTTAATAACCAACAGCCTCAGTTGCAATATTTAACTAGATTTATCTAGGTTTCAATCGGGGTAACCTAACCTTCATTAGAATAAAAGTAACTACCACTTGTCCATACTGGACATCGTCAAGCTAAAACCACAAATCCATAAATTATCGTCAGACTGTAAAAACCTATCTGAGACTGCCTCGGAACCACTTCGCGACGGCGATGCGGCAGTCGTGAGTGCTGTACTGGAACTGACCGTAGCGTCATGAGGCCCGCCTAGGCAGGCACAATACCTTGCTCCTGAGCACAGACTGTGTGACAGTTACTTGTTGGGACAAGACTCCTGTCCTTGAATTTACTAGTAAAGTGAAATAAAAGGTACAGCTGAGGAAAAGGGCTTATATGTTATCCTGTGCAGGACGTACTTAGATCGACTGTCTTAACATTAATGAATAATTCGTTGGTCATGATATGAGGAAGACATCACGTGCTTACAAGGAATGGCCTGTATAGGAAACTTTTGTGCTTATGCACGAAGTAGAATCATTTAAAAAGAACTTAGGAGTGGGAAGGATAATATAAAGCCAACATCGTCATTATTATGACTAGGTCAAAAAAATTTTTGAGACGTAATTGCTAAGCACTTGCTTAGCTATGGTTACAACGCATGAACATCCTATTGACTTAGCACACAAATGGTCATGATTCAACTTATGAACAAGTCTATATCTAAGCTGTAACATCCGTCAATGCGGGCCATATAAAATAGATGATCATTCTTCAAGATTAGTATACTTGATCTGAAGTGGTAAAGAACCGAATCAACAACTAATGCACGTGCCTGATTGAGCTTCTTGACGAAGTTATGGTTATGGGTTACAGAAAACACTAAAGTAGGGGATAATGTGGCGGCAATAGGGTACTCAGTTTGCCTAAATGGAGGTGTTCAACACACATACTGTAAAAACTGTGTGTGGAACACTGCCATCATAATTGGGGCCTAGTGACCACTGGCATTGAACTTAGCGAATGACAGCGGAATTATGCTCAAAGCTAAAGTGCGACTTGACGAACATCGCTCCAGTCAACATACATAAAACTATTGACCGACTGAGGTTGGTTGGTTGTTTGGGGAAGGAGACCAGACAGCGTGGTCATCGGTCTCATCGGATTAGGGAAGGATGGGGAAGGACGTCGGCCGTGCCCTTTCAGAGGAACCATCCCGGCATTTGCCTGGACTGATTTAGGGAAATCACGGAAAACCCAAATCAGGATGGCCGGACGCGGGACTGAACCGTCGTCCACCCGAATGCGAGTCCAGTGCCCGACAGAGGTCAATTATGCTCAAAGCTAAAGTGTGACTTGGCGAATATTGCTCTGGTCAACACACTTAAAATAATTGACCGACAAAAGTCAAAATGTACTTAAAGAACTAGCATGGGAGGATGACGGGAAAATGGTTAAATTATCATGTAATTTGGAGAGAAACGCTCCAAGGACACCATTAAATGTCATTGAGTAAGATCAAACCTAGGTAAATCTAGGTAAACATAGCAACTGAGGCTGTTGGTTATTGAAATTAATATTTATGCAGTTGCTGACAGGGCCGCGAAATGTTGAAAATATTTACATTGATAGTGTCTCTATCAGAAATGAAGTAGTCACAAAGAAGAAGAGTGGACACTTCTCATTTCTGCTATTAGGTGTCCTGATACTTTTGATCAGATAATATTCACAAGTTATGGCCCTATTGCTGCAACACGGTACGTGTGCTGGCGCGATCTCCAACTGCAGTGTTCATAATCCGTTATGAGCAATGTTAAAAATATCCCAAATTTTCAGTAACTCATACAGTAAAGCAGTAGTTACAAATTTAGAGCACTAGATACTTATGAAAATGAAGTTAAATACAGAAACATTAAGGAATTCTATGTGACATGCCGAGTGAGCCGTGGTAAAAAATGCTGTTTTGAATAGCTTGCTGCAGCGCGTAGTGTGAAGCAGTCGCTCTTCCTGTCTGGCGGTGGCGCCGCTGTGGCAATCGCAGCTTTGGTGTCTCCCTCTTGTGGGAAAGGTAGCCAGCTCACGTGCATTTAAGGGACGCTGTGAGCTCGGCATGCAGTCGGTCAGTCTCGGCGAGTCTGGTCAGTTGGTCAGCCGGGCCAGTGTGGGGAATTCAGTGTCTGTCTGTCGTCCGGAGTGCTAGTACGCGTTAGGCCGCCAGTCTACTCGAGTTGTTTGGGAAACGGTCATTGGCGGTTGGATCATTCGTTGGTCGGTCGCGCACTGAGACACAAGATGACTGGTCCGCCTTGAGCGTTGGCGCATGTGAGGTCCCCACATGAGTCCAGTTGGCCGCGCCGTATGGAAAGGGGTAGTGGCTTCGCGGTTAACACGAGAGCAACAGCAGTGAAACCGCGACATCGGGTTGGCCGGGGCGAGCTGCGACACCGTGAGACGGGAGATCGGCGCGCCTTCCTGCGTCCGTTGAAACGGCTGGAAGCGGACGGTTTGGGAGAGCGTTGAGGGTTCCGTGCCAGGTCTTCGCCAGAAATCGCAGTTTAGTAGAAGTTAAGTGATTGGAGATATGTTGTTTCATTTACTTGTTACATTCTACTTGTTTTCTTTGCGTGGTCACCAGCCGCTTGTTTTGGGATCGTTCCACCATTCTTCTCCGTTTGCCCACCCGCGGGAAGGTGGTTATTTGTGAATTGGGTGGTCTGTTTTTCCCTTGTGGAGTTGGGGAGGGTTAGAGCAATCTGCGGTTCGGGTTGTTGAGTAATCCCCCTGTCAATCTGTCATACGTTAATAGCTGCCTCTGTCATGTTTGTCGGATTCGGTGTTAACGAATTTATAGAATCAAGGTGTAAAGGCCGAATTCCTGATATATGTTTATATCTTGCCTATCATCTTGCGAGGCGGTATATGTGTAATGCAGAGCATGTTATACGTTTTATGTAAGTCTGAATTTCATGGGTTTTATTTAAATAGTCATTTTTATAAAGTTGCCACCTTTCCACCGTAAGAGTCCTTTTAAAAACAAATTGCACTTCCGGTGGCAAACAATTTCTTAGTCTGTTTGTACCATTTCCATCCCTATTACGCGGTGCATAGTTAATGTGTTTGTGTGAGCTGTTAAAATTTTTTAGTTTAAAGTAATCTGGTGTGTTGCAGATTTGCGCTAGTGTAGTCTTTCAGAGGTTGTTGTGGGCGGTTGTGACTACGGCAGTGTTGAAAGGGAGCGGCAAGCTTCTCAGCCCGAAGGCTCATACTGTCAATATTGTTCTTTCTGCTTCTAAATAAAATTGTAACTTGATATTTCGAGGGTGCTTTTCTGCTTGTCAATTTAAAATCTGGTTTTTAAAAGGCTTTTATGAATAAAAGGTAATTTCATTTTCATCAGTTACTCCCTGGCAACTACTTCCACGCCCACCTAGTGTGATTAAATGTGTTAATGTTCTTGATGAATCGCTTGTAAACAAAGTAAATTCTTTAAGAAAAGATTTTGAAAGTAAATTCTCGGTTCACCGAGTCGACGGAATTGATCTCCATGTAGCGTATCTATCAACAAACAGTTGTGTCGGTACGTGATATTGTGTGCTTGCAGTGACTTCGATTGCTCGCCAATATTTGCTCCTAGCAGGAAACAGGTTACAGATAGAAAGAAAAGGCGACCACCTATATTCGACTTCAACGTGCAATAACCACTCACAGACGGCAGGTCGCAGCACTGGTATTGGAGGGTATATAACTTGTGTTGAGGGGTCGCAGAAAAACAGTGCAGTTTGTCCTAAGGCGGAAGCGGAGCGAATTGTTAGACGCTCTTAAGAGCATGATCATCTGCTGTCGCGCCAAGCTTGGAAGCATTTCGGAAACGCCTAAATTTTTTAACTGTTCGCTTGCCGCTATGATTGAGGTGTATCGTGTACGGCAAAATGGCGACAGCCAAAACCGGCCCAGAGGCTACTGTGTTGCACCACGGGCCCTAGCAGACAGCGATGAACTATAGCTGCGGAGATGTGTACGGGCGACTACTCTCAGCACTTGTTGAGCAACACAACGCTCATATTAACCTACGGGCTGCCAACGGTGTCTCCACAGCGAATGTTCAGCGAATGTTACTGCCTGTAGTCATTCCGCAGCAGGTTCATGGGTTCATGCACCCACGGCGATTGTTGTTCATCGGCGACGAAGACACGAAGACTCGAATTTGAAAGCCAATAGCGCTAGTGGACGTCGACTGAACGGCGACAAGTTGCCTTTTCGGATTAATAACGTTTTATGCTCCATCGGACTGCTAGCTTTTACAGCGTACGACGTGAAACAACTGAAAGCAAACAGCCTGCAACAATTTTCGGAACGATCAGGACCGGAGGAGGAAGCGTTATGTCCTGGGGAATATTTCTGTGACATTCCCTGGGTAATCTCGAAGCGTTATAGAAGGCACAATGGATCAACACAAGCATCCATCTTTTCTTGGAGATTATGTCCAACCCTACATGCCTCTGCACCAGCAGGACAACGCAACGTGTCACACAGCTCACAGTGCAGGTGCGTGGTTCTAATTGGTCGGACTGTTTGCGCCATGAATCCTGAACTTCACGCCTGTAGGTTCCTTCTAGAACCTCCTGCCGGCCGGAGAGGCCGAGCGGTTCTAGGCGCTACAGTCTGGAACCGCGTGACCGCTACGGTCGCAGGTTAGAATCCTGCCTCGGGCATGTATGTGTGTGATGTCCTTAGGTTAGTTAGGTTTAAGTAGTTCTACGTTGTAGGGGACTGATGACCTCAGAAGTTAAGTTCCATAGTGCTCAGAGCAATTTGAATTTGAACCATTTGACTCACTTCTTGCACGTCTCGCAACGGAAGCGCTGAAAAAGGGTAGTTATTCAGGTTTTAGACAGGTTGTCACGTGAATGTGGGTACAACGGTACCGCACTTCATTTAATTTAGTGGATTAAATTTCTCGCAATTATTGACGGATTTCAGACACTAGACTCAGGCAGTGGTACAATAATATATGTCAGACGTTGAATGCCTGGATAAAAACAGCTCACATATTGCGTTCCCCTTTCTACCGATCCTGGTGTAGACAGAAGAGTAAAGGTGGAAGTGCCAAGATTTCCGACTGCAGAAGAGGTATTCAGTAAATTAAATGGGAATGTAGGTAACACTCCTTATTCTGTCTGAGAACAAAAATCAGTTACAAGAAATTACTTTTAAGCGAACAATTCGGTGTTCTCGTTGTCATAAGCGATATAGCTCTCATTTCATATAAGCTCATACCTACCTGGTTCGTTTCGAACGCAAAATTTTTGTTTACGGAGGCACGCGAACTGGTCTTAAGGCTTCAACAAAACTTTACTACCCAACGAACTTTCTCCATTGTGCACAATTTTGGTGGTACGGTGAATGTTAAACAAACAATCGGCAATGAATAGAGACATTTAAATCCTCTGCTGATTCTATGTGTACAGAGAAGCACAATGCTGTTACTATCGCTGTATTTTACTACCGGTAGCGAACTTCTGCAAAAATGATGGCCTCCCGTCTTTCTCTGCATCGCTGATCACGAACAAACATCGATCGCGAAGAAGCCTATTTTCGGCTCCGTACTTTATTTCCGCCTATGAAGCACCGACATGAGAACTTATATCGCATACAGGCAAACAGCGTATCGAACGCGACGAATAACAAAAGCCTGAAAGAAAACAGGAGTCATTTGTTTATTCTAGTGAACAAAGACGGGACGAGGTACAATAAGTGAAAAGCAGAGGGTGGGAGCACGGGAGCAAAAAAAAAAAAAAAATGCTTTGGATTACAGGGAAGCCCGGTCGATGCTCAGAGCGCGCCGCTGAAAGGGACTTTTTAGCGCTTCATTTGCGGTCGTTGTTCGCAGAGATCAAAGGCGCTGCACCCGGTCACGCCCTGTTGCGGTGGCTGCCGCCCACCCTTATGTTCGGAGCCAGCCATTTCCATGCCTACACGTGCCCTTTCCCGCCACATCAACCACACGTACAGACACACATTCATCGCGAGTACTGTCGTCGTTGGTATTTACCGCTCGGAGACGAACTCTGTGGGAAGGCGTGTGGTCAACAAGGCCAACACATACACGGTAGTATACTCATGGACTTACAAAGAGCGTCGAATATTTTGAAAGGTTGTAGTATTCAGAAGTTCCGCGTTTAGTTTGTCCTTGCTTTTCTGTTAGTCAAGGAAGCAAGTCGCCGCAAGTTATCAGCAGAACGGTCAGAGATCCTATCCAATTCAAGCCATGCCCAACCAAAGCAGGCTAAAGGAGTCCTGCTTGTCTCCCTGTCTTCCCGAGGCGCTACGCTGCTGTGGGGGTTTATTCTGTACGCTTTCCTGTAGTGTTATGAACAGGGTTCGGATGTCAATGAAAAGTCTTTCCTCGGCCGAGCATCACAATACGAGTCTCAATAAACTGTATATCCAATTTGGGTCAAATAGGCCTGGAAATTGTGGATTTTATTTGTGCTTTTCTCCTTTTCGGCGCATATTGGGCTTATTTATTTATTTCGCAGCGTACGGTTTCCTCTACAAACTTCACTCCGTTTTGACTAATAATTGATTTTCTCAATTCGAACCATCATCAGACCGTCTCTCATACATATATAAGAAGAGCCATTTATGAATGTCAAGATCCCTTGCACCTAAGAACCTGAAGAAGTCTTTTATACAGCAACGCCAACTGAAGTAAAGTGTTGGAAGTCTAGTTTCTGTAACCTTAGTGTCTTCAAGGCAAACATTTTTTTCCCAATGTGTATAGAGGAGGCATTGAGTTCATTTTAAATACCCACAATAGTACATTCTAAATTCCCAAAATGCAGTGTAGCAAAGGCGATATTCGTTATGCGTATTATATAAATAAAAAAAGCATGTGTCTGAAAGGAGTAGCTTTTCTTTCATACTAAACTTTTTTCGCACCACTTTATATACCACCATAGTGCGTTTTTTAGCATGTATTCAGCATTTTTTCTATGTCAGTCAACGTTTGCCCTAAATGTAGAGAGCCTGCATACTGTTACATGGCCTCAGAGCCCTAGCATACGGTTCCTCATACTTGTCAGCCCCTTGGTCTTCGTCCACTTTCAAAATATTAATGGAATGGGAACACTGATGGCCAAAATTAAAAAAAATAATGTTGTAACGTACTCAAGCAATGTTTCCGTTCGAGTGTTTAGATCTTTTTACACAATTCCCATTATGAGATACCAACCGATTTATTTGAAGCTGCCTCCTAAACATACGACAACTTTGCCCCTGCTGCACTTGGGCTCTGTTTCGTGACTGATAGCACACGGAAGAACCAAAGACACTGGCACGACTACCTAAAATCATACAGCGCCCCTGCGGGCACTCGCAAGTTCCGCAACACCATGTGGTATGAACTTGAGTAATGTCTGAAGTTGAGCTGGAGGGAACTGACACCGCGGCTTGCCGGGCTATCCATAAATCAGTAAGGGTACGACGGCGTGGACATCTCTTCTGCAGCACGTTGCAAGGCATTCTAGATATTGCCAATAACGTTCTGGACAGTTTGGTGGCCAGCGGAAGTGGTTAAACTCAGAAGAGTGTTCCTGGAACCACTCTGCAGCAATTCAGGACGTGTGGGGTTTCGCATGGTCCTGCTGGAATTGCCCAAGCCCGTCGGAATGCACATAGGACATGAACGGATGCAGGTGATCAGGCAGGACACTTAGGTGCTTGTCACCTATCAAAGTCCTGTCAGGGGTCCCAATAACTCCAACACACGACCCACATCAGTACAGAGCCTCCACCAACTTGAAGAGACTCCTGCTGACAAGCGTGATCCATGGATTCATGCGGTTGTTCCCAAACCCGAAGACGTCCATCCACTCGAAAAAATTTGAAACGAGACTCGTCCGACTAGGCAACATGTTTCAAGTCATCAACAGTCCTGTCGGCCGCCATGGCCGAGCGGCTCTAGGCCCTTCAGTATGGAACCGCGCTGCTACTACGATCGCCGGTTCGAATCCTGTCTCGGGCATTAATGTGTGTGATGTCCTTAGGTTCAAATGATTCAAATGGCTCTGAGCACTATGGGACTTAACTGCTGTGGTCATCAGTCCTCTAGAACTTAGAACTACTTAAACCTAACTAACCTAGGGACGTCACACACATCCAGGCCCTAGGCAGGATTCGAACCTGCGGCCGTAACAGTAGCACGGTTCCAGACTGTAGCGCCTAGAACCGCTCGGCTACTCCGGCCGGCCCTGTCCTTAGTCAGGTTCAAGTTGTTCTAAGGCTAGGGGACTGATTACCTCAGATGTTAAGTCCCACAGTGCTTAGAGCCATCTGAATCACTTGAAGCAACAGTCGAATGTCGATGTTGACCTGCCCAGGCGAGGCGTAGAGCTTTGTGCTGTGCAGTCATCAGGGGTACACGACCGGGCCTTCGGCTCCGAAAGCTCATATCGATGAATGGTTAACACGCTGACATTTATTGATGGCCCAGCAGTCAAATCTGCAGCAATCTGCGGAAGGGTTGCACTTCTGTCATGTTGAACGATTCTCTTCAGTCGTCATTGGTCCCGTTCTTGCAGTATCTTTTTCCAAACTTAACGATGTCGGAGATTTAATGTTTTACCCAATTCCTGATATTTACGGTACACTCGTGAAATGGTCGTACAGGGAAATTCCCAAATCATTGTGACCTTGAAGATGTTGTTTCTCACCGCTCGTGCGCCGACTATAACACCACGTTCAAACTGACCTAAATCTTGATAACCTGGTATTGTAGCAGAAGTAACCGATCCAACAACTCCGCCTGACGCTTGTCTTATATAGGCGTTGCCGACCACAGCGCCCTTTTCTGCCTGTTTACATATCTCTGTATGTGAATACGCACGCCTGTACCGGTTTCTTTTGACACTTCAGTGTACATTTCCCAGTTGTTGATTTCTCCTCAAGCTCCGTTAAATTTGGTTTATTCATTTCGCTGCTCTCATGATAATGATAAATGAACTGCAGTGAAACTTCCTACACAAACATTTACCTGGCTAGACACGTTGTATTGATAGCGCAACCTGTTGGCAGGTGCAGCCGGCTAAAAGGGTCCCGTGCCAGGCTTCCTGAAACACAAGCTGGCCTGCTTTAACCACTTGCTTCAGTGCACGTGTAATCTTGCGTCTCCGATATGGCAGTTTAGGCTGTTTTAGCGGTTGCGGCGAAAATAGAGGCAGGCAGCTGGGAGGAGAATTTGCACACTTTCGGTAGTACTCTCCGAGACAAGGCAGGTAAACACTGACCCTGAAAGGCATTATTTTTGAGATACTAACACTTGCACGCGAGAGGGAGTGAGAGTGGTTTGGTTGCGATATGAGCTGAGTCGTTGAATTGGCGCTGCGTGAAGGAGTCTTCTGATATCCTTTCGTGTCACATTAGTCTGAGCAGATGGGGGTCTTCAGTGAGCTGTGTGATTCGAATTGGGATGTACTACCCGACAAAGCAGACTGGTTAGCTTGGAGAATGATTGTGTTTACGCCTTATAAACGGAGAGGGGAGCCAGTAAAAGCGTACAACTGCTGCTACACATGTCTCGGCGCCAATATTCTGCATAGCGCAACGATAGATACAAATGGACACTTTTGCTTGACAATACTCTTTGAACGATATCACGTTACCAGCCAGTAATCAGAGAATAATATGTATGAATCTACGAGTCGTCTAAATAAACCACTGGTTAATTTAAAACTTACCTGTCATATTTTCTTAAAAGGTTTCTCTTTCTTGAAACTACGTTGTCACATCCGTGTGTGATAACAGGTTTATTGAGATAAAATTTAGAATTGTATTTCTATGTAGAGAACACTCCCTCTACCACGTGGATCACGCAGGTCAGAACAGATCGGAAAACGGAATACCTGATGATATATCTTAAGGTGCCAGTTACCTCAAAGTAAAGTCATTCACATTGCTAGGCCTTCGTGGAGGGGCTTATCTTCGATAGCTGGACCTGATCAGTTTACCTGTCATCCATACAATAGTGCCAGGATCAACAGTGTGAGGTAGTCGGGAATGCATAGCGTCCGACTGACGCTCTGTAAGTCGTGCCTCCGATCCTACTCGTGTACTTGTTTATTTACTTTTGTTGGCGTCTATGTGCTACGATGTATCGGAGAGAAAATAGGGGTGTAGACAGCTCAGTTTAAATTAGACGCTCTACTGAGGCTGTGTGATTAATATACGAGAAAACAAGACTGCAGACTGTTCCTGACACAATTTCCCCCTTGAATTTATCGAAAATTAAATGGCACTGCGGGAAGGTGTCCTTCATACATTGTTCATGTTGCCAAAATAATTTATCGTATTGTTTCTAAAACCACTACACGCTAAAATTTAGACATCGTAACATAATAAATAATTTTTATGCACCTTCTGCTTATTGATTACGAAATAAATTGTATTTCACCACTCTGTCGTCTGTTATCTAATCAACACAACTAAAGCGGTTATCAGACCCATCAACACTTAAAGGAGGGCAAGAATAAGGAAAAATAAAAAAAATGGTGAACATTCGTTTAGCAGTAAGATCGAAACAGTGAACGTCAGTGTACTAGTTTGTGACTTAACACACTACGTAACCACTACATAAATTTGACAACACCTAATTGGTTGACATCTCACTGAGATGAATGGTTTTACGGTGAATTAAAGGAAACTTTATACCACGTCACCATTCAGTCGACTCTCCGATCCTTGTGACCAACCACAGGCGCTCCCCTCGTGAGAGTTTTTACGCTGGCTTGGGAGTCAGTTCTCTA
Organism: Schistocerca americana; assembly: GCF_021461395.2. NCBI lineage: Eukaryota > Metazoa > Arthropoda > Insecta > Orthoptera > Acrididae > Schistocerca > Schistocerca americana. Next base: position 71,126,867 of record NC_060119.1, read on the forward strand.
CGCAGGAAGTTGTGAAAATGCAAAAGTTGTTGTTATGTCATTGTATCGTTTATAGTATCGTGGAAATCGTTGCAAAGTAACTTACTGTGTACACTTTGTTGCTATTTGTTTGGAGTAAACAAAATTCAAATGACCTCAGTACCGTGCGCTTCCTACCGTAATTCACACACTAACACACGATCACCTCGTTCGGCATTAGCATTTCGTTTGCTTGTACCCATCCTGTATACAGTGTCACTGCCCGTTGGCCAGCTGCTTATCATTGACATTAATTGTAATTTTGTGAACAGCACGTTTCCACTGTGTGGTACTAACGTGCACAAATTTCGTTACAGTGGGGCCGTGTCTCGTCACTTCACCAACCTAGCTCCGGTTAGAGTCAGGTGTATGCTTCGCTTTGCCGAGTGGTACTGTATTTTTTGTGAACAAATCGTAGCATATACCCCCTCCCCCCTCCCCTTCCGATGTGTGCAGAGTTGGCGAAGAATTTCGTAATGTAACTTTTAGAATACCCACAAAAATCGGCCGAAGAGTTTAACAGGTAATACTTCGAGATGTGGATTGGTTCAATGTAGACAGCACGGCCTTATAAGTTATTTCCATCTGGTGAATCTAACGAGAGACCAATTCTGCACAATAACGTGTTGTATAGTAAACATAAATTTTCGACAAGTGGTGCAGAAGACAAAAGACATATTTCCTGAACCATTCGATGGGACTAATAACAGTGAAATCTAAATTGAAGTTATTTTTGTTAGTAGGAAGATACCATGACACATACCACAGTTTTCCAGTAATGTGCTTTGCAGTAACAAAGACTACTACCACTGAAAATGACTACAGAGGGCAGACGATTTAATATTCAGTTAAAATGTACCTAGAGTGCTGACACGAGAAACTCCCCATCGCACCCCTCTCAGATGAAGTGGCAAGATGGCCCAATGGATACCCCGTCAATAACTAAACACAGATCGAGAATGAAAACAGAAAGATCGTGCACTGAACTGTGAAAAAATAATCAATATAGAAATACTGCACGGTGCAAGCTTAAGAAGTGTAACACAAGGATAGTTGTGTGGTCACGGTGTTACTCTGCCAAGTGAAAGATACGTGTTCAAACCTCCGTCCTGCCCAATTCTTTTTGTCACGAAATTATGAACTGTCCGTCGGACATTGGCGTGTCTGTTGTCCTTCTGTAGCCTTAGAAACTGTCCTGCTGTAAATTGGTTGTAGAATATGACTCAAGTGATAGCAATATATTACCGTCGCAAATAAATGTGACGAATAGTAAGAGCTGGCGAGACGCCGCGTAGACATCTCACAGAAATGAAAATAACTAGTAAACGGATGTGAACTAAGTCACGAGAAAGGAATAAAAGAGTCGGTCTTCCAAGCAGTGTAGAAAAAATAGGAGGTAAGCGCGTCTTGAGGTCCCTGCGGTACACCTCGCTGTTGCAAATGGACGTTACACCACGAGACAGGCACAAGTTTGAATACAGCGAACAGACGTGCCAATGACCGGACGGACAGTTCATTATTTTATGGTAAACGAGGGAGATTTGAACACGCATTTCCTTCTTCGCAGGCCATCACGGTGACCACATAACCACGACGCCGTAGCAATTCAAATTCGCTCGTTTGTTGCACATGTGGAGCTAAGACGGTTTGCAGTTTCTATTTCGCTTCTTTTGTCACAGTTCAGTAGAGCTTCTTCCTGTTTTCATGCTTGATCTGTGTTCAGTGTTTAACGGGCTATCCACTGGACCATCTCGCCACTAAATCTGAAGGGGTTGCGATGGAGAATTTCGCTTGTGAGATACAGAAAACATCAAAACTCACTATCTATCCTACTGAAGTAGAGTCAGTGCAGCGAATGTGCTTATATCATCCTGCGAACAACCGGTTTGATCTCAGAAAGTATGCGTTTCCGGATCCATGCCTACAGGACTTGCTTTTTCTGCGATGAGTATTCCTTTTTTCAACAACCTCTATATTCATCAGCAATAGACCGACCGTAATTATTCACGGAGTGGATTACAGCTCAATGGCAGTAATGATTAGGCCGGGACAAAAAGCATAATCTGTTGATAAGCATTACTGCAAACTCGTCCATTCAAAATGGAGAACATCATCAGTCCCACTGGGAGCCTAGAGTAGTCTTAAAAAATTATGGTAAATGTCCAATTAAATTTTTTAAACATGTATTACCCTAATAACGCAACCTGGCTCGGTGATTTTAATGACAACGCAAATGCTTATACAAGTGCAACTGGAAATTCCTTCATACGTTCCTAAAGGAAACATATTAACAAAATTTATCCAGGAATACCGTTGCATTAATGATCCGTTACGTAGTAAGTCTCATCACGTACACGAAATTCGTGCAAGACAACGTATTTGCGACCGGAAACGAAGCATTCAGGGCAAGGACTTTGAAATACTAACAAACAATGAAGAAATGTTCAAGTGTGAAGACACTGATAGGACGACGTTGCTGCTCTTGACTACGTGCATTAGTAACTGCATAACATCGACGTACCTCAGCGCTGAAAACGTTACGAAAGACGGCGGAAGAGTGTATGGCGAAGTACGGCAAGTTCATTTCATGCTGAAGCAAGACTGTTAAAAGAGACCATGTACCACAACAATAACCAGTTCAGATGCAGACATACAGTACAAAGCCATGTGGTTGTTACGTCAAACAAAGGGAACCTTTTAATTCGATGAAAAGTGAATCGTAGATTGTGGTAGAAAGATATCATAACATTCTAAAAGAATACTTACAGGATAGACAAACTGATGTTGCTTATTACTATTCCGTCTGAAATACGGCACAATAGCCATTATTGGTGTAGTTATTTGACAAGACAAAAAAAATTATGCAATGAAAGTGTCTTCCTGTTCATAGATGTGATAATCACAACTACATATCGCCGTCTACTTGGGCACATCGTTGCGCGCTGATCACAAAGAAATTATGGTTTTTGAAATTCGAAAAAAAAATGCAACATACGAAAGTGATTCACGGGAGGGGTACGGATTAATCACAGAGAATCCTGCGAACCCCAGACGAGTATATGAAACAGCGTTCTTAGACTGCGAGTCTGCATCATTCGTCGGGACACTGCAACACAAAATCCGAGCCCAGAGTGGTTTCCTGTTACTGCCACGTTGTTTCAAACTGAAATTTTCGTTGTGAGCACCTAACCGGCTCCTGCAGTTTTAAATCCCTGAACTCGGCTGTACGTCCCACGATCGGCTACTGAGAGATGAAAGACGCATATAGCCGGGCAATGCAACCTGTCATAACTGTTGTGTTACTTTTTATCTGCACGGAAAAAAATGACGAGCGGAGAGCTTACGTGCTCACGAAATAAGTGGAGAGGAATACCTGAGGCGTTTCAGCACGTTTTGAAGTGTAATGCTGAAGCTCCTGCACTGTTGCAACCGAGGGAAACGTGTATAGAGAAGTGAAGACGAGGTGTGCGTTGTTTATTTTTCATGTTGTATCCCAACAAAATGGGCGTGTGCTTTACGATGAGACAAATAACGTGCTAGGTTATTTTTAGGAAGAACATGGGAGTTGCGCCTCGCCGTGCCCACTCAAATTCAGTAACATTTCTGCTAAGCATTTCCATGACGCGCTCAAGAAGCGATTGCAACACTACAGCTAATAATAAGAGACTTAGAATTTACGTGGAAACAGAGAGCATTCGTGCATTTGATAATGATTTTTGATAATGCATGATAGAATAATTTGGCAATTTGGCGTAAGCTAAAGGAATAAAAGGGTATACCATTTTCCTTACGCAGAAGCAAATATCCATCACTAATGGGATGCTATGGAAGACCAATACCTGGAAAGTTTTCACCAGCGTCATTTAAATTGTGCATTAAAGAGGCAATGGAGGAGGGAAATGATCATGCCGATGTTCGTGTTCTGTGTCACATACAGAAACGTAGCATAATAAGTAAGTAGTGGTCACCGAAGGTACACAGGAACTGCGTAGGGTGCTTAATGAAAAGGAACGTCCGCTATCAAATACCTGTAACAAGAATAACCAAATAAGAACGTGCTAAACACACATTATTGATGGCCAAAAGTTAAATTTGCCCTCCTGAAGCGGTAGATCCATTTTGCTAATTTGGGAGTGGAACAAATAAAGTAAGACGCAGGAATAGTCTTTTGTAAGTACAGGCCCACGGCCTCTGTGAACTTCTTGACGGAATTGCTGGATAGGCTGTTACTTTATTTTGAAATATTATGTTTCATAATTTTGCGCTTAATTTGCTCCCATAAGGCGTTATCAAGGTACGTCAAAGGAAACACTGGGATTCATGTAGCATGATTCACTGATATACGAAACATAAGGACAAAGGGGAGTACCCATGGTCTAGGGGTAACGTCTTTGATTCATAATCAAAATGTCTTCGGTCCCGGATTCGATCCCCGCCACTGCCTAAATTTTGATAAATAATCAGCATTGGCGGCCGCAGAATTCCGGCATAAGAAGTCATCCTCATTCTGCCAACGGCCTTGTCAAAGAGGGCGGAGGAGCGGATAGAGGTTCAGGGCACTCTCTTGTCCTAGGGGTGGGAAATTGCCCCTAAAGGCGGAAGAATTAGCAATGACCAACGACATTAGGATGCAGAAGGCAATGGAAACCACTGCATTAAAGACACGTAACGTGTATCCACAGGACAGGTGGCCTGTATTTGTAGAAGTGTCGTGATGATCTCTCCATTGGCAAAAGATTCCGGATTAGACCCCTATTCGGATCTCCGGGAGGGGACTGCCAAGGGGGAGGATACCATGAGAAAAAGATTGAGTAATTAACGAAAGGATAACGTTCTACGAGTCGTGGCGTGCAATGTCAGAAGCTTGAACGTGGTAGGGAAACTGTAAAATCTGAAAAGGGAAATGCAAAGGCTCAATCTAGATACAGTAGGGGTCAGTGAAGTGAAGTGGAAGGATGACAAGGATTTCTGGTCAGATGAGTATCGGGTAATATCAACAGCAGCAGAAAATGGTATAACAGGTGTACGATTCGTTATGAATAGGAAGGTAGGGCAGAGGGTGTGTTACTGTGAACAGTTCAGTGAATGGGTTGTTCTAATCAGAATCGAAAGCAGACCAACGCCGACAACGACAGTTCAGGTATACATGCCGACGTCGCAAGCTGAAGATGAACATGAAGTGTATGAGGATATTGAAAGGGTAATGCAGTATGTAAAGGGGGACGAAAATCTAATAGTCATGGGCGACTGGAATGCAGTTGTAGGGGAAGGAGTAGAAGAAAATGTTACAGGAGAATATGGGCTTGGGACAAGGAATGAAAGAGGAGAAAGACTAACTGAGTTCTGTAACAAATTTCAGCGAGTAATACCGAATACCCTGTTCAAGAATCGCAAGAGGAGGAGGTATACTTGGAAAAGGCCGGGAGATACGGGAAGATTTCAATTAGATTACGTCATAGTCAGACAGAGATTCCGAAATCAGATACTGGATTGTAAGGCGTACCCAGGAGAAGATATAGACTCAGATCACAATATAGTAGTGATGAAGAGTAGGCTGAAGTTCAAGACATTAGTCAGGAAGAATCAATACGCAAAGAAGTGGGATACGGAAGTACTAAGGAATGACGAGATACGTTTGAAGTTCTCTAACGCTATAGACACAGCAATAAGGAATAGCGCAGTAGGCAGTACAGTTGAAGAGGAATGGACATCTCTAAAAAGGGCCATCACAGAAGTTGGGAAGGAAAACGTAGGTACAAAGAAGGTAGCTGCGAAGAAACCATGGGTAACAGAAGAAATACTTCAGTTGATAGATGAAAGGAGGAAGTACAAACACGTTCCGGGAAAATCAGGAATACAGAAATACAAGTCGCTGAGGAATGAAATAAATAGGAAGTGCAGGGAAGCTAAGACGAAATGGCTGCAGGAAAAATGTGAAGACATCGAAAAAGATATGATTATCGGAAGGACAGACTCAGCATACAGGAAAGTCAAAACAACCTTTGGTGACATTAAAAACAACGATGGTAACATTAAGAGTTGCAACGGGAATTCCACTGTTAAATGCAGAAGAGAGAGCAGATAGGTGGAAAGAATACATTGGAAGCCTCTATGAGGGTGAAGATTTGTCTGATGTGATAGAAGAAGAAACCTGAGTAGATTTAGAAGAGATAGGGGATCCAGTATTAGAATCGGAATTTAAAAGAGCTTTGGAGGACTTACGGTCAAATAAGGCAGAAGTTATAGATAACATTCCACCAGAATTTCTAAAATCATTGAGGGAAGTGGCAACAAAACGTTTATTCACGTTGGTGTGTAGAATATATGAGTCTGGCGACATACCATCTGATTTTCGGAAAAGCATCATCCACACAATTCCGAAGACGGCAAGAGCTGACAAGTGCGAGAATTATCGCACAATCAGCTTAACAGCTCATGCATCGAAGCTGCTTACAAGAATAATATACAGAAGAATGGAAAAGAGAATTCAGAATGCGCTAGGTGATGATTAGTTTGGCTTTAGGAAAAGTAAAGGGACGAGAGAGGCAATTCTCACGTTACGGTTAATAATGGAATTAAGGCTGAAGAAAAATCAAGACACTTTCATAGGATTTGTCGACCTGGAAGAAACGTTCGACAATATAAAATGGTGCAAGCTGTTCGAGATTCTGAAAAAAGTTGGGGTAAGCTATAGGGAGAGATGGGTCATATACAATATGTACAACAACCAAGAGGGAATAATAAGAGTGGTCGAGCAAGAACGAAGTGCTCGTATTAAGAAGGGTGTAAGACAGGGCTGTAGCCTTTCGCCCCTACTCTTCAATCTGTACATCGAGGAAGCAGTGATGGAAATAAAAGAAAGGTTCAGGAGTGGAATTAAAATACAAGGTGAAAGGATATCAATGATACGATTCGCTGATGACATTGCTATCCTGAGTGAAAGTGAAGAAGAATTAAATGATCTGCTGAACGGAATGAATAGTCTAATGAGTACACAGTATGGTTTGAGAGTAAATCGGAGAAAGACTAAGGTAATGAGAAGTAGTAGAAATGAGAACAGCGATAAACTTAACATCAGGATTGATGGTCACGATGTCAATGAAGATAAGGAAATCTGCTACCTAGGCAGTAAAATAACCAATGACGGACGGAGCAAGGAGGACATCAGAAGCAGACTCGCTATGGCAAGAAAGGCATTTCTGGCCAAGAGAAGTCTACTAATATCAAATACCGGCCTTAATTTGAGGAAGAAATTTCTGAGGATGTACGTCTGGAGTACAGCATTGTATGGTAGTGAAACATGGACTGTGGGAAAACCGGAACAGAAGAGAATCGAAGCATTTGAAATGTGGTGCTATAGACGAATGTTGAAAATTAGGTGGACTGATAAGGCAAGGAATGAAGAGGTTCTACGCAGAATCGGAGAGGAAAGGAATATGTGGAAAACACTGATAAGGAGAAGGGACAGGATGATAGGACATCTGCTAAGAAATGTGGGAATGACTTCTATGGTACTAGAGGGAGCTGTAGAGGGCAAAAACTGTAGAGGAAGACAGAGATTGGAATACGTCAAGCAAATAATTGAGGACGTAGGTTGCAAGTGCTACTCTGAGATGAAGAGGTTAGCACAGGAAAGGAATTCGTGGCGGGCCGCATCAAACCAGTCAGTAGACTGATGACCAAAAAAAGAAAAAAGAAAAATGGACAAAGTTAACGTTTTCGAGATATATTACATAGCTCGATGAAACTTGGACAACACATGGAAACAACTTCTACAGTGTAGTACTGAAGAAGGTAACTGAAAGAAATGCTTAATGAGGTGAACAGATATGACACTTTCAGTCAAAGCCAATAATTAGATGCAACTCAGGGAGGTTTACGATGGCTACTGGACTTGACAAAAGCAGGACATCGTTCTTCATAGGATTTGTCTTCACAACAGACGCGCAATGTATGCTTTGCTACGTGCTCCCATCCTGATCACAAGTGTGATAAGAAGATATTGTGATATGTCGCTCCATTTCTCCAACTCCGCAGTGTGGATGGTCGCTGGTGCACATCGAGGTGCTGCGATACGTCTCACCAACACGTCCCACACGTTCTCGATGGTAATTAACTCGGAAGACTATCAGTACAGCCCATTCGCCGAAGATCCGTTGTAGAAGTCTCATGAGTAGCGGAAGGAATCAGTCGTGAGTTCCCAACTGCTACCAGCAGTCCAGGTAGCACTGCTGATGTAAGTAGGGAGTAACAGGGGAATGTGTACAACGGTCAAGCAGCCCCAATTTGATGAAACGTTTTGGGTTTGCAAAAATCTGGAGAACCTTACATGTCATCATCTGCAGTGTCAGCACTAAAGTACGTTGGATTTAGTGCTGTATGGTGGTGATTTTCGTACTTGGAGTGTGATTCCCTTATATGTATTAAACTCGCTAAATGTGGAAGGATATCATTTCACAGCACTGTGCATATACACCGAAGCACCAGAGGAACTGGTAGAGGCACGCGTATTCAAATACAGAGATGTTTAAACAGGCAAAATACGGCGCTGTGGTCGGCAACGCCTGTATAAGGCAACAAGTGTCTCGCGCAGTTCTCAGATCGGCTACTGCTGTTACAATGGTAGGTTATCAAGATTTAAGTGAGTTTGGACATGGTGTTATAGTCGGCGCAGGAGCGATGGGACAAAGCGTCTCTGAGGTAGCGATGAAGTGGGTATTTTCCTGTGCGACCATTTCACGAGTGTACTATGAATATCAGGAGTCCATTAAAACATCAAATCTCCGACATCCCTGTGTAACAACGAAAATGCAGGATGCATGTTACCTGCTACCGATATATATATTGAATTGTATGTAAATATATGTAATTAAAATGCTTTCTTTTCATAAGTAAGGACATTGCCTCACTGTATGTGTACATATAGGTAGAAGTCTTTTGACGTGTCATTGTATTTATCTGTGTTTTACTGTGAAACTTATAAGCTCTGGGGAAAAGCCAAAGGAATTGTTATTTGCATCGACTAGCAACGATAATAGTAGTGCTTGTGCGTTGTAAAATCTTTGGGTAGCGGGTTGTTGCGCAGAGCGCGTGGAGAGAGACGGGTTCCAGCGCTTGTAGTGTGCGGAAGTGCTGTGTTAACGCTCTCGCAGCAGAGCGTATCATTTCGGCGGCATCATGTACGCTCGCCGGCCAGATGACTAGTAGCAGGAGGAAGGACAGTGGACGGACGGAAGAGGCTGTATTAATTACGATTGCCCATCTCTGTAATTAGCTGTGGCCCCACAATGTGCTACTGTCTTCAACAACAGCAGCAGTTCCAGCAACACAGATTCGTCGTCGGCTCCGAGTTCCGTCGCACGCACAGCACTGAAGTAAGACTGTTCATGGGTAGAAAGTATTAAAGCTAACCAAGCAACACAACTGAATGTGTTTTGATTAATGAACTTTATTTAAATAATAGTCAGTTAAATTCAGGGTGATTGTGTCCTCATTGCCCCCATACATTTTTACCAAGCAGGATCCCTGTTCCATTTTTTTTCCTTATATGCTGACAGAAATTTGAGAATCTATCAGTGGAAAAAATCCAAATCTAAAGAAAATGCACAAATGAAGAGTGCGAAATTTTTATTTATTTTACATATAGCTTGGAGTACATGGCTGTTCAGTTTGGTACATATCCTAGTATTTAATTCTGTTCAAGTCAGTGAAAAAGACAATAATATGAAATCCAGTTTGAAAATTAAGTAACTGCAAAAGTAAAAAGTACTTGCCTTTCTCTAAATTTCTTTGATGATGTTATTTTGAGGTATCTGAAAGTCATTGTTCATGTAACGATCTTCAATACTAACATACAGTTTAAGTGGATATTTTCAAATCATTACTCGATTGCCTATTCCAAAATTTAATGACCCACTTAACATAAAAGTGACTTCTCAGTTTTCTTAATCATTACATACTCACTTAAAATTAGTGTCAAAAAACGTCATAAACTCGTTTTTTCTTTTCCATCATGTTGTACAGGATTTTGGATGTAAATCGCCCTAGTGGGCTGGCGACCGTAATTATTTCCTTTTCGTTCATTAGTGTAACTTTCAGATTCATGATCAGTGGTACCCCTTTGTTGTCCCGAGTTTTCGTGAGTGAATACACAAAATTACTTCAATTTTTCCAAATTGTAGCCCTGTTCGGTTTAATTACTTTTTTTATTTTTAGTACTTTTCTATCAGAAAGATCGGTTGTACTTTTTCCCCCTACTTATTGATATTACTCCTTCGGGAAAGATAGCCTTATCGAATTAGAAAAATTCCATTAGGTATACACGCGATCCACGGTCATATTTCATATTGCAAGCAGGATAGGCCGATTAGTAAGAGGGAGGGAAAAGATCCCGCGAGAACGGGATCAACGACGACTGAAAAGAATTGTTCATCATGATAGAAGTGCAGCCCTTCCACAAACTGCTGCCTATTTCAATGCTGGGCGATCAACAAGTGTCCGCGTGCGAACCATTCTACGAAATGTCACCGATATGGTCTTTCGGAGCCGAAAGGCCGCTAATGTATCCTTGATGACTGCACAGCACAAGGTCTTAGGCCTCGCCTGAGCGTGGCAGAACCGATTGACTGTTGATGACTGGAAACATGTTGTGTGGTCGGTCGAATCCCGTATGAGATTGTATCGAGTTGATGGACCCTGCATGTTAGTAGTTGACTGTTCAAGCTGGTGGAGGCTCTGTAATGGTGTGGGGCATGTGCAGTTGGAATCATATAGGACCCTTCATGCGTCTAGATATGACTGTGACAGGTGACACGTGACTCGTACGTAAGCATTCTGTTTGATCACCTGCATCCATTCATGTACATCGTGCATTCCGGCGCACTTGGACAATTCCAGCAGGACAATACGACACCCCACGCGTCCTGATTTGCTACATAGTGGCTCTTGTAACGCTATTCTGAGTTTAAACACTTCCGCTGGCCACGAAACTCCCCAGACATGAACATTCTTGACCATATGTAGGATGCCTTGCAATATGTTGTTCAGAAGAGATCTCGATCCACTCGTACTCTTACGGACTTATGGACAGCCCTGCAGCATTCGTGGTGTCAAGTTCCCTCTAGCACTACTTTTTGGTGTACATGCCACGTCGTGTTGCGGCACTTCTACACGCTCGCGGGGCCCCTACAGGTGTACCCGATTCTTTGGCTCTTCAGCGTAGGAGAGGAACTTACCAGGGACGATGGCTGTTCGTATCAACATCACAATGCATCTTATCATAAACAGAATCTGTGAGTGAACTTTTTGCTAACAATAACATTCGATAAATCGAGTGGCCTGCCCAGCTCCTCGACCTCAATCCAACGGAACGCCATTGTAATGATTTATAACGTGTATTTCAATCAAGTGTACTACTTCTAGAGTTCATGATTAATAGTACTAACGCGTTCTTCAACAACTGCAGCACGTACTGATAAAGCGTCGGAATACAGATCGTCCGTCAATTCACTCCCATTATCCATCGTAGAGGGGGGTGTTTACCGTCCTTGAAGTACTAATTTCACTGGATTCACGGCAGAAGTGGAACGCGTAAGTCGTATATGACACATAATGTAGGGACCAGCATATTTGATGCACACTCATTCTGTACCGAAGGCAGACAAAGAAAGTTACTATATTTCGTCTGTTGTTAATCGTATATGCTGTCACTAGCCTCTTGTTATCAAGGAGCCATATTTGTATAAAATTCTCCTCAAATCTTTTACATTCAAGAAGAAATTCGAGCTTTCGAGAACTTGCGCTCTCGTTGTAATGTAGTGGCAAGCTAGTTGATGGCATCAACGCATACAACTTGATTAGATGCCTACTACACAAGATGTGATGACTGGTAGGAATAGGAATTGACGATTCTAAGTCAGATACTGACCTTATGTGTCATCTTATGGCAGTTTACTGAATGATATTTGCGTGCAAATAATCCCGAAACCCTGCCTAGGAAGACAGAGAAAGATGACAGACATTTTGGACGATGCCACCCAGGCAGGCCCAGAGTACCACGTGGAGGCGTTCGAAGTAATCTGGTCCCCATAATCCGGCAGTATTCAGTTGTCAAGAGGAAAAGAAGTTAGCAGACTGATTTTTAAGTGGATTAAAAATTTCTCAGGATATAGGGCTTGACACATTGTTCTAAATAGAACAAAATCGACGTATGTGAATGTAATTGCGTAACTGTACTAAGTGATCAGATTGAATTTTCACTCTGCAGCGGAGTGCGCGCTGGTATGAAACTTTCTGGCAGATTAAAACTGTGAGTCGCACCGAGACACGAACTCGGGACCTTTGCTTTTCGCGGACAAGTGCTCTACCACCTGAGCTACTCAAGCACGACTCACGATTCGACCTCGCAGCTTCGTCTGGCACACACTTTTAATCTGGCAGGAAGTTATATATATATATATATATATGTGTGTGTGTGTGTGTGTGTGTGTGTTATTGATTGCCTAAGATATAATATGGGGAGTCCATTAAGAAACAACATAAGATTATGTTGAAACTAATATTTGATTACGTTTTAGAATGTCTAATAGTATTTGCTTTTATGAGCCCTGCCGTACACTCATACTCATGAAAGTCGTTTTTCAATGTCTATTGTTGCCATATGTAACTGATTGCGTAAGAAATAATACGGGGTGCTGAAATGCTTAGGGGAGCCACCCTGCATACATTGTTATGGTTGAACCTCTTTGGCATTCATATGCAATGTGTGTTACTTATCATCCAATGTGTGAAAAGCAGACGGCCCGGCAAAATTTAAGTTCCTGATTCGCTTCTGAAAATATCTTTCTCTGCCTAGAGACGCACTAATAGTTCACTGTGCTAGCTAGCCTTGGCGTCGTGAAGAAACGTTAGTGAACATTTTGTCTCTAACTGAAGTTCTTCCCCGTGACGTGATCGCTCACCACTAGACTTAATTAACGCGCTGGTAACAGAATTTCAGAACATTACTGAGACAGTGGCTACATAATTTTTTAGAACATTGGTGTGTGATTTAATGATGTTGACTGTTTCGAAAGACAGTTTTTAAAGTTCAAGACTATGATAAATCTCATTAAATTCAGATTGTTAATGCGTACTGAAATTACTCATGCAGACAGCTGTCGTATCTTCTCCTTTCACATTATGCTAATTAGGAAGGGAGCGCTAATGGTCAAGTTTTCACGTTGAGAAATGTAAAAAATGGAAATTAACTAGTCAAGCTGAATAATCTTAAGATCCTTCACCACGAACTATAACTTCAAACATTAGGTCGAGAAGAAAATTGCCAACTACATCCGCTATCAGTGACACGTCTATTTCTTGAAATCAACCCATAAATCGACAATGTTTCCCTACCATGTATCGTAAAATATGTTACAGGACAGAGCTCTGTACTACAGATATATCTAACCCTTTCCACAAAATGAGATATCACGTTCTTCTAACCTCTCTATTGCATTTGTTTCAAGAATCTTCTTCCATGTGTTGTCATTTTTATCAAGTTAGTTAGACATTCATTTCAATCGACACTGCCTATAAATAAAGAATTAATTCGTCGCCCAGTGGTCCGGGCACGAAAGATTATTTATAAAAGGCTGCCCACTATACGAAATTTCAGGACAGCTTCGAATACTTTGTGTTACTTTTGGATCAAAAAATTTAAACTCTGTCTGCCAGCATATTTCTCTTAGCACAAGCACATTACCTACGTGTTTTTCCCATTTGTATGTTAAGATAAAGTTCTGGTTGGTATTAACATGTGGAAAAAACATCGTGGAACGCCTTAATATTTTGGAACAAACATTACATACCCTACAGTGTAGTTAACCTTTGCACATCATTCATTTCAGCAAAACGTATGCTTCGTTCCTTTGAAAGGATTATTTACAAATCTACTCATTAGTGTACATACCATACGCTAATTCTGCAATGGAAGAGGAGGTATGTTATATTCGCATGAAGACAGCTCTTTTCGCTCTTCAGTGCTGCTGGAAATGGGAGAGGTTAATTTAAAAAGGAAAGTTTTCCATCAACGCCGTCACAAAAAGGAAGGTAAGTGGCTAATGAAACGATAATCTAATAACGGAGTGCTTTTATTAATATGTAAAGCTAATAGGAAGAGGCTGTAAATTAACTTTAGCTACTATAGCTTAATAACATTGTTAAATGGAGAAGCCTGTGAAGTAAATCAATGCTGCATAAGTTTCTTTCACTTTTTACTTCCAATATTTGCTTGGCTGATGGAATTCAGGTAACGCTGGTGGCAGTTAAATTTCCTTTCATCAATACCGCAACAGAAGTTCTCGAATTACTTGAGATGAAAGCGCTGTATATTACGTAATGCCTCCATCTGAAGTGATCTGACAGTTCCTTAACTGCGTATTCAGTGCCACTTCTTTGTCCCTCAAAATTGTTCATTAAATGATAAATAATGAAGGGTCTATGCATATAGCAATTCATCTGTAAAATTTTGTCGATGTGTTAACGACCTTTTGTGATTCCTTTCGGTTCCTTTGAGATAAAGAATATGCACGTGGTAATTAATTATGTGCGCATACGGTTCACGCATCCTGAGAATCAAGGATCTCAACGGGTTTTACCTGTTTTCACTATAGATAATGGCGTGATATCCATACCGCGAATTCCAAGAACGTATCAAAATCTCTACGGTAATTCTTGATACCAGACCGCACGTACAAAAAAAAAAAAAAAAAAAAAGGAGCAGGGTACTTCAGTTTATATTTGTAGTTGTAGAAGATTAAATGAAGTATTCACTAAAACATTTCACGAAGAATGGACACACTCCATATTTTTCTTCGTTTTCATCCAAAAAGATTTCATCTGATACGCGTCGTTCACATAGCTACTCCCAGGCTTTTGCTTTCTCTTACATTCTATCGTTCAGCATCTGCTGCAGTTTTTGTCCTCTTCAATTCGCATCACCCTTCACCTTATCTCTCCAACTTGTTTGTGGATATTCCAGTAGGTCTTCTTCCAGATTCTGTCCAAACCAGTGGTGTTCTTGGTATTGTAGTCGATTTTCCTCACTATTCCAACGCCGGCCGCGGTGGTCTCGCGGTTAAGGCGCTCAGTCCGGAACCGCGCGACTGCTACGGTCGCAGGTTCGAATCCTGCCTCGGGCATGGATGTGTGTGATGTCCTTAGGTTAGTTAGGCTTAAGTCGTTCTAAGTTCTAGGGGACTGATGACCACAGAAGTTAAGTCCCACAGTGCTCAGAGCCATTTTTCACTATTCCAACGAAATGAAAAAGTAAACAGTTCCGCCTATTTCTCGCCATAGCCTGCTTTTGGTGATTGATCTAAAGTATATTTTGCATTGTTTCATGCCTTACCCTGTTTATTCTTGTGTTATGCAGGATCCTTCGTAGAACGCGCATCTCTGTCACTAATATTAACACAGGTCTTTCATTGTCTAACATTCTAATGTATTAGTGGAGATTTGTGTATATCATGATTTGTATATCATGCTCTTTGCTTCAGCAGGATTTTTCAATTACCACTAAAGATAACGAAGACTAAAAGATTCGATTTGCGGAAAAATGGTGTAATCGCACATTTTTGCACTGTGCTGGGAGGTAGTGTCATGGGGGAATGAGCGTTAGGGTGGGTGCCTGGGTTGGCGTTTAAGGTTTTTTTTAACTCCTGCAGCTTCTAGCGGACGTGCTTCTGAATAGAAAATTAAATTGCAGTAAATTTCGTAGAGAGATGTCGTATTCGTTTCTCTGTAGAACTACCGGTTTTCAAAAAATGTTGCAGAGGGTGAAAAAATCGCAGAGTACTGAAAATACTTCTCAAATGATATAAAATCTGTGTTTACGTTAAATTTGAGTGAGTTAAAAAAATGTAGGTGCAGCAGAGCCGTTAGTGAGGAAAAAATGTTCTTTCACGGGTGTACCGTGATGGTGGGGTGAGGTGTGTGGTAATGCAGTGCGTGGGAAAGTAGGTCGCCATATTGTATTCATGAACTTCCCTCCTTCATAGGTCTGTAAACTAGTGGAGCAGAGGATTACCCTCTTTGTTTACCCTTTTACGCTACAGGCAGCAACTGTAGGGTGCCTCAGAAAGTTATGCGGACCCTCCATAGCGTTCCTTTCAATCACTTCTGACAGTGCACGGACATGTGCAAGGAGTGTTTATTTTGTACTAAATGCGTTAACTCTACATGGGCTGCAGATATGAGTTACTAATAACACTAACGCAAGTAATTAGTATGCACAGAGTCTGCATGAACCTCTGCTCACTTTTCTACGCTGCTAGAGAGGAAATTGGTTGTTGGTCATCCTGTACACCTTCGCGCTTCGACCCCTCATCTCTCAGTCTTCAGCGTGTGACATCCTAGGAACACAGTTCTCCCCTTAACAAAGCTCTACTCCACTTACAGAATTTAGAGACTTTTAATATTTGTTTCCAAACTACTTCATTTAAATTTAAACAATAACTTCATATTGTTGGAAATTTATTTTTAATAACTGCGATTCATCCGTGCTGTGCAACGCCGAAACTATGAGTCTTTGGGCAATAATTAGGATGACTGTTTCTGTAGGAAAATTTGCGGAGTTTAATTTTAATCTAGAAAACATTGTCACTAGGAGTGGCGGTTTTCGCGTTATTCAAGACAAACACAGTAAAGTGATCTTCAAACGCTCATTCTCCGCTCTCCCTCCCCCCCCCCCCCCCCCCGCCCCACTCGGTTCACGTCTGATCAGTCTGGTGTTTTAGTACCTTGTTCATGCCATTCCCTCTTTAGCACTGTGAAAAATTTTTGCGACTGCACAATATTTTCTCCTATTTTTCCTTCGTTGACTGGATTAATTGCGTCTGATAGACAGTAATACTACTGTCGGAAGTTTTCTATCGTCTCCGAATTTTGTTTTGCCTGTTTCATTTCTCAGTCAGCCTACTTCTCGGTAATTGAAAAATTTCCCTGCTTTAATGTTGTAGAAAGCATTCTGTAATTGGAGCGAAGAAGCGATCGGTATAAAACGCTGCTTTGCTGTATTAAAATCTGAAAACGTGATCCAGATTGTTTTTATTTGAGTTTTAACCTTTTTCATTAATTTTCCATTATGAAATACATTCTCCTTTGTAAAAGAATTTCGCTGCTGATTTTCAGTATCTCACTTCTTGTTAAGCTTATTTCCATGCTTGCTTCTTGAGTTACACTCTGCTAGAGGCTTACTTGCCCTTCCAATTACCGCTGACGATCTTCGTATATCATCACATCGCTTGCGTGTACTATGATATTCTTATCACTTGATGTTCACCCTCCGCAAACTTCTTTGTCATGTCGTCTTTGACGACTATGGTTGTGTCGGCTACTGTGGGAGCCAGCACTGACACTAACAGTGAACGAGAGAAGTTGCGATGGCTGGTGGCAGAACTCCAAAACGATCCACTATTATTACTCGCAGAACGCTGGCTAAGTATGGCCTTGCTATCGCCCAGTACTGATGCATCCGAGTCTGCTACCGAATTGCAGCGATGGGCGGCGAGTTAAGGGGGAACTACATGATGACGGACGATAATACTGCTCTAATTCAGGATGTTTTTTCCCCCGTAGTGGAACGTATTAGACAGATAGGATTTGCTGCAATGTACAGGGTTATTACAAATGATTGAAGCGATTTCATAGCTCTACAATAACTTTATAATTTGAGATATTTCCACAATGCTTTGCACACACATATAAAAACTCAAAAAGTTTTTTAGGAATTCACAAATGTTCGATATGTGCCCCTTTAGTGATTCGGCAGACATCAAGCCGATAATCAATTCCTCCCACACTCGGCGCAGCATGTCCCCATCAATGAGTTCGAAAGCAACGTTGATGCGAGCTCGCAGTTCTGGCACGTTTCTTGGCAGAGGAAGTTTAAACACTGAATCTTTCACATAACCCCACAGAAAGATATCGCATGGGGTTAAGTCGGGAGAGCGTGGAGGCCATGACATGAATTGCTGATCATGATCTCCACCACGACCGATCCATCGGTTTTCCAATCTCCTGTTTAAGAAATGCCGAACATCACGATGGAAGTGCGGTGGAGCACCATCCTGTTGAAAGATGAACTCGGCGCTGTCGGTCTCCAGTTGTGACATGAGCCAATTTTCCAGCATGTCCAGATACACGTGTCCTGTAACGTTTTTTTCGCAGAAGAAAAAGGGGCCGTAAACTTTAAACCGTGAGATTGCACAAAACACGTTAACTTTTGGTGAATTGCGTATTTGCTGCACGAATGCGTGAGGATTCTCTACCGCCCAGCTTCGCAAATTGTGTCTGTTCACTTCACCATTGAGAAAAAATGTTGCTTCATCACCGAAAACAAGTTTCGCACTGAGCGCATCCTCTTCCATGAGCTGTTGCAACCGCGCCGAAAATTCAAAGCGTTTGACTTTGTCATCGGGTGTCAGGGCTTGTAGCAATTGTGAACGGTAAGGCTTCTGCTTTAGCCTTTTCCGTAAGATTTTCCAAACCGTCGGCTGTGGTACGTTTAGCTCCCTGCTTGCTTTATTCGTCGACTTCCGCGGGCTGCCCGCATCTCGTGGTCGTGCGGTAGCGTTCTCGCTTCCCACGCCCGGGTTCCCGGGTTCGATTCCCGGCGGGGTCAGGGATTTTCTCTGCCTCGTGATGGCTGGGTGTTGTGTGCTGTCCTTAGGTTAGTTAGGTTTAAGTAGTTGTAAGTTCTAGGGGACTTATGACCACAGCAGTTGAGTCCCATTGTGCGCAGAGCCATTTGATTTTCTGCGGGCTACGCGTGAAACTTTCCAGCACGCGTTCAACCGTTTCTTCGCTCACTGCAGGCCGACCCGTTGATTTCCCCTTACAGAGGCATCCAGAAGCTTTAAACTGCGCATACCATCGCCGAATGGAGTTAACAGTTGGTGGATCTTTGTTGAACTTCGTCCTGAAGTGTCGTTGCACTGTTATGACTGACTGATGTGAGTGCATTTCAAGCACGACATACGCTTTCTCGGCTCATGTCGCCATTTTGTCTCACTGCGCTCTCGAGCGCTCTGGCAGCAGAAACCTGAAGTGCGGATTCAGTCGAACAAAACTTTATGAGTTTTTATACGTATCTGTAATGTGTCGTGACCATATGTGAATGAATGGAGCTACAGTGAATTTATGAAATCGCTTCAATCATTTGTAATAGCCCTGTATAAAGCATACATTGAAGTTTTTGTTGGTATTTTTGTATTGAGAAGTATTAATATGTTCTTTGTGTAGTTGGGATTTTTCCGAAGCAGCTGTGAAAGGAGGTAGATCGACGGTTGTCGCAGGAACTCCGGTTGTGTCTACGTGAAACATAAAATCAACATATCATACTGTTCCTAACATATGTAATTTTTGTTCGTCGTAGAGATTCGCAAAAACACTGTTGACGAAGTTACAGATATTTGAAAAAATGACCATTTTTGGACACCTCTTCTTTGGCCGAAAAATATAATGAAATCGGCTACGATGAACTAAAGAGAATTCAGTTTGCTTGAAGGGAGTCCAAAAGTCATTAAAATCAGATGAAATTGTAGCGTGAGAGACGACAACGATTCCTAAAAACATAGTTTTGAGAAAAACGGATTTCAAGTGTGACAGGTATTAATCATATGAAATATGGGGGCAAAGGTTGAAACTTACGGGGAATCATCGATGACAGGACCATAATAACTATTGCTCCGGCTAGTGGATGGCCGCTTTCTGCCTTTTCGTCGGTGAGCACGTTGCCGCTGTCGTCTCTATCTTCACAGGGTCGGCGAATTTCATCGTCGATTTTGATTTGCTGGTCATATGGCCTACATCGAATAGACATGCGGTCAAATCTGAAGCAAAGTTGACAGTTTGGCGTCGCCTAGATGTTATTTTGGATCGTAGCTAGAAATGAGAGTATTGAAATTTTCGTTCACATTTTGAGTAAAAGCGTCCAAACAACACTCCGGCAAATCAGGTTTACTCAGTTCGTATAAATACGGGTGATAACACCGATAATGGCTTGTGGGAACGGCGTTTTGAGTTGGGCACACTCTACTTCAAACGCTCACAGAATCGTTACTTTTAGGAGTTCGAGCGTAACATTTTGGGGAATAATTCTTCAATGTATATACTCAAATTCTGTAATAAGGAAATTCCAGTTTTTGGGACCGGCACTCTGCCATTCCCCCTTAAATCAGCGTTGACAGAGGCGGGTGAACTTTGTCTTCCATGAGGTGTGGCGTTGCCCGCTCTTCATTGTCGCGGGGGTCAGCGCCTACTTGACGCCGTTTCGCGGCGTTGCGCTGGTTGGTGTGCAGGACTGCACAAATCTGTCTGTTCTAATTCGTTGACTGGACTAATGCTGTCTGATACACAATAATAAAATACTCACCAGTTTTCCATCCTCTCTGAATTTTCTTTTTTCTGATATCATTTCTCTGCTAGCCAACTTCCTTCGTAATGGAAACCATTCATTCTTTAATAATATTTCCATTACGACTTACAATCTACTTTTTTTTCCTTGCTGATTTTCAGTCCTTCACTTTTTGTTAAGATTACTTCCATGCCTACTTTTTCAGTTACGCTCTGCCAGAGGTTTAGCTGTTACTGCAGTTTCCGCTCATTGTCTTCCCATGCCATCACATCGTTTGCATTTCCTATGGTTTTCATATCATCTGCTGTTCACACTTCGCAAAACTTACTTGTAAGAAAATAAAACGTCTGCAGCCGTCGTTATGACATTATTTAGTGTAGCTACCAGTTTCAGCGCTTCAGTGCACCATCTTCAGGTCTCAATAGATGCTGAAGTGGTAATTACGATCCATACACACGATGCACCAGTGGCCAAAATAACTGGCTTACGCAGACTATTTCCAGAAAGAGATAAAACAATGATTACCGTAAGGTACAACTCAAATAACCAGCATTAAATGAATGCCACACGTACCTTTAACTGCGGTGTCCTCACTCCAAACATCGCCTGTCAAGTTGACAGTGGCGCGTATATCATGTATGTTAGTCACTGATGCGTCGTATACAGGGTGATCCATTGATCGTGACCGGGCCAAATATCTCACGAAATAAGCGTCAAACGAAAAAACTACAAAGAACGAACCTTGTCTAGCTTGAAGGGGGAAACCAGATGGGGCTATTGTTGGCCCGCTAGATGGCGCTGCCATAGGTCAAACGGATATCAACTGCCATTTTTTTCAAATAGGAACCCCCTTTTTTATTACATATTCGTGTAGTACGTAAAGAAATATTAATGTTTTACTTGGAGCACATTTTTCGATTTGTGATATATGGCGCTGTAATAGTCATAAACATATGGCTCACAATTTTAGACGAACAGTTGGTAACAGGTAGGTTTTTTAAATTAAAATACAGAACGTAGGTACGTTCGAACATTTTATTTCAGTTGTTCCAATGTGATACATGTACCTTTGTGAACTAATCATTTCTGGGAACGCATGCTGTTACAGCGTGATTACCTGTAAATACCACATTAATGCGATAAATGCTCAAAATGATGTCCGCCATCCTCAATGCATTTGGCAATACATGTAACGACATTCCTCTCAATAGCGAGTAGTTCGCCTTCCGTAATGTTCGCACATGCATTGACAATGCGCTGACGCATGTTGTCAGGCGTCATCGGTGGATCAAGATAGCAAATATCATTCAACTTCCCCACAGACAGAAATCCGGGGACGTTTCATCCGGTGAACGTGCGGGCCATGGTATGGTGCTTCGACGACCAATCCACCTGTCACGAAATACGCTATTCAATAGCGCTTCAACCGCACGCGAGCTATGTGCCGGTCATCCATCATGTGGGAAGCACATCGCCATTGTATCATGCAGTGTAACATCTTGTAGCAACATCGGTAGAACATTACGTAGGAAATCAGCATACATTGCACCATTCAGATTGCCATCAATAACATGGGGGCCAATTATCCTTCCTCCCATGGTGCCGCACCATACATTAACCCGCCTAAGTCGCTGATGTTCCACTCGTCGCAGCCATCGTGGATTTTCCGTTGCGCAATAGGGCATATTATGCTGGCTTACGTTACCGCTGTTTGTGAATGACGCTTCGTCGCTAAATAGAACACCTGCAAAAAATCTGTCATCGTCCCGTAATTTCTGTTGTGCCCACTGTCAGAACTGTACACGACGTTCAAAGTCGTCACCATGCAATGCCTGGTGCATAGGAATATGGTACGGGTGCACTGGATGTTGATGTAGCATTGTCAACACCGACGCTTTTGCGATTCCCGATTCTCGCGCAATTTGTCTGCTACTAATGTGCGGATTAGGCACGACAGCAGCTATAACACCATCATCATTTATTGCAGGTGGTGGTTGACATTTCATATGTGGCTGAACACTTCCTGATTCCTTAAATATCGTAATTATCCGGCGAACGGTCCGGACACATGGATGATGTCGTCCAGGATACCGAGCAGCATACGTAGCAAACGCCCGTTGGGCATTTTGATCACTATAGCCGTACATCAACACGACATTGACCTTTTCCGCAATTGTTAAACGGTCTATTTTAAGAGAGGTAATGTATCACGAAGCAAATACCGTCCGCACCGGCGGAATGTTACGTAATACCACGTACTTATGCGTTTGTGACTATTACACCGCTATCTATCACAAAGCGAAAAAAAGTGGTCCAACTAAAACATTCATATTTCTTTACGTGCTACACGAATTTGTTATAAAAAATTGGGGTTCCTATTTTTAAAAAAACGCTGTTGATATCCGTTTGACCTATGGCAGCGCCATCTAGCGTTCCAACCATAGCGCCATCTGGTTTTTCCCCTTGAAGCTAGACGAGTTTCGTTCTCTGTAGTTTTTTCGTTTGATGCTTATTTCGTTAGATATTTGGCCCGGCCACTATCAATGTACCACCCTGTACACACTCGAATTTCGTAATAAAATAATTCCAATTTTTCGAACCGGCACCCTGCCATTCCCCCTTAAATCAGCGTTGACAGGGTCCGGTGAACTTTGTCTTCCATGAGGTGTGGCGTTGCCCCCTCTTCATTGACGCGGGGGTCAGCGCCTTTTTGATGCCGTTTCGCGGCGTTCCGCTGGTTGGCGTGCATGACTGTACAAATCCGTCTGTTCTAATTCTTTGACTGGACTAATGTTGTCTGATACACAATAATAAGATACTGCAGTTTTCTATCATCGCTAAATTTTCCTTTTGGAGATTTCATTTTCTGCTAACCCACTTTTTTCGTAATTGAAAGCATTCACTTCTTTAATAATATTTCCATAACGATTTACAATCTACTTTTTTTTATTTTTACTTGCTGATTTTCAGGCCCTCAATATTTGTTAAGATTATTTCCATGCCTACTTTTTCAGTTACGCTCTGCCAGAGGTTTAGCTGTTATTGCAGTTTCTGCTCATTGTCTTCCCATACGACCACATCGTTTGCATTTTCTATGACTTTCATATCATCTGGTGTTCATCCTTCCCAACGTTACTTGTGATGTAAGAAATTGAAAAACCTGCAGCCGTCCTTACGGCATTATTTAGTGTGTAACTACCAGTTTCGGCACTTCAGTGCACCATCTTCAGGTCTTAATCGATGCTGAAGTGGTTATTACGATCCATACATACGATGCATCAGTGGCCAACATAACTGACTTACGCTATGTCCAATGATTACCGTAAGGTACAACTCAGATAACCAGCACTAAATGAATGCCACACGTACCTGTAACTGCGATGCCGTCACTCCAATTGTCAACTGGCAACGTGACAGTGGCATTTTCATTTGCACGTTATGGTAGTCATTGTTTTTATGTCGTTCTGATGACAGCTTGTGTAAAACGTTTATGTTAGTCACTCCTGCGTCGTATGTATTGATCGTGATAACCCCTTCAACATCAACTAAGGCCTGAAGTGGCGCACTGAAGCGCCGAAATTGGTAGCTACACAATAAATGTCATCATAAGGACGGCTGTAAATGTTTGATTTTCTTACAATACTGAACGGTCGTAGTCCCAGTCAAAAGGATGGACACACAAAAATTACTTGCGATGTTCTCCTTGACCCTTATGTCTAAACCATTCTGAATTTATGCCCATTTTAATATCCACTACTAGGTGTGCCGATCTTTCTGATCAGACGTGCAGCTGAAGACGACTGTTACCTTTCCATTGTAGATTGGCAGACAGCTGACTGACGTTGTGTCCTCTGCCCGGCAGGTGTCGTGGATGCGGCGCGAGGAGGGCGGCGGCCTGCAGCTGCTGACGTTCGGGCCGCACACGTACAGCGCGGACGAGCGCTACGAGCTGAGCTACGAGCCGCGCCAGGGCGACTGGCGGCTGCGCATCCGCGCGGCGGCCGAGCGCGACCAGGGCGACTACGAGTGCCAGGTGTCTGCGCACCCGCCCGCCGTCTTCCGCGTCCGCCTCACCGTCGTCGGTCAGTACAGACAGGCGCACACGACGGCCAAACTCTGTCGCCTCACAGGAGGCACCACGCTGCTACCGTGTAGCGCAGCCTCTACTCTCTACAGCTGCGGACGTCAAACATTTTCACTTAAGAACCAATACTGACTTTATAGGCCGGCACCTGTCGCCGCCTATGAAACTATCTTGTTAGCGCTTGTTATTTATTGGTAACCTAAATAAATCATGAAAGAAGGTTGTATACATGAAAGAAGCCTGGAGATACTGGAAGGTCTCAGATAGATTATACCAGGTGATCAAAAAGTCAGTATAAATTTGAAAACTTACTAAACCACGGAATAATGTAGATGTAAAAATTGACACACGTGGTTGGAATGACACGGGGTTGCATTAGAACAAAAAAAAGATGACAAAATGTCCAACAGATTGCGCTGGACAGCAAAACGTCAGTGGCTGTCCATGACAATCGTGTATAAAAGGAGCTGTAATGAAAGAGAGAATCAATCCCTCCAAAACCCAGGTGATCATTGTAGCCAAAACCACCCCTTCCTTCCGCCTCCTCGATTTCTATGTAACAATCTATAGCCGTCCTATTGCCCTCACCCCCACTGGTAAGTACCTTGGCGTCACCCTCAACTGTCGCCTCTCATGGACCCCCATCTCCGGACAATCCAAGCCAAGGCACACTCCCGACTCCGTCTCCTCAAGCTCATTTCTGGCCATACGTGGGGTCTGGATCCCTCCGCCATACTCCACACCTATAAATCCCTCATCCGCCCTATCCTCTGTTATGCCCATCCGGCCTGGATCTCCGCCCCCCCTACCTTTTACAAATCCCTTCAGATCCTCGAACGCCATGCTCTCCGCCTCCCCACATGCGGATCCTGTATGACCTAATTCCATTCCCCCACCTCCTCCTTTTCCTCAGATACGGATCCTCTACACCTCCCGTAAACTCGATCCTCCTCACCTGCTTGTCTCACCCATCCTCTACAACCCCCACCCGCTGGCGCACCTGTATTCCCACGTCCCACCCGGTCTCCATCTCTCCACCCTCCTTACCCTCTCCCAAGGTGGCTTCCGCCAGCTCCCCCTCCCTGATGATGCCCTCCTCCCCGCCCTCCACCCCTCCTATCAACTTTGATCCTCCCCTCCCACTTCCTTCTTTTTTCCTTTGGGCACCCTCCCTCCCTTCTCTCTCCTTTCCCCCACCCCATCCCCCCCACCTCCACCCTCTTTCCCTGGGCTTCCCCTCCCCCATCCTCCCTTCCTTCCTCCCCCTATCTACCCTGCCCTTGACATCTCCCTCTCCTTCTCCCACCCCACTCCTCCTCTCTTTACAGGTCCCTGGACTCGTAGACGCTCAGTGGACATTCGCATGCCAGAGATCATCGCCACCAGTGTGTGCCTTCATTTTGTGTTTAGTGTTCTTTCGCCGTCACGCTACCTCTGTTCACCTGTGCGGTCGCAATCGTCCGTGTTTTGTGCGCTGTGTCAACAGGTTTTAGTGTTTGTTTTTTTTTTTTTTTTTCTTTTGTCCAGCGTGAACGGCTTCGTGTATGTTGTTTTTAGTATCTACAGTTTATGCCCGGCATTTTTGTTGTATATCTGTACCTCGTTTATGTCATATATTATACCACTCGCGGCTGAAGAACAGCATACTATGCTGCTGACAGCCCACCTTTGTACAAGGTGTTTAAAATAACAATAAAGAAAAAAAAAGAGAGAGAATCAGATGCGCCAGCAGTCGCAGCAAGTTGATGTTACCTGAAAAGGAGCTTTTAGTGAAGCTGTATTATCAGAATAGGGAATGTCGTAGTTCAGCGTTACGATCCTATCGCCTTAGGAAGGGGGTTCAAACGAGTAAAGGTCCGTTGACAAATGCAGCTGTGGCGACAATGATATCGAAGTTCGAAGCCACGGGTTGTTTAGATGATAGACCCTGTAGTGGCCGACCGAGCACAAGGCGTAATGCTGCTGAGACAGTTCAGGAAGAAATGGAGACTGTAGCGGGTTCGTTTATGCACGGGGAAGTCAGTGCTCGTGCAGTCGCACGTCGCACCGGCACATTATACGGTGATGTTTGGTTGGCACTGAGGCGTACCCTCCGATGCCATCCGTACAATATCAATCGGCATCATGAACTGTTACCTGGCGATTTAGTGAAGCGGAGTGCATTTGCGGTATGGGTATTTCAATAGATGGTGGAAGATAACGATTGGTTGAGTAACGTGTTGTGGACCGACGAAGCTCATTTCACGCTCCGAGGGTCTGTCAACGCCCACAACTGCAGACGTTGGGCTACCAAAAATCCTAGAACTGTGGTGGATACTCCATTGCACGACGAGAAAATCACGGTATGGGTTGGATTTACCACATCTACCGTTATTTGGCCTTTTTTCTTCATGGAAATGCGTGATTCTGGTTTTGTAACTGCTACCGTGATGGGTGAGAGGTACGCCGATACGTTACAGAATCGCATCATCCCCAGCCTGGCTGATAAACACGTGATTGAACGTACGATGTTTATGCAGCATGGCGCTCCACAACATATTGCTAGACGCGTGAAATGGCTCTGAGCACTATGGGACTTAACATCTGTGGTCATCAGTCCCCTAGAACTTAGAACTACTTAAACCTAACTAACCTAAGGACATAACACACATCCATGCCCGAGGCAGGATTCGAACCTGCGACCGTAGCGGTCACGCGGTTCCAGACTGAAGCGCCTTGAACCGCACTGCCACGCCGGCCGGCGACGCGTGAAAAATCTCTTGCGCGCGTCGTTTGGTGATGATCGTGTGCTCAGCCGCCGCATTCGTCATGCTTGGCCTCCCAGGTCCCCAGACCTCAGTCCGTGCGATTATTGGTTTGGGGGTTACCTGAAGTCGCAAGTGTATCGTGAACGACCGACATCTCTAGGGATGCTGAAAGACAACATCCGACACCAAAGCCTCACCATAACACCAGACATGCTTTACAGTGATGTTCACAACAGAATTCCTTGGCTACAGCTATTGTTGAGGAATGATGGTGGACATATTGCGCATTTCCTGTAAAGAACATCATATTTGCTTTGTCTTACTTTGTTATGCCAATTATTCCTATTCTGATCCCATAAAGCGCCATATGTCGGACTTTTTTTGAACTTTTGTATTTTTTTGGTTCTAATAAAACCCCATCTCATTCAAGGTATGTGTGTCAATTTGTACCTCTCTGTCTACATTATTCCGTGATTTACTCAGTTTTCAAATTTATAGTGACTTTATGATCACCCGGTATAATGGTAAGACAGAGATTCAGGAACCAGGTCTTAAACTGTAAGACATTTCCAGGGGCAGATGTGGACTCTGACCACAATGTATTGGTTATGAACTGTAGATTAAAACTGAAGAAACTACAAAAAGGTAGGGATCTGAAGAGATGGGACCTAGATAAACTGAAAGAGGTTGTAGAGAGCTTCAGGGAGAGCATTAGGGAACGATTGACAAGAATGGGGGAAAGAAGTACAGTAGAAGGCGAATGGGTAGCTTTGAGAGATGAAATAGTGAAGGTAGCGGAGGATCAAGTTGGTAAAAAGGCAAGGGTTAATGGAAATACTTGGGTAACAGAAGAGATACTGAATTTAATTGATGAAAGGAGAAAATACAAAAATTCAGTAAATGAAGCAGGCAAAAAGGAATACAAACGTCTAAAATTGAGATCGACAGGAAGTGCTAAATGGCTAAGCAGGGATGGCTAGAGGACAAATGTAAGGATATAGAAGTGAGTATCTGCCCACAGGAAAATATTCACTTGTATGAATATCAAGAGTTCAGATGGAAACCCAGTTCAAAGCAAAGAAGGGAAAGAAGAAAGGTGGAAGGAGTATGTAGAAGGTCTAGACAAGGGCGATGTACTTGAGGACAATTTTACGGAAATGGAAGAGGATGTAAACCAAGATGAAATAGGAGATATGATACTGCGTGAAGAGTTTGACAGAGCACTGAAAAACCTAAGTTGAAACAAGTCCCCGGGAGTAGACAACATTCCATTAGAACTACTGGCAGCCTTGGGAGAGCCAGGCCAAACACATCTCTACCATCTGGTGAGCAAGATGTATGAGACAGGCGAAATACCCACAGAAGAATATAATAATTCCAATCATACAATGAAGGCTTTCACGACCGGATGGTACTGTTGTTGATAATTCTTCCAGGTTATATGGCCGTGGTCCATGGAATTCTTCTATTCCAAACGTTTCGTCCAATACTACGTTGGACATCCTCAGAGGTATGGGTGGTCCTGCTGAGCAGTTAGGAATAGAAGAATTCCATGGACCACGACCATATAAACCGGAAGAATTATCGACAACAGTAATAATTCCAATCCCAAAGAAAGGAGCTGTTGGCACATGTGAAAATTACCGGTCAGTTTAACAACCCACGGCTGCAAAATAATAACACGAATTCTTTACAGACGAATGGAAAAAATGGTAGAAGCCGACCTCGGGGAGAATCAGTTTGGATTCCGTAGAAATGTTGGAACATGTGAGGCAATACTGACCCTACGATGTATCTTAGATTAAGGAAAAGCAAACCAACGTTTATAGCATTTGTAGACTTAGAGAGAGATTTTGACAAAGTTGACTGGAATACTCTATATCAAAGACTGA
Organism: Schistocerca americana; assembly: GCF_021461395.2. Lineage (NCBI taxonomy): Eukaryota > Metazoa > Arthropoda > Insecta > Orthoptera > Acrididae > Schistocerca > Schistocerca americana. The sequence continues at coordinate 71,156,003 of NC_060119.1, forward strand.
AGATTTGAGCGTGTAAAATACAGGTAGCGTACGGCTATTTACAATTTTTACAGAAACCAGATGGCAGTTATAAGAGTCGAGGAGCATGAAAGGGAAACAGTGGTTGGGAAGGGAGTGGGACAGGGTTGTAGCCTCACCCGATGTTATTCAATCTGTATATTGAGAAAGCAGTACAGGAAACAAAATTAAATTTCGGAGTAGGAATTAAAATCCATGGAGAAGAAATAAAACCTTTAAGGTTCGCCGATGGCATTGTAATTCTGTCATAGACAACAAAGGACCTGGAAGAGCAGCTGAACGGAATGGGGTGATGCTGCGGGAATTAGATTAGGAAATGAGACGCCTAAAGTAGAAAAGGAGTTTTGCTATTTGGGGAGCAAAATAACTGATGATGGTCAAAGTAGAGAGGATATAAAATAAAGACTGGCAATGGGAAGGAAATTCGTCAACATCGAGGATTTAAGTGTCAGGCAGTCGTTTCTGAAAGTATTTGTACGGATTGTAGCCATGTACGGAAGTGAAATGTGGACGATAAATAGTTTAGACAAGAAGAGGATGGAAGCTTTCGAAATGTAGAGCTACCGAAGAATGCTGAAGATTAGGTGGGTAGATAACATAACTAATGAGAAAGTATTGAATAGAATTGGAGAGAAGAGAAATTTGTGGCATAACTTGACTAGAAGAAGGGATCGGTTGGTAGGGCATATTCTGAGGCATCAAGGGATCACCAGTTTAGTACTGAAGAGCAGCGTGGAGGGTAAAAGTCGTAGAATGAGACCAAGAGATGAATACGTTAAACAGACTCAGAAGAATGTAGGTTGCAGTAGGTACTGGGAGATGAAGAAGCTTGCACAGGATAGAGTAGCACGGTGAGCTGCATCAAAATAGTCTCTGGACTGAAGATCACTACAACAACAACATAAATTAGTTTTTTTATAAGCTCCCCAATAGTCTAATATCAGCAAGGGATCGATAAGTTGGTCATGGGTCCCTTATAAAAGAAACCACACATCGCACCCCACTGAGATACGGGGTGTTCAAAAATTCTCTCCGCAGTGCCGTATGGTTGTTCGCCTGCCTGGGTTACTTCCCTTCAAGTGGACTCTCCCAGCATTTTACTGTTTCATTTATCTAAACCAGCGTCAGTAATATCATTGGTGTGTATCGTTACGTGTTGACGTGAAGGTTTAAGTTTAGTTCCTTTGTTTAGTTTTTCTCTCTGTTAAAATGCTAACCATTGAAGTTCGTGTGTTTTTAGTCGGACGAGTGTTCAAATCTGGCGGTAAATACACAGTTTCAGTTCGTCAAACATTTAATTCAGTTTTCCCGGAGACAACACTCCCACATCGCGAAACTGTGCGAGACTTGCTTAAAAAATTTCGAAATACGGGTTCTGTGACAGATGCACCGAGAAGTGGTCGTCCTAGCGTTTTGTCTGAGGATAAACAGCTCGATATTTCCGAAAAAGTCCATGAGTCCGAACAAGTCAGTAAGAAAACTCGCCCAGGAAATCGATGTTAGTGTCGGAACGGCCCACACAGCTCTAAGGAAAATAATAGAAGTTTTCCCGTACGAAGAGACAGTGGTGCAAGATCTGAAAAATAATGATCGTAACAAGAGACTGCATTATTGTCAATGGTTCAAAAATTTCGTTCAACAAAGTAGAAGGGGTATTCTTAATGAAACGTTTTTCACTGATGAGCCGTGGTATCATTTGTCCGAGTACATGAACTCTCGTATGTGGAATACTGCAAATCCATTGTGTATTCATGGGAAACCACTTCATTCTGTGGTAATAGGAGTTTGGATTGCAATCTCTAGACGTCGGATTGCGGATTCCATATTTTTCAACGAAACAATTAACGGACAACGATACTGCAGTAATATTCTGTACCCATTCATAGGAGAACTTGTGGTAAGTGAAATACTGAACGGTTATTTTCAACAAGATGGTGCAACCGCGCATACAGCTTGCGTTTCAATGTCACTGCTTGATGATGTTTTTGGTGATCGCATAATTTCACAGGGACTTTGGCCACCACGATCACCTGGCCTAACACCACCTGACTTTTTCTTCCGGGGTGCAGCGAAAGCAACTGTCTATAAAAACCGTCCAAAATCAATCGATGAATTGAAAACTGCAATATCAACTTTCACTGCTTCTGTTACAAAGAAATGTTACAGTTTATGTTTGGAAACATGATTCTACGAATTTAATTGTATATTCAACAACAGGGGGACACTTTCAACATTGAATGTAAAAATTTGTAACTAAAATTGAATATAAATATTTTCACCATTTTGCGGCCCTATCAGCAACTGTATAAATATATATTTTAAAACTGAACAGCCTCCGTTTCAAAGTTTGAATAGATTTACCAACCCTCTTCAGAATAAAAGTAACTACAGTTTGTCCATAGCGGACATCGTGAAGCAAATTCTGAAGAAGGTTGGGTTATCCCGACTGAAATCTAGGTAAATCTAGGTTAACTTTGCTACTGAAGCTGTCAGTTTTTAAAATTAAAATTAAAAATGAATATTCTATAAATTAATGACTTGTGTTTCAATTAGTTTCATTTCGGTTTATTCACTCTGGCACACGGGACGCGCGGCTAACAATCATACGGCACTGCGGAGACACTTTTTGAACGCCCCGTGTAGAGGTAAGACGGCCCGTAGGTAGCCCGTCAAAAACTGAACACAGATCGAGCATGGAAATGGGAAAAAGGTGTACTGACGTGTGATAAAAGAAGCAAAATGGAAAGAATGAATGTCCAAGCTTAAGATGTGCAATATCGAGCAAATTGTCAGAACCACGGGGTCGTAGTTGTGTGGTCACTGTGTCACGCTGTTGGACTGCAAAGCGGGGAATCGGTGTTCAAACCTTCCTTGTGCCTAACACTTTTCTTTGTATTCACAAAATTATGAACTGTCCGTCTGGTCATCAACATGTCTGTCCTCCTTCTGTAGTCATGGCACCTATCGTACTCCACACTGGTCATAAAATATGACTCATGTTTTAAGAATATATTACCGTCGCATGTATATGTGGTGGCGAATAGAGAGTGCACGCGAGATGATGCCGCGTAGATCTTTCAGAGAAATGAAATTATATATATATATATAAAGTAAATAACAAGTAAACGGGTGTGAGCTATGTTGCAACGAAGGATTTCAAGAGTAAAAACTGCCAAACCGGAACGCAAAAGTCATAACAGGTGGTACTTGCGTAGAACAAATAGGAGGTAGCACTTCCAAAGGTCCGACCGTTACACCTAGGTGTTACAGCACGATACAGACGCAAATTTCAATACAGCGGACAGACAAGTCAACGACCGGACGGACAGATAATAATTCTGTGAACATAAAAGAAGAGAAATAAGTGAAATGTGAAGACGTATCTCTCCATTCGCAGTACAAAACGGTAACCACATGACTATGACGTCACAGTTGTGCAAAGTTACTCGATATTGCAGATATTTAACCTTGGCCATTCACTGTTTCTATTTTGTTTCTTTTTCCCACACTTCACTACACATTCTCCCTGTTTTCATGCTTGATCTGTGTTTAGTTTCCGGCCGTTGTGGCCGAGCGTTTCTAGGTGCTTCAGTCTGGAGCCGCGCGACCGCTACAGTCGCAGGTTCGAATCCTGCCTCGGGCATGGGTGTGTGTGATGTCCTTAGGTTAATTTGGTTTAAGTAGTTCTAAGTTCTAGGGGGCTGATGGCCTCCGATGTTAAGTCTCATAGTGCTCAGAGCCATTTGAACCATTTTTTGCGTTCAGTTCTTGACGGGCTATACACTGGACTATTTTACCACTAAACCTGAGGAGGTAGTGATGGGGGAGTTCCCTTGTTAGTACTGATCCTTAGAAGTCCGCATCATTCAGATCACCATGTGCCGACTATTCTCTGTTTTGTATTGCTGCCACGCTCAGAGTCCCCAAACTAGTGACTATGATGAAGTGCTGTAGTGATGTCTGTGTCAGCGAACGATTAATTGTTTAATATTCGCAACGTACTATACTGAAGTACCTTATGCAATTTGAGACAGAATAGCTAATGTTTAGTAAAAGTTTTGAATGTCGTTTTTCTTCTACTCATCGCATTGTATTACAGCAGCCGTAATTTAATTTCATATGTCTTGCTCGAATGTGAATCGCGTTTAAAGATGATCGTCACAGTAATGCTTATTCACGAATACATGTTACTTCCATGCCAAAATTTATGTCGTAGCAGCTGACTGCTATGTTCGCACATGCGCGTGAGTTGTTGGTACTGAAAGGGAAACAACAAAACATTCCTATTCTCACATCGCAGTCTCAACTGACGTGGGGACGTCACGGCAGTCGTATTATTGAAATTCGGTATATTCACTGCGTGAAGTTCGGTACCCAAATATTAATAGCCCAAAGCAGAGCGACGCAACTCTCAAAATATTCTCTAGAAAATCGCTTTTGGCGTTTTCCGACAGTTGTTACTACCCTAAAGATCTGGTATTGTCGACACGTCGTGTGTCCGTGTGTTGAAATGCTCGCCTACCACATAGCACTTTTACTTTCGATTCCTGCTGATCGAATTGTTAAGCAGAGGTGAGTGTTCTGCTAGCAATTCCGTGAAGTTTAAAATAGACGGAGATGGGAAAAGAATCAGCAGAGCGTGACCCTGGTAATCGCTAGTTCGTTTCGCTCATTATTTTTTTCGTTATTTTCTGTTCAGTTCGAATACCTAAACACATAGAATTCATTAAACATCTCCTAATTAACTGATATCTAATTGTTATGTCTATGAAAAATTGACGTCTTCTCATTTATAATTAGTTCCGTATATCAAGCACAAAAGTCCCGTTTTGATTGTTTAAATTTCAATAAAATCATTATAAATTACATTTTTTTCATTTCTTGTATCTTACGTTTCATCGAAATGTACATGGAACATGCAGCTTTGTTTAAAGTTTTCCCAGGACTGGGAATCCTACCCAGGCCGCACGCGTGGCTTACACATTCCCGTTGCACCGACGATGATGATTCGCTGTCGCCAAACCATGGGGTTTCTGCATACTGTGTCACACTTGACTGTTACAAAAGTACCATACGGCAGCATAACCCCTACTGAGAAAAGAACTAAGCTTTCTTTAGTGTATTAAAGATTGTCGACTTTTCGGTGTATTTTGTGCGGTTTCATGGAACTTTTTATGCTGATTGGTACTCGAATTCTGAACTTCACATACCATAAATATAAAATTCCGATTGCCATTTTGTCCTCTTGCGACTACGCGGTACCAAAGCGAGAGTTCCTGCCATACGGCTACGGAAACATGGCTGTAAGCAGTTTGGCACAACGCAGCGGCACTAAGGGGCCCCAGAAGAGATGCAATTCATATAGGATTAGAGTTTCTCTTTCTCTGTCGATTTTCGATGTTTTCTATGGAGATTCACTAGGTGTTATAATAGTAACTGAGAATGATAATGTATAACCACAATTAATGTGACAATCGAAAATAGAGGGCGATTTTTCCCAACGTGTAGAAACTCTAGGGACTGATCGATGACAAGATACGGAATAAAAAATGTCTGATGAACTTATGTCCGGAAATGCATAGTTTCCATGCTAGAGACCGTTTATTCAATCATACATCGTTACAGAGACTTCGGTCCAATACGCGCTGCACCATGCTGCCTCAGTTACAGTATGTGTTGAAAATGGTTCCCATGAGCCTCAACGCACCGTGTACGCACCTCAGCATGTTTTGTCTCGTCCGTTTACATCGGCCAGGCTGCATCCGAACAGTGTCAGAGGTAGCATGAGAACGCTGCTCGCTACGGTCGCAGGTTCGAATCCTGCCTCGGGCATGGATGTGTGTGATGTCCTTAAGTTAGTTCTAAGTTCTAGGCGACTGACGACCTCAGAAGTTAAGTCGCATAGTGCTCAGAGCCATTTGAACCATTTTGAGAACGCTGCTCCGGTGTCTTACATCTGGAATTGCCTCTGCATACACGGTACTTTCCAGATGGCCCCATAATCAGAAATCTCACGGGTTGAGATACGGTGAATGAGCAGGACATGCAACTGGACCCCATCGTCCGATCTATCGACCAGCGAAGACACGATTGAGATACTTCCAGACATTAACGGTGAAGTAGGCTGGAGTACCATTATGTGGCAGCATCATAACCCTTAGAATCATCAGTGGCATTTCTTCTAGCAGGGGAGGCAAAGAAACCTGCAAGAAACGCCGATAGTTCCAGCCTGTTAAGCTACGTGGAAGGAAGAGTTGTCCCAAAATATGGTCGCCCATTATTCCGGCTTACACATTCCCGCTGCAGCGATGATAATGATTCGCGGTCACTATACCATGGGGTTTCTGCATACTATCCCACAGTTGACTGTTACGAAATTTGAAGGTACCACTCCGCGTAAAGGTGGCCTCATGTGTCAATAGGATGGACGACACAGATCCTGGAATCGTGGATCCCTGGTGAACAAACTAGTGACAAAACTACTCCCGATGTGGAAAATGTGCCACCAGCGAGCCCTGCACATGCTGTAAGTGATAAGAGTAGAAACACTTACGGAAAAAGTTCCACACGGTCGTCTGGCTTACCCTGTACTGTTGGGCCAGCTGCCTGGTACTGGCACAGTGGTCGTCTTCCACAGTGTTTATCACATTTTCCTCCACATCTGGTGCCCGAACATTTAGGATACATCCTTCATAATTCCCTGCTTCCTGAAAGAGTATGTCTGAGACAAACGGCGAAACACTGTTGGAAACATTAAACGCTGTGATTGTTGCCGGCGAGTATAGGTCTCCTGATACAACCTTGACGCCCGCCTCCCGTTGGTATTTGCCTTTCCGTAAGTAAACACCATGTCGGCAAGCTCTCGAATCGAATACGTAACGATTGTGTACAATGCTGTATCACATCCACCACAAAGTGAGAAGTGAATAGGACCAATGACTATGGCAGAAGAGATCGCTAGGCCTTGACGTTTGAAGAACAGTACCGCCCTCTAGAAGGGAACCATGCATACTGTAATTGTTGCTGCATGTTACGGTGCGTATTAGACCGCAGTCTCTGTAACAATGTGTGATTGGATAGATGATCCCTAGCTCGGAAACCATGCATTTCTGCACATAAGTTCATTGGACCCTTTTTGTTCCGTATCTTCTCAACGACCAGTCTCTAGAGTTTGTACACTGCGGAAAAATCATCCTGTGTAATGTAATTGGAGGTCATTGATATAGCTGAATGTATAACTGACGAGACAGTGCTCTCATTCAGTCTGCTGCTAAAATTACGACGACATTGAGACATATTCTAGAGGCAACAAATGAGAAAGGTTTATGTTGATGAAGCTACTGATTATAATTGTGAACTTTGTTCATAATGAGAAAAATGAAAACTTGGGCAGTGCAGCTACACTGTACGCTCTCGTGAATAAGTCAATCAGATTAGGCAACAGGGCTCGATACAGTTTATAAAATTGACTGAAATGACTAAAAAAAGGAAGGAAGTCTGACGTGTAGTGGTGACCAGAGATGGGCATTATTCGAGCACATTTGGACCTGGATAGTTATTCGAGTAAGCAGTTCATTTAGACAAAAGTATTCGTAAAATAATTTACTTGCAACTTAAATAACGAATAACGGAGAATGCAAGCATATTTACTTTGTTTACCTGTTCTACAGATATCTGTGACTAGTTTTCGTTTCCCAGACTCTGTACTGTTTTATCAAACTGAAGCCAAGCATTAGTAATTAGATCCCGTGGAACTGCCTGCTCACGGAGGTACTGATTGATACGTATCACCAACAGTTACAAAGAGCTATAGACTTTTCTATGGCATTGACATCAGGTAATTTAATGGACCACATGATGTGTGATAGGTTCCTACGTCTTCGTCAAACCATAACCGCATCTGTTCAGATCTGCGAATACGGCTGCTGCCATCTTGGAAAGTCTTCACAACATGATTATAATAAAGACATGAAAGAGGATCAAATAAACATCCAGATTCATAATCGCGTTAATATAAATTTCTGGGCCAAAGTATTGGTATCAATTGTCTGCCTAAATCATCACAGAACTACCTCTTTCCCGAACTACGACCTCCATATACTGTATTTTAATGGTTTCTTTGGACCGTAATACCATTCAAATGGTGCACCATTTGAGAAGAGGGAAAACGTTCAGCAGTGAGACCACACAACACGCCAGCAGCCAGCTATGTGCAGTTTCTGTGTTATTTGGCACATTGAAGAAGTGCAGCAAAACGTGTCACTGAGAACAAATGCCATTTGCGTGGTGGCTTCAAATTACCATTTCGTTCGAGAACCGTTTGGTATGGAAGACAGGCTGCAACCATCAATTCTTGTTGGACCTCAAACTGATTCTCATTGACAAACCGTGATGCTCGTTTCCGAGGAGAGGCGATTATAATCTCTTTACGACCAGCAGTCTTACGTCATGTTACAAGACTGCGACTGGTACACTTTTCCTTGTAGAAACGTCGGACTATCCGTATTGATACAGAAACAAACTGGACAGCTACAGCCATTGTGTTGTCATGGACACTTCCAAATATGATTATGTCTCGTCAGCACGTCAGTTCCGCTTACTCCACTGTTTCCATGCACCAGAGCGTCACATACAGACTACAGCAGTGCCTGACGTACGTGAGACACGATACAGCATGGAACCAGTTCTACATTATGATTTCTTTTTTTTTGAGTCATCACTCTTCTGACTGGTGTGATGCGGCCCGCCACGAATTCCTCTCCTGTGCCAACCTATTCATCTCAGACCAACACTTGCAACCTACAACCACAGTTATTTGCTGAAGTTATTCCATTCTCTGTCTACCTTTACAGTTGTTACCCTCTAATATCATGGAAGCTATTCTCTGTGGGCTTAAAAAATATCCTACCATCCTGTAGCTGTTTCTTGCCAGTGTTTGCCATGCATTCCTGTGCCCGCCAATTCTCCGGAGAACCTCCTGATTCATTACCTTACCACTTCACCTAATTTTCAACATTCTTCTCAAATGCTTCCACTACCATAAAATGCTGTGCACCAAACGTACATTCTCAGGAATTTCTTCCTGAGCTTAACGCCTATGTTTGATGCCAATAAACCTCTCTTGGCCAAGAATTACCTTTCCTCCTGTATTAGTCTGCTTCTGATCTCTTCCATACTTCGTCCGTCATGGGTTACTTTACTGGATGGGTAGCAGAGTACCTTAACTTCATCTGCTTCGTGACCATCAATCTTAATGTTAAGCTTCACGCTGTTCTCATTTCTGCTTCTTCTTATTACTTTCGCCTTTTTTCGATTTACCCTCAATCCATATTCTGTACTCGTTAGACTGTTCATTCAACTCAAGAAATCCTGTAATCCTTCTTCAGTTTCACTCAGGATACCAATAACGTCAGTTAATCTTAGCCGGCCGGGCGACCGAGAGGTTCTGGCGCTACAGTCTGGAACCGCGCGACCGCCACGGGCGCAGGTTCGAATCCTGCTTCGGGCATAGATGCGTGTGATGTCCTTAGGTTAGTTAGGTTTAAGTAGTTCTAATTTCTAGCGGACTGATGACCTCAGAATTTAAATCCCATAGTGCTCAGAGCCATTTGCACCGATTAGTTAATCTTATCATTAATATCCTTTTACCGTGCATTTTAATTCCACTCTTGAACCCTTCTTTTATTTCCGTCACTACATTACTGTGTTACAACCTTCTTAATCCGAGCACTTCATTCTTGATATTCCACTCTTATCGTTCCCTCTTGGCTCTTGTACATGTTGTATATTACTCGCCTTTTCCTATACCTTTCCCCTATTTCTCTATTGCGCCGTATGCCGGCCGAGGACCGCGGTTTGGACACCCCTGCTGTATGATTCCGTTTTCACCAACTGAGGTACGGAACCCTAAAAATGATGGACGCAAATAGACGTAATAGAGGACACACGTCAAAATGCAATTTTGTCTTGTATTGTGATTGAAGGGTTCAATGGATTCTGGAAGGAGGAGAGGAAAATAATAAAGGTTGCTAACACGAAGGACAGGAGGAAAAAGGCAAAGGGAAAACTAAAAGTTCAGGCAAAGCGAAAAAGTGTGGATGTAGAAGTAACATGACTGTCATACAACCTTTTTAATCCGAGCATGGCGTTCCTCGTCTTCCATTCTTACTGTTCCCTCCAGGCTCTTGTACACGTCGTATATTACCCGTCTTTTCCTATAGCTTTCCCCTGTTTTTCTAAGACTTTCGAACATCTTGCAACGTTCGACACTGTCGAAAGCTCTTTTCAGGTCGCCAAATCCTATGAACCTGTCTTGATTTTTCTTCAGTCTTGCTTCTTTATTAGCTCTGTCGGAGTTGCCACCTTGGTGTGTTTATCTTCCATAGTGACAAAATGATCGTCGTCTAACACATACTCAGGTTTCCTTCTATAATTTTCTGTACATTACTCTTCTCACAGCTTGGATGCGTGATATGTTAAACTGATGTGTGACAGTTCTATCACTTGTCGGCTACATCTATCTTCGGAATCTTTTTTTTTTTTGGCAATTAGGTTGTGCATTGTTTTGATTATTTTGAATTAATTTGTTCAGATTTGGTAATATTCCTTTGTTTAATATATATATATATATATATATATATATATATATATATATATATAAATTAAATAATTTAAATAACTATAAGTTCATTTTATTATGATTAAGTGATTATTGTTGATGATGTTTCTTCAGAAAGCAGATGGTACATCGCTAGACTCATAGAGTCTATGCACATTTGTTGCCACTTCCCGCAGTGATTTTAGAATTCTGATGGAATGTTATCTATCTCTCCTGTCTTATTCGATCTTAACTCTTCTAAAGCTATTTTCAATTCAGATTCCAATACTGGATCCCCTATCTCTTCTACATCGTCTCCTATTTCTTCTTCTGTCAAGTTATCAGACAAGGCTCCCCCCCCCCCCCTTCCTCCCGGAAGCCTTCAGTGTATTCTTTCCACCTGTCCTGTCTCTTCTCTGCATTGAACAGTGGAATACCAATTTCTCTCTTAATGTTAGCGCCAAACCATGGAAGATCCAAAATGGAATGCAACATTTTGTGAACAGGATGTTGCTACTTACTATATAGCGGAGATACTCAGTCGCAGATAGGCGCAACAAAAAGACTGTCACAAAATAGCTTTCGACCCACAAGACCTCTGTCAAAAATAGGCGACACACACACACACACACACACACACACACACACACACACAAACACACACACTCATGCAAACGCAACTCACACACACATGATAACAGCCTCTGGCAGCTGATCACACTGCTTCAGCTGCTAGAGACTGTTGTCATGTGTGTGTGAGTTGCATTTACGGGTGTGTGTGTGTGTGTGTGGTCTATTTTTGACAAAGGACTTGTTGGCCGAAAGCTATTTTGTGACAGTCTTTTTGTTGTGCCTATCTGCGACTTACCATCTCCGCTATATAATTGTTAATGTCGCCATTCCCTTTAATTTCGGCTAAGGCGGTTTTCACTTTGTCATATGCTGTGTGAGTCCCTCCAACAATTATTTAATTTTCGATTTCTTCACATTGTCCTGCAGCCATTTCGCCTTGGCTTTCCTGCACTTCGTAAGTGACCCGCATTTCTGTATTCCTGATTTTCCCAGAACATTTTTTTTCTATTTCCTTATTTCATCGACCAACTGAAGCATTTCTTCTGATCCCCACGATTTCCTCGCAGTTACCTTTTCAGTACCTATGCCCTTCTTTCCAAATTCTCTTGACTGCCGTTTTAAGAGATGTCCTACATCATGTTCAGTGTTTCAAAGCGAGTAATGAGCTATTTCAAAGAGATGACGTACGAATCTACTAAGCTTAGTACCACTAGTAGTAGCTCACCTAATCAGGAAAGTGTTGAGTACGTTCCACCACAGAAGGTAACAGCATCATTGTTTTTCATTCCTTACACGTTTAAAACGGTTGCAACTGCACTATTCGGTAAAGCGAAGTCCTCCAGTTCCAGTAAACGTGGGGGAAACATTCAATGAGAAAAGTAACTTACTACCACTAAAACACACATACTCTTGTTCAGCTCGATATATTTCGCAAACAAAACTCCTGATATACGAATAAAAACAACAAGTTGTTTTACGTACATTGTAGTTAGCTTTCGCTGCTTGAGCCATTTGGACGGAAAACTATTTACCATATGGGAATCCAACTTCATAGGAACGGTGTTCAGAGTTTGCGGAGCACGGGGTCCCGGGTTCGATTCCCGGCGGGGTCAGGGATTTTCACCTGCCTCGAGATGACTGGGTGTTTGTGTTGTCCTCATCATTTCATCATCATCCAGGAAAGTGGCGAAATTGGACTGAGCAAAGATTGAATAATTGTACGGGCGCTGATAACCACGCAGTTGAGCGCCCCACAAACCAAACATCATCATCATCATCATCAGAGTTTGCGCTGCAATATTTATGTTAGTCGTAGTGTTATTCCTATGAGTTGCCATTATGGACAGGTACTGGTGCGGCGACATAGGCTTGAAACACAAGCGTCAGTGTTCATTACAATTCCAGGCACACAAAATGGGTCTGAGCAGGGTGAGCAGGCCTTCACTCGTAAAGTTCATTTATCAAAATAATAGGAATACTGCTGCTACTCTTCACGAGTATCGACGCACTAAAGGAATACGGAGAGGTCCTTCTTCCGCAGTGGCTTTGAAGTTCGAATCAACTGGCGATTTGGGGATTTTTTCTGCGAGAGGTATTTGCACCTCAAATTGTTGAAGGAATTTCTGTCACCATGGCTGAGGACGCTGGACGCAATATGCGATCTTCAAGCAGCGCACAAACTGTGTCACTACAGCTGAAGATACCATAGGCAGCAGTACAGCAATCTCTAGTGCAGTTCTAGGCCGTAGTGGATGCACGTGGGTTGTCACATTGAGCAAAGTTTGTAACGTAGTATATAAACTTGATAGCAGTTAACAAATATTACCCAATCACGAGGAAATTAAAACGTGTTTCTTTCATTGGTTTATTCGTTGCTTCTAATCCGCATGTCCTTACAAATGATTACAGAATGTTTCCTTGTCCTGCCACCAGTCATTTGTCATGGGGCTTCTCATAAGTAGCGAAAGTTTAACTATAGCCTCCCTGTACGACGCTAGCGCGTACTAACTGTTTGCACGGGATGTGCACCAGCTAGTTCACTCGGTAGTTGCCGAATGAAGCTTTGCGCGACTACTCTGAGCATAGACGAAATACGACTTAACTATGGTAGATGCATTTATAGCAGCCTCTCAATGTGGCGCTCGTCTGTTCAAATAGCAGCCCGTCACCCTCATGACGCATTGTCAAGGTCTCCGAGAATTTCAGCTGCCGCAATTCTAGCACTCATAAGCCCAATACTGCCTTACATCTCTTCATCTATTCAAAGAGTGTTTGTTCATAACGTGTGACTATAATTAACGTGCAGCTATACACAAAGAACCAGTGCCGGCTGTAATTACAGTTTGGCAGCGAAACTACACACATCAAAAAAGTTTGCATCATCCCGGTTCCCAGAACTGCTGTAGATAGACGTTGACTGCGGATATTGTATCACAGGCACAGTCCCCTTGACTGTTCAGAGATGTCACTAAACGCACCCAAAGATCTAAACAACCTTGGGTGAGCAGCGCCTATAAGACGGAGGGGGTCCGACAGCCGATTAGTTCCAGTCATTCCACCACGAAGGAGTTACACGACAAAGTTGTCTGTAGTTCAACCATGCCTAGACTGCCAAAACCGCGGTTCGATCACTTACCTATTATTACTTTATGCCAGGAAAGGCTCTCAGCAATAAAAGTGTCCAGACGACTTGGTGTGAACCAAAGCGATGTTGTTCGGACATATAGAGAGACAGGAACAGTCGATGACATGCCTCGCTCAGGCCGCCCAAGGGCTACTACGGCAGTGGATGACCACTAACTACGGATTGTGGCTCTGAGGAACCTTAATAGCAACGCCACCATGTTGGTTTTCGTGCAGCCACAGAACGTCGTAATACGACTCAAACTGTGCACAATAGTCTGCCTGATGGGCAACTCCACTCCCGACGTCCACGGCGAAGTCCATCTTTGCAACCACGACACCATGCAGCGTGATACAGATAAGCCCAACAACATGCCGAATGAACCGCTTAGGATTGGCATCACGTTCTCTTCACCGATGAGTGTCGCACACATCTTCAACCAGGCAATCGTCGGAGATGTGTTTCGAGGCAAATCAGTCAGGCTGAACGCCTTAGACACACTGTCCAGCGAGTGCAGCAAGGTGGAGGTTCCCTGCTGTTTTGGGGTGGCATTATGTGGGGCCGACGTACGCCGCTGGTGATCATGGAAGGCGCCGTATCGGCTGTGCGATACGTGAATGCCATACTCCGACCTATAATGCACCCAAATTGGCAGCATATTGGCGAGGTATTCCTCTTCAAGAACGACAATTCGTGCCCCCATCGTGCACATCTTGTGAATGACTTCCTTCAGGATAACGACATCGCTAGACTAGAGTGGCCAGCATGTTCTCCAGACATGAACCCTATCGAACATGCCTAGGATAGATTGAAGAGGGCTGCTTATGGACGACGTGACCTACCAATCACTCTGAGGGATCTACGCCTAATCGTCGTTGAGAAGTGGGGTAGTCTGAATCAACAGTGCCTTGATGAACTTGTGGATAGTATGCCACTTCGAATACAGCAATGCATCAATGCAAGAGGACGTGCTACTGGGTATTAAAGGTACCGGTGTGTACAGCAATCTGGGCCACCACGTCTGAAGGTCTCGTTGTATGGTGGTACAACAAGCAATGTGCAGTTTCCATGAGCAGTGAAAAGGGCGGAAATGATGTTTATGTTGAAGCCTATTCCAATTGTCTGTACACATTCCGAAACTCTCGGAACTGACGTGATGCAAAACATTTTTTGGTGTGTATAGAAAGATATTGCATTGGGTTAGTGTGAACAAGATTATAGTGTAAAAAAATTATTTCCCGTAATTGCAGTCAGGTGCAAATCGCCTTGTGCGAGCAAGGAAGACGCATTTAAATGTTTCCATGCGTCATGAATTACGAACGGGAGATGGACAGAAAAGGTCGAACAATTACAAAGGCGTAACTAGTTTGTTCAGGGTGAAAAACGGAGACGTTGACGAGATGTTGTTCATTGCCAGATTTGCACCTAGTGGTCAGAATTATTTTTTCAGTGATATCGGTTCTGCTTTAACTGATTAGCATGTCTACCAAGTTTCTTGTGCATTCGATAATAACAGCTTTCACTGAACCTGCGCGAGTAGCTGACTTTAATTGTAGTCACCCAATACCATTCAAACTTCCTATCACAAAACGGCCACCTCATCAGGTACTTATAGACGTCTTGGCAATGTGCGTTCTTGTCATGGTATGCTAAAGGTGATCGTAGGTCTTTTGTTAATTGGTGGTCCTCTGAAAAAAGGTTGCGATGTGTTACTCAAATGCATATCAGCATCTGGTAAAAGATTCGACTACTAACTAATTTTGCAGTAACTGCACACTGCACTAATATTACTTACGGCCTGTAAAGATCTTGATATAAATGGTGAGAATTTTCGAAACATTAACGTTGACTGTTCTGTGGAATCGCGACCTAAATAAACACAGAGGTGCTCCATCAGGAAAAAGGAATATTTCAAGATGAACCCTGCATTATGAACAGACTGAATAGTCGATTGCACTGCAGATGTCGAGCAACTGCATCTGAATTGGTCGGTCGATGCTCTATGGCTAGTTTGTAAGATGTCGGTTTAAGTCTGGCGCTGTGGGTCTAGTCTGTAAACGTTTTTATGTTGCAACTATTTCCAAGACAGCCATCAAGTCATTTAGTTGATTTTCTTTGAAAAGTCTGGTTCCAAAAACTTCTGTTCGTCTATTAAGGAGAGGTCGCCACAGGTGAAATCGAATTTTTGTGACCACCTATACGGTTGAAACTTCCTGGCAGATTAAAACTGTGCGCCTGACCGAGACTCGAACTCGGGACCTTTGCCTCTCGCAGGCTAGTGCTCCACAATCTGAGCTATCAAAGCACGACTCACACGCTGTCCTCACAGCTTTACTTCTGCCAGTATCTCGTCTCCTACCTTCCAAACTTTACAGAAGCTCTCCTGCGAACCTTGCAGATCTAGCACTCCTGAAAGAAAGGATACTCCGGAGACATGGGTTAGCCACAGCCTGGGGGATGTTTCCAGAATGAGATTTTCACTCTGCAGCGGAGTGTGCGCTGATATGAAACTTCCTGGCAGATTAAAATTGTGTGCCCGACCGAGACTCGATCTCGGGAACTTTGCCTTTCGCGGGCAAGTGCTTTACCATCTGAGCTACCGAAGCACCATTCACGCCCGGTCCTCACAGCTTTACTTCTGCCAGTATCTCGTCTCCTACCTTCCAAACCTTACAGAAGCTCTCCTGCGAACCTTGCAGAACTAGCACTCCTGAAAGGAAGGATATTGCGGAGACATGGCTTAGCCACAGCCTGGAGGATGTTTCCAGAATGAGAATTTCACTCTGCAGCGGAGTGTGCGCTGTTATGAAACTTCCTGGCAGAGTCTCGGTCGGGCACACAGTTTTAATCTGCCAGGAAGTTTCATATCAGCGGACACTCCGCTGCAGAGTGAAAATCTCATTCTGGAAACATACCCAGGCTGTGGCTAAGCCATGTCTCCGGAGCATCCTTTCTTTCAGGAGTGCTAGTTCTGCAAGGTTCGCAGGAGAGCTTCTGTAAAGTTTGGAAGGTAGGAGACGAGATACTGGCAGAAGTAAAGCTGTGAGGACCAGGCTTGAGTCGTGCTTCGGTAGCTCATATGGTAAAGCACTTGCCCACGAAAGGCAAAGGTCCCGGGTTCGAGTCTAGGTCGGGCACACAGTTTTAATCTGCCAGGGAGTTTTATATCAGCGCACACTCCGCTGCAGAGTGAAAATCTCATTCTGGCACCCATACGGTTGCATAGCTTAGGGACCCAGGTATCACACGCTGCAGTCATTCACTCTGGTGGGCCCTAGTTTGTGGGAAATCGACGCAAAATAAGTTCAGAATTTCTTGAACTTGAACACAGCCTCTGTATTACCAATAACGTCTAGGTGGCGGTGCAGCTTAGCGATAGAATTTTTTAGCTCGTGTGATGAAGTTTGCGGTTTTTAATCCCGTGGAATGCACTCTGCTTCGCTTCTACATCTACATTAAAACGGCTGTGATAATTAGCTATATTCTATTAACTAGTTTTAAATATAATTTGTTTTATTATTATTCCTTTGCTGCGTTATTTTAATCATCATATTGTTTATTTGTTTGATATCAGTTTTTACTTCCTTCCATTACCTTTTCATTTTGAATATTCGTTTCTGTGATTTCTAATATCTTTGCGCATTTAATTTAGTTTAATTTCTTACATTTATATTTTCGTTTAGAGTATTACAATTCTTACTTCTGTTATTTATTTTGGTATAATTGCGATTTATTTTAGAATCTCGTTTCATTTCACTCTTCAGTTGGATTGTTTTGACAATGACGCGAAAGGGAATTTGCGATTAGTTGTTCTTTTGCTGGTTAGCACCCATGTACAAATTGTAACGAAATTCAGTTCTTGACAGTACTGCAAAACCCTTAAAAACAAATTATTACTCATTTTGTTTTTCTTTCTATAGATAATTATTTTCAAGCATATAATTAGTGCAGTGAAAAATATTTGAAATAACAAGGACAAAGTTACCAAATAAGGAATAAATGGAAGGAGAAATGGAGAGCTTATATATAAGTTAATATGACGGATAAAATGATGCATCACGTGATTATAAAAGAAACAAATTATATGTAAATCATACAACAAAATAAAAATAAAAATGGTATTAGTTTCGATGAAGTTGTAAAGAGATGAAGAATGCACAGCACAGGATTCGTGCCCACAGTATTCAGCGCTTCTGAAAAACACCTTAACCTCTACGTTACCACCTTGCCCTGTTTTTGTTGCTATATTCATGGTTCCTTTCAACTACAGTCATTTCTGAGCCACTCTTTTGTGATACCGTGGGCCATAAGCAAATCACCGTGCAGGTGTTTCCCAGCAGTTGATTCCACCCCTGAGTACCTCTCATCGTAAACCAGATCGAGTCTCAGAAAATTTATTTACTGATCTATGTGCTGTGAAATTATTCATAACGTGAGTACTGTGGAAGTTTCGTACATGGCATGCTGACGTTTACTCTGTTCTTCCACAGTTGTTTATTCTTCATGCAAGTCTCAGTGAACAGATGCAGCGCACAGTAACAACGAGAAAAACTTATAGTCGACTACACTGTAAATGAGGCACGTATGTGCTTCTTATTCAAAAGCCACCTGCCTCTCTCTCCGAGCAGCGGACCGTATAGTCGTGCGGTGATCGCAGCCTGCCTAATCCACAGATCAGGAATAAGGCTTGTACACTCGCTTCAAACTCGCCAGCGGGCCGTCTGACGTCATCTCCAAACTTGCCGCCTCCGCCGCTTTTCATTTTACTGAAAACTCATGGCATGAGCCTTTTTTTTGGTACAGGTGCAATATATCGACGTGGGAAGGAGAGAGAGTACAAGAGTTCCTAAGTATAACTGCGGACGCGTCGTTGCTCTGCGTGCGCAACTGTTGCGCATCACGATTATTATTCACCAAAAGAAATGGCCTCAGTGGAAACTGTTCGGCTTTTGCTGATGATCTGGCACTCATTGCAAATAATATTGACGAAGCTAAGGTTCAAGTGCCCAACCTACAATCAATTACTGCTAAGACTGGCCTAACAGTAGGATATAACAAAACTGAATTCATCACAAACATCAAACACGCTCCTCAGCATCTTGACATAAGACATAACAAAAGAAAATCAAACAGTCGAAGAAATTTAAACATCTTGGAGAAATAACTACACCTGACGGTTCAGAAAATGCAGCCGTAGAAAGTAGGTGTTCTAAATTAGAAGCTGCTTTTCATCTGTGCAAAGACTTATACAAAAGCAAAAGCCTGTCTTTAAACTTAAAACTGTGCCATTATAACACCGTAATTAGACCATCAGCTTTGTATGCATCAGAATGTACAAACATGCCGAACAAAGGACCACTACGAAAACTTGAAATAAAAGACGGGAAAATTTTGGCGAAAATCCTTGTCCCTATCAAATAAAACGGAGATTTTCGCCGAAGACACAACTGTGAATTATACGAACATACAGAAGTCATTGTTATCATCATGAGGAATCGGAGAATGACGTTTTCTGGTTATCTGGTAAGAATGAACCCTCGAAGACTTGCTCATCACATACATTCATCGATTTCAAAAACAAAATCGTATTCAAAATTGGAAAGCCAAGAAGTTTTCAGAGAAAAATTAAAAATTACTAAAAGCCTTATATCGCCTACGACGCCAGTTCCACTTCCTGCCTGCAAATGACTAAAACAGTGAAATGAAACATAGTCAGCCAATATGAAAATCTAATGGGAAAAGCGGAAAACACAATCAGGGAAGAGATAAAAAACTTCGTGGTCCATAGCAGGCCGAAACGACAGCAAAAAAATTGATTAGCAATAATAATTGCTCTCTTTATACGTACGTATATGTAATTGTTTCTCGTTTTCGTTGTAGGTACTGTTCCATGTCATTAGGAGTAGGCATTCCTAACGACGCTAACAACGATTTTCACACGTTTACGCGTAAGTGTTCCGCGATGCGAGTGACTGTTCACGAACTAAAGTCGCTTACCTCCACTCGTGAACTTCAGTTGCACACAGTTAAACAGGTTCACGCCAGCTCTGGGAACTGTGTTTCTCGCTGTGGGGAGCCGTGCGGATTCATGATCCCCTACATCTGTTGGCGCTGCTTTCTTTCTTTCTCTCATCGTGGGACAGCAGTGATATTCAAACGCTCTAGGCTACTATTGTAATACACTCTAAGACATGATAAAAGCGACGCACCACGAAGGAATAATCCGAATGGGGTGATAATCAGTAGACGTGATTCCAATTTCAGAAAAAAATTGATGATTTATTCAACAGTGACAACTATATAAACTGCGCAAGACAGTAAATCATTGGTCCACCTCTGGCCCTTATGGGAGAAGTTATTCGCCTTGATGCAGTTGTTGTATCTTCCCATTAGGGATGTTGTGGCAAATTCTGTCTAAAGGTCGCGTAAGACCATCAAAATCCCGAGCTGGCTGGAGGGTCCTCTGCCCGTAACGCACCAAATGTTTTCAAATGGGCAGAGATCCGGCGACCTTTCTGGCCAAGGGAGAGTTTGGCAAGCAGGAAGACAGGCAGTACAAGCTCGTACCGTGCGGGTTCGGGCGTAATCTTGCTGAAACGAAACGACAGTATAGCTTACCACGAGGCGTAACCGAACGGGGCATAGAATAACATCGACGTACCGCTGTGCTGTCAGGGTGTGTCGGGACACTACCAGAGGTGCGCTGCTATTACACTACTGGCCATTAAAATTGCTACACCACGAAGATGACATGCTACAGACGCGAAATTTAACCGACAGGAAGAAGATGCTGTGATATGCTAATGATTAGCTTTTCAGAGCATTCACACTGCGTTGGCGCCGGTGGCGACACCTACAACGTGCTGACATGAGGAAAGTTTCCAACCGATTTCTCATACACAAACAGCAGTTGACCGGCGTTGCCTGGTGAAACGTTGTTGTGATGCCTCGTGTAAGGAGGATAAATGCGTACCATCACGTTTACGACTTTGATAAATGTCGGATTCTAGCCTATCGCGATTGCGCTTTATCGTATGGGGACATTGCTGCCTGCGTTGGTCGAGATCCGGTGACTGTTAGCAGAATATGGAGTCGGTGGATTCAAGAGGGTAATACAGAACGCCGTGCTGGATCCCAACGGCCTCGTAACACTAGCAGTCGAGATGACAGGCATCTTATCCGCATGGCTATAACGGATTGTGCAGCCAGGTCTCGATCCCTGAGTCAACAGATGAGGACGTTTGCAATACAACAACCATCTGCACGAACAGTTCCACGACGTTTGCAGCGGCATGGACTATCAGCTCCGAGACCATGGCTGCGGTAGCCCTTGACGCTGCATCACAGACAGCGGCGCCTCCGATGGTGTACTCAACGACGAACCTGGGTGCAGGAATGACAAAACGTTATCTTTTCGGATGAATGCAGTTTCTGTTTACAGTATCATGATGGTCGCATCCGTGTTTGGTGACATCGCAGTGAACGCACATTGGAAGCGTGTATTCGTCATCGCCATACTGGCGTATCACTGGGCATCATGGTATGGGGTGCCATTGGTTACCTCTTGTTCCACTGACGGCACTGTGAACAGTGGACGTTACATTTCAGATGTGTTACGATCTGTGGCTCTACCCTTCATTCGATTCCTGCGAAACCCTACATTTCAGCAGGATAATGCACCACTCTTGATGACCTGTGGTATGGTGTTGAAGCTGCATGGGCAGCTGTACCTGTACACGCCATCCAAGCTCTGACTCAATGCCCAGGCGCATCAAGGCCGTTATTACGGCTAGAGGTGGTTGTTTGGGCTACTGATTTCTCAGGCTCTATGCACCAAAGTTGCGTGAAAATGAAATCACATGTCAGTTCTAATATAATATATTAGCCCAATGAATACCCGTTTATCATCTGCATTTCTTCTTGGTGTGGCAGTTTTAATGGCCAGTGGCGTAAAAGTAGTGGCACCCCAGGCCATCAGTGCTAGTTGTCGGGCTGTATGGCGGACGGCACTCAGATTGGTGTCCATCCGCTGTGTTTGGTGTCTCGAGACACGTCGTTTGCCTTGAATCCCATTGTCTGGAGTAGAAACGCCCTCAGTGATGACTCTGGCTTCGCAATGAGCCTCGATTACCAGCGCCCTGGGCAGCGGTGGTGTACCAACCAAACTGTCGCCCGCCATACGGTCTTCAACCGATAGCGACGGTCTTGAGCCTTTTTTTGCTGCACCACTATGGTTGTCATCTGCGACACCCTTACAACGGTACGTCGCCGATATTCTAGGCCGCGTTTTGTTGACCATTAAGTCAAGCCATTCTGGGCTTAGGTTTCGACAGCATAATTCCCACCCGCCCATGGCACGAGATTCTTCTGTTTTTCTTCGTGCTTGCAAAATCGTGCCTTGGCCGGCAAAGTCACAGTATCCGTACCCAGTTGAGAATGTTTGGAGCATTATGGGCAGGGTGCTCCAAGCAGCTCGGGGTTTTGACGATCCTTCAACATATGTATCTCTACTGTATCATCATCATAACAACCTCACATAATATTCTCATGTCTCACAACTAATCAACAGCAAATACTCTCTGCTCAGTTTTATTAATCAAACCTTACAGTCACACTTCATATGTAACACAACTGAGTAAACAAATCTTCGTTACTGCACAACAGATCATCTCCACAAGCACACATATTACCCTGGACACTCATAATCTCTTTCAGACAACACAGTCTTATCTTCAGCAACCTGTAATTGTTCCCTGAACTGGCGGAAATTTCCTTATATACTTTTAATTCATCAATACCACTAGTATTTGCAAAACTGAATTTTCAGTTTGGGCAACCCAACTATAATCACAATAATCTCGATATCTCACTAGAACTGAAACTAAATCTCTTATTTTGTAACTAATGACTACTACTACTGTATGTAAAAATGATGGTGCTCAAAGCTGTACACTTATTTTGTCAATGTATTTTGCTTCAGAAAATTTAGTATGAGAAAGAGTTTACTGAGAGCGCGATTCCTATTTCTATTCTTTTTTTAAGGTTAGTTTAATGTTATGTCTGGGACGATCAGTAAGATGTGTTTATTAACCGAGGCAGACATTACAGTCGCTAAATGCGTGTAATTAGAGTTTTCAGCTTTGTCACCTATATGATAACACTTTTCATTACTTTCAAAATACACTCCTGGACATGGAAAAAAGAACACATTGACACTGGTGTGTCAGACCCACCATACTTGCTCCGGACACTGCGAGAGGGCTGTACAAGCAATGATCACACGCACGGCACAGCGGACACACCAGGAACCGCGGTGTTGGCCATCGAATGGCGCTAGCTGCGCAGCATTTGTGCACCGCCGCCGTCAGTGTCAGCCAGTTTGCCGTGGCATACGGAGCTCCATCGCAGTCTTTAACACTGGTAGCATGCCGCGACAGCGTGGACGTGAACTGTATGTGCAGTTGACGGACTTTGAGCGAGGGCGTATTGTGGGCATGCGGGAGGCCGGGTGGACGTACCGCCGAATTGCTCAACACGTGGGGCGTGAGGTCTCCACAGTACATCGATGTTGTCGCCAGTGGTCGGCGGAAGGTGCACGTGACCGTCGACCTGGGACCGGACCGCAGCGACGCACGGATGCACGCCAAGACCGTAGGATCCTATGCAGTGCCGTAGGGGACCGCACCGCCACTTCCCAGCAAATTAGGGACACTGTTGCTCCTGGGGCATCGGCGAGGACCATTCGCAACCGTCTCCATGAAGCTGAGCTACGGTCCCGCACACCGTTAGGCCGTCTTCCGCTCACGCCCCAACATCGCGCAGCCCGCCTCCAGTGGTGTCGCGACAGGCGTGAATGGAGGGACGAATGGAGACGTGTCGTCTTCAGCGATGAGAGTCGCTTCTGCCTTGGTGCCAATGATGGTCGTATACGTGTTTGGCGCCGTGCAGGTGAGCGCCACAATCAGGACTGCATACGACCGAGGCACACAGGGCCAACACCCGGCATCACGGTGCGGGGAGCGATCTCCTACACTGGCCGTACACCACTGGTGATCGTCGAGGGGACACTGAATAGTGCACGGTACATCCAAACTGTCATCGAACCCATCGTTCTACCATTCCTAGA
Organism: Schistocerca americana; assembly: GCF_021461395.2. Classification (NCBI taxonomy): domain Eukaryota; kingdom Metazoa; phylum Arthropoda; class Insecta; order Orthoptera; family Acrididae; genus Schistocerca; species Schistocerca americana. The sequence continues at coordinate 71,179,940 of NC_060119.1, forward strand.
CCGGCAAGGGAACTTGCTGTTCCAACAGGACAATGCACGTCCGCATGTATCCCGTGCCACCCAACGTGCTCTAGAAGGTGTAAGTCAACTACCCTGGCCAGCAAGATCTCCGGATCTGTCCCCCATTGAGCATGTTTGGGACTGGATGAAGCGTCGTCTCACGCGGTCTGCACGTCCAGCACGAACGCTGGTCCAACTGAGGCGCCAGGTGGAAATGGCATGCCAAACCGGTCCACAGGACTATATCCAGCATCTCTACGATCGTCTCCATGGGTGAATAGCAGCCTGCATTGCTGCGAAAGGTGGATATACACTGTACTAGTGCCGACATTGTGCATGCTCTGTTGCCTGTGTCTATGTGCCTGTGGTTCTGTCAGTGTGATCATGTGATGTATCTTACCCCAGGAATGTGTCAATAAAGTTTCCCCTTCCTGGGACAATGAATTCACGGTGTTCTTATTTCAATTTCCAGGAGTGTATTTACATCATAATAGTACAAAAGAATTCCACGTACTTGTCCTCTAAAAAGAATAACAGGGAAAGACAAGTGTACCAGGAAACTGACAAATGATGAACACCTTGCTCGGGAGGGCATCGTTCGCCAATCGATGTATCCAAAAAATTGTAATGACTCTCCTACGTACTTTTAGACGTATAAAAATACTTGGAATTCAGGATTCCACTTCATTGCGTAATTATTTTGCTCCAGTTCGCAGCATAATTGCGTGCAGGCTGTTTACTTCTTGAGCGTAAATGCCTTTTTGTACAAGAAAACAACTGCCTAAGTCGACTGTATGAAAATGTTTGTAATCGTAAACTCTCTGTATCAACAAAGCGCCTCTGGTGGGCCGCCAAGGCTCGTCACTGCTTCGATTGCGGGAGAAATTCTATTCTCATGAAATATCATATAAATGCCATGAATACATTCACCGAAGTACCATAGATACTGGTATAGGCAGGCGAATTAAAATACAGAGATACGTCAACAGGCAGAGTGCGACGCTGCGGTCGGCAAGGCCTATATAAGACAAGTATCTGGCGCAGTTGATAGATCGGTTACTGCAGCTGCAATGGCAGGTTATCAAGATATAAGTGAGTTCAAATGTGATTATACGGCGTACGAGCTATGGGACACAGCATCTCCGAGATAGCGATGAACTGGTGATTTTCCCGTACGACCATTTTACGAGTGTACCATGAATATCGGTAACCCAGTAAAACATCAAATTTCACACATGGCTACGACAGGAAAAATATCCTGCAAGAACGGAATTAACGGTTACTGAAGAGAATCGTCCAGCGGCAAAGAAGTGCAACCCTTCTGCAAACTGCTGCAGATTTCAGTGCTGGTCCGTCAACAAGTGTGAACGAGCGAACCATTGGGCTTTCGGAGTTGATGGCTCATAATTGATAGTAGCTAGAAAAAGCGACGCACCACGAAGGAATAACCCGATGGAACGATAATCAATAGACGTCATTCCAATTTCAGAAAAAATTGATGATTTATTCAACAGAGACGACTTTATAAACTGCGCAAGACAGTAAAACGTTGGTCCACCTCTGGCCTTTATGGGAGAAGTTATTCGCCTTGGGCATTGATTGATGCAGTTGTTGTATCTTCCCATTAGGGATATTGTGGCAAATTCTGTCTAAAGGTCGCGTAAGACCATCAAAATCCCGAGCTGGCTGGAGGGTCCTCTGCCCGTAACGCACCAAATATTCTCAAATGGGCAGAGATCCGGCGACCTTCCTGGCCAAGGAAGAGTTTGGCAAGCAGGAAGACATGCAGTACAAGCTCGTACCGTGCGGGTTCGGGCGTCATCTTGCTGAAACGAAACGACAATATAGCTTACCATGGAGCGTAACAGAACGGGGCATAGAATAACATCGACGTACCGCTGTGCTGTCAGGGTGTGGCGGGACACTACCAGAGGTGCGCTGCTATTACACTACTGGCCATTAAAATTGCTACACCATGAAGATGACGTGCTACAGACGCGAAATTTAACCGACAGGAAAAAGATGTTGTGATATGCTAATGATTAGCTTTTCAGAGCATTCACACTGGGTTGGCGCCGGTGGCGACACCTACAACGTGCTGACATGAGGAAAGTTTCCAACCGATTTCTCATACACAAACAGCAGTTGACCGGCGTTGCCTGGTGAAACATTGTTGTGATGCCTCGTGTAAGGAGGATAAATGCGTACCATCATGTTCCCGACTTTGATAAAGGATAGCTTGTAGCATATCGCGATTGTGCTGTATCGTATCGCGACATTGCAGCTCGCGTTGGTCGAGATGCAATGACTGTTAGCAGGATATGGAATCGGTGGCTTCAGGATGGTAATACGGAACGCCGTGCTGGATCCCGACGGCCTCGTATCACTAGCAGTCGAGACGACAGACATCTTATCTACATGGCTGTAACGGATCGTGAAGCCACTTCTCGTTCCCTGAGACATCACATGGGGACGTTTGCAAGACAACATCCATCTGCATGAACAGTTTGCGATATTTGCAGCCGCATGGACCAACAGCTCGGAGGCCCTTCACGCTGCATCAAAGTCAGGGGCGCCTGCGATGGTGTATTCAACGACGAACCTGGGTGCACGAATGGCAAAACGTCATTTTTTCGGATGAATCCACTTTCTATTTACAGCATCATGCTGGTCGCATCCCTGTTTGGTGACATCGTGGAGAACGCACAATGGAAGCGTGTATTCGTCATTGCCATACTTGTGTATAACACGGCGTGATGATATGGGGTGTCATTGGTTACACGTCTCGGTCACCACTTGTTCGTACTGACGGCACTTTCAACAGTGGACGTTACATTTCAGATGTGTTACGACCTGTGGCTCTACCCTTCATTCGATCCCTGCGAAACCCTACATTTGAGCAAGATAATGCACGACAGCATGTTGCAGGTCCTGTACGGGCCTTTCTGGGCACAGAAAATGTTCGATTGCTGCCCTGGCAAGCACATTCCCCAGATCTCACAACAATTGAAAACGTCTGGTCAATGGTGGCCGAGCAACTGGCTCGTCACTATACGCCAGTCACGACTCTTGATGAACTGTGGTATCGTGTTGAAGCTGCATGGGCAGCTGTACCTGTACACGCCATCCAAGCTCTGTTTGACTCAATGCCCAGGCGTGTCAAGGCCGTTATTATGGCCAGAGGCGGTTGTTTTGGATACTGATTTCTCAGGACCTATGAACCCAAATTGCGTGAAAATGTAATCACATGTCAGTTCTATTATGATATACTAGTCCAATGAATACCGGTTTATTATCTGCATTTCTTCTGGTTGTAGCAATTTTAATGGCCTGTAGTGTACAATAACTGAAGGACTATTCTAAGCGAAAAGGGTGGACCAATGTAAGCTTTTTATAAAATATTGTCTGTAGAAGAGAAAGCTGAATACATTGAATTCTAAACCTTCCTCTCATCTAACGTGTCGTTTAGATATCGTATTCAACTGCTGAGCAAACCTGACTGTTGGTTTTCCCTCTGTTGCGCATGCGATCAGTGTCGTGAAAGAAAACTTTAAACTTCATGAGATGCATATTTTGAAAGAACGAAAAGTAATATAGTTAAATGCCAAAATAAACTGTTTCTGTGCTCAGATAAAACCATGTAACTAAAACTCGGTACCGAAGTGTATTATGATCTTTGCGCGACACGAAGTGCAAAATAAGACAAATAATATCCTCAAAAATAAATTACTGCTCTACTGCGAACAAAATAACTGTTTGAAATTACTAACGCTGTTCACAGAACATTAATGCACTAGCTGGTTCGACACCTGACAATCCTGACTACATACTGCTTGCACAAGAACACAGGGTGAGTTCTGCCCCGAAAATGAAGTGACTTACTTGCAGCTCAGCATTCTGTTTTTGGGTCTGGAGTACTGGCGTTCTCGGAAGCTATTTCAAATCAATAGATGCACCATATAAAGATAAATAATCTGCTCTAAATTCATTTTGTAAGGAAATATCTGTTGCGTCTGTCGTGTGAGGTGTGTGTATGTGTATGCGTATTGAACTGGGGACCTAGGACGACAGCGAGGCTTCGTCCCGCCGTAGCCCTCAGTGGTTCACAATCCCACAACAGGCCATTGCAGTCCACCCACCTCTCCGCCACCGCACACCGAACCCAGGGTTACTGTGCGGTTCGGCCCCAGTGGACCCCCCTGGGAACGTCTCTTACCAGACGAGTGTAACCCCAAATGTTTGCATGGTAGAGTAATTGTGGTGCTCGCGTACGTGGAGACAGTGATTTCGCGGCAATCGCCGACACATTCTATCTGAGGCGGAATAAGGGGAACCAGCCCGCATTTATAGAGGCAGGTGGAAAACCGCCTTAAAAACAATCCACAGGCTGGGTGGCACACCGGACCTCGACACTAATCCGCAGGGCGTATTCGTGCCGGGGACCGGCACGCCTTCCCTCTCGGGAAGCAGCGCGTTGGACCGCGCGGCTAGCCGGGCGGGCTGTGGTGTAAGGTACAATACACACATATGAAACCTTCAGAACTTTATTATCAATCATGGAGATAGGTTTTACTTTAAATAAAATCGTTATTGAGGTATCAAGGGCTAATTATTGAGAAAAAGACAGCGCAACACAAGAAGACTCTAACAGTTACAAAATTCTCTCGTTAAAAAAGCTACAGACCTATCTTCGAAATTTCTCCGAAATCTTCTCTGTCAGTAACATGAATATGAAAGCATGATATGCCAATTTTCACCTCCATAATAATAAATCTTCTCCAAGATTTACAGAAAACATATATCATCCTTGAAAAACTCAGCTGCATGTTCCTATGCCTCAAATAAGAATGTCTCAGCGTTGCACAACTGACTGACTAAAAGGTCAGCCACAGATAAAACTTAAGACAGAGTCAAGGATATTACACAATACTCCTGAAGTATTTACAATAGCAAAAAACAAAGGAGGAATTTACAGAACAAAATCAAGGTCATGTCCTTAACTCTATTCTACTTTTCCTGCACGTAAGTTACTGCACTTGCAATGTCATCTACATCTACATCTACATATATACTCCGCTAGCCACCAAGTGGTGTGTGGCGGAGGGCACAATTCGCGCAAAAGTCATATTTCCCCCTCTGTTCCACTCGCGGATCGCGCGAGGGAAAACAATTTTCTGAACGCCTCGGTATGAGCTCTAAGTTCCCTTACCTTTGAATGGTGATCATTGTGTGATGTGAAAGTTGGTGGCAATAATATATGCTCTACATCCTCGGCGAAGATCGGAATTTAGTGAGCAGCCCCTTCCGTTTACCGCGTCGTCTATCTGTAAGTGTGTCCCACTTCAAACTTTCTATCAGATTTGTAACGCTCTCGCGATGGTTAATGTACCAGTCACGAATTTTGTCGCTCTTCTTTGGACCTTCTCAATCTCTTGAACAAGACCCAACTGGTAAGGGTCCCATACGCACGAACAATAATAATAGACGAAGCAACGTCTTGTAAGCAATTTCCTTTGTTGAAGGACTGTATCGCTTCAGGATTCTACCAATAAACCACAATCTAGAGTTCGTCTTGCCCGTTACTTGTGTAATCTGATCATTCCATTTGAGATCATTTTGCCCGCCGGGATGGCCAGCGGTTCTAGGCGCTACAGTCTGGAACCGCGCGACCGCTACGGTCGCAGGTTCGAATCCTGCCTCGGGCATGGATGTGTGTGGTGTACTTAGGTTAGTTAGGTTTAAGTATTTCTAAGTTCTAGGGGACTGATGACCTCAGAAGTTAATTCTCACAGTGCTCAGAGCCATTTGAGCCATTTTTTTCAGATCATTTCGGATAGTCACACCCAGATACTTGTCTGATGTTACCGCTTACAAAGACTGGGCATTTATTTTGTAGTCGTACAATAATGGGGATTTTCGTCTTGTTATACGCAGTAGGTTACACTTACTAATATTGAGAGAAAACTGGCAGTCATTACACCACGCATTTGTTTTCTGCAAATCCTCATTGATTCGTTCACAAATTTCGTGTGATACTACTTTCCTGTAGACTACAGCATCATCGGCAAACAGTCTAATGCCGCTGTCAACACCATCAACAATCTTCATAGCGTTCCATCGTACATCATTCGTTAAATAAAATCTACATCCATATTTGCTTGTATTCGGAAGCATTTTTATTCCATATATCTTTTCTCACTCTCCTCATCATAATCATCCCATTCAAATGCGTTTTTCTGGCCAAGAAATGTATACTAGTGTCAAATATAGTCCTTAATATGGCGAAAAATTTCTGAAAATGTAATTTTGGAACACAGCTTTATTTGATGGTGAAACATTCGATTGTGGAATAACAGGAACAAATGAGAATCGAAATATTTGAGATGTGCTGCTACAGATGAATGTTGAAAATTGAGTGGAGCGATAAGGTAAGGAATGAAGGATTCTCCGCAGAATCGGCGAGTAAGGGAATACGTGGAAAACACTGACCAAAGGCTTACTTACTTACTCACTGGTCATACCGTACTCGAGAGTCCATTACCGCCGCAACGTATTTTCGCCATCTGTCCCTGTCTTGAGCTATTTCCTTCGATTCACCTTCAATACCTAGGCTCCTCAAATCAGCCTTCCCATTGTCCGCCCATCTACGCCTCGGTCTTCCCACATGACGTTTTCCTTCTAGGTGCCCTACCAGTACTCTGCGCGCTGCCTTGCCCTCATCCATTCGAGCTACGTGACCCGCCCATCGCAGCCTACTGATACTGATACTGATATGCTAATAATACGGATTATGTCAGGCCATGAATAGAGTTCCTGAACCTCTTCGCTATGCAGTTTTTGCTACTCTCCGCTAATGTCATTCCTTTTAGCTCCGAAAATTTTGCTCAAAATTTTGTTTTCAAATACTCGAAACAGCTTTTCATTTTGCACAGTGAGAGACCAAGTTTCACACCCATACAGCATAACTTGTAGAATAATAGTTCTGTATATTCTAATCTTTAAATTCCTAGACAATATCCATGATGAAAGTAGTCTATTCAATGAGAAGCAGCACGCATTTCTCGCCCGTAATCTCTTCTTCAGTTCGGATTCAATCTCATTTCTCGAAGTGATGTCCACGCCTAGATACTTAAATGTGTTCACTTTTTCAAACTGCATGTCTCCAACTCTTAACATTTCCTGGTCTACTGCTGTTGGCATTCTAGTAGTAACCAGGTATTTAGTTTTGTCTTCACTTATCCTTAGACCTACATCTTCACTAGCCTTGATTAACGCATTCGCATTTGCTGTTACTGATTCTTTCCATCGTTAATAATGTTTGGATCATCTGCATACCCTAATATCTTAATATTTCCATTTAACTCCACACCCTCTGAATGATCTGCTGCCATTCGTACAATATATTGTAGGACTAAATTAAAAAGTAGCGGAGACAGGGCATCTTCCTGCTTGAGTCCGTTCTTTATTACGTATTCTTCTACCTCCAATTTCCCCACGCGTACTCTACCTCTTGTGTTTTTCAAACTCGCTTCCATAAGTCTAACATACTTATTTGGTATTCCAAGTTCCAAAATAATTCTGTACAATTTTGATTGCAATACTGAATCATATGCTTTCGTAAAATCTATGAAAAGATTATGAACTGTTTAATTTTATTCCCATTTATTTTCCAAAATTTGAAGCAGGGTGAATATTTGGTCTACAGTTGATCTGTTCCTCCGAAAGCCGGCTTGGTAATCCCCCACAATTTCATCTGCATATGGTGTAAGCCTGCTTAGCAGAATATTCGAGACAATTTTGGAACATACCGTTAATAGCGATATCCCTCTATAATTACTACTATCCATTTTGTTACCTTTCTTTAAAACTGGGCTCAGAATCGACTCCTGCCACTCTTCAGGTATCTCTGAGTTCCATACTTTAGTTACCACTTTGTGACCGAAGCCTTAAAAGAATTAAATGCCAAATACACATCGGAAGCACACACGGCAGATTGTTTAGTCCTGATAATTATTTCTGCCCCGATAACGCTTAGTGTTCTGTCTGCTCCTTCACTCTCAACCAAAGCACAGTACAGACGGTAGATGGTGCCCTGAGTGGCACGGAAACTACTACGGCGTTTAACGCATGATACGCACAAACGGTTTGGTTGAAAACCATTAAGCCTTAGCTCCCGAAAGGGTTTGTTTCTAAGTGCACTTTGTAATGACTGAAGCCACATCCACTTTCTTGATGATTGCAGAGTTGGTAACTCATTGACAAAAACAGATACGTACCTCTTAACACAAGCACAAAAGCGAATGTTTGCCATAATTATATCATTTAAATGGAGCGCTAGTAGTAGTAACTACTTTACCAAGAAGAAGAGACGCACACCTCATGTAAACACAAACGTCAAGTTATATCTGTGTGAAATTATATTGTTATTTTATGGTTTATATTTATCGCAGTTATTCAGGAAGCGATAATGGACCAGGATTTATTGCTGGATGTTGTTATGGTCTTATAATCATCTAATAGACCGATCTGATTGCTAATATTAATTAAAATATCGTAAATTTCAACAACCTTTACCTCCATGAATATCGTAGTGATTCCACATTGGGTTAAAAAATTGCTATCGCATTTTATGATCATGACTTGCTCAAATCCTAGAAATCGTCGAGTGTGCGTTTTGGAGTTTAAAGTTAGTAAAGAAAATTATTAACTCTCGTTCCGAGAGCTCCACGCTCGTTTGTAAACGTCATAATATTTTTCGCAAAGCGCACCACGAAATGTAAATGAATGGAGATGTTAAAGAAGAAGCCAGGTGGCAGAGAAGAGGTAATTAACGAGCCAAATCGTAGCTAGAAAATTAAAATACTGGTCCAGCGCATACCTAGAGTCTAATTTTGAAAACTGTTTAGCTGTATTACGTATTTCAGACCATTTCTAAAAGGCTAAAGGAGAAATTGACGGAATCCTATAATCAGCCAGTTTATTTCTGATAGTCTTTGCCAGAGCATTGCAGCCATCTCATTATAACGCGAGATCGAATATAAGCTCTATAAACAGAAGTACCTTTGAAATCCATAAGTACTGGCCCGAATACAATTTAATTAATCCGGCTGATTTCTCTGCACATTCTTTATACTTCGCTCTTCACACGAACTGTAAATAATACAATTTCTCAGTGATGTGTTAATCACAGTGTACCATTGCAACACTACCAGTTCACAATCGAAATAATTGTCAACGAAGGTCAATGGCGTCATATACATATAATGAGATGTACCACGAAAAGCTTGAAGCAACACACCAATGCTGATCCGTCAGGTTATTTGCTCTGCGAAATGGTAATATAGTTTAAGGCCCGAAGACGAAGTCAGATAATGTTTGTAAATAAAAAACCTTTCCTAAGGACCTTATAACGTCCCTACACACTCTTTTCTATTCGTGATTATAGCATCTGCTAATTCTCTTTTATTGTGTCTCGCCTATTAGGCCGTGTGATCTTGCTTGAATATTGGCTGTCTGTTGCGGCATATAACTTGGAACTCGCTACTAGCACTAATAATGTTACACCATGAACACTATGTAAGAGTAACCTGAACGCTGTTACTGATTTTAACCGCGTTTGTACCTGTCTGACTATTAATTAGGCCATCGTATTTTTTTCTCGGAAGTTTAGTGAGAAAACTCTGAGGTCGTTGTGTCCACAAGCAAAGTATACGCTTCACTTCACTGTTACGTATAATTATCGTTCTGCTAATTAATGTTCCCCAAAAAAGGGCAATGGCAGCGCTCACCACTGGATCAGGAATCAATATTAAATCACCTTCTGAACTTTGCTCCTGAATACTAGTAATTATACTTGTTGATACCGGATTCCGCGCTCCGAAGGGATTCATTTTGAAACTGAGTGGTTTTATTGAACTTAAAATATAATAAATTTGTTATTCCTGAAATTAAATTGTAGATTTTTGTACCGGAATGAAACTAACGAGGTCTTAAATCTCTTCCTTTACAAACATTGTGTTACAGCCGTTACAAATACAAAAATAAAGTTAGTAACTGTCATTACTCTGAAGCAACTTTAATCTTGAGACTTTTGGTAATTTATTTAAAACATGCGAAATTTAAGCAAATACCGTATAATGTGATCCATCAAAATTGTGTACATCCACTCTTTTACTGTAATAAACCATACAGCCGTACCATTTACTATTCTTGGATTTCCGCACGGTAAAATGTAACTTCAAGACAGGATTTAGTTAAATTAAAACTAGGTACTTGAAATAAGAAGGTAAACATGTAGTGATTAACTATCAATATACTGAATCAAAAGCACTTTTGATTGCAGATTTTGTTGACGGAAGAATAAGGAAATAATTTATTTGTAACTGGCCTTGTCATAAATAGTGATGTTGAGCACATAATGCAAAAGTACTTCCGCAGATTCTTCATTTCTCTTATTAATCAGGTGGATCAAACAGTGCCATAATGACTAACTTTGGTAAGCATTCTCAGAGTGAGATGGTGTCGTTCTTGCAACACAATATATTGGTCTGGAAAAGTCCTGTATCCGTGGCTACAATGGACTTCAGGCGACTTATTTTTTCATAAGTGCTAATTATTGCCTTCACCCAATTTTGGCCCAAAATATCTTGACGAGCGCACCAACACATGGCCTCAAGGCTTCTCACTACCATTCAGTCCATCTGCTGTATACCTCGGTTACGAAACGGAAACGACAAGGCTCCCCTGCCAACCCTATCTCGATGCCGTCTACTGGGCATCCCATTGCACGTTTTTCCTCACAGAAAATACGCTTCCAAATGGAACGACATAGGGAAAAGCCTGACCGGCATCAGCCTCAATGCCTCTCTCATTTCCGTGACGGAACACTACTCTTTTGCGTAATGACAGAACATAATATCCTCAGGAAGAGCACAGACTTTTATAGATGCGATAGTTTTAAATAGCTAAATATTTAACTATAATATCAAAGCGGAGTTATTAATTTCAATATACTTTTACAAAGGTTTGATATCATTACTTTCCCCGTAATCACCATCAAATAATCTTTAGTAAATACTGTCAGTTATCGATAATACAAAATGTAAACATAAAGGTAATGCCGTTCCGTTACAACCTCACGTTTAGTACTTTACAGTTATACGTTTGCTGCCACGCATGTAACGAAACAAGTCGAGGTACTGTGTACGGTTACGGAAAACTGGGTCGGTGCTTATAGACTGTGTTCTAAATACGCTGCAGCAATACACTCAAACAGATTTTTGAGTGCCACTTATAGGTTGCATTCGAGTAAGATAAACATTTTAAAACCAGAGATTAAGCTGGAATAGAGTTCCCGCCGTAATTTTTGGTTATGAATTGAAGATTAAAACTGAAGCATAAAGATCGGACAATAAGGGAATGTGGTCCGGTTAGCTGAAGAAACCAGTCTCTGCTGACCGCGTCGAAGGGAATATTAGGTAACGACATACTGAAAGAAAGGAACAGAGTACAATATAGGATGAATGGGTAACCTTGCCAGGTGGAATAGTGGAGGTCGCAGAACCTCAAATAGGGCAAAAGACAGGCCGAGTAGAAATCGTACGATAACGAACCATATACTGAATGTGATTAATGAGAGCAGAATTTGAAAGTGCTGAGATGATTTAGGCAAAACGGAAGACAGACATCCAAAACAACCAGGTTTACAAGTAGTGCAAACTGGTAAAGCAGGAATTACTGGAGGGGAAATGTAAAGCTACAGAAACACGCGAAAGATACAAGCTCCCTATACGGAATTAGACCAGTCAGGCGGAAAGCATGGGTAAAACTCTTTAAGACTTTCGAAAATCATTAATAGAGGCGGCAACCGATCGACTAATATGCAGACGGATGAAAAAAAAAGAGAATATGTTAGGTAACAAGTATTTTCGCTCTGGGAAATGGAAAGGCGCGAGAGAGGCAGTTATGTTCCACTTTGTAATGGAAGGCAGACGCAAGAAATATCAATACATCTTTAAACAATTTGAAATTAATATATTAGAATATTTAGAACGTATTTCTCTGTAGTGCAACCTTGTACGGAGCCCTTCGCTAGATATGGAAGATATACAAAGTGGGCTTAGTACCCTCCGAATTTAATAATACACATAAATGACAAAAAAGTGCTTGTATTTATGTATGTGTGTTCTACACTCCCCTTAGGCCACTGGAAAAATTTCAACCAAACTTGGTACAGATATCACTTCCTCTCTGGGAAGAATCACTGTGGGGGTAAGAACACCCACATATCAAACGTATGGAGGTGAAAAAGCAGTGCAGATCATGATGCAAGAATACTCATGCTAAATTCATCCAGGATTTGAGAATTAGAGCACATAGACTCTTACAACACATGTTACACATAATGTCACACCTTCATAAAACATTTTCTCACTGACGACGCCCAAAACATGATGAAAGGAAAAAAGTTTATCGCATTTCCGCTATTCATGCAGTGAAAGTGCCACATTAAGCAAGACATCTTCATTTATTACTTCTTTACTTTATTCGCAACACATTTCAAAGACAGTATCCACATTCACCGCTGAATCTACCTACAAACACATATCATTTTACCACACACGGATTAAAAGACATGACGTCATAAACAATGAGATGAGTGAGAAACTGCCGCAACGTGCGTGAAGATATAATTTATTATTTCGTTACTAACAATTCTATTCACGACACATTTCGCAGATAGTAGGCACATATGTACCTGCAAAATTATATAACTGAATAGCAAATATTTCAGAAGATAAGTTGACATAAGTAATGAGCTGAGGGAAAATGAAACCGCAGGACGAAATTCCCTAGACATTCAATTGAAATGTGTACAGCACGAGTGAAATATATTAAATATCTGTCGGATATAACTGACATGTTTATACACGGATTAATCCATGGATAAAATGTTCATCCTAATCGCTTTACCTATTGCGGCAAAATGTGTTACACATATTAGTTTCACTCTTGAAAGAAATACGAGCACTGTGGGGGTAAGAACCGTTGGCCTCTTATTGACGTGACTGCGATAACGTGGAGAGAAAAGGGAGGATGCAGATATGCACAGACAGCAAGGGGAAAAGAGGAGGTACACGCAGGAGGAGGAGGAGATGGACGGAGGTAGTGGAGGGAGAAATGGATAGAGAAAGGAAAGAGAAGGCGTGTGACAAGGACAGGGGAGGGAAAGACTGGCAAAGAGGTTGGGGGAGAAGATGAACAGAGAGAAGGGAGGACTAACTGGAAAGAGAAAGGAAGAGATGGACTTAGAGAGACGAAAAGAGAAGATGAACACAAATAGGAAAGAGGAGAAGATGAACAGGGAGAGGAGAGTGGAGGATATGGGCAGAGAGAAGGAGATGTGAAGATGGACAGAGAAAGAGGGAAGAGAAGATTCAGAAAGAGATGGGCTAGCAGAAGTGGCAGGAGTGGGTTGATAGAGAGAAGGGAAAAAAGGAGATGGACTGAGAGAGGATCAGGATGAAGAAGAAAGTGGGTAGTGAAGTTGGTGGAGAGGGTAAGTAGGTGGTGGAGATGGGCAAAGAAAAGGGATGGAGGAAATTGTCTAATAGAAGACTGCAATACATACATACTCATAAACACGAGATACTTAGCTGGTAATGTAATAACGTCAAGACCAATAATGCAGGAGTTGAGAGCTTTTAGTCATACTGTACCATTAGTTTAATAGGCCATTCTAGCATATATGGTACGTATAGAAGAGTGGGAAGACCGGTAAAAGCAGAACTTCTTGGAGATTTGGTAGAATGTTGGGACCCCTTATGCTGAAATGAAACTGCCACTTATCTCAGAAGCAACGTCTGTAGCATGTATATATTTAGAGAAAGAGTTTCACACTGTTGATTGGAATGCGGACATCGAAAATATGAAGGTAGCAAAAGTTTATTCACAGGTTGTAAAGGAACTAGTTGTAAGAGTTGAAAGACATGAAAGGAAGGCAGTAGTTGAGAAGTAATAAGGCGTAGTATTGAATCTGTATACTGAGAAAACTGTAAGGGATTCCAAGGGGATATTTGGAAAGGGAACTGGAGTTCTGGGTGTGGGTATACTAAATTTAAGGATTGCCATCTACATTTTAAGTGTCAGGGACGGCAAGTGATCTCGGACATTATACACTCCTGGAAATGGAAAACAGAACACATTGACACCGGTGTGTCAGACCCACCATACTTGCTCCGGACACTGCGAGAGGGCTGTACAAGCAATGATCACACGCACGGCACAGCGGACACACCAGGAACCGCGGTGTTGGCCGTCGAATGGCGCTCGCTGCGCAGCATTTGTGCACCGCCGCCGTCAGTGTCAGCCAGTTTGCCGTGGCATACGGAGCTTCATCGCAGTCTTTAACACTGGTAGCATGCCGCGACAGCGTGGACGTGAACCGTATGCGCAGTTGACGGACTTTGAGCGAGGGCGTATAGTGGGCATGCGGGAGGCCGGGTGGACGTACCGCCGAATTGCTCAACACGTGGGGCGTGAGGTCTCCACAGTACATCGATGTTGTCGCCAGTGGTCGGCGAAAGGTGCACGTGCCCGTCAACCTGGGATCGGACCGCAGCGACGCACGGATGCACGCCAAGACCGTAGGATCCTACGCAGTGCCGTAGGGGACCGCACCGCCACTTCCCAGCAAATTAGGGACACTGTTGCTCCTGGGGTATCGGCGAGGACCATTCGCAACCGTCTCCATGAAGCTGGGCCATGGTCCCGCACACCGTTAGGCCGTCTTCCGCACACGCCCCAACATCGTGCAGCCCGCCTCCAGTGGTGTCGCGACAGGCGTGAATGGAGGGACGAATGGAGACGTGTCGTCTTCAGCGATGAGAGTCGCTTCTGCCTTGGTGCCAATGATGGTCGTATGCGTGTTTGGCGCCGTGCAGGTGAGCGCCACAATCAGGACTGCATACGACCGAGGCACACAGGGCCAACACCCGCCATCATGGTGTGGGGACTGATCTCCTACACTGGCCGTACACCACTGGTGATCGTCGAGGGGACACTGAATAGTGCACGGTACATCCAAACTGTCATCGAACCCATCGTTCTACCATTCCTGGACCGGCAAGGGAACTTGCTGTTCCAACAGGACAATGCACGTCCGCATGTATCCCGTGCCACCCAACGTGCTCTAGAAGGTGTAAGTCAACTACCCTGGCCAGCAAGATCTCCGGATCTGTCCCCCAATGAGCATGTTTGGGACTGGATGAAGCGTCGTCTCACGCGGTCTGCACGTCCAGCACGAACGCTGGTCCAACTGAGGCGCCAGGTGGAAATGGCATGGCAAGCTGTTCCACAGGACTACATCCAGCATCTCTACGATCGTCTCCATGGGAGAATAGTAGCCTGCATTGATGCGAAAGGTGGATATACACTGTACTAGTGCCGGCATTGTGCATGCTCTGTTGCCTGTGTCTATGTGCCTGTGGTTCTGTCAGTGTGATCATGTGATGTATCTGGCCCCAGGAATGTGTCAATAAAGTTTCCCCTTCCTGGGACATTGAATTCACGGTGTTCTTATTTCAATTTCCAGGAGTGTATGAAGAGAGTTGGTAGTGACTTGAAGAGAGGCTATAAGATATTAATCAACAAAAGGGAAATATCATTATCGCAGTGTAGTCGACCTAAATAACGGAAACCTGAAGAATTAAATTACAAAATTAGAAATTACAAGTAGCAGATGAGTTCTGGTACATGGACCGTAAAGTAACTAATAACACCAACATAAGAGGAAGAATTAACTACAGATTCGCAACAGCATGATAAGCCTCACTGAATAGGAGCATTTGTCAACTGTACAATTTAAGTGGTAGAAGAAGAAAAGCCAGTCATATTGAAGACATAGGGCATCTTGTATCAGAATGACAATCTGACAGAGTTTTAGAAAACTTAAGATCAGTGAGGCTGAAAGCATAGATACAACTCTTTAAGATTTTCGAAAATCATTAAGCGATGCGTCAACCGATCGATTAATATGCAGAAAAAAGGGAAAAAAATGGGAATATGTTAGGTGAGAAGAATTTTGTCTCTGAGAAATGGAAAGGCCCCAGAGAAGCAGCTATGTTCCGTTTTGTAATGGGACTGAGACACAAGAATTATCCAGAAATCTTCAAACAATTTGAAATTAATATACTAGAAAGTCTGTTTGGAAGGTATTCCTCGGTAGTACAACCCTGAATGGAAGTTAACTGTGGACGACAAGCAGTACATACATCTAGGTAATAGACACCTATGCAATCTGATACTATAAAAGAATATTGAATAATAGTTGGTTGTGTTGGGCAGCTATTGAAATGATACTGTATCTAATTGCTGAGTCAAATGAATTAATGGACAACTTTACTGAAATACGAGACAGGTTCTCAGAACACTTCGTCAAGTGTGAAGGAATCGTCAGTTTAATAACGACACAGGTCTCAAGTGTAATAATTGTAGAAAGAGACAAAGACTTGTACATCGTAAGAGACTTGAACTGGACGAAGGTGGTAATAGCTATTCAGAGAACACAAGAGGCTTTCGCAGGATGGAATAGCGTTGAGAGTTTCATCAAACAGTCTACATATCGATTACCACTCAACAACAGTAGCAACACATGGAGCTCCTGGAGTGAACATATGTGACTCTGTGAATTAAAATTATGAGTCTTTAGTACAATTCTTATACATCTTGATTTTTGACTTAATCTGTAGTCTTAAATTTTTAATTCTACAGATTTTTCATCGAATGTATCAGTTTATTTTGTTGGCGTTAACATCGTAGATGGCGGATACAAGGGACACTCCATTTCACATTTGTTACAGGTTCTTCGGTTTTTGACGTTTCTCGGCGTTAATCGTAAACTTCGAGATATAGCATGTTGATGTATCCTCTACGGTTACTCTTAGCAGTGAAGAAGATGACATAATGAGCTGCTGTCGAAAGCTGAACAGTTTTAGTCGGGATGTTTGTAGTGTAAATCAGCGACGAATGTCTCTGGATAGAGGGACCAATGTGCACCATGTCACTCTGTAAACAGACATTCCATGTGGAGGCTCTTCTCGGTCCTCACCTACGTCGAGTGCGAGGAGCCGTTTCATATGAAAAAAGCAGTCATTTGTGAAACATGCGGAGACTGTAAGCAGGTAGGGAGGAGGAGGAGGAGATTAGTGTTTAACGTCCCGTCGACAACGAGGTCATTAGAGACGGAGCGCAAGCTCGGTTGAGGGAAGGATGGGGAAGGAAATCGGCCGTGCCCTTTCAAAGGAACCATCCCGGCATTTGCCTGAAGCGATTTAGGGAAATCACGGAAAACCTAAATCAGGATGGCCGGAGACGGGATTGAACCGTCGTCCTCCCGAATGCGAGTCCAGTGTGCTAACCACTGCGCCACCTCGCTCGGTAAGCAGGTAGGGAATTATTCGCTGACTGAAAATAAAATTTTCGCTGAGAAAAGTGTTCATCTAGATGAGTAGACACGCGCTATCCACAATGTAAATATGACAAAAAAAAAAGAAAGAAAGAAAGAAACTCGCTCTTACAAAAGCCGGTGATACGCTACGAAAGCTGTAGCGTGACTACTTAATAGTATTCCCTTAGCAAAACATTTAGCAGATTCAGCATTTACCACTTTAAGTTTTGTGTTTCGTGTAAAACGTGGCACACGTATTGCTGTAAAACCAAAAAAGGGAAGCAACCAGAAGACATGGTCGGACATCAATGTAACTTACTACACATACACGTGGAGATATGAATGATCAGAGTTCCAACTGTCTACGACAGTAGAATGGCCACCAAAGTGCATTAGCATTGTTCGGTTTTAGTAATGTTACCATGCTTAGTACAGTCTACAAGGGACGTGAAGAGCATGAAATGTCGAATGATCACTGTGAAGGACACGCAAATTCCACGAGACTCATGAGAGAGCAGCACCTTGCAGAGTTTCAAAGTGACCCCATTGCGTGTCTCCATTTGGTCAGCAGGTCGAATCACTTATTATCTCTAGTTTGTCAAAAACCGACGTTTTGAGAACCATGGCTATAATACTATAAGGTTTGTAACTGAAACAGGAATCAGCAACACGTATGGTTTAACAAGGTATATTTGAATCGAACCATAACCGTTTCCGTACTTTTTCTTTTTACAAACCCATCTTCAGATGGTTGTTACTCGTTTTGTTTTGTTTTTTTGCTGGGGTCTCGTTTTGTATCCGTTAGAGGTTTGCTGCAGTAGAACAGGCGGAAAGCTTTTTGTTCTCTTTCGGTCTATCCTAGCGTAGAAAATCAATAACGGATACAAAACGAGGCCCCAACGACAAAACCAACGAAACGAGTAACAACCATCTGAGGAAGGATTTTCACCAAAACATCCGAAACCAGTCATACGAGGGAGTACCCAAATAAACCGGAATTATTTTTTAAAAGCTATACATTTTGAAACTGTTTGCAAAATAACCTTATCACCGGGAAAATACTCTTCGTTACAACTAATACATTTGTCACACCGGTGCTTCTACTGTTCGAAACATTTTTTGTAGTCATCTTTAGAGACTGATGACCATAAATGATAAGTCCCATAGGGCTCAGAGCCATCATCTTTAGAAATGGCTCACAGCTCTTCCTTCGTTTTGTTCTTACTTCTTCAATGTTATCAAATCGGTGTCCTTTCATGCCCCTTTTCGTGAGTGGAAAGAAAAAGCGGCACGGAGTCACGTCCGGCGAACAAGGTGCTTGGAGCAGCGGAACAATGCCGTTTTTAGCCAAAAGCTGTCTAACATGAATACGTTTTGGTACATTTGCGTTGGCAGCAGCCCTCTTCATTCCCAAATCTTCCATTGAAATTCGCTGAACCGAATTCCAAGACAAACCACTACTCTCTGACAGTTACTCAATTGTCTGTCGACGGTCTGTGAGCACAAGCTCTCAATATATTCGTCGATTCGAGCAGCTGATGGGCGTCCAGAATGAGGTTTTTCATCAATCGACATGTCGCTATTTTTAAACTGGGCAAACCACTCGTATGCTTCCAACATTAAAACAGCTTCAGCAGCATTTTTACCCAGTAAAAAACAAAATTTCACAGCTGCACGCTATTCACTTAAACTTGCGGTCAGAAAATACCATCACTGCTGATGAACAGAAGAAGCCAAGTCCACAACACAGGCGGCGCTGAACTGGTAATGAGTTGCGCTCTAGCGGCAGATATGTGTACTAACAAGCTCCGCCCACGGTAGTGTTACCTCATTCTGTTTTTGGGTTACTTCCTCCTGGTTTGATCCAAATGAACTTTGTTAAAGCATACTTGTTGCTTGTTGCTGTTTCACTTGTAGACATAATCTCGATTTGTGCGGCATTTGAATGCGGAGATGCATATTTGTGTTGAAGGTTACGATCGATCACATCAGACAATCATAAGGGAGGTCTTCACATCTGCGCCTGCCATCCGAGATCAAGTAAAGGACTACTTGCAACGTTTTGTCTCATTCCGCCATCTGATCCGAGGCTAGGTTAACACCACATGACAAACTGTTGCGTATGGAGTTGTGGCGTGACCAGGAATCATGGACTGCTGGTGTATGGCGTCGTATCTTGTCCAGCGATTAATCAGAGTCCTGCACAATCCCAGGAGGATACTTCCATCGAGTATGGGGATGACCTTTCAAGAGGCCTCATTATTGTAAGGTTTTCGAAATGCACAGTGATTATACTCCTGTCGTTATGGTGTGGAAAGACATCGAGTATGACTTCCGACCATGGCTGGTGGTGACTGAGGGAATTCTAAGGACACAATAACATGTTGCGGACATCCAGACCCCTCATGGTGCCATCTTTCAGCTCGACAATGCACTTCCACACATGTCATGTGTCTCTGTGAAGTTTCCAATTGATATTGAGCTACTCCCATTGCCAGCAAGAACCACAGAAATTTCCCAGATACAACATTTGTGGGACCAGCTCTGACATCACATACGTCCCATTGCAAGTATCGAGGATATCAAAGACCAGCTACAACTGGTGCGGGTCAGCTTTCTCAGGAGAATATACAGAAGTTTTATGAATGAATCAGTGTATCCACGGACGTCTGTGAAGATGCAACGCTATATAGATATCTGGATTCATACTGCCAATTTATTTGTGAATTTGGCTCGATATCGTAATCACTCAAATAACATCACATGTCCTCCCAACCAGTGAACTTTCACATCGGTTATTCCTGGCCGTCGGGGCGCTTCACTTCGTTTGTCATGTTGTGTATTCCACAAAACTCTTCGTTAGTGGACAGTCACAGGGTTATTTGGTAAGCGTGATAGTGCTACGGAGATGTTTAGCAAACTCAACTGGCAGACTCTGCAAGAGAGGCGCTCTTCATCGCGGTGTAGCTTGCTCGCCAGGTTTCGAGAGGGTGCGTTTCTGGATGAGGTATCGAATATATTGCTTCCCCCTACTTATACCTCCCGAGGAGATCACGAATGTAAAATTTGAGAGATTCGAGCGCGCAACCGTTATTCCCGCGAACCATATGCGACTGAAACAGGAGAGGAAGGTAATGACAGTGGCACTTAAGGTGCCCTCCGTCACACACCGTTGGGTGGCTTGCGGAGTATAAATGTAGATGTAGATTCTTTACTAGTAATGTTTCGCATGGCAGCCACTGACCTCATTTTCGCGATGAATTACTCGATGAGTATTCCACTGCACAGCAATAGGACCGTTTCAGCGTAAATCGTTTATCTCTATTTCGATGTTTCGTATGTATTCATTACTAAGTCATGGAAACAGAGTACAGCCTAAAAATTTTATTACTCTCTGTACCCTATACATTCATTCATTTATTTAACGTTGTTATTTATTTCTGCTACATGTTGGTTGTTAACCTGAAAGCATCAGCGTGATATGGATTACTGGTTTCGAGCACAATTCTTTCAGTTTATCACTAAATAGCATAATTCAGCAACCGTAGCCCAAACGAACTGTGTTCTTCCGAGTTTCTCCCATACAAAAGAGAAAACTAAAGTTATTGTCAACGCTACTTTTCCTTTGTCTTGACATGGTTCTATTAACAAATTCCAGGCTAGCGTTTGGAGGAAACTTAGTGAGGAAATTGTAGGAGACAAGAAATTGTATTGTTAACACCCTCATTTCCATAAACGAAAACTAAATTATCCACAGATGCGAGAATGCATTATAAACCTCTAGATGTATGGGGAGACACAATTAGAGAAACAGAGTAAAATGACTTTCGCAGTTAAAGAAAGTAAACAAGAACTGGATCATACAAGAATATCAACGTTTGCACGCAATTACATTAAAATCTGAAAGCGTATATCATATACGACAGTCTACAGTAGAATACATTAGAGATAATTTACGAGTCAAACAAGAAGTTGGTGAGAGCCATGAATTGAGATGTAGGTGGGAGGAGGCGTGTAGGAGCCCAGTTGTGTAGCAAAATGGTGAGTGTGAGGCTTGGTTGGGCGTGGAAGATTAAGGTATGTTACATCTCAGAGTGCAGACAGACACCAGGAATGATCGCGTCATCTGGGTGCGGAATGGGGCTTAACGTCCATTGAGAATGTACGTGGAGCGTTTGGTGATGTGAACATGGTGGGATGTGGCGATGCAGGTGCACCAGTAGGCCTGGATTCCAGGAGTTCGAGGATACATTGTGCACTGATTTTTGAAGAAGATTTAGAACAGCTGTAGGTATTAGAGAACTTGTAAATCCACCAACTGTTATAGGTACATGTATAAGATCATTGTAGGTGCAACTTGTAATAGCTTAATAGAAAAAATATTAACTTATTATTACTATCCCCAGTTTTTAAATGTATTTAATTTTTCCAGTAACTGATGATCGTACATTTAGTTTGATTTTCACGCTCCATTTGTCCTTACCTGTTCATAAATCCATCTCCAAATGTCCATCAAAGTTGCAGCCTTTTCATTGAAACTTATTGCAGATTAAAACCATGCAGAAGAACAGTACACGACCATTAGTATCTGCTTCCACATGCACAGTCATCACCACCTTTTCTTTTCCCCCCAGTGGTACCCATTCTCTGTTCCACTCTTTTTCCTATGTAGATTACTGTATGACTTCTTCTTCGTTCGGTTCGACTGTTATTAAATATGATGACTTTTCCATGAAGATGGTCGATTTAAAAAATTATATGAAACCATCTGCAAGTGGAGTAATAGTTAAAAGTAGTTATCTAGCACAACTTGGTGATAGTAAAATGACTAACAACGTTAATACATCAATAACGAAACTAGCCGCATCCATTTCCTAGCTGATGACTTCACATGTTATCCTTTCCCTTCCAGATATCACTGCAGGCCATCTCCAAATGTCCATAAAAGTTGAAGCCGGTTCATTGAAACTTCCTGCAGATTAAAACTATGCACAAGATCAGGACACTGCACTGTGATCTTTCCCCTTCGCACGGAAGTGCTCTGCTGACTCAGTGCTCTCCTTTTGCCAGTACCTAATCTTCCACGTTGCAGACTGCACACTACTCCTGCATATCTTAAGTGACTACTGTTCCTGGAAGGAAGGATATTCTAGAGACAAGGCTTAGCTAAAATCAGGGGGATAGTTTATAGAATTCGTTGTCAAACTGCAGCAACATGCGCAGTTGGGATACTCACGTACTCGTTTCTTTAAATTTTCAAGAGTTTTCTCAACATACACTACTGGCCATTAAAATTGTTACACCACGAAGATGGTGTGCTACAGACGCGAAATTTAGCCGACAGGAAGAAGATGCAGGGATATGCAAATGATTGAGTTTTCTGAGCATTGACACAAGGTTGGCGCCGGTGGCGACACCTACAATGTGCTGACATGAGGGAAGTTTCGAACCGATTTCTCATACACAAACAGCAGTTGCCTGGCGTTGCCTGGTGAAACGTTGTTGTTATGCCTCGTGTAAGGAGGAGGAATGCGTACCATAACGTTTCGGACTTTGATGAATGTCGGATTGTAGCCTATCGCGAGTGCGGTTTTTCGTATCGCTACCTTGCTGCTCGCGTTGGTCTAGATCCAATGACTGTATGCAGAATATGGATTAGATCGGTTCAGGAGGGTAATACGGAACGCCGTGCTGGATCGCAATGGCCTCCTATCACTAGCAGTCCAGATAACGGGTATCTTATCCGCATGGCTGTCACGAATCGTGCTGCTACGTCTCGTTGCATGAGTCAACATAATGGGGACGTTTGCAAGACAACCATCTGCTCGAACAGTTTGCAGCAACATGGACTATCAGCTCGGGGACCATGACTGCGGTTACCCTTGACGCTGCATCATAGACAGGAGCGCCTGCGACAGTGTACTCAACGACGAACTTTGTTGTTGTGGTTATGCTCTTCAGTCCTGAGACTGGTTTGATGCAGCTCTCCATGCTACTGTATCCTGTGCAAGCTTCTTCATCTCCCAGCACTTACTGCAGCCTACATTCTTCTGAATCTGCTTAGTGTATTCAACTCTTGGTCTCCCTCTACGATTTTTACCCTCCACGCTGCCAACCAATACTACATTGGTAATCCCTCGATGTCTCAGAACATGTCCTACCAACCGATCCCTTCTTCTAGTCAAGTTGTGCCACAAGCTCCTCTTCTCCCCAATTCTGTTCAATACCTCCTCATTAGTTATTTGATCTACCCGTCTAATCTTCAGCATTCTTCTGTAGCACCACATTTCGAAAGCTTCTATTCTCTTCTTGTCTAAGCTATTTATCCTCCACGTTTCACTTCCATACATTGCTACACTCCATACATATACTTTCAGGAACGACGTTCTACATTCAAATCTTTACACGATGTTAACAAATTTTTCTTCTTCTGAAACGCTTTCCTTGCCATTGCCATTCTACATTTTATATCCTCTCTACTTCGACCATCATCAGTTATTTTTCTCCCCAAATAGCAAAACTCCTTTACTACTTTAAGTGTCTCATTTCCTAATTTAATTCCCTCAGCATCACCCGATTTAATGAGACTACATTCCATTATCCTCGATTTGCTTTTGTTGGTGTTCATCTTATACCCTCTTTAAAAAGACACTGTCCATTCCGTTCAGCTGTTCTTCCAAGTCTTTGCTGTGTCTGACAGAATTACAATGTCATCGGTGAACCTCAAAGTTTTTATTTGTTCTCCATGGATTTTAATACCTACTCCGAACTTTTCTTTTGTTTCCTTTATTGTTTGCTCAATATACAGATTGAATAACATCGGGGATAGGCTACAAACCTGTCTCACTCCCTTCCCAGCCACTGCTTCCCTTTCATACCCCTCGACTCTTATAACTGCCATCTACTTTCTGTACAAATTGTAAATAGCCTTTCGCTCCCGGTATTTTACCCCTGCCACCTTCAGAATTTGAAGGAGAGTATTCCAATGAACATTGTCAGAAGCTTTCTCTAAGTCTACAAATGCTAGAAAAGTAGGTTTGCCTTTCCTTAATCTTTCTTCTAAGATAAATCGTAGGGTCAGCATTGCCTCACGTGTTCCAACATTTCTACGGAATCCAATATGATCTTCCCCGAGGTCGGCTTCCATGAGTTTTTCCATTCGTCTGTAAAGAATTCACAGTAGAATTTTGTAACTCTGACTTATTACGTGATAGTTCGGTATTTTTCACATCTGTCAACGCCTGCTTTCTTTGGGATTGGAATTATTATATTCTTTTTGATGTCGGAGGGTATTTCGCCTGTCTCATACATCTTTGTCAGGACTGGCTCTCACAAGACTATCAGTAGTTCTAATGGAATGTTGTCTACTCCGGAGGCCTTGTTTCGACTCAGGTCTTTCAGTGCTCTGTCAAACTCTTCACGCAGTATCGTATCTCCCATTTCATCTTCATCTACATACTCTTCCATTTCCATAATTATGTCCTCAAGTACATCGCCCTTGTATAGACCCTCTGTATACTCCTTCCACCTTTCTGCTTTCCCTTCTTTGCTTAGAACTGGGTTTCCATCAAAGCTTTTGATATTTATGCAAGAGGTCCTCCTTTCTCCTAAGGTCTGTCTCTTATTTTCCTGGAGGCAGTATCTATCTTTCCCCTAGTGAGATAAGCCTCTACATCCTTACATTTGTCCTCTAGCCATCCCTGCTTAGCCATTTTGCATTCCTGTCGATATCATTTTTGAGACATTTGTATTCCTTTTTGCCTGCTTCATTTACTGCATTTTTATATTTTCTCCTTTCACCACTTAAATTCAATATTTCTTCTGTTACCCGAGGGTTTCTACGAGCCCTCGTCTTTTTACCCATTTGATCCCCTGCTGCCTTCACTACTTCATCCCTCAAAGCTACCCATTCATCTTCTAATGTATTTCTTTCTCCCATTCCTGTCAATCGTTCCCTTATGCTCTTCCTGGAACTCTGTACAACCTCTGGTTCTTTGAGGTTATCCAAGTCCCATCTCCTTAAATTTAGTTTTTCAGTCTTAATCTACAGTTCATAACCAATAGATGTGGTCAGAGTGCACACATGCCCCTGGAAATGTCTTACAATTTAAAACCTGGTTCCTAAATCTCTGTCTTACCATTATATAATCTATCTGGTACCATCTAGTATCTCCAGAGTTCTTCCATGTATACAACCTTCTTTCATTATTCTTGAACCTAGTGTTAGCTATGATTAAGTTACTCTCTGCGCAAAATTCTACCATGCGGCTGCCTCTTTCGTTTCTTAGCCCCAATACATATTCACCTACTATGTTTCCTTCTCTCCCTTTTCCGACTCTAGAATTCGAGTCACCCATGACTTTTAAACTTTCGTCTCCCTTCACTACCTGAATAATTTCTTTTATCTCCTCATACATATCATCAATTTCTTCATCATCTGCAGAGCTAGTTGGCATATAAACTAGTACTACTGCAGTAGACGTGGGCTTCGTGTCTATCTTGGCCACAATAATGCGTTCACTATGCTGTTTGTAGTAGCTTACCCGTATTCCTATTTCTTATTTATCATTAATAAACCTACTCCTGCATTACCCTTATTGGTTTTGTATTTATAACTGTGTATTCACCTGACCAAAAGTCTTGTTCCTCCTGCCACCTAACATCACTAATTCCCACTATATCTAACTTTAACCTATCCATTTCCCTTTTTAAATTTTCTAACCTACCTGTCCGATTAAGGGATCTGACATTCCACGCTCCGTAGAACGCCAGTATTCTTTCTCCTGACAACGACGCCCTATTGAGTAGTCCCCGCCCGGAGATCCGAATGGGGGACAATTTTGCCTCCGGAATATTATACCCAACAAGACGCCATCATCATTTAATCATACATTAAAGCTGCATGCCCTCGGGAAGAATTACGGCTGTAGTTTCCCCTTGCTTTCAGCCGTTCGCAGTACCAGAACAGCAAAGCTATTTTGGTTAGTGTTACAAGACCAGATTAGTCAATCATCCAGACTGTTGCCCCTGCAACTACTGAGGAGGCTGCTGCCCCTCTTCAGGAACCACACGTTTGTCTGGTCGCTCAACAGATACCCCTCTGTTGTGGTTGCACCTACGGTACGGCTATCTGTATCGTTGATGCATGTAAGCCTCCACACCAACGGCAAGGTCCATGGTTCATGGGGGTTGCACGAAGGGCAAAACGTCATTTTTACGGATGTATGCAGATTCTGCTTACAGCAGCATGATGGTCGCATCCGTGTTTGGCGACATCGCAGTGGACGCACATTGGAAGCGTGTATTCACCATCGTCATACTGGCGAAGCACTCTGCGTGATGGTAAGGGGTGCCATTGGTTACACGTCTCGGTCACCTCTTGTTCGCAATGACTGCACTTTGAACAGTGTACGTTACATTTCAGATGTGTTACGATCCGTGGCTCTACCCTTAATTCGATCCATGCGAAACCGTACATTTCAGAAGGGTAATGCAGAACGGCATGTTGCAGTTCCTGAACGGGTCTTTCTGGATACAGAATATGTTCGACTGCTACCCTGGCCAGCACATTCTCCAGATCTCTCACCAACTGAAAACGTCTGGTCAGTGGTGGCCGAGAAACTGGCTCCTCACAATACGTCAGTACCTACTCTTTATGAACTGTGGTATCGCGTTGAAGCTGTATGAGCAGCTGTACCTGTACACGCCATCCAAACTCTGTTCGACTCAATGCCCAGGCGTATAAATGCCGTTATTACGGCCGGAGGTGGTTGTTCTGGGTACTGATTTCTAAGGATCTAGGCACCCAAACTGCGTGAAAATGTAATCACATATCAGTTCCAGTGAACACCCATTTATCATCTGCATTTCTTCTTGGTGCCGGAATTTTAATGTCCAGTACTGTATATTTCATGAAGCATATTTGACAGGGTGCATCCCTGACGTAAGTCCTTTGTAAGTTAAAATCCAAAAGAGTTAAAGTTTTTTTTCTTGTTATAGAGTTTTAATACAGATATTGAATTGCTTTTATTGTGACATTATTAATATCAAATAACCTTAAAGCCTACCTGAAACTGCATCTTACGATATATTTGAATCGCAAATAGATAGTTGCTATCCACAGAAGCCGCCCTTTGATGGCCGTTTTGTGTCCGCCAGTTCCCCGGGTTGAGATAGTGGACGAGCGGGGCGACCCGGCGGTGCAGGACCGCTTCTACAAGGAGGGCAGCACCATCGAGCTGAAGTGCGTGGTGAGCCAGGCGCCGGCGGCGCAGCAGCACGCGGGCTACATCACCTGGCGGCATGGCGCGCGCCTCCTCAACTACGACACGTCCCGCGGCGGCATCAGGTGAGCAGCGGCGTCGCCGGCGTAGTGAGCATGAGCGCCGCATTAGCCGACCACGGAGCGCTCCGGTGTGCGCGTCGGAGAGCAGATAACAAGCTTCACACATACTCCGCACGGCGAGAGACGAGTTCTGACAGCTGAAATGCACTTGGCGCACGTGCTTCGCGCCCCCACGACTGGCCATTCGGATCATGAGATTTTGTTCATGTTAACGTGACGACGTCCCAGTGTTGCCGCACTGCTGGGTGGTGCTGAGTGCTTCGTTCAAGTTTGAGTGTGTATGTTTGAATCCCATTAATTCTCTGAGTTTATTGCTACGCTGAAATCTCAAGCACACGAATTTATATACAGACTGCGTGTTTACTTTGTAAATGAAAGGGACAATGCGGGGCCTCTTGATACAAGTGAATAAAGTGATTCACAGGGTGGCTTCATCACAACTGTGAGTGTGCCAACGGGTAATAGAGGACGATTAGTTATTATTCGTGCCAGCTCTAGGAATGGTTTTGTGCCCAGTGCTATGATGATGTTTCAGACAAAAAAGTCTATTACCATTAGAAAATGAATCCAGATAAATTTAAACGCTTTTTCTTTAATTATTTGCTACCAAATGTCAGCTCTCGTAATTGTTTCATAATACACAATGTACCGTACTATGTTGTATAGTTAAATAAGCACCAACGGTTGCCACACGGAGAGACGAAACAGTGAGCTGGTCGAAAACTATTAAAATAAATTTTAACAGAATAGGCAAAAAGCAGAATTTCTGGAATTAGTGGAACACAACAAGCCACAGAAGATGCAGTATGTAAGAGAACCACATCCACGAAATCATAAGTGTTCCACAATAACATTTCCATTAGAATGCCGTTAAACTCGTCCAGGGCAGCGGGCTTGCCGCAGAGGTTACACCGGTTCCCGTGAGATCACCGAAGTTAAGCGTTGTTGGGCGTGGCCGGCACTTGGGTGGTTGACCGTCTAGCCGCCATGCACTGTTGCAATTTTTCGGGGTGTACTCAGTCTCGTGATGCCAATTGAGGAGCTACTACACCGATTAGTAGCGGCTTCGGTCAAGAATACCATCATAGCGACCAGGAGAGCGGTGTGCTGACCCCACGACCCTACTATCCGCATCCTCCTCTGAGGATGACACGGCGGTCGGATGGTCCTGGTAGGCCACTCGTGGCCTGAAGACGGAATGCTTAAACTTGTCCAGGGTTAGAAAAAAGCAGATGCCACAGAATAAAATAAATCATTTACAATGACAGACAGACTGGTGAATAAGGATGGCACATGAATAGCATCACTAAATTGGAAGTGCCATAGGTTGTAAGAAAATACCAGTTCGAACGTAGAAAAAGGCGTAAGACAGTAATCCATACAAAATATTGTAATTTCTCTATCAGACGATGAGGACAGCAACAGCAAAGATACATAAGTGTATGTAGTCGTTACGAGAGCTAATCGGTCAGATGATGGTGGTCTTGGGTTTTATATTTCCCACATGAAAAATAAAGGTAAGATGTATAGACTCGATATTTTATTCCTACACTGTTTGTGCATTATGCTGTACCATGTCAATGCCAAAGATTTTCTGTGTGTGTTTAAGGAGGCAAACACTGCTATAGTACGAGAAAAAAAGCATTGGATCAAGGAACATGTGACGCAGTAGAATGCTGCCAACCAGAACGCTACAATGAATCGTACAGCATTTTTAGTCTGTAGACATGGCTGCTGTGTGTGTCGAAGGGTGGGAGGGTAAGGTTTGTCACTTTCTCCCCACCCTGCTTTTCCCCAGTTCAATGCACTGCCATCTGCGTTGCTAGCCATCAGATCTATTCTCTCACCTTACGCAAACTGCCAAATGTGAGTTATGACAGTGCTCGGCGCTAATGACCAGATGGCGTTAATGACCATCTCGAATGAGTCCAGTTGCACTTAGGTGGCGGTTTCGTGTGTGCAGGCATCATATGTTTGCTCTGGGCTCACACCACATGGATCACCTCAGAGAGACTCGTTGTCGTCACAGTTTGCCAATAATTTCCTCTTCACCTCAAGCATAACATGTCGTTATGCTTGTCATATTCTTAATGGTTTGCTGTGCTGTTTTGAAAAATGAAAATTTTTGGAGGATGACATCTCACAAACTATTCATAATAGTCACAATTTTTATCTATGTTACAATAAATCAACTTTCTGCTTTTTAGTTGTACAATTAACTCTCATTTATATTCGAATTTCAATCAAATTTACTTGTAATTCCAGTTTACTTACATTTAGTTTTACAAAGGAGTATGTTTCTTCGGTTTTTCTCTGCAATTATTATATAATTCAGAAAGTTAAAATGATGTCACTATAGCGTCTAGTACTGCCTGAACACAATAAAAATTCGTCATTTGATGTAAATATACCGTTTATCACTTGCTATAAGTGTTTGGTGTATTGGGTCCCACAAACACAGTCCAAACATTCTTGAAACAATTTATAGCACGAGTATTCTGGCGTTAATACAACTATAACCTGCTTCAGTGCTAAATAAGAATGCAGTCTTTCTCCCACACAGTTGAATCCATATGTCGAAGTAGCAGTTATGGAAATAAAGAATATTAGTGGTTGACTGTAAGTAATAAAGAATTATAGCACTTACTGAAAGGAATAAACAGTTCACTCAGCAAATAATATGAACTGAGAATAAACTAGTGAAAGACAATAGTAATAAGGAGTAGCAGAAATGAGGCAAGTGCATAACTGCCCATTAAGATTCAAGTCCAAGAAGTAGATGAAATGAAATCGTTCTACTCCCTTTGATGCAAAATGACACATAGCACTTGAAGCAAGGAGGACATAAAAAGCAGTCTAGCTTGGGGAGGAAGGCATTTATGGCCAAAAGTACTATTACTGAAAATTGGTCTTGAATTGAGGAACAAATATTAGAGAATATGTGTTTGGAGTACAGCACTGTATGGAAGATAATCATGGGCTATGAAAAAAGCAAAAAAAAGAGAATCGAAACATTTCAGATATAGTGCTATATATGGATGCAGAAAATTGGGTGGTTAGACAAGATGTGAAATGAAGAAGAAACGGCAAAGGGAGAAATATGTGGAAATCTGACAGAAAGAAGGAACAGGGTGACAGGAAGAAATAACTCTTTTGGTATTATTGGCAGCTGTAGAGGGTAACACAAGTTGATGAATACAGAAACTGCAGTATATCCGACAAATATATCATCATGTAAGATGCAAGTGCTATTCTGATGTAGCCGGCCGGAGTGGCCGAGCGGTTAAAGGCGCTACAGTCTGGAACCGCACGACCGCTACAGTCGCAGGTTCGAATCCTGCCTCGGGCATGGATGTGCGTGATGTCCTTAGGTTAGTTAGGTTTAAGTATTTCTAAGTTCTAGGGGACTTATGACCACAGCAGTAGAGTCCCATAGTGCTCAGAGCCATTTGAACCATATTCTGATGTAAAGAACTTGACAGGAGAGGAATTCGTTGTTGTACGACCAGTCAGAACATTGACAAAAAATGGCTACTGTGTGATGTTATTACAGAGAAAGTACGGTGTCCAGTAGGAAAAGAAGTTTAAGTCACAGGTATGTAGTATACTGTACACCAATTATTTGGAAAAGAAATTCTCCAGTGGGAACAAAAATGTATGAAAAGGTGAAATGTACTGGAAGTAAAACTAAGGGTTCTTTTAAGAAACAGAGGGATTCTATCTCATCTGGTATGAACAATAAGGTACAAATAAAATCTGCGGTCAGCAGACATAAGAAGTGTGAAATAAACTAATGAGATAGATAAAGCTGTCCCCTTTCACATATTCTTTTTAATGTGTGCAACCAAATTGTGGATACAGATGATAAAACATTTCAAAGTTGTCAGCGCATATGTTACCACACTGCATTTTGCTGAGGACCAAGTAATTCTTAGAACGACAATTGTTTTCAAGGAGCTGTTCTTAATTTACATAACTGAACATGAATTCAGAATATATGGCAGTCTTTGGACACCATCTCAAAACAGGAAAAATCGAAAGTGGTAAGCAGATCAAAGAGTGAGATATAGATTTAAAAATTTAGTATGAAGTAATACACATGTGGCAAATTTTTCATAATTCCAAAGAAGTTGAACATATTCAGGTATTTCTGTGGAACTATACACACAATTCACAGAAAAAAAGTTCATGGAGATACTTTACTGATGTTCTATTTGGTTATGGCTGTAGAAACAATGCACTATGAGTGTGAAAACTGGGCCATTAAGAAGTAAGCTTAAAAGAGATTTCAGGCTCATGAAATCAATTTCCTTAGACACATGGCTAGATGTACTTTATGGATGAATAGAGAAGTGACAACATTCATGCTCAACTTCATATGCTAGACGTAACTGACATGTCGAAATATAAGTTGAGATGGACAGAAGACATAAATTTGATGCCAGATGCAAGAATCATCTAAAACAATAAGACAATAGAAAGCAGGAAGGCCAGTTAGGGGATAACTTGACTTCTTTTGAAAGATGATGGGAGCATCATAAAACATAGTACTTGATGTAGATGATGATGATGATGATGATGATGATGATGAGAATCATTTTGTATAACTAGGAGGTTCCATGTCATTCTATAGAATTGTATTATTGTGTGAAAATAACCAGTTATTAATGGTGGGAGAACAACAAAGAGGCCACAAATTTCTGAAAAGTGGAAAGACACTGATGTTCACATACAAATGTTGTGAAGCCATTTTACAACTGTCTAATGAATCTGTACTAAAGGACGAAATAAATGTTTTTTTCTATCATTGTCAGTTATATGTAGTATTGCGATGTATCGATTTATTTCCTTGCTTTATGGTACTTGCTCTTTTAATCCTAATTCCAGTTCCAAAGGAAGCAGATGTTGACAGTTGTGAATTTTACTGAACTACAGAACTGTCAGTTTAATAAGTCATGGTTGCAAAATAGTAGTATAAATTACTTAAAGAGAAATACAAAAACTGAACCTCGGAAAAGATCATTTCGTTTGTGGAGAAATGTAGGAAAATGCAAACTAATAATGCTTCTTCTACAGCTCTTAGGAGGTTATGTAAAGGCAAGTGTACGTTTATAGCATTTATAGACTTACAGAAAACCTTTGAAAACTTTGAGTGGAAAGCACTCTTTGTAATTCTGAAGGTATCATGAGCGAAATTTAGTAGTCGCAAGGCTATTTACGACTTGCACAGGAACCAAACGCCAGTTATGCGATGAGGGGTATGAAAGGGAAGGAGCAATTGAGAAGGGTGTCAGGATCGGTTGTTGCCTACCGCCAATATTATTCGATCTGCACAATGAGCAAGCAATACAGGAAACTAAAGAAAAAATTGTAGTACGTATTACAGTTCATGGAGAAGAAATGAAATCCTTGAGCTTTGCGATGGCATCGCTATTCTGTGAGAAACAGCAAAAGTTTGGGAAGAACAGTTGAATGGAATGGACACTGTCTCGAAATGAGGATATAAGATGAATATCATCAATGAAAAACAAGGGCAGTGGAATGTAGTCGAGTTAAATCAGTGTTACTGAGAGAATTAGATTAGGAAACGAGACACTTTAAATAGTGATACGTTACATGGGCAATAAAATGACTGATGATGACGAAACAAAGTGGATATAAAATGTAGACTAGCAATCGCAATAAAAGCGTTTATGAGGAACATAAATTTGTTAACATTAAATTTAGATTTAAGTGTTAGTGAACCATTTCTGAAGGTATTTGATGAAGTATGGAAGTGAAACGTAGATGACAATCTTTTCAGACAAGAAGAGAACATAGGCGTTTGAAATTTACTGCTACAGAAGAGGGATGAAGATTAGATGAGTAAATCATGTAACTAATGAGAAGCTACTGATTAGAATTGGGGAGAACAGGAAAGCGCAACTTAACTAAAAGAATGGACTGATTGCTAAATCAGGTGATCGCTAATTTAGTATCGGAGGGAAGTGTGGTGGCGAAAGCTATAGAGTACAGCAAGGACATTCTAAACAATGTAGGTTGCAGTAGTTATTCGGAGATGAAGAGGCTTGCATAGGGTAGTGTGGGGAGAGACTGAAGACCACAGCAACAAGAATGGGATAACATAGACCCGAAACATATCACACATTTGACAAACTGTGCGTATCATTGTCAGTACTGACACATATAAATGATTCATGTAAAGGTAGTGGTTTCCGAATTGGTCTAATGCGGTTCTTTGACTGCTACAAATGGCCTGCAGCTCGTGACTCTCAGGACGTACGGATCAACCCAGAAGTATCTTCATTTCCTCTCATGAGTCTAGCAATAATGCCGAACTGCCTCTTCCTTTGACTTTGATTCTGTGCTCGACACATCGAGTATAACATAAAGATGTTCTGGGGCAGCAAACAATATTCTCTCTCCTCCACGCTCGCGCTCATGAACCGCAGATTGTCGTTTCAGAGTAATGTCACTTCTGAAAATTTGTTGCCAAACAGCCGACAGTTAGTCACCGCTTTAGGTACCCAGCCAGTTCCTTTCCTTTTGAGTCGCTCCGCGTGCGGGCGGCCGAGCTCGTCATCTCGCTTCGATTGGCAAGGGTAAAGCCTCAGATATGCCCAACCGATTCGGCTCATATTTGGTAGCTCGCTTAGGTACAATCTAAAATGAAAGACTAAAATATTTTGGCTCAAAGCACTCAGTTTTTTGAGACAATACCTCTAAATTCCTGACGAGTAATCGACTCAAAATTGAAGGAATCGATAGATAACTGAAAACTGAGCATTTTTCCCCGGCATATATGGGATCCGCCAATGCATATTTTCGAGAAAACGAGGAAAAAACAGACTGTCCATTGTTGTTGTTGTGGTCTTCAGTCCTGGGACTGGTTTGATGCAGCTCGCCATGCTAGTCTACCCTGTGCAAGCTTCTTCATCTCCCAGTACCTACTGCAACCAACATCCTTATGAATCTGCTTAGTGTGCCCATCTCTTGGTATCCCTCTACGATTCTTATGCTCCACGATGCTCTCCGATGCTATATTGGTGATCCCTTGATCCCTCAGAACATTTCCTACCAACCGGTCCCTCCTTCTCGTCAAGTTGTGCCACAAACTCCTCATCTCCCCAATTCAATACCTTCTCATTAGTTATGTGATCTACCCATCTAAACTTCAGCATTCTTCTGTAGCACCACATTTCGAAAGCTTCTATTCTCTTCCTGTCCAAACTATTCATCGTCCATGTTTCACTTCCATACATGGCTACACTCCACACAAAAACTTTCAGAAATGACTTCCTGACTTTAAAATCTATCCTCGATGTTAACAAATTTTTCTTCTTCAGAAACGATTTTCTTGCCATTGCCAGTCTACATTTTATATCCACTCTACTTAGACCATCAACAGTTATTTTTCTCCCCAAATAGCAAAACTCCTTAACTACTTTAAGTGTCTCATTTCCTAATCTAATTCCCTCAGCATTACCCGATTTAATTCGACTACATTCCATTATCCTCGTTTTGCATTTGTTAATCTTATACCCTCCTTTCAAGACACTGTCCATTCCGTTCAACTGCTCTTCCAAGTCCTTTGCTGTCTCTGAGTGAACTACAATGTCATCGGCGAACCTCAAAGTTTTTATTTCTTCTCCATGGATTTTAATACCTACTTCGAACTTTTCTATTGTTTCCTTTATTGCTTGCTCAATATACAGATTGAATAACATCGGGGATAGGATACAACCCTGTCTCACTCCCTTCCCAACCACTGCATCCATTTCATACCCCTCGACTCTTATAACTGCCATCTGGTTTCTGTACAAATTGTAAATAGCCTTTCGCTCTTTGTATTTTACCTCTGCCACCTTTAGAATTTGAAAGAGAATATTCCAATCAACATTGTCTAAGTCTACAAATGCTAGAAATGTAGGTTTGTCTTTCATTAATCTTTCTACTAAGATAAGTCGTAGGGTCAGCATTGCCTCACGTGTTCCAACATTTCTACGGAATCCAAATTGATCTTCCCCGAGGTCGGCATCTATCAGTTTTTCCATTCGTCTGTAAAGAATTCGAGTTAGTATTTTGCAGCTATGACTTATTAAACTGATAGTTCGGTAATTTTCACATCTGTCAACTCCTGCTACTTTGGGATTGGGTTAATTATATTCTTCTTGAAGTCTGAGGTATTTCGCCTTTCTCATACATCTTGCTCACCAGATGGTAGAGTTTTGTCGTGACTGGCTTTCCGAAGGCCGTCAGTAGTTCTAATGGAATGTTGTCTATTCCCGGGGCCTTGTTTCGACTCAGGGCTTTCAGTGCTCTGTCAAACTCTTCACGCAGTTTTGTATCTACCATTTCGTCTTTATATACATCCTCTTCCATTTCCATAACATTGTCTTCAAGTACATCGCACTTGTATAGGCCCTCTATATACTCCTTCCACCTTTCTGCTTTCCCTTCTTTGTTTGGAACTGGGTTTCCATCAAAGCTTTTGATATTCATGCAAGTGGTCTCCTTTCGCCAAAGGCGTCTTTAATTTTCCTGCAGGCAGTACCTATCTTACCTCTAGTGAGATAAGCCTCTACATCCTCACATTTGGTGTCTAGCCATCCCTGCTTAGCCATTTTGCACTTCCTGTCGATATCATTTTAAGACGTTTGTAATCCTTTTTGCCTGCTTCATTTACCGCATTTTTGTACTTCCTCCTTTCATCGCTTAAATTCAATATTTCTTCTGTTACCCGAGGGTTTCTACTAGCCCTCGCCTTTTTACCTATTTGATCCTCTGCTGCCTTCACTATTTCATCCCTCAAAGCTACCCATTCTTTTTCTACTGTATTTCTTTTCCCCGTTCCTGTCAATTGTTCCCTTATGCTCTCCTGAAACTCTGTACAATCTCTGGTTCTTTCAGTTTATCCATGTCCCATCTCCTTAAATTCCCACATTTTTTGCAGTTTCTTCAGTTTTAATCTACAGTTCATAACCAATAGATTGTGGTCAGAGTCCACATCTGCTCCTGGAAATGTCTTACAATTTAAAACCTGGTTCCTAAATCTCTGTCTTACCATTATATAATCTATCTCATACCTTTTAGTATCTCCAGAGTTCTTCCATGTATACAACCTTCTTTCATGATTCTTGAACCAAGTGTTAGCTATGATTAAGTTACGCTCTGCGCAAAATTCTACCATGCGGCTGCCTCTTTCGTTCCTTAGCCCCAATCCATATTCACCTACTATGTTTCCTTCTCTCCCTTTTCCTACTGACGAAATCCGGTCACCCATGACTATTAAATTTTCGTCTCCCATCACTCCCTGAATAATTTCTTTTATCTCATCATACATTTCATCAATTTCTTCATCATCTGCAGAGCTAGTTGGCATATAAACTTGTACTACTGTAGTAGGCGTGGGCTTCGTGTCTATCTTGTCCACAATAATGCGTTCACTATGCTTTTTGTAGTAGCTTACCCGTACACCTATTTTTTATTCATTATTATACCTACTCCTGCATTACCCCTATTTGATTTTGTATTTATAGCCCTGTATTCACCTGACCAAAAGTCTTGTTCCTCCTGCCACCGAACTACACAAATTCAACTATATCTAACTTTAACCTATCCATTTCGCTTTTTAAATTTTCTAACCTACCTGTCCGATTAAGGGATCTGACATTCCACGCTCCGATCCGTAGAACGCCAGTTTTCTTTCTCCTGATAACAACTCTCTCTTGAGTAGTCCCCGCCCGGAAATCCGATTGGGGGACTATTTTACCTCCGGAATATTTTACCCAAGAGGACACCATCACCATTTAATCATACAGTAAAGCTGCATGCCCTCAGGAAATATTACGGCCGTAGTTTCCCCTTGCTTTCAGCCGTTCCCAGTACCAGAACATCAAGGCCATTTTGGTTAGTGTTACAAGGCTTGATCAGTCAATCATCCAGACTGTTGCCCCTGTAACCACTGAAAAGGCTGCTGCCCCTCTTCAGGAACCACACGTTTGTCTGACCTCTCAACAGATACCCCTCCGTTGTGGTTGCATCTACGATACGGCTATCTGTATCGATGAGGCACGCAAGCCTCTCCACCAACGGCAAGGTCCATTATGTACCCATAATGTAGCGCTATTTAACGAAAGCACTTTTGTCACGCCGACGAATGTATCTAATTGGGAAAGAGAAAACCTGTACTAACTCACAGGTGAATTAAGTGTAGACTTTTTTCATTTGTATTTTTTCCAGTTCGCAATAGATAACAATAGATGGGATAATAAAGTAATTAAATCAGTCAGGAATAATTATAACGTAGGCAAGTAAATTTCTCGGACGAGTTGGATTAGTAAATAATTAAATTTTTAAGCCACATTGTACGTAACCCGTTCCCAGCAAGACTGTTGCGAAGACAAACATTCTATGCACATTGAAGCAATATGGTAGACAAACCAATCCTCGACGTAGTTGGTTAATGCTAATGTCGTGTGACAAGGGCCTCCAGTCGGGTAGATCGTTCGCAGGGTGCAAGTCTTTCGATTTGACGCCACGTCGGCGACTTGCGCGTCGATGGAGATGAAATGATGATGATTACGACAACACAACACCCAATCCCTGAGCGGAGAAAGTTTCCGACCCAGCCGGGAATCGAACCCAGGCCCTTATGATTGACATTCTGTCGCGCTGACCACGCAGCTACCGGGGCCGGTCGATCAAGTTGGTGTTAAACATAAAGTAAGACATCCGGAAACGCGCAATATTCCACCACAGTGTCTGGAAAACTGTCATCTAATGTTTTCCGTACTTATAAGAAACTAATGATGAATTTAGTCCCCGACGTATAGATGAGGCCAATCGTACAACCTTCTTAAAAATATGTAAGTCACTTGCTTCAGATCCGGGAAGTCGACAAATTCAGTTTACAAAACATATCACGAGGGAACTGTAAACCCATACGTCGCTGATAATCAGTTTCGTCTGACACTGGAGTCCTGGAGTGGACAAAATAACACTGTCATATATGACAGCATCTTTATAGATGAAGATGGTCAACCGACTTGCACTATAGAAGTAATAACGCAGAAACTGCACGTCTGTGTGCCAGCAGTGTGATGTTGAATTTTTAACGCCAAGTGAAAACCGTTATTTCGAGGCTTCAAAATTACAGTCTGCTCCTGAAAACCCAGCGGGGATTTATAAAACGCACGGGTACAATAACTATTCACTGCACAATTCGTGATCAACTTTCAGAACCAATTTTTCAGACAACGTTATCGAATGCATGGTATGCATCTCAGTTCATTGCCAGTAAAGTAATATTTTTAAATTCAAACAAAGTCTGTGTTCCGATGAATTTTTGGAAAGAAAGGTGAAGCTGTACGAAGAATGTATTCATTAGATGTACATGGTGCAACGATTGTATTTGCTTCGAATGTTTACATGACAAGTACCATCCACGTAGTTGTTTGATGGAAAGGGAGGACATGTTACAGCGTGACTCAAAGAGCCATTGTAAGGTGTCCTGGATTAAATTTTTAATACTTCGGTGATGCAAGCAGCTTGAGAAAATTATTTGACTACTTTGTTGCTATTCCTTACCAATCCTCCCATTAAAACCAGTTTCAGAACGGAAAAAAATACAAATTAAAAACGCTGCAGAAATCATGTTGGGAATGGAACACGGGCTATCTGCTGCCCAGCCAGATGCCTTGTAACGTTACGCCATGGCTGCTTATGTTGAATGCCACTTATCTGACACATACATAAGTGGCAGTCGTAAGAGTTTGTTTCCTCGATTTCTAGGAAAACATATTTATGGACCACGTATATGATGACAATTGCACAATTTTCAGTTGTCTGTACATTTTGTCAATTCTGAGTCGACTGCAGAAACGGGAAGGGGGGCTGTTGAGTGGCAATACCCTAATGGCCAATAAATTTGCCACACCACGAAGATGATGTGCTACAGACGTGAAATTTAACCGACAGGAAGGAGATGCTGAGATATGCTAATGATTAGCTTTACAGAGTATTCACAGAAGGTTGGCGCCGGTGGCGACACCTACAACGTTCTAAATTGAGGAAAGTTTCCAACCAATTTCTCATACAGAAACAGCAGTTGACCGGCGTTGCCTGGTGAAACGTTATTGTGATGCCTGGTGTAAGGAGAAGAAATGCGTACCATCACGTTTCCGACTTTGATTAAGGTCGGATTACAGCCTATCGCGATTGCGGTTTATCGTATCGCGACCTTGCTGCTCGCGTTGGTCGAGATCCAAAGACTGTTAGCAGAATATGGAATCCGTGGGTTCAGGAGGGTAACACGGAACGCCGTGCTGGATCCCAACGGCCTCGTATCACTAGCAGTCGAGATGACAGGCATCTTATCCGCATCGCTGTAACGGATCGTGCAGCCACGTCTCGATCCCCGAGTCAACAGATGGGGACGTTTGCAAGTTAACAACCATCTGCACGAACAGTTCGACGACGTTTGCAGCAGCATCGACTACCAGCTCGGAGACCATGGCTGCAGTTACCCTTGACGCTGCATCACAGACAGGACCGCCTGGATGATGTACTCACCGACGAAATGGAAAATCTTCATTTTTTGGGATGAATCCAGGTTCTATTTACAGCATCATGATGGTCGCATCCGTGTTTGGTGACATCGCGGTGAACGCACATTGGAAGCGTGTATTCGTCATCGCCATACTGGTGTATCACCCGGCATGATGGTATGGCGTGCCATTGGTTACATGTCCCGGCACCACTTGTTCGCATTGACGGCACTTTGAACAGTGCACGTTACATTTCAGATATGTTACGACCCGTGGCTCTACCCTTCATTCGATCATACATGTCAACAGGATAATGTACGACCGCATGTTGCAGGTCCTGTACGGGCCTTTCTGGATACAGGTAATGTTCGACTGCTGCCCTGGTCAGCACATTCTCCAGATCTCTCACCAATTGAAAACGTCTGGTCAATGGTGGCCGAGTAACTGGCTCGTTACAATACGCCAATCACTACTCTTTATGAACTGTGATATCGTGTTGAAGGTGCATGGCCAGCTGTACCTGTACACGCCATCCAAGCTCTGTTTGACTCAATACCCAAGCGTATCAAGTCAGTTAGTACGGCCAGAGGTGGTTGTTCTGGGTAGTGATTTCTCAGTATCTCTGCACCCAAACTGCGTGAAAATGTAATCACATGTCAGTTCCAGTATAATATATTTGTCCAATGAATACCCGATTATCTTCTGCATTTCTTCGTGGTGTAGCAATTTTAATAGCCAGTAGTGTATCATAGGACCCTTAATTTTAACTTGTATGCAAACGTCATACCAAATAAGAGCGGATCAGTCATGTCGTGGTGTCGGAAAGCTCCACTCGTGTATTGGCCGTCAAAGTCAACCAGCCGAACGTTAGTACCTGACTAGCCCGAAGGCTGGCGCGTGACTAGCAGTAAACGCAAATCAGGTGCCACACCTCTCCTCTCCGGGCAGAAAACACGACACCAGCGGCTTCTGCTGCGTTGACACAAAGGACACGCACTTGTTGGGCTGCATTTGGCCAGTGTTAGCCCGTCTGAACGTTAATGGGGGAACTGTCTGCTGAACTGAACCTAGTCTCGTGAAAATTGAATCTCTCCACTTCGATGCATCATTACAGTCACCTTTGTGAATGTGGGGCAGTAGTGCGCACAAGCACAGCTAACAGCCGGTCTACCGCACCTCTACTGTGTCCATAGCAAGAATAAACCTGATGTAAGCATTACCCCACGTATTCTTCCGTGTTTGCTTGAATGTCATTGGATTACGTTTCACGTGGAGCGGAAGCCAGGTTGTCTCATGTACAGTCAAGTACGATCATGAGGATACGTTTCACGCTGTTTTACACGTTCATAGACTGAACGATAATACAGGGTGTTTCAAAAATGAGCGATATATTTGAAAGGGCAATAAAAACTGAACGAGCAGCGATAGAAATACACCGTTTGTTGCAATATGCTTGGGACAACAGTTCATTTTCAGGCGGACAAACTTTCGAAATTACAGTAGTTACAATTTGCAACAACAGATGGCGCTGCAAGTGATGTGAAAGATATAGAAGACAACGCAGTCTGTGGGTGCGCCATTCTGTACGTCGTCTTTCTGCTGTAAGGGTGTGCTGTTCACAACGTGCAAGTGTGCTGTAGACAACATGGTTTATTCCTTAGAACAGAGGATTTTTCTGGTGTTGGAATTCCACCGCCTAGAACACAGTGTTGTTGCAACAAGACGAAGTTTTCAACGGAGGTTTAATGTAACGAAAGGACCGAAAAGCGATACAATAAAGGATCTGTTTGAAAAATTTCAACTGACTGGGAACGTGACGGATGAACGTGCTGGAAAGGTAGGGCGACCACGTACGGCAACCACAGAGGGCAATGCGCAGCTAGTGCAGCAGGTGATCCAACAGCGGCCTCGGGTTTCCGTTCACCGTTTTGCAGCTGCGGTCCAAATGACGCCAACGTCCACGTATCGTCTCATGCGCCAGAGTTTACACCTCTATCCATACAAAATTCAAACGCGGCAAACCCTCAGCGCCGCTACCATTGCTGCACGAGAGACATTCGCTAACGATATAGTGCACAGGATTGATGACGGCGATATGCATGTGGGCAGCATTTGGTTTACTGACGAAGCTTATTTTTACCTGGACGGCTTCGTCAATAAACAGAACTGGCGCATATGGGGAACCGAAAAGCCCCATGTTGCAGTCCCATCGTCCCTGCATCCTCAAAAAGTACTGGTCTGGGCCGCCATTTCTTCCAAAGGGATCATTGGCCCATTTTTCAGATCCGAAACGATTACTGCATCACGCTATCTGGACATTCTTCGTGAATTTGTGGTGGTACAAACTGCCTTAGACGACACTGCGAACACCTCGTGGCTTATGCAAGATGGTGCCCGGCCATATCGCACGGCCGACGTCTTTAATTTCCTGAATGAATATTTCGATGATCGTGTGATTGCTTTGGGCTATCCGAAACATACAGGAGGCAGCGTGGATTGGCCTCCCTATTCGCCAGACATGAACCCCTGTGACTTCTTTCTGTGGGGTCACTTGAAAGACCAGGTGTACCGCCAGAATCCAGAAACAATTGAACAGCTGAAGCAGTACATCTCATCTGCATATGAAGCCATTCCGTCAGACACGTTGTCAAAGGTTTCGGGTAATTTCATTCAGAGACTACGCCATATTATTGCTA
This sequence comes from Schistocerca americana, assembly GCF_021461395.2. Taxonomy (NCBI): domain Eukaryota; kingdom Metazoa; phylum Arthropoda; class Insecta; order Orthoptera; family Acrididae; genus Schistocerca; species Schistocerca americana. Next base: position 71,222,975 of record NC_060119.1, read on the forward strand.
CGCATGGTGGATATTTGGAAAATATCGTACTATAGAGTTTCCCAGACCGCAGCGCCATCTGTTGTTGAAAATTGTAACTACTGTAATTTCGAAAGTTTGTCTGCCTGAAAATGTACTGTTGTCCCAAGCATATTGCAACAAACGGTGTATTTCTATCGCTGCTCGTTTAGTTTTTATTGCCGTTTCAAATATACCGGTCATTTTTGAAACACCCTGTACAAGACAGCAGCTTTACCGGCGCTTTTAACTTGGACAGTACTGACCACTTAGCTGGTCCAGCAAACCTGCAATCATGTGAGCAGTTGCAGTTCAGACGTAAAACTGGACAAGCAGAGAAACACTAGAGCTTCTAATGTTATCTAATTTTTAAAGTGAATGAAATAATGTTCGGCCAAACTCCAGCACTGCTACACGCTCCTTAGATGTCCAGACAGGAAGCACAAAATGTTCGCGTTCTCATCTAATATAGTATTCTAATTACAAACAAGAGTGATGAAAATTCCTCACTGAAATACAGGATAATTTTTCTGAGCGAGCTATGTATGATGCAGAAGCATACTGCAAGGGCTTCTACATCTACATCTACGTCCATACTCAGCAAGCCACCTGACGGTGTGTGGCAGAGGGTACCATGAGTACCTCAGCCGATTCTCCCTTCTACTCCCGTCTCGTATTGTTCGTGGAAAGTAAGATTGTCGGTATGCCTCTCTGTGGGCCCTAATCGCTCTGATTTTATCCTCGTGGTCTCTTCGCGAGATACAAATAGGAGGGAGCATCATACTACTTGACTCTTCCGTGAAAATATGTTCTCGAAACTTCAACAAAAGGCCGTACCGAGCTACTGAGCGTCTCTCTTGCAGAGTCTTCCACTGGAGTTTATCTATTGTCTCCGTGACGCCTTCGCGATTACTAAATGACCCTGTAACGAAGCGCGCTGCTCTCCGTTGGATCTTCTCTGTCTCTTCTATCAACGCTATCTGGTGCGGATCCCACACCGTACTGTTCAATACTGAAGGAACCCAAGGTATTAATAACAGTCAGTCGCTTGATAATCTCTTAGCTCCTTCCTTAACCGAATCCGAGAAATACGTTCTGGAAGTGTCACCTGCTAGGTTGATAATGAGTCGATCAAAAACAGAATCCACGAAGCCACCTAGACGCCGCATTTACTCCACTTCTTTTATTAGTGCCGTTTTACTGTTTAATACGCCAGAGTCCAGCAGTGACATGTGAAAAAGCAGTGTGCATTAGATCCAGTTCGTCCGGCAGCTTAACAGTCTTGTTATTTCTCGCGATAAATCCCTTAATTACCAGCCGGCGTGGCCGAGCGGTTCTAGGCGCTACAGTCTGGAACCGCTCGACCGCTACGGTCGCTGGTTTGAATCCTGCCTCGTGCATGGATGTGTGAGATGTCCTTAGGTTAGTTAGGTTTAACTGGTTCTAAGTTCTACGGGACTGATGACCTCAGAAGTGACGTCCCATAGTGCTCAGAGACATTTGAACCATTTTTCCCTTAATTTGACTCCAGATCAGTACTGTTGGGTTCACATTGCAATGGTACAGTGGCATACGTAAAAATGCACCTTTGTATGGTGTGCTCGATTCTGTGAAAATGATTCTTTTTAGTTTTTCTACGACGCTTACCATTCCAGTTACCGTGAGACTGCAGTGTGGTATAAAACAATGGACATACTCCAAATAAAGAGTATTTGGTATTTCATTTTTGTCCTAAAAATTAAATTGACATGTTTTCTTAATTTAAGCAACATTTACTAACAATCTTTCATAAAATATTGATAAATAAGAATTTATATTTGAAATGAAACCGGGAATTTCACGTGCATTACGTAATTAGTAACAAGTAGATGTGCATTATTTACAAAAAATTATGATGAATTTTACAATTTCGAGATCTAGGTATTTCAAATTGAACGAAAAAAATGATGATTAAGATGAGACTCGGACAAGTGCATTCTTCATCCAACTTTGATTCCATTGTGCAGAACAAACGTAGATTGCAAGGAAGGAGAGGCACACAGCAGCCAGTCGCAATCCCATTAGTTTTGATTATGTTTGCGGCCACCAACATCTGCCAACTGTGATGGTTGAAGTGATCGTTGTAGCAAGCAGAAATCTACAGACCCCAGTATTTAAATGCTGGCCCCTATTTTGACCAGAACTGGGGTAGGAATCTTCCTGCTTGTTGGTCAGGGGCCTGAAGGTGAGTTGTAAATCGCCGAAACTGGTATTCAAATATAATAAATCTAGAAATTTGACGGCTGAAAGGTGTTTGATTTGACATCCGAAAACTAATTGGCTAGCGACAGACTGCTGTGCGGCTCTCCATCTTTACATTCGTCATCCATCGCTGACTCATCCATCTCTTCACCATGGGGACGCCACAAAAGTCTTTTGCGCTGCTGAAGTCAAAGAACAGTGTCTGAATTGGTAACTCGCTGCTCTATCGTTACTTTGGAACTTTCCATTTTCGTCTTCCCATGCTGTTCTTAGCCCCCTAATACCGTAGAAGTTGTTCCCTGATGACTTAACACATGTGCTATTATCCGGTCCCAACTTGCCAGTGTTCTCAACATGTTTCTTCTTTCACCGACTCCTTACTAGTCCACCTAGTGTTCGGCTCCCTTCCAAAGCACCACATCCCAAACGCCCTAATTTTCATGTCCACTTTGCCAAATACGGTCGTCATTTGATACTTGTAGACTTATGTTGTCCGTTAAAAGTCCTCTTTGCTTGTGCGTCGTGTAAAGTGTGTTATTTTGCGTAGAATGGTTCTGAGCACTATGGGACTTAACATCTATGGTCATCAGTCCCCTATAACTTAGAACTCCTTAAACCTAACTAACCTAAGGACATCACACAACACCCAGTCATCACAATGCAAAGAAAATATTTTGCGTAGAACGTAGCAGAATTTTTCACTGAAGCCGATAGTTTTAGTGCCAATCCTATTCTCGTTTAAAGCCGCTACGTCACTTGCCTACAGTCCGAACAAAGGCCTGGATTGCCAAGTGCGGAATGGGGAGCGCGTTTGTGGTTCCCGTTACTCGCAAAACTACTCAGCGTTCGCATCGTATGCGGACCCCCCAAAATATACTGAGATGTTCAAAGGCCCTAATAGACTTCTTTGGCGCACGCTCGAAGATAATTTAATTTCTATTGAACTTCCGCTGGCAAGCGACGAACTGAACACGCAGGAATAACTCTGTATTAAGAACTTAGACGAGAGTAACAGCTCGATCGACCACTGTGCGTGACGCCGACTCTGGAAGCTCCGCCGCACGTAATGAGAAGTCAGCGCGCACGAAATGTCAGACCGGTGTAATCGTCGAGAGGTGCCCTCTGGCCGGGAGAGAGAGCGCCTTCGTTTTTTCATCGCGAGCCGTGTCAGCATTCATAAAGTTCGTCCCTTATTTAGACACGGCGGGTGGAGAGCGCGCCTGCATTCACAGACAGGTCACGCCAGCACGCGCGCTGCGGGTGTGACGTCTGGCGGAAAGCGCCGCGCGCGCCTGCGACTTTGTCGAGCTGCGGGCCCGGCCTGGCCTGCAGTAGATAGAGTGCGGCACGACAGGTGGCTGCAGTCAGCTGTCTCCGCCCGCCTAGCGTGAGCGCTGTTTCCGGGCGCGGCGGCGTCTGGCCCGGGTAGTTACAGCGGCTTACAGACGACGCCTCTTAATGGTCTGCCGCAAGTGTTCACCCAGCTACCAACCTGTGATTGCCTGCAGCTGCGAAAACCGTCTTATCCAGTTTAGTAAGGAGGAATCACTGTCAATCTGGCTGAAATACTGTACCACTAGGACAGAGAATGAAATGACACTCGTTTCCAACCCTTTACAACCAGAACATCTTTTTTGAAGAACGTACCTAATTAACTTGGATCCCCTGAATACTATGGCACATTGTGTTGTTGTTGTGGTCTTCAGTCCTGAGACTGGTTTGTTGCAGCTCTCCATGATACTCTACCCTGTGCGAGCTTCTTCATCTCCCAGTACCTACTGCAACCTACATCCTTCTGAATCTGTTTAGTGTATTCATCTCGTGGTTTCCCTCCACGCTGCCCTCCAATGCTAAATTTGTGATCCCTTAATGTCGAATGTCCTACCAACCGGTCCCTTCTTCTTGTCAAGTTGTGCTACAAACTCCTCTTCTCCCCAGTTCTATTCAGTACCTCCTCATTAGTTATGTGATCTACCGATCTAATCTTCAGCATTCTTCTGCAGCACCACATTTCGAAAGCTCCTGTTCCCTTCTTGTTTAAACTATTTATCGTCCACATTTCCCTTCCATATGTGGCTACATACCATACAAATACTTTCTGAAACGATTTCCTGACACTCAAATCTATACTCGATGTTAACAAATTTCTCTTCTTCAGAAACGCTTTCCTTGCCATTGCCAGTACACATATTATATGCTCTCTGCTCCCACCATGGTGAGTTATTTTGCTCCTCAAATAGTAGAACTAATTTACTACTTTAAGTGTCTGATTTCCTAATCTAATTCCCGCAGCATCAACTGATTTAATTCGGCTACATTCCATTATGTTCGTTTTGGCTTTGTTGATGTTCATCTTATATCATTCTTTCAAGACACTATCCATTCCGTTCAACTTCTCTTCCAGGTCCATTGCTGTCTCTGACGCAATTACAATGTCATCGGCGAACCTCAAACTTTTTATTTTTTCTCCATGGATTTTAATTCCTACTCCGAAATTTTCTTTTGATTCCTTTACTGTTTGCTCAATATACAGATTGAGTAACGTCGGGGATAGGCTACAATCCTTCTCACTCCCTACCCAACCTCTGCTTCCCTTTCATGCCCCTCGACTCTTATAACTGCCATCTGGTTTCTGTACAATTTGTAAATAGCCTTTCACTCCCTGTATTTTACCCCTGCCACCTTCAGAATTTGAAAGAGAGGATTCCAATCAACATCGTCAAACGCTTTCTCAAATTCTACAAATGCCACAAACCTATGTTTCCCTTTTCTTACTCTATCCTTTAAGATAAGTCGTAGAGTCATTATTACCTCGCGTCTCACAACATTCCTACGGAATCCAAACTGATCTTACCCGTGGTCGCTTCTACCACTTTATCCATTCGTTTGTAAAGAATTCGTGTTAGTATTTTGCAGCCGTGGCTTGTTAAACTGATAGTTTGGTAATTTTCACATCTGTCAGCGGCTGCTTTGTTTTTTCATTGGAATTATTACATTCCTCTTGAAGTCTGAGGGTATTTCGCCTGTCTCATACCTCTTGGTCGCCAAATGGTAGAGTTTTGCAGGACTGGCTCTCCCAAGGCTGTCAGTAGTTCTAATGGAATGTTGTCTACTCCTGGGGCTTTGTTTCGACTTAGGCCTTTCAGTGCTCTGTCAAACTCTTCACGCAGTATCATATCTCCCATTTCATCTTCTTCTACCTCCTCTTCCATTTCTATAATATTGCCCTCCAGTACATAGCCCTTATATAGACCCTCTATATACACCTTCCACCTTTCTGCTTTCCCTTCTTTGCTTAGAACTGGGTTTCCATCTGAGCTCTTGATATACATGCGAGTGGTTCTTTTTTCTCCAAAGGTCTCTTTAATTTTCCTGTAGGCTGTATCTATCTTACCCCTAGTGATACATGGCACATTAGACGATGAGAAATACAGGGAACTGACAAAAGTCATGGGGTACCTCCTAATATCGTGTGGGATCTCCTTTTGCCCCGCGCAGCGCAGCATCTCGACGTGGCATGGACACAAAACGTGTCTGGACGTCCCATGAACAAATGCTGAGTCATGCTGCCTCTACAGCAGTCCATAATGGATAAGGTGTTGCCGGTGTAGTGTTTTGTACAAGAGCTGACCTCTCGATTATGTCCCATGAATGTTCAATAGGACTCTTTTCAGGCGACCTTGGACCAAATAATTCTTTCCAATCGTGCAGTATTTTCTTGAAACCGATCGTAAACGATTGTGGCCAAAAGACATTGCGAGGTGCCGGGATGGAGAAGAGTTTGTACCTCTTTAATCCAGATGAATTTTGCATGAGAACTAGACATGCACTCGACCCTCTGCTTACATACCACCTAATTGATTATGTGAGCAACGGTAACGGAAGTAAATGATGGTGGACCGTGCTAGTTGGTAAAATAAGGAGTGCACACTCACAATTATTTAATAAAAATCGTAATCTACTCAGAAAAAAACCTTATACTAATAATCAACATTAAATGGGATTCTGCACACATCTACGAAGTGACATTTGGATTAAATATTACAATGCGATTTATTATACATCACAACATAAATGTACATAATTATCGACACAAACAGTGGGTTAAAGGACAGGGTATACCGAAATATTATGAGAATAAGAGTTGGCTCGAGAACAAGGGCTCCTACTCTCTGTGATGCAAACGATTGACGATAATAACTGGAGACCCTAATGAATCAAATATTAATTTCCCATCTATATAGCAGTATTGCAGTTAGTAGTGAGAGCTCAAATGGGATCACGTGGAGCAACAAGCAAGGTGGACTTGTAGCAAAGCGAACGCGAGTGCTGCTGAGGGATTCAGTATAAAATTGATACCGTCCTACATGCCGGAGCCGCAAAATACTGCACCAGTACTGAAATCTGCAGCATGTCGTCGGTAGGCAGCGTCCTGATGATGTAGGCGCCGTCTTCTGCCGTGCAGCGACTCTTTGTCAATGCCTGGCCGTGAAGGTTCTCCGATAATACTAAGTTCTACCGAAAACGGGGGACCAAGTCGCAAGACCGTCCAACACCGAGGAAGATCAGATCCCGAATCCTCCTGTGATGCGATGCGAGAGGGAAGCCAACATTGCTCAACTCCCTACTCTCCTCGAAAACTGCGAATCAGCATTCAGTTCTGATTCCAAAATTCTCCCACACCGTCTCGGAGCATCATTCGCGCCAATAGCGACCGTTCCCTCCAATTTAGAGCAGGGCTTTATGACGTCAACTAGCCTCAGATTAAGTTGACCAATCATGCCTCTGCTATTCAGCTGAGGGCATTGAACTTGCATGCCGTTTGACCGATTACGAAAGCAACCTGCCTAGACCACCGGCCATCCTGTACCAGACAGTCGCACTCAGCAGGGCACAGTCCACAAGTATTCTCAAAATCCAGAGGGCAATGCACTCAGTCGGTGCCAGGAATCTTCGTTCCGGACGCGCCGGAACGGTAAACAAATACGGCGGCAACAGACGTCTCGCAGGTCGTTTCGCCCTGCATACAATAGGTGAAACTCGACCGACGTCAGAGTCGTTTCGCCAGGCACCTAAGCCTATTGTACAATCCGGACCCCACAGAATTCAGGCAAGTGCAGCCCCAAATCGGAAACACAGTGTGCCGCGTCCTCCTATGCTCGCCTCGCGCAGGGCACCCAGGGAACTAACCCAAAATGCATGGGAGGCAAGTGAAAAGTAGTTTTTGAGCTCTCAGTACAAGTACTCTCATTACAATAACCTTATTCGGTGTGTTACTACAATTACATAGAACATTCATAAAATTGATGAAAATGAGAGGAGACATGCAAAAGAGGGCATGGAACCTCTCAACATGGGTTATCGTCATCCACAAAAAACGTTGTTTGGGTACGTAACGTCAATTAATGGCCGCAAAACGTCCCCAAGTAGCCGAACATATCAAGGTCCCAGTCCACTCGACGCAAACACATCCCACACCATTATACACACTGCGCAGTGCCTTGTTGACAAATATGGTCCTTAGCTTTGTGGTGTCTGCGCCACGCTCGAACTGTACCGTCAGCGCTTACCAACTCAAATAGGGGCTCTTCTGACCTGGCCACTGATTTCCAGTCGTCTAGGGTCCCACCGACATGTTTACGAGCCCAGGACAAGCGCTACAGGCGATGTCGTTCTCTTAGCAAAGGCACTCGCTACGGTCGTCTGCTGCCATATACCATTAACTCCGAAAATCCCCAAACTGTTTTAACGGATACGTTTGATGTACGTCCCACATTGATTTCTGCGATTCTTTCACTCAGTGTTGCGTGTCTGTTGGCACTGCAACTCTACGCAAACGCGGTTGCTGTCGGTAGTTAAGTGAAGCCCGTCGGGCACTGCATTGCCTGTGGTGAGAGGTAATCCCTGAAATTTGGCAATCTCGGCACACAGCAACTTTCACGTAACTGTCTGAAGAGGTTGATAAATGATTCCAGAGGTGTTTGACGTCTGTTGGGATATCTTTCTGCGTACACTGTACGAGAAAAAAACTGCATTCTTGTGTGTGTGTGATTTGATCATAAGCGCGTTCAACGCCGAGGTTATCGGCGTCCTAGTTTCATTCTTCCTATACTCTCCATACGCCATGAGCATGTTGGCTTTTACTGCAATGGTAAATCCCATCTTTCACTCACAACCTACTGCTTGGACTGTCACACACTGACTGATTAGCAGGTGACAAGGCACTCAAGGAACACACAAGCTCACTGTAAGCCAACACAACATAATCGTACAGAGCAACTACACAGACGGGAAGCCACAAACTAGTGCCGGTGTTTAAACTTTTCAAAGTACGATATCTCGTTAGCAGCTCGCACTGTAATCCTGCATCAAACACCACTAACATTCTAATTTACCCTATTTTTGGCTTATTAACATCTATAGCCATTGTTTCATTTGAAAAAAGTGGATTTTTGCACAAAAATTGGTTTAACGATACAAGCCCTTGACTACCAATCAATTTCCCGAAACGGCACTTTGCGTTTCTTCTGTATATGAAGTGGAAATTTTAGGTGATTCACTCCGTATTTGCACATGCTCCTTCAAAACTTTTCTGTAAAACTCTTTCACTCATCGACATCTGCTTCCCTAATCTTCTCTTTCTCCTTCCCTCGCTCCATTCTTATGCAGTACCTTTGTATTGTACATAGCGTACAGTGTCATACATCCATACGTTTGTTCGATTCGCTGATGGTATCTGTTAGTATGAGGCCAAATTTCTCTAATTTTAGAATCATAGGTATGTTGGGTGATGTGTGTAAGAGGTAAGAGGAAGGTTTCTATTAGTTATAAATTTATGAAGATGACTTTTGTAATTTTGCTAGGTTTCTCGTTATATAATGCCTCTTCTGCAGCCATTCAAATTCCGTTTCTGTGACTTTTTCGCGGGGGTTAAACGTACCCATATCGGATCACACAGTTTTTCGTTGAGAGTTTCCTATCACTTCCGTTTATTCATTTTGATTATGGTACCAGATCGAATAGAAAGTGTTGGGGAACTCATCTAACAAGGGATATTTAAGGGACATCTTTCGTGCTCACTTGATTCCAATAAATGGGCATTTGGCATCTGTCTTGATGTTTTTCGTCGTTATTTGTCGTTTTTCGTGTACGAGGGTCGTTCAATAAGTAATTCCCCACAGTTTGTTCTCATAACATATTTACTGTAAAGGGGAGTGCGTATGGTGAAATTGGTCAAAAAGTGACATTTTCTGTTTATTATCTCTTATTTATATTTTATCTCTCCTGAATAATTTGGTACGTCATCTGTCGATTAATTCCAATTGTAAGTGTACTTTTAATCAGTTCAAAGTTAATAGTGCAAGTGAAAAAAATCCGGTCTTCCTGTATTGACTTGCTATCTCTGGAACTGTTGAATCTACGAGACTGTGGTCTTCAGCTATTTATTTCTAGAATTCATGTTAAGAGGTTGAAGGCACTATGTAAACAGAAATGGCAGTATTGCACATGGATCCTGTGGATTTACTTCGTGGGAGTAGTGTTTTATAGGTGTTGAACTGTAAACAGTGTGGTTTGGTGTACTATTAATTGATCTTATACCTCTTTCCAGCATTACGAAAAGAAATCGCTACTTTTAAGAAGCGACTTTTCCATGGAAGTCAGCATACGACTGGATCTGAATCCAGTGCTGATCCTGAAATAGATGTTCCACAGACACACGAAAAGAACACCCCTACTAGTTCTTCGAGGAGGAAACTTGGAAGCCATGAGGATTTATATATTGACAAAGGAGATCATGTAAATAGTTAGGTCAAGTTTTATTAGATTTGCGTGTGTTAGGAAAAGTTTTACAAGATGCTGTATCACGTAACGTTTGTGGTGAGCAAATTAGCATCTTTGAGGACACATCTCCAAAGTGGACTAGCTAACAAACTTGTTGTTCAGTGCATAGTTTGCAGGCTCTCTACGTCTTTCTAGACTTCTCAAAAGTTCAATACTGACTTGTTTGAGAGCAATATTAGATTCTTGGATGGAATGAGGTGCATAGGTAAAGGAGTGTCTGCAGCTCATGTATTATGTGCGACGCTGAACTTGTCAATCCCACCAACCAGATCAAGTAAGTACACAGAAGTCATTGGTGAATGTGTCGGCTCTGTTGCTGTTGCTTCTATGAAAGCCGCTGCTAAAGAAGCAGTAGAATTACATAACACGACAGACTTCCCTGTGACAGTTGATGGTACTTGACAGAAGAGAGGCCACACATCTAGGAATGCAGTAGCAACTGTCACTAGTGTTGACGCAGGTAGAATTTTAGACAGCGAAGTGCTAACTAAATACTGCCGTCAGTGTAAATCAGTTGACAATGAAACAAGCGAAAGTCATAAAGCAAATTGTGAGAAGAATTATGAGGGAAGTAGTTGGGCAACGGAGGCTGCTGCAGTTGTTTCTATGTTCAGATGCGTATTACTGGAAAGAGGTGTGCGCTACAATGAGTGCTTGGGGGGTGGTGATTCGAAGGCCTTCAAATCAGTCGTGGAAAGCCAGTCTAACGGTGGAAAGAATATTTTGAAGATTGAATGTGTGGGCCACTTTCAACAACGGATGGTAACACACCTCCGAAAATTGAAGCAGATAAAAGGAAAAGAGAAGTTATCAGGTGAAAAGACTGCAAATGGTAAAGAAAGGCTTACGGACAAAAACATTGATGAACTAAAGCAATATTATAGAACGGCACTAAGGGACAACGCACGTGACCTAAAAGGAATGAAAAGAGCAGTGTGGGCTACATTTTTCCACAAAACATCCACTAAAGGTGCTCCTATACATGATCTTTGCCCACCTGGTGCTGGTTCATGGTGCAAGTACCACAAAGCTCAGGCAGCGGGTGCAGAGGAACAATTTAGGCACAAAAACAGCATACCATCTGCAGTGATGGACGTAATTAAGCCAATATATAGCGAGTTAGCTCATCCTGATCTTCTTTCCAATATCTCCATGGTCGGAAGCAAAACCTGAATGAGTCTTTCAATAATGTCATTTGGACCTGCATACCAAAAAATGTCTTTTTAGGCCTGAAAATTCTATGCTTGGGTGTTTTTGATGCTGTGACAACACTTAATGATGGTAATAACGGAAGAATTATGATGCTAGAGCAACTTGGCATCACTCCAGGAGCCAACACGGTGCAAGCCTTCCAGCGAATGGCTCGACTCAGGATCATGAAAGCGCAGCATGAAGCAGAGAAAACAACTGAAGAAGCAAGAAGCAGGAAAAGAAGGAATCTTCTAGGTTTGCAGGATGATCGAGTACACGATAATGCTGGTGTTGTGACTTGGCAAGACAGCCAAGCCACTAGGAGGTCAAGCCGAAAGGCACGCGTTTAAGCTCACGCAGGCTGACGTGAGGTCTGGAACAGTTAAAGGATTTGAGTCTAGCAAATAAACTACGTAGCTGTTGGAATACTTTAATCCATAATTGGTGAACATCGGTCTGACGGTACTACATCACAAGATAAGTAGCAACTGATAATGGCGCCTTGCTAGGTCGTAGCAAATGACGTAGCTGAAGGCTATGCTAACTATCGTCTCGGCAAATGAGAGCGTAATTTGTCAGTGAACCATTGCTAGCAAAGTCGGCTGTACAACTGGGGTGAGTGCTAGGAAGTCTCTCTAGGCCTGCCGTGTGGCGGCGCTCGGTCTGCAATCACTGACAGTGGCGACACGCGGGTCCGACGTATACTAACCGACCGCGGCCGATTTAAAGGCTACCACCTGGCAAGTGTGGTGTCTGGCGGTGACACCACAGCTGGTAATGCTGATTATGGGCCTGGCTGTTTCTAGGAACTGGCACGGTTCCACATGTGAGTTAATATCAAATAAAATTCTTGAACTTGATTTCCCGGATATGACATTTTTTAAAGTATTTGACTCATTATCTCAGGGGCTATTACAGATACATATGTCTTTTTTAACACCATGTTACCTCTTAGTATGGTGCACCTGCTGAACCACCAAAACATCTCTACTTGTAACGATTTTTACTTAGAGAAGGAGCAGGAGTCTTTTTTTTTTAAATTGAACATAATTTTTGAAGAAATCATAACGAACAAATTATTTGTCTGTATATTCTGATCCTGGTTCAGTAATCTGAAAGTCACAGATCTCAATCTCTCAAAATTCTGAGATAAAGGGTCGTCAATATAGCAAATTTAACACTGTAGGTATAGGATGTACGTATTCCCTTTAGAATTTGGTAACAGTATACATCAACATTTCTTTGTGTGTCCTATTTTTCTACGTACTCTCGATCAAGTTTCATGGTCGTGCACCAACGTTTTGGAGGAGCATGTATTCCCTACTGGTAAAAGCTCTTGTCCTGTAGGCATAGACATGTTCCGGGCTCCTGTGAAGTTTCGAACCGTTCTGGCATATGGCAGAGTCGTAGTACAGCGTCAAAATGGCGTCTACATACGTCTCACATTACAAGCAGCGTGCTGTTATTGAATTCTTGGGCACAGAAAAAGAAACTATGATGAACATCCGTAAACGTTGATCATAGAATGAACGCTTTCACGGCAAGTGTTGTCATCACTTAACACTTCCGGGCTGAGATGCCGTGGTCCATACATTAGACTCTCCCTTGACGTTTCGCTTTCGACTGCGGAAGGCATCCTCCGAGGACAATCACCAGTTCGCCGATTGTCCTCGGAGGATGCGTTCTGCAGTCGAAAGCGAAACGTCAAGGGAGAGTCTAATGTATGGACCACGGCATCTCAGCCCGGAAGTGTTGAGTGATGATCCATAAACGTTTGTGTGCAGTGTACTGCGATGCTGCAGGTGATAGGAGTACAGTCGAGCGATGGATAGAGAATATGACAGCCTGAGGAAACGCTCTGGACATCCTGTCACAGTCACTGCTCCAGACATGCTGAATCGTGCGGATGCTATTATTCGTGCCGACCAGCGCTTCATAACTAGACAATTGGCTTTACAGTTGTCGGTCAGCATTGGAAGTACGTTTGCAATGATCGAGACTCTCGGATAATCAAAGAGGTCCTCACGATGGTTTCCACAAATGCTCACAGAGGACGAAAAAATTCAAAGAAAGGCCATTTCACCTGAATCGTCGGAGCGGTTTGAGGCCAAAGGAGAGGCCTTTCGGTCATGGATCGTTACGGAGTTCGAAAGCTGGGTCCATCACTTTGCGCCGTAAACAAAAAGGCAGTCCATGGAGTGGTATCATCCTCATTCACAACAAAGGAAGAAATTCAAGACAATCCCCTCTGCCAGAAAAGTCATGGTGACAGTCTTCTGGGATTGTGATGGCGTCAGTCTCTCGGATGTGATGCCAAGAGAGTCAACTATCAATTAAGAGGCATAAGTGAAGACTCTGAATAAACTCAAGAACCGTTTCCGTCATGTTAGATCGGACAAGAATCCAGTAGAAATCTTGGCCCAAGGCGATAATGCACGCCAACACACAAGTCTGAGAACCCGGGAACACACCACCAAATTGGGATGGACATATGAACATCATTGTCTCTTCCACCTTACAGTCCAGTCCTGGAACCCTTGGTCTTCCATCTCTTTGGGCCGTTTAAAGATTCTCTATGAGGAACACACTTCGAAGATGACGAGAGTGTCAGTCATGCAGTGAAAACATGGCTACGCCTATTGGGTAAGATCTTTTACGAGCAGGGAATACATGCTCTTCCACAACGTTGGCGTACGCCATAGAACGTGATGGAGACCACGTAGAAAAAAATTCACAGATGACTTAACTGAACAGAAGGAAAAATGTTACTGCCAACGTTCTTTGGAAACTGAACTGAGCATTTGTGAAAGATTAAGAGCTTGGATGTGGGTGCGATAGTAGCAGAAAAACAATGAACTCTGTACAATTTACAGCCGCGAGGCTTAACAGTGAGTACAAGGATTAATCATGTGGCACACCGGGATATAAAGAACACAGATCCACGTATTCTAATGTAAGCAATTTACAGTCAGGAGATGGCCCATGTCATTGAGACGGGTTGCGCACTCTGCCCGGTAGACTTAATAGATTCATGTAGTAAACTGTTCCTACAAGATTATTAGAGCACTTAAAAAGCAGTTCTCATTAAACGTGGAAATGATGAAAGATATACAATGACAAAAATATGAAAACAGACTGCCGCAGATTAGACCGAAACAAAACTAAACTTCACATCTCTGAATGTAAATTAATAACAGTCTGATAGGGTTAAGTGAAAGAACCATTAACATTCAAGATGCACTGAACAGTCAGTAATTAATGTTAATGTTGTTGTTGTGGTCTTCAGTCCATAGACTGGTATGATGCAGATCTCGATACTACTCTATCCTGTGGAAGCTTCCTGATCTCCCAGTACCTACTGCAACTTACATCCTTCTGAATCTGTTTAGTGTATTCATCTCTTGGTCTCCCTCTCAATTTTTACCCTCCACACTGCCCTCCAATACTGAAATGGTGATCTACTGGTGCCTCAGAATACACCATACCAACCGATCCCTTCGTCTAGTCAAGTTGTGCCACAAATGTCGCCCCAATTCTATTCAATTCCTCTTCATTAGTTATGTGATCTACCCATCTAATCTTCAGCACTCTTCTGTAGCACCAATTTCAAAAGTTTCTATTCTCTTCTTGTCTAAACTATTTATCGTCCACGTTTCACTTCCACACATGGCTACACTCCATACCAATACATTCAGAAACGACTTCCTGACACTTCAATCTAAAGCTGCATGCCCTTGAGAATGTTGATATCAGAGCACAAGCACTTACACTTTCGTGCAATACCTCGCAAACGCTTTGAGAGTGATTTAGGACCTACTCTTTGAACAATCTGGCAGACGACCAAATATTAGGAGCGCACAACCAGTGGCAGAACCCGCTGCCACGGCACTAAAATCAAATGAAGCTGGACAGGTCACACGATAGTTAAGTTCCCCTTGTAATTAACCGTGCGTACCCGGGGAACTGAAAGCGTCTGTTCTACTGCGCTTCTCACCGGATGAATTGTCTCCTGTGGTCCGCAGGCATTGCGGTGGACGAAGTAGCCAAGTGCTAGTTTCCCAGTCCCAGTCACGACCCATCGGGCTGCAGCATGCGTCGTCACGTGTCGTGTAGTTACATCTCCGCCAACGAGCTAGTGAAGATAGTGCTAGTGAGAGCAGCGTGGCGTACTGCGGCCGATTGATGTATGCCATGCAACTGGTCAGCTACAGCACGGGAACAGATTGAGAGCGATCCCATGTGGGCAGCCCTCTACAGGCGGGCATGTGATGCAAAAATGGCTCTGAGCACTATGCGACTTAACTTCTGAGGTCATCAGTCACCTAGAACTTACAACAGAACCTCCCCATCGCACCCCCTTCAGATTTAGTTATAAGTTGGCACAGTGGATAGGCCTTGATAAACTGAACACAGATCAATTGAGAAAACAGGAAGCAGTTGTGTGGAACTGTGAAAAAATAAGCAAAATATACAAACTGAGTAGTCAATGGATCACATAAGCACCATAATGGACTATGTGACATCAGGAGCGCTGTGGTCTCGTGGTAGCGTGAGCAGCTGGAGAGCCAGAGGTCCTTGGTTCAAGTCTTCCCTCAACGGAAAATTTTACTTTCTTTATTTTTGCATAGTTATTATCTGTCCGTTCGTTCATTGACATCTCTGTTCACTGTAATAAGTTTAGTGTCTGTGTTTTGCGACCGCATCGCAAAACCGTGCGATTAGTAGACGAATAGACGTGCCTCTCCAATGGGAACAGAAAACATTTGTCGCAAGGTCTTAGGTCAACCGATTCCTCCACAGGAAAACACATCTGATATATTCTATACGACACTGGTGACGGCATGTGCGTCACATGACAGGAATATATTATCGACCCACCTAACTTGTACACTTGGCGAATGGGTAAAAAGTGTTGTGTCTAGACAAGACAGCCTAGACACAATGAGAGGAAGCCGAAAGGCACGCGCTAAGCTAAAGCTGGATGGTGTGAGGTCTGAAACAGGATACGTAATGAATGCTATAAAGAAAAGTACGTAGCTGCTGGAATACTTAACTTTAATCCATCCTTGTGGTACATCTGGAGATTGTGGCGATACAAGTGAGACTCTGTAGATACATGCAATGTTACTAATGGCGCCTTGCTAGGTCTTAGCCATTGACTTAGCTGAAGGCTATTCTAACCATCTGCTCTGCAAATGAGCAAGGCTTCGTCAGTATACATCTCTAGCTACGTCGTCCGTACAACTGGGCCGAGTGCTCTTCCGTATCTCGAGACCTGCCTTGTGGTGGCGCTCGGTCTGCGATCACACAGTGGCGACACGCGGGTCCGACATGTACTAATGGACCGCGGCCGATTTAAAACTACCACCTAGCAAGTGTGGTGTCTGGCGGTGACACCACAAAAAGATTCTTCTACCTTGCCCGATTTAGGTTTTCTTGTGGATGTGATAATCACTCCCAAAAAAGTGATGAAAAGATAAGAGTTTGTCACGTAAACTGAAAATAAAAAATTAGGCTTTTCACTCGATGGAAGATTTGAACCTAGGACCTTTCGTTCCGCAGCTGCTCACGTTACCACGAGACCACGGCGCTCCTGCGTTCATATTGTCCTTAATGTTGCATATCTTCCCTTGAACTACTCAGTCTGTATATTTGGTTTATTTTTTCACAATTCCACACAACTTCTTCCTGTTTTCTCAATTGATCTGTGTTCAGATTTTTAAGGCCTATCCACTGTGCCAACTTATAACTACATCTGAGGGGGGTGCGATGGGGAGGTTCCCTTGTTAGAACTAATTAAACCTAACTAACCTAAGGACATCACACACATCCATGCTCGAGGCAGGATTTGAACCTGCGTCCGTAGCAGTCACGCGGTTCCAGACTGAAGCGCCTTTAACCGCACGGCCACACCGGCCGGCATGTATTGCAAGTTGGACGCTCTCGCGAGACGCTGTAGCAGTCGTCGCTATTTACAAAGTCAACAATCTGATAGAGCTTCGATTACAAGGAGAAACTCTTCGGTGGCATTCCGTCTAATTCAAAGGAAACGGCCAGGAGAATAGGCGAAAGGAGTGCTATTACAAAAAAAAAAAAAAAAAAGCGTAAAAAAAGTCTTATGTTGAAGTGACATGTTCCACATCATTACAAAATGTCTTGTTCATGATCTGTGGAACAAGTATTAATGTAATGTAATACGACAAAACTAGTCCCCGTACGAATCGGACAACGACATCTGCCATCGCTGACGTAGGGTTCCAAGTACTGCCGCACCCACCGAATACTCCTGACTTGGCCCCTTCTTATAACCACCTATTGTGGGCTATGAAGAAACCTTCGCGCGGACATCACTTCATGTAGTGCAGGAAGTGCGATTAGTTTCCCTGCGCTGGGTGCCACAGACTCCAAAAACGTGTTTCGTCGAGGGCCTACAAAAAGTAACACATCGTTGACGCAAATACGTGCAGCCTAACGGAAACTATGTTGAGAAGGTGCATGTATCTGCAAAGGCACGAAAGTGCTCAGCACTTGGTCGAAAAACACCATTGAATTAGTATCTAGCATTACAGGCAAACGGTAGAAATCCTGCCATTCAAAATAATGTATGGTTTGAGCCAGGATGTACGTATTTATAATATCACAACAAAATATTAGGCCACACAGTGTACAACAGCACAGAATCGACGTGAAACCGATTTTTCACAATTTTGCGTGAAATATAACGAGATCAGTCACCAGATACAGTGACACTATATATTATATGTACTTCACGACAACATAGGCGACATTGAAAATGGAAATATTCCGAAACAGCTGCGGTAATAATCAGTAAATGTTTTACACAGTGATACTGTAACCTTACTTAATGTTAATGCGAGACATATATTTCAGTGCAGGCCCAATCATCAAGAAGGTAATCCGGTTATTTTCAATATCTGTGACTGTTCTAATAACTGCCATGATCAGTGAGTAGTTATTTATACTGTTTTGGTCATTTATTGTTGTTGTTGTTGTGGTCTTCAGTCCTGAGACTGGTTTGATACAGCTCTCCATGCTACTCTATCCTGTGCAGGGCATTTATTGTTTTCTTAATCATTCCAATAGCTCTTTTAATGTAAAGTTCTCCTGTAATGTTAGGAGTTTTCTGTTGTCGATTCTAATAATTTTCATATCCTGTCCCATTTCAGATTATTCTTGCCCGTGCTTTCTTAAGTGTTCAGGAAAGATGAAAGCGTTATTTCAATATTGCCTGGTTCTTATATGTTCGTAGCATTTTGAAATTTCTGTCATCGTCGTTATGATACTATGTGTACTGTGTACTGGACGATACTCCAAAAGAGTTCCCCTCTTTTCGTGAAAGGA
Organism: Schistocerca americana; assembly: GCF_021461395.2. NCBI lineage: Eukaryota > Metazoa > Arthropoda > Insecta > Orthoptera > Acrididae > Schistocerca > Schistocerca americana. The sequence goes on from NC_060119.1 coordinate 71,241,608, forward strand.
TCGCAACCTTTTTGCACTTGGCATATTGAGTCACTGAAGTGTAGCTCTAAATACAGGCTTTCGTTCTCAGAAACAACTCTGAAGTCAGGCGAAACACCATAGTGTAATGACTTGGAAAACTTAAGGGCGAAAGTAGTTTTCGCGTGATGTTTCACTACCAGGCAACATACCTTGATGGAATTTGAACTATGCATAGAAGGCACTGTTACAGTGTGGTGCAGAAAGTAAGGACAAGTAAAACGACACTTTAACTCAAAGAAAATAACTACGCTGATGTAACCGCCATTTGTGATGGTCCTCAGGAAAATGTAAATGTGAGATATGATTTTTTATAGGATATGCGGTAACCAGGGATATAAGTGCACGTTCTGAAATACGCTGCTTGCTGGCCATAACGTTAGTACGGAGTTCTTGCAGTAGACGTCCCGTTCCTCCACTAGGGAGCCAGGGAGGTTGACAGCTGGTGAATGGGCGTTGTTTCATGTGGACGTGCCCCAAATGGTTCAAATGGCTCTGAGCACTATGGGACTTAAGAACTGAGGTCATCAGTCCCATAGACTTAGAACTACTTAAACCTAACTAACCTAACTACATCACACACATACATGCCCGAGGCAGGACTCGAACCTGCGACCGTAGCAACAGCGTGGTTCCGGAATGAATCGCCTAGAACCGCTCGGTCACAGCACCCGGACTATACGTCCCCCCTGCGCATGTAACGCGTGCTGGGTTGGATTTCAATCTACGAAAGGAGCTGCCCAGTCCATTCACCAAATATCCTCTCGTTGTAAGAGCTCCTCTACCTGTGCTCTTCAATTCAGTCGCGCATTCTCATCATAAATATGAAGTCAATGCCGAATCCGCCCCCAAAAACTCGCACATGAAGGAGTTCAATGCCACAATAACGTTGACAATCGAGTGATTTCAGAAATTTGGATGTATGTTCGCCCTTGAAACATTGCCCCTACCACTCCATAACGCGTGGATCATCAAAACAAATCATGTCCTACAATGCTCCTGGGTACATTACCTGTTTTCACATCTCGCCATACGAGCATACGTCCAGAACCATTAGTCATATTGAATCAGCTCTCATCCATTTAGAGCCCACTCCTTGTTGGCCTTGTCCCACGCTCTCCGGCACCATCAAAGACGATGCTGCTGATGTGCTCGTGCTCGTCGTCAGGCAGTGAGAGCAGTCCTATACAGTCTCCGTGCCATTGTGAAGAGTGAGACTGCGCGCATTGCAGTCCTGTGAAATTTGGTTGCAGTTGCACCCACTGTTTGATGTGGGTCCTTAGATGCATGTTGCTGTTGTGGTCTGTTGCTGCAGTTGACTGCGGTTGATGATCACCTGTTCTTTGCCCAGCAGTGTCTGTGGTTCGGAATACGCCCCACACACGTGAAACAACGCTGTACACAACAGACAATTCTTATGCTACATACGTCACACTTCATCCTTCTTCCAGTTTCGTGATAACTCTTCTCAGTGCGAAGTCATCCAGATGTTGCCTTCGGGCCTTGTCTTAATGAAGAACATCATCAAACTGTGCAGTAATTGCTCGCTGATTGGTACACACAGACTCTCCTCCTGCACCTTCCAGTGCCTCGTGTTGGCGGGCCTGCACCATTTGGCGCTATAATCACGTTGACCTCATGCCATGCGACGTTCAGCTACCCATGATATACAGGTATAAAGTGTGCAGAAATTCACTGACAGGACAAGAATCGCAGTGACGCAGCCAAGTATTCAGAATGTAAACCAAAACAATTCCTGACGCACAAGCCTGTGGCCGTATAGCTGGTAAGTGCTGTATATCCACTGTGTTTGCCCTTGCAGCGTGAAGACGGACATGGGACCCGGCATGGCGACCAGCCGGCTGTACATCGCCAACGCGAACCGCCGCGACTCCGGCAACTACACGTGCGCCCTGGCGGCCGTCGCCAGCACCACCGTCTTCGTCTACGTCATCAGTGGTGAGTTGAGTGCCGCAGGTGTTGGCTACCATCCTCAAACTACAGTGTATTTGTACTGGAACAAACAACTGTGCGGCCACCCACAGCAAGGTGCTGTATTTCCGGAACTGGCAAAGTAACTCTGGTCATACCTTAGTAGGGGAAACAGACAGTACCAAATGACAACGTCCATCACAGACATGTAACGTTCCATCTGACTCGATTACTTGCACAATAATGTAATACAGTTCACTGTGTTGTCTAGTCATATTTGCTTCAAGTGTTTAGTGCGTATCAACTGTCAGCAGAGAATGAAAATTCTGTCTTTTTATGATTAATGGCATGGTGGTAAGGGCAGAACTTTTGCAGTTTATTCCATGTCTATTCTATCTTCCTGTTACCTTTAACCGTGTAGCTTTACAGTGTAGAGCATACTTTGGTCAGCAGCGTAGATACTCTGGCAGTAGGGAACGGCAAATATCTATTTGCACAGTATTGTACTGACTACTTTGAGCATTTCTCTCTTTCACAACATTTTTCACATGTTTCGGGTGATACCATTGTATGATGATGGCAGTAGCCGAAGCATGACAGTATATAACAAATAAATAAGCACACTAGACAATCTAAACGGTATTACTCGCCGACGTTCACAATGATAGTGGACTTTTTCGAGACTCTTTGTGTCCTTTGTTAATGAGATCGACCATGCGTCAGTGAGCTACGGATTTTACTTAGTAAGGCCTGGGAAGCATAAACACAGCGTTAAAAACCAGTTTTAAGTATTATAAGAATAGGAGATGAATGATCTAGTTATAAAAGGTCAAACAAATCATGAGCATTTCCGGAAGCGTTTACACTCACGTGTCGTAGCTGGCACTTACTAGGCAAGCAAATAACAGTTAATTTATGTCTAGTTGATTGCTTAAGCTGACAAATCAAAGCAAAGGAGGCCGCTTTTTTTCTTTTGTTTGAGTGAGGCTTGACTTCGCAGTGACCTGCCATTGGAGATGTGAAACATTAATGTAAAGTGATAAGCCACACTACGGAAACGGAACTGCACTGACGAACTCGATATAAGACAATGTGACGTGAAATATAGTTGATGACATTACCATAATTGGATGTCTTGCAGTATCCATTTGCGTAGAGATAACTGCAATTAACTCCTCTATATAAATAATAACATAAATGTTCGTTTGCTCTAACTCTTAAATCTCACTAACTGTTTTGAAAGTTTGACGCAACGTTTTATTCAAATACGCTCCCGTTGTTATATGCCTATCTTTAATCTATATGTATTATGTGAACAAATATGTAACATATAAAGGGGAATCGTTATTACCAATATCCTCGAAAATTAAAATTTTTACTCACTACTCTAATGGACATTTGGATGAATATAGGCTACATATTTTTCAGTGTACATAATATACACATATTTATCAGATACGTAATAGTCAAACGTTGTCGGCTAACAGAAAAGTGTTATTTGTGGTTTATCGGGTTATGATTAGAACACTATTAAGGAATCTGAATTTGCAGTAACAATAAACAAGGTGCAGGGTCGGAGAGTAGGAGAAAGAACAGGAAGACAGAAGGTGGAATCAGCGGATATAGAAAGCAGGAGATGGACAGAGGGACAGAAGGGGATTGGGAGGGAGGGGGGAGAAGGAGAAGATAGAAATGGAGAGGACGGGATGGACAGAGGGGGAGGGAGAGAGAGGGACCTGGAGGAGACAGAGGCAGCGAGGGGAGGAGAATATACAAAGAAAGAAGGGAGAAGGTGATAAACAGAGAGAGGGGGAGAGAGAGGGCTAGGAGGGGATGGAGAGAGGCCGGTGGAAAAGACCATCAGAGAGAGGAGGGCTGAGGTGAGTGACAGAGAGAGGGAAGGAGGAGGAGATGGATGAAGAGAGGGAAGAGGTGGAGATGGGGTTGAGTAGGAGTTAAGGAGGTATAATCAATTTGCATATATATTAGAAACGTGTGCTTTCTCTTCACTTTCTTTTCCATTCGTCAGAGAAAGCCGCAACAACGCGTGGCCGGGAACACCTAATATTACAATTAAGTAACCGATAATATTAGGCTGGGAGGCTGACGAAAAAGACCGACCATCGTAAAGCTAGCGGGGTTGGCCACATCAAGTCGTCTGTAACCGTATGTTGTTATCAGACTCGGTGGCCTGGCTTAGTCTAGCCTTAAGTTAATTTTCGATGGGCCAGTTTGATGATGGGATTGCTTAAGTGTCAGACATTAGTCTCTAGATTCAGTTGCTTATGCTTCAGCACTCGAGAAGATCTTATGTATAGGGTTGTTTCACATATGTAGATCGTTGCCCGTGACTGGTTCCTGCAGTGGTCTTCAGTCCAACGACTGGTTTGATGCCGCTTTCCACGCTAGTCTGTCTTAACACCAGTCTGTTCATCTGTTTGTCGCTACAGCAGTCTATAAGAGCTTGAAGCTCATTACTGTGGTTCAGCCTTGAGCTCCCTCTACAATTCTCACTTCCATTTCTCTTAGTAACCACATTGTGTCACCTATTTTGCCCTACTAACCGATTCTTTCTTTCAGTAAAGTTGTAACTCGGTCTTTTCTCCGCCATTAATTTCAGTACCTCGCTACTAGTGTTTCGATCTACCCATCCAATCTTCCGCATTCTTCGGTAGCACAACATTTCAATATGTTCCCTTCCTTTCTAGTCTGCCCCGATTATCATCCACGTTTAACTTCAGTTTAGCGGTACACATAACAGTATACTTTCTTAAAAGAATCCATAATACTTACATTTTTGATATTATATAGGAAAAACTTTCTGATGTTTTGGAAAATTATATTTATATGGGCAATAACGGGCCTCTGGCTTCTTTCGACATCTTCAGATAACAACTGAATGTCGCAAAACATAGATACATTGACGTGCGACTTACACAGGTATCATTTACTCAGAGGCTGCAAAAATGATGGAATGTGTAAAGCTTATATGGGGAAATATTACAATTTTCACGCACAAACAATGACTTAACTAAAAGAGGAAACAAATATTTTGTGGAGGTACGTTCGACAAAAGGTCAAAAATAATTTTGAAAAAAGGTTCAGTATCAACCAAATTCGATTCTGTACGCAGAACGATAAGAAAACACCATGTTATCCAATAGCAGCTATCCACTATCGTCGACAGAGCGACAATCCAACGGATTCGCGGCAGTACATGTCACCATACAACCTTATTGGTGTGTGGCCAGAGGCGGTTCTTTAGAGCAAGTACAGGGGCCTTAGTTTACGTCATTTAGTGCAAATAATGACATCTATGTTACAAATTAACTAACAGATTTTCATTGCAATACAGTAGTTTAAAACCCTTCTTTCTTTTTTTGTAATATCAAAAGTCAACAAGCATATTTGCATGTCACTTTGAAATATTCAAGAAATGCAGAGGGGAACGTGCTTGCTCATATCTTAGTGGTGAATTGTTCCTCAAAAACCTATTGAAAAGACTGTTAATACGTTCACATAACTGTCCTATACAGAACCGTTACATCACTTTAGTAATAAAAATATAGAAACTAAAAATTTTTGTTGAAGATCACTTTGATAAAATACAGTTACACACCAATTTGAAATTCGTCAAAATCTAACATCTAACACAGTCATTCATATCATAGTGGTTAAGCGATTCACTAAATATTCGATATAAAAAAAATATAAAAATCCTTTACAAACAATTTTTATGAAGATGTGTTAACAAGATAGTAAAATAATGAAGATCAAATATGATAAGGCTGATTTAATCAGATACATTTAACAAAACGTAAAATTTCATATATACATGTATACTGTAGATCCAACTGCGTTACGCTGTTTGCAGAAAGACAGTAAAACATACTGTCATAATACCTGGCCTTTGAGGTAGAAAATTGAATAGTGATTTACTTGTTTGGTGGTAAAATAGAAATGCCACTGGATAGTACCAACAAAATGGAAGACAAAACGATTTACTGTTAATTATAAGCTATGTTCTCAAATACTACCATGCCAAGTGTTGTCTTTTTAAAGGTAGGCTGAAATTCCCATGTTATATCCTTCATGGCTCGCGATGCCTCGTTCCCCAAAGCACCAGATCGTCGAAAAATTCCCAAAACCAGCTGTTCTTCACCTGGACCTGTTCATTGAGCAGGTAAACACCAGATGACCTCAGATGAAGGTATATATACATCTTTTCTGGGAGATCAATGAAGGCTGAGCCCTTGTGCAGCAATATGACTCCCGATTTCAGAAAGACGAGGGCGTGTCGCCTCTCAATCAGAAGGGCGGTGAAGTTGGATCTCTCAGCTACATGCAGCCTATCCGAAGCTGCGTGTTCACCAAAGCTGAACGTAAGCTTTTCACCAGGCTGTTGCGTAAACAGGTGTCACAGTTTGGACATTCCACTCCGTACCCACTTGATTCGTGATGCATATTTCATTTATCAACCTCATTAACCAAAAGAAGCCCAAGGTTGCTATGTTTTGTTTTTTGTTAACTGATGCTACCTTTGTATGGCACGCAAACGCACTTGTTATCTGTACCTTCCATTTTGTTGCTACCTATATATGTCTTGCATCTTGGTATTTTTTACAATACTTTTGTAAATTTTATCTACGTGATGAAAGCGTAGTTGTTCGCCCTGACAATATGTTGAATAGTGTCTAATTGTTTTACACGTTCAGCAGGTGAGTGTGGCAGCTTGAGAAGACGGTTAACAGAAAAATTAAAGAAGGCATTCTTATGCTGGTTCTGGTGATTTGAATGGTGGTCAGTAAAAATAATGGCATAAATATTTTTTTCAAAACCCCGAACCTGTGTTTCCCACTGTCATTCCCGAAATGTAAGTCTACGAAGTTAACGGAACCATTGGTTTCCATTTCGCAGGTGAATTTCACTTCTTATGCAATCCATTGAGTCTGTCTGCAGTTGTATGAATTACAACATTATTATCATTAACCAGCACCAGTCTGTCATCACCCTACCTAAAGTGCACTATCTTCACTGCCAGATATAGATTTTCATCAAAACACGACTTTTCGAGATAGTTGATGAATATGGCGGCCAACAAGCCGGATATGGAGCTGCCCATGCTAAGCCTGTCATTCTGAAGATAATTTTCTCCATTATATTTCAGTCATTTTACTTCAAACCTTCCTATAACAAATCAATAAATTTGTTACTTTCATCATTCGACAGCCTACTCCGAGAGCACAAATTTTCCTTAATGACTCCAATAGCATTGGTAACCGGTACCTCAGCATAAAGGTTCACTAGATCTAAAGATGGGGTTTGAGTGCTGCTCATGTTCTTCCTCACTTTGTCACTACTTTTGGTTGGAAGTTTTATACTGTTGTAATAATGTTTCTTTAAAGAATTAAGACACTTCCTAGAGGCTTTACTGAATGGATCCCCATCCTCCCCTTGACGATTCGTCTTACTGGCAATGAACGTTTATGGACCTTAACCTGCTCCCTAGGTGTGGGTTCATTACCTTCAGTTGTAGCTCCCTGACTAAAATATTCCTTTATATGTATTTATCATTCAATCTGTTATGTGCTTCTGACGTTAGATCTCTAGCAAAGTCCCTTATAACATGAAATGACATATGAAAAATCACGGGGATTAGTTGCCCTCACAGTTCAAAATACAGTTTATACTACTCATAGCAAATTATTTCTTTTCTTATAAATAAGTAACCAATCTCACATTTACGTTTGCACTTTAGCACATTCCCATTCCTGCACATGCTACTGAATTTTCCCAGTACATGCCTTGGTTTTATCTTATTTGCAATACATGCTTTGTCCAAACACAATGTGCTAGATGAATTTGGTCAGTGTGATCGTTAAATTTTTGTATCTACATTTATATTTAACTAATGAGATTGTGACTGATTGCCGTGTGCCTCAACTTCGTTAAGTTTCAGTCTGTTATTTATGACTAAAGCTTAATTGAAAAGAATTGTAAATCAAAACTAATATACATTCTGTGTCATTTGTTTGTTAATTTCCAGTATTTTTGGGAGGTTCCTCTTTTTTCTACTACTCTTTAGAGACTGTATTGCTTCCCGTTCTACATCAGATGACTGGTTCTCTGTTAAAAGATCATAGGCAAAGAAGGCAAAGATTAAAACTTACTTTCTTAATCTCATGCTTCTACCATATTCATATAAACTAAACTGCCACAGTTGCGCCAGATTTATCAATATCTACTTTCTCACAATCTTTAAATGTGACCTTATGCACACCACTCTGTGGGAAGCGTTACTATTTGTCTTTCCTATTGAGTTAAGATGTGGATACGCTGTTTGTATTATAAAATGCATAGTTGCGAGGCTTCGAATTTTTTCCGAGAACATCTGAAATCTTGCACATACGGCAGAGCAATAGCCATTATTTATGGCGATGTATTTGATGGTTTTTAGTTCTGTTTGAACAGACTGAGATACTGAAACAGATATGAGCAGATGCAGTATTGAATGAAAAGCTACGTGTTTGTGTCTGTATGGGTGCTGGGAGCTTCAGCGATTACTGCATCTGTAGCCATGGTTTTCCTGTAAATGCTAAATAAATGTCTCTTTGAGCCAATATATGGCTCTGAGCACTATGGGACTTAACATCTATGGTCATCAGTCCCCTAGAACTTAGAACTACTTAAACCTAACTAACCTAAGGACAGCACACAACACCCAGCCATCACGAGGCAGAGAAAATCCCTGACCCCGCCGGGAATCGAACCCGGGAACCCGGGCGTGGGAAGCGAGAACGCTACCGCACGACCACGAGATGCGGGCGAGCCAATATATATTAAGCTCCAATACATTTATAGAAGAGACTCTAAGCTCCATTGTGAAGAGCGTTTTCTTAAGTTGGAAGCTGAAATATTGTATTAATGTATCCAACGGCACAATGACACTTGTCCACAAACACAGAACGTCATCCACACCTCTCACCCAGTTCAGTTGCTATTTCTGTGGAAAATTTTGTTCGAAATTGTACAAGCAACTATACGTTATTTATGGAGTATATGATCGAATATTAGCAAATGTCTTTATTGAAGTTATCGTGCTCACAAAATTTAGTAACAATGTTAATCGTTAACAGTGTTAATCGGTTTTAGTCGTTAAGTATAATGAAAGTTCTGTTGAGTGATCAGCATCTGATACCAGTCACTCTCATTATTGCGATCAAGACAGCTTTAATGAAATCTTATATTTGTATAATTTGCCAAAAGTATTTTTATGAAAAGCTTACCTTCCCACTGCAAGTCCGCGTGTTATGTCCTCTTAGCTTCAACCACCACCAGTCGTTTTTCTCCACAGGTAGCAAAACTTGTCTATTACTTCTTGTACTTTTGTTAATATTTCTTGTAACTTCTCTTCGATGTACCATCCATTCAGTTTACGTAGTGTTCCACGTTCTTTTCCATCTCTGACAGAATTACCATATCGTCGACATATATCAAAGGCTTTTATTCCATCTCGCAGATCCTTATTTCTATTTCCAAATTTCCCCTCGCTTTCACTCACTGTTTGCCCAAAGTATAGATTGAGTAGCATACGAAGTAGGCTATAACCTTATCCTAGTCCTTTCTCAATTCATGTCCTTTGACTCTTATAACTATAGCCTGGTATTATGTTAGTTGCACATAACTTTTCAAATAAACAGACAAATATCGTCCGAACAGACCTTGAAGGCCCAAAGGTACCGTCTGGCTGCCTTGCCATCCTCAGCCCTAGTGCATCACCGGATGTGGATATGGAGAGGATTGTGGTAAACACACTGCTCTCCTGGCCGTTATCAGTTTTCGTGACTGGACATAACTTTTTCACTTCACGAAATTTTGGCTGCTACTCAGTATTACTAAATTTCATTACCGACGACATGATTAAAATCTGTCATTAAGTTTACAGAGCCTACCAATACAGATTTTACTTACTCATTCTATACAGATAGATCAGTATCGTCATTTTTGCCTCTAATGTTAAGTAATTCCTCCGGTACCCAAGCTGATCTTCCTGACGGTCGGCTTCTCACACTCTTTCAATTGTTTTGTAAATAAATCATGTCAGTATTTTGCAACCATGAGTTCTCGAAAGGATGGAGCTATTGAACCAAGTCAGTGAAGTCAGTACCTGCCTTATTTGGATTAGTGCATCAGTAGCTTAGAGCCCACTGACTGGCTCGTGTAGATTGGGTAGCCTACAAAGATTTTTCTTTTTTTATTTAATTAAATTTTTATGTTGTTCTCAAACTGCAAAACTTTCTAAGATTTTCACGCTAATTATGGCCATATAAGTATGGCTTTTTCCGAATTTGATTCTGACCAGAAAGCAATTCAGTAGCTGGAGTCCAAGGTTTTTGTTTATCACACCTTTTGTGTTATTGTAGAGACGTTTCATAGCAACTTCCATCCTCTAAAAAGTATTTCTTTACATCTAATCAAGAACAGAAATACCAATTTTCATAAATTTAGCTTTAAAATTGTTTAATGTAACGCAGTATTTCCTAAAAAAGTTTCGTCCCCTGTTCCACTCTCTTAGTGGTACAATTTCCAGAAACACTGAAACACGTATTTTCTTTAATTTGTAACCTAAAAGTCAAACATCAGTTTCCTTAGATGTAGTCTTAAAAATCCTTTAGTTGCTCTTTAGTAATTACTATATTCAAAATATTTCCTCGAACTATTTTACCCTCATAGTGGTAGAATTTCCAAAAATGTAGAACCACGTACTTTTCCTTTTCTGACTAGAAACTTAACACCAGTTTTCGTAACTCTAGTTTTAAAATTCGCTGATCAGCGACATACTTTCAAAAAGCCTTCACCTTTTTCACCTCCTTAGGATTGGTACTTCTTAAATGATGCGTTTAGGATAGGATAAACCCCCTCTCTAAACTTCAAGAATCTATCCTTACTGGTTTGCTCTGGGCGCTGAGGTGTCAGTGAGTCAGTGTGATCCTGTTTCAGTCCCTTAAGGGTCTAATTTCCAGAAATAGTGAAATACGTATTCTCCTTAAGTTTGTGACTCTCAAGCGAAATTCCAATTTTCAAAGATTTGCCTTTAAAAAAGGTTTCATAATAAAATATTTCCACAAAAAATCTCATCCCCTATTTCACCCCCTTAGAAATGCAGTTTCCAAAAAGACAGAAACAATAGTTTTTGTTTGTAACCGTAATACTATCGTTCATAGACTTATTCTTTAAAAATACTAGTAATGATACATTATCAAGCAAAGCTTTCAGCCCCACTGGATTAAATTTCTGAATATCCAAATACCCGTATTTCTTTATTTCTGACCGACAAACCAGATACTAGTTTTTGTAGGTTTAGCTTCAACGTTACCTTAATAGCAACATTTTAAAAAATTCCTCCCTTAGGGCTGGGACATCGATAAATCCCCTTTTAAACAATGACTACAGTACGAGATCTACACGTTTTGCTAATTCCACGTTTCTATTCTTAGCGGTTTAGGGTTGGCCGATGATGCGTCAATCAGAAAGTCAGGACATTGCCTTTTATATATGGAGATTTTAAAAGTATTGTTTTTTCTGATTCTTAGCTGTTGGCTTCTGTATTCCATGTCACAAAGCTATCCGTTGCACTTCTCTTGTGTTTCTTGTATCTCTCAAAATATATTTCAGTTCTGCTTTTCTTGCCATGTTTTGACTGAACACTATAGATATGCGTAAGATACATGCACAGTAGGGAGACACTGTGCGTCACGTGATACGTAAGCTGTTCTGCCACTGTTTCGATGTTGTTTGCCATCCACAGCTCTTCGGCGATGGCTCTGAAAATTTTGTTTTTAGGACAGAGCGATAAGTGCCTGGAATTCTCGCCCTCATAATAGATGTATCTTATTCCATCTTCTTAATGAATCACCAAACTATTACTGTAGTTTTATTTTTGTACTTAATTTGGAGTGTAATAGATAATAATAGTTTGGGGGCGGGGTGCAGATAATAATAGTTTATTTAGTGAAAATATATGAATCTGCACATCCAGACCTTACAATACAAAATCTTTCTTTAGGAAATCTTCCTTCCTATCCAAGATCGACAACAACATTAAGTAACGTAACTGCCAGACAGATTTAGAACGGTCAAAGGCGAAGTCTCCGTGAGAATTTTTCGCTTTGTACTTGAGAATGATGTTGTCATGCAGAAGGTTATTTGCAGTATGTACGAATAAAAAACAATATCCTTAACAGACATTATAATTGTCACATTTATCATAATAATTGTGGAACAATCAACAGATATATTTTTATTGACAATATAGTAACAATTAAGTTCATGGCCTTATTCATGTACTAGTGGTACGCAACAGAGAGGCTAAATTAGACGAATACTTCGAAAAGTCTACGAACTGGGCTTGAGCAATGAAAAAAACTGTAGTACAGCACAGGTACGAATGAAAGCTAAATTATGCAAATACTTGTAACTCCATTGTTGTACGTTCTTTGGAAGCGCCACGCTAAATATAAAGTGAATTGAGCATAATGATTATCTGTTTAAGAAACTGTATTCATAAATTCGGCAAAAATTCGAATGGTTTAGCGATATTGTGCATAGCTTGAGATGGCAAACAATAAATGAAGGAAAACGATGATACAGTTTCAAGAAATTTTATAGGACTAGAAACCCAGACACCTACTCAGCATTAGAAAAATTGGCCACAAAGGAAAAAAAATGTAAATTAGACGGTGAATCACGTTTTAGAACTTCTTTCCTAAAGGTTTCGAGATCACATCTCTCTGAAGCGAACAAATTTTTCTACACGCATTCATCATGTAATTATGCCATATATAAGAGCTCGTAGTAACTTTATTTAACTTTAAAGGACGTACATAATTACCTCCTCCTGGTTACATTTAAGTACTGGAAATCCCGAATGAAACATTCTCATTGAAGTAATGTTCAGTTAACAGTAATTAGAGTTTCAAGGGCTTCTCTCGTCTGCATCCTCAGGAGATGAAACCGAATCCGTAACTGAGTTCTAGATTGTCTCACATACCACGAGGTTTCCGCAAAGTCGGACCAACAACTATGAACTCACGCAGCTATTGTGTCAGAATAATTGGCAGGTACTCCACTTAGAGCATCTACCCGAGGACAGAAACACTGCATCGTGATGGAACAAATAGCTATTAGGAAAAAAGTAAATCACGTCGGTTAAATACAGCAGAAGATAAACTTCATTTTCAAATACAGAACTATATAGTAACAGCGTTATTCAGTATAAGATGATCATTTAAAAATAACGCGCTGCGTCAATTAGTTATTTGTTTTCCAGGTTAACGGTTTAGCATTTCTTCGTGAAGTATTGTAGCAAATCGCTTAGTCGGAAAGACTTTTTTGATAAAATGTGTTGTGGAACAAGTACAATATGAGCATTCTATGTGCACTATTATTTACAATCATTTCGTATATAAGTACTCAGTTACGATTATCATATGCTGTGGCATCGTGTAACCGCTGAAAAAAAATGTAAACGTACAGTTATATGGACAGATACATAACCATAAAGGTCCAGGCCATTAGAGTTGTGTACTCCTATGAACAATATCACCTCAAGTAAATGGTAATGTTATAATTTATTGATATAGATGTTGGTCTGGAGAAACCATTCTGCAGACCTCATTAAGAAGTTGTTATCACCAAAGGTATCCAAATAGCCCAGTCTTAAATGTCATCCTAAAATTACAAATTAAAATAAATAATCAAATGAAAGTAAAAAAAACTATTCAAGAGAAATATAACAATAGACACAACGCTTGTTGTTGCTGCTTTCAATCGTTGATGGTCTCCAGACCAATTAAGTCAAGCCCTCGATGATTAAATTATAGGGTTGGGGACACAATGCACATGGAGATAACAACTTATAGGGAAGCAAATATACCGAATCATTTTCATAGATAGAAAAAATCAAATAATTGCCCAATAAATTTAATATTCCCTTAAGGTTCCTGAAAGCACTTCTCTGATAGTTCACAAACATTTGTTGGTGTTGGAGGACACTGGGCATTCATCATCAAATACGAAAACTGGAAGCTAATGGGACTGTAGGACGTGGATGTCACGTTTATTTTACGAAACCACTCCGCTTTCTATGACATTGTTGTACCCTCCTCCTGCGAAGCCATGCCTCATGCCTCTTTCTGTGACGACATAATGCTGCTTCACTCTCCCAAGGCGAACCTCTTTCTTTCAAATACACTTTCACAGAGCTTTCAAGCAAACAAACACTCATTCAGATGTCCCATTCACAATCAAGTATTTTTCTGGTAATTGAATAAAAAACATGCAGTCAGTATGTAACTCAGAGCCGCTGGCTTCTTCCTCTACCATCCAGTGTTCTTATTGTTGTTGTGGTCTTCAGTCCTGAGACTGGTTTGATGCAGCTCTCCATGCTACTCTATCCTATGCAAGCTTCTTCATCTCCCAGTACCAACTGCAACCTAAATCCTTCTGAATCTGCTTAGTGTATTCATCTCTTGGTCTCCCTCTACGATTTTTATCCTCCACGCAGGACTCCAATACTAAACTGGTGATCCCTTGATGCCTCAGTATAGGTCCTACCAAGCGATCCCTTCTTCTAGTCGAGTTGTGCGACAAATTTCTCTCCTCCCCAATTCTATTCAATACCTCCTCATTAGTTTTGTGATCTACCCATCTAATCTTCCTCATTCTTCTGTAGCACCACATTTCGAAAGCTTCTATTCTCTTCTTGCCCAAACCCTTTATCGTCCATATTTCACTACCATACATGGCTACACTCCATACAAATACTTTCAGAAACGACTTCGTGACACTTAAATCTAAACTCGCTGTTAGCAAATTTCTCTTCTTCTGAAACGCTTTAGTTGCCATTGCCAGTCTACATATTATTTCCACTCTACTTCGACCATCATCAGTTGTTTTGCTTCCCTAATGGCAATCTAATTCCTTCAGCATCACCCGGTTTAATTCGAATGCATCCCATTATCCTCCTTTTGCTGTTGCTGACGTTCATCTTATATTGTCCTTTCAAGAGACTGTAAATTCCGTACAGCTGCTCTTCCAGATCCTTTGCTGTCTCTGATAGAATTGCAATGTCATCGGCGAACCTCAAAGTTTTTATTCTTTTGCATGGATTTTAATTCCTACTCCGAATTTTTCTTTTCTTTAATTTACTGCTTGCTCAATATACAGATTGAATAACATCTGGGATAGGCTACCGCCACGTCTCACTCCCTTCCCAACCACTACTTCCCTTTCATGCCCCTCGACTCTTATAACTGCCATCTGGTTACTGTACAAATTGTAAATAGCCTTTCGCTCCCTGTATTTTATCCCTACCACCTTCAGAATTTGAAAGAGAGTGTTCCAGTCAACATTGTCAAAACCTTCCTCTAAGTCTACAAATGCTAGAAACGTAGGTTTGCCTTTCCTTAATTTATTTTGTAAGATAAGTCGTAGGGCTTGTATTGCCTCACGTGTTCCAACATTTCTACGGAATCCAAACTGATGTTCCCCTAGGTCGGCTTCTACTAGTACTCCCATTCGTCTGTAAAGAACTCGTGTTAGTATTTTGCAGCTGTGACTTATTAAACTGATAGTTCGGTAAATTTCACATCCGTCAACACCTGCTTTCTTTGCGATTGGAATTATTATATTCTTCGTGATGTCTGAAGGTATTTCGCCTGTTTCATACATCTTGATCAGCAGATGGTAGAGAGTTTGGTCAGGGCTCGCTCTCCCGTGGCTATCATTAGTTCTAATAGAATGCTTTCTACTCCAGGGGCCTTGTTTTGACTTGGTCTTTCAGTGCTCTATCAAACTCTTCATGCAGCATCAAATCTCCCATTTCATCATCTACATTCTCTTTACTTTCCATAATACTGTCCTCAAGAACATTGCCTTTGTATAGACCCTCTTTATACTACTTCCACCTTTCTGCTTTCTCTTCGTTGACAGAACTGGGTTTCCATCTTAGCTCTTGATTTCCATGCAAGTGGTTCCCTTTTCTCCAAAGGTCTCTTTAATTTTCCTGTAGGCAGTATCTACCTTACCCCTAGTGATATATAGCTCTAAATACTTGCATTTGTCCTCTAGCCATCCCTGCATAGCCATTTCGCACTTCGCGTCGATCTCATTTTTTAGACCTTTGTATTCCGTTTTGCCTGCTTAATTTACTGCATTTTTGTATTTTCTCCTTTCTTCAATTAAATTCAATATATCTTCTTTTACCCAAGGATTTCTGCTAGCCCTCGTCTTTTTACCTACTTGATCCTTTGCTGCCTTCACTATTATATCTCTCAAAGCCACCCATTCTTCGTCTACTGTATTTCTTTCCCCATTCTTGTCATTCATTCCCTAATGCTCTGCCTGAAACACTCTACAACCACTGGTTCTGTCAGTTATCCAGTTCCCATATCGTTAAATTCCCACTTTTTTGCAGTTCTTTCAGTTTTAAGCTACGGTTCATAACCAACAGATTGTGGTCAGAGTCCACATCCACCCCTGGAAATGTCTCGCAATTTAAAACCTAGTTCCTAAGTCTCTGTCTTACCATGACAAAAACTATCTGAATCCTTGTAGTATCTCTAGGCTTCTTCCATGTATACAAGCTTCTTTAATGGTTCTTGGATCAAGTGTTAGCTTAACTCCCTCTTAAGGCTTGCCACCTCCACTGACTTATTCTCAGTCCCCAAATGGGCGAGTCATAGAGGAAGTAAGCCAGCGACAACACACATACTTTCCTCCCTCAACCGTAAAAAAATGTGTTTTATCAAAGCCATGTCATGTTTGCATTTTCTTCTCTCTATCCCATATAGGTCAATCATAGAGCTTTTAAGCCATTAGAAACACACGCACACACACACACACACACACACACACACACACACACACACACACACACACACTTACGTCTCCCAATCACAACCCAGAATATTACCCGACATTAATACAAAGCATCAGTCAGAGACCTTACTATGACAGGGATAATATCATTCTCAGCTGATAAGAATATAACATCTGTGTCTCAGAAAACTAACTGTGCCTTGTGGAGGCGAGGAGAGCAGCAGGATGGTTTATCAGCAGAACATACACATAGCTTTCTCACGGTCCATACACAGATCTTTCTATCGTAGCCCAGGTCTTACTAGCCACTAAAATAAAACATCTAAAACCAGCCCTGTAGTTAACCAACCGTTAGAACGAAACAATCATTAGTATACGTATTATATACGGTTATTCATCCCAAAATAGACTATCATTTAGTTCGATATTTTTACTCCACCCACAGTGCAATGGATCCATAAAAAGAATATTCATGTTTAGTTTATCATGACATGTAGAGATCTGTTTTCTGGCAGAGATAATCGGGCACAGCTCTCACGTTGGTAGTACCCATCTCTCTTGCAATATTCTGGGCTGTAATTGCATACCAATGACGATTTTCTCAAGTCTGCAGTTATAAGAGACAAAGCGTGCACATAATGTCGTTAATGTCCTAGGCTCCTTTAATTCCTGAATGTCAAACTGAACTGAATAAGTAATGGTGAAGGAAGTATTTATGTGGAAAGACTGAATATGTCTTTGGCAAAAGGAGGTCCCACATAAAAAGACTGGTATTGCATTGTAGAGTTATTCATAAGTACTTCGTTTCTAAAAGGAGGTCCAACATAAAAAGACTTGCATTGCATTGTAAGGTTATTCATAAATACCTCCAGTATTTCAGAAGATGACTGCATGTAAACTCCAGGATGTAAAGGAAAGTGACACACATCAGTGGATAGAGAAATTCTCCAAGTCTCTATTTGTAATATGTACTGTGGTGTAGTTGCAAAGGCAATCACTAGAAGGCAAGTGTATTAACACATGTAAATAAATCGCCCAGTGCATGCTGTCACATGGAATTAATCGGCCGACCGGGGTGGGCAAGCGGTTAAAGGCGCTACAGTCTGGAACCGCACGACCGCTACGGTCGCAAGTTCGAATCCTGCCTCGGGCATGGATGTGTGTGATGTCCTTAGGTTAGTTAGGTTTAAGTAGTTCTAAGTTCTAGGGGACTGATGACCTTAGAAGTTAAGTCCCATAGTGCTCAGATCCATTTTGAATTAATATGACTGCAAACTAAAGTCCCCCAGGGGCTCAGCATTCATTTGCTGAGTACGGGCTTGGCGACCCCGGGGTCCTGAGCTGGGGACTGGTCAGCGCCGCCAGTCTCCTGTCACCGTAACCCCCGGACATGCTTCAGCGACCACCGCATGGCGCGGCGGTGGAATGTTGTGTGCTGCGGGGAATGGTAATCTTGGCTTGACCGCCTGGCTTGCGAGGAAGGTAAACCTCTATAAAAAACCCTCAATCCTACGGTGTGCTGCGCGCCTATAAGATGCATGGCTGTTGGGGTGGAACAGTCGCAAGCGGGCAACCTCTGGGGCACCTGCCGCGCCCCAGTTGTATATGGCTTACCTAGGCACGCGGGGCTCTGTCTAGGTGGACTTCTAGTTCCCTAGCTGCTCGTGGGATGGAACCCTCGAACTTTTATTCTTCTCCTGCCAGCGGAAAGGGTGGACCGCTGGTGGGTTCTAACACCAAATCCAACAAGAGGGCTCGTGTAGCCAGTCCTCCTGATTCAGGTAGTAGTAACAGAACGCATGCTGCTACGGAGAATGTGTCTTTCATAATTAAAAGAAAAGATGGGAGTTTTGAAATAGTTTCGCCATTTTATATACAGAAGGGCTTAGAAGGTATTGCTGGCACATTAAAATCTGTAAAGCGCTTGCGAAATGGCACCTTGTTGGTTGAAACATCTAGCTTCCAGCAAGTCCAGAACCTTCAGAAGGCACAATTTTATGGGGAGTTTGCGATAGAGACTGAATTTCACAACACCGTGAACTACAGCAAGGGTGTTGTGACTTGCAGAGATCTCGTTGACATTCCCCAAGACGAACTGAAGGCTGAATGGTCCCAGGAAGGAATTGTCGACGTGCAACACATTATGAAACGGGTGGATGGTGCTCTCATAAAGACTGACTCATTTATCCTTACATTTAACACCACCAAATTGCCAGAGCATGTGAAGGCAGGTTTCATACGTCTCAGTGTACGGCCTTATTACCTCAACCCCATGCGGTGTTTTAAATGCCAACACTTTGGACACACTACTCTCGGCTGTAGAGGGGAAGCCACTTGCGGGAATTGTGGTAAAGCCGCCCATGAGGGAGTTGGTTGCTCCTCTCCTCCCAAGTGTGTCAACTGCTCTGGGGATCACCCTGTGTGGAGTAGGGAATGCAGAGTTTTCCTTGAGGAACGGAAGATCCAGGAACTAAAAACTACAGAACGTATCCCATATGGTAAGGCGAAGAAAATCTACAAGTCCATGCAGCCGCCCACGTTCGCTGCTTCCTTTTCTTCCGTTCTCAAACAACCAGTCTTGAAAACCGATGCCGCTACACAAACGGAGGTTGCTACTGTCAGCACTAGCACCTGAGCTTGTCAATGTACGTGTGCTGCTGCCGTTCCTGTGAATCCTGCTGCTCCCCCCTGACCTTCTGACCAGGCCGTGGTAGCTGACATCATGGAACTTCCTGCCCCTTCCCGGGTCCAGTCTTGTGCACTGCCCTGCACTGCTACACCCCCTACTGCTTCTGAGGTTTTGGCTCCAATGCCACCTCAGGCCAGAACATCGAAGCCAAAGACAAAGGTGAAGACTCGCTCACTAAAGGAGACTGCAGTTACACAGTCTCCTGATGTGGATGTCATTCTCTCTGACGTCTCTCTCGACTCCTCTTCTGAGGCGATGGAAGTTGACGTCAGACTGGGGCAATCATCTCGCCCCAAAACTGAGCCTCCACCTGTTGTGGGCTCTCCTCCCCAACAGAAAGTGAGAATGAAGGTACTCCCACCCTGATAGATGGCTCCCATTATACAGTGGAACATGAATGGATTCCGGGCGCATGTGGGGGAACTGAACCTCCTAGCACAGCAACGCCCCCTGTGCTTGTGTTTACAGGAAACGCATTTAAAGCCATCTGATGCTCCTGTACTAAGGGGCTATACGTCATATCGCAAAGATGACCTGACTGGAGAAAGGGCCAAAGGCGGAGTCGCTGTGTTTGTCAATAATGACCACCACTCCTCTGCCCTCCCCCTGGATACTGTCCTGCAAGCAGTTGCAGTTGAAATTCATTCACCTCGGAGGCTTACCGTTTGCTTCCTTTATTTACCCCCTATGGATGCAATGGCCTTAGACGCTCTCACAGATCTTATCGACCAACTCCCCCGCCCATTTCTTCTCCTGGGAGAATTCAATGCCCATCATGTCCTGTGGGGCTCCACTTCTCTTTGCGCTCGAGGTCGAATTTTGGAGAGCCTACTAACATCTCATGTGTTGTGCATCCTCATCCCAGGTACTCCGACTCATTTCTCTACTGCTACAGGGTCATTCTCAGCCATTGACCTATCGTTCTGCTCTCCAACCCTCACTGTCTCTGTTCACTGGGAGGTCATTGACGACCTTCATTCCAGCGATCACTTCCCTATCCGCATTCATCTCCTCGATGGTGTATTGCTGGAGCCGCGGCCACCATCGTGGATGATTGGCAGGGCTAACTGGCCACTGTTTACTCGGTTGGGTGTCTTTGACCGCCACAAGAACGTACAGGAATGGGTGGATCACATCACGCTTGTGGTCCATCATGCTGCTGACCTGTCCATACCACAGTCTTCTGGCCCTCCTAAGCGGCGCCTTGTGCCTTGGTGGACGGAAGAGTGCCATTCAGCCATCCGGGACAGGCGTGCGGCTCTTCGCCGATTTAAATGCCGCCCAACAGCGGTCAATCTTACCGCCTTTCGAATCGCGAGAGCCAGGGCACGCCGTGTCATTAAAGAGAGCAAGAAAAGGGCATGGCAGGAGTTCCTGGACTCCATCAACCGTTCCACTTGTTCCACAAGAGTATGGGAAGCCATCCGGAGGATTTCTGCTAAACATAGCCGTTTACCAATAGCTGCTGTCCTGAACCAGGGATGCCTCCAAACGACACCCAGAGCCATTGCTCAGATGCTGGCAGAGCATTTTGCACAAAGTACTGCCACTGCAAATCAGGATCCAGCGTTTCGTCGCTACCGTACGACTGTCGAAAGAGCGACCTTGGACTTTCGGTCGAACAGTTCTGAGGCCTACAATTCCCCTTTCTCTATGTGGGAACTTGAATCGGCACTTACTGAGACTTCTGACACTACACCACGTTACGACCGCATCCGGTACTCCATGCTTCGACATCTGCCAGCGGCGTCAAAGGAAATCCTCCTCGAATGTTTTAATCTCATATGGCAGACAGGAGTGTTCCCCACCTCGTGGAGGGAGGCAATTCTCATCCCTCTCCTCAAACCAGGAAAGGACCGCACATGTCCCGGTCGTTATCGTAGTATCGCCTTGACACGCTGTGTCGGAAAGACCCTGGAACGGATGGTTAACCGGCGTCTGGTCTGGCTGTTAGAGACCAGACAGCTCCTTAGCCGCTTTCAGTGTGGATTCCGAAAATTTCGGTCCACGTTCGACAATCTGACCCTCCTAGAGGCGGCTATTCAGCAGGCTTTTCTCCGTCAGCATCACTGTATCGGTATCTTCTTTGATATCAGTAAGGCATATGATACTACTTGGAGACACTGTATTCTTGCACAAATGCATCAATGGGGCTTTCGTAGCCGCCTCCCCATTTTCATTCGGTCTTTCCTGTCTCAGCGGTTTTTTCGGACCCTCGTTGGTAACACACTGTCTGATCGCTTTGAGCAAGAGAACGGTGTCCCCCAGGTCAGTGTTTTAAGCGTTACCCTCTTTGCCATAGCCATCAACAGTATAACGTCTACAGTGAGGAGTCCAGTACAGTGCTCCTTATTTGTGGACGACTTTGCTGTTTTCTGTTCCTCCTCCAGTGTTGCAACCGTGAGCCGTCAGTTGCAGCTAACAGTGCGGCGATTAGAGGAGTGGGCTGCAAAGACGGGTTTTCGGTTTTCTGCCGAAAAGTGTGTTTGTGTTCATTTTATTCGTTCTCGTCATCTTTTTACTTTGCCTGCCTTGCATATGGGGGATACTGTCCTACATTTTAGAGACACAGTGCGGTTTCTGGGCCTAAATTTTGACTCCAGGTTGTCATGACTGCCACACCTACGTGACTTGAAAGCCAGAATGCTGAAGGCACTGAACATCGTCAAGTGCCTCAGCCACAGGTCTTGGGGCGCGGACAGGGCGCGTCTCCTACAGTTTTATGGAACTTTTGTGCGTTCACGGCTGGACTGTGGGTGCACAGTATACGGGTCAGCGAGGCCATCTTATTTGCGGATCCTTGACGCTGTTCACCATGCTGGGATCCGACTGGCCACGGGTGCTTATTGGACCAGTACCGTACCCAGCCTCTGTGCTGTCTGGCGAACCGCCACTTACCATCCGGCGGCAGCTCCTGCTGGTGCGCCAGGCTTGTAAGTTTCTTGCAGCTCCCAGATCGCCTGCTCAACATCTTGTTGCCTATCCACTTCTGGACCGCCTTTTTTCCCGCTGTCCCCGGGCTACGTTGCCGTTTGGGATCCGTGTGCAACGTGTTCTAGAGTCCCTCGGTGTGGAGTCTGTACAACCGCAAATCCAAGGTTTTAACCGCCTGCCACCCTGGTTACTGAAGAGACCCGGAGTGATTTTAGATTTATTGCAGTACAAGAGAGATTGCACTCCTGCCACCGTTTTTAATGCAGCATTTTCTGCCATTTTATCTGAGCACCACGACTATGTAGCTGTTTTTACGGATGGGTCGAAACAAGGGGTTCTGTTGGTTGCTCAGTTGTTTTTCCATATCGTGTCCTCAAGGTCCGACTGCCTCAGACTTTTACTGTCTTTGATGCAGAATTGTTTGCGATCTTGCGGGCACTGGAGCACATGAGAGATTCTTCCTCTCCTAAATTTCTTGTCTGTTCCGATTCACTCAGTGCCCTTCACTCATTGCAACGTTTGTATCCGGCAGACAAAATTGTCCAGACCATCCAGGATGCCCTCCTCCGACTACATCGACTGGGGAAGGTTGTAGCTTTCTGCTGGGTTCCGGGGCATGTTGGCATTGCTGGGAATGAAAGGGCAGATCTCACAGCCAAGGAGGCGTGTCTCGCCCCACAAGTATCTCAGTGTGCTATCCCCTTGCACGCACTCACCTCGCTGTTGTGCTCACGGGTCATGCGTCGGTGGGAGGATGAGTGGCTGGAAGTGACTGACAATAAGCTCCGTATAGTCAAGCCCACAACGCGTGTGTGGTGTACTTCCTTTCAGCCCCATCGTCGGGACGAGGTTCTCCTCACTCGGCTTCGAATAGGCCACAGCCCTATGACGCATGGCTTCCTTCTCCGGCGAGAGGACCCTCCAATGTGTGGTGCTTGCGGCGTCCAGGTCACTGTGCGCCACGTTTTATTGGATTGCGTTTTATTTTCTGACCAGCGGGTCGCGGCTGACTTGCCAGCGGACCTGCCATCTCTTTTAGGCAACACTCGGACGAATGTGGCTAAAGTTTTAAAGTTCTGTGCCCTGTCAAATGTTTTTACAAAGATTTTAGGGAGAGGATATTAATTTGCTCACAGCGTGACAAGCTCGCTCATATTTTATGTAAGTGGCCAGCCAATAACAATTTCCTGTGACATTCTTGTTGCTATGCTTCCCCTTTCCTTAGGTTTTACTTTCTTATGTAGCATTTTCCTTCTTATCCTGCTCTCTTTGATTGTGTGCTTTAGTTTTCTTAGGTCTGTCCACATTCGTTCCTTTTAATGTGTGTCAGGGCGCTGATGACCTCGATGTTGAGTGCCCATAAGGCCCAACACACCACCACCACCACCACCAAACTAAAGAACAGGTTTCCAAAGCAGGCTGTTGTTGTAGCGACTTAGTGAAATGCACACACGCCCTTTTTGCCCCATATTGACATTTGTGTCACAAGTGGTGGCCACATCGATGACCTGTAATATGCATTTGTACTTGTAGATGTGCTCTATCCACTGGTATGTGCCTTTTTCTGTATATTCACATGGTTCAAATGGTTCTGAGCACTATGGAACTTAACATCTGAGGTCATCAGTCCCCTAGAACTTAGAACTAATTAAACCTAACTAACCTAAGGACATCAAATACGAGGGTCACCCCAAAAGAAATGCACACTAATTTTGTAAAAATACAATTTTCGTTCTGCATATGTGAAAGTTTTACAGTGTGTAGATACATCCTTCCCGCTTGTTTGCAAACTTAGTTCAACCAGTGGCGCCGTCATAGCATGTCTTACAGATGGCTGCTACATTTGACGTTCGTCAGAAGCAACGTACTGTCACTGAATTTCTATGTTGTGGAAACGAGACAGTCGGAAACATGCACAAGAGTTGAAAAGGACGTATGGAGATGCTACTGTCGATCGCAGTACAGTTAGTCGGTGGGCAAGCAGGTTACGTGATGAAAGCAGGCACAGCAATATTGATAATTGTCCTCGCAGCGGCATACCTCGTACTGCACACACCCCAGACAATGTGCAGAGAGTTAACGAATTGATGACTGCAGACCGACGCATTACTGTGAACGAATTGTGACGCTACGTTGGGATATGAGAAGGAAGTGTTTGCACAATACTGAAAGTGTTGGACTTATAAGAGGTTTGTGAAAGGTGGGCTCTCAGGATGTTGACAGTGGCTCACAAAGGAACAAGAAAAACGGTATGCAGCGAACTTTTGTAACAGTACGAGAATGGTAGAGATGAATATCTTGGAAGAATTGTAACAGGTGATTGAAACATGGCTCCATAATGTTTCACCAGACGAAGAGGCAATCAATGGAGTGGCATCATGCAAATTTATCCAAGCAAAAAAAATTCAAAACCACAGGTGCTGGAAAAGTTATGGCTACGGTGTTTTTCGATTCCGAAGGACTCTTGCTTGTAGACATCATTCCAAGTGGAACCACCATAAATTCTGATGCATATGCGTCGACACTGAAGAATCTTCAAGCTCGACTGAGTCGTGTTCGACTACATCGGCAAAAACAGGATGTTTTGCTGTTGCACGACAATGCATGGCCACATGTCGGTAAAAAAAAAAAAAAAAAAAAAATGGAAGCGATCACAAAACTCGGATGGACAACACTGAAACACCCGCCATACAGTCCTTACCTGGCTCCGTGTGACTATCATCTCTTTGGGAAACTGAAAGACTCTCTTCGTAGAACAAGGTTTGAAGATGATGACTCCCTTGTGCACGCTGCCAAACAGTGGCTCCAACAGGTTGGTCCAGAATTTTACCGTGCGGGTATACAGGCGCTGGTTCCAAGATGGCGTAAGGCAGTTGAGGGGGAGTGTACGCTGATATGAAACTTCCTGGCAGATTAAGACTGTGTGCCGGACCGAGACTCGAACTCGGGACCTTTGCCTTTCGCGGGCAAGTGCTCTACCACTGAGCGAACCAATTATTAATGAAAATATTATTCGTAAAGGACGTATGTACACATTGTAAAACTTTCAAACATTTAGAATAAAAAAATGGATTTTAAAAAAATAGTGTGCATTTCTTTTGGAGTGACCCTCGTACATGCATGCCCGAGGCACGATTCGAACCTGCGACCGTAACGGTCGCGCGGTTCCAGACTGAAGCGCCTAGAGCCGCTCGGCCACACCGGGCGGCTTTCTGTATGTTTTGTAACACTTGTGACGTCTTTTTCAGAGACGTAGGATCTCATATTCATGTCCAGTCAGTTGTAGATGCTTCCGAGACGAGCTCTCCTCCAGCAGCAGGTGTCTGCTGTCGTGTCCACTCTGTGTGTGTGTGTGTCGCGCAGGAGAGACGCCTGCGGCGATGCAGCACGGCGGGGCAGCCGGCTGGTGGTCACGTGGCCCCGGTGTGGCCGGCGCGCTGTGGCGGCTGCTGGCCGCGTGTCTGCTGCCGCGGCTGCTGCTGCCGCTGCCGCTGCCGATGACCTCCAGGTGACGTCACTAGCCACCGGCCAGCCACGGCGTGAAGGGCCAGGCGGTGCCGCCGGGCGCGCAACCACCGACGGGTGCGACGGGGCGGTATGGGTGGGCTCAGACGAGAGACTGTGACCATGGACAGTACTTCGCAAGTGGTGAGAGAAGGAAATAGTTGAGGTGATGTGAGCACACATATGCATAAATATATATGACAATGTCGTTTTTGAAGTATAGAGATAATTCTATTTCAACATGTACTATATTTATAATGTGATGTTTGTAGAAAATAAAGAAAAATGTATTTCACGTTCCACACAAGCCCCTTTCCCTGAGACTTACAAATCAGAAATCCCTTGGCAATTGCCATGTTTCTAATGCCTTTTGGATGTTGATGGTCTTTCTTTCCACGCCTGCTGAGAAACGTCGAGAGATACACTGCCTCAAGCAAGAACTGTTCTTTAATTGTTTTCTTTACCCAAACATGTTTCACCACTTTCTTGCCATCTCCAGTGGGATTTGTTTATAGAGCACTGTGAAAAACATCATGCCGGGGTGACACCAAAATTTCACCCTAATATTATTACACAGGATGTCCCAGGAGCAGCGATCAATATTCACCTATGTGACAGGAATTTTCATTCCTAACAAAAGACCTTATGCAAGGATGATTTCTGAGACAATACAAATTTGAATTACATTTTTCTTACCCATCCAACGTGTTTGACATTTTATTCTACCCAACCTAGCTCATTGTTTTAACCCCCTTTTTGGTCTAGATGCCTTTCTGCCCTAGGAATACTAATGGACCCAAAATTAAACGTTGTGGGACTCCCTTTGTGATATCGTCCCAGTCACTAAAATTTTCTGTGTCTAGAACATTGTTTCAATTATTCTCCACATTCTTTTGCATTCTGTTTGTTAAGCATGATTTAAACCAATACTGTGTTCCATAAATAACAATGTAAATGAATGTTCTTTGATTTTATTCTATTCACACAACTGTGAAAATCAATAACCACGACACGTGCGTTACAACAAGTCATAGTACCAACAAGGTAAAAAAGCGTCCAGTATCAGAATACAGTTAACAACTGTCTCATCTCAGAAACCATTTGGAACGTCCAAATCAAGTTCCTTGCTTCAGATGAGCGTTCCAAATATATCCCTGAATGTTGACAATTCCTTGTGGGACACCGTTTACATATAAAGGACTGATAATATATCTCACATTTTTTGCATTGGTTTACTGGCACATTACAGAACACTGGTTACTGACACATTACAGAACAGAGACCTAAACACCTTGTGTCTAATGTGTGGCGAAAGTTAGGCATATACTCAAGGTGTAATGGGTGTAAGTGCAAATACTTTTATGTGTGGTATCTCAATAGCTACACACATCAATGTATTGCTTGTTTTTCCCATACGTCGAACAATCTTCCCATAAATGCATCACAAACCTTAGGACTGATGTTTTCTACTTAGTCGTGACCTCAACAGTAAGTGGACTACATCTGTCAGTATAAATTAACCGTTCTGTTTCCAAATAGCGACACTTCATCACGTGACCTGCTTCCCAGGGGAACAAGAGCATTAATGGCTTGCTTGTGTCACACCTGAGTACAACGAAAACAACACACATTCGATTTGAAACAGCTATAACTGTTAGTCTGCAAATGATATAAATACTAACGTAATGTGGTTCAGTGTACTCTCCTCAGTCAACAGTAGAAATATCTGCAATTATACCCAATACACTACCATTTGTAGACTTAGAGAAAGCTTTTGACAATGTTGACTGGAATACTCTCATTCAAATGCTGAATGTGTCAAGGGTAAAATACAGAGAGCGAATGGCTATTTACAATTTGTACAGTTGGCAATTATAAGAGTCGATTGGAATGAAAGGGAAGCAGTGGTTGGGAAGGGAGTGAGACAGGTTTGTAGCCTCTCGCCGATGTTATTCAATCTGCATATTGAGCAAGCAGTGAAGGAAACAAAAGAAAAATTCGGAGTAGGTGTTAAAATCATTGCAGAAGAAATAAAAACAATAAGGTTCGCCGATGACATTGTAATTCTGCTACAGACAGCAACGGACTTGGAAGAGCAGTTGAACGGAATGGACAGTGTCTTGAAAGGAGGATATAAGATGAACATCAACAAAACCAAACGAGGATAATGGAATGTAGTGAAATTAAATCGTGCTATGCTGCGGGTATTAGATTAGGAAATGAGACACTTAAAGTAGTAGACGAGTTTTGCTATTTGGGGAGAAAAATAACTGATGATCGTCGAAGTAGAGAGGATATAAAAAGTAGATTGGCAATGGCAAGGGAAGCATTTGTGAATAAGAGAAATTTGTTAACATCGAGTATAGATTTAAGTGTCAGGAAGTCGTTTCTGAAAGTATTTGTATGGAGTGTGGCCATGTATGGAAGTGAAACGTGGACGATAAATAGTTTGGACAAGAAAAGAAAAGAAGCTTTCGAAATGTGGTGCTACAGAAGAATGCTGAAGATTAGATGGGTAGATCACATAACTAATAAGGAGGTATTAAACAGAATTGGGGAGAAGAGGCACAACTTGACAAGAAGAAGGGATCGGTTGGTAGGCCATATTCTGAGGCATCGAGAGATCACCGATTTAGTACTGGAGGGCAGCGTGGAGGGTAAAAATCATAGAGGGAGACCAAGAGATAAATACACTAAGCATATTCAGACGGATGTAGGTTACAGTAGATACTGGGAGATGAAGAAGTTTGCACAGGACAGAGTAGCACGGAGAGCTGCAGCAAACCAGTCTCTGGACTGAAGACCACTCAACAAAAACCCATTACACCCTGTATATATGCTTCTCTATTGGCTTGTATCAACTGAACCTGGTCAGAGTTCTTTCTTCTTTAGAATCTCCACTACCTTTGATTCCTGGCCCATATTAATTACCACGCTTTGATGTGGAGCAATGTGTTTTATATTCTGTGAGGAGGAAGAGATTTTAGCAAGCCGCTAATGATCACCAAATGGGGACAGGTTCGCTAGCTGATCTATACGCTGTTACAGTCTGCGATACTTGACAATTAACCTCTCAGCAACTCGTCGCTGGCTTCGATAGATTACTCTGGTGGTGGCAGATTCCTTCGAATGGAGATTCTCACGGTGCATTTTGGCTTCGTAACCTGTGAATAACTGAACGACTATGAGGCAGATTGTTCCATGCATAGGGGCACCAAGATTCAATTATCTTTCAAGCAGGCTGAAACTACATTTCTTGCCCAAGTTTTCAGCTGGCGTGTCGATCGTTTGCAAAAGGTCTGGCACCAGTCGCAGGATCCCAGATAACTGTTACTAGTACATTCATCATACTGAAAAAGGAGCTAGCTAACCATACACAACAACATATTATTTCCTCAATGTCATGAGACAGTTGTTAACTATATTCTGATAGTGGACGCTTTTTTATCTTGTTGGGACTGTGACTTTGTGTAACGCACGTGACATTGTCATTGGTTTTGCACACTTGTGCGAATAGAATAAAATTAAAGAAGATTCAAACGCTGTTGCCAGAGTAGAAGAAGAGTAACAAGGAGGATTTATGTGCCAGAAGGTGTACTACATGCTGATAGTTTGACCAGCTGGTATGTGGAATTTCTGTTGGAGATATTAGAATAAGATAGTTAACCCGTGTCACTGTTTTCGAATTGTAGTGCTCTTTTGGAAAATTCCAGTCCACCAATTTACACAGTCCATCCACATTTATATGATCACCGCCTGTGCAGAAAACATTCCAGTCGTTGTTGTAGTGCAGAAACGGAGCGATTTGTCTGACGTCCAAAAGAGCGTGATCAGTGACAAGAATGGACGCACTTCTTGAGAAAAAAATTATAATAAAATACTCATTACTTATACAACTAGTAGCTGAGTGCAACACTTTATATCAACATTAAATTGAAGAATAAGACGAACATTTGTAGTAATGCCCTTGAGATACGTTATAAATTTAATACCACAAAGTTTCACTTATTCAGGACAACGGGTAAACTGATTGCTGATACTCTTTTAGAAACTTATTCTGAGATAATTCACAGCTTTCCATGACACACTAAGACCAAAACCAAACAATAGTACACATCCCTTATCACAAATAATCTCAGTGTTTCTTACCTGGGTTTAAGACATTACTCTGAGACAAAAGGAGTGTTAATGAGGAGATTTTTATGAGTGTTTTACTGGATGTCATTACCAGGCAGCATTACCATTGGCAGAGTGTGCTGTTGTGTGGTATTCGTGTGCTGGCAAGGGGTGAATTTAGTGCTTGACGATGGTCATCCTGAACTGCGCCGTGTGGGTACTTGCAGTGGAAATGATTGATAGCCTTTGACTATACACTCCCCTATACAGTATTTTGGATATCCTGTCATTACATATTGAGATGCTTCTTTGTCTTCCCAACCTCTTGTTCTACCGTATTTGTATTTTACGTTCCTGTCGTTTTACTGCCCAGCTCGGATTTCACCAATAACATTATTCCTTAGCAATTATGATTGTCGCTCTGTTGTGAAGCTCTCCTACCCAAACTAAATAAATCACATGCCGAGAATACTGACTTCTAATAGCTTTCCAGAAAATGGTTTAGTTTTGAGATATTTATCTTGAAATCTACGCACATAAAGGCGTGTTGAGCCAAAAATCGACTTGTCACCCAGCTCTTCCATCGTGCGTTATTGCTGATACGGCAGTGTAAATCAACCTATCCGTTTTGAAAGTTCAATGTCGCTTGGAGGCTCTCATTAGATCCGGTGAGCTAATTTCACACGTCTTCTCCCCTGTCTATAGTTACATCTACCGACATACCCCGCAACCTACCTTACAGTTCACGGCAGAGGGTATCTTTCAGCGGTAATAAATATTTTCTTGCCTGTTTTACTCGCAAATAGAGCGTAGGAAAACAATTAGGTTTACGCTCAATACGAGATCAAATTTCACTTGTATTACATTGCAGGAAACACTGCAACCAATCACAAGCTTTATAGAAACGATTTTATTGTTACGTTACTAGTTTCGGGCCTGAAGTAATCATCAGACGGTGACGTTGATTTCTTGAAAAGGACGAAGTAAAATAATCTATAAATAACTTGTGGCCGGTTGCAGTATTTCCTTCAGTGTAGTTTACGAAACTACATTTGGCGTTCTCTAACCACAATGCATAATATAATTTCTTTTGCTTTCCTGGTCCTTACGCGATATTTACATTGGCGGCAGAAGAATCGTTCTGAGTCAGCTGCAAATGCAGGTTCTCTAAATTTCCTGAATAACTCTTCCCCTCCAGAGATTCATATTTGAATTCACAAAGCATTTAAGTAATACTCGAGTGTTTACCGTACCCACACTTAACAAATCTAGCAGCGTGCCTCAGAACTGCATTGATGTTTTACCTTTGACCTAAACACCCGAGCAATACTCAGTAATGGGTTACATAAATCTCCTACACCCAGTCTTCTTCATAGGTGAGCTACGTTTCCCTAGAGTTCTTCTAATAAACTGGACTGTTCTCCTTCCCTACTACTGACATTACGTGCTTGTTCTGTTTCATATCTCTTTGCAGTGTTACACATAAGTTTAACTAACGAGACTTCGTTCAAATGGTTTAAATGGCTCTGAGCTCTATGGGACTGAACTTCTGAGGTCATGAGTCCCATAGAACTTAGAAATACCTAAACCTAACCAACCTAAGGACATCACACACATCCATGCCCGAGGCACGATTGGAACATGGGACCGTAGCGGTCGCGCGGCTCCAGACTGTAGCGCATAGAACCGCTCGGTCACACCGGCCGGTGGAGACTGTTAAGCAGCACACAACTATATTGGAACAGTACAGGTGTTTTTCCCTACTCATCCGCATTACCTAACATATTTCGATCTTTATATCAAGCTGCTAGTCATCACACCGAATAAATATTCTGTCATATTGTACCATCTCACAGCCACTCAACGACAACACTTTTCTGTACACCACTGTCATCGGCAGAATGTCGTAGACTGCTGCTCGTTCAGCCCGTCAATTCCAGGGCGTAGCGGGTATAAGTACTGACATTTCTATTCGTGACTGAGGACGGTGTACTGAACAACATTACATCAGTACTTCTGTCGTTTGCACAATCAGAATTCTAGACAATGCAAGTTATGTAATTTTAGGCTGGGTAGTACCTCAAAGAGCATGTAATTAATACCTATTTCCCCTGGGGAGCAAGTTAGGCACTGGAGTGGGGACGTGTGGAAGCAAAACGATCAGTCTCTACTGATAAGCGTGGTCCACTTGGTGGTTCATTTATGGCCAAGCAGAAAACATCTCGTCATACAGTTTGTGAGAATGGGGGGCGACGGACTAATAATAATAATTATAATCAGTCATAAGTAGTAGGAAATAAATATTTGAATACTTTGCGCCGTGTTTTACGTGAGCCTGGAAACCATTTTTGTGGTCAGCCAGAAAGCGATGGAGAAGATACTGACCATAGTTCCCAGTCTGCAAGTCCACATTCTTGTCCTGCCAACTGAAAGAAATGTTTCTGCTCTCTATTTGCTCAACGGGATTAGGACTATGATTATAAATTAAGATTTCGAGTTCAAATCGACAGATGTATTTGGCAAATTTTCATACGCACAACATCGTAATATTCATTATGTTAATACTAATAATAAATATCTCTATCCTAAACAGCACTACGAGGAGTTCAGAGCGAACTCTACAGTAATTTCCTATGAAACTGTCTTCCGCCCTGACTTCTGATCATCAAAATAATTGATTGCCACAAAAGTGGAAAATAATTATCACCACCAACCATATGGATTTGTTAATCCTACGGGCGACACGCTGTTACTTCTGCGAAAATTAAGCGATCCAGAACGGTGTGCAGCCCTCGCGATTTCACTTGTTATTTGTACCTAAAACATGAGTTTAGTTTACAGGGAACACCTGCTGTTATCCGCTCTATGCCCACGGTAGCGGCCTCCAAAAAGCTGCTTTCTCAGATCCATAATAAACACGTTTGTGTATTGATTTTGAAGTTTAGTAATTTTTTTATGAATGTGGTTAAGATGGCTATAGTCACAGAAAAAGTTTTATTTCCCCTGCATATAAACTTTGCCGTCTAGAATTTTTAGAACGAAACTGACAGTAGAACATGACCTCTGAACTACAGCTTTAAGAGACCTTGTCTTGACTGTTAGTCCCATTCTGGCCTTGAAACTTATTATTGCTGTAATGTCTAATAGGTTTTATCAAGTTCTGCAATCAGAACTTTCTAGCACTGATATAGCAGATACATAATCTACCACAAATAAGGACTTTTTGTTCCCAATTTAGTTTTCAGCAAATTACTCCAGAACTATTTCAGGTAGCTCGATGGGGTTACATAATTAACGATGACTTCTTCTCGGGTTATCAGCCGAGTGGTGGCGTCGTCTTGTCCAACGTTTCCATGAGTTTCTTCTGGCGAAGATGATGGGTACGAAATTCATTGAAACGTTGCGACAAGACGACGACACCACTCGGCTGATAACCCGAGAAGAATTCATCTCTGGAATACGCTGAGAAAGACTGCAATCGCTTATACATAATTAGTGTTTTTATTCTAAACTGAGGCTTCATACAAATTTTCATATTTCAAAGTCTAATATCTAGCAACTTCAAATTTTCTTAAAAAACGAGGATTCTGACCAAAGTATTGCTTTAATCACGTTGAGATTAGTACCAGATAATTCTGACATACATCTGCACATTATGACCAGTTTTTGGGTTCCTAGCTTTGTTATTTAGCGCCACTTACTTTTTTCTTAAAACGATGTATTTTGGGAAAAATATTCATCTGATCAATCTGAGATTTGACAGTTTAAGCATTAATATACTAAAGCACATGCTGATAAAGTTCGGAAAAGCAACTTTAACTTTTCATTCCATTCTCAAATTATGGTGCAATACTTGTGTGCTACGCACAGACGAGTTGTGGTAACGTGGCGTTACTAGCAGTGAACTGGGGCACATCCCGGCACACTCGATCGCCTCTGTATCTCTCAATTGATACAGCGCTTGTTTCGCCACAAGAAGGCTGTTCGACGCACATAAGAAAACAACACTCTGATGTTTTACATATTACATACTGCATATAATAATATCTACACTTACACATGTTACGTCTCCGATATATACTCGCCGTAAAGGAAAACATGCTGGATTCTATTATTTAAGAAGTCTTCGAGCCACTCACATATCTCTGAACTTTTTCCAAGTGCACATATCTTCATTAACAGTCTGTAGTGAGGCACTGTGTCATACACTTTTCGGAAACCTAGGAATACGGAACCTTCCTGACGGCCTTCATCCACGGTTCTCAGGATATCGTGCCAGTAAAGGACAAGCTGAGTTTCTCACGAGCGATTTGCGGACAGAAACTTTCCTGCCTCTGGGAAATTGATTAATTCGAACTTGAAATGTGCTCAAGAATTCTGCAGCAAACTGATAAAAAGTATAATTGCTTGTAACTTTGCGGTTCCGTTCTTTTACTCTCCTTATATGCAGGAAACACTGGCGCTTTCCTCTAGTCGCTTGAGGTGTAGAGCTGCGTGAAAGATTCGCTAATAACTGCAGGCTGAGTGAGGGGCGAGTGGCCAAGAGGGCTCTTTGAAAAACAGAATTGGGATTCCATCTGGACCTGGTGACTTATTTCTTTTCATATCTCTCAGTTGCTTCTCAGCGGCATGGATACCTTTCTCTATGTCTTTCAAACGGAAGTCTCCATGAAAGTCAGACGGTGGTATGTATGTACAATCCTCTTGCGAGAATATTTTATTAAACGCGTAACTTAAAATTTCAGCATTGCCTTTGACGTCTTCTGTTGTCACATGAGTATAGTCGACGAGTGACGTGACAGACGTCTTCGACCAACTTATTGATTTATGTAGGACCTTTCACTAAAGTTTTTCCAAAATACGTTACGCGTTTCACGAAACTAACACATCTGGGAAATGAAGACGCCTGAAAACTCTATATACAAGCTGCAGGTAGCATTGAAAACCGAGATGGAGCATACAATGCAAGCAGACACCAGTACACCCATGCAATGCCCTGAAATACCTGTTATGGAGGAAGTATGCAGGCCGAAATGGTAAGTGCTAATTGGTTTTAAGCCTCTAATTATACAACATATGCTGGTTTTATGGAAATTTATAGATACAATAGCACATTTGAAACAATAACAAAAATGTCCTAACATTTACTGATTTTCCGTCTGCGCTTTTCAGAACATGACAATAACGTTAAAGAGGAAAATTCTTCCTAATGTTCTGAAAAATTGTACTTATTTGCTCACGAACCGGCTTTCGGCTTCTCAGCCCATATTCAGATGACAAATGTGTGACGCAAACACAGAGAAACGTGATGTGCGACTTACAGAGATTATATTTGTACAGGAAACGCAAAAGTGACAAAGTATTTATATAAGTTACATATGAAACCTATTACAATAATTACATAAACTAAAAGAAGGAGGGGATAACCAAAGGAAGTTTTTATGTGGAGATGCATCTAGCGAATGATGAGGAATAAAAAGAATTTACCGTTTGACTCTAATATTTGAAAAGAAAACATAGTTTAACAAGAAAGGAAATTGAGTCTGATCGTTTAGTACTTGGCTGTCATTGTTTGTCATGTGTTTGCTGATTTCCATTATTTACCTTCTGCTTTTCTTGACAGAATGTAAAAGTACACATTCACATCTTATGTATGGTTCTCTGCTAGAAGACGATCAGTAAAGGTCGAATCTTTCTTCTTTAATTGCGGGCGTCTCTCATGTTCAAGTGAACTTATGGATGGTTCTCTGCTAGACGATGATCAGCAAAGGTCGAATCATTCTTCTTTAATTGCCAGCTTCTCTCATGTTCACGTCAACATGATAGAAGGTGGCGAATAAACAAGGAAGAATCGACCTCTGCTGATCATCTTCTGGCAGAGAACCATCCAATGATGTAGAATCTGAAGTTTTACATTCTGTCAAAAATCAGAAAGATTACCGTACTTGAAATAATGGAAATCAACAAACACATGACACAGAATGCCAGCCAATTATTAAACGATCAGACTGTTTCCATATTCTGTCTTGAAAACTAAGTTTTCGTTCCAGAACTTCCATTTAATGTGTTGTTAAAGTAAGTTTTCGTTCCAAATACTAGATTCAAACTGTAAATTCATTTTATTTCTCGTCATTCGATTTACGTATCTCCACATAAAAACTTTCTTTGTCCACCACCTTTTTAGTTAATGTAATCACTGTAATATATTTCTTATATGTCAGTTATAACCACTTTGTCATTTTTGCATTTTCTGTACAAATAATATCTGAGTAAGTTGCACATCGAGATTATCTGTTTTTCTGCCATTCAGTCGTCAGCTGAAGATGAGTCGAGAAGCCAAAAGCCGGTTCGTGAGAAAATAAATATGATTTTGTTTTCCTCTTTAATATTAAAAATGTCCTAACTTAAATTGATTCTGATTTCGAAATTTTTTAAGAATCTCTATGATGAATCTATTGAAAAAGCATACCAATTCTTGTGGGTATGTTTATTGTATGTATTTAGAAGCCTAGGATTTTTTTCGCACGTAGGGCTGCATTTAAATGTATCTCTTGAGAGGTACATTTTATCAATTATCTTTAGTTGAAGACTGTTCAGAAAATTTCTCCTGTTAATCATGAAACACAATTTTGCATACTTTAACTTCAAACGCAATTTATTTCACATTCGGATCAACAAATGGCAGATGTTTTTTATTTTATAATAATTTAATAATGGTTGCAGTAATTAATACCAAATACAGACCTATATGAGAACCTACAAAGGTAGAATGTGTTACAAAGAATGCAAATTTATCAGCAGTCGAAAGGTTATTAGAAAATTGTACTGCTTAGAAGGGAAACTTACCATCCTCTCCCCCTCAGATTTAGTTGTAGGATTGCCCACTTGATAGCCCGTCACAGCTGTACACAGATGAAACATGAAACAGGAAGAAGGTGTACTGAACAATGAAAATGAAGATGTGCTACATCGAGCGAACTGTAAGAACCACGGCGTCTTAATTTTGTGGTCAAGGTGTTGGAATACGCAGATGGAGATCCTTGATCAAACATGTGAGATGTTATGCGATCTCCGGCCTGCTCTCAATGTTCATCGAATTAACTTTTGATGGTGATGCATTCTTACCACATAGCTCATATTCAGTAAACAATGTGTAGTATGATAACTGCTAAGACTACAGAAGGAGAACAGACACATCAGTTACCGGACGGAAAGTTTATAATGTCATGAGAAAAAATGGAACGCAAGAGAGATTCGAACATGGTTCTCCATGTTAGTCCAACACGGTGAACACCCAACCACAACGCTGTTATTCCGGCAGCGCGCTCGATGCTGTACTCCAAAGCTTGGACAGATCACTGTTTCTATTTTGCTTTTATTTTCACAGTTCCGTATACCTTCTTCCTGTTTCGTGCTGTGTTCAGTTTTTGGCAGGCTACCCAATGGGTCATTTTACCACTAAATCTGAGAGGGACGTGATGGGTAGTTTCCCTTGCTAGCAAAGCCAGTTTCCAGTAATTCTCCTAGCAGGATAGGAAACGTATTTGAAAAACAAATATGACTAAGCTTGTATTATCGATTTCGCATTTCTGTGTAACAGAACGTGACGTGAAATGAAGCTACTGCTATTGCAGCCACTGGCATATTAACAATTTATAATTAGTGTATAAATTGATGTATTAGTGTAAAAGATTTTGTGACAGAGGAGTTTAAATTTCTGAACAGTACTGATTTTACAGATTTCTTATTTCACAAGCACACATATGTACGAACTGGGGAAATTAAAGGGGCTTAACCACATCCCAGTTTCTCAGCAAGTATTGATTATTTTTAACCGTCGTGAAATCTTAGCAGTCTCAGTGGCAGATAGAGTCATCGTGAGGGGCAGAAATATACGTACAAATCATTTCACTGGCATAAATTACTGCATCATAAGTGTAGAAAACACTATGACATAACAGAACATTTTGCGGTGTCTGGAAAGTAGTTACACACGCACACAGTTTATCGGTCCCCTTTCGTCTCTCTCTCTCTCGATCTTTCTATCTATTTCTTAATTTTTTTCCGACAATGCGAAGGAATGAAAATCTCTTACATTTACTCTGCACAACAAGGAATCATGTGTCGAACTGTTTCATATTATTTTCTCCCAAAATCGTTAGTAAACTCTCATAAGACTAAGATCATCATTACATACATTTAGCATGTAAGTAGCGGTTGCTCTTCACGCGTATTTAGCTTCACCCAATAACATTCTTCCCGAAAAGGTGCGATTTGCGTATAGGAGTTTCGTTAGTTATGGAATAATTAAAAAGTAGCACTGCACATTGAAGCTATAATACTGGGAAATAGCAGATAGTGACACTAAAAGTTTTCGCCTATATTTTGTTACTCACAAGTTTGACGTGTATGGCAAGCAATAATAAGAATCTCTACTACTGAAATGCTTACGTAATTGTGTAATGTATTGAGTTTATAATTTAGTTATACAAAAGTAACCCTGAATTGGAGAAATGTCAAAATATTTCAGAAATGTCTGACACAACACTTAGTGCAATATATCTTCACATGTTATTTACAGACGTTCAATGTGGGTAGCTTTTCTACACTACAAATACTCCATCTGTAAACAGTTTTCAGCCAAACGCTTTGAAACAAGACTTAATGTATGGTGTAAATTGCTTGCGTTATCCGTTGCCACAGTTATTCGACTTTCCGTGCAAGTTTTTTTTTTAACTTACCTCCTATATACAAATCCATTGGCGTTAAATCAGATGATCGTGGTGGACAGAATATTTTTCCACCAATCGAATCCAAGTCGGCACATTTCTAAAGTGATATGCAATAACTTTACGATTATAATGTGGTGGTGAGCCATATAGCTGAAAAATAAATTCTCTGTTCGTATACTGTTGTAACCGGGGCTTTAGACACTATTCAAGCACGTGCAGGTACAATATACTAGTGACAGTCGACTCAGCAAAAAGAGAGTTCCTTTAATCTAGTTACAGCTTACACAGCATAAATCATTTACCATGGTCGCGTCCCGTACATGTTCCATTACATGATGTGGTTTCTGCTCACCCCATATCCTAACATTATGCCGATTCACTTTGCTGCAGGCATGGAACGTGGCTTCGTCACTGAACACAGTTATTAAGAAAATCATTTTCAGTCAGCATTGTGTTAAACATTTCTACACAAAACTCAACTCGTTTTTCATTGTTACTTTCTCTTAAAGGTTGCAACGGTTTCAGTTTCTACGGTTTGAATACAGGCGTTTCCTTAATGTCTTCAACACTGTAAAAGTAGACATACTTGATTATAAGGTGGTACGTCTCGTTGATTTACCAGGACCTCTGATGCAAGACTGCCAAACTTCTTCAAACCTTCCGAAATTGATAGAGTGTCCTATGTGACACACTGACGGTTTCGGTGAAACGATTGTACCGGTTAATAACTGTTTGTTTGTGAGGTACTGTCTTGCCATATTTTGTCCTTAATTCTTTCTGAACTGTAGTAGCGGATTTGTATTCCTTTTGTTCTGTATTTTCATTCGAATCCTGAGGATGCTCGTAATTCAGCATGCGTGAGCTATCCTGCCTCCTTCCTCTGTTCGAGTACTATAGTCGTTGTGTTCGCACTGTATATTTTGCACAATTTTACACTTCTTACGTTTAAGTTAACACGCTTATTAGAATGAGCAAGTACGGGGAGAAGAATAAAGTCGCAATACGCACTTGCAAATCGATGTACTATTTCGTTGCCGCTCTGTCTGCTATACTTCTTCTTCTTGTGAGAGGTAGTCAGGTTTTTATTTTGAAATATGTACGACGAAATGATGTAGATGTTGTAGGTAAAATGGTCTTCGCATCAATTTTTAATAAATAATATGAGTTATACTCCTTCAAACCACCACAAATTACTTAGTTTCAGAAGTACAAACTGATCAGTTCTTAGCGCCATAACTCAACAACCTCACAGCTCAACACAGCCAAGTGACCAGCGGTACAAAATCTCACACGGTCGGTCACAGATGCTGCACTTCCATATCGATGTTTTACATCCAGAGAAACTTATATATGGTTAACTGTTCGCGTAAAAAATTCCTTTATGTTAGTTTTCAAAACTGTCACGGAAACATACAAGGTGACAATTATTTAAACATATTTGAAAAAAACCTAAACTAGTTACACACTACTGCGTGCACACACTTAATTCGACACGTCAACTTCACTACTGATATTCAGATTTACTTTACAACATGTTTGATATACCTGACATCATTGGCGATGATGTGTCGCAGACGAATAGCGAAATTCTGCATGACCCGCTGAAGTGTCGGAACATCGACGCTGTCGATGACCTTCTCAGTGGCTGTATTCAACTCAGCGATGGTTCTGTGGCTATTGCTGTACGCATTATGTTTCATGTAGCCCCACAAAAAGGAGTCGCATGTGTTCAGATCCAGAGAAATGGGGGCCTATCGAGGTCCATGCCAGTGGCCTCTGTGTACCCCAGTGCCAAAATGTAGTCCCCACATTGCTCCTCCAGGACATCAAACGCTCTCCTGCTTCGATGTGGTCGAGCTTCGTCTCGCAAGAACCATCTTTTGTCGAAATCAGAGTCATTTCGGATAATGGTGATAAAGTCATCTTGAAAAACTTTCACGTTGTGTTCGGTAGTCACTATGCCGCCAAGGAATATCGGACCGTTTATTCCGTGATTGGACATTGCTCACCACACAGTCACCTGTTGAGGGTGAAGAGACTTCTTGATCGTGAAACGCCGGTTCTCGGTTTCCAAAGTGCTCCAGTTTTGATTATTGACGAACCCATCCAAATGAAAGTGGGGTTCATCGCTCATGGGCATAAGAATTCCCAATATACCCAGATGCCAACCGTGCAGCGTGAACGTCTTAAGCAAACCGTTCCGAAGTTATGACAATTTTATTTCATATAGTTCAATAATTTTCACCCTGTATGTCAGTAACCTCAGCTGCAACTATGTTCTTGAAATACATAGAACATATTAAAAATAATCATGGTAACTGAAGGATAACGATTTTTCTGTTGAATTTGTGTTTTCTCTTCACAAATATATGACCATTTTAATTATGTTACCAAAAATAATATAAATTGAAAATTACAATTTTTATACTGTTAGATCGCATTGCAAATTTAGTTTTGAATATGTAGTAAAAGAATGTGCACTGACCATTTTCACTACAATAAGACATAAGCAGAAATCATGGGGAGTGATTAAACATTTAAAGTGTGAAAATGGAATAACAGGTGATGGGTTAAGTACTTTATCTAATTTCTACATATTTACCCATACTCCTTCCTTTTTTTGTTTATTTTTAATTTGTTTACTCCAAAGCCCTTGCCATCCCGATTCCGACCACGAGATGTATATTACTGCCACAATATTTTCATGCAAATAATGAGTCATCCATTTATACATATTTGGTTTAAATTGCCCTGGGCGTTCTTGAATTATGCTTTTATGTTATCGATTTTCATTGTCACCCTCGGCCATAGCACTGTATTGGCTGTCTACTGTGTCAGTAATTTTTCCATTTATTACGTGATGCGTGAGTCAAGTTTGGGAGAGATTGCTTCATGCGTTACATAAATGTTAAGACACAGTCTTTACAGGCCGCCCCCAACCCTCTCTCAGGACCTCACCCATAGTGGCTGAATGTTCTTGAGACTGTTTCAAAATCAGGTATGTGATCCTAATATCGACAGTTAACGATTACCCCCAAGTGTTGGTGTATATCACCCCATAATATTTTTATGGAAACAATTAGTCATTGCATAAAGAAATTTGATTGATACTGCTGAAGAGCTTTCTCAGTTAAGTTTCGATGTAATCCACGTTTCACCCCCTACCCAACGAGTGGTGCTTGGTTCTTATACTGACAGAAACCTTTACAGGCATCGTACAACTCACCAGAGGTCCATCGTTATCGGAAGAATGGTATGGAATGCATAAAAGAGATAGAAATAAATATTCATTTATAATATTGTGTATGTCAGTTTACTTAGGGTACGTTTTTTTGTAAACCACATGTCTTACTAATAACTTTTTTGACAGTGAAGATTAACTTAGTTATCTTGCATTTACGACTTTGATAATGAACATTAAACATAGTGAGGAAGAGAAAGTCAGTACATACATTTCTTGCTGTGATGAGTATTTTGATGTTTAAAATATCTCTGCGCCGTTCCAATGAACAACAGTATACGAAGAAATAGTTGTAGTAAGAAGATGCTCATACCGATGTACCCTCATGTGCTGTTTCAAAGTTAATAAACAGCAGTCAACAATCTCCACAACCGATTCTTCTAACTGGTTTGGAATATTTTGCGATATCACGCCAGAACTATATATAACTGAGTACTGTCAACAACTAAAAAATTAATCCCCTGCGCCAACAAGTGTCGATCGAAGGGTTCTCTGTGTTAAGAAGTAGTCTACCGATATCAGTCACTGAACACAGTGCTCTATTTTGACTGGATCAGAGGTAGGATTCCATCTACATGTCGGTCTGGAGCCTGGAGATGGTGTAACGTGACGCTGAAATTGGTTGCACAAATAAAATAAAACTCGAAATTTAGATGGATGTAGGTGTTTTGTTTTGATCACAGCCGTGGTCCCACGACGACCTTACAGAGACTTCTCACCTGGTGTTTTATGCCATCGATTTAAGATCATGGACGCAGACGCACTGAAACAGAAGTATGTAAGTGCTCATACTAAGCTGTGCCCATTCCGATTATACCTACAGAACTGTGTTGTTGTAGACCGTTGGAGAATATACACCGCAGTTCCATAGTGCTACATCGTAACAATCATTTCATTATGTGTCATAACAGCTTCATTGCCTCCGCCAGCA
Source organism: Schistocerca americana (assembly GCF_021461395.2). Classification (NCBI taxonomy): domain Eukaryota; kingdom Metazoa; phylum Arthropoda; class Insecta; order Orthoptera; family Acrididae; genus Schistocerca; species Schistocerca americana. The sequence continues at coordinate 71,284,585 of NC_060119.1, forward strand.
CTTTTGTGTTGTTTAAGTGCTGATAATACAATTAAATTACACATTACGATCTAGTCTAGTCCAGTCAGCTCGATCAACTGGGAAGCTTGGATGGCGGCCACTGCAAATGCTGTAAAGATGGCATATTCCAACTGAGACTGTATGACCGCTCAGTTTCGAGATCAGAATGTAGGAAGAGTCTAACCACAAATATTTCATTATTATTTTCGAACAGTCAGTAAACATTTTAATTGCATTTAACCACTGCTTTGCATGGTAGTACTGGAAAGGGAGCACAGGGATGCTGCACGAACTGTGTAGCTGAGGAAGTGGATTTTATAAATGATGCTTAGGCAGGTGAAGAGGTTAGTACGTTAGTATACCCATTATTAAGCATCAGAGAGGTTTTTATTGCAAGGGAGAAACGATAATTTGTCGTAGACGCTCTTGAAACTCAATTTCGGATTCTCCATAAAATAAATGTTCTGTCTCCGAAATGCAGCCCATTATTGCCAGTGGATACATTTCGTTCATCGCTGAACATATCATATACAGAAATAAATAACTGCGCGTGTGTATTTCTCTGCTAAAAATGTCATTGGAAGTCTACGTTCATTTATGAGCATGAGTTCATGTCACATTACGTGGTTTACAGAACATCCGTTTCCCATTTACCTGTGTCTTCCTCACACGAATGATTTAATAAACATATCTGGTTAATATGAATAACTCCATTAAATCTAGAAAGAAGCCTTCACGAAAATTTTCCTTCCATTTCCATCATAACGGCCCTGAAGAGACACATTTACGAGTATATCGCATTCTGTGTTTACCTTTTGTAGGAAATAATGCTGAACCTCCACCCCGCGTCTAGGAATGCTTAATGTGATCGTAAGACTTCTATCACTTACTCCTCCCGTTCACCAAAATTCTAATCAATTAAATTTAATACCGTTTTTCGAATCCGCTCCACATTTGATACCCTTTGTACACTTAATTTCAGTGTTCAGTTATTTTCCTGCAAAATATGAACTACACATCATAGCTGACACTTCGTATTGTTTTTTTATAGTAGCCTCTCGGGTCAAAAAAGCACACCGGTCTTAGTGCTGAATGTTCCTAAACCAATATCAACTCCTATATAATGCATTCTTCCATGGTTTACGTAGCCTTGTTTTAAGCTGGTCAAATCTTCCTTGCTGCCGAATATTCGTAATCTTATATCAGTTCCCATATAGCGCTTTCCTGTAAGGTTTAGGTAGCATTCCCCTGAGCTGAGCTGCACGTGCATACAATTTCTTTCCTACATCTCTGCAGATTTAGGATTGGAGACGCAGCCGTCTTACGTCTCCTTTCCTCTACAGTCCTAGCTCGATCTGCAGACAAAATCGTCTGCTTTGCCTATGCGGAATTCGAATTCTATGATAAAATACTAGCGTACTCATAAATCCCAAAAATGTGCTTAATGTTCATAAGTTTTTCCAAGGTTTAAGAAGGCGTACAGAAAATAGAGACGTATCAATGGATCCATGGATAGAGCACCTCTCAAAGTTCTGATCGCACGTACAGGTGCTCCAATGGGGCCGTTTATCACGTAGCAAATGTCAACAGATACGTGCGACGTCCGTGCATACACAGATTTCTAAAGCCTATCAACAGAGGCAAAATAGTTCGATGCGGTAGTAAGCAGCGAATCATATGTTTACCACACCGCCAACTATGCAACAACACGTAGTACGAATCGCAAGATGGAGAGCTACTCCATCCACTAACGGGTTTTATTCTCCTGTAAGTATTGTAGTCTTCGCGCGGTCGCCTTCCAAAACTCCAGAGGATTCTAAAGGTACCCTCTGTTTTCCAGTGTTACTTGCCCGGGAACGTTAATGCCATTTTGGGGAAGAAGGTACATTAGAATTGTTTTCGACAAATGGTAGCTTCGTACGCCGTTGCTCCATTTTAGTTTGTTCTTTCAGCGGACGATGGAGCTAATTTCCCGTATAATTAATACTGATACAGGCCGCCCCCGGTAGCTGAATGGTCAGCGTGAGGGACCGTCAATCCTTTGGGCCCGAGTTCGATTCCCGGCTGGGTCGGAAAATTTTCTCCGCCCAGGGACTGGGTGTTGTGCTGTCCTCATCATTATCCTATCAACCTCATCGATTGCAGGTCGCCGAAGTGGCGTCAAAATGAAAGACCACCACCCGGCGAACGGTCTGCCCGACCGGGAGCCAAAGCCGTACAATTAAATAAATAAATAAATAAAAACACTGTAGACCTTTATTGGATTACGTTTAGTTCCATGAGACGTCTCTGATGTTATTTCAAAATAATTTCCTAAATTCTTGTCGGCTTACAAGGGGACTTCATAGATCGACACTCTTCGATTTTCTCCATAGACACGGTATGTGGAGATTAGAGCATAAACATATTATCAGAGTCGTTTCGTAACAGTAAAGGCACTGGTTAGACTCTCATCAGCGTCAACTATCTTTATGTTCCTTAAATTTAAAGTTGATTACTAGATATGTTAATAACAAAGTACTGAATTATAAATTTAAAAAATTACACAGTCTTATTTTTAATTGCTAACTACATGAAAAAGAACTATATAAACGTGGGAAATGCCTTATTGTTAAATGAAAAAGGTTACATACTACTAACTCCAGAAAAAAAGTATTTTTTTATGGTCCCGTTCCTCAATCCTTGTAGGGTCGCTTCGTTACTCCACAATGGGTCAACGCATCAAATTACAATTTTTGACACATACTGAAATCTATGTCCCCTTGGCGGTATAAGGAATAGAAGCTTCTAAGTTAATGCAATAAAAAGATACGGCCATTTGTGTCATATTTTAATGCTCGCAAACTCACTCATAAAAATCTATAGGCTACTTCCCGTCGGCCTTGAATCATGGAAATTGGGAAAAATGAAGTTTACAGTCCAAACAAAGTAAAATTCGGAAAACTATAAATTTGTAATTATATCGCACAAGAAAAGATATTTCGTTTTTCCTTTGTCATCCGACATCAAACCTGAAACTAAAACTTAGTAGTTCTGCATTCAGGCTGACTGGGTCGTAAATGTCCAACAAGCAACGACTTTAATGCTCATATGACCTGCTCCAGAATTAACTCATCATCAGATATGAAGGACCGATTGCTGCTTGCAGATTTGGCGTTTCAGGTTATAAATGAAACAAACAATCTCAGTCTAGTCACCAAACGTTAGTTTTATGTTCAACGTGAAACACCATATATTCGTGCAGTAATCGCTCCTGAATATATAATGATGGATAAATTCTGAAATGCGACATGTGGGCAATAAAGAGATACCTTGCCTGCTGTTTGAGTTTTACTACTGCGACCCTCCCAGTCTGAAAGCAGAACTGTTCATAATAATAGTCACTTGCCCCCGCCATGATATTATGTTACATTTGTATTATTGAAATTAAACTTTCTGGGGAATCTTTATATCCCCGGGACCGATATCTTCCCAGTTTTTTGGAGTTTCTCGATTCCCGGAATGGATGAACTGTTTACATATGTAATTAAGTTTGTAGGAAATCCTCAGCACGCGATTCCTACTCGCACCTGGCCAATTTCTTCTATTAACGTTTTGCATTTTTATCATTTTTTAACTTATTGTGAATATGTACATTTTAATGTGGTAAATAATCAAAAACGAAACTTATTACTACTAGAAGTTTATGATTCAATTATTATTAGTAAATAACCTTTTCTGTTCACAAATATGGAATGTACATCAAAGGAGGAAACGATTTTGCTAAAGAGGTGCGAGCCAGTGACGTTAACATTTCAGAAGATTCACACTCTACAAGCAGCTGTCGCCTATCTTAATGATTTATAAGTGTATGTAAGAGTTCTTACTGCTACAGACCCTTTTAACTAATATTTATTAGCATGAAATGATTTGGCAACAGCCGGCCGCGGTGGTCTAGCGGTTCTAGGCGCTCAGTCCGGAGCCGCGCGACTGCTACGGTCGCAGGTTCGAATACTGCCTCGGGCATAGATGTGTGTGATGTCCTTAGGTTAGTTCGGTTTAAGTAGTTCTAAGTTCTAGGGGACTGATGACCTCAGATGTTAAGTCTCATAGTGCTCAGAGCCATTTGAACCATTTAGCCATTTGGCAACATGCTACAATGTTGCTGTAATATCAGATTTACTAAGCGTTAGCTGGTACCAGTGCTGGGTGTAGAACACCTCACAATAGTCTTCTAAATACGTAGCAACACTACACATTTTACACTGACATGCAGTTTCACTTCGTTTTCCTCTTGATTAATGCACAACACATCTTTTTGTGATATTCTGTTGTTTCTCTGTTGGAGGTATGTGCGTTGGGAAATGAACCCATGGTTTGTCGTGATTTGTCACCGAGATGGTACCCGCGAAGAGAGTACTCGAGTACGTGTGTACTCTCTAGCTGTTGCTACAAACCCACCTCGTCATCATTACTAAAGCCATTTACCACGTGACACCCTATATCTGTGCTACGTTTCAGAATGCATTGGCACCTACCTATTAGCTAGGAACTCAACTCCATGTATTCCAATAGTGAAGCACTAATTTGTGAGCAGAGTTTGCCATTCAGTTTAAATGCCGTAGCAGTTTCAAGCGCCTACAGCCTGTCTTTTTATACGGCTGGGTTAATTGAAAATGAGACGAATTTCGTTTGATGACTGTACCAGGGGGGGGGGGGGGGTATGCGCTGTAATTTAACCATTTTTCAAGGATGTATATTTGTCTCACACAGAGCGCAGTAATAAGCAGATTGCATCATTTAAGACTTTCGCATTCAAATGTTTGCATATAAAATGTTTGAATTTCACTACATAACCTCACGGGCACACCCAGAAAATAAGCTATATAAGACGTCCGCACTTTTATAAATCTGGTTTACAAGTGTAAGTAAAACGCAACATCCTATGGTTTGAAGACACATACTGTATCACAGAAGAAGTTATGATACATGTAAACGAATTAGTGAACGCAGTTTGCCTGTAACATGAGTGGAAGCTAATGGAGAGTAACATACTTACGTTATCAGTGGTACAGAAATTTAAGAGGCTAAGCATCAATAAACCAAACACAGTCCAATACCAAAATCATCTCTAGTATTTCAGGAAAGGTGAATGTGTTCCAGCAGCTCAACGTATAGTCGGTGACAGTATACTCAGTTTATGAACCACACTTTGTGATTACAACAGTGAAATACCAAACACTGAAAATACACACATTTGTAGACTCACGTCCAGTGCTTCTCCAAGTCGCATGAGCGTCATGGCCAACCTACTTTTAAGTACAGTAAGTACACGCAGAGAAAGGGAAAACGAAATGTTTATAATAGGGGATCTGTGATACCACAGATCATATCTACGATATGAAATATCAGCGAAGAATTACATTATTCTATTATATAATACAGTATCATAATTTGGGGTAACTCGCCATACCCTGCAAAAGGTTTACTAAAAGTAATGTATGGTGTAAATTCAAGAACATCATCTAGGGACCTGTTCAAGGAAATATATGTTCAAACCATTGCCTCCCGTTATATTTATTTCTTAATGAAATATCTTGCAAATAATAGAGCTCTTTTTCCAACCAATAGCCCAATCCATAGTGTCAATAAGGAATAAGAACCATCTACATAAAGACCTAAAATCGCTTACCTTGATCCATAGAAGTGGGTCCAATGTTCAGAGACATACATTTTCTAGACATTGCCAGCAACGATTAAAAATTTGGTTTCAGATAAAGCACAATTTAAACAGGGTCTGAAAGATAGTTTGGTAAGCAACTCCTCCTACTCTATCGATGAATATTTGAACAGGAGCTGTTAGACCAGCTTAAGTAAAAATATGTGTTACATTTCAGTTTTGGCAGTACTTGGTCACAACAAACAAGATTAGGTATTTCAAGTATAATAAATTTATTAAAAGTGCACAACTGTGTTTCATTCTGACAGTCTGTTAATTCTGTATCAGCAGTCCCAGTGTACTGTAACGTATTCACATATCTTGACATTATTCTGACAAATGGTCGGGGAATTGAGTATAATGTACAGCTGTTCCACGTTCTTTATTTTACAATTTCTGACGTGTTCCACACCCACGAGAATCATCTCATTTTAGCGGCCATGGAACGAGAACTGACTCTAATCTAAACTAACCCAAAAATGCATCATTTATCAGAGACGACGGCTGCGTTTTCCAACGAGGGATCATGTAACGGAGATGGAACAAAGGTATTTCCAATGCACTTATTTATGAAGTCAATGACCAGAGATGTTGAAATGAGAGATCATTTTAAATCGCGCGTCATATTATTAATTCACATACTACGTAAGCAGAGCAACAGATAATCTATTAGCGCCAGACAAACACATATTTGCAAACATTTTATGAACCAAGTTCTACACCCGACGCCAAACGTTCAATATGCTGAATTGAATGGAAGAGTGGCTGTATGACTCCTAGGATTAAAGACTAAACTAGGGCTCTGTGTCAACCCTCATAGTTGCTGATCTCGTAATACACAGAATTACCGACAGCACGTGGAATACAATTATACTCCTGGCTGCATGCGCTACGTAAATCGATGAAAATTTCATCATGAAACACAAATATCTCTCGAAAGCATATTCTTAATAATATGAATATTTATATATGTGTTTGGAGAGAGAGACAAAGAGAGAGAGAGAAGAGAGAGAGAGAGGGAGAGAGAGAGATATTGATTATTGATTGGGATTTTTTACTTTTAGTCGTAACTGGTACCAGAATTTTGGTTGATGCCTCCTTGAATGAACAGCTTCTGCACCAGTTGTTGACGTATTGCAATTTGGAGGAAGTTATTGTTCTTTAAGGTTTAAAATACGACTCTGTTAGTTATTTGGCCGTATTGTGGATACCTTTGAGCCAAAGTTTTCGTAGCTTTTCATACCTAAGGGACCACTGTTGTAAGCAAATAAGTTCAAACAGCAATCTGCTTTTCGTGAGAAAAGGAGATTGCTTGGCACACAAACTTCCTTCAAACTACAAGTCCTGCTACATCAAAATTGGTCAGTGGAGTTCAGCACCATACTATTGTACAAGAACATAATCCAGTTACTGTAATTAAGAAATTATGAGAGGGTGTTTCTTATTGAATGACAACTGTAGAGAATTCATTTTTTCCCTGTAGTTTAGTGAACTTTGTACACTTACAATTCTGTCGTTTGATACACCGCGACGACAATGAAGTTCACCTCCTTTTCCAAAAACAAGATTTTTCTATTCTTCACTTTCAGAAAATTTGTATACGTAAATGTTTGGCAACTCTTACACATACTTCACTCGGTTTTATCACTAAAATATCAATTTTCACTAAATGTAACAATACGTTGTGAGCGACGGCCTAGCAACACGTCCTCTTTCCACAAGATACAGACTAACAGTCTTTTCTTTTGAAAAAAAAAAGCCAATTGTCTTTTTTTTAGAGTCCATACTCAAAGACTCACAACTACTATCGTTGCGGGGATTGCGCGCTAAAGAGTTTGTTGCTGCCCAGCTGCTCTTCACTTCACTTCAAGTAGTTTTCGAATAAAATTTACATTTACGGTATTTACATACATTAATGACCTTCTTAGAATAAAATCAGGCACAAATTAGTTTAAAAAAAGCAGTGAGGCACACACAACATTAAAAGCTCAACGAAATCATTCTGAAGATTGGCACTGCCTAACCATGAGCTCATATTATACGTCACCTTATCTTGGTAAATACGGCGATTCGCTGCATTCAGACCGGCACATCTCACCTGCAGGCAGACAAGCACACAAAACAACATATTCCAACACAAACCACAGTCCCTCACTCGACTGGTAGCGATGTCCTTGCTCCCTGAACCGGAAACCAAATACACGACTTCTTGTAAGCATCAAAGAGTGCATACGCTAACCAAACGGTTACCAGTCGATTCGTCGTACAGACTCTCATCTTTGCGATACTTCAGCAATAGCTGATTCGCTAAGTAAAGCAATAATGCAATTTAAAATTTTAAGTGGGTATTCAACAAGTAATTTTGAATCTCATTATGATTTAGAATAATGTACACTGGTTTCCAAAAACTAAGGATGGAAGTAACTTTCACATGAAGTGTCACTGCCAAATAAGTAACATACGTCGATGAAACTTGGACCACACATAGACAGAACTGCTACAGTATTGTACAGATGGTGAGATAAATACACAATGAGACGAACATAAATGACACTTTTATTAAAAGACACTAATGACATTGAAGACACCGCCAACCCATCATGGTCCCTTCCTCACTAAGAAAAGGAGGGCTATAATTCTTAATGCAGTGTACCATCACCACGGACGGCAGCAGATGCTTAGCAACGTGCTACCACACTGGATAGAAGGTTTCTGGGGAGTTTCTGTGGTACGATGCTTCATTTCTCCGTCACCGCCGTTGGTAACATTTGGATTGTCTGTGATGCATGCGGACGTGCTGCACTAAATCTCTTCAAAGTATCCTACACGTGGTGGACGGAATTTAAATCGGTAGAACGGGCAGACCATAGCATTCGCCGACATGAGTAACAGAAGCAGATTGCCTCGTAGTAGTGGAACAACTGAAACCATTTAATAAAAGCAAGACTTCCGATCCACATTGTATATCAACGAGGTTCGTTTCCGAATATGCTGATGCAATAGCTCCATACTTAACAGTCATATATAACCGCTAGCTCGACGAAAGATCCGTACCCAAAACACTGAAAAGTTGCTCAAATCAAATCAATATTCAAGAAATGTAGTAGGAGTAATCCAATAAATTACAGGCCCATATCATTAACGTCAATCTGCAGCATGTACGGGCATTATGAATTACCTCGAAGAGAACGATCTATTCACATAGCCGACAAGGATTTAGCGAACATTATTCTTGTGAAACACAACTAGCTCCTTACACAAACGAAGTGTTGATTGCTATTGACAAGAGATTTCAATTTGATTCCGTATTTCTAGATTTCCAGAAGGCTTTTGGCACTGTACTACACAAGCGGATAGTAGTGAAATTGAGTGCTTACGGAGTATTGTCTAAGTTCGTAGTGATTGGCGGAAAGTCATCGAGTGAAAGAAAAGCGATTTCTTGCGTTTCCCAAGGTAGTGTTAAAGCCCTGTGCTCTTCCTTATCTATACAAACGATTTCATAGACAATTTGTGCAGTCGTCTTAGGTTGTTTGCAGATGACGCTGTCGTTAATCGTCTAGCACACTCATCAGAAGATCAAAACAAATTGCAAAAACGATTTAGAAAACATATCTGTGTGACTCGAAAATTGACCCTAAATAATGAAAAATCTGAGGTCATATCTGAGGTCATCCACATGAGTGCTAAACGTAATCCGGTAAAACTTCAGTTAAACGAGAAATCAGTGAGATATTAAGGCCGTAAATTAAACAGAATATCTAGGACATACAATTACGAACAACAACACTTAGAAAATGTAACGGATCTACTGAAGAGAATGAATGCCTACACTAAACTTGTGCGTCCTTACCTGGAGTACCGCTGCGCGGTGTGGGGCCTTACCAGATAGGATTAACGGAGTACACCGAAAAAGTTCAAAGAAGAGCAGCACGTTTTGTATCATGGCGAAATAGGAAAGAGAGTGTCACTCATATGATACAGGATTTGAGGCGATCATCATTTAAAAACGGCATTTTGTTTGAAACGGAATATTCTCACGACATTTCTGTCACCAACTTTCTCCTCCGAACGCGAAAATATTTTGGCGACGTCAAGTTACGTAGGAAGAAACGATCATCAAAATAAAATAAGGGAAATTAGATCTCTTACAGAAAGATACAGCTGTTCGTTTTTCTTTGCACACTGTTCGAAATGGGAATAATAGAGAATTATTGTGAAAGTGGTTCGATGAACCCTCTGCCTGGCATTTAAGTGTGTTTTGCGGAGTATCCATGGACATGTAGGATATCGTTTCGGTTGAAGAATTCTCTACTTGTGCTGCTCGATGCCGTCGTGCATTTTCGCCCATGGAAATGAAATGAGGTCCGAATGCACCCCTGAAAAGCCCGCACCTGGACGATACACTGTGTTAACACTGACCGCAGACTGTAGAGTGTACACAGATTTTGAGCTTAGTATGCCTAGGCCACACTTGCCTCGCCATATAGTAACACATGAACCACTTAAACGAATCTGTTCGCCAATGTTCCTGGGTGAATTATGTGTTCCAACCTGTCGGCAAATGAGGGTACGTCCAGAATTTTTGAAAATCATAGTTTTGTTGGTCCAGGTATTATGACGCCGGGAGTCATTATCTATCATGCCCCTGCTGAACTGCGTAACTTTCAACATGATAACCTCACCGGCCAACGTTATTGTGCAAATGTACTCTTTCCCATTCGTGCCTTTTCAGGAGTAAATTCGGCATCGACTTCATTTTTATGTACGACAACGAGTGATCGATCGAACAGCACAGGTGGAGGGGCTTTAGGAACGATAAGATGCTCCGGGACTAGACTGCCCTGCCCTGTGCCCCTACTTCCATCCCATTGAGCTTGCGTGAGGTACGTTGGAAAGCCATAGTGCAATGCGTCCACATACAGCGACGGCCTTCTAGCAGTTGACAACCGCACTAGTGGAGGAATGGAACACTGCCATAATTACCAGCCGTGTGATCGGCATGGGAGCACGTTATGAAGCACGCATTGGCGTCCATGAACACCACACACCCAATCATGAACTATGTTACGCTTTTTGTAGTATCCAGGACACCGTAATGAATCACGATACTTCAGTGGAATTACTGCCTTTGAATAAAATTGTCATTAGTCTTTGTCTTATTGCGAAGTTTCATCGATCTAAGGTACTTGCCAGTGGCACTTTATACGAAAGTAAGTCTGAACACCAGTGCGCATGTAACTGTAATGAAACTCATCATGACAGCATACCCCGAAACGCACCATGATAATAAATGTTAGACAAAAGTTTCTGAAGTAAAAAAAAATATTTCGTCAATTTGTAACACAGCCGCTGACTTCAACCAATCACATACAACAGACATAAATTTGAGGTATGTCCACATACTTTGCACTTAACAGCTCTCGAATACGTTATAATTTTACACCGGTTTCTTTCCACGCATTATTGAACCGATGTCCAGGCACTGACCTTGAAATCTTACCATTATGAAGAAAATTTAAGATGCCCAGTAAGTAAAGTCCCCCAACTTATGTAATAAATACCCCTGCTAAACATAGTTTCATTCTCGTGTTGAGAAAAAAAAGAGAAGTAGTAAAAGAGAGGCACAGCGAATTTTATCTCCTGTCGTGGTAGGATGTATACTTCCGTTTTTCATAGTTGGAAAGGAAATTAAATCAGAAGTTGCACATTTAGGGCAGAAAATTCAGCTCAAAGTGTCTGTAAACGTTTCTGATTTGAGAGACATTTCTGCTGAAACCTGAAGTTTCTTAGTACTTCGCACAAATAAGGAATGCCGGTTCTGCTTTAGAAATATCTCCAGGGGAATATTTCCGGGAGCGCAAGTGTGTTGTTTCATTAAAGTGCTGGTTCGGCCACAAGGGGGGTGTCACTGGCAGTTAATTACTCCAATAAGGGCTTCTATTTAGTTTTCAGCAGCCATGTCCAATTTAAATGCAAATTAGAATTTGTGAAGTGGCATAGTCGCCTTGATGGAAAGGTTTATAATGTAGACGAGAGAAATTAATCTAGACAAAGAAGCTTTGCATCCATAGTTGGCCTGACGAATATCAGAGGATTCACAGGCAAACGATAAGGCTATTCATGATAAGTGGATGCGTTTGGGAAGCAGTTTGGTTCGCTCGCAGTAAATTTATTTATCTTCCCTTCTTTCCTCCACTAATGTTTCTCATCTTATGTTTCTTTATTCTAGTCTTTGAGCACAATATGAATTCTTTAGACGATGACCGGTTTCAGTCCGTAATGACCATCCTCAGATATTTTTTAAACCATGTCCCAAAGTGATAAGGCCATAATGGCTGTGTGGACCATGTGTCCTATTCTACACCTTATTTTGGATCTATATGACGATGCTATGCTGATTATATTTATATGTTTTGACGATGCCATTATGGCCTTATCACTTTAGGACATGGTGTAAGAAAGATCTGAGGATGGTCATTACGGACTGAAACCGGTTATCGTGTAAAGAAATGGTGTTGTGATCAAAGACTGGAATAAAAATCATTTAACATTTGACAGTATTGGATCACTGTTTGTATACGTGACCATGTCGCAGTTGGTTTCTGATCTAATTTTTTTATGGTAAGCCACATTCAAGGTTTGATCAACAAAGACTTAGGCTTATTTTTTCCTGTAGCTTCCGTCATCGTTTCCTGTATGTACCATGAAAATTCGGAAAGAACAGGTTTTTATGTGTAATATCCACAGGAGGCAGCACTCTCGTCTACGCAGGTTGGTAGTAACGCTCTATTTTGTAGACCCTCTTTGCATTTCGCATACAAAACAGCGGAGGTGACGCAGGAGGAGAAGTACGTGGCTATAAAATTATGTGTTCGTTTAAACCAGGCAGTCACTTAAAGTTACGAAGAGCTGCAACAAGCGGATTGTGAATAGATAATACCCCATGCAACTGTGTTTAGGTGTTTCCAGGACTTCAAAAATGGGCTACTTTTCTGTGTTAAATAAGGTGGACCTGGTGTTTCGGCTACTGGTGTGACTGAAGTCAACAATAACACAGCTGCTGTGATGGTCCGTGAGGATCGGTGGATTACAGTGCGTAATGTCAGTAAAGTGTATTTAGGATTATGGATAAACGTCGCCGTATGCCCGTTGGGTTCCACGTCTGTTGACTCCCTATCAAAGGGCTGTACGAATAGACACAAGACGTGAGATGCTACATCTCTTTGCCGATGGGGGGGACGCGTCTCTGCAATCGATTATCACTGGTGATGAGTCATAGGTGCATCGTTATGATCCTGAAAGAAATCGAGGCAGCACAGTGTGGAAATCACCAGGTTGTCCAACACCAAAAATGCGAAAGTTGTTTCATCTGAAGGGAAATTGTCAGCGATCACATTTTTTGGCTGTCCTGGAATGATTTTACAGCATGCAATTCTCTCTCACACTACTGTTACGGGAGCATGCTACACGTCAGTATTGGCTAAATTGAGGAAGCACGTTGGAAGGAAACCATCAGAACTTCCTTTAACTAATTGGCGACTTCATCAGGACAATGGGCGGCATCACTTTGCAAATCAGGTCATCCAGTCTGTGGCTCAATTCAACATTGATACTTCGTGGCAGATTAAAATTGTGTGCCGGCCGAGACACGAAATCGGGATCTTTGCCTTTCGCGGGCAAGTCCTCTGCCAACTGAGCTACCCAAGCACGACTCACGTCCAGTCCTGACAGCTCTATCTCTGCCAGTACCTCGTCTCCTACCTTCCAAACTTGACAGAAGCTCTCCTGTGAACCCATTAACTATGTACCCCATTCGCCTTATAGACCCCATCTTGTACCCTGCGTTTTTTTTTTATTCCCATCACTAAAGGCAAGGATGAACGTCAACAAAAGCAAAACAACTCTGATGGTATGTAATCGAATCTGATATTTCTAAGGGAATTAGATTAGGAAAAGAGACACTTAAAGTAGTAGGTGAGTTTTGCTGTTCGGACAGCAAAATGACATGATGACTGAAGCAGATAGCATATAAAATGAAGACTTCCTATGGCCGGAAAAGTGTTTCTGAAGAAGGGAATTTGTTAACATCGAATATAGACTTAAACGTTGTTGTTGTTGTGGTCTTCAGTCCTGAGACTGGTTTGATACAGCTCTCCATGCTACCCTATCCTGTGCAAGTTTCTTCATCTCCCAGTACTTACTGCAACCTACATCCTTATGAATCTGCTTAGTGTGCTCATCTCTTAGTATCCCTCTACAATTCTTACGCTCCACGACGCCCTCCAATGCTAAATTGGTGATCCCTTGATGCCTCAGAACATTTCCTACCAACCGGTCCCCCCTTCTCGTCAAGTTGTGCCACAAACTCCTCTTCTCCCCAATTCAATACCTTCTCATTACTTATGTGATCTACCCATCTAAACTTCAGCATTCTTCTGTAGCACCACATTTCGAAAGCTTCTATTCTCTTCCTGTCCAAACTATTTATCGTCCATGTTCCACTTCCATACATGGCTACACTCCATACGAATACTTTCAGAAACGACTTCCTGGCACTTAAATCTATACTGGATGTTAACAAATTTCTCTTCTACAGAAACACTTTCCTTGCCATTGCCAGTCTACATTTTATATCTTCTCTACTTCGACCATCATCGGTTATTTTGCTCCCCAAATAGCAAAACTCCTCTACTACTTTCCTAATCTAATTCCCTCAGCATCACCCAACTTAATTCTACCACATTCCATTATCCTCGTTTTGCTTTTATTGATGTTCATCTTATATCCCCCTTTCAAGACACTGTCCATTCCGTTCAACTGCTCTTCCAAGTCCTTTGATGTCTCTGACAGAATTGCAATGTCATCGGCGAACCTCAAAGTTTTTATTTATTCTCCACGGATTTTAATATCTACTGCAAATTTTTCTTTTGTTTCCTTTACTGCTTGCACTATATATGGATTGAATAATATTAGGAAGAGGCTTCAACCCTGTCTCACTCCCTTCCCAACCACTGCTTCCCTTTCATGCCCCTCGACCCTTATAAATTCCATCTACTCGTAGTTTCTGTACAAATAGTAAATAGCCTTTCGCACCCTGTATTTTACCCTTGACACCTATAGAATTTGAAAGAGAGTATTCCAATCAACATTGTCAAAAGCTTTCTCTAAGTTTACAAATGCTAGATACGTAGGTTTGCCTTTCCTTAATCTTTCTTCTAAGATAAGTCGTAAGGTCAGTATTGCCTTACGTGTTCCAATTATTCTATGGAATGCAAACTGATCTTCCCCGAGGCCGGTTTCTACCAGTTCTACCAGTTTTTCCATTCGTCTGTAAGGAATTCGTGTTAGTATTTTGCAGCTGTGACCTATTAAACTGATCGTTCGGTAATTTTCACATCTGTCAACGCCTGCTTTCTTTGGGATTGGGATTGGAATTATTATATTCTTCTTGAAGTCTGAGAGTATTTCACCTGTCTCATGCATCTTGCTCACCAGATGGTAGAGTTTTGTCAGGACTTGCTCTCCCAAGGCCGTCAGTAGTTCTAATGGAATGTTGTCTACTCCTGGGGCCGTGTTTCGACTTAGGTCTTTCAGTGCTCTGTCAAACTCTTCACGCAGTATCGTATCTCCCATTTCATCTTCATCTACATTCTCTTCCATTTCCATAATATTGTTCTCAAGTACATCGCCCTTGTATAGACCCTCTATATACTCCTTCCACCATCCTGCTTTCCCTTCTTTGGTTAGAACTGGGTTTCCATCTAAGCTCTTGATATTCATGCAAGTGGTTCTCTTTTCTCTAAAGGTCTCTTTAATTTTCCTGTAGGCAGTATCTACCTTACCCCTAGTGAGAGAAGCCTCTACATCCTCACATTTGTCCTCTAGCAATTCCTGCTTAGCCATTTTGCTCTTCCTGTCGATCTAATTTTTGAGACATTTGCATTCCGTTTTGACTGCTTGATTTACTGCATTTTTATATTTTCTCCTTCCATCAATTAAATTCAGTATTTCTTCTGTTACCCAAGGATTTCTACTAGCCCTTGCCTTTTTACCTACTTGATCCTCTGCTGCCTTCACTACTTCATTCCCTTCCTTAAGCGTTAGTAAATGTTTTCTGAGTGCAGCTACATATAAAAGTAAATCACGCATGATAAGCAGTGTTGACAAAAGAGAACAGAATCGTTTGAAATACGGTGCTAGTGAAGCAAACTGAACTTTAAGTGGGTAGATTTTGTAACTAACGTGCTGTTACTGAATAGAATTGTGGAGGACAGAAAATTGTATCAAATTGACTAAAAGAAGGGAGCAGTTGAACGACACATTCTGAGATATCAAGGGATCACATATATAATATTGGAGGGATATGCGTGCGTGTGTGTGTGTGTGTGTGTGTGTGTGTGTGTGTGTGTGTGTGTGTCGGAGGAGATGGGGGGGTAATTGTTGGGGGAGACCAAGAGATGACAACAGTAAACAGATTGAAAGGCCTGTAAGTTTCAATAGCTATTCGGTGACAACTATGCTTGCACAGGATAGAGTAGCATGGACAGCTGCATTTAACCAGTCTTCTGACTGAAGACGGGCGCCCGGGGTGGCCGAGCTGTTCTAGGCGCTACAGTCTGCAACCGCCAGACCGCTACGGTCGCAGGCTCGAATCCTGCATCGGGCATGGATGTGTGTGATGTCCTTAGGTTAGTTAGGATTATGTAGTTCTTAGTTATAGGGGACTGATGACCTCAGAAGTTGAGTCCCATAGTGCTCAGAGACATTTGAAGTTTTTACTGGTGCCCGTAACAATAAAGGCTAAGTTTCGGGCATTCAACCCGAAAACTGTGAAGCAGCGGAAATGAAAAGTGGCCAGGGACTGGCAGAGACGGTATAGAGTTGTATTCAAGTGGTAAGAGAGGAATTTGAAGAAAGTTGCTATAAACATTCTAAAAGAGTAATAAATATCCCTGAAAAATAATCTGCATCAGTCTTTGTTGATCAGCTCTCATACATCGAAGTGTCAGTGTCGTAACTCTAGAATGAGACAATAAGCTAAACTAAACTCCGTCCGCACAGGCCATTAAGGCCCAACGGTACCGACCGGCCGCCGTGTCATCCTCAGACCACAGGCGTCACTGGATGGGGATATAGAGGGATATGTGGTCAGCACACCGCTCTCCCTGCTGTATGTCAGTTTACTAGACCGGAGCCGCTACTTCTCAATCAAGTAGCTCCTCAGTTTGCCTCGTAAGGGCTGAGTGCATCCCACTTGCCAACAGCGCTCTGAAGACTGGATGGTTATCCATCCAAGTGCTATCCCAGTCCGACAGCGCTTCTGTAATCTGACGGGAATCGGTGTTACCACTGCGACAAGGCAGTTCGCAGAATGAGACAACAGACATACTTATTACTGAGATGCAGTTGTCAAGAGCTCTGACCACGAAAAATTCACAAATTGCTCTATGCTTCGGATATAGAAGATTGTGCGGTTAACAGTGGATTTACTAACACTAGAACCAGCAGTGCTATTACTTCAGGGATAGTTGAAGGATGAACACGTGTAAGCTACAGACTTACGTTACAACCATAACTTTATATATCTGAAGATACAAAGATCCACACAATTGTCAAGCTGTTTATCGCGTTATGAAATTCGTAGTGTCCAAAATGGCACCTCCAATGATTTCCCTTTCTTCTCTCCGCCTGCTTTCTCTGGCACTAGAGAATTCATCCTTGTACTCGGTTGGTCATCTTCAACTGTACACATCAGACCGCCACGTAATTTGAGTGCATTGTTTTGCAACATTTTGTTAATTATACCGTTTTCATGTCCATTGACGTTTCGGTGTTATTTGTAATCGTTCCAATCACTGTCAGGGAGTTATTCCATTAGGTCCCTTTATTGACAAATCCTAGGCTTTATCGTTGTATGGGCTGTGTGCCACTGTAACAGTCTTTCTCGTAACACGTAAAAATGATGACCACTGGGTTTGGCACAGAGTATAAACCAATTTAATCCTATCAGCTGGAAAAAATAACGTTTTATCTGTGATTACCTCCTTGTGACATTCCGTCTTAAATCACTGGGGTTAGAAGAGAGTAAATTCACACAGCTAGCGTACAGTGTATATTCGTTGTGTAGGGCAGATGGTGAGTGCCTCAGCCCGGTAGTACAATAGCAATTCCTGTTTGGAGGCCAAGGCATGGGACTGTTCGTCTAAAACCACATCAACATACATGAATCCACTGACTTAGCAGAAACTCTTTACTTAATGCTAAATACCCACGACTAACACACAATCACATACATACTCTACATCTATATACATAATCCACATACCGTCGTGTGGTGCATGGCGGAAGGCGTCCTGTACCACTACTAGTGCCTGCTTCACTCGCAAATAGAGCGAAGGGAAAACGATTGTCTCAGGGCCCGTGTAAGAAACCCCAAATTCTCGCACCTCATGTGGTGTGACAAGAAGGTTCAGACACTTACACCATGGCATACGGCTCAGTTGACAGGCATGTCAATACTATACCGATATGATGAACATATATGATGACCTATGCTGAGTAACATTAGAGTAAGATATAGTGTTGGTTACTGGGATGTTTGAATTGTATACTCAATGTTCTGGTTGTACTCTGCTTCATATCGAGGAAAGGAGTCATAACTTAGCTGGCAGAATCTTCGACGACGACGCCTAAGACCGTGAGCTAGCCGCTTTTTCCCTCAGCGCGAAGACCGTCGGACGAGAGAAGATCCTGTCGGCACCTGTTACAGTCTTTGACTTAAATCAAATTAATAAAGGAAATTATTTTTTGAAATATGTTATAATAATGGAGCGCTATGTCGGAAACGAACAAATGACATGATTATGATCAGATCTTTTTTAAAGTTGTTACTGAGAACATCTGTGTCTGTGTATAACTTCTGATGTGAAAATATACTTACATGGATAACTGCGAAAATTGATGTTTTCCTCAGTCACGAAAATTGATATGTTGGAATATGATAAAGACGTGTATAAATGTTTTTTTAGTCTGTCGTCATAACGTGATGATTAATTTGAGGACCGAATTTCACTGAAGTATTTTGGAAGGTCATTAAATATTAAAGTGGCCCACCCGGTTAGCCTCGCGGTTTAACGCACTGGTTTCCAGGCGGGAAGGCGTGCCAGTCCCCGGCACGAATCCGCCCGGCGGATTAGTGTCGAGGTCCGATGTGCCGGCTAGTCTGTGGGTGGTTTTTAAGGTGGTTCTCCATCTGCCTCGGCGAATGCGGGCTGGTTCCCCTTATTCCGCCTCAGTTACCTTATGTCCGCGATTGTTGCGCAAACACTTCTCCACGTTCGCGTACACAATAGTTACTCTACCACGCAAACATTAGGGTTACACTCGTCTGATGTGAGACGTTCCCGGGGATTTCTACTGGGGGTCGAACCGCACAATTACCCAGGATTCCGTGTAGAGCGGCGGTGGGGTGAGTGGACTGCTGTAGCCTGTTGTAGGGCTGTGAACCACTGAGGGCTATGGCGGGGACGGAGCCTCTCCCTCGTTTCTAGCTCCCCAGTTCCATACAAAACAAAACAAAACAATTCAAATATTAAAGTAAGGCACCGATCGATACTCTGAGAGTTTCAAGCAGAGATATTAGGAAACTGGTGGAATTAGAGAAAAGCCAAGGAGTTTTATGAATGTCTGATCAGCAAAAAACGGATTCTTCGTCTCTCTCATCTTCCGAAATCGCAAAAAGATAATCAAAACAATCGTTCGAGTTAATTCAATTATTGTAGCGACACTCCTCTGGATAAGGGGTCTGTTAAGGTCATGATTTAGTACTTTCCACATATGATCGATAGTTTTAGTTGCTATAGCAGTGGTGTTGTAAACTATTTAAAAAGGAGCGTGGTGCTGCACTTACCTTTATAGTCCTTGCACGAGACGTACATTTGTGGCAGTAGAATCGTTCAGCAGTCGGCTTCAGGTCCCGGTTCTCCAAATTTGCGTAACGGTGACTTGCTTAAGGAGCATCGTCTTCCCTCCAGGGATTCCGAATTGAGTTAGCGAAGCACCTCCGTAATACTTGCTTGCTGATCAAAACCGTCGGTACGAAATATAGATGCACGCCTCTGTATTGCTTTGGTTTCTTCCATTATTCCGACCTGGTGGCGATTCAAACACTCGAACAGTACTCAAGAATGAATCACGCTAGTGCTCTGTACGCCTTCTCCCTTATGGATGAGGTACACTTTCCCAAAAGTCTCCCAATAAAACGATCTCGAGCATTTGTCTCCTTACTACCAACCTGACCTGCTCATTCCACTTCATATCGCTTTGTAGTCTTACAGCTAAGTATTTAATTAAATTGAATGTGCCAAGTTAATAGGAATTTTGTTAAGCCATCGTGTATATTCTTTCGTACGATGGTTATTCGGAAAGAAAGGAACGATTGGTCGCTAAATAGAAAATACAGTGAAAATCTGATGAAGCTTTGCACGGATGCGTTGGGCACTGTGTCTATTACGCCTGTCGATCGTATCGTGTCGCTAGTTTCAGTTCAGAGCTCACACTGATAACGTAAAGATAGCTACAAAATTAGCGTCTCCCGCCAAGTACGAGGGCCTGGCGAAAGATTTCGCCTGAAGCTATGCAGTCCACATAACATAAGTGTCATGCAGTTCGCTCAACACGAAAATTCTCGGCCGCACTCTGCAGGGGCAATGAATCCTGCAGCGGTTTCGATTGGAAATGTTTGATCACCCACAATACAGCCCGTAATTGGCCACCCCTGAGGTTTATCTCTGCTCAAATGAACCGCTGGCTATGAATACAATATTGTGACACAGACAAAGAGCTTCATTCCAGAGAAGAAAATTGTCGAAAAGCACTGGCGGCTGTCTTAGGTAACGAGGGAACAGGGAAGTTGGTGCAACGCTACGACAGATGTCTAAGACTGAGTGGCGACTGTGTATAGAAGTAGCTGTTAAGTATAGCTAACCGTTGCATATAAAACAGTTTTGATTTTCACTGTGGTTTCCATTTCGCGCCCTATTGTTCCTCACCTTACGAATAGTCCTCATATATTCCTACAGTCACTCACACACCACAGCATCATCAGCAAACAGCTGTAAACTGCTCAGAATACTCGCCATCGAGGTCCAAGCACTGGGTTCCATTAGTTAAAAAGTCTTCAAGCCACTCACCTTTCTGAAAACCTAAAACGTATGTTAGAGCCTTCGTCGACAGTCTCAGTGGGGCACTGTATCAAAAACATTCGAGAAATCTAGGAATATAAAACCTGCCTCTTGCTGTCCATCCACTGTTTGTACGAAAGCGGTTGATAAAATGTCAAGCTGAGTGGCCAGAAGTTTATCTGTCTCAAGGAAATTTATTCTATTCGAACTCAGAATGCGTTCAAGTTTCAACAGTCTTTAATTATGCGGGTCAGTTAATTTATATTTCTTATATACAGGGGTCACCTGCGCTTTTTTCCAGTTGCTTGTGGCTTCCCGCTGGGCGAGAGATTCGCGGTAACTGCAGGCTACATAGGTGCCGATGGGGCAGTGTGCTATCTGTAAAACCTACTTGAGAGTCCATCTGGTTCTGACGACTTACCTGTTTTCAACTATTCCAGTTTAGTTTAATTATGTCATTTTTCGTAGATCATTTTCCCGATTATTTTATCGATATGATGTGGAAGAAGTCAGATTACACGATATATATACACACATGAATAGTGCTAATATTAATACTACTGAAATTTTTAGTTCTACATATGCAACTACAAATAGAGTTATAATTTATTTTAATTTAATTTAATTTCATTTTATTTTTTTAACTTTGCTGAAACAGAAACTCGTCCATAGAGTAGAAGGAATTGTCCAAAAGAAATGTTTTTAAGCTAGATTTTAAAACTTGATCTGCTACCTGCCAGACACTTTAGCTCCTCTGTGTCCTCGATGTGGGAGTCCGTACGACATTCAAACGACACCATGTTTGTACGATCCACCAGGGTGAGAAATTGCTTAGAAGTGAGATTTCAAACTTCGGCATTCATTTCGCTGCCACTCAGTGTTAACCTATTTGGTGTTACAAGCCTGCACAGATTAGACAGCTAGTTTAACATGATCCAAACGTACAGTCTTCAAAAAATAATAAACATATATTACCACGTAGCATCGATGTTGTCCCACCAGTCTAAGCATAAAGGTTCGGTGACCAAGAACAATATTGGATTAAGATGTCTCCGAGATTCCAGTCGGTGAGTCGGCGGGTGCCTGGGTTCATGCTGGTCTAGTCATATACTTTCGGCATTTTGACATTAAAAATGCTGTTGGCGATTAAATACTTGGATGTAAATACGTACCCGAAAATACAGTGGGAGACGATATCTCTAAAAGTCTTGATCACTTTATAAGATAAAAATTAAACCTGTTTTGAGTCCCGTGTTTTAGTTTGTCCATAAATGGTAATAACTTCAGTGACGTGTAAAACAAAGCGGTCTTATCGTTCCCATTCGCGAAATTAATGCTAAGATAATCTGGCAATAATACATTATAGACGAAGAAATAGCTCAAGATTTGCACGAAACATTGAACATTGCTATAATAGTAGTCGATTTAATAAATTTCACATGCACTAAACTGCTATCCGTTCAGAAACATGTGTGATGAGATGAGACCTACAAACAACCAATTGTTTTTTGACATTGAAGTGCGCTGATTATCTCAAAGATGCGTTTTGTCTCATAATTTTGAAATGGAAAGTGAGGTGAAGATTTTCCTTACGTAATTGAAATCTGATCTGGTGAAACATTTTGAACATGAAGACTGGATATGCCAGTTGGCTTATTTGACACAAATGTTCAACAAATTTATTGAGCTCAATCTTTAACCCAAGGTCTTCAAACAAATGCTGTTAAAGCTTGCGAGAAATTAAAGAGACTGTATAAAAATGTTTTTTCTGACATTGCCCGCACTGAAGAAGGAAATATTACAGTGTATCTAACTATGTTCTAGGATCGTGGACAAAAAAGTTTTTATTGCTGATTAACTTTTGGAAATAATCAAATTCCACCTGCAAAACGCACCTAACAGATTTTAAAACACTGTCCTGAAAGTGAGAAAGATGATAATATGAAAGAATTGATTACAAATCCGTTTTCAAAAAATGGTTCAAATGGCTCTGAGCACTATGGGACTCATCTGCAGCGGTCATAAGTCCCCTATAACTTAGAACTACTTAAACCTAACTAACCTACGGACATCACACACATCCATGCCCGAGGCAGGATTCGAACCTGCGACCATAGCGGTCGTGCGGTTCCAGACTGTAGCGCCTATAACCGCTCGGCCACCCCGGCCGGCCAATCCGTTTTCCACCGCCACCATTTGTTCATCTGACCTCCTTGTAAAATTAATAGAAAGCCTCTCGGAAATGTCCCTTGACAGTACACCGAGAATGAAAATCGACAATGTGCCAATTTGTGATTTTTGGAGTCATGTATGCAAAGCGTACTGTGAAATTAGTGACACTGCCATTACACTCCTTCTTCCACTCCCCTCTATTTAATTATGTGAGCAGGGTTTCTCTTCATTAATATCAACCACAACGAACCAAATAAATCGACTGAATCTATAAATAACACTGATGTAAATGTCCCTTTTGTCTAAACCACTGACGCAATGATCATGCGCTAGGGTGTCATTTGTTCTATAAATTAGAGGAGGAGAGAGAAAAACAACATAGATTATAGACTTCACCAGTTACAGTGAAACGAATTACAACATCTCTGAAAAGATAGATTTAACAAACTGTAGGGTCTAAAAAAATGTTCATTTCGTTTGGGGACACCATACAAAAACATTTAACGACTATGAAGCTTAAAAATATTTGATGGACTGCAGATTGATTCATGATAGATTGATGCATCGGTTATTGCATCCACTGTTCATACACATCAATCCGAAATAAAACTCGTTACAATCAAAATTAAGGTGCAAAATCGTTTATATGAAGGATATGCCACAGGAAACTCAGATTCAGGAAATATTAATGAGACTACACGCTTTTTTCTGAAGTTTATTGACAGTTTAATTAACTACATGTATTGGAGTCATGGTCACTTTGGAATACAAAAATGTGTATAAAAGTTGAGGGAAGTCAATACCTGTGACAGATGTCCAACAGTGAAAAGTATAAATGAAGTCGTCCAATGGAACAAACAAACCTTCTAGCACATAATGTATTAGAGCTAAAACCCATGCATTTGTTTGGTCCACTGCCGACGACTATCGTAGAAGCCTATTGCATTTTCCTCACGTTTATGTATTTCCTAAGTTTAGATAACTGTATCTGATCAGTAGAGAAAAGGAAAGGGACATGCAGCGATATCTGACAAATATGTAGCACAAGTCAGTACATCAAACGGCATACTGCTGGATAACGGTCTGTCGTTTATGCCCAGGGAGTGCATTTACAATTTAGCGGCTGTTGTCAGAAAATCATTCATGCAACACCATCTGTCGAGTAATCCATCAATTTGGTGCATATATGACTGGCCAAGATCTACTATTCAGATAAGACCACTGCTTGGGGAAAATGATTGAACTATTCTAGACTGTGAGAAGTTTATACATTAAATGAAATGGCATTAAATCACAGGTACTTTGATTTGTTACTACTTGGTGAATCTTTGAACTCAAATACAATGAAGGTTACCAGTTTATTCAGAATATTGTCACTTTAAACATTTTTTCATGCTAAACACATTAACGATACACGGTCTCTGGGTTCCAGAGGTCGCATTATTGAATAGAGTGTGAACAAGCTTGTGGGTAACAGTCGAGCCCAGTCAGCCTTAGGCAGTAGTAATTGTAGAGTCCCAGAGAGAAGGTGCTGTATCAGACAGATTATGTTGCTTGGGTACCAGATGTTCCGCACAGAGGTTTGAGATAAAGGATGATTATTAAGACGTTTATGTAAAGAGACAGGACTTCATAAAAAGTAAATTGTTTAGAGTTTCTTAGCTGCAAGCACGAGTTCAGTAATTAAAGCTGCGAAAGATTTCATTGTGTCCAATTACACCATGTGATCAAAAGTATCCGGACACCTGGTTAAAAATTACCTACAAGTTCGTGGCGCCCTCCATCGGTAATGCTGGAATTCAGTATGGTGTTGGCCCATCCTTAGCCATGATGATCCACTCTTGCAGTCAAACGTTGAATCAGGTGCTGGAAAGTTTCTTGAGGAATGGCAGACCGTTCTTCATGGAGTGCAGCACTGATGAGAGGTATCGATCTCTGTCGGCGAGGCCTAGAACGAAGTCGGCGTTCCAAAACACCCCAAAGGTGTTCTATAGGATTCTAATCAGGGCTCTGTACAGGCCAGTCCATTGCAGGGATGTTAGTGTCGTGTAACCACGCCGCCACAGGTCGTTCATTATGAACAGGAGCTCGATCGTTTGAAAGGAAACCAAGAAGGTCCTTAAAACATCAATGTAGTCCAGTGCTGTGACAGTGCCACGCAAAATAACAAGGAGTGCAAGCCTCTTCCATGATAAACACGGCCACACCGTAACACCACCGGCTCCGAATTTTACTGTTGGCACTACACACGCTGGTAGATGACGTTCACCGGGCATTCGCCATACCCACACGCTGCCATCAGATCGTTACATTGTGTACCTTGATTCGTCACTCCACGAAGCGTTTTCACACTGTTCAGTCGTGCAATGTTTACTCTCCTTACACCAAGCGAGGCGTCGTTTGTCATTTACCTGAGTGAAGTGTGGATTATGAGCAGCAAAATGGTTCAAATGGCTCTGAGCACTATGGGACTTAACAGCTGTGGTCATCAGTCTCCTAGAACTTAGAACTACTTAAACCTAACTAACCTAAGGACATCACTCACATCCATGCACGAGGCAGGAGTCGAACCTGCGACTGTAGCAGTCGCGCGGTTCCGCACTGCGCGCATAGAACCGTGAGACCACCGCGGCTGGCTGATTATGAACAACCCCTCGACTATGAAATCCAAGTTTTCTCACCTTCCGCCTAACTGTCATAGTACTTCATCCTGATGTAGTTTGGAATTCCTGTGTGATGGTCTGGATTGAAGTCTGCTTCTTACACGTTACGACCCTCTTCAACAGTCGTCGGCCTCTGTCAGTCAACAGACGAGGTCGGCCTGTTTGCTTTTGTGCTGTACGGGTCCCGTCACGTTACCCCTTCACTATCACATCGGGAACAGTGAAGCTAGGGATGCTCAGGAGTGTGGAAATCTCTCGTACAGACCTATGACACAAGTGACACCCAATCAACTGCCAATGGTCGAAGTCTGTGAGTTCTGTCTAGCGCCACATTCCGCCCTCTCACGATGTCTAATGACTACTGAGGTCGCTGATACGGAGTGCCTGACAGTAGGTGGCAGCACAATGCACCTAATATGAAAAACGTATGCTTTGGTGGTGTTCGGATACTTTTGATCACGCAGTGTATATCTCCGCGTTGGTAATCAAGGAGAACCATAAATTTGTATTCAGTATTCTAATTAGACTTTCCCCATTTTGGTTTGTTAAATAGTATGCGAGGTGCTGGGGCTAGCAGAGTATTTAACACTAAATTCTTCTAGAATCTTCATAAGGGAATGATGCTCTATGCCGCCCCTTTTGTAACTCCAACAGTTGCTGTTGCACATGGATAAAGAAGAAACGCAAACTGACTGTAATCGACCCTGCAAGTAGAGTAGAAAAGAGTTTGGCACCTGCAATAATTTAATTGGATTGAAATTAATTAGATAAAGGTAAGTTTCAATTACGTAGTGAGAAATGAAAGGGTTGCTCTACCGATTAACAGAATGAAAGTTCTGTCCAAAATAACAATTTGATTTATTATGACTAAACTCAAAACAGTAAACAAAACACATGAAACATTTACAATACATCAAATTTGATACTCAAATAAATGATGTGAAGGTGAAGTTGTCCATAAACTAGATTATGACATTTATGACCAAGTGGTACGTGGAGCCAATGCCTTGCAACTCTGATCTTAAGAGAAGAACCCAGCCAACCCAACATTAATTGCTGCTACA
The DNA here is from genome assembly GCF_021461395.2 of Schistocerca americana. Classification (NCBI taxonomy): domain Eukaryota; kingdom Metazoa; phylum Arthropoda; class Insecta; order Orthoptera; family Acrididae; genus Schistocerca; species Schistocerca americana. The sequence goes on from NC_060119.1 coordinate 71,311,364, forward strand.
GTAGTGATAAATCAGACAATGAACACAAAAGACAGAACAAAGTTAGAAAAGACGAACAGATGCGCTCTGCTGAGCTCTGATTATCACCTAGCAAAATTCGCTGATTTGCCGGTGCTGCGGATGTACATTACCAAGTAGTCATCTTAATCGCAAGGACATGATCTGGGATACCGGAGGCGATGGCTGGTTGCTTCGACGTCCCGTCGTGGTGATGTTAATATCACGAGTATAGCCCCAAACAAATTGTCCTGGTCTGGTTGTTCGAGACTAAAGACTTCCTAGCAACACAAATTCGCCTCTGAGGAAGACGAAGAAGGCTCGCAACACAATCAATGACGGTACAGTGAGTGATTTTAACAAGAGAAGTCACACAGTAACTCCGGTACAGTCAACTTTAGCCAAAACTGCTCAAGACGGACAACATAGGCCGCTTGAACACAGAACACTCAATTGCCAACTGCACTCGGAAAGTTACGTTGAAGTCGAAACTTCAACAACTTCGTCAAACACTTACAATTAAATGAAAATATGCAGGGTGTTACAAAAAGGTACGGCCAAACTTTCAGGAAACATTCCTCACACACAAATAAAGAAAAGATGTTATGTGGACATGTGTCCGGAAACGCTTAATTTCCATGTTAGAGCTCATTTTAGTTTCGTCAGTATGTACTGTACTTCCTCGATTCACCGCTAGTTGGCCCAATTGGAGGAAGGTACTGTTGACTTCGGTGCTTGTGTTGACATGCGACTCATTGCTCTACAGTACTAGCATCAAGCACATCAGTACATAGCATCAACAGGTTAGTGTTTATCACGAACATGGTGTTGCAGTCAGTGCAATGTTTACAAATGCGGAGTTGGCAGACGCCCAGCTCGGGGCAATAGCCGTGGCACGGTACGTTTGTATCTAGATAGATTTACAGAACGAAGGTCTCCCGAGAGGAAAACGTTCGAAGCAATTGATCGGCGTCTTAGGGAGCACGGAACATTCCAGCCTATGACTCGCGACTGAGGAAGACCTAGAATGCCGGGGACACTTGCAATGGACGAGGCAATTCTTCGTGCAGTTGACGATACCCTACTGGCAGCGTCAGAGAAGTTGCTGCTGTACAAGGTAACGTTGACCACGTCACTGTATGGAGAGTGCTACGGGAGAACCAGTTGTTTCCGTAGCATGTACAGGGTGTGCAGGCACTATCAGCAGCTGATTGGCCTCCACGGGTACACTTCTGAGAATGGTTCATCCAACAATGTGTCCATCCTCATTTCAGTGCAAATATTCTCTTTACGGATGAGGCTTCATTCCAACGTGATCAAATTGTAAATTTTATCAATCGACATGTGTGGGCTGACGAGAATCCGCACGCAATTGTGCAATCACGTCATCAACACAGATTTTCTGTGAATGTTTGGGCAGGCATTGTTGGTGATATCTTGATTGGGCCCCATGTTCTTCCACCTACGCTCAATGGAGCACGTTATCATGATTTCATACGAGATACTCTACCTGTGCTGCTAGAACATGTGCCTTTACAAATACGACAAAACATGTGATTCATGCAGGATGGAGTTCCTGCACATTTCAGTCGAAGTATTCGTACGCTTGTCAACAACAGATTCGGTGACCAATGGATTGGTAGAGGCAGATCAATTCGATGACCTCCACACTCTTCTGACCTCAACCCTCTTGACTTTCATTTATGGGGGCATTTGAGAGCTCTTGTGTACGCAACACCAGAACCAAATGTAGAGACTCTTCATGCTCGTATTGTGGACGGCTGTGATACAATACGCCATTCACGAGGGCTGCATCAGCGCATCAGGGATTCCATGCGATGGAGGGTGGATGCATGTATCCTCGCTAACGGAGTACATTGACATTTTGAACATTTCCTGTAACAGAGTGTTTGAAGTCACGTTCTGTTGGTGTGTGTTTCCATTCCATGATTAATTTGATTTGAAGAGAAGTAATACAATGAGCTCTGACATGAAAAGTAAGCATTTCCGGACACCTGTCCACATATCATATTTTCTTTGTTTGTGTGTGAGGAATGTTTCCTGAAAGTTTGGCCGTACCTTTTTGTAACACCCTGTATTAGACAGCCAACGGGAGGCAGGCTGTCTAGTGCAGCAAGAGCTCAGTCTTTGTAACCCACTCCGATCGAACGGCGAGAGCCGACACTCTCAAGAGCACCCATACAAGCCGAACACAGAACATTCCCGCCACCACGAAAGTGGTTGTAGTTAAACGTCCCAATCAGCAACTCGAAAACCGGCGGGCAATTTCCCTCTATTGCCGACGCAGTACTATTCCACCAATGGAGATACTTGGCGCCAATTTGCTACATCATGGAGCTATCCCCTGAGCAAGCCAATCACAGTTATGATTTTGCAGAATACACTGGAATTTGCCCGCCAAGAGTGCCTGGGAACACAAGTCACTGCCACGCCTCGCTGGTAGCCTGCCAGTAAGAGTTTTCACTAAGTTTCTGCGAAGTAACGGAATCTCTAGCCCAGCCGCTCCATCAGGCCACTGTGTGCGTGTCGCCGCCACTCTTATGACAATGTCGGCGACTGGAAAGCATCAAATCGACTCCCTCTCACCCGTCAGATTAACCCTGTCAAGATCAGCAGTTCCCGGGTGACGAGAGGCACTGCATGGGAAGTCCACATGTGAAGGAATAGCGAATTTTCACCGCATGCAATTAGAGATGAAAATCGAATTACTCAGAGTAAGATAGAAATATGGGAGTGGGCTCATGCCACCTCTCAAGTATTTCATTCTGAATGCAAAGAAACAAATTTTTGTTAAAGAACTATTTTGCTGAAGTGTGAATTGTGGTGTATGGTCATGCGAAGATAGACAACTCTGATTGTTCATATTAGTCTGAGTGTACTTTGGTGTCAGTAAACGGACTGAATGCAGTTTCGAAGTTTTCCTATTTACATTTATAAATATTGCACAAAGAATATATCCAGTGTTCAAAGCAGATGTGTTTGGTAATATTTGTGGTGTCAGTGTTGTAGTTTTATGCGAACAGCAATTAATAATTATGAAAAGAGGATGAAAAAGTAATGTGGTAAAACAGCAATTTAAAAGAAGTAAAAATAAGAAGGCAAACTGCCACGTAGTGATTTATTTCAGCCCATCGTTCTGTCTCTGCATCCAGAGCAGAGTCATGTTACGTGTTGCAAGGTAAAAATTTGTTGTAAGGCCTAACTAAACAATTTCGACAGAATATTACGAACATTTTAAAATGGGAGAATTTCATTTAAATTCAGTCCTTGCATTTTTGTTAGAAAGCACATTTAAACTACGTAACAGCTAGTCATTCCGAGTATTGTTGTGAACCGTATTTTATGCATTCCGATTTAGAATCATGTACATTTCAGATTAATCAAAATGACATTCCTAAAATGCAACTTGCATTAACAAATTGATGTTTAGAAGATAGGCAGCTATGCCGATTTCAGATCTGAATTGGTAATCGGGATTTGGAAGTCAAACAGTTTTCAGATTGTTAGGTGCAAATTCATTTCAATACAGTTTCAGCATACAACTTACACCATTTTACATACAACTTTCAAATGACGTCAACTGCGCAGTATACGAATATACAGGTGAAACATCGTATTTAGTGATAAACAAACAACCAAAACCTGATTTATCGACGAGAACATGCAAGTGAAGCAGCAAACATCAATTTTTATTGACAATGTAAGATCATCAGGAGAATGAGCGAAAAGAAAGATGCTCGGTTAGAAAGGCGATAAGTGGAAAAAACTACACATAAAAGTTCAGAAGTGGAGAATGGACTCTACCGAGAAACCATGAAACATCCAGTGAGGAGGCAAAAGATATTGAAAAATATTTCGATTTGCATCAAGAACGACAGAGTATTTCTGCCAACCCAGTTGAAAATGTGCATGAACTAGCTGATTCAGAGTCAAACAAAAATATGGGACAAGAACACCAGAGGACTACGGAAATACAAATAAAGTAGCGAATAGACGTTATAGAAATTTGACGGTTTCGTTCCATTAGTTTGTTCGTTCTGTTATGTAACGATTTAATGTAACAATGTTTATTTGTAAACGTGAGAGAAAATCAGTAAGCAGTCAGTACTGCATCTGTGATGGTCAACCTGACACAGAATGTTAGTGGTTACTGAGATAACTATGCATCAGTGTTTGCAGCAGATGGTACGCTTTGTTGGCCAGGAGAAAAAGCCAGACACATTTGTTAAATGTTTAAAATGTTTACTGTCCAGTCACATCAATGTTACTACCAGTCAGACTCCTGTATAACCACCACTTGCAGCACACACAGCTGCGAGAAGAGCAGAAAGGCAGTCAGTGAGGATTTAGAAGGTATAGGTATGGATGTGGAGCCATGCTGACTCCAGCGCCGTAGTAAGGTGCTGTAGGTTTCTCGGTTCAGGATCAACGGTGCGAACAGCCTGATCGAGATGATCCCACAGATTCTCTATTGCGTTTCAAACTAGGAAGTTTCGTCGCCAGAAGAGTACGGTTTAGTCATCCTGGAGCTCTTCGATCCACGCGCGTACTGTGACCTGTGTGATACGTTGCATTGTCCAGCTGGTAGATGCCAACGTGTGAAGGAAAAAACTAATTGCATGTAGAGGTGGACGTGGTCTCCTAGCAAAGATTTCTACTTTTACTGCTTCACTGTGCTACCCAGAATGACGATAAGACCCAGAGAACGCCGCGAAAACATTTCTCATACCATTACGCTTCTTTTTCTGGCCTGTGTCCTTCCGACGGTTGTTGCTGGGTGTTTGATTTCAGACGTTTCACCCCGTACACGCCAACAGAGATCTGTCCGATTGAGCATAAAGCCATTCACTGGACATCCATTTGCGGTTTTTGCGTGCAAATTCCAGCCCCGGTCTATCTGTGGCGTTGGTTTCGCATCTATGCCCCCATAGGAACCTCCGAAACCGTAATTCACCCCTGCAATCTATAGCCCATTGAGCACCACAGTTGTCTAGGCGCCGGTTTCGTATATCGCTATTGAATTTGCACACGAACAGTTTACATACGTAGCCTTTTATGAAATGCTTCCACCCTTGAGCCGAAAGCCAGTGATTACGCATTTTTGGACGTGTGTGACAAATCGCTATGTTTTTGCATTACGACAACGACTGCCCTGCTTTCCGCCCCATTTGCCCCGACACGCTTTACCAACCCTCCACTACCGATGCTGCCAGGTGGCATCATGCTGTCTGAGAGTGGTTACTGCACGTTGACGTCGAATGTGGGCAGTGTTGACCTTAATGTGACTTGATCGGGAGAACATCTGGAGCAGAACTACGTCACGAACTTTTAGGAACCATTTGGAGTGGTCAGTGAACTGAAGGGGCTGTAGGGTGCCACTCACACATAGCAATAGTAAAGAGTGGTAGTATGATGTGTGTCTGAGTGAGACTTAATTCAATATGTGTGTTCTTGCAAATGTGTAATTTATATTCTGATAGATTCATGTAAAAGTTGGTAACTCTAAAAAGAATGATTATATCCTGTTATAATTTGGAAGGCACATCTGACAGAGATTTTCTCCACTGCTATATCACATTAAATTTGGTTTTCTTTAGTACGTTTATGAACACGTCGGCAGAAACGTAAAGAAAGTGTACCATAAATACGTCTATGTCTTGTTTTATGAGAATCCTGCACAATGCTTATGTATAAGGGGGTTCTTTTGTCTCACAGTAGAAAAGTAGAGGATGTCAAATGAAATACCTGTAATCCGTCTAGTGGCCAACTTTATTGTATTTGTCAACGATTTTCAGCGGTTTACTACGCCATCTTCAGGTCCCTGACCGACTTGTATGAAGAATCTACTTTGATTGTGATGAAAACAGGGGACGGCAGTACTGGTCTTAGTAGATTTTTCCTATAGTGCCTGAGTGAGCGGGTGATGGTCGAAGTGACCACTATAGCAAATATTTGGTATTTTCAGCAAGGAAGAAGGGAAAAAGTGAGAAGATCTGAAGGGTAGGTAATCAAGACTGAAGATTTAATAAAAGGATAAGCACAGAAAGCAACACGAGGTCAAGATTTACAAATCGTCAGAAAGAAGAGGTGTGCAGGTGGTTTTCGTTACTAGGACGTGAATATTTGATGTATCTGCAAAGACTTTATGAAAGAGATAGCTACCAGTGAAATATTATTATTTAGACGCCGCATTACTCAAATAAATCTTTGCGAGTATGTTGTCGTTCACTGTTGTGTGCAAAAAGCTGTGAATCTATAATCGTGTTCAGTGAATACTACTTCCGTACAACATACAAGTTCAGTGACATTTATACAAGACGTGGCATGGGAGAGGTAGTGGAATTTAATACCCCATTTTTAAAAAAATAGTTTTTTCCTTTACGACATAGCTCGTCGCCGTCATTACGTCGTTCTGCTTCTCGCAAAACATCCTACACGCTACAGCAACTGCTGTTGCAGTTACATCTCATGTGGGGCAGCCATCATCGTCACCAAGTCGATTAATGTGCTGTTTGAGACTTTCCTGACGTAATAACTGCTTCATTGGTTCACGGGCATTGCGTCGGAAAATGCAGCAACACGTCAAGAAGCACCTGAAGGTGACGAGCACATCTCTCGTTTAAAGATTGTGCAACTTCCACATCATTAACCGACGTGAAGCCCGTGAACCAATGAAGCATGTCAGTGAATGTTCACATCGGAATTGAATATCAGACAATGAACATCAATTAGAGATAGGCAACAGTGAAATTCATCGATATCACAGACAGTCATTTTAAAGCAATAATAATAAGTCCTAATATATTCTGTTTGTGTTCAAGAACAGAACTTTCACACAGTCAAATTATTTCCCACTTCACTTGACACCCAAGTCTTATGTAGGTTTCATTCACAGTTTTATCTGTCTTTAGTAAATTTTCAGTTTATACTCGTTCGTAAAGATTAGTTCATTTCTTTCATTTCACAACAAAGTATATAAACAGAAATGCCGTTCAAATGGCTCAGAGCACTATGGGACTTAACATCCATGGTCATCAGTCCCCTAGAACTTAGAACCACTTAAACCTAACTAACCTAAGGACATCACACAACACCCAGTCATCACGAGGCAGAGAAAATCCCTGACCCCGCCGGGAATCTAACCCGGGAACCCGGGCGCGGGAAGCGAGAACACTACCGCACGACCACGACCTGCGGACTATAAACAGAAACTTTGACTTACATGCAGCAGTAATTTCATGGGAGACATTTCGTATTACCATTCTTTCCTTATATTCGCTTTATGTGCAGATTGCTTAATAGATTCACACTTCATGACAGCTACAACATTGTCAATTTTACACAAGAGAATTCACTCTAGACACATTGATGAACAGCCATTCAGTCAAAACAGAGAAGAAGGTTATCTATTTTAATAGTTGTATAATCATTAGAGTCGTTTAATAAAAAAAACTAAACTCCACCCGAACAGGCTATTTAAGCCCAACGGTACCGGCCGGACGCTGTGTCATCCTCAGCGAACAAGCATCACGAGATGCGGATATGGAGAGCCGTGTGGTCAGCACACTGCTGTAAAGGCCATATGTCAGGTTACGAGACCGGAGCCGCTGCTTCTCCACCAAGTAGCTGCTCAGTTTGCCTCACAGGGGCTGAGTGCACCCAGCTCGCCAACAGCGCTCAGCAGATCAGATTGTCACCCATTGAAGTGCTAACTCAACCCGATGGCGCTTAACTTCGGTGATCTGACGGAAACCGGTGTTACCACTGCGGGAAGGCCGTTGGCAAAGTCATTTAATACTTGTACCTACTTTGTGTAAGTGTAACTGTGTGTACACACACAGATGTGTCGGATGAAGTCATCCGCCATAGTCAAGAGACGGTGAGAGTCTTTGCCTCGTATAGATTTAGAGAGAGCAATTTTGATCTGCTCTGCCGAATCAGTGACAAACGTGTGGTTATTGTCATTGACGTTATGTTATCTGTAAGTCACTCTGCAACGTCTGTATTGGTGATAGAATAATATTCCGTCATAATCCATCAGTTAACGTGTAGTACAGTGCTGTTCCTAAGTTGGTTAAGTAGACAGATTATGACGACTTTGGCATGACTCTCAGAATTCCTATCAACACACCATACCGCAGGAACTTTCAGTCGCTTAACAAAAGTCATGGAAATTTCCAGCTGCTTGCGAAAGTCAGCTGACTTATCCGGTGTTTAAGAACATATTTCACATTAGGATGCATTGCGATTGATGTTGTGTTTTAGAGACCAGTTAAGAAAAATATTTCAAAGTGTGCTTTCTGGGAGTTTCTTTCAAATTCTGGACCTGCTAAGCCAGAAGTACTACGACTTTCCTTCAAGAAACGGAGCATTTGCTATGCAAAAGTGAGATTTGTTTTGAGGCAACAGGAAGAAACCTGGGATAAAAGTTGTTAATTTTCCTCAACTTTTTGAGGTTATGCCTCCAGCTTAGAAGTATGTACAGGGTTGTTTTGAGAGGTATTGGCGCTTTAGAAGCCTCCTAGAGTCTTAAATACTGACAGGTCCATTGCGAAGGATTTGTCCTAAGGGCCTTTAACGTTACAACCATCTTTATTGACGACTGGTTAACCTAGCGGAAGGTTTTTTCCGCTATTAACATTGACACACAGTGGCATCTATTTTTGAGGTTATCAGACGTGGTTTCCTCCGATTGTTCATGAGAGTACTAAAATACACTACTGGAAATTGAAATAAGAACACCGTGAATTCATTGTCCCAGGAAGGGAAAACGTTATTGACACATTCCTGGGGTCAGATACATCACATGATCACACTGACAGAACCACAGGCACATAGACACAGGCAACAGAGCATGCACAATGTCAGCACTAGTACAGTGTATATCCACCTTTCGCAGCAATGCAGGCTGCTATTCTCCCATGGAGACGATCGTAGAGATGCTGGATGTAGTCCTGTGGGACGGCTTGCCATGGCATTTCCACCTGGCGCCTCAGTTGGACCAGCATTCGTGCTGGACGTGCAGACCGCGTGAGACGACGCTTCATCCAGTCCCAAACATGCTCAATGGGGGCCAGATCCGGACATCTTGCTGGCCAGGGTAGTTGACTTACACCTTCTAGAGCACGTTGGGTGGCACGGGATACATGCGGACGTGCATTGTCCTGTTGGAACAGCAAGTTCCCTTGCCGGTCTAGGAATGGTAGAACGATGGGTTCGATGACGGTTTGGATGTACCGTGCACTATTCAGTGTCCCCTCGACGATCACCAGTGGTGTACGGCCAGTGTAGGAGATCGCTCCCCACACCATGATGCCGGGTGTTGGCCCTGTGTGCCTCGGTCGTATGCAGTCCTGATTGTGGCGCTCACCTGCACGGCGCCAAACACGCATACGACCATCATTGGCACCAAGGTAGAAGAGTCATTGCTGAAGACGACACGTCTCCATTCGTCCCTCCATTCACGCCTGTCGCGACACCACTGGAGGAGGGTGCACGATGTTGGGGCGTGAGCGGAAGACGGCCTAACGGTGTGCGGGACCGTAGCCCAGCTTCATGGAGACGGTTGCGAATGGTCCTCGCCGATACCCCAGGAGCAACAGTGTCCCTAATTAGCTGGGAAGTGGCGGTGCGGTCCCCTACGGCACTGCGTAGGATCCTACGGTCTTGGCGTGCATCCGTGCGTAACTGCGGTCCGGTCCCAGGTTGACGGGCACGTGCACCTTCCGCCGACCACTGGCGACTACATCGATGTACTGTGGAGACCTCACGCCCCACGTGTTGAGCAATTCGGCGGACCGTCCACCCGGCCTCCCGCATGCCCAGTATACGCCCTCGCTCAAAGTCCGTCAACTGCACATACGGTTCACGTCCACGCTGTCGCGGCATGCTACCAGTGTTAAAGACTGCGATGGAGCTCCGTATGCCACGGCAAACTGGCTGACACTGACGGCGGCGGTGCACAAATGCTGCGCAGCTAGCGCCATTCGACGGCCAACACCGCGGTTCCTGGTGTGTCCGCTGTGCCGTGCGTGTGATCATTGCTTGTACAGCCCTCTCGCAGTGTCCGGAGCAAGTATGGTGGGTCTGACATACCGGTGTCAATGTGTTCTTTTTTCCATTTCCAGGAGTGTATTTCATTTTCAGCATAATCTGTATTGTCATAATGGGTAACGTAATGATGTGCAATACGAGGCAGTGACGTCAGTTCTGTTCAAAGGGTTGGACTTCGCAGTCACGCCTACAAAGATTCCCACAGAAGAGATCACTTAATCTGTGGAGGCGTCACTCCACCAAGTACCACGTGTCGAAGCAGAAAAGATAAGGCAGGAAACTGTAAGAATTCTACAAACAGCAAAAGCACCCACAGCCAATATCACACATGAAGAAAGACCATAAAGGAGCTCAGGAATGCCGGCCTGTGTGGCCGTGCCGTTCTAGGCGCTTCAGTCTGGTACCGCGTGACCGCTACGGTCGCAGGTTCGAATCCTGCCTCGGGCATGGATGTGTGTGATGTCCTTAGGTTAGTTAGGTTTAAGTAGTTCTAAGTTCTAGGGGACTGATGGCCACAGATGTTAAGTCCCATAGCGCTCAGAGCCATTTGAACCAAGCTCATGAATAACAACGATGTTGTGTTCCTACATGGGGACAAAGGAAACGCTACGGTTCCGATGGACACTTCTGAATGTGAAAAGAAGATGAACCAACTACTAAGCGATCCCATTTACAGAGTACTACGTAGTGACCCGACGGCGAGGATAGACAGAAATACGAAGGCCCTCGTAAAGCACCCGAGAATTGATCCTGATACAGCCAAGAGACTAAACACCAAGGTGTCTGTTCCTCCCAGAATCTACGGAGCACCTAAGCTCCGTAAGGAGGGTTATCCGCTAAGGCCCATAGTGAACTGAATAGCTTCACCTACGTATTGTGTTGCGAAACATCTGGCACCTAAGTTACCCCGTCTAGTTGGACAAACAGACTCCTACGAGGAAGGCTCTTACCACTTCATACAACTGATTAGGGAACAGCGAATAAAGCCATCAGACATTATGGTCAGGTTTGACATCAAGTCTCTCTTCACTGACGTACCTGCGCATTCTACAGGATCGGTTCCCACCAGATATCTGCGATCTGGTGCGCTTATGCCTGTCATCCACAATCTCCCGGCGTCCTGGCTGCCGGCCATCCAAGTCCAACGGGCCGCGAGCGGTCGCGGGGCAGAAGCTACACTGGACACGAACGTATCTGCACAAACAGCTGTACAGCAACTGTCAGTCCACTTCCGAGTACACCAGGTGAAAACTTGTCGACCAGAAGCCGAACGCTGATTGGTGGACAGCTACCAATCGTTAACGACATGGACATCCACGAATAGCTTCTTTCTCTCCATCTTTCCTTACGTCATGACTAGCAAATGATATTAGAGGGCCAATTAAAAGCTTTACAACAGTGACGTCAGACATCGATAGTCTGTAATAAATAGAAGCACCTATCCCCATACAAAACCAGTCGTGCCCTGAGGAAGCCCGTTGTAATTCGCCCGAAACGTCGTTTTTAATTTATTATCGTTTTTGGTTTTTAGCAATGACGTGGCATAATACCCATAAGAATTTTAATCACTAAGGATATTTAAATCTATCTGTGGTTCGGCTCCGCTATTGAGTCAAGCCATTACCTTGACTTTAAATCTCTTACATTATGATATCTGTATGTTACACTAGCAAAAGGAATGGCTGGCGGCGGATTGTTCGGACACGAACGATCGGATATAATCAGTGTCCTTTCGTTCATTGCTTTTCAATTAAGTGCTCGAACTACCGTGAGACATTTGTTCCGATCATTTCTTGTCGGTATGCAATATTTTGCAATTGAAACTGTTCAGATCTGATCGGTTTCTGCTTCAGAACCATGATGTCTGCCAGCCTATGCAGTGGCCTAACATAATGCAGAACTGCAAGAGGGTGGATTTTTATAAAGTAAATTGTGGGATTAATACACGAAATTATAATGTGACGCACCACCTCGTGTCCTTGTTGGTAGAATTATCCATCCTCACCGAGGGTTCACTCCATGTCGCGGTTGTCCTATTGCTCTGAATCGCCCCATCTGTAAACTGTTAAACTCTTGTTGCACGTTTCGGAAACCATTAGCTTTATTTAGCTCTCATTACGAGACATAGAGAAACGCCTTAATACTCTCTAGAATCTTTCGAAATTTCTTGGTGTAGGCGTAACTAAGGACTCGTTCACAAGGCTCGAGTTCGCCGGTATTTTTAAATTTCTTCAGAAATTTCACACTGATATTGCCGGAACAGCATTTATGGAAGAAAGACGTTGTATAGCTCGTATTCTAGACCTCACCTTCAGAAGGTACCAGTTAATAAAAGTAATCTGAAACTCGTAAGACTACAGAAATACAGATGAAAAGATGCTACATTCCCTAATGATGAACCCAAGAGTTTCTTCGCTCCCCTATAATAGCTTCATTCACCCGATAGATAACCAATAGTACGAGGGATGTTCAATAAGTAACGCAAAGAATGTTTTTCCTCACCCAGTTTAGGCTGAAAAACTGCTGCATTTGTTGTGGGACATCGTCGAATGTTTCCGTTTCAGCCCCTGTAGTTTCATGCAGTTCCGACAGGTGGCGGCACTATACGTAGCCTTCAAAATAGCCTACGAAACTGATGTGCGTTCCAGGCAGAGATCTGTCATTGAGTTTCTTTTGGTGGAAAACCAGAGCACGCAGATATTCATAAGCGCCCGTGCGGAGACCTGACAGCGAACAAAAGCATGGAGAGTCGTTGGGCGAGGCGCCGCCCCTTTGCAACGCCGCCGCGCATATCTCCCGCGTGACGGTCCACCACACACATCTGTGACTCCTGCAGTGCCTTCCCCAGGAAACTGAAGAGAAGACTTCAGCATATTCATGGCCACAAAACTACCAGCGGATTTCTTCTTCCCCATTACAAAACAAAGACTTCCACAAGTCTGCGCAACCGAGTGGAGCTCAGAAAACCTCATTGGACAGTTCTACCTCATCCACCCTACGGTCCTGATTTCGCACCTTCCGACATCCATCGGTTTGACGTAGTGAAGGATGCTCTCTGTTGGAAGCAGTACGTGGATGTTGGGGAGGTTATTGGTGGAGCAAGACGTTGGCTACGATCACAACCAGCAGAGCGGTACCAAGCGGGCACGCCGGCCTTTTCATCAAGGTGGCGTTTATGTTGAAACCGAAGGATTATATAGCCAAAAGCGTGATGTATAATATGGTGTACTTGAATCCTGAATATAGCCAACCTGCTTTCACCAAAAAAGAAAAATAAAGTATTACATTACTTGTTGAACGTCCCTCGTAATTCTAAATTGGAGTGACCGAGAAGATCCAGTTCAGAGCAAAGTTGCGGGGAGATAACGATACCATGGTTACAAAAATTTCTCCAAGAAATTTAATTTAATATCTTTCTAACACAATTTGACTATTAAGCCTTCGCCTTCTGAGCACTTTACGTCACCATAGCGCTGGAAATACAGTCATAAGTAGACTAGTACGTGAAGAAGTGCCAAAAGGAATATTTTTAAATGTTCTTCTTACAAAATTCTTTGTAGTTTTCGGAACATAAAAGGTTACTTCAAGGAAAATGTGCCGAAGAAAGCCCCAAAATTTGACGAATGTGTTATGCGTCTTCCCACATGACGACGCCCACGTGTCCTGCTGACAGGTCTGTTAAGAACAGAAATTCGTTTTCACTTGTCTGTTTTTAATAGAATTCTAGTCTTTAATGTGTCAGTGAAACAAGATTAACAGATAGATAATTATATGGTACTACTGAAAAACACAAATGAGAGATTTAACAACTGTACACGGAATCGTAGACCAAAACTGTTCTCATAGGACTAAACACTTTAAAAATCGGTGTGCTGGATGCTCTATTATGTTTCAGTGATAGTGCAGTGTCGAGTTTTAACGTTATGGAATTGATGGAACTGCTTGGTGAACTAAATCTGTAAAGATTTTAATTGCCATTGACCGCTGGAGACTCTTCAAAGCAGATAAATCAGTGTTGAAAGTCACCAAAGACGCATGAACAAAAAGAAATCTAAAAAAGAAAAGGGTGGGAGACCAACACCAGACGTAAGATGAATATGGACCTGGGATGAATTAGCGTTATGCATGGAAGGTAGAGAAACAATCTTTAACTTCAACTTGAAGTTCGCTTTTTGATGTTCTGGTACACACTGATTGAAAACTGTTTAAAGATAGAGGCCTGAAATTTTGTGTAGTCTCTTAAAACATACTTAAATAAAAAGTAGACTGTTGCTTGGAATTAAATTTGAAAATTAAAGACGCTTTTAAGGAAAAACTGTGAATTAATTGCTGAAATTTTTGATATAATCATCATTAAAAAGATTTTTAACCACAGTTTACCACAGTAACATATCTTCAAAATTCTACTCTGAATATAATAACGGAAACAACATCCGGAAAAAAATCAAGCTTCTACTTTTTATTGATTTCAAGGTTTGTGTATCTATGCTGTGCAGAAATAATTATCGTGCTTCATTTCACTTGCAACACAAAATACAGATCAGAAAAAAAGTGTTGGATAAAGAGCTGTGTTTCATACACCAAACTGTTCACAAAAGGTCAGTTAAAAAGTAATAAGCACTATAAGTGCTTACAACACTTATTCTTTGCGGTATACCATTTGGAAAACTGACATAGTTTTCAAGATATCCTCCTTGTGTTCATGAACCCGTCCCCTCAAAGCAGTTAGGGGTGGATAGATCAAAATAAAGGGCGAATACCTCCATTGGTGTCGCGTCCTACGTCACTTTAATAAACCGGCTATTAGCCTCCTCTGTCCTTCCCGGGGAGGCCCCACGACAGACCGGTCGTCCAGTTCGCCTATAGCGATGAGAGCCCTCGCCGCTCTCACTTTAAGCACATCAATAAAAGCGGCTGAGAGCAATCTGCTGCCCGCCGCGCCCGTTGTAAATCGGCTTCACTGGACGGCACGGGGCGGTTCTCTTTCATTAGCAGAGAGAGAGAGAGAGAGAGAGAGAGAGGTACGGAGGGGGAGGGAGAGAGAGAGAGAGAGCAGCTCGCGAATGTTTGTTCAGCCCCCCTCTCGGTTCCCGTCCGGCCTAGCAGCGAGCACAAGGTCACTCCGTCAGAAAAGCACTCAATTACGCCCTTATGTCATTCAAGCACCTGAAATACTTCCGCGATGTAGATGAAACGTGACCTGACGAATCGTCTCTTGACTTTCTGACGGCATTTATAATACTAAATTTTAGGATTGGGTACTTGCAATCGGTCTCCTTCACTTGCGCCTGTATGAGGCCTCTTTGCAGTGTACATGTCAAAGCAATGCCAACTTCTGAACAAAAAAATATTGGCGTACTTTTCAAGATTGTGATAACCCAGACTTAGACAACACTATTAATTCAATAGTAATTACACGTATACCTACATATTGAACCTAGTCTGGAATTTGATAAATCAAGATCGTGCGACGTATATCTGATCTATGTTATTATCACATTATTTTGCGTATGCATGAGCGCATATTTACATTTTGATATTCAAGCACTATTACAGGGGCTCTTCGATTGTACATAAACACAATCAACAGTGACTAAGTTGAAACGATCTCAATAGACTATTCAAATCAATTTCTACTTCTTAGCAAGCGCTCCTAAGAAGAATGTATCTTCTAACTCATTTACCCATAAGTCTCATGTCTCATCAACGGTGAGAAACTTGATTTTGAATGATATTTTTTGCTAATTGAGGAAGCATAAATCCTTGTGTTTCTGTACAGGAGGAGGGAATGTTGTCGTGTCGAGAAGGCAGTTCATACGTAAGCTTACAGACTGTAAAAAAAAATTCAATGCCTGAAATAGACACCAGAAAGGAAATTCCTATCAACTACTCTTTCACTTGTTATGGCCTAAATCTCTTCGAATTTCTCATGTACGTTGTAGAAATTAGGCTGCAGCGTGGTTGAGACGTCATTTACTTCGACTGCCCTCGTTTCATTTCGGAGAACTTCTTCCAATAGGGACGAGAAGGACAGAGCAAATGTTTTCATACCAGCCTCCGTTCATATTTTGTTATAACGGCCATTTGCAAGTTTTCGTTAACGGACAACAATATTGGGTTCCTGGAGGTGTAGAAAGAACAGGTAATCCGGTATCAAGGAGTTTGGAGAATGTGAATAATATACAAGATATATCAAAAACAATCATCCGATTTGGCACATCTGAATTTCTGAAACTAATAAACCAGTAATCCTTTGATTTAAAAATTCACAGACGTTGCATGTTTCATGTGCAAACGTCGACGGAACACACGCCGTACGGACATCGGGGGCATGTTGAGCTGTCGAGCTGCACGGCGAACGGATTTGTGCGGACTCCTTGTGAAACTATGACGGGTGCTTTCGACGTTTGTTTCAGACACTCGGGGACGGCCCGGCGATTTGCCTTTACACAGACAACCTGTTTCTCGGAATTGTTCACGCCATCGTCTAATGCTCTGTGCTGTATGAGGATCCACACCATACCTAGTACAAAAGTCACGCTGAACAATTATTACTGTCCGCCGGCCGAAGTGTCCGAGCCTTTCTAGGCGCTACGGTCTGGAGCCGCGCTACCGTTATAGTCGCTGATTCGAATCCTGCCTCGGGCATGGATGTGTGTGATGTCCTTAGGTTAGTTAGGTTTAAGTAGTTCTAGGGGACTGATGACCTCAGAAGTTAAGTCCCAAAGTGCTCAGAGCCATTTGCACCAATTATTACTGACCCGCTCTAAGCAAAACGTAAAGCACAAAACGCTTTCTGTAGTCACGACACCGTTTTTACCAGATCTGCAGTGGAGGCATATTGCTGCTACCTAGCGGGAATTATGTAAGACTCGGGAGTTTGCTCTTTCCAACAAAACGTTATTCATGCACCTGTCTCAAGTATCAGAATAGTTATGAATTTTTGAATCGGGTGATTCTTTTTGATAAACGCTGTATTACTCAGAGAGTATCACATGACATGTTCCAGCCAACCTAAAATACCGCTGGTTTTTCCTAGCAGTTATTTCGCTGCTGCACTGCTCTGGAACCCACCTAATTGCCTCGGTACAGGACGAAGGCAAAACATGCACAAAGCCGTATGTGTGAAAGCTATTCAATGACATCTTGAAACTAATTGACTTTGTTCCCCACAGTCGCCTACTACACAAAATACGTCAGTACGGAAAATCGCACGATACGTTTGAAATGATGGACCAGGTTCAAAAACAACTCAGTACGTTGTTCTTAATGACAGCGGATAATCGTCGGAAGGTAAACTAGCATCCAGGGAACACCAAACCACAGTGACAAAATCGTCATTGTTCGCAATTCCCAGGGTGTTTCAGCTGTGCCATCAACCTCAAACATTTACGGAATAGTTTAAGATAGCGAAATTACTTTTAGAAAATGTTCTCACTACACTAAATGCAGCCAATGGAAATTACTGCAAAGTCCATTGCCAACCATGACCCTATTGACTTAGAGCTTTTTCCTGTAGCTATATTATAACCAGCATCCTTTTCGCGTAATAAGGTCGGAAAATAATTAATTACGCTTTGGTATCTTCGATCTCAAAGAGCCGGATTCAGTCGATAACATGTAATAATTGAAAATTATGATTTATCAATTTTGAACATTAAACGCATTTTTGTTCATGGTTTCGTACAAAAATAACGAAATAAAGGTTTTCTCAGGCCTTTTCCGTCAAACCGAAACGGCGGATAGTGGGTCCACAACCGCTTATATTGAGACAGGGAACCGACTGTGGAAAATGCTTATTATGGACACGTACAATGTAGACCGCATAATAACAATTTAGCCCATAGTAATGCCCAAAGAGATGGGAGCCAATCTCAGCTCATACGAGGGAAAGGCACATGAAGTTCTGCTGTCTGTTGTATATGGAGGCAGACTGCTTAGACCCTACAAAGTACCGAGATAGATAGCGCAATGTTTATAGCACTGGTCTCATATTTGGGAGGACGCCGATTCAAACCCGCGTCCCGTCATCCACATTTAGATTTTCCATGATTTCCCTAAATCGCTCCAAAACTCAGCGATGTTTCTTTTGAAATGGCACGGCCTATTTCCTTCCTCATCCTTGACTCTGTCCGAGCTTGTGCTCCATTTCTAATGGCCTCGATGTCTACGGGAAATTAAATCTCATCTTCCTTGATTCCTTCCTTCCATAGCAACCAGATTTTCATCCGTTTCTACGGGGGTTTCATACATCAACGTATTGAATTAACCCAAGACAAAAAAGTCCGGAGGTGTGAAACCTGGTGACCGCTTTGGGCATGGGAGAGTCCACCGATGAGGGTACGTTATGTTAAGGTGCTCGCAGACATTAACATCGACGTGGGCTGACTCACCGCCGTGTTGAAACCACCTCCTTTCGCGGACCAACTGGGTACCGTCTCGAGGAACGGTGGCGACAAGCCTCGCAGGCACAAACAGGTAACGCGGGCCAGTCAAACCGGGACCCAGAAATAAGTTGCTATTAGGTGATGCCCGGCCACACGTTGACAGAGAATCGTTGCTGGTGGCAATCGATATGGATAACGTGGGGATTGTCCTCACTCCCGACTTGGCCGTTATAGATGTTGAAAACACCATCATCGGTAAATGAGGCCATACAAACTGTATGAAGTTCGGCACTACATCAGTGCAGTGGATATTCAGTAGTCAGAAGTGAACGCGGGGCTCAAACTTCGTTGATCCCAGTGCTTGCATATGTTCTTTACGACAGGGATGTAATACCTATTCCGCCAGTACTCTCCACACTGTATCATTCGAAGTATGCACTTCACAGTTGAGTTGACGAGTGCTTATTGGCAGGTGGTCGTCCACACGATCCAACATCATTTCCTCAAACAGTTGTTCAGAAGTGTCTTTGGCAGGAATCTTGGCCGGCTCTCAGTAGCGGGAACTACCCCCGTCTCTCTGTATCCACGGAGATAAACTTCATCCATTTAGGGTGACACCTGTTGGGAATGCTTCCTCTCTACATTCCTGCTGCTTTACGGGCCCTACATCCTCCTGTACTGTTAATTAAATCCATGTCTGCAAACTCTCGTGACGAGTAAAGTTCGATCTCTGACTGACTATGCATGTTTCACTGTAGACAGTAACAAACCTCACCATGGATACATCATAAGATCTCTGATACAATGGACCACTGACACCAGGAACAGTGATGCGCGTGCTGTGATACCCCTCTTTTCTAAATTAATTGGACAACGTACCACTCCACAGGTGGAACGATGGAATGCAATACAACGTTTATGCAAAATTAATCTGTGACTCTTCAAATGTAAATTAATTCGAGTTGAAACAAATGATTGTAGCTTCAGTAGCGAGGGATTTTGTCTCCCTCACTCACTCTGTTCTGTTATATGTTCCGATGTAGACTCACGCTTTGAGAGAAGGTGCTGTAGTCTTGATGTATGCATATTTTGAGCCAATATATCAGTTTAAAGCCATTGTATCTACCTTGTCCTAACACGTGGTTATGTGTTTGAGGAGAGGAATTGTGGAAGTCTTGATTAAGGTGATGCAACTGATCGTCTGGCATAGTAGCAGCCTATATACAAATTTTCATGATCAGTCATAGAACCCGCCTTCATTACCTTTTCGTGATTTACGAAGTCTGATTACAATTTTTTGTACCCTTTTCTATGCACGTGCGCACTGGCTAACCAACCTTTCATTACTTATACATTTTCTTTCATCACGCTACTAATAACCGACTACAAAAACCAGCTACACCGATTTTTAAACACAGTATCTTATTTATTTCATTTTATTTGTCACAACGTCTCATCTTCTTTGTAATATTGCAGTTTTAGTTAACTTTATTAGAAAACATTTTAATGAATTGCTCTGACCCTTTAAAAATTGTCGTCTACTATGTTTCATGGAATTGCACCTGACAGGTGTTGCACGAAAACATCATTATACACGAAAAGAAAGTGAAAACCTTTTCTGGACGAAAACTGGACGCGGCTATATAGAGAAACTTTAAATGTGGAACGCATTGTTGAAGGCAACGTGACATCATCGCTGTTCCAGATACAGCTTTCTGCTCAACTGTGTACAGTTAATCTCACTAAAGCATTCGTCCATTATTGCTTGGTAAATGCGTATTTTCCTTTGTTAAAATTCATTGTATTCATAGATCGTTAACGTGTTACATACCGCAAGATGGTCTTGCTTTTAACAACTTATGTATAAGGAGAATGACAAATCCATAGCGTGCACTACGAAGTAAATTGCTTACGCTAGCTATTACTTATACTCAATTTAATTCTATAGATACTTGTCTTGGCATCTTCGCAACATTTTCGCAGTTTTTTCAACAATATTGAATAAAATGCTGAACAGAACGAACTTGAGACTATGGATGCAGAAAAATTACAATTTTCGAGCCCGAACCAGAAGCAAGCTCTCAAATGCGGGTATATATTTTAGCTGGAAATCTTCTGTATGAAGAAGACATTCACGCAGCCAACAAACACAAAATAAATACTTTGAAACTGATGACGTTTCACGTGTGGCGAATGTTATGTTAAACAGTGCTCCTGCAAACTAATCATCAGCCTATTGATCCGATTATCGTAGCGTTGCAAGAGTTATGTAAGGACTATAAGAGTTTCAAAACAGAGCAGAAAAAAAACCAAGCCAATGAATTGCCGACTTTAACTGCTAATTCTAATAATTTTTCTGTGCAAATCAATAGTTTAGTAAGTGACTCGTCGCATCTAAAAACAGCTTACCGTAATATTCCGCAGGCTACATCGGTTTTGATGAAAGGGCAAAAACAAATACGCAGTATCGTAAAAGAATCATAGAATAAAAGAAATGGTTAAAATGCCTCTGAGCACTATGCGACTTAACATCTGAGGTCATCAGTCACGTAGACTTGGAACTACTTAAACCTAACTAACCTAAGGGCGTCACACACATCCATGCCCGGGTCAGGATACGAACCTGCGACCATAGCAGCAGCGCGGTTACGGACTGAAGCGCCTAGAACCTCTCGGCCACAGGGGCTGGCTAATAAAGTTACTACCGTTGATTAGCAGAGGGGCGAAAGTGGAAAAACTGTTTAAAGATCAGTGCAAAGTCATTGTTGACGACATTCCTGATTAACAGACAAAGAAAAATACAGAAATCAGTGATAAATTCCAAACTTAGACGAGTTGTAAGCGAAACAGTCACACCCACCGAGCCGAACTGTGACAGTTCTCGTGAATCCATTAAAATAGTGTTCGGGAAGATTGGATTGACTTGAATTAAATATATAATGGCGTGGCCAAACGACTACGCAAATCTTAACAATAAATACCTGCAGTCAAGGACTTAGTTCAAGGTGCAGCACCGATAATAAAGCAAATAAGTAATGAATGTGTAATCCCACTATTCTTCCTACGCTGTATGATAATGCTACGAATTCTAGCGGCTTGTTAGCGAGTAATGTCCCGTACGAAGTGCTGGCAACATCTACTGTACACAATACAGCAAATGAAGAGATCCTGCACAACATAGACCATTCAGTCATTTTATGACAGAATAGTCCACGCCCAATTGTATAAATTAAGACTTTTAAAGAGATGTTGCCGCCATTCTGGTCAGACCAGTAAAACACACGCTTCAAGATAGGATATGTACAAGACGATGGAACCCTATGGGAGACACAAATTTGTGAGATCAAAACTTGTCAACAGTTCGAACGAGCCTTTTTGTAGAAATATTGGTCTCGAAGTCACCAGGACAAACTTAGAACACATGTTTTTAACCCAGAACAATTCCATTCTAAGCAAGGCAGTTCAAAAATGTGTGTGAAATCTTATGTGACGTAGCTGCTAAGGTCATCAGTCCATAAGCTGACACACTACTTAACCTAAAGTATCCTAAGGACAAAGACACACACCCATGCCCGAGGGAAGACTCGAACCTCCGCCGGGACCAGCCGCACAGTCCATGACTGCAGCGCCTTAGACCGCTCGGCTAAGCAAGGCAGTCTTCGCCGCTACTTTCAAAAGTACCGAAACAAAACCCGTTACTCGGAAGAGTCAATCCCGCACAAAGATGGTCTGAGATTTTTTAAGGCAAAATTGCCGTTACATATTCGTGAAAAGTTAATACACGTACCGGGAGACTACGTAGATCTCTATGTGTCGATGCTAGATTCAACTGACCTTGTACACGAAGATGTGAAGGCTAATAAAATTAACAATATCGGTTACAATAGCGTGGTGCCGCCGAGCCATCCGACTGCGCAAAAACACAGCAATTGACGGCGCAATGGCCCCAGCCCTGCTGCTGTCGCGTCACAGCCGACGTCACCCGGGTATGGGGTGAGACGATCTGATCATTCCCCGCCGAATGTGAACAGCAATAATAACAGTAGGTAGAATAACAGGAATCGGTATCATCCCTAGTATCAAGGAAATGATGGTGGACGAAGTTACAGAAGAAGAAGTCCGCAGGTCGTGGTCGTGCGGTAGCGTTCGCGCTTCCCGCGCCCGGGTTCCCGGGTTCGATTCCCGGCGGGGTCAGGGATTTTCTCTGCCTCGTGATGACTGGGTGTTGTGTGATGTCCTTAGGTTAGTTAGGTTTAAGTAGTTCTAAGTTCTAGGCGACTGATGACCATAGATGTTAAGTCCCATAGTGCTCAGAGCCATTTTTTGAAGTTACAGAAACAGTAATAATGATTACTGGCACGCGCATGAAGCCAACCAGAACCAAAGAAATGGAATAAGTACTTTCCCATAAGATAGTCCTGTGCCATCTGTTCAGCCTGAAAACAGCTAGCTAAATCAAGACCATTTCGCGGCTGTCAATGAAGTAACGAATGGACCACCTCCCACTGTCCCTATTGAAAGTCCAGCTAACTAGTTTCGATCTCAATAAGCACACAGGTCGTGGTCATATCGCAGGACGGGCTTAGTGTTGACAATCACGTCAATATGTTGCGCTGTAATAAATGTAATGATTTTATTGAAGAACTGTGCAGTGATCAGCGTACAGTTTCGAACGAAAAGAAGTTATGGTGCAAGCATCTATAAATGCTATTCTGGGAACAATCCCAACTACGATTATTCTAGATGCTGATGCCTCTATGAATGTAATGTCTCAAATTCTATTTAATAAAATTTAACACGTAAATAGTGCATCAATATACTCGGTAAGAAAATTTTCAGCTGATAGGATATATTCCTGGGGCAGCCTGTCAAACGGCAAACTGAAGCAAATATTTTAATTGGTAACGGAGTGACTTTATGCCCGTTCCTAACTTTAAGGTCTGGTATGTATTGAGTTTTTTAGAGACAAGGAGGCAACAACAGACTTTTCTTAAGGCAAGCGCTACTTATGTATTGAGAGTGGAAGTGTTGAAGTCGATTTAATACGGGTACCAGTTAAACCTGATAAAATATTATCAAGAAATAATAGTACGATTATTAAAGGCTAGGAGTGCATCTGTCGACGATACATCGACATGCTGCAGTAACAATTACACCAGATGCACTAGTAGGTGTGATGATGTACTTAGATCACTGCATTGTGATGAGCAACAGGGATAACCGAAATAATTACTAATGATACATTTACATCAACTCCACGACAAATCTGGTGTAATAAACACTTATGTCTATCTAAAGGACGTGGCACCTCATTATACTTTTCGTAGAAAATAATACTCCATCCCATGGTGGAAACGAGAGGATGTGGCTCGCGAGATTGTTGTAGAATCTTATCGTGTCTTCATACTCCCTGTATTGTATTCCTTCGTTACCTGTAATGAATGCGAATGGAGAAGTACCTCTGGTCCTAGACCCAACCACAAGTAACGAAACTATAATACCAGTATGCATACAACCTGAGAATTAGGAAGAGCAGCTGCAAAAGTACCACAGTGTAAGCTGTTTGTCTAGCATCAATTTTTGATCTTGTTGGTAGTAGATAACATCAACTGTGTCTAGAAAATACGCAGCTTTTGTTCACGCTGGCAGAAGGTATCGGTTTTGTGTTTTGTCCATCGGTCTAAATGTATAGTCTGGGATATTTAATAGAGTGCTAAACATTGTGCTCGGACCTGATCTGATTGACAAGGCTACGCTATATGTTAATGACAATCTGATTGTTACTGCCACACTAAAAGAACGCCTGGACTTAATTGATTGGTTTTTTTTTTTTTTTTTTGCAAATTTTCGCAGAACAGAGTGACAACTAACCAGCAAAAACCAAAGTTTGGTGAGAGGAAATTAAGTTTCTGTGTCAAATTATTTCATCATCACGCATAGTACCTGTACTCAATAAAACGAATGTAAACAAGCATTTTTCCACACCTCGCGCTAAACGAGAGCTAAAACCATTTATTGATTTATGTGCTTCCTTTCTTCGTTGTGTGCCCAATCAATTTCTGAACAGTCCATCACTCTTCGGTTTCCTAAAGAAGAATCCACTTGGGTTTTGGTCATATAGTTGTGAAACAGATCCTACATCACCATCGTATGCCATTTGCCTTTTGTATTGCCACTGGTGCATCTTTTTCAGGTATCAGAGCTTGTCCGTTTCAGATGTCACAGGATGAAATTAAGACTGATGTGATCAGTTTTGCGAGTACAGCTTCGTCTGAATGTGAACATGGATATCCAGTTACTGAGCTTGAATCTCTAGCAGGCATTTCGACTTTTAAAAAATTTGATGATTATCTTTATGGTAAACACATCAGACTGTACTGCGATCACAATGTTCTTAGCTTTCCATTAACATGTAAGTGACTATACCATTGAGCTGCTAGACTGAAGACCTTTCTTCAAGAATACGACTTTGACATAATGCATAAGCAACGTAAAATTAATGTTGTTGCTGTCGCCTTATCGCGTCTCTCACAAGGATTAACTGAAGTATCTTATCTCATCCAATAAATCACAGATTACAGAATTCTGCTATATGCACAATTATTTCGACATGTATAGTAACATGGCAGCCTAGCAGGATTCAGATCCTGGATGGCGTAAGGCATAAGCACTTCTATCGGACTTCCTGTCTGAGAAAACTCAGTAACGTTGTAGGACACATAATGACATGTTGTTCTACAGACGCAATGTCAGTAGTAGTAACTAGTGTGTATGTATTCCTAGCGCATGTAGAGAATCATTAGCGTGGCATACTCACTATGTTTGGGGCCACTATGGTGTTACTACATGCTTCAGGGAACTGAATTTGTACTGCTATTTTCCCAATATTTGCAGCTACACTGAATAGTTTTTAAAAACATTTATCGTATGCCAGAAGGGTAAACTGACAGACAAATGCTGTAATATGGAATTACACCCAATACTACTAACGCAACCAGTGTACTTAATATCTCTCGATACAGCTGCGCCAGCGGCAACTCCACGTGCTGGTGTCAAATATTTACTAGTTCTCTATGATATTCTCTCTAAATACGTTAAACTATATGCATTGAAGTCAGCAGCAGCATCTACTATAATAAGAAGAATTCACAAACAGTACATACTCCCGGATAGAAAATCTGTTCTATTCTTTGCAGACAGTACATCGAGCTTTACATGCACGAAATGGAAAGAATTTCTGAAAGACAGTGACATCAGGCATGTTTTGATATCCTATAATCCACAAAGTAACCTTGACGAACGTAGTTTTTGGGATTTTCATTGTTTTCTAAGAACTTATGCAAATAAATAACATACCCGCTGCTAGAGCTTATAGAACCATTTGAACAACCAGTAAGTAACTTGCTCATTTACACCACATCACACGAACGTACAGAATTACTGAGAAACAACGAAGAAGTAAGGGAATGGATACCTATCTTGGCATTTCTGATGAAAGAAGAAATCGCCATATAAGGAGAGGTCAGAAGCACACGAATCCCATTGACAAAACACGCCAGAATTCGAAAGGAAATACATGATAAAGAACCAGGACAAAGTCAGAGATACGTTTTTGGAAAACCAATTATGCTAAAATCAGTTCAAAATTTTCTGCACTGGATAAATGCAACAGTAAATGGCAGCTTCTTCCACCGCCCCATATAAGGTCATTGGTATAACTAAGCCTGTCAGTTAGTTTTTGGCTCAGAGGAAATTAAGTGTTCATATGCCCACCAGGATCTGAAGACGTATATACACAGCTATTCACAAAGTTTTAAAGCTGAGAAAGACCATAAAAATATCTATTTAT
The DNA here is from genome assembly GCF_021461395.2 of Schistocerca americana. Lineage (NCBI taxonomy): Eukaryota > Metazoa > Arthropoda > Insecta > Orthoptera > Acrididae > Schistocerca > Schistocerca americana. Next base: position 71,337,671 of record NC_060119.1, read on the forward strand.
TACCGGTAAATTATAAAATGGAATGAGAGATTTAAAATTTGGTACGTGTCATTATGTTCTGTGAGAAACCATTAACGTTGATATGCTGAGTATATACTCAATTGAAGTATTATTTGTATAGAAGGCTAAAATCAGTCTGACAGCCAAACATCCATTCTATATTTCTATTACATTGTTGATCATGAAATCACATGCTTTTATGTTCCGAGATTGCAATCTTAATTTATCTGCTTATTTACGCTATAACCAAACTAGCTGTGTTGAGAAATTAGATTTGCATGTCAGAAACATTATTGTGCCGATGATAATAACGTATAAAAAATGTCGCTATTATAAGCAAGACACGCAATCCATCTGAGTAATTGGTGACTACTGTGCTCTATGAAAAACTAAGAAACATGAGCTGTACTGTTCTAGCGGCTACTATGACTTTATGATAAAGTGTAAAATAAATACGTCTGAACATATTATTCCATTAGTTTTGCTACGCCGTGTGATGTTGATTGAACTGGTAGATTCTCATGACTACATAGTGCGTGTTATGAACAGTTATAATGAAATTGAATTATAAAGATTGCGCTGTGTTGTACTGAAATCGCAGAACTTGCATGGTTACTCCTTGACGAAAACTAGTGAACACAATAATACAAAATAAACCTTACGAAATGTCATGTCCCTTGGTAGAAAACTCAACGGATCATGAATATACGAATAAATACAAAAAAATGAAACATTTTAAGTTTATGTCCCTGCGTTTGATGTCAACAACAGCTTTGTATTTCTATGTCTAATATTTTTCTTTCGTCACAACCGTCGTGCGCTGCGTTGATCCTATTGTGTAATTGTTTCATGACTCCTGGACCTATTCAACACCTGAAGCCTACGAGAGTGATATGCTGGTCATCCTCCAGTGCCATGTGCCAGTCTGGGCAGACAATTCCATGCTTGGGTCCTAAAGCCTGCGCTGCTACTACTCCTCGTCCTGTGTCGTCTTTCGGTACACTTGGTCTCTATGTCGACAACAGATCCACGCCTGGGTACATAATGGAATGTCATACGGAGTCAGTGAAAGATCTAAAACTGTAACCATTATTCCGTATCTAGATTGTTTTTTTGTTAACACTGAAATGACTATGTTGCACCTAACATCGTTAAAAAATAAGTGTGTCGAGATCGTTGTGGTTGAAACATAAGGTCAACGTAGCTTCAAAAGTGAGCAAAGACGTTTCCTATTTAATGAAAGTACTATTTGCTATTTATGAACCCTCGTAATATGTGTAAAGGGAAAACACTGTACAATATATTGTAAAACAGGTTACTGATCTATCAGCGGAAATATGGTTTAATGAGAAATGATTATGAGTTAACAGACAGTTGACAGCGAAAACTTCACTGCTTCCTGAGGAACGTCGCGAAGTTAGGCAATAAATTACGTCAACGCTATTCTAGAGCACTGTGTGTTCTAAAATAATTGGAAAACCGGCATCTCCACAGGTGAAACGATGCAATGTAGCAAAACTTTTATGTAAAATTAATCTGCGGCTCTTCAAATGTGAATCAGTCCCCGTTGAATCAAATGATTCTAGCTTCTTTAGCGAGGGATCTTGTCTACCTCATTTAAGGTCTTCTGTCTGAGCTTCCGATTTAGACGCACGCTTTGACAAGAGGTGAAGTACTTTTAATGTATCCGTATTTTCTGACAGTATTTCGATTAAGCTATCAAACGTTCTTATTTGATATAAACCATTGTATCTGTATTTTATCAGCCCGTATTTATTTGCTTCAGTATCCGTCTGAGACGAAGAACTTTGGAAGTGATGTAATTGATCGGCTGCCATTGCACTAGCCTATATGCAAATTTGCCTAATCAATCACAGAATCCGCCCTCATTATCTTTTCATGATTTTTGAAGCCGATTACAGTTAGTCATATGAATTATTTTTCACGCCATGAATGGTAACAGAAATATTATAGCACGTCAAAGGTTAAAGCGCCGGTGCGATGCAATCGGTTGTCACTTGACACACGTGCTGTGAACTAAGTTATATGCAATACATCTGTTTGACGATCAGGGATGTACGCTGTTTATCACCCGCTGCCTGTTCCAGTGTCCAACGGACTCCTTGGATCTTCCAGAGAGTGTGGCTGAACTAGATGAGCCGTTGCAATTCATTCATAGAGACTGGCGGTCGTCGCGTCGAACAATTACTATGGGCTAGGCTGTTGTTATGCTGTGTACGCAGTGTATATGGCATTGCTATCCTGAGTGAAAGTGAAGAAGAATTAAATGATCTGCTGAACGGAATGAACAGTCTAATGAGTACACAGTATGGTTTGAGAGCAAATCGGAGAAAGACGAAGGTAATGAGAAGTAGTGGAAATGAGAGCAGCGAGAAACTTAACATCAGGATTGATGGTCAAGAAGTGAATGAAGTTAAGGAATTCTGCTACCTAGGCAGTAAAATAACCAATGACGGACGGAGCAAGGAGGACATCAAAAGCAGACTCGCTATGGCAAAAAAGGCATTTCTGGCCAAGAGAAGTCTGCTAATATCAAATACCGGCCTTAATTTGAGGAAGAAATTTCTGAGGATGTACGTCTGCAGTACAGAATTGTATGGCAGTGAAACATGGACTGTGGGAAAACCGGAACAGAAGAGAATCGAAGCATTTGGGATGTGGTGCAATAGACGAATGTTGAAAATTAGGTGGACTGATAAGGTAAGGAATGAGGAGGTTCTACGCAGAATCGGAGAGGAAAGGAATATGTGGAAAACACTGATAAGGAGGAGGGACAGGATGATAGGACATCTGCTAAGACATGAGGGAATGACTTCCATGATACTAGAGGGAGCTGTAGAGGGCAAAAACTGTAGAGGAAGACAGAGATTGGAATACGTCAAGCAAATAATTGAGGACGTAGGTTGCAAGTGCTACTCTGAGATGAAGAGGTTAGCACAGGAAAGGAATTCATGGCGGGCCGCATCAAACCAGTCAGCAGACTGATAAAAAAAAAAAAAAAAAAAAAAAACGCAAAAACGCTGTGTATGTCCGTAACCAATAAATATGCATTTCCGACCGTTGGTTCCTCTTCTCCATATAATCACTAGTAGACCTAGTGTCACCTGTTTCAATGTGACCCGAAAAGTTTGAGACAGCCAGCATGTCACGTCGGATAAGAAGCAAATAAAACGTGCACACGAGTACCCGCCTTCCTTAAGACAAAAAATGGTTCAAATGGCTCTGAGCACTATGGGACTTAACATCTGAGGTCATCAGTCCCCTAGAACTTAGAATTACTTAAGCCTAACGACATCACACACATCCATGCCCGAGGCAGGATTCGGACCTGCGACCGTAGCAGCATTGCTGATCCAGACGGAAGCGCCTAGAACCGCACTGCCACAGGGAACGGCTTGCTGAGGACAGCCAATCCCAAACAGTCCTGAGCTTTTTAACCCTCTGAATAACAGTGGTTTCTGGCTGAAACAATAATTTTATTACTAATTTTGTAGTACCACTGGCTTCCACGTGAAATAACGAATGCTAATGCAAAACATAGTCATCTAGTTATACCGTAAGATGTTTCTGTGGAAGTAGTGCATTGCAGCAGTAACATAGAGCATTAAAAGCTACAGTCGACGCGGAGGTTGTGCTACGGCGTTACTGTAGTAGATTCTGACGTGTTTTTATACTACTCATATTGTGGAGAAAGTAAGTATACCTAAGCTCACTGTAATGTAAATATGAGTCTGCACTACCGCTTTTATGACTGATTTCGAAATGAAAGTACTGCAGGATTATGTACTTTTTACAAAAATTTATTAGTATTCCAGTTCCGTCCTGCTTGTTATTTAGGACTATAACTTGATTTAGGTATTATGACTTCTTGGAAGATTCAAGATGTAGGATTGTATGTAGAATAAATGCGAAATTGATTTATAATATGTCTCACAAAACGATAGATGACTGCAAACAGTATTTCCCAGTGCTTCCAACATGACATCATCTTAAAACAGCTGACTGTTTATCTTTTGCAACTTCTTGTATTCGTTGCCTACTATGATAAGAAAGGCCAACTTTGTGAAAAGCTGTATAGTTAATTTTTTTATATTATTGGGACGCATAGGGTTAAGAGACCAAGGTGAGTTTCTGCTCCAACCATAGGTTAATATATCTGCCACAGTCAGGTCAAAATGAAAATCCTTTCCATGCAGCACAAAATACCTCGTTTCTCCCGGACGGAAATTAGAAATTTGTTCAGTACACGGGCGAGAGACTGAGTGGTATGGGGCGACACTGGACAGGGGTACAATTTGTGTGCTAGTCACCCCAGGCGGGCTACATGTTCCAGTTTCACTGAAGCGGAATCATTAGAACCATATTTTCTGACTGTTTCCGACAATTTATCCTTTTGGGTTTTACACTTCCCTCTTCGTTTTTATTTTGGAAGTACACAGGTAGTGGTTGGTTGGTTGGTTTGTGGGATTGAAGGGACCAGCCTGCTACGGCCATCGGTCCCTTCTTTTTTACGCAGGCAGTGTCTTACAAGGGGAAGGCCTCAGACACGGCCAACCGATTCGGCTCAAATTTGGCAGCTAGCTTGTATACAACCTAAAACGAAGAAATCTAAGATAATTTGGGTCACCACCCGCGCTTTTTTGAGAAAATTACCCCTAAATGTTACGACCAGCAGTCGACTCAAAATTGGCGGGATCGATAGATAATTGTAAATAGAGCATTTTTCATCATCAGGTATGGGGGTCAGCAAACGCAAACTTTTACAGAAATCTAGGATAGAAACTTTTACAACTGCCGCTTCTGTACCCACATGGTAAACGCTTTTCACCAACAGAACCGATACCGCAACGGCCAAGGTAATTGGCTGGGAATCGGAGAACCCGGGTTCGAATTTAGTCTGCTTTCGGCTGCGGTGGGGCGAGGACGTCCGCTGCGCCTCGCCGTGCGCGACCGTGAGCGCTTGCTTGTGTTTACCTTCTCGCGGCGCGAGTTGTATTTGTTCCAAGTTCAGTGCGATTATGGCACACACATGGCGCCACGATACGATCAAAATTACTTTCCAACCAGATCACGCGCGTCCTCGAGCCTATTTAATAGAACAGTTCATACGCGACGATCTACGTTTAGATCCGGCGACTGTCGTCGGAATACATTTTTCTATAACGGCGAGCGTGGTTTATGTTAAAATGACCAGTGCAGAGGTCTGCGCGACAGTGGTTTTTAAATACTCGAACTTTCTCTGATTCAAACATTCTGACGGGCATATCGGTGCAGTGACGGTGGATCATGCTGGCATGGGCCTAAGGACTGTAAGAGTTTTTGAGCTACCCTTCGAGGTCCCAGAGGAAGTTGTCAAGGACGCCTGCCGACCATATGGCAATGTTATCAGCCACGTTGCAGAAAAGTGGCAAACTTTCTCGACGTATAAGGTCTACAATGGTGTGCGCCAAATTAAACTTCAGCTCAAGAAACATGTGCCGTCCTATTTGAACATCGGTGGCTGTCGTGCAATCATCATGTACGACGGTCAACCGCGTACCTGTTCCGGATGTGGGCAGGAAGGCCATGTGCGATCGAGCTGCTTACAACGTAGAATTACGCAGACACCAGTGGGAGACTCCGTTTCCCCGACGGGGACGACAATCCTGCCCCTCACGTACGCTCAGACGACGATGCGCACCATAGTTGAGAACGAAACGGGCGATCAGACACATCCATCGACGCCAGAAGTACCACGGGAGGAAGAGGAAGGACCCTCGGTGCCAACCCATATGTCGCCCCCTCCACTGCAACAACAGCAGCAACAGTCCCACGGACTCCAGACGCAACATAACATTCAGAACGCGATGGACGTGGACGCGAACATTGTCCCGACCGCGGCTTTCCTAGCGGAAGGTGATACGACGCTGGATTGCCTCCCACATTCGGATACGGATGTCCACGTTTGAAAGCAACGTTCGCCCCGACGACGCAAGCGACGTCGGCGGACCCCTTCTGACGATTGCCTCCTACACACGGCTGGTCAAGAAGGTGACATCTCATCAGACAGCATGGATGCTGCGCCTGCTGAGGATGTAAGTGGTGTAGACGGTTCACTTGCCCATACTACAAGTGCCCAGTTACTTCTTGCACCACAAACGCGGCAGGTCGTGTCGATGGATGGCGATCCGTCTACCTCTACCAAAGACGACGTACGTGACAGAGATTTAGGTGCCGATCAGCCACACAGCATCGTGTTGCACCCACTGTGGTCGGACGATGTTGAGGAACTTCCTGAAGAGGGCACGGGTGACAGGGGAGGGGGCGGCATTGGGGATGCCACTACTAGCGTGAACGACTCATAATTTGTAACGGGTTTGGTGGGTCCGGCATCTCTTGCGGTTAGCTTTTATTGCCATGGCGTCTACCCTAGGTGAAGAGGCTAGGCAGCACACCTTTCGCCTTGCCACAATCAATATCAACGCGATAAGGGCACCAGACAAACTGACAATGCTAGAACGCATGCTTGATGCGGCGGACATCGACGTGGCCCTCTTACAGGAAGTATGTGTCGCTAGTTTCCCTGACTTCTACGGATATACCGCCCACGTCTCCCACGCCTCTTCTACCGATTGTGGTGTGGCTGTTCTGTTACGGGACGGTTTGGCGGCTACGGACGTACTGTACTTACCGAGTGCAAGAGCCATGGCAGTAACTGTCAACGGTGTACGACTCATCAATGTATATGCCCCTTCAGGATCAGGGAGACGGAGAGATCGGGCCCGCTTTTTTTCGGAAGATATTACGCGTCTATTTATGGGCCACATAGACAATATGGTGATCGGAGGAGATTTTAACTGTACATTATCTCCATCTGATCAGCAGCCACATCACGTCCCGTGTGCGGAATTGGAAATGCTAGTGCGTGACCTCCACCTGATTGACACGTGGCGCCACATCCATGGCCCAGCTCCTGGTTACACCCATTATACAAGCCATTCATCAAGTCGGTTGGACAGGATTTACGTCACAAGCACCCTTTCGACGGCGACGAGAGGAGCAGAGCTCTGTCCCACTGCATTCACCGACCACACAGCCTATATTTGCACCATTGCCCTCCAACCTACACGTGTGTGGCGCAGTAGGCCCCCCTGGAAACTGAACGTCACCCATCTGGACGAGCCGGCATGTAAAGGTGCTGTCGAAGAGTCGTGGACCGCGTCCTTACGGCGTCGTGGTCGGTACCGATCGACCCTCAGTTGGTGGATTGAATGTGCGAAGCCTGCTCTTAGACGCACCTTCATGGCTTACGGCCGGGAAGCAGCGGCATGGAGGAGGAGCACGGAAAACTTTTATTACAGCGTCCTACGGGAATGTCTTGCTATGGAGCCCTCACCTGACAGGCAGATCATAGTCAATCGCGCGAAAGCGCAGCTCGTCTCCTTAGCACGCCATCATTTACAGGGCGCTGTTATACGGTCGCGTGCTCCAGACATGATACAATCAGGAAGGCCGTCTATGCACCACGTGCTCATAGAACGCAGGAGGCGCCGCAGGGCACTGGTAACCGACATGATAACCGACGACGGTCGACATGTGGTAGAACAAGCAGATATAGCAGAAGCCTTCTATGGGCATTACGCTCAACTTTATTCAGCAGTGCTCCCTGATATGGCGACGGTAGACACCGTTTCAGCACATGTCCACGGTACAGTTCCACCAGACATGGTACCGAATTTACTGGGAGACGTGACAGAAGAGGAAGTGCTCAACGCCATTGGTAAAGGTGCTCCCCATAAATCACCAGGAATCGATGGGTTACCATTAGAGTTCTATCGAGCCTTTACACAACTGTTGCTACCGTATTTGATTGAAATTTTCCAGGAATTGATGTTCCCGGATATAACATTGCCTGCACCATTCTTGGAAGGTCTGATTGCCCCCATCCATAAGCCGAAGGGACGGAATCATGTCCGCGAGTATCGTCCCTTAACGTTATTGAACAGCGACTTCAAGATCTTTTCGAGGCTGCTATCAGAACGTATTCGCGGCACACTATTGCACGTCTTGTCCGGCGATCAGACGTCCTTGGGGGGACCCAACAACATCAGAACTGCGTTATGTCGTTACCGAGATCTCATCTCCCTTGCACGGGTGAGACGTTTGCCGGCAGCCCTCGCGTCTATCGACTTTAGCCAGGCTTTTTACCGTGTGGGCCACACTTTCCTCACGGCCGTTCTACGGCGCATGGAATACCCCGACCCCTTTATCTCAGTGTTGACACGCCTACTACATGGTGCAACTTCTCGAGTTCTTGTCAATGGAAGACTGACGGCACCCATGCCGATCCGCCGATCAGTACGACAGGGATGTCCATTATCAACATTGTTATTTGCATTGGCCTTAGAACCCTTGTTGTGTGGTCTCCGAGACAGGCTCACTGGGATACAGTTCGGCGGCTCCATCTATCGCTGCACCGCATATGCGGATGATTTGATGATCGTCATACGAGGAGCTGACGATATGGCCGCGGCTTTGGACTGGATTGCAACCTACGGTACAGCTTCTGGTAGCCAAATCAACGTTGACAAGTCCGTCGCCTTGAGCATCGGGATTGGGCTACCGCAGGAACACATTGCCCCCTTACGCTTCAGTGATACTGTACGCTGCTTGGGCTTAGATTTCATGAACGACATGCGACGCGCGACGACGCTCAATTATCGACGCCTTCTTAACCAAATTAGGGCCGGAATTGCAAATCAGCGCTTGCAATCCCTCAACATCGTTCAGCGGGCGTATTATGCCAATGTATACCTTGCGTCCCGCATACCGCATGTCGCCCAAACGCTACCCATTCCGAAGCCCTTGGCTCGTAGCATTATGGCAGCGCTGGGATACTTCGTCACCACTGGTATGTTACTGAAGATCAGATACGTATCTCTTACCCTCCCCAAGGAAAAAGGTGGTCTCGGCCTAGTTAACGTCCATGATAGGGCCATTGCCCTCTATGTTAGCTCACATTTAAGTCTGCTGCGCCGTTGTCCTACGAGCCTCACGAGTCTGCTTCTGACGGCGCTACGACCTGCTTCACTAAGAGCGCCGGTGCCACTACAGGACATCCCAGCGCCCCTCTTTTATATAGGACGTTTCTATTTAGAACAAAGTTATTGCAGTGTCGCGCTCACGACACCACAAATGGCCACAACTCGACGCCTATATCATGACATGCTGCAACGCCGCCCCCTAAATGTGCTCGAACTAAAATATCCTGACGTACGGTGGCGCGTGGTGTGGAAGACTGTACACGATGCCATGCTTGATTCCGATGTTGTTTCTCAATGGTACGTCGTCGTGAATGGGAAGCTCGTGACGCAAGAACGTCTCTACAATATCCACATGACAGAATCTCCCAATTGTGTGGGTTGTAATACAGTAGATTCTGACGAGCACCGCCTCAGCTGTGGAGAGGCGGAACCGGTTTGGCACCTAGTGCTGCAGATGCTGGCTTATCTCTTGCGAGTTAGGCCGGAGCATATATCTGCACGCACGTTATTGTTTCCGGATGAGACATTTTACCCCAAGACTCGAACCAACTCTGTCACCTGGATACGTGGACATGCCGTCCATTACCTCTGTCGTGACGGACACAAGGATTTCCTTGACTTCTGGCTCTATTTGCAAGAAAGACATCATGCTATTTCCGGGCATACCAGATATCGACAGTGCTTCGCAAACTACCTATGGAGTGAATTTCACAGCCCGGCGTGTAGCTGGAATGTTCCAGGCAGTGGCAGATGAGGTCAGAAAGAACTGCAAACGACCATATATTGAACAATCTTATCAGTGGGCGCAGTCGCTGGGAAGCCTCACTACGACGTGGTAGCTTTCTTTTCATGCTATTTATGTCTCATATCTTCGATGGCGTCTTCATTCTGTTTTAGTTTTCCAGGCTTGGTTAACTGTGACTGTTCGCACATTGAAAAAAGAAAAAAAAAATATCGAAGAGACTTAGTGGATGTTCTTCCATTTCTTTGTATTTTTCCATTTATAAACTTATAGGTATAGGAGGGTTAATGAGGTAAGTAAATCAATAAGGAATGATAATAATAAGGTAAGCAAATAACCCTATTAATTGAGATATGGAAAACTACAAACGAAAAGAGTAACATCCGCTAGGTTTCTTCGAGATTCGAACCCGGATTTTCCGATTCCCAAATAGTTACTTTTTTATTTTTATTTTTTTTCATTTTGTTTGTTGTTGATCGTTGGGTTTGGTCGTTGTGGAAGTCACATGACATCCGTTCAAGTTCGTTTGTTGATCCACTCAGTTTTTTTTTAATTACAGATGCCAACCAGCTCCCTGACCGAACACACTGAGCTATCGTGCCGGCTTTACCTTGGCCGCTGCGCTATCGGCGCTGTCGCGGAAAGCCGTTTACCATGTGGGTACAGATGCAGTAGTTGTAAAAGTTTCTGTCCTCGATTTCTGGAAAAGTATGCGTTTGCGGACCCCATACCTGATGATGAAAAATGCTCTATTTACAATTATCTATCGAATCCGCCAATTTTGAGTCGATTGATCGTCATAACCTTCAGGGGTGTTTTTCTCAAAATAGCGGGGGTGTTGACCCAAAATATCTTAGAGTCTTTCGTTTTAGGTTGTACACAAGTGACCTGCCAAATTAGAGCCGAATCGGTTGGCCGTGTCTGAGACCTTCCCCTTGTTAGTGTTTTATTGAGTGTCCAGGTAAGTGAGTTTTTACAATTGCTCATTCAAATCTGGTGTTTGTGCTATAATCTACTTATTCTCTGCTTAATTGCGTAGATAATTTTTCAAGTCTTGTCATGTTTGAAAATTTTTCACATTTATTTTATTGAATGTTTTTGCTATGGAGATGATCGGAGGAGTTAACAAAATGGCTTCATACAATAACAATAATGTTGAATAAAACGCTGAACAAAACGAACTTGAAGCTATGGATTTAGAAAATTTTCGTTTCCGAGCCCGAACCATTTTTGATGCGCTTCTTAAGATTATCAATACGAAATACCGAATATAGCAGGCTTACGTAACTTTATAGACTTTTATGCTTAATGTTACGTAGCCTGTTTTTATATTCTCTTCTAGATTCTATATATCGCTTTCTTCGATGTATACAATGCAGTTTCTCCTCCAGGGTGGTTCGCAGAGCAGTTAACGCACCTCGAAGGAGGTTAATAAATGGGTCTCTCATGAACCGGAAATAGACTCCCCTTTTCATGCTAGAGTGCTGTGGTTAAAATATTCCAGTGTTTACGTCAGGACTGTATCAAACAATGATTTGATATTGAAGTCGCTCCTCAAACCTTATTCAGCCACAACCTAGGGCACAGTAGTGACTGTCTTTAGTTTGACGTCGTCGTAATTGGTGCAGTTGATGATACAGGCTGTGGTGGAGTTTCACGTGACAATTCTGATACGTTTACATTAGGGTACTGTGTATTCCACGCTCCAATCTGTTGCGGCCTTTGTGATTGAGCACCTTGACTTGTCTGCTGATTGGTGGATGAAGTCCTATTTTGATTTTGTACAGGCTGTGGTGGCATTTGCCACGGACTTGTGTTGATGTTGTACTGAGGTGGTGGACCATTAGTTTCGTACGCATTACCGTAGTCACTGTTCCAGTTTTGCTGTTGGTTTTGTACAGGCTGATAACTGTTTAGTTTTTGTTCCAGTTTTTGTTGTTTCGGTTCCTGTTATTTACGTTATTGTTGTTGTGGCGCCACTTGTTTGGGTTGTCGCTCTTTGCGTGTGATATGTTACGATTATTGTTCATAATGGGGTGTGTCTGCTGATTTTCGTACGTGTATTGATTTGCGGAAGGAAGCTGTTGATTCTGCTGCGCTACGTAACCGGCAGCGGCAAGCGCGCCAGGATTAAGTTGGCTAGCCTGCATGTTTTGCATGCCACTGACGTATACATTGTGGCAGCTGTTCTGCCGTGCGGAATGTTGATCCTCATATACCATATCAAGAGAATCAAGCACAGTCAGAAAATATTCTGCATCATTGTCTGGGATGTGCAGTGACTTCTGTTTAACGTTAAAAGGCAATCTGGCTTTCAGTGCGCGAAGTACAGGTTCATCAAGAAAGTGTCCCATAATCAAATATTTCTCCAAATTTTGGCGCAAATTGCCATGTTTAGCATTAAAATGCTCTGGTTCCACGGTCTGTTTCCTTAGAAGTTCTTGTGCCGAATGTAACAAAAATTTGGCCAAGAAAGCTCTTTCCAGTTGCTCATATGTCACTCATCTTTGCCTTCATTATATACCCAGACAGCTGCGTCCCTCTGGATGTTACCTTCAACGTATGAAATTCTCTTCGGTCACTCCGTGCTCTTGGGAACGCATTTCTAAACGCTTTCAGCGAAATAGGCAGGATGTACAATACGTTTTTCTGGTGTGAAAGGTGGAAATTGCCGATGTTTAATCAAACTTTCTTCTTCTATGGCACTGTACTGTCGACTGCTTTCACTGTAATTTTTGTAGTAATCGGCTGGTGAATGGAAGGACCGTACTGCCCATAAATGTCAAGATTGTAATTAGGTGTCGTGTTTACGGGTGTATACTGTTGTTGCTGGGAGGTGTGTGTTGTGTACAGACGATAAGTGTCATACATATATCTGTTTTCATTACCAAAGCGATCACTATGATTGTTAACATTACTACACTCCGGTCGGAAGCCATCGTTTACTTGTTTCTGTTGTGCTGCGTTGGATCGAGTTGCCCCAGCTATGACATGTTTATTATTTTTGACAAATTCGGATACGGTATCGTGCACAACCGTCGGTAAATTTTCTTCTATGCATTGGTCAAAATATTTATTTCTGTGATCAACCTCGTAATGAAATTCTTTATTTATATTGACAAAAAGGTTGTCAGTGTGTAATTGCAGTTTGTCTGTAAGTTGTTTATCCATAGTCTTAACTTTGCCTTCAATTACAGTAACGCGTGTTTTCATTGAGTCATGAACTGACGGACAAAATTGACTTCAGTGTCTGCTTTTCATGTAGCGTTTAAATGTTTGACTTCAGTATGAATATCTTTAACGTCTTTTGTGGCTTTTTCCTGCAGTAAGTTGAATTCGGAAAATTTTGAGTAAAGTTCGCACACTTGACTGCTCAGTCTCATGTTAATCCCGTCTGCTCTTTCACACAAAGTGTCATTACAAGTTTTAGTACTCTGAATTCAGCCTTAATCACGTCGGGTCGCGTTTTTAAGACTTTCATGTGTTTGATCATCTCTTCTTTTGTTTTGAGTCATCTGATTTATGTTTTCAGTCTTTTGATTTTGTATTGATGCCTTGTGATTTTTGATTTCGGACATCTGCTTGATAAAAGCGTCAAACATGCAGGCAATATTTATCAATTGAAACTTCACTGCCCCCGTCACGTCTTTTGACATGACGTCACAGACAAGAATGGGCTCTGAGCTGGACTTAGCTATTTGACTAGTGGTCGGTGAATTTCTGACATTTTCGTTACTAGCGTGATCATTGCTGATTGACCGCTACTAATGGAGTCAAATCTGGAGTCATTGTCAATGTTTTGTCCAATGTCCAAGTTGGATTCGGTTTGCGTCTGTCGTCTGTTGTGTTCCATTTTTGCTAATTTATTACGTGTTACCACCATGCTACACGTAATGTTTATTGCAAGAAAAAACTTTAAAGTCCTTTGAGAATGCATTCATGAAATTAATTCCGTATGACAACAATGTTGGCTCAACTAAGCGAGAATTTTAATTAGTGGTGAAATAATTAACATTATTGTCTGATTGCCACATTACACTGAACATGAAAAAAATCGGCCATTTTGTGGAATGGTATGACTCTATTGTTGTAATAAACTATATGATAAAAATAATTTGGAATACGTGATCTTGCTCAAAAATGACTGCTACGGTTACGGAAAATTTTGACAGAGCTAGGAATCAAGTTACAGTTACTGAGCGTGCTTGGCCTTGCGTGATAATGTAAAAATGCGATGTCTTACCTTGGATCCAAGTATGCCGTGTAGATTCCAGGTTTCATCAACATTTTCAATGGTTTGTCTTTTTGTTTGGTCTTTACAAAAATTCGATGGCAATGGCTCGTCAGATATGATCGTATTATCCATACATCAAAGGAAAACAATGTAGCAAGGACAATAAAAGATTCAGACACAAAGTCCCCAGTTAGATTTATCGTGGCTTTCACTGCCTGATTAGAGAATATTAGAGGACAGACAAATAATAATTGGTACTGATAATAGTATGTGATCAGTTTATACATACTTTGGGCACTTCACAATGCCCTTTTGCGTAAGGTCCGTTCATTAAAATTTTGACCGTAAGTGACTTTCCGGAAAATATTTGTTTATCGGACTTCGCAGATCGAATAACTCCAAGGAGTAGGTTCGCACTGGACGTTTGATAATACCTGTAACGCGGAATCTTTAGCCATGCCAAGACGGTATTCAATTGGAACAATGACTTGAACATAATGAAACACAAGATTAAATAATATCACTGATGCACAAAATATTATTCTAAATTAAAATACATAGACACTTACATTAATTCTGTTGCTGTGCGCAACTATGCGTACGCTTAGTGAGATTGCGTCTCCATAAAATAGAATAATGGCGGTGTGCTAAAGAATTATCTGCAGCGATGGCAGATATGTGTCCGATCAGGACGGCTGCCGGAATTAAAGAGGTGCCGCCTTCTCGGCAAGACAATTGAACTGCGTAATTATTCTTATGTTTCAGCGATTGCACACCACAATCGATGGAGCCGCTTATACTTATTGTGGCATGGAAGTAAATAACGGGTCAAACGCCAAAAAGTTATAATTTGAGTTATAGGTGAAATTCCGCTGTAACTGCCAACGCCAATAACATATATGCTGATACAAGTGCCAGAACAGCGCGAAACTGTATTTGCAGCTGTCACAAGATGACACTTGCGTGTAACACCAACGTCGATGTTCAAATAACGAGTCAAGCGCCCTCTGTTCTCTGTTATTGTCTTGTCGCGTACTTGTGTGAATTATTGACAATTCAAGTAGCTCTGTGGTTTATTGCGACAATAGGACACTGCTGAAGTATCTATCACAGATTCTTAATACACAATACTGAAAAAATGGAAAGGAAAACTGCACCAAAACGAAGGAAGAGGGGTGAAGGTAATGATCAAAGTGGAAGGAAGGAATTACGCAGCAAAGGAAAGGAATATACTCGGAAAGACTGCACTATCGTTCCAGCTAAAGAGGATCCCAAACACCAGGTAGGCCCTGATTGCGGTTTAAATTTTTGTTACAAGGATTGGAATCTGCATAAGCTGTGTCCTAATATTTTAATACGTTTAATTTGCTTATGAAGCGAATTTCATGTGGACAAAGATCATCGTTCTGATCATTACGTTATAGTTAACTACTTGAACGAAATCATTTACCTACCTGCAAATACCTAGGCATGTTGATTTCAGAAAGGTACGGCCAAACTTTCAGGAAACATTCCTCACACACAAATAAAGTAAAGATGTTATGTGGACGTGTGTCCGGAAACGTTTAATTTCCATGTTGGAGCTCATTTTAGTTTCGTCCACCTACGCTCAATGGAGCACGTTATCATGATTTCATACGGGATACTCTACCTGTGCTGCTAGAACATGTGCCTTTACAAGTACGACACAACATGTGGTTCATGCGCGATGGAGCTCCTGCACATTTCAGTCCAAGTGTTCGTACGCTTCTCGACAGCAGATTCGGTGACCGATGGATTGGTAGAGGCGGACCAATTCCGTGGCCTCCACGCTCTCCTGACCTCAACCCTCTTGACTTTCATTTACGGGGACATTCGAAAACTCTCGTCTACACAACCCCGGTACCAAATGGAGAGACTCTTCGTGCTCGTATTGTGGACGGCTGTGATACAATACGCCATTCTCCAGGGCTGCATCAGCGCATCAGGGATTCCATGCGACGCAGGCGGATGCACGTATCCTCGCTAACGGAGGACATTTTGAACATTTCCTGTAACAAAGTGTTTGAAGTCACGCTGGTACGTTCTGTTGCTGTGTGTTTCCATTCCACAATTAATGTGATTTGAAGAGAAGTAATAAAATGAGCTCTAACATGGAAAGTAAGCGTTTCCGTACACATGTCCACATAACGTATTTTCTTTCTTTGTGTGTGAGGAATGTTTCCTGAAAGTTTGGCCGTACCTTTTTGTAACACCCTGTATACTGCTTTACTCTTTCAGATCTATAAATGTAAATTTAAGTGCAGTCACATTTCATATGACCAGAAACTTAAGTTATTTAAAGAATGCTGCTCACTAAACGATACAGTGAAGAAAAATACTGTGCAATGTCTCACATCCATGTTTGAAAAGTGACGAGGCGAAGGTCAAAATTATATAATGATAGTAACGAAACTGCTCACCTGTTTACTGAGTAAGATGCAGGACAGCTGGTCAGACCCAAGAAGAGAAACGTAAATATCTGTTACACATTGCCTGATGGTTAGGGAGATGTAGTAAGAGTATGTAAAGGAACATTTATTAACGTTCTCGGTTTGACAAAAAAAGATTTCAGACATTAACACAGCCGAAGCAGAGTGGTGAGATTGTATCAGAAGAAAAGCGAGGAAATAAGACAAAACGTCCGCCCCCGGTATCTGAGTGGTAAGCGCGAAAGAATGGCAATCCTACGGAACCGGGTTCGATTCCCAGCTGGGTGGGAGATTTTCTCAGTTCAGGGACTGGGTGTTGTGTTGCCCTAATCATCATCATTTCATTCCCATCGACGTGCAAGTCGCCGAAGTGGCGTCAGATCGAAAGACTTGCACCAGGCGAACGGTTTACCCGACGGGAGGCCCTGGTCACACGACATTTTCATTTAAGGCAAACCAACGAAAATATACAAAAGAAGTTTAAAATCAGGTTTTTGCTCATATGAACGCCACACCAAGAAACAAAAGCCATCTTTCAAGTGAAAAATCGGATGTAAACAATACTTATGTGAAGACGTGTTTACCGTTTATTTAAGGAATTTCAAAACCACCATGAAGACAGTAACATAACATACCCCTTCTGTGTAAAAGTCTTTAAAGACAAATTCCTAAGCTAAAGCCGGCCGCGGTGGCCGATCGGTTCTAGGCGCTTCAGTCCGAAACCGCGCGACTGCTACGGTCGCAGGTTCGAATCCTGCCTCGGGCATGGATGTGTGTGATGTCCTTAGGTTAGTTAGGTTTAAGTAGTTCTAAGTTCCAGGGGACTGATGGCCTCAGATGTTGAGTCCCATAGTGCTCAGAGCCATTTTTGAACCTAAGCTAAAATTTCATCGTTTGTCAAGTGACACTTTTATACATGTGACCTTCTTAAAGCCAAATTGAGGTGTGATCCCAGTAATAAACACTATAAACTGCACGTAGAACTCCATCGCCGAAAAGCAAAGAAAGCTATGAATTCCATGAAAGCTGACACAATCAAGAATCAAGGGCCCAACTCGGAAGTACGTCGAGTTGCAATGGATTTGCAAAATGTGATTTCTCTTCCTTCATTAAGGCACAGTGTAATGTACTGTTTACGACAGCCCTCAAATTACAACTTTTTCAATTCTGTTGATGATAATCAAATCGGTCACATGTTTGTCTGGCATAAGGCCGTATGGGGCAGGATTCGGGATTAAATTGCTTCTTGTGTGCAGAAAGCTTTTACTTCGGCACTTACTTGTAGAAAGGAACTAATAATGTGGAGTGAAAATTGCTGTGATCAGAAGAAAAGCTGTGAGTGAAGTTACAAAAGATTTAGTTCCCCTCATCACTGAAGCTACGCGCACACCATCCATAGTGACTATTATGCAACAAAAAGATTTTTACGACTTGATGTCAGTTGCTGAAAAATATATGAATCTCACCAATGAGCATATTTCAAAAGCACAATGATCAGACTGACTGCTGAACTCCCTGGGGTACTGCAATTACGGTCAACGCTTAGTGAAACTGAAGAGTTCAAGGAATATTACATCTTGAAGGGAAACGTGAAGCCTTCTGATCTTGAACACGTGCGGCTAGAAACGCTACACCATGAATGTAGGCTGTCTGAAGAAAAGAGAAGGGATTTAGCTGAAGTGATACCTTTCGTGAAAGAGGAGAATAAGTGGTTTTATTAGAAACTTGTGTAATGGGTGAAAATGGACATGATGGCACTTGTGTCGTTATTTTTCTATTGCAAACAGAATGTTTCATTTTCTTCAAATTTTGTATCATTTTGCTCATAAATCCATTAACATAGAATAAAAACATATATGTGACAAGAAACCTGTATAGTTTTTGTGTTCGTATAGTGATCCCCAACTTTTAAGCTTCTTTTGTTGAAGTGCTATAGACATTCTGTTGATTGTCTAAAACAGATGTTTGGTGCTTGGCACATTACTTACTTACATGCCACAGTTAATATCTTAAGTAACTCTTTATTTACATTCTGAACTTATATCTACGCCCATACTGCATATGTGCCTTTAAAGGGGGATGGATGAAAAGAAGAGAAGGAGGATATGGACAGGGAGAGGTGAAGGATGAGATGGTTAGAGAGAAATGAGGAAGATGCAGGACGCACAGAGAGATGGAACAGGAGGAGTGAATGAACAGAGAAGGGAGGTAAGAAGAGACAGACACAGAGAGCGAGGGAGGAGGAGATGGAAACAGAAAATGGGAGGTAGGAGATGGACCAAGAGGTAGAAAAGATGTGCTGAGGGGGCTGAGAAAGAGAAAGGCTGGCAGTGGTGTGAGGTGGGGTTGTGTCGGAGGTGAGCAGAAAACGGGGAGACGAAGTAATTAACAGGGAGATGAGGAAGGAGGAGATGGTCAGAGGGAGATGGACAGAGTAGGGAAGGATGAGATGGATGAAGAATGGGGAAAGGGCGAGATCTGTGCAATATATGTGTTGAACAAGTATGTGGGTAACACCACAGGGAAAAGGGTAGTATGCATAAAATATGTATACTAGTCTTCTCCTTGTGACTTCACAAGGATATGCTTTTGACACAAATGGTTCAAATGGCTCTGAGCACTATGGGACTCAACTGCTGAGGTCATTAGTCCCCTAGAACTTAGAACTAGTTAAACCTAACTAACCTACGGACAACACAAACACCCATGCCCGAGGCAGGATTCAAACCTGCGACCGTAGCGGTCTCGCGGTTCCAGACTGCAGCGCCTTTAACCGCACGGCCACTTCGGCCGGCTTTTTGACACATATGTTGCACACATCTTCTAGTTCCCCCTTTCTGTCTCCAGTTTTTCCACCACTGTCTCTGTATCCATCTTATTCTCAGAGCATCTGCTCCTCCCCACTCTGTCTGCATCTTCATCTGCTCTAACCTCCTCGCTATCGATCTACTCCCTTCCATGTATCTCACTATACTCCCCTCTCCATTGTCTCTGTAAATCTCCTTCCCCTCCCATCTCCTTCTCCCTTCTCTCTATCCATCTACTCTACCCTCCTCTCTGTGTCATCTCCTCCTCCACCACATTCTTTCTTTCTATCTCCTCTTCCCTTCTCTCTCTGACCATCTCCTCTTCCTCCTCCATTCCTGTCCACCCCCTCCTCCATACTTCATCTGCGCACATCATCCTCCCCCTTTTTTCCTAACCGTCACCTCCTGCTCCCTCTCTACATCCAACCACACCTGTATCCATCTCACCCTTCATCCAGCTGTGCCCATCCACATGTGCAGTCCGTGCAAAACAGGTCGATAAAGCAGGCCAATACTACTTCCCGAACACTCATGTCTTGCCAGACCACATGCAGATCAGAGGCCTAAAACAGTTTTTCGCCCCCTTCATATAAGCTGCCCTATGAAGAAGAACGATAAAGCAGGCTGATACTACTCCCACAACCCAGTTTCGTGGGGCAGCATAGACGTCAGAGGCCTGAAACCTGTTTTCAGCAGGTCGATAAAGCAGGCTGATACCACTCCAACACAACAAGCCTGTCACGCAAGGCAGCCTAGATATTATGGTTGGATAAAGTTTCTTGTGCCTGATGTGTAGGCTGCCCAGCAAAGTAAGGCTATAAGGCAGGGTGGTACTGCTCCTACATAGCAAACCTATTGTGCAAAGTGGACTACATGTCAGAGGCTGAAACAAAAACAGTTTTTTGCCTTATCTGTGCTCCTATGGATGCTAGGAGATTGTAACCACCACGGTGCAGATAATTCTGAAGTCTCCTGTCTGTGGTTCAAATCGATTAAGAGTTTTCGATGGATGTACTTGAAGTACACACACACACACACACACACACACACACACACACACACAGAGAGAGAGAGAGAGAGAGAGAGAGAGAGAGAGAAGCTGTGTTATATACATATATGACGATAATTTTAGAAATGTGGAAGAAATTGCTTATCCTTCTGCTTAGGGAGTAACGCTCTCTAGTCCACTGTTACTACTGCGTCTGGGTCTGTTTCAGTGACAACCAAGTGCCGAGATGGTAAATGTCTGTCACATGCAATGAGTATCAGTTCTTAATTGTCTGAAGCCTCTACAAGAAATATCTGTATGAATCAGCATCACAGCTCATGTATACAAGCTGCAAACAACAATAATGTACATAAGGCTGAAAAAGCAACTTATGGACTTTTTAGATGAAGATAGGTACGGCATTAGGAAAATTACGAACGACAGAGAGGCCGTTCTGAAGCTGAACTCGATATCAAAACTAGTCATAAGAAAAATCAAAACACTCTCATACTTGTTGATCTAGGGATGGCTTTCGATAGTGTAAAATGATATAACATATGCGACAGTATGATAAAAACTGGAGCTAGCTATATGGAAGAATGCAGGGTAATACATGATATATACCAAATCCACGAGGGGGTAACATGACTCGAAGATAAAGAACAAATCGCTCGGATTAATAAGAGTGGAAGGCTGAGATGCAGTCTATCATCCATAGTGTTCATTCTATCATTGAAGAAGCAATGCCAGAAATAAAAGGAAGATGCAAAAGTGGGACTAAAATTCACGATGAAAAAATATATTAATGCGAAGCTTTGCTGATAACAACGCTCTCCTCTCTCAAAGCAAGGAGAATTATGAGATGTGTTGCATGTAAGGGACAGTAAAAGAGTACATAATGTGCACTGAGGGCAAACCGAAGAAACTGAAGAGCAGCAGAAATATAATTAAAGTTAATTAAGTTGGTTGCACGAAGATGAAATCTAATTTTCTCCCTTTTACCTCACTGCATAAATTATGAGAAAATTTATAGGAGGAATTGTAAATTTTAAGACATTTAGCAAACAATGACGTCAGTAACTTTAAACGGTAGCTTCAGCTTTCACGTAGATAATTCCCTGAAGTCTGTAAGCCTTCACTTATAGCTGCATATCCACGTTTACTGTTCACAGTGGCATCCGTGCGATGCTTATTTTTTTTTTCAGAATTATATTTCGAGCTATGAACCCTAGTTTCATTTCGCAATTTCACGTACTTTGTCATTCTTAGCTACTTTCTGTGTTTCATTATTTCATATTTCATAATTAATGTACCCCTTTGGTTCACCCTCTCTTCCCCCTCTCCCTTTCTGAAGGTTATTTAATATGCTTTTACCTTTACTACGTGTCCAGTTCTTTCAGTTTATGAACATACTGCTCAGTGCTATTTTGTTTTATTCACTATTGTAGCAGTTTACGACTAATTCCAATTCGCTTTCCTTACAGTGCTACTTCCATCCGTTTTTAATTTGTTCATACTCCATAATTTATCATTCACGACTGCTTTTCCTGGTATGTTACTGCAAATCCCTTTTCTCCCGCTCCTTTTTTCCTTGCCTTTTAATCTGTTACAGTCCTTCCTTTTCATAAGTATCTTTTCTTTCATTTAATTTTAGAGCTGGTTAGTAAAGCTCTACGTATTTTTGCCTTTTACATTATATTAACGTGTTTCACGACACGTATTTGTTTTAGATACTGTTACTTGTCACTTTTCTGTATTCCTTTAGAAGTTCTTCTTGTGATGCTTTGTGCAGTATATGCAAACAATTATTATCGTTTACCTGAGGCTGTTTGCTCTTCACATGACATATGACCTCCCTTTCTCCCCTCCCCACCCCCTCTTCCCCTGCCCATTTTTCCTATTTTGTTGGCCGTAATGTGTTTTAGTTCTAGGTTTTAACAATTTTACTTGCTGAATCAGCCATTTACTGCTCAGTGCGGCTATGTGCATACTCGTTCGCGCAGGCGCCACGTACCGTGCCATACCAATTGCTGGTACCTGCATATCTTAGTCAGTCGGCGCTCGTCAGTTGTCTTGTGCGTGCTATACTGAACGTCTACTGTATCCAATTTCCATTAGGAAATGAGACACTTAAAGTAGTAAAGGAGTTTTGCTGTTTGGGGAGCAAAATAACTGATGATCGTCGAAGTAGAGAGGATGTAAAATGTAGACTGGCAATGGCAAGGAAGGCGTTTCTGAAGATGAGAAATTTGTTAACATCGAGTATTGATTTAAGTCTCAGGAAGTCATACCTGAAAGTATTTGTATAGAGTATAGCCATGTATGGAAGTGAAACATGGACGATAAATAGTTTAGACAAGAAGAGAATAGCAGCTTTCGAAATGTGGTGCTACAGAAGAATGCTGAAGATTAGATGGGTAGATCACGTAACTAATGAGGAGGTGTTGACGAGGATTAGGGAGAAGTTTGTGGCACAACTTGACTAGAAGAAGGGATCGGTTGGTAGGACATGTTCTGAGGCATCGAGGGATCACCAATTTAGTATTGGAGGGTAGCGCGGAGAGTAAAAATCGTTGAGGGAGACCAAGAGATGAATACACCAAGCAGATTCAGAAGGATGTAGGTTGCAGTAGGTACTGGGAGATGAAGTTTTCACAGGATAGAGTAGCATGGAGAGCTGCATCAAACCAGTCTCAGGACTGAAGACCACAACAACAACAACAACAACAACATGATTGGGACTTAGCAGCCCCGTCAGGGTCAGGGCAGTAACACCGCAAGTTGAGGCTACATATACTTTTGCTTGCTCTGATTTGATGTTTACAACTTTTTACGCTTTCAGAACATATGCTTACCGAAGACGACAAGTCTTTTCTTTTTATAAAAAAACAATAGAAATAATGCGTGACTTGTAAAACATAAGTGAAGTTAGTAAGATTTTATTTGTTTCAGCCAGTGACTGCCTATTGCAGAAGAGGTCTTGCAGGAGAAGAAATTCGTACTCAACTAGAAAGTTGATGCAGCCTCTGATTTAGTGATGACAGTAACGATGAGACGATGCGTAGAACTCCACAGAATAATGACACAAAAACTCTTCAGACGCATGGTTGTACTTCACAAAATATTACAGGATCTGAACTAACTGCTAAAGAGGAAGAGGTGACAAAGATGAAAATGTTCAAACTGTTTCACTTCAACTACTTGCCAGTACTTCACAGAATATGGATTCACAATTGTGTGGTTCATTTTCTTTTAAAATTAAAATGTAAATGTAATATGCATATGATCCAGAACCCATAAAGACGGAACGAAAGTTGAAGTGGGGGCACTGACAGCTGTGCACGATTACAATGAGCATCTGTGTGTCGTAGATAAAACTGACTTGGTGAGTTCTCTTTATGAAATAGACAGAACGTGACAACAGTCTTGTTACGGACTGTTGTATGTAATGACCGAAACGCCCTTTGTGAAATAATTCATATTGTGACGTAAAATGGACACTTCCATTGACTCTTTTCAAACATAGAATAACACATGGTCTATTCACAATTGTAAAACAGATGTCTTAAAAAGGGTGGAAGCTCAATAAGGTTCAAAATTGTGATCTTTTAACGCCAAACTACGTACATTTTCAGATTACAGTGTTTTACTGGGCAACATTTGTTCATTCCAGAGGCAGATGTGAACTTTCCTCATTATACGAAGTTGAAATCTAGACCTCATTCAAAGTGACAGTTGGATTACCACTCTACGCTCTTCCCGCTGCACAGCCACTGTCTGGAAAATACGCTAACATAAATGGCTCATGATTCCAGAATGAAATTTCCACTCTGCAGCGGAGTGTGCGCTGATAGGAAACTTCCTGGCATTAAAACTGCGAGCCGGACTGAGACCCGAAGTCGGGACCTTTGCCTTTCGCGGACAAGTGCTCACTACTCACGACCCTTTCTGGAAACATCCCCCAAACTGTGGCAAAGGGATGGCTCTGCAATATCCTTTCTTCCGGCAGTGCTAGTTCTGCAAGTTCCGCAGGTGAGCTTTTGTGGAGTTTGGAAGATAGGAGACGAGGTACCGGCGGAAGTAAAGCTGTGAGGACGGCTGGTGAGTCGTGTTTGCGTAGTTCAGGTGGTGCTGGCACGGTAGCTTATCGTGTTCTAACAGAGCGTTAGCTGCCCTCTGTAATTAAAAAAAAAAAAAAACTGAGAGAATGGATCAACGATCAACTAGAACAAGAGTTATGGGACGTCCAGCTCGAACAAATACAACGGACATTAACGAACAAAATGAGGGCAAAAAAAAAGACAAAGGTCTCGAGTTCGAGTTGTGACCCAGCTCACAGTTTTAATCTGCCAAGGAGTTTCATAAATGCCTCATACCTCACCCGACCCACGGCGAAAATGTTATCTCTTGGCTGCAACCTGCTCGATACATTAATTTCCTTGTTCGTCCGCATCGACATTCGCCGTGTGTCTGCCTAATGAGTGTTTTGGACTTCGTTTTTTAATCACTGGAATGAAACCACAAACATCTAGCTGCACCTCCTGGCAGCGGGGTAGGATGCGGAAATTTCCGCTGAGATTTTTGCTTTCCACTTTTGATTCTGTGCTGATGTAGGTATTTATAGTCTAGTCACAAATACAGCACAGCATAAAGCCAAAGGCCAAATATTAAGCACATTCTCAGCTTTACGTTATTTTACGGCATTTCGTCTCGTATAATCACGTCGGTAAGAGCGTATCGGCGTTTTCTCGTGCAGTATATTATATACCAGACGAGGGCGTTATTCAGGCAGGCAAAGGGATCTACAGTTTAACGTGGACTCCTTACATACTTGAGAGGTGAAGGCTAGGTTAAAACGAAGTCTCAGATATTGGCGTTCCGACCGAGAATCGATCCCCAATCTTGACAGCTTCCGAACACATACTTTCCCGATAGACCACCTGAGCGAACGCTGCTTTATATTGTTCATATATAAAACCTGATGCATGAGTTTGCGAGTTTAAAAATATATGATATATATTGCCGTATCTATTTATTGCATGTCTTAGAATCTTAAATTGCATACACGTCCAAGGGACTGTAGTCCTTAGCATCCGACACTAATTCCAATATGATACCTCTACCCAGTTTCGAGAAAAAAGGGTCTTTGCAGACGGACGTATCTTTTGACTGCAATGAACTAGAACCATCAATTTCTTACACCGTCGACGCACCTCAAACATCAGTATTTGAAATAATTTTGAGCTCGTTATGTCAACCCGTCCCTGAGAAAGAGAGGTCTTAACTGACGGACAGACAGACACACAAGCAACAAACAGCAAGAAAGTTTATTTAGGGAAGTAACGGAATACCTACTTAATCATCGGGATGGTCAGACGGGAATTGGAGCTATTGCGTATTAACTTTATAAACAGAAAACATATGCCAGTGTGACTCCTCAAAATGTACTTTTGCATATGGCGACACTAATAAGATATTTTGTGTTAATAACTGCATCCCAGAGGCGTGCCCATAGCAGGTGACATCTGTTTCAACAACTGAGGCACTTTACAGTCGCAACATAACGAATAGCTATCTAGGAAACTGCATCTAGTATTGCAACTATACGAGATCGCCTCTCTACACTCTCCTGATTTCACAATTGTACCTACTCAGGATTTGGCTGGGAAGCTATCTTTGTAGTACTTCTTCTTCCGCGAAGAGTCTTAAAATGCTGACATCAAGATCTGCTTAATGGTTTTCGATCTGTATAGCTCGGTAAGAGAAGACGCGAAAGTCAGACAAAGTGCTTAGGCCTCTTTCAAGATTAGAATCGTGGGCTATAAGGTAGCGTTCAATTTCATATTGTGGCTATGTTACCACCGAGCTAGCGAGCCAGTGCTGTTGGAGGCTATCTCTACATCTACATCTACATCAACATTTATACTCCGCAAGCCACCCTACGGTGTGTGGCGGAGGGCACTTTACGTGCCACTGTCATTACCTCCCTTTCCTGTTCCAGTCGCGTATGGTTCGCGGGAAGAACGACTGTCTGAAAGCCTCCGTGCGCGCTCTAATCTCTCTAATTTCACAATCGTGATCTCCTCGGGAGGTATAAGTAGGGGGAAGCAATATATTCGATACCTCATCCAGAAACGCACCCTCTCGAAACCTGGCGAGCAAGCTACACTGCGATGCAGAGCGCCTCTCTTGCAGAGTCTGCCACTTGAGTTTGTTA
Organism: Schistocerca americana; assembly: GCF_021461395.2. NCBI lineage: Eukaryota > Metazoa > Arthropoda > Insecta > Orthoptera > Acrididae > Schistocerca > Schistocerca americana. Next base: position 71,364,153 of record NC_060119.1, read on the forward strand.
AACATCTCCGTAACGCTATCACGGTTACCAAATAACCTTGGGACGAAACGCGCCGTTCTTCTTTGGATCTTCTCTATCTCCTCCGTCAACCCGATCTGGTACGGATCCCACACTGATGAGCAATACCCAAGTATAGGTCGAACGAGTGTTTTGTAAGCCACCTCCTTTGTTGATGGACTACATTTTCTAAGGACTCTCCCAATGAATCTTAACCTGGTACCCGCCTTACCAACAATTAATTTTGTATGATCGTTCCACTTCAAATCGTTCCGCACGCACACTCCCAGATATTTTACAGAACTAACTGCTACCAGTGTTTTTTCCGCTATCATATAATCATACAATAAAGGATCCTTCTTTCTATGTATTCTCACTGTGATATTGTTGATTGATAGAGATACATAGGAATGTTAAATATGGAGATTAATTATTGATCCTGTTGGAATGGCTCTCATGGAAATAATAACAAACTGGACAGTCCAGTGTTACCCTATAAGTCGAACTCTTTCAGTTATTTATCAAAAATGGCAACGAAATACCAAGGGAATTTAGCAGGACAATTCTGAACCACACCAGGAAGTAAATCGACGGTAACGTAGTCGCCAAACGTGTTCCACGACGTTGCCAGTTCTCCATTAGACTATCGACAGGAGGAACAGATTCGCTCAGCCAAGGGTCTAAGCTGGCTAGCATTTGTGAAGCTCGCCTTTCGAAGACACCGCGATGCCGGCTGCTGCCGCGTTTACTGCCAGCCGAAATTCTGAAGCAGAGCTCAATGAGTTTGACCTAAAGCTTGGTTACGAATAATACCCAGGCTCATCGACTGTAACTCAGACATCACATATAAAGAATAGAAGGAATCATTAGGCGGCCATCCTCTTCAGTAGTTGTTGTAATTTTATTTTTTCGCCTAACAAACAAACTCATTTGCCGAGCGTGATTCAGATTTTTTTTTCCATAATCATCTGTGGTTATCCTGCAAAAGTTATGAGGAGATGTGACCACATCTTCTTGTATTCATGATAAACTTAAAAACAATTTTTCTTAAGAATACCTTCTCTGGCGTGACGTGTGGATTCAAATAAAGGAAACGAAGTACGCTCAAAAAACTCGCAAATGAATGCACCCGTGTGTGAGGAAAATTCGATTTGTGCTTCTGGTAATACGAAGGAAGAACAATCTCTCATCAGCACACTTAAAAAGGAATATGCAACGCCGACATTATAGTCTCTGCTGTATGAAGTATCTCCTCATTAAGCTATACTGCTATCCTCACTGCAGTGATCAAAATGACGAATAGTAGCATGTACTTTTATGAATTACGGTATATCGCTGCTTTGCCCGTGCACTTCAGACGGAGGTGAAACCAAAATATCAGAAAGACGTCGATCAGTCAGAGTTTGGGGTGAAGTTCCTAAGCAGAGCTTCGTAGTCGACGATGTTTGCTTCGCCAATAGTTCTTGATTTTTCATAATAGCAAAGCCACTAGGGTATAGGAAACTTCATATGAGATTTAACTTAGTTTCATTGTTAAAACAGACTACTACGTTAAATAGTACACTACTTGTGATGGGGGCCGGCCGGAGTGGCCGTGCGGTTCTAGGCGCTTAAGTCTGGAGCCGAGCGACCGCTACGGTCGCAGGTTCGAATCCTGCCTGGGGCATGGATGTGTGTGATGTCCTTAGGTTAGTTCGGTTTAATTAGTTCTAAGTTCTAGGCGACTGATGACCTCAGAAGTTAAGTCGCATAGTGCTCAGAGCCATTTGAACCACTTGTGGTGGGCATGTGACTCAGTCAGTGACCCTAATTTTAATTATGTTTCATCTTCTAATGAATGAGCCCGAACGTATCTGAAAGTAGTGTTGCCTCCCTTGTGAATTCAAAGACAGTGCTGTATCGGCTGACAGTGAGAACTGGCTGCAGTCATGCGGTAAACTCTTCACTCTTAACAACTTGTTGCTTACTGCTGTAAGTCGTGCTTGCTACTGTTATTGCGTTAATTCCCAGAGTCGGTTCGAGGCAACTTTTCCACACAAGCGACTTACCACTAGTCACCCGCTCCCTTCACTTCCCTTTTGCCCCGTGCTTTCTCATTCGTGTCAGTTTTCCTAGCAATTGCGATATGCACAATATACGAATCCTGAATTAGGGAGCCATGGGCGCTGCAAGCTGATTGTGTTTGTAATTTATTCAAATCTCTCTGTTTTGGCGTCTTTGGTATCGCTCTCAGCGTACCACCTCAAACGAGGGCCTAAAACCGCCCCTGTAAAGTCCGTAGATAATTTGCAAAGCAGATCTTATAATCTGGCACACAAGTGAAATGATGGTCATTGCACATGTTCTGTGTGTTACAATTTGGTAAATAATCAGTTCAATGCCATCTATGCTTGAATGTTTAGAATTTATCTGAAAGTTGGTCCGTTCTGCATGAACGTTCAGAAAAATATAATACATTTTTGTAGACACATTTCCGTCTACAGCTAACTTTGGTAAACCACTCACAAGTTAGTGCCCCTTTACAAAACCTCAGAACAACTGACATAAGCCGAGATACTGGCTGCTTCTCAATGTTTTATCATACTAGAAAATGCCTAATGTATTCAGACAACTGGAATGGCCCATTCTGAAAGTTTTATCCAGGGATTTTTCACCTTTCACAATTTTTGTGACACAATTATATTTCATTTTAAAACCGGAAGAAGAAGAGTCGATTCGTTTGAGATTTAGTTTTACACAAGAATGATGAAAATTGATATGATAAGGAATAAGGAGCTTAGCTGCAGAAACGACAACGAAAGGAACACGTGGAGAACATTAATTAAAACAGGGTGACAGAAGGAGTGTTAAGATCGTAGGAGAAGACATCCATGGTACTAGAGAGAGCCGTAGAGGGCAAAAGTTCTAGGGGAAGAAAGAAATTGAAATATAAGCTGTGTATAACTGAAAACGTTTAGTGCAAATGAAGAGGTTTCTACATGAGAGGAAGTCATGACAAGCTGCAACAAAACGTTCAGAAGACTGGAGGGAACAAAACACTACATTAGATAATTATATTTATGTTGTTGCTGTTATCGCGGTTGACGTCTTTAGTCCAAAGACTGGTCTGATGTAATTCTCTACGCTAATCCAGCAGGTCCGTTATCTGTACACAACTGCTCCAACCTGCTGCTAGTTGGATCTTCTTCCCATATTCAAACCGTGGTCATCCTCAACTTTTCTTCACCCTCCGCTACGCCCTCTTCACCACGCACACCTTTATAAATTACTAAAGCACGGTTCCTTGATGCCTCAGTACGTGTCCTACCAAATGGTCCTTACTTTTAGTCAAATTGTGAAATAAATATCTTTCCTTCCCATGTCGATTCAGTACCACCACATTTTTCGATCTGCCCTTCCAGTCTTCATTATTCTTTTGAAGCATCACGTTTCAGAAGTTCGTATCGTTTTCTTGCCTGAACCACGTTTCAGTTCCGTTCAAGGTCACACCACAGACAGATATCTTCCGAAAAGAAGTTCCAACACTGAAATTTCTATTGCATGTAAAGTAGTTTCTCATATTCCCATATTCTGTTCTTGTACAGCACCATATTTTTTCTATAGTCTCTACTTCAGCATTGTGTCTTATTATGCTGCCTAAATAACAAAACCCATCTACTACTTTTAGTGCCCTTACATTCAAATTCCCTGAGCACCACCTGGTTTAATTCAGTTACATGTCATTATCCTTGTTCTACCTCTGTCGATATGTGTCATGTCACATCTTTTCACGACGCCATCCTACCATTCAGCTGTTCCTCTAAGTCATTTTCCTTAAGCGACATAATTACAATGTCATCGGCAGAACTCAAAGTTTTTAGTTTATCTCGGAACTTTGATTTCCTTTACACATTTCCGCTTGGTATCTTTAACCGCTTGCTATATGCACACATAGAATAACATCGGGACTACACTGCGACTCTCTCTCACTGGCCTCTCGACAACTGATACCCTTCATGTCCTTCGACCACTGTCTAGTTTTTATATAATTTGTAAATAACCTTACAGTCCCTGTATTTTATCCCCGCTATCTTCAGAATCTCAGTGCGTCACCCAGTCAACTTTGCCAAATGTTTCCTGTAAACCGAGGAATGTTAGAAACGTACGTTTACCTTTCCTCATCCTACGTTCTAATATCGGGTCACAATTGCCTCACGTGTTGTTGCATTTCTCCGAAATCTACGTACGAATGTGTAGCCCCGATTTTCTGCTCTCCCTTTTCTTCTCTTACCAAGCATATTATACTGTAACTATGTTCCTCTAGCGTTCCTTTATGGTTTCTGCTAATAATAACAACAATAAGAAGGCGGTACATCGCGTGCTCTGAAACCGAGAGGTCTTGGAATCGATTCTCGATTGGATCATTCATTTTTGACAAAGCTGAAGGTCATCATTGGCTGGCTGGATTACTGGGGTACGTTAGGCACACACAAATCGTCGAAGTTACGTTCAAAAAGTGTACTTATGACGTTTTATATATATATATATATATATATATATATATATATATATATATATATATATATATGACGAACACCGTCTTTTATATTCAAACAATATAGATTTTAATTTGCTTCATCATTGCCAACAATATTTTGCTCGTGTAGTAGATGTTAATGTTTGGTTCTCTACAAAGAAGACTTTCTTTTATTTCAAGAAGAGAGCACTTACTTACTTTATTAAAGACGCTTCTGATACGGAAATAGGAGTAATAATGGTGGCCAAGTAACGCCAAAAAAGGTGCTTACGTCGGGCGTAGCGAAGGGCTCAAGGGGAGGAAAGACGTCCATAAACAATCAAAAAATGGAAAAGAACCAATAAAAAAAACTAAAAGTGGCGCCCAATTGAAAGAATTGCACGAAGGCATTGAGGTACACGAAATTATTACTGTTATTATTCTTAACGATAATATTATTATTACCTATACACCCACATAGTTAAGTTTGAACGGAATCCTCAGAACGCGAGCCCTGCTTGCAATCGTCCAGATTCTTAGGTAACATTTGCCCTGGTGGATTACGTACATTAATACTCTTTACATAACATGCTGCATGACAAAAGGTCACTGCGTGCTTACCTACGTAATTACGTGGATGACATTGTAATCGGTATCTAGTATTTGCATTTGCACTGCGTGATATTTATGAGTAGACCATAAATATATACATCTGCACACAATCACAAGTGGAAAGTCAAACTTCCAGCAGATATTTCCGCATAATACCCTGTTGTGAGTTCGTGTTCTGGGTGTTATGCGACTTTACTTCTGTGATTAAAAAAATCAACTCAAAGACAGGCATTGGGTAGACAGCTAGCGAATATCGATGTGGATGAGAAAGGAAACGAATCTATCGGGAATGTTGTACTCAACCTCCAGAGAATCGCTATTCTCTTTCCGTGTGGGACATCCTTCTTTAAGACACAATCACGAACAAATCCTTTGTGTAGGGTGGTGGTCTGTGGGAATGAGTGTACCTCGTACGCTTAAGCTCCGGATTCAGTTCATACATCAGGCAAGCATGTTTAACAAGCACAAACAGACCCTTGTCACCCGCGGTGACCCAAGTTGAGCAATGTAGGATATGCATCGTGGTTTCAAATTACATTAAACATGGCATCTCTTCGCTACCTACTTTAGAAGGGACAGAGGATGTAGTTACGCTAGGTAGAAACTAAATCAGAGGGTCGCTTTGTTAACGAGTTTTTGTTATAAATGAGTGACCCGTCATATAAGGTTAACGGACACATATTTCTTACTGTATCTGAACTTGAGATATGGAAAATATGGATGCTGGACTAAAACGAAGTTCCAGTGCTTCATTTCCCCAATATTCAAAAACTTCTCAAGGTCTCCAAGAAGCGCGTGTCTCGGTTCGAATCGTGATCTGGCACAAAAATTTCCTTCGTGTCATTTCACATTGTAGCATGTGCACATCAAGCCTCAGGTGACAAAAGTTTATGAACACCCATCCGTACGTTTTCAGCGGGAACTGTTAATACCGGATTCGACTTCCAGTTAGATACAGAACTTATTGTCATATGTTATCAGGTTCAAACTTGCCACACTTAATTATTGGTGAAAAAGAATTCTATAGTCAGTGTCTTTTCCTGTGTGGTTAACGACGATGATATGTCCATGGTTCGACTCCCTGTCAACACAGAACTTTACGTCATGTTATTTCCAGTTCACACATATGGATATGTCACTACTGGTGAAATAAACCGATTTTAATGTCTATTGGTGTTTAGAAGTTTGTGTTGATAGGTGCTGTGATCGAATCCTCGTAGGTAAAAACCTTTTCGTCTAGCCGGTTTAGGCTCAGTCAACTCTCTATTAATGAAATATTCGGGTTTCTAAAATAACACATTTGAGTTTGCAAGAGTAATGGTTGTGTCACATCTAATAATGTCTTTTCGAATATTTATTTTATCATGATATTAATTTGCATCTGGCATGGTGGTCCTAAAGAGCAGTTATATCCGACGGCCTCTTGAAGTAATCATTTTCTATAGTCAACCGACTCTACTGAAAAGAAAGGGAAAGGACTTTCAGGACAATTACACTATGTGGGTTGCATACTAATCAGGCGAAAAGCAATTCCGATTGTTCCATTACTTCTGAGCATTGCAGTTCTAGTTTAGCTCGTGTTACTACATACTTCTTGTGAAGTATAATATGCGCTGTGACGCACTGCTGAGACCCCTTGCCCATTGTTTTGTCGTGGGCTCTTTATGGCAAACATTTTCGCCATGCCACGCAAGTAATCGTATCCACATCTAGACTCGATTCAAGAACATGAATCTGAAGGTTCTAATATCTGATGTACTGCTGAAAGCACGTACTTAATGTAATGAAGTAAAGTTGCTGAAGTAGTTTTTCGTAAAACGTTTTAAGTGATGAACAAACAAATCACATATTTTATATTCTGATGTCTTTTCCCTATGAAATCACTCATTGCAGGGAAATTACGGTTGAAAATATTTGATTAATTGGTATGTAAACGAATCGAAGTTTCTGAAGCCGTTTTTCGGTTTCCCGCTGTGCAGTCGTTCTTAAACGATTATTGGTTAAAAACATTTGAGTATTTCCCATGTAATGATGCAAAGTATTTTGGGACACATTTTTCTTGAATCATAGAGAAGTAAAGTACCAAATATTTTCAATTTTCGGGTTTTTTTCTCAATGTGACTATTCTTAAAAGATTGCAGGGAAATAAATGGTTAAAAATATTACATTATTTCAAATTGTAGGTTTCTGATAATATGATGAGGTGGTTCTCCTTTCGTTATTGTCCGTATTTATTGGTGTAAGTTGAGTAACTTACTGCTCATTGTTCAAAGAGACTGCAGTGAATTACGCTTAAGAAGATGGGGCATCAGAATTTGGCAGTATCAAATTGTCCTTACATTTTGAGATGCGAACCTCATCTATATGTAGAAGTATTCATCCCCGAGAAATTTACGAATGTCACTCAAAACGATCGTGACCATGTTTTTGTGATCTTTAAGGACCTAAATCTCTTTCTCGTCAGTGTAGACTGATTTACTAGTCTTCTGTTCAGATTGAGTATCCTTACAAATAATGTTTAAGTCCCACCACACCCGCAGAGAATAGTGTCCGCATGTACGTTTGACTCAAGGAAAGTGGAAAAGAAAACTTAGTCATACCATGAGTTGCTGTAAAACTTACTTTATATAAACGAAGCTAAGTTGCGTCCCACGTTGCATTTTCCCTGTTGCAAACAGAATGAAAACCGAAGGTTTTAAGTTCACATTTTATTTTATTTTATTTTATTATTTTTCATTTTTTATTTTAATTATTTATTAATTTATTTATTTATTTTGCAGTTGTTGTGACACGATTGCAATCAACTGCACATCCCATAGGTAGCGAGTTATGCAACTAGGATAAAGGGAGCTACAGTATAACATTGAATCCGAACAATGTTTCGTTCCTGGCGAATCTTCACATCATTGAGAGGTGGATGGTAGGTTGAAAGGCAGAGTGAAAAATATTTGCCCAGCTTGAGTTGGATCCTAAAATCTTTACGGTTCGTAACCAGATATTTTACCCCTAGATCACCACATCAGATAATGAACTTTGGTACGCTTTCTGCTCTCTCAGGAACTGCTGCTCTCTCGGATTCTGGCACCTGTTCGTTAGGTAGCAATGGCATCGATTTCACAACTGAACTTCATTCACCATTATTGATTCAATTCGTACAAAACATTTATAAATTATATACAAAAACCTTCCTTGCGATTCGGTGTATTTGTTAGTCGAAACCGGAGCAAAACCCCAGAGATTGACCTGCACATTTTTTTTCTTTATTATCTTTAGTAAACTTAATTTTTTACAACCATGTTTTGTCATTCAAACAGTTTGTATATTATGGAGCCTATTGAAGGCAAAGTATATACCATCGTTGATCTCAGAAACCCTTTATTAAATTAAAAATAAAGGCCGTAAATAGCTGCAAATTCATCATTCCTTTAAATTGGTCAAGATACCTAAAAAATCAGTGCATAATAATAAAGCTATCTCTATTTTAATCGAAATGCTTACCGTGTTTACTTCTTTTATTTTTTCCTTAATACACTCAATACCAGCACTCTTCATCATCTACGACGTGGTTAGCAATTTAGGTCCATTCAACATGTTTGAATAGTTTGTGACGTGTGCTCAGTCAGTTGTTTATGCACCCCATCGTAAATATATTCTACAGTATAGCCAGCAAGACTTCGTGAATCTCCAGAAGATAACGTCCATGATCTCTGTGTACATTTGTACGCTGAAGTCACGCCGCCTATACGTCAACAAATTAGCTTTCCGTAATATTCATAAACACGTACCGTAAGATAGTAAGAGATGCATCTACCATTTAACGTCTCTCACAATCATCTGCGAACTATAGTCGCTAAAATCGCTGTGGTGTCCACATGTACCTTGACAGTAACATTTTCTTCACGTCAAGAGCGTTTTAAGATCTTATATTGCCTACAGTGGATCTCTGGGATCACATTATATGGTTATATCCTCTCTCAACATATACAAGTTTTTATTTGAATCTGCTTCAAATATCAGCGTTCCATTCACTTTGTATTAATATTGTCCCTATTTCTGAAACTACACTCATTTTATAATGGATGTCTCTTGTTTCACATGGACGATCACCGAGACTGGTCTGTGGTAAATACATTCTTTGTGGGTTTAGTGTGCTATAAATCTATTATAGGTTATCTTATTTACGTTTTCCGTGATTATATCACTTCAGGTGAAAACTGGGATAATTCCTGAAGAAAATACCTCTACCTCGCCGTACCAATCTTTAAAAAAGGGCTAATGATGTATGCATAATGGCTTTAGTGTTGAGGAGACGTTGAAATGCGCAAGTCCCTCAGTGTCGAAGAAACCTTGAAATTTGAACTGCACTCCACTACCTACGTTGCCGACGCACTGAAAATTTTTCTCGGTGATTATACTTTCTTCTGAACACTTCACTCACCTCATTTGTACAATGTGGGAAAAATAAAACTGTATGGCAAAAATATTTAATATACCTTGAGATAGACATCACACATTACATCACCTGCACCAAGTGTGGATAAAGTAAGTTAGGCTGCCTATCTTAAGGCGCATTAAATATTTGCCCCATACAGTTTTATTTTGCAAACCCTCTATGTCAAAAACCTGTGTCGTAGATTATTTCAATGATTCGACCAATATTATTAATGCGAAATAATGTAGCCGTAGAATCTTTTGCATCATTCGATAGACATAAGGCATAAGGATTATTCCTGTGAAAGGATACTTACTGGACCGTAGTCGTGCGTAATGGAAGTGTATCGCACTATTTTTGTTTTTCTAAAAATTTTTATAGAAAAAAGCAGTAGCAGAACAAATTGGAATCGAATCGAGGTTCAACTAGTAATTAAGTAAATGGTAAATACTAAAAGAAAACGGTCGGTAGCCTTATTAGGCAAATGTGTACCAAGCACTAGCATGGTTCATAAAGAAAGTTAACTGTTGCGATTGACTTTACTTGATTATGGAATTTTGTTTTGCTGATAAGATACAAGGCATTAGCGCAATTTATAAAGTAACATTCCAGGAATTTGATTTAAATAACACAGCACATGTATCAATGTGTTTGGGCAAAAACTGGCTCTCAATAACACATACTAGCACAGTAGGAAGCTAGGGATTATTGTAGGTATATGACTAATAATGGTGGAACTCTACTAACTTGGACAAGAGGTTCTTACATCCGTTTAATTATTGCCACTGAAATAGCTATGAGGTAACTGTATCGTTCCTACTGACAATTATTTTTATTCTCAGCCAACATGACTTGCTAATACTATTTAGGTCGGTGGGACATGTGCTAACTGGATCTAGTATATGTTGAGAAGTTGTAGTTATTGGCTTACTGTAGTACACACAAGTTATAAGAATGAAAGTAGTAGTTCTTGAGTTCTGTCTCTGCCACATGAAATTAAAATCTGGCTCAACTATTAGCATAGGTACCGAAGAAACTAGTCTCTCCCTAGACTCAGATCGATTATGAACATTTTAGTCACAACGCCATATTAGAAACACTGTTAACTATATAACACATGAAATAATAACAACTGTTATCCCAATCACAAAAACTTTTAAACTGAGTACTTAAATCTCCTCTCAATTATTGTATTTTGATGAAGTTTAACTACCCTTTTAGGAAAATTACGTGCAGCAGCTTAAAACTTATGCTCACTGAATAACTGTGTACATTACAACTCCATCAAGTTTATTAACTTTTGTTAAGGAATTTATTTGGTCTTCAGTTCAGTAAAATAGGGTGCCTGGACTTATTGTACCACTTGATATAGGACCTTGTGTAGGTAAGCGACTATGGCTAAGCACCAACTCTACAGAACAAACACTTATTACTGAAAAAGAAAACACATAACTGGTCCATGCAGTTATACACTACTCGACCGATAATGTGAGATGAAGGTGATGGCAGTGTCGATCTCCTGTGCTATTCAAAAACGGCGGAAAAATTATCCATGAGTCTTGCTGAGTTACAGGCTCTGAAAATTCTCTTCTTAGCATCAGATTTTCGTTGCACAAAAGCTAACCAGATTACCCCATAGCTAGTGGCGCCAAATTACTTACCAATCCGAGGCTATTTTAAATAATCTTGAAGTTCTTCTTGCGTATTTTTGAGGATAGGATGCACCCGCTTTGCCTGCTAACGGCCGACTAACTAATTCGCACAGGAACCTTGGATTTCGACTGATAGCTCCACCTTTTCTATTCCCGCCTAGCAGTTCGTTTGCGGAGGGACTTCCTTCCCAGTTTTACATGATTACAAACCTACTGTCCCCATGCATGAATCAGTGTTACAACAAAACTTTCAAATTTTTCATTCTCTTACGGCATATTACATCTGAAATTACACCCACAGATTAATCACAACTACACAAATTATCATAAATAATAAATAAAACATTTACATGGATGTTACATCACAGAACGTGGTTACACAGAAGTATTACTAAGTAAGAGCAGACAAAGAAGTTAGATAAGATAATGAAACGTAATATCGATAGTAGTGTTAGAATGGGAGGAAGCAATTCAGTGTTATCTCTACAGTCACAGTAATGCTTCGAGTTCGTTAATCCAGATGAACTACCACACCTCAGGTACTTTAGCACCGCTGAGATAAACCACAGCAACGAGCGGCCTTTGCGCCCCGCCGCTCTTTGTTACTGGCCGTCGTGCCGTTGACGCGGCTCCGTGGTCATGATGGATGGCATCGTTTGAACCCGAACCACTCAGGCACTCAGCCATAAGACGCTCTGGCATCGATCCTTTCCAGCGGAAGACGGAGAAGAAGTGTGTGGAGGAAACGGAGCGCTACCTTTTTTACACGTATGACGTCAGGTCTCTGCCACAATGTAGACACCAGCCCCCCCCCCCCCCCCCCATTCACGTCGTATAGCCATCGGGAAACCGACGTGATGACACCAACACACAAGGCCTGTGTCGAGAAGTCAGTAGGTATCGAAAAGTTACCAGTACTCGCCCCTGAGGCGTTTCTGCCTCAGTGGTCATTCCACAGTACAGGCGAGAGCTGTGATACTCAACAAAAGATCCTTTTTATAGCCGTCGCTTGTACTACTGCGTGAATGGGTCGGTGTCGGGGGCACTGTATCCGTCATTCCTACAGTCTGAAAGGAGAAGTCGGATACGATTCCAGTGGCCCAATTAACATTCTTCTATGCTGCCTCACTTTGGACGGATTTCACTTAGTCTCTGAAGGCGTGATAACAACCAAGAACTGTTAACTGTCTCCTGGTTTCTACTGTAAATCAATGAAAATTTTATTTGCATATTCTATCTGCACTTATATTTCATAAATAGGTGAAACAAATTTCTCGAACTGAAAACTCTCGTATTGTTTACTGTCATAAATGTTAGAGTCTATGTTACTTTACAAAGCTATATTATGAAGGCATCACTTTCAGAAAGTGCCTTTCCAGGCTGAAGAATGGTATTGTTGGGATCCCCTTTGAAAAAGATTGGCAATGAAATATTACTAACTGCTGACTCTTGTTGCTCTCAACTTCCTTCTCAAGTCTTTTGGAAGGGATATTGCTATGATTCCCTTGTCTATGAATATAAGGGTTTGAGCTTGTCACAATTTGGATTCCAGAAGCACGTCTCCAACGAACATGTCAGTTATTACATCAGTGAAAGTAAGCTGAAAATATGTTATCGACGAAGCCTGTGTGTGATTTATCTAAGGTATATGACTGTGAAAATCGGACAGTTCGCTAGAAAAAAAAATTATAGTATCATGGTTCAATTAATAAGTGGTTGACCTCATACTTAATTAACAGGAAGCAAAAGGTGGTGTTGGATAGCTCGTGCAGCTCTGGTGACGAATCGTCTTCTGACTACAGATGTATTATTACTGCTTTTCCACAAAGTTCCATTCTAGGATGACTTTTCTCACTTCTATAGTAACTAACTCCCATCGCACACCAATGAAGCACCATTAGTACACATTGTTAATAATGCAGGCTTAGTAATGCAGTTTTTATATCACGATAAACATATCTTATACTGGTCTGTCGTTGTAAGTAAATAATTATTATTTTGTCCTTCTGTACACCACGAACGTATTTTATCTCTGATCTTCTTCTGTCACTGTTTGGCAGCTAGCTCTGCAAACACAAATTTCCAAAGGATTGGTAGTCGTACTCATATGTCGTCCTTCAATTATTTTTCAGCACTGAAGATTTAACTTCGAAAATGCACTGTTTCAGATTAATACTTCACAGGCTGTACCACTGATGTAAGCGTCCAAAAAATGGCAACTCAATGCATAAATCGGAGCTTCCAGAAAAAGCTTTTAGCTTACGTGACTAACGAACCAGAACTAATCGCTGGTACTGTATGCGTCTCCACAGAGAGGAACACGCCGAGAATCCAGAGAGAAAAAATGCAAATCGCTGGCCTTCTAAAAATCGGATAGGGCAACATACTTAATATCTCAAGTAAATTGTACTTTCTACGGTGGATACATTAAAGTGAAACTGAGTTGTTACAAAATCCAACAGAGATGCAGCTACAGAAAGAGAAATAATTGAAATATTCCAATATAGGCTTGTTTGGCTCTCTTTAAATGTTCATTTACTTAGAAAAACGTAGTTTGTTCAGTGCAATCATAATAAACTTATTCTTCAAAATATCTCTGCGTTTCTATTGACCAGAACGTGAGCTTAATTTCATATATCATAGCTCTTCTTAGATGCTTGAATTCAGCAACATTTTCTCTGCATTTAGATGCAGATTTCGATGATGATACCACTAAATATTCGTGAGTAACTCACATTCCATATTTGTTTATAATAATGTTTTATGGAAATTCCATGCACAGAGACAAAGGCTTGGTTGTACAAAACGTGCTGTTAATGTAAGTTCCGATGTCCTTCGTTATAGTTCGTGTCGGCAACTTTTTATTAAATTTGGCACACTAATCATAACCTTACAATACGTTGATTTTCTGTGCAGTTTGTTGTGAAAAGTCAGGTACAACTATATAATAAAACTAGCATTCATTATTATATCACTAGGAACGAAAAAGAGCATCCACCAACCGCAACTTAATCTTCCTAATCCTCAAATAGAATCGAAGAACCCAGCAGTAGAAGTATTTGAGAGCACTTCTTGTGAATTAAAGGCTACAGATAATGAATGCCTTAAAAGAAAACGCCATGTTTTATTACTTATGTAGAATTCCGAATACACTTTATTTGTATGCAGTTTTCAAATTTTGTTGTAATTTCAGCAAAAAACCAATTTGTACTAGTAACTAGGCTGTATATTTTCGTAAAGTACACTATAAACATATCGACATGATCGTCAATGTTTTCATGAATGTGTCCTGGAAGAAATGCAAGAAACTAAGCTAAACTAAACGAAATTTTATAATTTTTATATCTATTACAGAAAGTTAAACCAAGGACCAGTAACATACACAAATCATAAGGAAAAGGAGTCATTAACTTTTGGTATCCCTACAGAAAGAATCTACCAACCCACTAAATGATTGATATCAATTGGAGGTCACGTTAGTATCATCATTATCAATTGTGTTTCTGGTGAAAATCTCTTCATGTATTACCTTACTGATTAAGGATGGTGGTAGCCCTCATCCAGGTACTACGCCTTTGTAATAATTTTAAAATGACATGTACCCTGTTTGGATTGTACGCAGAATATTTCTGTCTCAATAAACGGGGAAAGTGATGTACAAAATCTTTGTTCAGACATTTGAGTGGGGTTTTCGACGGAAAAATAACAATTTAATGAATCACTCTTTGTTTCGAACGTTACGTATTGTGGACATCGCTGAACAGGGTTTGGTTTTTTGCCACGCGAGTTGATTTTACAATTGCGATGACAACAGTAAAATTTTATTCGTTATCAGTTGTTCACTGCTACTGCGGAAAAAGCAGTTTATCAGGAATTACTGTAACCAGCCGCCATTTGTGACTGTAGAAGTTTTATTTCCCCATTACCAGCGACTAGCGACTCACTATTAGATGGTAGAATTGTTAGTAATAGTTTCTAGTATTATAAGGGCAGTAGTGCAGCGGTGGCATAACATAAAAAAAATAAACAAGTAAGCATTCAATGTGGCTACGTGTCCGGGTTTACTTTCGTTTCAAAATCATAATGTCGGGAGGGCAGCAGTACTTACAGTTCTTTATTCCATAGGATTATTCTAGTGAACAAATCATTTTTGAAGAATTTCTTGGCATTCGAAAGTTATTTTAATTCCGCAACATTATACCCTTTTGCCACTAGTAATAACTCCCAAGTGGTTTAGAGGACATAAACAAATTCGATGCCATAGTGTGACTTATGGCATTATTCGAAGATCTAGTGTTGGATCAGAGATTTTCTGTAGTCATAACTCCAATTTTCTGTAGTAGTCAACTAATCTTCACTATAGTAAATATGTATGGAATTAAATTACATCCATTGTCACAATATTAACATAGCCTACTTACAAAGTTCATAAAATCTAGTTCTTATGTAAGTAGGCTGTTGCACGTAATGCGTTTTGGGCGCCCTGCTGAGAGGTAGCCGTCTGACAAAAGAAAGCCATTAGGTGGAGAGAAAAGAAAAAGGCCATTATCCTCGCTATTGACATTCCTTTGTAGAAAGCATTGAGAATACAACACGCTCATTACTTGGAAAGATACTTACATCTGCACACCTGATTATGACAAACGTCTTTCTACGAGAGTTGAAAGAATTTCTACTAACTTATGAAATGCCTCATGACTATTGAATGATGTTCTTATGCTTTACTTTGTACATAGTTGCTTATTTCATTTGATATCTGGTTTCCAGCTGTGTTGCAGCATTCCTTTTATAAAATAAAATGCATTTGCTAATGTGAACACTTTCTGTCAACAGCTCTATTAAATAATAATTTTGTAATCCACATTCTTTGAAAAAGGAGCTCTTGAAATGGAAAGAACAATGAGAAGGGACTAATAACAGTAACTGCATATATCATTTTCTTTTCATGTACTTGGTAATTTCTTTTGTAGAAATAGTTGTGGTGCACCACTTTAATTACATAGACATTAAGATGCGATTATACATTACCTTTATCTGCATTGTTGTCTTTAGTGTATTATTTTTTCTGCTTGAGCCTTGTCATGTTGAGGTATAAGTTATAGCATTTGCTGCTGCTGTTTGCCAGGCATAGTGTTACTGAATTTGACTTTATATTACTCTGTTAAGCCAGTTTTACTACTGATTTATTTTTATTGTTTGCTGCACATTGCCTTATATTAGATGTAATATTGCAATTGCTCTGCTCATTTATGCTGATTGCTTTGGCATTTGTATTTTTGTCATTGCTGTTAGTGTTAATTGTTTTGTGCTGCTGGATTGCCTCGTTCTTTAGTTTAGCATCTGAGCTCAGTAGATTTAAGTTAGCTTAAGAGGGGGTAGACTATATAAGAAACTAACTATGATGGATGGGAAGAAATGTATTGAGAAGCTATAAGAAAATGGTTTGGCCAAAAAAGTAGTGTACAGTGGAGAAAAACTATTTTTGAAAGAGGATGTGAACAGAATACAGAAAGCATGCTTGGATAGGATTTTTTTGGTGGAACCAAATGTTGAAATAAGACGAAAGATCTATGGAATGAAGTTTTGGGTTGGACTGCAGTACCAAATGTTACACTGAAAACAAACCCTGTACTTTCCTCCTGTGTTATTCTGGTATGTGTTTGTGCTCTCTTGTGTATTTGTGTTTCTCCTGTCTTTATGTGTTTATCTGATAAGACTTATGTTATAGAATGTTTCTAATACTCATCTATATGAACTATGATGAGGAATATTGTTATCCTCAAATATAATTTGCATTAACAATATGTTATTTACTTTGTAAAGATGTTAGACATTATTAATTCTGTTCTGTTTTAATGCTCATATGTGAAGGTGATGTTTCAAAGTTATTCTGATCTTTATGTATGTACTTATGTTATAATTCTTGTAACACTGATGTATATGTTTATTTCTATTCTTTTGTAAAGCCTGTGTTACTACAAATGTTATCTGTATTGTTATGTTCTTTAATGATGTATTTTGTACCTTTGTAATTGTATTCTTATGTTATAAAATTGTAATTGACACCAGTTCATCATATTATTAACTTGTAAGCATTCATTTCAGTGCACACGTTTCTGTTGGTCATAATATATGGACAATATGTGAGAAGTAGGGACTGTTAGTGTTTGCACGTGTGTTAATAATTCAGCAAGGGACTGGATAACAGCATTGCTGGTTCTAGGGACAATTCCAAAAAAACTTTGTGAGAGCACAAGTGGTGGTTATGGACTTGCTATATTATCCGCAAGACTCTTCAATGGTGACTGTGCACCTGCACAGTCGCAACAGATCGCAACAGATGGCTGCTGGCCATCTCTACAAGGACGACAGTGGGTCTGCATCTTTGATGACCCACCAATACCATTATTTCTACAAGGACTATAGTGAGTCTGCATCTTTGATGTCCCACAAATACCATTATTTCTACAAGGACTGCAGTGGGTCTGCAACTCTGGGGACCCACCAATACCATACTCTCTACCAGGACTACTGTGGGTCTACTCTGTGATGACCTACGTACCAATATTCTTCAAAACTTGGACTGACTCTGCGGTGGGTTTGCTCTGTTGTGGCCCATTACCTGTCTGCATGTCAAGAGTCAGCACTGTCTTTCCATTGGAAGGACAATACTACTTCTTCAAGACTGCGTGGAAATCCACTACTTCCGTGTGCGTTTTTTTTAACTGCTCAGACATGGAGAAAAACACTGCAATTTTACTGTGAAGAACGATCAGGACTGTCTTTATGCACTGTGAGAAAATTTTAGCTTTTGAGCAACATTGTATCAATAAGTGTGTGCATATGATTTCTTGGTTATTGTAATTGTGAAAAAAATTTTAACAAATATGTATTGGCCAGTGACCAAAACAATTTGTAAAATTTTTTGTGGGGAGCATGGGGCTATGTAAGTAGGCTGTTTAAGTTTTTTTATTGGTAACGCCACCTCTGCATGAAAATCACTGGCTGTGCTGTGTTCAGTCTGTGGCTGCTTTGCATTGTTGTAATACTCGCCATTGTAGTGTTAGGCAGCTGGATGCAAACAGTGCGTAGCGTCGCGCAGTTGGAAGTGAGCCGCCAGTAGTGGTGGATGTGGGGAGAGAGATGGTGGAGTTTTGAAATTTGTAAGACTGGATGTCATGAACTGCTATGTACATTATGATTTTTTAACACTCTTAAGGTAAATACATTGTTTGTTCTCTATTAAAATCTTTCATTTGCTCACTATGCCTATCAGTAGTTAGTGCCTTCCGTAGTTTGAATCTTTTATTTAGCTGGCAGTAGTGGCGCTCGCTGTATTGCAGTAGTTCGAATGACGAAAATTTTTGTGAGGTACGTAGTTTGTGAAAGGTATAGGTTAATGTTAGTCAGGGCCATTCTTTCGCAGGGATTATTGAAAGTCAGATTGCGTTGCGCTAAAAATATTGTGTGTCACTTTAAGCATAGTCTATGTATAATTTTTCAAAAGGGGACGTTTCACTTCTAATGACATTTCTCTGTATTTTTCGAAGTTTTTTAGGTATTATTTGTGTGTGCGTATTTTGCCTGTATGTGTATGCATATACACGTTCTTATGTGTGTTTGTGTTGCCATGGTGTATTTAATATCAGTGTAAGAACTAGTTTTCCAAGATTACAGCTTGCTTTAATTTCTGAAGAAATGGGTTGTTTAGTAAATAAAATTGTTCAATTAAGATGGAGCGGGTGTTTAATGGTTGTGGGTGAAAATCTGTAACTGCAGGTGTTTCATGGTTGTGGGTGAAAGTCTGTAACTGCTCCAGAAGGCCCATCTTTATCCCCTCACATACAAGATGTATGATGTTAAAACTGTTTTTCATTTTTGGAATGGAATGGGTCTGTCGCACTAGGTGGGTACCAAAACAGGGTTTATTTAGATCTTCTAAACGGAGCGTGTCATTGTGATCGATGTATTAGATTTCAAAGTTTCGTCCTGTTTGTCAAGTTTAATAACAGGAGCAGCTGTCACAAATTAGTAATTGTACACCAGATTTGTGATAAAGCTGGTTACTTGTAGTAGTGTTATGATCTTTTCTTGTATTTTGTTTTTTGTGTGATAACTTATTTTGATCTCTTGTGGTTTCCATATTCTTCAGGTAGATAACAGATGATACAGTGAAAAGGCAGAGGCACATATTTAGTTTCTTCTACTGCAGAGGGTTGGTGTGTTAATGTCGATAGATTCAATTTAATTGTTGAGTCTTAATTTTCAATCATAAGTTCTCCATATAGTTTGATTAAAATTATTATTTCTGAAATGTTTTGTATTTTAAACGTTATAATGAGTTCAAACTAAATGTTTTGTGGTTCAGCGTTGATCTATAGAACACAAAATGTTGTTTGTAAGTGTGATATTATGTGTTATTTGAAGTAGCATCTCATATGTTCTGTTTCCCATTAATTTGAAATTTATGTTTGTTCTCGTGGTATGTAATGACTAAATCAAGAATATTAATTGCAAATAGTGTTTCGTGTACAGCTGAAACTCTAATTTGAAATATATACTGCTACATTTCTGAGGTAAGCTCTCTATTTTATAGACTTTCCCAATGCATAGCGTCCAAGTGTTATCAACATGGGGCTTACAATAAGTAATTACTCTATTTAATCATTTTATGAACTTTAACAAATTTGGTTTTTACATGATTAACATGTTTAAAAGAGAATTAGATAGTTTAAATATTGATATAGTGTCAACTAGTAATACGCAATAGCAGGTAGAATGGGGCTTCTGTTCAAATGAGTACAGAGTCTCGTTGAAAAAAATCAGATAGGTATAATGCTTCACTAGGTCTAGTAATAAATAAGAAAATGGAATGCGAATTAGCTAGTAACATTCCGTGAGCAATATAATGAATGATATTTTGTAGCCAAGTTAGACATGAAGCCAATGCTGCCCACCATAATTAAAGTTTATATGCCAGCCAGCTCCACAGATGACGAAGAGATTGAAAGAATGTATGATGATATAAATGTAATTATACAGATACTCGTAGTTATTGGAGAAAAACATTTAAATGAGATGGGTTACAGGATCTCGAAAGTTGGAAAGCGAAGGTAAGGAATAATAATAGGAGAAGATGGACTGGGGGTGTTGAATAAAAGAGGATACATCTGGTACAATTTTGCATGGAGAAGATTTTAATCATAGCTAACATGTGGTTCAAAAATCATTAAAGAAATTTTTTACGTGAATGAGGCCTGGAGGTACAGGTTTGTTTCACATATATTGCATAATGGAAAGACAGACATTGAAACTAGAATTAAAAACGCAAAACATACCGAGCAACAAATGTGGACTCTGGCCACACTTTATTTGTTATCAACCGCATATTAAAGGAAAATAAAATGGAGGGAGGTAGGAGATTAAAGAAATGAGACCTTGATCTGGTGAAGGAGCCAGAGACTGCTAAGAATTTCAGACAGAGCACTGGTCAAAGATTGATTAAAACAGGTCTTAAGGACACAGTGAAGCCGAATGGTTATCATTCAGAGATGAAATAGTGAGCGAGACAGGGGATAAGATAGGCAAAAAGACATAGCCCAGTAGAAATCCTTGGACAAGCATGGGATAATCGCTGTAACGAACGAAACTCGGAAATATAAAAATGCAGTAAATGACGCGGTAAAGAAGAATACAGACGTCTGAAAACAGAGATTGATAGAGTGTGCCAAGTAGCGAAGCAGAGGCCGAGGGGCCACATAGAATTCTTCACCTCGTACGATAAAACACAGGGAGTGAAAATTTGTCTAAATCTTGTAGAGGCTGCAGTTGTAGGAGTCGAAGAATATGAGAGGGAAGAGAGTGACACAGTGCTAAGGCTTATCCACGATATCTGTATATTGAGCTAGCAGTAAAGGAAATAAGAGGAAATTTGGGGAGGGAGTTAAGATTCAGAGATAAGAAATAAAGCTATGACGATGATGTAGTAATTCTCTCAAAATTAGCAGTGAACTTGGAGAAGCATCTAAATGGAATTAAGTCTTGGAAACTGGTTATACGATGATCCTCAACGAAGGTGAAAAAAAGGCAATGGAATGTAATAAAATTAAAGCAGGTGTTTATGAAGAATCAGATTAGGAAATCTAAAGGAAAACGAGGTAATTGTCATGAATTATGGCGATTAGAAACTGTATCAAATTAACCTACCATAATTTTCACATGTAATATGCCATATGAAAGCTGAATATGACCGCTGTTACAACACGCAACTTAAGCGTTCGAACAGGACGATACGTAATTGTAAACAATGTTATTAGTTACATGCAAACCGTGACATAACGCGTTTCTTGTAGTGGCCATTTTTGCAGCAGCTGTATATAAATTGCAGTTGTTTCACAGAAAATGCCTTTTTTACATGCTGCACATCGAAATTTTTATTTTTATTAATGCACCCAGACGCGTTTCGCCTTTTTTACAAGGCATCTTCCGTGGGTGTCCTGAAATATTACATGATTTGTCCGTTTTACACATAGGTTATGGTATAGATTTAAAAACAGTTCCTCAACTTTTTATGAAATGGAGAGGTACTTACAGGTAACTTCTAATTCACTGCATCTAAGCAAACTGCTTTTTCTCATCTGGCAACCAGGTGGACATCTTATAGTTCACTTTCAGTTCCCTGCCTACATTACACTTCACTGTGACTGCCATCTTGTTAATACAGAGATCCTTTTGTTTTCCTAAGTGTTACTAACATTCTTCGTTTTCTGCGTTCAACTGTTTTGTGAATATATATATATGTGTGTGTGTGTGTGTGTGTGTGTGTGTGTGTGTGTGTGTGTGTGTGTGTTAAAGAACGAGAGAAATTTCTTATTTTTTTAATAAAATAAAATTATGTATTTAATTTTTTTGCTATTTTTATTCATTTATTTATTCGTAAAAAAATAAAAATAATTGTTATTACCATATTTTTCTGTATATACTTACTAGAGGAATCTGATGTGTAATCATTTGTTGGGATTTCTGTCTACTACATGATGAACCAGTGTAAACAGTGAGTTGAAAGTCATATTTAATTGGTCATTTAGTAGTGTTTCTTTTCAGCCTTTGTGTTGTATATATGATAATTTTCCTGTAATGTTAGGAGATGTCTTTCATTATTTATTCTAATTATTTTCATATCATTTTCTCTTGTAGTAGGTTCTTGGGTATTTTCTCTCAAATGTTCTGCAAAATCTGAGTGGCATGCTCCATATTTCCACACTCTGATATGTTCTTTGTACTGGGTGTCAAATGTTCTGCTGGTTTGTCCTATATACCTTCCATCGTATGTGTTGCACTGTAGTTGGGAAATTCCTGCTTTTTGGTAGATATCTGGGTTTTTTGTTATTTTTGAAATGTGCCTTTGGATTGAATTGTCTGTTTTGAATGTTATGTTTATCCCTTCTCTTTTGAAAATATTTGTTATTATTTGCGTGAGTTTGTGCTTGTATGACATTGTGTACCATCTTGAATCTTGTTTCTTGTTTTGTTATTGTTCTGTCACTGTTTGTGCCTGTTTGTGTAGTGTTTTGTTGTACTATTGTTTGTGGGTGTTTGTGTACTGTGTACACTGACTGTATTTGTTTTTTAATTTTTTTTTGTTTAATATGGTGAATTGTTCCCTATTGTACCCATTGTTTGTTGCTGTTTGTGTGGTGATATTTACTTCTTTCTGGTAATTTTCTGTGCTGAGTGGTACTGTGTTGAGTCTACAAAGCATGTATCTAAGTGCTGACTCTGTGAGTGTGGGTGATTAGAGGTCTGATTGTGTCAGTTGTTGTAGGTTCACAGTAAATTTAAAAGCTATACTGATTGCTTTCTTGTTTAATGGTAATATATAGAAAGTTTATTTGGCTGTTCTGTTCTTTTTCCACTGTGAATCTCATCTTTCTGTGTATTGTGTTTATGTCTGAATGCAACTGGTCAATTTATACCTGAGGTTCATCTACTAAGCAAAGGATGTCATCCATGTATCTGGTACAATTAAGTATGTTGTAATACATTTTGAAAAAATTTTTGAAAATTAAATTTTCTATATGGTTTATGAAAATGTTTGTTAGGGCACCTGATACTGGGGATTCCATTGGTAACCCATCTTCCTGTAAATAGTATTCATTATTGAAATGAAAGTAGTTCTGTTCAGTTACCAGTTCCAGCAACTTGTGTATTTCTTTGATGTGTTCATCTGGTAGCTGGCTATGGTCCGTCAGGTTTTGTTGTATGATATTTATTTTTTCTGCTATTGGAATGTTAGAGTACATGTTTTCTATATCAAAAGAGAGTTGAGTAGTTGTGTCTGGAATTTTTTCATCTTTTATAAGTTGTATTAACTGTGAACTGCTCTTTATAGTTCTGTCATCTTCTATTTTACAAGTTTCTGTTGGTAATTTCAACATGTGTCCTGCAAGTTTGTAGGTTGGAGCTTTTTTGAAGTTTGCAGTGGGTCTTACTGGGATATTTGGTTTATGGATCTTTGGTTGGCATTGGAGGTTTGGTGCTGTATGATTGTTCTGTATTAGTTTACCTTTTTCTCTGTCATCCAGTGTGTAGTCTATATTTTTAACATATTTTTTACCTTGGCCTGAAATCTGTTTGTCTGGTCTGATTTCAGTTTTTTAATATTATTTGTGAAATGAGCTCTTGTGTTTTGTCAATGCATAGCTATTTGGGCATAAGAACTACTATGTTTAGTTTGTCTGCTTTAGTAATAATGTTGTTTTCATTTTGGAATATCTTTCTGATTGTTTGACATTCTGCGTTTTTTACTGTTTTTGTCAGTCTGCTTTTTTGTATCTGAAATAATTTTATGTATTTAGTGATATAACTAGTGACATAACTTCTAATTCGTCTGCAGGAACACTGACTGTAAGATCAACATGGCTATCCGAGTTCATGATCCCACATATTCCATTGCATGGTTCTGTTCTGTAGCTGTCTCTTGTATGTGTGTTGCTTTCAGTCCGATGACTGGTCTGATGCTGCTGTACATGCTACTCCACCCTGAGTAAACCTCTTCATCTGTGAATTACGTCCTTCTCAATCAGCTTACTTCGTTCATCTCTAGGTCTCCTTCTACGATCTTTACCCCCCACACTTCCATGCAATACTGAATTGCCGATCCCTAGATATCACAGAACGTGTCCTGTCAACCGACCCCTTTTTATAGGCAGGCTGTGCCACACTTTTAATCATTGCTACTTCATCAGTAATATGATCTACCTATCGAATCTTCAGTATTCTTCTATAGCACCACATTTCAAAAGCTTCTACTCTCTTCGTGTCTAAACTGTTTATCGCATATGTTTCACTTCTATACATTCAACATTCCGTGCAAATGCTTCCAGAAAATACTTCCTACCGCTTACATCTGTATTGGAAGTTGAATTTCTTTTCTTAGTAACGCATTTCTTGCCATTGCCGGTCTGTATTTTATATCGTCTGTACGTCGTCCATTCCGTGTTATTTTACTTCCAAAACAGCAAAATTCACCTATTACTTTTAAGTGTCTCGCTTTCTAATCAAATTGCCTCAGCATCATCTAATTCGACTACATTCCGTCATGATTCTTTTGCGTTTGTTGGTGTTCATCTCATACCCATCTTTCAACACACTATCCATTCCGTTGAGCTGATCTTCCAAGTTTTTTGGTGCTTGTGACAGAATTACAATGTCATCTGCCAAAATAAAATTTTAGTTTATTCTTCCTCAACTTTAATTCCTTATCCAAATTTTTCTTTGGTGTCCTTTGTTGCTTGCTCAATGTACAGACTGAATAGCTTTGAGGATTGGCTACAACCCTGTCTCACCTCCTTTTAAATCATTGCTTTCTTTTCATACCTCTCGACTATTATAACTGCAGAACTTTATAGCTAACCGTAACTCGATGTTTGCAATGCTTTTGACCTACAAACTTTGATTAGGAAGACGTTGCAGCGGCAGATTTGCCGAGATATTTATGTACTGACTCGTTGTGACTGAGGTCATGTACCACTGTTTCTTTATGAGGTTGCGACTGACCATGGATATTTAGCCTGTGTAGTAGGTATTTGTGAAATTCAGAGTTAAAATTTGAATGATGGTCACTTCATCAGTTTCTGACTTGGGTAGGAGTAATGATGAATTCCATACCGAGATATGCAGAGCCGAGCTCCTGTTCTTTGTCGGTGAGAGTTCTACTTAGTGATTGGTGAGTATTTGAGGTGGCAAGGAGCCTCAGGGCTTTTGGCAGTGTTCGTGGGCATTAGATTATTTTGGTGGCCGTGGGATGAATTCAGGGAAATAGTCCGGGACTAGGAATAGTTTCGTGAAGGTGAGCCATGGACTTTGAATGTAGTTGGGGAGTTCATTGTTTCGTATGGCTTTCAGTGATAGCTCTTATTGAATTTATGCCGTTATTTATTTGTTTTAGGCAACTGTGAGCTTCAATGTTTGTTGCAATTTTATTGTTTAAAACTGTGTAACGATTTCTAAGGTGCAGCTCACAATAGTTTTATGAATAATGAACTTTAGATTTCGCTGTGAATATTGTCAAGCTGAAACCACAATCAAATCCAAATCCAAAGGCCGGATGTCATAACAGAAGTACAGCACGTGGAACTGAGAGCACATTTGTTACTGACGACAACGTACAACCAGGACGGAACTGACTTCGTGGATGGAGAGTGCACTTATTTATACACACATCGAATATTTCAGAATATACTATCATTATAAACATAAGACATTCAAGGACCTTCCAGAAATATAAAATACTAAATAAAATTTAACTGCAGGAAATCGTGTTTCAACCGATGGCCTGTAGCATGCCACTTATCGAAATTAGCCATTATGCACGCCTGCATGCATGCGACACACGTTGCAGGATTGCTCTCTCTCTCTTGCGGAAGAGTGAACTAGTGTTTCAGAATTTCTTATTGGAGCAGACTGTTGAAGCATCCTTGATCAAGATCTTGCCAATCATCCTCCGTACAGCGGCGCTGGTGGATCCTCGCGTTTGGTCGTATTGTTACATACTCTCCACTGTGATGAGCACAGAATGCGTCTCCTATTGTCCTAGGTTCACAATCGACCAGTGGATCATGAGTTTCTTTGCACCTCTCATCGTCGATATGCACTTCTGGACTGCAGCAGGACTATATTTTTGAACTTCCCTCTTCTTGTTGACAGGCCACAGTCTTCGACTTCATATGTGTCGTCCAACAAGCGCTGATGTATAAGATAAGGTCCGTCGTCATTGTACACTGATTTTCGTACCCTAGTTTTCATTTTTCTCCAGAAATTTCCATTACTGAATCGCAGTTCAGGTATGGAGATAGACGCCAATGGTGGTTTAGCAGACCAAACTTATAATAGATGCAACAGAGGGTGGAGGGCGTGACGGGGCCTGGGGAAGTTTCCATCTCTTACCTATATCTCCCTCCGCTGTTTATGCTAAATGTGTAAGACAGCAGCTAAAGAAGTTGCGCGCCGATGCTTACGATCTTCTGATGCGGCGCACCAATTACTTGGATCAGTTGCGGCGCACCAATTACTTCATTCTATGTTTAGACTGTTCAGATTCCTCTCGAATGGGTCCGATATTTATGTTCAAAATGTAAGACAGCAGCTAAAGCAGTTGCGCGCCGATGTTTATGATTTTCTGATGCGGTGTACCAATTACTTGGATCAGTTCCGGCGCACCAATTACTTGATTCTATGTTTAGACTGTTCAGACTCTTCTTGAATGGGTCCTTGCAGCGCCACAGATGATCACCACTGGACCTCCTATCTCCGCTCATTTCATTAGATAAAATTTGTCGAGGTAGTCTGTTGTTTCCATTCGCTGGACATACAGAGTCCATCTGAGTTGGTGACCAACAGCGTTGGCTTGTATACTATACATCTTTTGCAAAGTGTTTGATACGAAGTTATCCCGTTTCATGTTCATGACGAATCAAAGCTTTTGTTGGTTGACTCGGTGATATAGTGTCTAAGTTCCGCAACGGCAGAGCAGGGTAGAACCAATAAGTGCTCAATACACCATCAGTCTGTTGCATAGTGTTAGCTCTTTATTCAGGAATACCTCATGTACGAGGTATCCAAAAACAACAAGTGCGGCATGCCTCCAGAGGTGCTGGAAATAGAGATATTGAGACCCGGAAACGAAGTTCCCGGAGCTGGCTGTTCTAGTACCCTCGTTTTTTAAATGTCGATGGTCAGGCCAGACCGTTAATATGTAGTACTGAAACAGTTTACAGGCAGCTACAGCCTTGCGGTTGTGTGAGCTGGAGGAGCATTGTCGTTAGCCTACTGTAGTTCAGTTCCCTTGGTGAAACTTGTGAACCTTTTAGAGTTCAGTCTGGACTGAGTAAATAGCCTTTCGTGAAATCTGTATTTGAGTTCTATTCCTGCATTTTTTACAGACAATGTCTCATAACGTATGGTTGCTAGGTACAGAGCAAACAGCGTTTGCGCGAGTACACATCCTTGTTTGAGTCCATTAGTAATAGGAAATCTGACAGATGTTTCATTCGGGATACCACTTGCCCAGGCATGTCGGCATGGAAAGCCTGAATCAGTTGAACAAAGTGTTTAGGGCACCGAAAACACTTTAAGACCTTATATGACCACTGTATAAAAGGCTTTTTCTACGTCATAAAACGCAAATGCTGAAGCCTTTTGTTGTTCCGTACATTTCCCCTGTAGGTGTCGCGTGCAGAAGATCATATCAACAGTTTCCCCAGATGGGCGAAATCCGTACAGAGATTCAGGAAGTACACTCTCAGAATGAATTTGGAGGCGATTTAACAGAATTCTAGTAAAACTTTTACCATCTATGGGGAACAGATTACACCACCGTAGTTAGCACCTATGCTTCAGTCGCCTTTTTAAGGGTGATGAAGACTATGGAGTTCTTCATATCAGCTGGTACCTTACAGGTTTCCCACAATAGAAGAAACAAAAAGAGACTTGATTTTGGAGGCAAGCCACTACTCTGAATGATCTCGAGGGAGATTCTGTTCAGCCTTCCTGCATTCTTGCAGTGTCGATGGGACTGCCAACCCATGTTGTGTTGGGTGTTGTGCGACATGTTCGACAAAGACTTCGGCAGCAGCAGAACTACGGTTTATAAGTGACCGGAAATGCACTTCCCAGCGGTTCATGATGCCCTGAGTGTCAGTTTGGATGGTTGTGCTGCCAGCAACTTTAAGGGTTGCTGACGAGCAACGAACAGCACCATTTATTTCTTTTATTCCAGCATAAGAACTCTGCAAGTCCATGACCTCTGACACACTATAGAGTTCCTTGGGTTTTTGCTGCCACCAGTTGTTCCTGATTATTCTTCTACTTGAGCTCTTGAAAGTGTGCTTCATTTCAGTTGGATGATGGATCTTTAGCAAGTGATAGGTTATGAGGTTCTTAATCACTTCACTGTTGTCATCTAAAAAGTCATTTTTCTGCTTGTATTAAAACCAATAACTCATCTGCAGCCTTCTTGACGGTGTTTTTTTTTTTTTTTTTTTTTTTTTTTTTTGGACCATTCCTGTTCAACATCTTATTTCTTAACTGGGACGTTGCTAAGTCGGTCAAAAAGTATGTCTTGCAGGAGAGAGCGAGCAGTTTCGGTCTTTAGGTCTTTGGAAGGATTTCTGAAATAGGATCGGGGTTTACAGTGTACGATGATGTTTAAATAGCTAGCAAAAAAAAAATTGTTCAAATGGCTCTGAGCACTATGGGACTTAACTTCTGAGGTCATGAGTCCCCTAGAACTTAGAACTACTTAAACCTAACTAACCTAAGGACATCCACACATCCATTCCTGAGGCAGGATTCGAACCTGAGACCGCAGCGGTCGCTCTTCCTGACTGCAGCGCCTAGAACCGCTCGGCCACCCCGGCCGGTGCTAGTCAGCATCCTGTGATCAGTCCAGTAATCATCGACGTTTTGAGCTATTATTGTGATATGGGCTTCTTTCTTGTCACACTGACGAGTGGTGCCATAGTCAGTGAGATGCCAGTGTTTGGAGCGTGAATGCATCCATATGATCTTGTATCCATTAGGTAAGTGGCAATGCGTGTTAGAGACGAAAAGCTATTGCTCATCACAGAGACCCAGAAGTAGCAGACCATTTGCATTACAGTTTCCGCAATGTTGATTACACAGGATCTTTCCGCAGACACGATTCTCTCTTCCAACTCTTCAGCTGAAGTCGCCCAGTAACGAGGAATTATCCTCAATTGATATCTTGAAAAGAATATTGCCCAGTTGCTGGTAGAAATGATTCTTTGTGTTGAGTCTTGTACTATAGGAATCAAGGGAGAGGATGTTGTTTGGTGGCCAGTATCCTCTTTGTACAAAACAACGGCACATGTGTATTAACAGGGTTATTAATTTACATAAACAGGAAGCTATTTAACTTTATAAGCGTCCATGTGTTTTAGTACAAGCTCTTCAGTATTAATCCACGTTAGCTATGCAATGAATGACAGACGCCAAACTGAAGAGTGAATGGTGTGTCAGTGACTGAGTTTGTGACTGTGCGACTGCACTAGTAACTGACTGAGCTAATGACTGAGGGAGTGAGTTAGTGACTGAGACCCTCAGGCCAGCGGCGGCGATCTAAATACTTGCGGTCGAGAGGACGTTGGCGGCTTGTTGCTTGCTAGTCTGTCTTTGGGCTCTCTCCTGATAGGCGCGCCTGGTCCTGTGCCTACTCTCGATCTTCTTGATACATCTCTGCCGACCAGTGTGCTGGCGACAGCTTACGCCAGCACACTTTGTATCGACCTCATCATCTAAAGTTAGAGTATAGGCAGAGACGAGGATGACAAAGCCATCTTCAGCGAGTAGAATTAGAAAGGTCGTTAATCTTCCTTTGACAGGAAAATGGATTAACCGGTGTTGTTTCACTACTTTTGTGTTTACCGCTAGTTCTACATCATGGGTGAGTGATTCTACTCCACCCTTTCTTTTGAAAGCCCAAGGCACCCTGTGCTAACCTCACTAATGTGTCACTCACTTGAAAGTCTCGTTTCACTTGAGACAGCAACATGTGTAACTAATCTAGCTAGCTCGTGGGTGATGAGAACTGTTCTTCTTCCTGCTCTATTACCATTTAACTTCAGAAGAGTCCTGTCACTCCATATTATAATTTTCAATAGTTATATTGTTCTACCTTAGTTTTCATCCATAAATTTAGAATGACTGAGCCATGGCGGCTCATTTCACCTTCCTACTATCGATAGCTGCTAGCTGATGTTTCACCAGATGTTGCGTATTTGTTCCTTGTGCAGTTAACGCTGCTATGCATAGGCTTCAAAAGCGGCCTTAGAGTGGCGTCGAGGGAGGTCTTGGAACAGCACAGTGCAGGCAGTTTACGTGTAGTTTTCGCGCAGTGTAGAGCTGGGGTCAGCGGCAGTGCATCGATCAATGGAGACGCGGTGCGGATCGGCTCGACGTCTTTTCTGGGTCGTCCTTCTTTCTTCTTCGCCAGGAATGGGTAGAAGGCAAAATGTCTGGTAGGCTCATGATCTGCTTATCTGGTTGCTCCGATTTCCCTCTTCGCAAGCCACTGAGCAGATGTTCGTCCATTGAGTCGTCAAACACGCCTATGTTTCCAGAATGAGATTTTCACTCTGCAGCGGAGTGTGCTCTGATATGAAACTTCCCGGCAGATTAAAACTGTGTGCCCGACCGAGACTCGAACTCGGGACCTTTGCCTTTCGCGGACAAGTGCTCTACCTGCTCTCAGGTGGTGGAGCACTTGCCCGCGAAAGGCAAAGGTCCTGAGTTCGAGTCTCGGTCGGGCACACAGTATTAATCTGCCAGGAAGTTTCATATCAGCGCAAACTCCGCTGCAGAGTGAAAAACTCATTCTGGAAACATCCCTGCTGTGGCTAAGCCATGTCTCCGCAGTATCCTTTCTTTCGGGAGTGCTAGTTCTGCAAGGTTCGCAGGAGAGCTTCCGTAAAGTTTGGAAGGTAGGAGACGAGATACTGGCAGAAGTAAAGCAGTGAGTACTGGGCGTGAGTCGTGCTTCGGTAGCTCAGTTGGTAGAGCACTTGCCCGCGAAAGGCGAAGGTCCAGAGTTCGAGTCTCGGTCGGGCACACAGTTTTAATCTGCCAGGAAGTGTCACGCCCATGTTATTTGTCTCTGAGTGATTCCTCCACAAATTCATTGACCTGTTTGATCTGTGTATTTTTGATGTTACTTGTGTTAATTTGCTGGCTGGGGTCCTCTCTAAATACTTTGTCATGTTTAATGTTGTTATGGCGATCTGTGTTACTACATAACACGTCCAGCATCCACGTGTAATTATGTCAGGGCCATAGGATCACCTAAATTATTAAAATTTCGTCTTTAGTTTCACATTGTTTAATGTGAGTAAAAAAACTATTTCCGCAGTTTAATATTTGTTTCCACTATGTTTTAGAAGCTGATGTAGCCTCGGGTATTATTGCTATCCATTCCTTTAAGTTTTCTGTGTTACGACCTCCAGCTAATGGTAACACTGATACGTGATTCCTTAATCGTACTACACTTACACCCCATATCTTAAATACCATAAAACAGGAAGCGGGATGGAATCATGGTTGGCAGTCACAATTTATAATTAAGACGGTTTATTGACATTAATCCTTTTACAAAAATTGACAATTGCGAATTTTGGCCGAGCTACTAGATAAAGCTTTGCAAATACAGTTAGAAACACAACGTACTCAGTACTCCAAGAAACAATTCCAAATTAAGAAAACAGGGTTACTAACAACTTGAGAACTCCAAACTTCCTTATAGGACTTCCCAGGAACTCGGCAGATGCTATGCAGTTTAAAGTTTAGCCAGTTGCCAGTCCCTAATATTTAAGGAAACCAGTTCATATACAAAGAGGTTACGTTTATTATCTACCAGCTTAACCCGCCTTGACGGAAAGGAAGACAAATACTAAACTTTGGAGGGCGATATGTGAACAACTCCAGTAGTGGCCAGGTTCTTAAACACTGCCGGGCCTAGACCTCGGATGACATTTCACTCCCCGCGAAGGCGCTGGCACAGTCAAAATATAATGCCCGCGTCGCAAAGACATTCCAATAACTCTGTACAAACACTCGGCAGAACCTTTAACTCACACACGGACCATAAAATCGGCCACATAAAATCATTTGACTTCAAAAGACACAAAACACCAGTAAAACTGAGAAAATTATTAAATTATTATTTATCAAGGCCAACTGAACTCTTCCGCACCGTCTTAAGGTTCGACTATGAAAGTCTCACAATAACAATACAGTTTAAAATCTCTGAGAGCGACGGTGGACAAACAATTACGACTTACCGCATATCAGGTTCACAGTACGAGGGAGCAGGTACCACAGCTTCACCGCTTCCCATGAAATTTTGTTCCCAGCGAAGTCACAAAACTCGTAACTCCAAGCTTTCGAAATATGGTGTTACAGAGGAATGCTAAAGATTAGATGGGTTGATCACATAAATAATGAGGAGGTGTTGAATAGAATTGGAGAGAAGAGAAATTTATGGCACAACTTGACAATAAGAGGAGATCAGTTGCTAGGACATGTTCTGAGGCCAGAGCAAGGTAATATCCCATCTACCAGGTGGCCGGGCGTATTACATGGTTGCAGTAGGTACTGGGACATGAAGAAGCTTGCACAGGATAGAGTAGCATTGGGAGCTGCATCAAACCAGTCTCTGGACTGAAGACCACGACAGCATGAAAGTCTCACCATAATAATAAAGTTTAAAATTTCTGATTGCGTCGGTGAACAAACAATTACGACGACTTACTCCATACCAGGTACACAATACAGGGGAGCGGGTTCCACAGCTTCACTGCCTCCCTTCAAATTTTGTTCCCAGCGAAGTCACAGAACTTGTATCTCCAAACTGCCCACATCGACAAAATGCCCAACCAATGTCACACGACAACGTGTAACGGACATCACGAGTGTTAGGCAGCCCTCGACACTCATCTCCCCGCGAATGTCACGAGAGCTGCAGGGTTCCCCGTCGAAGGCTAACAACCAGATCGCTTTGCCTGCGAAGCCGCAAGATAAGACACGCGAAAAACAAAGATAGCTTACGTCAAACACAATCGATCTCAACAATACATGAACAAAATGAGACTGGAGTCATCTCGCCACGGCCCAACCTCGCCCTCCTAAGCGAGAGGACACCGCCCAGGGGTGGGACAGACCCTCCCTACTCATCACAGCTTAACCTGGCTGAGATGTACCCTAAACAGCTTGCCCGACGCGATCTCCCTTACGTCCAAGTTAACTGGGCTCACGGTTTTACAGATGCGACAAGTTTCTTGGCTAGACGGAGCCGCCATGTTATGGATAAAAACCAGGTCCCCAATCTTTGCCGAAAATGGTCTACGACGCTTGTTAAATCGAAGCTGCCGTCGCCGGTGGGCTTCCCGGATATTCCGCCTGGCCCTTTTCCAATTCTCACGTAGGCTCTGAGGGGTGATGGACGTCGGTAAGAGGTCGTTTATACTCCACAAGTTTGACAACGGAGAATTAATGGTATAGGCAAACATTAACGCCGCGGGTGTCATCTTGGTTGCCTCATGTTTGGCCGTATTAAACGCCTGATTGAGACAGGGCAAGGTAATATCCCATCTACCAGGTGATGTGGCATATTAGATGGTTAGGGCTGTTTTTAAATTCCTATTAACTCGTTCGGCAAATGACGCCTTAGGATAATACGGTGTGGTGGTAATATGTCTAATATCCTGATTGAAGCAGAAGGCCTTAAAGACACGAGACAGAAAGGCGGGTGCATTGTCGCTTACCAATGACAGCCTTCGACAACTGTTGGGTGATGATTTCCGCAGTGACTCCCCGAGTAGGAAGCACCCATGTAAACCGGGAGAAAGCATCCACTACACCCAAGATGTAACGGTTGCCTGTCTTTGTCCGGGGAAACGGTCCAATATTGTCGATAAAAACTGTATCGAGGGGATATTGCACCCGCTGCGAGTGTAGCAGCCCACGAGACACCCCGGAATCAGGCTTCGTCCTTTTGCAGAGATCACACTGCCCAATGTCGCGATAAGGAGAGGGCCACACAAAATGTTCTCAGATCCCGGCAAAGGCCTTATACAGGCCCAAATGGCCGCCAAGAACAGAATCGTGTTCATACCGGAAGACCATCGGTACTAACTCAATTGGCAAACACACCCTCCGTTGTTGATCGCCACTACCATGCTTACACAGTACGCCTTGTCGGAGGCAGTAACCCGGCACCGAAACCCAAGCCATTACCCTTTATCGAATCGGACCACAACACGGGTCTTGTGCCTGCTTCTCCTTAAGTCCACCAAACAGGTCAGGAAGGTCGGACAAAATCGCCCCAACACTATTATCCTGTTCGCCTGGCCCCTATCCTTCCTGGGAATCGGGTGTAAACAAACGACAGAGCATCGGCCATTGCATTATCCGAGCCTTTAATACGTCTGACTTGAAATAGGAAGGCAGATATACGGACTGCCCAACGTGCAATTCGGCCAGTCTTCCTCGGCCTAGCCAAGACCCAACTTAATGCTTGGTTGTCCGTCTCTAATACTAATTATTAATGCTCCAAATAGAAACAAAACTTTTCCAAGGCAAAACAACGGCCAGAGCCTCTGATTCATATACAGAATAGTTGGATTCAGGAGCAGTCAGTCGTTGTGAGGCATAAGCTAGAGGTCGCCTCTCCCCTTTAAGTTTTTGAAGTTAAACCGCCGCTACCCAGTACGACAGGCGTCGGTCAGTATCTCAAACGTACTATTAAAGTCTGGCACAGCCAACAACAGAGGCTTAGTAATTGCAGTCTTAATCTGTGCAAAGGCTCGCTGCTGATTTTCTCCCCATAAGAAATCGCAATTCTTATTCCGAAGATCATTAACGGGAGCTGCAAGATGGTCGAAATTGGCAATGAATTTACGGAAGAAATTCGCAATGCCAATGAAGCGAGAGACATCTTTCTTATTCTGCACAGGGGGAAAATCCCGTAAGGCCTTGGTTCTACCCTGATCGATGCATACGCCTTTTGCAGATACGACATGGCCTAAGAAAATAATCTGTTGTTTACACAAGGTGATCTTAGATGGTTTGACAGTGGGGTCAGCCGAACGCAACCATCGGAAATCCTGCTCCAGGTGAACAAGGTGTTCATCAAAGGTGCGACTGCAGATAACTACGTCATCTAAATAGTTGTAGACACAGACGAACGTCAAATCCCCTAAGACCACATTCCACAAACGGGACAACACAGCCGCACCAGTGGCCACCCCAGAAGAAACCCGGTTGAACTCAAATAAATTCCAATCTGTCCAAAAGGCTGTCACAGGCTTGGATGACTTGGCAAGCGGGATCTGGTAATATGCCTGAGTGACATTTAAGATGGTGAACAAATTAGCACCAGCAAACCAGGTAAAGCAATTGTGCAAATCGGGCAATGGAACCGACTCCAACACCACTTTTATGTTAAGCCTCCGATAATCCACTACCGTCAGAAAATCGCTAACCGAGTATTTTGGCACTAGAAATGCAGGCGAAGCATAGGGCGAAGTTGATGGTCTTATCAGACCCTCTTGTAGCATCTTATTTAATTTAGTTCTTAATATCTTCATCTTCGGTGGAGACACCCTATAAGGGCCCTGACAGACGCTCACACTGTCAGTTAATTGGTATTTAAGAATCTCTGTCACCTCCAACTTATCCGATAAGACGTGTGGATAACGCCCCAAGAGCTGTTTGAGAGCCTGCACGTGATGCGCCGTAAGACAACCCGTGTCAACCTGCTCATTGCGCACATAGCTCACATTCCCTGCACAAGACTGCTGGCACGAATACAATGAGAGACGGTGGTGAGATGCAAACTTAAAATAAAAGACACTGCCGGCATAATCGAATACCCGAGCAACAAAGGGACCCTCAAATTATTAGCTATGAATAATCAATGAGGCCATGAGAATTTATCGGCATGCAACCACCCACGCACCTCTCCTACTAGAAGTAACTCTCGCCCATCGGCTACCCGACACCTCTGAACCGGAGACAGCCAGATGAAAACCTACACAAATATCTGTATTCTGTGTACCAGTCATAATCAACTAAGGATACGGAACTACCCGAATCCAACAATGCACACACTGGTTGCTGTCGTACCCTAGCACAGACAAAAGGGAGCACCGGAACATGCGTCGCCTGAATGGCTGTACAGATCACTGGCCAGGTAGTAAACTCACCCCCTTTCCCCATCCGCTGGCGTCAGCTATTTGAACGAGGGCTTCTAAGTACCGGACAATCCAGTACTAAATGATCGACAGCACGGCAACGGTAGCAACGCCGCACTACTGAATTAGAATGGAATTAATAGAGTTACTACACATTGGTGCCTAATATATTACCTTCCCTTGTGCGGCAGAACGCAGTTTATCCGCCCAAGAAATAGCGTGAAAGGAATCAACCAAGTGTTGAAACTGTTCCATGGAGGAAGGGCGCTGGACAATGTTCAACCTGGCGCCACCCTGTACCCGCATGCCTTCCAACATATGTTCAATACAATCAAGATGGGACACACGCATACACAACGCCACTACGGCCATGCGAACCCTCTCAATATACTGCACTAAGGTTTCGTTACATGCATGGGCCTTCTATTAACATTCCCGCTCTAATTCGACACTCATGCACCTTCTATTAATAATGCCCTGACGCAGCTGAACTAAGGTACCCCACTGTCCCAGCCGACCGCTGTGGTCTCGCGGTTCTAGGCGCTCAGTCCGGAACTGGGCGACTGCTACGGTCGCAGGTTCGAATCCTGCCTCGGGCATGGATGTGTGTCATGCCCTTAGGTTAGTTAGGTTTAAGTAGTCCTAAGTTCTAGGGGACTGATGACCACAGATGTTAAGCCCCATAGTGCTCAGAGCCATTTGAACCATTTGAACCACTGTCCCAATTCCTCGGCTATCATGCTACTTAGCACACCCTGATCCATCGGATATAATAATGCTAATACGACAGACTGTGGAACATGCAAGCATCAGCGTGAATCTGGAGGCGGACTAACAACCACATGAAGGATTTAATCTGGCTCAAATTTTCGATATACAAGACAGAAATACACTTCAAGACATTCATAATTGGATTAGGTAACTTGGAAAATAAACTTAAATATTCTTCGTTACACTTAACGCGTGTGATCTCACTCAGATTTTCGGGCTCAGAATCAGGACTTAAACCTCCCCCGCTTAAAGCAAGCGCCACGGCGCGTGACTGCAAACCTCCGGCAAAACGAGCCTTTGACGAAGGGTACCCATTGCATCAAGATCGATTTAAGCGATATCCGGCAAACAATAACAGTAATGGGCTAAATGCGCCTGCACGTGACAAGTTTGTTTATACGTCGGCTGAGTAGATGCCAGAAAGACCCATTTTAAAAAATTGACAATTACAAACTGAGGGCGAGCCACTAGATAAAGCATTGCAAATACAGAAACGCAAAGTACTCAGTATGCCGACAAACAATTCCAAATTAAGAAAACAAGATTACTAAAAACTTGAGACCTCCAAACTCACGTACAGGACTTCCCACATAATAGATATAATGAAAACAATCATAGGTAAAGGGTGACTTGATAACACTGGAACACTAGTGACAAGCTAAGGTGCTATTACATAACATGATAGAACCAGTTAAATATAAAACTACAACAGAAACACTGACCTTTAAAAAATGAATGTTCACGTGCTTCGACGTGTGAAAAAAAGTGCTACGAAAAGCTACACAAGAAACTCAGCAGATGCTATGCAGTTACGTTTCAGCCAGCTGCCAGTCCCTAATCTTTAAGAAAACAAGTTCACATACAAACAGGTTACAGTTTAACCCGCCTTGACTGAAAGGGACGTCTGAAAAACATTACTACATAAGGCTGCACAAGGATATCAGCAGATGCTATGCAGTTACGTTTCAGCCAGCTGCCAGTCCCTAATATTTAAGAAAACAAGTTCATATACAAACAGGTTACAGTTAAACCCGCCTTGACTGAAAGGAAGACAAATACTAAACTTTGGAGGGCGATATGTGAACAACTCCAGTAGTGGCCAGGTTCTTAAACATTGCCAGGCCTAGACCTCGGATGACGTTTCACTCCCCGCCAAGGAGCTGGCACAATCAAAAGTTTCTGCCCGAGTCACAAAGACATTCCAATTACTCTGAAACAAAAACTCGGCAGAATATTTGACTCACACACGGACTTTAAAAACGGCAACATAAAATCATTTAACTGCAAGAGACACAAAGCACAAGTAAAACTAAAATAATTTTCAAATAACGGCCACCATTTCAGTAGGCCAACTGAACTCTTCCGCACCGTCTCAAGGTTCAGAAATCAAATGGCTCTGAGCACTATGGGACTTAACATCTAAGGTCATCAGACTCCTAGAACTTAGAACTACTTAAACCCAACTAACCGAAGGACATCACTCACATCCACGCCCGAAGCGGGATTCGAACCTGCGACCGTAGCGGTCTCGCGGTTCCAGACTGAAGCGCCTAGAACCGCTCGGCCATACTGGCCGGCTGTCAAGGTTCAACTTTGGCCATCTATTGGTAATGAACTGTAGATTGAAACTGAAGAAACTGCAGAAATGTGGGAATTTAAGTAGATGGGACCTGGATAAACTGACAGAACCAAAGGTTGTAGAGAGTTTCAGGGAGAAGATTAGGGAACAATTGACAAGAATGGGGGAAAGAAATAGAGTAGAAGAAGAATGAGTAGTTTTGAGAGATGAAATAGTGAAGGCAGCAGAGGATCAACGATCTGCTGAGCAAGAAGTATGAGACAGGCGAAATACCCTCAGGCTTCAAGAATAATATAATAATACCAATCAGAAAGAAAGCAGGTGTTGACAGATGTCATAATTACCGAACTACCAGTTTAATAATTCACGGCTGCAAAATACTAACACATCTTTGGAGACGAATGGAACAACTAGTCCTCGGGGAAGATCAGTTTGGATTCCGTAGAAATGTTGGAACAAGTGAGGCAATACTGACCCTACGACTTATTTTAGTAGATAGATTAAAGAAAAGTGAACGTACGTGAAAGTCTCGCCATAATAAGAAAGTTTAAAATCTCTGAGTGCGTCGGTGAACAAACAATTACGACGACTTACTCCATATCAGGTACACAATACAAGGGTGCTGGTTCCACAGCTTCACCGCTTCCCTTCAAATTTTCTTCCCAGCGAAGTCACAGAACTTATATCTCCAGGCTGCCCATGTCGGCAAAATGCCCAATCAATATCACACGACAACGTGTAACGGGCATCACGCTTGTTCGGCAGCCCTTGACACTCGTCTCCCCGCGAATGTCACGAGAGCTGCAGGGTTACCCGTCGAAGGCTAACAACTATATCTCTTCGCCTGCGAAGCCGCAAGATAAGAAACGCGGAACGCAAAGGTAGCTTCCCTCAACCACAATCGATCTCAACGATACATGAAGAAAATAAGACTGGCGCCAAATCGCCAGGGCTCAAAGACGTTAGCGAGTTGTTTTTCGTATTGCTTCGTGGAAGAATTTACGGCTCCCTTTGAGTAGTTCTCTCTTACACCTCACATTTTGAGCAAGGATTATTTCCTCAGGCGCCTGATTTTATTGGGAATGTTCTGTACTTGCACTCATAGTTAAACAATTACTATCAGTTGTAGTATACAACAGAGAGACATCTAGGTTCAGTTTTTGTTGACAGCACCATCTAAATTACTGGGAGTACACTCCTCTTTCTGCGTGGCCTGGCTGTGTGGACGGCACTCGAGCATTTCCTAGAGCGGCTTGCTATTTGTTCGCAGTCGTTTGTCCTGACTGTCTGTGCTCAAGTTGTGTACCTTATGTAAATTGACTTGCAGTGGAAACGATGTTTTCCTGTTCGTCGAGAGACCTTTGCCTGCTTAATTGCCTTTCCATGGGGTATTTTCCTTTTAACATTATTGTCCTGTTTAATACATACTGCAACCTTGTTCTAAGTTTGACTCTAAACAATTATTTGCTGTAAGCCCTTGAGGTGAACAGTAAAGATGAACAGTTATGTCTTGTTAGCTGGTTAATATTTAGCTTTTGGGAGTCTGCCTGATGTCTTGGTTTTCAGTTCACTTGCATAAATTTATCTAGAGCTCAGTTTTAATTGTTTGCTCGTTTATTTAATTTTTTAGTTAAAATCTTTTAAAGGGCAATATTGTTAAAGTCTAATCTTCTTGCATCTCTCGTTGTGGCCGCCCACTTCATACATTGTAGCGCCTACTGCGTCGGCATCCTACTTCACGTCCAACCAACACGAGATGCCTACATCACAGGGCGTCGTCTATGTTGTCACACAAATATTTACCGGCAGCCACAACACCAGGTCTCCACCAACGGCAGCCAGGAACCGCTACCCGTTCGCGGAGCCTGCAGAACACCTTCACTGGAGGTCGCAGCTAGCCCAGGAACTACTTTAATACGCCAGACACGTGATCGCAAATATATCCGGCCTTAGAGGGCGGTGCACTGCCGACAAAGGGTAGTTCGACACAACGCTTGGAAGTGTAGAGTGCTGTCACCCCGGCAGCCACGGCCAGACGCCTCTTCCAGGTGGCCGAGCTCTTGCGGGTGGACTTGATGTAGTCGATGAACCTCTTGACATTGTAGAGTTGTTCCATTGTGATCTCTCCCCCTGGCATCGAGTCTGTTCTTCTTTTGTATTATTGTTTCGTTTCGGTGAGTCCAATAAACTGTTTGCGGACTCGTGTTTTCCCCATTCCTGTTCTGCTAGCGTAAATACTTCAACTTGTTCGATTCCATTAAACGGGTCACTACGTTATTCTCTACGTTGAACGCTTTTCGGATGTGTAGGTATAACATGGAAAATTAACTCGATATTTCCTGTTGTTACTTTACGAAATAAATGTTGCTGTCAAAGGGATAAATGATATTAGTTGAAGGGGCTTAAACCTTCCACATCATTTCCCTTGTCCTTGTAATCCCCTATTACAGTGACAACCTGTGCAAATTCCCAGTCAGGTGGCCCGTTGAGGGTGGGCAGCAGTTATCCTAAACAGGGCCGCTCAGTTGCAGATCCAGGTCTGGATCCCTAAGTATTCCCCTGGGTTCGCAGGACAGCGACTATCACACATGTGTCATCGCGGTTCAAGTCCAGACTAGTAGCTTCCAGGCTCACTCAAGCCTTCTACCTCCCTCCCTGTCCCATCACCCCTGACCTTTAAGGAAAAATGCCAGAATAATCTGCTATTCGCTTGATTTTGTTTACGGTGACTCACACAACTTGCAAGGAATTACCCCACTCACTTTGATTCTGGAACCATTCATCACGGCACATATGTATGACACATCTGAATTCAGACAAGAGAATTGCAACCAACTGCCGCAAGCTTCGGGACAGTAAAGCAGCGCCTTTACAGTCAGTTCATCTCGCGTGA
Organism: Schistocerca americana; assembly: GCF_021461395.2. NCBI lineage: Eukaryota > Metazoa > Arthropoda > Insecta > Orthoptera > Acrididae > Schistocerca > Schistocerca americana. The sequence continues at coordinate 71,405,849 of NC_060119.1, forward strand.
CCTCTACTGTCTACATGATCCTTGGGTATCGTAGGTGTGAGATGTTCCTCTTCCATCTGCTTTACTGTTGGGTCCTAGGTTTTTACGCAAAAGCATGATGCGAAGGAATGCGGAAAGAGATGGGGTGTAATGGAATACAATTTGTCTGGTTCATTTGCTGAGACCTACTAGTAGCCACCCTACCGCAGGCATAACCCTCAGCTTCACATGAACATGCGTAACCCTCTGCCTACATGATCAGTGCTACGATGAGACGGTGTCCCCTGGAGAGGGATAAAATCCAAAGTAGCGTTTTAGTAGCATTTCCGACAGTCTCACTCTATGCACAGGTGTGAAAGTCGAAACCAAATCTCGCAGACTGTATCTCACTACTGGTGCTTGGCGCTATGTACTGTGGGACTTTCTGCGGCATGTAAATGATCTACATGTGGGCACCTGCCTTGATTCTTCACTACTGGTAATGGGATGTTTCATGCCGTCATCCAGAGTACAGTGCAGTTGAAACAGGAAACAGGTGTGACGTTTCGGTCTCATGACTCTAAAGCAGAAAGAACAGTGTATAGCCTGTGGCGTCTAGTTTCATTTGTGTTGAATGCAAGTGTCACAACGGCTGTTGCATCTTAGTCTATGAGTTCGACATCAACAGTATATCCAGGTCATATCTGTCAACGTCTTATTTAAGTCTTCGGTGATGTCCTTCATCTGTGGACGATATACTGCTATCGCTCTGCAAGTGATGTAGCAACGTGACCTTATCTCTGATACGAGAGTCGTCTGTAAAACATTGCCACGAATAAAGAGCAACACACGTTGTGCTCTGTGCTACAGAGTGACGTCTTCTGCAACGAACACTGCAAATTCTGTAGTTTCGGTATTCGGCACAGGTTTTGTGACAGCAGAATCGGCGGGGCAGTCAGTGCTGACTATTACCTATTACCCATTGATTCCTATTTGCGGACTTTTGTAGAATTCGGCCCCCCCCCCCCCCAAGACGTTGACTCCAGTTCGCTGAATTCAGCTGGAATTCGCTGGATTGGCGCTGCTGTAACAGGGGATGATACCAGACCCCCCGGAGATAACAGTGACACGTATCTTCTGTGCCGCTCCCATTTCTTACAGTGGGTTACATAGTGTCTGACTGATACGAAGGAACCTGTCCAGTCCTAAAGGCGTCTGATTCAGTCCAGAGGTTTCATGGATCCCATATCACGAGATGTTGGAGGGTCAGAGAATTACTTCAGGATCACTGGCGCATGTGAGTTGAGATCACCAGCGACCATTCCCGCCCTGCGAATCACAGTTCCTCTTTTACTGTGTTCCGTTTATTATTTAGAGTCTATCTTCAGTCAGTTCCTTTTTCTTCAACCCTTCTGTGGTTTCCAACAATATTGTGTGTTCCCTCTCTTCAGCAGCAATGTCTTTTAACAGAAACAGACGCCTTAGCGGCAAGACAACATGAAAGTTTTCCGCTTGTTGCTTCCTTTTTCTAAGAATAGTGAATGTTTGCTCACTGACAGGCGTGCTCATTATATTACGGTGCATTTGGTGACATAGTTGACAGCCTGACTTTAATTTGTTGAGCAAGCTCGATAATCTATTTAGTGTATGGGTCACTGTAAAGTTTCTACAGATTTGACATGGAAATGAATTTAAACTGTAACGGATAACGTTACAGGCGAGTGGCCATGGGACTATGCATACGGTATGGGAGCCGGTACCATTTGCTTTTGTCGTAGATTGCATTTTATCGGATGCTGACTTTTATCACTTAATTTGCATAAAATTTTCAGTAATAATGTTAAGAATGCTAACTATCGGGAAAATTATTTTCTTTAGATTTGCTGACGGGGAGTAGCAGCGCAAAGTTTTTTATCGTAACGGAGATTCAGATTTATTTTAAACTCAAGCAAGAAACAGTAAATTGACAATGTGTTTCGTCATTTGTGTCCACAGGGTGTACCAATGTAAGCAACAGTATTTAAATATGGCGTCTTTATGAACGTAGCTATCGTCACGCGTGATTTATTGGTGGGCTTTGTGGTGGAATATGAATATTACCATTATCGATACAACTGGCACCCCACTTCACACTCACGAGCTTGCGGTTAATGCAAAATACGGCGTATACCACAAACTATACAGAGTAGTAAGGAATATAACCAAAGTTTCGAACTCGGCTATCTACGGCCGCTAAAAGAGTATTATTTAAGCAGGCTGGTCACAACCATTTATGAAAGTATTGTCTGGACAATTTGCAACTAGTTAACCCTCGTTCGTTGATTTACGTAAATCCGCACTATATTCTCAGTAATTTCGATAGCAACACGAGGGCACAGAGTGAAGCCTATTCACACGGACACAGATCTGACACTGGTAGACAGAAAGTGGAGGGGGAGGGATCGTAACACGGAAGAAAATTTGTCATGGGGATTACAATACTGTTAAACTTTGACTTTACTTGAACTTAGATGGAATATAACAATATTAATGTTAATTCCATGGTCAGTACTAAATACGGATTGGGCACTAATGGCGGGAATGTTACGTAAGTTGAACTCACTACGCAATCACATCGAAAATTAGTGAACTTCCTCCACGAAATTATCCAACGAGAATAGTTTACAGTGAGTTAATCTCGCCTCGTAAACCAAAGAGAAGCAGCTAAAATAAAGAAAATTTTCCCACAAAATTTATATCATTGCACTCATTGGGGGGTGGGGGGTGGGGGGGAGGGAGTTAATCTAAAGTACCACTGCAAGCATCAGCGTGTGGTTGGATACCATCCACAAGGAAACGCGAATGTATTACATAAAATTCTCACCCAGACGGTCACTGAATTAATTCAGAGTCCAGAATGTGATTTTCACTCTGCAGCGGTGTGTGCGCTGATATGAAACTTACAGGCAGATTAAAACTGTGTGCTGAAACGAGACTCGAACTTGGGACCTTTGACTTTCGTGGGCAAATGGGAAAGAGCACCTGCCCGCCAAAGTTAAAGACCCCCAGTTCGAGTCTCGATCCGGCACACAGTTTTAATCTGCCATGAAGTTTTAACACATACTCTTTTACTTAATTTTTAAGAGCGTTAAATATCAAAGGGAAACAGTAATTAAAAATGTTTAATCTATCAGGTAACAACTGGCGTAACCACATGGTTGTGTACAATTCACAAAGGAAATGGCACAGATGAAGTAAAATTTCCGCCCAGTTCGGTTCATGCGGAAAGATAGCGAATTGACTGAGGTTCTACACTCCTGGAAATGGAAAAAAGAACACATTGACACCGGTGTGTCAGACCCACCATACTTGCTCCGGACACTGCGAGAGGGCTGTACAAGCAATGATCACACGCACGGCACAGCGGACACACCAGGAACCGCGGTGTTGACCGTCGAATGGCGCTAGCTGCGCAGCATTTGTGCACCGCCGCCGTCAGTGTCAGCCAGTTTGCCGTGGCATACGGAGCTCCATCGCAGTCTTTAACACTGGTAGCATGCCGCGACAGCGTGGACGTGAACCGTATGTGCAGTTGACGGACTTTGAGCGAGGGCGTATAGTGGGCATGCGGGAGGCCGGGTGGACGTACCGCCGAATTGCTCAACACGTGGGGCGTGAGGTCTCCACAGTACATCGATGTTGTCGCCAGTGGTCGGCGGAAGGTGCACGTGCCCGTCGACCTGGGACCGGACCGCAGCGACGCACGGATGCACGCCAAGACCGTAGGATCCTACTCAGTGCCGTAGGGGACCGCACCGCCACTTCCCAGCAAATTAGGGACACTGTTGCTCCTGGGGTATCGGCGAGGACCATTCGCAACCGTCTCCATGGAGCTGGGCTACGGTCCCGCACACCGTTAGGCCGTCTTCCGCTCACGCCCCAACATCATGCAGCCCGCCTCCAGTGGTGTCGCGACAGGCGTGAATGGAGGGACGAATGGAGACGTGTCGTCTTCAGCGATGAGAGTCGCTTCTGCCTTGGTGCCAATGATGGTCGTATGCGTGTTTGGCGCCGTGCAGGTGAGCGCCACAATCAGGACTGCATACGACCGAGGCACACAGGGCCAACACCCGGCATCATGGTGTGGGGAGCGATCTCCTACACTGGCCGTACACCACTGGTGATCGTCGAGGGGACACTGAATAGTGCACGGTACATCCAAACCGTCATCGAACTCATCGTTCTACCATTCCTAGACCGGCAAGGGAACTTGCTGTTCCAACAGGACAATGCACGTCCGCATGTATCCCGTGCCACCCAACGTGCTCTAGAAGGTGTAAGTCAACTACCCTGGCCAGCAAGATCTCCGGATCTGTCCCCCATTGAGCATGTTTGGGACTGGATGAAGCGTCTTCTCACGCGGTCTGCACGTCCAGCACGAACGCTGGTCCAACTGAGGCGCCAGGTGGAAATGGCATGGCAAGCCGTTCCACAGGACTACATCCAGCATCTCCACGATCGTCTCCATGGGAGAATAGCAGCCTGCATTGCTGCGAAAGGTGGATATAGACTGTACCAGTGCCGACATTGTGCATGCTCTGTTGCCTGTGTCTATGTGCCTGTGGTTCTGTCAGTGTGATCATGTGATGTATCTGACCCCAGGAATGTGTCAATAAAGTTTCCCCTTCCTGGGACAATGAATTCACGGTGTTCTTATTTCAATTTCCAGGAGTGTATTTTAATGAGATGATTTGCAAACCTTAGCTGAACCAAATTAGAACGCCGTAAGGTGCACAGTGCGAACTTTTCCGTCACACTCAAGTCTCAAAGTAACACCAAGAACTCAATAAAATTATACCATTGGTACGTCTGGAATCATGACTATTGAACACAATCAAAAGTGCACTAGGTTGATATTTGAACATAGTTAAGCAAGTTCACGACAAATAGTGCCGACTTGTGGCCGAGTACTGGATACAAAGACAAGCGGGAATGAAATTTTAAACGTAATAAACCAAAATATAGGCAACAGGATCAGGTTTCACACTGAATTATTGACAACCCGTACCTCAATTGAAAGGCTAGTGCGAACTGATGGTTCATTCCACACATTGCCTCACTATTAAATCGACTACTTTTACCACCTAATTCTGCAAAACCATAATAGTGAAAACAGCATTAAAAGTTACTCTGCCTAAACAGATTCTGGAAGAAACGTTATTACCATTCTGCACGACAAAATGACACATTCTAATACCTTCCTGTTTACCATAACGTGAAGACCTCCACACAACTACGTTCGTATCGTCTGCCAACCGGTCTCAGTCTGCCAAAAATGCCCTAACTGCAGCGACAGCCGCCCTCGATTCCAACCTTGTGGAGGGGGTAGATCCTCCTCAGCAGTGACAAACGTGGCGACCTCTATTCAGCTAACTTGGTTCATCTTTGGTGCAAGCTTTCCTTTGTTGAGTTTCATCACGAGGTTCAGTTAGTACAAATCTACTCTCTATATTTACTGAATGCACCCTTCCACGAACTCAAACACCCCAGGATGGAAACGGAAGGAAGGGAACGGAGTGTGATCTACAAGTCAAACAAAAAAGAGTCCAACTTTTCAATCACCAGGCGTGGTATGTCAATAGCAGAAGAGAAAGCTTATTGAATAAAAATGAACGACACTAAACTGTCAGTTAATAACTAATAGAAATGGAGCGAAACAGGAGTTAGGCATCAGGCTCCTATATTGATACTTAGGTTTACTACATCGTTTATCTTTCAGTCCCAGCTGCACATTTATTTTTTACAGTATGACTAGTTTAAGATTCCCTGGATCACTTGTCATTACTGTCTCAGAACCTCGCGTTATCAATTTATCGTGTCTGTATCACAACCGCACATTGGGATACTAATTTGTTGCTCTGATCCAGACACGACGAGTTGCTGACGTAACAACATAGATCTGAAGGTGATCCAGAGAGACAGAAATTAGTCATACTGTAAAAATGTCCAACTGGGAGTGAAAAATAAAAGATATATTAAAATTATCTTACAGGTTCCTTCATGCAGCGATGACTTTTTCTGGAAAGGCTTCCATGAAAGACTGCAAGCGTCCTTGTGTTTATGTCCGTTGTTGTATACCACTGTGACGTCATCGTCCAGAAACACCATTCCGCATCTCAACCAGCAATCCGGCACAGGAAAGGGTGACCCATCACAACAGTAGCCTGCAAATAAATACAGCCAGAATTTTATGACTGCCAAACAGCTGCAAGGCAATCATTCTGTTCTGTGGTGTAGCTTGTACCGCACTTGGTAAGTGTAGGCTATCACGTTATCAGCAGCATCACGAATTTGTGATAGAGTAGCCTCTATCTCAAAGCCACTAGTGTTGGTGTGAATTTCTGCCTCAGCTTTCTTTTCTAACACCGCTAGAACTGGAGAAGATGTTATAGCTACGTTAAGGACACAGAAACACCTTTGTTGGACCTCGTTTAAGAAACATTTGGCGTTTCATTGGTATAGTTCACGCCAGGAACAAGTCTTGGTTAAAAGTCTATTATGAATCCGGTGGTATGAGCATATTCAGAGAAAATTTCTCACATCACAAATGTGCCGAAGAGTCGGAAAATCTGTGTATGCTTTTATTTTCCCTGAATCGGGCAATCACTATCGCCATCACCTAGGTGAATCAAGATTTTTATTTCTTCAGCAACAAATAGGTACCTTTCTTCATTTAGTTGGAGACCAGCTGTCTGAACACTCTTCAACACGGTTAAGAAACGACAATTTCGTCCAGACAGCAGGCCACGTTCAAAGCAGACTGCTCACCATGCGATCGGTGGTAACTGAACCATTACATAGTCCAAACGCCGCAAATTTCAACTCATAGAGGCTGTAAGGATTCAGGAACACATGGCGTTTCCCAATCAGCCTTGTCAAATTTGATTTACCTCCAGCTTTTCAGCATAGCGATAGTTGAGAAATACTTTGCTTCTTTCAAGCAGCCAGGATGTCACCAGTGACGTCAGTGGCTAGTCGTCCTTCTCCGTGATTTTGCTCAGCGTCGGTAGTCGACGCCGAAATGCCTTGAGTGATCACTCTTCTTTATAAGTACCACTGGGAAGGTCCAAGGACGCTCTAAAAGTTAAGCAACGTCATTTTACGGCATCTTCTCCTTTTCCTTCTGACGTTCAGCTGACGACACCCTTTGTGAGCGCTAGCTAATTGGTGGAGGATCCCCAGTTTTGGTGTAATGTTTGAACAGGGGCCCTTTAGTCTAACATTTCTCTACTCAGAATTTGAAAAAATCCAAAAATTACCGCAGAATGGGTATTAGTAGCCATTGTTGTTCCTCTGGGAGCCAGTTGGTTACTAAATTCTTTCCCTGCGTTGTTTGTAGTGGTGAAGATTCTGTCTTTCCTGGATTGTCCCTACGCACATACATTAGGGGATGAGTCTTGGTTGCTCGTGACAGTTACTGATTTAACGTTCACCTTGGCCAAGCACAATGCTTATGATGGTCATTGGCATCTATATTTCTTTTTTGAGCCTGAGTAGCTTTCTGCAATCCAAAAGAGCATCACAGTTCAATGGAGCATCTCTTCTGGCGACCGGAACCTGTCTCGTTGATACTGACAGAGTAACAACGCCTCAAACGTCAAACAGACACTTACAACAGTTTTTGTTGTGTGTGCTTATTGTATCAGAGTCATCGGTCAGGAGATAATATCTTGCACACTATATGCTTCTTGTGATGACTCTAAGATGTCCCATCCGAAAAGAACATCATGACCACGTTCTGTTAACGCGACAAATTCGAAGGCTTATTTCTGTCATTGACAGTTTTGCGGTACACATTCCAGTCGATTGCCCTACTTCCCATTTGTGAGCTTCATCACTGCTACGGAACATAGTATTCCCTAGAATGAGATTTTCGCTCTGCAGCGGAGTGTGCGCTGATATGAAACTTCCTGGCAGATTAAAACTGTGTGCCGGACCGAGACTCGATCTTGGGAACTTTGCCTTTCGCGGGCAAGTGCTCTACCAACTGAGCTACCCAAGCACGACTCACGCCCCGTCCACACAGCTTTACTTCTGCCAGTACCTCGTCTCCTACCTTCCAAACTTCACAGAAGCTCTCCTGCGAACGTTGCAGAACTAGCACTCCTGAATGAAAGGATATTGCGAAGACATGGCTTAGCCACACCCTCGGGGATGTGAGTCGTGCTTGGGTACCTCAGTTGGTAGAGAACTTGCCCGCGAAAAGCAAAGGTCCCGAGTCCGAGTCTCGGTCCGGCACACAGTTTCAAACTGCCAGGAAGTTTCATAGTCTTCTTTAGTGGGTATAATACGTCTTTGTCCGTACAGAAAAATAGTCCCCTGGGTTGGTTAGTTGCTCGACATGTTGGCAGTCGACGATGAGATCATTGTTATTTCATGTCACCTTGATAACTATTGCCTATGGAGGATTTTCGTTTGTGGTGGAGTGACCTCGATGACCGCGCTTCGTTTTCCCGAATTCGGTAGCTAGACGAGCCAGCTGTTTCCTCTTTAAGGCGGTGGGAAAAGGCTGTGTTGGGAATATGAACCGTTTATGATACGGCGATGGCCATGGGCCTATAGATCTCTTGAACTGACCGTAGTTGACTGGCGCGAAGAGAGGTGTTCTGATGGTTGACGTCTTGCAACGTAATAGTCGTATAACAACAGCGTCTAACATGTCCAGGACGTTCATAGCGAAAACTGAGTGGCGTGCTGTCCAACGTTCACCAAATGGCTATTTATTTGCTGGGCGCTTTACTTGGTGGAAAATTTAGCTGTGCGTGCGTTAGTCGGAGGCTGGATTGTCATTTCGCGATTGCGGCATAAGGATGAATGGCTCAATTCCATTCTTCATGACACATTCTTGTAGAGGGGGAGATTGTTGCCAAGGATCGATGCACCTCTCCTTCAATATTTTCTGTTACCCTCTGCGATTCGAGCACCATGTCCATGGCTACTATCTCTTGCGTATTCCGTCCGTTATTTCTGGCTTCCGCAAAACGCTATATCTCTTACCTTCCCACTTGGAGACAAACGAGGCCATTGTTGTCTTCCACAACTGCCATCGGTATCACGTTACGCAGTCGGTCATACGTATTTCGTCTGACTATTTATTTTTTTATCTTTCTTTGCAACGCTTGACGAGTTCCTTTGTCATTCTGACATTCTTTTCCATCCACCAAGCTTGAGATTTTGTCAACTGTTCTCGTGATAATATTCACGGTACGGCATAAGGAAAAAGATTTTGAATGTACGACTGTGTCGATTCCCTATGACTTTTTGCCTTGTTCTTCAATCACTCTCATGCTAATCGGACTTGCTCCTTGTTGCCATACGTTTTGTGCAATTCAGCCTGGAATTTGTCCGAGCTATTCATCTTCTCTTTGTTGTTCCCAAACCAATGCCAGCGTGTGCGTTTCAAGTAAAAATTAACATTCGCCAAACACTTGATGTTATCCCACCTGTTATATTTCGCGACTTGGTAGAATTCTTTCAAACATTCGTCGGTTCCCGACCAGTGTCTCCGGAAAGCACTGATGGATGCCCAGTGTGCGGTGTCTTACTTCTGTCTTGGAATCCACCTGTCTACTGAATACACCTATCTTTCGAACGATGTACTGCTCGCTTTCTGTTTCTTGTTCACGTAGGCGATGGTTGTTACGTTTACCAATTGGGGCCACGGTGATGTAGATGTATTGAAGTCTCCACCAAGAAATGTCACATCGACGTCACAATAAAACCGATGTCCAAAGACAGGACCGTCATTGGAAGCACAACACTTAGATATGAAATCATGAATATTACTGGCATCAGCGTACGACCAGAACCAAACTGACTTCCGAGAAAGGAAGTCCAGCTCATAATACAAACAAGGTTTGATTCCATGTAGTGCTTATCATTTGTAGTTATTTCAAGTGGTAAAGAGTTCAGTAATCATGCATAGCTGAGTAAAATTATATGTGGCTTCACAAAGTGATAACCTAAGTATGGAACTCAGAGATAATACCTGAAGAGTGGCAGGAGTCGATTCTGATCCCAATCTTTAAGAAGGGCGACAAAATGGATTGTAGTAATTATAGAGGGATATCGCTATTACCAGTATGTTCCAAAATCTTCTCGAATATTCTGCTAAGCACGCTGACACCATATGCAGATGAAATTGTGGGGGATTACCAAAATGGCTTTCAGAGGAGCAGATCAAATAAAGACCAAATATTCACCCCGCTTCAAATTTTGGAAAAGAAATGGGAATAGAATAAACCAGTTCATAATTTTTTCATAGATTTTACAAAAGCATATGGTTCAGTATTGCAATCAAAATTGTACAGAATCCTTTTGGAACTTGGAATACCAAAGAATTACGTTAGACTTGTAGAAGCGAGTTTGAAAAACGCAAAAGGTAAAGTACGCGTGGGGAAATTGGTGTCAGAAGAATTTGTAATAAAGGACGGACTTAAGCAGGAAGATGCCCTGTCTCCGCTACTTTTTAATTTAGTCCTAGAATATATTGTACGAATGGCAGCATATAATTCAGAAATAGTGGAGTTAAATGGAAATATTAAGATATTAGGGTATGCAGATGATCTGAACATCATTAGTGATAGGAAAGAATCTGTAACAGCAACTGCGAATGCGTTAATCAACGCTAGTGAAGATGTAGGTCTAAGGATAAGTGAAGACAAAACCAAACACCTGGTTACTACTAGAACGCCATCAGCGGTATATCAGGAATTGTTTAGAGTTGGAGACATGCAGTTTGAAAAAGTGAACACATTTAAGTATCTAGGCGTGGACATCACTTGAGACGGAATCCGAACTGAAGAAGAGATTACGGGCGGGAAATGCGTGCTGCTTCTCACTGAATTGATTACTTTAATCACGGATATTGTCTAAGAATTTAAATACTAGAATATTCAAAACTATTATTCTACCAGATATGCTGTATGGGTGTGAGACTAGGTCTTTCACTGTGCAAAATGAAAAGCCGTATTTGTAAACAAAATTTTGAGGAAAATTTTCAGAGCAAAAAGGGATGACATTAGCGGAGAGTGGCGAAAACTGCATAACCAAGAGGTTCACGAACTCTATTCAAGCCCTGACATTGCAAGGTGCCGGGGCTAGCAGTGTATTTAACACAAAATCCTTCTACAATCTTCATATGGAAATGATGCTCTAAGCCCCCCCCCCCCCCCGCCCCTTATCTAACTCCGACTTTTGCTGTTGCACATGGATTAAGAAGAAACGCGAACTGACTGTAATCGACCCTGCAAGCAGAGTAGAAGAAAAGAGTTTGACACCAGCAGTTATTTAATTTCATAGAAATTAATTTGATAAAGGAAAGTTTCATTAACGTAGTGAGAAATGAAAGGGTTTCTCTACCGATCAACAGAATGAAAGTTCTGTCCAAAATAACAATTTGATTTATTATGACTAAACTCAAAATTATAAACAAAACACATGAAACATTTACAGTACTTCAAATTGGATACTCAAATAAAGGCTGTGAAGGTCAAGTTGTCCATAAACATTTATGACCAATTGGTATGTGGAGCCAATTCCTTGCAACTCAAATCTTAAGAGAAGCACCCAGCCAACCAAACATTAATTGCTGCTACAGTAGTGAGAACTCAGACAATGAACACCCAAGACAGAACCACATTAGAAAAGACTGGAACAGGCGCGCTCTGCTGAGCCCTGATTGCCATATAGCAAAATTTCCTAATCTGCCGGGGCTGTGGACATACATCACCAAGCTGTCTTCTTAGCTGCAAGGACACGATCTGGCATACCGGAGGCGATGGCTGGTTGCTTCGACTTCCCGTCGTGGTGATGATAATGTTGGGAGTATAGCCCGAAACAAATAATCCTGGTCTGGTTGTTCCAGACTAAAGACTTCCTAGCAACACAAATGCGCCTCTGAGGGAGGTGAAGATGGCTCGCTACACAATCACTGACTGCACAGTGATTGATTTTAACAAGTGAAGTCACACAGTAACTCCGATACGGTCAGCTTTAGCTAAAACTGTTCAAGACGGACAACATATGCCGCTTGTACGCAGAACACTCAGTTGCCAACTGTACTCGAAAAGCTGCGTTGAAGTCGAAACTTCAGCAACTTCGTCAAACAGTTAAAATTAAATGAAAGTATATTAGACAGCCAACGGAAGGCAGGCTGTCCAGAGCAGCGAGAGCTCAATCTTGTGACCTACTCCAACCGAAAGGCGAAAGCCGACTCCGTCAAGAGCACCCGTACAAGCTGAACACAGAACATTTCCGCCCCCACGACAGTGGCCCTGGTTAAACGTTCCAGTCAGCAACTCGAAAACCGGCGGAAAATTCCACTCTGTTGCCGAAGCACTACTTTTCCACCAATGGAGATACTTGGCAGCAATTTCGGCGCCGCTTTTGCTACGTCACGGAGCTATCCACTGAGCAAGCCAATCACAGTTACGATTTTGCAGAAAACGCTGGAATTTGCATGCGAAGACTGCCTGGGAACACAAGTCATTCCCACGCCTCGCTGGTAGCCCGTGGGAAAGTGTTTCCACTAAGTTTCTGCGAAGTAACGGAATCTCTAGCCGCAGCGCTCCTTCAGGCCCATGTGGGCGTGTCGTCCCCACTCTTATGTCAATGTCGACGTCTGGAAAGCATCCACTCGACTACCTCACACCCGTCGGCATAACACTTTCAAGATCAGCAGAACCCGTCTGTTACCGGACTATCCGCGTGACGAGAGATGCTATGTGGGAGAGGAAAATATTCATATCTTCCGCGTTCTCAATACTAGCCTTGTAATGACAATACTCGGCCATACTTCCTCAAATCGAATTACTCAGAGTAAGATATAAATATGAGAGGGGGCAAGTCACTGTGTGCATCTAAATGCATGCCACCTCTCAACATAATCAGTATTATTAAATCATGTAGGCTGCAATGGGCGGGTCACGCAGTTCGAATGGATGAGGCCAAGGCAGCGCGCAAAATACTGGTTAGGGCACTTAGAGGGAAAACGTCCTGTGGGGAGACCGAGGCGTAGATGGAAGGACAATGTGAAGGCTGATTTGAGGAGCCTAGATATTAAAGGTGAATGGAAGGAAATAGCCCAATACAGGGACAGAAGGCGAAAATACGTTGCTGCAGTAATGGACTCTCGAGTCCGGTATGACCAGTGAGCGTGAGTGTGACTGACTTCATATAAGATGCTAATTACCAACGAGATCATCCTCTCGTGGGAGCCAATAATTAACTGATATCAATAATTAAATCAAATCAGACGCAAGAGGTTATGAGTTAGAGAGGTTAATGTTTCAGTGGAACAGATTTGTTAAATGATTAAAACGTGACGAAATTTATTTATTTTAATATGTTTTTATTTTTTTTTATTTTTCATTTTTTTTTACAAAGTTGCTAGTTCAGGGCCGATTTCACTGGGCGTGAATTGGTTGGTTGAGAGGAGGGGAGAGGTCCCATAGGATTAGGGAGGGTGGGGGGAGGGAAGGAAGTATACCGTGTCCTTTCAAAGGAACCACCCTGGAATTTGCCTGAAGCGATTCAGGGAAATCAAGGAGAACCTAAATCAGGTTGGAGAGACGCGGGTGTGAACAGCCGTCCTCCCGAATGCGAGTACAGTGTGCTAACCACTTCGCCAACTCGCTCAATCTTTGGGTGGACACGACTCAGTTATTAAGGGGATGGAGAGGGAATGAATCATCTCAGTGTTATTCGTGATCATTCGTCGTGTAATGCTGTTGCGGCAGACGCTGCGTCGTGACGGCGTGTCGCGGCGGCGGAGAGTCGGCAGCTGTCATCACAGACGCGCGTCTTGACGGCCCGGCCGAGCACGGTCTCAGCGGCGGTTGTCCGCCGCGTGCTGCCGCAGTCGGAACAGTGTTTTCGCGGCCAGAAGGCGGATGTTGGCAATGGATGGAAGAGCCTCATGTCCTCTTGCTTCCGCGCTGTGTCACCGACTCCCCATCAGCCTCTCGACCATTTCTGCCTTTCAGTTATTCAAATACAGTCTTAATCGCATTTATTATTATTATACCACCAACCGGCTTCAACCTAACGTAGGGGTCATCTTCTGGGCGTTTACACCATTGACACCACCAGCAGTCGACCAAAGGTGTAAACGCCCAGAAGATGACCCCTACATTGGGTTGAAGCCGGTTAGTGGTATAATAATAATAAATGTGATTCAGACTGTTTTTGAATAACTGGTTAATCATACTAATCGCTGTTTCATCTCCGCAACCATGTTGTCCAAAAATTTCTGTCTTTCGCGGATCAAATTTGCAATGCTGCCCAATGACTGATTGCCGTTTCATGACCACGTCTATCCGTGGAGGGTGGAAATTTTGTATCTTATGTGGGGTGGTGTGTGATTCAAAAATTAGCATCTTTCTCACTATTTCACCAGCGTTGGTGGCACATTCGTCCGACGTATTTCTGCATTCCGAAGTTCTTATTGAAGACTCAAAACCACACTTCTTTGTAACCGATATCTGTGCGTGAGACCTGAACAGGCGCGTCATTTAGCTTCGTCTCAGAGTCTACTGGCATCTTCGATTTGTAAGGAAAGACATTACGGTCCAGAAAACATCTTTTTAAGCACGCCGACTTCTTTCGCACGCCTCCCTCTGTGAATTCTTCGTGTTTTGCGTACGCTCCTTCCCGGTGCCTGTGCATTGCCGTAACTGTCGACTCATCCTTTCTTTCTAAGATAGGTAAAACGGCTTCTCCAAACCAGAAAAATTCACATGCCTCCACTTGTCTGATCTTGACGTTCGTTCCTCGTGGGTGAAAGGGTCCATCAGTTTCCGGGGCGCTACTCATAGTAAGGCTTTTCGCAGTGTGGTAATTCATAAATGAGGCCCACCGCCTGTACGGCTGCAGAATGGCTCCTGCGTGCACGTCTCGAGCCCTCCCTTCCTGGTGTCGGGCCGTCTTTGCCCTGGGCAGTCGACGATGAGGGTCAGCGAAGGTTCCTCCAGTATTTACATTTGCTGTGCTGTAGATTACCATAAAGTAATTGAAATCTGCATTTCAAATAAACATTATTTGTGTACGATTATTGCACTCTTTACCTCATGATTTATACAAACATCGAATACTCCAGAAAGGTTATACACACATCAAAAAAAGTTTTGCATCACCTCGGTTCCGAGAGTACCGAAACCTGTACAGAAAATTGGAATAAAGATCAACATAAACCTCATTTCCGACATTTCTGTTGCTCATGAAAACCACACACTGCATGTCGTACCACCATACAGCGACACCTTCAGACGTGGTGGTCCAGATTACTGTACACACCAGTACTTCTAATACCCAGTAGGACGTCCTCTTGCACTGATGCATGCCTGTATTCGTCGTGGCATACTATCCACAAGCTCATAAAGGCAATGTTGTTCCAGATTGTCCCACTCCTCAGCGGCGATTCGGCGTAGATCCCTCACATGGTTGGTATTCCAGGCATGTTAGATAGGGTTCATGTCTGGAGAACATGCTGGCCACTCTAGTCGAGCGGTGTCGTTAACGTGAAGGAAGTCATTCAATAGATGTGCACGATGGGGGCGCGAATTGTCGTCCATGAAGACGAATGCCTCACTAATATGCTGCCGATATGGTTGCAATATCGGTAGGAGGATGGCATTCACGTATCGTACAGTCGTTACGGCACCTTCGATGACCACCAGCGGCGTACGTCAGCCCCACACAATGCCACACCAAAACAGCAGGGAACATCCACCTTGCTCCACTTCTTGGACAGTGTGTCTAAGGCGTTCAGACTGACCGACGATTGTCTGGTTGAAGGCATATGCGACACTCATTGGTGAAGAGAACATGATGGTAATCCTGAACGGTCCATTCAGCATGCTGTTGGGCCCATCTGTACCGCACTGCCCGATGTCGTGGTTGCAATGATGGTCCTCGTCATGTACGTCGGAAGTTGCACATCATGCGACCTATTGCGCACACTTTGTGGCTGCACAAAAAGCGACGGGCTGAGCGAGGGATGTCACTGACAGTTCCTGGCTCTATATATCTCCTCCATGTCCGAATAACATCGCTTTCGTTCACTCCGACACCCCTGGAATTTCCCTTGTTGAGAGCCCTTCCTGGCAGAAAATAACAATTCGGACGCGACCAAACCGCGGTACTGACCTTCGACGCGTGGTTGAACTACAGACAACACGAGCCGTGTACCTCTTCCTGGTGGAATGACTAGAACTGATCGGCTGTCAGACCGCTTCCGTCTAATAGGCGCTGCTCACGCATCTTTGGGTGGGTTTAGTGATATGACTGAACAGTCAAAGGTACTATGTCTCTGGTACAATATCCACAGCCAACGTGTATCTTCAGTATTACTGGTAACCGTGGTGATGCAAAAATTTTTGATGTGTGTACTTATGCGAATATGGAATATTATAGAGTATACAAAGATTACAAACATCAAATGTTTTAAGAATCTTCCAGACATGATAAATACTGAATAACAAATAAATGCTGGCGGTAAGTATTAAACCTTCAGAGACGCTAACCACTACATAATACTGCATGCACCAGAGGTAGTGTGCATTATTACTGAGGTTTCGTGCTGCAAAAGTCTATCATGTTTTCGACAACTTTAGTGAATTTTTACATTCATTTAGCATACTTTCGGAGACTGCTGTCTGTAAATGTTCTGCTCGACAATATATCAAGCTTTACACTACTAATCGAAACATTCTTCAGTAGATTCATCAGTTTTATGTGAGGTCTCCAACATTCTGCGTGGTGTCTGTTTGTTCTATATCGTGTCTCCCTACCACTTTCGCGCAACGACGCTCTGAGGTTGTTTTTTAGGGAATTGACTAGTTTGAACCTGGGACCTGTTGCTGGTAAGGAGACGTCATACCACGCATGACATGTAGAGTTCAGAAGAGTTCAATGAGACTATTGATGATATAACCAAATACTTAATGATTTCAGCGTCAGCTCCACAGAACTCCCTGTAAAAGAATCTCAATACAAACTAAATTTAGTGGAAGGGGTTCAAGGCTTACCTATTTTTAGTTAACTGGTAAAATAACGTCGAAAAAGCAGTTAAGTTTACCATTCGAAATTTTATTCTACTCACAAAACATTTGAAACGTCCCCTTTGAACAATTTATACAGGACTGTGCTTAAACTGACACACAATATTTTTTAGCGCAACGCAGTCTGACATTCAAAATTCCCTACAAAAGAATGGCCCTGACTAACATTAACCTATACGTTTCACAAATCACTTACCTCACAAAAATCTTGGTTACTCGAACTACTGCAATACAGCGAGCACCAATACTGCCAGCTAAATAAAAGATTCAAACTACGGAAGGCACTAACTACTGATAGGCATAGTTAGCAAATGAAAGATTTTAATAGAGAACAAACAATGTATTTACCTTAATAGTCATAATATATATATATTAGTTCATGACAAATTACAAAACCCCGCCATCTCTCTCCCCACATCCACCACTGCTGGCGGCTCACCTCCAACTGCGCAACGCTACGCGCTGATCACATCCAGCTGCCGCTGCCCAACACTACAATGGCAGAAAGCAATGCAAACTAGACACAGACTCCATACAGCACAGCCAGTGATTTTTATACAGAGGTGGCGTTACCAATAAAAAAAACTAAACAGCCTACTTACGCATTGTTTATAAATTGCACTATTGGTAAAAGGAAATCTTCTAATACAGGATGGTAAAAACCAACTGCGTTCAACAAAAATGTGAACGAATATTCCCTAAATGGGTTTCCAAGTTCTACAATGGATCGAAGGATGACCTATGCCATATCAAATCTGTAATCTAGGTTTAAATTAAGTTTCACAAAAGAGAAAACCATCAAAAGTGTCTACAGTGACCCTCAATTATCTTTAATTACTTATCTAACTTGTCGTAAATTACAGTGGCTGATGTGGCTTCTCAATAGGTATATAACAGAAAAATCATCGCGTTTCAGATTTTTACTTTAAGTGGCAAATGTGAACACCATGAGCTTTAATTGACGATCGACACTAGTATTACGCAAAAAGGGGTGTAACAGATGAGCCTTCTGCAGTTCTGAGTGAAGCTTTATGCGCTGTTATGCGGCATCGCGTGCGTTCATTACCTTGTCGCTGTTCGTCAGGGGGTGGCGGACAGCACAGCTCCGCTCACCTCGCCGTCTCAGAAGCAACTCTGACCTCACTACAATTTACCGAAGTTGGTTAAAAAAAAACTATCTGGCTGTGTTTTCATTTGACCAAACAGGGTCTCAATGTTAACCATAAGCTCCACCTACAAAAATTCTGTCCATCCAATGAGAAATGTTATACTTTTCATGGTGGGGCAATGTTTTTAAAGTTTGCAACGTAACAGAGACGTGGAAAAGTCTCATGCTAAAACTTCCAGTTGGTGTGGTCCTTTTAGTGTTATCGTAAGATCTATACTGTTCTTCTGGAGGGCTCTATCTTTTAACATGGGCTGGGGGGGTTGTCCTGACGTAACAGAGACGCAGAAAGTCTCACGCTAAGACTTGCAGCTGGTGTGGTCCTTTTAGTGTTATCGTAAGATCTATACTGTACTTCTGGAGCGCTCGTCCTAGCGGTTAGCTGGCAACGTGGGTGTTCGTCTCTTATCGTAGAGCCTTCAGCTTAACACGGTTTTGCTCTCGGATTCTGCTCTTGTTTCTCCCCTCGGAACTGCGTCTGTCTCATGGTGGGAAGGTATGACACGCATTTAGGCATTCTTGGGTTAGTCTGTGGTATTCCATTTGCTCACTCGTTACTCATATTACTTTGGTTAATTTAATGTCAAAAATCATTTGGAGCTATGTGACATACTACTGGATTTGCTTATCATGTCAGGGTTTTCATGGAAGGTGTTGGATTTGCCTCACACCTTACATATCACCACCCTTCAAAGTTAATTTTTGTACTGAAGTTAGGCAATGATTGAATCATTGTCTAAGCGAGTCAAAAATTATTCCGTTATCTAAATTTTGTTGCCTACTGTTCAGCCACGTTATTCTGTCCTATGGTGGTGGTGGTTAGTGTGTAACGTCCCGTCGACAACGAGGTCATTAGAGACGGAGCGCAAGCTCGGGTTAGGGAAGGATTGGGAAGGAAATCGGCTGTGCCCTTTTAAAGGAACCATCCCGGCATTTGCCTGAAACGATTTAGGGAAATCACGGAAAACCTAAATTAGGATGGCCAGAGACGGGATTGAACCGTTGTTCTCCCGAATGCGAGTCCAATGTGCTAACATTCTGTTCTATGCTAGTTTGTATTACTGATTTATATCTTTAAATTCTTCCACATAATTGTCAAATATATGTTTATATTGACAAGGGAAGAATATTTTGATTCTATTATAATTATTATTTTTTAATTATTTTCCTTCTTTATTTGTGAAGTTTGTTTTTTAAGAAGTTTGTTATTGAAAGTGAGGAGTCTTTCACATCGATTTTCTTAGAAATATTGTTTTTATAAATGTAGTAATTAAGTAAAATCTATTCCTAACACATTTTCTAAAAATCATGTAGATGTAAAATGTTTCTGTTTCTAGACACTCATTTCAACATTGTAACACTATATATAAGAATTATTTCCAAGAATTCCTTTGACAAGGAAATATACATACACAAGTATTGAGATATTATCCTAACAAATGGTACAAATGTTAAAAAGAAGGGAAAACATCCAACAAAATAATTTTTTATTCTTTGTTTTATAAAGAGAAAATAAGTAAAATATAGTTATTCTTTTATTTTTATGAGGAGAAAATAAGTGGCGTATAGTTTTAGTGTTTATTATGCCTTACTTTTGATCTTTATATGCTGTCCATTTCAGAACTAATGACTTACTTTTACCGATAGTCTATTTTTTACTTAAGTCCATAGTCAATGACTGTTATTTTGTAGTTTATTAGCTGTCTGGTGTGCTTAAATTATTTAGTTTTTCACACGTTTCTTTTGCACAATTCCTACATCACATAATTTGATTTCATACATTCACACAATCCTATGAATGTTTAAGCATGAGGTCGGCGAATGTTTTCTTTGCATGAACGTGATGGACTTGAGCAAGATGGATGTGGGCATGTATTTGATGTACAGCTTTGTTCGTCATTCCTTGTTGGCTTTGCAAGTGTGTGTTGCTGTTGTGGAGGTCCCATAGTGGAATGGAGCTGTGAGTGTAGAATCTCGTGGTTTACTGGCTTTGTGTGCGTGAAAGTCATCGTTATGTGTCGCTGAAAGCAGTCGTTTTTCGTTGTAATACTTCGCAGACGACTAGTTTACAATAGGATAGAGATTTGGGAATGTATGTCGTGTATTCTTCACCCATCTTCTTTCTTGATCTCAATCCTGCGAATCTTCAACTTCTGTTCTTCCTGCTTTTTCTGTGCTTCTTACTTGCTTCTTGGTTCTTCTCTGGGCAGGATATGGAAATATTTATTGATAACTAGTCGCTTTGAAGTTCTCCTCTTCGTAACAGTTTGATAAATTGCTTGGGCATGTCATGTTTACTTTGTGGAAGTTTTCTTCAGTTTCGTGCATCAGCGTTCTGTTTAATAGCAGTAGTGTCACTTTTACACATATTTTTTTTCTACCGGTGGTGGCTTGCCCAAGCGGTCATCTCATCAGGCCGTTTTTTGCTCGCTCCGCTGATTTGGGGCGTTCGGAGTTTAGAAGCGGTGCAAGTCCAGTGTTTGCTTGTCAGTCCCTGCACTAGTCCCTTCTGGCGTTCAGTGTCCTGTTGTGTCTCTGCAGGGTTCCGCCACTGTGTGGTTCCGTGTTCTGCCCCAGCAGGGTTCCGCTTAGCGGGCAGATTTATGGCCCACTTCTGATACAAGGGCCTTCTGTTGGTCTCGCTGTCCTTTCCTTTCTCTCAACGCTTCTGCCTTGTCAGAATCGTGTCCTGCTAATTACGTCCTTTTCTTTCTTGATACTTCTCGCATTGCAACTTGTGGGTCATTTCATCTGGTCTTTGTTGCAGTTTTTACAATGGTTCTTACAAAAAGTTTTACTTATAATCATCTAACATAAGTCTAGTACCTACATTGCTTTACGCCTTCTTAAAAAGCTTTACAAATTTCGGCGCCCTTTCCATGCTACAATTCTAAGATATTTTGAGTCTTAACTTCTACAAAAATCCTCAAATTCGTTTTTTTATTTTTTGTGTAGTGTCGTGGGGTATAGCATTTTAGTATTTCATGCTGTTAGACAATCTTCGCTTTATCCCTTCATCTGAATCTATGGTACTATTGGTGTTATTTTTGTTTTTGTTTTTATTGAAACTACTTTCATTTTCCCACCTTCCTCTCTCTTCATTCTTCTTTCTCCTGACGATCTTATCTGCAACATAATCTTGAAAAATTGTGCTGATTATTTACCAGTAATAAAATTGATCTTCAAACTTTTTGATATGGCTCACATGGTGAAGTCCTAAGGTTTGGCCTGTTTTTGGGTTCATTAGTTCCACAGCATTATCATGATCAATTCGGCTAATTATGACAGGCCCTTTGTATGCAGCGTAAAACTTATGTATTTTGTGTTTCTGTTTGCTGGAGAGATGGTGTGTTTTTACATATACTTTCTGGTCTACTGAGAATGTTCTTCTAATTGCTGTTCTACCTCCTCTTTCTTTTCTTTTAATGGCTGCCTTCCTAATGTTGGAGAGTGCTGTTGCTATAACTTGTTTGTGCTGTCTACGTGGTACAATAGGAAATCTAACATTTTCTCTTGTTATGTTTGGGGGTTCAATATTTTTAAGTAGAGTAACTGGAGGTAGTAGTGTAGTGCTATGTGGCATTTCATTTATTACTTCTTGAAAATCTTTAAGGTACATATCCCATGTGTTGTGTCTTTTGCCTGCATATAATCGGCATAAAGTGTCTACGTCCTTCATAGATCGTCCTGCTGGATTTACGCTAGGTTTGTACTTAGATATGTAGATGGGTTTTATTTTGTGTTGTTTTAACGTGTTCTGCCATTGCACTGATTTGTATTGTGGGCCATTATCCGAAATTATTCGTTCCACTCGACCTACATGTCTGAGAAAATCTTGTCTAAATGCTTTACTTATAGTAAGGCCTGTTGCCCGTTTTAATGGTGTCAAGGTAACATATTTAGAAGTAAGTTCCAAAACGACAAATATGAAAATATATCCATTTTTTGTGCGTGGGAGGGGCCCTATCAAATCTGTTGCAGCTGTTTGTTTTAATCTTTTAGAGATTATTGGAAACATAAGTGGTTTGGTTTGGAAAGTGACGTGTTTAGCCCTCATAAATTTTTTGCATTTGACTAATACTGTTCCAATTCGTCTTTCCATATTAGGAAAATGGCTTGTTTGTTTTATTTTTAAAAAGCATTTCTCTGGTCCAAAGCGGCCATTACTTAAATGTGTATACCATATGTACTTATTAATTAGTTCATATGGGATATAAATTAACCATTCATTCGTTGCAACATTTCGTCTAAAAAGTAAAACATTGTTTGTTACGAGATAGTGCTGTCGAATGTCTGGAAAATCCTTACTTCTCCACTTGTGTGTGATTCCTAGTATTTCGGGATCCTTGTCCTGTTCTTTGCTTATGTTTTTCAATGCTGTCGTAATGTAGTTTTCGAAAGGTACTTCTTTCATATAGTACATTGTAAACTGGTCTTCTGCTGCTTCCAAACCTATGTTATTGGATGCACCCTGTGGACATCGTGATAAAACATCTGCTAACACATTCGCTGGTCCTGGTATGTGTGTAATAGTGAAGTCAAATGCTTGTAGTATTAACATCCGTCTGGCTAACCTCCCATGAGCTAGTTTGGCGGATAACAGAAACCCAAATGCTTTGTGGTCAGTGTATACTTTTGTTTTTCTTCCGAATGGGAAGTATCGAAAACTTTGGAAGCCCCATACAATGGCCAATGCTTCCAGCTCCGTGACTGAATAGTTTTTCTCGCTTTTTGTGAGTACCCGACTGGCAAATGCAATTGTTCTATATGATCTTAGCCCTGCCTGTTCGTATTCTTGGGATAAAATAACTACTAAACCTGTTTTCGCGCTATCAGTGGCCATATAACGTTTTTGTGTTAGATCAGGATGTGCTAAAATCGGTGCTGTTGTTAGTGCTTATTTCGTTTTAAAAAATTCTTCATTGGCTTGTTCATCCCATACCCATGGCGTGTTTTTTCCAGTCAATGCACATAGTCGTGGTGTTGCGATAGAGTCGATCCAAATAAATTTTTTATAGAATCCGGTGAGACCTAGAAATCCTCTGAGAGTTTTCTTATTATATGGAGTACAGAATTCTTTGATTGCCATTAGTTTTTCTGGGTTGGGCATTACCCCTTTCTCGGAAGTAATGTGTCCTAGAAATTTGAGCTCTCGCCTTCCAAATTTGGATTTTGTTACACTTACTGTGACCCCCAAGCTCTTTCATGATGTGTAAAAACTGATTTAATGTGTCGTTGTGATGTTCCCAAGAGGGTTCTGCTATAATCACATCATCAACAAGTAATTTTTTGT
This sequence comes from Schistocerca americana, assembly GCF_021461395.2. NCBI lineage: Eukaryota > Metazoa > Arthropoda > Insecta > Orthoptera > Acrididae > Schistocerca > Schistocerca americana. Next base: position 71,429,364 of record NC_060119.1, read on the forward strand.
AAAATTTCAGGGCTGAGTATAGTATTAAATCCCCTAATAAACGCTGATGATGATATGTTTAAACCAAATGGCAGTCGTTTAAACTGGTAACATCTACCGAATACGATAAATGCTGTAAATTTTCTACATTCTGGGGCCGATTCTATTTGCTAGAAAGTACTCTGTAAATCAATGGATGAAAATATCTTAGCACCGTGGAAGTTTGGTATCAATTCCTCTAATTTTTCTGGGCGATCTGTCCCAGTGATTATGATTGTGTTGATTTGTCTGGAATCAAGCACTAACCTGATGCTCCCATCTCGTTTTTGTACAATATGGAGCTGGCTGTTGTATGTGGAGGTAGCTGGCTCAATAATATCATCATCTAACATTTTAGATATCTCCTGGAATACTTTATTCCTGTAGCTTAATGGGATTGTGTAGGGTGGCATTCTAAATAGTTTGTGCTGTTTTACTTCAAACTTGTACTGAAAGTGCTTAATATTGCCAGTCTTAGGTAAAAATACCTCTGCTTTATCTCTTAAAATACCCTCTAATTCTCTTTTACTGTGTTCCGAAATACCTTGAACTTCTTGCAATTTTTCGTCGATTTCTTTATGGACTTCTAACGTGACTTGAGGCGATTCCCCCTTTTGTGCATACCTTTCTAATTCTTCATCCTCTTGATCTCGCGTCATTCTTAATTGTTTGTTTATAACTGGTATTTCTTCTAATTTTAGCTTTTGCTCAAAGAGAAGTGTGACATTCCCGAATGTTACGCTACCTTTCCCCATATCTATTATCGCTCATCTCTCATTTTAAAAATATGCACCTATAATCAAATCTACAGTTAGTTTAGGTATAATCACGAAGTTGGCTTCGATCTTTTGACCTTGACACGAAAGAGTTAACCTTGTCTGTCTCGTAACTTCCGCAGCATTGTTTCTAATAGGACCTCTTACTTTAATCAAACGTGTTTTCAGAACTGGCAATTCCTCATTGGCATTACACTCCATGAATAAATTTTCTGAGATCGCAGTCAGTTCACTTCCGCTATCAATTAAAATATTGACTGGGATATGCTTTACCATGGCCTTCACAATTGGTTGAATTTGAAAGGGTTAGTTCTGTTCTTCTTCTTGCATCAACGAAACCTCGACTGAATCATACATGATTCTTTTTAGGAATTTCCCTTGTGAATTCGAACTTTCTTTAGGATAAGCTTCGACTGCTACTTCTCTCTTACTTCCTCTTCTCTATTTCTTCCTTCATTTACGCTTTCATCAACATCCTCTACTTTTTTCTCATCCTCGTCTATCTTCTCCTTCTTCGTCGCTACTTCCACATAATCGCATCCAAATACTCTAATTATCGCTGCATAACTTCCTTCATTATATGCGTTGGGTTGTGTGCCCACTCGTAACTTATTATCAACTTCTGTTGACTGCGCTTTATCCTCATTGAATTCGCTTTCCCTGGTTTCAATCTCAAATAGCTCTGCAATACTCATTACTTCGTCCTTTTCTCCTACATTCGTTGTGCATGCCTCTGGTAATTCATCTTCCTCGTCAGTATTCTCCCAATTACTTTCGTTGCAACACGATTTTGTTATTTTCTTGTCTTCGTTTTCATCTGGTCCCTGCGGATTTGTTTCTTCCTTCTTCTCTTCTCGTGATAAGATTTTTACTTCTCTGTTCAAAGTACTGCAATTGTCCTGGGTCGGTGCGTCATCCTCTTTGGCATGGGCGCTTAGCTGTCAATTCGAACGTTTATCGGGGTTTGGTGGTCTTACCTCCTCCTCTTCTATCTGTATTCTCTTTTCTTGTTCACCTTGTTGATAGTGGTTTCTTTGTTGATAATTTGTCGGTCTATTGGTTCTCCAGTACCCGTTCCGGTTGCCGTTATTCCCTCTGTAATAGTTGTTGCCGTTCCTGGGTGAATTATAGTTATTTCCATATTCTCTTCTAAATCCACAACCGGTTCTTCGTTGAAATCTATTGTCGTTTCTTGGTGCGATGTTATCACATGGTTCGTAATTATTGTTTCTTCGCAGTGTGTCTTGTGGATTCCACTGCTTTTTGCTTTCGTTTTCACGTGCGCTTCGTCTTTTTCTTGCTTCATATTCCGAAAATATGAACTCTAGTTTCCTTAGAATACCTTTAAATGCTTCGACGCCATTGCCTCCGCGACCTACTAATGATTACTGGTATTTCAATGGTAGCTTCATCGCGAATAATTTAATCAACTCTCCGTCACTGTATGGTACATCTAAGCATTGATTTTTCTTTGCCATTGATTCGAAAAATTTCACGGGACTCTTCTCTCCTGAATTTTCAAAATATGGGTTCTGTAATAATTCGTACTTCACTCTGTTCTGTGCTTCGCTGGATCAATATCGTGAGAGAAACTTGTCTCTGAAATCTTCGTACGATCGGCATGTCGCTGCAACATTCTGCATGGTTTCTGCGACTGTTCCTGACATGTGTGCAGATATAAAGTCTAATTTGTGTGCTAGCGTCCAGTGTTCTGGTAATCCTACTCGGAATTGATCAATAAAAGTTCGTGGATGTAATGAGATTCCTTCTGGAAAGTGCTGAAATTTTCTGACTGTGAGGAAATGATCGTTGTCGTACTTCGTCATAGTTCTATATGAAATTCGCGATTCTTCGCCACTTTTGTTTCTGATCATTTCTCCCGTCTTTCTTTCCAGTTGTGGTTGATCCATTGGATATTGTCCACTGTACCTTTCGCCTACCCTTGCGTAGTATCGTTGAAGTGGTACGCAATAATTTTCTTCCATCGGTTGTGAACGTGTAGCTGAATGCATTGCACTGTACTCTTCGCGACCTGGCTTTCCATTGTCACGTATTGGTTGGGTATCTTGTCTGACCAACCTTGCCGCTTCATTGCACGATCCAAACTGTCTTGAAACATACATTTGTGGTTCCGCATGTGTTTGTGGTGCCGTTTGTTCATCAAGAATTTCGAAACGTGTTTGCTGCTGTGCAGGCTGTCTGATTTCACGTGTGTTTCTTTCCGCCTGTGATTGAAATCGCAAATGCGTAATATCTTCGTTAATTGCTTGTTTTTCCGGTGCTGTTACAGATACGGATGTGGTTGCAGACCCTGTGCTTGTTCGATCCTGTTCACTACGCTCTTCAATGGTTTGCTACAACTCTGTTCGCAATTTCTGAAGTTATCGCTTCGTTTGCGCTTCTATTTTGACTATGCGGTTATCATATCTTTTCAGCGCTGCTTTTGTGATACGTTTGTGTAACACACTGTTTTCAACAATTTCACGCGCTGTACCTGCTGCTTGTCTAGTAATTACGTTTATCCGTTTCTCTAGTTTCGTGACTTCTCCCTGGGTGTTGTTACGTAATGTTTTGATCTCGTCCTGAGTGTCATTTCGCAATGATTGTACGTCCGCTTGTACCTTGTCAATGACTGTTCTCTATTGATTGTGACCCGTTATTAAGTTTCCTATCACTTCTCGAGATTCTTTTGCCTCGTCTTCAATATGACTTAGGTGTAACTGAATTTTTTTGTTTAGTTCTTTAAGGTCACGCATTTGTCTCGTGATTTCTGCATTCTGAATTTGGATTTGGTTCGCTATGTCTTTATTGTGCCTTGTCATGGTTTCCGTAATTTGTTGTAATAATTCTGCCAGATTGGTGGGTCCCATTGCGTTTTCTTTCGACGTCCTACGTTCTGTGTTTTCGCCCAAGTGTTGGTTCGCAACCGATTGCATTGAACTGTGCTGTGACACGTTTCTGCTCGCATTCCTTGTACTCTGTGGTGAGGGAGCTCTGATTACTTGTACTATGGGTTCTACGTATTCAAGACGCAAGTTAGAATCCTCATCGACTGTCTCTGTACTTTCCTGCTCCTCTGTCGTATGCTGACTTATGTTCTCAATGCCTTGACGTACATTATCCTCGTTATGATGCGTTATCTGTCCTATTTCTCGCGATACTGCATCGTCTGTTGAACTGTCCTCTATTCTCTGTCCATTTTCATGCTGGGTCTCTACCTCATTTCGGTCAAGGTGTCGATCTGCCATTGCTAATCTTTCCGAATCGCTTATTTTCTGTTTTAAAAGCAATTCACGCGCCCTACTTCGAGTCAATATGCGCTCATACGATCTCACGCGTTTCATAAACTTTTTGTTCACACGGCTTGACAAACCATGCACTTACTTGTTGGGTCAGAACAAACTTGTCAACGATGTATCCGCCACCTGCGCGCATGCATTGGAGAGAAAACTGAATTCTAACAATATTAAAATTCATAACTTAATTATGCTATTGTCTCTGAAAGAATGTCTCACCTTTATTGAATACTTTCTTACTATCTATCGCTGCTGCTACTGTTTTCGACTATTCATAACCTTCCAAAAAAAAATTTTTATTACGAAACTTTTTCAACAGGATATTTTTCTGACCTCGTTAGGCATGTGGTCGACCTTCAATCATGGTATTTTACCATCCAGGCAGGGGCGCCATTTTCGAACACTCTGCGTGGTGTCTGTTTGTTCTATATCGTGTCTCCCTTCCACTTTCGCACAATGACGCTCTGAGTGAGTTTTTCAGGGAATTGACTAGTTTGAACCTGGGACCTATTGCTGGTAAGGAGACGCAAGACCACATATGACATGTAGAGTTCAGAAGAGTTCAGTGAGACTAGCGATGATATAACTAAATACTTAATGATTTCAGCGTCAGCTCCACTGCACTCCCAGTAAAAGAATCTTAATACTAACTAAATTTAGTGGAAGGGGTTCAAGGCTTTCCTATTTTTAGTTAGCTGGTAAAACAACGTCGAAAAAGCAGTTAGGTTTACCATTGGAAACTTTATTTTACTCACAAAACATTGTTTATAAATTGCACTATTGATAAAAGGAAATGTTTTAATACAGGATGGTAAAAACCAACTGCGTTCAACAAAAATGTGAACGAATATTCCCTAAATGGGTTTCCAAGTTCTACAATGGATCGAAGGATGACCTATGCCATATCAAATCTATAATCTAGGTTTAAATTAAGTTTCACAAAAGAGAAAACTATCAAAAGTGTCTACAGTGACCCTCAATTATCTTTAATTACTTATCTAACTTGTCGTAAATTACAGTGGCTGATGGGGCTTATCAATAGGTATATAACAGAAAAATCATCGCGTTTCAGACTTTTACTTCAAGTGGCAAATGTGAACACCATGAGCTTTAATTGACGATCGACACTAGTATTACGCAAAAAGGGGTGTAACAGATGAGCCTTCTGCAGTTCTGAGTGAAGCTTTATGCGCTGTTATGTGGCATCGCGTGCGTTCATTACCTTGCCCCTGTTCGTCAGTGGGCGGCGGGCAGCACAGCTCCGCTCACCTCGCCGTCTCGGTAGCAACTCTGACCTTACTACAATTTACCGAAGTTGTTTAAAAAACACTATCTGGCTGTGTGTTCATCTGACCAATCAGGGTCTCAATGTTAACCTTAAGCTCCGCCTACAAAAATTCTGTCCATCCAATGAGAAACGTTATACTTTTCGTGGTGGGGCAATGTTTTTAAAGTTTGCAACATAACAGAGACGCGGAAAAAGTCTCACGATAAAACTTGAAGCTGGTGTGGTCCTTCAGCGTTATCGTAAGATCTATACTGTTCTTCTGGAGGGCTCTATCTTTTAACATGGGCTGGGGATTGGTCCTGACGTAACAGAGACGCGAAAAAGTCTCACGCTAAAACTTGCAGCTGGTTTGGTCCTTTTAGTGTTATCGTAAGACCAATACTGTACTTCTGGAGTGCTCTAGCCTTTAACATGGGCTGGGTGGTGGTCCTAGCGGTTAGCTGGCAACGTGGATGTCCGTCTCTTATCGTAGAGCCTTCAGCTTAACACGGTTTTGCTCTCGGCTTCTGTTCTCGTTTCTTCCCTCGGAACTGCGCTTGTCTCACGGTGGGAAGGTATGACATGCATTTAGGCATTCTTGGGTTAGTCTGTGGTATTCCATTTGCTTACTCGTTACTCGTATTACTTTGGTTAATCTAATGTCACGAATTATTCGGAGCTATGTGATATATTACTGGATTTGCTTATCATGTCAGGGTTTTCATGGAAGGTGTTGGATTTGCCTGACACCTTACAGGTCTGCATCCATATATATTTGTGAGGTTACACAATTGATTTTAATTCTAAACAACGTGGTTTAAGCGAAATTATTATTGTATTTGTTCTTAATTAAATATGCTCCGTTTTCCATTTATTTATTTGGTAGATCTTTCATTCAGTTCCACTAATTTCGCTTTTCTGCAAATAAATGGTTTCAGGAGCAACATTATGTTACGATTTGGGATTAAAAGGGACAGTGTGCGAACATCTATTACATATTTCAGTAACCTACGCTACAGTTTGGGTCGTTTATTACTTGCATCATCAGATTTCTTTCGTAAAATTTGACTGTGATCCTTAAGTCAAGTAATACCTCGTTGCATTTCTCAGCCATGCACAGAACACAGCAGAGTGGAAAGCTGTATCAAACTAGTCTTTGGGCAAAGCAATATTGCAGATGTCAGGGTTTAAGCCAGATAAGCGACTGTACATTCCTAGACCATCATTGATGGTATAAATTTTTTTATTGAAGGTAAGGTAATTGTAAGATAGCAGTAGATCAAGGAAGTTCATCATTCTGTACGAGGGCTGTTCGGAAAGTAAGGCCTGATTGGTCGCGAAATGGAAACCACAGTGACAATCAGAAAATTTTTAGTCGACTCAGGTAGCCACATTTTCCAGCTACCTCTCTAAATAGTCGCCGCCTCGACTTTGACATTTGTCGTAGCGTCGCACAAACTTTCCACCACCCTCGTCACAGAAAGCAGCCGCCTATGCTTTCTGTCAGTTCTCTACACTGGTCTGCCGTTCGCTCGTCGTGCCAAAGTTTTCTCTTCGTAGACAGCGCTTCATGTGAGAAGAGATGAACATCGGAGGGAGCCAATTAAGGGCTGTATTGTGGGTGGTCAAACACTTCCCATCGGAAACGCTGCAGGGGCGTCTTCACTGCCCTTGCAGAATGTGCCTGAAAATTGTCTTGAAGAATGAAACGCATGAAATTGATGTTATGTGAGCTGCATAGCTTTAGGTGAAATCTCTCGCCAGATCCACGTACTTGCAGGATAGACTGTTATTGTAGGCATTTCTATGTGCTCCATGTGCGCCCTGAACTGAAAAGAGCGACGTGGCGCTATCTATGGCCATACCGGAGGCACTGCCCAACACATACGTGCAAAGCATCATCGGATTTTTCACATTGGTTTCTATTTAGCGCCAAATCGGACCTTACTTTCCGAATATGCCTCGTATAATAGTGAGCTGTTTGTCTTCTGACGATGTAATCCCATTTTTTATTATATTAAATTTCAGCCTCCAGTTGCATAAGTAAAGAAACTTTACCTACATTTCGGCTATAGTAATGTAGCCTTGTTCAGAAATGTCACAATATAAAATTCAATTAAAACATGTGAGATCTTGGCATTATCAAACATAAAATGTTAGTACTACAGTACATAGTCATAAGACTGCGTCACATCTTTTTTTATTGTTTGGAGTGTATTTAACATCTACAGATCAACTATTTTTTAGACATAAAGCTTGTTGTTCTGGAATAGCGATGTATCTGATGCTGTTAATCAGTTACTGTTGTTAGTGGAGCAGTGGTTGGTAAATATATAGGATTAATTTTTTTACTAATTTTGTGTTCCGTACTACTTATTGAGTTATCAGTTGGACGTATTGGATACCCAGGTATATAAATTTTGGATTGTGTTCTGAGTTTTTCGATTATGCAGCAGCTGGCTTCAACGGATGTTAGAGGATGTGGCAGTTTTCTTAGGAGCTTTTTATTTTATACTGGTATTTGGGAGTGGGATGAGGTTCCAGTTGAGCTATACTTATTTATTTATTTATTTATGCATTTATTTTACCTGGCAAGATTAGGGCCTTCAGGCCCTCTCTTACACCTAACCAGGCATACTCAGATTCAACAAATTTCAGTGTCTACAGAAAATTAGGACATATAACATGTTATACAGTATTAATGTTAAAGAAAAAAATAGAGATTATAAAAGTAGTACAATGATAATTATAACAATCAAAAATAATTATAACAATCAAGAATAATAAAAATAATAATAATAATGATAATAATAATAATAATAATAATGACTATGTATATGAAAGTAAACATATTTTTCTTATATGAGTGTCAGTCCTATTGCTAGTTGGGAATTTTCTCGTTATATTCTTGCAGCTTGTAAGTTATTCTCATCAAGCAGAGACATAAGACGATGGAATGGGGTGAAAGAGATATAGAAGAGGTAGATAGGTTAGAGGAAGAGAAATAGAATGGTAAAATTCGAAGCTATGATGGAGAGGAGAAAGAAAAAGATGAGGGGGGGGGGGCACAACAATGGTGGCTATACCGTCCCTAATATGTAAGTCTTAAGTTCCCTCTTGAATGTTGAGTGGTTTTGGATAAGACGCAGATCACAGGGGAGCGCGTTCCATAGTCGTATGGCTGAGATGGAGAATGACACGGAGAAAGATTTTGTGTTATGTAAAGGTACAGCCAAGATGCTAGACGTATCCGATCTGGTATTGCGGTTGTGGAATGATGATAGGTGTTTAATGTGAGAAGATAAGTATTGGGGGCACCAGTGGCTAAGAAATCGATGAAGTAAGCACATCGTGTGGAGATCGCGTGCCTTATGTGGGCGCATCCAACCTAGCTGGGAGTATGAAGGACTGATATGATCATACAACCGTATGTTGCATACGTATCTAACACAAGCATTCATCACTAGCTCGAGGCATCTCGAATTTTCATTATTTGTGCCATGTTGAACTACATCACAGTAGTAAAGATTAGGCAAGACTAGTGTTTGGACTAATTTTTGTTTAACATGGGATGGAAATATTTTCCTAAACTTTTGAATTGCATGTAGGGAGGAGAGCGATTTCCGGCAAGCTGTGACTGTTTGTTCTTCCCAGTTTAGGTGTTCATCCAAGATTATTCCAAGGTCTTTTACTGTTTTTTGGTATGGTAGTTGGGTACCATTGAGGAGTATTTGAGGGACTGTTTCGCGAAAGTACCGACTGATTAACTTTGGATGAGATATAAGTATGACCTGGGATTTCTTGGGGTTTAGTTTCAGACCTAGGTTCTGCGCCCATCGAGAAACAGAGCAAAGATCTGCGTTCATACTCGCTACTGCGTCAGCAATGTTCTTGGGGCTTGCACTTATGTACAGTTGGATGTCGTCGGCATATAGATGGTAGTTGCAGGAGTGAATCACTGAAGAAATATCATTAATGTACAGTGAGAAGAGTAATGGACCAAGGACGGAGCCTTGGGGAACTCCAGAGCGCACGTTTTTCCATGATGACTTTTCCGACCCACAAATGACTTGTTGACTTCTGTTTTTGAGGTAGCTGTCGAACCAGTGTATTGCGCTGTTTGAGAAATTCAACTGCTTCATTTTAATTAGTAATATATCAAAGTCAACTGTATCAAAAGCCTTGCTAAAGTCAAGCAGTGTTAGGATGGTAGCTTCACGTCTGTCCATAGCATGTTTAATGTCATCAGTTACTTTGATTAATGCAGTTGCTGTACTATGGTGCTTTCGAAAACCTGACTGATATTTGTCGTGGATGTTATGAGTTTTGAGGTAATCTGTCAGCTGTTCATGGACGATGTGTTCTAGGGCTTTAGATATTGCAGGAAGTATGCTGATCGGCCTGTAGTCACCTGGCGACTTAGGGTTGCCAGTCTTGGGTATAGGTTGAATTAAGCTTTGCTTCCACTCAGTAGGATATGTACTACTGACAAGAGACAGGTTGAAGAAGTCTGTGATAACTGGAGTAATAGTGTTTACGACGTTCTTAATCATGCCAATGCTCACTCCATCATTTCCTACTGCCTCGGAAGAGATTCTCATAATTGCCTTGTGTACTGTGCCGGTAGTGACATGTTTTAGGAAAAACTTGTCTCTCGAGAGATTGATATCTTGGGGCTGGTAATTTGTCGCTGCGTGGCAGTTTACGGCTGTTGAGAAGAAATCGTTTAATTCTTCTGCAGACGCTTGATAAACAGCGTCAGATCTTCGCTTCCCTATGCCGAAACTGCGCAGCTTTTTCCACAGTGCGGCAGGTTTTGATATGCCACCATACGACAGAGCGGGCATGTCTGATTTTGGCATTCCTCACGCTTTGCTTGGTTCTATTTCGGAGTTTCCTATAAGCTTCGTACGCCTCGGGAGTTGGGTTACGCTTGAAGGCCCTATGTGCAGCATCACGTTCATTCATTAACTGGCGTAATGCAGTGGTGAGCCACGGAGCGGGAGCTCTCTTTACCTTGACAGTGCGTTGAGGAGCATGTTTATCATACAGTGCAATAATTTTGCGACATAATTCCCGAATTTTTCCGTCTAAAGTCGGTTCATTGCTTATATCATGCCAAGGGATGTCTGAGCAATCCTTTTGAAGAGCGTCATGGTTAACATTTTTTAGGTTTCTGTAGGTTACCAGGTGAGATTTTTCTTTGGTAGTATGTACTGAGTAATTTAAGAAAATCACGTCATGAGCAGAGAGTCCTGGAGCGGATGTCTGATTGGCCCGAATTATTTTATCTGGTCGCTTTGTTGCTATTATATCTATGAGTGTATGGCTGTGTGGCGTGTGATGAGTTGGGTCCAGCGGTGCTAAACTCATATCATTGGAGTGGAACAGTCTCCTAAGTTTTTCTGCAGAGGGGGATTTTAACTGTAAGTCGATGTTTGTGTCGCCCATAATGATTATGTGTTCATACAGTGTCACGAGCGAGGACAGGGCAGACTGAAAGGAGGACATAGCACCGACGTTTGGAGGTTTATAGATTACTCCAATTAGCAGTTTCTGATTTGATGTATACTCCTATAGTTAAAAAGTTTTATGATTAACGTATGCAGCTACACTGCTGAACAACCCTTGTCAGTCTCAGCAACAGGACATTACTTTTTACTAGGAACTTTTAGTACTTTTCATCGTTGTTGCAGCTTTCCTATGGGTATTATTGTCGAATTTTTAAATTTTTAAAATTTTTATGATTATTTTATTTGATTTATCGACTACAGTATTTCGTCCATTTTCGCTTACTTTTACTGACGTACAGGTCACGTAGTTGTTATCAATTAGGTGTTTAACGTTGTGTTCCTTTTACGTATGATGACGTTATTGTCTTTAAGCCATATATTTAATAAATATAATTCTGTATTGTTGTAATAAAGCCTACTGTATTAATCACTCTGTCGATAGATTTCTGTTGTTCAGCAGGTATATTAGACTGAGATCTGTTAGATACTTTATGTTAGAATCGAGAGCTTTCTCTTTTGTTTCAATAAAATTTTTAGCCTATCTTTATGTACAGATTGTTGTATGTGCAACGTGTGTGACGCATAATATGTTGATGTATCGCCCAGTAGAAGTTCATTTGATATAGCAGTCGAAGTCCACTGACATCGGCCACTTAGTTTTTATTTTCTTCATGAGTGTGCTATAATAATCACTGTTTACCGGCTCGAGTTTGGCAGGAAGAAGTTTCTGTAGTTCTTTTCACAAGGTGGTCTGTTTGGTCATTCCCCCTAGTAGCAGAAAGGTTCTGTATTGACAATAGATAAAGTTAACTGGTACAGCTCCTTTGCCCTCTTGAAATTTTACAATATATTGTGTTCCAAGATAATTGAATTTTGCCTACAGTTGCTCTCTCAAAGAACTGACTGGCACTCTTCGAGTCTGCAGATACTCCGACTTTGTTGACTTCTAAATTTAGTATATCAAGTAAAGGTTGGTGAACGGTAAACAACTCAGCAGTTATACTATCGATACTTTGGGAGGTAACAACCTCGTCTGGTCATTAAATAGATCAAAACTTAGACGCGTGAGGCTGGTACAGCTGGTAACTCTCGGCGCAGCCTGCGGTCGGCAGTTTGGCTGCAGTGGCCCTCCTAACTGGATCGAGCGGGCGCCCAGTAGCCCCCAAGCCGTATAGTACAGCTCTGTGCAGTGTATCGGCAGCCGTTGCGGCGGCAACTGCGGCAGGGTGCACCTGCGCTCAATTTCCGGCCGCCGACAGCCCGGGACCTCTCACCTCACCTCACCTCACCTCACCTCGCCCCACCCCACCTCACCTCACCCACACCCGCTCCAACTCCAGCCAGCGACGCATGTCTCCCGTCTCCCGTCGCCGCCCTGCAGCCGCCCTAGACGATTTCCAGAGGGTGGCTGTCGCACGAAAAGCACTTCCCTGTAGAAGAGGCCCTCTGCGGTGCGGGAGAACTTTCGGCTGCGGGATGCAGGAGGCGCGAGACGATTCTCAGTTATAATTCATGCCGTGCGGTGGGAAACTTTTATTTTCGTACGGTGAAGGCTCAAGGCACTATGGTTGAGAAAAGTGATTCTCGTATCAAGTTGAGTCTGGAAGTACTCCATGTAGACTGCAAAACTTAAGTACGATATAGATAAAGTACGAGGGCAGTTCAATAAGTAATGCAACACATTTTTTTTCTGAAACAGGGGTTGTTTTATTCAGCATTGAAATACACCAGGTTATTCCCCAAACTTTTAGCTACACAACACTATTTTTCAACGTAATCTCCATTCAATGCTACGGCCTTACGCCACCTTGAAATGAGGGCCTGTATGCCTGCACGGTACCATTCCACTGGTCGATGTCGGAGCCAACGTCGTACTGCATCAATAACTTCTTCATCATCCGCGTAGTGCCTCCCACGGATTGTGTCCTTCATTGGGCCAAACATATGGAAATCCGACGGTGCGAGATCGGGGCTGTAGGGTGCATGAGGAAGAACAGTCCATTAAAGTTTTGTGAGCTCTCGGGTGCGAAGACTTGTGTGAGGACTTGCGTTGTCATGAAGAAGGAGAAGTTCGTTCAGATTTTTGTGCCTACGAACACGCTGAAGTCGTTTCTTCAATTTCTGAAGTTTAGTACAATACACTTCAGAGTTGATCGCTTGACCATGGGGAAGGACATCGAACAGAATAACCCCTTCAGCGTCCCAGAAGACTGTACCCATGACTTTACCGGCTGAGGGTATGGCTTTAAACTTTTTCTTCGTAGGGGAGTGGGTGCGGCGCCACTCCATTGATTGCCGTTTTGTTTCAGGTTCGAAGTGATGAACCCATGATTCATCGCCTGTAACAATCTTTGACAAGAAATTGTCACTCTCAGCCACATGACGAGCAAGCAATTCCGCACAGATGGTTCTCCTTTGCTCTTTATGGTGTTCGGTTGGACAACGAGGGACCCAGCAGGAAGAAACCTTTGAATATCCCAACTGGTGAACAATTGTGACAGCACTACCAACAGAGATGTCAAGCTGAGCACTGAGTTGTTTGATGGTGATCCGTCGATCATCTCGAACGAGTGTGTTCGCACGCTCCGCCATTGCAGGAGTCACAGCTGTGCACGGCCGGCCCGCACGCGGGAGATCAGACAATCTTGCTTGACCTTGCGGCGATGATGACACACGCTTTGCCCAACGACTCACCGTGCTTTTGTCCACTGCCAGATCACCGTAGACATTCTGCAAGCGCCTATGAATATCTGAGATGCCCGGGATTTCCGCCAAAAGAAACTCGATCACTGCCCGTTGTTTGCAACGCACATCCGTTACAGACGCCATTTTAACAGCTCCGTACAGCGCTGCCACCTGTCGGAAGTCAATGAAACTATACGAGACGAAGCGGGAATGTTTGAAAATATTCCACAAGAAATTTCCGGTTTTTTCAACCAAAATTGGCCGAGAAAAAAAATGTGTTGCATTACTTATTGAACTGCCCTCGTGACATCAACATTTTAGAAAGACGGAGAAAATAAATGATAGTTTGGAATTATTTTTCCAGATGCTGGATGCGACATGGCGTGAGGTCAAGCGAAAGGGGCTGATACCACACTGTCAGGCACTTGAAGGACTGGGAAAGACCTTGTGAGCCGACCAGTAAGAAATTAGTGTACTGCGTGGTGTTTTTCATTGCATCTTCGTCCGAAGACAACAAATTGATGACATCACATTGGAAGAATCATCCTGTAGCCCAGGAGTTTGTTATTGCCAAGAGCATTTTTTCACGTGGATGCGGAGCGTTGCGAACCACATGTAATGACACAAATCGATTTAACAGATGATGAATATGCTAACTTTGAGATGTTTTACGTGTACCAGCCGTGCTAACGATGTTCAACTGCACAGATTGTAGTTGAATGAACCGCGCGCCGAGCGCTCTTGAAAATTACAACGTATTTGCGGCATCGAAAGAGACTGCGAGTTCAAACTCTAAGTAAGCGATGCTACTCTTCGCTGGTACAGCATACTTGAGACTGAGTTTATAAAACTTTTTTCCTACAGCGTGAGATACTGGAGCTGAAAGACGTGTTGTCGGAGTGGATATAATCGTATCGTTGCACGGTAGTCATTACGGAATTAGAGAATTATGTTTATTTAAACGCCGTGGCGTAATACGTTAGGTACAGAAATCAGACAGTGGGTGTTTCAAGGGTGAGAAATTTTAACAACTGTGGAAATCTGTGCTTCACGTTAACGTGTACTCATGGTTAGACATTCGTCTCTGTGGCAGTACGAGTGTCAGTTCGAGCCTGCACGTGGTCCGGTTCCACTGCAATAGGCAATCTTTGCATTGGAACTGTAATTTACTGATATTTTCTCCCCAAAAAAGTGAAATGACTGCATTCGTACATCACAGAGCGTATGCGGGAACACATATCTAACGTGACAAATAAGTAAGCTTATCATGGGAGCGACGTGCAACAGCAGCAGTGCAATGGAGCTACTTACTAAGTGTTACGACGGCTGTATGGACCTACATCTTACAAGTAAACTTATTAAACATAAGCACAGCTGGACAGTCTAGAAAGCTGAGATCCATTTGAAGGCACTCTTAATTAAGGGAAAAACCGGTTGGCGAAAATTTAATTTAACATTCAAGTTACCTTCATTGCCATTTTTACATTCCCAGTTTCATGTTCATTGAAGTAATTGCAGTTTATATTGCTTCATTTTTCTGCCACCGTGCAGAGGTACTGCTGCCTGAAGGAGAGGAGGTGCTAGACCATAGTCAGCTACGAGGCGCGACAATAAAGTAATGAGATTGATTTTCTTTGCAAGATGTGGCAACCCTGCAGGCTTGCGTAGGCACAATATCTTTGACCTTGGTCTATATGCTGCTTCTAGTCCAAGCGGCACATCGATGTGACTGCTCAGTCGTGAGTTGTGCTGTAATAAGTGAACACGTGTCTGTGCCTCTCGTCACGGAAATGGAACCGTATAATATTGCCAACGGTATGGAATTTCTTTTTGTGTTAAATTGGGTGAAAACGCGACGACAACTTAAGGTAAGCTTCAGAAGGCTTTTGGAGAGGAGGTTATGTCAAGAGCTCAAATTTATCGTTGGCATAAAATCTTTAGTGAAGGCAGGACGAATGTTGAAGATAAAGACTGCAGTGGTCGACCATCAACCTCACGGATCGATGTCAACTTGGCCAGGGTGCGGGAACTTGTGCAATCTGATTGAAGATTATCCATGAAAGTGATTGAAAAAGAACTGAACATCAATGGAGAAACGGTTCGTCTAGTAATAACCAAGATCTTGATATGCGATAATGCGCTATCCCATACTGCTCTGTCAGTACAGCAATTTTTAACCTCAAAACATATTTCAGTACTACCACAGCCACCTTATGCACCAGATATCGCTCCGTGCGACTTTTTTCTGTTTCAAAGAGTCAAAACGGCGGTCAAGGGACATCATTTTCAAAGAACGCAAGATATCCAAAAACCTGTGACCAGGATCTTGGAGGATATTACCGAAGATGGGTTCCAGAAATGTTCCCAGCAACGGCAGAGGCGCTGGAAAAAGTGTGTGCAATCAGAAGGGAACTACTTTGAAGGAGACAACACTTAACTTGACTAAAACAGCAAGCAACATGTTTTTTTCATATCAGTCTCATTACTTTACTGTCGCACATCGTATAGCAGTATATGACGGCAGCATTTTGCAACAGGCAAGAAGAAACCCATATCAATCAGACGGTGCATTTGTAACCACATTTAACACGATTGCAAGGCACGAAATCTCATGCTCCACATTGGCGCGGCGACTGCATGTAGCTGTTCTCTCCGTCTGACGACCAACACGTTGCGTCGTCACCTGCACTTCGGCGACACAGTCCACAGTTGTGCCAATACCACTAGGAATGAACCAACATGGTGTGAGATCCTGAGTTCTGGTCATTTGAGAGCAGATTCAGTATGAATAGTGATTCTCCACATAGCACCATACGGAGAAAGTTGGGAATATGTAATACACACAGAAACAATGTCAAACGCGATCAGCGTTAGAGTTTGGGGGTCCAGGTGTTATGAGGTGAGGAGGCATAATGTTTCATGGGTGTACTGACCTCTATGGAAGAGCACAGGTGGAGCAGCTCTTGCATAGATAGGCTGTTCGGTGCACGAGCGTTTTGCCCATTGCTCCGACGTGAATCCTACCCAGTACGTTTCCGATGCATTGGCGTGATGTTTTTGCAGCGCACCCACGTCGATGAACGGCCATCCAGGGTTTGTCAGCAACACTGGTGGAGGACTGGAACGCCCTACAACCGGAACTGCTTGCCAGTGTTTTGCCCAGCATCGGAGAGCACGGCAGAGCATGCATTGCTGTCTGTAGTGGTAACACAACCTATCACGTCTTAGTAACGCTCAGGGGCAATAATACACCACGATGACTTCAATGTAACTGCTGCCTTTCAATAAAAGTGCCATTTGTGTTCATGTCATTGTGTTTTTTTCCCAGTCACCTTCTGTGGCATACTTTAACTTTCTTTCTATGTATGGTCCAAAGTTCATCGAGCTACTTTACTAGGTAGTGACACATCATGCGAAAGTAGTTGCGAGTAAAGTCTCGCATACCAGCGTGCATTTGAAGATCTTACATTGGGGACATTGACAATTACCGGGATGACTGAACTATTCGATACACAGAAATCGAGTCAGTTACACAGGACAGGCGAAAGAAAAGTGTCCTGCAAACGCTGGCCGGTGTGGTCGAGTGGTTCTAGGCACTGCAGTCTGGAACCGCGCATCCTCTACGGCCGCCGGTTCAAATCCTGCCTCAGGCATGGATGTTTGTGATGTCCTTAGGTTAGTTAGGTTTAAGTAGTTCTAAGTTCTAGGGGTCTGATGACCTCAGATGTTAAGTCCCATAATGCTCAGAGCCATTTGAACCATTTTTTTTTTTTTTTTTTTTTGCCCTGGAATCTACTTCGTGCATCTTAAGATAGGCAACAAAATTTACATCATCTGGTCTGGTTAAGGATGATGTCACTTTAATTGCGTGAAATGTTTTTCAGGAGAGTAGTATGTTCCCCAGCCTGCATTATCCGATGCACAGTAATTACAGTTCTTTATAGCAGAACTACCACAGTGATGGATTGGCCACGAGACGTATAGTTATTCTTTTAACCTGCGCACCACATTCACCATGCCTGATGTCCGGCCATTTCTTCGTGTGGAGCTACGTTGAAGATAAAGTCTTCACTCCTCCACTGCGGGCGGATCATATGGAACTGAGTTAGCGCTTCACATATCGCCGCCGATGTGATGGGTCACCGTGGAAGATCTGCACTACCCGTACACATACCTCGAGTTGGAAACAGCACGCATATTCAGCACTTTTAATTTACGGTGTGAAAAAATAATCTTTTAAAACTGCGTAATAATATAATAAATTATATATATATATATATATATATATATATATATATATATATATATATAAAATAATAATAATAATAATAAAACCAGAATGTCTTTGTGCAAGTGAATGTTTAGTACTAAATTACAGATTACACAGACTTGAAGTCTTAGAAATAAGTATCATTTGAGAAATACTTGGTCCGCTAAGAAACACAGAGGTATGGAAACTAAGGAATAATGAAGAAGTACATCAGAACAAAGAAAACTTAACTGAAACGCTACGGAAGAACCTACTGCTGTTTATTGTACGTATATAAGTTACTCACACAAATTTTTAAATATCTTTGGAACAAAAACTCAACAATAGCCTATTCAAGTAGTTAGGAAAGATTTGGAAAGAAACAAGAAAAGTGAACAAGACACAGCGGAAAGAAAGATTTTTGCAAAGAAAGCGTTAAAACTTGAAAGGAGCGCAAGGCAATAAGGAGAAGAAGACTGGGACGAAATGGTCTGAGGAGCGAAAAGGGATACATGGAAGAAGAAACAATACTGAAGGAAGAAGAAAGAAGAACAGAGAAGGAAGCATTGAATTTGACGAGTGGTCCTCAGATGACTCGAACGGTAAAGGAATAAACAAAGCATACATATTACAGTTGATGTAAAAACACGAATGTAGTCCTATTATGTAGGGGAGAGTGCTGTATCTGGAAGATAGTGTACCTAATAAGACATTATACTGCTTGGTTGGTATTTCAGTCTAGTGACTGATTTCAGAATCACACTAAGATGTAAGCACTAGAAACAGTCATAAGCAGTTCCTTGAATTTCATTACCTTTATGATGTTGTAAGAAATGAGGTAGTGTTTTGTGTAGTGCTTGTTAATATTACTAGGTCTACATAAGTAAGTGTGGTATTATCCGGTCTCCAGTCACACTAACGTCACCACCTGTCAGAAACCTGATTAACTATCTTTAGCAGCATAGACTAGTACTAGGCGTGCAGGAAGAAAGTCAGTATGTTTCTTGAAGATACCGATAATGATGTGGAGCCATGTCGACGCCAGTGAAGTGGCAATGTCCGCTAAGCATGTCTAGTTAATGAGACATGGTGCGACCAGCCCAATCGTGGTGGTACCACATATTCCCGAATAGGTTTAAATGCGTGGAGCTTCGTGGGCAGGGGAGTATGGTTAACTCATCCAGGTGCACTTCGAACCACGCCCGTATATTGCGAGCTGTGTGACATGTGGCATTGTCTACATTGGGAATGACATCATGTCGAGGAAAAACAAACTGCATGTATCGGTGGACGGGGTCCCTAGGGATAAACAAATACTTCTGTTGATCCATTGTGCTTTCCAGAATGACGGGATCACTCACGGAATTCCACGAAAATAATCCCCAAACCATTACGCTCCCTCATCCGGTCTTGACCATTTTAACAATGGTTTTTTTATATACATTTCACGCCGTACACTACAATGGCCATTTGTCCAATGCATGATTTGTAATTCATATCTGAAAAGACTACCTGTCCCCAGTCAACGGATGTATAGTTACGATTTTGTCGAGCAAATTTCAAGCTTCGTCGCCGATGAACAGCAGTGAGCATGGGCACCCGCTACGGTACGGAGGCCCAGACGCAGCAACGTGCGCTCAATAGCATTCAGGAGACACTGTTGGTAGCCCTCGACTCATGTGTGCGGTCTCTTGCTCAACAGTTGCTCGTCTATTCGCCTGTTCATATCCCCCCACCCATTCGTCACCCCTGTTATTTGTGGTCCGGGGTACGCCAAAGTTGACGCGGCGCCTGTTTTGGAGAGCGCTATTATGCATGGTATACTTGAACCACGGCGATGCGCGAACGGTTTACAAACGTTTTCGGAAATAATCCCGCCCTTGGTCCGAAATCCAACGATCATGCCCTTGCGTAGGTCAGATAAATCGCACCGTTTCCGTATTACAATGAGTGCACAGTTTTCCATGCTCCCAGGTTTCCCCACCCCCCTTGCCCCACCACCAAACAGTGACACGGTTTATCTACTGATATCGCTGCCACTTGGCATCCGTGAGTATCTATTGCACGTTGACATAGAAAATAGACGGTGGTCACAGCAATGTGATCGAACCGTGTCTATTAAAGTTATTTCGGAGATACTGTTTTCTCCTCAGGTAGAGAGTATTATGCTGAGTAAACTTCTGTATACTTTAAATATAGTTACATAACGTGTGGTTGGTTGAGCCTCAATTCGATTTTACTGTCTGTTTATTGGCGTATAATAAAGTAATAATATAACACGTATATAGCCGCCGTTGGATAAGCAGCTGCAGCAGCAAGTCGTATACTCCTAGCTCACTCATTTGGTACATAGTTTAATTCTTAATTTCTTTGCGTGTTTTTGGTACTTGCATTGTTTAATTCATAAATTTCGGGCGTATTATAGTTTTTGAGAGTTGTAGCATCGCGTTTTAGTACATGAATAGTGTAAATTCGCGTAGTCGTTTGTCTTCTGTTTTTGTTTTGAACGGCCAGTGTCGGTTGGTCACAGTCAGTGTGCTCCCTGCCGCCGTTGGATAAGCAGCTGCAGCAGCAAGTCGTATCCTCCTAGCTCACTCATTTGTTACATAGTTTAATTCTTAATTTCTTTGCGTGTTTTTGGTACTTGCATTGTTTAATTCATAAATTTCGGGCGTATTATAGTTTTTGAGAGTTGTAGCATCGCGTTTTAGTAAATGAATAAATTCGCGTAGTCGTTTGTCTTCTGTTTTTGTTTTGAACGGCCAGTGTCGGTTGGTCACAGTCAGTGTGCTCCCTGCCGCCGTTGGATAAGCAGCTGCAGCAGCAAGTCGTATACTCCTAGCTCACTCATTTGTTACATAGTTTAATTCTTAATTTCTTTGCGTGTTTTTGGTACTTGCGTTGTTTAATTCATAAATTTCGGGCGTATTATACTTTTTGAGAGTTGTAGCATCGCGTTTTAGTACCTGAATAGTGTAAAATCGCGTAGTCTCCTTCCGCCGCCGAGCAGTGTGTCAGCAGTGCGCAACTAGCAGCATTACTGCATTTACTAGGCAATCTTGTATTTTAATAACGGTTTAAATTTTTTGTCGATTTTTGCGCTCTCTGTAGATTAGTTCAGACGTTCTTTGCACAACAGTTTTTAGCATGGATAGGGACTGCAACTGCTGTGTTTGGATGCAGACTGAGTTGGCATCCCTTCGCTCCCAGCTTCAGGCAGTGTTGGCTTCAGTCACACAGCTTGAGGCTGTTGCCAATGGGCATCACTGTGGGGGTCCGGATGGGGGTTTGTCGGGGACGGCCAGCTCGTCCCACGCATCCCCCGATCGGACTACGACTGTGATTGCCCGGGATGCTGCTCGCATTGAGGCTGATCCCTCACCTGTGGTAGAGTGGGAGGTCGTCTCAAGGTGATGCAGGGGGCGAAAGACATTCCGGAGGGCTGAACGGAAGGCCTCTCCAGTTTGTCTGATGAGCCGGTTTCAGGCTCAGTCTCAGGCTGATACTGATCTTCGGCCTGACATGGCTGCTTGTCCTGTTCCAGAGGTTGCCCCTCAGTCTGCAAGATCCGGGCGGTCGCAGAGGGTGGGCTTACTGGTAGTTGGGAGCTCCTACGCCAGGCGCGTAATGGGGCCCCTTAGGGATATGGCAACAAGAGAGGGGAAGAAAACCTATGTGCACTCCGTGTGCATACCGGGGGCAGTCATTCCAGATGTGGAAATGGTCCTTCCGGATGCCATGAAGGGTACAGGGTGCACCCATCTGCAGGTGGTCGCTCATGTCGGCACCAAAGACGTGTGTCGTTAGGGATCGGAGGAAATCCTCTCTGGCTTCCGGCGGCTATCTGATTTGGTGAAGACTGCCAGTGTCGCGAGCGGGATGAAAGCAGAGCTCACCATCTGCAGCATCGTCGACAGGACTGACTGCGGACTTTTGGTACAGAGCCGAGTGGAGGGTCTGAATCAGAGGCTGAGACGGTTCTGCGACAGTGTGGGCTGCAGATTCCTCGACTTGCGCTATAGGGTGGTGGGGTTTCGGGTTCCGCTGGATAGGTCAGGAGTCCACTACACGCAAGAAGCGACTACACGGGTAGCAGGGGTTGTGTGGCGTGGGCTGGGCAAGTACAGAAAAGGCAACAGCCTCAACGGGTGTGGGGCCAAGTCAGGACATGCGGGGACCAAGCAGCAATCGGTATTGTAATTGTAAACTGTCGAAGCTGCGTTGGTATAGTACCGGAACTTCAAGCGCTGATAGAAAGCACCGAAGCTGAAATCGTTATAGGTACAGAAAGCTGGCTGAAGTCAGAGATAAATTCTGCCGAAATTTTTAAAAAGGTACGCACGGTGTTTAGAAAGGATAGATTGCATGCAACCGGTGGTGGAGTGTTCGTCGCTGTTAGTAGTAGTTTATCCTGTAGTGAAGTAGAAGTGGATAGTTCCTGTGAATTATTATGGGTGGAGCTAGGTTAATAATTGGCTCCTTTTACCGACCTCCCGACTCAGCAGCTTTAGTGGCAGAACAACTGAGAGAAAATTTGGAACACATTTCACATAAATTTTCTCAGCATGTTATAGTCTTAGGTGGAGATATCAATTTACCAGATATAGACTGGGACACTCAGATGTTTAGGACGGGTGGTAGGGAGAGAGCATCGAGTGACATTATACTGAGTGCTCATCCGAAAATTACCTCGAGCAATTAAACAGAGAACCGACTGGTGGAGATAACATAATATAAAAAGTGGGAGGAAGGTTTATCTGTTTGGCAAGAGTAATAGAACGCAGATTTTAGACTACCTAACAGATCAAAACGAAAATTTCTGTTCCGACACTGACAATGTTGAGTGTTCTAGGCAATCGTGAAATGCGTTTTAGACAGGTACGTGCCGAGTAAAACTGTGAGGGACGGGAAAAACCCACCGTGGTACAACAACAAAGTTAGGAAACTACTGCGAAAGCAAAGAGAGCTTCACTCCAAGTTTAAACGCAGACAAAACCACTCAGACCAACAGAAGCTAAACGATGTCAAAGTTAGCGTAAGGAGGGCTATGCGTGAAGCGTTCAGTGAATTCGAAAGTAAAATTCTATGTACCGACTTGACAGAAAATCCTAGGAAGTTCTGGTCTTACGTTAAATCAGTAAGTGGCTCGAAACAGCGTATCCACACACTCCGGGATGATGATAACATTGAAACAGAGGATGACACGCGTAAAGCTGAAATACTAAACACCTTTTTCCAAAGCTGTTCCACAGAGGAAGACCGCACTGCAGTTCCTTCTCTAAATCCTCGCACAAACGAAAAAATGGTTGACATCGAAATAAGTCTCCAAGGAATAGAAAAGCAACTGGAATCACTCAACAGAGGAAAGTCCACTGGACCTGACGGGATACCAATTCGATTCTACACAGAGTACGCGAAAGAACTTGCCCCCCTTCTAACAGCCGTGTACCGCAAGACTCTAGAGGAACGGAAGGTTACAAATGATTGGAAAAGAGCACAGGTAGTCCCAGTCTTCAAGAAGGGTCATCGAGCAGATGCGCAAAACTATACACCTATATCTCTGACGTCGATCTGTTGTAGAATTTTAGAACACGTTTTTTGCTCAAGTATCATGTCGGTTTTGGAAACCCAGAATCTACTATGTAGGAATCGACATGGATTCCGGAAACAGCGATCGTGTGAGACCCAACTCGCTTTATTTGTTCATGAGACCCAGAAAATAATAGATACAGGCTCCCAGGTAGATGCTATTTTTCTTGACTTCCGGAAGGCGTTCGATACAGTTCCGCACTGTCGCCTGAAAAACAAAGTAAGAGCCTACGGAATATCAGACCAGCTGTGTAGCTGGATGGAAGAGTTTTTAGTAAACGGAACACAGCATGTTGTTATCAATGGAGAGACGTCTACAGACGTTAAAGTAATCTCTGGAGTGCCGCAAGGGAGTGTTGTGGGACCATTGCTTTTCACAATATAAGTGACCTAGTAGATAGTGTCGGAAGTTCCACGCGGCTTTTCGCGGATGATGCCGTAGTATATAGAGAAGTTGCAGCATTAGAAAATTGTAGCGAAGTGCAGGAAGATCTGCAGCGGATAGGCACTTGATGCAGGGAGTGGCAACTGACCCTTAACATAGACAAATGTAATGTATTGCGAATACATAGAAAGAAGGATCCTTTATTGTATGATTATATGATAGCGGAACAAACACTAGTAGCAGTTACTTCTGTAAAATATCTGCGAGTATGCGTGCGGAACGATTTGAAGTGGAATGATCATATAAGATTAATTGTTGGTAAGGCGGGTACCAGATTGAGATTCATTGGGAGAGTCCTTAGAAAATGTAGTCCATCAACAAAGGAGGTGGCTTACAAAACACTCGTTCGACCTATACTTGAGTATTGCTCATCAGTGTGGGATCCGTACCAGGTCGGGTTGACGGAGGAGATACAGAAGATCCAAAGAAGAGCGGCGCGTTTCGTCACAGGGTTATTTGGTAACCGTGATAGCGTTACGGAAATGCTTAACAAACTCAAGTGCCAGACTATGCAAGAGAGGCGCTCTGCATCGCGGTGTAGCTTGCTCGCCAGGTTTCGAGAGGGTGCGTTTCTGGATGAGGTATCGAATATATTGCTTCCCCCTACTTATACCTCCAGAGGAGATCACGAATGTAAAATTAAAGAGATTAGAGCGCGCACGGAGGCTTTCAGACAGTCGTTCTTCCCGCGAACCATACGCGACTGGAACAGGAAAGGGAGGTAATGACAGTGGCACGTAAAGTGCCCTCCGCCACACACCGTTGGGTGGCTTGCGGAGTATAAATGTAGATGTAGATGTAGAAATAAAGCACTGACAATATTTCCTCGATTTAAACAAATTTAAATTTTAATACAATATTTATGTAGAGGTACATGGCCTTGTTGTACCTTGTAACGGTTTTTCACCTTTCAGAAAGCCTTATTTTTCCGAATTAAATTGTCTAATTTCTCAAGAACATTTCAGTATGCATAAAACGATGATGATGATGATAATGTTTGGTATGTGGGGCGCCCAACAACGTTGTCATCAGCGGCCGTACAAATTCCCAAAATTTTCACAGTCCAATTTTTTACACAGTCCAATCTAGCCACTGCCACGAATGATGATGATGATAATGAAACTATGAGGACAACACGAATACCCAGTTCCCGGGCAGGGGAAATCCCCAACCCGTCCAGGAATAGAACGCGGGAGCAAGCATAAAATTAATAGTATCATTTCAAAGAACATGCAGCATACTTTCGACCTATCTTATGGACTCGAGGCGAAATTCCGATACATGTTAAGAGGTAAAACACTGTCCTCTAATCATAATTTTTTTAGAAAGTTTTATAAAATTTTGTTTCATGAATTCCTCATGGAGCTCAATATGTCAACAAACGCGCCATTTTTAACTTGACACAAACGTACACGACAGTTGATCTCTTCCACTGTGCCCTGGCATGACGGCGGTTGTGTTTCAGGGGCCACTTCAGTACCGTAACATTTGCCAGTACAGAAGGATTTTCATTGTACCTCCGTTCAAATAAATTCAAGTATTTCAGGTTGTGGGCAGTTGAAAATTTTCTCATCTCCATTCGACCTACCGATGTGGTTTTTTATTGTAACAAACGGTCTGACCTCCTAGACGAAATGAGGCGTTGTACTGTACTGTTGTCGTGTGGTACAGCAGCGTTCAACTGGGATAACAGACTGGTATTGTCTGTTCAGTGAAGAACAACAAGCCGTACACGTCTGTGTTCGCGAGAGCAGAGAAAACATTCACTTTGAGGACGTCACACACAAGTGCCTCAGATAACAATGGGGTTTTCCTTCTCCCCAAATGCGAACTTTTTGTTTATTCACCTTCCCACTCTCATTAAAGGCAACTTCACCATTGATCGTTGGTCTATCACTAGAAAAATAATCTCCAAAACGTTATTTGCAGGACGTAGCTAAACTCGAAACTTGTGGTTTTGTCATCCACCACTAGGCTAGACTGTAATATGTTTCCACCTTTAGGTGGGACCATATCGTGGTCTGAGCTACACTCAGTTTCGTGCTCTCCTTTGTAGTCGATTTTTGGGGGCTACAGACATGAGTTTCTGCAATATGATTCGGTAAATATTGAGACCAAAAAATCTGTGTATCGTTTGTGAATAGAGATTTTGGATGAAGGATCTTTCCAGTATTTCGTTCGACAACGGGGCTGGGCCATCGTAACGGGCTGAACTTAAAGAAATTCAAGAGTACAAATCATTTTCTCAACTCTGCTAGCCGCCAGTTTGCATACACTGCTGCAGTTACCATCCGACGATAACTGAGGCAAATTCAATCGTTTCAAAACCAGTCGACCAGCGTTCCTCTCTCCATCGCTAAGTCGACAATAATGGCCTCTTTTCCTTATCTTCTGAAGACAAGAATCAAGAAGCGCAGCATTTTATTCTGACGAAAACCACTACTGCTACGTGAGTAGTTACTGAACGTTGACTGAATGCACTGAATTCTTTTGTTGCCGTAAGAACACGAACGTGACCGCATATAGCAACCAAACTTTGGATAAGTTACAAAATAAATACCGACAGTTACTGAACCGTGGTGCCTTCTCTTTATCTCCGGCACCAGCTGTGTGTCGGCTCTTCGCCTTGGCTTGCTTTGCCGTGGCGTGATTGGCCACGTGAAATTTAAAAGGAGCGGGCGAAGACGGGCCGAATGATCGGTTTACAGAGATGTTGGAGGGAGTTACGGCCTCGTCTGGGAGAGAGAGTACTCTCGTGTACTGAGCGTGGTACGGACGGCTACGGCGATCACAGCTGAGTGGCTCGGTGCGGCGAGGACAGATTGGCGTAGCGGAACTGGGGTTAGCACTGGCCGCAGTCGAGGCCGGGGCTATCCGTGGGCTGTTAGGCCTGGCTGTGGCTGCGCCTGTCCTGTGGCATCACAGACTATCTTTAGCCCTCATGCTGCTGTTGCTGCCGGCGTCCTCTCTAGTGGATGACCCGTTTTAACTTCTGTGTTCCGAAATAGCAAGTTGTTGGCAGCTGTCTTTCTGTTGCAAATCGTACCGCGTTATGATTGCGCTACTTTACTTTCTGGCCCAGCAGTGCTGTCCTAATTTAAATCTGTTTCTTTTGCCTTAAAATTTAGTTTTCTGTTGTCCCGAAAAAATGGTTCAAATGGCTCGGAGCACTATGGGACTTAACATCAAAGGTCATCAGTCCCCTAGAACTTAGAACTACTTAAGTCTAACTAACCTAAGGACATCACACACATCCATACCCGAGGCAGGATTCGAACTTGCGAACGTAGCGGTAGCGTGGTTCCAGACTGAAGCGCCTAGAACCGCTCGGCCACACCGGCCAACTTTTCTGTAGTCCTGCTGGGCACGTATCATTAAAAACATTTTCATGTGATTCCAGTGAAAACCGCTAGGCACCTGTAGTTATGTTAGTGATTCTTAAACTACACTCAGTCTGGGAGGTGTCATTATAAACACTGTGAATTTGAAACCTATTTGCTGCTTGTTACTGGTATTCGGTGTAACTTAGGTTCATTAAGCCTCTTAATTCCACATTGCTTCGTTAACTTAAATTGTGTAATTAGATACTAATATGCTGTCCATTTGCACTGTGGTTACGTATAGAGGTAAGGTAGACGCCGACTAGTCACAATTAAATTTCACCTTGAGGTAGGGTTGATAGAACAGATAGGGAAGATCCAACGGAAAGCAGCGCGCTTCGTTAGAGGGTCATTTAGTAATCGCGAAAGCGTTACGGAGATTATAGATAAACTCCAGTGGAAGACTCTACAAGAGAGACGCTCAGTAGCTCGGTACGGGCTTTTGTCGAAGTTTCGAGAACATACCTTCACCGAGCACTCAAGCAGTATATTGCTCCCTTCCATGTATATCTCGTGAAGAGACCATGAGAATAAAATCAGAGAGATTACGGCCCACACAGAGGCATACCGACAATCTTTCTTTCCACAAACAATACGAATCTGGAACAGAAGAGAGAACCGATAGAGGTATTCAAGGTACCCTCCGCCACACACCGTCGGGTGGCTTGCGGTGTATGGATGTAGATGTTGATGTAGATGAAGTTTGTATGTATATGCCACAGTATGTGCTGTGTGGTATTTACCGAAACAATTGGTTCCTCTCATCAGTTCATTCAGTGTTTGCTATCTTAGATCAGTGCTGACTAAAAGGTTGACGCCTTCATAAGATTCACAACGCTTCGCTATAAATTTACTGGCATTCCCGTATGCTGTTGAGTGCAGCTTGATTGTGTGTGTCGCGTCAGGGTGCAGTCATTGTATCCGCAGTGTAACGACACAATGTTGACGAGGAAGCGCCTTCCTTGAAAGAGAGGTATTTGGTTGTTAATCGTATTATTTTAAGTAAGAAGTAGAGGTTATTGATTCTACAGTCCCCTTGACAAGGGACTGATCGTATCCTTTTTTTTTTTTTTTTTTTTGTGGAATTTCGATTTAGTTGAGGTATAACTTCACTAGCCGTAACTATTTGTTCACGATACGAGAGTGATTTTGTTTATTGAGGCATTCATATATAAATATTATATTTTTCTTAAGAATTTCCCTTTTTAGGTATTACGTGTTAAATTTCACATGCTAGTCGCCAGTGGCTCCAAAAATATGAATTCAATATACTGTCAGTTTAAGTTTTTCATTTTGTTACATTTTTCTTAAATAATATTTAGCGCCTAAGAACCGGTTGTTGTGGATTGGCAAAAGAGCCAACCCACTATGAGAGGAAGCCGAAAGGCACGCGTTTTAGCTCACGCAAGCTGGCGTGAGGTCTGGAACAGGTCAAGGAAATGAGACTAGCAAAAAAGGACGTATCTGTGGATTACGTAACTTTAATCCATAAATGGTGAACATTGCTCTTGACGGTACATGTTTTACAGCATCAATAGTAACTGGTAATGGCGCCTTGCTAGGTCGTAGCAAATGACGTAGCTGAAGGCTATGCTAACTGTCATCTCGGCAAATGAGAGCGTAATTTGTCAGTGAACCATCGCTAGCAAAGTCGGCTGTACAACTGGGGGCGAGTGCTAGGAAGTCTCTCTAGACCTGCCGTGTGGCGGCGCTCGGTCTGCAATCACTGATAGTGGCGACACGCGGGTCCGATGTATACTAACGGACCGCGGTCGATTTAAAGGCTACCACCTAGCAAGTGCGATGTCTGGCGATGACACCACACCGGTTATAGTAGTCAGATTATCTATGCTGATACCAGTGTGCCGTGCTATTCTGCTATTACGTTGTGATAAATAAAGGAAGTGAAAATGGTATTGTTATATTGTATCCTTAAACGGGTCTGGTCCTCTTACTCCTGCAACTATAAGCTCTGCAATGACCTTTCAGTTACAGCATCCACTTGTACATTGTCTTTCGTGAAGTCAAATGGGTGCAACAAATCCACGGCAGCATGTACGCACAATCCGTACTCAAACAGTCAACAGCATAAATTAATGTACCCAATTGAATGCACGTAACATTAGATCCAAAAAAATTAAATATACTATATTTTTGTACCCCATAGGATGTGTAAGCATTGTGGTACGCAAAAACGTACAAATGAACCAATCTGAAGTATCAAAAATATACAAACAAGCAGTTCTAGAACAAAACCAAAACCCAAAGTAAATATGGGTACACCTAGTTTCTCACAATTTTTAAACCACAGACTAATGAAGTTTCACAACCATTAACTTAAATTTGTTACTCACAAACAAATTTAACATATGCTTTTTAGAAATTCTTCTTAGACATGTACTCGAAGAATTCGTTAAATAAAATGTTTTTCAGGCAACAGTGTTAAAGGTTGAGAACTAGACTGATGCATAGGTTATTAATTGAAAGGTATAGACTGCTCTACACTGCTTTCGCTGTAAAAGGCTTTGGCGTACTTGGACGAGAAATAAGTTAACAGTGCTCACAGTCATCCTTCCTAGAAATCGATCTTTTATCAAACATACGTCGTAGCAGGTTGTCACTCTTGCAACGATATTTTCTTTAGGAAGCAAGTGATGAAACAATTTATGCATGATCAAGCTCATTTGGTAACGTCACTGAATAGAAAAATAAACTTACTTTACTAGCGTGATTATTTCCAATGAAAATTAAAAAGTTTAAATTACCAATTTGCTTGGATGATTCAACTAAGCAAAAATGTCTTGAATATTTAAATAGATGAAATTAGAAGAAATACATGGATCCACTAGGAAGTTTTTAAAATTTTTCTTTATCTAGCACTACTAGTTTTGAGCTTAGCTCATTTTCAGATGTAAATGTAAGAGTTGTAGATGCATCAGTTAACTGATGAGGATAGTAAAACCATATCTGTTAACGTACACTTGAAAATGAGCTAGTCTCTAAGCAGCTATGGCTTAATAAGGTAACATTCTAAACACAACCTACTGGAACGATATCTTAACTTGTCAAGAAGATGGTGCCCCATGAAGAAGTTGGTTAAACTAAATTCGTCATTTTCCCATCACTAAGAATGTGGAGTGTTTAAAGTTCCCACCATACAGGACGACAAAGGCCAGGCAAGAAACGCCTGCCGTATACTACAAGCAATGAATGAAACAGACGAGGCAACTGCCGAAGAGCGGTATGCACGGGGGGAGGGGGGGGGGGGGGGGGGGAGGTAGGTCGGTGTCCACTAGCCGAAAAAGCCGCCACAGCTGAGCATCCAAAGTGTCACTGTTGGACGGGGAGGTGCCCACCTAGTGTTTTGACCGATGTGGTGGAACGCAACATATATTTATTTAAAAAAAAAATAAAATAAAATGGAGTTTTTGCATTATGACGAATAAATCGTCATATGACAGAACAAGTGTTAAAGTGCGCTGTATTTTGTGCAACAAACATTAACGTTTGGTAGAAAATTCTAGAGTGCTAAAGATAATGATATCGAATCCTCTTTATTTTCTCTGCGTTGGTCAATGAAAAAAGACCAGAGACGTTGTATCACGTGACTTACTCTCTTGTCCTCGATTCTTATATGGATGATAGGCGCCTTTGTAGCTGAATATATTTGTGTGTAAGTTCTGTAAAATTATTCAGGATATAAATAATATTTCCACGTAACAACATTTACTTCTTGTACAGCTTGCTCCTCGCACATGAGTGACTATATTTTGTGGAAATTTGTTGTTTTAGCGTGTGCTCCGGAGGGGACCACCATTTCTCTTGCAGGATAGGTCGGCCATTGCGCCGAGAAAACAATTATTCTTATTAAATCATTTATTAAATGTAAATGTAATTTGATATTCTAAAGCCAGTAAAATTAAATTAAAGCTTCAATCATTAATATTTTCGTTGCATTGAGTCCGGTAAATTTTCTATTGGCTGCTTAACGGCAGATACGAGAATCTCCTTAGCCTTGCCTTGCTAATGAAAAATAAACATAGCCCTTTATTACTGTTCATGAAAACAGAAATATCTTAGCTATTAATGGTCGTTTTAAAATTGGTACATATTTAAATTAGTTGGCATCAAAGTTGCTGAATGAATAATACAGAAAAGGATCGTACACAAAGTTGAGTATCTGTTAGATGACGATCAGTTAGGCACTGCGAAACTTAGTGCCACCGAAAAGAGTTCTGTCATTGTGCTTGGTAGTGTACACAGACTTATGAAAAAGTAATACACGTTCCTAGGATATGTTGACCCGGAAACGTTTTCAACGATGTAAGTTTGTGCACGATGCTCAGTATTCTCGGAAAAGTACGTGCAAGCGATCGGGAATGATGGGTAATATACCGTATGTACAAAATTCAAGAAGGAACACTGAGACTGGAAGCACAAGAACTAATTGTTCGGACTGAAAAGGGCGTAGTAGAAGGGCGGTTATTACGGGTTCTCGGGATTACTGTAAAACAGCATAGACGTTCATTGCTTGAATAAAGAGCAGACATCATTCCTTCGGTGTAATGAGCAGTAACTGGAAAAAAACTAGCAGAAAACTTATCATCAAAAATGGTGACGAAAAAGTAGATGAAGTCATGGAATTCTGGCACCACAGGAGGAATGTGACACATGATGGACCAACCAAAGAGAACAGAAAAACCAAACTAACACAAATACTGAGAATATTACTGACCAGATGAATTATTCCAGCATCAAACGTCGTCCTTATTTTAAGCTCGTAACGTCTGAGAATGTACGTTTGGAAAACAGTAGTGTTTGTTAATGGATCATTGTTTGTTGGAAAACCGAAAAAGATGGCAATCGTAGCGTTTGAGAGGTGGTGCTATTGAAAAATATTGAAAATTAGGTACCACGATAAGATAAGTAATGACGAAGTTCTTCACAAAATGGCGAAGGAAGGGACATACAGAAAATACTGGCGAGATGAAGTGACACGATAATATGACATTTATTGGAATATCAGAAAATAACTTCGATGATAGTAGACGGTAAAAACTGTAATGCTATTCTGGATAATTTGTGGCGGACCGCATTAGATGAGTGAGGGGACTCATGACTAAAAAAACAAAAAAATAACGAGGTAGCAACAGAAAAGTTAACAAGCAATGCATGTCATACTGAACGTTAACGAAAAGTGTATTTTGACAAGCTGGAAGACACAGGGCTCAGAATAATAAAGCCTTAAGGTAGAAAATTTACCGAAGGTTTTATTTCAGGATTAGTCAAGCTACGGCAGCATAACAGCCCAAGGGGTTAATATCTTGTTATTCTTAAGAAAGACAGTTACCTTCTGCTACTTACAGTTAGTGTTTTCCACTGCATCAGATAAAGTTTATCTCGTCTGGTGATATCCCGGGGTCCTAAGTGAGTCTGAAATTACCTATTCGGTGTGTTCGTCTTATCCTCTTTGCATTTTACTGCGTTATATATTACGTCGTTTGTAAAAACATGTATGCAAACCAAGATAAACAATGCCGTTCGCCCTCCACAAGGTCGTAGTTAATGGTACTATGCTGTAGTAGTGGGTTACGAAAATGAGATGGAGCCACGGGGCTGTGATCACATGCGAACACTATGAACACTTATGAGGAATTCTCTTCATACAAACCATGCAGAGCTTGGCTGCGCGCAATTTGTTTTACTCACAGTCACAGCTACAGCAGTAGTGCAGTGATGTTCACAAATTATGGAAGACATAGTGTGACGTTTAATTATCACCTCCTAAAATAGAGGTAAACCATTTACTATTTATTTATTTATTTATTGCAGCTAAATATGGTAGACACTGAAATACCCCCGTCCACATTGCCGTTGTACGCCGTATCGTACCCCGTTAGTAGAGTGCCGTATCCTACGGCGTTCCGTTTGCTGCACTTGTACGGGAGAAACACCAGTAATTCATTCTGAGTTGGAGGAAGTTAACGGCAAAAGATGACTCATCATATGACGCAGTGGTTAGGTGACAAGAATGCTCCTTGTATGGTCAAACTTGTCTGAATTGCCGAAGCTGCACAGCTTTGTGAAGAACCGGGAATTGCATTAGAATTGGAGGCCACGGTGTCCGTCTTTCAGGACATCACAATTGAAACTATAGTGAGAATAGCGAAAATAATTTATGAATCAGTCCATAACGTGTTGGACGACATATTGAAAATGACCTAGGTCACCGAACGCTGGGTTCTCACACCCATGAAAAGGGAAAAGAACCGAGGTCTCAGGCCAATCGAGAGGACTTCTTTGGCCACCTAATAATCACAAATTGTGGATGGCCCTGTATAACAGTGCGAGTGGTCGCTTGCTTTAATCATTACTATAAGTCCTACTGGTGCTAAATGTTATTGTATTTACATACAAAAAGGTATTATCTTCTCAAACATCTTCAAATCGTCAGATACACCATTAATTTTTATACATGATTACTGAATTTACTCATGGCACTTTTGTTGCCTATGTCTTCAGTCGCTTTCAAATCTCAAATTAATCACCAAATTAACTAATTTAATATGATTGAATGTTGAACTGCTGGTGTATCCATGTATCACCACAATGAAATAAAAACAGTGAATGGTTGGAGGAGTATGAGTGGGAACAATGGCGTATTTAAGTTTACCGTAATAATGACAAGTTTTATTCGTCCTTTTATAACGGCAATCTGTATGACGAATCTTAGAACAACAACAAAAAAAAAAAGAAAAAGAAACAACAAACATAAATCAGGAAAGTTGTGGTGTTTGATTGGCAAAGCGTTCATTGGGGCGGAAATTACACAGTATCTCCCCTAAATTAATCCCCCTTACAACGTAATCTGACTTTGTTTACGTGCATCCACTGTGAGGCCCAACTCCATCGAAATGAAATCAACTACGAACAAGTGCACTACAAACTACGGTTCACGGGGAAGAGGGAGCTGTGAATATCATTTAACAGCCCTACGCCTGTGCAGCAATAATTTATCCTTGATCCAAGCAGCACGCTGAAGCGATGAGCGGCGCGCTGGGGCAGCGCTATTGTTCTGACACGTACGCAAAAGCTTGCAAACTATGCGGACTGGCGTTCTGATTATTAGAACGCGGGAAACATCCCTATCACAGTCCTGAAATCCCAGCAGATTTTACTGTGAGGTGCACCTGTTCGATTGTCTATCCAACCAATCTGACTCAAAGGTACGACGGCGCGTGCTAGAATTGTCAAACGTAAAACGGCTGACTCTGGACGAATAAATTCACCCTCATGACACACGATATGACCGAGATGATATGCAGTTCTACTGTCAGTACAGCTGGAAACTGCCAAAAGTTCTTAGTCCAGCACAAGTCGCAGACCTCAAGTCTGATCCACTAGGGAAGACGCAAAGTTCTCCACCAGGGGACGAAGCACGCAAAGAACCACAAGTCTCGGCATGGGAGCCAAATCAGCAGAAAATACCCCCTTCACGTAACAAAAACCGATTAAACTGTCCTCCACTTACTGAATCTCCCCTCTTGACTGTTCTTCTGGCTTGGTATCCAGTTCAGACACAACACCGGGGTTCCCAACCTTGCTCTGCATATCCCGAAAGGAGCCAATCAACGACTCACAATCTCTCTTATCTGAAAAAAGAAGATTTTAGACTAGGGAGACGTCATTCTCATGGGAAACGTGGTCATGTTTCGACAAAAAAGTCTATGGAGACAAAACCACAGTCCCTCTTTACGGATGGATCTAATCATTCAAAGCCGACCATTTTGAGTTTCTGAGAGACGGCTGTTAAGCTTCCCAGGCAGTGATGCCAGTAAAATATATGATTTTGCTGCTCGCTCAAAGAACTTTGGCACTTCCTGGCGTCAGGGAAGTTACAGTCTTGCCTCCACTAAACAAGTGCACCAGCCACTCTGTTCGTATTGTTCCAGCTTCTAACATCAAAATGCTTGTAGATGTATGACTGTCACACCATCTGCTAAAAAGCTCAGATTGCAGCAGTCTCTCTCAAATGGCTTCCTTCATGCACTTTCCGCAACTGGCCGCCTTCACGCCTTCTGTCGTATGGCCCAGGTTAAATGTATTACTAACCAGCGCCCTCCTGCTCTGACCCTGTGAAGAGTGGAGTGCCATGGCCAGAAGACCTCTGCAGGTACAGTTCACAGAGCGCTGCTTTCCCGAATCACACGCACAGCCAGGTTTCTGGACACAACATTTATGGTCCACAGTCCATTTTCCTCCCTGTTCTCTGTCGTCTCCAATATGGCCCCTTGGGTACAAGTTCTCTACAGGTTAGACATGCAGCTAACTGAACGTTCTGCCGACGATTTCCTCATGCAAAAGTCACAAACCACACATTTCGAATGTAGTGCTGGGGAGCATCGAGATCATGACCTAAAATATGAATGTCAATGTAACCAACTGTTTAGTTAGAGAGGGTGGCGTGCCACCTCTACACATGAGACAAGGGAACAAAGTGGAATCACTGTGGCCGGGAAAGCGGAAACTATATCATCCTTTTTCCACTGACCTATTGTAGTGTTAAAAGATTACGTCCATGTACTCATAAAGGGAAAATCTATACAGGGACATACAAGCGGAGTTGTGGAGAAGTTAGTGGTAGGTTGCCGTGGTGTGCTGCCAAGGAGGTTGTTCCCGCTCCACAACACCTTCGTAGCTCATCTCCACAAGAAAGGTCCCCGTATACTGTTTTCTTGGGCTATCAGACCTTGCCTCACACCTTCCTTCCACCCATCCAACACTTCTCCACCTCCCTAGGCAATCCCTCTTTCCCTCTTGTGTTCTCCTGATAATAAATCCAGTGACTTCTCTTTGCTCGGGCAAAGGAGCCATTATGTGGCAGCAATTCCAGGTTGATGACAAAGTGATTTTTCGAGATCAGACGTTTCTTGGGAAGTCAAAATGCAGATTTATACGGCAAAAATCGCAATGAACTCCTCAATTAATGGGAGAGTTTGTTATTGAAGGGTGAACTGTAAAGAAGTGCAAACACTTTTACCAAGTTTCATTTGCACAGATGTATTTTTTCCCAGGAGATAGTTAATGGGCTCCGGAAAGGCTCAAAATCATGAAAAGTTCAATTTTTACTTTTTTGCGTTTTCTGAATCTGCAGACTATTACATTTTAATAGATATATAAATTATTCAATTCCGAAGACTACAACCATTTTTAAATTTTTTTTGAAATGTGTTCTACATGGGCGTGACCCACTGTGGCGCTGTTAAACTGGTGTCAAATGATGTTATTATTAACGTCCGTGTTCATCAGGTACATTTTAGTGATGTGAGATAAAGTATGGAGGTGATAAAACCTATTTTCAGAGACTTAGCAGCACCTGAACTGTTGAAAAAGTGTATTCACGGAAAAACTCAAATCCCCAATGAAAGTGTAAATAGTGTTATATGGTCGAGAATCCCCAAGACTGTATTTGTTGGAATAGAAACACTTCACTTTGGTGTGTATGATGCTGTTGCGATTTTCAATGATGAAAACATTGTAAGTTGCAAGGTATTTCGAAATATGGGAATGAAGATGGGTTCTAACATGGTACGGGCGATGCTTGCTTTAGACAAGGAACGCCTTCGGGCTGCAGACAGGGCTGTAAAGAGTCTAGAAATACAAGCAAGAGTAAACAGGAGGAGGAACAAGAGGAAGCTGGAAGAGGAGTTTGCAGAGGATGAAGATAATCCATCCTATGGACCTGGAATGCACTAAAAAGGTAATCCAATCTTTGTCGCTCGATTCCCAAAACTTTTATTTTCTCATACTAATTACATGTTTTCTAAGCATCTTCCAAACATACTTCTTTCAAACTTTCAGTAAATGTTACACAGTACCTTCTGCGTAATTTAACACAGCCTTTTTCCAAAAAACTGTATATTTTTGAATATATAGATAAAAAATTGCAAAAAAATGTTGTGAATTTTCATTACAATTGAAAAAAAATCATCTTTAAAAACTGAACTAAAATTTTGTAAAATCCCTGTGTTAAGTTGTAGCCCATATTCCAATAAATAATCTGTAAAAAGTTCAACTTCCTACCTCAAATACTCTGTGAGGAAAGATGTAATATATAAGCGTTATTTTAACATTGCAAGTATAGGGCGTTCCGGAGCCCCTTAACACTAGCTGTTACCCATGGCTATGCTCGTATGCTAGTAGCTTTGTTATGATGAGTTATGGTGAGCAAGTAAGCTACTATACATGAAGTGACATCAGCTGCCCTCACACGTCTGCCTGATCTGGTGAGCATAGCGTGTGATGTACACGCTGCTCTCTATCTTCCCAAGCCGTCCCAGCGCACGACGCATGGGAATGCTGAGCGTCACGGCAGTGTGTACAGAGTGGTATGGGCAGAAGTTCACATCTGCGCCTCGTTCTACTAAAGCAGCTATAAAATATGCAACGTGTACATTACGCTATAAACAGTGCTGAAGTTTGGATTTAACACTTTGAATATTGTAGACGCAGTCTATTCATTATTTAGAACTGTATCAAATAGAATGCATCAACCAATAAATGCGTTTTCAGAAATAAGAGAAATGAGTAAATCACTTTTTCGGAGAGTAAATATATTTCCCTAATTCGTATATTATCCTTAAATGCCGGCCGTGGTGGCCGAGCGGTACTAGACGCTACAATCTTGATCCGCGCGGCCGCTGTTGTCGCAGGTTCGAATCCTGCCTCGGGCATGGATGTGTGTGATGTCCTAAGGTTAGTTAGGTTTAACTAGTTCTAAGTTCTAGGGGACTGATGACCTCAGGGACTGATGACCTCAGAAGTTAAGTCCCGTAGTGTTCAGAGCCATTTGAACCATATCGTTAAAATTAATAAGTGTCTTGTATTGTACTCTTTCTAAAGCGGAAATATTTTTTTTTAAGCTATTTAAGTCTGCTAAATAACTTCTGGTAGGCTTGTTAGCTGTTAATAGTCCTTTTATTAC
Source organism: Schistocerca americana (assembly GCF_021461395.2). NCBI lineage: Eukaryota > Metazoa > Arthropoda > Insecta > Orthoptera > Acrididae > Schistocerca > Schistocerca americana. Next base: position 71,467,566 of record NC_060119.1, read on the forward strand.
ATGATGATACACTACCGGTTTCGCGATGATTTAATGGCATCCTCAGGTGCATACATCTACGAAAACCATAAAGACAAGTAGAAAATGATATAGTGGTAAGAAAGAAGAAAGTTAAACCATTAAGTTAGGCGACAAATACCCACGTAACTAATTTAACGTTTGGTTATTAATGATACACGGTTTCCCAACGGTTGGATTGCGTTTGAATTCTCTGAACGTCTTAAACAGGATGGTCACAATATAAACCATATAAAATTCCAACGGGTAGCAGGCGCAGACATTGTACATCACCACTGGGAGCCGCGCGTATAGACCTATAAATCAGTTATTTTAATACTCTACTACACAGAATAAACCTGCGTTTAGATTTCTGTCGTGATCTAAGCCGTGAAATCATATGTTTCTGAAATCGCCTGTGTTCCTTTTCATGTTTCGAGCTATCTTCATACCAAATTTCAGAGAAATCGGATAAAGGGGCTAGTCGTGAAAACGTAACAGGCTTACTTTCGCCTTTATATTAGTGTGGATTACTCAATTACGATTTTCTGTCATGATCAGATTTTGCTGAAATAAAGCCTCTACGGTGTCCCAAGCTATGCTCAACTACCAGCGAAAGCACCATGAAAATTCGTCTGACAGTTTTGGAGAATCGCGTGTTCAAACAGACAAATGAGATGGTTTTAGGTAGAAACCTACCTAATAACTTTTTTTTCGTGACTCGCTTGTTATGAAATAAGGAACACACCGTGTCCCAAGCTATGCTCATGTTACCTTTAAAACCCTATGAAAAGCCCTTTAGTGGTTTTGGAGAAGCGTATTTAAACAAACATACAAGACAGATCCCCAAAATTTGTCATTTGTACAGACATTCTGACTACCCTCCGCACATGCAAGATACTGTTAGTGAAGCAATATAGAAATAGAAACCATTTACCTTATATGGTCAAACTAATGTCATTATCAGAACCCAGGCCAGTGTGCTGTTACGTGAGGCAAACGTTCATTCGCTTACGCCCCGCCCAGAGTATTACAGTGAGGATGCTGAAGCGGCGGAGTGCCGCTGACGAATACGTGCCATTCCAGCTTCCCTATTTCCGGCAGGGATGAATTTTAACTGTGAGCCGGCAGACGCTCTCGCCTCTGGATGAATAGAGTTATTCCCATTGTGTACGCGCGTCCGCAAACACAGCACACGCTGCGAATGCGACGCTGCAGCCGGATTGCGGGCGGCAGTAAAAATGAAGAGCTCCTCCGGCAGGGCAAACAGTCGACGGTTGGGAAGGCGAGCCGAGGCGAGGCGATGGGAGGCGAGCGGAGCCGAGGCAAGGCGAGGGCGCGCGCACCTGTCGCTCGGCAGACGGCAGCGCCGAGCAGGTAGCGCCGCGGGCGGGAAGGTAGGCCGCACCCACCTCGATACGTCCAATTTACCATGGCTGAACCGTGCAACTCGCAGTCTCAGCAGCATATAAAGAAAGTTACGTAATATATGGATCGCCAAGGTGGGCTAAATAAACGTCGCCCAGAGCATACAGCGACTGAACGAAAATCCCAACAGCAACAAAATAATAATTATGGAACAACAAAGTTTCGGGAATACACTACTGCCCCACGAAGATGACGTGCTACAGACGAGAAATTTAACCAACAGAAAGAAGATCCTGTGATATGCAAATGATTAGCTTTTCAGAGCATTCACACAAGGTTGGCGCCGGTGGCGACACCTACAACGTGCTGACATCAGAAAATCTTCCACAGATTTCTCATACATATACGGCAGTTGACCGGCGTTGCCTGGCGAAACGTTGTTGTGATGCCTCGTGTAAGGATGAGAAATGCGTACCATCACGTTTCAGACATTGATAAAGGTTGGATTGTAGCCTAACGCGGTTTATCGTATCGCGACATTGCTGCTCGCGGTGGTCGAGATCCAATGACTGTTGGCAAAATTGAGAACCGGTGTGTTCAGGAGGGTAATACGGAACGCCGTGCTGGATCCCAACGGTCTCATATCACTATCTGTCGAGATGACAGGCATCTTATCCGCATGGCTGTAACGGATCGTGCAGCCACGTCTCGATCCCTGAGTCAACAGATGAGGACGTTTGCAAGTCAACAACCACCTGCACCAAGAGTTCGACGACGTTTGCAGCAGCATGGACTATCAGGTCCGAGACCATGGCTGCGGTTACCGTTGACACTGCATCACAAAATGGTTCAAATGGCTCTGAGCACTATGGGACTTAACTTCTGAGGTCATCAGTCCCCTAGAACTTAGAACTACTTAAACCTAACTAACCTAAGGACATCACACACATCCATGCCCGAGGCAGGATTTGAACCTGCGACCGTAGCGGTCGCGCAGCTCCAAACTGTAGCACCTAGAACCGCTCGGGCACTCCGGCCGGCACACTGCATCACGGACAGGAGCGCCTGCGATGGTGTACTCAACGACGAACCTGGGTTCACGAATGGCAAAACGTCATTTTTTCGGATGAATCCAGGTTCTGTTTACAGAAGCATGATGGTCGCATACGTGTTTGGCGACATCGCGGTGAACGCACATTGGAAGCGTGTATTCGTCATCGCCCTACTGGCGTATAGTCCGGCGTGATGGTATGGGGTGCCATTGGTTACACGGCTAGGTCACCTCTTGCTCGCATTGACGGCGCTTTGAACCGTGGACGTTACATTTCAGATGTGTTCCGACCCGTGGCTCTACCCTTCATTCGATTTCTGCGAAACCCTACATTTCGGCAGGATAATGCACGTCTGCATGTTCTGGATACAGAGAAAATTCGCCTGCTGCCCTGGCCAACACATTCTCCGGATCACTCACCAATTGAAAACGTCTGGTCAATGGTGGCCGAGCAACTGGCTCGTCACTATACGCCAGTCACTACTCTTGATGAACTGTGGTATCGCGTTGAAGTTGCATGGGAAGCTGTACCTGTACACGCCATCCAAGCTCTGTTTGAATCAATGCCCAGGCGTATCAAGACCGTTATTACGGTTAGAGGATGTTGTTCTGGCTACTGATTTCTCAGGATCTATGCACCAAAATTGTATGAAAATGTAATCACATGTCAGTTCTAGAATAATCTATTTGTCCAATGAAAAGCCGTTTATCATCTACATTTCTTCTTGGTGTAGCAATTTTAAAGGTCAGTAGTGTATATTTGTCTAGGTAACATATTTAAGTGTTTGACACTGGAGAATCACAGGGTAATGTATGTGCGATCACATGCTAATGTATGTGCGAGTTATACCATTGCAAATGTGAAATACTGGTACATTAACAAGCAGTCAAACCGCCAGGATGTTGAATACCAGCATGCAAACGTGCATGCATATGTTGTTCAGGTACTAGGCGTCAGTTTGTGTGATGGAGTTCAATGCTTGTTACACTTGGTCGGTCAGCACAGGGACGGTTAATGCAGTTTGTGGATGAGGCTGTAGCCACCATCCGATCATTCTCCAAATGTGCTCGATTGGAGACAGACCTGGTGATTGAACAGCCAAGGAAACATGTCTACACTGTGTAGAGTATGATGGGTTACAACAGCAGCATGTATGTGAGCGTTATCCTGTTGGAAAACACCCTCTGGAGTTCTGTTCATGAATGGCAGCACAGTAGGTCGCATCATCAGACTGACACATAAATTTGGCGTGGGTTGACCACGAGTTCTTCTGCTGTCATACGAAATCGCACACCAGACCATAACTGCAGCTGTAGGTCCAGTGTGTCTAGCACGGAGACTTGTTGGTTGCAGGGCCCCACCGGGACTCTTTCTAACCAACATACACCCATCACTGACACCGAGGCACGACTGAACATCTACAGGGCGCCTTGCTCGGAGGTGTCCTTGAAGTAAGGGATTTGTAACAGATCGATGTGTAACTGTGCTGCCAACGGCTGCTCCAATGCAGTATAGTGCGCCAGAGCCATACAGGTAATGCGATGGTCTCCCCTTTACTTAGTACCCAGTGGCCGTCTGGAGCCCGGTCTTATTGAGACCGTACATTCCCTTGACGACTGCTGCCAGCTGTCAGGTCTTTCTGCAGTACCGCAGAAGATACATCCAGCTTTTCGCTGTCCTGTCACACGACCTCGCTCAAACTAAGAGATGTACTGATTAATGGCATCTTTTAGGGTATTAATACACCGTTTCGGCAATTATTACTCCTTTATTATTGGATCACCACCGGTTTCGTTGGACTAGAAGCCACATCTTCAGGTGAATATGTAACAAAATCGCTGAAAATGTGGCTTCTAGTGGCACGAAACCGGTAGTTATCCAATAATAAAGGACTAAATACACCTGAAGCGGTTATCAATTCCCTTGCTACTAGGTTGTGTGCAATGGCGTCTTTGTTGGCATCAAGACTTTCCTGACTAATATCAACTCACCGCGTCAAATCTCAAAGGTAAATAACGCTCACGACCGTTATAGAGTGTATTTAAAGCGAACCCAATTTGCATCCTCATAGTGGCGCCACCGACGCCACTCTTAAGCGACTGGCACGAAATCCCAATATACTTCATGTTTCAGTTGCAGAAACACCCTTACGAACTTTCGTTTATGTCGCACAACTCTTTCTTCGTGTTGTGATCTTTTCCGTTATTGTTTTTCATGCACTTTAAGACAGGAAACCAAATACAAGCCCTTCGCACTTTGACCGAGTCATGTAAGCTGGATTACCCATATTAAGGTACATGAAACACTTTCCAAGCCTCTTTCATTTTGAGCACGCTCTATCAGGTGACATGTTGCAACTGCAATTTGTTGTGATTTTCACGCTTAATGACATTGTTGTTGAATAACCACTCCTTCTCCTAAAAAGTTCGTTACATTACTCTGAGACCTGATTTTGCTTTCATGATTAAGTAATTTTGTATTGAAATCTGACGATTGTTTTGCGCTGTACTGAAAGTTAAAAATAATGAATTAAGCAATTACTCCCAACATTTGGATACCAGAAGAAGATGGCTCCAGTACATTAGCTCTACATCTTTGCTTCCACCTTTTCTTTTCCAAGGTCGAGGCTGTATTTTAAAAAGCATTAGGAAAAAATTTTACGATTGCAAGTATTGGCATCGCTGGTCACTCTTTTATCCCATCGTTTAGACAACATACGAATCCCGCGGCGGAAGAGCTGAACATCTTCTTAGGAGACCCATGAATCGATTCAACTTAACACTTGTTCAAATGACCGGAAGCGTTTATCAGCCAGCAGTGTGACACTGACTGAAAAATGTGGTGATGGAAACAGCGTCTGGAGAATACGATGGGTGAGGTATGACTTCTCATTTCAACGTTTCGAAGTATGTTTGGACAGGTTTCGTGACATGGGACCGAGCGTTGTCATGATGTAAAATAATGTCTGTTTTTCGGATCTCGGCTCAAACGCATCAGCTGCTTTTCATATCGACATCCTGTGATTGTTCCCCTTCGGTTTCAGTAGCTTCGAATACCTGTCTTCCACCGACATCCCGATCTTCAACAACAGCATTACCGTTCTTGAAAGACTGAAACCATTCACCACTCATTTTTTAACTTACAGGTGCCTCACCAGAATTGTATGAGCCCCAATCGAAGATTTCTTCATGTTAAAGCAGAACATTAAATGTATCCGCAAACGACGAGAACTGATCTCGTAAGTTGACATATTCAGTCGACAATAACTTTATGATACAATCACAAATCAACTAATATTGTGATAGCGTCATGTTTACAAATGCAACCGCTTGCTGTATGATACGACCCACCATCTGCATCACAACATGCCACTATTTGCCACCTACTGCAAACGGTGGAAGCTACTTTGTAGACGTAATACAATCCGAATCCGGTAATGGAGTACATTTACATCTACATCTACATGGATACTGTGCAAATCACTGCATTCGGCTTCTTCTTCCATCCGGTAAAAAAGTTAAATGGTTTGTCTGGCACCAAAGTCCCATACGGAACCTTATCAAACCACCCTGAAGGCTCAGTTATTCTCCATGTCTTTCAAGCCAAATTGTTTGCATCCGGGAAAGCTTGAAGGCCACCATAATCAGCATGGTTACCCCATACAACAGCCAAGGTCAGCTATGTACTGCCTCCAAACACAGCTAAAACTCCAATCTCAGTCCACGAAAAATATTAGGACCACCAATAATCTGCTGTTTCCTAAATTCCCCGGCAAGATCAATTTAAGCTGCCTTCAGCGACTTATACACAGGTGCACTGCGCCGCCATCGGCGACGAGACGCACGTCGCACGCGCGTTGCAGAGGTTCCCCGAACCATCTTCACAATAATCCTCTGTTATTCCAATCTCCAACAGCGTGATGAAATAACGAACACCTGTATTTTTCTGTGCGAGCTCTGATTTCCCTTATTTTATTATGAAGATCGTTTCTCCCTAAGTAGACAGGCATCAACAAATCATTTACGCATTAGGAAGAGAAAGTTGGTGATTGATACTCCGCAGCAACGAAAAACGCCTTTGTTTTAATGGTGTCGACCCCAAATCCTGTACCACGTCAATGACTCACTCTCTCCTATTTCGTGATAACACAAAACGTGCTGCTCTTCTTTGGATGTCTCGGAGTACTCCGTTACCCTACCTGGTAAAGATACACACCGCACATCAATACTCGAAAACAGGACAAGCTTAGTGTAGGTAGTCTCTTCAGTTCATGTATTGCATCTTCTAAGTGTTCTGGCAATAAATCGCACTCTCTAGTTAGCCTTCACAGCAACATTTTCTGTGTCTTCTTTCCAATTTAAGTTGGTCGTAATTGTAATTCAAAAGTATTTTGTTGAATTTACGGCCTTTGGATTTGACTGATTCATCGTGTAACCGTAGTTTAACGAACTCCTCTTAGCAGTCATGTGGATGAGCTCACACTTTTCATTATATCTTTTCTAAATCGTCTTGCAATTTGTTTTGATCTTCTGATGACTTCACTAAACCATAAACATAAACATCATCAGCAAACAACCTACGACGGTTGCTCATATTGTCTCCCAAATCGTTTACATAGATTATGAACAGCAAGGAGCCTATAACACTACTGTAGGGAACGATAGAAACCAGTTCTGTTTTACTGAAACACTCTCTCCCAATTAACACGAACTGTGACCTCTCTGACAGGAAATCACGAATCGGTGACATAACTGAGACGGTATTCCATAAGCACGTAATTTCACTACAAATCTCTTGCGTGGTACAGTGTCAAAAGCTTTCTGGAAATCTAGAAATACGAAATCAGTCTGAGATCCATTGCCAATAGCACTCAAGAATATGAGTGCGTAAAGAGCTAGTTGTGTTTCACAAGAACGTTTTCTAAGTCTATGTAGACTGTCTCTCAATTGACCGTTCTCTTCGAGGAAATTCATAATGTCTGAACACCACATACGTTCCAGTATTCTGCTGCGTATCGACGTTACAGATATGGGACTTTAATTTAGTGGAATACTCCTACTACCTTCTTTAAATATTGGTGCGACCTGTGCAACTTGGAGTACGGATCTTTCGTCAAGCGAACGGTTGTATATGATTGTTAAGTATGGAGCTATTGTATCAGATATTCTGAGAGGAACCTAACGTATAAAGACTGGACAGGAAGACTTACTTTTATTGACTTAAGTTGCTTCACTAATCCGAGAATATCTACTTATATGTTACTGATGTTGGCAGCTGCTCTTGATTCGATTTCTGGAATATTTACTGCGTCTTCTTTGGTGAAGGAATTTCGGAAGGCTTTGTTCATTAACTCTGCTTTGGTAGTACTGTCGTCGATAGTATTTCCATTGCTATCGCGCAGAGAAAGCATGAAGACGATGAAGAACTTCTTGACAACTACAGTAGCTATTCATCTGTTCCGCTTAGAGTTGTCACGAAGGAGATCCCTCCAAAAACGGAGGAAAAAACTAATGATAACAGATAAAGAGAAACAACCACTATATGTCACAGTTTCAAAGCACTAAATGTAGTGATATGCACACATCATACCGTATGTTGGCTATGGCAGTAACTGGTCAGTTCACCAAACACATCTTGCTCAAAATCATAGGATCATGTACTCGTATGAAGGTGTGTAGGTCTGAGCAGCAGACAACTACAATTACAAATACAAGATGAATCACCACAAATATTGCAGAAATGCAAGGTGTTATTGATGTGCGGTTTTCAACGAATTGATAGGTAGTCCGTTGCTCGTGTTGTTATCCAATCAGCAGATTGTAATTATACGTAGATAGTGTACTTTTTGTCAAAACACGCATATATTGAAATGGAACAATATCTATTGACATTAACAAATTAAAAGTACGGTAAATTATAACGTAAGTGGTTTTTGTTGCAGGAATCTAGTGTTAGTGCTTTTCGAGATATCGTACTTTGAAAAGTTTTCACACTGATCCTTGTTTGTGCCATTCAACTTGTGTTTAGCTTGACTGCATTGCGATTTACTACTCAGTTAGTGGGTGACCGTCTAAGCAGTAGGTCGTGAGTCGACGATGGGACTTACCAGTGCAGAAGCAGCCGACAGGCTCATTATATATGGTAAGTGTGCTAAGAATGCAGTTCGTGCTTATACGCTGCATACGGCAAGGTATCCCAATAGACACCATCCATCTCGGAAATTATACATCAACTCTTCAAACAGCTACGTGAAAATGGTAGCGTAACACCTAGAACAAGTGTCGACAGGAGAGAGGGAAATTATTGTTCTTGCTGATGTTGCAGTTGATCCACACGTTAGCTACCGGACAATCGCACGAGGAAGTGTCATGAGTGATGTTCGTGTCCTGCACGTTCTCGATCGACATAGGTTCCATCCCTGTCACATCTCTATCCATCAAAAACTCCGAGGAAACATTTATGATAATATTGTTAACTTTTGTACGTAGATATTAGGAAAGGATACTCCAGATTTATCGCGTATCTTACTTAGTGATGAAGCCACATTCATCAATCACGGCCAGGTAAATCGCCGAAACATGCACTATTGGCCTGCTGACAATCCCCGTTGTATTCCTCAGGTGGATCGTGAGCGTCCATGGAGTGAAAACGTGTGGTGTGGGATAGTGAACCATCGGCTCACAGGCCCGTTATTTATAGACGGAACACGGAAGCGCAGAAAACTCCCAGCCTCCCAACAGATCATGTTCCGTCGGTGTTAGAAGATGTTATTCTGCAGACTAGGAGAAATCTGTGGTGCTAACATGAGCTGTCCAGTCCGTGGTGCACGAAGTACTGCAGCTTATTTTCGGGAACTGTTTACAAATCATTGGATTGGGCGCAGAGTAACTGTACTTTGGCCGGCCGGTTCCCCGTATTTTCCGCCTTTAAACTTTTTTTTCTTTGGGAAAAGGACATACCAACTACACCCTACATATGCAACGACGTATTACTGCGACCTGTTCGGACATCTCCACTGAAATGCTAGCACGTGTGCAGGAGCCGTTCCATACCAGACGGGAAGCGAGTGTTGTCGCTGCTGGCAATCACTTTGAATACAGAGTGAGATGGTCAGCTGTCTCTTTACTGGTCACAATCCACATAATTATTGTATGCACTTGTGTTGTTCTTTAGTGTGTGCTAACACAAGTACAGGTGCTGTACAAGTATCCGGGTGGGATCTTTTCAAAATACGATATCTCGTAAACGACCAAACTAGAATCCTGCAACAAACACCGCTGACATTCTGATTTACGCTACATTTAGTTTGTTATTTATTGATAACAGGCATTGTTCGTCTTAAAAAGGATTATGTTTGCTCAAAAACAAACTTTCTAAGCATTAAAATTATAAATAGCCGACCAGTTGCAATGGATAAAGAATTCTTTACCTAGGTTTCAACAAATTTAAATTTGTCTTCTTCAGAACGTGGCAATTTACATTAGTATGGACTGATGTATCATCGCCGTTTTTACAAATGTCTGCATAGATCCATTTGTCAAAATTAAAATATAGCCCTAAAAATATGGTTTGTCACGTAAATATAAATTAGTACATGGATGTTGCAGAGCTCACAACCGGTTGTGAGCTCTGCAACATCCATGTACTAATTTATATTTACGTGACAAACCATATTTTTAGGGCTATATTTTAATTTTGACAAATGGATCTATGCAGACATTTGTAAAAACGGCGATGATACATCAGTCCATACTAATGTAAAATTGCCACGTTCTGAAGAAGACAAATTTAAATTTGTTGAAACCTAGGTAAAGAATTCCTTACCCATTGCAACTGGTCGGCTGTTCATAATTTTATTACGTGGAACCGTTACTGTTGTGCAGCTATGTTTAAAATACTGAAATCTCTAAGTATTATTACACTCTGTTGATTGATACGAGTCCCATTCAGTGCAAACCACACATCAGTAGCACTTACCATCTTCGTAATATTTGCGATTCCAGTTTCAGGTGATTCATCCTGAATATCCGAGAAATTCCTAACGAGAAAAGCTAAAACAGTAGTTAACGTATAGTTTGTTCACTTTCTAAAGGAAGGCTAAGTATACTGAACGGTAAAAGAAAAAAAAAAAAAAAAGCTTTTCCCCGAAACCACCAGGAAGAGAATAAAGTCAGAGAGAAAGTATCGATCATAGAAGCATAAACGATTGAACATTCGTCTCAGTGGAACCTGGTACACTGACACATGGTTACACTAAATGGCACTGAGCACTATGGGACTTAACATCTGAGGTCATCAGTCCTCTAGAACTTAGAATTACTTAAACCTAAGTAACCTAACGATATCACACACATCCATGCCCGACGCAGGAATCAAGCCTGCGGCCGTAGCGGTCGCGCAGTTCCAGATTGTAACGCCTACAACTGCTCGGCCACCCCAGCCGGCAGTTACACTAAAACGCGGTGATCTCAACGCATATACTCTATCAGACAGATTGCTTAAAAACTCATAAATACTCCTTCTACATCCACTACCGAGGACTAATACATGTTCATAGTTAAATAGCACACAAACTCATTCAGTGCTCCACAGTTACTTTATTCGTAACTTCGTAACGATCATATCAATTAACACGCAGTTTCATAAAACAAGAATAAAGAATAGTCAGAAACTCTTATCCCACAATAACGTCATGATTACCGCCACTAACTGCTGATAACATGTATTTTTTTAACTATCAGTTTCGATCCACGGATCATCAGTTTCATAAAAACATTTACATCACATTGAGAGATATAGAATCATTGGCGCCAGATAACAAAATCCATCAATTCGTCAATGTTGTCACATACTATTTTATACAGTAAAAGAAACGGCACTGTACCGTGCACTCATTCATGCAACATCAACACTAAGAATTAACTATAGGACCGGAGGCGTTCTACAAATCCTGAATCTCATTCAAATGAAGTTTTCTACGCAGAATATCTGCGTCAACATTATTATATTTTTAATACATTATTCCGATCACTCCATTTGCATCACCGACCTGACCGGTGTGCAATATGTCTCACTTCAGTCATACAGTGACCAAAGGGATGAAAAAGTTCTATTACATCTCCTCTCCGTCCATCGTTTGTCACATCCTACAATCACTTACTTACTTATCGCGAATGGACCCAGAAGGATCACGCAAAGCTTTCTGACGTCGTTTCTTCCATACTTCTTTCATTCGTTCTCCATGTTTTCTTTTTCTTTCTTCTGTCCGTTTTGTTCCTGGTCTCTTTAGTGCTTCCTTCTCCGACAATACAATCCACTTTTCCACCTAATTTCTAAAAGTTTTTCTATCTTTGACATCTTTAAGTTCAATAAATCTAATTTTACTTGGCTAATCCATGGTGTTGTTGATTTCACTTTTTCTATGTAAGTGAGAATTCTGTTGGTGAGTCGTGTGGGGGGAAGTCTAGTGACATGTCCATAAAATTTTAATCTTCGCCTTCTTATGTCTGCTGCCAGGTTTGATATAGTTTCTGTGGTTCTTCTTGATTGTATCCGGTATCCTTCTTCTGTTAATTTTGGACCTAAAATCTTTCCCATAATTTTGCGTTCTTCTTTTAGTATTTTTTCTAAATCACATTTTGTGTGGAGTGTGAGCGTTTCACTAGCATATAGTGCTGCTGGCTTAATTACTGCGCAGTAGTGTCTGATTTTTGTGTTCGAGGAGATGCATTTTTTATTGTATATTTCATGTGTCATACCATATGCTCTCTTCATCTTCTGTTGTCTGATCTTCTGTGCAACTTTCTCTCCTCCGGTTGGCTCCAAAATTTCACCTAGTTATTTAAAATGTTTTACTCTATTTATTTTTCCATATTTTGTGTTCAAACTGTGTATATGGAATTTCGTACAGAAAAATTCTGTCTTTTGAAACGAAATTTGTAAACCTACTTTATCCGCGCATTCCTTAAGGATCTCTATTTGTTTGGTGGCGATTTCTTCATCATCTGCAAGTATGGCCAAGTCGTCCGCGAATGCTAAACAAGATATCTCCACGTTGTCTTTGGTTCTACCAAGATGGATTGGTTTCCAGTAGGATTGATTTTTTAATTCTTTTTCCCATTCCTTAATGACTTTATCCAGGACTATATTAAACAGAAGTGGAGATAGCCCGTCACCTTGACGTACTCAAGTTTTTATGAGAAAAGGTTCAGAGATTTCTCCCCTGAATTTAACTTTAGATACTGTGTCTGTCAGCGATTCTTTGATAAGTCTTAGTGTTTTGGAGTCAAGTCCAAGTTCCTCTAAAATGTTAAACAAAGATTGCCGGTCAATTGAGTCATAGGCTTTCTTAAAATCTACAAATGTACAAATTATGGGGGCATTTCTAATTGCTTTGTGTTTTAATATTGTCTTTAAATTAAATATTTGTTCTATGCATGAGCGACAGGGGCGGAAGCCTGCTTGATAATCACCAATTTGGCGTTCCAGCTGCTCTTGTGTTCTTTTCAGCAGGCATGTTGAGAGAATTTTGTAGGTGACTTGTAAAAGTGAGATTCCCCTGTAGTTATTGACATTTGTTCTGTCTCATTTTTTATGTAACGAGTGAATAAGGGCACATTTCCAATCCTCTGGTAATTTTTCTGTTTCCCATATTTTTGTTATTATTTTTGTGAGCTCTTGCAACGTCTTTGGTCCTAGGTTTTTTAATAGCTCTGCAACAATGCCATCTTCGCCAGATGTTCTATTATTTTTTAAGTTTTTAATGTGACATTTGATTTCTTCCTGTGTTGGTGGTAATGAATCCGGTTGAGCGTTGGCACTGATTTCTTTGGGAAACCTTAAACTAGGTTCTGGGCAATTTAGTAGGTTAGAAAGATATTGAGCCAATACTTGACAGTTTTCCTGGTTTGTTAGGGCTAATTTACCATCTGGTTTTCTGAAACATAAATTTTGAGGGATATATCCTCGTATTTTATCTGCGAAAGTTCTGTAGAAGTCTCTTGTATTATAGTTCTGGAAATTTTCTTCTATGGCATCCAGTTGTGCCTTTGTGTACTTCCTTTTTGCTTGCCTAATAGATTTTGAAACCTGTTTTCTAACCTCGTTAAATAAATGTAGACTTTCTTGTGATTTTTTACTGTTATATTCTTGAAATGCCTTTTTTCTCCTTTCCAATGCATTTTCACAGTCTGAATCCCACCAAGGGTGTTTGAATATCTTTTCCAAGGGAATAGTTTCCTTAGCTATTCGCGTGATTTTAGAATGAAATTCTTATATATAATATTCTTGTCAGCAACTTAGATGCAATGAGCTGTTAAGCTGCTGGTGCGATAGTTCTCTGCCTTATATATCCTCACTACTTTCAGAAAGTAATGGCTGATGTACGTTCGAAATCCTGATGGTTAGATTCAGTTTTATTGATTGTACATACCAGTTTAAAAACTTGTTTGGTTGACATTTCCCCAGAGTGTTTAGACAGCCCAATAAGAATGTTATATACGTTATCCTGTGAAACTCTGATTCTTATACTGGATACTCTATATCTTCCACGTTGACTACTACTTCTTCTTCTATAACGTCCTGCTCGTAGAGGTTTTCAGTATGCTCTTTCCACTTACCCACTCTTTCCCCAGCATTTCACAGTATTTCTTTTGCACCTTTTATGTTGACTCTTTTGCCTCTAATTTTACTGAAAATTAATTTGACTTTTGTGTATGCTGTCAGTCCTTTGGATAGCCACTTCATTTTAGATTTCTTCACATTTCTTTCTGCAGTCATTTCGATTTAACTTCCCAGCACCGGGTATTTATTTCTTCTAATGTGAATTATATCGCTGTATTCCAGTATTCTCATGAGCATTCTTGTACTTCCTTGTGTTATCGAGCAACTGCAGAAAGTACTTTACTGTCATTTAATATTTCTTCACAGGTACCTTCCTTGTATCTACATATATATGTCCTACATCTGTGATTGACCTTTTCAGAGATGTTGAATTCTCATCAGCTGAACTGTCTACTGTGGTATCCATTATCGCAGTACATACAGCCACAGATAACTTCAAACGCATCTAATCACTCCTTAGTTGTTCAGTATTGCACTTCTTTCGGCAATTGTTCTTCTAAGCTGTTCTCTTAATTTTCAGCTTACTTTTCATCTTTATTCACTTCTGATCTGGATCTTTATTCGCTTCCGGGAATGCCTTCCAATGCACTATCGGATTTCGGAATTTCTATCTCATCACAGTGTAATCGAGCTGGAAGGTTCTCGTGTCTCCTGGCCTTTAATAAGTAAAAATCCTCCTCTTGAGATTTTGAACAAATATTACTGTTCGAAATTTATTACAGAAGTCAATGGATCTTATTCCTCTTTCATTCCTACTCTCAAGCCCATATTATCCTGTAAGTTTTTATTCTGTTTCCTTGCCTATTACAACATTCCAGTAGCTATGATTGTTAGATTTGCATCTCGCATTAAATATGGCGTTATCGCATCAGTGTTCTGAAATGCTATCTCTGTCTCTTCAATTGTTACTTGTAAGTCGGCCAACATATGACATGGCTCCATACAGTAACTTAAAACAGTGCTCCCAAGTAATGTATTCAATTATCAATTTAGCAGCTGCAAATTTTAGGGAAATCTTGCAACACTTTCACTGCGAATGGATATGCAGGGAACCCGATGCTAATTTAAAATGTAACCTATTTCTAGATGCCTTTGGGTGTATCCTTGAAAACAGTGTCCCTAAGAAAACATTGAAACATAGTATATGAAACGATATGAATCACTGTGGCTTACTAAAGAAATAAAATTGTCTTTTAAACAGAAAAGGGAAATGTATCTCATAGTTACAAGGTCTAATGGTCCAGAAAGTCGAACGTTATAAAAGCCACTTCACTGTATTAAGACCAGTTATAAAAAGCATGTTCATTATGTCTGAGATTGGCACCTCCGATAATAAAATTAAAACGATATGGACTATTGTTAAAAGAGAAACAGCAGCAAAGAGCACAGAGATTATATTTCTGTCAGACTCAATGACAAGTTTGTTAACAAAAAGTCACAAATAGAAATTGCTGTTAATAATCATTTTTGCATGTTGTAGAGGAAAGAGGGTGAAGCCGTTCATCAGAAAATGCAAGGCTCTGTATGGAAGAGGCAATACCTATGCACATTGTTAAATCTGAGATCGACCCACTTCTACTACTGAAATTAGGAAAATAAGAAATTCGCTCAAAAGTAAAAGTTCATATGGGATTGATGGTGTTTCCAACAGAGTACTAAAAGCTTGTTCCAAACAGACCAGCAGCATTCTCAGCCACATATGTAGTAACTCACTGAAAGAGGACATTTCTCCATATGCTATTGTTAAATCATTGATAAAAACGGTATAGGTCTGCTGCTAACAACTACTGCCCAGTCTCACTTCTGACAGCTTTATCCGAAATTCTTAAAAACTTAATTTATTCAGGGGCAGCTTCACATTTTGTAAAAATGAAGTACTAGCCAAATGTCAGTTTGATTCTGAGAACGGTTTTTCAACTAAAAATGTTGTATATGGTTTCACTGATCAAATATTAAATGCTCTGAATAACCAAACACGGATGTTTTGTTACCTTTCAAAGGTATCTGACTGTTGAGTCATGAAATTCCTCTAGTTAAACTTAAGTAGTTTGGTATCAGTGAGACAGCGCACAAGTGATTTAATTGTTTAACTGGAAGAATGCAGAAGGCTGATATTCTCAGTACAGATAGTCTTCAAAAAGTCAGCACCGTCCTCTAACTCGGAAGGTATCAAGAATGGTGTCTGACAGGATTCAGTCTTGGGTCCCATATTGTTCTTGATGTGTTTTAATGACTTGCTACTCCGTATTCATGAAAGCTACTTTATTTTGTTGATGATGCAAGTATAGTAATCACACACAAACATACAAGAATTAGTTCAGGAAATTGTAAACAATTTTTTCAAAAAATTGTTGAGTGTTCCTTTGTAAATGGACTCTAACTCAGTTTTGAGGAAACACAGTACCTATAGTTCTATACATTAAATGGCATAGTACCATTGGTAAATACAGACTTTGAACAGAAGTCTGTTACTAAAGCCGAATATTCAAAATTTAGGGCTGTGTGCATTGATGAATCACCGAATTGGACGAAACACGTTGTTGATCTGCAGGAACATTTGAGTTCAGCTACTTATGGTATTAGGGTTATTGGAATCAATAGCCTGCCGGAGTGGCCGTGCGGTTCTAGGCGCTACAGTCTGGAGCCGAGCGACCGCTACGGTCGCAGGTTCCAGTCCTGCCTCGGGCATGGATGTGTGTGATGTTCTTAGGTTAGTTACGTTTAATTAGTTCGAAGTTCTAGGCGACTGATAACCTCAGAAGTTAAGTCGCATAGTGCTCAGAGCCATTTGAGCCATTGGAATCAATAAAGTAACTTACTATGCCTATCTTCATTCAGTGTTTTGATACGGAATCGCATTTTGAGGTAATTCAACATAAAGTATATATTGCACAAAAGCATGAAATCAGCATAGTAACCGGTCATTTATTTAAGGAACAAGGGACGTTCACAGTACCTTCACAATACGCACATTGATGAGCCAAAACATTATGACCACCTTCTTAACAGTTCGTTTGCCCGTCTTTCGAACGAAATGCAGTACTGATCCTACGTATCAGGGATCCGACAGTTTGTTGGTAGGTTTCTGGAGGTACGTCGCATTAGACGTCTACGCACAGGTCATGTTATTCGCGTAAATAACAGGTCACTGATTTGTTTACGCGGTGATGGCACCCGTTAACCACCCATATGGGTTCCATACGATTTAGATCAGGGGAATTTCGTCGCCGAGACACCAACCTGAGTTCACAGCAATGCTCGTCATACGACGGTAGCACGGTTCTCGCTCGGAGACACTGACGATTATACTGCTGAAACTTGACATCGTCGTCGAGGAAGACGTCAAGCACGAACGGTTGGAAGTGGTTCGCAGCTTCAGCATGTCTTCCATTGGTACCACAAATCCCATCCAAGCGCAGGAGAATGTCTCCCATAGCATAATACTGCTCCCACTAACCTGCGTCCGTGGCATGTTACATACTTAGAGCCTCCGTTCACGTCGATAATGGTGTTTACGGAGACAACCATCGATGCAGTGTAGCAAAAATGTAAGTCACACGAGGAGCCGACTCGTTTCCGTTGATTGACGGTCTAATCCCTACGGTCCCGTGCCCACTGCAACCGTAATTGACGATGTCGTTGGGTCAGCATGTGAATATGTATGGGTGGTCTGCAAGAGGGTCTCCACGTTCAACAGTGGGAGATGAACGGTGCGCTCCGACACACCAACCATTGCTCTTTCGGCAGAGGTGCCACAGATAACATCTTTTCTACTTTACAGGGCAGGCAAGCCTCTGAATTCTGTCATGAGTCGTGTAAGTCCAACCATATAGCATCTAGTGGTAATTTCACTGGCCGTTTTTGAGATTCTCGTTCACAGGCTCTGCGTAATAGTAATCTGCCCTTTGTCAGAGTCGCTTAGCGCAATGGATTTTCCCATTTGCACCCCATATCTTCGCTAGGGTGATCCCACTTCCGTGTCTGATACGGCAACATACTTTTGTTACCACGCCACGTGCCCGAACGCCACCAGGCACCATCCAGCGTCGCGGTGGGCAATGTTCATAATGTTTTGGTTTGTCAGCGCGTATTCACTTATAAAATTTGTTATTAACAACTCACACAAATTGAAAAATAGTAGCCAAGTGAGTAGCTAAAACACTAGAATGGGACTATCTTCACTGTATTCTGCTAACCCAGTCTTTGGCACAGAAAGGGTGAATTATATAGACATAAAACGCTATGGTCATTTACCATATAGCATTACAAGTCTGACAGGTAGCCAACTAGCACCTCCTTCTTGTAAAAAAATATCGTATAAAGAAACCTTATATTAAACTGACACGTTCCACATCATTACGACATGTCGTATTCATGACCTATGAAACAGAGCTTAATGTAATGTAATGTAAGTCCAGACTTCTGACATTCCACACTCCGACTCCCAGAAATTTATCATTTCCGTGGTTGTTCAGTTTTTTGTCATGGTTACCTCCTCCCTCCCCCTCTCCCCCCTCGGCCGTCTCCCCCCTACTATAGCAATGATGGACCAATGCGGAATCTTTTGATACGACTGATATCATCATGACAGTTTTCAATTATGGCCCACATGCCCTGTGGATTCGCATTATGTGTCTTTGATTCACTGGTCTCTATTGCCTTCCGCTTACTCATGTCATTGATCATCGTTTGTTGTTCATTTTCGGAGCAGTTTCCCATTCCAAATGCTAAGAGATTCTCCTGTAACTCTGTCAGCTCCTCCGCCGTCTTCTGCAAGGTCGTTGGCGGAACGAGGGCAACTCTCTACACCGACAGCTATAGGCAGCCCTTAGTGGTCAATTATATTCCAAATTTAAGCAGTGGATAGGATAGGAATACGGGCCATTATTACTTGTCAAGGCAATACCCCTAGAACAAGGTGTGTCTGTCATCACAAAAATTATAATAACTGTCTCCCTCGATGGACTTGGTGTAGATAGGTCTTTGCTGCACTAAGTGTTTTTGTGTAACTTTGTTTACCTTGGGAATGTCTCACGGAGATTTTCGTCTTACATAATCTCTGAATGTCAATTTCACATTAGACTCCGCTTTGTTAATCATCTTTGTTTCCGAAGTAAAGTTGTTGCATATTTATTACCTGTTTTTGTTCATACACACATCAAATTTTGATGAATGGATCCTGCAGTATGAAAATTTATTTGTAAATGTATGCTTTTCTTGTAAATGAATGCAATGTAATTTTTTTATAAATTTAATGTAATATAATATTGTGCCCCTTAAACTAAAATGAATATCTTTGTTTTACAACCGAGGTACGAGAGAAGAGAGTGTTGACAGGTGATGATGAGAGAAGCGGGTATTATTGTGGAGGAAATGTTCATGTAATGTAATTTTTTTATAAATTTAATGTAATATAATATTGTGCCCTTTAAACTAAACTGAATATCTTTGTTTCACAACCGAGGTACGAGAGAAGAGAGTGTTGACAGGTGATGATGAGAGAAGCGGGTATTATTGTGGAGGAAATGTTCATGTAATGTAATTTTTTTATAAATTTAATGTAATATAATATTGTGCCCTTTAAACTAAACTGAATATCTTTGTTTTACAACCGAGGTACGAGAGAAGAGAGTGTTGACAGGTGATGATGAGAGAAGCGGGTATTATTGTGGAGGAAATGTTCATGTAATGTAATTTTTTTATAAATTTAATGTAATATAATATTGTGCCCTTTAAACTAAACTGAATATCTTTGTTTTACAACCGAGGTACGAGAGAAGAGAGTGTTGACAGGTGATGATGAGAGAAGCGGGTATTATTGTGGAGGAAATGTTCATGTAATGGGGAAGGAAAAATATTTCAAAGCGATGTTTGGACGGTGACGTGTCTAGAAGACTGCGAAAGGAAGCATTGGAAGAAGATGAAGCGGTGTTACTTGGAGAGTTTTTCAGACTAAGACTGTAATTAAGAGTGTCTTCAGAGACCGTGCTGTGGCGTCTTACTAGAACGAATTGATGGACCTTTAAGTCGCAACACTGTGATATAAATAACTGAAACACTGAAGAATATTATAACGGAAAGCCGACTGAGAGATGGATGAAAGAGCATAATTACTTTATTTTTCTGGTTAAGAATCGCGAGAGGTAAGACAAGAAAAGCACACAGCAGTCAATCCCATTAGTATTTATTACCTTTGCAAATCTGTACTTCGGCCATAAATAGCCATCTTCAGTGGGAGCTGTAACTCAAATGGACTGAAGATGCCTATTTACAGCTGAAAGATTTGCAAGCCTAATAGAAACTAACGGGACTGCATCTGATTGCTGCGTTCCCCTCCGTGCTTATAGCCTACGGTCTCTGTGCACAGCGGTTCCTTATAAAAACAGAGTTGGTTAAGATCAAGACTTGTTTAATGGCGTAAGGAAGATACGTTAAATATGGAGGATTCCGAGTATTTATTTAGACACTAATTGAAGACTTGTCAACCTGCTAGGTGGGGATGTATATAATTACTAAGTGTTAGGTTATTACATCAGTATACTCTTGGAGGAACCTAATCGATATACGACGTGGACGAGAAGATTTATTTTTGTTCAGTGACTAGCAGAATACCCAGCGTTGCCTGAGTATGTCTCTATTCTAATACCCTGTTAGACCATTTCCTACATCCTCCTCGCTCCATTTCACTTTCCATCTGCTCTTTATCCCTCACTCTATCCATCCCTTAATTTCACCATTCTGTCTCCATCTACACCCTTTCCTTTCTCCGCCCGATTGCTTCTCCCCCCCCCCCCCCCCCCCCCCGCTCCTATCCATGTGTTCCCGTGTTCCTTTACAATCTGTCCATTCCCTCCCTCTCACAAACTACATCCCGTTCTTTCCCCTCTTCTTCAGTATATTCTCCTCTGCCCTCTCTATCCGTCTCCTCCCGCTCTCTCTGGCCACCTCTTCCTACCCCCGTCTCTTTCCCTTTCTTCATCCTCCCTCTCTCTCGGAATATCTCCTCCTCTTTTGTTAGTCTGTTCATCTCCTCGTATCTTCTCTCTATGTCCCTCTCTTCCTTTCCCCTTCCTCTTCGTTTCCAGCTTCCCTCACTCTGTCCATCTTGCCCCATATCCTCCTCATCCTACCCGCTTCTGTCGCCATGTTATCACTCATCTCGCAATAGAGGATTACTGGTTCTGACTGAAATTGATCCTGATGATTTGGAATAGTTTTTTACCCCAGCTTTCAAAGGTACCAATGTTTCGCATATGTTTCACATATATTTAACGTATTTCACACATACTTCTTCGAATATTTCACCTGTACCTCCAGCGAATTTCGCGCTCGAGTTTCGTTTCAAGCAGCTCAATGTTTACCGTCATATCTGCTGTACTATCTATAGTAAAATAGTGAAATTTTGTTTGTACATTCAGCGACATACGGGAACACTGTCCGCGCAATGTGTTGTGGATAGGGTTTGTGCCAAAAAGTAATAAATTTAAACATCCTGCATGGTGCCGCAGCTTTTCACGCCTTTCAGTGCTTATGATGTCACATCTCCTCATAGATGTGTCGTACAGTTATGAAATTATGCAGATATATTTAATGGTACATGTGGACACTGCCTGCAAAACGTGTCGCGAATACAATTGCTAGTAAAGAAACAATAAATTAAAACGTCATCACTGATGCGACAGTTTTAATGCATCAACAGTGAAAATACAGCAAGCGATGACGTTTTTACTGTTCATCATTTTGTTGGAATTTTCATATGGAATAGGTCTGAAATTGTGTAAAGTTTGCTGTAAGTCACTAAGTGCTTTCGATTTCAAATAATGGGTGAATAACTTTGGGGTATTAGTACAACCTGGGCTAGACTACTTTTCACCTCCACCACCACATCTTCGATAGGTGGGTGATTCTTACCCCAGAACCTATTCCTTCCTTAAAGTAAGTGATAAGATGGGTCGAAATCGCACCAGCGGCTTAGAAAGAGATATGGAACGTACATAGGCATATAATTTGTATGGAGTTAAGGTGCTTCGCTCCACCGGAGATGTCTGGATTTAAATTACTAATGTTGGCAGCTGTTCTTTATCCGTATTGAAAAATATTTGCTTCGTCTTCTGTGGTGAAGGAATTTCGGACAAACCTAATTTGTAATTCCACTTTCATGGTATTGTTTTGCATAAAATTACCATTTCAGTTACGCAGACAAGGTGTTCAAAGTCTCTTGCCGACGGTGTACCTTACAAACGACCACAATCTCTTCGGTCTTCCTGCCAGATTTTTATGTCGGCCCTGCAATCCATCTAGATCTGAAATAAGAGACATGCAAGTGCCAAGTCGACGGACGATCTCGCCTCGCCCCCACTGTCTGCTGCCACTAAAAACCCTGTAAAAGACAATATCATGCGGCGCGAAGCGATACTTGCGGCCTTCCTTTGGCGTCGGATGCTGAGGAGGTTGGAACAGGTGGAGCAGTGTCCGATGGCGGCAGCCGTGAAGCAATTCCGATGGCGATGATCCATCTCGTGGGTGGGATCGATAGGAGGTGAGAAACAGTTGCAATGCTTGATCCCTGGTGTGTATTGAGCGAAGTTTGGCCATCTGTTGCTTGAAGGTTCTGACAAAACGTTCCACTTCGCCGGTTGACTGTGGATGGAACGGTGCACTAGTTACATGCTGTATACCATTGCGTTCACTGAATGTTTCAGATTCATTTGACGGGAACTGAGATCCGTTGTCTGACACTGTGTCTTTAGATAAACCTTCGAGACCAAAAATAGAGGACAAAAGCTGAATTGTGCTACGTGACTTTGTCGAGTTTATTGGCACAGGAAAAGGAAACATTCTATACTTCCTCGTGCAAAGCTTTAGGGATCAACACACGTGACAGTCCAATGTCATGCTGAACAAGAATCACACGTTTCTGTACAGCGACGGTATGCCGACATGCGAAATACTGGCGCACTACAGAGTTCCTTATGCTATGCAAGGAATGAGGCCAAGATGTGCGAATGTATGTTAGCAAAGTGTTCAAATCTGAGTCAGTTTCCAGGGCCTGTGCAATTTTTCTATTGTTCAGCGGAGAAGATTGAAGCGATTCAGAATCCTGATCTTCGGTGTGACAACAACATGCTGCAGAAGCGTCAATGTCTGTGTCAGGGCCAGTCGTAAGAAGTAAAAGTGCCATCGGACGATACATAATGTTGTTGTGGTACTGAGACGACAACAAACACCATCTTTGCAATTTTTGGCAGTTTGTGCAGAAACCGGCTTTGTCGGAAGAAATAAGGACTGCAAAGTCTGTGATCCGTTATTAACTAGAGTTTTTTGGCATACAAATAGCGGTGGAGTTTGGAGGCACCATACACAGTAGTCGAAGCCTCTTTCTCAGTTTCGCAATAGTTACACTGAGCTCTGGACAATACTTCTGATCCGAAAGAAATAGGCCTGTCTTTATCACCAATTCTGTGCAAAAGCACTGCACCGATTCCGTAAGAGGAAGCATAAACTTGCAATACAACGTTTGTCCGGATCAGAGTGAACTAAGCATCGATCGCTGAGTAATGCGTCATTAAATTTTTGAAAAGCTACTTCGCGTTCACCTGTCCAAACAAGGGGGACATTCTTGCAACGAAATGGAGTGGCGATTTGTGCAGCATTCGTTTTCCCTAAAACTGACTACAATTGGGTGACATTGCAAGGAACTGGCAAATCTCCTATGGCTAACAAATGAGACTGGATGTACACCTTGACTGTTTATATGACCAAGATACTGCAAGTCAGGTTTAAAATAATCACACTTGTCCAGTCTACACTTTAGTCGTGCATCAGATAACACACGAAACAAAGCACGCGTGTACGACCTGCTACTGCAATATCTTACAAATAGTTTGAACAGTTGGGCACTTGCGCAGTTACCTGTTCCCAATACCATTTGAACATGGCGGTTGTGGAAGCACTACCAAAAGGTAAACGCTAATATTTAATGAGGCTCAAATGAGTATTTACTACACACACGTTTTGTGACTCTTTATCGAGTAGTATTTGAAAATACGTGTCGTGTAAATCAATTTTTGGAAAGTAGCGTTCAGCGCCTAATCTGTCCATGAGATCCTCTGAACGTGGCAATGGATAAGTATCAATCACAGTTAATGTGTTGACTGTAGACTTAAAGTCAACACAGAGGCGAATAAAACCTGAAGGTTTGGGGATCAAAATCAGTGGACCTGCCAATTGACTAGATTCTATCTGCGCAATAGCTCCACTACCGTGCAATTCTTTAAGTTCATCAGCGACTTTGTCCCGTAATGCTATGGTAACAGTCCTGGCCCGGCAAAATTCTCGTTGTGCATTGCCTTTCATAGTACTACGTGCAACAAAATTA
Source organism: Schistocerca americana (assembly GCF_021461395.2). Lineage (NCBI taxonomy): Eukaryota > Metazoa > Arthropoda > Insecta > Orthoptera > Acrididae > Schistocerca > Schistocerca americana. The sequence goes on from NC_060119.1 coordinate 71,491,983, forward strand.
TTACTCTACCCAAACCTTCAGAAAAGAGTTCTGGGAATTCTTTTAGCAATCTAAGCTACACTGTCATGTGCATGGAACGCAGGCACTGACAACACATGGTCCTCAATGTTAAACAAACAAATCAAACGAATCAAGACGAAATACGTTCTCACAATCGCGTCATTGTAGCAGCGTAAAAATCACTGCTCGCATATGTGAGCGATACATGACAGGTAAAGTACATTTTCCAAGAACGGGAATGTCTTATCCACTATAAACCAACAGTTGCATGCTGCTTTTAGACAGGTGTGGGGAGCGTAAAATTTCATATGTGTGGCGGTTGAGCAATGTGACAGAGGCACCCATGTCCAACTGAGATTTCACATGTTTGCCACAAAGAAATAAGTGAACATAAAGTTAGTTTAACTGGCGTATCACTGAAGAAACTCTCGCGTGCCAGTTTTACGAAATCCGGTTGTAGACTTTGAATATATTACATTAATGACATGGGCTTTGTGACTACATTTTTGTGAGTGGGCCGAATTCTTGTATTTGTTCTGTTGCAAACATGCGGATTGTAGATGTTCTTTCCTGCTACAATCTTAACACTGCGCTTGTCTGGAGGGGCAGTCTTGGTGTCTGGGCCGTGAATATCATTGAGGGCAAGGCTTAATTCTGTCCACCTGTGCAGCCTCCTGTTTAGCGAACTGGCGTGTAACTCGGCGTGGCGAGCTTAAGCTGCCGCTGAAAAGACCGGTTGCAGACAAGGAACACAACCTGCAAAATTGGTGGCTACTCACATTTATCAGATGACAGTGCACCTGAATAGTACTGATCTAGTATTTGTACTAGATGCTGAAATGTTGGATCAGACTGTTTCGAATCTGTTCTCTGAGTTTGACATCACGTACATTGTACACGATCGCATCTCTCAACGAAACATCTGAATATAAAGCTCCACAAGCACATTCGAATTTGCATTGCCTCGCCATACCCTGCAAATGTGTTACCGACTCGCGATAAGTTGTTCTGGCCATTTTTTACAATTAAAGAAGTGATACCTAGCTGCTACCACATCCAGTTGTTGGTCATTATAGTTAGTTAGCGAATCTTCCACTTTTTCACAAGAAAGTTCGCTCAGACTGGCGTTAGGAAACAACTTCCGAGTTAATCGAAACACTGCACTTCCTACCGTGGATAATAGCAAGCGAAATTTCACAGTGCCTGGTTCGTTGTGAGCAAGTATGTGAATTGTTGCAACCACTCGATCCATCCCTCTTTTTGTTCACGAAAGTGGCGAAGAGGCAGTACAGCAGCTGTAGGAAGTGGTGCTTTTTCTGTAGAGCGGGCAGCGTTGGCCAGTAGCTGCTGCACCGTGTTGAGCAGGGTAGATGTTTGCTGTGTCTGGAACTGAAACGTCTGCATTAGCTGTGTTGCATCTAACTGCGACGGCGGTGTGCGCCTGAGCAGGAGGCGGGGTGGTCATTTTGGAAGAGACAAATGCGAGAAACAGGCAAGGCAAGCAAGAAAAACAAATGCAAAAGCAAAGAAAATTTCTGCAACGCCCATCTGAAAACACTGATTAGCAAAAATGATAAGAAACTGTTAAAGGACGTAAAGGCCCCGTAGACAAAAGACAAGAGAGAATTAAGGCGCCAGCAAAACAAAAGAAATTTCCCTGGCCGCGAAGCGCGGCTTTTGTTGGTGAATCCTCGTCGCCAATGTAGGAGCCTGCCCACTCGTCTCTTACAGGGTGCCTAGGATGCTGTTTTCTCAGACAGCTAGACAACATACAAGCAAATCATATTAAAGGGGTTTATTACAGTAATCGACAATACGCAACTTGTATATGCACGAGTTGGTGTCGCAAGCAATTGACGACATGCAAATAATCAGTGTCCTTCGAAATATACAATTTCCATCCAAGTAACTGATATGGATCACAAGTCACAGCTCTTCCAGTGCGGCTCTTCTAATGCGGCCGAGACTAGGCGGAGAGTCGCTTTTATTGTCTTCGTATAAATGGAAATGTCGTGTGGCTAGGGCCTCCCGTCGGGTAGACCGTTCGCCTGGTGCAGGTCTTTCGATTTGACGCCACTTCGGCGACCTGCGCGTCCATGGGGATGAAATGATGGTGATTAGGACAACACAACACCCAGTCCCCGAGCGGAGAAAATCTCCGACCCAGCCGGGAATCGAACCCGGGCCCTTAGGACTGACAGTCTGTCACGCTGACCACTCGGCTACTGGGGCGGACGATTGTCTTCGTATAGAGGCGCTCATCTCGTGGTGACGTCCCAGTCAGCGTGTTATTGACTGACGTCGTGTCATAGCCTTCTCTGCTGTATCGTTCTTGATCTTCGTACCGACGCTTGTCGTTACGCCGGAACAAGCAATAGTTGGAATGCAGTACCTGCAAGAAGGGATCGGATGATTAGACGTCATCCATGATACTGTACAAGGGCAGTATCGAAAAAATATAGTAACGTAGGAAGACAAATATTGGAATATATTCTAGTAATATCAGAGGACGTTCGGTGTAAGTGATGCTATGAAAAGAAGAGATTCATGCAGGAAATGAAGTCGTGGTGCGAGGCATCAAACCAGTCAGGAGACTGGTAGACGAAAAGAAAAGGAATAACAAATGTATGCAGAGGTCAATTATTGCTACAGCAGGGATAGCTGGACACTAACAGCACTACTAGGGCCTCTCACACTTTAAGATATTTCGGACTTGGAAAACTTTCGTATGATCTCATCATTACAATGAGTTGTGGAAATTGAGACGGTTACTGTAAAGACACACCTGCAATAAAAAAGATTCAATGGTGTTCCTTGTTGAAAGTTCATAGTGCGATTTCCTTTATTGTTATTTCATTCTCCCCCACCCCCATCCCCCCTACCGACCGCAACGCGGGGTGGCCTGCAGCAGATAGGTATCCGTTGCTGTGCCATATCGGTATTGATTAGAATAAAATTGCATATAAGAATACAAAATGGCGATAAAGTGGTCAATTTGTGAATCTCAATGTGATGACTGAATGATTTTGATGTGGGGATAGATGTCTCCGATGGTGACGGAGTTTGAGTTGAAAATTTGCTGACGATGTCTATTTGTGGGCTGCTGTTGCAGCTCGATTTCAGCCAAAAAAAAAAAAAAAACCAGATAAGTGCTGGTAGGGCTGTCACCCTGAGGATACCGTCCGAACACAGTTATCTTTACAGACTGTAATAATTTTATCTGGCTTACGGCCTAATGCAGATCCTTCAATTTGGCACCACTGTTAAAACTTGCGTGTCCCCACAAAGTACCCTGGTTATCCAGTCAGAGAAAATGGATGTACAGTATAACGAGGAACCTGAACCACTTGTCGTTTCTGACGGCTTCTCACTTCGTTGAGAGGTGAAGCTCATATTAAAACTATAACTGAAAAAACTGTAGCCCGACCGAGATTCTATTCGGCACTCCTGGACAACATATGGCAAAAAAAAAAAAAAAAAATCTTTATGTGATATAATTTCAAATTAACAACTTCCTGAATTTTTCCTTTACTTCTACTGTGAAAGGTTGCATCTTGCTAAATTTTATGATTCTAACGGGTAGTACTTCACAAGTATTGATGAGTGAGTTTGCGAGTGTCAAAACAAGTGACATACGCTTCTTTTCACTGCATTGACTTAGAAGCACACAGTTTTTACACAGCCAGGGGGTCGTAGACCTTAACACGTGACACAGATTGCAGCTTGATAGCTCTACCCGTTCCTAAGAAAAAGGGCCGTCGTAAATGAACTGACAGACAGATGGACAACAATTGACAAACAGGAATATTTTTGTATGTGATATAATTACCAACAGACAATTTTCGTATTTTTTTTCCATTACCTGTTCCGTGAAACATAGCTTGTTGCCAAATCTTATGATTCTAGGTCAACGGGAAGTAACCTATATGTTTCAATGAGGAAGTTCGCGAGTGTCAAAATATTTGATATAAATGACTGTATTTTTTAAAGTGGATTAACTAGAAGCTTAAATACTTCACATCACCAAGGGACGTAGCCTTTGCTTGTTCTTCTTATGGTCTTCAGTCCAGAGGCTGGTTTGATGCACCTCTCCATGCTACTCTATCCTGTGCAAGCTTCTTCGTCTCCTATCTCTTGGTATCCCTCTACAATTTTTACCCTCCACGCTGCCCTCCAGTACTAAATTGGTGATCCCTTGATGCCTAAGAAAATGTCCTACCAACCGATCCCTTCTTCTAGTCAAGTTGTGCCACAAATTTCTCTTCTCCCCAATTCTATTCAATACTTCCTCGTTAGTTATGTGATCTACCCATCTAATCTTCAGCATTCTCCTGTAGCACCACATTTCGAAAGCTACTATTCTCTTTTTGTATAAACTATTTATCGTCCATGTTTCATTTCCATAGATGGCTACATTCCATTAGTAGCTTACTCTCATTCCTATATTTTTTATTCAATATTAAGCCTGCTCCTACATTACCCATATTTGATTTTGTATTTATTTCTCTGAATTCACCTGAGCAGAAGTCTTGTTCCTCCAACCACCGAACTTCACTAATTCCCACTATATCCAACTTTAACCTATCAATTTTCCTATTTAAATTTTCTAACCTACGTGCCTGATTAATTGATCTGACATTCCACACTGCGGTCCGTAGAACCCCAGTTTTCTTTCTCCTGATAACGACGTCCACATCAGTTGTCCTCGCCCGGATATCCGAATGGGGGACTATTTTACCTCCGGAATATTTTACCCAAGAGGATGCCACCTTCATTTAGCCATACAGTATGGCTGCATGCCCACGGGAAGAATTAGGGCTGTAGTTCCCCCTTGCTTTCAGCCGTTCGCAGTACCAGCACAGCAAGGCCGTTTCGGTTAGTGTTACAAGGCCAGATCAGTCAATCATACAGACTGTTGCCCCTGCAACTACTGAAAAGGCTGCTGCCCCTCTTCAGGAACCACACGTTTGTCTGGCCTATCAACAGATACCTCTCCATTGTAGTTGCACCTACGGTACAGCTATCTCTATCGCTGAGGCACTCAAGCCCCCACCAACGGAAGGCACATGGTTCATGTAGGCTGGGGGTAGCCTTTGCTAAGTGACATTAATTTCAGCCTGATGCCTGTATAAGTTGCTAAGAAAAAGGAGCTTCATAGTTGGACAGATAGGCAGAGAAACGGAAAAGAAAGAGGTCCTACAATGGTTCCTTTTTTGGCCGTCTGAGGCACGAAACTGCAAAAACGAGAAAAAAATACTAGAAATGAAGTTCACGCGATGGGAAAGGTCGTGTGATGTGGTTGGGGAGCTGGAGTGAAAGTGTCGAGTAGAGAAGTGGTTTATTAGGGTATTTGTCTCGCCCATTCAAGAATTTGAATGCGTCCACAGGACAGCGCAAGGACTGTGAGACGCTCTTCGACAGCGCCCCTAAATTATCTACTGATCGCTAGTAATGTGCCCAATCATGTTCCAGAGATACCTCTGCCCGATAATCCGTAACGAAGCAACACAGCCAGAGCGGAACTATTAAGTCGGATTACATGCCGAGCATTCAAGCACCGAAGCGACCTCCCGCCGACGGACAGCGCCTCTGGCGGTGAGCGGCGGAACTAGCTCCATTCAGCCGGCAAACTCTGGGACGAGGAACAGCACGGCAGCCCGACGCCCCACCGCGCCGCGCCCCCTGTCCAAAGACAAACAGAATTCTCGCTACAAGTTTGTTAGCCGCGCGCCAACAACAGTGGCCCCGGCAGTTGCCCCTCCAGCGCCGCCCCCGCCGCCCCCGCCGCCACCAGCAGCAGAGGCCGCAGAGTCGACCGCAGCCGCGGCCGCGCCACTGCGGCCTGTTAGGCGCCGCCGACTGCTCGACGGCGAGCACCGCCCCCGCTGCACTTCCACCTCCGCCTCCACCTCCCGCCCCCTCGCGACCATTTACATAATTACTGGCAGCCGCGCGAGCGCACGCTCTCGAGGGTGCGTTCAGCCCCGCGGCCACTTCAACTGTCCGTCGCTTTACTGCCGAAATTGAAGCGGCAATCTGCGCAAACTTCTTTCCCATCATTTCTATTTATACGCAGCTGCGCTGCAGAATTTTCCCCTCTCAGTCTCTGGCAGCTGAAGAGGCAAAGAAATTAGTGAAATGAGATTTTGGCTCCATAGAGTAAGGATAGAGAACGTGGATAGTACGAGACAAACGGCAGTAAATTTTAACGAATTAAGGAATACATAGCGTGTAGCAAAAAGATACGGCCGAACATTCAGGAGACATTCGTGAAGCGTTCCATTTCTGCAAATACAAGTTGTGTTGGGTGGTATTTATTTTTCTAACCTTTTTAGTTGAAACTCGACAGACAGGCGAAGTAAACTTGCAGCATCAACGCTCAGCTTCCCGTGTGATATCTTTTGTCGCACACTGCCCCAGGTGCGATATGAGAAAACGCTATCTTTAAATAGCTACAAAAATTGCATTCTACAATTTCAGTAGACCAGTTCAGATTTTATGTAAGAGGTTGCATTAATACCACGCAAAAAAAAAAAAAAAAAAAAAAAAAAAAAAAAAAAAAATATTCAAATAAATTTTAAAGTTTATTTGTATGAAGAAAACGCATTTAAGCAGAAAACTTCACAAAATGAACACAACATGACATGCTCATGTTAACGCTATAAAAAATAAAATACCCTCTACTCGTTACTTTTTGCTATATTTATATTGCTCGTTTTCATGAAATAATAAACACATATGAAAACTCCCACACGAATCAAAAACATGGAAATTACGCAAGTTCGTTTTACGTCTTTAGTTCTTCTGTCAGAGGTTTTCTTTGCAGTTGTTGAAAATTTTTTACATATTTCAAGTCAGACTAGCTTCGTGCAACAATGGCGATTATAATGTGTCTTTCTCTTCTGTTTTGGGTCACAGGTGGAGCGTGTTCTTCGCTTTACCAATCGTTTTAAGACTTCGATTATTGGTTTTGCTACGCCCGAAACACGGTGAAGGATGCGCGAAGTTCACGGGATGTGTGTCATACTTGTTGAATAGCTTTTTGTCTGTGATACCAGCAATGAGTTTCCAAGCTTCTTCAACAATCAGTGCGGTTCATCGGAGTGTTTTCTTCGCAGGAGCTGTGAACGAAAAACACAATTACAACACTTACGCCGAACACGCGGAAAAATAATGCCACTGGCCATCTTTGAAAGAGGCTTTGACGATGAGTGATATTTGTTTCGACCTAATGTATTTCTAGCAGAACCTTTAGCTAAAGATTCAGCCTCCACACTTCTGTCTTTATCTCTGTGATCCCTTGTTTCATTTAAAGAATTCACAGCTTGCAAAACAAATTCGTCTGCACTTTCACCCTGTTCCTATACTGTATGTGTTCACTATAAATTTCATTGTCACTATCTGATCGAACATCACTTCCTAAACTGTCCTCAGACCATTTTAAAAGTGTCCTCAAAGTGAGGAATCGTTTAACATGAACAGCAGGCAAAGACCTGGCTAGTGAATCCGTAACGCAAATTCCCAGGTACGGCCTCAATGAAGGCTAGCACGAAAGAAGCAGTAACAATTCAGGTCCATGCCACATTCAAGTGGCTACTGACAAAGAAAACCACGGCAGATTTGGGAAAGACCAACTAGACAACTCTGTAATCTGCACCCCCACCATTATACATTAGCTACAAAGTAGCAATTAAACGCTACCGGTCTGTGAGATGGCATCCGAGAACTTAAGGACAAGCCAACAGAAAAGATGGCAGTCAGCTGGAAGCTGGTTGCCATGTGGGTAAAGGGAGCAGCTGGAATGATCAGAGTGGGTAGGGGAATGCGAGCCTCGAAAACGGAATTTTGTCATCAGTGAATGTGTGAAGGAACCACTAGTGTTCTGGAAGGAAGCGTCGATTTTACTTTATTACCGATACTAGTAGGGGCCTACGGGTCATCAGTGTTTCACTAAAACAATAACGCTATACAGTAAACTCGTATATTCAATAAAAAATGAATATTATGAATACTTGCAATGAAATGAATACTCCTAGCTGCATACAGGCGTTGATATAAGTCAAAGGGGACAGTTTGTGTGCCCCGACTGGGCCTCGAACCCGGGATCCCCTCGTTTAATGGCAGAAGCTCTATTCATCTTCTTTTCCTTTTTTTTATCTCATTTTGTTCGTTTTCGTTCGTTGCAGCTGCTCGAGGTGGATGTCGCAAGACACCCGTTTCAGTTCGTCGTTGATCTATCAACAAAGTTTTTTTTTATTACAGAGGGCAGCTAACTTTCTGACCGAACACGCTGAGCTACCGTGCCGACATTCATCTGAGCCACCGACGACGCAGAGGATAGCGCGAGACACACATTCCCAACTTTTATATATTATGAATACTGTTTGTATAATGTACAAAAGACTATAATGTGTTACCAAACAAGCAAGAGATTTTTGGAGCAAACTAAGCCCGCCAGTTGGTAATATGGTGTACTCGGAGCCGGATCAAATGTCAGAGTCGGCGCTAGAAAGTATTAAGATAGTATTCCGACAGGTGTAGTCCACATAGTAGCCTAGGTACGACGCTGCAGAAGACATTAGGTAGTAACTTAGGTGTCGTGTTTGTGAGCAGAATGTTGGACGTTGAGAGAAAATAGCCAAGATAGTGTTCATTTATATTATTCGGCTTTACCATGCACTCGGAACTCACTAACTTGATAGAAATAATCGTTTTCTCTTACTAAACTGTTACTGTTTTCCTGGGTTGGCAAATAAACGCATGGTAATGGCATCCCGGGACTAATCGGAATCATAGGTAGCCTGCTTGCACCTTCTGAAGAATTCAGTGCGCTACCAGATCCGCTTTTGGGTGCAACAGCTACGAGAGCTTCACGGAGTATAGATTCTAGAAAACCCTACATGCCGATTCACTAGGCTAATGAAACACGAGCATCTTAACTAGTCATCTTCTGGAAAGACTAGATCATTGTGGTGTACGTTACCTATGCTTTCAACAGAATCGCGACTGGACGCAGAAACTTATATACAGGTTTAAACATGTGAGGGGAGTTGGCAAGTCTTGTGTATTCAATTACATATACTAATAATATATATTTAACGTGTTCCAGTCACTGTTTTATAACTGTCGCGCATATGCACTACATGCAACGGTTTCAGAATTACAAAGCTCCCTCTGTCTAATGAATCCACTACGGAACACAGTGCGCAAACGAAACACTGTCCAATCTTTCCTAGCGTTTATGTCGTCATATGCTACTGACCGTTCTCATGATTTTTGAAATTTATATTACCTTTTGTTGCCGGACGTCCTTTCTGCTGCCGCTGTCGTCAGGTTACCAAGATGAGTGATTCGTATGCGCCTTTTGTTTATGAATCATGTGAGCTTCAGATCTGTCTGTTATGGTACCTTAGAGGTTTCAGAATCGTACAATTGGTATGAATATTGGGAATTAGCCCGGAGTTTGGCTATACGATGGGGTAACTCGCCTAAAAACCACAGTTCGCGTGGTCGGTATACGACATCAATAGTTATCAAATCACAGTGAAGATACGATTCAACTCTACCTTACCCAAATATCTTGGAAGCTAGCACACTGTGCTTTCCACTGTACTACCTGTCTGAAGACAAACAACGTACAAATGGAAGATAAATTAAGCAAATACACTATAAATGAGTAAGGAAGACCCACTTTCCGTTAGTAAGGAAGAGATTACTCACCCTCCAGTGGTACCATTTGAGTTCCCGAAGCATCTCGGTAATAAATAAGCGTTGCTGTGTTGGAACCAACAGGTAAGAAATCTAGCAATCCGCCTTTAAACAGACCTGATGCGGATCTCACACACTTTAACAGTACTCACGGATGAGTCGCATTAGTGTCCTATATGTCGTTTCCTCTGCAGATGAACCACACTTTCCTAAAACTGCTACAGACATCTTGCAGTTTCATCCAAGCTGTAAGAACAACCTTTTATCTTTCTTTTTTCCTTTCTTCCTTTTCTTTAGGGATATCTCGGGACTAGAGATACACACAGTACTGTAATCTTCCCCTACACAGCCGACATTAGTACTCTAGCGGTGATTTTAAATCAAGTGTGCGACGCTCTGCAGCGTAACATGCAACCTTTGTAAAAGCAAAAACCTGTGATAATTTGTGGAGGAACGATAATGCAGGTGGAATTTCCTTCACTGCATCGGTGCAGTAGATGGAAAATACATTAGAATTCAAGTGGCACCTTCATCTGGATTGTCTTCCTACAGTTACAAAAAAGTTACTCTACAATTTTGTTGGATTTAGGAGATGCTGACTATAAGTTTATAAACGTAGAGCGGGATCATAAGGAATGGGATGCGATTCCTTCATACTTTCAAATCGTACACTTGGGAGAAGACTGTATCCCTACAACCCTACAACTCCACAACAAGAGCCAGTAGTACCAAGAGGAACCAATGTTCCATATGTTATCATGTAAACTGAATGCTTCCCTTTGTAGCTTCGTAGCGGTACACGATTTGTCCCACGCAGAAATTTTAGCGATGAGAAGAGAGTTCACAACTACAGAGTGAGTCGGTGCAGTCGTGTTGATGAAAACTCTTTCGGGATAGCAGAGATTGAAAATAACGCTCCAGTCGTAAGGTTTTCCTTTTTTTATTTCCGATTGCATAGACTACGATCGGTTTTGGTCTCTTACACGCCCATCATCATGTTTGTGACTGAAAATAAACAAAAGATCGAAGCTAATAACAATTTTTACATGCAGAAGTACATATGAAAAAACAGAAAAAAAAGTTCCATCTAACATTTTAGAAAATAGTGGTCGGGTTGCGTGCGATGCAAGCTAAGTCAATGCCTGGATAAAAAAATATGCAATGAACATGAGGACGCTTACACTTTGTCCTTTCACTCTTGGCTCGTGATGGTGTATAGGACGCGGTGTATCACCAGCGAGCGCAGAGCACGGAGTAGTGTACACGAAGGGGGGAACATTAGAAGGAAGTTGCATGAAAAGCTTTAAAAGTACATTAAGAGTGGCAAAGGGACATAATGAACAGAGACAGTACAGAACTAGAGTTAAAACTCGTAACTGGAAGCCGGCGACTTAATGCTTATTTATAAATAGTAGAACACAATAAAATATTTTCACCGCTTTCGATGAGTGGCACGCAAATTTTAATTTACTGGGGACAAGTATGGTGGCGGGGAATAACGTGTCACAGTCATGAGCTAAAAGTATATACACAGAAGCCACTCCTGTTTCAACAACATCTTCCAGCTAAACAAAATGGAAGGGGGCCAATCTTTAAACTCTGCAATGTGAAAAGCTCCGATACCAATGAATAGCTAGCAGCAGTAGCACTAAAGAGATAAATTAAAAATAGGAGTAATTCAAATACTGCTAAGCAAAAGACGGCGGCTCAACAAGGATTACGAAAGATAAGCCGTAAGAAAAATTATATATCATGAATGAGGGGCAGATTTTAATTTAGTGAGGACACAGATAATGAAGCACAACAATACCCCGTAGTCATAGGACAAGAAACCAAAAGTATGCAAACTTCTATTAAAAGAGGACTTTTTACAGCTATGTGAAACAGAAACTGGGTAGATTTTGAAGTATTATCTATAGGACATAGGCATACAATGTATAGTAGCTCAAGCCTTATTAAGAGCCATTTAAGAAGTATACATATGTAACGTGCAGTAATCAGAAACCAGAAAGGGCAGGAAATGAGCCTGTACGCTGCTCAAAAAGGAAAAGTTATTCAAAAGGGCTGCGTGCTTAATAGAAATTTGCTCATTCAAAAGGCACGACGGCTCATAGTTACTGTTGCGGATGATTTCTATTTCTTCTAAACTAATTTAAACAGGGCCCTTCGGTTGACTATGTAAAATGCTGCAATCTGTGCTAGTATATGAATTGGAATGATTATGAACCCCGGCCGGGCTGCCCGAGCGTTTTTAGGCGCTACAGTCTGGAACCGCGCGACCGCTACGGTCGCAGGTTCGAATCCTGCCTCGGGCATGGATGTGTGTGATGTCCTTAGTTTAGTTAGGTTTAAGTAGTTCTAAGTTCAAGGGGACTGATGACATCAGAAGTTAAGTCCCATAGTGCTCAGAGCCATTTAAACCATCTTTGATTGTGAACCTTGTTGGTTAGTAAGGGCGAATTTACAAGGGCTAAGCTCCTAATGCTCTCTGAACCGTATGCTAAAGATGCGGCCAGTTAGTCCTATGTAGGTGTAAGGGCACTCACGACACCCGGATGCGGAGGACACACGAAGGAGCGTAGCGATTATCTTCACTGGAGAGACGTCTACAGACGTTAAAGTAACTTCTGGCGTGCCACAGGGGAGTGTTATGGGACCATTGTTTTTCACAATATATATAAATGACCTAGTAGATAGTGTCGGAAGTTCCATGCGGCTTTTCGCGGATGATGCTGTAGTATACAGAGAAGATGTAGCATTAGAAAATTGTAGCGAACTGCAGGAAGATCTGCAGCGGATATGCACTTGATGCAGGGAGTGGCAACTGACCCTTAACATAGACAAATGTAATGTATTGCGAATACATAGAAAGAAGGATCCTTTATTGTATGACTATATGATAGCGGAACAAACACTGGTAGCAGTTACTTATGTCAGATATCTGGGAGTATGCGTGCGGAACGATTTGAAGTGGAACGATCTTATAAAATTAATTGTTGGTAAGGCGGGTACCAGGTTGAGATTCATTGGGAGAGTCCTTAGAAAATGTAGTCCATCAACAAAGGATGTGGCTTACAAAACACTCGTTCGACCTATACTTGAGTACTGCTCATCAGTGTGGGATCCGTACCAGATCGGGTTGACGGAGGAGATAGAAAAGATCCAAAGAAGAGCGGCGCGTTTCGTCACAGGGTTATTTGGTAACCGTGATAGGGGTTAGATGTTTAACAAACTCAAGTGGCAGACTCTGCAAGAGAGGCGTTCTGCATCGCGGTGTAGCTTGCTCGCCAGGTTTCGAGAGGGTGCGTTTCTGGATGAGGTATCGAATATATTGCTTCCCCCTACTTATACGTCACGAGGAGATCACGAATGTAAAATTAGAGAGATTAGAGCGCGCACGGAGGCTTTCAGACAGTCGTTCTTCACGCGAACCACACGCGACTGGAACAGGAAAGGGAGGTAATGACAGTGGCACGTAAAGTCTCCTCCGCTACACACCGTTGGGTGGCTTGCGGAGTATAAATGTTGATGTAGATGTAGATTTCATGTTACATGCCCGACCATATTGGGATATAGAAGGCGGGTACAATCCCTCCGTTTGCAAGCCATTTGCCGATCCTACGAGGTAGGAGATCATGCAAAAACTTTTTTCACGATTATCATTATTAGTAGGTGACAGGGTACTGGTACGGATTGTTAGAGTCAACTTTCGACTGTATTTACTGGAGAAGAACATCATCAACGTGTGGCTGGTAATCATTAGCATATGCTTCAAATGGCTCTGAGCACTATGGGACTTAACAGCTGAGGTCATCAGTCCCCTAGAGTTAGAACTACTTAAACCTAACTAACCTAAGGAGATCACACACATCCATGCCCGAGGCAGGATTCGAACCTGCGACCGTAGCAGCAGTGCGGTTCGAGACTGAAGCGCCTAGAACCGCTCGGTCTCAACGGCCAGCAATTAGGATATGTTATAAATATAATGATGCACAACTCACTCTGATAGTTATGTTTCGAGAGAGGGATTCTGATCGCGTGGTAAAGCATTGCACGAAGAACAGCCATTTTCTGCTGCTTTGGATGAACTGAAGAACGATGAATTATGGACCCTGTGGTCGTTAATTTCCTGAATGTGTTAAAGTGAATTTTACCGTCCTGAAACATAATTTCCAAATTTGAAATTTGGAGTGTATAGCCAGACCAGTATTATGTCGTACAGTGAATCTTGAGGTGCATTTTATTAAAGGCCTTTTGAAAGTATGATGTCATCGACGTATCTTTTGTAACACACTACTCTTTGAGGATGTTGGGGAGGGAGGCGAGGGTTGATGTTCCATATGATTGACGTAATTGTTGGGTATTATACTGGCCGTGGGAATTTCCAAGGCTAACCCATCATTTTGTCCATACATGCTAACGATGTCCACACTTGGTAGGTTTGTATAACCAGTTACAATCACTTGTTTGAGGTATATAATTAAATTCTCTCTTTTCTTAATAGCATGATCGTCATGGAAAAATTAATGCTTACTGAGGAAACTTTGCCGGTTCCTTAGCCAATAAAGAAGGCGTACTTGGCTGGTAGTTGATCCAAAAGCGTCTGAATGGACGCTAGAGCATTTGTGACGAATCATTGCAGTTACGACAAGAACTCATATTGTTACGCCGGCGATAACTGAATACTGGCTGAGCAGTACTCCCCTCTGACGTAAGCAAGCATACTGCAGTGGTGGGGTATGAAACTTCTGAGAGTGCGTCTGGGCCGACTTCACTCATTCGTCAAAGCGCCTTGCAGCGATTATGGTTAGATGTGATTCCTTCTCGGGGTACCAACCTTGCCTTGGGACCTCGTTCTTCAGATGACACAACGTTTCTGCCACCCTAACTTTCGAATCATCGTGATGTAGTGTTGTGATGACGGAAAGTAGGGTGGGGGTGGGGGGAGGGAGGCCTGAATGTGAACGTAGATGAGAAGTCAGTTCATGGCCGCTCCCTGTACGCAGTGACCGGGAAACACCAAACGAAAACCTGTCCCTGGGTTCATGCCCGCGACCAGTGACGTTCACAATGTGGTCGGGCGGGCACCGGGCGAATCTCTTGGTGCGACGAGATGGCTTTCCGGGTGTGGCACCCGCATGGACGGCAGTTCAGCCTACAGAACGGGTTCCGACGTCGTAGAAGCGACGGGGATGGAGGCTGCGGCTGCCGCGGCGGCGCGATGTCGATCTCCATTGGCACCATTATGACGGCCGAGACTAGCGGAGACGTGGAGATGACTGCCGTTCGGTCCCACTGACATAAGAGCGCTGCAGTCGGTTCTGGTGACGTCTATGCAGCCCAGTTGAACTTTGAACAGTAGAAGATGAACATCCGAAAACCTTTCTGATGGTCCTCTCTCTCTCTCTCTCTCTCTCTCTCTCTCTCTCTCTCTCTATCTCCCTCTATATTCAATACTTCTGTGATGCCATCGATCCAGCTCATCCTCTGACGTCCTCTTCTTCTAGCCCTTCGATCTTCCCCAACATTAGTGTTTTTTCCTCTTAAACATGTCTTCATCATGTGTCAGAATTAGGTCAGCTTTAAATTTAGTATCAGACCCTCTAGGAAGCATCTGGTATTATTTGATCTAATATTGACCTATTCGTTCTCTTTGCAGTCCATGGGACTCTAAGAAGTTTCCTCCAACACCACAATTCAAAGAAGTATATTTTTCGCCGTTCTGCCTTTCTAGTGGCCCAGGTCTCATGGCCATGCATCAGAAATGGAAGGACCATAGCGCTTACAATACGGACCTTTGTTGCTAAAGTTATATCTCTATTCCTTTACACTGTGTCAACGTTTGACATTGGCTTTCTAACAAGAAGCAAGCGTCTCCTGATTTCGTACGTGCTTTCATCATCAGCAGAAATCCGGGAACCGAGATATTTGAACGTAGACACCATCGCCATGTTTCTCTTCCTATGGGCCATGAAATCACAGGTGTAGTAGCCATAATTTCATTTTCTTACCATTTAGCCTAAGACCAGCTTTTTCAGTTTCTTCTTTCACCTTTGGCAAGAGTCTTTAACTCTTCTCCATTTTCTGCCATCAGTATAGTATCCAAGGTTCTCTATGAGTATCCCAGTTACTGTAATTCTGGTTTCTTCTTCATCCAGCCCGTATTCCTCATAAATTTCTCTGCAAACAGACTGAATAAGTAAGGTGATAACATGCGGCCTTGCCGTACCACTTCCCGAATATTGATCCATGTAGTTTTTCCCTACATAGTTCTCAACGTGACTTCTAGGTCAGAGTGTAAACTCTGTATGAGATGAATGAGCTGATCTAATACTCCCATATTTTTTAGTATTTCAAATAATTTATTGTGATCGACACAATTAAAAGCTTTGGCATAATCAGTAAAGCGGAGATACACGTCTTTCAACAATTCTCTTGCCTTCTCCATAATCCACGGAATGTTGACAATTTCAGCTCTGGTTCCTCTTCCTTTACGAAATACAACTTGTTCTTCCGGTAGTTCTCGCTCTAGATACTGGAAAAGTCTATATGGTAAGATTTTAAGTATGACTTCGCTAGCATGTGAGACAAGTGCGATTGTTCGGTAACCTGAGCATTTCCTAGAAATTCCCTTCTTTGGGATAGGGATAAGTACTGATCTTTCCCAGTCTTCTGGCCACTGTTGAGTGCTCCATATTTCCTAACATACGTTACTAAATGCACCACTTTCACTGCATTATTTCCAATGACTTCGAACAATTCTGCTGGAATTCTATTACGTCATTAGTTTTGTTTTTAGCCATATTTTCGAGAGCCCATTTGGCTTTACTCTCTAAAATATCTGGCTGTAGTTCTAAAATAACATAAATTTTATCATCGTCAGCATGCAGTTCTTTCTTACATAGTTCTCCTACACGTTCTGTCCATCTTACACTAAAGTCCTCTCCTTTCTTTAGGTGTAACCTTCCAGTTTTCGCTTGGAATTTGCCTTTCATGTCTCTAATTTTCCTGTAAAGATCCTTTGTCTTCCCCATTGTTTTATTATTTTCAACAGCTTTACACTGTTCGTTTATGAAGATATTATTATCTCTTCTAGCTAATTTCTGAAACTCTATATTTAATTTTAACATTACCGATTCATCCCCTTTGGTATTTGCTTTCCTTCGTTCTTCTGAAACTTGCAAATCCGATAGCCGTTTAGCCTTCTTGTTGTTCTTTTCTTAGGGAATGTGTCTTTCTCTTGCCTCCTTGACAATATTAGCTACTTCTGTCCACAGCTCTTGTTTCCTTTTGTGATGACACTGGAGTTCCAATACTGTTTCTTGTCAGAAACTTTGAAGGAGACTTCATCCAGTGGCTAAAAGGCTGTCTGAGGAGGTGGAACGAATTGTTTGCATGGCGGTCGCTGAAGAACCAATAGTGTCCGGTGGCGACGAAAGCATGGTAATTTTGCCAGCGACTGCCTGTCACATGGCAATGAGAGGTAGCGGAAAGAAAAGTCTTAAAGTGGGAGGAATGTGGTTTCTTCAAGTTAATTTCAAACGTTCAAATGACTCATTCAGTTCCATCATTAGACTGAGGGTGGAAACCCTACAGTAGTTACGTGGTATATGCCGCTGTAGCACAACACTGCTGAAAATCACCTGACGTGAGCTGCGGTGCATTGCCTTGGACAGGGACAGGAAGGAGACCTTCAAGACAAAAAAACAATGGAAGACAAAGTTTACTGTTAAACTGAGCCATATTTTATGCACCTTAACTTAAGCGTGATCCTCGGATGTCTTATGCATTTACAAGAGAAATGGATGGAGCCTCAAAATCAATTTCAGTTGTGTCCACAATGCTTTGAGATTCCACAGTAGACAAAACTTTTTACAGGTCAGGGTCTGCCAATTTTGGAATACCAACACGGCTGCGTTCGTGTCACACATTTTGTATGATTGCATAACCCTATGCAACTTCACAAGAACCCTTAATTCTAAAGTGTCCAGTTAGCCCTCAATGTTAGGCAACCTAGTGTTTTAAAATCAGTGCATGCTGTTTGTGGAAGCAGAAAAATTCATACTTCGTCACAGTGACATGATCACAAGATCGTCGTAGTTAAAATCTTCTGGGCGAGAATCGGGACATAGTTTTAAACATAAGCAGTACACGTCGGTTCCTACCACTGTGAGAAGAAAAAGCTATCCCGCGCTATTCCTGTAATGTTCTAAGCAGTGGATTGTGCCATATGCGTGTGATATTCTGACCAGCCCTCTTGGTTAGCGGAGTGAAGCTTGGGAGCAGCAACCACCTGCTGTGCTCCTTGTTTAGATTTGCTCGACGACAAGCAGCAGCTGTTCAGCCTGTGGGGCCTGAAACTGGAAACTTCGTTCAGGGACAATTCTCCCGGCTGCTCAGACATGGCGAAACACTGTAGTGCTGCCACTGACGAGCGGAACTCTACAAATAACAATAAGGCATGGCGGACTATGCACTGGAACAACGTGCACACAATATCGCCGACTATATAATCGGAGAAGGGAAATCTATTCAAGAGACCAACCTCGAGGTTTGTTTTGACGGATACAGAAATTTTCGACGACACTGTGGTCGGATCTAGGATTTATTTCTGGCCGATACACATCACATAATTACAACTTTAAAAAAAGATCAAATACTTAACTTTGTAACAATCCACGGTCACAGGAATGTCATGTGCACTCATTACTGTCAGTGAACACTAACGTATCACTTTATTCAGTACAGATAACACTAGCCAACAAAATTTTACATTTTTTCTGCAACTGGCGTGAAAACAGCTTTATCTTCATGTTTACGTGTGTGCTGGTAACGAAAAAGTTAATGAACATGCAAAACTAGATCTCGTTTTGAAGCTATGATAATTTAATGTTATTGACTATACAACGGAGTCCCGCTATTTCTAACTAATTAGGACCGAACGTTGTTCGGTTTGGCGGGAATTCGGAATAGGCGTGTTCCAAACACATTACTGCAATTTATTGTTAATCGTTGTTCCTTGTGTGCTGAGTTACTTTACGGAGTCACTGTGCCTCTTTTATTCACGTTCGTAGTCCTT
This sequence comes from Schistocerca americana, assembly GCF_021461395.2. NCBI lineage: Eukaryota > Metazoa > Arthropoda > Insecta > Orthoptera > Acrididae > Schistocerca > Schistocerca americana. Next base: position 71,510,770 of record NC_060119.1, read on the forward strand.
GACGGTAAAAGACTGTTAAACATTAAACCACGCAACTAAACCATGTCGTTATTCTTGTACTTTAAGAGAAATACTTAAAGTGTTAAAAAGACTGGACCAGAGAGAAAGTGCTACTGAATTATCACTCGAATATGATACCGGAAAAAGTTACTCAGGAGAAGTCGATGAACACCTTTTACTGATCGCTTTTATAGTCAATTTCCATAGCAGCGCCAGCCGTTGTGGTCGACCGGTTCTAGGCGCTTCAGTCCGGAACCGCGCTGCTGCTACGGTCGCAGGTACTAATCTTGCCTCGGGCATGGATGTGTGTGATGTCCTTAGGTTAGTTAGGTTTAAGTAGTTCTAAGTCTAGGGGTCTGATGATCTCAGATGTTAAGTCCAATAGTGCTCAGAGCCATTTGAACCATCCTTGCCACGTGGGATTAGCCGAGAGGTTTAGGGCGCTGCAGTCATTCGCTGTGCGGCTGGTCCCGACGGAGGTTCGAATCCCCTTAGGCATGGGTGTGTGTGTTTGTCCTTAGCATAATTTAGGTTAAGTAGTGTGTAAGCTTAGGGACTGATGACCTTAGCAGTTAAGTCCCATAAGATTTACCAGCATTTGAACATTTTTTTGAACCATCCTTCGCCGCCTTTACTTCCTGTACATCTCTACCAAACATCAATTTCTTATCACTTTCGAAAAATGGGTGGAATGGCATATGGCGGTTACGGAAAGCAAACACATTTACCGTCTTCTCATCATAATTACACTGTTGTAGTCTTGACGCCAACAGTTCAGCTTTCCCTTGCGGCAATTCCAGATCTCTTACTACATCATTAAGTTAACACTGTGTTGTATCGTGAATCTTTGTATACTCATCGTTACACACAAGATCAGGATCTTTCGAAGAACAAAGCTTTTAAGGTAATGGTGCAACACTACTTTCTCTATCGCCCTCGTCATCATCACAATCGGTGCTAGTCTCAGTGAGACATTGGTCGCATGCCCGACCGTATGCCAGGGTATGTCAAGGAAGATTCCTTTTTCTTGGAAGCAGGGTGTGTTAATGGCGTTGTCATACAAAAGTAACTATTATTCACATGGTCTGATGGCTCCCGTCAGATCATCGGTACATTAAAGCATATAGACCATCTTTTACCGTTCAATCACTTATGAAGACACGGAACACAAAAAGTGCAAGATATGTGAGAAGCCCAATGCTTGTCCTGGTCGCCGATTTCACAGCCTCAGTCTGTACGCCTTCCTGATACTTGACGTTATTGGACTCCTTTGCTATTTCAATGTAGTCTGTCCTCAAGCGTAGCAAAACATGTCGGCACTTCAAATGGTTCAAATGGCTTTGAGCACTATGGGACTAAACATCTGTGGTCATCAGTCTCCTAGCACTTAGAACTACTTAAACCTAACCAACCTAAGGACTTCACACACATCCATGCTCGAGGCAGGATTCGAACCTGCGACCGTAGCAGTCGCGCGGTTCCGGACTGAGCACCTAGAACCGCTAGACCACCGCGGCCGGCACATGTCGGCACTGCTTACACCAGGGCTTAACAAATGGCCGGTTTTGAGCGCGAGTACTCGCGTCTGCTCAGGCACGTGCTCGCGAGCAGCTTCAAGGTCCCGGAGTAGGGAGGGTGGGAAGGGAGGGGAAATGCGCGCCACGTTTGAATAGGGCCGCAGCGTGCCTATTGAATTCGCGCCGACTGTGTAACGTTTAAAGTACTACGATCACCTCTTAACAGTCACTTCGCAGGTTAAGAATCATGTGAAGTCGCCGTTGTGTAACCCCAACCATGCTTTCGCAGTTCAACCCCCATTGGGAGGAATTGTATCTGTTTACTGAAAAAGATGGTGTTGCAAAATGTTTAGTATGTCACATAACGCTGAATTCTTTTACGAAATTTAATTTGCAGCGACATTATATGTCGTACCACGCGAAAGACTACGGACGTGGAAAATGTGATTGACCAGATCGTGCACAGGAAGTTATTAAACTTATAAGGAAGCTATCCGAAGAAGATCTGGACGACGAAGAAAAACCAACTGAGGCAGCTCCCAGAGTGGGTTACAAAATTGCTTTGCCTTTAGCAAAATCCCTGCGCCCCTTAACTGATGGCGATGTAATAAAATAATGTTTGGTAGTTGTAGCTGAACATTTGTGTCCATCTCAAGTTGAACAGTTTCGGATTGTGCCATTATCTAACATGGCCATTATGCGTCGCATACAGGACATGGCAGACGACGTCCAGAGCCAGCTTGCAAATATCTGTAAAGATTTTATGGCGTATTGTCTAGCTCTGGACGAAAGTGTTGATATCACTGGAACAGCGCAGCTTGCCATATTTATTAGAGGTGTTAATAGAGATCTTCAGGTGAGGGAGGAGGTCCTCGATGTAGTAGCCATGAAGAACACTACAACCGGAGGTGATATTTTAAGTAGTGTTGGAGAAAGTGTTGAAAATATAGGATTGTCGTGGAATTCTTTAGTTTCAGTGTCTACAGATGGTAGAGGCATACACTAAGCTAATAAAATTATGTGGCAGGTGTACATCCTCCTTTATTTGTTTCATTTGTCGCAGTAATAATTCGTGAGTGATATCCCTGCAGGTGGGCGCGGATTTACATTGACTGGCGGCAACTATTGTGTGCCCCACGTGACTCTCCCCACTCTCCATCTGGTCCGGTAGTGGGGGTAGCCTGCTCGCGCTGCTCCGTGCTCGTGCCTTGTTGCTCACAGCTTGATCCACGAGCAGGTATGTTGTGAAGCCCTGGCTTAGACATTCTTGAGGCGTAATGAATCACAGGGATTAAAATGACCACACGTACTAACAAGACTTCAGTAAAATGTAGCATCTTGTAACAGACTGAAATTACGCTTAAATGAAACATGCACCGCTCCTTACTTCCTCTTCCCCTTCCCCTTGCTGCTACGAGCAATAGTGACAAAATACACACAGCTACTGCTGCCAGAAATTTTATCACTGTGTGTACCATCAGCGGCATTTCGAAGCTTGTATGGAGAGAGATTAACAACGCCTAAGTTCTCTGATGATGTGATAGAGAGGTGCATGTTCGCCTAGGTTGGAGTTTTGCAATCTCGCTCGAAACTATGCGCCTTCCAGTCTGGCAGCCGTGATATGCAGGAGCCGTGCCTATGTCTGGTGGACGGCGGTTGGCGCTCTGGCCGAGATACTTGCGGCGCTAGTTCCCTCAGGACCGTGTACTAAAGCTCAGAGGTCGTTGTGAAAGTGTCAAATTGTCAAGGTATCCTATCTCGTCCACATGCCTCTGTATCGCCGAGGTCTTCACACGGGATCTTGCCCGCACGCCGAAAAGGTCCGCAGTTCACCGTCATATATGACCATCACTCGACAGCCACCAACGGTCACGTATGACGGAATTTGTTTGCGCACTTCGATTCACATGTGACGCACTCCGTTCAGAACAGGATACGTGTCGAACATGTGCCACTTTTTTTTCCACGTGACTGACAAGGACAGGTATCCAGCGCTGCGATCGACGTTGTGAAACTATCTATGCAATGATGTATGTTAACATACCAGGCATTACACACTGCAGCCATTCACCCTGGTTGAATCTCATTTGCCAACAACTGACGGAAAAAATTTCCTATTTTTGGTGTCATACCGAATAGGGTTAAAAAAGTTGCCTTAAATAGTGTGGGTGCTTCGTAAAATTGATAGGATAACTTCGGATGCTGGAGGTTGTGGGTTCGAGTATTGTTAAACGCAATACGTTTTTTATTTCTGAATCTTTATCGAAATAACTTTGTACTCAGTTTATTGACTTAAATGTAAATTTTTAATACCATCCTTCTGTCGCATAATTTTAATGATAATATTAATAGCTTGATTTGCTCTCTTTTTTGCCATCATTCTTACTTCACTTTAAATCTTAATTAATCTCTTTTGCTTTATCACACAGTTTTTTCGTCGACATTATTGCGTTCATTATATCTATTTCTCATTGTGCTTGAATTTCGTTTTACTTATAAACCAGTCCTACATTTAAATTTTCACCTACGTTATGTTGTCCATAGTGCAATAGGAATTTAGGTTATTGGAAGTACGAATTAACAAACACCTTTAGTCACAACGTTTCGTGTTTTATTAAGTACACGATGGGTCCATCATCAGGTGTAATTTGCCTTACTACATGCTTTATTTTCTCCCTTGTATGAGGTGAAATGCATGTTCTACTCATGAAAAAGTTTCATGTAAAGTTATGAATTTCGTAAGTCATACGTGGACATCGTGTGAGAAATAGTGGCAAAGATGAACAGTGTGATCTTACCACATAATCCACGAAAAGCGATTTTATCAGTTTAGCACAAGCAAACTTACGAAAACTATGGAGAACAGAGTGTATGGTGGTGCTGAAGTGATAAAAATGCTTTTTCTTGTTTATGCGGTAAATTTACACTGTCCATTTTTTCCATTGTTTCGCACATATTTTCCGCATTTGACTTACGACACTCATAACCTAACACGGGACCATTTCATGACAAGCATATGCATTTCACCTCAGTAGGGAAAAAGTAATTCATGTAGGATGACAAATTATATCTGATGAGGAGCCACAGGGTCCGAAATGCATCGTGTACTTCATAAAACACGAAAAGCTGTGACAGAAGGCGTTTGTTAATTCATACTTCCAGTGTATTGAATACAGTCAAGTTAGAAGCTGCGGGATATGGATGAAATTAAAAAAAAAAAAAATTCTTATGTTTCTATGACGACTTCGGCGCAAAAAAATTGCACATTTTGAAACAAAAATACATTTTTATACCATTGCACACCTATAAATAGATTATTTCGTCTTCTGATTTTTAACTGTAAGAAGGGATTTTACAAATATTGCAATAGATAAATACAATTATATTCATATTTACAAAAGTTACGATCGGAAGTAGAATGACATAAAGGAAAAATGAAAGAAGTGAATAAGTTCATACGATGATTAAAATGATGTGACAAAGGAATGGAATTCAAATATTACCTTTAAATCAATTCACTGAATACAAATGATCTAAATCTACATCTACATGGTTACCCTGCAATTTACGCTTAAGTGCCTGGCAGAGGGTTCATCGAACCATTTTCATACTACTTCTCTACCATTCCACTCTCGAATGGCACGTGGAAATAAGGAACATCTAAATCTTCCCGTTCGAGCTCTGATTTCTCTTATTTTATTATTATGACCATTTCTTCCTACGTAGGCGGATGCTAACAAAATATTTACCCATTCGGAAGAGAGAGTTGGTGATTTAAATTTCGTAAATAGATCTGGCCGCAAAGAAAACCGCCATTGTTTCAGTGACTGCCACCCCAATTCGCGTATCATATCAGTGACACTCACCCAATTACGCGATAACACGAAATGAGCTGCCCTTATCTGCACTTTTTCGATGTCCTCCGTCAATCCTACCTGGGAAGGATCCCACACCTCGCAGGAATATTCCAACAGAGGACGGACAAGTGTAATGTAGGCTGTCACTTTAGTAGGTTTGCCACGTCTTCTAAGTGTTCTGCCAACAAAGCGCAGTCTTTGTTTCGCCTTCGCCACAATATTATCTATGTGGTCTTTCCAATTTAAGTTGCTCGTAATTGTAATTCCTAGGTATTTAGTCGAATTGATAGCCCTTAGACTTATGCGATTTATCGTATACCCATGTGGATGACCTCGCACTGACTCGTATTGACTCAAAGTCATTTCAATAAAGATTTAAAAAGAAAAAGAAAACCCACTGTACCTGACGGGATCCTAATCTACAACTTTACGCATATGAAGCTTCTATCCTTTCCGTTATACCCCACAACCGGACCATACGAGGCATCTTTTTCAACGCTGTTAAGTGTTATACAAAATTGCGATTCTTTTTCGTCAGTTACTCGCAGACGAGGGTCTATTAGGGTGAGTGGCTGCGTCGTGTGATACCTGGGATCTTATCCTACATCGCCGCAGAGATAATTTGAAAACCGCGATCGCACAGCTGGGGACCTCGGCTTTTTAGTACCACCTCCCTATAATGCCGCAGCGGTTTCACAACAAGCGTGGCTGCAACTTCAAACGGGAGCTCGAAGTTTCGTGTGGTCCGGCCCCGAGTCGGTCGACGGTCACTACCCCCACATTGCCTTCCAAGTGATGGAAACGATATCGATCCGTGCAACGGTGAATAAGCCGTTCGCACGCTACATCCACAAATTTCAGTTAAACCGTGATGGTGACGATCGAGAGACGCATACCGAGAGATTCCTGTGAATCGACATGCATTGTTTCACGCAGAAAACGCCCTACTACGTACGCCTTTGTTGGTTCCTACTGGTCATGGAACGTTAACTTTGTCGTGGCTTTCCTGTAGGAAAGCGCTATCATCGCTGTACCTGATTTTCTGACACTGCTCTACCACCGCTCGCGCTTGTAAACAACGGCCCGCTGCGTAGCGCCTCACAGGTCCCCGCGCATGTCCGCTTCGCAGTACGGCTAAGAGCCGACTAACGTGGATTACATAAGCGGGTGTGGATGTATTTAAATAACGATTTAACTCTTCGTTCTAACTAGCTCTGTTAAAATCCACAAGTGCAAATTAAAGCAACTAGAGTTTGCATTGGCAATGCTCTTTGCTCTGGCAACAGGTGCAAACATTTAACATTCAGAGGATTACAAATTAATTAGTTAAAACTTTAATTACGAGCCAGATGGACTCTGAAAATGCACGTAGCCTTCCGTACGGAAAACAATAAAATTTATCTGTGCCAATTAAATGTAGTGCCACAGGCAGAAGTAAAATATGCAAATCAATGGAAATTCAAATCAGCGTACCACGATGGAAATTTCAACCCCGTACGTCTCCAGCATGACAGCACAAATTTGTCTTTTGTGCCACCTGTCAAATTATAAGTCAACTGCTTAAGTATTCATGCATTACACACAACCATAACAATACTGATTTGCGGTGCAAGAAGGCGAAGAAAGGAAATGAGGACGTACACTTTGGCTTCCTGGAAGACAACACTAACTTTCAGAAAACATTCCAAAGTGAATAGTCATGTTTTAATCATTAGCCGGCCGTAGTGGCCGTGCGGTTCTAGTCGCTACAGCCTGGAGCCGAGCGACCGCTACGGTCGCAGGTTCGAATCCTGCCTCGGACATGGATATGTGTGATGTCCTTAGGTTAGTTAGGTTTAATTAGTTCTAAGTTCTAGGCGACTGATGACCTCAGAAGTTCAGTCGCATAGTGCTCAGAGCCATTTTAATTATTAACAACAGAAGTTAATGTGGAGATACGTTATTCAGGGCCTTGGTGCAATGAACCGTCAACATAATTGTACACTGCAGAATTCTAAACATTCTACAGTACGATACTGCCGTCTAGGACAATGGGTTACGAAAACTGTCTTCTACGAGTCCTCGGCACGTCCCTCATGTTTGTGGTTATAGCTTAAATGAGTGCTAAAGCCGTGTTTTCGTAGCCAAAAGCTCTTCAGTCTACGATTTACAACATCGGGATGCAGCGTTGGCCTTGCTTGTTTTGGTTTTCACCAAGAGTTCTGAGTATATGACAAATGAACAGAGGGTGCAGGATTGACGTGTGTACCCAGGCGACATGTTACTGCGTTTAATCGTAACTATTGGTCTCATCAAACAATGGATTCCTGTATATGCTAAGGTTTGGACTGGGATTCGGATCAACAAGTATGTTCGGAGATTATATTTCATATATTTTAAACGTCTAATTTTCATTTAAGGTAACATTATATTCGTTGTTGTTGGTGTTGTTGTTATCTTCTGTCCGAAGTCTGTTGGATGTGTATATCCTCGGTAGTCTATCTGGCTCAAGTTTCTAATTCCTGCTTAACTACAGCTGCCTACATCTATTTGGACATAATAACTATATTTAAGACTTGGTTCCCTTCTACTGCCTTTAGTGACACACTTCATTTCATTGCCAATTTAACTGTTGTTTGATATTTGAGGATTTCTCCAACTATGCTACTCCTCTTTTAATTCACTTACGCCACCAAGCTGTTCTCTCCCTAATTCGAGTCAATACATCTTCACTACATATTCCTCTCATACCTATACCGTTTAACGACCTTACGTCACGTTCATATCAGGCTTCATTCTAGGTATTCATAAAAGAATTCCTACAACTTAAATTTGTATAACATATAGAATATTTCACTTTCGTAAATGAGAATCTCTTCCATTTGGTAGCAAAGCATAGGACAAATCAAGAAACTTGTTGAAGCAGGAAAAACATTTGACGACGTAAAATAGTGCAAGATGGTTGAAATTCTAAGAAAAATAGGTGCAAACTATGGCGAAAGAGGGTGACGTACATAATATACAGTAGGAAACTATTAGAATAAAATTCCAAGAAAGAAGTCCTCATATTGGTTCCGCTATGAAGCAGGGTACAATTTATCTCTTCTATTGTTCAACTGCTACCTCGAAAAGCCAATGTCCAAAATAAAAGAAATCTTCAGAGGTGGAACTAAAATTTAGGGCTGAAAGCTCAACAGTGATAAGATTCGCTAATGCTATTGCTACCCACAGTGGAAGTCCAAAAGAACTACAGGACATGTTGAATAGAATGAACTGCCGGCCGAAGTGTCCGTGCGGTTAAAGGCGCTGTAGTCTGGAACCGCAAGACCGCTACGGTCGCAGGTTCGAATCCTGCCTCCGGCATGGATGTTTGGGATGTCCTTAGGTTAGTTAGGTTTAACTAGTTCTAAGTTCTAGGGGACTAATGACCTCAGCAGTTGAGTCCCACAGTGCTCAAAGACATTTGAACCAATAGAATGAACTGCCTGATGAAAATAGAATGTGAGCTTCCAATGAACTAAAGAAGTAGAGATATAAATGACGTTAGCGATGAATTGAACACGGAAATGCAGGAAAACTTAGTACACGAAAGAATTCTGCTATAGTGAAAGAAAATGTGCATATAAAATACGTACGACACAAGGAGGATAGAAAAAGCACACTATCATAAACAAAAGGAGCATTAGTGTCGGATGAATTCCCTTAATGCCAGGAAAACATTTCTGTGAATGTGTGTTTCGAGCACAGTGTTGTGTACTGTGGGGAAACCCGGAAGAGGATAATCGAGGCTGTTAACATGTTTTGCTACAGGAAAATGCTTAACATTGAGAGGACTGATAAGATAAGTAATTACGTGGTCGGGTGGTCGTCTGTAGAATCAGCAAGGAAAGAACCATGCAGACGGGCACTATCTTAAAGCAGGTGTTGAGATCAGATAACAACTTCCACGGTACCACTTGATTCTGTACAGGGTACTAATAAGGGGGAAGCCGCAGAAGCGAATGTGCTTTTCTCAGATGAAGGGTTCGGCTCCATGTCGGGTCCATATCAAACCAGTCAGAACACAGATGATCAGAAAAAAAATATGTATAATTTTTTTCGTATGCACATGGTAAACTAGCATCTCTTCAGTGCTATACACACTGACCATACAGAACATTGTGATCACCACGCTACTATCGATATAAACCCGTCCAGCCGACAGCAGCGTCACCTGACGAGGAGTAACTGCTAGTCGGACACAGGCACGGTGCATGCAGTATCAGTCAGTGTGCTGTCCGTGTGTAGAATGGGGAAGGCGCGCGATCTATCTGAATTAGACCAAGGACAGAGTGTGGTAGCCCGGAATCTCGGCACAAGCATTTCGGAAACTGCACGACTTGTCGGATGTTCAAAGATTGCTGTGGTGAGTGTCTTAAATACGTGGCGAAACCAAGGTGAAACCAAGTCCAGACCTCTTGGGCCTGTGCTGTCACACCTCATTGCAGATGTCTGACGTCGTACGCTCGGCAGACCGGTAAAAAAGGACAGGCGACAAACTGTGGTGGAACTAACAACAGACTCTGGGTGTGGTACAAGTGTGTCTGAACACTTAGTGTACCGAGCTCTCCTAACGATGAGCCTCCGCAGGCGACGACTCATTCATGTGCCAGTGTTAACACCACACCGTCAACTACGACTGACATGGCTGGCGGCGACTCCTTTATGATCTGGGCAATATTCACGTGGACATCCATGGATCCAATTAAGATCCTGCAAGACTGCACGAGGGCTGCAACCGTTTATGACGGTCATGTTCCCGACGGCAGTGGCATTTTTCGAGAGAATTTTGCTCCATTTAACAATGCCGATAGTGTGATGGAGTGTTTCAAGGAACACAGTGGGGAATTTTAATTGATGCACTGGCCCCCAACTCCCATAACCCGATTGAACATACCTAGGATTTGATTGAACGTGGAGTCAGAGCTCATAGTCGGTCCTCATCGGAATTTACGAGAATTGGATGACGTGTGTGTGTGCAGATGTGGTGTCATCTCCCTCTAGCTACCTACAAGGTCTCACTGCTTCCATGCGCCGCCCGGGGTGGCCGAGCGGTTCTAGGCGCTACAGTCTGGAGCCGTGCGACCGCTACGGTCGCAGGTTCGAATCCTGCCTCGGGCATGGATGTTTGTGATGTCCTTAGGTTAGCTAGGTTTAAATAGTCCTATGTTCTAGAGGACTGATGACCTTAGAAGTTAAGTCCCATAGTGCTCAGAGCCATTTGAACCATTTTGCTTCCATGCCATGACGCGTCGCCACTGTTATCTTTGCCATAGGTGGACATACCGGCTGTTAGGTGGGTCGTCGTAATATTCTGGCTTATCAGTATATCTGACCCGTGCTGCACTCTAAGGATCTATACGAGTAGACATTTTTCAAAAACTATACGATTTCAGTCGTTATATTTCAAAGTAAACATCAACATATTAAATAATACATCTATCAGACTGTGAATGTTTCATTGTATTTACATTTACACAAATTAAAAGAAGTTTTGAATCACCTTGGTTCCGAGAGTTCCGGAACCTGTACAGGAAACTGCTATATAGATCAACATAAACATCATTTACGCCATTTTTATTGCTCATAAAAACCACACATTGCATATTGCACCACCATAGAACGTGCTGGTCCAGATTGCTGTACACAGCGATAAGTCTATTAGACAGTAGCCCGTCCTGTTGCATTGATACACGCTTGTATTCGTCGTCGTATATTATCCACAAGTTCATCAAGATACTGTTGGTCCAGATTGTCCCACTTCTAAACGGCGATTGGGCGTAGATCCCTCAGAGTTGAAGGAGGGTAATGTCGTCCATAAACAGCCTTTTTCAGTCTATCCCAGGCGTGTTCGATAAGGTTCCTGTCTGGCGAACAAGCTGGCCTCTCTAGTCGAGCGATGTCGTCATCCTGAAGGAAGTCGTTTACAATATGTGCACGATGGGTGCGCAAATTGTCGTCCATGAAGACGAATTTCCTCGCCAATACGCTCCCGATATGGTTGCACTAACGGTCTGAGAATGGCATCCACGTATCGTACACCCGTTACGGCGCCTTCCATACACACCAAGCGGCGTACGTCGGCCCCACATAATGCCACACCAAAATAGCAGCGAATCTCCACCTTGCTGCACTCGCTGTACAGTGTGTCTAAGGCGTTCAGCCCGACCAGGTTTCCTCCAAACACGTCGATTGGCTGGTTGAAGGTACTCATCGGTGAAGAGAACGCGATACCAATTCTAAGCGGTCCATTCACCATGTTGGGCCCATCTGAACCGCACTGCACGGTGTCATGGTTTCAAAGTTGGACCTCGCCGCCGCGCAGGAATAGCCAAGCGGTCTAAGGCGCTGCAGTCACGGACTGAGCTGCTGGTCCTGGCGGAGGTTCGAGTCCTCCCTCGGGCATGGGTGTGTGTGTATGTTTGTCCTTAGGATAATTTAGGTTAAGTAGCGTGTAAGCTTAGGGACTGATGACCTTAGCAGTGAAGTCCCATAAGATTTCACACACACATTATGGACCTCGCCATGGACGTCGGGAGTGAAGTTGCGCATCACGCAGCCTATTGCGCACAGCTTGAGTCGTAAGATCACGTCCTGTGACTGCATGAAAAGCATTATTCGGCATGGTGACGTTTCTGTCAGTGTCCCTCCGAGGCATAATCCGTAGGTAACGGTCATCCACTGCAGAAATAGCCCTCGGGAGGCCTTCGCGAGGCATATCATCGGCAGTGCCTGTCCCTCTGCATCTCCTCCATGTCGGAACAACATCGCTTTGGTTCACTCCGAGACGCCTGGATACTTCACCTGTTTAGAGCCCTTCCAGGCACAATGTAACAATGTGGACGCGATCGACCCGCGGTATTGACCGCTTAGGCATCGTTGAACTACAGACAAAACGAGCTGTGCACCTCCTTTCTGGTGGAATTACTGGATCTGATAGGCTGTCGGTCCCCTCCGTCTAATTGGCGCTGCTCATGCATGGTTGTTTATCTCTCTGGGTGGGTTTAGTGGCATCTCTGGACAGTCAAAGGGACTGTGCTTGTGATACAATATCGACAGTCAACGTCTATCTTCAGGAGTTCTTTTAAACGGGGTATGCGAAACGTTTCTTGATGTGTGTATCTCTGCTATAAGGGAGAATGTTTTCGCCTGAGGAAAGTTAACAAATTGTAAGTATGTGACGAATGAACGCTAATTGCTGACATGGAGCGGTGTGTGGTTTTTCGTCCGCAAAGACACAGGGAAATCATTTAAATCAATATGTGCACTACATCGCTTGGAGTAGAAATGCAGTTACCTGAGAACTGCGTGCTATGGTTTCATGCGTGGATTAAATAGTGAGGTTCACGCATGTGCAATGGGTACAGACCGTGGTATCAGTGGAGCAACAATTCGTTCGCAGGATTGCTTCCCACGAAGTGCATCGTTCATTGGATAAAACAGATGGACGTCGGAAGGTGTGAGATCCGGGTTGTAGGGTGGATCAGGAAACGCCGTCCATCGAAGATTTTTGTGCTCATATAGGGTGCAGTGACTGGTTTTAAGTCTTGCGTTGTCATGGGGAAGAAGAAGTTCGTCTGCAATTTTTGTGGCAACGAATACGCTAAAGTCATTTCTCCAATTTCGTGAAGGTAGCACAATACACTTCAGAGTTGACCGTTGCAACATGGGGGAAGACATCAAACAAAATAACCTCTCCTGAGTCCCAGAAGGCCGTCCCCATAGCTCTGAGGGAGCTACTATGAACATTTTCTTCGGAGGAGACGTGGATTGGTAACACTCAATGGATTACCGTTTGGTTATCGGTCCGAACTGGTGAACACGTGTTTCATCGGCGTTCGACAAAAAACTGGCAGGATCAGCCTAGTAACGCGTAAGCAATTCCTCACAGAAATTATCATACCTGCGCGAAATGTATGTTGGCTACTGTAGGATGAAAGGGCGGTTCTCTAAACTTTCCCAGTAGCGTTCTTCTAAATGAACATCTTCTTCCCTCCAGGGATTCCCATTTGAGTTCCCGAAGCGTATCCCCTAACACTTGCATGCTGATCGAGCCTATCGGTAACAAATCTAGCAGCTCGCCTCTGAACTGCTTTGGATCCCAAGCACTCGAGCAATACTCAAGAGTAGATCACACTAGCGTCCTATATGCTGTCTCCTTTAGAGATGAATCACAGTTTCCTAGGATTCTCCCAAGAAACAAAAGCCGACCATTCGCCTTCCATAACACAGTTCTTACACGCTCGTTCCACCTCACACGTGACTGTATCAAGCAGGACATTACTAATGCTGGATCCGAACATTACGTCTTTGTTTTTTATACTCGTCCGCATTGACCCCCATTTTTCTATATTTAGACCAGCAGCCGTTCATCACACCAACTAGAAATTTTGTCTAAGACATCCTGCATCATCCTACAATCAGTGACCTTCGACACCCTTCTGTACACCACGGTATCATCAGCAAACAACCGTAGATTGCTGCCCAACGTCACCGCCAGTTCATTTACATAGAAAATACTAACGGTCCTGTCACACTTCCCTGGGATTCGACTGATGTTACCTCCATCTGCGACGAACACTCGCCATCGCGTACAACATACTGGATTCTATTACGTAAGGATTCTTCGAGGCAGTCACATATCTGGAAACCTATCCCGTATTCTCGTACGTTCGTTAACAGTCTGCAATGAGGTGCCGTGTCGAATGCTTTTCGGACATCTAGAAGCAAGGAGTCTGTTAGTATTGCCAGGGAACTAGTTTCTCATACAGTAAAGGGCATGGACGTTACTGTCCGAGAGCACTTAGTGCCGGGTGACGGAAAACAATTAGTCCACGGCCCTAAAAGCAGGGCACGGTGCAACATAGGCGGTGAGCTGAGTTGACGTTTTTGGAATTTAGTTCCAAGTACGAAAGTTTTGTGGGAAAAGCTTGCGGCAAATTTGACAGCTGGTGGCTTCATCTTGTGAAAAGACTTCCCATTGTATTCAGTGACAAACTATATATAAACCGCTTACATTACGAGAAATGTAACAACATTTTCATACGCAATGCTGAATCCAATTCATCGACACTTCACAACAGTCAGTACCACGAAAACTGACAAGGTTAGGGCATATTGACTAAATAAACCTTACAGTATTAGATAAAGCTTTAATAAGCCTCCTACTCCATTCGTATACCTACAGGGACTTTGACTACTTCAAACGGTAAACCGCGCACGGTAGCCGCGTGTCTAGAGGTCTTGTCACGGTCCGCGCCCCCCCCCCCCCCACACCAGTCTCCCCACCCCCCGTCGGATATTCCGGAGATTCGAGTCCTCCCTTGGCCATGGGTGTGTGTGTCGTCCTTAGCGTAAGTTAGTTTAAGTAGTGTGTAAGCTTAGGGACCGATGGCTTTAGCGGTTTGGTCCCATAAGACCTTACCACAAAGTTCCAATTTCCAAATGACAGGTATTGCTGGCAGCAGCTATAGTCGACCAATATATCTAGGCGATTCATTAAACGGTTCAGGTCAGGCATAGCCACACGAATTAAAAGTAAGCTACACATTAAATTCGAACAAAACACCATTATTCAGACATGCATAAATAGAAAGATGATGAAATGAGACAAAGTCACATATCAATTGTCTTCCTATGCAGAAATATATAACGATAAGATCCACTCCATAGTAATATTAATTTAGATTAATGAAACTTACTATCGCTCCAATGGAGCATGAAATATATAAAATTTGATAGCACCATCCACAACCGCAGAAAATCCGCTTAAAAATGGCATGCCATATTGATCGCTAGAATCAAATTCAGGTGCGTTTCCTTTGCATGATGTAATTCTAATAGCTTGATAGATGTATCATTTTTCTGATTGAAAGAGATGTGTAACAGACTGTAAGACATAAAACTAGCCGAGGCAGAGAGGTAAATCACTTTTTCCTGTAGTCTGAATTGAGTATTATCTAAATTTAAGAAAATGTCGTTTTCCTAAATGTTACACTCGCTGGATGAAAGAAGTCAGAGGCGAGGAGGAAGCGAGTTGTTTAAGGTGGCACATTCCACACCTCGAGATCTAATCACTTTTCATACTAGGAGGAGGATCCCTTTGGTGCCAGCATAAGTGCTACTTCGGTACTTGGTAAAATAGTACCGTGAAACAGATGGTAGAGCCCTCTTTCTGAGCAGTTAGTTTCGTACCTGTACGTAGAAAACTGCACGCATGTCGTTCTGGGATGTGGTGGTCATTTACACGTTCCTTAAGGCGGAGAAGAAAGAGCACGGCAAATCCAACGAGAAAAGCTGTGTGTGTTCAGACGCGACGTATGGCGCACTTTAGTATATCACGCACAGGGAAGTAGCTATCATGGCGTCGATAGCTACAATGAAAACAGAAATCCATGATTTCTCTGCGGCCGCAACATTCTATGCCGTGGCAGTGAACAACATGGGAAGAGACCATAAGTCACTAAGCGCGATAAAATAAGGACGGATGAGTAGGTGGGAGGAAACGGAAATCTTGAAAGTTCTTACAAAAAAATTCCCTTTATAGGACTGAAACTAGTTTCTGAAATGACTGAGACTCAGCAAGGATAAGTGTAGGTTCCTGCTGGGCCGCATGCAACAGAAATTATAGAAGCAGAGTACTGCGATTAGAAAAGCAATTAGTTCTTCCAAGAAGTCATCGGATACTGTAACATTCCATGGCAATGGTGAATCTGAGTCCGGCTAAAACTCTACTTTGGTACGCAAAATCCTCACTGTCAACACCACTTCTCTTCAAGGTCTCAATGACGTGTCTTTCTCAGTAGTACTGCGAACACAGGGTTTTTATTTCTTTGGTAGCGAGAGCCGCGGGTTTCGAAACCGCGCCTGACGGCATGGAACTCGATTACCACCAGAGGTCGCTGCAGCAGTCGCGCCGTAAGTCGTGGCTACGCGCACTCCTGGTCCCGAGTCTAAAGTGAGGGGGCGCCTCTGTGGAGCACGTGGTCCCAGCTGCCAACAGCGACATACCCTGTCTTGTATTTAGGCGGCTGTGTCTCACTCAGCATGGCCAAAACCCAGGCGATCATTGTAGTCAAAACCACCCCTTCCTTCGGCCTCCTTGATTTCTATCTCACCATCTATGGCCATCCTATCGCCCTCACTCCCACCCTTAAGTACCTTGTCGTCACCATCGACCGTCGCCTCTCCTAGACTCCCCATCTCCGGATAATCCAAGCCAAGGCACGCTCCCGACTCCGTCTCCTCAAGCTCCTTTCCGGCCGCACGTGGGGTCTGGACCCCTCGACCATCCTCCACACCTATCAATCCCTCATCCGCCCTATCCTTTGTTACGCCCATCCAGCCTGGATCTCCCCCCCCCCCTACCTTTTATAAATCCCTTCAAATCCTTGAACGCCATGCTCTCCGCCTCGCCTATCGCATCTGTCTCCTCTCCCCCACGCGGATCCTGTACGATCTCATTTTGTTCCACCTCTTCCTACTTTTTCTTGAAAGGATACGGATCCTGTACACCTCTAGCAAACTCGATCCTCCTCACCTGCTTGTCTCGCCCATCCTCTCCCAACCCCGCCCGCTGCTGCGCCTGTATTCCCACGTCCCATCCGGCCTCCATCTCTCCACCCTACTTACCCTCTCCCAAGGTGGCTTCCGCCAGCTCCCCCTCCCTGATAATGTCCTCCTCCCCTCCATCTACCCCTCCTATCAACTTTGATCCTGCCCCCCCCCCCCCACTTCCGGTGTCCTTTCCTTTAGGCACCCTCTCTCCTTCCTCTCTCCTTTTCCCCCCATCCCTCTTCCTCCATCCCTCTTCCCCCGGGCTTCCCCTCCCCCTTCCTCCTTTTCTCCTATCTCCTCTGCCCATGGCATCTCTGCTCTCCCCTCTCCCTCTCCTTCCCCCCCCCCCTCGTCCTTTCTTGGCAGGTCCCCGGACTCGCACACGCTACGTGGACTTTCGCGCGCCAGAGATCATCGCCATCAATGTCTCGCGTGTGCCGTCGTGTTTAGTGTTCAGTGTTCACCGTCGCACTCCATCGTTCACCTGTGCCATCGCCATCTTCAATGTTTGTGCGTCTTTTCAAAAGTTTGCCGTGTCGATTATCGTCGAGTGTGAACGGCTCCGTGTTTGTCTTTATATGTCTACTGTTTTATTGCCCACCATTCTGGAACTTACGTGTATTCTTACTGTTTTTTTTCTCATTGTGTATTGTATGGCCGAAGAGCAGCGTAGAATGCTGCTGACAGCCTGCCTGTTGTACAGATTTTAAAATAACAATAAAGTAAAAAAAAAAACTCAGCAAGGCAGTCTGGTATTCGCGTTGATTCAGTTGACATGTCTCTTTGAGACGTCCTGTTTACGTTGCGTGTGCTTACTTACCGTTTACGAGTGGGCGTTATTTGATTTCGTGAGGTTGTCTCTTGTGACCCTGTTGCTTAATACTTTGTTGTTGATCTTGGTGTCTTGCTCGGTTGTCTGTCGTCTTGCTTGTCCTTCCATTCCCATACGTCCGTCTTGTTTGTTAGCGGGCCTCTCTCATGTGTCCCGCAGCGTTTCCGGTAGCGGCAACCACACGACTGTTCCTGTCGCGGTTACAACGTTTTATTTTTTACTTCCTTCCATAGTTGTCTACGGCCTACACTGTACTAACAAACAGAACATCATTAATGCTGTGTCTCATTTCTTCCTGATGTAAGGCAGATACGACTGCAGTTAATACTGTTCAGTTAAAACACTGATGTATTCTGTGCAGCAAGTTGCTACTGTCATCTTTCATTCTGCAGCGCTTCGCTGGAGCTATGAACTGCACAGTTGCAGTTGTCTTCACCCCTTAAAACACACTTGTGGTTGACCTCTTCAGCATCTATCAGCAGCCATCGTGCAACGTCGGATGCGGTTCCAAGCGCGGATATAACTCTGCCTTTTGTTCGGTGCAAAATGCAGCGGAAGGGTGAAAGTAGCTAGTTTAGATAGACTGTATCTTCGCTAAACAGGAACGCATAGATAGCTATTTAGAGCATAGCTTGATTGTTGGAGTTCAGGTTCTTTTGCAGGAAATGGACATTATGTAACTGACACTCTCGTATTGTACGAGAACATTTTTTTCTGAAAGGATGACTTGCATTTATTTACATGTCACCTTAGGGAACTAGTACTTAAAATACTTTTATCCAGACTCATAGTAGACTGCTGTGGAAAACAAGACGAAATGAACTTCCACGCGATGTGTCACTGCCAAGGAACGTAGTAGCTCCATGACACTTGGGTAATACTTAGAAACAACTACTACAATATAGCACAGAATGTAACTGAAAGAGATTCATATTGAGACTAACAGGTGTTGTACTTTTATTCAGAGACAATAATTACATGAATGTCATCGCCTTTCGTGATGGTGGCCTGGACACGACAAAATGCGAGACATGGTTCTTAATAGGACTTGTAATCACCACGGATGGCAATGGATGCTCTGCAATGTGCTCCCATGCTGGTCATAGGTTACCAACGAGTTTTTCGGTAGGGCTCTCCGTTCCTCCACCTACTTGGTTGGCAACTGCTGGGTGACGATTGGCTCATGTTGACATGCGGCAATAAGTCTACCAATGCAGCCTCCACGTGCACGATGCGATTTAAGTTGGGGGGAACGAGCAGGGTCGGCCAACCGCCGAATATCCTCTCGTTTCAACAGTTGCTCCACCTGGGTTGTTCGATGCTGTCGATCATTTTTGTCCATAACAATAAATTCAGAGCGAAACGCACCTATAAAATACGAAGATGGCGAAGGAGTACAGTGTGACAACAGAGTTGACTGGGGAGTGTACCTTGTTCAAACATTTGAGATCAGCACGCTCATAATTTCAGAGCACAGCATTGTATGCCAGTGCACCATGGACTGCGAGAAAACAGGAACAGAAGAGAATCGAAGTGTCTGAAATGTGGTGCTACAGACGAATGTTGAAAATTAGATACACTGACAAGATAAAGGAATTAGGAGGTTCTGTGCGGAATTGGAGAGGAAAGGAATATGTGGAAAACACTGACAAGGAGAAGGGACAATATGATAGTACGTCAATTAAGACAGCAGGGAATGACCTCCATGGTACTAGAAGGAGCTGTAGAGGCCAAAAATTAAGACAGAGATTGGAATACATTCAGCAAATAATTGAGGATGTAGGTTGCAAACTCTACACTGTGGTGAAGAGGTTGGCACAGGAGAGGTAAACGTGTCGGGGCGCATCAAAATACTCAGAAGACTGATTACTAAAATAAATAAAAGGCAGCCAATGTAACGTTGTGCCTTACCAACGCAATAACATCTGGACAATCAGAACTGTCATCTTCGACGTTGCTCGACGTACGCTCATACGACGTGAAGTGTACCCAGGAGAATTGTGTAACATCTTCGTCTTTGTTTGGTGTGGGGAATCAAGAAGTTACAAACGTTATTGTGACACGGTATTCCTTCCCCATTTGAGTTTGTTCAGACGTCCATTCGGGCCTGACTTCATTTTTATGTATGAAAATACGCGACCACATCGAACTGCGACGAGATAATATTCCGCCGAGTTAAGTTCCATCGAGTACGTATGGGATCGTGGATGGGAAGTCCTGCAGCGCATCCATATGCACCGACGACCGTCCAGCAATCACGCTGGCCGAGAAACGGAACGTTCTGACACAAGAACTCTTGTCAACTTATCCGTCAGAATGGGAGCACGGATTTCCGACTGTGGTGATAACGAGTCCAGGTAACACTCACAGTACCAGGTGAGGGTGGTCTGCGGTAAATGCCTACTTTTGAAAATATCTTAATGCAGGCGTAAAATCCAAATCCTAAAATTTAAGCCATTGAGGTGAATGCGACTCTTCACAGCAAATTTTGTACTCATATATTCTGGCTCAGTAGCCTTCTTACACGCCTATATATCTTAAAGAAGTATGTTGAGACTGTAAGTGGACAACAATCAAAGAAAATCGTGTTTTTCTTAAAAAATGTTTTGATAATCATACAGTACCCCTACTCTTCGTGTGCACATAATGGAACACGCGTTAGTAATGCTAAGAGTGTGTCTAAAGATGTTTTCAGGTTCTGGACGCTACTTATACATCAGTACCTATTTAAAAAGTGTGTTCGTGATAAAAACTTAGCAATAATTAACGAAATTATTTTTTTGGTAATTTTTTTGTGGTGGTTATAAACTGTCCCCTTCCCAACATTTTAGTTCACGTTATACACTCATGCTCATAAATTAAGGGTAATTGCAGAATGTGGTGCCACGCAACGTGGTACTATACATAACTGGCGCTAATAGCATAGGCACATAGGGAACGCCTGCACATGTACCCCGACACCAATGTGGGATATAATCACCACGCACAGGTACACAGGCCGCACAACGAACAGGTTGTCATATTCTGGATCAGGTGGTCGAGCAGCTGCTGGGGTATAGCCTCCTATTCTTGCGCCGGTGCCTGTCGGAGCCACAGAAGTGATGTAGAGGTTCGAAGACGTGCAGCGATACGTCGACCGAGAGCATCCCAGACGTGCTCGATGGGGTTCAGGTCAGAACAGGCAAGCCACTCCATTCGCCTGATGTCGTCTGTTTCAAGGTACTCCTCCACGATGGCAGCTAGGTAGGGCTATACCTTATCATCCATCAGGAGGAAGGTGGGACCCACTGCACCCCTTGGAAAGGCGGACATACTGCTACAAAATATCGTCCCGATATACCTAACCTGTTACAGCTCCTCTGTCAAAGACCTGCTGTGGTGTACGTGCACCAATCTTAATCCCACCCTACAACATCAAACCACGACCTCCATACAGTTCCCTTTCAAGGACATTAAGGAGTTAGCATGTGCTTCCTGGTTCACGCCAGATGAAAACCAGGCGAGAGTCACGGTTCAGACTATATCTGGACTCGTCCGTGGACATAACCTGGGCCACTGTTCCAATGACCATGTACTGTGTTCTTGACACCAGGCTTTACGGCCTCTCCTGTGACCATGGGTCAGTGGTCTCCGGACGAATAAACCATGTCTGTTCAGTCGTCTGTAGACTGTGTGTCTGGAGACAACTGTTCCAGTTGCTGCGGTAACGTCCCGAGCAAGGCTACCTGCAGTATTCCGTGGCCGTCTGCGGGCAATGGTGGTGGGATATCGGTCTTCTTGTGGTGTTGCACACTATGGACGTCCCGTACTGTAGAGCCTGGACACAGTTCCTGTCTGTTGGAATCGTTGTCATAATCCTGAAATCTCACTTTGTGGCACACGGAGGGCCCGTGCTACGACCTGCTGTGTTTGACTAGCCTCTAGTAGCTCAACTATTGTACTCCTGATAACCTCATCAATATATGTTCTTTGAGCCATTTTCAACTCACAGTCGCCATTAGCACGTCTGAAAACGTCTGCACGCTTACTCGCGGCACCGTGCTCTGACAAGCACCAACACACCTCTGCGTATGTGAACTGCTTGCAGCGCCACCGTGCGACGTCCGCAGATGCACCGTTTGGCCATAACCGAGGTGATTTAAATCCTCAAACCGCCCACCAGAGCGTTGTTTCACCATGTAACAGGATTATTCTTAATTTATGAGCTAGAGTGTAAAAAATGTGCTGATACTGCTAGGATGAAGAACCATGCCCCGCCTTTTCTAATGGCCTGGGGACCATCGCACACGTTGATTTCTTCCATTTGTTTATTGCCTTCGAAAAAAAACGTAATTTGTGTTCGTCTATGGCGTATTTGTTTCACTTACCTGTACGAACAGGTATACTGTAGAGGTTCTTATATTGTAGAGGTTCTTTATATGCATGATGCAAGTTTCATCGAGCAACTTCACTTGGAAGTTACAAATCATGCGAAAGTTACTTTCGCCCTTAAGCTTACAGTCTATAAATCAAGCTCTAATCTTTGACTGCATCATCAACTCTATACAGTATTTCAAAATACAAGCAGACTTTCTATTATATAGTTAGTTTGTGTAATTCGAAATTGACTTAATATGATCAATTTGGTAACTCAGCAGTTGGAAATATGTGTAATTTTAATATAATTTAGCATTTTTTGAAAACGCCTAATTATTAAATAAATTACATAATTCGCTCAAGAGGGCTGTGCTACCTGTGCTTCCATGGAGCGGGCTACACTGAAGAGCCTAAGAAACTGGTACACCTGCCTCATATACTGTAGACCTCCCGTGAGTACCACGACAAGTCATGGACTCGACTTATGTCTGAAGTAGTGCTGGAGGAAATTGACACCATTAATCCTGCAGGGCTGTCCATAAATCCGTTAGAGTATGAGGGGGTGGAGATCTCTTCTGAACAGCACGTTGCAAGACATCCCAGATAATTCCATAATGTCCATGTCTGGGGAGTTTGGTGGCCAGCGGAGGGGTTTAAACTCAGAAGAGTGCTCCTGAGGCCACTCTGTAGCAATTCTGGACTTGTGTGGTGCCACATTGTCCTGTTGGAATTGTCAAATACTGTCTAAATGCACAATGGACATGAATGCATGCAGGTGACCTGACAGGATGCTTACGCAGGTGTCATGTATCAGAGCCGTGTCTGGACGTATCAGGGGTCTTATATCACTCCAACTGCACACGTCCTACACCATTATAGAGCCGCCGCCTGATTAAACAGTCCCCTGTTGACGTGCAAAATCCATGGATTGATGAGTTTGTCTCCATACCCGTACACGTCCATCCGCTTGATACAATTTGAAACGAGACTTGTCCGACCAGGCAACAAGTTTCCAATTATCAACAGCCCAATGTCGGTATTGATGGGCCCAGCCAAGGCGTAAAGCTTTGTGTCATGCAGTCATCAAAGATACATGAGTGGGCCTTCGGCTCCGAAAGCCCATATCGATGATGTTCCGTTCAATGGTTCGCAAATTGACACTTGTGGATGACCCAGCACTGAAATCTGCATTAATTTGCTGAAGGGTTGCACTTGTGTCACGTCGAACGATTCCCTTCAGTTATAGTTGGTCCCGCTCTTGCAGGATTTTTTTTTCTTCCGCGGCGATGTCGTAGATTTGATGTATTAACGGTTTCCTGATATTCACGGTTCACTCGTGAAATTGTCCTAAGGGAAAATCGCCACCTTGATGATGCCGTGTCCCATCGCTCGTCCAAAGGGTATAACACCACGTTGAATTTCACATAAATCTTGATAACCTGCCGTTGTAGCAGCAGTAACCGGTCTAATTGCGCCAGACACTTGTTGTCTTACATAGGCCTTGTCGTCCACAGCACCATATTTCGCCTGTTTACATATCTCTGTATTTGAATACGCGTGCCTGCACCAGTTTCTTTGGCACTTCAGTGTATTTTTTGTAGGATAGATCTCATAGAATGTTAATTTGCTTAATACACAGCTATGCTCTTAATGAGGGGGTAAAGCTATGTATTTCTGATCCGACCCTACGAAATCAGTTACAAGCTATGGCTTTTGAGGTGAGGTTCACAATGCTAGCCCATCAACCTGTAAATAAATGTAGTACGTGTAATATTTTCCAGTGTTTCTGTCACACTTTCCTGGTAGTGCTCCAAATGAAGTCTCATTCGCAGACCGACTGCATTTTCTCAGTATCCTACCATGAACCGCAGTCTGAAACCTGGTCTACCACTAATGGGGTCCATATTATGATTCATTTCATTTCCTTTCAAACTTTTAAGATAAGATTAGAGCTTAACGTCCCCTCGCAAACTTATGTACACAGATATTTAAATGGTTTGGCCGAGTGCAATTGTGACCCAGAGATACAGATATAGGATATTACGATTTTACGTTTATTGAAATGAATGTTATTCCATTATTCATTAATTAAATCGTCAATTTTTGCATAACTTTTAAATCTTATTAAGGTCTGACTGCATATTTGTGCCACTATTTTATCATGAACAGAGAACTACTGATGAACACGAAACTTCACCAAATACTGCCACGATTATCTGTCACAGTTCTATCCGCTACTTTATAGCCGCATGAAACTAGCTTTCAAGACAATTTTGGCTACATACATAAAATGTGATTATTGGGAAAGGAATAATTGTGGACGGCAAAACTGAACCTGCCCTTCTCAGTACTGACTGTTTCAACAGTGTTTAGGCAACCTTGTGAACTTTAATGGAAGCAAGAATAAAAATATGAGTTGAGATGATCCAAATATAACGCACCAGAATCTCCTTTCCGTTGTTTAATAATCTCATGCGCGAACTTAGAATTTCCTCGTCTCTCACTGACTTATAATTTTGCAGGCTGTCAGCTTCAGTGCTAGAATTCGCACGCCATCCGCTGAATACGTTATGAGCAGGCTAAGAATGCATTTAGGAGGCCGACACGATGGATGGAGAACTTGAGAGGGAAGAGAGATTCGCCCGCCCGTTGTTAACTTTATCCTCAGATGCTGTGAATGTAATCCGGCTCCGGATAATCCTCTTAGGCCTAAACCCCACGCTCCCTCTCGATTACTGTGGAAGAGAATACCGTTTAACGCCGAGTGGAAAGGAAGGCGTATGCAGTTATTGCTTATTAAATGGCCGAATATAGACGCAGGACCTGCAGAGGGTAAATTTCTACCCAGTGATTTTTGTGGAACCGGATATTTTAGTTATCACGTACTTGAAAGCATCGTTCTGAAAGCATTTCCTTTATGGATCCTAATTATTTTATACCGTCGAAGTGCCTCGCAGCAGCTTTTATCGTCAATTTAATTTTTATAACTGGAAGGTACGCGTTGACTTCCATCTCTGCATCCCTTATTCGTTCGCTCCTAAATGGAAGAGTTCCTCTGGTAGCCTTCTGTTTCACTCCTCTTCGAGTAATCTGAAAGCTAACTGATTGTGTCCTTTCGTTTTAAGTATTGAAACCTAAATAAATATGAATTAAACGTGTCAGGTTACTGCCGTTACTTCCGCATGGTCTACTGAAAATGCGTCTCACAACAATTTAGGAACGACAACATTTAACTTTGGCATGTGCAACGGAAGAAATATGGAAGAGTCTCAGACAGAAATGTTGCATTACTAATGCAAGGGTAATGAGTGGAATTAATGTGGTGCAAGGATTACGAAACGCTTAGTGCAACGAAAATCGCTATGTCGATTATGTATGAACAGTGTACATGTTTATGCAGTTTGTAGAAACTGAAAAAAAATCAGAACTTTACATAAATGCATAAACTCTGACCACTTAACAAGAAAAAATGATTTTCTCTCAGCATATAGTAGGAGCTAGTCTTCAGCACGTGCTGACAGGGCAGCTGGATTTACATACCCTAATGTGCTGAAAAACTTCGTAACACGCGAGGGCCGTGCAGTAAGTAATGCAACACATTCTCTTCTGAAATAACATTGGTTTCATTCAGGATTCCCATACTCCATATTATTTCCCAGTCTTCTGACTACAAAACCCTGTTTTTCATCATAATCTCCGTTCAGTACGACTGCCTTACTCGACCTTGCTGGTAGCATGGTACTATTCTATTGGTCGATGTCGGAGACAACGTCTTGCTACATTAGTAACCTCCCAATCATCCATGTACTGCTTCCCGTGGAGAGAACTCTCCACTGGGCCATATAGATGGAAGTCGCAATGTGTGAGATCGGGGCTATGGGGTGGACGAGGGGGAACAGTCCAATGAAGTCTGAAGCATGTACGTTTGAAATTGTGACTGAAATTACGTAATTGACAGTACTCTGAAACACAACTGTTCGAATCGGAATGGCATGTGAACGTGTATTTTATCCCGTCGCTTATGCGCTTTGCCCTGTACTGAACTTTCCTAACTGCGAGAATGTAAATTTAATTTAGCTGCGAGTATGTACACAGTCAACGACTTTAAACCAAACGAAAAGTGCATGAATTTACGTAATATACAGACTGCATCTGATGCAACACTATTGGCCCTGGTAATAAAACTAAACTTGATCAGTTTGAAAATAATGGTCCCTGTGCTTAATGAACGCTATACCTGCAATAGTAAAATTTCTTACCTTTATCTGCGCAATGGTAATGCTCTTCACACTGCTCTCTGTTAGTACTTCAAATATAATTAGCAAACAACTATCGTGCAAGACTGTTTGATCCGTGGTAAAAATTGCTGTTTTGAAGAGCGCGCCGCAGCGCGTAGTGTGAAGCAGTCGCCCTCCGTTTCTGGCGGTGGCGACGCTGTGACAATTACAGCTTTGGTGTCTCCCTCTGGTGGGAAAGGGAAAAGATTGCCTGTTCACGTGCATGTAAGGGGCGCTATGAGCTCGTCAGTTGGTCAGTCTGGGTGAGTCTCTCGTCCCCAGCTTGCTAGTCTGTATCTAGTCCGTATTTGCTAGGCAGTTAGTGAATGTCTGTCGTTCGGAGTGCTAGTATGTCTGTCGTTCGGATCAACGTTTAAAGCCGGCAAAATGAGAGTCTCTCCACTCCGCCAGTAAGAAAAGTCAGAGAGTGGTCGCCCGGTCGGGGGTTAGTTCCAGTGCATCGCGGTCTGTGCGTTAGGCCACCAGTGCACTCGAGTTTGCTCGGGCAATGGTCATTGGCGTTTGGATCGATCGGTTGGTTAGTCGCGCAATGAGACACAAGATGGCTTGTCCGTATTGAGCGTCGGCGTATGTGAGGTCGCGATGTGAATCCAGTGGGCCGCAGCGTATAGCGAGGGGTAGTGACTTTTCGGTCGACACGAGAGCAACAGGGATCAACCCACGACATCAGTATGGCCGGTGCGAGCTGCGGCGCCGTGAGACAGGGGATCAGCGCGCCTTTCTGCGTCCGTTGAAGCGGCTGGCCTCGGTCGGTTCGGGAGAACGATTTGGGGGTGCTACGACAGGTCTTCTCGAGAAATCGCAGTTTACAAGAAGTTAATTGACTGGTGATATGTTGTTCGATTTACTCTTGTTAAATTCTACTTGTTTTCTTGGTGAGGTCACCAGCCGTTTTGCTTTGGGGTCGTCCCACCATTCTTGTCCGTTTGCCCACCAGCGGGAAGGTGGTTGTTTATAAATTGGGTCGTCCGTTTTTCCCTTGTGGAGTGGGGGCACGTTAGAGCAACCTGCGTTTCGGCTTGTTCGGTAATCTCCCTATCAATCTACCGTACGTTAGTTGCTGCCTCTGTCATGTTTGTCGGATTTGGTGTGTTAACGAATTTATTGCTTGGAGTGTAACGGCCTAATACCTGAAATACGTTTTGATCTTTGGAAACTTTGATATTATTGCCCATGATCTTGAGAGGCGGTATCTGTGTACTGTAGAGCATGTTAACTATTGTTTGGCCAACATTGAAGAATTTTATATAAGATTGCATTTAATGGGATTTTATTTAAATGGTCATTTTAGTATATACAGTTGTCACCCCTTTCACCGTAAGACTTTCTTAGAAGTTAAAATCAAGTTGCACCTTCGGTGGCAAGGTTAATATTTTAATTGTTTGTGTTTTGTACCAGTTCCATCCCTCCTACGGGGGGTGCATAGTTTGTGTGCTTGTATAAATTGTTAAAACTCTTAATTTACAGTTATCTGGTGTGATGCAGATTTGCACCAGTGTAGTCTTTCAGAGCCTGTTTAGAGCGGTTGTAACTACGGCCGTGTGAAAAGGGAGCGGCAAGGCTCTCTGCCCGAAAGCTCATACAGTCAAAACTTTTTTCTTTCTGCCTCTGAATATATTGTAACTTTGATATTTAGAGGGTGCTAGGTGATTATAATTTAAAACTGTTTCTTTTAAAAAATGTTTTTAGGCACTATTAAACTAAATAAAATTCCGATTTATTAAAAGGAATTTGGTTATGATTTCATCAGTTACTCCCTGGCAACGACTTCCATGCTTACATAGTGTGATTAAATGTGTTAATGTTCTTGATGAATCGCTAGTAAATAAAATAAATTCTTAAGAATGTATTTTGAAAATAAATCCCGGTTCACTGTCGCTTCATACATTTTTATTAAATCAAACGTGACTGAGACAATAATTTCTTGAGAGAAATAGTTAATTAAAATTAGAACTTGGAAATAGTATTGACTTGGGGTAAGTAACAGTATGACACTAAATTTAATACTTGAATATCGACTCTTTGAAAATTAATAATACTCACAATTAATACACTCAATGAACTGATTGTACATTGACAATTAGCTTTACAAACCATTGGATGTGAGTGCTATTCATTGTCTCAATCATCAGTTGTGAATACAAGCATTATTAGTAACAAAACAGGTCCGCAGCTCGTGGTCGTGCGGTAGCGTTCTCGCTTCCCACGCCCGGGTTCGATTCCCGGCGGGGTCAGGGATTTTCTCTGCCTCGTGATGACTGGGTGTTGTGTGATGTCCTTAGGTTAGTTAGGTTTAAGTAGTTCTAAGTTCTAGGGGACTGATGACCGTAGATGTTAAGTCCCATAGTGCTCAGAGCCATTTGAACCAGTAAGAAAACAACTTCATTTACCTTAATTATTTCCAACTTTTGTTGAGATTCCTTTTACTATTAGGAAACATCATTACTGCCCGTAGCGAGTAAGTATATATCCAGCACACATCAGATACAACACGTCTTTCCACTTGAGAGTCCCCTAGATCCAGAGTTACTCTGACACGTTACCCATAACACCTCGAATCAGCGATCTCTGTTGAGCAGCGACGCTACTAGAGAATCGGTACTACATTTGACCATCTCTGGTTCAATGTAATATTTTGTTACAAAACTTGACATAATTTGTCCTCTGTATATACATTTTTGAGGTCCTCTCGGGTGCGATGATTAGTGTGAAGCCTTGCGTTGTCATGGAGAAGGAGGTTTTCGTTACTGTGGCGACGAACACAATGAAGTCAATTTTCCGACGACAGCACTGCAGAAAGTCACAGCTGGGTGCATCCGGACAGCACGCGGGAGATCGGACAGGTTTGCGCGACCTTGTTGCGATGACTCACCGTACTTTTGTTCACTGCCAGGTCCCTTAGACACTCTGCAAGCAGCTACACTGTGAATATCTGCGATGCTCTAGCTTTCCGCCAAAAGAAAGTCAGTGACGGCTCTCCGCGCGGAAAGGACCTCAGTTACAGCCTCCATTTTCAGTGGTATTTACAGTGCCGCCACGTATCGGAAGTTCATGAAACTATCGGGACTGAAGAGGGAATACTGCACGATGTCCCACAACAAATTCCCCAGTTTTTTTAAACGAAATTGGTAGCGAAAAAAATGTGTTGCGTTACTTACTGAAAACACCTCGTATAATAATATTCGCAGCGGTATGGAGTGGACTAGACATTTATGAGAGGTAGTGATATTAATGAGGGCAATGAAAGTACTAAGTTGATTGTTGCATACTATAAGGTTATAGAAGCAAACATTTACGAAGGAAAACAAGTAATACTTGGGAAAAATAGTAACCTCGGTATCAGATATGTCAATAAGGAAACCACTCCTTTTGCAGAATACCCACATGCAACTTTAGCGTCCTTATTCAACAAAGAAATTCAGACTGAGCACAAAATGCACTAAATGACATTACAGAATACGTAACACAATGAAATCAAAGAATCTTACCGACTTGTTGCTGAATGAGAATGGATTTATGTGAGTAGTAGGATCTCGTATAGCGAAAGCATGTATGAAAAAGATAATCAAAGAAATTGTTGAAATGGCTCTAAGCGCTATGGGACTTAACATCTGAGGTCATCAGTCCCCTAGACTTAGAACTACTTAAACCTAACTAACCTAAGGACATCACACACATCCATGTCCGAGGCAGGATTCGAACCTGCGACCATAGCAGCAGCGCGGTTCCATACTGAAGCGCCTAGAACCGCTCGGTCACAGCGAACGGCAATAAGATAATCGACGTGAAAACACAATTCAGATGTGTCCATAACCAAGTAAGTTCCATTATGAGTGCTAGGTAATAGTAAGATACTTACCGTCCCGAACCTCGACGTCGGGAAAACAAACTCGTCGTTCCTGAATACAGGCAATTACATGTGCAGAGCGTTTTTTAAGCCCATAGCATGCAGCGTACTTACCAACATATAGGCAGCAGTTTGATGCGGAACAGCAAGCGTCCATTGCGTGACTGAGTACAGCCAATACGAGAAGGCGAGCAAAGCTCCCGACTAATTGCGTCAACGTCCCACCGAGTTCACAAAGATTTGTCGTGATGTGTCATCTGATTGCTCGCCGCAAACCAAAGAGCCTCCTGTGGGAGATACGAAACATTTGTCTAGACCAAAGGCTACGAAAGGCACAACACTATGAGTACCAGCGTGTCTACATGTACAGACTTTTTCTTTCCATAAGATAGGATAGTGTCATGTTAATGTGTCAGTGTAAGGATCGAGGCGAAAAACAAACGCGTTTCACATTAGCATAATAATGTTTAAATATTTTTCACGATGTCACAAACACTTTTTTTTCTAGCGTCACCGTGTAGTACTGCGGTTACATTGTCTCTCGTAAGAAATCTTCTAGCTCCAAACATTGGCAGTTTTTCTCCCTACATTACGAGTAAACAGCTGCTTAGTCAATTCTTGTTATCTACTGCACGTGTATTACCTCTTACAATCTCAATCGTGAAATTGTTCTCAACACCGCCCTAGCCTCTGTTTTTCCATTTCCTTTATCACTATTATTATTTATGAGTAGCGGGGAGAATTTTACCTCGAGGATATTGCACCTTGGAACATGCGATGTTTTTTTGATCGGAAGTCTGCGCACTGAGGTCGGCGATAAAGAATTTCCGATTATTTTCGGTAGCTTTTGTTGTTGCATACTTTCGTGTAACATTTGTAAATATTTTTCGTTCTACACTTTCAGGTGCCGTATAATATCCCAAAGCTGTTTAGGATACATTGTTGACTCTTCAGATACCCTGTAGTAAATAAAACGATACTTATTTTTAGAACTTCTTATGTGACATTTGGACAGTTTAGCCGTACTTCTTTTGCCGTAGATCGTCATATGAAGAGGGGACGAATATTTAACCATGGAACATGTGATACTTCCAGATGAACTGAGTTTCTTCATGTCTGAACTATTTTCCTGTCTTGAAATAGCAGTTTGAGCTCGTGTCGAATAGGTGATGTATTCAAATTCTAACTTGTTGTTGATAGTACTTCCGCCTAATTTGATTTCATTTACAGATTACTGGTCTGTAGTAGAGTAATAATCAAAAAGACAGATTTTTAAATGCATTACTTGCGAGATTATCTGTATTGCAAAGATTTTAAATGTCAATTGAATGTTTGTTGCTAAGCATAAGTTTTGCCTTGGGACATGTTTTTAAATTTGGAAAAGGATTGATTTTCCGCAGTAACTCTTGTAATTTCAGAAAATAAAAAAAATAAAAATAGCAAGAGAGAGAATGGAATAAGAAAATACACAAAAGGAATACACATCACTGAACTAAAGGCAATTAATGTAGAGTAATGAAATTTCTCAAACACATTTGTCTAGGTAACATATATAAGTGATTAAAATTGCAAAATTACAGGTAAATGTAAGTGCGAATGTGCCACTGCAAAACTGAAATGCTGTTTCATTAATAAACGGTGTAACCGCTAGAATTTCGAATTCAAGCATGCAGATTTGCGTACATTGTGTTGTACAGGTGTCGGATATCATTTTTCGGGATGGGGTTCCTGGTCGCTCAACAAAGAAAAGGATAATGCTGTTTGTGGATGACGCTAGAGTTCCCGTCGGATGATGTTCCACATGCGGTCGATTGCAGATAGATCTGATAGCTGAGCAGGCGGAGACAACATGTAGACACTCTGTGAAGCATGTTGGATTAGGACAGCGGTATGAGCGCGAGCGTTATCCTATTGGAAAACACCCCGCCGGCCTTGGTGGCCGAGCGGTTCTAGGCGCTACAGTCTGGAACCGCGCGACCGCTACGGTCGCAGGTTCGAATCCTGCCATGGGCATGGATGTGTGTGATGTCCTTAGGTTAGTTTGGTTTAACTAGGTCTAAGTTCTAGGGGACTGATGACCTGAGATGTTAAGTCCCATAGTGCTCAGAGCCATTTGAAGCATTTGAAAACAGCCCCTAAAGTGCCTTTCATGAATGAGAGCACAACAGGTCGAATCACCAGACAGCCTTACAAATTTGCAGTCACGGTGCGTAGGATAACCGCGAGACTGCAGAGCTGCCATGCGAAATCGCACCCCAGCTGGAAGTCCTGACATAGGTCCAGTTTTGTGGACTGGCAAGACAGCCAATCCACGAGGACGGGAGGCCGAAGGGCACGCGTTAAGCTCACGCAGGCTGGCGTGAGGTCTGGAACAGGACAAGGTCTTATAGTAGCAAAAATAGTACGTAGCTTCTGGAATACTTAACTTTAACCCATAATTGGTGAACATCGGTCTGACGGTACATGCATCACAAGATAAATAGCAATTGATAATGGCGCCGTGCTAGGTCGTAGCAAATGATGTAGCTGAAGGCTATGCTAACTATCGTCTCGGCAAATCAGAGCGTATTTGTCAGTGTAGCATCGCTAGCAAAGTCGGCTGTACAACTGGGGCGAGTGCTAGGACGTCTCTGTAGACCTGCCGTGTGGCGGCGCTCGGTCTGCAATCAATGACAGTGGCGACACGCGGGTCCGACGTATACTAACGGACCGCGGCCGATTTAAAGGCTACCACCTAGCAAGTGTGGTGTCTGGCGGTGACACCACATCCAGTGTGTCTAACCTACGTAAGGCCATCATTGGCACAGAGGCAGAACTCGATTTCATCAGAAAACACAACTTACCTCCACCCTGCCTCCAATAAACTGTCGTTTGACACCACTGAAGTAGCAAATGGTGGTCGTTTGGAACCAACGGAATGCATGTCGCTCAGAGCTGTCCATGAAGTAAACGATTTGTAACAACAGTTCGTTGAGTTACTGTGATACCACCAGCTATTGAAATTGCTGCTGCAGATGCGTTACGATGCGCCGGGGACAGAAGCCGAACACGATGGTCTTCCCCCTCGGCAGTGCAGCATTGCCATCCAGAGACCAGTTCTCTTGCGACGGCAAATTCTCGCGATCACCGGTGCCAGCAGTCACGTAGAATGGCTGCAGTTCTGCTATGTCTTTCTGCAGTTTCGCAGATGGAACGCCCAGCTTCTCGTAGCGCTGTTACACGACCTCGTTGCTGATAATGATGTATATGTTGCCTTAAAGTATTCATGACTAACACCTACTCACCACGTCCAGTCTCAAAGGCAACTAAAGCTCACAACCGTAACAGCGCACATTTAAAGCAGATCTGATTTGCATCGTCATTCCGACGCTATTAGCGCCAGTCTCTGTGCGACTGGCGTGAAATCTCATAAAGGCACCTTCCATCATTTGTTAATGTTGCATAATTCCTTCTTGATGTTGCCATTTTATTTCCATGAGTGTATATAAACATCTATTATAGGACCTGCTAGAAACAAAAGTCTGAAGATGCAGTGTACTAGGATCGCTCTCGTGAATCTTCACCTTTGAGCGAACGTGACCATGGACGTTAAACTAGTCTAATCGTAAGCAAATCAGTACTTTGCAAATTGTTACTGCAACATTCACAAATACTATGTTGCCTGGCTATTGTTAATTAAATACAGTACTTACCATTAACTATCTTCCACTCCAAAAACGTAGTATTAATCTACAAACGACACAACGAAAAAGTAGGGAAACGCACAATTAGGTGAATACCAACATAAGTGATAATAGACGGCAATTAATACACTGTTGGCCTTTAAAATTGCTGCACCAAGAAGAAATGCAGATGATAAACGGGTATTCGTTGGACAAATATATTATATTAGAACTGACATGTGATTACATCTTCACGCAATTTGGCTGCATAGATCCTGAGAAATCAGTACCCAAAACAACCACGTCTGGATGTAATAACGGCCTTGATACGCCTGGGCATTGAGACAAAAAGAGCTTGGATGGCGTGTACAGGTACAGCTGCCCATTCAGCTTCGACACAATACCACGGTTCATCTAGAGTAGTGACTGGTGTATTGTGACGAGCCAGTTGCTCGGCCACCGTTGACCAGACGTTTTCAATTAATGAGTGATCTGGAGAAAGTGCTGGCCAGGGCAGCAGTGGAACATTTTCTGTATCCAGAAATGCTTGTAGAGGACCTGCTACATGCGGTCGTGCATTATCCTTCTGAAGTGTAGGGTTTCGCAGGGATAGAACGAAGGGGCCATTGGTCGTAACACATCTGAAATGTAACGTCCACTTTTCAAAGTGCCGTCAATGGGAAAAAGAGGTGACCGAGACGTGTAACCAATGGCACCCGTTCGTCACGCCGGGTGATACGCCAGCATGGC
Source organism: Schistocerca americana (assembly GCF_021461395.2). Classification (NCBI taxonomy): domain Eukaryota; kingdom Metazoa; phylum Arthropoda; class Insecta; order Orthoptera; family Acrididae; genus Schistocerca; species Schistocerca americana. Next base: position 71,545,463 of record NC_060119.1, read on the forward strand.
GATGATGAATAGACGCTTCCAACGTGCGTTCACCGCGATTTCACCAAACACTGATGCTACCATCATGATGCTGTAAACAGAAAATGGATTCATCCGAAAAAATTACGTTTTACCATTCGTGCACCAAGGTTCGTCGTTGAGAACACCATCTCAGGCGCTCCTTTCTGTGATGCAGCGTCAAGGGTAACCGCAGCCATGGTCTCCCAGCTGATAGTCCATGCTGTTGCCAACGTCGCCGAACTTTTGGTGCAGATGGTTGTTGTCTTACAAACGTCCCCATCTGTTGACTCAGGGATCGAGACGTGACTGCACGATCCGTTACAGCCATGCGGACAAGATGCCTGTCATCTCGGATGCTAGTTATACGAGGCCGTTGGGATCCAGCACGACGTTCCGTATCACCCTCCTGAACCCACCGATTCAATATTCTGCTAACAGCCATTGGATCTAGACCAACGCGAGCAGCAGTGTCCCGATACGATAAACAGCAATCGCGATAGGCTACAATCCTACCTTTATCAAGATCGGAAATGTGATGGCATACATTTCTCCTTCTTACACGAGACATCACAACAACGTTTCACCAGGCAACGCCGGTCAACTGCTGTTTGTGTTAGAGAAATCGGCTAGAAATTTCCCTCATGTCAGCACGTTGTAGGTGTCGCCACCGGCGCCAACCTTGTGTGAATACTCTGAAAGGCTAATCATTTGCGTATCACAGCATCTTCTTCCAATCGGTTAAATTTCGCGTCAGTAGCACGTCATATTCGTGATGTAGCAGTTTTAATGGCCAGTAGTGCACTTACGCTACATACCGGTACTGCTCAATATATAGGTTTCTGGCAGTTTTTCATCTGCTTTATGCACACTTTCTGTCAACAATAGGCGTGTCACTTGGTTTTGAAATGTACTGTATGTGATCACCGCTGTGATAGATCAGAAGATAATGTAGCTTAAAATATGTGTTGTAAATGCTTTAATATTAATATTTTAGACTGTGTTATTCTTTTTCAGTTAGTCGCCTCAGCCGGTTGTTGTACGCTGTCCATTCCGTCACGCCAGCCTTGCCACATATGGTGAAAAATGTGTAAGCCATGTCTGAACAACGATCGGTCGGCACTATGAAACACTGAATAGCAGGCGCTGAAGTAGGTGCGCCTATGACAGGAGAAGACCCAAGACACGTCCCCAGCCTTCGCGCCGATGTCGCCCCGGAGGCAGCTTGCAGATAGGCCGCCGCCGCCCGAGCTGCCCCTTTCTCTGGATCTCAGTACCTCAGTACGTCGCATCGGGACTCAGTTCGCATTGCACCTCAGTACGTCGCACTGTGCTCGAAACTTCCTGGAAGATTAAAACTATGTGCCAGGCTGGGACTCGAACTCGGGACCTTTGCCTTTCTCGGGCAAGTGCTGTAACAGTGCTAGTACTGACGGAAGTAAAGCTGCGAGCACGCGGCGTGAGTCGTGCTTGGGTAGCTCAGATGGTAGAGCACTTGCCCGCGAAAGGCAAAGGTCCCGAGTTCGAGTCGTCTGGCACACAGTATTAATCTGACAGGGAGTTTCATATCAGCGCACACTCCGCTGCAGAGTGAAAATCTCATTTAGTCAAAAAAGTGGTTCAAATGACTCTGAGCACTATGGGTGGTCATCAGTCCCCTAGAGCTTAGAGCTACTTAAACCTAACCAACCTAAGGACATCACACACCTACCTATCCCAAGGACATCACACACATCCATGCCCGAGGCAGGATTCAAATCTGCGACCGTAGCGGTTGCGCGGTTTCAGACTGTGGTGGAACGTTAGTCATTGTATATAGTTGTGATAAGGACGCTTTGAAGTTAAGTACTCAGTTGGTTCCTGTAATAAATCGTATTTTAACTACGTGTGCATTTTATTGTAGTGAGAGGAAACCGGCCACTCGCCCCTAATACCATCCTCTCCTCATCCAGCCAGGAATAACAAAACATTACAAGAGGGCACAGCCACAACAAGTGGCCACGAGTCTGATCATCAAGTTTTTTGCTTCTCATGTAGATTGCTGCACGGGAGCTGCTGGTACAGCGATTCTCTTTGCTAATTAGTTCTTGTTGTTGCATGTATTTAACGAGGTCAGCTGCAGAACCAATCTATTTCTCTTTTCAGAGGCTTGGAACATTGATATTCTGTCTTTTCATATTTCTCTGTAATTTGTTAGCATTAGAGTGACTACCCCGCCCCCTCCATCCCCTGCCCTGCACCTCAGCCGCAGACCGCTCGTACTTTGAAACTAAAACAGAATTTTCAGTTTCAGAACCAGCAAATCGCCACGTTGCTGTCTATTGCACAGCAAGTACTTACCGCAAAAGCTGCATCGGCTGGCCGGTAAACCAACCTGACCACCCAGCAAGTGCCACTAAACAACGTTCCACCGTTTCAGCATTTTTATGAAAAACAGTAGGAATAGCTCGAATTACTCACGGAGTTCCAGGCCCACTGTGAAGTATCTCGAATTCAAGATACTGTGAAATCTCATTATGTCCTGTCCTTCACGGAACCCCAAAGTTTCGCTTAATTCAAACTCTTCCCTACGTCGCCTCTCGACGCACACCCCTATGATGAAGTAGCAGGTGCATTAAATCAGTATTATGAGGAGCAGATTCAGGTCGCAACAGCCGGATTTCAGTTTTGTCGTCTTAAGTAAAAGCCAGAACAGACGTACCGTCAGTGGCATACATGCAAGGTCTCACTAGGAAGTGTAAATGAAAATGTAGTTTTGGCACTTTTATTATGACACGATGATCCGTGTTGCGATCACATACAATGTTCCTGGTAGCAGAATTAGAGAACAGGTTCTCAAGTACTCAGATCCTTCGCTCTATCAAGTGTTGCAGATGTTGGAACAATTCGATTCCGGAGCCATATCTGCCGATAAATTTGGTCAGGTACCGATTTGTCGGTTCGAGGCCTCTAAATGTAGTGCAGTCTTGCCCTTGCTGTTTTGCTCGCCATAAGCGGTAAGATTGCCCGTCGTGCAACGCGACACGTCACTCATGCGGAAAGGCCATGTCCAGGCATTTTGCTTGCAACGGCAAAAGAACGCCAACCCTGCCCGCTCTCGCAGCAACAGGTCTCATGCACATTCTGTGAATGCAGTGTTTTCAAAACCAGCTACAGGTTCCAGGAGTAAATCAAATAAGGTTGTACGCTCATCTCACCCCAACGCAGTGCGACACCGTTTCAAAAAACTATTTGCAGCACTACTAATTGTGTAAGTAAGCTGTTTAGGTTCTTATGTTGGTAATGTCTGTATGAAAATCACTGACTGTGCGGTGTGCAGTCTGTGGTTGATTTGCAGTGTTGGAATATTTGCTATTGTAATGTTGGGCAGTTGGATGTGAACAGCGCATAGCGTTGCGCTGTTGAAAGTGAGCCGCCAGCAGTGGTGGATGTGGGAAGAGAGATGGCAGAGTTTTGAGAGCGGACGATCTATATTATGGCTTCTGAACATTATTAAGGTAAATACATTGTTTGTTCTCTGCCAAAATCTTTCATTTCCCAATTTTTCCTATCAGTAGTTCGTGCCTTCAGTAGTTAGAATCTTTTATTTATTGGCAGTATAGGCACACGCTGTATTGCAGTAGTTTGAGTAACGAAGATTTTTGTGACGTAAGTGATTCATGAAAGGTAAAGGTTACTGTTATCAAGGCCATTCTTTTGTAGGGATTATTGAAAGTCAGATTGCGTTGCTCTAAAAAGAAATATTGTGTCAGTTTAGTGATGACCAGAATAAGTAAAGAGAGAAATGTCTGAGTACGTTCAGTTTTGCTCAGCCGTTTGAAAATCAAATAACGTAAGAGGTTTAAAAGCACACTAATTTATAATTTTTCTAAGGAGGTGTTTCAATTGCTAGCAGTCGTGTTGACATACAACTGGACACATGTGCCTTTGTAACTTCTCTTAATGTTGCCACGTACGAACAGTTAGGCTCACTGCGCCTGTCAAAATCTAGGACGCGCCTGACTACATACAACGGACAGGAAATCAAAGTACTTGGGCAGTGTAGTTTTCCCGCTGCTTACAAATCTCACACTAGGACAGTGAAATTTACTGTGATGTAATCGAGACACGTTGAAAATATTTTTGCCTTAAATTCGTTTGACTTCTTTGGCCTTAGCGCCCAAGGTAATGTATCTTCAGTGACTGCCTTTAATACAAAACACAGTGTAGCTAGATTGTTTCAGGAATTTCCTGAACCCTTTTCTGATGGAGAAGCTAATAATTTTGTAACGCACATAACCCTGAAAGACAATGCACAGTTTATGTTTCTCTGGGCTCGAGTAGTCAGTGAATTACAAGAATTGCAAGATAGTGGTGTGATTTTTCCAGTATAAGCTATTCAATGGGCAAGTCCATTGCTTTTGATGCCCAAACCTTGTGGTTGTATTCGCATTTGTGTTGACTTCAGAACTACAGTTAATCCACAGTCAATGGAAATGAGCATTTGGCGTCAGTGACCGGGAGACCCCTTACGGGGCAGGTCTGGCCGCCTTGATACAAGTATTATTACATTCGACGCCACATTGGGTGACCTGCTCGCCGGATAGGGATCAAATGATGATGAAAACAACACAACACCCGGTCCCTGAGCAGAGAAAAATTATCGACTGTTGTAACTGCGATCAGGACGGACGAGGGTAGCACTGACGGAAGGTGCGGCGGGACCGCGGAGAGGCCGACGAACAACAACACAACGGGAGAGGAGGGACATGACCGACGGAGGACAGAACGAATACGACAAGAGCGAACAACAGAGTCACAAGGAAACAAACTCGTACACGAACCAGGAAGAAAGCAGTCTAGCGCAAGCGAGTTATAAACCGACGTAAGCGAGATAAGATTAACTGGATGAGCTTTTTTTTTTTTCTTTATTCTTATTTTAACACCTGAACAATCAGGTCGGCTGGCAGCGGCATGCTACGCTGCTCGTCAGCCACAGTGTTGACAATAACAGTACAATAATGGAGAATTAAAATGAACATAGTGATGGGTAAAAAATAGTGGTCACAGACACACAAAAAACACGGAGCCGTTCACACTCGACGATAACGACACTGAAAACACGTTGACACGGCGCACAGAACACTGAGGAATCCGACGGCACAAGTGAACGTAGAAACACAAATGGCTCTGAGCACTATGGGACTTAACAGCTGTGGTCATCAGTCCCCTAGAACTTAGAACTACTTAAACCTAACTAACCTAAGGACATCACACACATCCATGCTCGAGGCAGGATTCGAACCTGCGACCGTAGCAATCGCACGGTTCCGGACTGCGCGCCTAGAACCGCGAGACCACCGCGGCCGGCGAACGTAGAAGCGTGAGGGCGGACACTAAAAACACAAAACGACGTCACACACACGAGACACTGATGGCGATGATCTCCGGCGCGCAAAAGTTCACTTAGCATGTGCGAGTCCGGGCACCTGCCAAGAGGGGAAGAAGGGTGATGGGGGTGGAGAGGGGAGAACAAAGATGCCAATGGCTGAGGAGATGGGAGGGGGAGTAGAGGGACAGGGGAGGGGTGGCCTGGGGAAGGAGTGGTGAGAAAGGGAGGAGGAAGGGAGGAGGGAGGGAGGGTGCCCAAAGGAACAGACACAGGAAGAGGGAGGGAGCATCAAAGTTGGTATGAGGGGTAGATGGAGGGGAGGAGGACATCATCAGGGAGGGGGAGCTGACGGAAGCCACCTTGGGAGAGGGAAAGGAGGGTGGAGAGATGGAGACCGGGTGGGACGTGGGAATACATGCGCGGCAGCAGGCGGGGATGGGAGAGGATGGGTTATACAAGCAGATGAGTAGGATCGAGTTTGCGGGAGGTGTACAGGATCCGTATCCTTTCAAGGAAAAGGAGGAGGTGGGGGAACGGGATGAGATCATAGAGGATCCGCGTGGGGGAGGGGAGACGGATGCGATAGGTGAGGCGGAGAGCATGGCGTTCAAGGATTTGGAGGGATTTATGAAATGTAGGGGGGCGGGCGGAGATCCAGGCCAGATGGGCGTAATAAAGGATAGGGCGGATGAGGGATTTATAGGTGTGGAGGATGGCGGAGGGGTCCAGACCCCACGTACGGCCGGAAAGGATCTTGAGGAGACGGAGTCGGGAGCATGCCTTGGCTTGGATTGTCCGGAGATGGGTAGTCCAGGAGAGGCGACGGTCGAGGGTGACGCCAAGCTACTTAAGGGTGGGAGTGAGGGCGATAGGACGGCCATAGATGGTTAGATAGAAACCAAGGAGACGGAAGGAAGGGGTGGTTTTGCCTACAATGATCGCCTGGGTTTTGGAGGGATTGACCTTGAGCAACCACTGGTTGCACCAAGCGGTGAACCGGTCAAGATGTGATTGGAGAAGGTGTTGGGAGCGCTGCAGGGTGGGGGCAATGGCAAACTGGAGAAGGTGGACGGTGGGGGCGGGGGGGTGACGGCGGCGGCATCTCCGCCGTATACAAAAGGTGTAGAAGGGGGAAGAGAACGGAGCCTTGGGGCACACCGGGGGAGGGGAAAAAGGTGTAGGAATCCGTGTTATGGATGGTGACGTAGGAAGGACGGTGGGAGAGAAAGGAGCCGATCAGACGGACGTAGTTAATGGGAAGGGCAAAGGTTTCGAGCTTGAAGAGGAGACCGGAATGCCAGACGCGGTCATAAGCACGTTCGAGGTCCAGGGAGAGGAAGATCGCGGAGCGACGGGAATTAAGCTGTTCGGAAAGGAGATGTGTGAGGTGAAGGAGAAGGTCGTCGGAAGAGACTGGATGTGCGAGTTGCCGATACTTAAGTACGCTCTCGGGGGCGCCGCTATTGGCCGCTGGGACCACGTATTCCATTGTGGCGGCCCCACACTAGAAACGGGCCAGGAGGCGCGCGCCGCTACAGCATACGGTGCAGCGACCTCTATGGGTCTTCGACGTCCATGACGTCTGGCACGGATTCAAATTCCGCGGCGCGCGGTACCGGACCGACCCTGCCGGGAGTCGAACCAGGGCCCCTGAGGACGGCAGTCCGCCACGCTGACCATTCAGCTATCGGGGCGGACATCCACAGACAATAATTGACACTTATCCATTGCCTCACCCTGAGGAACTTGTGGTCAGGCTTGGCGCAGACCGTAACTTTTCTAAGAGAGATTTACGTGATGCTCATTTGCAAATATCACTAGCTGAAGAATCACAGAAGGTTTTTGCTGTTAAAACACACTTGGGCCTGTTCTAATATTTGCGTTCGGATTTCGGCAGTGCCTCCACGACCGCCATGTTTCAACGTTCCTTGCAACAGCTGTTCGAACTACCTTGACGATATTACCGTCTCAGGTCGTACAATAAAGGAACCCATTGCCAGTTTGCGTACTCTTTTACGGTTGTTTTCAGCTGCAGGACTCAAGTGTCGTCTCGCGAAGTGTAACGCTTTTGAGATGGAACTTCAATACTTAGGTCATATGATAAACGGGGTGTGGACTCACTCCAATCTCATTTGCTTGCCATCCGTCACCTGCCTGTTCCTCGCAATGTATCTGCACTGCAGGCAGTGCTAGGCAAGTTGACATACTGCATTCGGTTCATTCCGAACGCTTCACACACCGCAGCCCCATTGCATCGAATCCGTCGGAATAATGTTCCTTTTCGTGCGGACCAAAGACTATCACGACACATATCAGAAACTCAAAAATGTCCTTCTCAGTGACAGATGCTTAGTATATTTCTATCCTGCCAACCCAGTGATTTTGCAAGTAGACGGTTCTTAATACGGAATCGGCGCTATGCATTCGCGCAGAATTGGTGGACAAGACTGTCCTATTGCTTTTGCCTCAAAGATGTTAACTCAAATTCAGTGCAGTTATTCACAAACTGAAAAAGAAGCTCTCGCTATTATGTAAGATGTGACAAAGTTCTATCACTATGTGACTAGTTCTAATTAGTGACAGATTACAAGCCATTCCAGTCCTTGTTTCATCCGTCAAAGCCGGTTCCTACACGTACTGCTCAAAAATTGCCACGTAAGCCTTTGTTCTATCCCGGTATCAGTACGAAACTGTGTACACACCTACGACAAAGCATGACAGTGCTGACGCAGCTTCTCGCCTTCCGAGCGACCCAGACTGTTTTTGATTCCGCTGAGGCAAATTGTTGCCAGATCGATGCGTAGGACTCTGAGTTGCGTCTAACTTCTCGATCTAATTACAGAAAAATTGCATGAGCCACGGAAGTCGACCCTGATCTGAAGATTTTGTTGCGTTACATTTTCACGTCTTGGCCTCGTTCATCGAACAGCATTCAGAACTCAGCAGTGCGCTGGCACTTTGCTCGTCGGCATAACCTTTGGATACAACAAGGTGTCATCTCATTACAATTTGATAGTGGTGCATTTACCACAGTGTTGCAAAAGGAGGACTCCGCTCTGATCAGATGAAACACAGAGTCGCCCATGCGCGGACAACCAAGCAGCTCCGTTATAGACGTTCGCAGCTTGACCTGACACTCAATCGCAATGGCAATGAATGCACATACAGTTTACAGGACCATTTTGGAAGACTCGTTGACTCATAGTGGTTCCGATTTACGGTACCTATGAACTCTATCACGTCAGGTAACACCATTCAAGTATTGTCCCCCATTTTTTGCATTGAAGGATTACCTGAAGTTATTGTTACTGGCAACGGACCTCATTTCACGTCATATGACTTTGAACAGTTTTGTGAACGATATGGCGTTCGTCATCTAACAAGTGCTCCGTTTCACCCCCATTCCAACGGAAGATCAGGACGCTTCGCAAACACTTTTAAACAACAGATGGCCAAGCTTCGCACCTCTCACACTCGCGAGTAGGCACTGCAACCCTCTCTTGCAACCTATCGCTCCCACCCACGCGACGGACGACCACCGGTGGAACTTTTGCATGACTGCCGTCATCGGAAGCTGCTTCACTTGCTCCACTCAGCGCAGCATCCGGTGCCGCCGATGATCCGCAAGAGTCGCTTTGCACCGCGTGATCTAGTTCTTTACATGTTTTTTGGCCGACGTCAGCGCTGGGAGCGGAACGAGATCCAGAAACGTATTGGGACATATATGTATCTAACTGCAGGGTCCGATGGTTTGCACCGTCGCACTAGAATCAAATTCGCATTTGTCGTTTGCCCCATGATCCTGCTGCTTTTCTGCCCCCAGATTCACGGCCTCAAGGGACCACGCGTCCTTCGCAGCCGCCCACAGGTGACGTCGTGGCGTCCTAGGACGAGCCCATTGACGTCGCGCCCTCGACTCCGCCGTCGTCGCCCTCCGACCCGATAGACCATCGCCGTCGGCGTCATCATCGCCCCAGGAGACGCCCTCAGGACTGGACGTGTATCTCGCACGGTAGATGTTGGGATACCGCCGGGAGTAGGCCGCCCCCTCAGCTACGGCTCCCGGCTCATCTCTACGTCCAGCTTCCTGCCGCCTGTCCTCCGCCCACCCCCCCCCCCCCCAACCCATCCTTTGCCCGGACACCGGTCGTCACTAGGAAACATTTAATAGCAGGTGCTGAACTAGGAGCTGTTATAACAGGAGAAGACACGCCCCCAGGCTTCTCGCCGGCAATACCCCGCAGGCAGCGTGTTGATAGGCCACCACCGCCGCCGCCGAGCTGCCCCTTTCTCTGGATCTCAGTACCTCAGCACGTCGCATCACGTCTCAGTTCGCATTGCACCTTAATACGTCGCACTGTGCTCTGGTCTTCCACAGTGACAGTCGTTGCCTCGCACCTTAGCTAGCTGTGAGCGAATGTTAGTCATAATGTATAGTTGTGATAAGGACGCGGATACTTTGAAGTTAAGTACTCAGTCCGCTCCTGTAATAAACTGTATTTTAACAACGTGTGTATTTTGTATTGTAGTGAGAGGAAACCGGCTACCCACCTCTCGTACCGTCCTATCCTCATCCAGCCAAGAACCACACAACAGTACCGGAGTGCACAGTCACAGCAGAAACAACGTTGACAGATTAGTCGTAGCGTTCCAGGAGAGGGGTGTTGTAGTGTGCGAGCAAGTCGAAAGTATCGCAGTCGTCACCTAGAAATACTTATGCTGTGAGTTGGGCACTGAGTGCATTTAACTGGAGAAATATTTTCTCATAAACATAGTGAGTGCGATATTAAACCACCGAGCCCTTGATGATGCTGAGCATCCACATAATCCAAGGTATGTGTAAGTCGTTGCAACACAAAAAAATATTAAAAAAGAACTGTCAGTAAAGTACAGCGAAATAATTTGTCTAAAAGTAGGAAGCAAGAATTATTTGCTACAACTTTGAGTGATACTCAAAACCATGTACGGTCTCCACAATCCACCAGAAACACACCCTCTAGTACATCGTCATTTTATCCGTTTCCCGTCTTTCTTTAGCGGCATCAAAATTTGTGGAGCTGTATTCCGTTCTTGCGATTAAATGAAAGGCAGTTTCGCATCATTTATTTGTGTATCATCTTTAGTGGCAAAATCTGATGTTGTTAATCTATGTGTGTCATTCTACAGCACTATTTGTTGAGTCTGGATACTCTAGATGGCCAATTTTTCAAACCAGGACGACGCACATTGCTTAACAACTTCAGAAATCGCCACTGAAGACGCGCCACAAATAAAAGAAGCCGAACGCGTATGGTAAAAAGGAAACACCCTCTTACATAGTTCCAAAGGGGGAATACACCTCAATGAAACCTCTAATACAGTTTAAAAACCTAAGATTTTATCTTAAACAAGGAATTTTAAATTCTCAGTCGTTACTTCATTTGCTGTACTTCATGTAGAGCATAATTCAGAGGAGCGCCAAACGTATGTCTAACTTATTTTATTTCTTACTTTCAAACAATTCAGTTTCACAAAATACTGACCCATTTTTCGGAGCTGTTTTGTGTCAATTTTCACAGCAAAATATGACACTAATTTAACATTTTATGTGCAAACTGCCTATACCTTGAATAAATTCACTTTTTGACGGTTTTAGGGATAACTGATCATTTGAGAATTACAAAACATTCAACCTTATTTGCATTCGTCATTTTACATTAAAAGTAAGAAGATCGCGAACCCCAGAGTCAACAATGTAAGATCAGTCACAATCATTCATTTTTACAAATTAATTTATATACAGGACATAAAATCCCGTCTGAGGCCTGTGATCATTTTTATGTTAATAATTGGCAACCAATGCTGTACAATAGCAATAATGTTATGGGATGTTCAACTGACTCTTTTATTAGAACATGTTAGGCGTTTCGGGATTACAGACATCACAAACTTCAACTCCTTCCTAAGCAGCTAGGCGTATAGCTCTGCTTGAAGACTGCTTGTGTGGCAGTTAGAGTGATAAGTTATTCGAAGCTTTCTTCGAGTTGCCAAGGCAATAGCGTCCTTTGATAATGATATATGGGTGCGGTGTGGTGCTCTACATGGTCTTAAAGTCTGAAGGAGAGCGAACACTTCTTCTATGCTGTATTCCATTAGAGCTGCTCTATAATGAATGTACGCTTTTGCCCATGTATGGTGGGGTGTGCTTGTGAGCGTCACTACATTCATTTTTACTCAGGGAGATAGAGAGTAATTTCTGAAAGCTGTTTACGGTTTGTATTCATGGAGTGATTCTGAGAATTGTACACAACATTTCTTCACGTGTCTGCTCTGCAACACAAGATAATGTGTTACCTTATTTATGAATTGCGAGCCATATTGGAAAACTAATATTACTTGGATAAGGAATATAATAAATGCAAGATTAGATCAGTGGTTATAATCAATTTGGGGTGTGTTCTATCCTTCTTACATGCTGCATTAGTAGGACGGTATTTCAATCCCAATAGTTTGTTTGCCCTTTCTATATTGGTTGACTACGTAGAAGAGTAGGTCTTTGCGTGATAGTGACATGTGTACTACATATTTCATGTAATGTTAGTTTTAGAGTTCTACGTAAAAGTATTTCTGTGCTTTGGGTGATAATAATCACAGGTAAAAAAGGATCTCTCACCTTAATTTATATTTCGTTCCTTTCTTCAGTTTAATTGAGCTGTATCTTTCATGATGGTGGTAATGAGTAAGCATCAGGCCTTCCACTAACGCTCTGCAAATGAAAGATGTGAGAAATGAGCTGAAGGGATTCAGTTCAGTCAGTAGTTCGATGGCAGCTTCTCATGTCATGCAAACTGTATGGCCAGCAAAGTTTTCTATTATTTTATTCGTTTGATTTCAGATTGCAGGAGGTAAGTTTCGCTCGAGAATTCCAGACCAGCAGTCCTTCGCAATATTGATACAATGTTTTGTGGAAACGCTGTATTGCCAGTTGCAGTCGTATGATACATGTCTTTCTTACTAGGAGTATCGTAGGTGACGTTCACAGGGTCCAAGGTTAATTTAAGTCATGAGAGATTTGCGCATTTAATAATAATAAATCACTTCAGATGTCAAAGAATATCCGTTGCGCTAAGTTTTAAGATTCCCACTCCGCTATTCGTATATATAACGGCCACGTTTCTGTCTAAAACCAGCTGTGTTGCTCCACGGCGATCAGATTAATGTTCATGCTTACCAGCTTAGAGTGGACATTTTACTCCCAAGGACCATCCACCCGAAGACTAAAAATAGAGCTCCGTGCCCACCGGTACACGCCCTATCAAATTCACCACACTATCCATTAAAAATCTACACACTCAGTTGGTTCTAAAAGATATGAAAAAGATGCGAAAGAGATACTGACTTCGTAGAACTGGAAGGATTGTTGTCTCCAGTACAAGGCACGGTACACGTTCCAGACATTTCTCCGCACGTCGTACTGACGTTCACTCTCATTTCAGTTCCTTATTACTTTTCTGAGCTTACCATTGCCTCTACCGGTTTTTGCTAACGACTCGTTTCTAATATTGATCACTTCTCATTACAGTCCACGAACACTGCAACATTAAACGGATTTACCGTATTTCTCACAGTACCCGGCCATGTATCGTCCAACTACGTCTGACATCCAGCCACGACGCCCGACTGCTCATTGCCTTACGCGCAACACGTAACGATTGGCGTCAAACCGAGCTTGTCGATCCCTGAGGGTTCCCCTGTGGGCAGTGCTGCTGCGCTAGACCACTACTTGTATGGTACAGGTATCAATACTCAAGCGGTAACTATATGCGCCTCTGTATCGAATTACACCTGAAAGACAGTCTGATCGAATAGCTATTCTATCGTGTTTGGGTTTATTCACTTAGTAAAGGAGTCATCTGTAATCAAGGCAGTTTTATGTTGAACTTGAAACGGAACTTGTGGTCCCGGTCCATGTTTTTTTCCCACAAATTCCGTTACAGGAGAACTATAGCCAGAGTGTTTTGCCTCTGCAGAAGTAAATTCCGTATATAACAAACAGAAGAGAATGGACCAAGTGGTGTTTATTTATTTATAATTTATTCATTTTATGCCATGTGTGCCACGTTTTCTTGTATCCTCTCCCGTATGCGACCTTGGACTGTATGAATGAAATAGTATGTGATGCAGCAGAAAGCTCTGGTCAGAGGTCGTAGCATTGCATGTGTAGAGTCGATCTGTGTTAGGATAGTACCAACCCCCTAAACGTGAACAAGTTTAGCAAAGATGGTGAGCAAGTCAGATCAGGGAGATCGCGAAGGTCAGAGGATAGGCTCTGTTAGGTTGGCGAACCATCGCCTCCACCACCTTTTGAACGAAGAACGGTTAGGCGGAGTGTCCGATCGAGCACTTGTTCCTGGGTCGCGGCGCTGGACAGACATGGAGACGCAGCTCTCGATTTTGGTAATGCTGACAAAGGTATTAGATTGTCTAAAATCTGCTCAGTAATGAAGTCCAGATGATGAAATCAGGTGCGAGATTATCACTGAGCTACATAATGGGATTTATTTTCGTAATTTATTCGAATTTCAGTAGGACTTTGAGTTTGTGCCTTGGTCAGGGCACGCGCCATGGGCCTTAAGCTCACGGTCTTATTATTGCTCTGTACATAACGGAAATTCACTCCTCCAATGTATTTTAATCTGCTCTTTCTTTTACAGTAATATTTTGGGGGATTTTTATTTGTTTTTCAAACGTTTCCTGTGTGAACTGGCTTTCGCGACACGTGGTCAAATCAAATGACTCTGAGCACTATGGGACTTAACATCTGCGGTCATTAGTCCCCTAGAACGTAGAACTGTACAGGGTGTTACAAAAAGGTACGGCCAAACTTTCAGGAAACATTCCTCACACACAAATAAAGAAAAGATGTTATGTGGACATGAGTCCGGAAACGCGTAATTTCCATGTTAGAGCTCATTTTAGTTTCGTCCACCTTCGCTCAATGGAGCACGTTATCATGAATACTCTACCTGTGCTGATAGAACATGTGCTTTCACAAGTACGACACAACATGTGGTTCATGCACGATAGAGCTCCTGCACATTTCAGTCGAAGTGTTTGTACGCTTCACTTGTCTACGCAGCCCCGGTACCAAATGTAGAGACTCTTCGTGCTCGTATTGTGGACGCCGGTGATTCAATACACCATTGTCCAGGGCTGCGTCAGCGCATCAGGGATTCCATGCGACGGAGGGTGGATGCATGTATCCTCGCTAACGAAGGACATTTTGAACATTTCCTGTAACAAAGTGTTTGAAGTCATGCTGGTACGTTCTGTTGCTGTGTGTTTCCATTCCATGATTAATGTGATTTGAAGAGAAGTAATAAAATGAGCTCTAACATGGAAAGTAAGCATTTCCGGACACAAGTCCACATAACATATTTTCGTTCATTGTGTGTGAGGAATGATTCATGAAAGTTTGGCCGTACCTTTTTGTAACACCCTGTATAAACGTAACTAACCTAAAGACATCACACACATCCATGCCCGAGGCAGGATTCGAAGCTGCGACCGTAGCGGTCGCTTGACACGTGGTCGGTTGGAGCAATCGCCACATTGATAAATTGTAGTTTCGTTCTGAAAATGTCTTGTACACGACGAATAATCATACGATAGTCTGCGAGCGTAAAATAAGGGAGGAATAATCTTGTGTGTCCGTATTTTTGTGCATTTCCGTTGGCTGTCGAAACTTGGCCACGTGGGTTGAATAGCATCGAAGTGATGATTCTCTTGTGCTCCACCATATCTATTTGTTGGCGATGTTGTGCGTTATGAAAAATACATGGTTTAAACTCGTGCCACTGGGAAAGGTATCAAATTTTAATACCCATTGATTTAATGAAGACTTGCGAAATACTCTTCCACCCTGACCCAATTTTGGTGGTAGTGCCTTTGCTGAACTTGTTCTGAGTCACCTACAGCAATTGAATGTAATAAGCATGGGTTTAGGTGTAATTGTGTCTTTGTGTAAAATTACACTGAAGCCAGGTCTGCGCTCCCCTGTCCCATTCAACACTTACGGGGCGAAATTGATACATGTTAAATAGAGGGACAAGTTTTGATGATTTATATTGCAAGAGCACGACTAGTTGTTGAAATACCATCGGTACTGAATAAATATCTGCTTCCTCCATCAAAGAATCGGTGAAAGCCAGTATCTTTGCTGTAGTATACAGAGAAGTAGCAGCATTAGAAAATTGTAGCGAAACGCAGGAAGATCTGCAGCGGATAGGCACTTGGTGCAGGGAGTGGCAACTGACCCTTAACATAGACAAATGTAATGTATTACGAATACATAGAAAGAAGGATCCTTTATTGTATGATTATATGATGGCGGAACAAACACTGGTAGAAATTACTTCTGTAAAATATCTGGAAGTATGAGTATTTGAAGCGGAATGTTCTTATAAAATTAATTGTTGGTAAGGCGAGTACCAGGTTGAGATTCATTGGCAGAGTCCTTAGAAAATGTAGTCCATCAACAAAGGAGGTGGCTTACAAAACACTCGTTCGACCTATACTTGAGTATTGCTCATCAGTGTGGGATCCGTACCAGATCGGGTTGACGGAGGAGATAAAGAAGATCCAAAGAAGAGCGGCGCGTTTCGTCACAGGGTTATTTGGTAACCGTGATAGCGTTACGGAGATGTTTAACAAACTCAAGTGGCAGACTCTGCAAGAGAGGCGCTCTGCATCGCGGTGTAGCTTGCTGTCCAGGCTTCGAGAGGGTGCGTTTCTGGTTGAGGTATCGAATATATTGCTTCCCCCTACTTATACCTCCTGAGGAGATCACGAATGTAAAATTAGAGAGATTAGAGCGCGCACAGAGGCTTTCAGACAGTCGTTCTTCCCGCGAACCATACGCAACTGGAAAAGGAAAGGGAGGTAATGACAGTGGCACGTAATGTGCCCTCCGCCACACACCGTTGGGTGGCTTACGGAGTATAAATGTAGATGTAGATGTAATCTCATTCTAATCCTGGGTCATGGAAACAAATAAGTGTCGTACTCATCGGTTGTTGTGGGACTCTCACAGTCAAAAGGCTGTATTCTGACGACGACATATACTCATGTTGGATAGTCTTATATTCTGACAGAATGTAACTTTTGCAGTGTTACTTGAAAATGGCGCTATGGCTGAAATTGCAGTCGTAACAATATATATATCATACAGTCAACGGCGACTATTATCTCTTTTAAGAAATATACGATTGTGAATCCCAGCCATGAGAAGTTAAGCATGTCAAAGCTATATACTGCCTATTAAGCCCTGCTTTGGTGCCTTCTGTAGTGGTTCAAAAAAAATTTCGCGTTATCCGTTGCGTTCAGATTTTTACCGGTTGCTTAAAACCTTCCACTACAAATTATTAATACCTGGCAATAACTCGCATGGGCCAGTAATTTCGTGGACCACACGAATCTGAGAAACAATTTACTACAGGCGGCAGCTTGCAGGAGCGGTAGGACATGACAAAGTGACGGTAATCTTCATACTTGGGTGGATTTTTACCGCCAGCAGTACTGGAAGGTTACGTTGCAAACTTATCGAGCACTGCTGTAGCAATCGCATTTTACGGGCACCGTTCAGTCTTTCTTTACTATGTGCTACATATTGGTTGAAGAGTATGAACGCTATGGTGGTAGAAAAAGCTGGCTATGATAGGTCAGACTGTATGGCAGTTCACCTCCCAGGGCGCGGCAGCAGTGGAGTGGTGTCGGACGTCAGAGGCCGTACCATCATGTACACAACTCTGGTTACATTGGTCACTTATTCCGGAACAATTGCAGCAGTGGAGATGGTGCAACGGCTGGTGGAGCATGCCAGTGTCAGCAGTAACCGGCCAGAGTGGCGCTGCCCGCTCGCTCGGTGGCAGCCCGGCCAAGTTAGTGCCACCAGTATAGGCTGTACTGACGAAGTCTCAGGAGCGACGGCCAGATAGTACGCGGCTGGTGGATACAGCGTGCTTGAAACAGCTGGCCCGGCCCGTTTGCTGAGAAAGTAGTGCACTTGACCAGGCGGGTTTATACCGTGAGCAAGGGCACGTACTATGATGGTGGCGATGGCGGACAGCGGCAGTGGAGGCCTCCGCTGGATGATACTTAGCGACAGTGTTTGCCCGAGATGGGCACTAAATACGAATTGATTTTGGTTGTATGTAAAGTGCACCAATGCAAGACACAATTAATACTGTCACTGGGCGAATCAATGATAATATCACCGATCACAGTGGCACTAAAGCTGTGTTTTTAATAACGGTTTACCGAAATTCCTTCACCAAAGAAGGCGAAGTAGACATCCCAAATTTGGATCAAGAACAACTGTCAACTTAAGTAACTTAGAAGTAGATATCTTAAGTGCAGCAAAACAGCCTAAATCACTTATTAAAGGCAAGTACTCAGGTGCAGATTGTACACTATTTTCTGTCCTTTCAGAGGATGGTGATACAGTAGCTCCAAACTTCGCAGTCATTAGGACCTCTCGTCCTATGGAAGATCCATACCTAAAGGCTGGAAAGTTGCATAGGTCACACCAATACGAAAGAAAGGAAAAAGCAGTAATCCACTGAACCACAGATCAACATCACTTACATCGATCTGCAGTAGGATTTTGGGACATGTACTCTGTCCGAAAATTTTAAATTACCTCGTAGAAAACAATTTATTGACACGTTGTCAGAGGGGATTCAGAAAATTTCGTTATTGTGAAAACAGCTCGTGCTCTGTGTGCACACGAAGTAATCAGTGCTATCGACAGGGCATCTCAAATTAATTCAATATTTCTAGATTTCCAGAAGTCTTTGGACCCAAATTCTCACCAGCACCTTCTAATCAGATTACGTGCCTATGAAATATCGTCTCAGTTGTGCAACAGGTTTCGTGACTTTCTATCAGAAAGGTCGCAATTCGTACTAACCGACAGAAAGTCTTAGAGCAAAACAGAGGGAACTGATGTTCCCTAACGAAATGTAGTAGGCACTAGGCACTACGAAGTTTGTCCAGAAAGTAAGTTCCGATCGGTCGCGAAATGGAAACAACTGGGAAAATCCGGTAAAGCTTTGCACAGTTGTGTTGGGCGGTGTCTCTAGTATGCCCGTCGATCGTCTCACGTTGCTCATTTCAGCTTTGAGTGAACAGTGAGCACGTAAAGATGCGTAGGGAATAGCGTCTCCTGTCAAGTAAGAGGGCCTAGTTAGAGATTTCACCTGTGTCATGCAGCCCACATAACACAACTGTCGAGCAGTTCCTTTTTCATTGCAATTCTCGGCAGCACTCTGCAGAGGCAATGAAGAAGCTCCTGCAGCGTTTCCGATGAGAAGTGTTTGATCACCCACAATACAGTCCGTAATTGGCTCCCTCTGAGTCTCATCTCTGCTCACAAGAACCGCTGGCTACGAAGACAACTAGGTGGAAGGTGTCAATAACTGTTGCAAATAAAACGTTTGTGGTTTTCACTGTGGTTTCCATTTCGCGACCGATCGGAACTTACTTTCTGGACAACCCTCGTATATAAAAGGTTTAGGTGACGATGTGAGCCGCCTTCTTACATAATTTGGAGATGGTGTTGTCATTTACCGTCTAGTAATCCCATCAGAAACTACAAATTAATTGCAAAGTGATTTAGATAAGATATCTGTCTGGTGCGAAAAGTGGCAGTTGACTCTAACAATTGAAAGTGTGAAGCCGTCGACATGACTTCTGAAAGAAATCCGTTAAATTATAATTAAACTACAAATTACACCAGTGTAATGGTTGTTAGTTCAGCTAAGTACTTAGGTAATATAAATGTGAACAATTTAAATCGCAACTATCTTACAGAAAATTCTGTGGGGAAGGAGAATCAAATTCTGTGTTTTATTGGCAGAACAGGTAGAAGAATGGAAAAAGAATGCTGAAGGAATGTCCTACACTATGCTTGTCCGTCCTCTTCCGGAAAACTGCCGCGGCGATATCGGATCCGTACCAGCTTGGACTGACGAAGGAAATCGACAAAATTCAGAGAAGAGCAGATCGTTTTGTATTATAGTGCCATAGGTGAGAGAGTATCACAGATATGATAAGGGACTTGAAGTAACAATCATTGAAATGAAGTCGATTTTCCTTGTCGCGATATCGTTTCACGAAATTACAACTAACTTTTTCCTCTGAATGCGAAATATTTTGTACACGCTAACCTGCATAGGGAGAAGTGATTATCGCAGTAAAATAAAAGAAATTAGAGCTTCCACCGAAAGATTTAAAAATTTGATTTTCCCGTGCGGTATTCGAGAATAGAACACAAGAGTAATCGTCTAATAAGTTGTTCTTAAGTGTAAATTGCAGAGTGCACATGAAGATCACTAAAATCTTAGAACGCTCAATCTCAAAGGCATATTTGAAAGGACGATTATCTCTACAGAACGACCTGACCTGTTAACAGAGAGTCGCTGTAACCTTACACTGTAGAATGGGTTGTAGTTTCGCAGAATTTCGCTATTATTGCAGCGTTTTTTCCTTGTGACACAAACGATGTACTCTGAAATAACAACTATGTATTTTATAAACTCTTTAGCCGAGTTGCTCTTCACACAGATATCGTACTTGTGATGTTCGGAATGGACAGTACTTTTGGTTCTGACGTGCACTTTTGGCTGCAGATTAAGTTTTCGACGACCGTGAACATGGCTTATGACCGAAACCGGTTGGAGTAGAAGTCAACATTTATGTGTCATGCATTTCAGAACAGATGACTGAATTTTTTATATGCATGAATGATCAGAATCGCACGTAGACGCACTGGCGTCAGTTTAAAATGAAAACATACCCTGTGGTCAATAGGTGAATGAAACTACACCCTATCGTCAATAAAAGGTATGTTTGGACCTATATAAGGAGTTTTGGGAGCATGTTTCAAATCAGATGTTCATATTGATAGACGTAATCTACAGAGATTAGTGTTTAACGCCCCATCGACAACTGGGTCAGTAGAAACGGGCACAGGCTGGGATTAGAAAAGTATTGGGAAGGAAATCGATCGTGTTCCTTTGGAGAAACCATCCCGCGATTTGGCCTTAAGCGATTTAGGGAAATCACGGAAAACCTAAATCAGGATGGCCGGACGCGGGTTTGAATCTTCGTCTTCTCGAAGGAGTTAAACGAGTAATACATCAATAGCTAAATATTAGGAAATGGAGAGTTTATAATCAATATTTATTGCAGAGGCTGGGAGACGTAAATGTAACTGCTTTGGTATGTAAGTTCCAAATAAATTGGTCACCGAATAATATTTCATTTTGGTTTGCCACTTATAGCTTTGGTAAAAATTTGTCTTCCTCTTACCATTCAAAATTTTAAACTTATAAACGGCACCACTGGACAGAATTTTGTGTGGGAATTATGGTTGTACTTTGCGTCGAAAGTACTGAGCTTCCATCCTAAAAACGTTGTCTGATATTTTTGTAAGTTCCTATGGTGGACCATAAACATTAACGTGGGGGAAGATAAAAAATTCCTCGTACTCTTAGAGTTAAGTCATGGCCTGTAAATAAACCTCTGTAATTTCCAGTATTACTTATATTTCCCAACGTTTTACGTAAAATTTTATTTTTAGGGAGACAGAGCGCTTATTGTTCGATGGTAATTACTGCCAACTGTTCGGCCAGGTGTAGCGAATGGCTTTTGCAACAGAATCAATAAAACGCCACCATAAGGACGGTATCGCAAGACGCCTCGGTTACTAGGCATCCTGGCGTAAGAAAAAGTATTCAGTGAGCTGACGAAGCGGTAGATGATGGCCAGCGTCCGTGAAAGGTGGTGTTGATGCACATCACAGCGCCGACAGCGCTTCTGGAGGCACTGATACTTTGTACAGTGCAGGCATATGATGGAATGGTTGTCCATTGATTAGGACTGACACCTCAGACCTACTAGGCCTATGGCTCAGCGCTCAGAATCGCTGCCTTTTCAGAAACATTAGCCGGCAGCTTGTATATCTACTGCCAAACCCAGACTGACGATCTCAGTTACGCAGTGACCGCCAGCAGCTAGTCACAAGGAGAGGTGGCCGCCTTCCTGAGTTTCTTTGTGGAACCTATTAAATGCATGTCGCTAGTCTAGGAGATTTATGGGTCTTTTAAACAAGGTAGGCTACTTTTTTTTTCATTGAAACAGTGTTGTGACGTGTTATGTGTGCCACTGGGATCAGTTCAGTCTCCTTTTAACCCTCGCATTGCCATGTGAGCGGGGAAGCAGTTGTTTATGTCCACCATTTGGAGATACTGCATTGTAACTGTTGAGGTTGGCAAGAGAGCCAACACCGTTTTACTAAAGGAGGCCGAAATGCACGCGTTTTAGCTCACGCAGGCTGGCGTGAGGTCTGGAACAGGACAAGGAAATTAGAATTTAGAAAAACTGACGTAGCTGGTGGAATACTTAACTTTAATCCATTAATGATGAACGTCGCTCTTGACGGTACATGATTCACAATATCAATAGTAACTGAATATGGCGCCTTGCTAGGTCGTAGCAAATGACGTAGCTGAAGGCTATGCTAAACTATCGTCTCAGCAAAATGAGAGCGTATTTTGTCAGTGAACCATCGCTAGCAAAGTCGGTTGTACAACTGGGGCGAGTGCTAGGAAGTGTCTCTAGACCTGCCGTGTGGCGGCGCTCGGTCTGCAATCACTGATAGTGGCGACACGCGGGGCCGACGTATACTACCGGACCGCGGCCGATTTAAAGGCTACCACCTAGCAAGTGTGGTGTCTGGCGGTGACACCATAGTAACCGTGTGTTTTATAAGTATTAATGACAGTTCAAAAATTTCACTCTAGCTAGTGTATGTGACTTCTCACTACAAATGTCGTATTCATATTTTCAGGTTCACGATTCTTCTTGCACATCGATACCTCTTTCAAAAGTATGTTTTAAATAGAAGTCAACAACAGTTACCAAAATCTGTACTTTTTTAAATTTTTGTGGCGGTCACGAAAACCCGTCATACATATTCGCACGATGTACACATTACGGAAAATGCGTTGATGTTGTTAACACTGGTTTAAATGGTATTTTTAGATCTTGGACACTCCTTGTATAGCAGTACCTATTTAAAAAGTATCTTGTTAATAAAAGTTCACAGCAATTAACGAAATGAAGTAACCACCCTCCCCCTCCTACTGAGCGAGGTGGCGCAGCGGTTAGCACACTGGACTCGCGCTCGGGAGGACGACGCTTCAAACTCGCGTACGGCCATCCTGATTTAGGTTTTCCGTGATTTAACCTAAATTGCTTCACGCAAATGCCGGGATGACTCCTCTGAAAGAACGCGGCTGACTTCCTTCCGCCGGCCGAAGTGGCCATGCGGTTAAAGGCGCTGCAGTCTGGAACCGCAAGACCGCTACGGTCGCAGGTTCAAATCCTGCCTCGGGCATGGATGTTTGTGATGTCCTTAGTTAGGTTTAACTAGTTCTAAGTTCTAGGGGACTAATGACCTCAGCAGTTGAGTCCCATAGTGCTCAGAGCCATTTGAACCATTTTTTTGACTTCCTTCCCCATCCTTCTCTAACCCGGTGGGACCAATGACCCCGCTGTTTGGTCCTTTCCTCCGAATCGACAAACAAACCAACCTTCCCTCTTGGTAGTACGATTTATGGAAAGTCCGTTGCTATTAGTACGGTTAAGTCATTTGTTATAATTCTCTTAACTTTTGTCGACACTATTTATCTGAATTTAAGTCGCACCTGGCTATACTTACATTAATTGGAAGGAGCAAATAAAGTGTCTTAGTAAGGCGTCCAGTGATTTCTTATGTACTTTTTAAAAATGGATACTTTGCGTTTGTTTTTGGAGGATTTGGATGTTACGGCTTTCAGTCTCGTCACAACCAAATTGTGTTCGCTGATCTCTACAATCCGTAGTGAAGCTCCCTATTTACTCAGGATATTTGTTATTAATAGGTCATGCATTTTTTCCCAATCATTTTCAGTTCGAATGACCTGATGAACTAACTGCTCAAAATAATTTTCGGAGAAAATATTTGAAACTAACGTTGTTGTAGTCTTCGGACATGTCCGAAAGAACAGACACCATATCCAAATAAGTATACAATTCTGGTAATGCCGGCCATGACCTTCCTCTTCTGTGCGGATGCACACATGTTACCCGATATTTTATGGGACTTGGTAAGAATGCCTCCCACTTGTAATGAGTGTGTTGGGTAGAAACACAACGAATGTAGTGTGTGGACATACAAGGTGAGAATGTGGGTCTCGCGAGAGGCCTGCGCGAGATAGTCCCTGAAGTCGCCCTATCCTCTGGGCCCTTTGGTGGCTCAGATGCATAGAGCGTCTGTCATGAAAGCAGGAGATTTCGGGTTCGAGTCCAGGTCGGGGCACACATTTTCACCTCTCCCTGTTGGTATATATCAACGCCCGTCAGCAGCTGAAGGTATTAATACATAATTCTAATTTTGTTCTACACGGCTGCAGATCATCAATCATGTCTGTTCTTTCGGACATGTCCGAAAGAACAGTCACCATATCCATATAAGTATAAATAATTTTTATCGTTGCTGCCTTCCCTCCAGACACATAGGGCTAACGATCGAGAGAGCGAGCAAGCTAGCTGCACGAGGCAGACCTCTACTGGCAATCACGAGAACCGGCAACATGCAACAGACGTCAACATAAAACTGTTGGGTTCCGATGCTTAAGTGAACACTGACGCAAAGATTGTATCTTCATTCGTGTAGAACATATGGTCTTAGGAAATTTGCATACTATTTTTGAAAAGGCACAGTTTTATGAGCGCTTTTAGTAAGAAACAATCCAGAAAAATGCATTTTTTACCCGAGTTTAATCAAATCGTTCATTAACGTCACTGTCCGTTATCCTAACGATAATTCTGTATTGAATGATATCCTAAATACTGAAATGCATTGTCAGTATAGCAAAGGAACCAGAATTATGAGCAGTAAGAAATAATAGCAGCCAATAACAACAGAAGAGGAGCTTTTTACAATACAAGCATTACACGGTCACATAAATATCCAGCCATGTTTGTGCCATTTTCTGAAGTGTGACGCATTTGGGTGTTATTTGATCGTTCGGGCACGTGAAATCAGTTACTAGAGTTATTTAAATAAATGGAAGCATTACGTTTATTTGTGATGAAATTGCCTGTTTCGGCCGACGTCGGCCTTCGTCAGAACATAAAATACGGGCCGTGGTTCTGTCCTGCCGATGCGGAAACCAGCTGAAGTGACAATATGGTTCCCGCAATGGTACGACTGGACCACGGCCCCTACTTTGTGGTCTGAGCATGGATGATGTCAGCCGTAGAGCATAATTTCGTTACAGATAAAGAGTGTGTTGTATATATTAAATATTCTAAAAATAATCCATCACTGTGCTTCCGAACTCAACAGCAATGTCGTTCTTTCCAAGAAATAAGTTATATCGCTCCTGACTGTAGATGCAGATTAAAGTTATTCGAAAGACGAGAGTTCCAACAGGACATTATGCCTAGCCTCCCTTTAGGAAATCCCGTTTAATACCCTATATATTCTTCTTTCTGAGACGATCCATTTGATGCCAAACGATGATGCCTATCACTAAGAACCCACGCCAAATTCACAAGAACGCAAAATCCCCAAGACTGGCTAAGTTTCACGGAAGTTCGAAATTTAGTGAGGACGTCAATTCGAGATGCTTTTAATAGTTTTCACAATGAAACATTGTCTCTAAATATGGTAGAAAACCCGAAGAGATTCTGGTCGTATGTAAAGTACACCAGAGGCAATTAACAGTCAATACCGTCACTGCGCGATAGCGATGGAAATGTTACCGATGATGGTGTCACTAAAGCGGAGTTACTAAATACAGTTTTCCGTAATTCCTTCACTAAAGAAGACGAAGTAAATATTCCAGAATTCGAAACCAGAGCTGTTAGCATGAGTGACATAAGTTATCTTAGGTGTTGCTAAACAAATCACTTAAGAAAGGCAAATCTTCATGTCCAAATGGTATAGCTATCAGGTATACAGACACAACAGCGCCTCTCTTAGCAGTCATATAAAACCGCTCACTTGACGAAAGGTCTGTTCCTAAAGACTGCCGAGTAGCACAGGTCACACCAATATTCAAGAAAGGACATAGGAGTAACCCATTGAATTACAGACCCATATCACTAACCTCAATTTGCAGTAGGATTTTGGAGCATGCACTGTACTCGAACATTGTGAACCACCTAGAAGATAATGACTTATTGCGCGGGATTAGCCGAGTGGACTAGTGCGCTGCAGTCATGGACTGTGCGGCTGGTCCCGGCGGAGGTTCGAGTCCTCCCTCGGCCTTGGGTGTGTGTGTTTGTCCTTAGGATGATTTAGGTTAAGTAGTGTGTAACCTTTGGGACTGATGACCTTAGCAGTTACGTCACATCTGATTTCACACACAATTGAACATTTTTTGAAAATGACTTATTGACACATAACCAACATGGATTCAGAAAATATCGTTCTTGTGCAACACAGCTAGCTCTTTATTCCCATGTAGCGTGCTGTCGACAAGAGACCTCAGATCGATTCCTTATTCCTAGATTTCCGGAAGGCTTTTGATATCGTTCCTCACTAGCGACTATTACTCAGATTGCGTGCATATGGAATATCGTCTCAGTTGTGTGACAGGATTCGTGATTTCCTCTCAGAGACGTCACAGTTCGTAGAGATACACTGTAAGTCATCAAGTAGAATAGAAGTGATATCTGCCGTTCCGCAAGGTAATGTCATAGGCCCTCTGCTGTTCCTGATTTACATAAATGATCTAGGTGACAATCTGGGCAGCCCCCACGGATTGTTTGCAGATGACGCTGTAATTTAGCGTCTAGTAAAATCATCAGCCGCTTAACTCCAATTACTAAATATTATAGAGAGAATTTCTGTTGTGGTCTTCAGTCCTGAGACTGGTTTGATGCAGCTCTCCATGCTACTCTATCATGTGCAAGCTTCTTCATCTCCCAGTACCTACTGCCAACTACATCCTTCTGAATCTGCTTAGTGTATTCATCTCTTGGTCTCCCTCTACGATTTTTACCCTCCACGCTGCCCTCCAATGCTAAATTTGTGATCCCTTGATGCCTCAAAACATGTCCTACCAACCGATCCCTTCTTCTAGTCAAGTTGTGCCACAAACTTCTCTTCTCCCCAATCCTATTCAGTACCTCCTCATTAGTTACGTGATCTCCCCACCTTATCTTCAGCATTCTTCTTTAGCACCACATTTCGAAAGCTTCTATTCTCTTCTTGTCCAAACAAGATATCGTCCATGTTCCACTTCCATACATGGCTACACTCCATACAAATACTTTCAGAAACGCCTCCCTGACACTTAAATCTATACTCGATGTTAACAAACTTCTCTTCTTCAGAAACGATTTCCCTGCCATTGCCAGTCTACATTTGATATCCTCTCTACTTCGACCATCATCAGTTATTTTACTCCCTAAATAGCAAAACTCCTTTACTACTTTAAGTGTCTCATTTCCTAATCTAATTCCCTCAGCATCACCAGATTTAATTTGACTACATTCCATTATCCTCGTTTTGCTTTTGTTGATGTTCATCTTATATCCTCCTTTCAAGACACTGTCCATTCCGTTCAAATGCTCTTCCAAGTCCTTTGCTGTCTCTGATAGAATTACAATCTCATCGGCAAACCTCAAAGTTTTTACTTCTTCTCCATGAATTTTAATACCTACTCCGAATTTTTCTTTTGTTTCCTTTACTGCTTGGTCAATATACAGATTGAATAACATCGGGGAGAGACTACAACCCTGTCTCACTCCTTTCCCAACCACTGCTTCCCTTTCATGCCCCTCGACTCTTATAACTGCCATCTGGTTTCTGTACAAATTGTAAATAGCCTTCCGCTCCCTGTATTTTACCCCTGCCACCTTCAGAATTTGAAAGAGAGTCTTCCAGTCAACATTGTCAAAAGCTTTCTCTAAGTCAACAAATGCTAGAAACGTAGGTTTGCCTTTTCTTAATCTTTCTTCTAAGATAAGTCGTAAGGTTAGTATTGCCTCACGTGTTCCAACATTTCTACGGAATCCAAACTGATCTTCCCCGAGGTCCGCTTCTACCAGTTTTTCCATTCGTCTGTAAAGAATTCGCGTTAGTATTTTGCAACTGTGACTTATTAAACTGATAGTTCGGTAATTTCCACATTTGTCAACACCTTCTTTCTTTGGGATTGGAATTATTATATTCTTCTTGAAGTCTGAGGGTATTTCGCCTGTCTCATACATCTTGCTCACCAGATGGTAGAGTTTTGTCATGACTGGCTCTCCCAAGGCCATCAGTAGTTCTAATGGAATGTTGTCTACTCCCGGGGCCCTGTTTCAACTCTGGTCTTTCAGTGCTCTGTCAAACTCTTCACGCAGTATCTTATCTCCCATTTCGTCTTCATCTACATCCTCTTCCATTTCCATAATATTGTCCTCAAGTACATCGTTCTTGTATAAAACCTCTATATACTCCTTCCACCTTTCTGCCTTCCCTTCTTTGCTCAGAACTGGGATGCCATCTGAGCTCTTGATATTCATACAAGTGGTTCTCTTCCCTCCAAAGGTCTCTTTAATTTTCCTGTAGGCAGTATCTATCTTACCCCTAATGAGACAGGCCTCTACTTCCTTGCATTTGTCCTCTAGCCATCCCTGCTTAGCCATTTTGCACTTCCTGTCGATCTCATTTTTGAGACGTTTGTATTCCTTTTTGCCTGTTTCATGTACTGCATTTTTATATTTTCTCTTTTCATCAATTAAATTCAATATTTCTTCTGTTACCCAAGGATTTCTATTAGCCCTCGTCTTTTTACCTACTTGATCCTCTGCTGCCTTCACTACTTCATCCCTCAGAGCTACCCATTCTTCTTCTACTGTATTTCTTTCCCCCATTCCTGTCAATTGTTCCCTTATGCTCTCCCTGAAACTCTGTACACCTTCTGGTTCTTTCAGTTTATCCAGGTCCCACCTCCTTAGATTCTCACCTTTTTGCAGTTTCTTCAGTTTCAATCTGCAGTTCATAACCAATAGATTGTGGTCAGAATCCCATCTGCCCCTGGAAATGTCTTACAATTTAAAACCTGGTTCCTAAATCTCTGTCTTACCATTATATAATCTATGTGATACCTTTTAGTATCTCCAGGATTCTTCCAGGTATACAACCTTCTTTTATGATTCTTGAACCAAGTGTTAGCTATGATTAAGTTATGCTCTGTGCAAAATTCTACAAGGCGGCTTCCTCTTTCATTTCTTCCCCCCAATCCATATTCACCTACTATGTTTCCTTCTCTCCCTTTTCCTACTGACGAATTCCAGTCACCCATGACTATTAAATTTTCGTCTCCCTTAACTACCTGAATAATTTCTTTTATCTCGTCATACACTTCATCAATTTCTTCCTCATCTGCAGAGCTAGTTGGCATATAAACTTGTACTACTGTAGTAGGCATGGGCTTTGTGTCTATCTTGGCCACAATAATGCGTTCACTATGCTGGTTTTAGTAGCTTACCCGCACTCCTATTTTTTTATTCATTATTAAACCTACTCCTGCATTAACCCTATTTGATTCTGTATTTATGGCCCTGTAATCAACTGACCAAAAGTCTTGTTCCTCCTGCCACCGAACTCCACTAATTCCTACTATATCTAACTTCAACCTATCTATTTCCCTTTTTAGGTTTTCTAATATACCTGCCCGATTAAGGGATGTGACATTCCACGCTCCGATCCGTAGAACGCCAGTTTCCTTTCTCCTGATAACGACGTCCTCCTGAGTAGTCCCCGCCCGGAGATCCGAATGGGGGACTATTTTACCTCCGGAATATTTTACCCAAGAAGACGCCATCATCATTTAATAATACAGTAAAGCTGCATGTCCTCGGGAAAAATTACGGCTGTAGTTTCCCCTTGATTTCAACCGTTCGCAGTACCAGCACAGCAAGGCCTTTTTGGTTAATGTTGCAAGGCCAGACCAGTCAATCATCCAGACTGTTGCCCCTGCAACTTCTGAAAAGGCTGCTGCCCCTCTTCAGGAACCACATGTTTGTCTGGCCTCTCAACAGATACCCCTCCGTTGTGGTTGCACCTACGGTACGGCCATCTGTATCGCTGAGGCACTCAAGCCTCCCCACCAACGGCAAGGCCCATGGTTCATGGGGGGGGGGGGGGGGGGGGGGGGAATTTCTGTTTGGTGCGAAAAGTGGCAATTGGCACTAAACAAAGAAAAGTGCGAGGTCATCCACATGGGTAGTAAAAAAAAATCCGATAAATTTTGGATATACGATATATCGC
Source organism: Schistocerca americana (assembly GCF_021461395.2). NCBI lineage: Eukaryota > Metazoa > Arthropoda > Insecta > Orthoptera > Acrididae > Schistocerca > Schistocerca americana. Next base: position 71,575,189 of record NC_060119.1, read on the forward strand.
ACAAATCTAAGGACTGTCAACTCTAATATATACCTAGGAATTACTGTTACGAGCAATTTAAATTGTAAAGTCCATATAGATTATATTTGGGGAAGGCGAAACAAATACTGTGCTTTGTTGGCAGAACATTTAGAAGATGCGAGAAACCCACTAAAGCGACAGCCTACATTACACTTGTCCGTCCTCTGCTGGAATACTGCTGCGCAGTGTGGGATCCTTACCAGGTAGGATTGACGGACGACATCGAAAAAGTGCAAAGAAGGGCAGCTCGTTTTGTGTTATCGCGCAATAGGGGTGAGAGTGTCACTGATATGATACGTGAGTTGTGGTGGCAGTTACTGAAACAAAGGCGGTTCTCTTCGCGGCGAGATCTATATACGAAATTTCAATCACGAACTTTCTCTTCCGAATGCGAAAATATTTAGTTGACACCCACCTTCGCAGGGAGAAACGATCACCATAATAAAAGAAGAGAAATCAGAGCTCGAATGGATAGATTTAAGTGTTCCTTTTTCCCATGCGTCATTCGAGAGTGGAATGGTAGGGAAACAGTATGAAACCATGTAGATGTAGATGTCGATGTAGATGTTCTTCAACGATTCTCCACAAATGAGGTCTTTGCCCACATCGTATTTTTCATCCTAACTTCAGACATTTGTGTTCAACACACCAAGCACAATATCAATATTCGACATAGTAATAATAATAATATATCATCTTTCACAGTGACATTAGTGATCCATGTGTATGACCTCCACCTAGGTAACCGTACGGAAGGTCGTGTCACTTCCGGTCACGTGTTCTTCTCACCGCTGTCCTTCGCTGCAGTGACGAATGTCACTAACGATTCTTATACAGAAATCTAGGGGCTCCACCTGTACAGATGATCGTGATTAATCGGGATTAATTTTCACGCGTCAAACAACTTAACGTCTCAAATTGTAATGACATCTCATCCTATTAATGTGCACTCAAATCTTACCAGTTCCAGCAGACTATGCAAACCTGTACAGTAGCAAAATAACTACGTACAGCAGCTGTATTCGTCACATTGTACGCAGCTAAACGAATTGAAATGAAACTGACAGAGAAATTTAATTAAATTTCCTGTGTTTATGAAACATTTTTGCTCTTCATTTCTCGTTGATTGAAGCCTGTCACTCATAACTATAACAGAAATTTAGTTAACCAGTGTTTTATCAGCAATTTCACGTACCATGCAAATAGGATCTAGATGCCATGAAAATGATGAATAATTTTATTCCTGTTTTGTCTGCAGAGAAATACGTAGTTTTTTGTACGTCAGGACAGATTTTTCATAAACTTATTTTGAAATATTGAGAAATTTTCAAATATTCCGTACAATAACGCTTTGACGAACAATCACGCAGAAATGTTCTCCCGCTGAGCGGTTAATATAGAGAAAGTTGTGTATGAATGTCCTCATCAACCATAAGTTTCTGCGCTGGCTGTCTTACTTTTTTGGTGGTGCACTGAAGGTGCACTGAATGCTGCCGTGTCTGTGCGACCGTCATATAACGAAGAGAGCACCAGTAAATGACAATCCTTCCGTGGTTATCATGTCTTTATGGGAACATCAACTGCTCAATAACGTTGACATAGAGTGTTGTGTATAACCTTAGCTATAACACTACAAATCACTCTCTCTAAGCCCAAATTATCCCGCTGCTGCTTAACGTTAATATGCGTCGGTCGCACCATATCGCGATATCACTCTCCAGGGAAAATTAATCGCTGCTTCAGTCCTCTCACAGTACCACTACCATACTTGCCTATGACAGTCAGAAGCCAGGCAACTTTCAAGTCATTGCCTCCGCGAAAGTGATTTAGTGCAGAATATCTCAAGGTGATTTTGTTAGAAACGTTAAACGTATTTGTCATCCGAGATAGCATGATGATTCTACTAGCCTGCTGTAGATTACATGAAGTATTTGCACATTTTCTTATTTTTATCTCCATCTAGCGTTTCAGAAATAAATAGCTCTACTTCCTAAATTTCAGCACTACATAGTACTGCTCAACATATTTTGCAACGGTTGCAATAACGCTACGTCTTTACACTGTACTACTCGAACTATAAAATATATAGCCTCTATATTTGAGACACAAATGGTATGACATAATAATTTCATATTGTGGTAGCACTCACTTCTAGATATCAATTTTTCGATTTTCGAATTAACTGTTGATGTGTGTTAATGGAAAAAAAGCTTGTTTTTTCTCAGTCTGTAAAAATAGAGTAACATTCACATATCGACTTATTTTAAGGAAGGTAGTGAGTTAATGGCTGATACTTGAGCTCTTTATAACTGAAACGTTCAAGACCTGTTATACTGATACAGAATATGCATGACCCCTGAAATCAGTGTAGGTGTCTGCTTAGGCTTCTGTTTAAGGGGATTAGTAACGATTTTAAAATTCTTGTGTTTAAAAAATAAATATTCACTAGATTCCCGCAGCAAGCCTCTATGAAGTAAATAGGTTACAAAAATGTTTAAAATGGTTCTGAGCACATCTGACATCATCAGCCCCCTTGAATTTAGAACTACTCAAACCGAACTAACCCAAGGACATCACACACATCCATGCCCGAGGCAGGATTCGAACCTGCGACCGTAGAGGCCGTGAGGTTCCACACTGAAGAGCCTAGAACCACTAGGCCACAACGGCCGGCTTCATAGGTTATAAGCTGAGAGAAAAATATTATATCTCAATCCATCGCTTACTTTTAAATCAACACTTTCCAAAGCGTTGCATCTGTGGTACTTGATACGATGACGCAGTGTTATGCTCTTCGTCACCTACATCTCCGGACCTACGACATATGGAGTTTTTTTTTTTTTTAGAGGATCACGTGGAACATCTTGTGTACGTTACTGCTTTGTTAGAAACAATTCCAGACTTGAAAATGCACATATCTGACGACTTCGTGTCGGTGACTCCAGATACGTTTCGGAATTTATGGCGTGAGACAGATGTCCTTGTGAGCAAAGAGGAGACATGTTGAATGTCTACCGGGTGGTCGGAAACAATCTCAAAAGCTTGTAAGGGTGTTGAAGGGTAGGCTGTTCTGAGAAATAACAACCAAGAAAAAATCGACATATAGCACCGTTTCCGAGTAGATTAGCATCGATGGTAGTGAGACAGGTCGATCCAAGTGCAAATTCAGCCGGTACGCCAGAGACAGTGTCGCCTAACATGTTAGCTGTTAGGTTCCTGAAATCGGACAACAAAGCGATACAAAAACTTGTCGTGTGACTGTGGTAAGGATGGCACCCGAGTCAAGCCTGGCCAGAGAGCGTTTCCCAAGTGCGAGGGCTCTTGTCGTATTTCTGCCTACCGCCCAGACCGCAGCGGTGACTGGAGTTGAAGGCTGAGAAACAATAGGAAGACGAAGGCGCAGCTGGACGCCAGTATAGCAAAGTACTCGCCTTGTCAGACGTCAAGCAGTTCGCTAACAATACTGCTTGCTTGGGGTGCACGAAAGGAGCTGCCTCGAAGGTGGCGATTGGAAAACCTATTCGAGCGTACCCTGGTATGATACTTTCACACCGGAAATAGCTACATACAAGCCTTTTTTAGGGCAATAGCTAAGCATTATTTGAATCAACATAGAACGAATAACGTCCGCTAAACCTGCTGGACAGAACAGGTGATTAGGTTTGTGGAAAGGGCGAAATAAGGTGTCGGTCAGTTACATCCAAAATTGTAATTTATTGTAATTTAACAACACATTTACATACAAAGCGGTGCATAGCCGAACTTTTACAACTACGAGTTTCAAACTCCAATTCTTTCACAGCTGAGGGCCTCCAATCAAGAAATCTTAAAAATCGACGAGGTAAATTTCAAATATATATCAAATATACAGGGTGTTACAAAAAGGTACGGCCAAACTTTCCGGAAACATTCCTCACACACAAATAAAGAAAAGATGTTATGTGGACATGTGTCCGGAAACGCTTAATTTCCATGTTAGAGCTCATTTTAGTTTCGTTCACCTACGCTCAATGGAGCACGTTATCATGATTTCATACGGGATACTCTACCTGTGCTGCTAGAACATGTGCCTTTACAAGTACGACACAACATGTGGTTCATGCGCGATGGAGCAGCTGCACATTTCAGTCGAAGTGTTCGTACGCTTCTCAACAACAGATTCGGTTACCGGTGGATTGGTAGAGGCGGACCTATTCCATGGCCTCCACGCTCTCCTGACCTCAACCCTCTTGACTTTCATTTATGGGGGCATTTGAAAGCTCTTGTCTACGCTACCAAGGTACCAAATGTAGAGACTCTTCGTGCTCATATCGTGGACGGCTGTGATACAATACGCCATTCTCCAGGGCTGCATCAGCGCATCAGGGGTTCCATGCGACGGAGGGTGACTGCATGTATCCTCGCTAACGGAGGACATTTTGAACATTTCCTGTGAGAAAGTGTTTGAAGTCACGCTGGTACGTTCTGTTGCTGTGTGTTTCCATTCCATGATTAATGTTATTTGAAGAGAAGTAATAAAATGAGCTCTAACATGGAAAGTAAGCGTTTCCGGACACATGTCCACATAACATATTTTGTTTCTTTGTGTGTGAGGAATGTTTCCTGAAAGTTTGGCCGTACCTTTTTGTAACACCCTGTATATTTCAAATATATATCACAGCTAGGCTGAAAGCCTCATGGCAAAAGTAGATAGACAAACATAAACAAGATGGAATACAAACGGCTGAAGGCCCACAAGGCCTAAATTTACAAGATTTTGAAATAAATTACCATAACCTTTCAAAGGCATAAGGCCGCAATGTTTTTTGCTTAAAATTCAAAAATACCATAAAATTTTAAGGGCAGAAGGCCGCAATGTTTAAGCTTGAAAGGTAATTTTAAGAATAAGGTTCCAAGCTAATGAAGGCCCATAATTAATTTTCTAAAATTTTAAAAAATATGACCGTAAGCCTTAAGTTTTAAGTAGCTGAAACCGCACTAGAAGGAAAGACAACGGCAATAGCCCTTCAGTAAATACCCGCATGTCGGAATTCAAACTTACTTATGCGTGGGTGAAGACCTTCAATTTACGTAAAACACAGTAAAACCAAAAAAAATTTAAAATCATTGGCTACGATAGATCATAAACAGACAATTAAACACCAGTGAGATAGACAGTAAAGACAACGAACGGCACTCAGAAGCCTCCAGGAGGTCGGTCTGCCCTTGTACACTTAGGTGAGACAGAAAGTGAGCCGAACTGAACTTCATCCATATCTAACCCAACCAAGGGACACCACGGACCGACCAGCAAAAGAACTTGCTTGCCACCAATCACTACATGAGAACTCAAACACCAAAAGTTATGGATGTAATTATCCACAATGAAATATGTATATGTATTAAGCTGTGAAAACTACACATCTTGCTAGACAGCGACAACAGGTGAGGAAAGGACACTGCCTGAAATTACTTTAGTGGACAGGGCAGGTAACCGGTACAATAACGGCCACAAGGCAGAAAATTCCACTGGTACACTCGAATTTGAATTAAGGTAATACAATTAACTTCACCCAAAAGGAACACTGCTTGAATTTAGGTCAGTGGCCAGGGCAGGTAACCAGAACAGTAACGGCTGGCTGGCTGGCTCTGAGGACTATGGGACTCAACTGCTGAGGTCATTAGTCCCCTACAACTTAGAACTAGTTAAACCTAACTAACCTAAGGACATCACAAACATCCATGCCTGAGGCAGGATTCGAACCTGCGACCGTAGCGGTCTTGCGGTTCCAGACTGCAGCGCCTTTAACCACACGGCCACTTCGGCCGGCAGAACAGTAACGGCCACATGGCAGAAAATTCCGCTGGTGCACTTGAATTGTAGTGTACCAATATAGTTAACTCCGCCGCACGGCAGCTCGATTTCACCGCATCAAACACTCGGTATTGCTCACAGGAAAAGCTCCCCAACAGTGAATCACCGAGACGAACAACACAACTTGAACGGACGTGGCTTGGGTACTTAACACACCACTCAACTTTGACGTTCTGGGTCGGTGAGCCACGAAGCTCATAGCGATCGGTCAGCTCCACACACGCTCCGACAACGTGCAGGGACCGCCGGCGGACCCAACCAACTGCATCGCGCGGATGTAACTTCCCTGGTCCGCAGCAACCTACCGACTACCGTCAGAATGCCGACAACATCAGTGGAAATAACGCCAACTACACACACAACCTGAGAAACATTACACGAACACCTGAACGATACCCAACAGTAACTAAGCATGCAAGAAGGCAAATCGGGAGTCGATGCACACATACATAGCCGACTCATGAACGATCGGCGAGCCACAACGCGTCGTCCGGTAGGACGACCGACTGACGATCCACCAAGACCGTGGCCCGGCTCAAGTGATGCGTGGCGGCAATGGTCGGGGGAGCCATGTCGACGCAGACCTAGCTTCTCCAACCTGACTGCACTAGTGCCTCATTGCAACTCCCTCACTGGCAGGTCCGGACTGCGCTCCAGACGCGTTCCAACTGACTGGCAGACCCTAACTCGCGTAACACGCGACCCGAACTGCATTACGACAGACAACGAGCGGAATATAACAGCAGTCGAGCAAAGATGCAACGAGAGGCTATATATCGATACGCGCTGCCAGCGCCGGTCATGGTCAGGCAAAGCACCAGTTCAGTGACAGTAGTAATTTAACTTAACGTAGTGAGGTGGAAATAGGTTAAAGCCGGGAGTAAAATATATGATGGCGGGAGCAAGAGCCACACACGGCTCAAATAACGTCAGCCAAAGATGGACTGCTACATGAACTTTGCAGATAGCACCAGTGGCATGTACCGTACATACAGGAAAAAAAGGAGCTGCGACATGCGGAGACCGAAGACAAAAGGAATGCGCCTTGCCATCGAAAGACAAAATGGTAAATACGGATGCGCCATCTCCATTCATCCTGACGCACCAATTCTATCCAAAACATTGACGAAGATAACGTCGAAATCCTTACTACAGAAACACCTGCTTGCACCTTTCGTCTCTCTACCTGTAGAAGAATTCACAGTTAATAAACCAACAAATTATCAAAATAACCACGTGCAGCTTGGGATTGGCGACTTCAAGAGCCTTAGTAGCATCCGAGCCTATGATAACAAAGATGAAAATGGGCCAGCAGTAGAAGAGGGGGCAGAAATGAATCACCTTGCCCTAAACCAAGATGCAAAATTACCTACGTCATGTAACAGCGGCAGGTGGAGGCGAGGATACAGCCCCTATTTCATGTTCACCATCTATAGCGTTAACCAACAGTGTATAAAGTCTATCTGTCCTCCAATACCAAATTCAAAACATAGACCAGTAATCTGCCAAATATATGATGCTGTCAGACATCAAAAAATACCATTTCGGAAGGGGTTTAACTTTAGAAAGGCTGACTGGTCGAGATTTGCAGATTCACTAGATGTCGAATTGTCGTCTATAGAACCAACATCAGAACAGTGCGACACCTTTACCACCGCCGTAAACAGATGTTCCAAAACATGTGTCCCTCTTGGCTGTCTAACATCTTACATCCCTGGGCTCACAACAAATGAGGCTGCCCTATCTACAGAATATAGCTACTTATTTAGAGGAAATCCTTTCAGTGGAGCAACTATAGAAACAGGAAACAAACTCATTTCCTCTGTAAGAGAGTCAAAAAGGAAAAATGAATTATAACAACAGAAAACTTGGATCTGAAAAGACCACTATACGCCAAAATAACGCACCAGCAACCGCTAAATGGGAAGCCCAGTCATATACAGGGTGTCCCAGCTATCTTGTCCCGGTATCAATGTAGGGCTGGGGCCCATGAATGTACATATTTGGAAACATTCTAAAGCGAAAACATACGTGTTTTTTAACACAAACTTATGTTTATTTAAATGGGCCTCCTATAGTTTTTCTTGAGAAATCCATAGCATATCAAAGCACGTACACAATGGCGTTGATTGCATCGCAATATTCCCATTACATCCCGAGATATTAAGACGCGAAGTTAACGCTTGAAACACCCGACATGCGCTGATAGCGCACGTCCTGAGGCTCAGGCGTGAACCCCATGCTGCCCGTAATCGCGATGTGATTGACATGTGCAATCACACTTCCATACTTATCAAGAGGTCCGAAACGAATAATACGGTCTGCTGCCATCCTGCACTAACGTCGTACATTCCGGCAGGTATTTATCCCATAGGCTAGGGGTGATGCGGTTCTATAATATATCTGTGTACCGCAACGTTAGTCACAAGGTTAACTTCGCTTATCGTTAATCCGTTACTAAAAATGTAATGCCGTTCAACGTTAAAACTTTACTTTACTGTAGATCTAGCGCAAGTGACAGTTAATCATTCACTCGTAATAGTAAAAGTCTTGTTGATGGTTTTAGTGAATCGAGCAAGTGGACTAAATGATTTACCGTTGTTTAGGTAAAAATGTTTTGATTTGGGAAGGTCAGGTAGGACATAGAAGATGAATGTAAACATGTTTAACCAATTAGTTTTATTATCACATAATTATCAATGTTATGTTTATCGAATGCGTTAAATGACAAATTGTTGCAAACAAATGTTTGTTAACATCACTGGGTAAAATGGTCCTTTGTAGAAACTTCCACTGTGATACAAGTACTACATACTAAACATAGCGTTCACATCTCATGCTCAAAGTGATGCCCATTGGCTTGCATACATAGGGTCACTCTGCGGATAAAGGATGCCCTACTTCGTGCTACTGTTTCCTCTTTGATGGCTGTACAAGCATCAATAATGCGTTGCTTCATGTCCTCTGGTGTTGTTGGTTCATGTTGGTAAACAACATACTTCACTGCTCCCCAAACAAATTAATCCAGCGGTGTAAGCCCCGGAGATCGGGCAGGCCACCTAACGGGGCTACCTCGTTCAATCCACCTACCAGGGAACTTACGGTTCAGAAGTCGTCGTGCTCGTAAGGCGTTATGTGCAGGGCATCCGTCATGCTGATACCACATGACCATTCCCCGTTTCAGAGGTTCGGTGTCCCAGAGAACAGGAAGGGATTGTGTCGTATAAATCTGGAGTATTGTCTGCCATTTTGGATGCCATTTATAAAGAAAGGTCCGATAATGGTATCTCCAATAATCCCACACTAAACATTAACTTTCCACGGACGTTGATGCTCTACCTGACGGAGCCATTTTGGATTGTCTGCGAACCAATAATGCATATTCCTCATATTGACAATTCCTTTGTTGGAGAATGATGCCTCGTCGGTAAAGAGAACATCTGCAAAAAAATTAGGATTAGTCAGAAGTTTTTGCTGAGCCCACCGACAAAATGTTACCCTATTGCGGAAGTTATTTCCATGAAGATCTTAGCGTAAATGAACATGGTAAGGGTAAAATTTATGACGTTTATGAATACGCTGCGCACTTGATATCGACACACCAACTTCGCGTTCAATTTGACGTGTGCTGATTTGAGGATTCACAGCTATGGCAGCGAGCACAGTAACCTCAGCACGTTCATCTGTTCGTGTTCTAGGACGATGTCAACGTCTTGGATTTAAGCTTCCCGTTTCACGTAGACGAGATGTGAGACGACCAAACATCCGGCGCAAAGGCGATGGCTTGCCAGGGAATCGTCCTCTGTACAGTCGTTCTGCTTGAACAGTATTTCGTCCACCTGCAACAGGGTACATTGCAGGTATGTAGAGTAGGGTAGAAAACAGACATATTAACTTAATAATCATAATGTTCGCTAACAGTACTATCAACAAACAAGCAATCTCATAACGTATTTCCTGTCAACGTACATTCTCCATAGATCAGCAGCATTTCTACCATATCTTCATGTGTGTACATTATAGGTACTGCACAGTATAAGTTCCACAACACAACGTTTATTCACAATGTGTACCACCTCCGTGCCGTCACTAGATTACTCTGATGCACGACTACACTGGCCAGTGGTGTACTCCACGCCAAAGCAACAACAAATGGGATGCTCGGAGGGTGGTGGAGTACAGGAGTTTGCATGGGTCGCAAATCATAAACAAGGCGAAGTGGTAACTGTGGTAGTAGTGGGATCTACGTTGGACACTTGACTAGGTAGAGCCAGGCCCTGCGCGACGGGCACAATGGGTCACATAACGCATTAGATAAACTCTATTTTGGGTGTGCAGGATAAATAAGACAACTTGACGGGTGTACACCGATCGGTACTGGTTCATATTGTGTACGTGGATACGTAAAACGTGCAAGAGGGAAACCATTATGTGCTTATGAGAGTTGATGGCAGCAGACCGCATTATTTGTTTCGGACCGCTTGATAAGTATGGAGGTGTGTTTACACATGTCAATCACATCGCGATTACGGGCAGCATGGGGTTCACGCCTGAGCTTCAGGACGTGCGCTAGCAGCGCATGTCGGGTGTTTCAAGCGTCAACTTCGCGTCTCAATCTCTCGTGATGTAATGCGAATATTGCGATGCAATCAACGCCATTGTGTATGTGCTTTGTCATGCTATGGATTGCTGAAGAAAAAATATAGGAGGTCCATACAAAAAACCATAAGTTTGTGTTAAAAGACACATATGCTTGCGTTTTAGAATGTTTCCAATTATGTACATTCATGGGCCCCAGCCCTACATTGATATCGGTGAAAGTCGTTTTCCAATAGCTGTTATTGTTCCAGAGATATTTTGGGTGGACAAGGTTGCTGGGACAACCTGTATTCTAAAACAACACAAAATACGAAGAACTAACTAAGAGGAGGATTACAACTTTTCAGTCCCATTCACGATGAATGAATTACAGAAAGCTATTAAAAATGGTATCAACTTGAAAAGTCAGTTGGCCTAGATGCCGTACTGCTTGCTTTCAATTGCATTTTCGTTCTGCATTGCTTATCCTATGGCGTCCATATCCGTGTCAAAAAAAGAAAAAGTGGAAAAGCCACATCATTCAATGCCGAATGGGAATTGCCATGTTTTTTGTGTCGTTTAAAGGCCATGTACTGTGCTTAATAAGCCATTGTATTATTGTTGTTGTTGTTGTGGTCTTCAGTTATGAGACTGGTTTGATGCAGCTCTCCATGCTACTCTACCCTGTGCAAGCTTCTTCATCTCCCAGTACCTACTGCAACCTACATCCTTCTGAATCTGCTTAGTGTATTCATCTCTTGGTCTCCCCCTACGATTTTTACCCTCCACGCTGCCCTCCAATACTAAATTGGTGATCCCTTGATGCCTCAGAACATGTCCTACCAACCGATCCCTTCTTCTGGTCAAGTTGTGCCACAAACTTCTCCTCTCCCCAGTCCTGTTCAATACTTCCTCATTAGTTATGTGATCTACCCATCTAATCTTCAGCATTCTTCTGTAGCACTACATTTCGAAAGCTTCTATTCTCTTCTTGTCCAAACTATTTACCGTCCATGTTTCACTTCCATACATGGCTACACTCCATACAAATACTTTCAGAAATGACTTCCTGACACTTAAATCTATACTCGATGTTAACAAATTTCTCTTCTTCAGAATCGCTTTCCTTGCCATTGCCAGTCTACATTTGATATCCTCTCTACTTCGACCATCATCAGTTATTTTGCTCCCCAAATTGCAAAACTGCTTTACTACTTTAAGTGTCTCATTTCCTAATCTAATACCCTCAGCATCACCCGACTTAATTCAACTACATTCCATTATCTTCGTTTTGCTTTTGTTGATGTTCATCTTATATCCTCCCTTCAAGACACCATCCATTCCGTTCAACTGCTCTTCCAAGTCCTTTGCTGTCTCTAACAGAATTACAATGTCATCGGCGAAACTCAAAGTTTTTATTTGTTCTCCATGGATTTTAATACCTACTCCGAATTTTTCTTTTGTTTCTTTTACTGTTTGCTCAATATACAGATTTAATAACATTGGGGAGAGGCTACAACCCTGTCTTACTCCCTTCCCAACCACTGCTTCCCTTTCTTGTCCCTCGACTCTTATAACTGCCATCTGGTTTCTGTACAAATTGTAAATAGCCTTTCGCTCCCTGTATTTTACCCCTGCCACCTTTAGAATTTGAAAGAGAGTATTCCAGTCAACATTGTCAAAAGCTTTCTCTAAGTCTACAAATGCTAGAAATGTACGTTTGCCTTTCCTTAATCTTTCTTCTAAGATAACTCGTAAGGTCAGTATTGCCTCACGTGTTCCAGTATTTCTACGGAATCCAAACTGATCTTCCCCAAGGTGGGCTTCTACTAGTTTTTCCATTCGTCTGTAAAGAATTCCAGTTAGTATTTTGCAGCTGTGACTTATTAAACTGATTGTTCGGTAATTTTCGCATCTGTCAACACCTGTATTATTATGAGCTGAAAAACCCGTCATTGGCACGTCATTACAACGTCAACCAGAAGACGGTACGATACACTTGTCTTCTGACGAACGACAGTGAAGGTGGATGAAATGAAGGCAGCCACTATGGGAACAATGGTAAGCAGAGTGGTGACAAATCTCTTATAGCCGACATCACCAGTTATCTGAATTTCATAAGTGTCCTAATGCAAGGGGAGAATCATTCGGTAAGAGATATAATGGAAAAGATTAATGCTATCAAGCAAAACATAATTCTTCGGAAAAATCGGCTTCAAGTTCATCACGTAAATCAAGGCAGTCGTTTGCGGACCAGACATAACTGACTACGTTTTAGTAACTGGAACAGTTCACCATTACACGAAGAAGACGGATTTAGATTCATCTCGCTTTTGGCTGTTAATTTATCTCACCACTTCCATTTAGACCTGATAGACGTTCCCTGCTCAACGAACTGTTTGCCAATCTCAGCGACTCATAAAACTAATTTAAATGTTACCCCAAGAGCAATATCCTCGCCTGCAAAAAGGCGCTAATGTTATATCAGTATTTAGTTCAACAGATGTCTGACAATGTCTCCTTTTCTTCTGTCTGTCCAACCAAATTTCCAGTTTGACAGATTTTAATCAGCATACATCTCTGTGTTCGTCACTATCACTAACCACAGGACTAGATATATTAGATATGATAAAATAGAAAACTTAATGCTGTATGCTTGTATCTATAGTTTTTTGTAGTTTTGCTTATCGTGTTAGTACTGTCTTATGTACTTCTTGACGGAAGCAACAAAAGTTATTGCTTTGGCAAAAAATTAAAAGTTAGAAATAGACACTCATAATAAAATTATGTTTATATAAGTATGCTGCAGCTATCGCCTTTTAGAAGTAGCCGCAATGTATTGGAAAAACGTCTACCTAAGTTTCCCAGGCGTGCAGCAGTCGGCATGCATTGATGAGCCAAAACATACTGACCACCTGAACCACAGCTTGTTTGTCCGTCTTTGGAACGAAATACGTCACTGATTCTACGTATCAGAGAGCCGACGATTTGTTGTTAGGTTTATGGACGTATATGACATTAGATGTCTACGCACAGCTTACATAATTCGTGTAAATAACGGACCACTGATTGACGCTCGTGTTGATGGTGCCTGATAACTACCTGGATGGGTTCTGTAGGATATATATCAATACTTGTTTTGTAAATAAAACTGCTTCTCCTGCTGCCACTTAATTTATTTATCGCAGACGCGTTTCGCCTTTTTCTTGCTCTAAGGCATCATCAGTGGGGTTTATAACTATACAGTATTCTCAGTTTTAGATTATTAAACAGTTCACATCACGATTTTTATATAAAGAAGTAATTAAACTGGAAACAGCCTTGATTGCTTAGTTTTTTAATAGTGACCGGTTTCGATCTTTTTATCAGATCATCTTCGGACCATGAATGTCTGCAGTACACCACCAGCCACGAACAAGAGGATTGCCATGCGCCAACGCCTCCCAGAGACAGTCTTGGTCCGAAGATGATCTGATAAAAATGTCGAAACCGGTCACTATTAAAAAATTAAGCAGTCAAGACTGTTTCCAGTTTATTTATATTAATTACAGATCTCTGTTTTCCTATATAAGAACTATGTTCTTTAAAATGTTGATAAGGTAATTACCTGTGATTTGCTGATCTTCATCTCCTCTCATCTGGTCTGGAGGTCGCACTACCACTTTATTACAAGCATATAAGCACAACTTTGCGTTCTGACCTTCTTCACACTGTTCACCATGTTTCTTCTTTTTGTCGTGTACTATTGTTCTTTTGCCACTCGATATAACTATTTCGTCGGACACTGCTTTTCACATCGTAAATATTGCACTCCCATTACGTGTTCCTCCTCTTTGGCATGTTACTTACTTGTTGTCAACCTACCGAAATATATGTTCAAGCCAAACTTCTATTCATGATGTTTCTGTATGAGAGATAGAGGGAGTGGGAGAGGGAGAGAGAGAGAGAGAGAGAGAGAGAGAGAGAGAGAGAGAGAGAGAGCGAGAGAGAGAGAGCGAGAGAGAGCTGAAGAGTTTTTTTGGGGGGGGGGGGGAGGGGGGGAGGTTGGTGGTTTGAATTGTATGATGTAGTACTAGCTGTTAGCGAGTGGTTGAAAGCTTTGGAGACAGCTGATCTGACTCTTTGTTTCAATGTTCTATGAATATTATCGCCAAGGCATCAATGTGAGTTCACTATAATACTCCTCAAACCACTGTAGCACAGTTTTGGTTCCGAGACACGAACAGTTACGCTGCTGGAAGATGACTTCGCCGCCGGTGAAGACTTCATGGATGAAGGGATGTATGTGGTTCAAAGCTGTCAGCTTGTCTTCAATTACTGCCGCAGGTCCCATCCCAGCGCAGGAGAATCTCTCCCACTGCATAATGCTGTTCACACCAGCCTAGACACAGGCGATCTGCACGTTTCTAGCCCCCATTCACATCGATGACGGCGTTAGTGGAGACGGGAATCCACCAAGTGTACACGTTTCCATTGATCGACGGTGGAATCCCGATGGTTCCATACCCACTCATTGTGTCAACACGTGAACAGATTGGGGTGGTCTGCCGCGGAGCTCCACGTTCAACATCGTACGATGAACGGTGTGCTCCGAAACACTTGTGCCTCATATCGCTATCTATCCTCCTTTACAGAACAGACAAGCCTCCTGGCGGGACGATTCGTAAATAACTGTGGGCGTCCGTTGATGCTCACGAAAACAGCACGTAACGATTCGACCAGCTTCGGCGTTTTCCAGATACTCGTTCGCAGGCCCTGTGTAATGATTACTCGTCGTTTTTAAAAGTCACTTGTGTTAATGGATATTCCCATTGGAAGCCCATACCTTCGCTAGCAAGATCCCTCGTCCTCGTCTGCTCCGCTTATATGCTTTTGTTGCCGTGCCACGCAGCGCTCGCGCTTCCGGCAGTGCTAACCCTGGCCAGGCCTGATCTATGCTATAAGAACAACTGAAACTAACTTTTTGTGGCGCGCCGCTTGAATTTGTGCACTCAGTAGCCTGACTTGTTAACTTCAATGCTAAGTAATTCGGAAACGACGCAACATATCAGATTTTTTCCCTTCACAATGACATCTCACCACAACCCAACCTGCCACACCCTTACAAGCTTTGCAGACTGTTCCTGACCACCCTGTATAAAATATTATGTCTAAGACTGTGCTTCCTACATTTTTCTCAAAATTGAGGCTTTATCGTGAAAAACTTACAAAATATTAGCATGGATCATTGCTGGCCACTTTGTTCTTCTATATTTTTGGCAGCGTACGAATCCCGATCCAATTTTGCATTTGTTCATATGACCCGAAGTCTCGTCAGCCTGGTCGTGTGCCATTGATCGAAGAAGGTGGTAGTCAGAGGGAGAAATGTCTGGAGAAAACGGCGCGTGAGGTAATACATACCATTTCAGCTTCTCTATGTATGTTTTGATGAGTTTTAGGATATAGTTCGAGAACTGGGATGCTGTAAAATGATCTTTTCATGTCTATCGCTGTATTGCGTCCATTTGTCTTTCAGTACTCGCCTCAAACGTATCTATTCATTTCGAAAACCATGTCCTGTGATTATTTCTGTCGGTTTTAGTTGCTTCGAGAGCATTCTCTCTTCCACCACCATGTCGGACTCCGACGTTAAAATGACTATTCTAAAAGCGTTGAAACCGTACTCTGCTCGTTCATTCAGCAGCAGGTGCCTCGTGGTAAGTCATACGAAGCATTTTATGACCCTCTTCATGTTAAAGCAGAAAATTAAAACTTCCCGGAAATGACGAGAATTGGGCTCCTAAGCCGATGTATTTAGTCGAAAATTATTTTATGATGCAATTACCAATCGATTAAGTTTCTTATGGCGTCTTGTTTGCAAATAAGTAAACTTTGTGAATGAAACTTACGACCTACCGCCTGCACCACCACTTGCCGGTACTGCGAAACTGTGGAAGTTGTAGACTTAATACCAAATTCTTATTGCTATATAGCTATCCATTAAGTACTGTTCAAATGAGTGTAAAATCTTATGGGACTTAACTGCTAAGGTCTTCCGTCTCTACGCTTACACACTACTTAACCTAAACTATCCTAAGGACAAACACACACACTCATGCCCGAGGGAGGACTTGAACCTCCTCCGGGACAAGCTGCACAGTCCATGACTGTAGCGCCATTAAGTACTAATAGATCTTTGCATTTGCTATACTCACATTGAATTGCCCATTAACGTAAATGTCGTTTATGTCAATTAAAAACTATAACTTATCAGCCAGAATATTGTCCGCCCCCGGTGGCTGAGTGGTCAGCGCGAAAGAATGTCATTCCTAAGGGCCCGGGTTCGATTAACGGCTGGGTCGGAGATTTTCTCCGCTCAGGAACTGGATGCTCTGTTGTCCTAATCATCATCATTTCATCACCACCGACGCGCAAATCGCAGAAGCGTCAATTCGAAAGACTTGCACCCGGCTAACGGTCTACCCGACAGGAGGCCCTAGTCACACTACATCAAAAAAGCCAGAATATTATGACCACCGCCCTGGTATCTCTATAAGCCTTCTGCTGGGCAAAGTACACAACTGAAATGGCCACGAGATCATCTGCACTGGACGTTGGCGCAGTGGCAGCAACTGCTACTGGAATGGGCACGACACCATCAACACTGGACGTTGGCGCAGTGGTAGAGCAGGTGAATCCCGAAACCTTCTTCATCATGTGTGTGGGCGGGTGCGAATCCGTCGTCTTCTAGGAGAACAGCATATCGACACCTGTGCTGCGAGACAGATACAACCTGGAGCGGCTCCATTATGTTCTGGGGAACATTCACGGGGGCCTCCATGGGTCCTGTGGGACACATACAAGGTACTATGATGTTCAAGGTATATCGTACACTGTTGCATACTCCTTCATGGCGATCTCGTTTCCTAACGGTAGTAACATTTTTCAGCAAGATAATGCGCCATCTCAAAAGGACAGGAGGGTGATGGAATGGTTCGAGGAGCACAGTGGCGAGTTCCAATTCATGTACTGTCCCCCTATCACTAGATCTGAACCCGGTCAAACGTATGGAGTGTGATTCAATGTGATACCACAGTTCATCGTCCTCCTCCCCGGAATTTACGATAATTAGGAGATTTGTGTATGCATATGTGGTGATAATTCCCTCCAGCGACATACCAGAGCCTCATTGCTTCCATCCCAAGACTCGTCGGCGCTGTTATCCGTGCCAAAGGCGTGCATAGCGGCTATAGTGAATTTGTGATGTCCAATCTCCCGGACACGTCTGAAAAAATAGACACCAGTTTGATCGTACAGCCACTATGAATCAAACAAAGGAATCAAAAGATGAGCTGCAAAAGCACACTGATTTAAAACAATGGTGACAGGTAAAAATGGGTGCCAGACCAGGAATCAAACATGGGTCTCCTGATTACTCGACAAACACTCTCACCACTACGCCAACCAGGCACAGTGGTTGTAAATACTGCACGGATTATCCCAGCGTGCCTCCCGTGAGAGCCAAATTCTGAGCCTATACAACGCACTACAGATGTAGTACCCCTTGCCCATAATCATCATTACTTGCGGAATTTTGCCGATTCCCGGAAAATTCCAAGCTTGATCTGCATTGAAGGCATTATTGGCCGTCCTAGTCTTAATAATTTTTCATAATGCGGGGCCACAGTCATAATATATATCTTTGAAGCCAGTACCGCCATTAACTGTGGTTTATTTACAGTGTTACACTGACATAATCATGATTAAGGCACTTTGAAGCCGAAATCATGATTGTGTAAGTGTAAATATAAAACTCTAAATAAACAACAGTCTAATGGCGGTACTGACTTTAAAGTCCTAGCATTAGTTACATATGTGTTGTGTCTGTTCTCAACAAATGGCTCTGAGCACTATGGTACTTAACATCTATGGTCATCAGTCCCCTAGAACTTAGAACTACTTAAACCTAACTAACCTAAGGACATCACACAACACTCAGTCATCACGAGGCAGAGATGTGTCTGTTCTTTCGGACATCGGAGAAATGACGTGAGTAATGAGGTTAATGGGCAAAGAGCACTACGTCAGTAGCGTGTGGATAAGTTGAGAATGAAGGGGTCTGCCTGGAGGCGTGGTAGGGTGGTCTTTGCAGTTGCAGTGACCAGTTTGTCCGGATGGCGTAGTAGTCAGTCCATCTGCGTAGTGAACAGGAGATCTCGGTTCCAACCACTCTCTGGCACAAATCTTCAATTGTCTCCGTTGATTTAAATCAATGCCCACTGGCAGTTAATGTCTTTAATTCCTTTGTGTCTTACTTAGAAACTAATTACGACTACTCAGTTTCTGACTGTGCATCATTAGTTCAGACGGAATGTAATTTCTTAAAGAAAATTTCCCTCGTTAGTCGATGGCATGTTTTCGGATGTTGGAGTCAAGTTGACGAATAGGAAAGTGCTGTCGGCAGAGCCTGCAAATGGCCGGGTTCTTGATTCGAGTCCGTTACTGTGACAGTTCTAATCCGGCACGAGGAGTCGGAACAGCGTACTGTCCACTGCAGAGTCAGATAATTAGTTTCAAACGTGGAAATCATCCTGTGAAAGATACTGCACGCTCGAACAGTCCTCCAACCAATGCAACGAAACCAGAAAATTTATTTATTTATTTTATTAACAGTACAGTGTAACCCAACACCTTTTTTAAACGTATGGTGGGTCGGAAGCTTCTAAATCTAACAGCAAAGACTTCTTACTATTACAGTCTTGGGACACAGTCGTCAATGCTTTCTTAAATAATATAAACTACATAATATATAAACATTTCTGTAAGGTTCTACAGAATTGGATGCTTACCAATTGTTAAAGTGGTTCTATACAATATGTTTCCGGTTAGCTGAGGAGAATATAATTGTATAATGCAAACGTCAAAGAAAAGAAAAAATGTAATACAACACGAGTGATGACAATAATTTGCAATATGTGGAGGGAAGTGATATACTACATTTGGAAGTGCAACATTGTCTAAGTAGCTTGTGTGTTAATAATAGCCTGTTTCTACCTATTTTTCCTAAGAAGATCTCGGTAGAACCTCGAGCTATTCTCATCTGAAACAGCTTGTGTTTAAGTATGTTTATCGTCTTTCCGTGTACTGATATACGAGGGTTATTCGGAAAGTAAGGAACGATCGGTCGCGAAATGGATACCACAGTGAAAATCCTATGAAGTTTGCACAGGTGTGTTGGGCAGTGTCACTAGTATGCCAGTCTATCGCGTTACGTCGTTCTTTTTAGTCCTGAGCACACAGGCAGCACATAAAGATACGGAGAACAATAGTGTCTCCCGCCAAGTACGAGAGCCTGGTGACAAATTTCGCCTGAAGCTATGCAGCCAATATTACATAACTGTCGTGCTTTTTTTTTTTTTTTTCTTCTTTAAGACAATTCTCAGCAGCATGCCGCAGGGGCAATGAATATGAATCTGCATCGTTTTCAATGGGAAATGTTTGATTACCCACAATACAGCCCGTAATTTTCTCCCTCTTTCATCTCTGCCTACATGAACCGCTGGCTATGAAGACAGCATTTTGCCACAGACAACGAGCTGTAGGCTGCCTTCTACAACGAGGGTGTTAGAAAGTTGGTACAATGCTACAACAAACGTCTAAGTCGGATCGGCGACTATGGAGATAAGTAGCTGGAAGTTGTGGCTAAGTGTTGCAAATAAAACTGTTTTTATTTTCACTGTGGATTCCATTTCGCGACCTGTCGGTCCTTACTTTTCAAATAGCCCTCATATAAATTGGTGTCTTGTATGCCAGGACACTATATGATATTGAGTAGTTGCTTGTCTGTCTTCTTGTTGGTACTTGTGGTATGTTCTGTGACACCTAAGGTATATACACCTGGTATTATACAGATTAAATACTGATTGAGCATTTGATATATGGAATGCATGGCTCCTGGCCTTACGTGAAGAATACACCTCTGGTCGTAAGTTTGTTAGTAGAAGTATAATGTAGTTCATTGCTACTTGAGTGCAGTATTCCTTAAATAACTTCATATATTACATTTTTAGTTTAATGCATCGTTTACACAGAAGGAGGAAAAGGATGTAGCAGCAATCTAGAGCGGTAGTGAGGTTGAGTGTCCTTCGCGACTACTGCAGATACGGTAGGGCGAGGTCAGTGAGGTGGCGATACGACAGAGCAGAGATTCACGACGCGATGTCGGGGGCGGCGCCCGCGGCGGCAGCGGGTTTGGCAGGGGCGGCAGTCCGCACCGAACGGAAGGGACGGGCAGGGCATGGCCATAGCCATAGCCATGGATTTATGCGCTCCGAGGCGGTATTGATCTGGCCGGCGGGGCGTCGGCACAACAAGTGGCCGCGCTGCAGTGGCGGCGGGGGAGGGGGGCGGGGCGCCGCTCCACCTCGCATCTCACCGCGGCGCCAAGGGCCGCTCTCTCTCTCCCTCTCTCTCTTTCTCTCTCGCTGTGCACTTTTCTGGGGCCACCAGTGGCAAGTGGCTGCAGGGCAACACCTGGGCTCGCAAGTAGCGGCGGAACTGCGCGGCGCGACAGCCGCTCCACTCGTCTGCGCTTCCAGGCACTTGCGGAGGCGTCGGACGTCCCAGATTGAGCAGCGCCCTAAAGCAGTCCTACTCGGCCCTGTGGAACATTCCTCGAGGGTTCCTACATGCTATCCTCCCGGGGAAGAAGAGGAGAAGAAGGAAAATTTTCCCCTTGGGACAGAAGAACAGCTTCTCATAATGTTAATAGTGCGTGTCACGATAGTACATACTTGCGGGTGCCAGCACTTTACGACACATGGAATTTGCTGTGAGGTATCACAAGCCATTTTATGCAGAATTTTAACAAATTCAAACAGAAAAAAAGAAAACAAATATTGGAGCCACAATACGTATAAAACGCAAGACGAAATATGAGTAGCGTTCAATAAGTTATGCAACACGGGACGTCATGGAATATTCCCGCTTCAGCTCCTGTACTTTCATGAGTTTCCGGTAGGTGGCTGCGCTATACGTGGCCCTCAAAATGGCGTTCGTAACGGAGGTGCATTCCAAACAGAGAGGCGTCACTGAGTTCCTTTTGGCGGAAAACCAGAGAATCGCAGATAATCACAAGTGCTTGTTGACTGTGTACGGAGACCTGGCAGTGAACAAAAGCACGTGGAGTCTTTGGGCAAGGCTTCTGAAGGCATCGCAACAAGGTCGTGCAAATCTGTCGGATCTCTCGCACACAGGCCGCCCGCACGCAGCTGTGTCTACGGCAATGTTGTAACACGCGGACACACTCATTTGAGCTGATCGACGGATCACAGTCAAATACCTCGCTGCGCAGTTGGACGTCTCTGTTGATAGTACTCTCTCCCACCTGTAGTGGTGCTCGGAGGTGTGTGCCCACCCGATTCCTCGCCGCCTAACAGACGCCATAAAGATGGACGAAGGGTAACGTGTGCGGAATTGTTTGAGCGTTATAAGGAAGATCGTGACAATTTTTGGTCGAACATCGTCACATGCGATGAAACATCACCACCTCTCCTCTGAAGAAAAATTTCAAAACCGCACTCTCAGCCAGTGAAGTCATGGGGACGGTCTTCTGGGATTCTAAAAGGGCTATTTTCTTTGACTTCTTCCTTCGTGGTATGTCGATCAGTTACGAAGTGTACCGTGGTGCCTTCAGGAAATTAACGACAGAGTGTTTGTCCCCACGAAAATGCAATCGAACTTCTCCTTCTCCATGACAACGCAAGGCCTCACACAAGGCTGCGCACGTCAGTGCAACTCACAAAACTGCATTCAACATGTTTCCTTATCTACACCAGAACCCTGTTCTCGCACCTTCTGACTTCCTGCTGGTTGGCCAAATGAAGGTTGCACTCCGCAGGAAGCAGTACTTGGCTGAAGGGGTGGTTATTGATTCCGCAAGACGTTGGGTCCGACGTCGACCAGTACAGTGGTACTATGCAGGCACACAGTCACTCCTGGCGTAAGGCCGTCGCATTGAAAGGAGGTTGCATTGGAAAATGAGGTTTTGTATCCAAAAGAGTGGGCAATAATATGGTTTATTGGGATCATGAATAAATCCAGCATAATTTCAGAAAAAAACGTAATACTTATTGACCGCCCCTCGTACATGGTGAGCAAACAAAAACTGCTTGAGAACATATTTCAGGCACATTAACAGAGGCAGGCCGATTCACATCGTCCAGACCAACCGCAGAATATGGAACTTGGTTGACTAAGATGCATGGAACATTTTCCGTGCCACCTTTTTATTGCGTTCTTTTATATGGGAGCTTACAGTTTTACGCCCAGAAGAGAACCACAGGAGTTTACGTCTGCGACAAGTGTTTCGAAGATGTCATCTGCTACAGTATGTCACCTTTTAATTAGTGAAAATAACATGAGACTTTTGCACAGAGGATATCAGCACAGGAAATATAAATTATTTTGCGAATTGACACTTTTCTAAGAGCTCTTTAATTACAACAGAGTTAAATGTTTACTATTGCTTCGAGTCGACCAGTTGATGGACAGGGTGAAAAGCATACACTATGGCAGAAATGCCTACGTATCTTCAACATAATTTCCACGAAAAATCTTTCAAAAAATATGTATGCTTTTAGAAGTAGATTAGATGTGGAGAATAAGATATAAACGTGAATTGCGCGTTCATAGTGACGTTTATCAAAACTGTGGGCAGTACGGTACTTACAGGCAAGGGTGGCACTAAAAATCACAATGAAAGGAAGAAAGTGTACAAAACAGAAGGAAAGATCGACAAAGAAATGTGACGTATGTGTTGTCTTTCGTTAACAAGATGGAGATCCTAAGTTGGAGAAAAGGGCGTATGTATGAGTGCACGTTTTTCAGTATGCCAAGATATATCTTGGGGAGCTGAATAGTTAGTTCTGGGAAACACAATGTGGCACATTGAAGGTAAATGTCCGAGTAGCCAAACGTAGTAGATCAGCTATACACGCCCGTGTCAGATGTATAAGATGAAGACGACAGGATAATACTGAATGCATGATTCAGCATATGCACTGAACTGATAAAATTCATGGGATAGCGATATGCAAATATACAGGTGGCAGTGGAATCGTGGTATAAAAGCACAGTGCACTGGCAAAGATGTCATTTTTTTCACGTGATTCATGCAAAAAGGTTTCGGTGGAGATAATGGCCACACTATGAGCATTAACACACTTTGAACGCGGAATGGTAGTTGGAGCTAGACGCCTGGGACCTCCTGTTTCGGAAACCGTCAGCGAATTCAATATTCCGAGATCCACAGTGTCAAGAGAGTGCCCAGATTACAAAATTTCAGGCAATACCTCTGATCGGGGACAACGCTTTTGCGGATGGCCTCCAATAAATGACCGAGAGCAGTGACGTATGCATAGAGCTATCAGTACTAACAGGCAAACAACGCTGCTTGATGTATCCGTAGAAATAAGTATGAGACGTACAACGAACCTATCAGTTAGGATAGTACGGCGATATTTTGTGTTAATGGGCTATGGCAGCAGAAGACGGATGCGAGTGCCTTTGCTAGCATCACGACATCCTCTACACCGTCTCTCCTGGACTCGTGACCATTTTGGTTGGACCGTAGACGACTGGTAAACCGTGGCCCCGTCAGATGAGTCTCGATTTCAGTAAGAGCCGGTGGTAGGTTTTTTGTGTGGTGCAGACCCCACGAAACCGTGGACCCAGATTGTCAACAAGGAACTGTGCAACCTTGTGGTGGCTCCATAGTGGCTGTATTTACCTGATGTGGAGTGGGTCCTGCGGTCCAACTCAACCGATCATTGACTGGAAATGGTTATGGTTGGCTACTTGAAGACCATTTTCAGGCATTCAAGGACTTGTTGTTCCAAAACAATAATGGAATTTTTGTGGACGACAATGTACCGTGTTACCAGGCCACAATCTTACACTATTTGTTGGGAAAAATTTCCGGACAGTTAGAGCAAAATATTTGGCCACCCAGTCTCCCCGACATGACTTCCATCCAACATTTATGGGTGATAATCGAATTGTCAGTTTTTGCACCGAATGCTGCACCGGTAATGCTTCAACAATTATGAACGGCTGTAGAGGCATCTTGGATCAGTATTTCTGTAGGAGACTCCCAACGACTTGTTGAGTGTATCCCACGTAGAGTTAGTGAACCGCACCTGGATAGAGAAGATGCGACACGATATTAGGAGGTGTTCCCTGACTTTCGTCATCTCGATGTTAAGGGACGTGGAAACCCAACAATTGTGGGTGTTGGGAAAGCTCTTGGAAGGGAAGGTGTAGAAGACAAAAAAAGAGAGAATATAGCCTTGCTAGCAGGAATGACAGAGTAGAAAGACCAATTGAGGTCTGAGGTAGATGTCACGCAATAATAGTGAACAAACTATTCAAAACTCGCTAGGGGAGGTGGGCTTGCGAAAGGCTTGGGGATATGGGAAGATTCCAGTTGGATAGGCGGATATTACGAAATGGGATATACTGCAATGTAAAACGTACTGAGGAGCAGATATAGACCAATAGCACAATACAGTAATTATGAAAAGTAGACCGAAGTCTGCTATAAAAGTCTGAAAGAGGCAATGATGAAAGATGAGCGTTACTGAGGTAATGATGAGTCACGAGATGCGTTTGAAGCTCTCCAAGGCTGTAGATACTGCGATGATGCATACCACAATAGGCATTTCACTTGATAAAGAATTGAACTCGCTAAAACGGCCACCCGGAGGAACTGGACAGACATATAGAGGAGACTCGGGCAAAGTTGCCAGGCTAAGATATTCCTATTTTTTAAGTGTGACAATAGGCGGAAATACTTAGAAATGAGTTGTTATAATCTGCAGCTATTGAAGTATAGCATCGGTTAGTTAAATTACCTTAGGATAAAATTAAGTACTTCTAATAATTGAATTTCCGCAAAGTGGAATAATGGCCACTTTGACCGACATAAGTGGACAAAGTGGTCACGTAGTTTTAAACTCAAACATAAGAGACAAGAAACTGTTTCACGAAGAACAAAATATATTTTGTTGTGAAACATGATTCGAGTTACGCTTTACACAAATAAAAGTCGAACAGCTGCACAGATTTCTTACCTCTAGACAGACCACAATTGGCATGTAATGCATTGTTCTTCTGGCCTTTAATTTGAAAAATTCTCTTCATGGTCCATGCACTCAGTGTCTTCATCGGTGTCGTGAAAAAGAGCTCTTCCAGGATTGCGTTTCCTGCGCTTAGCAATTTTCCTCTTAGTACCTTACTTCCCTTTGACTGCTATCCGTTATCCCTTTCTTTTTCGTCCATGTTCTTCTCTTTCTGTTTATTTGCCGCTTCTAGGTCACTGTTACAAAGACTTGCTGTAAGTATCGCCGCAGAGCCCAACCTTCGGCCTCTGCGTTTTTCCCCGACACAAAGTAGATAGTAATCGCCGCTGAGATGGCAATCTTGGCCGTATTAACGCCATCACACAAAAGGTGTAGACCCTCTAATACCATGACCGCAATTTTAGTAAAAAAATAGGACTATGGAGTTTCATTAAAATGACGTAAGTGGTATCGCATGTCGATACCGCCCTACCGGCGCATTAAGTTGGCAACGGAAAACAAGTTTCCATCCGACGGCGATAACGGTCGTGCGGGATCCGGCGGACCCAATGCAGCACACCTGCTGGGCCACCTCTATGGCGGCTCTGTACTGCGGGCGCTCTCTGTCACTGCAATATAGTCGACTGGCGACAGTGGCTCAGCCCACTCATACTTGAACTCAATTCGTTATGCATTAAGGGATGCCACACAGACGCTACCTAGTCGTGGCTCCAACATCATCGTAATTGCTATTGTATAATCTGGACTCTATTTCTTGTTGCATCATATATATTGAATCTTGATTCGTTTGGATAAATACAAGTTAAGTAATTCTACTGTTTGTTGTATGAACTTGTTCACTAATCACTTCTGCGTCATCTCATCTTTCCTACAACGACAGTTGCCACATCACCCCGTAGCCCACCTCTCCTTACTGTTATGTATGCAGTACTACACAACGTAAGTCGTATTCCCTCTCCACAATAAATACACAAACTGACAATCACAACAGGATTATAAAAAAGCAGCAAAATTATGAAAACTCTCAGGAGTGGCACAGTAAACACGTTAGACTTCATACTGAATGGGCTATCCAGGGAGAACAAGTTAAAGCAATTCCCGCTCCATGCCAGCACCTCACAGCCAACAGGTCCCTATAGACGCTATGGACGCCATGGCCACTTTGCCCAGCGCTCCCCTATAGGTACAATGAAAGTAAATGAAAACTTCATTTCATAGCCGAAATATGAAAATTCAAATATGCTCAGTTAAAGATAGAAATACACTAATTAAGTCAGCTAGAAATGAAATGAATAGGAAATGCTGGGAAGACAAGTCGAAATGGCTACAGGAAAACCGTGAAAAATCAAAAAGGAAATGTACGTAAGAAAGACTGATTCAGCACAAAAAATAGACAACAGGTGACGTTAAAATTAACTGCTACAGTATGAGAAGCGGCAAAGAAGAAGTCTATTTTCATCAAAAAGTAGGGAGCATATGAGGGGAAAGGGTACATCGATGCCCTCTACGTTGGTCAGGAGCTATCTGATGAAGTCATTCAAGAAGGAATCTGAGTCGACATGGAAGACATTAGGGTTCCATTCCAAGAATCATACTTAAACAGGCATCGTGACCATGGGGGATTAGAGGGTCAGACTCTTGCCTTTCTAGGCTTCAACTGCAGGTAGAAGCGGGTAATTTCCTTCTTCCGGCACCTCCAAGAAGGCACAGTGCCCACTCAGCCGCCCATCCAGTGAGTGTCAATCTTAATTGTCAGGTGGAAAAGGCACCCGGGCCGGATGTGTCGCCACCCTCCCTCTCCTAGAGCCATGGCGAAGAAAAGCTCCAAGCTACCTGAAGTCATACCGGTGGCCCAGTCACTGGCTAGCGCCACAGATTTTAACAGCGCTTGGAAGAGTTCCGATCAAATAAAATGGAGGGTATATAGAACATTCCTTCACAATTTCTAAAACCCAACGACTGCTCAAGTTGATTTGCAGGATTTATGAGCCTAAGGACTAACATCAGTCTTTTGCAACATAATCCACACAATCCTGCAATGGCAAGTGCCGATAAGAGGAGAAACTATCGTACAACAAGCTTACCAGCGTGCGTGTTGTTAACACCGAAAATGCAGGATGCACGGCACCTGCTACCGATATATAATTTTTTTGAATGGTATGTGAATATTTGTAATTTAAATGCTTCTTTTAATAAGTAAGGACATTGCTTTACTGTATGTGTACATTTAGGCACAAGTCTGTTGACGTTTCATTGTATTTATCAGTGTTTTACAGTGAACCATGGACGTTGCCGTTGGTGGGGAGGCTTGCGTGCCTTAAGGATACAGATGGCCGTACCGTAGGTGCAACCACAACGGAGGGGTTTCTGTTGAGAGGCCAGACGAACATGTGGTTCCTGAAGAGGGCAGCAGCCTTTTCAGTAGTTGCAGGGGCAACAGTCTGGATGATTGACTTATCTGGCCTTGTAACATTATCCAAAACGGCCTTGCTGTGCTGGTACTGCGAACGGCTGAAAGCAAGGGGAAACTACAGCCGTAATTTTTCCCGAGGACATGCAGCTTTACTGTATCATTAAATGATGATGGCGTCCTCTTGGGTAAAATATTCCGGAGGTAAAATAGTCCCCCATCCGGATCTCCGGGCGGGGACTACTCAAGAGGACGTCGTAATCGGGAGAAAGAAAACTGGCGTTCTACGGATCGGAGCGTGGAATGTCAGATCCCTTAATCGGGCAGGTAGGTTAGAAAATTTAAAAAGGGAAATGGATAGGTTAAAGTTAGATATAGTGGGAATTAGTGAAGTTCGGTGGCAGGAGGAACAAGACTTTTGGTCAGGTGATTACAGGGTTATAAATATAAAATCAAATAGGGGTAAAGCAGGAGTAGGTTTAATAATGAATAAAAAAATAGGAGTGCGGATTAGCTACTACAAACAGCATAGTGAACTCATCATTGTGGCCAAGATAGACACAAAGCCCATGCCTACTACAGTAGTAGAAGTTTATATGCCCACTGTCTCTGCAGATGATGAAGAAATAGATGAAATGTATGACGAGATAAAAGAAATTATTGAGGTAGTGAAGGGGGACGAAAATTTAATAGTCATGGGTGACTGGAATTCGTCAGTAGGAAAAGGGAGAGAAGGAAACATAGTAGGTGAATATGGATTGGGGGGAAGAAATGAAAGAGGAAGCCGCCTTGTAGAATTTTGCACAGAGCATAACTTAATCATAGCTAACACTTGGTTCAAGAATCATAAAAGAAGGTTGTATACCTGGAAGAATCCTGGAGATACTAAAAGGTATCAGATAGATTATATAATGGTAAGACAGAGATTTAGGAACCAGGTTTTGAATTGTAAGACATTTCCAGGGGCAGATGTGGATTCTGACCACAATCTATTGGTTATGAACTGCAGATTGAAACTGAAGAAACTGCAAAAAGGTGGCAATTTAAGGAGATGGGACCTGGAGAAACTGAAAGAACCAGAGGTTGTAGAGAATTTCAGGGAGAGCATAAGGGGACAATTGACAGGAATGGGGGAAAGAAATACAGTAGAAGCAGAAAGGGTAGCTCTGAGGGATGAAGTAGTGAAGCCAGCAGACGATCAAGTAGGATACTTGGGTAACAGATGAATTATTGAATTTAATTGATGAAAGGAGAAATTATAAAAATGCAGTAAATGAAGCAGGCAAAAAGGAATACAAACGTCACAAAAATGATATCGACAGGAAGTGCAAAATGGCTAAGCAGGGATGGCTAGAGGACAAATGTAAGGATGTAGAGGCTTGTCTCACTAGGGGTAAGATAGATACTGCCTACAGGAAAATTAAAGAGACCTTTGGAGAGAAGAGTACCACTTGTATGAATATCAAGAGCTCAGATGGAAACCCAGTTATAAGCAAAGAAGGGAAAGCAGAAAGGTGGAAGGAGTATATAGAGGGCGATGTACTTGAGGACAATATTATGAAAATGGAAGAAGATGTAGATGAAGATTAAATGGGAGATATGACACTGCGTGAAGAGTTTGACAGAGCACTGAAAGACCTGAGTCGAAACAAGGCCCCGGGAGTAGACAACATTCCATTAGCACTACTGATGGCCTTGGGAGAGCCAGTCATGACAAAACTCTACCATCTGGTGAGCAAGATGTATGAGACAGGCGAAATTCCCTCAGACTTCAGGAAGAATATAATAATTCCAATCCCAAAGAAAGCAGGTGTTGACAGATGTGAAAATTACCGAACTATCAGTTTAATAAGTCACAGCTGCAAAATACTAACGCGAATTCTTTACAGACGAATGGAAAAACTGGTAGAAGCGGACATCAGGGAAGATCAGTTTGGATTCCGTAGAAATGTTGGAACACGTGAGACAATACTAACCTTACGACTTATCTTAGAAGAAAGATTAAGAAAAGGCAAATCTACGTTTCTAGCATTTGTAGATTTAGAGAATGCTTTTGACAATGTTAACTGGAATACTCTCTTTCAAATTCTGAAGGTGGCAGGGGTAAAATACAGGGAGCGAAAGGCTATTTACAATTTGTACAGAAATCAGATGGCAGTTATAAGAGTCGAGGGGCATGAAAGGGAAGCAGTGGTTGGGAAAGGAGTGAGTCAGGGTTGTAGCCTCTCCCCGATGTTATTCAATCTGTATATTGAGCAAGCAGTGAAGGAAACAAAAGAAAAATTCGGAGTAGGTATTAAAATTCATGGAGAAGAAATAAAAACTTTGAGGTTCGCCGATGACATTGTAATTCTGTTAGAGACAGCAAAGGACTTGGAAGAGCATTTGAACGGAATGGACAGTGTCTTGAAAGGAGGATATAAGATGAACATCAACAAAAGGAATACGAGGAAAATGGAATGTAGTCAAATTAAGTCGGGTGATGCCGAGGGAATTAGATTAGGAAATGAGACAGTTAAAGTAGTAAAGGAGTTTTGCTATTTAGGGAGTAAAATAACTGATGATGGTCGAAGTAGAGAGGATATAAAATGTAGACCGTCAATGGCAAGGAAAGCGTTTCTGAAGAAGAGAAATTTGTTAACATCGAGTATAGATTTAAGTGTCAGGAAGTCGTTTCTGAAAGTATTTGTATGGAGTGTAGCCATGTGTGGAAGTGAAACATGGGCGATAACTAGTTTGGACAAGAAGAGAATAGAAGCTTTCGAAATGTGGTGCTGCAGAAGAATGCTGAAGATAAGGTGGGTAGATCACGTAACTAATGAGGAGGTATTGAATAGGATTGGGGAGAAGAGAAGTTTGTGGCACAACTTGACTAGAAGAAGGGATCGGTTGGTAGGACATGTTTTGAGGCATCAAGGGATCACAAATTTAGCATTGGAGGGCACCATGGAGGGTAAAAATCGTAGAGGGAGACGAAGAGATGAATACACTAAGCAGATTCAGAAGGATGTAGGTTGCAGTAGCTACTGAGAGATGAAGAAGCTTGCACATGATAGAGTAGCATGGTGAGCTGCATCAAACCAGTCTCAGGACTGAAGACCGCAACAACACAGTGAAACTTATAAGCTCTGGGAAAAAGTCAAAGGAATTGTTATTTGCATCTACTAGCAACGATAATAGTAGTGCTTGTGCGTTGTAAAATCTTTGGGTAGGGGGTTGTTGCGCAGAGCGCGTGGAGAGAGACGGGTTCCAATGCTTGTAGTGTGCGGAAGTGCCGTGTTAACAGTCTCGCAGTAGAGTGTACCGTTTTCGGCGGCATCATGTACGCGCGCCGGCCAGGTGACCAGTAGCAGGAGGAAGGACAGTGGATGGGCGCAAGAGGCTGTATTAATTACGATTGCCCGTTCCTGTAATTAACCGTGGCCCTAAAAGATGCTACCGTCTTCAGCAACAGCAGCTGTTCCAGCAACACAGTTTCGTCGTCGGCTCCGAGTTCCGTCGCATGCACAGCACTGAAGTTAGACTGTTCACTGGTAGATAGTATTAACGGCTAACCTAGCAGCGCAGCTGAATGTGATTTGATTAATGAACTTTATTTAAATAATAATCAGTTAAATTCAGTGCGAGTTTGTCCTCATTGCCCCCAGATATTGTTACCAAGCAGGTTCCTTGTTCCCTTCTTTCCTTATATGCTAACCGAAGTTTGAGAATCTATCACTGGAAAAAAATCCAGATCTAAGGAAAATAAGAGTGCAGACGTTTTATTTATTTTACATATTGGTTGGAGCACATGGCTTTTGGTTTGGTACGTATTCTAGTATTTAATTCTGTTCAAGTCAGTAAAAAAAAAGGCTCAGTTGTTCAGAGAATAATATGATATCCAATTTGAAAACTAAGTAGCTGCA
This sequence comes from Schistocerca americana, assembly GCF_021461395.2. Lineage (NCBI taxonomy): Eukaryota > Metazoa > Arthropoda > Insecta > Orthoptera > Acrididae > Schistocerca > Schistocerca americana. The sequence goes on from NC_060119.1 coordinate 71,607,076, forward strand.
AAGTAAAAAGTGCTTTCCTTTCTCCTAATTTCTTTGATGACGTTATGTTGAGGTGTCTGAAGTTCACGTAACTAAGTTCAATACTAACATACAGTTTAAGTATATATTTTCAAATCATTACTCGATTGCCTTTTTCAAAATTTAATGACAAACTTAACGTAAAAGTGAATTCTCAATTTTCTTTGTCATTACATACTCACTTAAAATTAGTGTCAAAAAACATGACAACCTTGACTTGCCACGTCAGTGTTTAATAATAAATGTTTTTCTTTCCCAACGGGATTTTGGATGTAAATCGCCCTTGTGGGCTGGCGACCTTAATTACTTCCTTTTCGTTCATTAGTGTAACTTTTGGATTCATGATCAGTGATACTCCTTTTCTTTCCAGTGTTGTTCGTGAGTGAACGCACAAAATAAGTTTCATTTTTCCAAATTGTAGCCTTGTTCGGTTTAATTACTTTTTTTACTTTTAGTAGACTTTTCTATCAAAAAGATCGGTTGTACACGTTCCCGCTACTTATCGGTATTACTTCTTCGGGAAGGATGGCCTTATCCAGTTATAAAAATTCCATTAGGCATACACGCGACCAACGGTCATATTTCATATCGCAAGGTTACAGTGTCAAGGATCCTGTGACAAGAATAACATTCAGAAGAATGAGAACTGTAAGATGACAATCGGTATGACTTTAGGAAAGGTAAATGCACCAGAAAGGTACGTATGTCTTTCCGCTTGACAATGGATGAAGGACATAAAAAATTCGTCAGGACTCGCACAATGTGGGTTCCGTACAAAATTATTTATATAGACAGCTCAAACATTCCGGGAACCCAGGATTTCTAGTTTCTGCCTATTACCGACGTTGGTACTGGCAAGATATTGGTCCCAGAGAATCCAAGATTTTCGAGAATGTTTTAATTTGAGTAATGTAAGTGACATACACTCATGCACGGGGCAGGCAACCATTATTATAGTAGTCAACAGTCCTCCATTCAGGTTGACTGGGAGACATCAGGCAAGGTACTACTTCACTGCTCATACGATTACTGCTCGTACGATGCATTTCGGAATTTATACATCGTGAAACATCCAGGAGCGATTAATGCATGTAAATACGGCGTTTCAATGACAAACATTCGCAGACTATTCGTAAGCCTCTACAGCCCCTGGGACGAGGCGGAGACACAACAGCGCCCTGAACTCAGGGCTTGCTGAGAGAGTGATGTACCGTGTAAAAAAAAAAAAAATGCTAGATGTGTCGTAGAAAATATTCTTGTATCTCGTGGATCCCTGTGGTCGCTGGGGACGACGTGTTGACACAAGACCGCCCTGGATGCACGCAGGGACAGCTAGTGGAACTGGCCCGCCTGAAACAAAATTTGTTGGACAGTAAGAAAGATTCTTTTAACTTATGTTAACACCAGCAGATTCTCGGACCAAACAGACAAATGAGAATGTCTGGACGTCCTGCAGAGACGATTGTCATAAACAAGTGAGCCTGCCGTGAAACTGCTTTCACGGCAACTCGGGAATGCACTGAAACATCAGAAACATACGCCGAATTAGTTGTTGCCCAGAATAGAAACGGCCACGGTAGAAAACACGTTAGAAGAAGCCAAGTTGTCGAGTCACACACCAGTGCAGACAAGACCGGAAATTTCTACCCTGAACTGGGAGCCTTGACGTCGAAATGGTCAGTGGATGTCGTTGTAAATTCGGTTCAACAACGATACCGCTGAGAGGAGGTAAAATTAAAGGAGTCTGTGAGTGGAGAAGAGCAGGGGGATGAGAATAGGACAGGTGATCAGACAGCGTGAGAGCAGGAGAGTAGGGAGCCACGTCAACCCATTGCCTGTTCAGCCCGATAACTAAGATTCTGGTCCTTACTCCCATCTGAATGTTCATCCCCACATTGTGAATGATTCTTTACTAGCACCTCGTCCAATGGACGAGTCCTTATACTCCACTCCTTGGGACCGAACCACTCGATTACACAGTTTACTTATCTGAATCCCGTCTCCCAACACTGCTTTAATGCTGCTTCTGCAATGGAACCATCGCGGCCAGTCAACGCAGAAAGTGATTTGGACCTTGCAGCAATGAAAGCCACAGAGTACAGAGAGCTCCTGACTATCAGCTCTTCGTCACGCATCTGCGAGATACTCAAAGCGTCGTACCGACGTTGCATCTGACGGCCACATCATCATGCAACAACTTACTATGAAGAATGGTGAGGCGATTCATTACCCCTAGCACCCCTTAATAACTGAGACGTGTCCACGCCCAGTGTAAAAAGATCTAAGATATGTATCTGCATACAAGATACTGTAATAATTGTAAACATTCCAAATGTCAATTCCGTTACTAATCTGTGCGATTTGGATATCAGTCTCTAGAATTCATTACATGTTGCTGATAATTTGTTGATATGCTACAATTTTTTGCCCCCAGCGTTGGGCGATCTCATTCGTAATTAGTGTTGTGTCTAGACAAGACAGCCTAGACACAATGAGAGGAAGCCAAAAGGCACGCGCTAAGCCAAAGCAGGGTGCGTGAGGTCTGAAACAGGATACGTAATAAATACTATAAAGAAAAGTACGTAGCTTCTGGAATACTTAACTTTAATCCATCCTTTTGGTACATCTGGAGATTGTGGCGATACAAGTGAGACTCTTTAGATACATGCAATGTTACTAATGGCGCCTTGCTAGGTCGTAGCCATTGACTTAGCTGAAGGCTATTCTAACTATTGGCTCGGCTAATGAGCAATGCTTCGTCCGTGTAGTCGCTAGCAAAGTCGTCCGTACAACTGGGGCGAGTGCTAGTCCGTATCTCGAGACCTGCCTTGTGGTGGCGCTCGGTCTGCGATCACACAGTGGCGACACGCGGGTCCGACATGTTCTAATGGACCGCGGCCGATTTAAAACTACCACCTAGCAAGTGTGGTGTCTGGCGGTGACACCACAAATAGCATGCACACATGCATGTCATATCCGTTTTTATATACGGGATGTAACGAGTATAGGTGAAGGTATTTGCTTTGGTGACTGAAAAACATAACATCAGTATTTCCTGCATTTGAAAACCAATAGTTATTACTGCTGCAGGTGGTATGTTTTTAGGTGGAGTAGCACCTGCAAGTAAATGTGGCAGTAGCAAGCCATTAATGGTTATTTCCATATGGGTGGCAGGTCAAGACTTAAAGTGTGGACACATAGACACAAAACTGTTAGTCTACACTGAGGGGCTAGTCAACTTAATGATGCAGTTACGACGGTGCAGAAGAAATTACGTCATTTATTTTGTGAGGTATTTGTGGTAAGATTTTTCAGCATAGAGAAAAAAAAAAAAAAAAAAAAACCAACACACAGATGTGTGCACCAATAGCCCTGGCAGCTTGTATACGGCAAGTAGTCAATAAGACATTGTCATACTTCGCAAACTGGTTGCTGCAAATCAGGCAAGAATGGTCAAGCCATGGTGGAGGAGAGGTGCATGTCAATGGTGTGTGCAAATGCACGAATAATTGAGTATCTGTCTCTTGACCTGATTACCATGTTTCTCTTGCTGAGTTGTCGCTGTGACACTTTCATACGAGCACAAGGGCAGTAATCACACAGAAGCCACTGCGATTCGTGATGGCCCCCTGTAGATTTCAAAAGGTTGGGCATGGACCTCAGTAGGGTGCACATCCACCATGGACGGCAGTGCATGCTCTGTCACGTGCTCCAGTGATGCTCCAAAGGTTAGTAAGCAGTTATTGTGGTAGTGGTAGGGCATCCCATCTCTCCACCAGGGCTGTTGACAGCTGCATGGCTGTCGTCGGAGCTTATGGGTGTGCTGCTGTTCCTCTCCCTGATGCATTCCGCACTTGCTTAATGGGATTTACGTCGGCGTAACGGTTACGCAGGCCCTTTGCCGAATATACTCTCGTTTCAAGAGTTCCCCAACCTGGGCTGACCCATGCGGTCGTGCATTGTAATGGGCCGAATGCACCCTTGAAAAGACGAACGTGGTGAAGGAGTACTGTGTCATAATAACGTCGACTGGTTATTATACAATGTTCAGTGGTTTGGAGAGTCAGTAGGCCCGTGTCTTCACACATCATAAAGCCTAGACCACCATTACGATCACATCCGACAATGCTGGCTTTAATGTTATATGGCAAGAGGTGGAAATATGTAATCCACTGAGGAGCACTGTGAAGTATGGTACTTTTGGTAGTCCAGATTTTATTATGTTGGGAGGCATAATATTGCATGGGCGTACTGACATCCAAATCTTTGTAAACGGTCTACTCACCCGTTAAAGTTATTCCGATACTGCACTGCTGCCCAAAGTGTCTCTTTTCAGGAGTGCATTCATTTCTGACTTCATTTTTATGGATGTCATCAATACGCGAGCATATAGAACAGCGCAGGTGGAGGAACTTTTGTTAAAGAGAGGATATTCGGCCTGTTCCCCCGACTCATATCCCATCCATCAAGCGTGGCATGCCTTGGGGAAACGTCTTATAGCACATCTACACACACCAACGACCATCCAGCATTTCTCAATCACGCTGGTGGAGGAATGCAATGATTTACCACACTCACTCCTTACGACCCTTGTGGCTTGCATGAGGACACGTCAGCAGAGCATGCATCGTGGTCACACGGCTTTAAGGAAAGCCCTATGCAGTCTTTTGGCCGGCCGCTGTGGCCGAGTGGTTCTAGGCGCTTCAGTCCGGAGCCGCGCTACTGCTACGGTCGCAGGTTCGAATCCAGCCTCGGGCATGGATGTGTGTGGTGTCCATTGGTTAAGTTAGGTTTGAGTAGTTCTAAGTCAAGGAGACTGATGACCTCAGATTTTAAGTCCCGTAGTTCAAAATGGTTCAAATGGCTGTGAGCACTATGGGACTTAACATCTGAGGTCATCTGTCCCCTGGAACTTAGAACTACTTAAACCTAACTAACCTAAGGACATGACACACATCCATGCCCGAGGCGGGATTTGAACCTGCGACCGTAGCAGCAGCGCGGTTCCGGACTGAAGCGCTAGGTCAGAGCGACCGGCGCGAAAGTTACTTTGGACCTTACGTTTTGAAGACCAGTATATCTTTGTTTAACACACTTTACTTTATATTAACAGGGCCACTCTTTCATTTCGTGAACTGCAAATAAAAGCCATTTTTGAAGAAAGCTTCGAAACAAAGCGACACATTACTTAATCTGCTTAAGAATGTGCTCCGCTTACGTACGACAGGAATCTAGGTCGCTTTTGTGCAGAATGAGAAGCCACTGATTTAACCACTGTAGCGTCACGCACAATACACGGCGCCGATAAGAGAGAAGGTCGAGTAACACACTACGCCTTCAGGTCAGACTTAATTTTAGTAACTAATATTACCACTATAAGACTTTGTGTCTAACGCATCTTATGGTGGATCTCTTGTCGAGAAAGTAACTGCTCTTACGAAAATTGGATGCCGTTATTATTTTGTAGCGGCCTGTGCGGTAACTTCTCAAACGCTGTGGCCACTCCACCATGTATTTCCATTTCAAGAGGAGGCGGAGACGTGGGGCATTTTCAGCGAAAGCCATTTCCTTAATTGCGGCGCAAGAGGTCTCGCCAGCACGCGGCTGCTGGAAGCTCCAGCTACATCGAGCCTGCCTGCCTGCTCCAGACAACCTGCGGCTGTCCAGATGCCCGCCTTCTCATCGCCAACTGCCCACCGCTCCAGGGTGTCGTTCTCCACAACGCTCTGTAGGGACACGGCCACCTACGGACGCTCGACTACTGTATTTGCGCTGCACTTCTCATTCATGGAACAGGTTATGACATACGGTTATTCCACTGAAGTAACACCACCGTTTCCATCAACGAAATCACGTTCCGCACAATTGGCGAGCAGTTCTCGAGACAGATGGAAACTAGGTTTCCCGAGTGTCCTCATGTATGTACATCTAAGGGCTTTACTGTGCTACAGGGAGAGGAACACGACATCAAACCCTTTAGTCGTTTAGTTCTTCCATATTCCGCCATGCCTGAGTGGTAAATTTTACACAAGAATGAAAAGAATTCGATAAGGCTAAATCGAAAGAATACGAACAAGATGGAATTTGGGGCAACTTGTAATACAAAGTTGTGGTCCCTCACATACACACTGCAAGGTAACACATTTTTTTGTATACTGTTCACAAGATTTTCGTTTGCAAGTTGCTTGTTTTTGTCGGCAGAAAACATGGATGATTTCTTTCCAACACTCATATTAAATGAAATTTAAGTAAAATATTTTAAAATATGTAGGAAAGGAGGTAGTGCGAGTTAACTCTTCTATGCCTGCTCTTGGCAACGGGACTCAATAAGAGAATATGAACTGTCGACGAGAGTGACATCTGTGAATGAATGAATAACCTAAACAGCACCATGGAGGATTTTTTAAATAACAAGCGGCAACGATGTAATAAAAAAATACAAAACGATTCTTTGTGTTTTAATACGTAGCAACATTATCATCATTAATTTCCGTTGTTTTAATGGAGAAGTAAGTGTTCTATATTCATGTGGAAAAATAAATAAAAACAGTCTGTGATATTATGCACATGAAAAAGGGTTCTGTTTTCAGATTTTGAGGACGATATAGGATTGAGCACCGATAAAAGTTTCGAGACTATAAGAAATGAATGTGTGGTAATTACTGGATGCTTCAATTTAGTGTAAGTAATTAAACGTTCCTATTCTTTCCATTATTCACATTGCAGCCCGCTACCTTTTTGTAAAGTTAATTACAGCTTTTAAAAGAAGGAAAATAACTGCGAGAGAGTTTTGCTGTTGCGGTAAGTAATTAATTGCAAATTCCAACGCAGTGCACGTACGTGGCCACCGATTATGCCTTTATTTTCAGAAAGCAATGTAGCCTGGTGTCTGTTCACCATGGAAGTAAAATAAAAATCCATTTCACGACAACTGAGCGTACGTTTTTCTTGTATTGTGGAGTGACAATTTATCAGTAGTACTTCTGGTCTCCCAGAGGGTGATGAGGGCGATGCGAATAACACTCTTCAAAAATTTTGATACGTACGTTTTCTGCAGCCTGTGGACTGCACATTTTATATTATAAGACAGGCACAAAAATTTTAAATGCAAAAGAGTATATACTGCGAATCATAGCCCTTAACTTCACAGCTCATTACTTTACCAGCACTCAACTCGCCTAATTTACTTTCGGATACATGTTTCGGCCCGGGGTCTTGGCGATCGATTTTATAAATATTTCATACATACAGAGTGTTTCAAAAATGACCGGTATATTTGAAATGGCAATACAAACTAAACGAACAGCGATAGAAATACACCGTTTGTTGCGATATGCTTGGGACAACAGTACATTTTCAGGCAGACAAACTTTCGAAATTACAGTAGTTACAATTGTCAACAACAGATGGCGCTGCGGTCTGGGAAACTCTATAGTACGATATTTTCCACATATCCACCATGCGTAGCAATAATATGGCGTAGTCTCTGAATGAAATTACCCGAAACCTTTGACAACGTGTCTGGCGGAATGGCTTCACATGCAGATGAGATGTACTGCTTCAGCTGTTCAATTGTTTCTGGAATCTGGCGGTACACCTGGTCTTTCAAGTGTCCCCACAGAAAGAAGTCACAGGGGTTCATGTCTGGCGAATAGGGAGGCCAATCCACGCCGCCTCCTGTATGTTTCGGATAGCCCAAAGCAATCACACGATCATCGAAATATTCATTCAGGAAATTAAAGACGTCGGCCGTGCGATGTGGCCGGGCACCATCTTGCATAAACCACGAGGTGTTCGCAGTGTCGTCTAAGGCAGTTTGTACCGCCACAAATTCACGAAGAATGTCCAGATAGCGTGATGCAGTAATCGTTTCGGATCTGAAAAATGGGCCAATGATTCCTTTGGAAGAAATGGCGGCCCAGACCAGTACTTTTTGAGGATGCAGGGACGATGGGACTGCAACATGGGGCTTTTCGGTTTCCTATATGCGCCAGTTCTGTTTATTGACGAAGCCGTCCAGGTAAAAATAAGCTTCGTCAGTAAACCAAATGCTTCCCACATGCATATAGCCGTCATCAATCCTGTGCACTATATCGTTAGCGAATGTCTCTCGTACAGCAATGGTAGCGGCGCTGAGGGGTTGCCGCGTTTGAATTTTGTATGGATAGAGGTGTAAACTCTGGCGCATGAGACGATACGTGGACGTTGGCGTCATTTGGACCGCAGCTGCAACACGGCGAACGGAAACCCGAGGCCGCGGTTGGATCACCTGCTGCACTAGCTGCGCGTTGCCCTCTGTGGTTGCCATACGCGGTCGCCCTACCTTTCCAGCACGTTCATCCGTCACGTTCCCAGTCCGTTGAAATTTTTCAAACAGATCCTTTATTGTATCGCTTTTCGGTCCTTTGGTTACATTAGACCTCCGTTGAAAACTTCGCCTTGTTGCAACAACACTGTGTTCTAGGCAGTGGAATTCCAACACCAGAAAAATCCTCTGTTCTAAGGAATAAACCATGTTGTCCACAGCACACTTGCACGTTGTGAACAGCACACGCTTGCAGCAGAAAGACGACGTACAGAATGGCGCACCCACAGACTGCATTGTCTTCTATATCTTTCACATCACTTGCAGCGCCATCTGTTGTTGAAAATTGTAACTACTGTAATTTCTAAAGTTTGTCCGCCTGAAAATGTACTGTTGTCCCAAGCATATTGCAACAAACGGTGTATTTCTATCGCTGCTCGTTTAGTTTTTATTGCCGTTTCAAATATACCGGTCATTTTTGAAACACCCTGTACATACTGTACTAGGTTTGTCTAACAGACGATGCCCCATACTCGAAGTTTATGTGCTCGTACAACTGCTTGTGAGAAAAAGGTCATAAAAATAGTAGACGAGTCTATTGTAAAGGCTTACTGCATGAAAGTAATGCACGGAAATTAAATTTTAAATCAATTATTTAAAATGTGTTTCAGCAACATCTTTTAGTTATTTTATGTAGGCGTAGTGCTCATCTCAGTCAGGATGGAGCATGCACACTTTCTTCCGTGTTGGTTCTCTGCGACCTGCTGGACCTCTAGTGGAGGCAATAGGCATTATTAGTGTTAGCGGTGTGGAGTTCGTCGAGAGAGGGCCCCACAGTACGTATATCAAGCGAGTGGTCACATTTAAGACAGTAAGGTCGATATGATACAGTTTGTTATCAGGGAAGGGAAGAAATATTTTCGCGAGTGATTAAGACAGGATGTAGGTTAAATTGAATATTGCACATAAAAGGAAAAGTTATCGTTAGTAATGGACTTAGTATATGACAGGTAGAATTATAATTACAATAGCGTGCATACAACGTCTGCAAAACTTAGTAACTAATATTTGGAACTAAATTTCGAAAGTGTAGTGAAGCTTGACTTGAACTGTCATTGTTTGATATTTTTTCAGTCAATGATAGTACATACTTATCATAAAACTTTAATCATGATAGAATTGGTTAGGGCACACGGTCACTATTGAAAACGAATATGACCAACGGATGCGACCCCTAACACTATAGAAAGAGTGCGATTGCCGAGAATTAAGTAAACTGTGATAACAAATTGCTGGTAGGAAGCTCATATTTACCACAAAAAGCCTTTTATCCACAAAATAAGATAGGAAGTTTAAAACTCAGTTCAAACAAGTATTACTTTTGTGTCTTAACGGCACATATAGTAAATATAATAGACATGATTATAATTTTTTAAATCCAGATGTCATGTATATACGTATTTCAAAACTCTACCGCAAATGTCTGTATTTCAGTGGAGTTAACAGTTATATTAAATTTCGACATGTAAAAGTTAAACGAGTAGTATACACTTGTTTGTATACATAAAAGTTCACAGAATATAAAGATCGCTGACAGCGCCTACATTTATATATTTCAAAAGCCATATCGTTATTTACATGTATTGTAACAAATTGTATTTCATATACAGCGTCCGTGCTAAAAGTTATGAGGCTGATTTTATTCGTGATGAATCAGGTACGTCACCACAGTAACCACGGCGACAGCTTCAACTAGAGACTGTCAACATCAAGTATGTATTCGAGCGGTTAGTTGTGAGGAGGCAGTGTTAAGCGGTGCATGTGGAACCGTAGTGTTCCAAAGCTGTTGCGCCATAAATTGCGATGGCGCAACATGTCTCACAGTGATACGATTAATTGCAAATTTTTCGAAGGACGATATCAGAATGAAATGTATGATTTTACGTAAGTTAATTGTGGTGACGAGATGACAAGCCTCAATGTTGACTGAAATCAATTCCTTATGTAATGGCACCGTTTGGTGAAGCAGACAGGTGAATGTGTAATTTGACTGAATTTTACCTGTATTGGTCCATCATCTAATTTCTCATAAGTGGGGTTGTATGAAGCCAGTGAGTAGGATGGTTGGAGTGGTTCAACAGCGGGAAACCAATGAAACCCGTCCAATTCTTACGAAAAAGTGCAACGTGAGATAGTTAAAATGTTAACCAAAAAGTCGCAGGGGGTTCTAGCGTCCATTATAAAGCATTTGATGAAAGAGCACGAAAAATATTCGGTCGTTCACCTTCGAACAAACCGCGTTCAACTTCTCCAAGTTACCAGCTGGAAAACTTCGAAAACAAAATAAAATTTATTTGTATGACAAGGAGATAGGATGGTAATGAAATGGTTCAAATGACTTTGAGCACTATGGGACTTAACTTCTAAGGTCATCAGTCCCCTAGAACTTAGAACTACTTAAACCTAACTACCCTAAGGACATCACACACATCCATGCCCGAGGAAGCATGCCTGCGACCGTAGCAGTCGCGCTGTTCCAGACTGTAGCGCCTAGAACGGCTCGGCCACCCCGGCCGGCAGGTTGGTAATCCCTTTTAAATAATTAAAAAGGCTAAATATAGTAAATGTTATTATTAAGGCAGTAAATACAGAGGGTTATGCTTACATGTTGTCGGTACAAGCTCAGACTGCGAAACGACAAGACGGCAGGCAGAAGATAAGGTACCTAACATTTGTCAGAGGCATGAAACGCCATTCCTCAAGATTTCTAGAAATTTAGTTAAGTATAAACGTTCACTTTGATCAAAAATTTTTCGCCAGTTTCTTGGCAAATAGTACTCCATCAAAAATATTTCATCAAATACATAAAAGAACAATCAAGCTTTTTGATACAATGGATCATTTTAACAATCTGTTAAACATCAACTAAAAGGTAGTGCTTAAAAATGTTTCAGTCAAGTGTTCAGGACATTCTTCAGAATGTTTTCAAGAAGAGAAAAGTCTATGCCAAGGACGTCCCACAACCTTGACGTCCAAACAAAGACATTGTTGTATGCATCTTCATTCAAAGCAAAACGGGGATAATTCTTTTCTGGAGAGAAACGTCACGGATGATGAAACTCCGCGTTATCAATACGAAATTAAAGCAAAATAGCGAAGTGTTGAAACTCACATGAAGAGTTAACGCTTCGACGACATAACTCACATTAAAACCAGCTGAGGCCCGAGTTGTACAGTTTTCTGACTTATGTGGAACAGCTAAAGCATTAAAACAACCAGCTTGACATTTCTGTCTTTTTTTATTAATCCAGTCTCGAAACTTTTTAGACTGATGGGTCTTATTCTTTCCCTTGTGCTTCGTTCTCTTATCCTGTCGTATCTTGTCTTGCTGTACATGGATGTAACCGTATTCACAATTATAGAAACAGCTAACATGCCAATTACTTTAAACCCTCTGCGACACAGGTCACAAATGTATCTTGGTTTGTGTATGTAATGAATACGATCAGTCACAGAAATTCCAGAATTTCAAATTACAGTGTCTTTTCAAATCATGGTGTTGTAAAAATTCTTTTTCGCTTATCGGCTCTGTCATCACGTCTGTTATAATACATAGGAATCCATAGTGCTGTACAGTGTGCAGAAAATTTTTCGTGCAGCCTCACAGGACCGATAAACAACTGTCATTATCCACATGTTAAATTTCAAATGTTACTGATACAAACGTTTCATTAGCAACGACAACTGTGCTCGAAGAGATCTGATTTCTCTAATATTTGCATGTCAACCGGTTGAGAGTATTGTGGTATAGCTAGGCGAGACCCCCCCCCCCCCCCCCAGAAATAAATGTAAATGTTATTAGAATTTTAAGAGTGGGTGTGATGCAGTGACTGATACTTTGATACGAAATGACATGTAATTGGTTAGTTACCCTTCACGGATTACGTATGAAACCTGTTCTGCCTTCATAAATAGTCCGTCCTCCTGCTATAGTTCCCACATTTCCGCTATATTCTGTTATTGGCTAGTTTGCAAAGAGGTGCATCATGTTTCAAAGGGGACAGTTTAAAAGGAGACAAAATTAATTTCGATAAATAAATAAAGATGTTTAACAAAATTGATAACGTATTTTAAGTAAACTTCAAATGAAAGTACTATAAGGAAAAAAGTGGAGTTGACTGTAACGTCCTAAGGAAAGATAATGAGGGTGTCTAGCAATCTGAAATTAAAGACGACTCGTGTAGTTATACACACGTGTTGTAATATACTCTGACGGAAAAGAACTCGCAAAACTAAGGAGGAGTTATGTGACATAAGCGAAAGTCGGTAGGCGTTTTTCTGCATGTGAAAGATGATACCTGTCCAGATTCCGCACCAGTCGCATAGGAGTTGCGCTAGTAGCGTCACTGTGAAGATGCAAATCAGGTTTGCTCTAAACACATCCTGTAACGTTCGTGAGCGTTGGTTACGTTTGAGACAGGACGTGGTGAAATTGATGTTAGTCAAGAATGCCTTTAAGGCAGTGTTCCCAACCTGGGATAATTATCCTCTGAGGAGTAAACACAAACCTACGACCAGCTTAGAGACAGAAGTGATCACGCTTTCTGCAGGACCTGACCATCCTTTTGCAGGACAATGCTCAAGCACGTACAGTGCAAGCTGTTACGAATTTGTTTGACTGATTAGGCTGCTACACCACCTACTACACTCCCCTGAATTAAGCCCTCGTGAGTTTAACTCGCTTTCTCAATTGAAGGAAGCACTTCACGGCATTCGCTTCGGAACGGCTACAAATTCGTAGAGCAATAGACCCTGTCGCTCAGTCTGTCAAAACATCTGGCACTGCTAAGAGTATTCAGCGATTTCCACATCGCTGGCAACGGGTTACGCACAATGCTAGTGCCTACTTTCAAGGTCAGTAAAACTTTGAAACACGTATCTATTTTGTACGAGATGTAAATAAATAGTTGCAACTATTAAACTTCCAAACCTTGTATCTCAAGAAAATAACTTCCTCAAATTGTTGGTAGTAATGACAGTAGTCCAGAAAGAACAACTGTGCATAAACCATAGTATGAACTATTTTTTTTTTATGATTTTGTCACCGTGGTCATTTCGTGAGACACACATGGACTGATACGGTACATGCCCTCAATATAATCGCCCCTCACCTCGATCATCTTCTCCCTCAGAAACAGAAGGCGTCGTATGTCGGCAGTGCATTCATCTCTGACGATGTCTTGCAAGGACCGCCCTATGGCGCGGATGATGTTTTCTCTTGTGTTGTTTCTTCATATCGGAATAGTACAGTGTATGCTCCAGTATCTACAATCCCGAAGTACGCAGGAGATTCTGCAATAGGTTCACAGTGTGGCATCGTCGATATGAACGACGATGGATTGCAGTGCCAGAAGAAAACACTGCTGCGCGCTCCAGCCACGTGCCGCCTCAGTCCTGATCCAAATACGTTGTGCGTATTTTCGAAACACACTGTTAGGGCGCTTTTACTCAAAAAATGGGTCACATGACTCTGAGCACTATGGGACTTAACTACTGAGGTCATCAGTCCCCTAGAACTTAGAACTACCAAAACCTAACTAACCTAAGGACATCACACACATCCATGCCCGAGGCAGGATTCGAGCCTGCGACCGTAGCAGTCGCGCGGTCGGTGACGCTCTTACTGGCCTTCCACACTTTCAGACAGGATCCATAGCTATTGATTCAAATGTTTCAGTCGACACTCACTGCAGTACTTCATCTGAACTTCTCATACCAGATACAGACTCGGCCCATGCCAAGTGCCGCACATCCTACACGTTACAGCTGCTTTGCCGCTAGTTTTTATCCAGCGCATGTATTTGGCTGACTCGTTTCGAAGGTACACTCTCGTGCAGTGTCTGCTACTGGAGCTGGACTTAACTGTATCGACTTCGATTTACAAATCGATCCCGTGACGAAACGTGCCCCTACTCTTTATATCTAGCAAAAGACCATCAGTTCTTTCGTGGATTTTCATACTTTCATCAGACACTTCCAGCCTGGTATCTGTTCGTCCTACAGTTGCTGTTACGTCCTCCTTTGAGTTTAGTTCGCTTAGGTCGGTTACTGATACCAGCTTTACGATTGTTGCTGTTTCGAGCGGATTTTCGCCTACAGCGCCATAGAACTGTAGTCTATCTCTTCACTTACCCGTGCACCATCCGTTGCATTTATCTCGGTTCAGGGTTAACAAGCAGCCCGTGCACCAGTCGTTGAACTAAATATTTCAATATGTTAGAGTTTAGTTCGCTTAGGTCGGTTACTGCTACCAGCTTTACGATTGTTGCTGTTTCGAGCGGATTTTCGCCTACAGCGCCATAGAACTGTAGTCTATCTCTTCACTTACCCGTGCACCATCCGTTGCATTTATCTCGGTTCAGGGTTAACAAGCAGCCCGTGCACCAGTCGTTGAACTAAATATTTCAATATGTTACTCTATAAGTAAAACTAAAGAAAAAATTTCATATAAACATACGTCCACAAATGTTTAGATACGGAGTTACGGATAATAAAAGATTTTGTCTGAAATTTAGCAGCTTCGCTAATCATTCAATTAGCAGTATATATTAGTTCAGAAATAATCTTTGCAGCACTATACATCGTTCGACTAAGAACAACACACTGAGTCCTATGAACTAGATGTTCTGAATCCTGTTTCAAATGCCGTCCACTTCTTAATAAACTCGTATTTTGTTCACTAAATAACTGTGCGAAATGGTATCGAATGGCTTCCTGAAGTCAAGGAACGCGGGGTCAACCTCGACACTTCTATGCACGTTGTTCTGGATTTCATGGACGATATATATACTAAGATGGTATATGTTCTTTCGGACATGTCCGAAAGAACAGATACCATCGCTGACCATGCGGCTCGTTAGAATGAAATTACAATGAATGTAGAACGGGACAATACGTTGAGAATGTGGGATTCGCGGGAGGCGGGCCAGAGATAAATCCCTACAGTCGCACTATGCTCTGTGTCCTCGGTGGCTCAGATGGCTAGACCGTCTGCCATGTAAGCAGGAGATCCCGGGTTCGAGTCCCGGTTGGGGTGCACATTTTCATCTGTCCCCCGTTCAGTCTGCCTTCGGCAGTGACACAGTGCGGACCGTGTTACCTGCCGGCCGCGCTGCGGTGCGCGCGCCTGTTTGTTTACGCCGGAGCAGCTTCGCGTGTGCGGTGTTGTGAGTCTAGAACGAGATGGCACACTCGTACAGAAAAACGACTTTGAAGTTCAGTTTTGCGAACGACTATACACGACCAAAGGCACACGAGATTGAACGTTTCTTCAGAGAAGAGGTAAAAATCGATCCACAGGAAATCGTGGGAATCAATTTATCGCTCGTTTCAAGCGTCGTCTATGTCAAGCTTGTTGACGAGGCTGCTTGCGAAAGACTTCTACAACGATCACCGAACGGGTATCGTTTCTGTCATGCCGACGGGAATGTTGGTGCGGTCACAGTCGATCACGCGGGAATGGGGATCCGCACTATACGAGTCTTCGAACTTCCGTTTGAGGTCCCGTCTGAACTTGTTACCGACGCCTTTCGACCATACGGTACAGTTCTATCCCATGTGGCCGAAAAATGGACGAGTTTTACCACGTACCCCGTTTTAAATGGGGTGAGACAAATACGGATAGAACTGCGCCAGCACGTCCCCTCTTATTTGTACATAGGAGGTTGTCGAGCGATTATAATCTATGATGGGCGACCTCGCACTTGCTCGGGGTGCGGGAAAGAAGGTCACGTCCGCTCGGAATGCCTCCAGCGACGTTTAGTGCAAACTCCACGGGATGACGTTCAGGCGCCACAACCGACGACTGTCTTACCGTTGACCTTTGTGGAAGCCCTGAGAGGCGACGTGAGGGAGACTTCCGATGGGCACCAGCAGCTGCCCCCTATAGAGAACATGGACGCCAACGGGCTGGAACTCCGACCACCGGTTCCACCACAGCAGACACAGGACACCACAGAAGAGATGCAGCTGACGGCCGCTCCAGGCTCATCCGTGGTGGCTGCCAGTGCTTCCAACGAGAGCGTGATAGGCCAGGCCCAAGACGGAGGATACGCAACCCCAACAGCCGATGCGGAAGCAAGGCAACGGAAACAGCGTTCGCCGAAGAGAAGAAAGAAGCGTCGACTGACTTCTGCTGACGATAGCCATAGTCCCGAGGGGACAGTGGACGACAACGACAGTATCGACCTGAGACCAGTGGATTCAACAGATACCGAGATGACGATGCAGGAACTACACAGCGACGATAACTTGAACTCTCCTTCTGGTAACCGGAAGGCGGAAGTGGAGATGACAACTGTCCAACATCAGAGCGATGACAACGTTACCTCCCATCCTTCGACCAGTCCCGGAAATATGCTGGGGGACTGGGCGCAAGAAATGGACCAACAGGAACAGGATGAAAATACGAACGCGACGATTGAGGACAGTCCTGACCAGAGGCCGGGAGGGGTCGGGAAATGTTGACCAACTTAGTGTGTTGAGGAGCGCCGGGGGTGCAGATGGACGCTTAATGACACCGCCCTACAACTGATGAACACAAGCCAGGCGTACCGCATTGCCACGATAAACATTAATGGCATACGGACACCGCTTAAAATTCAAATGCTGAAAGATATGTTACGCGCTGCGGACGTGGATATTGTACTCCTACAAGAAGTGCGTTTCACATCCCCGCCAGAGTTCTACGGTTACGAGGCACATTATTCAGTGCACGATGAAAGTGGATGCGGTGTGGGGATTCTCACCAGGGAAGGAATAGAAGTGGAGGACGTCAGGTCTCTCCCTTCGGCACGCGGCATAGCGATCACTGTCGACGGCGTTCGTTTCATCAATTTGTACGCACCATCTGGCTCCACAAAACGAAGAGAAAGGGCGACTTTTTACACCGAAGAGATAGCACCGTTGTTCGCTGGACGCTTTGATAACTATATAGTGGGCGGCGACTTTAATTGTGTCGTCGACAAGAAGGACCAAGTACCTCATGATGTGCCATGCATGGAACTGCGTGCGTTGATTACCGAAATGGCGCTTCTGGATACCTGGGAACTGCAGCATGGTGACAGACCGGGTTATACGTTTGTCACGGGACACTCGGCGAGTAGACTTGATAGAGTGTACGTGACACGCGCTCTACGGACGACGATACTGGATGACGAAATCTGGCCAGCGGCTTTTACGGATCATATGGCGTACGTCTGTACGATTTCACTAACGCGTCAGAAGATATGGTGGAGTAAAGGTCACTGGAAAATGAATTGTGCACTTTTACGTGACACTGAATGTCACCGGTCGATAGAGGCGGCCTGGGAGACCTGCGTTCGCCGCCAACGAGCATACACCTCGGTTCTCCAGTGGTGGATTAAATGCGCAAAACCAACGTTACGGCGAACGTTGATACGATACGGGCAGGACAAATCGCAGTGGAACCGCACAACGGCTGATTTTTATTTTACAGCCCTGAGGGAGCTGATGGCCCAACAACCATCGCCGGAAAGGCACACGGCCATGCGCAGGATAAAAGCCAAGTTATTACAGCTGACGAAACTAAGAATGGAAGGTATAATGGTCCGGCCGAGACTGGCGGACACAGTTGCTGCCGAAACCCCCTCCATGCACCACGTGGTACGTGAACGCCAACGACGACGCAGGACTTTGATCAGGGAGCTAATCTCTGAAACTGGCCAGCAAGTTGTGCACCAGCGTGATATTGCGCATGTGTTTACCGACTATTTCCGCCAGTTATATGGACCTGTACATGTGAACCACGAGACGCTACATGATGTCATCTCGGAAATGCCAGATAGAGGACCACCACTGGATGCAGAGACTTTCATCACAGCGATAACAGAGGACGAGCTGACAGACGCAATTGCCAGGGGGGCTCCGAACAAGTCCCCAGGACAGGACGGCTTCCCAATTGAATTTTACCGCGCCTTTGCATACCTCATGGGACGGACCTGGATTCAGATGTACAACGAACTCCTGTTACCGCAGACTGAGATACCTGCCGAATTCACGGAGGGTATCATCATCCCAATACCCAAACCACGCGGTGGCAGAAATCCAGGAGATTATAGACCACTCACTCTCTTGAACCGCGACTATAAGATTTTCGCGCGCATCCTTGGGGCTCGCCTGCGGTCTTCACTTTCTGATAGACTCCTCATAGATCAAACTTGCCTCGGCGGTAAGAGCAACGTACATACGGCGCTCAGTGACTACCGAGATATCATCGCGTTAGCAGCGGCATGCCGAGTGCGTGGGGCACTCGTCGCTATTGACTTCGATCATGCATTCGACAGAGTGG
Source organism: Schistocerca americana (assembly GCF_021461395.2). Classification (NCBI taxonomy): domain Eukaryota; kingdom Metazoa; phylum Arthropoda; class Insecta; order Orthoptera; family Acrididae; genus Schistocerca; species Schistocerca americana. Next base: position 71,625,768 of record NC_060119.1, read on the forward strand.
ATCAAACCTTTTTGCATGCGGTGATGGGCAGATTGGGAATCCCACAGGCCTTCATCCTAGTGATCATGCGACTGTTACACGGCGTACGATCCAAGGTCTCGGTGAATGGGCGGGCACTGACTACATCGTTATTTCAAGGTCAGTTCGTCAAGGTTGCCCCCTTTCGATATTTTTGTATGCAATGGCTTTGGAACCCTGTCTATATGGTCTCCGAAGACGGTTGGAGGGAGTGCCGTTACCACAACTGACCTTTCATTGCCGCGCTTATGCTGACGATATGATGCTGGTGGCACGGACAGGCGAAGAAGTACGTACGGCGTTGGCATGGATACAGCGATATGGGATGGCGGCAGGAAGCGTGCTTAATCTACAAAAAACACGCTGCATGAATGTCGGTCGAGGATTACAACCGGGGGAGGAAGGCCCGCTCATCTTGGTTAAGACCATAAAATGCCTAGGTATTACGTTCCACACGGATGTGCAGCGGACAGCAGCGGATAACTACCGACGCATATTGAAGCTGATGCGGACAATGGTGCTGTTACAGAAATTAAGAGCGTTGGATATGATTCAGAGGGTGACCTATGTTAACGTATACCTAGCACCGAGACTCACTCACGTAGCGCATGTCCTGCCTTTAACGCGCACAATGGCATCACGGATACAAGCAACTTTCGGAACCTACGTGAGTGTGGGACACCTGTTTAAGATCCGATACACAACGCTTACGCTACCACCTGGAGAGGGTGGACTTGGTCTAGTGAACGTTTATGAAAAGGCACGGGCGTTATTCGTCAGTACGATTTTCCGACAGTGGCGCGGTCAATTTCGCAATATCTCGGGTGCGTTGGCCGACGTACTAGCGCCCACTTCACTGCTGCCCCCAGTCGATGTGGGCCATATTTCACCGAAGCTGTCACATTTCAAGTCTTTTTTTTTGGAGCTTAGCTATGTCAGAGATTTCTTCCCAACAACACGACTACCGACGACGCGAGACGTATACCAACTCTTACTGCGCCGGTGCCCCAGGAATACCCTGGAAAAGAAGTACCCAGACAAGAACTGGCGACAGATATGGCGCGTTATACGGAACGTTTACCTCCCAACGTCGGTACGCTCAACTTGGTATGTGGTGATAAATAGGAAGTTCGCAACGAATCAACGGCGGCACGCGATTCATTTGGCAGACACTCCACTATGTTTAGGTTGCGCATCAGTGGACACTGATGAACATCGTTTAACATGTAGTGGGACGGCTCCAGTGTGGCACTTGGCACAACAGATATTGGCGTTCCTGTTACGCTCCGCCCCTCACACAATTTCATCAGACACGCTTTTTTTCCCCCAAGAATATTATTTCCCGGTCCAAAAAAACCAATGCAGTGACATGGGTGCGGGGAATGGTGGTGGGCTACGTGTATAATGAATCGGAAAAGGACAAAATTGATTTTTGGCATTTTCTCCTGGATGGACACACGAAGCTGCAACAGCATAAGAAATATAGACAAGACTTCGCTAATTACTTGCGACTTACATTTACCGACCCACCGGCCAGATGGGGTGTGACGGGTGAGAGATGAGATAGACGAAGAAGCCGAGATAGACATCGATCACACTTACGGACCCTTAGTTCATTTCGAGAAGACGACCCAGTCTTACACCAACGTCTGGAGAACGAGTCGATAGATGGCTCTCTTGCTCTATCGAACGTCGGGTCGTGAGCAGGTGTCGCCCCCGACACGAATTTTATTTCATTGCTACAGGAGCATGTTTCTTTTGTATTTGTACTATCCACAATGTCTTCATGTCTTTCATTTGGGAATTTTCAGTTTTATTCATTTCATTAATTAATTAATTTTCTAAGTAGCCACTATTTGTCAACATATGGACTTTGTAGACACTATTTATGCGATAGTACAACAACATGTAAAAACAAAAAAAAAAAAAAAAAAAAAAAAAAAAGATGGCTAGACCGTCTGCCATGTAAGCAGGAGATCCCGGGTTCGAGTCCCGGTTGGGGTGCACATTTTCATCTGTCCCCGTTGACGTATGTCAACGCCTGCAAGAAGCTAAGGGTGTTCATTTCATTGTAGTTTCATGGACGATCAGAGCGGGTTGTTTTTCGCAAGATCTCTCCACATCGAAATCTCGATTTCAAACACAATGCAAAGGCACAACGTTTCTGTTAAAGCTGGCAGAATTAGCAATCAGGTAATACCGATCATTGAATTAGCGATACCGTGTAAACCCAGATTTGCCGCTTTTTTATGGTCTGTATTTTCAGTATTAACCAGTGCGACAGCTCACGATTAAATCGACAGAGATAGCCTCATGCAGGATGCAGAGGGAGCTGCTCGGTACACATCCCCTTTAAGCTGGCGGCACGTATGCGGCATTCGAGAACTGCCAAATATTCCCGTGCGGTCGAGCTAGTCGACGTATTCAGCGCCAAGGGGACTGCTCTCAAACGAACTCTTCGTTGTCTGTTGTTTTGCAGGTCATTCAGTCGCTAAAACCCGTAAAGTAAGACTATCCGCTTTTTGCCTAGTGAAATGGGCCTCTAACACAAAACATCGATCATTACAAAGTTCATTTCAGCCGATGCTTTCATAAATCGTTCAATGCCTATTTCTGTTTTTTATTTCCAAGTCAGCGGCTCATAAATATTGCTTTGCTTATCGATTCCTCCAGTAGGATCCTGTAATATCGCAGATAAGAACAAAAGAAATGCGTTGCAATGACGGTCATATCGCTCTGCATGCATTTTGAGTGAAGTTCGGTGGGGATAGATACATCGAAACTTACAGTTGTAAAGGAAGGTTACTCACTACTCTTTACTCCCTAGAGTCTCACGTGTCGTATTGGCACTGAATGCAGTGTACAGCCTTAGAAATTTTTAAAAATGTTAAACCAGTGTATGTATTGCTTGAGGGTTGCTTTAGACATGTATTGCTTCGAAAACAGTTTAACGCACCTGCGTTCGTGAAGAAAGAGTAATCATGTTTAAATAAGTCGTGTTAATTAGTGACAATAGCTATCGTATTAATGTCCAAAGTCAACAAATGGTAACTATTTGAAACTAAAATATAATTTACGTTGCAGCTGCAATTAATTTCGTGTTAGCTCGGTGACTATGAAATTACGTATTGCGCATAATTTATCTATTAACTAACTTTTATATATCTCCACACATCATAAATTAAAGTCCCCGGGCAGGCTTTGCTGTCTGCGTGTGAAGGGTAATCTCCGGATCTGCTACAGAGATTTTGATGCGCTTTCCATTAACAGACAGACTGATTACTGAGCAACGTTTGGTGTGTGTGTAATTAACTAGCGGACTCGTCAAAACTTCGCAGTTGTTAGATAAGAAGGCGAGTTCGATATACAGTGTGGTTTTTTCCACCGTATAGAAACTGTAGGGATTGATCGATGAGAGATTGCGGAACTGAACGGTGTAATGAACTTATGTCCCCAAATGCAGGGTTTCCATGGTACAGAGCATTTATTCAAACATGCATTGTTACAGTGACTGCGGCCTAATACGCGCTGTACAATGCAGCAGCAGTTACAGTATGCAAACTTTCCACCTAAAGGGTGGTACTGTTCCTCATACATCATGCCCTAGCGCCATCTCCTGCCATAGTAAATGGTAATGTTGTGTCCTATTCAATCCTCTTGTTAACTCACCTTGTAGTGGATGTGAAACAGCGTAGTACACAATGCTTTCGTAATCGAATCGAGAGCTTGCCGATATGGTGTTTACTTACGGAAAGGCAAATGACGACGGACTGCGGGCAGCAAGGTTGAATCAGAAGACCAGGACAACCACAGCACTCAATGTTTGCATCGGTGTTTCGCCGTTTTTCTGAGACAAGTTCGTTTCAGGAAGCAGGAAATCTTGAATACCGTACCCAAAACGTTCGTACATCGGAGTTAGAGGAAAATGTGATTAAAATTGTTGATGGCAACCGCCTTGTCAGTACCTGCCAGTTGGCCCACCAGTGCGGGGTAAGTCAGACGAACGTGCAGAACGTTCTCCATGACAACTGTCACTATCCTTATCAGTCAGAGCGTGTGCAGGACTTACTAGCGACAGATTTTCCACATCTGGAGCAGTTCTATCACTGGACTCTTCAGTAGGCAACCACGAATCCGTGATTTGTGTTTTCCATCCTCTTCATAAATGAAGTCACCTTTAACTTTCGTAAAAGTCGTCCGTGGGGTAGAATGTAGACACCCCTGGGTATGGTGACAGCGAATCATCAGCATCGGTGCAGCAGGAGTTTGAGGGCCAGGATAATAGGCGACTAGTCTTACTCCCGCGTCGCTTAACAGGCTGGAACTATTGGCGTTCCTTGGGGGTGACTTTGCCTCGCATACTGAAAGAAGTGCCATTGGTGAGCCTAAGGGTTATGTGTCTTGTACATGATGGTGCTCCACCCCACTTAGCATATAATGTCCGGACGAATCTCAATCGTGTTTTCCCTGGTCGATGAATCGGACGAGGGGGTCCAGTTGTATGGCCTGCTCGTTCACCGGATCTGAACCTGTGCGTTTCCTGGTTATGGGACCATCTCAACAGTATCGTGTATGCAGAGCCCATTCCAGATGTGGAGATACTGGACCAGCGTATTTGTGCTGCCTTTGACACTGTTCAGATACAGCCGGACCGATGTCAAAGGTGAGACAGAACACGCTGCGGCGCGTACACGCATGCACTGAGGCATGTGGAAACCATTTTCAACACATACTGTAACTGTGGCTGCATGGCACACCGCGCATTGGACTGCAGTCTCTGTAACAACTTATGATTGAATAAATGGTCTCTAGCATGCAAACCATACATTTCCGGACATGAGTTCATTAGAACTTTTTAGTTCTGTATCCTCTCATCGCTCAATCCCTGGAGACTGTATACGGTGGAAAAAAATCGCATTGTATCTCATAAACTCTTTCAACCCTTATCTCCGTCCTCCTCCTCGTCCTCTTCAGTATCCTCCTCACCCTCACCACCCTCCTCGTCATCATCTCCTCCACCCCCCACTCTACGTCCATTTCCTCCCTCCCTTCTCTGTGTCCTCTTACCCCTCTCTCTGACCTGAGCCATGTTTACTGTTGTTACAAACGAAACCCTAATTGGAAACAGAAAGCTCTTAAAATGATTAGATTAATCGGCTGGTGTCATTGGTATACGGGGAATGAGAGACAGCTTTCCACCTTATGTATCTATGGCGATCGAACTCAATGCTAATATTTTGCAAAGCAGGAACAATTTGTCTAATGGTTTACATACCGTCCTAACGTAGTTGGAACTGACTGTAAAAAAGAAATGGAAACTTTACATTTTCACGGCACACCATGGGAGTTCCCTTCTCACTGGCGGTTTTGCCACAAGACCTGTACATTGTTGTTTAAAACATATGTGGACCACGTCCATCTAAATGTTAATTACTGTGTCATGCAGAAACCTGAAGCGAATGGGTCACGAACTTTTGGAGAGTTTTGTTAAAAACGCTCCCCCATTCTATATAAAATATGTACAGCATGTTTCGAAAGCCCGGGTACAATTTAAAGACTTCACCGTAGCCAAATGAGTAGCGTTACAAAGTAACAATATACATAATTTGAAAGAATAAAATTTAAGAATTTTCTTCTCATTGCAGATGCGACGTGTAGCTTCATGTGTGGTTGCTAGGTGGTATCATAATAAGTATGGTGCTCTCTGGAAAATGAATCTGCGAGAGCTTTCTGCATCCTAGAATTTGAGAAAACGAAGAGTGCAACAGATGTCCAATGAAAATTTAGGAGAAGTAAAATGTGTAGTAAACTTGAGCTCTGAAATGAGCACTTTTTGAGTGGAAGAGATGTGTTTGACACCAGCGAAGACGAACGAACGCTTATAGCACTTGAGGTATGAATTTCAGAGTCTATGTTTACTGGAAACTTTTTAGTTGTTTTGGTCCATACTACCTGTCCCCAAATTACAGAAAGCAAAGAAGATTCTGTAGAAGGGATATGCTTAACAGTATTAAAAATAAAGAAGGTCTCGTAGCTGCGTTTTAGAGTCCATGTTTATTGGAAATTTATCTTGTTTTGGTGGGTACTAGCACCTCTCAGAATATTCGACACTTGTTTTGAACACCCTATTTCCATCTAAATATTTAGTAGAGTACTGTTTAAAATTTTATGCAATAAATAAAGAATATTTAGATATTTCCTGTAATAGCGTTTCCCATTATATATTACATCTATATTTGCGTATAACATACATATTAAAAATATGTACCCTATGTCAGTTCGAATGACCATTAGAGTATCATGCAGAAATTAGCAGTAAATCAGTCAAGACCTTTTGAGGCATTTGGAAACAACACCTGCCCTTCATATATTTCACGGTGATATACGAGGTGCATACAAGTTCTAAGGCCTCCGACTTTTTTTCTGATTAACTACTCAGCCGAAATCGATGAAACTGGCGTTTCCATGGCAGCGGCGAGGGCTACTTTAGGAGTCTGTTTTGACCACCGGAAAATCGCTGAGGCAATAGCAGCACGGCTGGTGAATGTGCGGCCACGGAGAGTGTCTTTCATTGTTGGAAAAAGCCAAAAGTCACTAGGAGCCAGGTCAGGTGAGTAGGGAGCATGAGGAATCACTTCAAACTTGTTATCACGAAGAAACTGTTGCGTAACGTTAGCTCGATGTGCGGGTGCGTTGTCTTGGTGAAACAGCACATGCGCAGCCCTTCCCGGACGTTTTTGTTGCAGTGCAGGAAGGAATTTGTTCTTCAAAACATTTTCGTAGGATGCACCTGTTACCGTAGTGCCCTTTGGAACGCAATGGGTAAGGATTACGCCCTCGCTGTCCCAGAACACGGACACCATCATTTTTTCAGCACTGGCGGTTACCCGAAATTTTTTTGGTGGTGGTGAATCTGTGTGCTTCCATTGAGCTGACTGGAGCTTTGTTTCTGGATTGAAAAATGGCATCCACGTCTCATCCATTGTCACAACCGACGAAAGGAAAGTCCCATTCATGCTGCCATTGCGCGTCAACATTCCTTGGCAACATGCCACATGGGCAGCCATGTGGTCACCCGTCAGCATTCGTGGCACCCACCTGGATGACACTTTTCACATTTTCAGGTCGTCATGCAGGATTGTGTGCACAGAACTCACAGAATTGCCACCTCTGGAGGCGACCTGTTCAACAGTCATTCGCTGATCCCCCAAAATAATTCTCTCCACTTTCTCGATCATGTCGTCAGACCAGCTTGTGCGAGCCTGAGGTTGTTTCGGTTTGTTGTCACACGATGTTCTGCGTTCAATAAACTGTCGCACCCACGAACGCACTTTCGACACATCCATAACTCCATCACCACATGTCTCCGTCAACTGTCGATGAATTTCAATTGGTGTCACACCACGCAAATTCAGAAAACGAATGATTGCACGCTGTTCAAGTAAGGAAAACGTCGCCATTTTAAGCATTTAAAGAGTTCTCATTCTCGCCGCTGGCGGTAAAATTCCATCTGCCATACGGTGCTGCCATCTCTGGGACGTATTGACAATGAACGTGGCCTCATTTTAAAACAATGCGCACGTTTCTATCTCTTTCCGGTCTGGAGAAAAAAAATCGGAGGCCTTAGAACTTGAATGCACCTCGTATTAAGGAAATATAGCCTCTGTCTGTCTGAATGCTTATCAGAGCATCATGTATACATTTGAAGTAAATCGGTCACGTAGTTTCTGAAAATTTTATAACAACTTTTCCAGTTCATATACTACATGTGAGATACATTTAAGACAATTTATAGGCTGTCTGAATGTTCCATCTGAATGTTCGTTAGGGTACTATGTAAAAATATGAAGTAAATCGATCAAGCACTTTTCGAGATTTTTGGTAAAAAGTTGAAACAACGAGTGCTCTTTAACTTCCACTGAAAAAGTGCTCATTTTAGAGCTCATTTTTAATAGACATTTTAATTCATCCTAAATTTTCATTGGACGTCTTTTGCACTCTTCATTTTCTCAAATTCTAGCACGCAGAATGCTTTCGCAGCTTCATTTTCCAAAGCATAGATTACCGCTACACTAGGTACATCGTCCGGCTATACATATTTAGTGGCAGCTGTTCGAAGCCAGGATGGGCCACTAGTTAAAACTAAAATGCAGCGACCGTGATAATATCTAACACAGCGGAAATCAACTGGCGGCCGGTAGACAGTAGTGGTGTTAAAAACGTTTTCATAAAATTTTAACATATAGTTTTCGTATGTAATTATTATTATGCTTTAACTTGCTGTGACTCTGCTTTGCAAATTTTATGAAGTAAATTTAATTTCCTGTTTTATAAATCACCAATCTGGGGAGCTGGTGGGCGGTTAGAAGTTTTACAACTACTGGCGATACGAAAGTGGGCGTTAGGTAGAAACGGTTGACTGCCCCTAGTTTTCCACAGAACATATCTAACATAAGACAATAGCTCACACAAAATAATTTTCATTCATCAAACAATTTCCGTAAAATACGTGCGATAGGAAAATTGCTGAAAGCGGAATTAACTGGCTTACGTGAACGTGTGTGCAAATACACAAGCATTCGGAATTCGCATAAAGCTGCTTTTGTAATACTTAACATAATAGTACTGAAACAACACGATAACATAAGGAGACACAAGACTGGGGTTCAAAGTTATGTTGATGATAACGTCACAAGAAATACGTCACAAATTACGCCTATGGAAGGATAGTGAAGAAATTGGAATGTTTCCGTTTCATAGGTACCATTCCAGCATTTGTCTTAAGCAATTTAAGGCAACTAAGGGTAATTCTAGAATGAGGAGAGCTTCTGTAAAGTTTGGAAGGTAGGAGACGAGGTACTGGCTGAAGTAAGGCTGTGAGTACCGGGCGTGAGTCGTGCTTCGGTAGCTCTGTTGGTAGAGCACTTGCCCGCGAAAGGCAGAGGTCCCGAGTTCGAGTCTCGGTCGGGCACACAGTTTTAATCCGCGAGGAAGTTTCATAAGGGTAACTCTGTTTGAATAATAGAATGGGACTTGAACCACCCCCTCTCCCCAACCCGGATTTCGCGTCTATATCATTGCACTGCTTCCCTCTGTCATTCATAGTGGGTTGCTTGGGCTGATAGTTGTGGATGCTTCCACAGAAAAATTATGAATGGATTTCAATACGAAGACATATAGTATATTCTCCAGTAAAGATACTATTATGTAACTTCCTTGATATCTGATGCGTGCAGTATCTAGTGCTGAGTAAGTAGTCACATTCGCTGACTATTTTCGAAACCGGAGCATCTGAAATTATAATATGAACCTGAGTATGCAGTAGCTCCGAAAAAATATCAGACGAAAAGGATTTCAGACTGGAATTAGTCCTTCAGAACAGGTAACCTGTAAGAATTAGCAGCATGTGTGCCGAGTACCATAACGTTCTGAGCAGATTCTATTAATGTAACACTAAAAATTTGGTATCGACATAGCCTATAACTTAGTGCTTTTGCGACAGTAGGGAAATGACAACTAAAGGGAATGGATGGCGGTATGACAATGAAGGCGTGTTCTGAACCCACTGGAGGCGGAATGTACTGCCGACACTGTTGGTGGACCCATGAAATGCCATTACAATGGTTATGTTAGTAACCCGTTGTCCGCCCCCCGTAGCTGAGTTGTCAGCTCGAAAGACTGTTAATCCTAAGGGCTCGAGTTTGATTCCCGACCGGGTCGGAGATTTTCTCCGCTCACGGACTGGGTGTTGTGTTGTCCTAATCATCATCATTTCATCCCCTTCGACGCGCAAGTCACCGAAGTGGCGTCAAATCGAAAGACTTGCACCATGCGAGCTGTCTACCCGACGGGAGGCCCTCGTCACACGCCATTATTATGATAGCCTGTTGGTTTTGACTACGTGGGGTACATCTTTCGTATCATTTTTATTTTATTTTTATTTTATATGTCATGTTTCCTAGGAAAAAATTGAGGAGCATGCCTTCATGGTCGTGGAACGAGTCGGGACATGAAGTTATAACAGAAGAGTAATAATAAATAAAGTAAAACGTGCATGAATCTTATGCATACGGCAAGCAATAAGTTTAAATGAAAAGTAATTAACAACTAAACACAGGTATTAGTTCTTTAATTTCTCCAAGGTTCCTCGACAAAGGAGTAGGAATGACCCATGAGGGAACTCTTCAGTTTACGATAGACTTAAAAGTGCTTTGTTTATGGCTTGGATTTTTAAATTTTTGTGGGAACTTATTGAAAATGGTGCAGTTAAATAATGTGCGCCATTCTGGACAAGTGCGCTCCAAATGCAGATTGGATTTTTGCTTTATACTAACTGAGTGAAATCTGCTACATCTTGGCATTAAGATGATATTTTTAACAACAAACAACATTAAAGAAAATTTCTAATGAGAGGCAAATGTCAGAATTTGCTGGACAGGGGTCGACAAGAGGTTCGCAAACTTACACATTCCTCGAACCGCCCGCTTATGAGTCAAAAATACCCTTTTTGGTTCAGAATATTTACCCTGCAACACAATACCGTGCGTCACATACGAATGAAAACGAAGAAAGTAGACTACTTTTCGTGTGGAACTATCACTTATTTCAGATACGGTTCTAATGGTAAATAAAGCAATATTCAGTTTTTGAACAAGATCCTGACCATGGAATTTTCACAACAGCTTACTATATATTTGAATGACTAGGAATTTGAAGTGTCCAGCTTCAGTAATCATATGCTCATTCTGTGTAATAAATGTCAGTTTTTGTTTAACTGCGTGTAGGAAACTGTAAAAACTGAGCATCAATTTATTCTATCCAAGCCATGAACTTGTGTCTTGAACTGCGTTCTTTTGAGACTAAGTCAATATTTGATACTACACCCTTCACCACCAACCTGGTGTCATCAGCAAACAGAAATATTTTAGTATCACCTGTAATACTGGAAGGCACATCATTTGTACAAACAAGAAACTGCTGTGACCCCAGCACTGACACCTGGAGCACCACCCACTTCACTGTGTCCCATTGGGATGACACGTCGTAGCCATTCTCAGTATTGCGGTGAATGTGCTTCTGCTGTCTGTTCTCAAAGTAAGAGATGAACCAGTTGTGAGCTACTCCCTTATTCGATAACGGTCCATCTTCTGCGGTAACATTTTGCGATCCACACAATCAAGCGCCTCAGTTAAATCAAAGAAGATGCCTAGCGTTCACAATCTTTTATTTAATCCGTCCATAATATATCATTTTCAGTTGTTGAACCACTTCTACAACCAAGCTCTATATTTAACAGTAAACTCCGTGAACTGAAATGATCAGTTACCTTTGTATATACAAACTTTTCAATGACCTTAGCAAACACCAGTTGCACAGAAACAGAAGTGAAACTGACTGCGTTATCCCTTTCTCCTTTTTATAAAGGGATTTCACTTGTGGGTACGCTAATCGATCAGGAAACTAATCATTCCGGAAGTAAAAGTTCGAGATATGGCTAGGTACCGGGCTAAGGTAAGCAGAGCAGTACTTAAGTATTCTGTTAGATACATCTTCATATCCACGAGAGTCCTTAGCCTTTAGTTATTTAATTACTGACTCAATCTCCCCCTCGTCAGAATCAAGGAGCAGTATATCCCGTAACAGTCATTTTTCTAAGTCTATTTTCTAAGATTGTTACATGATTCTCTGCAGGAACTAAGCTTCTATTTAGTTCACCTGCCGTATTCAGCAGGGTCTCCGGTTGAATAACTAATTCCACAAGAGTCCTTTTTCCTCGTTAGTTTCTTAAGGTCCATTCCTACACGTTAGTGACCGTCCTCAGATATAGATCTTTAGTAACTGATCAGCACTACTCCGCAATGAAGACCCTGAGTTGTATCGCAACTTTTAATTTCTGTGTTATACATTTTCCTTGACGAAACCTCCAACCAAGAATTTTTATGGCTTTGAGGCCAGGACCAGGGGGTAACAGGAAAGGGAAGGGTTGGGTCTTTCGGTCTCATTCACGAAGTTTTGGAAATACTTTCGACGTTTCATCACCGTCAGGGAAATTTAACAAAATGTTGGCAATGAATATGTCTGCCTCCTCTCACAAAAGAGTCGTCTGTTTCTTTACTACATTGTTCTTGGGAAACAGCGAAAGAAGGCGTTCTCAGAAACACCACGTATTATGTAACTCAGCCTTTTTCTCGACTGCCCAATTTGTAAACTGTTTTCTCAGTTTCAACACCATTTGAGGAGATGACTGAATCTCAGACTGAATAATGCATTACAGAGATAAACGTAAAATTTCAAGCCTATCAATACTTGTTTATGCAGAATTTCTTGGAACTTGAGTTAAGGCTGGACCGATTTTTCTGAAGACGGATCTTTCGCATCATTGCAGCCAGAACATCTGAGAGGCTCCGGTTGAACAGGAAATTGTTGTAAAGGGCCAGTAGCAGCGTCGCTTCCTTCAGTCCTAACGTAACGGTGAAACGGTCCTGTAGTCCCCTTTCATTATCATTTTATTTATTTTACAGTGATACAAAACTCTCTGGCAGGCGTGAGTGAATGAATCTGGTGTGTTTCATGTTGTTATACAGTGGTTTAGTCTGCTGCAGAGAATCAGTGGTAGTCGTACACAATGAACAACACCTGTAGTTTTCAGGTAAGCAAAGAGGTTTGCGCCCCTTGCGTGAAAGTTACCAGTGTTATGTTGGTGGCGGAAGCCTCATCTCTGGGTTTTCCTGGCCACGGAATCGCGTGGGAGACGTTGGAGTATCTGGGACGGTCAGTCTGCTTTCAGTGCGCCGAGGGTCTGCAGCCGAGCCCTCTTCGTAGGAGGGTGAGTTGGTTTAACCGCGTGGCGCGTTGTCTCGTAGCGAGAGGGGAGCTTAGAGCTTTTGGTACCACGTCTCGTCTTATAAGAATTGTTTAACCTTGACGAAGTAAGGAATGTAGGGCCCCCCTAGACAGGTCAGGCGTGCACTACACACCGGAAGCAGCTACTAGGGTAGCAGAGTACGTGTGGCGTGCACACGGGGGTTTTTTAGGTTAGAGGGACCCCCCCTTGGGCGAAACGATAAAATACCTGACGGCTTAGCAGAGAGGACATTATCATCGTTGATAAAGAATGTCCGTCCTCAGAGACCAAAAACAGGAAAAGTTAACGTAATATTGGTAAACTGCAGGAGTATCCAGGGCAAGGTTCCTGAATTAGTATCTCTTATTGAAGGAAATAGTGCGCATATAGTATTAGGAACGGAAAGTTGGTTAAAACCGGAAGTGAACAGTAACGAAATCCTAGACACAGAATGGAATATATACCGCTAGGATAGGATAAACGCCAATGGTGGAGGAGTATTTATAGCAGTAAAGAATTCAATAATATCCAGTGAAGTTATTAGCGAATGCGAATGTGAAATAATCTGGGTTAAGTTAAGTATCAAAGGTGGGTCAGATATGATAGTCGGATGCTTCTATAGACCACCTGCATCAGCAACCGTAGTAGTTGAGCGCCTCAGAGAGAACCTGCAGAACGTCGTGAAGAAGTTTCGTGATCATACTATTGTAATAGGGGGAGACTTCAATCTACCAGGTATAGAATGGGATAGTCACACAATCAGAACTGGAGCCAGGGACAGAGACTCTTGTGACATTATCCTGACTGCCTTGTCCGAGAATTACTTCGAGCAGATAGTTAGAGAACCAACTCGTGAAGCAAACGTTTTAGACCTCATAGCAACAAATAGACCGGAACTTTTCGACTCCGTGAATGTAGAAGAGGGTATCAGTGATCATAAGTCAGTGGTTGCATCAATGACTACAAGTGTAATAAGAAATGCCAAGAAAGGAAGGAAAATATATTTGCTTAACAAGAGTGATAGGGCACAAATCGCAGAATATCTGAGTGACCACCATCTAACGTTCATTTCTGAGGAAGAGGATGTGGAACAAAAATGGAAAAAATTCAGAAACATCGTCCAGTACGCCTTAGATAAGTTCGTACCGACTAAGGTCCAAAGCGAGGGGAAAGATCCACCGTGGTATAACAATCATGTACGAAAGGTACTACGGAAACAAAGAAAGCTTCATCATAGGTTTAAGAGTAGTCGAATCATAGCTGATAAGGAAAAGCTGAACGAAGCGAAAACGAGCGTAAAGAGAGCAATGAGAGAAGCATTCAACGAATTCGAACATAAAACATTGGCAAACAATCTAAACAAGAACCCTAAAAAGTTTTGGTCATATGTAAAATCGGTAAGCGGATCTAAATCCCCTATTCAGTCACTCGTTGACCACGATGGAACCGAAACAGAGGACGACCGAAGAAAGGCAGAAATACTGAATTCAGTGTTCCGAAACTGTTTCACTGCGGAAAATCGTAACACGGTCCCTGACTTCAGCCGTCGCACGGACGCCAAAATGGAAAATATTGAAATAAACGATATCGGAATTGAAAAACAACTGCTATCACTTAGTAGCGGAAAAGCATCCGGACCAGACGAGATACCCTTAAGATTCTACAGTGATTATGCTAAAGAACTTGCCCCCTTTCTATCAGCAATTTATCGTAGATCGCTGGAAGAACGTAAAGTACCTAGCGACTGGAAGAAAGCGCAGGTCGTTCCCATTTTCAAGAAGGGTCATAAATCAGATGCGAATAATTATAGGCCTATTTCGCTTACGTCAATCTGTTGTAGAATAATGGAACATGTTTTGTGTTCTCGTATTATGACGTTCTTAGATAATACAAATCTCCTTCATCATAACCAACATGGATTCCGCAAACAGAGATCATGTGAAACTCAACTCGCGCTATTTGCCCAAGAAATTCACAGTGCCGTAGACACTGGCGAGCAGATTGATGCCGTATTCCTGGACTTCAGGAAGGCATTTGATACGGTTCCGCACTTACGTTTAGTGAAAAAAATACGAGCTTACGGAATACCGGACCAGGTTTGTGATTGAATTCAGGATTTCCTAGAAGAAAGAACACAACATGTCATTCTTAACGGTTCAAAATCTGCAGATGTAGAGGTAATTTCGGGAGTACCGCAGGGAAGCGTGATAGGACCTTTATTGTTTACAATATACATAAATGACTTAGTTGACAACATCGGTAGCTCCGTGAGGCTATTTGCAGATGACACGGTTGTCTACAAGAAAGTAGCAACATCAGAAGACTCGTACGTACTCCAGGAGGACCTGCAGAGGATTAATGCATGGTGCGACAGCTGGCAGCTTTCCCTAAACGTAGATAAATGTAATATAATGCGCATACATAGGGGCAGAAATCCATTCCAGTACGATTATGCCATAGGTGGTAAATCATTGGAAGCGGTAACGACCGTAAAATACTTAGGAGTTACTATCCGGAGCGATCTGAAGTGGAATGATCACATAAAACAAATAGTGGGAAAAGCAGGCGCCAGGTTGAGATTCATAGGAAGAATTCTAAGAAAATGTGACTCATCGACGAAAGAAGTAGCTTACAAAACGCTTGTTCGTCCGATTCTTGAGTATTGCTCATCAGTATGGGACCCTTACCAGGTTGGATTAATAGAAGAGATAGACATGATCCAGCGAAAAGCAGCGCGATTCGTCATGGGGACATTTAGTCAGCGCGAGAGAGTTACGGAGATGCTGAACAAGCTCCAGTGGCGGACACTTCAAGAAAGGCGTTACGCAATACGGAGAGGTTTATTATCGAAATTACGAGAGAGCACATTCCGGGAAGAGATGGGCAACATATTACTACCGCCCACATATATCTCGCGTAATGATCACAACGAAAAGATCCGAGAAATTAGAGCAAATACGGAGACTTACAAGCAGTCGTTCTTTCCACGCACAATTCGTGAATGGAACAGGGAAGGGGGGATCAGATAGTGGTACAATAAGTACCCTCCGCCACACACCGTAAGGTGGCTCGCGGAGTATAGATGTAGATGTAGATGTAGATGTAAGGCTTCTGCAGACTTTCAGTTTAATTTCTAATCCAGACTTTGATCCGTAAGAAGAACGTAACACAAAGGTGTTCCACATGTAAGAAGTGCGCCCTCGGTTCAGTGTGAATGTTTGTCTGCTGCCTGCAACTGCGTCTTCACACTTTCTAATCTTTCCCGCACCTTAATAATTTTGCCTCTTGGTGAATTTTCATTGTCTCATTTACCTTACGTCCGTTGGAAGCCATCCACGTGGTTTAATATTAGAGTTTGTTGGCCCACTGCCATCACCCTTTGTCCATTCAAATTTGCCTCCTCAAAAAAGTTAATTGCTCGCGGCTGCGTGGTTTATTGTGGTTAAAAATTGGCCACGGTATGTAGAAACTGTGCCGACACGCGTGTGTCGTGAATCGTGTACCGTTTCACAAGAAATTGTATTAGTTCCCAGGCTACAGCAGTTGTTAGATGCATTACATCAATGTTCTAAGGAATAAATAATTTTGCTACCACTCTTATCCCGTGTACCGATGTTACGTCTCTATTACCTACGCCACTTACCTTCCTTATTAGCCCATCCATAGCGTTTCCATGCGCACATGCATAATAAGTAGTGCTATCTTTTTATTTAAAACAAATTCTTTAGGATAGATGTTGTTTTCAGGAGCGCTGCTGCAAGCTGCTCTTATACACAGTTTTCAAGCATTATTTACTTTATTTTAATATTTGATTCACGTGAACAATGCCTGGACCAAACAAGTAATTACATCCCATTCTTTATGAGTGATAGTACAATGAATGTTCTTTTATGAGTTTTTTTCCTTAGGGTTAAATTAATTAATTTTCCGATTCAGTCGAACTCTTTATTTGTCGTGTGGCTGGAGTCGGTGACGACCCAATCTTTTACGTTGGTTTCTATTTCACATAGCATTTTCTTATTCAAAGTGAGATTCACGCAACTTACACATAACACCATTTTTTTCCGCATCTTACAAGTTACACTGGTATGAAGGCCGACATTAGAAATGCATGCCAGGTATAGCACACTGCTCCTTGATCGTAGTGCCAAAGAAAATACTGCTTGAATGAGCCCGTTATTTACCATGGTAGCGGCGTGGAGATGGCCATGTGCACGTTTCAACAGAAGACGAATTCAAAGTTGCAACAGCAACTAGGTGTTACAAAACACTAGCAGCAACTACGACGACTGTCTTCCTATGTGTTAGATCCCCCAGGTGACATTGCCCAAATAATCAACAAGACAACAAGTACATTGCGGTACATAAAACTAGAAGCATGGAAAAATAAGTTACATCAAAAGAACCACGGCACAAAATCTCATTGATCCATCGAGGTAGTCAAAGACATAAAACAACGACCATAAGAAACTGAAGTCCATCAAATAGCAAAAAAAACATGAAGTCACAGTTATTACTTGGAGAAATAAAAAGAGGAATAAAAACGAAACGAGGTCAAATGGCGTTACTTCGTTAGCCTAGAGCAAAATCATCATATTACACGGAGGAAGGCATTGCACAGTAAATGTCATAAAACAAACTAGTCCATTGTGTTAAGTAACAATCCTTCAGGCGCATTGTGTAGCACTTGTAAATTGCTCGTTATAGATGCTTCCCAGTGACTGTGATGTGTTAAGTGTTGGCCAAGTACATGTTCATTACGAGACGTACCACAAATGTTCTCCTTACAACGAGTAATGAAATTCCGAGCTGTAATCTTTACATAATACCTTATAAAAATCCGAAAGAGGTTATTGCGCTTTCCTGTTGTAGGTTTCAGCCTATTCGACCAAATGTTATTAAAAGTAAAGGTTCTCGAACATCTTATTAATTTTGTTAGAAATTAAGCCCATGTATGCCATTTTGGTAAATTTGCCCTTGGGAGTTATAAGATTGTTGTCAGACTTTTGCTGTTTACGAAGATAAAAATTAACTTCATTTGGGTTAAAACTATTCACTTTGGCAATTTGCTTTAAAACATTCAGTTCTTTTTGGGATGCATCTTATTGCAGACGTAATGTAAGTGTCTCAATTTTTTCTTCTTTTAATTTTTTTTCTATATGTGATGTACACTCCTGGAAATTGAAATAAGAACACCGTGAATTCATTGTCCCAGGAAGGGGAAACTTTATTGACACATTCCTGGGGGCAGATACATCACATGATCACACTGACAGAACCACAGGCACATAGCCACAGGCAACAGAGCATGCACAATGTCGGCACTAGTACAGTGTATATCCACCTTTCGCAGCAATGCAGGCTGCTATTCTCCCATGGAGACGATCGTAGAGATGCTCGATGTAGTCCTGTGGAACGGCTTGCCATGCCATTTCCACCTGGCGCCTCAGTTGGACCAGCGTTCGTGCTGGACGTGCAGACCGCGTGAGACGACGCTTCATCCAGTCCCAAACATGCTCAATGCGGGACAGATCCGGAGAACTTGCTGGCCAGGGTAGTTGACTTACACCTTCTAGAGCACGTTGGGTGGCACGGGATACATGCGGACGTGCACTGTCCTGTTGGAACAGCAAGTTCCCTTGCCGGTCTAGGAATGGTAGAACGATGGGTTCGATGACGGTTTAGATGTACCGTGCACTATTCAGTGTCCCCTCGACGATCACCAGCGGTGTACGGCCAGTGTAGGAGATCGCTCCCCACACCATGATGCCGGGTGTTGGCCCTGTGTGCCTCGGTCGTATGCAGTCCTGATTGTGGCGCTCACCTGCACGGCGCCAAACACGCATACGACCATCATTGGCACCAAGGCAGAAGCGACTCTCATCGCTGAAGACGACACGTCTCCATTCGTCCCTCCATTCACGCCTGTCGCGACACCACTGGAGGCGGGCTGCGCGATGTTGGGGCGTGAGCGGAAGACGGCCTAACGGTGTGCGGGACCGTAGCCCAGCTTCATGGAGACGGTTGCGAATGGTGCTCGCCGATACCCCAGAAGCAACAGTGTCCCTAATTTGCTGGGAAGTGGCGGTGCGGTCCCCTACGGCACTGCGTAGGATCCTACGGTCTTGGCGTGCATCCGTGCGTCGCTGCGGTCCGGTCGCAGGTCGACGGGCACGTGCACCTTCCGCCGACCACTGGCGACAACATCGATGTACTGTGGAGACCTCACGCCCCACGTGTTGAACAATTCGGCGGTACGTCCACCCGGCCTCCCGCATGCCCACTATACGCCCTCGCTCAAAGTCCGTCAACTGCACATACGGTTCACGTCCACGCTGTCGCAGCATGCTACCAGTGTTAAAGACTGCGATGGAGCTCCGTATGCCACGGCAAACTGGCTGACACTGACGGCGGCGGTGCACAAATGCTGCGCAGCTAGCGCCATTCGACAGCCAACACCGCGGTTCCTGGTGTGTCCGCTGTGCCGTGCGTGTGATCATTGCTTGTACAGCCCTCTCGCAGTGTCCGGAGCAAGTATGGTGGGTCTGACACACCGGTGTCAATATGTTCTTTTTTCCATTTCCAGGATTGTATTTCACATGTTACTACTACTATCAGACTTCCCTCTAAATCCATTCTGTGCTCATATTTCAGTACGTGGGGCTGAGGATGGTCAAATATTGACGGAATCTGGCCACGATTGAAATAAATGTTTTTGCAGTCGAAATTGTTTGTGTCCATTTTTAAAGTACATTTAGCCAGAACGCAGTTTCTCCACGAGAAATATTACCAAAAATTACTCAGTTATTTTTACTACAAGTTATTACCAGTGTAGCACACAGTGAACAGTACCTACTTTAGTAACCTTTTGTTTCAGAAAGACGAAAAATCCTCTGTAGCGACCTATCATAGCAGCTGCGCCGTCATTGGCTACTGCAGTATTATTCCAGAAAGGAATGTTGAGCTTGTTCAGACAATCTTGCAACCATCAAAAATTGGCGCACTTTTTGAATCACGTTCAGAGTGTTTAACAAATAGAAATCCATCAACAGCGTCAATCAGGAATGGGCTACGTAACCTAACATAAGCCATGAGAAAATCTGAACGCCCAATGCAGATTCTTCAAGCTGAATAGCAAACCTAAAATTCTGAGTTCTTTCCACACCATCGGCCGTTTCCTCAATGCGACGTGCACAGTATTTGCATTTAATGGTGCACAGTTTACAGGTAACTGAAAATCATTCTTCATAACGATCTGAATTACATTTTTCATAACATTCTGGAAATTTAACCATGCTAAGGAGTAATCGTTGTAAGTAGGCTGTTTGGGTTCTCATATTGGTAACGCCACGTAGCGCTCTGTATGAAAATCACTGGCTGTGGTGTGTGCAGTCTGTGGCTAGTTAGCATTGTTGTCTGCCATTGTAGTGTTGGGCAGCTGGATGTTAACAGCGTATAGCGATCGGCTGTTTGAGGTGAGCCGCCAGCAGTGGTGGATGTGGGGAGAGAGATGGCGGAGTTCTGAAATTTGTAAGACCGGATGTCATGAACTGCTATATACATTATGACTTTTGAACACTATTGAGATCTGTTAAATAATTATTTTCTGATCCACATTCTTCGAAAAAGGAGCTCTTGGAATGGAGAGAACAATAAGAAGGGACTAATAACGGTAACTGCATATATAATTTTCTTTTCAAGTACTTGGTAATTTTTTGTAGAATTAGTTTTTGTGGTGCACCACTTTAATTACATAGACATTAAGATGTGAATAAACATTTCCCTTGTCTGCATTGTTGTCTTTAGTGTAATATTTTTTCTGCTTGAGCTTTGTCATGTTCAGATATAAGTTATTGCATTTGCTGCTGCTGTTTGCCAGGCATAGTGCTACTAAATTTCATTTTGTTTTACTCTGTTAAGCTAGTTTTACTACTGATTTATTTTTCTTGTTGCTGCACATTGGCTCATATTAGTTGTAATGTTGCATTGCTTGGTAATTTAGATTTACTGTAGCTTGCTTTGCAATTTTCCATTTTTTTTTGTCATTGCTGTTTGTGTTAATTGTTCTGTGCTGCTGCATTGCCTCGTCCCTTAGTTTAGCATCTGAGCTCAATAGATTTAAGTTAGCTTAAGAGGGGGTAGCCTATAAGAGAATGAGTTGTGATGAATTTGAAGAAATGCACTGAGACGCTATACGAGAAAAGTACAGAAAGCAGGTATAGATAGGACTTTTTGGAAATAATGAAGAACGAAGGGAGATCTCCGAGAAGTAAAGAAAGTTTTGTTTGCAAAATACTACAGTAAAACAAACCCTGTCCTTTCCGTGTGTTATCCCACTATGTGTTTGTGTACCCTTGTGTATTTATGTTCTTCCTGTCTTTATATGTTTATCTGATAAGACTTATGTTATAGAATTTTTTTAATACTCAGCTACATGAACTAGGATGAGGAATACTGTTATCCTCAAATATAATTTGCATTAATAATATGTTATTTACTTTGTAAAGATGTTAGACATTATCAATTCTGTTCCGTTTTAATGCTCATGTGTGAAGTTGATGTTTCAATAATTATTCTGATCTTTTATGTATTGACTTATGTCATAATTCCTGCAACACTGATGTATATCTTTATTTCTATTCTTTCGTAAAGCCCCTATTACTACAAATGTTATCTGTATTATTATGTTTTTAATGATGTATTTTGTACCGTTGTTATTGTATTCTTATGTTATAAAATTGTAATTGATACCAGTTCATCATGTTATTAACTTGTAAGTTACATTTCACTGCACACGTTTCTGTTGGTCATAGTATATGGACAATGCGTGAAGAGTAGGGACTGTTAGTGTTTGCACATGTGTTAATAATTCAGCAAGGGACTGGATAACAGCATTGCTGGTTCTAAGGACAATTCCAAAAACTTTGTGAGTGCACAAGTGGTGATGATGGACTTGCTGTATTATCCGCAAGACTCTTCAATGGTGATTGTGCACCTGCACAGTCACAACAGATGGCTGCTGGCCATCTCTACAAGGACTACAGTGGGTCTGCATCTTTGATGACCCACCAATACCATTATTTCTACAAGGACTACAGTGGGTCTACACCTTTGCTGACTCACCAGTACCATTATTTCTACAAGGACTGCAGTGGGTCTGCACCTCTGGTGGCCCACCAATACCGTAATCTCTACCAGGACTACAGTGGATCTGCTCTGTGATGACCTACCTACCAATACTCTTCAAAATTTCGACTGACTCTGCTGTGGGTTTGCTCTGTTGTGGACCAATACCTGTCTACATGTCAAGTCAGCACTGTCTTTCCGTTGGAAGGACAACATTACTTCTTCAAGATTGCATGGAGATCCACTACTTCTGTGTGCATTTTCTTTTACTGCTCAGACTTTGAGAAAAAAAAGACACTGCAATTTTACTGTGATGGATGATCAGGACTGTCTTTATGGACAGTGATAAAATTTTAGCTTTTGACCAACATTGTATCAATAACTGTGTGCTTTTGATTTCTTTGTTATTGTAATTGTGAAATTTTTTTTAACAAATATGTATTGGCCAGTGCCCAAAACAATTTTTCAATTTTTTTGTGGGAATCATGGGGGCTATCTAAGTAGGCTGTTTAGGTTTCCTTATTGGTAACGCCACGTAGCGCTCTGTATGAAAATCACTGGCTGTGCTGTGTGCAGTCTGTGGCTAGTTTGCATTGTTGTCTGCCATTGTAGTGTTGGGCAGCTGGATGTTAACAGCGCATAGCGTTCGGCAGTTGGAGGTGAGCCGCCAGCAGTGGTGGATGTGGGGAGAGAGATGGCGGAGTTTTGAAATTTGTAAGACTGGATGTCATGAACTGCTATATATATTATGACTATTAAGGTAAATACATCATTTGTTCTCTATCAAAATCTTTCATTAGCTAACTATGCCTATCAGTAGTTAGTGCCTTCAGTAGTTAGAATCTTTTATTTAGCTGGCAGTAGTGGCGCTCGCTATATTGCAGTAGTTCGAGTAACGAAGATTTTTGTGAGGTAACTGATTTGTGGAAGGTATAGGTTAATGTTAGTCAGGGCCATTCTTTTGTATGGATTATTGAAAGTCAGACTGCGTTGCGCTAAAAACATTGTGTGTCAGTTTAAGCCCAGTCACGTATATAATTTTTCTAAGGGGACGTTTCATCGTGATTGTAGCTGGATGACGTCGACTGCTTGCCCACGATATGTCGGGTGAAAACCATTCATCCAGCTTCAGATTACTCTGTTTCACTGGACATTACTAGTTCACGTCAGAAACTTTATACTAAAAATCGGCATGGAGGCGCACACGCAAAGCAATCACTACACGAGCGACCTCTGGCGACTTCTGCGCCCTCTTCGAATATTGCACCGTCTATGGAGCGCGTGACACGACGGTGAAGAAGATTTGGCAAGTTTCCTGCGGCAACTGAATTCAGTCCACGAGAATATCAGATTTACGATGGAAGAGGAGAAGTGTGGTTTTATGCCTTCTCTGAATGTCTTGGTTGGCGGGGAAGTGGATAACATTAAGGGGGATTCCATTTACCATACACCCACAGGTACAGATCTGTATTTGCAGGCATCTAGCTGCCTCCACCAACCACAAACTATGGGCGTTCTTAGAACATCGTTACACCTTACACATGTTGTGTCTGATGGAGACACCTCAGCAAAGGAGCTGTAACACCTCCAGTCCTTGTTCAAAGATAATGGTTGTTCTCCACATCAGACCAGCACGGCTCAACGGGGTATGAAACGTGACCACCCAATAAGGTTGAGTGAGGAAGGAGCGGTTAAAGTCCAGTGCGTTACTCCCGTATGCCGGCAATATTTAGTTGTAATTAGGCTTAATCTAAAGGAAACATCACGTCTAAGTGATCTTTCACTCACCTAAAAAGCGAAGTGCTCTTCTCGTTTCGCCAAAGGACTATCTGGGCTTGCGAAGAGCTTGCGCCTACAGAATATCTTGGCAGTGTGCTGAATCGCACGTTGGTCAGACAACACGCACAGTGCGTAAAGTGCGCTTTGAACATGATCGCCACACTCGCTTCTCGTAGCCTAGTAAGTTAGCCATAGCCGAGCATTGTATCTCCACAAGACATTCCGTGTTAATCAGCCACGGAAATCTTGGCCTCGACGACTCGACGAGGTGCTTTTGGAATTCAGTTGTTATGGAATTGGCGGACATAGGTTTGGCTGCTTTCAAATGGGTAAGGTGTAGGACTCGGTGACTTCTTTAATATCTTCAGGAATAAAACGTTTATGACATATAACACATACGACGTCAAACTTTGCTGGTAGATTAAAACTGTGTGCCGGACCGAGACTCGAACTCGGGACCTTTGCCTGGAAGGTAGGAGACGAGGTACTCGCAGAAGTAAAGCTGTGAGGACAGCGTGTGAGTCGCGATTGGGTAGGTCAGTTGGTAGAGCACTTGACCGCCAAACGAAAAGGTCCCAAGTTCGAGTCTCGGTCCAGCACACAGTTTTATTCTGCCAGGAAAGTTTCACATCAGCGCACACTCCGCTGCTGAGTGAAAATCTCATTCTACATACGACGTCAGTTAATTTTATTTATTTGGCACCTGAATTTTAACTACACCAGCCCGCTTTTCGACACAGAGCGCGCATGCGGTATAAACATTACGCATGCGCCTGTGCGCCATAAATGAAGCGATATTAGAAGTCGGCGCGGAAGTCCTTAGGGCCACGCATATAGAAGTTGCCTTTGCGCATGCTTCTCAATGCTAATGTGGGGTATAGGTTACTGATGTGAACTAGCGATCTCCAGTGCTATACTACTCACTTTAAGATAAATGGTTTTCGGCCGAAATATCGTAGCAAGAAGTCGATGATGCCCGGCTGCAATCACCAAGCTTAACAGAATACATCTTTGGTATTATGATCTCTTCAACAATAGTACACGGTTTGCCTTTCTTTGCTATATTAAGACGGATGCTCCTTTTCTATCAACACTAACAGGTGACTTTAATTAAATATTTAGATTCGGTAGAACTCTCGGCTTCTAATTTAGTCTTTTGAAATACTCAAAATCTTTCTTTTTCTTTTGAGAATGGATACTTTCCAAGTTGTCTTTCATTTTCGCTGGCTTCATAGCGTCTTTCCTGGAAGTTTTTTCTCGTAATAAGCTCGCAGTTTCGTTAGAAAAAGCTGGCGCAAAACTATATTTCCAATAATCCTGTGAATATCGTCTGCATTCCTTCTTAGCTATGGTAGCGACATTGGGGGTCTTAAAATCAGGTTTTCGATACGAAAAACCCAATATGTTTGCAGCACAATGAAACACCAGATGTAACATACCAACACTTCCACACTAGATATAAAGAATTGCCTGTTCTTTCTCGTCAGAATGCAATGATTCCACCATTTGATAACAACAGATATTTAATATTTTTAGGAATTATAATTATGTCGAAGTTTTACACATTCAGTGCCGTGAGGTAGGAAAAAGGTAATGAAAATTATGTATATTTAATGATATTCGTTAGTTTGATTGGAATATCCTCTTTTTCTCCTAAACAGTTTAAATGACGTGCTTTCCTTAACACATTTCTGTGCTGCACATGTTAGCCCTGTATTTAGCGAAATTTGTAATTTTTCCTTTAGGAATGATAAGTTTCCTGAGCGATTAAAGTACTCAGTGGTAAAGTCGCTTTATAAAAAGAGAGAAAGGGATAATGTAGACAAATTTAGACCTATTTCTATGCCATCAGTGTTTGCTGAAGTTATTGAAATGGCTGTGTATGTAAGGATAATAGAATATTTTATATCGTACGATTTGGAATGAAATGTACAATTCGGCTTTAGAAGTCGTTTAACAACTGAAAATGCTATATTCTTTTTTTCTTTTTGAGGTACTGTATGGGTTAAACAAAAGGCTTGGAATGCTCGGCGTATTTTTTTGATTTAGCTAAGGCGTTTGATTGTGTTGATGAGAAAATATTGCTCCAGAAGTTGGACCATTACAGAATACGGGGAGTAGCTCACAACTGGTTCACCTCCTACTTTAGCAACATACAGCAAAAGGTCATTATTGACAGTGTTAAGAATGGCTGTGAAGTGGGGTCTGAGTGGGGTACAGTTAAGTGGGGGGGGGGGGGGGGGGGGCGTTCCCCAGGGATCAGTGTTGGGGTCACCCCTGTTCCTTATTTATATAAATTATATGCCCTCTGGTATTACAGGTAACATTGCTGATGACATTAGCTTAGTAGTAAGGGCTGTTGTGTGCAACGTTGGCTCGGTTTCAAATAGTGCAGTTCGAGATGTAAATTAAAGGCTTATAGAAAATAAACTAACGCTAAATCACAAGAAGATTCAGTTCTTACAATTTCTAACACACAATTCAACAAAACCTGACTTTCTAATTTCACGGAACGGGCATATGACTAGTGAAACCGAACATTTCCTTTTTCTGGGTGATCAGATAGATAGTAAACTCTCGTGGAAAGCCCACATTCAGGATATTGTTCTAAGATTTAATGTTGCCATTGATACTGATCGAACGGTATCTGAAGTGAGTGATCGTTCTAAACGAAAAGTAGTCTACTTTGCTTATTTTCATTCGCTTATGTAGTCCCTTTAGTCAGTTAATACTGCGCAGAAATCAAATCTGCATTTGGATCGGACTTCCTTAACTCGTTGTAGAGAAAGGTGATTAGTGTAGTGTTGCATCCATTTTAAATAAGCTATCACTCGAATTCAAAAATCTTAGCAGCAATCCACGCGCTTTCATGTCGAAACTGAAGACTTGCCTCATGGGTCACTCCTTCTATTCTGTCGAGGAGTTCCTGGAAAAATTAAGCTGAGTCTTGTTGTATCGTTGGCTCTGAGCACTATGCGACTCAACTTCTGAGGTTATCAGTCGCCTAGAACTTAGAACTAATTAAACCTAACTAACCTAAGGACATCACACACATCCATGCCCGAGGCAGGATTCGAACCTGCGACCGTAGCGGTCACGCGGTTCCAGACTGAAGCGCCTTTAACCGCACGGCCACACCGGCCGGCTGCTGTATCGTTGATTGCGTTTACTTAAACTACTGATGGATTGACTTTTTTCAGGTTCATAAACATTTAATTTTTTAATGTTATTACTTTTATGTTTTACTTTCATGTACTGACACGTTCCATTATCTTGGAAGTTTGCTCCAAATTTTGGTCCTACGGAACTTGAAGTGTAAATTAAAAAAAGAAGAAAATCAATCCTCGCGCATTATCGACCTCTGGAGAACACTTATCCAAAGTTTCGGGTCGATATCGACCACTTTGGGGACCTATGGGCTAGGACATGCTACAGAACTTTGGAAGGCACCATGCTCTTACAATTATTTTCTGTGTTCTGAACGTTTCCGTGCGGGTGTTTTTCCTAGTTCTGACCGCTTATAGGCTTCCTAGCATACGAACTCTTTCTTGAAACAAATTGTACATCGTCTCAAACCTGATAACAAGGTCACTTTGTGGAAAACTGGTATACTCTTCTGGCTGTTTTAGCTTTTATGGACGTCGGCAACTCCAGTCATCTACACAACCCACAACTGTGTGTACGTAGCCGGCCGCTGTGGGCGAGCGGTTCTAGGCGCTTCAGTCCGGAACCGCGCTGCTTCTACGGTCGCACGTTAGAAACCTGCCTCGGGCACGAATGTGTGTGATGTCCTTAGGTCAGATAGGTTTAAGTAGTTCTAATTCTAGGGGACTGATGACCTCAAATGTTAAGTCCCATAGTGCTTGGAGCCATTCTATGACTGTGTGTACGCGTGCAGAACGGCACCTACATTGGACAATCTTTTGCATATCCTCAACATATTTCTACCAGTGGAAGCTGTAGATGTCAAAATCAGGTTTACAGTATCTTTCCAAAAGAGTCACATGTCCTAAACCAGATCCCAGAACGAACGGTAAGGTACAAGCTGTAATTTTTGTTTATTACGATGATTTATCGCTTCTATTTGTGGTTTTGGCAGGTATGTAAACGAATGCGTTGGAAGATCGGTACTGTATGTACGCATGACCATAAATCATGGGCGACTTACGCACGTCATTAGGCACAGGCATACTTGTCGGCTCGGTAACTTGCTACTTAAATATATTTCCGGCGCCAGTTATTATCGCTTTGTCTGCGATGTCGCGGCTTCCAGCGAGGATGTTGCCCCCGACAGGAGGTGAGGTGGGTTGTCGTGGGGGAGGGTCTGGTGGCCGGTGCGGTTGGAGGGGGGGGGGGGGAGGTGACGTCATAAAGCGGGTCGGTAAATTCACTTTCGGATCTGCCAAAACGTCGCCCGCGGCAACTGATGGCGTTTTTATCGGCAGCCTCCCCAGGCAGCGCCGCTGTAAAATAAATGTGCCGGCAGCGGCGCGGCGTCGGGCTTTCAGCGCGCTTCAGGAGGGCCCGGCAACCACTTTGTGCTGCCGCCCCACTCACCGGCGCCACTTTGCATAAATGACTGATGAGGTCCATATCGAAATAAGACCTCTTAATTTCACACAAAGTAGCAGCTGCTCACGCAAATAAGCTCTAAAAAACGTGCTGTAGCTGAGAAGGTAGTTGAAATCGTAAGTAATGATTCCATATAATTCTATGTTATCCATCCACATGCAACAGCCCCTTAGGCATTCAGTGCGATTTGATTCCGATGTATTACTTCCGTAGATTGTCTCTATTATTTCTCCATTATCGTTCTCATTGCACCTTTTTCTCCTAATCTTTTTTGTTGGGCCCTTGGACGCTGACATTTCGACAGTTACCAACATTATTCCCTGTGTCACACCTAGTCGACTGCTGCGAACCGATAACCACCAACTATTTGCATTTTACGGTAAATCTTCAAGCTTGAAACGCAGTAGATGTTAACTAACTGGTGCTCCGATGTACTTATCACCTTCTGAATTTCTAGTATCCATAAACTCTAAGGGGACATAGTGACCCGTAGATTGGTATGCGTGAAATAAAAACCAACGCTACTTTCTGTCATTCATCCTGGCTGTCTGTATGATCGTTCATCGGGACTGGATAAGACATTTTTAGCTCTTCTCTAATGACATTCTGTATGTTAAAATACGTTTATTTTTTTAAAAAACTTGCTACTTACGACCTATGAACTGCAGATTTGCTTCACAGTATTGTTTACCCTTTAGTGATTTTTTTACATTTTTCAGGCGACAAGGTGTAATCTTCGTAGTTGTCAATTTAAGGCAAGTATACCCAACCGAATGTAATTGTGTACTAGCAGATGAGAGTAAAAAAGACAAATAGGGCATCGTAGTTCCATCACCCAGCACTGTCACTGCTGAAAATATTTCAAGCTTTAAATATATAACTTTGGTTTGGGGAATAGTACCAAAGATTTAACAGGTTGTCGTGGCAGCTCTGCTCTGTCGACACGTGCAAAAAACTCTAGATTCATGAAATCTTTACATAAAGTTCACGTACCACGTTTAAGTGGTCACCCACATAAATGCCACGTGTGCTCTATGACATATTCCCGGTTTCATTCATAACGCTGTGAAACATGGCCATTTTTAGATGACGTAAAAAAATAGTTTTTATAGATCGCGTATTCAGGAAAGCACCATAGCGTCAAATAGCAGCTAAGAAATTCCACAGGGTGCCGTAGAGTAAAACAATTTGTTGCACTAAGACTTCTTTCACAAATATGGACCCGATGTTGTTCTGTTGACAATGTTTGATCCGTAACAAGGAATGGTCTAAGGAAATCTAAAAGTAAATTGATGCTTCGCCTCAACTACGATATTTAAATCAAACATATGATACTTCAAGCTTAAAGAGGTGCTCTTTGTTCCGTTGCATCACTTGCAAACAGAGTACAAGTTTTCGCAGCTATCATACGCCAAAACCTGACAAAAACTGTGCTAGGGTCACATGCAGCTGTTATGCATGGCGAGGACAAACCATAACTAAATGAATTAATATCACTTCAGGCTGTGTATGTCTCCATCCAACAATATCAACTGAGCGCCTGTACCTAGTTAGTACATTAATTACTGTTCCTAATAAGGTAATGTGATACTTGACAGAATAACACTCAGGACAAGCATGTTCCACTTAAACCATATGGGAATACTTCGAGATTTTCTGGAAAGCCACTCAAGACAGACAGGTACAATTTAACTGAAGTGTTCACTTCGCTCTGCAATGGGTGTCGTATTTAGAGACTGACTGACAGTTGATGGAAGCTGCTGGACTCCGAGTGCCTAAGATACTTGAGATAGAGCTAAAGGCATCCCTTAACAAACATGCTTCCGCGGTCAGTCAGTCGACATAAAAGTTTTCTGGGTATGGTACAGCGTCATAATGTATAAAACTACTGTTGCTGAAGAAAAACCCACGTTTCGTCCAGTAGACTCAGAAAAAGGGCGCTGCAACCGTGGCCGAAACGTTGGTTTTTCTCCAGCAACAGTAGTTTTATACATTATGATGCGGTACCACACCCACAAAACGTTTATGTCAAACAAGCGTGTTGTTAAGGTCAAAGATTCTCAACACCTTATGAATAAAAGACCTCAAGGCTTTCACAGCGGTATTCAGAAAAACATCCAGCATGTAAACCACTAGGAAAAGAGTGGCAAATTGTGAAAGATGCCCTAGTGGCAAACAGCGTGAAAAGAACTCCAGAGTTCCCATGTTATTCACCAGCAGCCGCCCGGGAACTTTTCGAAGCTAGATCTGTAACTCTGGCGTTCCGTATGATGATAGGTAGCGGTAGTACCTGTCAATCATTCACTGGGTGAAAGTGTAAGTTGAACCCACCAAAGACAATGACGATGAGCCTTGAATGACAGAGTGAGGGGAAGTGAACAAATCCGCTGACCAGTGGCTGTCTGTATATCAGCCAGAAGATTCAGATGAACAGTGTGATCAGTATGCTGCTCTTCAGAATTCGACCAGTCAGGGCATTCGGAGAGCATCTAGAGTCCATGGTGATTGGCTCTGAAAGATAATTGGAAGTTCATTCTGAAGTGACATGCTTGTCACACGGGAGATGTTTCAGGTGACTCTTGTGCACCACATTGAGCGATTTCCATGTTGTACTGCCTAAAGGTTCTGACTTTGCCTTCTGGTGTCGTATCAGCCTACTATCCACTCATTTTTCGGTAGTTTCACTGCATTAATCACAATGTCAGTTGTCATTTTGTGGCGTCATTTCCTATTCTGTGTCAGACTGCCTTCTTTGCGGTCCAATGCTTGAATTTTTAAGCATCTTACAGTGTTTCTCTCGTTCGGCCTCAATTTACAAATATAACATAGAGACCTGCAATGCTGTTTAATTTATGCAGGCCGCAGAAGCGATGAGCATGTTGGAAGCTAGCGAGTGTCTGTAGCTGAGGAGGACTGTAGCACCATGTCTCCCTCTGTACATTAGTTTCACCTGGAGAGCACTTAATTAGGGAGCGCGGGATAAGGAACAATTTAATCTGCCCTGGCCGTGGTCTCAAGAGCCAGGGTGCATTAAGACGAAAGCTGTCAGCCAGTGGTCATGCGTCATCACAAGAGATTCAGCTGTACATTGACAGGTTGTGCCAACATCACACCAGCTGTCCAAAATTGCACGTAGCATTGACGCTGTGGTGTAGAGTGACGAAGTCTATAATCACATCCCTCCTACATCCCCAATATCTGAGCCACATCTGAACACAGTCAATTGGGCCCTGATTATTATACTATCCTGCAGTGTCTGTATTGTTGTAATATACTTCCAAGTGTCCTTCAGAAATGCATGTATGTTTAAAGGATCAGGCGCTGCAGCGATCGACAACCATACAAAAATATTCACATCGGCAAATATGGCTAACTTCTGGCTGCACTGCACATTGGTGACAGTGAAAACTTTTGGTGGGCTGAGACTTGTACATGAATCTTCTTCCGAGCAGTTGTCTTAACTGCCTCAGCCACCCAAGCATGCTCTCCAGAGTGACCGAAACTGTCATATGCCATCGCATTTCTCTATATCCTACACTCGCACATTTACTGTGAATCCTGTACAGAAAGACACATATGATGAAATTTGAACAACATCGCTTTGGTTTACTCCGAGACGCCTGGACATTTCCCCTGTTGAGAGCCCTTCCTGGCACAATGTGGACGTGATCGAACCGCGGTGTTGACCATCTAGGCATGGTTGAACTACAGACAGCACAAGCTGTGACGGGAACTGATCAGCTGTCGGAGGCCTTCTGTCTAATAGGCGCTGGTCATGCATGGTTGTTTACGTCTTTGGGCGGGTTTAATGACATCCCTGAACAGTGAAAGGTACTACGTCTATGATACAGTACCCACAGTCAACGTGTATCTCAAGGAGTTATGGGAACTGGGGTGTTTGAAAACTTTTTTTCATGTGTGTATGTAATCCTGAATGCATTCAGGCTGTAGAGTGCACTGGCGACTTCCAACAACTATTGGACGGGGTATTACAAGGGATGAAACCGAAGCAGTGTGTGGTATCCTTAGACGATATTGTCATATTTTCTATAGACATCCAAGAACATGTGGTGTATTGATGGTATGTCTTTGCTTGGATCCTAGCAGCACAACTGATTATGTGAAGAAGTGTCAACCTCTATTGAATGAAGTTCACAATCAGGGCCAAGTTATCAGCCAGGATGTTGTGTAAAAAGGCACCCAGCTACTACAAGTCATTAACAAACTTTATACCCCTGTTATGGAAGAAAGGGGTTCAGTTCTATTTTGCTCTAACAAAAGGACAGTGCCGAAGTTCACTTATGTAGGAAGGGCATTAAAATGTATTACAAAGAAAGGTATAATGTTCCAGTGAACTCTGGATTATGAGCGGATTTTTGTGTAATTAAAGGAACTCTTGATCTCTGATCCTGTTTTTGCCTTCCTGGATTATAAAAACAATTCCCACTATCCTATGTTGCCAGCAACCACGACTCACAGTATGTGAAGTAGTTGATGGAGAACATTCAGTGGCCTAAACGTATAGGCAAATGAATAAGATAGGAAAGAATTATTTTACCAAAGAGAACGAGACCTTCGGTCTGCTTTATTGTATCATATATTTCTATTTGTTACCTTTGTGGTAGGCATGTCAAAGTCTTAGTACACAACCAGCACAGAAATGGCTGATTGAGCTTAAAGATATTACTAGCCCATTAACCCAATGGATTTTACTGCTTAGTGGGTTTGCTTCTTATGTAGTACACTTCTTAGGTGAACACATGGCAATGCTGGCAGACTTAATCATAAGATACATGCTGATATTTCTGCAAAGAAGTGGCAATAGGCTCAGCCTGCTGACGAAGACTACCAGCAGTTTACGATGCAAGGCCAGTTTTGTACTGCTGATGGAGTATCGTACAATTATAGTGCAGACGAAGCATAGGCACAGACAAGCCTATCCCTTCAAGTGATGAGACAGACCAGCGAATCTACTGTAGCAACGACTGGAAGTCGTTGAATAACCAGGCAAGGGCATTGTGGAAAATTATTTGTGGAAAAGAGGATGAGGAGCGATGACTGAAAGACTGCGTACCCTGTACAACAAGGTGTGAGCTTAATCATTAAGAAATAGCATTGCAGTGATTGCCAGATGACAGAAAGCAATTCCAGATGACGAGTATGGTCCTTCATCGACATTTTTGCACAGACAACGGAAGAGAAGTGGGACATCTCTACCTTAATCGTTCGTTTCTTGCGTCATTTTTGTATGATTGCCGTGTGGAATCAGCAGGATAAGGCAATTTGTAAGACAGAAACAAAGGGAAACAATGGGAACAGTGATAACTGATCAGGGTGGGTATCAGTTTCATATTAGATTAATCAAATATGTATACAGACTTTTATAGGTCAGTGTATCACACCCAGAAACAAATTGGAAGGCAGAACGGCTGTATAGACCTTAGTTAAAATGTTAAGTTACTACGTAAATAGACACCATAGTGGCAGGGACTATCTGCCACAAATGGTGCCATGGTGCTACCCTACACCTCAACAGTGAATCAAAGTTTATTTTTCTCGCTGTATTAGGTTATTTATTGACAGAAGATGCCCTTCCCTTACGAATTGTTCAAACAACCGTCGGAGAAATGTTTCAACTGTACATAATTTTTCTGTGAAATTAACTCTCGTAAGTTGCCAGGAAAAATAGCAAAATCCAATAACAGCTAAAAGGGGCAGCAAACGAGAATGCCAAGCTGCTCATGTACCATTTAGGGCAATGAATAATGTAGACCAGTCGCTATCTTCCGAAGCAAAAGGTAGAGAAATTCGTTACACAATGCAAGGAGACCTATCAAGTAACTGAAACGACCTCTCCGTTCAATGTAAAGTTACAACTCCCAACTCGTACACCTGTGGTGCATGGGGGATGAGTTCTTCCATTTAAGGGTGGCCCAGAAGCCCTGGAATAATTACTAGTGGCTTCCTTGAAATGCATAGGGTAACGATGAAAAAGAAATGTAAGACCACGGAAATGAAAACGTTACAGTTACTCCAGCTAATCCAAATGCTCTGAGGTGACAAGGTTGTTTTCAACTAAATGGGGATCTTTACTTCCACCAGGCCATACTCTGGATGGAATCAAGGGTGGGTAACCAATGGACAGTAGATCACAGCCACAAGATAATGTGCAAGTGAAATTGGGGAGCAAGAGGCAACGAAATTTTGAAACAAAAAGAAAAATTCCGTGAAATGGACAAAATTAATTAAGGTTAAAGGATATTTTAATTATATAATTTTAAAAAGCTTTCAGTTTGTATATTAAATAACAGAAATGGAGTGCCTGACTAAAGGGGGCTGTTGAGTGGCTACAGTATTATAGAGGTCCATGAGGTGGAACTTCCCCAGACTCAAGGACTCAGGCTGCATAGATGTACAAATACGCAGGGGAACAGACATTGAACACAGTCTTTGGCAAGGCTGGAAATGTGACACTCTGTACCGTATTGGATGGTAGCTTTGTACTCTGCCCACTACGCTAATGTCACACATTGAGGAGGCAATGGACACTATGAACCAGAACTTGAATGTAGTTGAGGACTGCCAAGATATCATTGGCACCCAGATAACCATTGTGCTTCTTCACATCATAGAGAGAGCATCATTGTAACATCATTGAGGATACTGAGCTGAATGAAGTGTTTAACAATGCATCCACTTGACACCTGGCCCCAGTACGTTTTAAATCTATATGACAGCTGCTCAATGGATTATGGAAGGTATAGGAACATCTGGCAGGATTCTTGGAATTTATGGTGACACTAATAGATTGCTGGTACGGAACTCACTTAGAGGCTCAGGTGCACATACCCTTGAAATGCAGAAAATGTATGTTTGAGTTCTTTGTCATCTGCTCCTATCCAATAGCGTGGGTGCTCAGAATAACTTCATACAACTGAACGTGCTTGATGTAGCACATGACGTCCCATCCATTACTTTCTGTTGGCGCTGCTGCAGTAGGTAGAGTAGGTAGAGTGGGTAGGAGTAGGAGAGGGTTTTTTGGGCGCACGGCAGCAAGGTCTTCAGCGCCCACTCAGTAACAGATAGAGACGTGTGTCAAGAAAATACTCAGAACAGTAATATGAAACAGAACGTAAAACACAGGTAACAAGGTTTGAAAAATATGTGCCTACCCACACTGAAGCGTGGGACGAAGAATGTCGTAAGCAGTAAAACATGGACAATACAGAAAGAAAGTGGTAGAGGAAGCAAACACAATATAGCAGATCGAAGTGGCTGGCTGACCGCAAGGAAAAAAGGGAGAAGCCAGCCACATTGCAATACACTAAATCCTCCAGCCTAAAAGTTTAGGCCAGAGTCCAGACGCATTACAAAACCTTAAAGCCATACAGACACAAGTCTCATCGTTAGCTAAAACACAAGGCAGATCCCCATCAACTTGTGGTTCTGCCCTAGCATCACGGTATAAACTGCAGTCTGTTAAAATGTGCCAGACAGATATGTGCATACCACAAGCATCACAAAGCGGGGGATCATCTCGCCGTAATAGAAAGCTATGTATGAGAGGACAGTGCCCGATCCGAAGATGTGTGAGGGTCACTTCTTCCCGCCGGAGCAACCGACTGGAGGAACACAACGGCCGAGTTGTTGACTTCACCAACCGCAGTCTATTGGCCGTCACCGCCAGCCATTCTTTCTCCCACAACTCCATGCACTTCTTGTGGAGTGTAGAAATGACAGACTGCAAGGGAATAATACACTGGACCACGTCCTGGTCTCTGCAGGCCTCCTTGGCAGCCCGATCGGCCTGTTCATTGCCCCATATACCTACATGACCAGGCACCCAGCAGAAGGACACCTCCTTACCCCACAGTTGGAGCAGGTAGAGTTGGTCATAAATCAGCTGGATCAACGCCTCAGCTGTGTAAAGATTCTGCAGTGACTGTAAGGCACTAAGAGAATCTGAGCAGAGGAGAAATCGGTTGCCCCGAACACGATTCATCTGCTCCAGTGCCTTCAGCATCGCGTGGAGCTCCACTACGAATACGGTATATTCATCAGAGAGGCGAATCCGAGTAACATGATCAGGGAACACTACAGAACAGCCAAGACTTCAGTGACCGTCGTTTCAGGTCTTTAAGATGAGGTAACCACGTAAGCTTCGATTCAAAAATATGCGCCAGAAATGTCACCGTGTCTCTAAAAGTAAGGATAGTGTCCCTCATCGTCAACTCAGAAATGGTTAAAATCGAACGGGAAGTGTGAAAAGGAACAGGTACGGACTTCTCGGTGGAAAACTGAAAACCACTCTTCTGCGCCCAGTCATCCAAACGTCTAAGAGTAAGTTGCAGCAGACGCGTTGTCGTTGCAACTCTTGAAGAAGAGCAAAACAAGGAGAAATCATCCACAAACAAGGAACACTGGTCAGGACTGTTCACTATGGAGGTAATGCTATTAATAGTGACGGCAAAGACAGTCACACTTAAAACGCTACCCTGAGGTACACCGTTCTCCTGCTCTAAGCGAGCAGACAGCACGTAACGAATTCGGTATCTAAAATATCGTGGCGAAGAGGAAAGACTAAATAAAAAGAGCAAGACAACCAAGAAAACCCCATCCGTGAAACTGCTCCAGGATGAGACCCCTCCAAGTGGTATCGTAGGCCTTCTCTATGTCAAAAAATACACCTATAAGGTGATGACCGCGCAGGAAAGCTTGTTGTACAGCCGCCTCCAGGAGGGCAAGGTTATCGAAGGTGGAACGAAACCTCCTGAACCTACAATGAAAGCGACTAAGGAGTTGCTGGGATTCTAACATCCAGACAAGGTGACGGTTGACCACCCGCTCCAAGGTCTTTCCCATGCAACTAGTAAGGGCAACACTACAGTAGCTGCTCGGGCTCGTACGGTCTTTCCCAGGTTTTAAGAAAGGAATTCAAACTGCCTCACGCCACGAGTCAGGAAAGTGACCTGACATCCAAATGGCATTAAAAACTGCGGGGAGGACGTCTTTGCTGCGCCTTGTGAGGTGCCGCAGCATACTGTAATGTATCCTGTTGTGATCAGAGGATGTGTCACGAGATGCAGACAATATAGAATCCAGCTCCCACATAGAAAATTGGGCAGTTGTAAACTTCATGAGTGGCGGACTGGAATTCCAGACTACACTTCTCAGCAACCGCTCTATGGCGCAGGAAACCCGGATCCTGACTGGTTGTTGCAGTAACCATGGCAAAATACGCTGCCATAGTCTGGGCAATGTCTCGCAGATCCGTGTGGAGAGTGCCGTTATTCATTACAGAAGCCATGGGGCATTTACCTCCTCTCCCAGAAATTCTCCTGATGGTCTCCCACACAATGAAACTTTTGGTGGAACGATTAATGGTGTTAAGGAACTGTTGCCACGACCTATTGTAGCTCTCGCGAATAGTGCGGTGACATTTTGCCCTCGCCACCCGAAAGCCTGCAAGATTCTCAGCATTCGGCCGACACTGGAACCGACGCAGAGCCGCACGCCTGGTCCTGATTGCAGAGCTGCATTTGGCACTCCACCAAGGGACAGGTTGCCTCTTCTGGCCTGTGGAATGGATGATGCAGCGGCGTGGCATACCATTTTGGTAATATGATCCATCCCCGCATCAACTGCGCCAACTGGTTATATAGTGTCCAGTCGGTCCCACTGAGCACCCATCGTGGTGGTCTCCTTTCGGAGCCCACGCCATCTGGCAGGTGAATCCAGATTGGGAAGTGATCACTGCTGTGCAAGTCAGCAACCACTTTCCATTGAGCACTGGCGGCAAAGGCTGGAGAGCAAAGCGAGAGATCAATGGCAGAGAACGACCCAGTCGTTGTGCAGAAGTGAGTGCTCTGTCCCCCATAGAGCAAGTAGGCACAGGATGACAGGAGAAGCCTCTCAATTGCTATACGCCTGAGACAGGTAATTGCAGAGCCCCACACCACGTTGTGGGCATTAAAATCACCACATATAAGGAATAGCTGGGGGATCTGTGTAAGAAGGTCAGTGAGGGCCGCTTCATCAAGTGCATCACGTGGAGGCAAGTAAAGAGAACACACAGTCAATGGATGACGCACATACACGGACACAGCGACGGCCTGTAAACTCGTCGTGGAGTCGAGGGGTGGTAGTCTGTTCTGACGAAAATACATACACCTCCTCTAGCTCTCTCTCCACGCAGGTCGTCCTTTTTGTGGAGTGTATAGCCTCGTAGCTCAGGGGAGTACGGTGGATGTAAATAAGTCTGACACAGATGCACTGGTCTACTCTGAGAGAGTATACGAAGTTCCTCCTCATGCGTCCTGAACCCCTGCAAGTTCCACTGAAGTATGGGAGCCATCTATGACGGGGGTAGCACCTTCATCCTGTCTCCCCGACAGGGTGGGGAGACTGCAGCAGGTGGAGGGGCAGGCGTGGGGCGAGATGATTGCCCCACACATACGTCATACTGTATGAGCTCTGGGGAAGAGTCACATGAAGCCTCATGTAAAACGACATCTGCATGGTCAGACGATTTACCGCGTGATTTGACCCGCTGTTGCTGCTGTATAGGAGCTTTCTGCGGTTTGGTGGGCTTTGGTGGAGCCAACGTGGGTGAGGTGATGGCCGTACCGGGCTTCAGAACAGCCTCAGCTGTTGGAGGCGCCAGGGGCTGGCCCAAATTCGCCACTGTATCCTTGTCTGCCGTTCTAGTAGGGGCTACAGGCTCTGAAACACTGGCGGCGTTGCAAGTGCACTGACAGCAGCAGGAGTTAGTACCAACACTCACCAGCTCAGTCTGCGAGAGGCATTGGCTTGTGGAGTAGGCTTCTGAACCATGGATGCAAATGATGCAGCAAA
Organism: Schistocerca americana; assembly: GCF_021461395.2. Lineage (NCBI taxonomy): Eukaryota > Metazoa > Arthropoda > Insecta > Orthoptera > Acrididae > Schistocerca > Schistocerca americana. Next base: position 71,664,961 of record NC_060119.1, read on the forward strand.
TATGGGAAGTTGTAGATCCTTTTGGCCTCACCATAGGGGATACTCTTGGTTGTTCTTATTTCCTGGACTTTGCGTTCCTCTAAAAATATTCGGTAGTCCCTACTCCATACAAGGTGGTTTTCAGATTAATTGATACATTTGGCTGGAGACGAGCAATTATGAGCAGCCTTACCACAGTTGCCACAAGTCGCTTCGCCTTTACTCCCTAAGATGGTATGCCCAAAACGCTGGCATTTAAAACAGCACATTGGGGTCGGGAAATAGGGCCTCATACTAATGTTAAGGAATCCAGCTTTAAGATGTTTAGGAAGTTTCGTGCTACTGAAGGTCAGAATGATGGAGTCAGATTTGACAAGATTGCCATCAACCCTCCTCATGATATGTTATACATCAACGATACCTTCCAGAGCCCACTCCCGTTACAGTTCTTCCATGGGAATGTCTACTAGATGACGGCATGTCACAACACTTTTGCAATAATTCAAGGTGCTGTGCAAAGCAGTGTGTATGGCATACTCCCCAAGGCATTTTGCAGATTGGAAGTTGGTTGCTTGCTGCGAATTGGAAGTTTCCAGTAGCAAGGTCCCATTACGCAAACGCTTCACTGATTTTAAGGAGTCACAGATGCCCTCCAAACCCTTTTTTATATTGAAGGGCAAAACCTTCTCAAAACTGCCCTCCTTCCGTTTCAAAATGAGAAACACGTTCTGATTACCAGAATGCATTGTGTCACTAAAGACTGTACTTGTTTAAAATGTGCCGGAATGGGGGGGACTGGCTGCACGGGCCCTCTTGAGAGACTGGGTGTTAGAACCTTCCAGCGGCCCACCCTTTCCGCTGGCAGGAGGAAAAGAGGATTTCGAAGGATCCATCTCTGTCCCACGAGCAGCTAGGTAACTAGATGTCTACCTTGACAGATCCCCTCGTGCCTAGGTAAGCCCTATACATCTGAGGTGCGGCAGGTTCCCCAGAAGTTGCATCTCATCAGCGCGCAGCACACCATGAGATTGAGGGGTTGTTTATAGAGGTTTATTCCATCCTCGCGATCCGGGCGGTCAAGCCAAAATCCCCATTCCCTGAGACACACAACGTTATAACGCAGCTCCGCACGGTGGTCGCTGAAGTATGCCCAGCGCTTACGGTGACACGGGACTGGCGGCGCTTACCAGTCCCCAGCTTAGGAACCCCGGGGTCGCCAAGCCCGTACCCAGCAAACGAATGCTGAGCCCCAAGGGACAGCTGCTGCAGTGTCAGGTGAGTGAGTCACATGTGCCCAATGAAGGTGATACACGCAGTTCTATGGGCACGCATGCTCAACCTGTTCCACATAGAAAAACATATCTGTATCGATTTGTGAGTGTCCGCAGGAGTAATTACAGATAGAAGTGAATAGTCTCAAAGGGCAGAATGAGAGGGGCTATTTTCAGAACAAGACCGGAAATTGCTGTCTGCACTTATTACAACGAAGGAAATTTAAATAAAGCACAATAAACAGAGCTACAAGTAGAAGGCTTGATAACGAACGTTATTTATTTTCTCATCTCATGTTCTTCTGTTTGGTTAGATGCCGCAATTACAGAAACCACATCCTCAAATATTATCTATACACTACCCTACTTACCTGACGTACGCTCCGAAATTAGCCTCAAAGAAAACCTGACCTACCTCAACGGTAACCTGTATGAACCCTTCTCGTCTCGTTGGACCAAAAGCTAGCCGCCCATATTGATCAGACTTCAATGGAGCAATCGTTTGGCAAATAAGTCAGCATCATAACGAATATCTGCACAGACTCATCGAATGGGGAGTCTGTAATGACAGACTCTATCTACTGCTACCCAAATTGTCACACAGATCCCACACCTGCCAGTCTTTCACCTTCAGGCTTATACTACTCGTGGCAGCAGCCATAAGCGAGAAGATTAGCTGTTTAGGTGCTGCAAATATGACCCTTTATGTATAGTATTTGAGCCAAAGTGCAAAAGGAAATGTCTGAAATATTACTAAGATACCATAGCAGAGAGAATGCTGAGGGCAGAATTCTTCCAAGAGGGGATGAGACTAACGGCACAAGCCTAGGCAAGAAGTGTCATTCCGGTAAGGAATCCGTAATGACATGGTACAGCTCTACAGCTGCCTGGGCGCTGAAGACCACCTGCCACTCGGCGACCAGCTGCTTACCGAAACGATGGACACTTCAGCACATGGCGTACATAATAATTGCAGCAGCCACACCACCAATAGCCCGCCTTGGTGAAATAAAGACTAGCTCTCTGCCAGGCTGGTCAGCGAATCAGTTAGTCATCGAGTTATAGTTGTAGTGTCAGGCTGCCACCATTCTTCTGTGATCCTGACTAGCGCCACTGCAGCATTAATGGGACGTGAAACTTAACCCCTGAACCATTGAGCCACTGGCCGTCAACTAGCACCACTTATGGCTGATCCCGGCCTTTCCATCTAGCCCCACAGTGGAGCCAGCACTGCTGGCTACCAGAGAATAAATGTACTGCAAGGTCCCCATCTCGTCATACTGAGCTAGAAGTAGCAATAGTCGTTTCCATTACCATTATGCCTCATGCACTGAACGTCCGTGAGCACAACACGCTGCCACCCAGCACATATATGAAGTGGACACTAGACAGCAGTACAATCTGTTGACATGTAAATATAAATTTTTAATCCTATCCTATCCACCAACTTCCACCAGAGTGCCCCCACATGCCTTACAATTCCATGAGATTTCGGGACCGCTGCCAGATGTCTAGATACATTTTGGAACTATACTCTGGCTTAGATCTGTTCAACCATACACAGGTGGGTTTCACAGTGTAAATCGCTTCTGAAGATGGCTGAATGGCTGTCAGCCGAAATATCATGGGAAGCTGTAGATGTCATCTGGCTCCAGTCCCAAAACGTTATAGAACGTTGCACATGCTGGGTAAACATCAAGAATCACATACTGTATGATTTATGTCTAGCGTTCGTACAGCTATATGTCCCTGTTTCTGTCTATGGTTTCGATTAGACTCATCCCAACATGAACAGGACCTTTATTGTTGGTGAAATAAACATTCTATGCTCATTGTCGGACTCAGGAACTAAGTAATTTTAAGTATGGTCGCAGTTCTATTAGCTGCTTGCTGTTGTTACAACTTCCTTATTTCAAACTGAGTCAGAGGTATCTCTTGCCATTTGTTCAAGTGTGTTGGCTGTCAAATCACACACATAGTTGAACGAATTATATCTTATGTATCTCACTATTAAGAACATTACTGTGGCATATATTGTTGATGCTAGATTTGAGGAAGAGCTGTATTTCATTACTCTACATGCTATAACAGCAGTGAGCAAATCTGTTTATTTGGCAGTAATGATCAGATCACAATACGGTAACGTCAATTTACAGTTTCCTGTACTTTGTATTTTCTTGTGAATGATTGTATTCCGTCTTCGAGATGACTAAGTTTGCGTCCTATGCTTGTACACTTCTGGTCATTAAAATTTTCGTAACTGTAAATAACGAACTTGTACTGATTGGAAGTATGCAGCGTATCAGCGTGATAACACGATTAAATACGTTATCGATTTGGGACGTACAAGATGTGAAATATAACACACCGAACGGCGGCCTCTGACGGTAGCAACGTCTCGGTCTGAGAATGATCTGAGCTTTGATACCAGATCATGGTACGACAACGCTTGCTGCCACAACTCTGCTGCAGCGGTCATCAATCGGAGCAACTGGAGAGCGTTGGCGTGCCAGTTCTCGTCAACTCGTGAGAAAATATTTTCACTGAGGTGAGGGAACTGGGAACGAGCTACCCATGCAACAACCGAAAACTCTACATCGAGGTAGGTCAAGACACTATGAGAAACATGCTATCTTCCGTTATCTCGTTCAAGTTTAATGACATGGCGACTTCGAAATGCACATCCACTGGTCCCAGCACATAAGAACGCCCAAATTACTTGCTATATCTACGAGATGTCATCGTGTTGTTTTTGAATCAGGTCCTCTGTGCAAATGACAATGGCGAGTGCCACCTGTCAGCGTTCCTTGTCCTCGAAGACTCCACAGGAAGATACGCCAATTGGACGATGTATGTACAGCGCGCCACTGCCGGCGTTTCGCTATCTGCTGCAGCGTCATGGCATGGCTCAACGATGGTGCTGTGTGGCAGTCGGTAGTACTCGAGACAAAGTCACTGAGGATACCTGCCGTAGACCAGCCCATTTGCTTACTCAACATACGTGGTGGTATTGTAGGATCCTACATGGATGAATGACTGCATCCTGCTTGGCGCTAAGCTTAGTCATCACGAACCCACCTTATCTATAATCGGATGACAGTTTTCAGACCTCTACGTGGGTGAGCAGCAATATTGCAGAATGATAAACCACAGTCCCAATAGACCAGTCCCTTCATCGTCGAATTCGGACACGTACTGGTACGTCTTATTACTTCTTACAGGCGATGTAAGACGATCTGTGTACAGACTTCAACATTTAATGCGACATGTGAATAGAGAACTCGATGTGTAATGTTATTTTATATACAGTGTTGTGTCACGTCTGGAGGATAGGAACATTCGCCCTTAAACAACGGCGACACAATTCCAAACGAACTGCATATGAAGACGAACAGTTAATCTGTAAAGTAGGTGTGGCCCATAAGTGGGACGATAGAACACTGAGCGTAAATTCACGATTAACTCAAAACTCAATGTCCTTTTCACTGGCAGTACAGGAGAGTAATTTGGCGGATACACTCTGCGTGGACCGTACGGTCGGTACTTTGTCCACTGCCACTTACTGACACTCTCTAGTGGCTCCGTGGTACAACACTGGCAGCCGAACACAGACTGAACATAGAGGTCTGACGCCGAACGTAAATAGCGGACGTCTGGGGTGGGGCTACAAAGCTGCCTCACACGCGTGTCCCTTTACCACGTCGTGGTCGGCAGTATTGGCTGGCTGCTACGCTTTTATGCCGGTATTACACTATCACATTTCTTTGTCAAAGCTGATATGTCAAATAATTATGTCAAAGAAGTTTGATGGTGTAATAGGGCACTTTGTCAAATCTCGTATGTCGTCAAATAAATTTGATCAAATCTAGGGCCTCGTTGTAGATTTTATCATAAAAGTCGCTTGTCCTCTGTTCACTGCAATGTGACATGTTACCACGTGGAGCGCTAGCATCGCTGCAGCGTTCTGCCATCTGTAGTGTTGTTTATAAACATGGTCGGTAAATGCAATTGGTGTGTAAGGTTAACTTCAAAATTGGTTGAGATGTATGAAGCTGATGAGGCGCTTTACAACGTGAGGCACCCTGAATATAAAAATAGATTAAGGAGATTGGAGATGCGATGAAAATATTGCGGAGGTCATTAGCCGTGAGATACGGCCTGGTTGCACGGCAGTACAGTTCGGATTTGCTGCACGTGACATCTCGACTTCCACAACCGTGAACCTCTGGATATATCCAGGCTGCCTTCCAGCAAGGTGGTATAGAAGAGGAGGATTCAATTTAACACACCCTCCCACCCACCCACCCACCCACACACACACACACACACACACACACACACACATACATACACACATATACGGGGTGTTGCAAAAAGGTACGGCCTAACTTTCAGGAAACATTCCTCACACACGAATAAAGAAAAGATGTTATGTGGACATGTGTCCGGAAATGCTTAATTTCCATGTTAGAGCTCATTTTAGTTTCGTCAGTATGTACTGTACTTCCTCGATTCACCGCCAGTTGGCCCAATTGCAGGAAGGTGATGTTGACTTCACGTCATCAACACAGATTTTCTGTGACCGTTTGGGCAGGCATTGTTGGTCATGTCTTGATTGGGCCCCATGTTCTTCCACCTACGCCCAATGGAGCACGTTATCATGATTTCATACGTGATACTCTACCTGTGCTGCTAGAACATGTGCCTTTACAAGTACAACACAACATGTTGTTCATGTACGATGGAGCTCCTGCACATTTCAGTCAAAGTGTTCGTACGCTTCTCAACAACAGATTCGGTGACCGATGGATTGGTAGAGGCGGACCAATTACATGGCCTCCACGCCCTCCTGACCTCAACCCTCTTGCCTTTCATTTATGGGGGCATTTGAAAGCTCTTGTCTACGCAACCCTGGTACCAAATGTAGAGACTCTTCGTGCTCGTATTGTGGACGGCTGTGGTACAATACGCCATTCTCCAGGGCTGCATCAACGCATCAGGCATTCCATGCGACGGAGGGTGGATGCATGTATCCTCGCTAACGGAGGACATTTTGAACATTTCCTGTGACAAAGTGTTTGAAGTCACGCTGGTACGTTCTGTTGTTGTGTGTTTCCATTCCATGATTAATGTGGTTTGAAGAGAAGTAATAAAATGAGCACTAACATGGAAAGTAAGCGATTCCGGACACACGTCCACATAAAATATTTTCTTTCATTGTGTATGAGGAATGTTTCGTGAAAGTTTGGCCGTACCTTTTTGTAACACCCTGTATATACAAATTTTTTTTGTAGCTCTCCAATCTTCTTAATCTATTTTTGTACTCAGGTTGCCTCACGTAGTAAAACGCCTCATCAGATTCATACATTTCTCTCAACTTTGTAGTTTTCGGACACAAAATGTAATTGCTTTGTTTATAAAATAAAAATACTTCTTAAAGATATAAAGTGTATCGAACAGTTATTTACCTCGAGACATAGGTCCTTTAGTGCTGTGTAAAGTGTTGCACACGTCTCAGGTATTATTTTCGTTAATGTGCTCTGTGGTATTCGAGTGCTGTACTGTAAGCTAGAGTAACTCTCTCCTGTAGCAAGGAATCGGAGTGTTACCGTGAGCCTGTCTTCTGCAGATATAGCAGTTCTTAAGTGAGTATTGTGCTTTGTGATAAGAGGACACACTTCAATGAACACATATTTAAATGTATAGTCATCCATTCTTAAGTAATTTATGTACGACTTGACGTCCTCCACAACAAGCTCACGTAACAAGTTTTGTTGAATGGTTTTATCGTCTCGTCGTAAAACCCACGTCTTCACCCAGTTACGTTTCCTTTTTTCCCCCGCTTCTCTTCTACATGTGCATACAATGCAAGTGTGGTACATGCAATTGCTGTGGTTAATAACAAGTTGTTGTTGTCAGCCATCTTGGCCTTTGACGAAAGATATTATGACAGTGTAATATCCCTCAAATAAATTTGATGAATATGTAATCATACCTTTGATCAAATCTTTAACAAAGAAATTTAATAGTGTTATACCGGCCTTAGTAGTGTCTATGGTGGTACCAAACTTCAGTCTTACGTTGGGAGATATCGATGGAACCAAATGTAGGGTACAGATGACGTTAACCCCATCTACTTCATGCCATAGCGCTAAAATGCTAATTCCTTGCATAACCGAGCCTAGTGCACATTCAATGCCAATCCGATTCTTGCTGGACGCCGCCTCAGTGGTGTTGTAATTTTAGTGGCCAGGAGTGTGAAATACGGTTGGTATTTCGTCACTAGTGTCGTTCAGTAGACATTTAAATGGGAACAGCATTGCTTCCTTTTGAGGACTGTGGAACTCTGTTTCAGTTAAGAATAACACTTCATGTAATAAAGTATTCAGAGGAATTCCCCTTACGTAAACGAGAAATGTATTCAAAATTTCAGAATGTTCTATGTAAAAAAAAAAAAAAAAAAAAATTGTAGCTTTCTATCGACCCGCAGAGTCTACATACTTCCTATGCAACTAGGTGTTCATAGGATATCAGCGGACAACGTAATATGTAAATCGGAATTTTAACCGTTCTGAGAGTCGATTTTTTTGTGGTGTGAACGGATCTGTGGCCGCGCTCGTGGTTCCTACGTAAAATGTCGCCCTGCTATTTCCGTACAGAGTGCCTGCGGAGTCCGCGCCAACCTTTAGCGCTATTCGCATGGAAATCCGCGCACAGTGGACTTTCGACGGATCTGCGCCTCGGGCGTCAGTGGCAGCGCGAAACCTCGTCCAACAGCAAACCCGTGCAAGGCAAGCGGGCCATCTACATACCAAAACAGGCTGCAGTCGCCGGTGGGAACCCACTTCCCAAGATGTCGCGTTCGGTAAAAGTCGATATTGTAATCCACGGTGACAATTTTTCGTTTCAGCACCTCGATGTAAAAGTGCTTATGTTATTCACATTGCATCTATGAGAGGTCTTGCGAGTAAAAGAGTGAATAACAATGAAAAACATTGTTTTCTAAGAATAACTTTGCTTCATGAGCATAAAACGGACAGTAGGAAATTTAAATGAGAAAACACTGGAAGCGTCTGAAATGTGCGTCTACTGAATAACGTTACAAATTATGTGTATAGCGAAATTTCACAATGTACATGGGCAGCGGCGCAGTTCCGTTCGTCCATTACCTGCACCTGCATGCGATCTCGTTGCATCAGCCGGCCGCGCTGGCCGTGCGGTTCTGGCGCTGCAGTCCGGAACCGCGGGACTGCTACGGTCGCAGGTTCGAATCCTGCCTCGGGAATGGGTGTGTGTGATGTCCTTAGGTTAGTTAGGTTTAAGTAGTTCTAAGTTCTAGGGGACTTATGACCTAAGATGTTGAGTCCCATAGTGCTCAGAGCCATTTGAACCATTTCGTTGCATCAGATCGCCGGTAGGAAAACCGAGCAGAAACCTACTGTACTCCAACTCGCACAAGGCTGCATACAACGTAAATATTCTAAGAATAGGGAAAAAGTCTTAAATTTGAATGAAAGGTGGAAATACTGACAAAACTTCGGTATATTCTGAACCTTCAGATGTACACGTTCACTGCAAAGCCCATGGTAATCTTCACACAGTCATGCACATACCCTTTCACTCACCTTAGCAAGTTTATGGTAACGTATTTCTCGAAATCTGAACAGCTACTAAGCACGGATTGTTCTTAAATGAAAATGCTCGCTATACTATTGACTTAGTCGGTGTCAAATGCACTCAAGTTTATAGTCACCGGTCTGCTCAATATGTCCCATACACAAAATTACTTAATGTTGTGTACATAGCTCCGCGTAGTCAGCGCCTGCAGAACCTTCCCAATACAGCGCGCCCCGCTAAGCACCAACAGCGCAGGCGCAGCGCTCGTCCGTCTCTGCACTACGAGATGGCGCTGTCTTACAGATGGACCAAATTATGCTTCCGCCGATCCGCGTATTAATATGTAACGCAGCCAATGAGATTGCTGCTAATGTAGAACCTTTTCTCCTCGCGGATCATACTCGCGCAGTGATACCTGAACGCTCGAGGTATTATAAGGAGTGTACAGACCTCCAATTAGTCGGTCTGCATTAGTCTGCATTTGTCTGCACTAGTCTGTACCAGTCTGCATTTGTCTGTACCAGTCCACAGTCAAGTTTCAGTCTGCGCCTAGTAAGATTACCATATTCCTGTACATAGTCGTGTAGATAAATGAATAGACACTTTGTCAAGTATCAGAGATATGTGAGAATAAGATTAACGTACCAAAGGAGCTTCAGATTGTCAATTGTTAATAGCATCCAGAACCAAGTTAAGTTATTTTTATGCTTCTTAATATTTTAATAAATGTGTATGAAAATTAATCAAGTTCTGTTTAAAGTTGGTCACCGTCAATCTGCTACTCTAAGCGTGCAAGTGGCATTTCTATCGTCAAACCTAAAGGCAGAAGATAAACACGCCACGAGAAGACCACGAGACATATTGCTGACACTTGCCTACTTCGTTTGAGCGACAAGTCAAATAATCTGATGGTGTGTGCACCGAAGGTCTTACAGTACGCACACCACACTTAAAATATCCTTACTTTCTAAAAACAGACCGGAATAAATATGCCTTCAGCTTAAAACACTTTCGAAGCATGTAGCACAACTAAACCCGGCAAATTATAACTTCCTTCGGAGCTCACACTACACACGACCGTGGCACTGAAAGGCTGAGCTCTGAGTACTTTGCACTGGTGTAAGCATTCCATATCTCCAAGAGAAAAGACGCGCGAAGAATACTCCGTTCTGATTGGTCAGTTTTCTTTAAGGCCAATAGAGAGACATTATCCTCCCGCGTTAGTCCGCGCTTTTCATCACTAACCAATCAACAAATAGCACACTGTAGAACTGCACTTTTTTCCGAACGAAATATTGAAATTTCTGATATTTTTCACACTTTACGTTATTAAGTATTTTCATTTGCCCTCGAATTAGCTTTCCTTTTAACATACACTTACTTGACGCATTATGATATAAAAACCCCGTCGTCTGCATTCACACTGTCTTAAGACTTTCTCACACGAGTTCGTACAGAGTTCATCAGTAGACCAATGATCTACATATTTACTGTAGACCACATTCGCGCATCATTCACGCTACTAAAAGCTTATACAAAATTGTACAAACATAAATAAACAAAAAACATTCAAGAAAAAAAAACAATTCACAAAAACACTCTTTTGACTTTAGTCTTGAATGTTTCTCTGAATTACTGGACTCTGGTGGTAAAATTCTTAACTACATTATAGTTATTTCTGTTTATTCCTGGCCGCTACTGTCCGATAGGAGATGAAAATTAGAAATACGTATTCGACTGAACTTGCTTCAGATCATCCATCACTGTGCACGCATGAGACATTCTTCCGATACACAGGGTCTAGACAAGAGCGATAGAAGGCGCCACCCTCAGATCATTTAACCAGACTAGCTGAAGAATAAACGGTTTGGTATATGTTATCGCATCGAGGAATATTTTAAATCGTACTGAAACGAGATGTAGAAGACATGCCGACCACTGTGGCCAAGGAGTTCTAGGCGCTTGAAGTCCGGAACCGCGCTGCTGCTGCGGTCGCAGGTTCGAATCGTGCCTCGGGCATGGATGTGTGTGATGTCCTTATGTTAGTTAGGTTTAAGTAATTCTAAGTCTAGGGGACTGATGAGCTCAGACGTTAAGTCCCATAGTGCTCGGAGCCATTTGAACTATTTGTAGACGACATAGTAGTAGGTGAAGCAAACAGCTTGCTAGAATATGGACAACATTCAGTATTATGGGTGCAGTAGTTGCAGTTAGAGATGAAAATATCATCACACTATTCGTTCACCGACTGGAAGAATCCGCAGCTCAACGAGAAGCATGGGCCCCCGTACACTCGTGAACATAGCCTATGAGACGCTCTCCGTCTTGACCAAACTTAATGGACCCGATTAGAATGCGATGAGCAGCCTGCGGCGACATGGTGTGATTGTTTCACATTATCAATAAAGGTGTCTGTTATCGTTGTAAGGTTTCCGTTTTTTGGATGGTGCCAATGTAAATTTACTGTAGCCTGACCTTCGCGCTTCATATCTATATTTTCTACGTAATTATTAAAGAACTATTTATTTTCGTGAATAAACTGTTTACGTGTGAAGCTCATTTGTACGTAAATCACACCTAGTTCCCATTTTTCCCATTTCCGTGAATGGTTGTTTCCTTAGTGTTAATACATTTTACCCCTGACGTAACTCTACGATAAAAAAAGCGACGCCTCTTGAACGATTTGTCTAAATGGGTCGAAAATCGGTAGATGTTGTGTACATGAACAAGCAAGTGATTACAGTTCCAGAAAAAAATGGATGATTTATTCAAGAACAGGGCTTCACAGACTGAGCAATTCAGTAACGGATTAGTCTACCTCTGACCCTTATGGTAGCCGGTATTCGGCTCGGTCTTCATTGAGAGAGCTGTTCAATGTCCTTCTCAGGAATATGGTTCCGAATTCTGCCCAAATGGCAAGTTAGATCGTCAAAACCCCGACCTGGTTGGAGGGCCCTCCCTAAAATGCCCCAAACATTCTCAACTGGGGAGGGATCTAGCAACCTTGGTAGCCGAGGTAGCGTTTGGCATACACGAGGGCAAGCAGGAGAAACCCTCGGCGTGTCCGAGAGGGCATTATCTTGCTGAACTATAAGACCAGGATAGTTTACCATGAATGGCAACAAAATAGGGCATAAGCATAGAGCCGGTTTGTCTAGAACAGGGTAGGTGCGAGCTCCTGTCTATGAATGGTCATATGAGAGTTCTTCTTTTCTGGGCGACCAGACTCCTCCGACATCATAATAAATCAAGTGAGAACCCATAACCACAATAACATCTAGCATTACACCAACAAACCTCTCAACCACATTATTCTACAAAATGGTGACGCAGAATTTCGGTGACTGTGGATTTGGACTGGGCGATGCCTGTATGAATTGTTAACTAACTGCAATTTAATTTTACTAACAGTATTAGCTATACAGTTACCAGAACACGTGCCACTGACAAAACAAATGAGCAGTTTGAACTCAGTTCTCCAAATGACTTAAAGCCTGATATAGAAATAAATACAAATTCGGGCAAATTAGCTCTCGCCTCACAATAATAATAAATATCTTACGTTGAGACAAATCTTAACGTAAAATGTTTATATCATCCAATATAAATATATCACCTTATGGGGATTAACATTACCAAAGTGGAAATTTCTACATCATGTAGTAATACCCACTATACAGCAAGCTAATGGGAGGACAACTCACTATGACCAACCAAACATTGAAAACGCACACAATCTGCAGTTACACAATGTCCATACATGCATCAGTTATCAAGCTATGTGTACAACTTGAATCAGTGACGGATTATCACTAAAATGCAATTCTTCGGATAATTCTCTTCTTTACAACATCCAGGTTCCTCACTGTCTCACCGTGCTTCTTCAAAATACAGTACACTTACAGAAGGAATTGCTCCTCAAATTACAGGTCCAAAGTGGAGCTGCACTGTAACTCATGGAATTACGTCCTTCCCTTCTTTTAATCAACTTTCAGCTATCTGTTTCCTTCTTCTTCTGGCTTAGGCATCAGAGCAAACTAAACATTATACATCATTGTTCTGTGTGTCTATTTTATTGTACACGGAATTTGAGTTAAGGCAATACGGCTAGGTCAGGAGCACAGGCCCTCATTGTGTAGTCGCCACACCTGAGAAACTGTTGACAAAATAGAAAATGGTATTTTCTGTGTAACTCATTTATAGTTATGGCTTGTGGAAATGCGCTCACAAATTATTCAATTACTCTCAGTTATTCATCTCCAAAAAGCCACATCATCCTGTCGAGAGAGCTATCTTCAGTGAGATTAGGAACTGCTATGTCCATGTAGCCTCAGTAATATTTAAAGAATTAATTTCACCAATATCTCTTCAGATAGTTAATTCAGCAAAAAAGTCTTTAATTTACTATTATTTGCAATCAAATCAAATTAATGAGCAGTACAATGCTATCACATTATTAAATTGATTTCATACTACAACTGATTTTGTGTCATTATCATTATTATATGTACTCACTAATACTCGTTTTTCTATTTACTCAGACCCTGCAACATATAGAGGCAAACACTATCTGCTTCTCCAGATAAACAGTCCTTGATGTTAACAGGAAGACACACACAGTGTTGACAGCGTGCAAAGTCACTGCCTTGCTACCAAGATGCTACCATCTATAACTCCAGGTGGAACTGTAGACGTCCCTCCAGGATCTGCCCACTTTCATTGGCGAATTTCTAGGTGTTCCACTTAAGCTGTTTAATGCCAAACGGTGATGGGCCTTTCTCCGTCATTAAGTTCAAAGGTGGCACTCCACTCAGTCAGGTTGAAGTCTATATTTCAGGTCATAATCTTGGTGTACCTCAGTCCTATATTTGCTGTGCATGGTTAATAACCTTACTTGCAGCCTACTGTGCGCGGAATGTTCTTATAAGTGCAACTGTAGCCTGTAGAGAACATGTACCCAGGGGCCATAGTGGACGTGTCACAGAACAGGGGGCCATAAATGCTGAGAGCAACAACCTGCCTGTGAGTGATCCAGTGAAGCATAGCGCTGTGAATTGTACCTGTAGAGGGAATTGTGGCCAAAGCCCTTTGCTCCTTCCCATTTAGGCTGGAATAGATGGTCGTGGGTTCACAAAACATTTTACCTGGGCCAGGTGGCAATCTATTGCAAATACACCCAGTTGGTGGAAAGTGGGTGGAGGAAGCCCTACTGTTAACCGAGCTTTTATACAAGTGGTGGGAAGGCTATAAAACTATGTGCATTTTCAGGTTAAGGGCTGGGACGTTACAAACACAGTGGATGGTGTACATATTTAGTGAAGGCAGGACTCTAACCCCTCCCCTAACAGCAGGAAGTCGCCGATCTTTTCTAGAGAGCTTCAGAAACATATAATTCACTGGAATTACTGTCTGAGTAGGTTAACAGCATTCCTTCAGAAACTGGAGATGGTCAGCCTGGAAATATTAGATCTCTCCAGAAATGAGGGACTGTAGGCCCATCTAGGTAGACGTTCTCTGCCGGAATATGGCCATTGTCACCATGAGAACGACGCCTCCCTAGTCTGAAATCTTCTTTTTTCAGACAAGAGTGATTAAGAGTCGCCGATTGGTTCCTCTCAGGAAATACAAAGATGAGGCTTGATCCCCCAGCGCGAGAACGCTGGTGCTTTGTCTGCTACCAGCCCAACAGAACAGTCAATAGGGGAGGTTCAATGAGTAGAGGATAGTTCACTTGGTTTGTGCTATGTGGGGGCTAATTCGGATCCAGTATTGAGGGTAGGAGGGAAGTGGTTATCATTCTTTGCTTCTTCGCCTTCTGGTCCTCCCATGGTGAAGAACTTCAGGTCGTTTCGTAGTGGGTGAAAAGTGTGATCCTAATCTTGCAGTGGACTAACATCCAGTGATAGTTTCTAACTGTACTAACAGGGGAACTTCATATGAAATCGAACATACCGTGTGTCACAAGGGTGAACTTATTCATCCTGAAGCGGCCATCTGACGTTTGACAATTCCAGCATGCACCGTCGGGCCTGTCAAATTGGTCTGGTCAAACCACCAAACAGGTGCACCTTACACTGAAATCTGCTTTGATTTAAGAGCTTTGTTCGGAAAGTTTCCCGTGTACAGATAATCTGAACGCCAGATTGCGTAGTTCGCAAATTTTCGTGGAATCATCAGAACATTACAGTTGCCTCAGAGCACTGCCCCTCGCCCACAGCGCGCCGTTCTCTGCTGTTGCCTGAATCAGAGTGAAAGGGTAAAACACTGCCGCACCAGCGTAGGGTTGTTAAATGAAATTCGCAGCTCCTTATCCTCAGGTGCACTGTGATTTGTGGTATACTTGGTCGCAGTTGATTTCATTTGTATAGATTTGGGCTTCACAGTTGGTTCCTGTGAACAAAGCCAGATGGTGTTGTGAAAGAGATTAATGGAGGAATGAATTTGTGTAGCTTCCACCCAAATCTATACTTTGCAATACAAACACCATTTCTTTTTTGTTTGGGTTTGCCATTTTTATGTAAGGTTTATCATCCCGCTATAGTTACAAAAGGATTAAATATACTCTTCATTATTTTGTGAAATTAACTACACCACTGTTGTCATTCATTTGTTAGTTACATTTAGGAACATTCGGGTAATTGAACATGTACCAATAATTACAGATTTCTGTAGTTGTATATATACATTTGGTTGTAGCTGTTGTTTATATTTTATTGTGGTGGTACATAAGTACAACAGAAAGTTAAGGTTGTCTTATTGAATTAATTGACTTGATTATTAATTTGACATCCGAAACTGACCATAGGCACAGGCAACAGAAGCGCCATGATTAAATTCACTAAATCACGTATAAGCAATTAAGACTGTAGCTCACGGGTTTGTTATTGAAAAATAAAACTTTTCTTCGCGTAAAAACTATTACATTTAGCACCACCCAGGCACGTATTTGTTATTAAAGCAAGAAATGGCATTCAATGTAACTGAATAGATACCAGCACATATCAGAACCACCCCACCATTACTAAACAAGCTCCGGTGTTTCACTAATGCCTGGTCGCCAGTGATTCACCAACCAAGGTGCATCCATCCCACTGTGCTGATCCTTCCCACAATGCCTCAGCAAAGGTTAGCTCGGTGATGTGTCTGCCAATATGCTGATAGCCACGCCTTCTGATAGCCACGTCTTCTACTGTGACTTGGACAGCTGCCCCACGCTGGCGTGAAGTGATTGCCGAGGTGGAAATTCAAGTCAGCCGTCAGCACAGCCCAATTTCACTAAACTAAGGGTTCAGGTGATAGGAAAATTCATGGTTTACCGCTGAATAATCAGTTCAGCAATGGAGGGAAACGTGGGGGTGCAAGTGTAGAGGGACACCTACTCATGTATACAGTAACCAAGGTAAAATGGATGTGGTTTTTCGTAGTTATTCAAATAAGGAGAGGGTAAACTAGCTTCGAGTGCTCCATCAAACCAGTCTTGGGAGCGAAGACCATAGCACCAATAAATGGTTCAGGTACAAGTTGTATGTTGGTAAATATAGAATTAACTTATTTTGTCCATATGGGTGTTGTACGATATGAATGTTGCAGAAAGTAGTACCATTCTACATTTTGTCACAAATTCTGACTCTGTATCGTTTTTTAGCAGTCTTGCAAAACGATCGATTTCTTCTGTCCAAAGATTCTCATCTAAGAACACGGAGTATTTCTGAAATACTCTCGTGCTGATCAAATCGTTCAGCAACAACACGGTACTGCATCCATTCTATGGCTTTCTTTCACATATTGCGGTCAGAATTGAGAAGACAATGTTCGAGAACAGTGGTACAAGCATTTCTCACCCTTTACCCTTTGTTGGTACATTCGCTCTTATTCAGACTTACTCAGTAAACCATAAGCGTAATGATTATCATATCCTGCGTTTGCTGTATCACGTCCTCGATCATAGCACGTCTTCCTAATTATCTTCAACCCTCACACTACTGTCCGGACAACACAGCAGAAATAGTCATTCTCAACAACGTACGATCCTCTCTGTATCACTATACAATACTGCCATGTTCTTGAAATTATGTTCTGTATCAGAAAACCGACATTTGAACAATCTTCCTCAAAATACTAGAGAAATTAAAATCCTTTCACATTTCTGACTGCAGGTAATGGCTCACCTTCTATCACAACACTCATCATTTATGCAGCTCACTGTCGTGAACCTTCCCTCGCCCATCAGTTTTCCCTCCCCTTGTCTACAGAACTCTCTATTGAAATTACCAGTACATATGGTTCCATTCATTTTAATTTTCTCCTTTTTCATCATCCCTTTCACTTTTTCTATCACCAAACAGAGCTTCAGAAGTGCTAAACTAATAAATATAAATCATAATGCGGCCATTATTTTATTATTATCATTATTTTTAGTGTTGCTGTTATTACTATTTCTCTTTCCTGTCTCAGACGTTATGTCTGGTTCAAAATGGAAAGTGACGCGGACCTTGATCAAGCGTGACTTCCTTTGAACTGTACGGTATACGTTACGTTACATTTAGGAACCGAGCGAGGTGGCGCAGTGGTTAGCACACTGGACTCGCATTCGGAAGGACGACGGTTCAATCCCGCGTCCGGCCATCCTGATTTAGGTTTTCCGTGATTTCCCTAAATCGCTCCAGGCAAATGCCGGGATGGTTCCTTTCAAAGGGCACGGCCGACTTCCTTCCCTAATCCGATGAGACCGATGACCTCGCTGTCTGGTCTCCTTCCCCCCCAAAAAAACAACAAAAACAAACATTTAGGAACTTTCGTGTAATTGAACATGTATCAATAATTACAGATTTCTGTTGTTGTATATATACATTTGGTTGTAGCTGTATTGCGTTGATGTGCTGGTGGATATTGTGTGGTATGACTCCTGTAGTTGATAGTATAATTGATATGATGTCAACTTTATCCTGATGCCACATGTCTTTGACTTACTCTGCCAGTTGGATGTATTTTTCAATTTTTTCTCCTGCATTCTTCTGTAAATTTGTTGTATTGGGTATGGATATTTCGATTAGTTTTGTTAATTTCTTATTTTTATTGGTGAGTATGATGTCAGGTTTGTTATGTGGTGTTGTTTTGTCTGTTATAATGGTTCTGTTCCAGTATAATTTGTATTCATCATTCTCCAGTACATTTTGTGTTGCATGCTTGTATGTGGGAACGTGTTGTTTTATTAGTTTATGTTGTATGGCAAGTTGTTGATGTATTATTTTTGCTACATTGTCATGTCTTCTGGGGTATTCTGTATTTGCTAGTATTGTACGTCCTCTTGTGATGTGATCTACTGTTTCTATTTGCTGTTTGCAAAGTCTGCATATATCTGTTGTGGTATTGGGATCTTTAATAATATGCTTGCTGTAATATCTGGTGTTTATTGATTGATCCTGTATTACAATCATGAATCCTTCCGTCTCACTGTATATATTGCCTTTTGTTAGCCATGTGTTGGATGCGTCTTGATCGATGTGTGGCTGTGTTAGATGATACTGGTGCCTGCCATGTAGTGTTTTCTTTTTCTAATTTACTTTCTTCGTAACTGTTGATGTTATGTGATCTAAAGGGTTGTAGAAGTGATTATGAAATTGCGATGGTGTAGCAGATGTATTTATATGAGTGATTGCTTTTGTGTATTTTACTAGTTTCTGCTCGTCCTATAAAGAATTGTCTTAAATTGTCTACCTGCCCATAATGTAGGTTTTTTATGTCGATAAATCCCCTTCCTCCTTCATTTCTGCTCAATGTGAGTCTTTCTGTTGCTGAATGTATGTGATGTATTCTATATTTGTGGCATTGTGATCGGGTACGTGTATTGAGTGCTTCTAGGTCTGTGTTACTCCATTTCACTACTCCAAATGAGTAGGTCAATATTGGTATAGCACAGGTATTTATAGCATTTGTCTTGTTTCTTATTATTATTATTATTATTATTATTGCCAGTTATTGCTTTGTATTAATAATAGAAATTATAACTAACGTGTCTGTTATGTATAATTAATCAGTATCACTGATAATTCCTCTGTCATTATTTTATCATTGTAATTAGCGTCACTATGATTATTATTATTGCCAGTTATTGTTTTATTAATAATGGATATTATTGTTATTGTTTGACTTACGTTAAATGTTTTATATGTGTAGTTCTTAGTCAGATGTAGGAGAAGGGCTTAAGGCCCTAATCTGTTCAGGCTAAAATGGCAATAAATGAAACAAATAACTGGCCATCCACTTCCACGACTACTGACTCTAAGAACTCATTCAATTTCATGTGGCTTCATTATTCTATTCTTAGATCGTTAAACGATGTCAAAGGTGAATAGTGTAAATACTATTATCGTGCTTTACAAAGTCATTCTTCATGAACTTGGATCCATACGTTTCGAAAGGAAGCAGTTAGTCACCATATAAATTATGCTTCTAAATGATTGTAATTGCGGTGGTCTAGCGGTTCTAGGCGCGCAGTCCGGAACCGCGCGACTGCTACGGTCGCAGGTTCGAGTCCTGCCTCGGGCATGGATGTGTGTGATGTCCTTAGGTTAGTTAGGTTTACGTAGTTCTAAGTTCTAGGGGACTGATGACCACAGTAGTTAAGTCCCATAGTGCTCAAAGCCATTTGAACCATTTTTTTTTTTTTACTGCAAAACTGAGCTGGAACAAGTGAAACAGATAAAACAAATGGACCTCTATTCCCCTATCCAGTGTATGGGGAAATTCCCGTGATCATTAATGAAAGAAAACCTTCTTTGGTCGAATATGCGTTTCTATACGCAAACAGCTCGATGAGAAAATTTACCTCCGCCTCTTTAAAGAGCAAAGAAGTGAGATTTGAAAACAGTGTGTAGCTGTGTTGCGGGCATTCACAAACACGGAGAACGTAATGAGAAAGTCGTCTGGTGAAATTTCAGAATGAAAGAACTGGAAAGGAACGGAGGGGTGAGTCTTTGGCGCTGTAGGCCGGCAGGTGGTTCAGCGGTTCGCAAAGACGCCCTTCTGGGCCGGGGGCCATCAGCAAAATGGATGTCGTGTACTCAGTGCTCTACCGCCGACAACACTCACCTCGCACCGCGCCTCATCCGAGGTGGTAGCCATCTAGCGGCCATTTTCCTGTACATGTTAGCCCTGTACGTATATCTTTGGTTTACACCAGGTTGCATGTACGAAACATTGTCGGCTCCAACAGCTGGTATATGGCGAGAACCAAATTATTTGTAATCGTTGTACATGAATTACTGAGTACATTAGTCACCCAAAATAAAAGCAAGTGAGTTGCATTTCCTTATTGGAACAGAGTCGCATTTCCTACTTGGAGCAGAGTCGCATGTTCAAGTTCACGTAACATTACTTATATATTTATGATAATGTGGATAAAATATTACATAATAAATGTGTGTCTCTATCTGATGATCACAACACTTTGGCGAGCACGAATATAGTATGTTATTCATCCATTGTTGCAATGTGTCACAGTGGCAACACTGTGCAAAAGTAATACGTTTTTGTCAAATGTAGCTCATACAAGAGTCTCCAGCATCAGATATCTCATACACAGGACCGGATTTTTCCATACAAGTGCTCTATCATTTGGTGACACTCTCTCCCTCTACCCCTTTCATAACGCTCTACTTCAGACAATACATTCGCTGACAGCGTTGATGTTCTCTTGGCTAAGACTGTGACTAGCCAATCAGTGCTCACTGCATTTCCAACGCCATACTTGAGCATTTTACTGTGTGTTAGGTGTACTAAACTACGAGTGGCTTATTTCTATAGTGTTCTCTGAGTTTTGCCTTAATGGCTGAAACTCCCAGAGGCCGCCAATTATTTCACAAGCAGGCAAGGCGCCTTATTTTTTATATGTACCGTGAGGCAGTTTCTGGATAGGCACTCTGCGAGGTTGCCAAAGCTGCAAGGACGCCCTGCAGCA
This sequence comes from Schistocerca americana, assembly GCF_021461395.2. NCBI lineage: Eukaryota > Metazoa > Arthropoda > Insecta > Orthoptera > Acrididae > Schistocerca > Schistocerca americana. The sequence goes on from NC_060119.1 coordinate 71,685,787, forward strand.
GCCTGCGACCATACTAGTGTACGAAGTGTCAGACGAATGATAGTGCAAAAGATCGTAATGTACGAAACTGTCAGACAAATTGTTCAGAAGGCCAAGCTGTAAATATGGAGGTTTGGTCTCCAGAGAAGAAACGTGACGTGCTAAAAAGAGTAACAAAGATTGATGACCATGATCGAGATGTTTTACGTCGAAAGGCTTTCGAATTTTTTGAAAGAGGTAATTTTCCTTCGGCAGCGAAATTTCCTCGCTGTTAAGCACAAAGCTACTGGGTCTGAAGAATGTGCAAGATCAATGCAAAGAGTACTGAAGAACTTTAGATTTAATTATGTTATACCCAAAGACAGACAGAGGGTTTTAGTGGAGCATAGTGATATTGCTGGTGTCTGAATCAGCTGTTGGTTTATTTTCATCTAAGATGTGTCACGTTTATGGACAGTGCAAACTAGCACTCTGTTTTTGACGACAGATCTTTCACTACAAGCACAAGAAAAGGACATATTGTTTCATGGCTGAAAACTAATGATATACCACATATTGAAACACAAACAAGACCGGAGCTTTGGAGCTCTTGAATATTTCTGAAAGCAGCAGTAAAAAATAGTAAACTGATTCCATAGCTAAGCAACATGCTCACGAGCTGATGGAAGTACCTCCTTTAGCACCGCCATTATAATCTTACGGAGTTGGTGCGGTCGCAGGTGAACAGATACGTGGCGGATACAAGTACTACGTTTAAAGCCGCGCACAATGAAGCATTGATACATGAAGCAGTAGACAAAATCACGATTGTTGTTTGGGAAGCTAGCATACGTCACACTGTCAAATGGCAAGAAGAAGATTGTCGGAAGGAAGTTTTTCGAAACTAAATAATGGACTCGCTAATCGTCAGTCTGTTACCCACGTCCAGTTTCAAAGGCAGCAACAATAAAAGATCCTAGTAAGAAAGCATGTGAATGGAATGTAAATTTACATTGTAATTTTCATGGAAAATTTAATGTCTTGTCCAGCAGCCTGTTCAACAGAGAATAATTCAGGGCCTAATCGGTTCTGGAATGGGTATTTTATCTTACTTATCTTGCCGTTCTGTCTACAGTAAACGTAGTTTAAAATTTAGCTGTCCACAGTGTAGCTACTGTCTGTGCATTTTCGGCCGAATTGACAACGCAGCATCCTCAGTAAGCTGCGCGGCGAGAGGCCATTAACGCTGTCGCCGAATATACTTGCCTTTTATTCGGTTCTAATACTTTGAAAGTATTAATACATTGAAAGTATTAATCTAGCTATATAGCTATGCTTTTCTTTAGGTTGTAAAATAAGTGATACGTCGACATTTCTCTGTAACAAAAAACTTACAATACATTTCTGTTTAGCGGTATATCTGAGATCTCTAAAAGCTTTTAGAGAAAGCCGAAAGACCTGGACCTACTATGTAGCCGGCCGCGGTGGTCTCGCGGTTCTAGGCGCGCAGTCCGGAACCGCGCGACTGCTACGGTCGCAGGTTCGAATCCTGCCTCGGGCATGGATGTGTGTGATGTCCTTAGGCTAGATAGGTTTAAGTAGTTCTAAGTTCTAGGGGACTGATGACCACAGCTGTTAAGTCCCATAGTGCTCAGAGGCATTTGAACCATTTTTGAACCTACTATGTAGTTCCAGTGTTAATAAAAATGTGCTGTCTATTAAAGAAAGTGGAAAGAATGAAAATATAAAATTTCAATATTTTTAGTTTAATAAAATTTACTAATTATTTCCCTTTCCCTTGGAAGAATTGCGGCATTAATACAAAAAATATTCAATGATTTTATGCTGACGTGTAAAAATTTAGACACAGTTAAGCTGTTTAAGTTGTACACTGTACTTGAAGATAGCTCACCAGTAAATATATAAATTATACAAAATTTGCTATGAAAATATCTGAAAAGTTGTCAAAATTTTATATGTGTAACAGAAAAGCCAAATGCAAATTAATGTGTAACTCTATGAGTGAAATAATGTATACTTCCAATGGATGTTCAGTATATATTCTGACAATTTTGCCTATGGGTGAAATCATCCTATTTAACTCTGAGTTTGTTGACTTCAAGGTTTCGCTGTCACTGGCTACGGCTGACAGTCCACATAATCCTTCATTAGCTTGTCTTGATAATGATATGCTACTATCAAATTGAGTTTTGATAAAGTCCACTCAACACTAAATACGTATATAGGTAGGCAAAGTCAGGAGAATTCCTAATTTCCAAAAATATCAGGAAAATATGTCCATAATATACAGTAGTATGCTTTGTGGAGAACTTCCACACGGAAGAACTGGCGTAAGATGATACTACCATCGTTTAGTCCCTTCCGTCCATCATCATCACGTACCTTTAGTTTTCTGCCATCCGGCAACTGCAGACCATGAATAGCTGCAAAAAAAGTGGAAACTCTTACTAAGATTGACAATAACTTCAAACCTGTCCTTTACCTAGCAGACTGATTTATTGACAATGATATGGAAAAAATGACGTTAAAGGTGCATGCTGTTCCGTCTTCATCAACAGATTCATCGTCAGTCTTGTAAGTTAATAGCTCCTCCTTTTTCCTCCCATGGGATGAATTTTCTTTTCTTTATCGAAGTCTGAATGAGAACCAAGTTTGTCGGCAAAATATTATTAAAACTCTGTTCTGATCTCATAATTTTTCTTAAAAAAGAAAAAAACTCCTAATGGTAACACTTTGAACTAGATCCACAGCTTTCTGTATGCTCACGGTAATTCTTTTGAAAGTAATACTGAACCGGTGGTTTGTAAACATAATTTCGTTCAAGGCCACTGTACGTCAAAGACATATGAGTTTTGTCGCTACTCTGAGCTTACCGCCCAAAGAGGCTGCTCGTGTCGCTTGGATCTTAAACCGTCCTGTCAGCTGTATTGTTTAGATACTTCACTGGTTTTAGATCCAGATTTGTGATATGGAGTCGCGTTATTCTGGGCGACAAGTGACAGACGTAGTATCCTCAGTGGCGTCAATTTTGCGTCGAACAACACCCTCAGCACCCCATTTCAAGTGAATAAAATATTCAGTAGGTTGTAGTAGTGACTTCCCGGCTCGCGATCATTCAGATGATGGACAATGGATAGCCGTAGGCGTAACAAGAGCAGTCCAACATGATGAACTTTTAAATACATCAAAGCGATGCGCTTCTTAAAATGCACTGCTGTTAAAACATACTGATAAGTTTCCTGGGTCACCGTTTACACGGTTTGATTCACGATCCGGAAGGCTGGACAAGAAAGTAAGAGCGTGGCCGTCAACCGTTAGCGCCAACTTCATCTTCGACTATGTTGAAAAGCGTTTTATGGGGAACGTATTCATCGTGACTGTTGGGGTGTAATATTTTCCGACGATTCGGCATTTTAACAGCATGGCCACTTCGAACCCAGGGTGTCCGGTAGTTATCCCACAGCGTCTGTGTATCTATGGGAGTTTGGAGATGGATGTATTGGCGTAGTCTCAGGGTGTTTCGAGATAAATGACCGCCTATATGCAAACCAGAACTCTGATACTACGCCCAATTGTATTATCCCCCCCCCCCCCCCCTATTCGGTACCTGCATCCTGAAGTACTAATTTATTTCCAGAGGAGACAGTCTTCACTTGTTTTGTATAATATATGAGGTACTGTATATGTGTTTCATTTATTGGTAAACAAAAGTCATGCTTCCTAATATGCGTTTGCAGCGCAATTACTACTTTATAGTGTGATTTTAGTCCTTGGGTTAGTTAGGTTCAAGTAGTTCTATGTTCTAGGGGACTGCTGACCATAGATGTTAAGTCCCATAGTGCTCAGAGCCATTTGAACCACTTGAGTGTGATTTTTAATTTTAAATAACTTCATTCTCCAATCTGACGGATGGAGTGGGATGTCTGAGACGCCGCACGGGTTCACAGTTCTATACAGCCAAGTATCAGACGAGGTGATGGTGGGGCAGCTGGAGATCCCAACTGGAAGTAAATGAGAATGGCTTTCCAGTTACGGCAGTCGCCAGGAAACCGGGGACAGGAACCGTATTAAATTATTTCTAGAGCACGTTCGTTTTTGAGGACGTTGTCTCAGTCAGGAAATTTAAATGTAGTTTACATTTAAAGTATGTGTGTGTGTGTGTGTGTGTGTGTGTGTGTGCGTATTTTTCTTTTACTGAACGTAATGCAGTATAGGTATTTTGGTTACAAAGTGAAAAAGTTTTGGTCAGTTATAACAAGAGTATCAACTTGCGAATGAGTTTGATTCCCTTTGGGCTGAAGCGCTACTCTGCGGAGATTATCATTACTCACCATATTAATGTGGTGTGAAAGAAAGGCTTCTGTTTTGAGCTTGGTGTGAAGAGTATATATATAACGCTTAGTTGATTTATTTTGAGGAAAGCATTGTTGGTCGCAGCGATTGAGATATTAGACTTACAGAAAGTTAGGTAAATCTCAACAACGCAAATGGTGTCCGATATTGGTTATTCCTTATTCGATCCAGCCTCCCCCCCCCCCCCCCCCGCCCCAAAGAACCATGGATTTTGCCGTTGGTGGGGAGGCTTGCGTGCCTCAGCGACACAGATAGCCGTACCGTAGGTGCAAGGTGCTACCACAACGGAGGGGTATCTGTTGAGAGGCCAGAGAAACGTGTGGATCCTGAAGAGGGGCAGCAGCTTTTTCAGTAGTTACAGGGGCAACAGTCTGGATGATTGACTGGTCTGACCTTGTAACACTGACCTAAACGGCCTTGCTGTGCTGCTACTGCGAACGGTTGAAAGCAAGGGGAAACTACAGGCGTAATTTTTCCCGAGGGCATGCAGCTTTACTGTATGGTTAATTGATGATGGCGTCCTCTTGGGTACAATATTCCGGAGGTAAAATAGTCCCCCACTGGTATCTCCGGGCGGGGACTACTCACGAGGACGTCGTTATCAGGAGAATGAAAACTGGCGTTCTACGGTTCGGAGCGTGGAATGTCAGTTCTCTTAATCGGGCAGGTAGGATAGAAAATTTAAAAAGGGAAATGGATAGATTAAAGTTAGATATAGTGGGCATTAGTGAAGTTCGGTGGCAGGAGGAACAAGACTTTTGGCCAGGTGAATACAGGGCCATAAATACAAAATCAAATAGGGGTAATGCAGGAGTAAGTTTAATAATGAATAAAAAAATAGGAGTGCGGGTAAGCTACTAAAACCAGCATAGTGAACGTGTTGTGTCTAGACATGACAGCCTAGACACAAGGAGAGGAAGCCGGAAGGCACGCGCTTAAACTCACGCAGGCTGGCGTGAGGTCTGAAACAGGATACGTAATGAATGCTATAAAGAAAAGTACGTAGCTTCTGGAATACTTAACTTTAATCCATAATTATAGAACATCGCTCTTGATGATACATGCTTCATAATATTAATTAGCAATTGAATACGGCGCCTTGCTAGGTCGTAGCAAATGTAGCTGAAGGCTAGGCTAACTATCGTCTCGGCAATTGAGAGCGTAATTGTCAGTGATCCCCTTCTGGCAAAGTCGTCTGTATAACTGGGGCGAGTGCCAGTATGTCTCTCTAGACCTGCCGTGTGGTGGCGCTCGGTCTGCTATCACTGACAGTGGCGACACGCGGGTCCGACGTATGCTACCGGACCGCGGCCGATTTAAATGCTACCATCTAGCAAGTGTGGTGTCTGGCGGTGACACCACAGAACGCATTATTGTGGCCAAGATAGACACGAAGCCCACGCCTACTACAGTAGTTCTAGTTATACGCCAACTAGCTCTGCAGATGACGAAGAAATTGAAGAAATGTGCGATGAAATAAAAGAAATTATTCATATAGTGAAGGGAGACGAAAATTTAATAGTCATGGGTGACTGGAATTCAGTAGTAGGAAAATGGAGAGAAGGAAACGTAGTAGGTGACTATGGATTGGGGGTAAGAAATGAAAGAGGAAGCCGCCTGGTAGAATTTTGCACAGAGCACAACTTAATCATAGCTAACACTTGGTTCAGGAATCATAAAAGAAGGTTGTATATACGGAAGAAGCCTGGAGATACTGACAGGTTTCAGATTGATTATATAATGGTAAGACAGAGATTTAGGAACCAGGTTTTAAATTGTAAGACATTTCCAAGGGCAGATGCGAACTCACACCACAATCTTTTGGTTATGAACTGTAGATTAAATCTGTAGAAACTGCAAAAAGGTAGGAATTTAAGGAGATGGGACCTGGATAAACTGACTAAACCAGAGGTTGTACAGAGTCTCTTGGAGAGCATAATGGAACAATTGACAAGAAAGAAATACAGTAGAAGAAGAATAGCTTTGAGAGATGAAGTAGTGAAGGCAGCAGAGGATCAAGTAGGTAAAAAGACGAGGGACAGTAGAAATCCTTGGGTAACAGAAGAAATATTGAATTTCATTGATGAAAGGAGAAAATATAAAAATGCAGTAAATGAATCAGGCAAAAAGAAATGCAAACGTCTCAAAAATGAGATCGACAAGAAACGCAAAATAGCTAAGCAGGGACGGCTAGAGGACAAGTGTAAGGATGTAGAGGCTTATCTCACTAGGGGTAAGATCGATGCTGCCTACAAGAAAATTAAAGAGACCTTTGGAGAAAAGAGAACCACTTGTATGAATATCAAGAGCTCAGATGGAAACCCAGTAATAAGCAAAGAAGGGAAAGCAGAAAGGTGGGAGGAGTATATAGAGGGCGATGTACTTGAGGACAATATTATGAAAATGGAAGAAGATGTAGATGAAGATTAAATGGGAGATATGACACTGCGTGAAGAGGTTGACAGATCACTGAATGACCTAAGTCGAAACAAGGCACCGGGAGTAGACAACATTGCATTAGAAAAAAATGGTTCAAATGGCTCTGAGCACTATGGGACTCAACTGCTGAGGTCATTAGTCCCCTAGAACTTAGAACTAGTTAAACCTAACTAACCTAAGGACATCACAAACATCCATGCCCGAGGCAGGATTCGAACCTGCGACCACAGCGGTCTTGCGGTTCTAGACTGCAGCGCCTTTAACCGCACGGCGTCTTCGGCCGGCTCATTCCATTAGAACTACTGACAGCCTTGGGAGAGCCAGTCCTGACAAAATTCTACCATCTGGTGAGCAAGATGTATGAGACAGGCAAAATACCCTCAGACTTCAAGAAGAATATAATAATTCCAATCCCAAAGAAAGCACGTGTTGACAGGTGAAAATTACCGGACTATCAGTTTAATAAGTCACGGATGCAAAATACTAACGCGAATTTTTTACAGACGAATGGAAAAATTGGTAGAAGCCGACCTCGGGGAAGATCAGTTTGGATTCCGAAGATATACTGGAACACGTGAGGCAATACTGACTTTACGACTCATCTTAGAAGATTGAGGAAAGGCGATCCTACGTTTCTAGCATTTGTAGACTTAGAGGAAGCTTTTGACAATGTTGAATGGAATACTCTCTTTCAAATTCTGAAGGTGGCAGCGGTAAAATACAGGGAGCGAAAGGCTATTCACAATTTGTACAGAAACCAGATGGCAGTTATTAGAGTCGAGGAACATTAAAGGGAAGCAGTGGTTGGGAAGGGAGTGAGACAGGGTTGTAGCATCTGCCCGATGTTATTCAATCTGTATATTGAGCAAACAGTGACGGAAACAAAGGAAAAATTCGGAATAGGTATTAAAATCCATGGAAAGAAATAAAAACTTTGAGATTCGCTGATGACATTGTAATTCTGTCAGAGACAGCAAAGGACTTAGAAGAGCAGTTGAACGGAATGGATTGTGTCTTGAAATGTAGTCGAATTATGTCGTGTGATGCTGAGGGAATTAGATTAGGAAATGAGACACTTGAAGTAGTAAAGGAGTTTTGCTATATGGGTAGTAAAGTAACTGATGATGGTCGAAGTAGAGAGGATATAAAATGTAGACTGACAATGGCAAGGAAAGCGTTTCTGAAGATGAGAAATTTTGTTAACATCGATTATAGATTTAAGTGTCAGGAAGTCGTTTCTCAAAGTATTTGTATGGAGTGTAGCCATGTATGGAAGTGAAACATGGCCGATAACTAGTTTGGACAAGAATAGAATAGAAGCTTTCGATATGTGGTGACACAGAAGAACGCTGAAGATTAGATGGGTAAGTCATGATTAGTTATTGAATAGGATTGGGGAGAAGTTTGTGGCACAACTTGACTAGAAGAAGGGATCGGTCGGTAGGACATGTTCTGAGGCATCAAGGGATCACCAATTTAGTATTGGAGGGCAGCGTGGAGGGTAAAAGTCTTAGAGGGAGACCAAGAGATGAATACACTTAACAGATACAGGAGGATGTAGGTTGCAGTAGGTACTGGGAGATGAAGAAGATTGCACAGAATAGAGTTGCGTGGAGAGCTGCATCAAACCATTCTCAGGACTGAAGATCACAACAACAACAACATTCGATCCAACGTAAAAGGAGCTGCAGAATGTATTTGTTGATCTGTAATGGTACGATATAGTTTCCTTTAACCACACACAGATGCATCGTTGTGGATACTGGCGACGCCCATAAACTCTTCGGATCGATGATTAGTGGATGCATAGAGCTATCGAATCTGCGTACTCTGTCATTAATTGTATGGGAATCGTGTTTATCAAGTGTCTGGTACATGAAATACTACACTTGCTGGAAGCTATCACCGATATCTCATAGAAGAGCTGTACTCCCGCCAACAGACTCCGATCATTCTTTGAGGACAGATATTGCTGCCTTTTTGGATTGTATGTGCACTAAGCTTTCCCGGCATCGTCGCTAAGAAACCCGAGATGGACTGGAAGCAATAAGAGAAAGCGTTGCCAACTCTCCAAAACGAAAGAAGCTAAATGTGTCTATTAACAAAGCCAGAAAAACGCGAAAGTTAAGCAAGTTGTATTATTGTACATAATTATTTTGCAATAATTATTCTTTTTAAGCAATTTATGTAGGGGAGAGACGTATACAAAAATGCAATAAAATAGATACTCTTAGATAAATACAAATACCGTACACGGAGAGAGACATGTTCAAATTTTATACGCAGGCAAACCAAAAGGTAATCAACGGCGATATCATTTTGAAAGAGTTTTTCCCACTCTCATATCACCTATATAATACAGTCTAAAACAACTTCAGGAAATAAGTGTTCCACATGATTTTGCAACTTATGTTAAATTTGTTTATCACTTTTCATTTTCGTGGATTTAATATCTGAAAAGGAAGCACTAAACGATACAAATATGAAAACATAATTATATAAATATCTTCATGTCAGCTGCTTTCACTAACTTTCTTTCACTCACAATAAAAATATGAATACTATTCCCGCTAGGCACTTACGGGATAAACTTCATATTATCTTCACTGCAATATTACATTATTTCTTACACGTAGCAAACTATTGCACTGAATAGACCTTCGCTGTTCCTCTCCTCATTTCAGTCCCTGGCGCATCGTTATTTATGCTGCATAAATCAAAGTCTGTTTTACATAGAACAGCTTTCTTCGTTATTGTGAAGTTATGATGCTATGCTGTGCTGCAATAGCGTTTCCAATAAGGGTCTCAGCTGTTTGTTTGTTTTTTTTTTTTTTTTATACGTAGTTACGTTCTTGGTCTTGTGTATCTGTATGATGAGAAGAGACACCAATACACCATTAAATTGCTTACTTGTGCTTTGTAATTCAGTCTAATAAGACATTTTCATGGAATACTGAAGCAAGTTTTGAAACATAAGTTCAGCCGAAATAAATTTCCTTTAATCAACAAGGATTTTAATCAATTCCTGTTGACAGGGAGGATAATGGTTGGACAATAAACAACATGGTTGTGAAAGAGCCATAATTATATATCCCAGGTAAATCACTCATTTGCCAGCTAAATGTTATTAAAAAGACGCCAGAGTTAGTCCAAAAACGTTGATTTACAAATCTGGTTCGACTACTTACTGTGGTCTCAACATTCGATAACACACTTGTTAGGGGTTGCAGTTATCGACCGCGGTCCGTATTAGTATTGTTGGGCCCGTGAGTAGCGACCAGCGCAGCTCCGCGGCTTGTATCAAGTTTCTAGCGAGCTCTCGTCCACTCTTGCTCGGGACGTCAAGTAGTAAAGTTGCATAGCCTTCAGCTAATAGGAAGCAACCTCTAACAAGGCGCTTAGCAACGTATGGTCTAAGTGAGGCCTCAACAGAAATCTGTTTATAATTATATGTATGCAGCTAAGAAGAATCCTGTGCAACCAGTTAAGTACAAAAGATAAAATGTTTTACCAACGACTTCAATTATTTTAGTCGTAGCAGATCCAGGCCATGCAGACAGCACTTTGTCAACATTACTGACAAACCTGCTGTGATTTATATGTTTCTATTTAGCATTGGCCACCAGTCAACATTGGTGACGATTCGTTCGACGTCATCATAACACTTACGACACTTTGAACTATTAGCGAACTACTTACAGAGACTGTGGTTCATTGAGAACTTTTACCATTGCAGCTAAATAGGTCCGAGTTCCAAACATTAACTACAAACCCAACAGAATTTGTGTCAACTCAACTTCGCCGCGTTAAGTAAACTTGCGATATAAAATGCCTAAACGTGAACGTGTTGTCCTTCCTACAGGAGATAAGAACTCGTACGAGAATAATAAAAGATAGGTATGTCGAAAAAGCTTGATTACAGTGGTGTGTCGACAAGTCCTAAAACTATGAATCTCGCTACAAACCTAGATGATGCTGCAAAGCGTTTTACACAAAAAGATTGCAAGATGAATCTGTCTATGGCCCTATTCTGTGTGAAAAGGCAACTGAATTTAAAGAAAATCTAAGAGTGCCGTCGAACTTTAAAGCAAGCGCGGGGTGGTTAAAACGCTTTAGTTCACGACAGGGCATTCGAGAGCTTCAAACACAAGGGGAAAAGCTGTGTGCTGATTCTTCTGCACCTCATGCTTTCAAATCCATACCAAGGGACATTTTGAGGGAAAGTGTTTATTTTCTCGAAATCTTTAACCACGCTGACGAAACTGTGATCAGTTGAAAAGCTTTTCCAGGAAAACCTCGTGTTTCACGTCCTGAAATAGCAGCACCTGGTTAGAAAATAAGCAAGGATCGTATAACTGTTTTGGCTTGTGTAGCCACTGACTGCCTGTGCTAATCAGTCATAAAACCTACAAAAGAGCGGCTGCTTGGATAGTGCCATTTTTGAGGAATCTTTTACGGACTCTTTTTTACGCCCTGCAAAAGCTCATCAGGTAAAGAACAGCAGAGGGGGGAAAACATTACTGCTCTTTAGCATCGAACAAACTCGTCCACTTTGAACGAAAATGGCGAGTTCATTAATTTGATCGGTGATCTTTAACGAACTTGTAACGATCCTTGTTCCACCTAACGTAACCATATTATTGTTGTGCAACGATCAATGCATTATTGGTACCTTCAAACTGTATAATGGAAAAGAATTGTTACGTAAGTCATTGTTAGGAACAGACAAAGAGGTATGAAAGCCTGTTAAGAAATCAACAAATATTGATTCAAAAGTTGAGTCGTTCATGATTGAAGCAGCATGCAGTGGTGTTAAAGCTACTAATTTGAAAGAGGCATGAGATAAAATTTAGGGTATGGCGGACAGTTCTCGAAATCTAGTTGAAAATTACGGCCAAATGATATCTCCAAAGTGATTAATATGTTAAAAGAGCAGGGTTGAATGGATGAGTTTCAGTCATGCAGATTTGGAACACCAAATCAGGCAGGATAGTGGAACAGTAATCCTCGTCACTCATAAAGCTGACACCGAGAGCATCTCATCAGTCTGTGTTCCAGAAAATCTAGATAAAAACCTACCGGTTGCTTCTGAAGCATTTATATGTTTAGACACTGCCTTGCGATGGTTTGAAGCTCAAGATGAAAGTAACCAGCATAACTGTCCTCACAGGATGCTGATATCCATTGAGATGGAAGGTCTTTCGAGAGGATATTATGTGGTAAATGAGCGTAAACATTGGACGATTGAAAAGTGGAAAAACGTTGTGTGGAGTATCGAATCACGTTACACAATGTGGCGATCCGATGGCATGAGGTGGGTATCGAGACCGGTGAACGTCATCTGCCAGCGTGTTTATTGCCAACAGTAAAATTCGGAGGCGGTGGTATATGATGTGGTCGTGCTTTTCATGGAGGCGGTTTGCACCCCTCGCTGCTTTTCGTGGCACTATCACAGCACAGGCCTACAATGATGTTATATGCACCTTCTTGCCTCCCACTGTTGAACAACATTTTTGGGGATGGCGATTGCATCTTTCAACACGATCTAGCACCTGTTCATAATGCACAGACTGTGGTGGGGTGGTTACACGAGAATAACATCGCTGTAATCCACTGTACCGCACAGAGTCCTGACCTGAATCCTATATAACATCTTTGGGATGTTTTGGAACTCCGACTTCGTGCCAGGTCTCACCGACCGCCATCGATACCTCTCCTCAGCGCGGCAATCCGTGAAGAATGAGCTGCCACTCCCCAAGACGCCTTCCAACACCTGACTGAACGTATATCTGCGAGAGTGGAAGCTGTCATCAAGGCTAAGGGTAAGCCAACACCATATTGAATTCCAGCATTACCGATGGAGGGCGCCACGAGCTTCTAAGTCATTTTCAGCATCGTGTCCAGATACTTTTGAACCCATCGTATAGGCACTTCAGAGCTTGTGTTTGCTAGACGTGTTCGACTGATCGTTTCTATCATATCGTTGAATACTGACGATTCCTCCTTGGACACCCTGTGTAATTACAGGGAGCTATCTGTCATGATATTAAATTTTATAAATTCGGGTGAAAGCATGCTTTGACATGGTAAATATATTGAAATGGGGACATATTACTGCCTCATCTGTATAAGAGAGACAGAGAGAGAGAGAGAGGCTCAGTGTTACACTCTCATGATATTTAGCTTTTACAAACTACTCACAGATTTCTAAATGATAAATTATCCATTTTTTTTAAATTTTCGTCATTTGTTTGTCTGTACATGAACATCACATCTGATGATTTCCGTCTTTAATGAAATTAAATTTAAAAAATAAATAAATAAATATATAATGAAATGATTTTGTTTTCAAATGTTACCTTTTTTAAATTGTTTTTGTTATTTGTTCTTTCTTTCTTTCTGTACATACGAACTTTGTTGTAGAACCTCTTATTTACGTGTGGTAATAAAAATCCATTTGGACAGAATTAAGTACATTTAAAATTGCGTGAACTTAGTCAACCGTCTCATGCTGATAAATTCATATTAACTGATTAAGAATATTTAGTTGATAATTATATCTTTTACATAATTCTGCCTTGGCACACATTTTCTAAATGCAGTGGGATTTTTTTAAAATATTTATTTACTGAATGTTTTCCCGGCGTTAGCTATGGAACACAAGACTGTCTCTATTAGCAGAAAGTGGTTAAATATTGCCAAGCCGACGTTTAATTATCATTGATAAAACACACTTCACTATAAATTTAAGTAATTTGAAAGAACCAACAAATTGTTAAATTTCAACGTTAACTATCCGCCTATGAATGCGGAAATGTGAAACTAGTAATAAATTCCGTCAGTCACTGGATCGCTGTAAAAGAAAAATATTTTCTTAATTCACTCCTAATTTTTATCTGCTCCCGATTTACGGGTTTGGTTAATTCTTCTTAGAGGAACAAATTTTTAAATGTGTCGCCGCTGCAAATCGTTCTGTCGCGGCACAGCCCAGCAACACCAGCGATAGCGATAATTGCTAAAAATGCTGAAGATTAGTTAAGGAAATATTATAGATGACATGGGCAAGCTAATTTACATTAGTAATACACACTTTTGATAAATTACAATGTATTTAGACCACAACAATAATTCAACTTACATTAGTTCGTAATTTCTCCTCTAATGGCGGCTACCTCTAGATACAGACAGATGAAGTCTAATCATTCATAAAATGCTACGTCACAGGTTCCTCTCTCTCTCAGCTCTCGAGGAAGACGACAAAGAATGCACACTATGTATTCCTATTTATACGACTATCAACCGTTATTGTCTCTTTGCAATCTGCGGCTGTATTTTACATATTTCTTATCGCAGATATTGACACATTTCGTAATTACATTATGAGTATAGAAATATTACAATCATAAATACATCGATAATATTACTACAGAAAATATTACAATAATAACGAATGTCCTTTACACAAAATTAAATAATATTTTTTGTTAAATAATTACAGTATATACAAATTGCTTCATAACGGCGTATATATTACAATTATATTTTAGTTTATTAATAGTGTGTGTGCGGCCAGGGAACGTTACACGTCTCATTCTTATAATTTTTTTCGTTGTGCGCTTTTTTCCTGATAGTTCATGTAGAAAATAATAGCGACCCTACCACACTACCGCCCTTTATTACTTAAAAACGCTTTGAGCCATTCACATATATGGGAATCAATCCCTTACGCTCCTAGCATCGCTAACAATCTGCAGTGGGGCACCGTGTCAAAAGCTTTTCGGAAATCAATAAATATTGAACCTACCTATTCCTCTTCATTCACAGTCCGCAGTGTATGATATGACAAAAGGACAACCTGAGTTTCGCATGAACAATGCTTTCAGAATCCGTGACGATTCGTGGACATAAGCTGCCCCGTCTCAAAGAAATTAATTTTTTCCGTTCGCTTGCGACTTTGCGCTCGACGAGGGATTCGCGACAAATGGAAGCTAAAACAACGGATTCATATTCCCCATATCAATTTTTTTCATTCATTTGTGGAGTATCTTACGTGCTGGACATCCAAAGAACATGAACAGAGTGAAAATTTGTAGTATTGACACAAATTGAGATCCTTTCTGTAGCTGAAGAAATTTTTCAGAAATTGAGCAGTTCCTCAACTCATGTAAAAGCTAACTACCATACTCTCACGGTTCTCAAACAGAATATCCTGTACAGGAGTTCATGAATCTGTCATGCTACGTCGATTTTTATGTTGTATTTCAAAGCCCTATACTTACTGCCGTAAGTCATTGGCACGAGAACTTAAGCTTAGAAATTAATTAAGTATTCAGCTTATAAATTAGTTCATACTTACAAAAGCATGTCTTCAACTCTTCTCTCTCAACAGTGCTGTTACAAAGTTTCGTATACTTTCTGTTCCAACTTCGAGAATTGTATTTTTAATAGTAACCGATGAAGTCTACTCGTCTAATATAAAATATCTATAACACTTCAAATATGACTGAAATGTGTTGAAGAGTCAATTAACTAAGGATGTGATACAATTCAGCCGACATTTCTGCTAGCTGAAAAGACACGCAGCTTTAAAAATACTGATAAACTAAACTGATGGATTCCACCTACTCAGTTGAAGTGTAAACCTTACTGGTCAATATGGTAGCACAAATAACTGATAGTTTGAAAAACCGCTAAAAATGAGTGGTACAAAAACTAACCGTAACTGCGGTAACTAATGCTCCAAAATGTATACATTGACAGCCTAGTTTTTAGCCTCTCATGAGATTTACACTACTAGGATTACCCTGATATTTCTCTTCACACAATGCTGACGGCAATATTAAATCTATATAACATTCGGCAGTATTTACCGAGCTTAACATTACGACACGGCAACAACTCGCTACTTCACCTGCGTTCACGTGAACGATCACTTGCACACACGCTGCGACTCTCCGACTATCGACATATTTACCACTCTACTTCTCATATAGCAGTTCCATAGTTATTACAAAAATTTACATGAAGGTTAATTACTATACACTCAGAAGTAAATACGTTAATAATCATGATTAAAATTATACTCGATTATAGGCGTTACGATGGACCTAATGCTTAATCTGGAAAACACATGTGTTATGTCGCGGCTTGCAATGGTGTAAAAAGAGAACAGGAGAGAAAAAAATTGTGCCATTGAGAATTAACTCATACCCAAACCGTTAGCATGCGAGGGTGATAAGTGTGGCGCTCCTTCATCAGGATGGGAAAATCACAGTCTGCGTCAAAGAAACATTTACGTCCGACGGGAAGTTTCAGCTCAGACAGGTCTACCAACGCTAGCAGCAATGTCGAGATACGATAAACCGCAATCACTATAGGCTACAATCCGACCTTTATCGAAGTCGGAAACGTGATGGTACGCATTTCTCTTTCATACACGAGGGCATGCAGCTTTACTGTATGATTACATGATGATGGCGTCCTCTTGGGTAAAATATTCCGGAGGTAAAATAGTCCCCCATTCGGATCTCCGGGCGGGGACTACTCAAGAGGATGTCGTTATCAGGAGAAAGAAAACTGGCGTTCTACGGATCGGAGCGTGGAATGTCAGATCCCTTAATCGGGCAGGTAGGTTAGAAAATTTAAAAAGGGAAATGGATAGGTTGAAGTTAGATATAGTGGGAATTAGTGAAGTTCGGTGGCAGGAGAAACAAGACTTCTGGTCAGGTGACTACAGGGTTATAAACACAAAATCAAATAGGGGTAATGCAGGAGTAGGTTTAATAATGAATAGGAAAATAGGAATGCGGGTAAGCTACTACAAACAGCATAGTGAACGCATTATTGTGGCCAAGATAGATACGAAGCCCACACCTACTACAGTATTACAAGTTTATATGCCAACTAGCTCTGCAGATGACGAAGAAATTGAAGAAATGTGTGATGAAATAAAAGAAATTATCCAGATTGTGAAGGGAGACGAAAATTTAATAGTCATGGGTGACTGGAATTCGAGTGTAGGAAAAGGGAGAGAAGGAAACATAGTAGGTGAATATGGATTGGGGGACAGAAATGAAAGAGGAAGCTGCCTGGTAGAATTTTGCACAGAGCACAACATAATCATAACTAACACTTGGTTTAAGAATCATGAAAGAAGGTTGTATACCTGGAATAACCCTGGAGATACTAAAAGGTATCAGATAGATTATATAATGGTAAGACAGAGATTTAGGAAACAGGTTTTAAATTGTAAGACATTTCCAGGGGCAGATGTGGACTCTGACCACAATCTATTGGTTATGACCTGTAGATTAAAACTGAAGAAACTGCAAAAAGGTGGAATTTAAGGAGATGGGACCTGGATTAACTAAAAGAACCTGAGGTTGTACAGAGATTCAGGGAGAGCATAAGGGAGCAATTGACAGGAATGGGGGAAATAAATACAGTAGAAGAAGAATGGGTAGCTTTGAGGGATGAAGTAGTGAAGGCAGCAGAGGATCAAGTAGGTAAAAAGACGAGGGCTAGTAGAAATCCTTGGGTAACAGAAGAAATATTGAATTTAATTTATGAAAGGAGAAAATATAAAATATGCAGTAAGTGAAATAGGCAAAAAGGAATACAAACGTCTCAAAAATGAGATCGACAGGAAGTGCAAAATGGCTAAGCGGGGATGGCTAGAGGACAAATGTAAGGATGTAGAGGCCTATCTCACTAGGGGTAAGATAGATACCGCCTACAGGAAAATTAAAGAGACCTTTGGAGATAAGAGAACGACTTGTATGAATATCAAGAGCTCAGATGGGAACCCAGTTCTAAGCAAAGAAGGGAAAGCAGAAAGGTGGAAGGAGTATATAGAGGGTCTATACAAGGGCGATGTACTTGAGGAGAATATTATGGAAATGGAAGAGGATGTAGATGAAGATGAAATGGGAGATACGATACTGCGTGATGAGTTTGACAGAGCACTGAAAGACCTGAGTCGAAACAAGGCCCCCGGAGTAGACAATATTCCATTGGAACTACTGACGGCCGTGGGAGAGCCAGTCCTGACAAAACTCTACCATCTGGTGAGCAAGATGTATGAAACAGGCGAAATACCCTCAGACTTCAAGAAGAATATAATAATTCCAAACCCAAAGAATGCAGGTGTTGACGGATGTGAAAATTACCGAAGTATCAGCTTAATAAGTCACAGCTCCAAAATACTAACACGAATTCTTTACAGACGAATGGAAAAACTAGTAGAAGCCAACCTCGGGGAAGATCAGTTTGGATTCCGTAGAAACACTGGAACACGTGAGGCAATACTGACCTTACGACTTATCTTAGAAGAAAGATTAAGGAAAGGCAAACCTACGTTTCTAGCATTTGTAGACTTAGAGAAAGCTTTTGACAATGTTGACTGGAATACTCTCTTTCAAACTCTAAAGGTGGCAGGGGTAAAATACAGGGAGCGAAAGGCTATTTACAATTTGTACAGAAACCAGATGGCAGTTATAAGAGTCGAGGGACATGAAAGGGAAGCAG
The DNA here is from genome assembly GCF_021461395.2 of Schistocerca americana. Classification (NCBI taxonomy): domain Eukaryota; kingdom Metazoa; phylum Arthropoda; class Insecta; order Orthoptera; family Acrididae; genus Schistocerca; species Schistocerca americana. The sequence continues at coordinate 71,704,084 of NC_060119.1, forward strand.
TGGTTGGGAAGGGAGTAAGACAGGGTTGTAGCCTCTCCCCGATGTTGTTCAATCTGTATATTGAGAAGCAGTAAAGGAAACAAAAGAAAAATTCGGAGTAGGTATTAAAATTCATGGAGAAGAAATAAAAACTTTGAGGTTCGCCGATGACATTGTAATTCTGTCAGAGACAGCAAAGGACTTGGAAGAGCAGTTGAATGGAATGGACAGTGTCTTGAAAGGAGGATATAAGATGAACATCAACAAAAGCAAAACGAGGATAATGGAATGTAGTCTAATTAAGTCGGGTGATGCTGAGGGAATTAGATTAGGAAATGAGGCACTTAAAGTAGTAAAGGAGTTTTGCTATTTGGGGAGCAAAATAACTGATGATCGTCGAAGTAGAGAGGATATAAAATGTAGGCTGGCAATGGCAAGGAAAGCGTTTCTGAAGAAGAGAAATTTGTTAACATCCAGTATTGATTTAAGTGTCAGGAAGTCATTTCTGAAAGTATTCGTATGGAGCGTAGCCATGTATGGAGTGAAACATGGACGATAAATAGTTTGGACAAGAAGAGAATAGAAGCTTTCGAAATGTGGTGCTACAGAAGAATGCTGAAGATTAGATGGGTAGATCACATAACTAATGAGGAAGTATTGAATAGGATTGGGGAGAAGAGAAGTTTGTGGCACAACTTGACCAGAAGAAGGATCGGTTGGTAGGACATGTTCTGAGGCATCAAGGGATCACCAATTTAGTATTGTAGGGCAGCGTGGAGGGTAAAAATCGTAGAGGGAGACCAAGAGATGAATACACTAAGCAGATTCAGAGGGATGTAGGTTGCAGTAGGTACTGGGAGATGAAAAAGCTTGCACAGGATAGAGTAGCATGGAGAGCTGCATCAAGCCAGTCTTAGGACTGAAGGCCACAACAACAACAACAACAACACGAGGTTATCACAATAACGTTTCACCAGGCAACGCCGCTCAACTGCTGTTTGTCAATGAGAAATCGACTGGAAACTTTCCTCATGTCAGCACGTTGTAGGTGTCTCCACCGGCGCCAGCCTTGTGTGAATGCTCTGTAAAGCTAATCATTTGCATATCACAGCATCTTCTTCCTGTCGGTTAAAATCCGCGTCTGTAGCACGTCAACTTCGTGGTGTAGCAATTTTAATGGACAGTAGTGTATATAAAATTTTCTAAAAATTATAGATTTTTAGGTATCGGATTTGACCAGACATAACCATCATATTGAAACACTATATGTTATACACTCCTGGAAATGGAAAAAAGAACACATTGACACCGGTGTGTCAGACCCACCATACTTGCTCCGGACACTGCGAGAGGGCTGTACAAGCAATGATCACACGCACGGCACAGCGGACACACCAGGAACCGCGGTGTTGGCCGTCGAATGGCGCTAGCTGCGCAGCATTTGTGCACCGCCGCCGTCAGTGTCAGCCAGTTTGCCGTGGCATACGGAGCTCCATCTCAGTCTTTAACACTGGTAGCATGCCGCGACAGCGTGGACGTGAACCGTATGTGCAGTTGACGGACTTTGAGCGAGGGCGTATAGTGGGCATGCGGGAGGCCGGGTGGACGTACCGCCGAATTGCTCAACACGTGGGGCGTGAGGTCTCCACAGTACATCGATGTTGTCGCCAGTGGTCGGCGGAAGGTGCACGTGCCCGTCGACCTGGGACCGGACCGCAGCGACGCACGGATGCACGCCAAGACCGTAGGATCCTACGCAGTGCCGTAGGGGACCGCACCGCCACTTCCCAGCAAATTAGGGACACTGTTGCTCCTGGGGTATCGGCGAGGACCATTCGCAACCGTCTCCATGAAGCTGGGCTACGGTCCCGCACACCGTTAACCCGTCTTCCGCTCACACCCCTACATCGTGCAGCCCGCCTCCAGTGGTGTCGCGACAGGCGTGGATGGAGGGACGAATGGAGACGTGTCGTCTTCAGCGATGAGAGTCGCTTCTGCCTTGGTGTCAATGATGGTCGTATGCGTGTTTGGCGCCGTGCAGGTGAGCGCCACAATCAGGACTGCATACAACCGAGGCACACAGGGCCAACACCCGGCATCATGGTGTGGGGAGCGATCTCCTACACTGGCCGTACACCAATGGTGATCGTCGAGGGGACACTGAATAGTGCACGGTACATCCAAACCGTCATCGAACCCATCGTTCTACCATTCCTAGACCGGCAAGGGAACTTGCTGTTCCAACAGGACAATGCACGTCCGCATGTATCCAGTGCCACCCAACGTGCTCAAGAAGGTGTAAGTCAACTACCCTGGCCAGCAAGATCTCCGGATCTGTCCCCCATTGAGCATGTTTGAGACTGGATGAAGCGTCGTCTCACGCGGTCTGCACGTCCAGCACGAACGCTGGTCCAACTGAGGCGCCAGGTGTAAATGGCATGGCAAGCCGTTCCACAGGACTACATCCAGCATCTCTACGATCGTCTCAATGGGAGAATAGCAGCCTGCATTGCTGCGAAAGGTGGATATACACTGTACTAGTGCCGACATTGTGCATGCTCTGTTGCCTGTGTCTATGTGCCTGTGGTTCTGTCAGTGTGATCATGTGATGTATCTGACCCCAGGAATGTGTCAATAAAGTTTCCCCTTCCTGGGACAATGAATTCACGGTGTTCTTATTTCAATTTCCAGGAGTGTATAATCGTATCTAGTTTTTATTACAAGTTACTTTTTCATCTGCTGTTCTCTCCTTCCTGGCTATTTTTCGAGTAATTTCTGGATACATCGAACAAATGTAACAGTCTGACGGAGTACCGAAGATTATCTTGTGCTTCACTGAAACATTCGACGAAATAACCACAATGTTTTTCATCGCGAATGTCAGCAAGGCTGGCGAAGATGCATCTAATTATATCCGAACAGTTCATTTATGAACACTTTCAATTATTATAGCGCCTGTAAAACGGGAATCCACAAAGAACACAGATGTCATGTGCGTCGAATGATTGCACTCACTACAGAAACTTGCCGAAGGCTAAAGAACTTGGAAGAAAATCACTTAGTAATAACACACAAATTAATTAGCGTTTTAGTTAGATGGGACACTATAGTCCAAGCCACTGAATGCCGAACTGAAATGGTCGTACACAGAGAAATGATTAAAAACTGTTTCTGTGACAGATCAATCCGAGAAACTGAAAAAAGTCATATGCAAGAGTAAAATGATGTTCGTGCCTCTGAAAACATCTCAATATATGACAATACTTTTATAAATGCAAGAAAGATAAGTCTTGTGAAAGTTTACGATCACTGAGTACATTAAAACGTACGTGGTGTTTCACTTATGATGCAAGAATGCATACTCGGATCACCACGTCCGCTCTGATGCGTTTCTCAGACGCTGAATGATGGCGCGTCAATTTCAGCAGAACCAGAAGAGCTAGAAGCGATCTTAAAGAAGTCTGATAATTTCGCTACGGTATGAAACATTCCAGTATGGTGTCTCAGCTATAAGTAGATGACATAGCAGATTTCCAAACAATGTCTGTCTTCTGATATTAAGGGAGGTACATAGACTTCATACGCCGTCTATTCTTATTCGTAATTCTCTTATTAATTTTCTAACGTTCCTCGACAGCACTACATATCACATATTTGCAGTATCTGTTTCCGTAGATTTCCTGTGGTTCACATTTTTACAGCTATATACTACTGTTCTCCAAATATAGCGTTTCGGTCGTTTTCCTCATCGCAAGGTCAGTATGTTCAGTAGAGCTGAATCACATCTGCTCCAGAATTGTTCCACACATTGTAACAGTGAGCGACATTGAGCTATTTTTTCACTGTGTGAATTGTGCGATCGCCACGCACTTGGTATTTATTTATATATTCAACATAGCGCCCAGTATCTACAACGTTAACTGCAGCGGTATATGGAATTGTAACCAGTCTGTAGCCATCAGTTCCACAACGACCTTTCCTTTTGCCTTAATGCCGTAAACACATGGGGACGGTACGGTTATATTCGGATTTGGCATTGCCAACGTTGGAGACTGGCCACATGAATTTGTATCGCCATTTCAGTCATTTGCGATATGAAAGCCAAGTGAGCTTTACGTGGATGTTGGCTGACAAAAAAGTTGGCTTTTCAAGTATTTTAAGCAACTATGGTATCAACGTTGCTTCCACGTTATTGTCTCTTACTTTGACACTAACGCATTCTCTCTCTCTCTCTCTCTCTCTCTCTCTCTCTCTCTCACACACACACACACACACACATACATACACACACACACACACACACACACACACACACACACACACACAAGCGCGCCCGAGCGCCACACATACACGCCCACACAGAGTACCAACCGTGCATTCCAGCACTGTAGAACATTAAGGCAGCCGAGAATTTTATGTTGATGAGGGACTAGAATCCGATGATAGCAAAAGTACCCTCAGAAGGAGAGCATGGGCTGGGAAATGGAATCGAAAAGGGAGTCACGCGGTAGAATATTGCACAGATATAGTTTAACTGTTCCTGACACCTGTACGACGAAAAAACACTCACCATAAAGAACTTATTCGAATGGGACGGAAATTGGCACGTATAATGCACGTGTAGAGACAAACAAATGATTAAAGTGTCAGATCTTCACAAATGTTCTATTCGATAACCCTTTTGTCCACTTCAGGCCCTTATGCAAACCGTTATTCGGCTTGTCATTGATTGATAAGAATTGCTGGATGTCCTCCTGAGGGATGTCGACTCAAAATCTACCAACTGGCGCGTCATATCGACGAAATCATTCGCCCCTGCCGTCCTGGGCATTTCCAGACAGGTCTTCAGCCTGAAATATCATTGACTGGAGGAGAATTCACTGATGAGTCCTGCTTGGGAGTGAGCCCCGTTGGCCATCGAGGAAGTGTCTGGAGACACTCTGGAGAGCGATGGGATACAACCTAACAGACACTCGCCAGACGACCCAACAACCAGGAATGATGTCCGAGGTGCCAATTTCTTTTCGTGGCAGGACACCACTGGTTGTCATCCGCTGCTCACTTAAAGCACATCGGTACGACGACGATATTCTAACCTGTGTTTTGTGGCCATTCATAGTAAGGCTTACAATTCAGTAAGAAAATTCCACCCACACACGGCGAGAATTTATATTGCTTCTCTTTGTTGTTGCTAACCCTACATTGGCCAGCCAGGTCGCCTGATCTCTCCCCTATTGAACACATTTGGAGCATTGTGAGCAGGACCATAAAACCATCTGGGGTTTGGACGATCTAACTCGCCAATCGGACTAAATTTGGCACGATATCCTCCAGGAGAACTTGCAGTAATTCTATCAATGCCAAGACAAATAACTGCTTGCATAAGGGCCGGTGGCGAATGAACGTGTTATTGGCTTGTTGAATTTTTAAACCTCTTTCTCTAGAATAAATCATCCGCATTTTGCGCAATTGTAATCATTTGTTTGTCTGTACATTCACATCACATCTGTTGATTTTCGTCCGATTCGGTTAATTCCATCGCGGTATGTCCTTTCTTTCTGTTACGGTGTATTGTGTAAGAAAGTGGTTTAGAAATAAAATTTTAAACTGATAAATATTTCCTGGTGGAAATGTGGGCGCTGTTCGTAGCTTCTTGGTTATGAAATGTGGATAAAAGCAGAAGAAATTGTAAAAGGGAATAAAATTAAGGAGATGGAGCCAGGAGCCGGGATAAGTTGGTTTTTTGAGAGCATGAAAGGTGGCTTAAGGGAACTTGAAACCTCCCCTTGGAAAAATTTATGAATGACTGTGCTGGTAAACCCCTTACGTTATTTGATTTTCAAACAACTGAGCAAAACTGAAAGTACTCAGACATTTCTCTCTTTACTTATTCTGATCAACACTAAACTGAAGCACAGTATTTTTAGCGCAACGCAATCTTTCAATAATCTCTACAAAAGAATGGCCGTGACTAACAATGACCTACACCTTTCATGCATCACTTACCTCACAAAAATATTCGTTACTCAAACTACAGCAATACAGCGGGCGCCAATACTGCCGACTAAATAATGGATTCTAACTACTGAAGGCACTAACTACTGATTGGCATAATCAGCAAATGATAGATTTTCATAGAGAACAAATAATGTATTTAACTTAATAATGTTCGAAAGTCATCACATATATATCAGTTCATGATATCCAACATTACAAATTTACTCTTTCTGACGGACACACGTCCAGATCGTCCACTCTCAAAACTCCGCATCTCTCTCCCCACATCCGCCACTGCTGGCGGCTCACCTCCAACTGCGCAACGCTACGCGCTGTTCACATCCAACTGCCCAACCCTACAGTAGCGAATATTCCAACAATGCCAACCAGCCACAGACTCCACACAGCACAGTCAGTGACTTTCATACAGAGTGCTACGTGACGTTACCAACATAAAAATCTAAAAAGCCTCCTTACAAACTACTGACAGAACTATTTTAAATAAATGCATTAGAAAATAAATCGGCAGCTTTGTAAGAAACGATGAAGGACAGAAGATATTCTTGGATCTTGCCTGCGTTCTGTACTGTCCTACGCAATAAAGTTCTTAAAAACACGGATGTTATCTGAGAGAAAGAACATCAGCACACACATGGTTTCTGGACCTAGAGGATCAAACTATGGTGTCAAAACACATGGATATCGCCATTCATAGCACCAATCGTTGATCTGCTTCTTAGATATTATTGTGTTGCAATTTTAATATCTGGGTTAATGGCAACATTGTAGATATCTGCGAAACGTAAACGTCCAGAATCAATAAATGATCAGGTAGGTAACAAAGCTATTTCATAATAACTGTGATTTAAAAAGGTGATTTAAAACGGATGATTTTAATCGCACTCTTTTGTCTCCACTCTAAGGAGTACAACTTTGTTTTAGACGCAGTCGCGGTTCTTAACAGCGTTACAATGCCCCAAACAAGAATTAAAGATAAGTGTACGCGTATGTGCGTTGTGTATGTGGGTGCGTGTCACTGTAACGTTGTGACATGTATCATGATGCAAAATGGACGTAATTTTATTTTTACATGTTCTCCATAAGTATACATTTTCTCCCGCAGAAATTTTGAAACCCATAATTCAAACTTGACACTCAGAATGACTAACGGTCTTAATCCAACACGAACTATGTGAGCCGTGGCGCTCGTTACTGGCGAGCCAGTCTCTTGGATGTCCATGATCGATCCTTCGATGTTTCTTTTCTTTGCTTGCCTTGTTGTTTTCCGCATTCGCGGGGCGAGTGGCAGTTGACGTTAGCTCGGGCTACCTGCTGAGACGCCGCGAGGTACGAGGTGGGAAGCAACCACGTATATGTGGAGTTGGTTGTAGGCGGTCTGCCGGTTCAGTATGGAGGATATGTGTTGGCTGCCTGCCTGTCTGCTCTCCTGATTTTGCTCGCTGTGCCTTGCAACCGACTAGCTTGGGTTGCTGCTTGGTGTGTAGTACACGAGCCATACCGGACGTCCAGCAGAAGTTAAGCAGCCTTGTGTTTCTTTTAAAGAGAAGGAGAAAATGTATAAGACTTTTTGTAACCAATTTTGGTGGCCTCTTAAGTGTGGCCTTAGCGTTTACACTGCCTCCGGGGAGAGCTAATTCTTTTGAATTTAAATAGTGGGGGTTCCCTGTCCTTTACAATCTTTTGGGGGTTTATTGCAATTTTCTCTTTGGGGTTCCTTCCTTGTGCTTGGTTAAATGTTTACTTGTATAGCGGGAAGTGACTCCTGGTTAAAACTCGGGGAAGGTGTTTGGTGTTAGCCGCCTCCGGCATTCGTCTTTTCAATTAAGTGTTGTCATCCCTTCGAGCGTCCGGGTGTCACTCCTCGTTAATAAATGCTGGTTTATGTGTACTTAATTTTGAATTGGCCACTTGAATTAATATTTTGGAGCGCAGTATAGCACTAAGACAACCCCACTGTACACCCCCTTGTGCCCCGGTCTAGTACCTTAATTTTCAGTGGCACGAGTTAGCTCCACTACCGGTTTTACTGATGTGCTCCCTTCAAAATCTTGTCTTGTATAAGTTTGCCCCTCGTGCGTTTGGGAATACAGAGAAGAGCTTTAGTGTGAGGTCAGCGCTAGTCATTTAATGGAATCTTCATTTTGGCTTGGCTTCCACTGAAGAGTTTGAGTGGAGTGTATTTGATTTGTTATTCATTTAATTACTGTAAGTTTGTTTATTTAATGGGGAGCAAGACATTTAAAGACTGTTGGTATTAACTCCCCTAGTTGCTGTGTGTTGCTAATTCGTTCCAAATGGCCTACTACTTATTCAGTGGCAAGGCTGTTGATTAGTTGGTTACTGTGAGTACAAAGCCACGCTATTTATTTGTTGCCCAAATTGTTAAAGCGTCTGTGCCGTGATTCAATCACTAGCTATGTGTTTGAGCTAAACTGATACAAACCCTACATTGCCTCCTTAAAATTTGTTGCCAGGAGAAACCCCTAAATGAACTAAGTTTTGTCACTGCTTACGTTTACCTTTACTGGGAGCAATATTTCATGTAGTTAAATTTTGTCTTAAAATGTGTATTTCCCTGATGTAATAAAGGAGCAAAGGGGTCTGGTCCTCCCTATTGTAACACTGATCACTATGCACATAATTGGAAATAATTTTAAGTGTCTAATAAAATTTGTTTACACATCAATGTAGCCCCACTGGTACGCAAAATCTTCTGTTCACATTCACTATCCACCGGCCGTAGTAAACAACACAGCTAAAAGACATTTGAAACATAATGTACCCAGAGTTCTTAAGTCAGATTTTCTGCACCGAGGTTTTGTTGTTCACATGCACAACGGTAGCTGGAAACGCTGTGTTCAGGTTATCGAACGTATGTGTGTTTCTTCACCCCACTCCAGTGACTAAACATCGAAGGGTCTCGCAGCGGTTGTCACTGCTGATTTGGCGCGTAAATTACCCAGTTGTGCCGCACAGTGGTTCGTGAAATATTGAAGCCTGCTGCAAATTTCATAAGCACGGTACAACCGCACCTGATCCCCAGAGCGTAGCTGCTGGCACCAGGTTTCTCCGGTCATGGCAGTTCCAGCTGGTGCACAAAATGTATAATCGGGTACAGTGCTTCGTTACACGCAATACATATCGATGATGCTGTGCACATCGACAAATTCCGCTTCTAAAATACAGTAATGATTACGTGCTCTTTAATACCAAAGAGATATAACGTTTGCTGACAATCAAAGGTAAAGCACTGCTTTTAACTATCCAGAGTGTCTTGCTGAAAAAGAATTACACTGAACTGATAAAAGTCATGGAATACCTCCTAATATCACATCATACCTCCTATTTCTCGGCACACTGCAGCAGCTCGTCGTGGCAAAGACTAAACAAGTCGTTGAAGGTCCGTTGTAGATAATTGAGCCATGCTGCCTCTATAGCTGTCCACAATTGACTAAGTGTTTCCGGTGCATGACTGTGAGCACGAACTGGCCACTCGATTACGCCCCATAAATGGTCGATGGGCTTCAGGTCGGTCTCTCTGAGTAAGCATATCATTCGCTGGGACAGGCTATAATGTGCTTCAAACTAATAGCGCACAATTATGGCCCAGCGACCTGGCGTATTGTCATCCGTAAAAGTTCTATATTTGATTTGGAACGTGAAGTTTGTGAATGTTGGCAAGCAATCTTCAAGTAGCAGAACATAACCATTTACAATCAATGATCGGTTCAGTTGTCCGCCCCTGGTAGCTGAATGTTCAGCGTGACGGAATGTCATACCCACATCTACATCTACATTTATACTCCGCAAGCCACCCCACGGTATGTGGCGGAGGGCACGTTACGTGCCACTGTCATTACCTCCCTTTCCTGTTCCAGTCGCGTATGGTTCGCGGGAAGAACGACTGCCGGGAAGTCTCCGTGCGCGCTCGAAACTCTCTATTTTTACTTTCGTGATCTCCTCGGGAGGTATAAGTAGGGAGAAGCAATATATCCGATACCTCATCCAGAAACGCACCCTCTCGAAACCTGGACAGCAAGCTACACCGCGATGCAGAGCGCCTCTCTTGCAGAGTCTGCCACTCGAGTTTGCTAAACATCTCCGTAACTCTATCACGCTTAGCAAATAACCCTGTGACGAAACGCGCCGTTCTTCTTTGGATCTTCTCTATCTTCTCTATCAATCCGACCTGGTACGGATCCCACACTGATGAGCAATAGTCAAGTTTAGGTCGAACGAGTCTTTTGTAAGGCACCTCCTTTGTTGATGGACTACATTTTCTCAGGACTCTCCCAGTGAATCTCAACCTGGCACCGGTCTTACCAACAATTAATTTTATATGATCATTCCATTTCAAATCGTTCCGTACGCATACTGAGATAATTTGCAGAAATATCTGCTACCAGTGTTTGTTCCTCTATCATATAATGATGCAATAAAGGATCCTTCTTTCTATGTATTCGCAATACATTACATATGTCTATGTTAAGGGTCTGTAGCCACTCCGTGCACCAAGTGCTTATGCGCTGCAGATCAACCTGCATTTCGCCGCAGTTTTCTAATGCTGCAACTTCACTGTATACTATAGCATCATCCGCGAAAAGCGGCATGGAACTTCCGACACTAACGGCCTAGGTTCGATTTCCGGTTTTCTCGGAGATATTCTCCGCTCAGGGGCTGGGTGTTGTGTTGTTCTTATCATCATCATTTCATCCCCCTCGACACGCAAGTCGCCGAAGTGGCGTCAACTCGAAAGGCGAACGGTCTACCTGACGGGAGGCCCTAGCCACACGGCATTTACATTTACATCCGTTCAGTTGCATCAGAGGACCTACTAAATTCCATGCAGACAGAGTCGCCGCCAGATTGCACAGTGCCTTATTAACAACTTGCGTCTATGGCTTCCTGGGGTCTGCGCCACACGTAAACCCTAACATCAGTTCTAAGAACTGAAATCCGGACTAATCTGAGCATGTCACGAGTTTCCAATCGTCTAGGGTACGACCGATATTGTCACGAAATCTGGAGAGGCGTTACGGACGATGTAATGCTCAGCAAAGGCACTCGCCTCTGTCGTCAGTTGTCATAGCCCTTCACGACAAATCTCTCTCAAGTGAAGGCCGTCGGGCACTGTGTTGACCGTGTTGAGAGGCAGTGCCTGAAATTCTGTATTTTCGGCATACTCTTGACACAATGGATCTCTGAATGCTGATTACTCTAACGATTTCCTAAATGTAATGCCCCATGTGTCTAGTTCCAAGTGCAATTCCGCGTTCAAAGTCTGTTCCCGTCGTGCGACCACAATCACGTCGGATTGACAGCTCCGCCAATCCAACTTCTCTGTTATACATTGTGTACGCGATTCTACAGCTGTCTGTACGTGTGCATGTCGCTATCCTATGAGTTTCATCATATCTGTGTATAAATTGCTGACGACCCGGTGTTGCCCGAGTATGTATTCATTCACTTCTTCTATCAGTCCATCTCCTCCTTTCGCCTCTCTCTGTCCATTCCTCCACCCTCTCGCTGTGTTTATCTACTCCGCCCCAGGTCTTTCTTCATCTCCTCCTGCGACTCTCCGTCCATCTACTTCTCCTACATCTCTCTGTCCATCAGTTTCTCCCACATCTTTCTGTTCATCTGTTTCTCCCACTTATCTCTGTTCAGTGCTCGATTTCGTGGTACAACACTTGATGTAATTTCTTTATAAGCTCAATTTTAGATAGCAGTATTGAGGTAGCTTTCTTTATATTACGGACTAGATGTTCTCAATAGCATTGATGACAGTGAGTTTTCTGGCCACCACAGCCAATGGAGACCCATATCATTCAGACATTGCTGATGAACCCTTGATCGATATCAGCTGACAGCGTCATTTTGAAATATAAACAGCGCCAGGATTGTAGCAATGAAATGGTGCCTGCTTGTGTTCATTACTTCCTTTTCAATGAATTTACAGTTTACCAAACCACTGACTGCACTTGTACGCATATATTCTTCCAACAGCCTATGGAACGAACAGCATCCCCAACATTCAGAAAACTTTTTAGAACTACCCTGTCCCAGTCTTCCACAGTATAGCCTTCATGTAAAACGTATTCCCTCTGCGAAGTCGGGGTTAGCATAGGTTTCTTATTCGGGTCTTGACATTCACCTCTGAAATTAGCCTAAGCACTGATTTATGTGAATGAATTTTTGGTTTTGAAAACGATTTGATGCAAACTCATTTTCCTGTCTCCCTTTGTTTGTATTTTCATTGGCCTGCATAGGTGTAAACATTTTTGATTCTAAGTACCTACAAGAGAGTTCAACAGCCACATGACAGTTACTTTGCATTACTGATGGAAGCCAACGCAAAACATTATTTCCAGTACATAGTGGCTCACCCAGTGAGAATGCTAAATTACTTGACCAACAGAAAGAAAAGTGCGTGCAAATACACGAAACTACTTTAGTAACTTTGAAGGAGAGTAAATCGGATGTGTGGTAAAATGCGTTTCTAATGAAGCTGCGAATTAACCTCCTTTGTGAAAATGGACCAAGGTTTAATGTGACAAAGAACTTCAGTATTGTTATTCTGTAAAGCATAAAAACCTAGAGTTGTTGAAATTTCAGTTTCCAAACACCTGTAAATGAATATATGTATAGCAGTATGTGTAGTGGCAGCTCAAAATCATGAAATAAATATGCATTCTTGCTTGTTCAAAATTACAAATAGAAACTGGTTATTTATAGAATGACCTCAGCGTCCCTGAATCGAAGAAAGAAGTGTTGTGTGAGAGTGAGAGGGAAAAGTAAATGCTTTACCAGATACTGATTGAATTTTTTCTATTTCAGCAGCAATTCCTGGATGCACAGATTCAATATCAAAATCCTCATACTTTGTTACTTTCTTCTAGTTAAAGGCATTTGCTTTAAAACCAATATTCTAATAGTGATAAAGGTTGGTAGTGAAATGATACGATGTATTTTGCTTTTTCTGTGCTGTATAATTGACCTCCATTAAAACACGAGTAAAACGATCGTCAGTTCTGCCACATTGTACTTTTTTCCTTAACGAATGATATTTTGCACCAACAAAGTACTTTGCAAACTGTTTGCGTGATGCTTAATGGATGACATTTCGTATCAACATATTACGTTGTGAACTGTTCGCTGAAGAGTATTCCATCAAGAAAGTACATCGTATCTGTATGTACATTCAGCAGTGGTTATTGATTTATTGCTTTACAGTAATTAAAATATCCATTTGTAAGCAATTATTAGCTGATGAATAGCTCTGCTACAGCTGGAATAATCTAACCTAAGGATACACCACCTAACTCCTTAAAACTAAATATCAGGATTATGTAACTGACTACCTGCACGTGCCATTTTATACAGAAATTACTATCTGATATCAATGGAGCAGCTGGTGCTTCAGCGCTCAGAATCTATAATCAAATACAACTACTCATGAGAAATTAAGGATAGCTACTCACTGTAAATATACATTAAATATTTAAAATCAAAGTACTAATCCATTTCTCTGTGCTGTGCCAGTTTATAGAATTCACTGTTAGTGCTGAGCGTCAAATAACCAGGATGTCTGCTACGGGTGAAACAAGAACGTTGATTAATGGGAGGACACAATCGACAGGTCCTAATGGAAGAAATGAATAGCCACTTGAAAATAGTTCGTTTCCTTAAAATAACATCTTCACAGGTTTATTACTGCAATCCAGCAAACCAATATATTACCGGTTTTCATTCTTTGTTTTGACAGTAAACATTTACTAGCAGCAAAAGTTAATTTTTGTTTATATTAAAATAGTGCAACGTCAGAGAAGTTTAACCTACAGTGTGAATTGAAGCTCTGCATTATGCTCCCAAAGTGTTACATTAAGCAGATTACTAATTCTGGGCATTAAATCTTTTCTTACCAAATGCTGAGTGGTACTTAAGTAAATAAATTAGTGAAATCAAAGTGAACTAGAAATTAGAATATAAATGGAAAACTTGGTTTAGTTTAGAGAGTTACATACTCGCATTCAGCGGGCAGAACAGCAGAACAGAAGAGACAATGATCGTGAAGTCAGCAAGTTCCACATAAGCGGGCGCTGTCGATTCAGCCGTCAGGGCATCGTCCGACCGGCTCACGTGTTTCTCAGTTGTTGCATGTGAGCAAAGGCCCTCGCCTACATTCCAAGAACCAATGACCGACGTTAAGAAGATTCTTCGAGAAGCTTTTCAACGTGACGGAAGAGGCAATGACCGGCTCACGTGTTTCTCAGTCGTCACATGCGATCAGAGGCCCTCGCCTACATTCCAAGAGCCAATGACCGACGTTAAGAAGATTCTTCGAGAAGCTTTTCAACGTGACAGAAGAGGGAATGGCCGTGAAGTCGGTCACCTCCAGTGAACTGAAGTGAATAAATACGCGAGACGCGGTGGGCCCGACAGGTGAAGACAGATGAAGACGGGGACAAAGACGAAGACGGAGACGGGGACGGAGACGAAGATGAGAGACAAGGAAGAAAGGAAGAGTAGCAGTAGTTTTCAGTCAGTTTCGGTGCTGAAGACCGTCATGCAAGAAGAGACTGCATCATGCACAGACGCACCAAGTCCGCCGCTGTAATGGAATAGCAAGCAGCAGCCGCGGCGCCAGAAGACAGAAGTTAAAAGGTATTTGAAGTCTGGTATTTACATACCCGGGTGACTCGTGAGGACGGGAAGGAGACGGCCTCACATCAGTAGTCACCTGTGAGCTGGGATGAAGAGCTGACAGCCGAAGACTGGCAAGCGGGAGTCCGTGGTTCGAGTCCGCCACACTGGCCTTCTCCCGCCGCACCGCTCCGCTGGCCGACGCAGAACACACGCGGCCGCTTAGAGAAGAGAAACACTGGGACGCCGCACCCAAGGTATCATCCGATGCACGATTTCGCTCGCAATAATTAAGCGGGCCACCTCGCGCTGCGCGTCTCCAGTCAACTGGGCGAGACGGCGACAAGAGATACACACCGCTATGCGTAATCAGACACTGCCGCCGCCGCCGCCGCCGCTGCCGCAGCCGCAGCAGAAGACTTCACAAACGACACAGCTGCCGCTCTCCGAACCAGAACATCCCGTAAGATACAGTTGTACAAATCTTCAATAAAAGTTATCTTATGTAAAAATGATGTTTCATTCGACCTCATACCCGAGCCAAGGGAGAACTCACCCTGCCCACATGTTGTTAAGAGAGAAAAGTTAATATTTTCACCCTGACAGAATGCTTTAGAATGCTCATCCTGACAATTGACAGCATCCAAAGAGGAAACCCAGTTACATTGAGTGACAGAAGTGTCACATTTAGAAACACAATTGTTACATTTGTGTCAGAAGCCGTTCTAGTTGTTACACAAAATTGTTGATCAGTAGAACAAGACTCTTCTACATTTAGAAACCAGATTTTTATTATGATCCAAAAGCTTGGAAGAAACTATTTACTAATTTCAAGCATTAAATCTTTCCTTAGTTAAGTAACTATTAAATAAAATTTGGCAAAAATTACAAATCACTAATGCTCCTACACAACGGTTTTTACTACTACCATTTTTGATTATCAAAAGCTGAATACTTAAAATAAAACAACACACATATATCGCGAGGTCCATTAACCGTATGAAACTCAGGTGACACTAAAAGGCTTAACCTAAATTGATCTCCCTGTGGCACTTGCCTTCTTAAGGGGGTTTATCCATAACTGATCCAGTAGTTTGCGTACGAGAGCGAGGGTTGAGCATATGAGACGAAATTTCGGGAATAGACTTATCAGAGCAACGCAGCAAAGCAGGTGGTGGACAGCTGAGTGCCACGCAGCCAGTAATCAATAACTGATGCAGCAGATACGAGAGCCACTGGTGAGTCTCACAGAGAGGTCTCAGAACGCTCACGCAACAGGCAGCAGCAGATCCCAAGGTCTAACTTCGATCGAACATGGCAAGCACGCTGGGCTGTTGACCACTCAAACCACTAATCAAGCGGATGACACTCCGCAACAGCTCCGCAAAGCTCTATATCAACACCACCAGCACACGGAGACGACGGATGGAACAGGTGCACACCGGGAAAGTTAGTGACGCTAACCCAGAAACATCTACGATCTCCCTCGGACATCGTCTTCTTCACGACTCACCAAGCCTCCATCCAACAGTCACCTCCACAGATCTCTCAGCCAGAGAGCGACAGTTCCACAGATAGCCAAAGATCGTACTCCACTGCATACCAGGTACCACGTCACATGGCTCAATCTGCCGCCTTAAACTGAAATGCAGAAAGTATGTACATTAAAAAGAATTTGCCAGCTTAACCTGGCTGATTTGCCGAATCTGTAAATGGTCAAATGCATTACACTTCACTCGTAGTGTGACAAGGGTGGGGACCTCGAGGACACGCCATGGACCCACAAAGTGTGGTGCAAAATTATTCAATACCTAACCTTCCTTATTGCAGCCTCCAAAGTTACGGGCATAGACCATATTGCTTCCTGGAATTTGGCAGGCTGGCGTCCATTGTTGTAGCTCACCGCTTCCCTTTGGTGGATCCTAGCGATATTTGATCTCACCCCCCCCCACCAGATTTCTCTGATTACTTCAGGAGTAACCGGATTCTAAAGCAGGACAGATAATTCGTACTGGTTAGAAAGTGGCGAATTTGCAGGATGGGTGATTATTAAGGAGGCTATCTTGGCTTAAGGGGCTTCATGCCTCACAGCATTAAAGGAAAAATTCAATCGCGCAAGAGAGTGATCCGACTTGGACTTTGCCTTCAAGTGATTAGTTATAACTGCGGCTTTCAGATTCCAATTAGCTCTGCCTGTCAAAATTGATCGTGGTGTTAGTTCTATGATGGATGCCATGCGTAAAAAAAACGAAATTCCGAAGAGGTTCAAAATGGTTCAAATGGCTCTGAGCACTATGGGACTTAACTCCTATGGTCATCAGTCCCCTAGAACTTAGAACTACTTAAACCTAATTAACCTAAGGACAGCACACAACACCCAGTCACCATGAGGCAGAGAAAATCCCTGACCCCGCCGGGAATCGAACCCGGGAACCCGGGCGTGGGAAGCGAGAACGCTACCGCACGACCACGAGCTGCAGACTTCCGAAGAGGCATTATCACTTATTAACAAGAGTAGGAGGAGGGCCAAAAAGCGAAATTATGTTCTCGGGTGCCCTTGTACTGTGTTCCCCAGTCTCTCTTGATCTCGTCTCTAACCACATAAAACGCGAAAGTGCGTCGACAGCAACAAAAACATAACGATAGCCCGTCTGAGTCCGGGGTAGAGGAGCGACGTAGTCGATAACAGGAAATTCCATAGGACCGTCGGCACAGGTGGACTGCAACCCCAAACAGGCTTTGCTTGTTTACAGTACGGTACAGCCCAACTACCTTGCTAACATCCCTGTAAAGGAAACACCATATCGTACGCTGTTTAACGTTGGGCGGGGTCTTATAAACATTCAAATGCTGCCAGAATGTAATTTTCACTCTGCAGCGGAAGGTGCACTCTTATTAAACTTCTTGGCAGATTAGAACAGTGTGCCGGACCGAGATTCGAACTCGGGAGTTTTGCCTTTGCTGGGCAAGAGCTCTGTCAACTGAGCTATCTACGCACGACTCACCATCCGTCCTCACAGATTTACTTCCGCCAGTACCTCGGCTCCTATCTTCCAAACTACACAGAAGCTCTCCTGCGAAACTTGCAAAACTAGCACTCCTGGAAGAAACGATATTGCGTAGACAAGGGTTTGAGCAGCCTGGGGGATGTTTCAGTGCACACTCCGCTGCAAAGTCAAAATTTCACTCTGGAAACATCCCCCAGGCTGTGGCAAAGCCATGTGTCCGCAATATCCTTTCTTCCAAGAGTGCTAGTTCTGTGTAGTTTGGAAGCTAGGAGACGAGGTACTGACGGAAATAAAGCTGAGAGGACGGATGGTGTGTCGTGCTTGGATAGCTCAGTTCGTAAAGCACTTGCCTGGTAAAGGCAAAGGCCCCGAGTTCGAGTCTCAGTGCTGCACACAGTTTTAATCTGCTAGGAAATTTCACCTAAATGCTGATCCAACAAGGACCGATGGTAAAACCTAAAGATGGATGCAACAAGATTATGGGGTAAAAACATTGTTCACCGCACATCACCCTTGGTCTGTAAACACAAAATGCCTTAAATTGCTACCTGGACACACCGCTTCCGACGGAAGACACTGTTTCATCTGGAACATTTCGGGATGGGAATCTTGTTGTTGAGCAAGATCCGTAAATAACTTAGGTACCGCAGGCAAGGCTACGGGTGGAAAGCCATTTTCTTCCTTCCAAGACCAAAACATACGGCCTTAGCGCCTCACCAACGACGTGTTCACTGGCCGTTATGTGCTTCACAAGAAACTTGAACGCCTAAATGCGCATCGCCCGTTTAGCAATACGCTGCATTTTAAGAGGGCGCGATAGGACCCACGAGAACGGTTTGGTTTGGTTTGGTTGTTTGGGGAAGGAGACCAGACAGCGTGGTCATCGGTATCATCGGATTAGGGAAGGATGGGGAAGGAAGTCGGCCGTGGCCTTTCAGAGGAACCATCCCGGCATTTGCCTGGAGTGATTTAGGGAAATCACGGAAAACCTAAATCAGGATGGCCGGCTGCGGGATTGAACCGTCGTCCTCCCGAATGCGGGTCCAGTGTCTAACCACTGCGCCACCTCGCTCGGTATCCACGAGAACGCACTGATTCTCAGTAGAACTCGAACCTCTCTGGACCAAAGAGAACAGCGAGAGCTTCAAGCTCGTAGGAGGAATACTTGGCCTCAGCAGCTGTCAAAGCACGTGACGCATGACGAATGGGTCGCCTTTCTGTTTCTGAAACAACACGGCTGCTGTCCCAGAATTTGACGTTTTGGTTCCCAGGATAAACGGTAAATCAAAATTTGGGCAGCTAATACGGGAGAATTGCTAAGGGCGCTCCTCAGTGCATGAAAGGCAGCCTGCTGATTTTTCGATCCACTTGAACTCTTGTCATATCTACGTAATAAATTCAGAGGGGCTGCCAGATCGGCGATTTTAGGCACGAACTTACGAGCAAAATTTGTCATACTGTCAAACTAAGCTTCTCCATTTCTCAGTACTAGAAGGACGAAAATTGTGAATAGCTCAAGTTCGGGTATCGTCCAACCGAACCCTTTCAAATGAAACTAAATGTCCCAGAAAGGAAATCTCTGACCGCACTAACTTTAATCAATTTTAATCGTTAAGCCCACTTTACCCAACCCTGTGAACACCTGACCACGGTGATCCAGATGTTAGAGATAAGTCTTACTGTGAATGACGATTTCATCCAAATAATTGTAAACAAACTGGAACTTGATATTACCTAAAACAGAATCGAGCAAGTGGGACAGAATCACTGCTGCAGTGGACTACCCAAAAGTGACACGACTAAACTCGTACAAGTTCCAGTCCGTAACAAACGGCGTCCCAGCATTTGACTCTTCCGCCAGGGGAATTTGGTAATAGGCTTGGTTCAGATCCAGTGTGGTTAAATACCCCGCCCCAGCAAACCATGTAAAACAGCGGTGCCGATCAGGCAAGGTATCAATTTCCTTAATGATTTTGTTATTCAAAGTTCGTTAATCAGGGATGAGCCTAACTCCTGCATTAACTTTATTCACAAGAAAAATGGGAGGAGCATAGGGTGAAGTGAATGACCATGTAACTCCTAGGGCCAAACTCTTCTATACCTACCGACGCAGAGCCATCATTTTAGGATATCCCTGGTGGTAGAGCATTACTTAACGGGCACCTGATCTGTTAACTGAGTACGAAATTATATTTTATTTGTCTTTCCCAATTGCTGGGCTTCCTTGACCGACAGATGCCCCGTACGCAGCACCTACCGAATTGACCTCAGACTTACGAGCACGCTGACAAAACGGAAGTCTCAATGAAGGTGCAAATTTGAAACAAAAGTGCCTTCAACCATAATGTAAGACAAGTTCGGTCACAAGTCGCAGCCTAGGATAAAGTCAACACTTAAACCTTTAATAACCGTAGCCTGAATAGGTCATGAAAAATCACGTACCCCACTATGAATATGCAACAAAATCACTATGGCAAGCAGCTGCTCACATACAGGGCGGCGTCTGGAAAGAACGAGTAGTAAATTTGCAGATAGCAGTGTGTCCAAGACACCATTCATAACTCAAAGGAGACACCGAGCTTCCAGAGTGTAGGAGTCGCACGCTGAATCATGACTGATGCTTACAAAAGTATAAGGGAGGGGATTCAGACTGTCCACACTCAGATGATTACAGGTGCTAAGCGTAACGGAAGTAACACGGCGTCTAGTTAACCTCTGGCGACAGGTATTCTACGCCGATTCAGGTTTTCACTGTGACGGGCGGGGAAAATGTCTCGCTTCCTGACAACGCGAGTGACATGAGTAATAATGATGTGCTATCATTTGGGACACGCCCAACTCCCCCAGCCTTCTCACGCCTACGCTCTGCTTGTACAGTGCCAATGAAGTCAGAGTACATACGCTCTAAGTCGCGAAATGTTGTACACTTTTCTTAAAACAAAACCCACGAGTCATTGTCTTCATTAATGCCCTGCACTGTAGCAGCCACCACCTTCTGTTCTGAAAGCTGCACATGGAAAGCAAAGGCTGCAGTACGCTCTTCGCACATGTAACCAGCAAGGGTTTTGCCAGTCTGCTTCACGCAAAATAATAATAATAATAATGATACTAAAAATAGTAATAATAACAATAGTTAATCAACTTATTCCAGACTCGGTCCGAAAGTTTTGCCTAAGGATCACTGAGCGTAGCTCACGTAAATCGCCCTTATGGCCCGGGACACTACTGACCAATTCAATTAAAGAAGCTTTACACACAGAGTAAATACTCTGATAAAACCAATCCCAAGCAACCTTGAAAACAGCGACTTGTTTCTCCATATTTAAAGGGAACCACGAAAGTGTCACTGACTGATTAACGGTATACGTATCAAGGTAATATATCCCCTTAATTAGATTCAGGAATGGATTCAGAGGTTTGGCAAAACAAATAGCCTCACTAGGCATATCCTGTTTTGCAGGACTTTGATTTTCCCCTTTACACTCTAGTGTTGCACTGGTTTCCTCATCATCCCGGGGTCTGTGATTCCATTCTAAGGCGCTCAACTTTCTTTGCGCAATCACTACTTCAAGCAGCAATTCAATAACGTTAACTTAGTCACTATATCAGAGATACAGATTCAAAATCCTCCACTTTGATAGACAAATCCGCTGTCTGTGCCGGCAAGCGGTAAATATGGGGACGAGAGGGATTAGAATCTGCCAGGAACTCAATCTTTCTGTCTCAGTCTTTCTGTACACATAAAGGCACCGACACGAGCAAGCGCATTACTGACCTGCCCAGTACGCTCCGCCATGACATGCGCTGGAAGCGTCAACGCGTGTACGTAACTCGCTGACATCACCTGCGACACTTTACGGCAGATTCTCAACTCATGTATTAATTGCACTTGCTTCAGCATCCCCACTGAATTCACGACACGAGCTTTCCATGATACACGGAAAACCTGAAAGAAGAACCAGTTGCATACAGATTTCAAACACAAAGGAAAAAGATAACAGGAAGAGGGGCATATAATAAAAGTGATTCTCCAAACAACAGACGTTGTTCAATAAAGCCAAAATACACCAAAATGCAACCACACTCTGCTATCATTTTCATACGGCCTTAACAACGACGTTAACTAACGATAGGACACAATCAACACGCCCTGTAGTTGAGACTAAGCAACAACTTGTACCTCGCGTGTTTCTTTAAAATAATACCATCAGAAATGTATCGATAAAATCCAGTAAACCAATATACTACAAATTTTTTAATTCATTTATTTACACAGTAAACAATCACTAGGTGCCAGAATTCAATTTTATTGTTAAAACAGTGAGAATCCAAAGTTTGCCTTACGTTCCAAAGCGTTACAAAAGCAGTTAACTCACTTCAGGCATTAAATCTTTTCTTATTCAGCAGTGCAATATATACAGGGTGTTTCACTAAATGTGTTTGCCTATGTAAGTTACGAACTAATAAGCGACGGAAATATTTATTGCGGTAGGTCACCGTAAGAAACGTTACACTGTCTGTGGTGCTGCGAAAATAGTTTATTGTGTTATCCAAGGAGTTGCAGCAAAAATATACAATTTTTTGAATTTAACCATGGTTGTTTTTATCGTGCAGTGGAATCGGTAACACCAGCTGTGTATATATCAGTTTAAATTACATTCCTAACACTTTTAGTTTGGGAGCTACAACCCTTCAAAGTTTCAGGGACAGATACCACACGCTGTGCATAAGACATGGCTGTGTGGTGGTAGATGGATGTTATGGCAGTGTGAAGTTGATTTAAATGAGATGTTCAAATGTGTGACCACGTCCCTGAATGCACAATGCAGTGCGTCTTCTAAAGGATCTGCGGTCGAGATAACATCGCCGGTGTCACGGAGCAACATGCGTCCTCCACGCGCCGTTTTAGGTCATCTGGGGATGTGGCCTCAGTGATATAAACACGATCCTTTAGATATCCCCACAATAATAAATCTTTTGATGTTAAATCGAGCGACCTAGCCGGCCAAGAATTAGGACCGTGGGGCCCCAACCACCTTCCTGCAAACCTGCTGTTTATTTCTTCCACAACAGCTCGCGCAGAATGGGCTGGGTGACCATCGTGCTGCATCCACATACGGACTCTCGTGTTTAGACACACATGTTGAAGGAGACCACCGAAACTGTCGACTATAAACGCGCGATATAACTCACCTGTCAGTGTACATGGGAATGGACCGATGATTTCATCCCCAAGGATTCCACACCTACATTAATAGACCACCTACGCTGACGGTCGACAGGTCGTACCTACCAAGGATTGTCTGCGGACCAGTGTTGCACGTTATGGCGATTCACTGCACCATAATTTGAGAACGTAGACTCGTCAGAGAACATAGCACTTTCTAAAGACTTCAGCGTGAAATTACGCAAGGCCCATTCACAGAAGGTAACTCTTGCATGGAAATCCTTCCCATGCAGCTCTTGGGTCAGTGACAGGTGGTACGGGTGAAACCTGTGGCCGAGTACCATTCGCCACACAGATGTGAGACTGACACCAGCGACTGCAGCAACGGCTCGTAAGCTGACATGAGGATCGTGGTGTACTGCAGCTAAAACAGACACCTCCGTCTCCTCACTTCTTGCAGTTCTTCGTATGTTGCTGCGCCGCATTAACAAGCTCCCTGTTTCCCGAAGTCGTTGTTAGGCATGTAAGAACGGAATGGCTGCCGGAGCTCTTTGCCTCGGATATCTCACGACGTACGCCATGACTGCTTCAGTGGCATTGTGTCGGCATTCGCCGAGCAACATGTCAACGTACTCGTTGACGTGTATGTCATCTTCATCCAATGTCAGTAACTGTGGTATATTGAACCCCGTTTGTTTGCGTGGCTCTAACTGTCGGATATACGGCCGTGTGCAGAGACAGCAGTCTAACAAGGCATCGAGGAAGCTTCTCGCTCTGTGAAACTGGCGACGTAACAACTCGGCCGCACCACATTTAGAAGGCGCACTGTGTTATGCGCAGCGTGTGTGGTATCTACCCTTGAAACTTTGAAGGGTTGTAGCTCCCAAACTAAAGTTATAGAAATGTAATTTAAATTGATTTATACATAGCTGGTGTTACTGATTCCAGTGCATGACAGAAACAACTATTGTTCCATTTAAAAATTTGTATCTTTTTGCTGTAAGTCTTTGGATAATAACACAATAAACTATGTTAATAGCGCTGCAGACAGAGTAACGCTTCTTATGGTGACCTATCGCAATAAATACATCCGTCGCCCATTACTACTTAACTTATAGAGGCAAACACATTTAGTGAAACACCCTGTATACATACATATACATGAGGGTTGGAACTTTAATAGTGGCAACTATTAATTTACAATTCGTACAAAATAGATACGTGTTTCAAAGTTTTACTGACCTTCGGAGTAGTCACCAGCATTGTGTATATCCCGTTCCCAGCGATGTGGAAGTCGTAGGATACTCTTAGCAGTGACAGTTGTGGTGACAGTTCGAGCGGCGCGGTCTATTGCCCAACGAATTTGTAGCAGTTCTGAAGCGTATGTCGTGAAGCATTTCCTTCAGTTTAGTAATCGAGTTGAACTTACAAGGGCTTAAGTCAGGGGAGTGCAGTAGGTGGTATAGCACTTAGCAGCCCCATCATTCAACCAAATCCGTAACAGCTTGCACTGTACGTTCTTGAGCATTGTCCTGCAAAATGATGATCAGGTCCTGCAGAAAGTGTCATCGCGTCTGTCTCTAAGCTCTTCATTTTTGGAACACAATCTACGACCAGCTTAAGAGACAGAAGGCAAATTATGAAATATCATAATATGCGAGCATAAAAGGTGTATCAAAATTCTACCTACGTCAGGGATATAGGACTATAATTTTATGCGTCTTTACGACGACCCTTTGTGTAAACGGGAATGACTTGCTTTTCGTCTCAAGGCACAGCGTTTAGAACCCTACGTAGCCCACCGTATGGTTGCCAGAGGACGGTAGACACTCTCTCACAGTTCCTAATAGAATTTAGTAAATAAAGTAGCTGAACTCGGACGTGGACAAGGACACCTGCAGCAGAAGGCTAGGACAATTTGAATTATGTATTGAAACATTCAGCAACGTTCAGGCTCTGCAATAATCGAAATACTTCTAACACGTCGACACACGTTGATGTTGTGGTGCACACCTGTCACAGGATTTGCGTTGATACGTGCAAGGAATTGTAAAATACTTCAGTGACATCGTAGGAAATAATTGCACCCTCTCAAAAAGGCTCCAGATGCTGCTTTTTCTGAAGTAGTGTATCTGATAAAGAACGATATTACCAGTAGAAAATATGCAGCATTACTTGTTGAGGGGAATACCCGCGATCGGCTAAACATATAACAGATTTACGAATGACTTAGTTCTTTCCTCGACACGGAGAAAAAGCTCCCACAAACTTGTCGTCAGTTCGTAGTAGGATTCTAGTTGCTGGGAACGCGTGTGTAATTTGATATGCATTCCCTCTATCTGCCCGACACCGACCAGTTGTATTTCAGAGCCAATAAAATCTAAGAAATTTGACGTCGTTGGCGTTTAACGTTAACAACGCAGTATATTGAAGCACTTAAGACGTGATTGTCTTCAAGATAACTTGAATTGCAAGCGTCCACCACAGTTTGATATAGCAATATTGCCATTTTACTCGATTATACCTACTACCGGTTGTAGAAAGCGCCCCGCTGCAACAAGATTTATAGCGAAATTTACTGTTTTTGGGTTGAGTCTAATAACGTTGTTTATTAAAACATGAGAGTTTATATTTGAATAAATTTAAATTTCCAAGTAGCCAACAGCTGATGACTAAATATGTCGTTATATTAACTACTGGCGGAGATCATCTGAACATCTCCAGGTGTCATAAAATTATTTACAACGGCCTGTATAGCAGCGCTCGATAGTAAAATGCGTTATGGACTGCTGGGCCTCATGGTAATTTCTCTTTAATGTGACGCGACAGTAACAACATATTCAAACACGCTGTTGTAGATGATCGAAACCGCTAGGTAACATAAGGATCTATTTAGTCATCAGCTCTTAGCCGGTCTAAATACTTACGAACTGTGTTCACCATCTGTAGAAAATGTGTTGACTCTGAGCGGCGATTTCTTGACAATGGGCTGGTAATCTAGCCCTCCTGAGTGTGGTTTTTTTGCGCTTTGGCTCTGAGCACTATGGGACTTAACATCTGAGGTCATCAGTCCCCTAGAACTTAGAACCACTTAAACCTAACTAACCTAAGGACATCACACACAACCATGCCCGAGGCAGGATTCGAACTGTAGCAGTCGCACGGTTCCAGTCGGTAGCGCCTAGAACTGCTCTCCCACCCCGGCCGGCTTTCTTGCAATTTACCACGTTCGTTTACGTACTTCGTTTCCCGACTTCCGGCTCTGACAATACGATTGACAAGGAGCTGAAATTCTATAACAACCACAACAAAAGTTTACAAAATTCTCAGATCAAAAGCTCGCACGACTTAGTTCACTTTGATGATTGTGACGTCAGGAATTGCATTGTACACATGAACTCTGACAGGACCTGAAAACTGTGGACCCTGTGCTACACTGAAACGCCAAAATAACTGCAATAGGCATTCGTATTCAAATACAGAGATATGTGAACAGGAAGAATATGGCTCTGCTGTAGGCAACGACTATATAAGACAAGTGTCTGGCACAGTAGTTTGATTGGTTACTGCTGCTACAATGGCTGGTTATCAAGACTGAAGTGAGTTTGAACGTGGTGTTATAATCGGCGCGCGAACCGTGGGACACAGCAACTTCGAGGCCGCGAAAAAAACAGGGAATTTCACGTACGACTGTTTCACGATTGTACTGCAAATGACAGGAATACGGAATATACAACTATCCCATATACAGGGTGAGTCACCTAACATTACCGCTGGATATATTTCGTAAACCACATCAAATACTGACGAATCGATTCCACAGACCGAACGTGAGGAGAGGGGCTAGTGTAATTGGTTAATACAAACCATAAAAAAATGCACGGAAGTATGTTTTTTAACACAAACCTACGTTTTTTTAAATGGAACCCCGTTAGTTTTGTTAGCACATCTGAACATATAAACAGATACGTAATCAGTGCCGTTTGTTGCATTGTAAAATGTTAATTACATCCGGAGATATTGTAACCTAAAGTTGACGCTTGAGTACCACTCCTCCGCTGTTCGATCGTGTGTGTCGGAGAGCACCGAAATTACGTAGGGATCGAAAGGGAACGGTGATGGACCTTAGGTACAGAAGAGACTGGAACAGCACATTACGTCCACATGCTAACACCTTTTTATTGGTCTTTTTCACTGACGCACATGTACATTACCATGAGGGGTGAGGTACACGTTCGACGGGCGTTTCATAGGACGTGGAGGACGCATAAATTGGCCAGCCCCTTCTCCTGATCTTATACCTCTGGACTTCTGTCTGTGGGGTACGTTAAAGGAGAATGTGTACCGTGATGTGCCTACAGAAGGATATGAAACAACGTATTGTGGCAGCCTGCGGCGACATTACACCAGATGTACTGCGGCGTGTACGACATTCATTACACCAGAGATTGCAACTGTGTGCAGCAAATGATGGCCACCACATTGAACATCTATTGGCCTGACATGTCGGGACACACTCTATTCCACTCCGTAATTGAAAACCTCACCCCTACTCACGGCTGCGAGATATCCTGGATCACCTGTTGTAGACAGCTCAATGGAACGCTATAGGAAAGTCGACTGTTAAGCGCCATACACGGTCGTAACCTCTTACGGTCGGAGGAGGTCTGCACTGTAGACCGCTTCATACTGTGAACAACCACAATCTATTTTAACACACCTCGTTGTCGTATTTTTGAGTGACACAATATTAGGTAGACAACAATTTAAATAGGCTGTTGTCCCGCTCATAACGTTTTCAACTCTCGAAAGAACAGCAGCGGTCTGTCCATGACATCTGTGCCGCTCTCCACTTTACCGATTGCTGTTTCCAATTTCAGGAATAAATTTTTCTTCGTCGGGCGGAAATTAAATCTTTTGTCCGTCAATACTCACGCCGAGTTGAAATATTTCCAATATCCCGCCTCCCAACTCGAATTTACACGAAATAAAAACGAACAGTATAATTGTTTCTCAATGATCGTCACACTCTCCACATCTAAAATTTCTGTAGACACAAACCACTAAGTTTATGAGCATGAAATAAAAAAAATCGTTGAAATAGTCATTGCTGATATTATTTCAACCAGAATGTGACCTAGAAGGCTGTGATGATATGAACTTAAAATGGTACAAATATTGATCTACAATAAACAATATACATTAAAACTAATGATGATACTTTCCTGGAACTGACAAACTGTGTTCATTTAGCGAAGTGCCAAGCTATTTCATTGAGAAAGTTCAGTGAGCTCTTATTTTGTTCAGAACACATGATGATGTTTTGTTAGTACCTGTGCTCTGAAGGCAAAAGTTAACGGAGATTCATGCGTCAGTAAAATATTGATGCGCGAAGGATAAAAAAAACCTGCTACCGTCATACCTTGGCAAAGGATCTAGCCGAGAACCCGGAAGAACTTCGGTGAAACGTCGCCAACAGGGGCTAATGCTTCTATCCAGTCAGTGGTCGAACAATCTGGCGTTAGAAGATGGCAAAAGAAAAGCTGAAGTTTTAAATTTTGCGCTTAAGAAATCGTTCACTCACAAGGATCGTACAAACATACCATCGTTTGAACATCGCACAGAATCCCTTGAAGAAGGTGTAGTAATTGGCATCCCTGGCATAGATAAGCAACTGAAAGAGTTGAAAACAAATAAGACATCAGGTTCGGATAGTATTCCAATTCGGTTTAACAAAGAGTTGTCGACGGCATTGGTCCCTTACTTAGCTTGCACTTATCGCAAATCTCTCGCTCAGCGCATAGCCCCAAGCGACTGCACAAAAAAGTGCACTTGACTACTGCAGCTGTATGTATAACAGGTAAAAAACTGGCTCTCAAAATTGCTCACCAATTTTCTTAACATGGGATTGCAGCAGAATTCTTGAACATATTTGCAGTTATAATAAGGTAAACTGGGACGGATAAGCTTCATTCCAAAAATCAACACTGTTTTAGAAAGTATCGCTTGTGCGAAACGCAGCTTGCCCTTTTCTCATACTATACCCTGCGATCTACGTGTGAAGGGCCACAGGCAGATTCCATAGTCCTACATATCCAAAAAGCATTGAACACGGTGCCCCATTGCAGACTGTTAACGAACGTACAAGAGTACGGAATGGGTTCCCATTTATATAAATAGCTTGAAGGCCTCTTACGTAATTAGATCCAGTACGTTATCCTCGACGGCGAATCATCAGACACAGGGGGTTTGTCAACAGTACCCCATTAGAGTGTGATAAGGCCGCTGTTACTTTCAATATACATAAACGATGTGACGAACAGGGTGTGTGGCAATCTGGTGCAGTTTGCTGATGATGCTATGGGGTACGGCAAGGTGTCGTCGTTGAATGACAGTAGCAGGGCACAAAGATGATTCAGACAAAATTCGTCGTAGGTGTCATAAATAGTAGCTAGCTCCAAATGTGGAAATACGTAGCTTAATACAGATGAGTAGAAAAACCAGTCCCTTAATGTCAGGTCCATTGAATACCTAGGCACTATGTTGCAGAGTGCTGTAAAATGGAACGAGCATGTAAGGACTGCAGTAGGAAAGCGAACGGTCGACTTCTGTATATTGTGCAGAGTGCTGTAAAATGGAACGAGCATGTAAGGACTGCAGTAGGAAAGCGAATGGTCGACTTCTGTATATTGTGCAGAGTGCTGTAAAATGGAACGAGCATGTAAGGACTGCAGTAGGAAAGCGAATGGTCGACTTCTGTATATTGCGCAGAGTGCTGTAAAATGGAACGAGCATGTAAGGACTGCAGTAGGAAAGCGAATGGTCGACTTCTGTATATTGCGCAGAGTGCTGTAAAATGGAACGAGCATGTAAGGACTGCAGTAGGAAAGCGAATGGTCGACTTCTGTATATTGCGCAGAGTGCTGTAAAATGGAACGAGCATGTAAGGACTGCAGTAGGAAAGCGAATGGTCGACTTCCGTATATTGTGCAGAGTGCTGTAAAATGGAACGAGCATGTAAGGACTGCAGTAGGAAAGCGAATGGTCGACTTCTGTATATTGTGCAGAGTGCTGTAAAATGGAACGAGCATGTAAGGACTGCAGTAGGAAAGCGAATGGTCGACTTCTGTGTATTGCGAGAATTTGAGGAAAGTGTGGTGAAAGGTGGCTACACTGAGTCACAGCGCCAAAGATTATTATTCCACCGCCTCCAATGGCGCAGTAGTAGTTCAGAGGATGTCGAGAGCAGTTCCGTTGGGCTAGAGAGTAGACGATCTGAGTGTTGACTGAACTGTTGCACTGTTCGGTTGGTGTAATGTATGGATGGAAGAAGATGTAATTGTCAGAATATATTTGAGAAAGGAGATGGGCTTTTGATTTATTATGCTGGTGTAATGGAATATTTTCGTCAATATATAATGAGGTGTAAAGGTATTACAGCTTTCTTTAATAACAATCCCTCTTGCTCACAGGTACATTCAACAAATCATCTGACTCGTTTTCATTTATTAGACTTGTAATTCTGGTTTCTATGTGCAATTATAGTATTTCTGGTTTTCAATTAGTTCATAGTAAATGGCGTTTAAAATATTTTGTCGTATTCAGAAAGAACCGAGCCAGATACCTGTACGTTCAGTCACATACCACACACAGAACAGTTACTCTTGTGCTTTGTTGTTTCGTAGCTTTTACTGTTGCAGGGGACTTAATTAATCAATTGTGTTAATGGAAATTCCTTGTCATTCTCGATTTTTAGTTTATGCAGTCAGATTGCGACCTAATACTAGTCAGGGACAACCGGTTACGAGATTTCGTAACCAGTCACACTGGTAGTAAAATTATTGCATTTGTTAATTAATATTAGTCTTTTTCTTTTTAATTAAGCCCCCTTGCTGTGGTTCATCTCTCAGGGAGACCGCATACACATACATCAAAAAAAGATTTGCATCACCTTGGTCCGGAGAGTTCCGGAACCAGTACAGAAAATTGAAATAAAGATCAACATAAACATCATTTATGCCCTTTTTACTGCTTATAAAAACCACACATTGCATGTTATACCTCCATGCAGCGAGACCACAGACGTGGTCGTCCAGATTGTTGTACACACTGGTACCTCTAATATCCAGTAGCATGTTCTCTGGCATTCATGAATGCCTGTATTCGTCATGGCATCCTATCCACAAGTTCATCAAGGCATTGTTGTTGCAGATTGTCCCACTCCTCAACGACGACTCGGCGTAGAACCCTCAAAATGGTTGTTACGTAACGTCGTCCATAAACAGTCCATTTCAATCTATCCCAGATACATTCGATAGGGATCATATCTGGAGAACATGCCGGCCACTCTTGTCGAGCGATGTCATTATCCTGAAGGAAGTCATTCATAAGATGTGCACGATGGGGACGCGAATTGTCGTCAATGAAGAACGAATACCTCGCCAATATGCTACTGATATGGTTGCACTGTCGGTCGGAGGATGGCATTCGCGTATCGTTCAGCCATTACGGCGCCTTCCATGACCACCAGCGGCGTATGTCGGCCCCACATAATTCTGCCCAAAACACCAGACAACATGTACCTTGCTGCAGTCGCTGGATAGTGTGTCTAAGGCGATAATCCACACCGCATCCATTCGGCATATGTACCGCCCTTCGTGCCCTATCTCGCTGTATCTCCTCCCTGTCCGAACAGCATCGCTTCGTTCACTCCGAGACCCCTCAACACTTCCCTTGCTGAGAGCCCTTCCTGGCAAAAAGTAACAACGTAGACGCGGTCAAACCGCGTTACTGACCGTCTAGGGATGGTTGAACTACAGACAACACGAGCCGTGTGCCGCCTTCCTGGTGGAATGACTGGAACTGATCGGCTATCGGAACCCCTCCGTCTAATAGGCGCTGCTCATGCATGGTTGTTTGCATCTCTGGGCGGGTTTAGTGACATCTCTGGACAATAAAAGGAACTGTGTCAGGGATACAACATCCACAGTCAAAGTCTATCTTCAGGAGTTCTGGGAACTGGGGTGATGCAAAACTTCTTCTGATGTGTGTACGACCCAAGTGCGCCTATACATGAGTACTGCTGGAGTATTTGAAATCGGCAACAGGTCGGATTAAACGAAGACATCTAAGCATTTCAGTGGCGGACTGATACATTTGTTACCGTCAGGTTATAAAACACGCAAGTGCTATGAGAACGGTTTGCGAACTCGAATGGAAGTCCCAGAAGGAAGGCGATGATCTTTTCGAGGAACACTGTTGAGAAAATTTAGAGAACCGCCGTTTGAAACTGACTGCAGTACGTTCTTCTCCCGCCGATGAAGATTTTATCTAGAACCAGGAAAACAAAGTAAAAGAAATTGCAGCACGTACAGTCGTTTTTCCCTCGCTGTGTTTGCGACAGCAGCTGTGGTATATGGTTAGCGTTACTAACTGGACCGAACATCATCTCTTCTTAAATTCTGAATAAAAATCATAAGAAAAAGCGGGCGAATACTTCCTGCATAACAAGCAACCTTCGTTCTGCCAAAGACCGTATCAAAGAGGGTGGAGAAGCAGACATAGTTTTAGGCACTCTCTTGCCCTTGGGGTGGGAAACGGATCTTAAATGGCGGAAGATTTGGCAGTTGTGAACGTTACTAGGAGGCAAAAGGCAACGGAAACTACTGGAATCGAGACACATGACGTGTGTCCACAGGAAATATAGACTGCGACTGAAAAAAAAATCGTGATGATCTCTCGATTGGCAAAAGATTTCAGAATCGCACCCAATTTGGGTCTCCGGGAAGAGACTACCAAGAGGGCGGAGACTGTGGAAAAAACTTAAATAACCAAAGAATGGGTGACGTTCTACGGGTCGGGGGATAACAGGCGTTTGAGCGTGGTACTGAAGCTAGAAAATTGGAAAAGGTTCAGTCTAGATGCAGTGGGGGTCAGCGAAGTGAAACGGAAATAAGACAAGCAATTCTGGTCAGATGGGCACGGAGTAACATCAACAGCAGCAGAAAATAGCAGCAGAAAGTGTTATCACGGGAGTATGATTCATTATGAATAGGAAGGTAGGATAGAGACTGAATTACAGTGAACAGATTTGTAACGTGGTTGTTCTCATCATAATAGCAAAACAAATCCAACAACAAAGTTGAGGTATACATACCGACATCGCAAACCGAAGATCGAGGAACAGAGACAGTATATGACGATAATAGACTGGAGATGAAAATGCAGTAGTCATGGGGAATTAGAATGCCGCTAAGGGTGAAAGAGAAAGAGTTACGGGAGAATATGGGCTTAGCAGTAAGACTGAGAGAAGAAAAAGACTAATTGAGTTCTGCAATAAATTTCAGCTAGTAGCAGAGAATGCTTTGTACAAGAGTCACAAGACGAGGAGGTAGAGCGGAAAAGGCGGGTAAATACGGGAAGGTTTTAGTTACATTTCATAATGGTCAGGCAGAGATTCCGAAATCAGATACTGGATTGTAAGGAGTACCCAGGAGCAGATATAGACTCAGACTTAGTAGTGATGAAGAGTAGACTGGAGTTTAAGAGACTAGTAAGGAAGAATCAATGCAGAAACAGTGGGGTATGGGAAGCGCTAAGGAATGACGTTTTATGGGGCTGTAGGTGCAGAAATAATGAATAGCTCAGTAGGCCGTTTAGTTGAAGAGTAATGGACATCTCTAAACAGGGTAATCAAAGATTTTGGAAACAACAGGTACGTGGAAGGTAAATGCGAAGAAGCCATGGATAATAGAAAAAGTACTTTAGTTGATCGACAAAAGAAGAAAGTACAAAAATGTTACTAGGGAATGAAATAAATAGAAAGCACAGGAAAGCTACAGTGAAATGCTTGATGAAGTCGAAAATGAAATGATTGTGCGAAGGACTGATTCAGATTATACAAAATTCAAAACAGTCTACTGTGAAACTAAAAGTAAGAATGGCGACATGAAGAGTGCTATGGGAATTTCACTGGTAAACCTGACGGAGGAAGGGTACATTGAATGCCTCTGTCAGGGGGAGAACTGATAGTGTGATAGAAGGAGAAACAGGAGTCGACAGGGAAGAGACAGGGGATCATATATTAGAATCAGAATTTAAATGAACTTTGGACGGCTTAAGTTCAGATAAGGTTGAAAGGACAGATAACATTCCATCGCAGTTTCCAAAATCATTGGGGGAAGTGGCAAGAGAATAACTGTTCAAATTTCTGTGTATCATGTGTGAAACTGGTGATTTACAATCAGACAGCCGGAAAAAACATCATCTATAGAATTACGAACGTAGCGACAGGCCACATGCATCCACGTTGATAACAAGAATAATGTACGGTACACTACAAAAGAAAATCTGTTGGGTAACGATCAGTTTGACTGCCCAGAGGGGCAGTTCTGACGCTGCGGCTTATAACCGAAGCAAGACTAAAGACATATCAAGGCTGATTCGGAAGATCCTTGGACCTGGAAAAGGAGTTCTACAACTTAAAATGGTGCAAGATGTTCGAAATTATGAGAACAATATGCGTAACCAATAGGTAAAGACGGGTAATATACAATCTCTAGAAGAACCAAGAGAAAACAGAGAGACTGGAAGACAAGAAACGAAGTGCTCGGATTAAAAAGGGTATAATATATGCATTATAGGCATGTAGTCTTTCACCACTGTTGTTAGATGTATACAGCGAAGAAGCAATGACGGAGATAAAAGCAAGGTTCAGGAGTGGGGCTGAGATTCAGGGTGTAAGGATATCTGTGATAAGATTCTGTGATGACATTAGTATCCTCAGTGAACCTGAAGAAATATTACAGAATCTGCTGAATGGAATGTACAGTCTAATGAATACAGAACATGGATTGACAGTTAATCGAAGAAAGACGAAGGTAATGAGAAGCAGAAGAAATGAAAACACTGAAAAACGTAACATCAGATCTGGTGAGCATGAGTTAGATGAAGTTAAGAAATCGTGCTACTTGGGCAGCAAAATGACCCATGATGGACGGAATAAGGTGAAAAAAAAAACAGGCTACAACAGGCACAATGGGCTTTCGTGGCTAAGAGGATTCTGTAAGTATTAAACGTAGGCGTGTATGGTAGTGAAACATGAACTGTGGAAAACTTGTAACAGAAAAGAACAGAAGCATTTGAGATGTGGTGCTACAGAAGAATGTTGAAAATGATGTGGACTGATATGGTGAGGAATGACGAAGTTCAAAGCAGAATCGTCATGGAAAGGAATAAATGGAAAACACTGACAAGGAAATGGAAGAGGATGAGATGACATTTACCGTCTAGTAAGATCAGAAGACCAGTATCAATTGCAAAGCGATTTAGAAAAGATTGCTATATGGTGTGGCAGGTGGCAGTTGACGCTAAATAACGAAAAGTGTGAGGTGATCCACATGAGTTCCAAAAGATATCCGTTGGAATTCGATTACTCGATAAATAGTACAATTCTCAAGGCTGTCTATTCAACTAAGTACCTGAGTGCTAAAATCACGAACAACTTCAGTTGGAAAGACCACATAGATAATATTGTTGGGAAGGCGAGTCAAAGGTAACGTTTCATTGGCAGGACACTTAGAAGATGCAACAAGTCCACTAAAGAGACAGCTTACACTACACTCGTTCGTCCTCTGTTGAAATATTGCTGCGCGGTGTGGGATCCTTACCAGGTGGGATTGACGGAGGACATCGAAAGGGTGCAAAAAAGGGCAGCTCGTTTTGTAGTATCAATTAATAGGGGAGAGAGTGCGGCAGATATGATACGCGAGTTAGGATGGAAGTCATTAAAGCAAATACGTTTTTCGTCGCGCCGAGATCTATTTACGAAATTTCAGTCACCAACTTTCTCTTCCGAATGCGAAAATATTTTGTTGAGTCCTACCTACATAGGTAGGAATGATCATCAAAATAAAATAAGATAAATCAGAGCTCGAACAGAGAGGTTTAGGTGTTCGTTTTTCCCCCGCGCTGTTCGGGAGTGGAATGGTAGAGAGATAGTATGATTGTGGTTCGATGTACCCTCTGCCAAGCACTTAAATGTGAATTGCAGAATAGTCATGTAGATGTAGATGTAGACATTTATTAAGACATCAGAGAATAACTTGCATAGCACTAGAGGGAGCTGCACAGAGTAAAAGCCGTAGAGAAAGACAGAAACTGGAATATGCCCAGGAGATGTCCCAGAGGACACATGTTGCAATTGCTACTCCGAGATGAAAAGGCACAGGAGAGGAATTCGTGGTGGGCCACATCAAACCTGTAGAAAGAGTGATGACTGGGACACAAATTAAAAAAAAAAAGGAAAACAAATGACTTGTAGATGTCAAAATATACCCTCCACCACGCACCGTATGGTGGGTTTGGGTGCATATATGTAAATTTAGAGGTAGAAGTGGACCCAGGATGTAGGGCTACAGGGTGGTAGGTCCCCTGTCTTCTGCATACACTTACTAAGGGCTTTAAACCACCCACCTTACATTTCTAAAACCTGAATTTGCCCACATGCAAATTTATGTCATTTCACTACCATATTCCACTGCCGTACAAAATAGGTAACCAGATACTATGTACGTGCATTTTTATGATTTGAGTAGGATGCACGCATATCGTAAGTCTGTTCGTTTCACGTAGGAGAGGAGCAGGAGCTTTTGGGCTGTGAGGAGACAAACCGCTCACAATAGCAGGAAAGGGGGGCTGTGGGCAGAGTCCACACCACTGGCTGGCGGCTTTCTCTTTTATGTTGGGCATCTGCGACCAGAGCGACGGACGCTCGCTATTTTTACAATGGCTGTGGCCAGTTTCATAGCGAAAGACCCATGTTTTGGGCGGGAACACACCAGCTCGGCACCACGGCTGTGCTACGGTTTGGGAAGTTTCGGGAAAATGGACGCCGAGCTCAACGAGGTAGCCGACAGATTGGTGCCACACGTCACGCCCCAGTTATCATATTCTGTTGGCGGCTGTCGCCAGATTCCCACGAAAAGTCCTGGTATAGGCTATGATAGGCTGCTCGACCGCTGGGTCAGCACGCGTTTGCAGTTACTGTCGGGAACACTTGGGAAGGAGTGGTACTAGTAGCGACTTGGATGACGGAGTACAGTAGAGGCAGTCTAGATAAATTTGTTGTAAGGCCATAACCGACGAAAGCTTTGCTTATCAGCGAGGATTGGGCGAGCGAGTTATGGCACAAGGGGAGCGGTTGCTCTCTCGTTGCAAGGCAGAAGAGATTATGAGAGTTCGTTCCTGACCGCTGCAAGAGTTAGTCACATACTGTGCCGCCCTTGTTGCAAAGTAATTTCATTCAGAGTTCTACTTGTCCTGCCACCAGGACGAAAACTTTGCGCACTTAACCCTTATTGCCCTCCAATGTGGGGGACATCTCCTTGCAGCGGCCAACTGCGAGTAGCAACCGCTCTGTAGGGTTTCCGTTGGTTTTTCAGCTGCCCAAAATTTGAATTGAGGTTTCTCAGAAGTTGCGTTTGTAGGACCACATATATATCGTGTTACGGCATTCGACTACCCTGTTGTTACTGTTTCTTTGCTCCACCTTCTCGTAGCAGAGAAGCACGCTAGATTTCACCCAGCGTAGTTTGTACTAGGTTCTTGCCAACACCTCTGTCAAGTGAGGACTATTTACATGTTTGGATTACTTTAATATACATTATTGTTCCTAGTACAAATTCATGATCAGATTCCTGTTCCATTCAAATGAAATAAATGTGGTTGTTAATTTTTGGATGGCATTTATCTCACAGTGGCTTGGCGAGGGGTCGTGCGATGGTAGTCAGGAATGCTCACCCAAGGAGCAGCCTTGAGCGCAGCAGTTAGCGCGCCACAGCCACTTATGGGGTGAGCCAGTGGAGTGTGAGACTGCTGGTTTACCTGTTTGGGGTATCAGCTTTCAGTGATGGATTTCACTCCTGCGAGTCATGGCACGTGGCACCCAGAAGTTTGAGCAGAAAGGAATGGTGAGTAGCAGCAGTGCTCCCGTATCGAGCTGCTGACATCCGCAGCAGGAGTATGGCTCCTGCTGGAGTAACCAGGAGGCAGTCCTGCAGTGGAGAAATACCAAGTCTTGGAGAGAGGACTTGGCACTATAAGATGGTATGATCCTGAAGGCCCAACGCTTTCGTGGCTGCGTGCTGTCCCATATCCCTCATTCGCTTGGTGTAGTCTTTTCGTTGTTGTAACTGCTACTGGACTACTGAGTCTTGTTATATGTGCTGGCGATCCACTTGTTCTACCAACGCGCTACTTCTAGCCAGATTGAGACCAACGGATCTGTACTCTGGCGGTGTGGAAACTGCTTGGCTCGACCTGCAAGAGCCCTGTCTAACTGCTATATTGGCATGACTGCAGTTCTTGGCATTGTCCACCCCAATATTTATAAACAGCCCTGTATATACAGCTGTCACATCGACACTGTAACACCTGCTGGCTGCTTTCCACTGCAATGGCTTAACTCCTAGTTCCCCTGGTAACGCCCAAAAATTATGCGAGCGGTATCTGTGAGAAATCCCACACTTGCACCTTGATTTTACGAGGCACTTGACAGATTTTACATTTCCAGAACAATCTTTTAACGTAATTTCTATCGGGCCTGAACCCAAGCAATTGAATTAGTAATGGTGGCCTGTAGTATCTTCTGAATATGATGGTCGATTGTGGCGTGGAGTCTTGAAAATATAGGAAGCATCGTGGGCTTGCACTTGTCAATGACCACTCATCATTCGTCCAGATTTCACAAGACAACAAATGTGTTCGGAATTCTACCATGTGTGATGCCACTTCTTTACAAAACTGGTGAGGCTTCAATGCCCACTTGGTAACGTATTGCCTGTTGGCTTCCGTTTCGGAATTTATGACCGACGTCAGTTTAGTGCTTCTTAAGACGTTTCTCCAGCACTAGAGAATGGTGTTCTCGAAGATTGGGTATCCGGGATATGTTTGCCGTTTGGCTGTCCTCTTTCTTGTTAAAACTACTGTCATGTTTATGAATTTCAATGTATTACCAGAATAAACCAGCATGGTGGTTCTACTCTGCGGTACTGTACGCATCCGATCGGTCAAATTTTAAATTATGCGCCGCCAGTTATGCCGCCGCGTTTCGTGCAGCCACTACCGCAGAATTAGGGTAGCGATCAATTCTTACACCGCTATCCAATGATATAGGGGACTGATGACCTCAGATGTTAAGTCCCATAGTACTCAGAGCCATTTGAACCATTTATCCAATGATATGCAACCATTCCCTCTCTGGAGATCCAGAGACGGGTCTACTGAAGTTCAAACGTCGATGCACAGACCCATTTTTTTTGTTGTTTGTTGACCATTTCATAATGTTTACAGACTTTCACAGAGGTCAGAGATAGTCGTCGGCGGGAATAGACATGGTATAGGAGACTGACTGAATTTTAACCTTATTGTCTGTTTGTATTTCGTCTTTCAGATCTACCGTTAACGTCTGAAACTGCAACCATACCAAACCCAGTTATGCATTACTTTTACTACTTTATATTAGATGTAGAATAGATTAGTATCCGAATTCTCTGTTCATGAATCACATCTGTCCGTCGTTCCTATATCTACCAAAGAACCACTACGCATGCAAAGGAAGTTGCAACATTCTCCACAGCAAAAACCTGCGTGTCGGCTAATTTTATTATATATAAATAGAGGGTGGGTGGGGGAAAAAGGAAACGAAAGGGATTATTGAAGTCAGATGCATCGGGACTTCATGCAGAATCAGCGGCGATGAATGAAAACGTGCACCGGGCTGGTAAGCACTTCACCACCCAGACACAGTCTAATTGTACCTCTTTTGTGGATAGGATGAGAAGACAGCATGCACAGGTGTGTGTCGCGCTTCGAAACACGCTGAGGCCCACGTTCTGAACATCCTTTGAAACCAGCAGCTCTGCAACGTGTGGCTGTAGACTATCTTCTACTTGCTCATTAAATTTAATATTCACACAGTCACTGTATAAATGTCTTAGGAATTCACTGAACTCCACATGACGCCTGTATTTCACGTTATGTTTACAAATGCCAAGTGCAGCGCATTTCTTATGAAATGTTCCGTAGAGAAACCAGAAACTACCCTACTACGTGGACTGCCCGAGGTGACGCCTTTCAGCTGCACGTAGATATCGCCATTCCACATAAAGTAGCTTCCAGTAAGGATGTTCGAAAAATCTTACTAATGTCTTCTGGGACAACTTAAGCTAGCGTGTAATGCCGCAACTCTGGAGCAAGGAATATTTATGTCATCATTTTAATGGAGATAGGTTACGTATTTATTTAGTTCAACAATGAAACGTCGCTGCACGTCCACTTGTACACTGTTTCTTCTCTTTTATAGGGCTATTCTTTAGGCATTGGAAATCAGTTGAGCCAGGAATGAATTTATGTGGGCTATGTACTGGAGCAGACTAATCACATCCATGGAGGCATATGACGCTCGGCAGCCACGCTGCAGGCGCCTCCCTCAGACGGCAGGCCTGCCAACCCTGGCCGCAGCACTCAGCATTGCAAATGACCGGCGAGCAGGGGCGCAGCTGCTGCCGGCAATTGTCCGCTCAGCTGCCGCCACTGGTGCGACTGCGACAACAGGGAGAGTGGAACTTCGACGAGGAGAACACAGACAGAACAATAGAAGTAGGCATCTAGTCGACAGTACATTAGGATCAAACAGTGCAGTTGGCGCACAAAACCTTCCCTTGCTATTCTCGAAATCAAACGATTATTCAGCTTCATGTGTACTATGTATGAGACTGCAAACATACTACCGGACTTTCCGAATAATATCATCCATACAATGCCGAAGAATTAGTGTCAGATAAATGCGAGAAGTTCGCACAATCTTCGTAGCAGTTCAGTCACATAAGTTGCTAAAACAATTATACACAAAATAATGGAAAAGAAAATTTTAGATGACGAAAAGATAAGCTTCTGGAAATATAAAAGCACTAGAGAGGCAGTCCTGCGATGTGCCTGATGATGGAGGCAAGACTAAAGAAAAATTATACCAACTTTACAGGTTACATCATATAATAAATATGTTGCACTGTGTTCAAATGGTTCAAAGGGCTCTGAGCACTATGGGACTTAACATCTGTGGTCATCAGTCGCCAAGAACTTAGAACTACTTAAACCTAACTAACCTAAGGGCATCACACACACCCATGCCCGAGGCAGGATTCGAACCTGCGACCGTAGCGGTCACGCGGTTCAAGACTGAAGCGTCTAGAACCGCACGGCCACACAGGCCGGCGCACTGTGTTACAAATTCTCATAAAAATAAGACTAACACGTAACTAAAGACAATTAACATGCAGTATGTACAAGGGAAGAGAAGGGACAAAAGAATGGAAGATCAAGAACGAAGTTTTCGAATGAAAAATGGCGTAAGGCCACGATCAATACGTAGTTTTAGCGCCTTCAACCGAACTGAAAATCACGGAAGCAATCACGGAAACAAAACGAAGTCCTTGGACGAAAAAAAAAAAAAAAAAAAAAATATATATATATATATATATATATATATATATATATATATATATATATATATATGTGTGTGTGTGTGTGTGTGTGTGTGTGTGTGTGTGTGTGTGTATGTGTGTGTATATGTGTGTGTGTGTGTGTTTGAACGTAAGTCTGGGGTGTGTTGATCCTTTTAAACCATATTAGGTACTTATCTTCTTACTATCTAGAAAAATACATTGCTGACTTCTTCTACACCTCTCCCGTTAGAGTTAGGCCTAAGAACGTAAATGTGGACTGAGCGTGAACCAAAGAGTCACAATGAGGAACTGCGGAAGGCCGGACTGGGTGGACGAGCGGTTCTAGGCGCTACAGTCTAGAATCGAGCGACCGCTACGGTCGCAGGTTTGAATCCTGCCTCGGGCATGGATGTGTGTGATGTCCTTAGTTTAGTTAGGTTTAAGTAGTTCTATGTTCTGGGGGACTGATGACCTCAGAAGTCCCATAGTGCTCAGAGAAATTTGAACCATTTTGAACGGCAGAAGTGAGATTAGCGTTTAAACTAGGGCCAGGTTTAAGAACAAAGAAGATAAAGTGAAATAATTCTGCTCCCTTCGGACGAAACAAGAATAATGTAAGCATGAGATAAGCACAACAAAAGAAGTCATTCCTCGTAAAAATATGTCTACAAGTATCAAACACTGGTTGCAGTTTTGAGGAAGAAATTTCCGAATATGGCTGTCTCGAGAATAACAGTGTATTTAAATGGGAAAAACTGAAACGAAATGAATGGAAGCGGTTGAAATGTGACGTTACAGAAGAACGGTGGAAACTAATCGGACTTACCAGGTAATAAATGATATCTTCCGCAGGGCGTAAATACGTAGAGATTAAAACGTATTAGCCCAGCAATAGCAAATACTGTGCATACGGTACCAACATTTGTTTGTTTAATTAATTTTAGTCATGTCCTTGCAAGCATTAGCCTTACTAATCGTCCAGGAACAAACATTATCGACAACTGTCATCATTCGATGCTCCCCGCACTCACATATTAGATGTTTCAGTTAATTTCCACATTTTACTTCCTTTCTACTGCTATTCGCAGAGAACGTCATTAAGTCTGAAACCAGCCAGAAAAGAGACGTCGTAACCAGTGGGTTTGCAGTCAGTGTAACTCGTTACCGATTGTCGTTGTAGTTCACTTATTCACGCCTCCTTCCCTAACTCTAACAGGAGAGATGTAGAAGAAGTCAACAATGTATTTTTCGAGATAGTAAGAAGGTAAGTACCTAATATGGTTTAAAAGGATCGACACACCCCAGACTTACGTTCAAACACACACACACACACACACACACACACACACACACATATATATATATATATATATATATATATATATATATATATATATATATACATACAAACAAACCCAGCAGTTTTAATCATTTGCCACATCTGTTTAAATTTTAAATTTGTGCCAATATCCCTTTCTCTCCACCACTTTCTTCAGTCTAGCTAATGGAACGAAGTCGTGTGCACCAAGTGTCTGTGAATCGCATACACTTTAACTGTTTAATTGTTTGTACAACGTGTTTTCTGAGGCCGAAATTGATGACCAGCCTGACATTAAAAAGCGTGGAAAACCGCTTATAAATCACACTAACGCTATCCGTCGTTGCAGCCCAACGGTCGTGTATATATACTCATACATGAACGCCTGTGCATGTGTGGAGAGACATGAAATTAACAGCTAACCATAGACTGCTTAGGCACCGAGCAAGAGGACGTGACAGGCAAATTTCTAGTACATGAAGAAAGAACAAAATGAAGAAGAAGAGATTACTATCACTTCTTGGCGCCGTTGAAGAGGGTCTTAATGTGTAACAGGCAGACATCCGTCCAGACCATCACATAGGAACTCCAAACTGCAAGTACTAGGACAGTTAGGCGGGAGGTGATAAAACTTGGATTTCGTGGTCGAGCGCCTGCTCGTAAGCCACACATCACGCCGGTAAATGCCAAACAACCCCTCGCTCGGTGTAAGGGGCGTAAACATTGGACGGTTGAACTGTGGAAAAATGTTGTGTGGAGTGATGCATCACGATACACAATGTGAAGTTCCGATGGCAGGATGTGGGTATGGCAGAGGACCGGTGAATGTCATCTGCTACCGTGTGTAGTGCCAACACTAAAATTCGGAGGCGGTGGTGTTATGGTGTGGTAGTGTTTCTCATGGAGGAGCCTTGCAGCCCTTGTTGTTTTGTGTGGCACTATCACAGCACAGGCCTACATTGATGTTTGAAGCACCTTCTTGTTTTCCACTGTTGAATGGCAATTCGGAGAAGGCGATTGCATCTTTCAACACGATCGACCACCTTTCATAATGCACAGCCTGTGACGCAGTGGTTGCACGACGATAACATCCCTGTAATGGACTGGCCTGCACAGAGTCAAGACCTGGAGCCTATTGAACACCTTTGGGATGTTTTGGAATGCCACCTTCGCGCCAGGCCTCACAGACCGATATCGATACCTCTCCTCACTGCAGCACTCCGTGAAGACTGGGCTGGCACTCACCGAGAAACCTTCGAGCACCTGACTGAACGAATGCCTGCG
Organism: Schistocerca americana; assembly: GCF_021461395.2. NCBI lineage: Eukaryota > Metazoa > Arthropoda > Insecta > Orthoptera > Acrididae > Schistocerca > Schistocerca americana. The sequence goes on from NC_060119.1 coordinate 71,748,004, forward strand.
AGTGTGGAAACTGTCAAAAAAGGTAAGGTTGGGCTAACAACATACTAAATTCCACCATTACCGATGAAGAGCGCAACGAACTTGTAGGTAATTTTCAACCAGGTGTCTGGATACTTTTGATCACATAGTGTACAAGATGATGATCTTCTTCAAAGAGTATTGTTAGATAATTTCGTTGGTTAACTTTATCGGAGTAAAACTCTATTTTCTTTAACCATTTTCTCAACATATTTTCTATCGACAGAGGTTTTTAAAAAATCCATACATATTATGAAAATAAATTGCGCAAGTTACACATTTCCTCCTAAACATCTGGATCAATTTCAATCATGTTGGTTCCGTACAAACGGTGTTTGTAATTTGTTATATCGTAATCTCTACGTACTCTCATCCTACGGAAGACATCAACATTTATTAACTGGGAGGCCCGATTAACTTCCAACGTTTTTCAGTAATATAGCTTTTCAGCCACTTCGATTCACTTCGTTCCGGTTTTTCCTACAGTCCATGATTCACTTACATTCACTGATATTCTTAAGACGCACATTTTCAGAAATTTCTTCGTCAAACTGAAACTAATGTTTGAATGTTGTATACTGATTTTAGCAAGGAATATGTTCTTTGGTTGCGTTTTTCTCTATTTTACATCCTCCTTGTTTCGTCCGAAGGGGGAAGGGTTATTTCATTTCTCTTATTTGTTCCTAAGCTTACTGTCAGACAACAATCTATGTGGTGCTAAGTACAATCTACCCATTATAGTTCAAGGGATGCGACATCATGAACACTGAGATCTGTGAAAAACTGCCGCATCATGGGTGATATTTAAAATCTTTACTTCTTTGCTACTATATTCGTAACCCATATGTCAGACAACATCCATATATGCCATTGAATGTTCCTACACACATACACTGAAGAGCCAAAGAAAAACAAGTACACCTGCCTAATACCGTGTAAGGCCCACTTTATCACGAAGAACTGCGGCAACACAACGTGGCGTGGATTCGACTAATGTCTGAAGTAGTGCCGGAGAAGATTGACACCATGAATCCTCCAGGGCTGGCCATAAATCTGTAAGAGTACGAGGGGTGGAGATCTCTTCTGAACAGCACGTTGCGAGGAATCTCATATGTGTTCAGTAATGTTCATGTCTGACAAGCGGAAGTGTTTAAACTCAGAAGAGTGTTCCTGGAGCTACTCTGTAGCAATTCTGGATGTTTGGGGTGTCGCATTGTCCTGCTGGAATTGTACAAGTCCGTCAGAATGCACAATGGACATGAAAGGATGCATATGATCCGACAGGACGCTTACGTGTGATTCACCTGACAGAGTCCTGTCTAGACGTATCAGGAATCCTATTTCACTCCAACTGCACACGCCCCGCACCATTATAGAGCCTCTACCAGCTTCAACAGCCTCCTGCTGACATGCAGGTTTCATGGATTCATCAGGTTGTCTCCATACCCTTACAGTACTAACAGCTCGATAGAATTTGAAACGAAACTCGTGCGACGAGACAATATGTTTCCAATCATCAATAGTCCAATGTCGGTGTTGACGGGTCCAGGCGAGGAGTAAAGCATCGTGTCGTGCAGTCATCAAGTGCACACGATTGGGCCTTCAGCTCCGAAAGCCCATATCGATGATGTGTCGTTGAATGGTTCGCATGCTGACATTTGTTGATGGCCCATCCTTGAAATCTCCAGCAGTTTGCGGAAGGGTGACACCTCTGTCACGTTGAACGATTCTCTTCAGTCGTCGTTTCTCCCGTTCTTGCAGGATCTTTTCCGGCAGCCGCGATGTCGGAGATTTGATATTTTACCAGATTCCCGGAATTCACGGTACACTTGTGAAATGGTCGTACGCAAAAATTCCCACCTCATCGCTACCTCGGAGATGCTGGGTCTCTTCGCTCGTGCGCCGACTATAACATCATGTTCAAACTCACTTGAATCTTGATTCTCTCCTATTGTAGCAACAGTAATGGATCTAATAAACATCATGTTCAAACTCACTTAAATCTTGATTCTCTCCTATTGTAGCAGCAGTAATGGATCTAATAACAGCGCCAGACGCTTGTTGTCTTAAATAGGCGTTGCCGCCAGCAGCGCCGTATTCTGCCTCTTTACACATCTCTTTATTTGAATATGCATATCTATACCAGTTTCCTTGGCGGTTCAGTGTATGGCACTGTTCGACACAAATGTAAGGAGATATGACGTCATAAACACTGAGATGAGTTGAAACGTCCCCTTTTAAAAATTATAAATGACTGTGCTGGTAAACTTCTACATTATTTGATTTTGAAACAGCTGAGCCAAACTGATCGTACTCAGACATTCGTCTACTTATTCTGATCATCACTAAACAGACAGACCATATTTTTTTTAGCGCAACGCTATCTGACTTACAATAATCCCTACAAAAGAATGGCCCTGAGTAACAATAACCTATACCTTTCATGGATCACTTACCTCACAAAAATCTTCGCTACTCGAACCTACTGAAGGCACTACTGATAGGCATAGTTGGCAAATGAAAGATTTTGATAGAGAACATGTATTTAGCTTAATAATGTTCAAAAGTCGTCATATATATATATATATGGCACTGTTCGACACAAATGTAAGGAGATATGACGTCATAAACACTGAGATGCGTGGAAACGTCCCCTTTTAAAAATTCTGGCGGACACACGTCCAGATCGTCCGATCTCAAAACTCTGGCATCTCTCTCCCCACATCCACCACTGCTGGCGGCTCACCTCCAACTGCGCAACGCTATGCACTGTTCACATCCAACTGCCCAACACTACAATAGCAAATATTCCAACAATGCCAACCAGCCACAGACTGCACACAGCACAGTCAGTGGTTTTCATACAGAGCGCTATGTGGCGTTACCAACTTAGAAACCTAAAGAAGCCTACTTAAAGCGTGAAAGAGTGCCGCATTATGCATGAAGTTCCAATATATTTATTCTTTACTGCGGGCACACTCCTACTGTCGAGTCAACGTAAGAAGTTATGACACTTGACAGTGTCTTTACACTGTTATCAACTGAGAAGTGAAAAGTGCTGTGAGGGAAAACAACAGCCGTCGCTAGACCTATGAAGATTCGTTTTCCATACATACATTTAAAATTACATTGGAGACAGGCTAAGCAGCTGCACCCAGAGTACAGATCTGTTTCAGAATTCCGGAAGCGTTTTCGCGAATACACAGAAACAAAACGTTTTCGATATCAGTCTACAAACACTGCTGATTTTTGGTTTTCGTTTCTAATAGAAAATGGGAAAAATGAATACCCGGACAATTCCCAGGTTTGTCAGCTAGTTGGATATAAACTGCATGTTTGTTGTAGGTCCCAGTTGTTGATCCTTCATCATTCCTTACCGGCAATGACAGTTCTGCAGACTTGCTACTTTTGTTAGATTACTGTAAATAAGCCTCACATTTCTATTAATATCCACAACATCTAGATACGTACAGGACGAAGGCTTTCATGTAATCAATAAATATCACGTTTGTCCAATGACAAATACGTTGTTTGAACAGCACCTGTTCCTTCTGAATTTAGTTTGTTCTTCCAACAAGGTATTTTCTAAAATTACTACGAGTAATTACTTTATTATCTTCGAAAACATCCTGTACCCAGTGTTGAATAGAGGAATGCCCCTACAATTGTCGAAGTGTGTCCTATCCACCTTGTTAAAAGAATGAGTTACTGTGGCCAATTTCTAAAAGTTCAGAATTAATTTCGTTAACCTGGACTTGAAGATGAAGGGAAAGAACCAATATTTCATTAGAGGAGATGCATGTTTGTTCAGTTTGGTGTATACGTTGTCGCTTTCTGATGACTTCATCCTTTTGAGTTTTCGTTACAGATCTCATTCTGTCGTTTCTATTATATCCACACGTACTTCCTACTTCTACACAGGTGCTACAAGTGCTGTGTCTTTAAAGCGCAGTTACTAAGTTATAGGGTCATAGAGAAAAAACATAACATTTTTCACTGTGAAATGCCGCCTTACCTTAGGACAATTTGTCTATTTCCATCTCAGTTAAAATCTGTACAGGAGGTTTGATCGTAGAGGAGAAAACTTTTCCAGAGACATCTGATATTTAGTCTCTCGTATCATATTGCAAATATGTGTGTTAGTCTGTCACTTTATGGACTACGTGCGGCTACGTGCTCATGCCAGGTTTGTGTTGCTCGACCTACCAATTCACACGTAATCAGACCAGCTCGGCAGATCAATTAGCCATCCCCTTCGAATTCCTCACCAGCTTCAGCAGCTTCTCATAGCTTGTAAGCACAACTACTGCTGGCCCTTCCCTCTAGGGGTAGTACTGCCAAGTCTGCATCTTGTATCACATGACATCAGCTCAGATTTGATCTCACTAGCTCTTCCGGACACGGACACGATGCTCTCTGAGTTGCAGCTCTATTAGACCAAAGGTATATCTCGATTAACGCTTCCTGCTTTGGGAATATTATCTTCTGTGAAAGCAATGCAGTTTGCTTCCTTCAGTTCAGCGTGACATCATGTCGGATGTTACACGACATAAAAGTGACATCCTCATCGCCCAGAGGTGTCACGCAATTTTCTTGCCTCACAGTCATCATTAGAAGGGTTTCATTTACATGGTTCCAAAAATGTTCTGGCGGGTGACAGCCCTCTTGTAACCGTTCATGTGGTCGTAAAGTAATCTCTGCTGTGAGTCCGCAGCTCGTGGTCTTGCGGTAGCGTTCTCGCTTCCCACGCCCGGGTTCCCGGGTTCGATTCCCGGCGGAGTCAGGGATTTTCTCTGCCCCGTGATGACGGGTGTTGCGTGCTGTCCTTAGGTTAGTTAGGTTTAAGTAGTTCTAAGTTCTAGGGGACTGATGACCATAGATGTTAAGTCACATAGTGCTCAGAGCCATTTGATCGATTTAATCTCTGCTGTATTCCACGATCCTTCCGTCATGAAACTTTTGTTCACCAGTACGCTGCTATCGCAGTAACTTTTCTTGTAAGTTCCTTAGTACATCTGTGCCTACTTGAAAATGTACACCTGCGATCACTTCTCTCTCTGTCACTAACATGTTGCCTATACTTTCAGTGGCGTTTTTCTTTAGTAAAAGCATATAATTGTGAAAATTTTCGCACAAATAAAACATCTGTATCATCCTTTCGATTTTCCTTCATCTCCGGTAAATCTGCTTTCAATCACCTGTGGTCTCCCATGTCCTTGACAACCTTAGCCTACCAAAGCTTCCCTACGAACACGTCCGACTCCCCCTCCCAGCCTCAATCACTAAGAGTTCTTTCTCAACGTAAGTTGAATCGCTTTTCCCTCCAAAACCATGAACATTACCTTGGAACTCTACCCTTCCATTCGATCTTATTCCGTATTACCCACTCATCTCCATCCAAAGTAAAGTTTCTGAGCCAACCTTTCCTTGCCTAACTGACATTCCAGTCAGCTTCTGTCAACCACTTCCATCCTGTCGGGTCATTCCTACATAAATACTTTACATGCTTTTCCATGTGACATCCTCGTCCTTACTTGTAAGTATGTATATCACATAACCATAAATATCACAACCAAGTTTCACCTTCTTTAATTTTTAGTAATTAAATTGTAAGATTTATAATGCTATGAAAGGACAGCGGAAATTTTACCAATGTCAGACGACCCCTGCATGGGAAATGCAAATAATTGCAACACAGAGGCGAATTCACGCACGTGGTATGCATAAACCTGAGTCCTTCTTCCCACAAGAAAAGCAAACGCCTGCTCCAATCTCACTGTTGCTTTCACGACTCGGAGAAAGCTTTTTCGCCGTCACCACGCTTGTAAGTAGGCTGTTTAGGTTTTTTTATTGGTAACGCCACCTCTGTATGAAAATCACTGGCTGTGCTGTGGGCAGTCTGTGTCTGCTTTGCATTGTTGTAATACTCGCCATTGTAGTGTTGGGCAGCGGCAGCTGGATGTGAACAGCGCGTAGCGTTGCGCAGTTGGAGGTGAGCCGCCAGCAGTGATGGATGTGGGGAGAGAGATGGCGGAGGTTTGTAATTTGTCATGAACTGCTATATTTATATATGATGATATCAAGGTAAATACATTGTTCGTTCTCTATTAATATCTTTCATTTGCTAACTATCCCTATCAGTAGTTAGTGCCTTCCATAGTTTGAATCTTTTATTTAGCTGGCAGTAGTGGCACTCGCTGTATTGCAGTAGCTTGAGCAGCGAAGATTTTTGTGAGGTAAGTGATTTGTGAAAGGTATAGTTTAATGTTAGTCAGGGCCATTCTTTTGTAGGGAATTCTGAAAGGCATTGAGGAGTTATACAAAAAAAGTACAGAAAACAGGTTTAGGTAGGATTTTCTTGGAAATAAATGTTGAGGTGAGAAATGTGTGAACATATAAATACAGAAAGCATGCTTAGATAGAATTTTTTTGGTGGAAACAAAGGATGAAATAAGAGGAAAGATATATGAAGTTTTGGGTTGGACTGCAGTAAAACAAACCCTGTCCTTTCCTTTTGTGTCATCCCTCTATATGTTTGTGTACTCTTGTATATTTGTGTTTTTCCTGTCTTTATGTGTTTAGCTGATGAGAGCTATGTTGTAGAATTATTCTAATACTATGTTATTTACTTTGTAAAGATGTTTAGACATTATTTATTCTGTTTTGTTTTAATGCTCATGTGTGACGTTGTTGTTTCCAAAGCTATTCTGATCTTTATGTAGGTACTTATAATTCCTGTAACACTGATGTATATGTTATTTCGATTCTTTTGTAAAGCCTGTGTTACTACAAATGTTATCTGTATTGTTATGTTTTTAATGATGTATCATGTACCTTTGTTATTGTATTTTTATGTTACCAAATTGTAATTGTTACCAGTTCTTCAAATTAAGTAACATTTCACTGCACACGTTTCTGTTGGTCATAGTACATTGACAATATGTGAGAAGTAGGGACTGATAGTGTTTGCACGTGTGTTAATGATTCAGCAAGGGACTGGATAACAGCATTGCTGGATCTAAGGACAATTCCAGAAACTTTGTGAGTGCACAAGTGGTGGTTTATGGACTTGCTATATTGTCCGCAAGACTCTTCGATGGTGATTGTGCACCTGCACATTTGCAACAGATCGCTGCTGGCCGTCTCTACCAGGACTACAGTGGGTCTGCATCTTTGATGGCCCACCAATTGCTACAAGGACTGCAGTGGGTCTGCACCTCTGGTGGCCCACCAGTACCGTAATTTCTACCAGGACTACAGTGGGTCTGCTCTGTGATGACCTAACTACCAATATTCTTCAAAACGTCGACTGACTCTGCTGTGGGTTTACTCTGTTGTGGCCCATTACCTGTCTGCATGTCGAGTCAGCACTGTCTTTCCGTTGGAAGGACAACACTACTTCTTCAAGACTGCATGGAAATCCACTACGTCTGTGTGCATTGTCTTTTACTGGTCAGACTTTGAGAAAAACACTGCAGTTTTACTGTGACGAATGATGAGGACTGTCTTTATGGACTGTGAGAAATTTTTAGCTTTTGACCAACATTGTATCAATAAGTGTGTGCATTTGATTTCTTTGTTATTGTAATTATGAAAAATTTTTTTCAAATCTGTATTGGCCACTGCCAGATCCAATTTGTAAAAATTTTTTGTGGGGAGCATGGGGGCTATGTAAGTAGGCTGTTTAGGTTTTTTTATTGGTAACGCCACCTCTGTATGAAAATCACTGGCTGTGCTGTGGGCAGTCTGTGTCTGCTTTGCATTGTTGTAATACTCGCCATTGTAGTGTTGGGCAGCGGCAGCTGGATGTGAACAGCGCGTAGCGTTGCGCAGTTGGAGGTGAGCCGCCAGCAGTGGTGGATGTGGGGAGAGAGATGGCGGAGGTTTGTAATTTGTCATGAACTGCTATATTTATATATGATGATATCAAGGTAAATACATTGTTCGTTCTCTATTAATATCTTTCATTTGCTAACTATCCCTATCAGTAGTTAGTGCCTTCCATAGTTTGAATCTTTTATTTAGCTGGCAGTAGTGGCACTCGCTGTATTGCAGTAGCTTGAGCAGCGAAGATTTTTGTGAGGTAAGTGATTTGTGAAAGGTATAGTTTAATGTTAGTCAGGGCCATTCTTTTGTAGGGAATTCTGAAAGGCATTGAGGAGTTATACAAAAAAAGTACAGAAAACAGGTTTAGGTAGGATTTTCTTGGAAATAAATGTTGAGGTGAGAAATGTGTGAACATATAAATACAGAAAGCATGCTTAGATAGAATTTTTTTGGTGGAAACAAAGGATGAAATAAGAGGAAAGATATATGAAGTTTTGGGTTGGACTGCAGTAAAACAAACCCTATCCTTTCCTTTTGTGTCATCCCTCTATATGTTTGTGTACTCTTGTATATTTGTGTTTTTCCTGTCTTTATGTGTTTAGCTGATGAGAGCTATGTTGTAGAATTATTCTAATACTATGTTATTTACTTTGTAAAGATGTTTAGACATTATTTATTCTGTTTTGTTTTAATGCTCATGTGTGACGTTGTTGTTTCCAAAGCTATTCTGATCTTTATGTAGGTACTTATAATTCCTGTAACACTGATGTATATGTTATTTCGATTCTTTTGTAAAGCCTGTGTTACTACAAATGTTATCTGTATTGTTATGTTTTTAATGATGTATCATGTACCTTTGTTATTGTATTTTTATGTTACCAAATTGTAATTGTTACCAGTTCTTCAAATTAAGTAACATTTCACTGCACACGTTTCTGTTGGTCATAGTACATTGACAATATGTGAGAAGTAGGGACTGATAGTGTTTGCACGTGTGTTAATGATTCAGCAAGGGACTGGATAACAGCATTGCTGGATCTAAGGACAATTCCAGAAACTTTGTGAGTGCACAAGTGGTGGTTTATGGACTTGCTATATTGTCCGCAAGACTCTTCGATGGTGATTGTGCACCTGCACATTTGCAACAGATCGCTGCTGGCCGTCTCTACCAGGACTACAGTGGGTCTGCATCTTTGATGGCCCACCAATTGCTACAAGGACTGCAGTGGGTCTGCACCTCTGGTGGCCCACCAGTACCGTAATTTCTACCAGGACTACAGTGGGTCTGCTCTGTGATGACCTAACTACCAATATTCTTCAAAACGTCGACTGACTCTGCTGTGGGTTTACTCTGTTGTGGCCCATTACCTGTCTGCATGTCGAGTCAGCACTGTCTTTCCGTTGGAAGGACAACACTACTTCTTCAAGACTGCATGGAAATCCACTACGTCTGTGTGCATTGTCTTTTACTGGTCAGACTTTGAGAAAAACACTGCAGTTTTACTGTGACGAATGATGAGGACTGTCTTTATGGACTGTGAGAAATTTTTAGCTTTTGACCAACATTGTATCAATAAGTGTGTGCATTTGATTTCTTTGTTATTGTAATTATGAAAAATTTTTTTCAAATCTGTATTGGCCACTGCCAGATCCAATTTGTAAAAATTTTTTGTGGGGAGCATGGGGGCTATGTAAGTAGGCTGTTTAGGTTTTTTTATTGGTAACGCCACCTCTGTATGAAAATCACTGGCTGTGCTGTGGGCAGTCTGTGTCTGCTTTGCATTGTTGTAATACTCGCCATTGTAGTGTTGGGCAGCGGCAGCTGGATGTGAACAGCGCGTAGCGTTGCGCAGTTGGAGGTGAGCCGCCAGCAGTGGTGGATGTGGGGAGAGAGATGGCGGAGGTTTGTAATTTGTCATGAACTGCTATATTTATATATGATGATATCAAGGTAAATACATTGTTCGTTCTCTATTAATATCTTTCATTTGCTAACTATCCCTATCAGTAGTTAGTGCCTTCCATAGTTTGAATCTTTTATTTAGCTGGCAGTAGTGGCACTCGCTGTATTGCAGTAGCTTGAGCAGCGAAGATTTTTGTGAGGTAAGTGATTTGTGAAAGGTATAGTTTAATGTTAGTCAGGGCCATTCTTTTGTAGGGAATTCTGAAAGTCAGATTGCGTTGCGCTAAAAAATATTGTGTGTCAGGTTAAGCACAGTCATGTATAATTGTCGAAAGGGGACGTCTCACGCTTATCACCGCTGTCCTGTGTCATCGTCGCCTACATCATCAAACTAATCATCGCCTTCTGCTTTCTTTTGTCACCGCCGCATGGGGCATCAGTCTTCGCGGCACCACCATCGTCACTAATCTTGCCCACAGCCTTCTTGCGCAGCTGTCATCGCCTTTAGTAGTCATCTCGCCTCCATTGTCTCTGTCTCATTCTTCTCGCCACCTTCCACTCCGTGCGACTACTTCCCACCCGGATACTAACGCCAGCGCACTGTTAACAGCCCAGTTGCACTAAGGTGCCCAAATCTGTTGATATGCCATAGTTCGACAACGCTGGCTGGAGCATGCCTCTGAACATTTTCCAGTATATTTTTTCCTTACTGTATGGTCTACAATCAGCAGGTGTACGATCTTTTATCAGCAAATGCCTTATAATCACCAAGTGGTTGAAATTCGCCTAATATAAATAAAAGTGTCACAGAACTTTACAGCCTATGCAGAAACCTGTCTTCACTTAACCACTACCTGATGGGCTGTGGTCTCACTTATGAAGGAAACAATTTAACAAATAGTCTAAGTACTTCGTCAGCACCATAGTCTTGCGTTTATTTGCATGCGTCGCTTCTCCTGTTTCTCGATACCTGGAGCAGTATGAATCTCTCAACAACTGTCACTTCCTATGAGCCTCACTGATACCCAGTTCTATCAGCCCAACTCCGTACTGCCTTCAGCAACTGCTGAATACATCATCCGCTTTGCCAACACAATCCCACAAAATATCCAACCGTCGACCTTTCTGGTATACAACAACAAATTCAGAACCGATTTCCATTCTTTCTCTTTGCCATCGCCGTATAGTCCTTAAAAACAAACCCCAGGCGACAGTAATCTATCCGCCAAAAGAACGTTAAATCCTAGAATGTAGCCCAATCCTTACATCTTTCACTCTATATACACCTTATCATCTCAGTTCCTGTTCTCCAAAATTATTTTCGACGCTCCCACTAGATCCTGATAAGGCCACCTACCCTCTGATCACCACCCCACACCAGATTATGAGCACCAGTCCTCTTAATCGGCAGAAAAACGTCAGAACCGTATCAATCGCAATGGAAGTCGTTATCACCCAATCAAGATCAACAGTTTTGAATTATGTCATCTTTTCTAGTGTCTTGTTCGAATGTTTTAATCAATATTCGTGACTTTGTTCAGCTGATACGGAAACACACTGCTGCTGCCAATCATCTCCCCAATTCGGGAATGTAATAACAGTAACGTGGTGAATTCTGTTGTGACTTGGCAAGACAGCCAAGCCGAAAGGCACGCGTTAAGTTCACGCAGGCTGGCGTGAGGTCTGGAACAGGACAAGGTCTTTATAGTAGCAAAAATAGTACGTAGCTTCTGGAATACTTAACTTTAATCCATAATTGGTGAACATCGGTCTGACGGTACATGTATCACAAGATAAATAGCAATTGATAATGGCGCCTTGCTAGGTCGTAGCAAATGACGTAGCTGAAGACTATGCTAACTATCGTCTCGGCAAATGAGAGCGTAATTTGTCAGTGAACCATCGCTAGAAAAGTTGGCTGTACCACTGGGGCGAGTGCTAGGAAGACTCTCTAGACCTGCCGTGTGGCGGTGCTCGGTCTGCAATCACTGACAGTGGTGACACGCAGGTCCGACGTATACTACCGGACCGCGGCCTATTTAAAGGCTACCACCAAGCAAGTGTGGTGTCTGGCGGTGACACCACAAATTCCACACAACATTCTCTGGGGCTTTGCCGGTACTGGCTAGAGCAACTTTCTAGTCACTTACGTAATGGTTAGATGGTTAGTTCGACCTACACGTATAGCAACAACACATGTGTTTTTTTATTTAATTATTTTTTTATCAAAGCCTCGTCGACATGCCAGTCATTTTCATCAGCAGCCTGTCATGTGCTATGCAGTCGCAGTCATGCAGCTGCCAACATCTGTGTAGCCTTCAGTTTTTAACTGCCGTTACCCACCATCGCTTTCCTCGTCTCCTGAGTCCCTACATGCATCCCGTCATCTATCCCTATACTGATCATTATTATAGCTAGAGATTTGTAATCTTATCAGCATTATATCAGTGGTAGTTTAGCATTATATTTATCCTACTCCATATCCACTAACACTTAATCTATTCCTTTTCACCGTCAGTTTCTCCAACTTTCCCCGCTTACCCCGTTGCTTTCAGAGCCTTCCACCTTTGCATAAATCACAAAGTCTCCATATTCACCTATTTTGTTATTTATATCTTCTGTTGCACGAGTTAAATGGCAACTCCAGTATCAGAACCACGTAGCCTGCAGACTATTAACAGCAACATCACCACCAGCCTCGCAAATGTATGCAATGTCAGCACCGATATCAACTCTGTTATCATCATCGCACCAAGCTGACATTGCTCAAGGTCCACCGTATCCTCCTACAACTGGACCAGCAAAACTAGAACCAATATTCACTGTAGTGTCTACAGTAGCAGAACCTACAGGTTCATATACAGACTTTAGACTCTACTGGCACAAATAACGCAAATCCATGTCACGTTCATGACAACTCTGCTAGTTCAACAAATTGTCATCTGGTACCTCCCACTAAACCTCAAATCCCTTCCTCAAGTCCATCCGTTAAGAAGAACCATCAGAAACGCCTCAGCACGAAAACAGCCTGTATACCCAGTCCACAAAGCATCAGTCCTGCCCATAACATTCTCACCATAATTCTATTCTTTGGAGTAGCAAAAACTGTATTCCCTTCCCATCCTAAAAATATAATCGCAGTATTCACTAGGTCTTATTATTTCTGCATAAATTCTATTCGGAATAAATCCCCACTTCCCGCCTTCCATCGTTGCGTCGTATCAAAAATTCCCTCGATTACCTTTGTTTCACATGTCTCTTTCATACCTCATGCAAACCCTACTCCTCTCTCTCTCTCTCTCTCTCTCTCTCTCTCTCTCACGCACACACACACACACACACACACACACACACACACACATACCCACACACACCCACAGACAGACATATGCAACTCAAATTCCTTGCCACCAAAACCAGAAATTACAAGGCCTATCTGATCTGTTGGCGCTCCTCTGCACCTAAAAGATTCATCCTCCATACACAATTCCAAACACCGCTATCTTTAAAAAAACTTCCTTCATTCAAGCGTCCTTCATTAAATCCCGAAATACTCTTGTTGTTCACTCTTTTCCTTATATTGTAATATAAAAACACTGAGTCCCATACCGAATTGAATTTTGTTTATGACCAACTCGGTACATTAATTTAACCAATTTCGACCTCCCTACATCTTTCTGGTTCATAAATAGTCTCTTCATGTGCACCTCTCCCCTATATGAACCCCATATTTCAAAATATTTCAAAATCTCAACAATCGTGCGTAGTACATCTACTCAGTGAAACCCAAAATTTACAGTACACTATTTCTCTTTTCCAGACTAATATGTATATGTTACCGTCTACCTGGTTGACTCACAGGAACCATGGGTTGCCATACGCTACTAGTAGTGCTCCCTGAACCGTAACATCAACCAGAGTACCTGCATCAGTATTATAACAGCATCACGACATCTACAGCAGCAACATCACATCGCTTGGGACACGAGCTAGATTATCATTAACATTGTCACCTAGAGTGCCTGTTCACCACCGTCAACAAAACCAACAAAACGTAACGGTTTTTAAGATCATCAACTTAACAATCACAATAGAGTCGTTGTATGTATATAAATCATCACACCATACTATTGTCTTTTTAAAAATTAATTGTGTTGTATATATGGCTTTGTATGCCTCAAAATCAGGAATCTCACTTCTATCAGCCATGCCCCATTTTGGCTACGAAACTCACAATAAAACAAATTGGTGCATTTATTCAGATATATGAACTGTTTATGCCATATTATAGTTCAATATAATTTTCAAGTAACTGACAGAGTCTCTTATATTAAATCCGTAATTAGACTGTATGTTAGTTTGTTACATTAGTATACCGATTATTTTGTACGCGCTTCACATGTTGTAGAATGTACCTGAACTCCTGGTAAAGGTGTGCGATTGATTTAGTTTACTGTGCGACTTACCAGCATTTTTAAATCCACTTTCCTAGTTACTGTTTCACATGTCGCCCATTCCTAAAAATGTGCTTAGATTCTTTCTGCGTAAGAGATAATGATATATAAACTTTATGTTTACGGTTCCAGCAGAATTATTTTCCTGCTTTCTATTTTTGGTCTTCACCTGGTAGTCAGTACCGATTTATTAGCTTTCTTAAGCACAGGAAGATATGTAAGAGATGCTGTCTATATGAAAGGCAATATGTTTGCACGAAAGGCCACAAATGAAACACTGATGTCTTGAAAAGATAGGAAAAGGAAAGCAATACAGGGTAAGGCAGAGAGGCTTTTTGTAACGTAAAAGTGGATAAACTCTACACACTTCGAGTAGCTATGCGAGAATGAAAGCAAGCTAAACTCTTCAGCACTTCAGACCGTAGAGGACACTGTCACACCGACCACCCACTGGGTCATCCTCCGTCACTGTGGGAGCTGAAGGGCGGAGGCGGAAGTTGTTAGCATGTATAGGCTATCTCAGCTTTCAAAACTAGGAAACAGAACTTCTGATTCAAGTAGCTCGTTAGCTAGCTTCACAAGGCTATGTTTACCCCACTCAGAGCTCTCCTATGGAGGCAATATTCATGTCAATACTTGGAATCAAGCAAGTACATTTACGCCTTAGCTAAGGAGGCAGAGTCAAAACCAAGCTTGACTCCATTCGGCAGATTCTCTGCCTCGTGATGGCTGGGTGTTGTGTGTTGTCCTTAGGTTAGTTAGGTTTAAGTAGTTATAAGTTCTAGGGGACTGATGACCATAGATGTTAAGTCCCATAGTGCTCAGAGCCATTTTTACAAATGCCAAGTTGAGAAGCAGACAAAGGCCAAGTGAACATAAGTAGCCAACTTTCTCACCATTTTCAACCCTCCATATCAAAAGCCATGGAGCTATGAAATACTTCCGCCAGAAGACACTTTCACCACCTGCCAGCACAAGCGTCCCACAAGGAATAGCAAGTCCGGCCTCACACAGCGACCTCCAGAGAGGCGGACATTCTCCAATCACGCAAAGTGTATGCCAGCAGATGCCCTCAGCTCACTTAATAATAGACACCGTAACGGGGTAAAGTCAAGCGTCGGCACGTCAGTCGGGAACGACAGAGATGAGAAGGCTGTGAGAAGAAGTCAGCAATCGCACGCAGACCAGATCTTCCTCCAGGACGACAACACGAAAAAAAGGTGGTTCAAATGGCTCTGAGCACTATGGGACTTAACATCTGAGGTCATCAGTCCCGTAGCGGTCACGCGGTTCCTGACTGAAGCGCCTAGAACCGCTCGGCCACACCGGCCGGCTAACACGACAGCAGCCGACCCTGTGTGAGAAGGACACAAGCGGCGCGACCGACTGGCGACGCCGAATAGCAGCTTCAAGACTAGTGTCTTGTACAGCAGCGTCAATGCTTGACACTTTGCTTGTACTCTCTTTGTAGCACAGGCTTAGTATTATCTACACAAAATTATTTTGTGGGTCGCCCTTTACTTTCAACACATCTGTGTCACTGCCAAAGTTAAATAATGTATCTTTTCTAATTGTAATAAAAGTAATTAATTCGACTTGTTTCATTGTTTGTCCAGCGAACCGATTATGCAGGCTTTCTTGACACTACAAGATTGGCGACCAGGTGAAAGAATCCCGAAGCGAGAAACCGGAGCCCGGCTGCCACAGTTTCGTTTTGTCGTGGGTTTTTGTGTTTTGCTGGCGCCTTAATTCTACTTTGTCTTTACTTTGCAGGTGTGTGTTTACACGTTTTAACAGTGTCTCTTATAGCGGTTTTCCTATTCAGTGTTTTCGGACGCCGGCCTAAGAGGCCGAGCGGTTCTAGGCGCTATAGTCTGGAACCGCGCGACCGCTACGGTCGCAGGTTCCAATCCTGCCTCGGGCATGGATGTGAGTGATGTCCATAGGTTAGTTAGGTTTAAGTAGTTCTAATTTCTAGGGGACTGATGACCTCAGTAGTTAAGTCCCATAGTGCTCAGAGCCATTTTGGTTTCGGACGGGTGTTGCGGAAATTTTGTTTGGTTGTGTGCTTATTTTTCTTCCTTGCATTTTCTGTTTATTGCATTTGCCTATTCCAAAACTAGCAACCCACCTCTCCCACCCCTGCTCAGGCGGCTCAGTTGCAAGCGATAGATGCAACCTAGCTAACACAGTTGTTTCAGTTTCAGACGTAGCATACTGCCTGCATCCCCAATACAGTGCAGCAGTTACTCGCGAACCAAACGAACGCTGCGCAACGGGCAACAACTGTAGCTCCGAGTGGCATACCGCCCCTTTCGCCATTTTAACGAAAAAGATAAATGGCTCGAGTGGTAGCAACAGTATGAAGCCCACATCATTGCTCACAGAGTGTCAGATATTGTGAACAGTACTTTTTGTAAACAGTAGTGTAACGTTGTTGCTTTAATTTGCTATGAAAGCGGTGCTGATAGACAATAAAAGCGGGTTAAAACTGTGAGCTGTCTGGGGAAGTTAACCTTGCGTTACAGCGCAACTTTTTTACCAGGTATCCAGTCTAGCTTACCAAATTCCCAACCAGACTAACATTATTTATAATCTTTTAATAGTCATACGACAACCGGTGATATATATATAAAAAGAGAATTTAAATAAAAAGAAATAAATCAGTTTATATTTGGAAATTTATTTTAACATTGATGATTGAAATTTCAGCATATTAAACTTGAGTCGTAACTAAGCTGGTGCCTTATTTAGGAATGTGAAAATGTGAGATTGTAATCTTACAGAACACATCAAATATGGAGCCAAGATTGGGAGACTGCATACAACACTGTATTCATAAAATAACACACGAAGAGCGTTGACACATATGCAAGAGGAAATTAACCACAACCAACGGATTCAATTTTCACCCAAAGAAGTTCCGTTCGTAGCACAATCCTGTCCGTCATGGAATTACCACACACTGGTATACTAAATTCATGCTAACTCTCTGTGCAATCTTCCCGAAAAGAGTAGCTGAGGGCTACTTTGATGCTTACACCACAAGGTACACGTGGTCAACTTGGTTTACACAAAGAGCGTAACTCCACAATAATTTTGATAGTTAAAATAAATTATATCGAAATGCAAATTACAAAAGAAAAACCTCGAACTGGATACTATCGTCTTACTATTAACCTGATGGGTCAAACAGCTGTATACGCACGTGGTACTGGTCTCACAAAGTACACCCCACGTGGGTTGAACATAAAGAAAAGTTGCTATATTGAAAAATATTGTCAATACGAGACGTTATAATCACACGAGCATTCGCATTTAAGATTGATGATCTTAGTTAGAGTTACTGATCAACACGTGGTTCCACTTTACTCACAAAGTAGTGACAAAGCAACTACCGGAAGATATTCTGAACTTCACACGCGAGTTACACTGCATTGCAATTTAAGATAACATTAGATATTTTAGAACTAAACCTGAAATAAAGGTGATTAAATTTTCAGTTAGGCTGAACTTAAGAAATCCATTGTCCTACGGACTTAGCAGACACGCGCTTAGCCGGAGATCTTATCACTTCAGACGCTCGCCGCGGACAGACTGACCTGGCCTCCTACCAAGGGTGCTTCCGTATAGAAAACGGAAGTGACCAGAGAGGCAGCTTCCTATAACAACATGACAAGGGACGGACAGGACCATACTAAGGATAGAAACCTCTTTGCTTTTAGAAGGCGTAGCTACCTGTTCCGACGTTGGTCCTACTGTTCTCTAGCAGACAGGCTTGTCTGCTACCATCCAGCATGCAACTAGAAATACATTTGCTCATTCATACTCTCACACAGAAGGGAAGGGGGATGACAGTATCTTATCATACACAGTATATAAAAGAAATCTGATGTAGGTTCAGCATGAGACTGTGTGACATGAATTACATATAAACTGTGATTTAAAGTGTAGTAGTGTGACAGATCGTTCTTGTTTATGTGTAAAAGTAACACGTTCCACTACTCAGTCTCCTCCCAGATAGTCAGAAACGCCACAGTAAATTTCGAAGAGGAATTTATGCCGTAAATGACAGATTTAAGAAATTAACATGAAAGGAATCCAACAGAAACCTTTCAGTAGGAAGTGCAGTTTACCGCCTCATTCAGAAATTGTTCCCCTAACGCACCTCCGAGTGAACTTTCCTTTGATCAGGTTGTACATTCACTAACTAATTATTATCACCAACAAGTTAATGCGGTGGCAGCTAGGTTCCAATTCTTTCGTTGCAAGAAAAGGTCACAACAAACTTATCGCAAGTGAGTAACAGATTTGCAGTGTGTGTCGAGGAAATACAAATTAAAATGTGCTTGTGGTGCTTTATATTCAGATGACACGTTGCGTGATGCCATCATGTAAAATACAACTAATGTCAAATTTAGAGAACAGATTTTGAAACAGTCAGATTAATCATTTCATCACGTAAAGCAAATTATAGATCAGTATCACTCAGGTGCCGTAGAGGCCGCTAAATCTGAGCAGCCACCAGTTTCTTGGGTTCAGTCGCCCTTGCGCACGAACAGCCCAGTCGGTAGCAGCAACATCCACGCGCCAAGTCGCAAAAACAGTTAACTATAAAGGCGAACAGAATTAAGTCATGCCCTCTGTGGTGTCACCGCCAGACGCCACACTTGCTAGGTGGTAGCCTTAAATCGGCCGTGGTCCATTAGTACATGTCGGACCCGCGTGTCGCCACTGTCAGTGATCGCAGACCGAGCGCCACCACACGGCTGGTCTCGAGAGACTTACCAGCACTCGCCCCAGTTGTACGGACGACTTAGCTAGCGATGCAACACTGACGAAACCTCGTTTATTTGCAGAGAAGATAGTTAGAATAGCCTTGAGTAAGTCAATAGCTACGACCTAGCAAGGTGCCATAGCAATTGATAGTTATCGTATGAAGCATGTCTCATCAAGAATGATGTATACAAATGATGGATTAAAGTTAAGTATTCCAGCAGCTACGTACTTTTCTTTATAGCATTCATTACGTATCCTGTTTCAGACCTCACGCCATCCTGCGTGAGTTTAAGCGCGTGCCTTTCGGTTACCCGTCACTGTGGACTGGCTGTCTTGTCAGTCCACAACACCTTCTGTGTTATTCATGGCACATACGCCAAAATTGCCCGTCCAAAGAAGCACAGTGTTATGCTTGTGGCAAAAAGGTCACGTACAATCTGTATGCTTGCAACGGAATAGACATAACAATTCTGCCCACCTACAAAAATCTAGTCACAAGGCCCATGTAATCAGTGCAGAGTTACAAGCATTAGCAAAATTAGCAAATGAATAGTTTCTTCAGTGCTACGCTAGTAAAACAAACTTTTTGTCTATTTGCATCATCGTGGAGAACCTGTGAAATATCAGTTGGACACGGGTGCCTCCGTTACATTGCTGAATTGTAACGCTTCCCGTGCCTGTCTAAATCTAGCACATACCTGACAGCTTCAAATGGACAAGACATTCCCGTTCTTGGAAAATGTACTTTGCCTGCCATGTATCGCTCGCACACGCAAACTGTGACATTCACTGCGCTACAATCACGCGATTGTGAGAACATATTTGGCCTTGATTCGTTTGATTTGTTTGGCTTTCACATTCAGGACAATGTGTTGTCAATGACTGCGTTCAGTGACAACGACAATGTAGCTCTCCTGCTGAAAGAATTCCCTGAATACTTTTCTCAAGGCTAACAATTTTGTTGCATATATTACTATGAAAGAATCCCCAGCAGAAATTTTGCCTGGCCATTGCCGTCCCCATTGCATCACGGGATAAAGTCCTCGCTGAATATAAAGAATTACAAGATAGCGGAGCTACTGCGCCCAAGAAAAAGCTACTCAATGGGCTAGTCTACTGGTTTTGCTGCCCAGACCTTTAGGTCACATTCGCCTCTGCGTTTACAATAAGTCTATAGGTAGCTAATCCACAAACTGTGATTGATAGTTATCCATTGCTGCGTACAGAGGATCTCATGGTCGGTACTTTTCAAAAACTCATTTGCGCGAAACATATCTTCTAATACCACTAAATGAAGAACCTCAAACCGTGTTTGTTGTGAACACTCATTTGGGCTTGTTTAAATACTTGCATTTGCCTTTTGGCAGTGCTTTTACCCCCTCCATTTTCCAAAGGTATTTGGGACAGCTGACTGACCAAGTACCAAACTGTTCAAACTATTTGGAGGATATTGTCGTAGCAGGTCGTACACCTGAAAACACACTGCTAATTTGTGTGCTTTCTTTCGTGTGTTATCTGATGCAGGATTAGAGTGTACACTGGACAAGTGTGATTTTTATAAACGTGAGATACAGCATTTTAATCGTGTCATAAACAATCAGGGTGTACATCCTCTTCAGTCACATTTGTTACCCATACGTGACCTGCCATTTCCTCGCAATATCATAAAATTTCGGTCAGTGTCAGGGAATATGAACTATTATATTCGATCCATACCGAATGCTGCACAAATCGTAACTCCATTGCATCGCTTGCGTCGCAAGCACGTCCCCTTTGTTTGGATAGGTGAGTTCGAAGAAGCTTTTCACAAACTTAAGGATACATTCCTCAGTGATCGATGCTTGATTCACTTTGATCCTGACAAAACCAGTTGTATGGCAAGTTGACACTTCCCCTTACGGAATCCGTGTCGTGCTTTCAAATAGATTTTGTGATAAAGACAGTTCTATTGCTTTCACATTAAAAGTGTTGTCCAAAGTTGAGTGTAACTATACACAAATAGAGAAATAGGTATTGGCTATTGTGTATGATGTCAGCAAATTCCACCTCTGTTTGTATGGTAGAAAGTTCTACGTCGTAACGGATCACAAGCCTCTGCAGTCCTTGTTTCATCTGACAAAACCGGTTCCTGTACGAACTGTCCAAGCATTGCAAAGATGGGCTTTGTTGTTGTCCCAATTCCAATACGAGATTGTGTATCGTCCGACAGCTCAGCATGGTAATGCGGACGCACTTTCACGTCTTCCGATTGGGCCTAATACAGACTTTGACGCTTCTGTTGCATCTTGTTGCCACATCGATGCTCAAGACTCTGAATTGCTTCGGGCTTTTCCGATGAACTATAAGAAAATTGCACAGACCACGGAAACATATATTCGCACATCTTGGCCTCGTTCCTTACAAGAGGAATAAGCGCCGAGATCGACTGGCGACGCCCAGTTCTGTAGCTTCTTGAAGATTAGCGACTTCGATAGCTTCATCAATGCTAGTCACTTTGGTTGTACTGTCTGTGTTCAAAATGGCTCTGACCACTATGGGACTTAACTTCTGAGGTCATCAGTCCCCTAGAACTTAGAACTACTTAAAACTAACATCACACACATCCATGCCCGAGGCAGGATTCGAACCTGCGACCGTAGCGGTCGCGGGTTCAGACTGTAGCGCCTAGAACCGCTCGACCACTCGGGCCGGCTCTCTCTGTGCAGCCTGTGCTACACAGGCTTGGTATTCTCTATACTGAAGAAGATTATTTTGTGCGTCGCCCATTGCTTCCAACACGTCTGTGTAATTGCCAAAGTTAAGTATTGTATCTCTTCTAATTGTAATAGGACCCTTTAATACGAGGTTTTTTTTTTTGTCCAGCGAACCGAGTGTGCATTCTTCCTAGATAGTACAGACACATAGTGAAGGACCTGGCGGACAGTGAGAAAAGTGCCGATAATTCGTGGACCCAAGCAGGCATTCAGATGGAGCATATAAACAAAAGCGTCAAGAATGTACGCCGGTCTTGCGGCGTACACGTCTTAACAACGCAGTGTCTGCTACCGAAACCACCATACGACAAAAGGCTACAAGGAACGGTGAGATAATTCAACCTCCCATCTATCTACTTAATACCTGAGTAAAATCGACCCTGAGATTTGTAATTTGTGTGAAAACTACTGCAATAAAAGGAAAGATTTGAGTTTTCAATCTTATAATTAGTCTGTTACAGTTGCATATCAATCTCTTTATCTGATAAAATTTTGTTGTTTGTTTTTACTGTATGATTGTAGTAGTTATTATTGGCTCCCATTTGCGGTGAGTTTATTAGAAATCTGCATGTAATTTCATGCCAGGGAAGAGAATTTTGAGGTCACTTCATTACTATACACTAAATAATAGCTATCTATAGATACATATGGGGTAAACAAAAATTCGCGCACTCGGACTACACGTACTGGCTCACATACTATCGACGTAAAACTGTCCCCAAAATTTCGTCCTGCGCGTATTTCGGGCAGTCTGGCAACACTGTAATCACGTGTATGGTCAGGGGATAGACTGACACCGTGCAGTTGACGCAGTGCATAGTGATTTGGATCGGAATGCAAGGGATCGATTCTGGGTCATGGATGGTTTGTTTTTATTTGCTAAAAACAGTCCGCATGGTACGGTATCTGGTGTTTAAATCGTAATACAGCATTTACAATGTATGTTCTACAAAATATTTTCAGTTATGTACTACGAACACAGAAACGGAAGTAGAATCTTTTACATTGGTTAGCTTTTAAAGAAGCCTTTTGCACGTCGTGGACGCGAATAATTTCGCATCAATGCATCTCCTACATTCCAACCCCATTTTCTGTGTACCCTCCGCCAATGGTCCCATCGAAATCATTTGCAAAGCACGTTGCTAGACCTACAGGTGACGTAAGGCCCTAACGGATTGTTACGTGCATGAACGTGGCAAGAATTATAGTTGGTATTAATCGATGGGACCAGTTGGCATGGTACACAGAAAACAGTACTAGAACCGAGTAGATGCAGTGGTCCGAAACAATTCGCGTCCACGACATGCTGAAGGTTTATTTAAGAGCTGACCAATGTAAACCATTGTATTTCTATTTCTATACATGTAATACGTGCAAGTATTCAGTAGAAGACCCACTACAATCGCGGCATGACAATTAAGACGCCAGATACCGTACCACGCAGACTACTTTTAGCAAATACAAACAAATAACCCACGACTCAGAACCGTTTCCTCGACCTCCAGAATGTTAACCAAAACGCAATCCACTGCACCAACTGCATAGCGCTACTGCTTTATCCTGACAGAGACAGTTACCGTACATGTGATTGCAGTGTTTCCAGAATGCCGATCCTTAACGTCCATTCACTGCCCGAAACATGCGCAGGACGAATATACAGGGTGAAAAAATGGTTCAAATAGCTCTGAGCACTATGGGACTTAACATCTTAGGTCATCAGTCCCCTAGAACTTAGAACTAGTTAAACCTAACCAACCTAAGGACATCACACACATCCATGCCCGAGGCAGGATTCGAACCTGCGACCGTAGCAGTCCCGCGGTTCCGGAATCATCGCTTAGAACCGCACGGCCATCGCGGCCGGCATACAGGGTGATCCATTGAGAGTTAGCGTGCCAAACATCTCACGAAATAATCGTCAAACGAAAAAACTACAATGGATGAAACTTGTCTAGCTTGAAGGCGGAAACCAGATAGTCCTATGATTGGCCCGCTAGATGGCGCTGCCATAGCTCAAACGGATATCAACTAAGTATTTTTTTTAAAACAGGAACCCCCCTTTTTATGACATATTCGTGTAGAACGTAAAGAGATATGAATGTTTTAGTTGCACCACTTTTTTCTCTGTGTGATAGACAGCGCTGTAATAGTCACAAACTTACAAGAACGTGGTATCACGTAACATTTCGCCAGTGCGGACGGTATTTGCTTCGTGATACGTTACCTGCGTAACATGGACTGTTTACCAATTGCGCAAAAGGTAGATATCGTGTTGATGTATGGCTATTGTGATCAAAATGCCCCACGGGTGTGTGCTATGTATGATGCTCGGTATCCTGGACGACATCATCCTCGTATCCGGACCGTTCGCCGGATAGTTACGTTATTTCAGGAAACAGGAAGTGTTCAGCCACACGTAAAACGTCAACCACGAACTGCAAGAAATGATGATGCGCAAGTAGGTGTTGTAGCTGCTGTCGCGGCTAATCCGCACATCAGTAGCAGACAAATTGCGCGAGAATCGGGAATCTCAAAAACGTCGGTGTTGAGAATGCTACATCAACATCGACTGGACCCGTACCATATTTCTATGCAACAGGAATTGCATGGCGACGACTTTGAACGTCATGTACAGTTCTGCCACTGAGCACAAGAGAAATTATGGGACAATGAAAGATTTTTTTTACGCGTTCTATTTAGCGACGAAACGTCATTCACAAACAACAGTAACGTAAACCGGCGTAATATGCACTACTGGGCAACGGAAAATCCACGATGATTGCGACAAGTGGAACATCAGCGACCTTGGCAGGTTAATGTATAGTGCGGCATTATGGGAGGAAAGATAATTGGCCCCAGTTTTATCGATGGCAATCTAAATGGTGCAATGTATGCTGCTTTCCTACGTAATGTTCTACCGATGTTACTACAAGATGTTTCACTGCACGACAGAATGGCGATGTATTTGCAACAAGATGGACGTCCGGCACATAGCTCGCGTGCAATTGAAGCGATATTGAACAGCATATTTCATGATAAGTGGATTGGTCGACGAAGCACCATACCATGGCCCGCACGTTCATCAGTTCTGACGTCCCCGGATTTCTTTCTGTGGGGAAAGCTGAAGGATATTTGCTATCGTGATCCGCCGACAACATGCGTCAGCGCATTCTCAATGCATGTGCGAACATTACGGTAGGCGAACTACTCACTGTTGAGAGGAATGTCGTTACACGTGCCACCAAATGCATTGAGGTTGACGGACATCATTTTCAGCATTTATTGCATTAATGTGGTATTTACTGGTAATCACGCTGTAACAGCATGCACTCTGAGAAACGATAAGTTGACAAACTGTGGTGTCACCGCCAGACACGACACTTGCTAGGTGGTAGCCTTTAAATAGGCCGCGGTCCTTTAGTATATGTTCACCAATTATGGATTAAAGTTAAGTATTCCAACAGATACGTACTATTTTTGCTAGGCTCATATCCCTGACCAGTTCCAGACCTCACGCCAGCCTGCGTGAGCTTAAACGCTTGCCTTTCGGCTTTCCTCCAAGTGGATTGGCTGTCTTGCCAGTCCACAACAAAAACATATATGTATCACATTGGAACAACCGAAATAAAATGTTCAAACATATCTACGTCCTGTATTCTAATCTATACAACCTACCTGTTAGCAACTGTTCGTCTAAATTTGTGAGCCATATGTTTGTGCCTATTACAGCGTATCTACCGCACAGCGAAAAAAGTTGTCCAACTAATTCATATTTCTTTACGTACTACACGAATATGTAATAAAAAATGCGGGTTCCCATTTAAAAGGAAACGCAGTTTACATCCGTTTGACCTATGGCAGCGCCATCTAGCGGGCCAACCATAGCGCCATCTTGTTTCCCACTTCAAGCTAGACAAGTTTCGTTCTTTGTAGTTTTTTTTTTTTAATGCTTATTTCGTGAGATATTTGGCCCGGTCACGATCAGAGGACCACCCTGTAAATCACAATATTCAATATAACACGTTCCACATATTTTCTTTCCTCTTCCCCTCATGTTCCGGATCCATAATCACCCAAGAGCCCAGCCATCAGACACGAACTGGCTACCTGAATAGGCCTGAGCGCCCGCATAAAGCAAAATCTCGCGCTATTGAGACGACAATACCCAGCGAATATCTGTAACCCAAAATCATGGCGTCACAGTGCATATGGTGCCCTTGGATTTGTGTATATAAAACTATTTCTATTAATGCTGTGGGCTGCAACCGGAGGAGGAACATTTATAGGCTGGAGCTTCGCAGCACAGTCGGACCGAACGCCTGCACAGCTTCGGTACGTATTGTGGACACGTGAGTGAGTAATGGTCCGTTTAGCACAATCGCCGGCCACCGCACCGCAGTCGGAAGCGGCCGTAAACACTACGCCTTCCCGCTGCACAAAGCCACACTAGCCGCCGCCGTGCGCCGCCTCACCCTTTACCTCGGCGCGAGCTGGGCAGCGAGGCGCAGTGTGGGCGACAAAGCCCACCTTCCCCTTGACAGGGGAGGGGTGGGAGGGGAGGTGGGCGACAAAGTGGACACTTGGCCGCCTGCGGTGGCGTGGAGGCCGCCGGCAATTTGGAGGGAAACGCCGGCCCTCAGCAGGGCGCAGTAGGGCGCACAAGGGCGCGCCGCCAAACGGCCGCACTCTCCCTTCAGGGCGCCTGACTGGCTGCACCAGGCAATACGTCACAGCGCGAGCGCGCGCCCACAAACACACACTCACACAGCCAGCAGCGGTTGTTAGCTCACTCTGTCTGACGCCGGTGTCTCTCTTTTTACATGCATCAGATAGGAGAGTGGGAATTTCTGTAGTGGCAACACTGCCAGAAGGATGCAATCCCACGGAGTCCAATTACGTCCCATTTAATGGGCTAGTTTAAGGTCCAAGCAACACAAGAGACCGCTTGATGTACAGAAGACGTCTCAGCAGTCCGAGTGCAAAATTTGTGTACAGTGTGCATCATAATAATTAGAGTGAAAATCGACACGGGCTGAAGTTCCCAGAATGAGATTTTCACTCTGCAGTGGATATTGTTTGGAAGGTAGGAGGACGGAGAGTGAGCCGTGCTTGGGTAGCTCAGTTGGTAGAGCACTTGCTCGTGAAAGGCAAAGGTCCCGAGTTCGAGTCTTGGTCTGGCACACAGTTTTAATCTGCCAGGGAGTTTCATATCAAGGGTGAAGTTACTCAATGATAGAAGCCAAAACGCCCCGGTAAGCACAAGTCTCTAAACATGCCGTTTGTGAGATAACTGCGAATGTGCGGCTTGGAGCCACTGACTGTCGTATTAAATTTTGTTCTTGTTAGTACAAATAGAAATGTAACTGTGCTCAGGTTTTATCCAAGGCCTTTTGAAAGGATCTGCTGTACTACTTCAGCATGTTATAGCTTTTGATTGATGTTATTTACCTTTAGCTCACACCATACAGCCAGGTCACACCTATATAAAGTTTACTGGTATTGACAGAAAATTACTATTCGAATATTTGTTTGTTTGCATGTATACAGAACGAACAGAGTTACAGAACACCAGTTGCAGAACACTTTTATGCCGTCCATTAACAGTGATGTATCGATCTTACATGCTGATACCTTGGGCAACAGTGAAACTGCACATTACGTAGAAAAGTCTGTGGTCTTTAGTTTCTGGTAAAGCCGTAAAGGAAATTTCCAGCGGATGATGAAGAACAATTGTATTACTTCCATGTTTTCTGGGGCACCCAGAAAAATGTGATCTACGTCCTCTACCTCTCCAAAAGACCACGAAAGTATTTTCTTGAACTGTAACCTGTAGAGTTACTTATGGAAAAATTCGTGGTTGAATTTGAGTCTGGCTGCTAGTGTTGAGGAGCACAGGTGTTGAATTTTACGAGATGTCTTGAAGTATGGGCCAACGGGTGACTTGTTGCGTACTTCTTGCCTTTGTGTCTTGTGGTTTCCTCCCTTTCCTATTGCCAGTCTTCTGTCATACATGTGTGTAGGTATCTGAGACTGCAATCCAGGTGGTATGCTCTGCCAAAGCAGCGTTTTTGGCTACGTAGTCAAAAGTTTCATTGCCACTGATCCCACAACCTGTTTGCACTGAAGCGAAATTAACACAATGGCCTTTCCCACGCATGGACTGCGGCACTAACATATCCAGTGTACACTGGAGTTCTCTCCCAAACAGGTGCTAAAATTTTACGCACTGGCACAGAAGATGGACAGTCACTCAGTAGGAAACACATAGATGCTACATGCTACCAGAAATGAAACGATTTACTTTTGCAACAAGTTACGTGTTAATGATACTTGCCTCTATCGGTAAATTGAGTAGTCCAAACTGCCACAAACAAGCGTTGTTCTTGTTCTGGTCTTCAGGCCGAAGACTAGTTTGATGCAGCTCTCAGAGCTTTCTATGCTGTGTAAGCTTCTTCATCTCCGAATAACGAATGCAACTTAACATCCTACTGAAACTGCTTACAGTATTTATTTCTTGTTCTGCCTCTGCAATTTTTACCCATTAGACTTCCCTCCAGTATTAAAACGGTGATTCCTTGATGTCACATAACGTGCCCTATCAACGGATCTCTTCTTCTAGTCAGGCTGTGCCAAAAATTTCTTTTCTCCCCAATTCTACTTGATCTACCTCATTCACCATACTTCTGTAGCACCAATTTCAAAAGCTTCTATCCTGTTCTTGTATAACTGTTTATCGTTCATGTTTCACTTCTATACATTGCTACACTCCAAACAAATACCTTCAGAGAAGAGTTCCTAACAAATAAATTTATGTTGGACGTACATAAATTTCATTTCTTTAGAAACGCTTGACTTGCTATTTATCGTCTCCAGGTATCGGCAGTTATTTCGCTGCCTAAGTAGGAAAACTAACCTGCTACTTTCAGTTCCTCGTTTCCTAATCTAATTCCCTCAACATCACCTCATTTAATTCGACAACATCCCATTTGGCTTGTTTTGCTTTTGTTGATATTTATCTTATATCCTCTTTTGATGTCAGTGTCGACTCCATTCAACTGTTCTTCCAAGTCCTTTGCTGTCTGCGACAGAATTACGATGTCATTAGCGGATCTCAATAATTTTGTTTCTTATCCCTACAATTTAATTCCTGCTTGAAATTTTTCTTCTTTTTCCTTTACTGCTAGCTCAATGTAAAGATTGAATAACGTTGAGGATTGACTATAACCTTGCCTCACCCCCTTCTCACAAAGTGTTTCACTTTCATGCCCCTCGTCTCTTGTAACTCCCTTGTCATTTCTATACAATTTGTAACTAGCATTTTGCTCCTTGTATTTTACCCCTGCTACCTTCAGATTTTCAAAGACAGTATTCCACTGAGCGTTTTCAAAAGCTTCCTCTAAGTCTACAAATGCCTTAAACGTAGGTTTGTCATTCCAGTACCTAACTTCCAAGAGGAGTCGTAGCGATAGTACTGCCTCGCGTGTTCCT
The DNA here is from genome assembly GCF_021461395.2 of Schistocerca americana. Classification (NCBI taxonomy): domain Eukaryota; kingdom Metazoa; phylum Arthropoda; class Insecta; order Orthoptera; family Acrididae; genus Schistocerca; species Schistocerca americana. The sequence goes on from NC_060119.1 coordinate 71,777,226, forward strand.
ACATTTCTCCGGAACCCAAACTGAACTTCCCCATTACTCTCAGTCTTCTGTAATAAATCATTGTTAGTATTTCGCGACTGTGACGTAAGCTCGATAATATTAACTCTTGTCAGCACGTGCCTTCTTATATATATCTATAGTTCAGACGATATGTCTTTACTCCAGGACCATCGTTTCGACTTAGGTTTCCAGGGCTCTGTCAAGTTTGTCTTTCTGTATCATATCTCCCATCTCCGTCTACGTCCTCTTTCATTTGTAATATTGCCTTGAGATTCATCTCCTTTGCATAGGCCTTCGAATTCTCTGCTTTCCCTCCTTTCCTTATTGCTGGTTTTCAATATGAGCTCTCGATATTCATGCAACAGTTCCTCTTTCCTTCAAACGACTCTTTGATTTTCCTGTAGGAAGTATCTACCTTTCCCCTAGCGAGATGTGCTTCTAAATCCGTACATTTGTCCTTTAACCATTTCTGTTTAGCCGTTTTGGGCTTCCTGTCAGTTATTAGACGTTTGTATTTCCTTTCGCCTGCTTCATTTGCTGCATTTTTATATTTTATCCTTTCGTGACTTAAATTCACTACCTCCTGTGTTGTCCAAGGCCTCCACCATTTTATCTTCCAAACCTACCTACTTGCCATCTACCATATTCATTCACCCTGTTCTATACAGTCGTTGCATAATGCTCCCGCTGAAACTCTCAACACCCTTTGGTTCTTTCAGATTCTTGAGGTCTCATCTTCTTTATTTCCAACACTTTTGTAATTTCTTAAGTTTTAACCTGCAGTTCATCACCAATACATTGTGTTCGGAACACACATCTGCCATGGCAATGTCTTACAATTTAAATCTAATTCCGAAATCTCTGTCTTCTCTTCCACACATGATTCTTATATCAAGTGTTAGGGACGATTTAATTATGCTCTGTTAAAATTCTACCAGACGGCTTCCTTTCACATTCCTTACATATTGACCTGCTACATTTTCTTCTCTTCCTTTTCCTTCGCTCGAATTACGGTCTCCCTATCATAACTCACTTTTCGTCTTTATGCATTCCCTCAATCTTTCTAGTGGCGTTACCTGATACAGTTTTCTCTACACTAGTACCTCTTAAAGTATGTGCTCATAATGTTATAATCACATTTCGAGGCAAGGCAACAATGATACCTGCACTGAGTTACGAAGTAGTCGTAAGACTCCCAGTTCATCTCAACACTTGAAGCTGATGTGCAATCTAATGCTCAAACTCTTCAACCGTATCAAACGGAGTGCTGTACGCTACCACTTTTGAAATGATCCCAGACAGAAACCTACATAGTAATGAGATCAGCTGACTTTGGAGGCTAAGCTAAAGGCTGTGCTCGACGCATCGAATTTTATGCCTTATACCAGCAGCAAAATGTTCCTGCACATCATCACGCATGTCTCACATTCCACAATCATGTGCAGTATGTGACGTTCAAGCTAAACTGAATTCGGATTTAAACAAAAATGTTCTCTTCAAATACATTTACGTCTAATAGGACAGTGGTTGATACTGAAATCACACATTCGGAAATTTGTCGCAAACGGGACTGTTTGCCGGCCCAGTGTTACTTGAATGTCTCTGATTTTGGCGTCGTACACCTTCACATGTTTCAGTATTCCCTATTAACTGTGATCCGCACTGTACTTGCAAAAAAAAAAAAAAAAATAAATAAATAAATAAAATAAAAATAAACAGGGTTTTACCTAAAACTTGCACTGCAGGTATTGCGGAAATGTAAAGCGCTATTGTTGTGCGGTTTCCACTGAATGGATTGGTTGTCAGGTTGTTAGTGAATCAACAGATTGTAATAGAAAGTGTACTTTTGTGTATGTATACACTTTTTTCAAGGGGAGAATGGCTATTGACATCAACACACTAAAAGTACTTTAAACTTGAATGTCAATGGCGTTTGTCAAACGGTTCTAGTGCGAGTCGTTTACGAAATGTCGTATTTGGAAAAATTACCACACCGACACTTGTACAATACCTGTTGTAACACACACTAAGGAATAACACAAGCCTATACACTAGTTATGTGCACCCTGAACACTAAGGAGACAGTTGGGCACCACAGGTTGCGTTCAAAATGTGCACCAGCAGCGGCAACACACGGTTCCAGTTTGGTATGGAGCGACTGCTGCACACGTGCTAGCATTTCAGCGGAGATGTCCGAGCAGGCTGCTGTCATTCTCCGTTGCTCATCTTCGGGTGTAGTTGGTATGTCCTTGTCGACAGCGTCTTTCAGCTTTGCCCACGGATAAAAGTCTACAGGCGTAAAATCTGGGGAGCGGGGCGTCAAGTCCAACGATCTGCAAACATTTCATCAATACAAGCTGTAGTACATCGTACACTATGAGCTGGACAGCCACTATTTCGGTACCACAGGTTCCTGTCAGTCCGCAGAGGAACGTCTTCTAGCATCCGTCAAAAATGGTATGTTAGGAAGCTCCGTTACACGTGCACGCTCAGTGTTCCGTCTATGAAAAACGGGTCTATAAGCTGGTGGTTCACTATCCAACATACACTTTTACACTCCATGGACGCTGGGATTCCTTCCCTCATACACCGTACAACGACGAACTGCGTTGTTCCCACACTCTCCATACTCCTTGAGCACGTCGGCTATTTCTGTACTGGTAAATCCCTTCGTTTACTAAAGACCTTCTGCTTGGATTGTCACACACTAAGTAACTAGCGAGTCGCAATGCAGCCAAGGAGCGCACAAGCATGCTGTAAGCAAATGTAGAAACATTGTACCTAGCAGCTATGCAGGTTGAATGGCACAAACGAATGTCGGTGTGAAAAATTTTGAAAATACGATATTTTGTAAACGACTCAGACTAGAATCCTGCAACAAACACCACTGAGATTCGAATTTATCCTGCTTTTCGTTTGTACTCTCAACAGGCATTTTCCCATTTAAAGAAGTGTATGTCTGTGCAAACAATACAGTTAATAAGTGCTACTACCATTTGTTTATTAACAACGACACGAACCAATCCACTCTGTGAAAACCACGCATCTGTAGCACTTTCTGTTTCCGCAATATCTGTGGTGCGATTTTAGGTGATTCATCCTGTTTTAGCGTATTGTTTATAAATAAATAAATAATAAATTTAGTGTGGTTCACATCTCGGTGTAAATATTTTAATCTTGCGCCATTTCAGTGATGCCTGTGTCGTTCTGAATTGGTGTTGTTACCAGTAATCGAACCCCCCACGTCAGAGTGTGAACATTACCATTTTGTTTCTCCATCCAGCAGCACTTGTAAACGTGACACGTAAATAAGTCTGACTCGAGTCAGTTGGTAGTTGATGGTTGGAGTGCTGCCATATTATCTGGGTATCCAGTAATGCTGGCAACAGATGTGGTATGCATGGGGATCATATCGACCTTTATCGCATCAAAAGCAGCCTGAAGGTGATGCACTGAAGCGTTGAGAGTGGTAGCGACAAAATAAAATCAAATCATAAGGACGGCTGTAGGTTTTTTTATTTAAATGCCACGATAGTAAACGGCCGTCATACCAGAGACCTCCTGCTAAAAGGATGGGCATACAAACGCACTTGTAAATGTTTGCCTATCATAACATTCCATTTATTTCAGTGTGCAAGATTCTCTCCCCAAGGATACAAATTTCTTACTGTTTGACCTCTCAGCAAGAGGACGACGACCAATTCGACCGACGACTGCGACTTCTAATTGAAATTGTGTTTCAGTATAGCATGCGGTGATCACCACAAACATTTATTTGCGATTTGTAGCGACAACAGTAATATCGTCGAGATAATAAAAAATTAATAGAGCACCCGGCATTGCACCGGCATCCTCTTGATCTACTGTGAGACCTTTTTTTTAATTTTACTTTACTTTATTTTCAGCCCTGCTTTGTGCTCCTCAATGTTTGCTTTCTCGGTCCGACTACTTCGCATTTAAACAATATAATTCCTGAAGATAAATCATAAATGTTTCTTCTGCAGCAACATAAAACTGTGCCTCTTACAAAGTTTCAGCAGCAGGAACGTAAAATTTATTTTTGAAGATATCGAAATAACTTTCTTCCAAACCGTGGCATTTGGTTCTGGAGGGAATTATTCCATTATGAAATGAGTAATCTCCCAAGGAAAAGCAAAATGTGCCTTAGGGGAGGAGGGAGGGTAAATTTGTCGTTTGTGTGGCAAAGTATTTTTAACTGGCTTCTAGACTTACATGAAACGTCAGCTTCTCACATCACGTTATGTCAGTGGAAACGGGTTTTCCTTCCTCCATCACGCGCATGCGCAGGGCCTCTTGTAGCGGACGACGCAATGAACAGCTTCCACGAAGTTTTCGAAACAATATCCAAGGAACTGGATAAAAATAGAATGTGACAGATAATTTAAAGCATGATTCTCTGTCGTCAATATGATCTCCAAAATGCTTGCGGGGAATCTCCTTTGCCTTCTACATCCACCTCCACATTCTGCAAGTCTCCTTGTGGTGTCGCATGTAGAGCGCTTCCGGTGTCACTATTTCTTCCTCCCTTTTCCTATTCCATTCACGAATGACGCCAGGGAAAATTCCTGCCGGTAAAGACCCATATAATCTCTAATATCGGTTCATCGTCGTAATCATCTCGCGATGTGGATGTAGAAGGATGTAATATGTTATCCGGTTCTTCTTGGAACTTAAGCTCTCGACATTTTGACAGTAGACCTCTCCTTGAAGCACAATGCTTATCTTCTAGCTTCTGGCACTGTAGATTGTAGAGCTTCCCCGTAATGCTCTCCCTCTGAGTAAGCGCCGATCTCTTTCGATATGCTTTACGTTTTCTGTTAATCCTACTTGGTACGGTTCTTCCATTGGTAAACATTACTTACAAGGCGTCTGGAAAGTTGAGTAAAGGATTGTAAATTGTGAGCCATAAATTTGGCAGACGTTCTTTGACCGGGTCAGTGAAGAAGAAATGACAGATCTTACAGCGTTACTGTACAGTGATCGACCCCAAACTCTTTGTGATCTGGTCCGAGAGGTAGGATTAGCGCATTCAGCTGTGCCTCAGACTCAGAAAGTACGCCTACGCGTAACGAAAATTCCATCATGATGGGTTTCGAGTGATTTGACGGAGTTTTGGAGACGCCTACGATACGGCGGTGCTCATAACCACTTGTAACGCTACGAAAGTGGAGGACTTCCTTACGCCATGGTCTCCGCAGCTCGTGGTCGTGCGGTAGCGTTCTCGCTTCCCACACCAGGGATCCCGGGTTCGATTCCCGGCGGGGTCAGGAATTTTCTCTGCCTCGTGATGACTGGGTGTTGTGTGCTGTCCTTAGGTTAGTTAGGTTTAAGTAGTTCTAAGTTCTAGGGGACTGATGACAATAGATGTTAAGTCCCATAGTGCTCAGAGCCATTTTACGCCATGGCGCAACGCTAGAGGAGATATGCGCCAAAGCGTACGCAACACACCTCAAACAACAGGTGTTCGGAAGTAGCCAGAACTACGGCATTGAGAATGCTACTGTCTTTCTCGTGTACGACAGGGATTACAGTACCTTAACTCGTACCATTCCCCAACGACACACCGGCAATGAGTTGTAATACTGTTCATCTACGGAACATCACCTACGACCTGCCTTGAGAAAGAAGCGGCGCCACTTTCTGCAGAACACACACATCGTTTTGCATTTCAGCACTATGGCGTATGAAACGCCACTTGTAACTAATATGTTCTATCGATTTGGCAGGAAGGTCTTTTATCATCCGTTACACTCCTCGGAGATAAAGCCATGTGACTTCGACGTGATTCTTCATATGAAAGAAGCACTTCGTGGTATTCGCTTCAGAATTGCTATGGCGACGGCTCCTTTCAACCATCAATATAACCTGTGCTGCTAAAGGTAGCATCCTACTTGCTCATCATTGGCGATGGGTTGCACTAAATGCTTTTTACTACTTTAAAGGACAGAGAAACGGTGAAAATGTATGTATTCTGTATCAGTTGTAAATATATAGTCGCTGCCTTCATAAGCATCACGACAAATTTAAGCTCTGTCGGAGGTCACATCTATATTGTGTCCATGCCGCAATTCACAGGAATAAATTTCCAAAAAGGTAACAGGAGACTGCAGATGTCCTCCTCTCTTCAATATATATTCACAAATTTCTACGATAATGCGATATAGAGGAGTGAATGGATGGCATTTGATAAATGTCTTGATGTGAAAGAAATACATAAAAGTTGCTTGTACTTGCAAAATCCCACTTTAATAGGCCAGTTACAAATAATGACTGTAGGCTTCTCGAAGAACTGCTTACCTCAGTAAGAAGGGTAAACGAATCAATGATTTTTTGCCAGTCAGATTTAATTGTAATCCCAGGCTTTCAACGGCTTGCTATGTCGTCATCATCAAGAAGCTCTGCAGGCCGCGTGGTAGTTTATTTATTTGGCCGAAGGATGTCATGGATACTTCACGAATTCTCAGAACTCCCATAACCTTGAGAGAGGACAAGTTACTCTCTCACCTATTTTTCATAAAGATTTTGTTACAACTATGCAAAACTTCTGTGAGACTGTAGGAAGTTAACAACCTGAGCGCCGGCCGAAGTGGCCGTGCGGTTAAAGGCGCTGCAGTCTGGAGCCGCAAGACTGCTACGGTCGCAGGTTCGAATCCTGCCTCGGGCATGGGTGTTTGTGATGTCCTTAGGTTAGTTAGGTTTAACTAGTTCTAAGTTCTAGGGGACTAATGACCTCAGACGTTGAGTCCCATAGTGCTCAGAGCCATTTGAACCATTTGAACAACCTGAGCAGGCTTTGATGGATACTGGTAGGGCACTAGAAGCATTAGGTATTTTATGGTTCTTTTTTTATAGAAACGGCATGTTTAGAAATTGAATGCAAGTGGCGGGGAGACCATACCTTAGTAAATCTTGCCGGACAGGCCCATGCCACATACGGCTGACAGACCCCCTAATCGAGATGGGTCCCCAGCGGGGCAATGCCCACTATACCTGCACTGGCGCCACCTGAAAGCAGGGCTGGGGGCGACATAATGAACAGACATGCCCACACAGTGGAGACGTAAAGCACGCATTGTGGGCTGCGCCAAGCCTACCAAAAATGTACAAGTTTTCATGTTTGCCGACACTGCAAATAAGTCTGTGACCCACTTCCATCGGCCCCCTTGGCCACAACTCTGCTTATGTTTTGAAAATCGGAGAAAGTGCAGTGTCAAGCGATGATAGTTCACAAAATCGGCCTATTCACTTCGCAAACAACATATGAGAAAGCACAGTAATAACAAAATCGTAAGTTACACACAAAGACGTGATAGATACTCATTTACATTTGTAAATGCATAATAAACAGAAAAATAAAAATTACGTTTGGCTGCTTTCAGATGAGAGGTTGAAGACTGTGTAGCAGAATATCTACCAAAATAAATATCCAATAGCATCATGTAAGGTACGTAAATTAATGCATACATCCACTCTTTTCGCCATTCAAGCTATCAATTGGACTTTGAGATAAGGTTATAAGCTAAACACAGTGCATCAGGTCGTTAATTTAATACATATCTCAACTGTGAACTATGAACAAATGATGTATAATATTTTACAATCATTATTCATTCGCAATTGTAAATATTATGTACAAAACGTTTGTAAGCTTCTGATATTTCAATTGCAACCAAGAATTTAATAAAATGGCAAAGGTAATGTTAATCACAACACTGGGAGGGGTTGTGGTCTAAATAACAATTGATTTATTCATTCTCAATTTCACGTGGCAAAAGATGGCCAAAGAAACGCCACACAAACATTTCTATCTGACAAATTCTTTCAATAATATGCAGTCTATGGTGTACAAAGAGATCAGCTGTGTATAAACACACCACACTAACCAAAAATAATCATTTTATCTGATTTCATTAATGTGAATCAATGGTATAGCCCAAAAACTACTCTACTATTCCTGAAGAAAAATATGGTTCCAAAGGGCAGGGTGCTGAAAAGCATATATTGGAGCCCTACGCCGTAGCAGCGAATGCCTTACCCTGCAGAAGGTGAGGGCGACACACCATGATGCACTCGGCGACTGCTGTCATGGACGGCAGCAATCTGTTATTAATGGCATGCATCCGGAAAAATGCAAATACACTTTAGGCTCATTTGTAACGCAGATACTTGTAATAAATCACATTAATACGATTTGTTTGTATGTTGTCTAGCGATCAGAGAAAGCAGATTTCGTAGACATATCTGACGAGTAGGCAGGATTTAACTTATGACGTGCCGTTCTATATCCCGCCAAGGTTCTAGAGTGACAT